>NC_064886.1:3697790-6197790 GCF_929443795.1 Astur gentilis
CCCTTTGCTGCCCTGCAGTTGGTTTCTAGATGCCTTCCAGGCTGCTAAACATATATATAATTTCCCCGTGATGTATTTTTCCCCCCATTTTATATACATTTTCCCCCCATTATATCTATTTTTTCTCCATTCCCTTTATATTTTTCCCCATTCCCTTTACATATTTCTTTTCCCCCCATTCCCTTTACATATATTTGTTTCCCCATTCCCTTTACATATATATTTTTTCCCCCATTCCCTTTACATATTTTTTTTTCCCCATTCCCTTTACATATATTTTTTTCCCCATTCCCTTTACATATACACGTTTCCCCCATTCCCTTTCTATACACTTTCCCCCCATTCCCTTTACATATTTTTTTCCCATTCCCTTTACATATTTTTTTCCCATTCCCTTTGTATATTATTTTTTCCCATTCCCTTTATATATTATTTTTTCCCATTCCTTTTATATATTATTTTTTCCCATTCCTTTTATATGTACTTTTCCCCCTTTCCCTTTATATATATACACTAAAATAAGCATTAAATTGAGCCCATCCTCCCCCCAGATGCCCCAGGCTCCTTGCCCTCCTCTACCCCTTTTCTCCCTCCAGACCAGGCAGGCAGAGGGTGCTGAGCGCTGCAGCCCTTAGGACGGGCTTATTCCTCTCTCGGGTCGGGCTCAAACTTGCAGCCGGCGCTTTGGGCCCCGCACCCCAGGAACCAGCAGAGTATTTCGGAACGGGGCGGCCACGCTGGTCCAGAGGGGAGCACAGGGCTGGGTATGGGGCACGGTGGGATTTTGGAAATTTTTTTTTTTTTTTTTTTTTTTTTTTTTGGTCCCCGGGGGAACAAGCTCCATCCTTTTCTCCCACCTCCCGCAGATTACCAAGGCGACTACTACGGACCGGGAGGCAATTATGACTTTTTCCCCCACGGGCCGCCCTCCCAAGCCCAGTCCCCGGCCGACTCCAGCTACCTTCAGAACTCAGGACCCGGCTCCACACCCCTGGGACCCTTGGAGCCCCCAATAAGCGGACACCACTCCTCAGAAAACCAAAGGTACACGGATATGATCTCGCATCCCGACACCCCCAGCCCCGAGCCGGGGATGACCGGTTCGCTGCACCCCATTCCGGGGGAGGTCTTCAGCGGGGGGCCCAGCCCACCCTTCTCCATGTCCAGCAATAGCGGCTATAGCGGGGGGCTCTCGCACCCCAACCCGGAGCTCAGCGAGGCGGCGGTGTGGTAGGCCTGGCGCGGGCACGCGTGCGCGCGTGGAGGGGGGGGACAAAACGCCCCCGCGTTCCCCCAGCCCACGCGTGTCCCCCTCCCCAGCCCCGGACCGGGGCGCGTCACGGCGCCGGATA
Organism: Astur gentilis; assembly: GCF_929443795.1. Classification (NCBI taxonomy): domain Eukaryota; kingdom Metazoa; phylum Chordata; class Aves; order Accipitriformes; family Accipitridae; genus Astur; species Astur gentilis. The sequence goes on from NC_064886.1 coordinate 3,699,143, forward strand.
AAGACCCCCTCCCCGACTCCGATGCCAAAACGCATCCCTGCATCCCCCCCCTACCCTCCCCATCACTGCAGAACACCCCCCCTTGCCCCCTTTCCCTGGGATTTTGGGGCCACCCCGCTACCTCCCCCTCCTGGCACCTTCCCCCCCACCCAGTATTGGGTGGGTGGGGGGGGCAATAAATGGTGCCCAGCCCCGAAGAACCCCCCCGCCGGCGTCGGGACCACCGCCTCTCGGACCAAAGCTGAACTCGCCTGGACACAGGTCCCACCGCCCTGGCGGCATCTGGGGAGGGGGTGTTAGGCCAGGGCTCCCCCCCCTCCCCCCTTCTAATTAGCATCCTTTTTAATTATCCCCTACCACATCGTGGAAGGGGGTGGGGGGTGGGGGGGAAATGGGGAATAGCAGGAATAAACACCCTCCCCTGGCCTTGTTTGTGTTGTTCCCATTTTATCCCCAAGGAGAAGGTGGGTTCGGACCCGGTTTTTGGTGATGGGGGGGTGTAGGAGCAGGCCCAGGGCTGCCCCAGTGACTGGCTGAGATTGGGGTCTCACGCGGCAGAAAAGACACCAGAAAGAGGCAGAAACAGGAAAAATGCAACAAAAAAACCCCCACCCCAATAAACAAACAAACAAACAAAAAACCCAGAACAAAACCAACCCAACCACCACAACAGCAGAAATTAAACCCGAGCCTCGACGCCGAGTCCCACCCCAACATTTCCCGGAGGCTCCGCCAATTTAAGGATGTATTATAGTTTTTGCTTCTAGTTTCTTTATTTTGTATAAAGGAGAAACAAATAAAGTATGTTTTTGTGTTTACTGATTATTTATTGTACTTTAGTCATCGGAGGCTCCGAATTTTTCTATTTTGAAGGCGGGGAGGGGGTGGCGCCGGGGAGGGGGGCAAGAGGATAGAAGGCAGAAAAAAAAAAAAAAAGGAAGGAGAATGGAAAAGGAAAGAAAAAAAGTTGTTTTCTGAAAGCGTCGTGGGTTTCCTGTCCCCGCTGCCTCTTGCGGAGGCTGTTAGTGTGAATGGCTCTTGTTGTTCAATGTGAATAAAAAACCTTTTAGTTACCTACTGTTCGGTCACCTGGTCCCTTTCATTTTATTTTATTTATTTATTTTTTTTTTTTAAGACAAGACCATGAGAGATGCTGGCTGGGCTGCCCTATTTCCCCCACCGTCCCCCAGTCCTGCGTGGGGTCTGGGGGAGCGGTCCCCAGGGTGGGATGGGTGCTGTGCTCCCCGTACAAGGTGATGCTACTCTGTCCAGGGCTGCATCACCCACCCGGTACCCCAGTCCTCCCCAGTCCCCCCATCATCCCAGCTCTCTGGCACTGGGCAGGGGAGCACGTTACCTGGCTCAGCACCTTCCCCCGCAGCAGCCAGCCCGGTGTATTATTTCTTTCTCCCTGGGGGGGGGGGGGGAGATATTGTGTGTACCCCCCCCCAAGACCCCCCCGCACACACCAGGGCACCCACAGCCCTGCTGGCAGAGCATCCCCATGGGGGGGCTGGAAGAGTGCTGGGGGGTCAGCAGGGCTGCTGGGGGGGCCACAACACACCAGGAGGGGACAACACCAAGGGGGGGGTGTCCATGAACCCCTTCAGCGGCTTTTGTCCTAGGGGGGCACCCAGGGCAGGCAGGAGGGGGGGTATCCTCCTCCAGCACCCCATTCCCCCCCCCCCCTTGCTTTCCCTCTCTTGTTTTCCAGAATACAAAAAGAAATAAAGTCCAAGGCAGGCTGCAGCTCTGAACTAATATTTAAAATGCAAAATCATGGCAGATTTCCCCCCCCCCCCCCCCCCCACCTTGTCTTGCAGTAAAAAGATATAAACAGAATAAATTACCTTCCCTCACTGGCTTACGAGAGTCCCTCTCTCCTGACCTGAATTTTAAGTCCTGGCTTGGTTGTAGCACGGAGCACCAATGATTTATGAAAAGCCAGCCACTTCTCTGCATATTTTCTCTGTTCAGCCAAGTGGTGGAATTTATCCTTCCTATACCATTACCAGCATTAATAACAAGGTGGCAAACGAGCCAGGCCGAGCCCTAAGGGATCCCTCAGCCAGGATCTGCGGCCACCACAAAGACACCGGACACCCATCACCCACCAAGCAGAGCACCTTCTCCCCTTTTAACAGGTGGGGAAACTGAGGCAGGAGTCCCTTCTGCTCCCCCCCTCCCAGGCTGTCAGCGTTAGCAGGTAACGGGGCGCTTTTTATAAAGATGGGGCAACGTATTGTTAAATAATTCCCTCCCAGCATCATTTTGAGGAGCGCAAGGTCATTCACTGGGTAAACACTGGCTGCTGCTATTTATTATTATTTATTATTATTATTACTATTATTCCCAAGGCATACACCTTGAGGGCTGTTTGCAGGCTGCCGGGACACCCCGTCTCTGGGATCCAGGGCAGGGACAGGCTGCAGGAGGGATTTTTGGATGGTGCTGGTGTGCTCCAAGCTGCCACCCACCTCCCATGCGGGGGGCTGGGGGGGGGGGCTCTGTGCAGGACAGGGCTCAGCGGGAGCACCCACCCGAGCAGGGACCCGCTGGCACGGAGGAGGTTTATCGGTTGGACCCCGCAGCTCGGAGCTGGGTGCAGGAGATGAACCAAACCTTCCCAGGGTGACCCCCCCCCACCCCCGGTGGGGTGTCCCCCCAGGTAACTTGCACCCCCACGTCCCTGCCGGGGACATCCAAAGGCCAAGGGCTCCCTCGTCAAGGCAAGGAAGGGACAAATCTCCCTGGCGGGGTGCTCAGGGAAATCACCCCAAACCCCACGGTCGTGCCCGTGTCACCACCAGCAATAATCCTCCCGTGGGGCCGTGCTGGGAAAAACACCCCCACGACTCCCGGCTCCCCCCAGGCCCCGGCAGAGCAGCATCAGTCCTGGGAATAAAGTTCTTTTCAAAAGCTGTTGGGCAAACATCAGTGCTATTTTTTTTTTTCTGACCTTTTTCCTTTTTTTTTTTTTTCCTTTCAGAAAGGGAAGGTCTGCAGAAGGTGGAAAGTAATCAGGTTTTGGACCTGGGATAAAAAATGGCTGGAGTACGTTAGGCTGACTCCTTATAATTAATAGTGTGCCTCGTAATAGGATTCTCCAGCCTTCGGTGCTCCCTGGAAACACCTTTTTACATAAGATATTGCTCACGATGGAGCGGCCGAGTTTTGATTTATGGGGTTTTGGCCTCCAAGAAGCACCTGGGGAGCTGGCCTGGCCGGTGGGATGGACGAGGGGGAGAGGGAAAAAGGGCCGAAGGCAGCGAGGGTCTTTCTGAGGGGGGGGGGGGGGGGAGGGTTGGCAGCCGGGTCCCGGGGCAGGCGCCCGGCCAGGGGAAAGGACTTTTTGGGGGATACCTGTGATCCGGGGACTGAGCTAGTCCTAGGGCTGAACCCCCTCTGCTCCAAAAGGGAGGAGGAGGAGGCTGAGAAGGATTTTGGGGCAAGAGAAGGCTTGTCTCCCTGCCCGGCATCACCGGGTGATGCCTGGGGCACGGGCTCAGCTGGGGAACAGAGGAGAAGTTGGGGAGCCCCGGTGGGAGAAAGACCCCCCACCCCATCACCCAGGGATGGGAGAAATGGTTTTTTTTGGGGGGGACACACAAAAAAACCCAGTGAGGTGCAACAGCAAAGGGCTAAAAGCAAATGCAGCGCTAGAGAGTGGGAACGGGGGAGAGCAGGAAAGCCTGGAGGAAAGCGGGAATGGGAAAAAGAGTGGGATGGGGGGGAAAAAAAGGGGGATCAAGGGGGCTCAGGGATGGGGTACACACACGCACAGGCGTGTTGGTACACCTCGGGGCCCGCGGGTGTCAGACACAGCCGGGGAGCTCCGCCGATAAATCACCGTAACAAGCGGGTCCGGGCGTGTTGTTCTCTTCCGACCGCAGACAGCGCGGCAGGAATGGGAGAAGATTGTAATAATTAATAATCATTAGAATAATAATGCATAAAGACAGTAGCAAAGTAATTAGTCAGAGAGGGAGCGCTTGCTAATTGAGGCGGGGAGCTGCAGTCCAAACAGCCTGGGGAGGAGCAGGGGAGGGAGAGGAGGGGGGACCCAGCGTTGGGGGACGTGGAAGGGGATGCCCCCCACGTCCAAGGGGCACAGGGGGACACGTGTACCCCGGACACCCTCAGACAGGCAGGGAAGGCGCAGGCGGGACCCCGGCTCCATCCCTGCCTGCGGTGTGAGCCCCGGTTTCGTCCGCCCCGCGTGCCTCAGTTTCCCCATCCCTCCACGGATGCCGTGTTCTGGCGCAGAGGCTGCTGGAGGAATCCGTCCCCGCGTCCGCCAGGCAGCGGGGCTTTATTTTAATTATTTCGGAAGGAAAGCAAAGCAGAGGGTGCCGGCTGGGCTCCGTCGTGTCCCTCTCCTCGGGGTGGATATCACTCCAGCCCCAACTGGTTCTTCAGGGCCTGCAACTGGGCCGCCTGGATGCTGCCGCCCCCGCACACCACCACCACCACGGAGTCCAGCGGGGTCCGCAGCCGCCCCTCGCGCTGCAGCCGCTGCAGCCGCCCCGCGTAGAGCAGGGCCAAGGCTGCCCCGCACGCCGGCTGCACCAGCATCCTCTCGTCATCTGCGGGGACAAAAGCCCGGGGGGGACCCCACGCCCCGAGTCGCCCACCCGCCCCGAGTCGCCATCAGCCCCCTGCGGAACCGGGGGTCCTCCCAGCACCCTGATTTTGGCCCCTGCCAGGCCAGCCCCAAAACCTGGCGGTGTCCCCCGGCACCCCTCCACCGTGCCCGGCTGACCCCTGCTCACCCAGGAACCGCTCCACGGCTCGCACAGCCTCCGCGTCCTCCACCACCTGGGAGATGACCTGGCATTCCCGGGCACACTCCAGCGCCCGCGCCGCCACCTTCTTGGCTCCCAAACACTTGGCCACGCTGGGACGGGAGGGGACCGGAGGTGGTCAGGGTGGTCCCGGGACCCCTTGGGTGAGCTGGGCTGAGACCCGCCAACTCGTTGCACGTATGGCGGCTCCCGCAAAACCCGGCTCACCTGGTGATGTCGGGCAGGGAGACGAGCCGGCCGGCCGCCAGCGCCGCGTGGAAGCTGTGGGCCCCCCGGGTCTCGGCGGCGACGATGGGGACGTCCTGCCAACCCACTTGGCGCAGGCCGGCCACGACGCCGGCCAGCAGCCCCCCGCCACCCACCGCCAGCAGGATGGCGTCCGGTTTGGTTTCCAGCGAGTCCTTCAACTCCCGGACCAGGCTGGCGTGACCCTGCCTGGAAGGTGAGGAACAGAGATTGGGGGGGGGGGGGGGGGGGGGGGGGGCAGAGGATGCAGCGCGGGGGGTACCCCGCACCAATCCGGACCTCGGGGATGGGGAGGCAGGAGCTGAGCCCTGGCAGAACTCACCACACCGATGGGTGGTCGAAGGGGTGGATGCTGACCCAGCCTTCGGTCTGTGCCAGCTCCAGGGCTCTCCTGTTGGCTTCATCCCACACCTGGAGGGGGGGATGGGGGGGGATGGGGGCTCAACGGGGCCGCATCCAACCCTGGTGCCCCAGAGATCGGTCCCTTGTCACCGTGGGGCTGGGGGACACCAGAAACCCACGCGGGGCTGAGGTGGGGGTCCCTGGGGTGACCCTGCCGCAATGCCGGGGTGCGGGTGATGCAGGAGGGGGACCATTTCGGGCTGGGGTTTGCCATGCACAGCCCCCGGGGGCATTCGCACAGCAGCCTGAGCTCAGGATCAGCCCCCTCTGGTGTGTGTTCCCCCCCCCCCCCCCCCTCCCCAGACCCCAATTTTAGGGGCTGCCGCTGCGTTACCTGGCCAGAGACCTCCACCTCCGCCCCCAGCTCCTCCAGTTTGCGCACCGTGGTGGGGCCGGTGGTACTGGGGACCACGACGGTGATCGGCAACCCCAGTTTTTTGGCCGCGTACGCTGCCGCCAGGCCGGCGTTCCCCCCTGCGGAAAGCGGGGTTCGGGCAGGTAATACACGCTCCCCATATTACCCGTGAGCATCCCCCCGTAGGTCGGACCCCGATTACCTGAAGAGCAAACGAAACGGCGGCAGCCCTTCTTGGCGGCCTGAAAAGCAGAAGGGAAGGAGGGAAGGAAGAGGGCTACGTGTCCCCCCCCAACCCCGTGCTCCCCAAAAAAACCCCACGAGCAGCACCCCGCCCACGCTCACCTCCTGGCAGAGGCGGCCGATGCCGCGGATCTTGAAGGAACCCGTGGGCTGGATGTTTTCCAGTTTCATGTAGACCTTGGTGCCCGCTGCCCCGGAGAGGGGTAAACTCTCCAGGATGGGCGAGATGATGTGGAAAGGCTTCTCGTCTCCGTCGCGCTGGGCTGCCATGGTCCCGGCGATGGATGCTCTGCTGCGGGAAGGTGCGGGGAGGCACCGGCCGATCCCTTCGGGGTCCCCGTCATCCCCCCTCACCGCAGCGCCGGTGTCCATCCCGTGTGGGCCACGGGACCCCCTCCGGAGGGACAGGGCTGTGCCCAGTGTCACCTCCCGGTTCTGGGATACCAGAGCCCCAAGACAAGCTGGGTGACCCCCTCCTCCATCCTCCTGGTCCCCAAGACCCCAAATGCTCCCCGTTCCCAAACTCAGCCAGGGCCGCCCCACGGCGGGGAATTACCTGGAGTCCCGTGGGACCTCGCTGCGCGTCCCCAGCTCCTCGCCCACAGCCGCAGCGGAATTTGGGGGACGGAGGAGGGAGAGGCGACGTCAGAGGGGCCGTGCCGATGTCCCCAAGTCCCCGTGTCCGGCCACGCAGCAGGGTGAGGGGCAGAGGTTAAACATTGCCCCGACCCCGGCTGTTTGCTCAGCACCCGGCCAGTTTTTCCAGCTGCCGGGCTGGATTCGTGCCGAAAACCCCCAGCCACGGCCCGGGCAGGGTGCCGGGGTGTCCTGAGCGGGGACAGTCACGTGTGGCCCCGGCAGCCAAATTCCAGCAGCTTTCGCATGCCCAGGAGATGGGATGTGGGTGCCCAGGAGACGAGGGGAGAAAAGGAGAAGCAGGTCCCGCATGACTTTGGGGGTCCCCCAGGGTTTGCCCCCACCAGCTGGGCGCAAGCGACTGGCTCTTCTCGCGTCCAGCCAGACACACGTCCCAACGGATTTGAGGACTTTGCCCGTTTGACCCGGCCCCCCCGGCGTAACGAGGACAGCCCGCACGCCCCAAATCCCCAGCAGGCTGCCAAGACACCCCCATCGCCTCCAAACCATCGCACCCCTATGACGGCCCTGCTGGGGGGGGGGGGGGGGGGCGGTCAGCCCTACCAACTGGGTAAGCCCACTGGGATGAGCCCCCCCCCCCCAGCTCTGGCTGGCCAAACTGGGCACCCTGCGGGCAGGAGGGGTCTGGGGGGGGGGGGGGACAGTCCCCACACAGCTCGCAAAGGTGCCCCCACGAGCATCCCTGGGAGAGGGGGCTGCCCAGCCAGGATCTGGCCAAGACCCGAGGTCCAGTAGCCCCCCAGGCAAAGCAGGCAGAGCCCCCCCCCCCCCCCCCCCCCCCTTTCCTCTGGGACAGCCCAGGACCCCTTCTTGTCACCCAGTCCTGGTGACACCCCCCAGGGTAAGGGTCCCCCCCCCCCAGCACATGCCCTACCTCTGTGCCAAGGGGCTGGCTCTGTCCCCGGCAGGCGAGGAGGAAGAAGGTGGGATGTGGAGGAAGGTCGGACCCTGGCTCCCGCAGAGGATTTCTCTGTCCCTCTGGCCGGGCGGACTCTGAAAGCAGACCGCTTTGGCACAAAGTTAGTCCAGTCCCTCTCCACGGCGGCTCCGTGGGGGTCCCAAGGGGGGGGGGGGGGCCGCTGCAGACGAGCTGGCAAAGGGAGTGCACTGGGAACCTCCCCACTCCCCTGGCTCTGTCCCTCCAGAATACAGAATTTCAGTCCCCTGACCCAAACAGTGCTGGCAAAGCCCCCCTGGGAGCACCGCTAATAACAGGCACCGAGCAGGGCATGGGCTCCAGGGCAGCCCTGTTCCCGACGGAGCTGGCCTTCAGAGGCAACGAAATACCGAACTCCCTGTTTCTCACGCCATCGTTAGGCTTCAGAGTGAACGGCACACAGCACAAGTGGGGTCAGCACAACAGCAGAGAGCAGGCACCTCTGCACTGAGCCACGCTGCTCTGGGGACACAGCGGGCTAGAAATGGGGGGGGGGGGGGGGGGAAGGTGATAAAGATTTCTTGAACAGGGGCACCAAGGCGGGGTGGGGGGACACACAAGCTCCAGCTCGCCTGGAGTGATCCCCCATCTCGCGGTGGGGGTGTGATCGCTTCCCTGGGGGGCCTCGGTGGCAGGCGCTGGGGAAGGGGTGCAAGGACACCCCCCCCCCCCCCAACCCCTCGCAGGGAGGAGGGCAGGAACCCCCTCGGCAAGGGCACCAGGTTTCAGCTCAGCCCTGGGGTGCTCGGGGTCCCTTTCCACCCCGCACCCACCTCCCCGTCCCCCCTTTTACCCCCCCTTTTGGCTCCATCCCCACCCCAGGGAAGGCTGTCACCCCCTCCCATCCCCTGGCCAGGGTCCCCGAGTGACACAGCCTCAGCCAAGGGCCACAGCAAGGGGAAACTGAGTCACAGGGACCCCCCCCCAGCAGCAACCCCCTACCCCAGAAGCCCAAACACCACGGGGACCCGCACACAGGCTCTGCCACCCCCCCACCTTACCTGCAACCCCCCCCCCCCCCCAGCACAGCAGATTTTGGACACCCTGCCCTGTCCAGGGCACCCATCCCAACTTTTGGGGGTGCTAGCACCCCAATAGCCCAGACCTGCTGCAACCTGGCCCCACGCAGCCCCCGGGGAGCCACAGGGGCCCCCAGCAGCCCCCAGCCTTGGTGGGAACCTGGCGCCTTCAAAGCGCTGCCGAGCACCAGCTCATTAATCCCCCAGTAATGACCTCGTTATTCCTAACGAGGCAGAGCGGATCAAGGGAGCTGCGGTAAGAGGATTTTGCAAACGGGGGTTTTGGGGGCTGGGGGGGGGGGAAACACAGGTGGTAGAGGAGGGGGGAGACAAAAGGGATGAGGACAGTCACACCGTCCGGGGGGGGGGGGTGAGCAGTGGGACCTGCCCCCTCCAGCCCACACCCCGGGCTCCCCCATTTTAGCAGCTCTACCCCACACAAGGTACCCAGCCTGATACAGCAGCAGAGAAACCTCAGCAGCCTGCACCCCAAAAAAAGCCCAGCCTGGCTGGCTGCGCACTCATCCACCAGAACCAGCGGGGAAGCAGGGAGCACCCCGTTAATTTGGGGGGAGAGGGGGGGGGAGAAGAACACCTCTGCGTGAGCCCAACCTTTATACGAGACACCAGAGAATCTCAGCAGAGCACAAAGCACAGCCACCACCTCCACTGCACGCAGAGCGCTTTATTTGTCGCCGCCAAACCAGCTCGCTCCCCTCTTCTTTGCCCTGCAGGCGAGCCCCAGCCTCCCAGGACCCCCCCCTCCCCCCCATTTTCTGGGGAGAGCCCCCCCCAAAACCAGATATCAGCACCCAAGGGCCGAAGCGCTTTGGCGGGGAGGGGGCACAGCCCCTTGCGGGGATGCGGCAGCGAGAGGCAGAAGCAGAAAGAGCCAAGGGGGTAGGGGACCCCCCCCCCACCTTGCACCCAAACCCAGTCCCCTGGGGATAGGAGAGTGGGTAGCACCGAGACCCCCACCCATAGGGGATTCCCACGCAGGACAGACGCCCGCAGACGGACAGACAGGTTCAGCCCAGTAACACCCGCTCAATCCCAGCGGACTTTGATGGGGGGGAAGGTCCAGAGGTCGGGGTGACCCATGTGCAGCAGGTTGCCGCAGGGGGACGCGCTCCAGCGGAAGGGGGGCACGTCACCCCAGGTGGGACCGCTGGCGGCCACCAGCCCGAAGGTGGGGGCCATGCCGGAGGAGGTGACCTAGTGCCGGGGCGGGGGGGGAAGAAAAAATAAAAAAAATTAAAAAAAATCAAAACAGGAGTGTAACACAGCCTGGGGGGAGCTGTCGGAGGGGGGTACACCCCCAAAGAGGGGACCCCCGGCACCCTACAGCTGCCCTGGCTCTCCCACCTTCATATCGGTGCCGCCGTGGCAGCGCTGGCGCAGGGCAGGGAAGGGGTAGGTGCCGTTGGGGGGATTGAGGTCGGAGCGGGCGGAGATGGCGTTCTCGGCATTCTGGGGGGGGTCGCAGCCCCCGCACCGCGACAGCGGGTCCCGTAGGTAGTTGTTGGACCTGCAGAACGGCCAAGAGAGAGTCACGGTGAAAGTTGGGGGGAAAAAAATATATATAAATTTATCACGATGCTGAAAAAAAAATCACGCCTGAGGGTTGAAAATCCCTGGCAGGGGGGAACACCCAAGTTTGGAGCCGGGGGGGGGGGGGGTGTCCCTAGCACCCACCTCATCAGGCGGACCATGGAGTCCAGGTCGCGGACCAGCGTCTGGTTCCGTCGGAAGATCTGGGCGCGCGGGTTCTTGTCGTAGGTGAACCAGTCGCCGTATTTTTTCACCAGCTCCGGGTTCCCGCTGGCGTTGAAGATCTCCTCGAAATACCTGGTGGGGGGGGGGGGGGTGGAAACCCAACGAGTCAGCACCCAACGGTGGGGGGCGGGGGGGGGCGGCAAGGCCAGCGTTGGCTGCCCCCCCCCTCCCCTTTACGGAGAAGCATCAGTGGGGTGGGATGAGGCCGGCCGGAGCTCACGGCAGGTTGTAACTGGCCCAGTAGCCCTGCTGGTACAGCAGCTCCGTCCGATCGGCCGCCACCACCAGGCCCCTGCGCTGGGACGAAGAGCATCCGTTAGAGGAAACTGGGAAATCCAGGCGGAGGGGACGATACACGCTGGGAAGGGGAGCAGCTCGGGTGGGGGTCCCTACCCCAGCCAGGGGTGCTGAGCACCCATCACCCGCATACGAGCATCCCCGGAGAACCTTTAAGCGCAGACTGGCAGCACGGGCAGCTCCCGCCTGCATCGGCATCCCCATCGCCCAAATCCCACCCGTGGCGGGGCCGGGGTAGACGGGACCCTTAGGGCTTTCCCAAATCCACAGGGATGGGAAAGGAGATGCTTTTGCTGTGGCTCAGCGCAGGAGCCGGAGCTTGGGGAGGAACGGGGTGGGTGGGGGGGAAAACTCACGGGATCTGCTCCAGCACGGTCAGCACGCCCGGCGGTGGGCTCGCTTTCCCCGGCGTGAAGGCGTTATAGTCCACCACCATCCACTGGTTGTTGTACCTGGCACGGAGAAGGGGGAAAAGCATCCCTCCGGCAGCCAGCCTCTTCCCGAGGACATCCCTGCTGCCTGGGGTGGGGGGGGGGGGAGCATCCCTCCATCCGATCCCACCCTGCCCAGGATAACTGCTCCCCGCTCACGTGCCGCTGTTGAACCGTCGGAAGACGGCGGCCCACTCGGGACCGCTGCGGGCCAGGCGGTTGGCCACGATGTTCCTCAGCCACTCCAGGACGCTGCCCCGTGGATCCAGGTACTTCCACCGGTCCGGGTTGTTGTTCCCGATGGTGGTTTCCAGCGCTACCTGTGGGGAGGGGAGCGATAGGGAGGGTAGCGGGGCCGGGGAGGGGTCCCCCAGGACCAGACCCCACTCACCAACCCGCTGCTGAGGATGTAGAAATCATCCCCGGAGAAGATGGTGCCGGGGTAGGAGGAAAACACCTGGATGCTCCCGGGGATCTGAGAATTGCCTGGAGCGGGGAGGGATGCAAAAGCAGGGGAGCATCAGAAGAGACGGGGATGGGGGTCAGACGCAGCCCCCCCAGCCCAGCCCACGCACCGCCAGCCGAGGCACGGAAGGGCAGCGTGTACTTCTTGATGATGCGCAGCATGGACTGGTAGGAGGTCCAGGTGTCGTGGGCGACCAGGAGATCCCGATGGTCCGGCAGCAGCTTTAGGAGGGCAGAGCAGGAGCCTGAGCCCAGGACACGCCGTGGGGAGGAGCGGTTTAGGGCAGATTCCAGGTCTTCCAGGTCACCCCCCAATTGTAGCAGGCTGGGGGGGAAGCAAGACACGGGGTGTCAGGTCCGGGGATACCCCAACCCACGAGCCAAGCTGGCTCAGAGCTCTCCGTCCGTCTGTCCGGGCCGGAGGGTGTTTCTCCATCGCGCCAGGGCGCGGGTACGAGCGCCCCTGGAGCCTGAGCAGGGAGGGAAGGGTGAGCACAGCAACGGGGAAACTGAGGCAGGGCGCTGCAGTGGGCCTGGGGCGGGGGGCACCCACCACCCAAGCCCACGCTGTCGCGGAGGAGGAGAACCTGCCTTGGCCCCATCTTGCCCCAGCAGCAGACGACGAGCGCCCGGAGAAGGTGGGCAAGGGGGACTCGGGAGCAAAACTGGGTGTCCCTTGACATCCAGGAATCGTCCCCACGCCCCCCCCCCCCCCAGCAGCACCCCAACCTCTGAAGTGATGACCCCCCCGGTCCCCATCACCTCCGAGAAGCGACTTACAGGAAGCCGAAGGGTGCCAGGGTGAACCTATCCCGGGGAAAATCCAGGCGCCCGTTGTAGCTGTCCTCCAGCCCCTTCAGCTGCAGCAGGGCCAGGCGTACCTGTGGGGACAGAGCTGGCACTCGGCTCCCGCGGGGAAAAAGGGCGAGGGATTTTGGGGGACACCCTGTCGTCCGTCCCGTCCCCCTTCCCCTGGGTGGACGCAGCAGATCCGGTGGGTCCCGGTGCCGCTGCAGAGGCAGGAGGAGGCGCGGGGGGATGCGTCACCGTCAGCGGGGCCGTGACTCAGCACTGGTGGCCGGGGGGGGGGGTGGGGTGTCACCGAGCCACCCCCTGTGCACCCCAAAAGCGGCACGGGAGGCTCTGGTGGGGGACCAAGTCAGGAGTCACCTCTGCTCCTCGTCCAAGGGAAGCGGATCCACGGCGGCCGCATCCTCGTCATCCCACCTGGAGCCCGGCCAGGATGCCGGGGAACCCCTCCTTGTCTTGTTCCCTCCTCTTGATTAACGCCCCAATTAGCCCAGGGAGATGTTTGGGGAGGGGGGGGGGGGTTGACCCCGGGTGGGGGTACCCCACCCTTACCTGGTGCCAGTATTCGGGGTCCTCCCCTTTCCCCATCCGCTCCTCCATCCAGGCCAGGTTGGCCTCGAGGTAGCTCCGCAGCTTCTCGCAATACTCGCTCTCGTACTTGAAGGGGCCGCAGTAGCCCACCATGGTGTTCATCCAATGCATGTACATCAGCTAGGGGACACGGGTGGGGGCGTCACGGGTGGGGGTCACCCGGGGAAGAGGGGAGGAAGAGCCCGTTTTTGGGGGGGTCACCCCCTTACCTGCTCGGAGACGGCGGCCTCGGCGAGCCCGGCGGCGTAGGCCTGCAGGCTGTCGGTGTACGAGGCGTTGGTGGTCACCTCCAGGAAAGCCCAGCTGGGGTGGGAGGGGGTGTGTGACACGGACACGAGTGGGACACGGATATGGGGAGACACGGCCACGGGGCGCACGACGGGGCGCCCCACCCGCCCCGGCTCCCTTGAGGCCCCATCCCCGCTCGGCTCCGGGGGTTCCCCGGTGCAATCCCACCCGGGACAGCCCACCCGGGCCCGACCCGGTCCGGTCCCCACCCGGGGAGGGGGGGGGGGGGGGGGGGGGGGGCAGCCCAGCCCAGCCCGGTTTTACCCGACAGCGGGGATCCGGTCTTCGAGGCTGGCCCAGGCAACGGCGGCCGGGTGACGGCCGGGCAGGACGCGGAGCTGCCCGGAGCCGGGCTCCAGCAGCACGGAGACATTACGGGGCGGCGGAGAAACGGCGGCGGGGGCTGCCCCGGCCAAAACGGCGGCCAGCGCGACCCCCAGCACCGCCCGCAGCGCCGCCATGGCGGGGACGGCGGCGGGGGCGGGGCGAAGGGCAAGGGGCGGGGTTAGGGGGCGATGGGCGGGGTTGGAGGCGGGGCGCGCTGCGATGGGCGGGGCGCGGAGCAAGGGGCGGGGGTGGAGGGCGGGGCGAGGCGAGGGACACGCCCCCAGCTCCCCCTTCCCGCACACCCAGCGTGGGGTGGCTTTGCACCCCACTGGGGTTTTGGACCCGAGTGGGAGGGGGGGTGTCGGTGCCCCAGCGCCGTCGCAGCCCCGGCCTTGTGTAATCCCGGGCGGTGCCTGTTTACTGCCCTCCCCGCTCCTCCAGCGGGCAACGTCCCCCTGAGGCGTGGGGTGTCCCGGTGGGGTGGGGGCAGAGTGGTCACCCCCCACCCGCGATGGCGAGATCACCGTGGGGTGCACGTAGTCCCCATTACCTGGTGCTATATAGCCCTCAGCTCGGTGTTACCCCGAGCATCACCGCAGCCGCCCGCCTGAGGCCTGGCGCACTCGTGCCATGCCACAGCAAGGTGCCAGGTAGCACGGGGGGAGGCCGGAGTTTCACCCCAAATTCCCGGAGCCCACGCTGAACCACGATGCCCAGCGCCCCGCTCCTGCACTCCGTGCTGTAGGGACACCACGCTGGCCAGCCGGACTCGGCCCCACGCGGAGCCGTGGGTGCAAAAACCAAGCGGGGAGAGCAGCCCACCCGCCACCTTCACGAGTGGGGACCCGAGCTGTGCGGGCAAGCGCCGAAATTTGGCCTAAACCCAGAAAAACCAGTTGAGCAGAAAGCGGCACCGTCCTTCGGGGGCTGGGGGCGATGCCCAGGGCTTGCACCCGGTGGGTCACGGGGCCACTGACACGGGGGTGTCTGTGGATTTGGGGGAGGGGGTCCGTACAGCTCCGTGCTCGGTGCTGGCGTAGCTGCGCTGCTGCCCATCCTCGGCCATGCCTGTGATGAGCTCGCCCGGTCTCAGAGGGTGTTCCCCCCCCCCCAAATAGAGGGCTAGGTGGGTGCAGCACCCAGGGTGGGTGCCCAACCTTCTGTCCCGTGGGCAGCGGGATGCGGAGGGAGGGGGCGGAGAGAGCGAGGATGGTGCGTGGGGTCGGGGCTGATCCCCCCCCCCCCCCCCCAATCCCACGGCAGACACCCTGCCAGCCACGCGGGAAAAAGCGGCGCTGTCCCTTTAAGAGCGGAGTGTGGCGGCCCCTTTAAGACGGGGAGGTGAGGGGGGGGGGGGGGGGATCAGCTGCCCGCGCACGACAGCGGGGCCGCGCCGCCACGGTGGGTCCGCGGGGCGGGTGGGGGTCCCCGGGGTCCCCCCAGCATCCCCCCCTACCCACAGCGGGGTGTCCCCGTCCCCTCCCTGGCTTTGTGTGGGGGGGTGTCCCGCGTGTCCCCTGATCCTGCGGGGGGGGTGGGTGCCGGCCCCACTCGTGTACTTTTCTCCCCCCCCTTCCCTTTCCCGTGGCTCCGCAGGCGCTCGGAGCAGCCCCGGGGGGGGCTGAGCCCCCCCCCCCCCACCCCAACCCGAGGACGTGGCAGCGTGACCGTGGGTCGCTGTGCCTTTTCTCGTTATTTTTTTAATCCTTCATCTTTTCCTCTTGAATTCTTCGGGTTTTAAACCCTTCCTCCGCCCTACGGGGAGCGTGGGATGGGGACCCGGGGGTTGTCCCCGCTCTCCCTCCCCGGGGGTCTCTGCCAGCGGTAGGTGACCCCCCCCACACCCACTCGGGACAGACCCCTGCTATGGGGCAGGGTGCTATGGGGCAGGCCGGGACCCTCAGCCTGGCCGGGGTCCTCAGCCTGGTCGGGGTGCTGGCGGGGGACAACGGGGTGCAACCGGCCGGGACCCCACTGACGCTGGACCTGGGGGGCACCGTCCCTCCCGGGTGGGATGCTCTGAGCCACAACCGGGGCCTGGATGTGAGTGTGGGGGCTGCGGTGGGGTTTGGGGGGGTGGGGTGGGGGGGGGGAGGATGTGGGTGCTGCCAGGGTGGTGGGGTCCCATCCTGTCCCCGCTTCCCTTGTCCCTGCTATCGCAGCCGGGATCTCACCGGGGTTTCCCTCCGCTGCTGGTTTTCTCGTCCAAAAACCTCATCGCTTGCCAGGCCGGCGCATTCCCGTGGCTGGGATGGGGTGGGGGACGCGCTGCCGGGGACGGGGACAGGGATGGGGATGAGGGTTTTCAGCCTCGCTGGCCTTGGCATAGCCCACGACCCACGCACACGTAGCACAGATGGGGAAACTGAGGCAGGGAAGACAGCGACCTACCGAAAGCAGCCCGGCAGTTGGGCCAGGGTTGCCCAATTTCAGCCCCTCGCCGGAGGGCGGTGGGGCTCTCGGGGTGGGGAATGGGACTCGGGGTGTCCGACCGAGCGCCCCACGCTCTATCCCCGCAGTGCTGGGAGGTGCGGAAACGCAACAGCTCCGAGTGGTGCCGCTTCGTCCGGAGCAACCCCGACTGCCGGCTGGAGGGTGGCTTCCTCGACTACCTCCAGGGGGTCTTCTGCGTCTTCCCCCCCCAGCTGCTGCCCCTGGCCGTCACCCTCTACGTAAGGATGGGAGCTGGGGCGATGCTGCTGGGGGACGCTCCGCTTTTGGGATGCGGGGACCCCACTGACCCCCCTATCTCTGCCATCCCTGATCCCACAGGCTCTCTGGCTCCTGTACCTCTTCATCATCCTCGGCGTGACGGCGGAGAAGTTGTGAGTAGCCCCGCAGGAGGAGGGGACCGTCCCCCCCCCCCCCGCCCCGTGATCCCGGGGGAGCCCCGTGATCCCGGGGGAACCCCGTCACCACTTCTCCACCTCCTTCTCTACCCTTCCAGCTTCTGCCCCAATTTATCGGCCATCTCCACCAACCTGAAGCTGTCTCACAACGTGGCAGTATCCTTGGCGGATCACGGGAGGGATGCAAGGATGGAGCGGGCGGCCGTGACGGGGACGTTTTTTGTGTCCCCTCGGTACCCTGCCAGGGGAAACCGATTTGGGGAGCGAGCCGGTGACGGCGGTGGGGCGAGTGGAGGTGTGTCGGCACCGGGAAGGGGTCCCGCGGTGGTCGGAGCGGGCATGTACCCTGTGTCCCCATGGGGAAGAGGCCACCGGGTCTTTTCCTTGACGTCCCCTCTCCATGGTGTCACCTTCCTGGCTTTTGGCAACGGGGCGCCCGATGTCTTCAGCGCCGTGGTGGCCTTCTCCAACCCGCGGACGGCGGGGCTGGCCATCGGGGCCGTTTTTGGTAAGGAGAAGCCCGCTGGGGCTTGCTTGGGGTTGGGGGTGATGGGTGGGGGGGGAAGGATGTTTTGGGACCGTGGGATGTTCCCCCTCCCTGAGAGGGACCTGTTGCGTCGGCAGGCGCCGGAGTGTTCGTGACCACGGTGGTGGCCGGGGGTATCGCCCTGGTCAAACCCTTCACGGCCGCCTCCAGACCATTCCTCAGGGATGTCATCTTCTACATGGTGGCCGTCTTCCTCACCTTCGTGGTCCTCTACTTCGGCAGGATCACGCTGGGAGAGGCTCTGGGTGAGCATCAGGGAGGGGTTGGGGCTGGGGGTGGTGGGAGCAGCCTGGGGGTGCCGTAACCACCCCCCCCCCCCCCCCATCACTTCCCCCCATCCCAGGTTACCTGGGGCTGTACGTCTTCTACGTGTTCACCGTGGTGCTCTGCACCTGGATTCACCGGCGGCAGCGGGGGGAAGGGCTGGCCCCCCCAGGACCCTGGGAACCAGGTAAGGGTCTCCCGGCTGTGCCGACGGGACCCCCGGCGTGCTGGGGTCTCCCTCTGCCCCCCCACCTCCTCTCCTCTTCCCCCCAGAGATGCCGACAGATGCTGAAGAGCAGGAGTCCTCCGGCGCAAACAGCGGAGATTATGGTACGTCGTTCCCGGTGGGCTCGGGGCCGGCTCCGCTCTGTCCTCGGGGGTCCCTGGGACCCCCGGGCTGCTGCGTGCATGATCGAACCCATGGGGCGGCCGCGGCCAGCGGGGCAGGGGGATCCCCTTGGGGCTGCGCAGGTGACCGCAGCCCCGTACTGGAAAGGCTGGGGAGGGGGATTTGGGGGGCCGGGGAGCCCCCCGTCCCGCTCAGCCACAGCGGCCCCTCGCAGGCGAGGAGTACCGGCCCCTCATCCCTTCCCGGGAGACTTCCCTGCGGATTCTCACCGCTGCCCTCAGCCCCTTGGACTACCTCAAGTGGAGGAGGAAGCCCTGGTACTGGCGGCTCTTCAAGGTCCTCAAGGTGAGTAGAGGGGGGGGATACGAGCCAGGAGGAACCCCCCCCCCCCATACAGGGCATCCCCCTCGCCGCTGGCCCCTGGGGCTGTGTCACCCCTCGGCTTTGCAATGGGGACGGTGGTCCAAGGGTAGGCAGGTGAGGGGACAGGTCATGGGACGCTTTTTGGGGTGTCCCATCTTGGGGGTGGGGGTCCCCGCTTATGGCTGCTTCTCCCCAGGTGCCCGTGGAGCTGGTGCTGCTGCTCACCGTTCCTGTCGTGGACCCCGACAAGGATGACCTGAACTGGAAGAGACCCCTCAACTGCCTGCACATCCTGACCAGCCCCCTGCTCTGCGTCCTCACCCTGAAGTCAGGCGCCTGTAAGAGCCCTGGGAGCTCTGGACACCCAGAGGGGACGGGACCGAGACGGCCACCAAAGCCCTGGGGACTGTAGAAGACCTTCGGAGCTGGCACCCCATCTGGGGAGGGGAGGACGGGCCAGTGAAGAGCCAAGCCGGGGGGGCTGGTTTGCAGCTGGATGGCTCTGTCCTCCCCTGGGGGTTTGGGCCCCCCCTCGCCAGCACCCAGGTCCTGGGAGAAAAATGGGGCAGGCCTCACCTGTGTGGGGAAACTGAGGCACAGAGGGCAGCAGCACCATGAGGGCTTAGGGTAGAGGTGGCTTTAGGGGACAAGCCTGGTCGGATCCTGCCCCAGCCCACGCGGTGCCTTGCGGGGCCGCTCTGATGCTCCCTCTCTCTACCACGTGCAGATGGGCTGTACCAGATCCAGGGTATCTTCCCAGTCTGGGGACTGGTCACACTGGTTGGCTCCGTCCTGGCCATCATCACCTTCATCACCACGAGCAACGAGGAGCCACCCAAGTACCACTGCGTAAGGTGCTCCCCAGCCCCGAACGCCCACCCGTGACCAGCGCAGCCCACTCTGGACTGGGCTGAGAGTCCTGGGGGCAAGAGCAGGAGCCAGGACCTCCTTCCCGGTCCCCAGCGTCCCCAGAAGGGACACGGCTGGCCGAAGATGTGCGGGGTCCTGCGGGATGCACCGGCTTACCCCTCTGCCCGGCAGGTATTTGCCTTCCTCGGGTTTTTGGCCAGCGCCATGTGGATCAATGCCGCGGCCACGGAGCTGGTGAACATCCTCCGGACGCTGGGCGTCATCTTCCAGCTGAGCAACACCGTGCTGGGCTTGACGCTGCTGGCCTGGGGCAACAGCATCGGGGGTAAGGGCCGTGCCGTGCCCCAGTGCCACCCCAGGTGTCCCCGTTCTCCTGGCATCCCCCAAGTTCTCCCCTTCTCCTTCTGCAGACACCTTCTCCGACCTCACCATGGCACGGCAGGGCTATCCCCGCATGGCCTTCTCCGCCTGCTTCGGGGGCATCATCTTCAGTATCCTTTTGGGTGCCGGGGGGGGGGAGGTGGTGGTGGTACTTGGGGTAGGGGCTGCCTCAGTTTCCCTGCCTGCAGCCCAGGGAGAGCCCTCTGCTCCTGGGGTATCCCTGGGAAGGACCTGGGCAGGATCCACCCCAGAGTCCCTGGGATTTTGGCTACCTCCCCGGTGCCTGCACAGTGCTGGAGGGGACCGGCGTGGTATTTGTGAACCGCAGGAGCTGCAGGGATGGAGCCAGCAGCATCCCCCCCCCCATCCCCACTGCTGTCCCAGCCCCAGCGGGGTGGGGGTTTGGGCTGGAGTCCATCAGATTTGGGATCTGCCAAAGAGAAGAGACCGTGCCACCCTCCGGGACGCTTTGTGCTGCGTCTCCATCCTGAACGTGCCCCAGATATGCTGGTCGGCGTGGGACTTGGCTGCCTGCTGCAGATGACCAGCAGCCAGCTGGTGGTGAAGGTAAAGTTGCAGGGACACGGGTGGCACGGGTCGAGCTGGCAGCGGGACCCCGGTGTCACTCCCCATCGTTCCCCGTTTTCTCCGGCAGCTGGAGCCCGACAGCCTGCTGGTCTGGATCCTCGCTGGGGCTTTAGGACTGAGCTTGGTCTTCTCCTTCGTGTCGGTGCCGGCGCAGTGCTTCCAGCTGGGCAAGGCGTATGGCTTCTGCCTCATCCTCTACTACCTGGCCTTTCTCTGCGTGGCCCTGCTGACCGAGTTCAGGGTGATCCGTCTCTCCGTCATCTGACCGGCCCCCAGCACCGGCAGGAGATGGGATATCCATCCCTGGCTCTCGCTCTGCCTCCCCACCGGATCGGGCCCTCGCCGTCCCCTCTCCCTGTCCCTGCCAGGGGGACAAGGGCACCTCGACCCCAAACGTGCCGTTGCCATCCCGTGCCGGAGGCATCGCGTGCCAGCCCGGCCCTCGCTTTCTGGGGACGGGGCGGGGGGGCTGTTTGTTGGTTGTGCTTTGGGACAGGAAAAGGAGCTGTTACTCATTAGCTTTTTCCTCTCCCCGCTCTGTTTAATCTTGTTTAACTCAAGGCGGCTCTGGGCAGGAGTGAGGTTAAGACCTCAGCTTCCTCTGGTCCCGGTGGCAAGGGGCAGAGGAGAAGACGGCTCCAGCCCAGGCTCACAACAGGAGAGGTTTTACTTCTTCAAACACTTTACTTTCCCCTCCCTGTCTCCATCCTGGCTGCTCTGGGACAGGGGTAGGACGATCGCGCTACGCGGGGTAACTCTGTGAAGGTCTGAGCCCAAGTTTGTCATTGCGAAGGACGTGACGTGTTCGCACCGCAGGTTTGAAATAGCAGCCGAGGCAAAGCGAGGTGGGGTTAAGGTGAGACAAAGCTCCAGGGCAGTGCTTGGTTTTAATGCAAGTGAAGCTGGAGGGAAAAAAAAACCCCAACAACAAACCAAGGGAGGCTGGTTTCCCCTGCTTTTTTTAAGCTATGTTTTTCAACCCGAGTTTCAGATCCTACTTTTCTCCTCCTCCTACGGCGGACGGAGCTGTAGGAAAGGACTTGAAGCTTTCCACACGCAGCGTTAGCCTCTGGCAAGACTCGGTTTAGACACTGTAAAAAAAAAAAAAAAAAATTGCAATAAAACCCCCAAACCCAAACCCAACCCCGACTTCTGTTGTTTGCTGCGAGGGTGTTTTTTCCTGCTGTACGCTAGCGTAACACAACCCTTACCCAGCACGGTGGTTTTGGAGGGCAGAGGGAACACCCGTAGCTTCTCCGGAGCCCAGCCAGCAGCGGAGGGGCCTGGGAGGGGGCTGACACCCTCGGCCACGCAGGGCGGTTTTCCCCAGCAGCTCGGGGAAGTGGTTTCCTCCAGGTTCACCAACAGATGATTTCTCAACAGCAGTCACATGCGCCTGACTCGGCCCTTTAGTTGCCCGGTTGGGAACTGCAGCGTCACGCCAGTCACGGCACGGGGTCGGCACGGGCTGCCAGGGGCATTACTCAGCTCCCCTGGGATGGGGACGCTGGCTGGGCAGCCCGTGGTCCCAGCAGAAGCGGAGCGGGTGGGCTTGGTGCTTCTGGTCCCCGTCAGAGGGTCTGCAGAGCGCGGGTTGGAAAAGCAAACCGCCGTTAGGGACGGACAACCGCATTTCTGCTCCGTGGGGAGAGAGGGGCTGTTTTGCAAGAAGCACAACTGCCAGACCTGGTTCCTGCTCCTTTCTAGGGGTGCCAGCAGCCTCCTGGGCCTGGATCATTTCTCCTTTTTCTAACCAGATACGGGCTTTCACAAAAAATAACGCTCCCTGCGCCTGCAGCTATTGGCTCTGCCCTGAACCTGCTCACCAGTTACCAGCAGCTGCCAGAATTATACTGGGAGACGAGCCCCGGTTCCTTACACACAGCAGGGCTAAGCAATCAAAACCGCAGCCAACGTACCAATGCAGAGGTACAGGGACAAAGAAACCCCCTTCTAACCTTACGCAGCGCATTGGGATAGCTTTAAAAAAACGTAAGTTTGAAAGCGTTATCTTAACGTTTAGGAAAAAAAACCTGGCAGGGGGGAGGACGGAAGGGAAGCTGGGCTTTGCCATGTCCAGGAACAAGAATTCCGAGCAGCTCGGCAGGGCATGCATGCAAAATATGCCCACGCAAGCAGTTCCCACCGGAGAGGGAGGGCGGGCACCGCTCTTCTTCAAACACTGTGGAAATGCTTCAGCTGCCGCCAAGCCCCGCTTCTGGAATAACACGAGAAGGAGGAAAGGAAGCCAGCGTCTTTACAAAGCCGAGGATGCTTTTTATTAGTGTGCTTGAAAATATCTAGAGAACATTTTACAGACATGTCCATAAAATCATTTTATAAACAAAACGCCAGCATACAAAATCCTGCAGTGCTTCCTCCCTTGCTCCCTACAAAATGATTGTCTCTGTCGTTAGTCTGTGTGTCAGGTGGGGGGAGAGGAGGATAAATAGAAGGGGATGCCCCGTACTCAAACTTTGTTTCCTTCCAAAGTTGTATGGAAGAAGTAAACTTCTGTGACCCTCCTTCGTTTACAAAAATAATTAATACAGCGTGTACATGGGGGCCGATCAACACCTCAGCACGAAACCACGGAAGCAGCACCTAAGCCCTGAACCCCAGCCCAAGGATTCCCATCTCTGTGACGCGAGAGCCCCGTTATTGCATGTTAAGCGGGCGAGTGCCCCCCTCAATACAGCTTAAAGCTGCAGCTCCTTTTGCACCCAGAAAACACCCCCAAAAAAAGTCACTGACGGCCCTACAAGGAGAAATAGGCCGTAGGGGAAGGCGGAGTTTAAACACAGCCACTTCTTTTTTTCCCCCCTAACCTTCACAACGCTCATTCATCCTGCCCACAACTTAAAACAGAATAAACAACATCTCCTCCAGCCCCAGGACTAATCTGGATAAATCTCCCAGGCTGCGACTCCATGCAGAGCAACTGCAAGAGCAACAACTGCACTGCTCATTAATTTGTGGTCAAATTTATGGTTTGGAAAACAGCCCTTTAAGGTCCTTCACGGTTCAGCTCAGAAGTAGTTTCATACCTGCAGTACCCAGAAAGGAAACAAAGAGTTGCCCTGAGGCACCCAGGGAATTTGGCAAGGGTTGAGAGCAGACGCTGGTGTGCACGCTGCCCGGAAAGCTGCTCACCCACTCTTTCCATCCCATAGCCCAAATGCTCCCAGCATGCTATGCAGGGAGGGATTTTCAGAAGCAGCTCCGTCTTGCCTACTTTTGAAAGTCCCATCCACCCAGGAAATGCTCCTGAACTGCCCAGGCAGGATCAGTCCTCTCCCGCCGTCCTTGTGCCATGCGGTGAGGCCACCAAGGAAAAAACAGGTCTGTGGGACAAAAGGAACGGGCACACAGATCTCCCACTGCCTGATCGATCTGGAGGAAGGAGAAAGCCTCCCCAGCAAGCTCTACTCTTAATCTGAACCTGAGAAAAGATCAAACAGCAAGAGGTGAGGGGAGCCTCCCAGCTGACAGATACTTCTAGCCCTCAGCACTTTCTTTGCTGACAGGGAGAAAAAAGGGACTTCACAGAGACAGGTTCTCATCGCACTGCAGGCAATGAAACACGAGCGATGTCGCAACCTGCCACCATCACAGAACAAACGTGGCAGAACTGGGAAGGGATCCCTTCTCCCCCTTCCTTCCCCATCCCTCAGCTACCGGGTCTGGCAGCCTCCTTGCCAGCTGCAGAAAAGCAAACGGGTGAGAAGAATCATCGTCTTCCACGTTCCTCCTGCATACAGAATTCAGGGGAACCGTAAAGCTCTTCGGTGGATCTTCCTAAGATCTGACTCGGTCAGCATTTGCCAGCCTGAGGAACATTTCTGCAAGGGTGAGAGCAAGGGAGGAGCAACACCGCTGCGCTGGGACTCGCTCACCTGTCTAAACAGTGACCTGGGTGAGGACTAACCGGCAGTACTGTTTGATGCCCATAAGTTCTCCTTAACCCAGAGCCAGCCAGAAAGAAGGCAGACTTGGAGATGCAAAACCTTCCATTTCTTCCTCCTAGTCATCTGTTTGAGCTAAGCACCGGCCAGAGATTTGCCATTTACAGAGCAGGTGGGCAAGTGGCAGAGGTCAACAGCCACTTTCACTCTGCAGAATTCCCCCTCTCACTGAACAGACAGGAGCTTTGGGGTTTACAGAGGTGATCCCAATCCCAGGCAGTGCTGCAGGCAGAACCGACCAGTGATACAGATATTGGATAGCTACAGCAGAGACAGAGTTTGTCTCCCCAAACTCCTGTCCCGCCTATGGTCATAATACGAGGAGATGCTGGCCCTCAGTTCTGTCTCCAGCTGCCACAGAACTGCTTGGGGACAGTTAAATTCAATAATCAGAGCTGGATCTACTACAGGGAGTGCATCTAGGTGTGCCAAAAAGGAGGGGAAAGGCAGACTGCTCTTCCAAAAGTGCTGAAATTTCACACCACCTCCCCCTTTCTTTGCATAAGGAAGGTGGAGAAGAAACAAAAACTCACTCCCTGATCTTTTATTCCTAGGTTAATGGTACCCTTTAAGCAAAAGAGATCTTCAAAAAGGGCTAAAGTTTTAATATTAAGCAGGTGGCTTCAGCACATTTCCTGCTGTTAATGGATTACACGTCCCCTTCCCCAAAGTCTGTTAGTGGTAAGAAAAAACAGTAGGCTCGAGCCTGGGAAGTGGCTCAGAGGGAGAAGGTCTCTGTTCTGTCCGAGATGTTCACTCTGTGCTGAGCACGGGCATCGTGCTCAATCTGTGTGTAGCAGCCTTACACAGAGTCCCCTGGGCCTCTGGTTTTTCAGCAATTCACTGCCTAGGGGAAGAGATTTAAACCCTAAAGCCAAACAGTACACTGAACAGATCTATATACATCATCCCAATATATACGTTGTGAAGTAATACTCTAGGTTATTGCATAGAAGGCGGCTTGCGTTAGCTAGGCCTAAATGACAGTCTGGGAGCGTTGTCGGAGGCTCAGGGGCTTCAGAGAGCTGTTGGAAGCAGATGCAGGCTCTTGCAACGGTGTCTGAGAGTCCTCTTTTCTGGAATGCTCCTCATACCATTCCTGCAAGAGGAGATCAAACACACCGAGATCAGGCTCTGCCCCATACTGGCCTCGCGGCCCCCCAGCAGGACCCCGAAGGGCAGAGCCTTCGGCCGCTCTGCCGTGTGAGGGCACATTTGCTCAGGCACAGAGGGCCTCTTTCCAAAGCCCTGGATATAGCCTAACCTCCTGGAACAACCTGGTTGACTGCAGCATGGCTGTGCTGGACGCACCCAGACCTTGCCACCCACACTCCAGGCAAGAAGTACCAGCTATGGCTCAGCTACAGTTGGCTGAACTGACCAACCTGGGCAAGGAAACATCCCTCTCTCAGGATGTCCCTCCTGAACCTCTAGGACTCTAGCATCGACGTCTCCGTGATGTTTGGGATTTGAAGAGTTGCTCCCAATCCTGGGCAGCGCCCAGGGTGTTACAGCATGTTACATCCCTGAATCAGAGACCAAGCAGGACAGGCAGGAAGCTTCTCTGCAGAGTTCCACCCAGCTCCATGGTAAATAACATGTTTATTTTTGTTAGGGGGACTGAAGACTCATCCCCGAGCTAGCTGCCCAAGGGACAAAGGACAGATTCAGATAGTTGCGAGATTAATTCTTTCAGTACTAATCATTACATTAGCCCATGACCTTCAACCTGGAGGTTAGTGTCTGGCAGGCACTACAGTGACCAAATCCATGGCATAAAGCTCCTGACCACAAAGGGCACTAGCAGGAATGCCCTAAACAATCCAGAGAATCAGTTGATGTAAGTGTATCCTATCTTTGTTAGCCTGCTATTCTGATGGAAAGCCGGCACCAAGCAGCTCTCTGCCTGGGAGAGCGCTGGGTTTCTGTGTCAGACAGGCACGCCCAAGCTCAAACACAAATCGCATTCCAGTGGCTTAACAAATTCGCGTTCAGCAGCCAAGCCCCAGGAACGCACTACGCATGTCCTCATAACCCGAGCAAACACGTCCACCTCGGTGAGTCCAGGTAAGCTCAGCCGAGCTGGAGTGCCTACGCACACACTGAGCGTGCGGTCGCTGTGACTCGGCCGACACGCGCCTGCGCAGCCGGGCACCTGGACCCGCTGAAGAGGCTCTGATGTGCTCTGTGGTTTAAGAAAGTCCCTGAATGCCAGAATGGAGGAATCTGAAGTACACTTCATCTACCGCCCACCCTTCTCACAGAGCACATGGCTGCCTGGGTCTTGGAGGAAGGCGGCTTCCAGTGTTTAAAAGGATGGTTTGTTATTCTAGGCAATGTTCTGCTCACCACAGAGACTTGCTGATATTTCCAACTCAGGCCCACGTACCTGTATCTCCTCCTCATACATCTTCATGCTCAAATCGCTCTTGGTCCTTGATCTGCGTCCCAGAAACAGCGTTGACATTTGCTAAAGAGTTGGTGGAAGGAGGAGGCAAAAACAAAAAAGACATTCATCAGTCACCGAGCAGCTCACAGGATCAGTCCCTGGAACTTCAGGCATCCTTCACAAGGACACCCATCATCCACTGATGACCTCGGGCTATCCTGGGCTCCTTCTGCTGTCACGGGAAAAAGGCATTTTAGGGTGCACATTGCCTAAAGAAATGCAGGCATCTACTGCAGGCTGAGATGAGTCACACTGAGCAGATCCCCAAAGGCTACAGAGGAAGCTGTAGCTCGGATAGATGCATCTGTCAGTGGTGCTTAATTTAGTCAGATGAACATAACATCAGCGTCTGGAACAAGGCTCAAACCCAAGCCTCCAAATAAGATCTCGTCTGAGAACAATTTCAGGTCCCGCTTGTCTAAACCACACCATTTACTCCACGGGCCTGGACTTCTTAAATCACGTAAGCAGAGAGCCGAAATCTGAATTACTCTCTGACCACATGAGTTATATGAACAGAATTGAGAAGCAAAAGAAACCTCAGGTCTGGCATCATCCTTCTGTACTCCATTGCAAGGTTGAGGACAGCATCTCCTCTGGTTTATTGTCTTGAAAACCGCTTCTGATCAGTATCATCATCGCTATTCTGAATTTTGCCTGCGTGAACAAGACTCAGCCTTTAACTACCAAGCCAACCAAAGCAAATAAAGGTTGCCTAAGAGACTGTAGCACCTGCACTTTGTAGTGGCGATACAAGAACATAATGGCTATTATTAAAACAACCATTTAAGCTCTTCCCAGATGCATGAGACAACAGTTCTGAGACAAGAGCAGTTACCTGGGTCAGCTCATTTTCCCAATTGCCCATCCTATTTTAGAATGAAAATGTAAGCAGTGCCATGGAGAAAGGTGTTTGGAATCGATACCATCATACTGCTGCATAATGTTTCAGGACTGTCCAAGCCTAACTGTACGATGGCACAGAGAGAGATGCAGGAGAATCACAAGACAGTGGCTTCCTTAGAGAAAAACAACTAGACTTTTTTCCAGTCAGTACTGGGCCAGGACAGCTCTAAGCAAAGTTTGCAGGCAATAGCAACGAGCCTTTGTCAAGGCTATTCAGAGTGCAGGGGAAATTCAGCTGCTACTTTTCTAGAGCAGCAAAACTTTGTGACCATGCTGCAGAGTCCCTCCTCCAGTAGCTCAGCTCAAGACTACAGAAACACATGTAGCTTCTCTCTTAAGACAGCCAAAAGGCATCCGTGGGCCTGGCATGCCTCCCTCCCCTGAAGCCGAGAACTTGCAGTAAGTGTCTCCTCTTACCCCGTATTTGTCCATCTGCAAAACAATTTTCTGCAGCTGTGCAGTTTCAGTGGCAGCTGAGCTCCGCTTGTACAGCTCGATTATGCCAACCACTTCCTCCTTGGAGATCTCCTTCTCCAGCACAATGCCATTGTCTTCTGGAGAGGCAAGAAAAAGAAAGAGAAAAAAAAAAAAGTCTCCAAGATGAACATTGCTTCATCAGCCACTACGATAATCCTGGAAGGCAAAGCTTTACAGCACAGAGGACCAAGCCAGATGTCAGGCACAGTCTGTACCTATTTTTGTGACTAGAATGTGTATGTCCTCATCCCTCAACAAGGCAGGGAAGAAGTTAACTAGTGTGTAGGGCCAGCAAGCATCTCAGCTTTTTAAAACATCAGGCTCCTCAGTATCTTAAAAACAACTCTGGTAGCTTTTTCTTGCCTGTAAATTAACTAGCAAAGCAAATAGTCACACAGGAATTGCTGCCTTTTGACCTTCAGCTGCCTAACACGGCTTGGGAATTCAGTGTTAACAAATGTCTTTCACTGCACCCTTCAAACTGGGTGCAGGAGGGATCACAATGAAAAGTGTTTCTGTAACTAACACCACCTGGCTCCTATGGGCCTAAGCCACGCAAATGTGATCTTCTGGCACCTAAGAAAGAGGAGGGGCTGATCAAAGCTACTCCTGTGGCTGGGGCCTTCATCACATTTCTGAGGGGAAGACTGTCTGCTATTAAATATATGAATGCAGCAGCTATGTCCCCTTCCTGCAGAAAAGTGTAAAGAATTATTAAGATTAGTCTGCATGGAGAATGAATAGAGAAGTCTGGGTGTAGCTCACCTGAAGGAATAACAGGGGAGGGGCTCTAAGAGATTAATGTGTTTATGGCACCTAAATTAGCAGGTCATGAGGCAACTAAATTAGCAGGTCATGAAGTTACATGCAGTTTCAGACACCCAGCTCAGGGGACAAAGGACAGTGAGTAAAACTGAGACTCACAGGGGTGAGGGGATGGAGACAAGTCACTGTCAGTTCCTAAAGGGTACAGGAAGGCATGCCCAAAACCAGCACATAGTCACCAGTCTAAGTACAACTGGGAGATGTGGTAAGAACTGGATAGGTGGTCCTCCATGTCATGGCAAAGAGTGCTGGCAAACCACTTGGGTCCAGAGTTTTGGTGCCCAAAAGCCGGACAAGCCACTTGGAGACACGTTCTGGTGCCAGTGAGTGTATTAGTGAGGAAGGGAAATCGGTTTTTTAAAAAAATAATCACCTTCCCCTCCTGTAAGGTCTCTTGTTGAGCTTTGCTACATCATTGCTGTAATATTTCCTAGATTTCCTTCATGAAATGCATGCAGACTTCCTATCTTCAAATAATTTTGTTGAAATGGCTCAAGTAGTTGAAGTTTATATGCACACGCACACACACACACATATAAAAAACCACATACATACACACACACACACTTTTTTGGGGAGTGCTGTCGGAGGGATGAGGGGCAGAGCAGAAAGACCAGATAGAATATCACATAAAAGCATAAGAATGAGCTTAGCAAGACAGGCAAAAAAAAAAAAAAAAAAAAAAAAAAAAAAGAAAAATCTGGTCTTTGCTGGCCAATCTCATTTTCTCCTACAGACATAAGACACCAGGGAGAGAAGACACAACGTTGTACGTCAACCAGTCCTCAGTTCTGACCTTCTGAATCTTGGTTCTTCCGAGTGTAGTTCATGCGGAAGACAAAAGCATCCAGAATAAAAGCCACGATGATTGTCATCACCACCTGGGAGAGGATATGAACAGAAGAGATCAGGAGGCTGCTGCTGGGGGATTCTTCCAGCCCAATTCAGGGCTGGATTCAGCCCTGATTCAGCCAGGATTCAGCCAATTCAGGGCTGGGGGATTCTTCCAGCCCAATTCAATGCTCAGGAAGCTGAGCATTTGGTCTATGCTTCAACTCTATGCTCCCCAGCTCCTCCAAGGCTGAGGGGATGCACGTCACACATCTACCTGTGAGTAAACTGCTAACAGTCAACCACAACGGGGACAGAACAAGACTCTTGTGCTGCCCTAGTCCTCACTCCAGGCCCAGATTTGTGCAGCATCAGCTTTGTCAATGCCCATAAATTCAACCTGCTGTAAGCGATGTAGACTCACACCTGTTTCTGGAAAACGTTTATGTAGAATAGCAAAGTTGTCCTCATTTAGGGATGGAAGGTCCCTCTGGAACAGAGTAAAAGCTGTCTCCCCTCCTCATCCCCACTATTTGATGCACGAAGCATGTCCAGAAACCTACCATGGTCACAATATAGAAGATCATGAAGTAAAGACGGCTCCAGTGAGTGGTTTGGGATGTCACCCCTTCCTAAAGAGGAGAGGGAAGAAGTCAGTAGTGCACAAAAGAAGGGAGAGTCTGCTCTTAACTGCTTGCCAACAGACATAAAGCAGCATAAACACGATCTGTCGCTCATTCATGGCTCCGCAGGTAGCCCCAGGGACTGCCTGCGCAATGCTCAATGCCCCAACTGGTCCTTGCAGCTAATCTGCCTCTCAAACTATAAAGAGAGGTTCCTATACGCAAACACACAGAACGTTTAAAGCTTGTGGCTGTAAGAGCCGTTGCTGCTATGAGAACACAGCTTGGACAGCAAGGTGACAAGCTGGAAAACAGAATGACTTCATTTGTCCAGACCGTGAAACCTGGCCTGAAGGCTGGTCAAGATTCACGAGAAAACATGCCCAGCAGCATGCCAGAGGTCAAATGCCACCGTCAACAATCAGGACCAAAAGATGTCTGACAACAACAAGTGACAATGTTGGGCCCATCTCCAATCACCAAGGGAAGAAAGCAGCGGTGGCATGGAAGATCTAGTGCAACTGCCAAAGGGTCTGTGCTGTCTATACACACAAGGTAGCTGAGGTTTACTTACCATGATGATGTACCAGTCATTGACGACTGTCAGCTCAAACAGCGTGACTGTATACAAGTGGGAGAAAAAATAGACACAATTGCTTTATCCATCCTGACCTACTTTACAGTGATTCTTAGACAAAGCATTTGACAGGGAAGACTGACGCAAGACACCAAAGTTTCAATACAGCCAGCAAATCCAGAGACAGGATGCAGACCCTCATCACTGCAATTACTTCAGACAAAGGGGGCTAGATCCACAGAGCCAGCAGCATGGTTTAATCTACATTTCTTAAAAGAATCAGAAACAGACGTGACTCTTTCCACTAGAGAGCATGGGGACCTCTGAAATCTCCAGGAGATAAGCATCTCTGCTCACATGTTAAGAAAAATCAATTGGAAAGTAATCAACACATTCAAATTAATTCTTCATCAGTGGGTTTAAAGAAATGTATTAGCATCACTATTGGTTCTTTAGAAGGGCAGTGACTTGAAGCCCTCCATAAACATCTCTGGAAGGCTGGTCTGATCACCAGTCAGAACAGACCTGCTGGCTTCACACTGGCTTTTAAGAGACATCTGCTTACTTTGCAAAACAGTCATGGCACAATTAGTCAGCTGGAGTTCTCCAGACAGAAAGAGCAGGATGCTGAGCATTTGAGGTGCATTAGTAGGACTCTTTGGGAGAGCCCCAGGCTTACCTGAGCACCACAGTCCTGCCATCTAGCTCTGCAGGAACACAGATGGAGTAAGAAATAGTCTTTGCTATGGACAAAACTGCCCTTACCAAAGCTGTTCAAAATGTTGTCGAAGTTGTTGAGATAGTAATAACCTTCTTCCACAACCGTCTTGTTGCCAACTGTATGATTCACCCAGCGATAGGAATCTGCGACTGTGCTTGTGCTGGTTGGAGAAACCAGGACAAAGAGTGAGAAGAGAACTGGAAAAGCAAGGAAAATCTCAAGGGTTATAAATACCAGAACACTTAGAAGGTGGTGAGCAGGGTGGCAGTTCCTACCTCTTGGCCAACACTTGCCTTTTTCTCTGAAAGAAAGCCTCTCTCCTTCACAGGTCAGCACAAGCCCAGGGAGCACATGGAGTCTTTCTAATCATTCAGCAAATATTATACCAGAGAAACTGAGTGTCTGAGTTAGACTCCTTGGCTCACACCCTTAAAGCCTGGCATTTCCAAGTGGTCTGCCATCATTTACTATGAGAAAGACACAGGGGAGCTTAGCTTCCAAGACCAGCTGAATTTATCTTGGTACAAAGTGAGGCCTAAATATGTAACACGTCTGGCCAAGCAACTCTGGCATCACCAAGACAAAAATCCCAAGTTCACTCTAGAGCAGATGTTACAAGAGTTTCCAGCCACAGTACCATGAAGAAGTCCTCCCAGTGCAGCTAGCTGAGGCAAGTTACAGAGCTCATTAAAACCAGCCAGCCCTACCACATCCCTTTCCAAATGCAATGCAAAACCCATTTCACCCAATCGTACCTAGAGAAGCGAAGTGTCTCCTAGATTTTCACAGCACGTTGCCTTAGCTGCAAAACCCCTTTCAGACCCATCCTCTGGCCCCTTCTCCACAGGGAGACAGAGCTGCCAGAGCTTGCTGCTACTGGCTGTGCACCAAAGCCACTGCAGAGGGGGGTGGATTTGCGGTACTCACTTGCAGCAGTTCGGGTAGACCACGCCAGCAAAGAACTCCATGCCAACAATGGCAAAGCAATAGTAGAAGATCAGCAGGGTTAAACCCAGGCTGGAGGCAAAAACAGAAAGAGTACTGTGCTACTGAAGAGTTGCTAAGGCAGGGAAACACAAAGTCACAGGCTGGTTGCTCTGGAAGGAATTTCCAACGGATGGGAAGCAGCACAGAAAACCCCAGACCACCTTCCCTGCCACTGTGGCTCTGCTGTTCTTTGCCTGCTCTCATTCAAGAAGTCCTTGGACAAGGAGCTTGCCACTCGCTGAAGAGAGAAACTAAAGAGCAGCCTGGATTCCCTCCCAGTCTGCCTTTTTCTGGTAAACAAACGTCTCTCTGCGGTTTCTTTATTAAAGAACAACGCACACTGTTTCTGCCCTCTCTACGTCCTTGGATGCAGGGACTGTGCCAAGAGCAGGGTTCTCTAGCTAACATGCTCTGCTCAGACATACTTCAAGGGAATAAGGTCTGAGGACGCCCCACTCAAACACCAAGCTCCTTCCGCCCCACCATTTCACCATAATGCTCTCAAGTGGCTGTACTAAGGACAGGGCAACATCTGGTACTGAGTATATTCGTGCCAGTGTTTCTCCCACGTGGGCCTCCCCTCTCACCAAAAGCTGGGATGGGGGAGAAAAATTAAACAAGCGTTGACTCTTAGTTATCCTCCCAACACAAAAGCAGGAGGCCCAGGGTGCTGGAGTGTTGCTTATCGTATACTGCTCCAAGAAACTGGAAGATTAACACCCCACTGCAGCACATTGAAGAATCAGCAACAATCTATTGACAGATCAGAGCATAAACACCTTCAGCAGGTTTGACAGGTCCCTATCCTGATCCCAGCCCTAGACACTAAACCTTCACTCCCTTCTCCCCACCATCACCCAAAGAGAAGAAGTTAGTACCTGGCCATCCGGGGGAACAACTCAAACATAGTGTCCAGGACGTTTCTGTAGCGTTTCTTCAATTTAAATAGCCTGAAAGGAGAAGCCAGTAGTTACCTAAGCACTGCAAGTTTCCTGGTGTTGTTGGAAATAGTTAAGAGTATCACAGGTCTCTGTACTTCCCAGGTCAACGAACAGTAAGCTTTCCTGACACCAAACTCACAGGATCTGCTCTTGCTTAAATGGTTTCTGCTCACCTAACAATGTCCCGCTGTCCCATCTGAATGTTTATGACATGTTCAACTAGGTGTTTACAGAATTGAGGAATCTCAAGAAAAAGTCTACATCTTTTTACACAGCATGATGCATAAATAGCTATTTTTAAAAAAATAAAAATCATAAGAACTTAAACTAGTCCTGTGTACAGGGTCAGGATTCATTACTCCTTTCCTCAGACACAAGCTTTTCTGTGTTTCCCCCATGACCCAATAAAAATTGATGAAAGAAAACTACATTGTGCCTGCTAATTTAAGATTTGGCAACTCCATCAGCCTTTACAGAGAAACACAGCTGCCAAACACAGGCTTTGGCAGGGGAGCAACAGAGAAAACATTATTTTTTTTCCCCCCTTGAGTGTCATAAAGTGTTCTTTAAATCCTCGCTGAAGAGCTAAATTACATTAGCTTGTTTTTAACAAAACAACATTTTGCCTCAAATGCCTTCCCTCTATGGCTCTCAAAGTATTCTGTGAAGGTGAATATACCTCCATAACAGCCTCGAGATGAGAGGGTTAATCAGACCCATCTTACTGAGCTGCAGAGAGGTTACAGGCCCCAGTCTTGCTTAAAGTGTGAGATGCAGTTAGAGCAGGGTTGTACTTCACCCTAGAAAGCAGCATCCTTTGAAAACTGTAATTTCTGGTAATTCAATGGAAATTATTAAACTGGCTCAGACTGTCTCACCCTGACAGAAGAGCTTTTCTCTGAACAGCATCAGACAATTTAGAGGAGGTGTAAGAACCCCACGAAGGCAGACACAGGATAATCTGCCCCCGGTAAATCCCTTGATCTCTATTAGAGATCAGCTTAAGCTCCAAAGCACGGGGTTTCATATCCCATCCCAAGTTTTTGTTATCGTTCATTTTGATAACTCTGGCTAATCTCATTACCCCAAGCAATTCCCGTTTGCCATGGTCACATACCCACAGCGCAATCCTTGCCCTCTCCTGGTAAGGAGCTCGGTCCCCAACTGGATTGATGGAAAACAAGCCTGGCTGTTTTCTTCCCCACCTGCTCTCTGGACCTGCCCCTCCCAGCCCTCCTGTCTCACCTCAGCAGCTGAAGGGGTCGCAAGACCACAATGAAGTAGAATGGCTCCATGTTAAATGCCAGTGCCATGAGCCCCAAAAATGCAAACAGGGTGACTGAGAAGTCAAAGCTGGAAAGAAAAAAAAGAAAAGAAAATAAGAGCAATGATTTATCACTAGTGTTTCAGTAGAGAAGAGGTACTTGGTGCTGCTCCAGCCTAACAAGACGCACAAGGCCGAAGGCAGAAGAATTATAATAGCCTGCTGATGGCCTTGTCTACGGGCCTAAAAACTCATCTCAGAAGTCGGTCTTTCTAACCCAACAATTTTCACCACCTCTCAAAAACCTCAGGGCGCGCTTACAGATTCCAACCGGAGGACAGGTACTCAACGGGCCCCAGTCCAGTGGTCTTCAGGAGCAGCTCCACGCCGTAGACTGTAAAACAAGATGACAGCCATGGTCAGAAATAAGCAGCATCACAAGGAGGGCTTATGCAAAGGCTTGCCCTCAAAGACACGTGGTACTTTAAGTACAGGACTTCTGAACATAGGTTTGACAGAAACCCACCCATCCTCCTTATTCTTGGTGAGATGCCAAAGAGACATTTTCCCTCCAAATCAACACATTTTCCTGTATTCACGGCGATTTCTCTCCAGAGCAGCCTACAAAACACTTAGTTGGCTAACACACTATAACTGTTGAGGCACAAGCTCCCGCGGGAAAGGCCAGTAAGTAGTGTAGGGAATTCAGTCCCGCCTGTTTATTTCCTTCTATCTCAGTGGAACATATCTACATCCCATAGCCTAGCCTTGATCTGCAGGGAGAGATCCTTTCAAAGAAGAGCCGTCTACTTTCACCCTCTGTCCTAGCAGCACCTTGTGGGCCTGTAGGTTAAAGAACACCATAATAACATGATGACACCTTGTTTGTCATCCCCAAATCTTTTTTTCCAGGTTCCAAGGCAGGGCGGGGGGCAGGAAAGAAGCGAAGAGAAGGGCCGGATGACAACATCCTTTGTGAAAAGAAGCATTGCAGAGTGCCTCTGCCTTCAAACGTTTGTAACAACTGTTTTGAAGACTAATGGCCAGGGAAGCACTAGAGCTACCCAGCAGTCAAATAAGAGGTTAGAAACCTCTCCTAGATTCTCCAGAGAACCTCTTGTGGCAGTTTTACACACTCTTTTGATTCAACGGAGCTATACTTCCTTCTCCTCAAGCAAGAGATACTAGGAGAAGGGAAGTGAATTCACATCACTGAGGAGTTCTATGGCAGTGCAATGAACCAGCACATGGAGATGCAATTGCTCATACTTAGGCTGAAAAGGAAGACTAAGGTACGTGTTCGTGGAGGGGATGAAGTTCAGTTAGAAAACTCAGCTTGTCAACTAGTTCATCTAGTCCTTCCAGTCTTCTCCTCAGCATGCTCCCGCACTCTGTACTCCAACAGGACTGCCTTGCTTTGCGTGGCAGAGAGCCAGCTTACAGCTGCAATCAGATCAGAGCTGGTAATGCCTCCTGGAATAGTCAGCGCAGCGCAGAGCAACGTGAGCAACTCCACACAGAGCCATCACAAGTCTGGAGGAGCTTACCACTTTGCACGCTGTGCCTAACAAACGAGGCTATTCTGCTCTCAGGCTGAAGCCAGTTTTAAGAGTAATGGAGCAGCTTTTGCAGAGAGTTGCACCAGAGGTAAGAGGCTCCCCAGACGGCAGTGGCACAGGCAGCTGTGTAACAACAGTGCAGCAGTGCTCACATGGGTCTGTGTGGATGCCGACAATCCCTGCCAGGCACAGCATTGTTCTAGATGGAGTCTGTACGCCTGTGGCTAAGTTTTAACTTCAAACTGAATAAACTTCTGGGAACAGAGCTGCCTATTCCCCTCCCAACTCATGAAATGACACAGCTCTGCTGGGAAGCACCAGCTTACTTGTGAGGAAGACTATGTAGCTCCACGGGACGTTTCTGGAGAAGAAATTCCCTCCTGCAAGACACAAGAAGAACTTTTTCTAGCCTTCTTTTTTTTAATACCCTAGCATCACAGTCAAGAAATAAGCTGCAATGTTTCCTACCTTGCAGCATGAAGGTTTCAACAAGAATCCAAATTCCATTCACAGCCACCACAGTATCTGGAAAACAAAGTAAAAACCCATAGCAAGAACACTCCTGGACCGGAGGACATCCATTTCCTAGGCTAACAAAAAGAGTACAATATAGGACAAGTGGCAGGGTCATTGTTTCCAATTCAATGAACAAATCGACCTCATAACTTGGGAGAGTCTTCTACCCTGACTTTTCCCAGGCCTTTAACAGATGCTAGTACCTTTATCTTCAGAAAGAAACAAAACTAAAACAAAACAATGGTCTGAATCATGCCCAATCATTTTTACTCATCATTATTTTCCATTCTGCCATATTTCAGCTTCCTCCTAGCACTGGTGCTTCCTCCTAGCACTGGCACAAGATCTCGAGAACCACTGGGTCCCCAGCAGTGCGGGACAAAGCCCTGTCAGCTTGGATCTGTCGCTGCTCCCTAACATTCAAATCCTGAGAACTGAAGGTGCAGGACTTCTTTTCACTCAGGTCTCCTCACTCCACCCCATCTCACCCTCTTTACTTTAGCATCCCAATTTACTAAATACTTCTCCAACATTCAAAAAAACCCCAAATTACTGAGTAGGAACAGATTATTTAGAACAGAGCAAGTAGCACCACGAGTGCTACTCTTTCTCCTCTAGAGAAGAGGAGCACAGAATCATTCTTGCAGGCAGTACAGTTGCCAAGCAATCTCTCCAGCAATGATGATGCTTGCACCTTCTCAAGTGCAAAAGGAAGAAGGTGGTTGACTGGCAAGGCAGTTCCTTACCCAGCATCCTTCAGCTGCAAGATAAAAACCTCAAGGCTTGTGAAAGCTAACCACCAACCTACCTAAATGCAACGAGCTGACTTCTACAGAATCAGACCCACAAGTGCGTTATGAAGTAGTGAACCAACGAGCCTCTCCAGAAGATTCAACACAGCGAGAGCTGAGGGTCCAGGCTGCAACAGTGCTCAGTATGAGTATGCAGTTGTCCCTCTCTCTGCCAAAACTCCAAAATTTGTACGCGAACCACGGCTCAGACCAAAGACCAGGCCCCACCACGCTAAGTCCTTGCGAGCATACCAGGCCTATGTGATCAAGGGAGCCTAACAGAGAGACAGCTCATTACTTCTACTTACACATGGTGTATTGGAACACACGGGACTTCACAAGGATGTTGATGCCTGCATGAAGGAAAGTATGACAAAACAAATGTTCACGTTATCCTCCGTACCCCCCACACAGATTGCTCTACCTTTTTCTTAGAGACATTTTTCATACCAATCCTCAGCACAGAAGCTAAACAGATTAGCAGATTATTAACTTCTTGGGACCAAGTTCAGGTTTCCTCTAGAATTTTAGCAGCAATGAAGTCACCATCCTTAACCCCCGAGATGCCTTCTTCTTCTCTACGTACTAGTTCTGCAGTGTGGACAGAGGTAAATGCAGCTGCTGAAGCGCTGCCCGTGTTTGGAACAACACATTTGCTGTCAAGAAGGGTTGAATGCAACAGCGGAGATATGTAGGACTCCTATGACAGCTGTGTGCTTGGATCAAGATGGTATTAACTGTTTCCCACTAGCATACAACACTGAAAAATAATTGCAGGTAAGTTCTTATTTCAGTCAGGACACTCGGGACACGGGGGATAAATCACATTTGCAGGACAGATTACACTGATGGGTATTTCAGACCTCTTTCTCCTTCCCGAGCAGCTGCACTTGACCTGTACGAGCGCTGCAACCACATCTTGGGACGAGGAAGCCTAGCAGCTTTTGTGAAAGCACAAATGCCACTCCACAGTCACTGCTGTGAGTTGCTGCCTGGGCTATGGAGAAACTCCGTAAACTCTACTAGATTCAGCAATCATAAATCCTCACCTAACCTCTGTGCTGAAAAAGGAATATGGCCCTCCATGGCCTCAGGGTCTGGTTTGCTACAGAGCTTCCACCAAGAAGTCTCTTATTTTAAGGAAGCCAGGGTTTGGGTCAGAGCACAGGGAATATTTACATGACAGAAATGTTCCTTGGAGGCTCTGAAAACACAGAGAGTTGGTTAGTAGGCCTTCCCTCAGCTGTTTACCAGGGACATAAGAGAAGGTCCCTTCAGAGGCCCCTGTCTTCGTAAAGAAATGCTCTTCCTGTTAGTTGAACACATGCTGT
The DNA here is from genome assembly GCF_929443795.1 of Astur gentilis. NCBI lineage: Eukaryota > Metazoa > Chordata > Aves > Accipitriformes > Accipitridae > Astur > Astur gentilis. Next base: position 3,737,766 of record NC_064886.1, read on the forward strand.
CATGAAAACACAGCCTGTTACCTTTAAAAATAAGGAATGCTGTCCGTGGAAGGTCATCAAACCAGTGCTCGCGATTTCGTTTTGCCTGGAACAGCCACGATCAGAAGTAGTCAATGCTACATCCATACAAAAAATGTGCAGTGACAGAGACCCACCTTATCCCCATCATCTGCTGCTTCTAGATTGCCTTTTCTTACCCACCTTCTCGTTAATCTCTGGTCTCCTTTGCTGTCCCTCCCACACACACTTCCCCTCTGCTCCACACAGTAAATACTTACCTTCCATTTTAAGCCAACAACTTCATAGAAATTGTAAAAATCCTTTAGACTGCAAAACAGAAAGAAGCATCTGATCAGAGCCTTGGAGCTGATTAGATCCTTAATTGTCCTTGTCAGGCATCACCAGTAGAGAGTCCCTGGAAGTTATTAACTCCTTATTAGAACTGCAACCACAGTTGATATAACTCAACACTGACCTCTTCCCAGTCTGGCCAAAGGTTACTGACTGACAATAGCCAGAACAGGGTGCAAAGCCTACCTTCTTTCTGTAATGCTACAGCCCTTAGAGGAAACTCTGACTCTCCTGAACTCCAGAATTTTACCACTGAGAGGAAAGACCTGAGGCTTAGATAACAAACTCCAAGGGATAGAGATTGTACTGCTCTTCACGAAGAAGTCTTGGACTGTCTTAATTACTCGTGCAGTCCTTTTCTAACGACTTTGCACATTTTCTTTTCAAGGTGACAATGAAATTTGAAAAAGGACATGAAAGCAAAGAAACTCATAAAACGTAAGTACCTGTCTAGGTGCTCAAGGTCAGGCCTGTAACAGCTTTAGGTATCTGAAAGTGAGGACGCTGAACTTTTCAGACTCTTACTGGTGTCATCAGGTGCCTAAATTTAAAAACTCAGTCTTTCTCCCTATGCCATTTTCCACACTTCTTTGTGGCACTTGACTTTAAGGAGAAGGATCGGCACCTGTTTCATGGGAGACTCACTCCAAGCATGTCTGTGGCCAGAACAAAGGAAAAGGAAGAGGAGGTCTCCTGCTGTAATTTCTTCTACTTCCATGCTGGCTGGAGTTAGCTGCACCCACCCACCAGAATGGTAATTCTCTGCCTCATAACACAGAGGATGACAGTCCTGAAAGCACCAGCAGAACCAGATTTTAATTAACAAAACCCTGGGGGACACAGCCAGCTGCTGGAAAAAAAACCCCCAAAACCAAAAAAACTTGTTAAGCTGTGAGGCTGCACTGTGTGAAGAAATGCTCCTTGCAGGCTCTAATGCTGTTCCTTAATTTCTCGCTCCTCTGTTTCTGGCAGGGGAGGTGGAAAATAGAGGCTGCCTGGTGGCTGCCAGCAGATCGCTGTATCCACAAGAGGGCATGCAGGAACTCCATCACCTCCGAAGAAAAACCTCAACTCTCAGGGTACCCACACCTCCAAGCTCCCTGCTTCCCAGACAAATCCTTTCAATCACGTAACTCTATTCCCACATCCCAGACGAGTTTCCTTCCATAAACCCAGCTTCAGAGAGTGAAGCAACCTCCCTGCTCTGGGTGCAGCAGTAAGACCATCCTACCTGACTAAAGAAGTATTGCTTTGATTCAGTGCTTTGAAAGTGAGATATCGCTCTCTGGCACACATCCGAGGCTTGTAAAACCGCAACAGCCCTTCAAAGTGCTTGAAGGAAATTCCAGACGGCCTCTAGAAACAAGGGAATGTTGTCATAAGCAGCGACATCAGGCAGAAGCACATAGAGGTTAGCGTATTTAATTCTCACTCTGGATTTGTTTTAAGCAGGATTTCTATATTATCGTAAGATGCCATTATAACTAAGCCCCAAAAGTACTCTAAGCTATTACTTTAACGTACTGAGCTTATCCCAGAGCACAGAGATCAGAAAGCTCTCCTGGCACTCGGTCCCTCCAGCAAATGCAGAGCTGTTCCCTGTTGCCCTATCATGTGAAAATTGTCCAACCAGACACCCCAAGCAACAGAGTTCAAGCACTCTTCTTGCAAAAATTAGTAGAGAGCCTAACAGATCCCATTACTGGCACTTTATTAAGACTATCAGCTATTCCTCAGGAACTGTTCATACAACGAAAGTGCCCTAAACATGAACTAATCTACTAGAAGTGGTTTAGTTATTCTGGGGCCTTATTTCTCTTCCTGCTCCACAAGTTAAGCAAGAAATCAACCCTCTCCTCCAGTGCTCTGTCCCTGTAAGGAGTTGTCTGTAGGTGAATTACTTCTGTTTCTGCACCATTTACTCATGCAGTATCTACCAACTGTACTGTACATTCACATGTATAACCCACCCCTCTTCTAAGTACTGGTGCTTGAGAAGCAAGTCCTCACGTGACCCACACTGAATCAGAGAGAAATCAATTATTGCATGCTCTCCAGAACAAACTTCATTCATTTTATCAAGACACTTCCATAACCTCACATGGGTCTGAAATTCAGACTACTTTGTGTTTTCTCCAGAAACAGATATAAACAAGTTACACAATGAAAAAACAGTAGCCCTTGGCGAGTATGGTTACAGTCAACAGACATAAGTCAACTTTTCTGGAACATGCTCTTTAAACACTCCAGACCACTTGCGTTCTTAAAACACTGCTGACCTCCCCTCCTGCCACACCCCAGGCTGTTCTCAGCCTTCCTGCAGGGCCCTGTACCTGTTTGGTGATCAGCAAGCGGTAGGCATGCTGTATGGCTGTGCGCTTGTGCAGCAGCAAGGACTTAAACTTCCTTTTCTCGATGTCATTGAAAGTGTCGAACACAACAGCGAGAAGCTGCAGAGAGAAGACAGGAGAGATCCATATACTCTGCTGCTACCTGAGCCGGTGCTTCTCGAACAGTCAGGAACATCCAGAGGCAAGGAGAGGCACTGCCTGCAGGAGGAATTCACTAAGTGCTACACTGACTGAGGCAGAATGTAGTCAGCAAGGGCCCATTGGCCATACGGGATCCCACAAAAGGATCGCCACGCATGCTGCACACACATTGATCCACTTTTTGGAAAAGGTCCAGATGTTTCTGGCCTCCTAATGCTCACTAGTGGTTTTAAGAGCTAAGACTAAACCCCACACATGCCAACAGAAAACAGTATCACAAGGTTTGTTAAAATGCCCTGATCTCTTCCTGAAAAGTGGGTTTTGAGGGCTGCTTTCTGGACTTACCCTTCCACGGGAGCTTTGGCAAACGCATGTCAAAACTAACCCTCCATCTAGGACAGCAGCAGCGAAATCCAAGCCCACTATAAGCATCAAATCACTCACCTTGAGCTGTAGGATTCCTCGACTCCTTTGACAACCCCTTTTCCACCGCTCACATCCTCACCTGAGCTGGTCTTGGCCCTGCCTAGATGCTGTGAGAAGCAATGCCAGCACAGCAGCCGTGCTCTCACACTGCAGTTATCAGCACTCTTCAAGTCCTGCCATACTTAGTAATTCCATCCCCTTCAAACTGATTTACAAAGTATTTCAGGCAAGCCTAGATAATAAAATGCCATTTTACGATAAATAATTAAGACAGAAAAGGACAATAAATTTCATGCAACTGAGTATGTCACTCCAAGCGCGATATTAATGTGAGAGAAGTTGAAAGATATTCGCATCATTCTGTTTCCTGTGATTTAGTTCAACTCCTTGTGGTTAAACTTTAAAAGACTCCTCTGTGTAGCAAAGCTGCCATTTCTAGAAGTATTCTGCCAAAGGGTCTCAGATTATTACAGAGCACTCTTGGGAATGGGAAAACTCTGCTGGGCAATGAGCTCCAAAGTCAGGCAGAGAGAAGTCAAGTGCTTCAACAAGAAACTCACCAAGTTCATGATGAAGTACAGCTCAATGGAGAGATACACTATGAAGAAGACACAGGACCAGGGGTTCCGGGCATAAGATGGCATCATCACATCAGGGAAACTGCATCCGAAAAAGACACAAGTTTAGGCACCAAATATCTCATCTTACACTTCCCACTACAAAGGCAAGAGGCACAGGACACAGGTGTGTGTATAAACTCACATCCAAAGATCTGCACATTTCTGCAAAATGTGTGGTTGCTCATGACACAGAAGTTTGTGCCTAGCAACGAGCAGCAAGAACGTGGAGGCATGATGAAAAAGATAAATATGAAAAGCACATTCCTTGCACATCCGGAAAACGAAATGGTCAAAGGGGATTTGTAACGTGGCTAAGGGTTGTGCTTTGATACTTAGCAATACAGCCTTGCTGTAAGAGTGTTACAACCTAAGATTTATTCCATCCTGTGCTAATTTCCTAATCCTCAGAGCTCTCCCCGACAGCAGATCAATATTTACCCACTGTTGTTATCCCCCTTTCCTGGCAGATAGGTGAACCGAAGCAGAGGAATAGGAAGCTACTTCACAACAGCAAACTGTCGACCGACAAAGGAGCACAAATAGAAACTTTCCCTTCTTGGACCAAGGCCTAATAAAGCCGTTTCCTCCCTTATTGCCCTTACAGCGATGAAGCGGCTTGAGTCACTCAGAGATAACTCTGCATCTGAGGTCACAGTGTCCTAAACCAAAATGAAGTACCAGTTCTTCCCATGCAGGCTGACCCAGGAAATCTCTCTCTCATGCAGAGGAAAGGGGTCACTTTTGGAGACAGAGCATTTCTGCAAATAAACTCTTCCCTCTGCTAGACTTCTCTGGGGACAAGGGGAAAGACTGAGCTAGAAAAGCGTGAACTTACTTTGAAGTGGTCAAAAGCACGAAGAGATTCACGAGGCTGTTCTCTAAGGTATTGAAGTACTGAAAGAAAAAACTCCCATGACAAAACGCAAGCAGAATTTCATAGTGACATTTCGTTCAAAAAACAAACCAACCAGCCCACCCACCCACTTGAACACAGGCACTTCTACAAGTCCCTGATACCTCCCCTAGGGAAAGGGCACTTCAGCATTAATTCTTTTTAAAGGTCCCTTAGAGATGGCATGTGAAGAGTTAAAACAATCAAAAGCTCATCTACCCATTTTTCTAGTAGTAACTCCTAGCAAGCTACAGCCTCAGCAGCAGCAGGAACTAGTGGCTGCTAGAGTCTGACAGCCACGGTCTGAGGTGGCCGAGCTTTCACCCAGATACCTTCCTCCCCTGGGGACAGTGGCAGGTGGCTCGTCTGACGGAATTAAGGCACCAAGAACAAGGAACAACTATGGGAACGTTCCCTTTGGGACATCCTGTCTTTGAGGAAGTTCTCTGCACCGTCTTCCTTCCCAGCAGGGGGTAAACCAGGGTAACACTGCCAACAGCCTCTGACCAGCTAGCATCTGGCCTCCCAGGCCACCACACAGGAATAAGCTACATCTACACAGTAACATTTGATTCTTAAGCTGGTCATAATGGGACTCAAGCTTCAGTTCAAAAAATCAGCGATACTCACCGGATCTGAGTGGTTGGGAGAAAACAAGTAAAAACCTAGAGAAGCAGCAGAGAAGGCAGAGGAGGAGAGAAGAAAGGGGGAAAGTACAAACAAAAATAAAGTCTGGTTAATGTCAAGCAGCAGAGCTCCCAAAAAGAAGGTCACACTAAGAGTAACCCCTCTCTGACACCATGAAAAGTATCTGGAAGGGCTTCTCCATACAGATTTGCCAATATGCATCATCAGTATTTCACCGAGTCTTTCAGAAAACAAGCTTTCTGGGGATGGTTTGAGTCTAGGACTGTAGCAGGTACACTACAGGCACATGCATTTGTGGGAACGTAGATTATACTTACAAAATTGAGGAATAGTTGATGGAAACAGAACTTGGAAACCACAAACACACACACCACAGACTATCCTTTGGAAGAGGTCAAAAGGACCTTTGTCTTAAAATCAAATACCCAGCTTCTAGATTTTTTTGATCTTTAATTCTGCCTTCCAGATGACGGCAGATGAAATGGGATAAATGGAAGATCCTGGTAGGACTCTGAATCTGATCAGCTTTATATTTATCCAGGCTGTTTGTGTTGCTTTTGGATAGTAACTGGTTAAGAGCATCACTTCACCTTCCATAAATACAACTCACCCAGGATGGCAAAAATCACCATGAAGAAAAGCAGGAGGAGAAGAATGTCAATAAATGGTGGGAGGGACTGGAAGATCTGTCGCAGATTTCTGAAAAATAAGAAAACATTAATAAACAAAAACTTGCATGTTTTCTCCTCTGGGTTAGCAGGTAAAAAGACCCAACAACACACTGTACTTGAGGGCTTTCTTCCCACTCCCTCAAGCAGAAAGCTAGGTAAATTAAGATTGTTTCCAAGCTACCTATCTGTCCTTTGCAGTCAGCTCTCAGGTACTGCAAACAATACTAATGTCACCCTGTCAACTCGCCTTCTCCAGACTAAAGACTAGCTCTGTGATTCATTGTGCAGTTTACAGGCAAACCTAGGAGCCAGAAACAACACAGCCACATTCACGCGTCGTGCTCTCTGAGGTAGTTTATACATCTGAGGACAGTACACATAACCACTGTGTACCGTGATCGCATTCAAAGTTACTACCTATGAAATCTCCCTACATAGGAAAGACACTAGGTACACTTCAGTTGCAATTACAAAAGACCTCTGAGATCTGAAATACCCATGAAAGACACTTATTTTCCTGAGATGCCTGCAGGATCAGAGTGTTTTTCCTCCACCCTAGTCACAAGCATGACAGCAGAAAACCCAGCCAGCTGACCACTCACCTCCTGACGGCACCACAGTAACGGCAGTCCACCAAGAAGATACAGCGCAGAGCTCTCGTTATCCGGACATGCGAGGTTTGGCGTACCAACACCACGATGGCTTCTATGAACTGTACAAACAGCACGCAAGTCTGCAAAACAGGGGTTTAATGAGAGGCACAGCTGCAGTCTCATTTTGGGAAAGCCAAAGCTCTCACTGACCACCCATTTATTCGGACACTTTAAGGATGGGAGGTGTCCCGGGCAGCTTGGAGATCTCACATGAATCATTTGGCAGCTGGGACACACGGCTAAGTCATCTCTGCTACAGTACAGGCCAATATTGAATCTGGTTCTTTGGCTCTGAAAATGCTGAAGGAGAAACACTGACAATCATACAGACAACTTACCTTTACCATAGTCCTTTTGTGCCTGATAAAGGTTTGGAAGCCCAGCCACCTCATCTTCATTGAGAGTTCAAAGACTACCACAATTAACGCAAACAGCTCCAGGGTTGCATGGACCTGTTACAATACAGCAAAACTTAAACCAGTGCTTCGATTACAAACAGCAGCACATCAGAGGCCACACTTCTGCCCTTCCTTTTTCAAGAAGCATGTGGGTTTGACAACAGTCTGAGCACAGCTCTGTGACATGCAGGAAAGCCCAAGGCCACTCTTGAATCTAGCACAGCACTGTTTTTCAAAGTTTCTATACGTATTGCTTTGTGCTTTTATTAAAGCCTGTACAATTTTCCCCTAACCAGGATCAGCCCAGAATTTCCTGAAATCCACATCCCTTTTGGACTTGAATAACACATCCAAAAAAAGTATCGATACATTTGAAACAAAAGGGCAAGACACCAGCAATTAGGAATTGGAGCAGAAACACTTTTAAAAGATTGAGACTGTAATTTTCTTAGTGAAATGCAGGAAGGAGAGCTGTGGGGCAGACAGAATTTACATAGAGAAGGCTTTTCTCTTGAACCAGACATTCTGGATAACCACAGACAGGCTCCTGATCAAGCTCTGGAACAGAACACTGCTTTTGGCACTGCTGAAGGACCCCTTCCCTGTCAGAAGATGCAAAATGCACCACAAAGACGACACCAGTATTTTCTTACAACCTCAGCTTTAGTCACAGCTCAAAACCCAAACCGAGTTATGCAGCCCTGACTCATTTTGAGGAACGCTTTGACCCGAGGGTTGTCAAGGCTGTTCTACACCCCTGGCATGGTCCTAGGATGCCATTAACAGCTCCAGAAGCAGATATAGATTCTCCCACCAGCAACAGCAGCTCCTAGCACTGTGCCTGACAGCGGTACCTCATGAAGCGGTTGTGGACCAACAACGGTACACATCAGTTTGCGTATCCCTTCTCTCAACCTAAATTTTGCGAAGGTTAGACATAAAACTTCAAGTCACTCACACACACACACACACACACACTAAAGAGTCCTCAACACATTGGGAGGAGAGGATGGGAGAAGGTTTAGCAGCCTGTCCCAGGCTGAGATCTGTTTGTGTTCTAGGAACCAGTGGTGGTGCTGCGTTAACGGCACCAACCCTGACGATGACTCTAAAACCACCCCATCAAAGCACACAGATTCTTGAGTTACCTCAAGGAAAAGCAAAACCCACACACTTCTCTAACAGTTACAAAATTTAAGAACCGCACAAATTGGTAACATGAAATGTGTCACTTTCGTTGTGGTCTATGCACATCAGATGGAGAAAGGATGTTCTGCTAGTTGACATATCTGCTGTCAACCAATTTACAGAACAAGGCCAGGTGTTTTTTCCTACTACTACCTTCTTCCTCCATGCTTAGCCTTCTTTTTCCTCTTACCCACCACTGCAAAACAGGCGGACTTCTTCATTTTGCCCCAAAGTACTTACAAAGATGCCAAGACGGAGCATAGGAACAGCTGGTGCCTCGCAGAGAGACAGCAACAGGAGAAGCAGTGCTGTGCTCAGCTCCATTAGGTAGAAAAGGTGATTGTGTGCAAAGAGGTAGGCAGCAAGTGCTTTGGCATTTTTGGGGTGAGTGAAGAACTTATCATTATTTTCTCCTTCCTAAGGCAGTAGGAATAAAGAAGAGAATAGCATTAGTGACTCTTGGTACTATAACAGAGCTTTCCACATGAAGAATGCAGACTTTTATAAGGATTAGATACAATTCCCAACAGACTATTCCCACTTTACAGCCTGACATTGATCTGTTTATTGAGGAATGAACTCCACACACATGGGACATCTCCTTCTGTTCATAAGCATATTTCAGTAATGAAACTCATTAGTATCCACAAACTCCTGCTTCAGAAACCCTTGAGCCTTTTGAAAATAAGGAAGAGCGCTGGAAGAGTTTATAAAGGTAGGCAAAGAAACTTTCGTCAACATCCCAACATAAACACAGCACTTCATTTACTTGCAACCACTTCCACATGTTTACAGACTCATTTGATTAAACTTCTCCAGGACAGAACACGAAAACACACAGATAAGCTCCAGGGCACCTGGCTGACAGTTGCTCCTCCTTATCTTGGCCTTGCAAAATATCTGGGAGAAAACACTGGAGCACACACAGTGTTTTCTCCTTCAGGAATGTGAGAAGACAGACTCCATGAAAAATTAACAAGTCTCTATGCTGATTTGTCATTCCGTTTTAACTAGAAAGCTTAATTAACATTAAAAGGTCAGATACTCCATCTTAACAGTTTGCCTACAACTGATTTTTAAACAGCTACGTCATTACTATTTTTACCTCTAGGACAAAACTTAGTTTGGGGAGAATTTAGAGGTTTTTCATGCAGAGCCACCCAACAGCTTCTCTTTCTTGAGTCAGTAGTTTAAGCAAGGGAGCCTTTGTCACTCACAGGAAACTTGCTGCCTCTTGGAAGCAGTCATAAGAGATCATTTTTTCCCCAGCTGGGGCATACAGATGCATAATAAGCTTGGTTGTGGTTTTTTTTTTTTTTTTTTTTTTTTTTAAATTAACATATTTCCAGGTAAGCAATTACTCTAAGGACAGTAAGTTATTACTATCAAAGCTGAATAACTGTGATTGCAAATGGATAACAAGGTCAGGAAACAGGATCTCCTTTAAGAAGTGAAGCATTCTCGAGACTAATTCATAAGAGGGTTTCAAATGTTTCTCATTTACTCGTCTCACAAGCAGGCTCACATTCTATTTAAGAACAAACAAACACTGCCCGGTCAGTGAGCCAGATTGCGAGCAGGACAAAACCCAGCAGCAAGCTCCATAAAATGCAAGCCCCCCCACTCAAAGAGAACGCTAGCTTAGATCAGCAGGGCATTCTTATTCATGCCTGACAAAACACACTTGCAGAACGAAAAATAATCTAAATTCTGCCTCTTGGTAGACAAGCAATTCAAAACGTTGCTGGACAGCAAAGTCCTCTTATTCAGATAAGACACTCTTGCCTGCAGCTACTGGTTCAAATAAACAATCTGCATGCTCTTTAAGTTACGTCTACTTCAAGGACACTGTCATCATGACCATTGTTCAAAGCAGCAGCAAGAATAATCTGCATCTGAAGGGCCAAGCCTGCTGCGTACATTACCATCAGACACTGCAGCAACTCAATGACCCTTTGCAGAGCATCTCCAATAATCATGAGTTTAAACAAAAGCCCGGGAGGGGCTGGAGCTACCATTATATTGTCAGTGCTGCTCTAGCACATGACAAAGCTGAACTATTACCAGGGTTCAAGCCTACTCAGTTTTAAAATGTCAGAGAAGCAATACTTCTCAGTCCTGTGGGGTAGGAGCAGGGAGGGACAAACGGTTTCAATCACCTTGCAGTGGCTTAAGCAAAAAACCTAACTGGGTCCAAAGCATCTCAAGCTGCAATGCAGAGCCTTTGAAAGGGAACAAAGAGGAGGAGGAAGGAAGGACAGTAAGGGAACCAGCAACAATTTCAGACTGGACAGCTCTGAGAGAAGCTCAGTTTTGATAGCTAATTCATCACACCAGACTCTACAGCAATCTTAAAAATATTATACCATTGTTGGAGTAATGATGGTGTTTCCTGTGACTGGAGCATGGGTGAGGTTGGTTGGTTGGTCTGTTTGTTGTTTTTTAAAATATGATAAATTTCACTCCTGGGCTGATCCTAATCGCAGTATGCTTTCTTCCTCTAGCAATCAAGACCTCTACCTTCTCTTGTGTCTTACATGACCTGAAGGGCTTGACTGATGCTAAACGAACATCCCAGGACCACCCACCAAATCTGTGGCCAAGGCAGGATCAGGACCCGCGCTTCCAGAACACGAGATGTCTCCAGGAGAGCACTGACCGTTCACCTCGGAGTGACTGAAGAGATGAAATGACAAGTTACAGAAATCTCCATGGCAAGGTGGCAGAACTGAACATGTGTTGAATCCCTCAACTACTACAGCCCTTGACACTGGGAGAGATGGGAGAGGATGGGTAGCTTGTTCAGTTGCTCCCAAATGACTTGCCAGAGCCCATCTGAAAGTGCTTCCCGCATCACCCTGCTCTTTAAGCAGATTCCTTTGCAAAGCACCACATTTTTAACATCAAAACAGAAGCTCTTTGTTTCTTATAGGCAAGAACTACCGTAGTTTCAGAAGTCCATTTTTCACACAATACACCGAACAGCAGGGCTCACCTGGAGGTAGATTGCTGCCTCTTGGTAGTTCATTTCCCAGTTGTGTCGGGCAGAGCTTTGCTGCGCGCAGCAGTCTCCCGCAGCAGGGCTGGATGCATCATTAATAACGTCATAGCTACCTCCATCTGCACCAGTACAATAAGAGAAAAATTGATTTACAATTAGGAGAGCTGAGATTGATCAGGAGGCACGCAAACTAGCCAGGCACTGGGACCAGAGACAAGTATCAAGAGGTGGCAGAGTACCCAGGAAACTGGCAGCTCGTACACAGACAAATTGACTCTTCCCATGTAGGAGCTTTTAAGAGACACACTCAAACTCAGCACTTCAACACAGGAACGCTCCCAGAAGATCATCAAAGGAGACAGCATCCTATTTAATACTATAAGCAGGTCTCCTGGCTCAGGAGATCTGTGCTGTCACGTTCGTAGCATGCTATCAGCAGTCATAAACTATAAACAGGCAGCTAACAGCTAGAAGTCTCCAAGGATGTCCAACCCACAAAATAAAAGTGGGCTTGCTAAAGGAACACTGCCTTTTCACATTTAATGGTAGGAGAGACCACAGAAGAATGGAATACAGGACTACCACTGGCAAGGGAAACCAGTCTCAGCATAGAAGCTGCATAGTACACTAATAGCAGTATTCAGTATTTTTAGTAGAAAGCCTCATTTTTCAGAGCTCTCCAGAGTCATTAAACAATGCATCTTTGCAACACTCTCTTTGATGCAGATAAGTACCAATACCCCTCTGACGAAAACAAACAGCAAGATTAATTTTCTGTTCATATCCCATAGACTGATACTGAATCTTCTACAGCGTGTCTTTCTCACCAGTAAAGCACTATAAAACAATGCTTTACTGAACATTTGTACCAGATTTCGTAACCAAAGATTTCATTTAAAAAAATACAATTCAACTGCAAAAAGCAACTCCCAAGCATAGCAGCACATACTAGTGCCCTTCCCATGGGAGAGCTACGCAGGGCACATACATAAACTCCATAATACTTGCCATTTTTTGCATTCAGCAGCCTCAGTGCTATTAAGACACATGAAAAACATGCATGAAGACAAGAATTGTTCAAAAAGGGAATGTCACTCGGTTTCTTCTTCTGGGACTGGAATTTTTTTTTTTTGCACCTTTGACAATACTGAGCAGAGACCCCAAAGAAGTGAGACCTGCTTAGGGCCACACATGAAACCTGCGGCAGAGCTGGCCACGCACTCAGTTCTGCAGAGTTTCAATCATTACCCAAACCACATGGTTGTTCTTGCTCTCAGTGGAGACTTCCCTCCTCCAGTGCCTCATGTTCCCAAAGAGGGTACACATAAAATTGATCTTGCCAGTGCAAAAGTGCTGATTTCCCTCTTTTTATGAGCACTGAAGCTGTGATGCGGTAGCTTGTTCTCTCTGACTTACAAGAAGTTATTTGAGAGAGGGAAAAAATTACAATGAGGTTTTTTTCTCCTCTCTCGTGACACCATGCTGAAGATTTGCTGCATCTCTTTGCTATGACAAAATAATCCTTATTGAATTACTGATCCAGTCTTTCTAGAACACCCTCTGGAGTGGAGAAAAGAGTCCATGCCAAAAACTCTGCACCCACCAAGGGAAACGGCACCACATGCTGCTGGCAGAAAGGCAGGCAGTGGGAAGAAATCAGAAACCCCTTCCCCAATGCAGAGCCACAGCTGCCTTTTCCACCCTCAAATCAAATTAAGATAACATTTATCTGGGATTTGTGAAGACTTTCCAGATTGCATACTCAGATTGCTGACAATCCTGCAGCATTTAAGCCTATTTCTCTTCGTTGCTTCCCCCGTACCCTTAAAATACCACTCAAAATCTGGACGAATGTTTGAATGAGGCTGATTCCTCCCCCACACTGCTTTTACACCTTAAATGAGCATGGTTCTTGAAAAAACGGAATAACAGAGATTTTTATTTATCCACAGAACTGGATGGCAGTCTTCTAGGTTTGTTTGCCTTTTAACTAAGAGATTACAGCAATATGCAAAAATCAGAAGCTTTGTATTGTGAGCTCTGAGAAGTTCTTAAATGTTATTTACGAAGCTTTTCCTGTTATGTGTGTTTCAAAAAGACAGACTCCCTCAAACTGCAGCCCGAGAGCAAAAACCTTTTTGCATTTCATGCTTAACAGCGTTGCAGAAGGAGCACATCTTCATCAGAACCTGGACTCACTGCTGAAGTTCTTTACCGTGCAGAAGACAAGTATTTTCCAATCCTCATTCCCATCCCAAGAGGTCGTTTGCTGCCAGAGGAAACACACTGCAGCCCCATCCTGCCTGCCTTCCCCTCTGCCAGGGACTAAACTGGGTCACAGTAGAGGCAGAGCACAAAGTGACCTTCAGCCCCCAGCCTCAAAAACCTCAGGCATTACCACAGACAGCTGTCGAACACCCCCAGGCTTTGCTGGGGCGCACAAGCGACGGGTACATCGGAGCAGAGAGCGCAACCTCTTCTTACCACGCATAACCCGCCGTCTGAAGGTGCCCAGAGCCGTATGTGCCATCCACGATGTTACAGGGGGAGCTCTACAGCACGTCACCCGCAGCTCCTTCGTTATCTGGTGGCTGGGGTGAGGCTGCAGGATGCCTGGCTCAAACCATCAACAGCTGTGAAGGCACTAACAGGAGTTGGAGTTTCAGGCCTTTCCAGAACTCCCCCGTCAAAACCCAGCAAGCGTTCAGAGAAAATCTGCGTGTGATTCATCTCGCGCAGTTCAGGGGATATTGAAAAAGCACAGAATCAATACCTTGACTGCACTAGCTCTTCTGGGGAAGAGGGACATATTAAGCAGGTTGCTTACAATATTACCATGTTATTGGAGCATTACAGTATATACGAAATTTAAGTACATCGAAACTTACTGTGGTCAAATCAGCAAAGGTTTGTAGCATTAAACAAAAGACCAAAACAATGTACCCTACCAAAACATGCTAAAACTACCTTTAATGCAGAAGTAGTTCTTTCGCAAAGAGCAACCTCTCTTTGAAAAGGATCAACACTAGGAAAAGATACACCACGGTAAAAAGCCAGGACCCCTCTCTGTGTTTCACACAGAGGACTTGCAGCTGAAAGAGAGGAGATGTCCCAGTGAGATCAAGGTTGGGAACACAAAACGGCACTCAAAGATGCAAATCAGGAACAAAAAATAACTCTAGAAACCAAGACGTTTTCCTCCTGTCTAAACCAGACATCATCTTTCTAGGCACACACAACAGAAAATGTACTGGTGAAGTGTTCCGGTGGGGAGCTGCATTTTGTGGATCAGCTCCTTCCCCATCAGGTACCAGAAGGTTGATCTAGCATCCCTGAGGCAACAGCATCATCTGGGTAATAAATAATAATAAAAATAATAATAAATTTGAAAAGCAACCCTCTGACTGTTTGTTTGGCAGCCCTCCAGCTAGCTAATTTCCTCAGCTGCTCCCATGATAACAATGACACAGACTAATGCAACCTCCGCTCCGCTCAGCTCGTGCTGCCGAACATCCCCGACGGCATTTACCATTAGTATTGAGCTCAATGAGATAGGAGGATCTCTCCACAGGACTCCCGTAATCCTCGAAGTAGATGGCAGGCGGCTCTCTCCACTGCATGACAGCCGCCGTGTCGGGAAGCGGGCACGCTTGTGTTCGGAGTTGGGGAGAGGGAGACAAGTCAGATCTGAAGTTCCTCCCTCCCTCTCCTCCGAAAGCCGAGCCTCAATTTTGCAGCTTCCTCAAGGGAAAGCTACGCACAAACGATTTTCCTCTGCTCTCTGCAGAAGTAAACGTTTTCTCCCCTCCCCTCTGAGGAAGGTGGCTCAGACTTCAGTTAAATCGTTTCCCTATCACCATCCTAGTGGCAGAATGTTTCTAAGTGCAAGTTGTTGGAAGGCTTAGCTGTGGGACAAAGGGCTTTTAAGCATGAGCGTGGTGGTAAAGCAAGACTTCATGTGCCATGCTCTCTTATTTTGGCATATAGCAGAATTTGCTCCCCAGTGAACGTGAACAACTAACGGGAAAGGAGTCAAAGTGCTGACTAGTCACAGCAAGGAGTCTTCCCCCGCCCCCAGCAAAAAAAAGAAAACAGATATTTGCGAAGTTCACAGTACAAGGGGCATGAAAAAGTAAGACGAACTGAGCTGTTCACAGATGGCAAAGCTTCCTTCCACACTTGTGTAACTTATCCCAGACGTTCACTGAAAAGGGAGAGAGGGAGGGGAAAAAAAGAAAAGTGAAAAAAAGAAAAAGCAAAACCAGCTGGCTGCTTACACAAGGCATCCGGAACGATACTGCCGGGACTCCAACATTTCCATTCAGTGCAGCAGAGCATGCTCCTGTGTAAATAGTTTCCATATGTCATCATTACAATAAAAAACAAAAAAACAAAAAAACAAAGAAAGAGAAAGAGCATAAACTTTCCAGAGCCCAAACCTCTCCCTTTGCAAAACAAATGCTCTGCTTAGGGGAAGGAAAAACTCTCCATTGGCTGAGAACACAAACAAACTCCTCTCATTCAGAGTTGCTCATGTGGCCACGGGGGATCTCGAGGGCAGAGCCAAGAGGGGAATAAGGGACAGAAAACATTCACGGGAACAAGGGATAAATCACCCTTCCCAGCCAGGCTATTACATGTCAAATTCAGACTTTCATTGTTTGATCTTTAGTGTCTGCATTTGTTTTAATAATAATAATTTTAAAAATCCAACAAACTAGTACCCTCCTCCAAATTCAAAGAGTTATAAACAAACTCTACAGGGTAGCTCTTACATTTGCCTCAGAGCTCCCCCAGTCTGGCTCTCATTAGCCTGTTTGCCAGATGTTCTGCTTTCTAGCTAGCACACACTTTTTATGGTGTTACACTGAAACAGACTGAGATGCCTCTAATTAGCTCCTCCACTGACTCCAAAGCCATGTGCCTTTGCCAGACTTACCAGGGCTTTCTCCTAAAAGGTTGAGGAAGGTCTTGATGGGGCTGCTAGTTGCCATCCTGTCCAGATAATGCTATTTTAGCAAGCACACCTCTGATGACAGAACTCTGCAAACTGTGTGGAAGGCAGGGCAAGTGACGTAATTCAGCAAAATATTTCTTATGGTTAAATCTGTCCTTCATACTGCTACATATCACGTGTGTAGTCAATGTAAGACAGCAATATGTAAGTTACTCATCCAATGAGTTGCGTGTGCAAGTAAAATTTCTCTTGATAGCTGAAAAACGAAATGCCAAGGACACGTGACTTCGGAGACAGGATGCATCTTCATTCACATTGCCTTACAAGGTTCCTGCAAGTGGATTCACCCACCAGAGCAGCAAGAGAAAAAAGTAAGCGAGGCGTTACCTCCCGCAGTCGGGAAAAGTCAAGCTGTCCAGGGCACATGCTCCGGGCAGCTCCAGCAACCGTCTCGGACAACCGGAGATGTGCCAGCTGATAAACACTCCACAGTGCACCAGCCACCAGGCCACGGAAGAGGAGAAGGACAGGGAAAGAGAAGGCCAAATTGTCAGTTACCCATCAGATTCCTTCTTCATTAAATACAATCTGGTACCAGTTTTGTCCTTTCTTTCCTTCTTGCAACCTTGTTTGTAAGAACTGCTGTCTTGCGTTTACCCCTACCCTCATAGTCATTATTTCTGCTCTGGAAAGAGGCATGAACCTTGTTAGGGAACACACTTCCAGCTCTGTTTTCTCACAGGAGCGGTGTCTTTTTCCATCGGAGCTAGATACACTTCCAGGAGAGCAGGCTGTCCAAGGCAAATGTGATTTCCTGGAGTTTACAAGTTTGCTGCAAGGGTGAACGCAGATGCGCAACCTGAACTTACCAGCACGAGGATCTCGCTGGTAGGCTCCAGTCCCTTTGCAAGGAGTAAAACGGGCACAAAGCAGTCTGTGATTCACGCAGTTGCAGTCCCTTATCGCAACGACTGCTGCACCATTTAACTGGAGCCATTTATTTTCAGGCTTTGCTGCATTTTTCACTGCCACACCACTCCTGTTTCTTATACCATCCGTCTTGACTGTATTCATATCTAATTACCCAAACTCAGCTAGTCACAGAGCTCAAGCTTTCAGTTTAAAAGAAACATAACCAGGCATCCAGCAACACTGAACACGTGCCCAGGGAAGAAGACCGATCCCAGGAGCATCAGAGCTGCCTGTGGGGTTCCTGGACCTCACATACAAGACCTGTCCCAGTGCGGGTCACTGTGCTGGCTAAAGCTGCTGGCTCCCTCAGTGACTCCGCTCCCTGAGGCTGAACGAGGCTGCAAAAGGAGGATGGCATTTGCTTGGCAAAACCAACCAGAGACACTTCTCTCTCATGGAAAGCCCTAATCAGCTGAACTGCATGGCGTGCCCACTATGAAAGATGCAACTCCATGAAAAATAAAAAAAAAGGAAATTAAGTAGATGGCTACCCTTCCCCAACACAAGCTGAACAGGTACCTCCCATCCCAAAGCCAAGATTTTAGCAGTACTACATAACACAATCCAGGCAAAGCCCAGAAGCAGCTCTGGCCAGGAAACAGCACGATCCTCAAATGTCAAGTATGTTGGAGTTGTACCAGCACCAACAATGGCATTTTCCCTTCCAAGTGCTTACATACCATGTAGCTTCACCTCCAGAGGATTTATCTTCTCTCCCTGCTCCAATGCAGTTGATAAGAAACCGCTCCTTTTCTTTTCAAGTGCTGAGGCATGAACATGCGTGCATCTGTCTCTTCAAGGCCAGACTCACCTACCCGGGAGAAAAAAAGCTGGAAGCCGCCCGGAAAGCACAGCTGGTTTGGCACTTGGCCACACATCTCAGAGGTAAGAGAGACAGAGAGTGAAATCACTGCCTTTAGTGCCTGACTGCCAGTTCAGCGCTGTGCCAACAGGAGCATTGCAGGAGTGATCTTTGCAGCCCAAAATATCCTAGCACTCGTCCTGTTTTCGGGGGGTGTTATGGGAAGGAATTTAACAGCCATGAGGAAGTCTAAACAATTTACTATCATTTTGTTGCCTAGGAAAAACAAGGCACCTCCAACAGAGTGCAGTGCCAAGCCCTTCTGTCGCAAGAGAAATAATATACTTCTGAATATTTCAAGTCAGCATAACTGAGTCATGCTCTTCCTTAGAGACGACGGCACAGCAGAAACATATGCAAAGGCCTCGGGGCTCTTTGTCTTACTATATTCTCACGGTACTCGCTTGCTGTGAAGCTCAAGAAATAAAGTCACTTCAGCTTCCTATTTAACACAGAAAAGTTTTTTTTAAAATATGGATGTTGCCACTTCCTGTTAGTGGTACGAGGTGACTGAAGCCTACCGTCCTCGCCTTTATTCGAGACTCCAGCGAGTTCCTACAGCAACAACATGAGCTCACTTCATGCTATCATCCACCACACTACAGGGAGCTGAATCCACATGAAAGATGAGCAGATGTCCCTCAGCATGGTAAGCCACTTTTTATATATTATTGCCTCATCAATTGTGCTGCCTATCTGCTTATATTGAAGACTACTTAAGCCCTGCATTGTTTAATTAGAGGACCACTGTATCCTTGCTAACATCTGCACTGCACACATGTAAAAACCCTGATGCACAAGCTAAACACAATGACAGAAGAGCTAAAGCGTGGTAGGAAATTGTTTTGTCTCTGCAGAAGCCATGCCTCCAGCTAGCTCTTGCTCGGAGTGGGTCAGAGCCTGTATTTAGTTAACCGTTCGCTCTGCGGCTCACTAACTGTTCAAAACGAGGGATGAGCTATGACGATTCACTCGGACGTTTACTTCCTGCACCACCCTGCTGGGGACAAAGAGAGACATTTGTAAGGAAGAAGAAAAAAACAAACAGTAAAAGGCTTCTAAGAAAATGAGGATAATTTTACCCACGACACCAGCCAAGATCGGTTGGTTGGAGATCCTCATCTGTGCAGTTTACTGCCTTGTCTCTTCAGGGCACCTGCTCTCCTTTGATCTCAACCCTGAGTCACTCTGGACTTCATTTTTTTTTTCCTCTTGCAATGTCATGTGGGAAGTTTTGACCAGAAAATGTTTGATCACTGGCCAATTTTCACTCCCGAATACGTAGCAGCAAGAGGGAGAAGGACAGATCCCTCCCTTTCGGGATGTTTGAGATCCACAATTAGGCTAGCGAGAGGCTTCAGCAGCTGCAGATGA
The DNA here is from genome assembly GCF_929443795.1 of Astur gentilis. Classification (NCBI taxonomy): domain Eukaryota; kingdom Metazoa; phylum Chordata; class Aves; order Accipitriformes; family Accipitridae; genus Astur; species Astur gentilis. The sequence goes on from NC_064886.1 coordinate 3,757,271, forward strand.
ACTGATGGATGCTTTGTCACCCTCAGAGAGGCCACTTCGCCCTGACCCCTAAAAGCCTCCCGTAGCTCACTAGTATGCCAGCCCACACCGCTCAAAAGCTGTTGGAGCAGTCACCAGTGGGCAGATCACTCCTCGATTCACAGAGCTGCATCCTACAGGAATAACGTTACCTGCCCCACCAGCTCTTGCTCCTCAGCTGTACCACCTTCCAGCCGCTCATGTAAACCACCACGTGCCTAAGCCCTCTTCCACAAAGCTGCTTTCTGACAGATGTGTGACTAAATCCTCCTGCATGAGAGAGTCCTGAAATACCGTAAGGACAGCCGGAACGAGGCGCTCCCACAATCTGAGACCGTGTAACACAGGAGTACCTGCTTCTTAACAGAGCTGCAAAGTCAAAACCAAAGCATTTTGAATCAGTAAAACTCACATAAAAGGAAAGGCTGCGTTAGGCAAATACAATTAAGAATCTCGCTTGTGTGTTAAGCCAAAATGCCGCCGGTTTCATATCTTTTATTTCTGATCTTAACAAATGAACCTCCATACCACAAAAAGGAGAAGTCAAAGCCACAACAGAAGGATCATCTACAACCTTAAAATACCCATCCTTTTAGCAACTAATATGCTCTATAATCGTCAGTCTGATCATATCACAGCAACAAAGGCTTTACAGACACAGAGATAAAATTATTCTGTAACTGGAATTAAATATCTGAACCGTTGAGGGGCTCTGTGAAACAACTAATTTTGAATGGAAAAAACAATTGGAATAAAGTTTTTGCTGAACCCAACAACAACAAAAAAAAGGGACAAGCTCTGCCTAAGGCTATGGCTCATTAGAGAGGCCAGGCATGAGATACACACACACTCACATTTATAATTCGTAATTTTTGAGGAAGTACCAGAAAGGGAAAGAGACAATATCAGAATCCCTCAGATATGGCATTTCTTTAACACATCCTGTTAAATGAAGGAATTTCCTCTTTTGTTCCAAAAAAGGGAAACCAATGCCTCGTGGTTTTAACATGTTAAAGATCTGCTTTAGTGTCAGTAACAACACAGCGTCAGCATTTTAAGAGCACGTTCCTCATTTCAATTCTCCAAAGCAGAGCCTTTGGATTTTCCTGATGCAGTTTGGAAAGACGTTTGATTAAGCCGCAATCTGGCCTTTTTAAGGAAAGCAGTGTGCTGCCAGGTCCGACTGCCAGTTCCAGCCGCCAGCAGCTCTCCGGGGAAGTCGCAAAGTTAGCAGTGGGAAGCAGAGAGGAAGCGCTTCCCTTACGTGAGAAACCAGTATTAGTTTGGGAAACAAACCTCCCGCATGGCCACTAGTGCTGGAGCAGGACTAGAATGGAGTAGGCAGTAATAAGGTACGTGCCATACTGACCTTTCTGCCTTAAAGGGAGAGGGATAGCAAGAAATGGAGATAAATTAAGTAAAGTAACAATACCATAGCAAAACTCTAACATCTTACTATGACAGGCTGAGATCAATGAAAGTTATTTATTGTGGTACAGTAGTAAGAAGTAGGTAATTGCACTTTGTCGTGTTAGAACAAGACTCTGCTGCACCGGTTCTTTTGAAATACAACACTGCCACATCTCCTCTGCCTCGTCATTGAGTCTCAGCCAGGAAAGAGGAGCTGCCAACTTCAGAGGAAGATGCATGTAAAGGAATGGGGAAAACCCCAGCCTCTAATGCTGAGTAACTGCTCTCCATTAAGAAAAAAAAGACTTCTGCACATTTGGTAGAAACCGCTGCTGGCAGGAACTGAAGTGGTTACTTGTAATGGCTGGAGAGGAAGGAAGGAGTTAAACCATTAGTCTGACATCTGCAAACCAGCTGCCAGAGGGCTTTCCCTCAAGTGACTGGTCCTTACCTCAAGTCCTACAGTCCTCATACAGAGCTGTATCTTCAGAAAATGGACAATTTTGACTTTGAAAGTCTTCCAGCACTGCAGAACTCTCTCCAACTCTTACAAAGTGATTACAAACATTAACCACACTGCAAATACATGCCTTATTCCTGGTCTAAATTTCCCCAGCTTCCACCAACAGACACAATTCCACTGCTACCCAGTTACTGCAGCTACCTTCAAGCCTCTTGGATCTTGGATGAGCTGGAGCAAGGCCACTAGAAACACGCCAAGCATGAACACATCGATTACTCTAGAGCCGGCACGGATGGCATCATCACCTACCTACCTACCCTAATCATTATTCTTATTGGAAGGACCAAGGAATACACTCACCGTCTCACTGGACAAGTGTCCCACATGCTCACTTCCAGCTCAATTGCTCGTGAAATCAGACTCAGCTCAGCCTCTCTGCTTGCCAAGGCAGCCCTCTCCACCCTTGCAGATGCATGACCCTACGGTTGGTCGTAGCAGTACACACGTGGCTTGCCTGCATCCACCTTACTAAGTAGTTCTAATCGCTAAGCTCCCCTCGACTACTCTTACTATGCCCTCAACCTATGGCATCTCCTAACTTGATCAGAAATGGCTTCTTTTCTTTTTTTTTTTTTTTTCCTTCCAGATCAGAAAGAAATGCTGCAGTTGGCACAGGGACAAAATGTAACCCCTGTGAGAGCGCCTGCTAATAACATACCTATTCACTAACGAGTCCCTATAACCAGTTTGATTTTGAGACCCGTCCATCAGCCAGTTTGCAGACCCATTAGCTACACAGTGTTGATTCGTACTTCTCACTTCCTCAATCAAAATGCCGCACAGATGCCAAAACAAATACCTTTACAAAACACTGTCAGCCTATCTTGTAACCTCAAAAAATAAGTCAATGCATGACTTCAGGTTCATATGACGCTCACTTTTTCATAAAGCCACACCGATTGACATGAAAACCCATCCTTTAAATCCAGATTTTAGAACAGCTATGGCTGGTTTCCCATTATTTTGCCTGGAAACCTTGTTTGGCTGGCCGGCCTGCAAGCTTCTGCCTGGTGCAAAATACCTTTGGGGTCTGGAAGAAAGTCACTATCACGGCAACATTCAGACTGCCTCAGCTGCAGCCTTAAGGAAGAATAAAAAGTCAGCTGCCGATTTTTAAATGCCTACCTTTAGAATCAGCTGCTTAATCTCTACTTTATTTACTGCGGGAATGGAAGAATAGATCATACAATGACCAGGTCATCTGGCTTTTCAACAAATCCAGAATACATACAGTAGTTCTTGAGCCTCCCTGTAGTGTTATTGACCAGTGTTCAACCTTGAATTCCTAACAGGCCGGTATCACTTAACATGTCTTTTTATTTCTCAAGTCCTTTAGAGCATCTTTAACTCTGCTGACCACATTTCTCTTTGTGATTTTCCTCCACTCCCAGTTTCTATTTCTTCATTCGCTATATAGCGGTGCAGCTGCTTTCATGTTAGCCGGCACAGGCATGTCTGTACCGTGATGTTTTGCTGTCTCTCCAACAGCTTTAAAGCTTCCATTAGCATTTTCATTTTGTATGCATTTGTGCGATCTCAAAGTATATGAATAATTTTCAATGTTTTGAAGTCTTCCCCTTTGCAGCCACTAGAGAGATAAGGTCCTGCCACCGGACTCGTATTTGAAAGGAAGGGGCTTTGCCTCGGTCACTTCGCCTCTGACCCTGACGCCAAAATTCTCCTTGGTAAGTTGCTTACGAGCATTTACTTAATACAGGCAGGACCAAAGCGGTCACTTGTTTGCACCTGCCAGCAGTTCAGAAAAAGCAGAATATTTAATACTACTTGCAAGTAGCAAGGCAGAGCCACAGAGCAAACCAGTCTCAGCAAGCGTTCCTCTCTTCAATCACATTTCCAGTACTTTTGGTTTGCTCAGGGCCCTGGAGAAACAATGTTCTCCTCTGCACTGTGAAAAACAAGCAAATGGGCAACAAACAACAGCATTTTTCTATTTCTGTAGTGACCCACCACTACCTAACTAAATAAGCAGCTGGGCATCGCTGTTTTGTGTTGCAAGAACACGGCATTTACAAAATGGATTACACTACAGCTCTTGTGCCTCTCACCAGGCACGGATCTCCTCCAACCAGGTTGACCACGTGCCACAGAATAAAGGGGACAGACCGTGGAAATATTGTACTAGTCAAAATTTCGGCCCTTACACTCTCCCTTCGGAACCCCACGCCTACAGACAGTGGCCGCAAAAGCACTAGCTCTAGAGGATGGCATCCCTTCCTTCCTCCTCCCACGTCTGATTATCCTGTAAATGGCATAGCCAACTCACCAGTACAATTTGACCCTGGAGAGTTTTCAGTGCTCCCACTTGCAGGATTGATCACTTAGTCTTAATTCTACAGGCATTTCTTCATTTAGTTAACAAAGAGCAGGAACATATTTGTGCATTCTAGTGAAATCCTTTAGCAGGCCACATTACTTTTGTACAATAAACTTTCCCAAATCCGTTGAGGATAGCGAAAGTGTTCTCAGAAAAACAGTTACAGTTAGAATAAAATACAGATGATCCGAAATTCCCAGATGACAACAAACACATATACGCATGTGCTAGGCAGTCACATAGGAAACTTAAGGGAGTAGCTAAGGTGTCCAGCCCCATAGAATCAGAGGGTTTAACATGGCTGTGCACAGAGATACATCCTAAATTTTATTCCCCCACGTAAGAAGGAAAAGAAAAGCCTTTTGTTCCAAACAAACACCACCAGATGATGATTATAAAAGCAGCACTGGATACAAGCTTCAAACCCCCCCGCTACGATTCAAATCGCAGCAGTCTCCTCTTGTCATCCTCAGGATCTTTCATCAGCCATACAGTGCTGCGGTGGATCAACACAAACACACCTCTTCTGCCTCCCTCTCTCCACTACAGGTGCACAAGCTTCCTGCTGAACTGCTCACTAGGAGCAGATGGATGAAATCCTAAAGCTGCTCCTACAGCTCTCCATAAAGAAAGCAGTCATGTAAAAATCAGGTATCTTCTCAACACGCAAAAAGCAATTATGCTAAAGACACGGGGAGAGCCCTGCAAGGTCCAGATCAAAAGCCAGAGACATTGGAGGCAAGAGAAAGACCTATCAAATTCACCGCGCTTTTCCCAGCTTAAGGATCAGAAATGGAGCGTTCTGGCTCATAAATTCTACTTCCAGCAAATTCAAGCTTAAATCCCCTGAAGGCAATAAGGAAAAGGCAATCAACAACAACTCTAACCACTTCACAGATGCTCCTGTTTAGTTTATACAGCACTTCTTACAGCATTCAAATGGGTAAAATGGGATTTCAACGCAGGGGGGCTGACGGCAGCAAGCAGGATTCCTCGGTGAAGATACCAAGGGCAAAGGAAGTTCTGAGAAGCATCATATTGGTTATGATGAGTGAACTCAGCGTGCTCAGCCTTTGCTCATTTTAATCTGCCAGTAAGCAAGCTTGGCTAAACTGAACATCCTGCATCTACAGTGCCTTAAAAATCCACAGGAATCACAAAAATGAGGGGAAAAACGAACAAACTGATGCGTTCCCTGGGAAGCCATGAAAAAACTAATCGCTATTTGTTTCCAACTGTTGTTCCGCTTCCTGAGCCAAATGTTCCCAAGTCAGCTGCGGTGGCTGAGGAGTGACCGGTTAGAGCTGGAAAGTTGTCGATTTAAAATTGCAGCTTGAACACTTTCAAACTCCTTAACATCTTTTATAGCTCCAGGACCACCTGTTCGAAAAGCGGAGCCCTCCGATGCCATAGCATGTGCCCTTACCCCCGCATCTTCCAACTAAAGCAATCAGCCTGGGGAGAAAACACTTAGCCTAGCCCGTTCTTCTGCTCTCACACCAAAAAGATGCAAGCTGTGTACTAGAGAAGAGATACGTGAAGGGAACAGCCTCGCTCCCTCAAAGCATCAAGGTCATTACTCCCGTCTTCAGGAAAGGGGTGAGAAGAAGCTTCCAGACTCCTCGAACCCCTCTGCAGCATCTTCCCTAATTTATAGTGAGCATGCATGAAAGATGACATCCATCCCCAGTGCTCCGGGAGATGACAAAGGAGAAAGAACTATTTGACTCCAGGATAATGGAACACTAACCCAAGTCTTCTTTACCTTGTATACGCTTTTACTCGCTCAGATTTGAACAGCATGGGGCATTCAAGACAGAATCACTAGGATTTTTTTTTTTACTGCTCGAAAGAGTCAACAGTGCGGAGATTCTGTTTGACAAAGCATCCTACTGTGCAACACACAATGTGTGCATTGTGCAAACTGATCTCCTGCAGGGCTAAGAAAACAAGGCAGGCTTGAAAAAAAACCCCACAAGATAACTCCAGCCCGCAATACCTCCTGGTACTTTACTCTGCTCACGGTTTTTCTTCTATAGGTACCACATTTACAGAGTCACGTTGAGAATGTCTTGATACAAACGCTTTTGTGAGTCCTGGACGACGCAGTGCTGTTTCTCTTGAATCAAAGGTACCAGCTCTACTCTCTCATTATGGTGAGTATTTAAGCACAGCTGAGGCGGTCAGTCCTCCCTTAAAACCTGAATTCTCAGGATAAATGAGATTCCAGAGGATAACGCATTTGGAACTTAAGAGCTCAAACACATTTTCCACTATTTCTAACACTGTATCAAAAGATACCCAACATCTCCTAAAAAGCAGCATTTGCCTCTTTCCTCTGAGTTTACAGAGCTCATCACCCAGGGAAACGAATTGTACTGAAGGAGAAAACAATAATCTCCTTATGTTTTGGGTGTTCATTTCCCTTTCCAAGATTTTTACCCCTCACTCATCTCGGAGGCAGTTTTGCTTCGCTTTGCTTGCTTAAAACATTCATTATAAGTCATCTAGGCCAGGAAAGGATTAGAGAAGCACTGGCAGAAGTTGCAAAATGCAAGGCTGTTAGGTCGGAGAAATGAGACTTTCAGAGGCATAAACAACAATCCAGCACTGAACTACCACTTGTGCTTCAGAAAAAATTCCTCTATAAATTTTAAGCAGGTATATACTAAGAAAAACAAATCATGCACAGCAATGCAAACCAGCACCTCTTCATAACAAAGTAATGAAGCCTACCTGTCCGCTTCCACGTAAGGTGTAATCTGCGCTTTACAGATGAGACGTGCTAATCACAGTGATGTTAACTGACTTACCCCAGGTACAAGGAGGAGCAGCTTCAACAGCAGAACTAGATTGCCTCCGAAAAGGTGGTCCCAGTCCTGTGCTCTAGCCATGCTTCACCTCCAAACGCGGCAGCAGAAGAGCTGATACTGGAACTAATTAAAGGCAAATCGGTAGAACTAGGAGCCATGACGCAAGAAAATATCCTGCGTAGCATCCAAGAAAGCCACCAGATAATCCAAAAGGCTGTTTAAGAGCCTGGCTGTCAGAGATGTCGGGATCTGCCAGGTCCATCGCAAGTGTCTGCTTGTTCCCTCGTCCCTATTTCTTCACACCAATTAGCGACAGCATTTTATAACTAGCGCTCAAGTCCAAATAACCATCTCTGAAATCCTTGCTTTCACACAGGGATCAAAAACTACAGATCCTGGAGGATTTATTAAATCTACTAGATGGCTGACATTTAAAATGCCTGTTTTTCTTCAAAGGTAGCAAAGCCAGAATGCTTTCACTGCAATTAAAGTGGTACCTCAAAAAGCACAGCTACCAAGTTTGTGTGGCTGCAGCATTTCCCCAAAGGTCAGATATTTATTCTCTGTTTGTTCCCTCAGCCCATCAGAAAACGTACTTATTTTACACCTGGAAATCTCTTTCATCCATGGACGGCACTACAGGAAGCGGCAGTAGGAAGAAGGCAACAGAGATGTTTGAAGAACAGGGACTTGCTGACCCGATGAGCTGAAGCTGTGGACTGTGCGGACAGACTTACTTTCTCTCACTGCTGATAGAAACAAGTTCTGGAACCAGATCCAACACAGAAGAGAATTGTATCACTTCTGGTTGCATTGGTTGCCGAACACATCGAAATCCAGGTGGCTCTCATCTCTCAAAAGAACAACACTAAGTGCCACCAATCCTGGGCCACCTCCAAAAGCATATGTCTACCTGGGGATTAGTAAATGATTTTTTTTATTTTTTTTTAAAGACATGTTCGTTGCATACAACATCCATTAATGCTGTCATTAGACTCTGTGTCCAGAAACATCACTTGAGTTTCCATCAGCCAATTACAAAAAGAACAGCTTTGCTGAAAGCCTTTTCCTACATTTCATGAAGGAATTGGGCCAACGTGCAGAAGCAAGCCAAGGGAAGAGGCCCTCCTTCCAGCAGCTCCAGGAAGCACAGCGCACACCACACACTGTTTTACAGGCACAACCAACAGTCCCAGAGGCACTCACTGCTCTCCTTATCCACAGTCACGTTCCACACCAAGCACACCTTGGGCAGCCCCTCCAACTTCACCAACAGTAAAATGTCATTTTCTTTACGTGCTTTGGGCTACCTGCTCCTTCACGGCAGCGCACAGTCATGGGGCCACACGCGTCAGCAATTCTCCTGCTACCCAAAAGGCCAGGCTGGCTCTAGTTTTCCTGACAATTTACTCTTCAGGCAGCAGAAACAGATTGCAAAGGCTCAGCTGAAACCTCAACATCAAAGTTTTAACTTCCCATTTTCCAACAATTCTTCTAGAAAACATTGCACTTTGCTGTTGCGGTTGCTCCCCCCACCTCCCCACACATACGCAATAATTCATTTTTACCTCAATAGCAGATGCAGTTGCTTTCTTGTAAAAACCCAGAGTTTAAAGATGACTTCTTCCACTTGCCATAATCCATTGTGTGGGAGAAACAGACATACAGTATCATATTGTTCCCTGTACAACACTTTGAGCTGTACTTTCTGCTCTGAACACACTGAAACTCCTCTTGAGGCTACAGCAATTTCCATGCAGGAGGCAAAGGAGATTCTCGTGTCTCATCTAATACAGGATAAATCAATGTGCACTCATTTATTGCTTATAGTTCCCATCAGCTCAAGGAGAGACACTGTCCTAGAGTTTCAAGGCTAACCACACTGCTTTTGTATATGGAAAACATACCTCACACTTTGAGATATTTTGAGAACCCCGTTCCAATGCTTCCCCCGAGTTCAGGTGAGGGATGGGAAATCACTCAACCCCAGCTGCTTCTCACCGCGATTTTGGGAAAGGTCGTGCAAGGATTGCATCCCTGGTTTTGCCTTCTACAGAAATTCAGTTAGTATTAGTCATTCACCTCAGACAGCTGCTGGGAAGCTTAATTAGAGTGTGTACAGCACTCAGAGATTCTCAGATAAGATGTACCAGGGAAGGGCAGCATCATATTAATTAGCGTGGATTCAAGTGACGAAAGCGCTTCTCTCTGTCTCCTTCAGCTGTTGGAGCTTGAAAGAAAAATTACCCAGCACCACAGTCCTACATGTTGTAGTCAGAAAACCACTGGCACCACAGGGACCACATTTTTCTGGATGTGGTCTGAATTCCCATCAGCTTTGCAGGATTCTGACCTTTCGCTGTGGCTGCAGACAGGAGATCCCTGGAAGACATTGATCCCAGCCCAAGCCAAGGAAAGCAGAGTTTTAATATTCTTTCCCATGCAGGTATTTTCTCCCATTAAGTGCTTAAGAGCTGTATGATTAGGGAGATTAATTTTTGCAGCTGGACATTTTCTTTAAGAACATAATTTTCCACACAGTTTTCTCATTTAGCTTTCTTTTATTCTAACCCCAAGACATTCACTTCCCCAGAATAAGACTCTCCTGCAAGGTTCTTGCATTTTAGTCCTTTCTTTTTACATCTGCAACAGGCTTGCTTTCAGAAAACCCTGTTACTCCTTATTTCAACCCAGTAACTTATCTGCATTGCCAATCAACACCAGGAGTCCAAAACTACAAATTCATTTATCCAAGGACCCAACTGTAACAAAGCTACCTCATGGATCAAGTTGTTTTTCTTTTAAAAAGCGCAAGAAGTTCCTTAAAAAACATGAGAGTCGATGTACTGAAATCACACAGATACTCAGCACTTAGCAAGATGGTTGTGAGAAGCTGGAATATGGATTAAAATTGAGAGAGGTTCATTGACATACCGACACAAAACAAGAGCGCAACTTAATTATTATCAACCTCAGACGCATGATTTAACATAAGGGCGGTTACAGCCACTTTGTCTTTCCCTCGTTGTCACCTGGGAAGATGATGACGGGTCCCGCACTGCAAACAGTCCCAGCCGGTATCTGGGGACACACTTAAATAAAAGCTTTGTGTTTAACCTGCCACCAAATCCCTAGGAGTCGATGGCCAGGCACAGTAACAAGTGAGCTACTCCTCCAAATTCTGGCTGAATATTCTGAGACTTCAGGCTTAAGGAAGACAAAACCAGAAGGAAACAATCTCCTGACCTTCCCTGTCCCCATGCCCTCATCATCACCCTAGCAGGCTCTCCCTCTCCTGAAAAGGACTGGTTGGGACAGGACTTTCTCCCTGAAAAAGACAAGCCTCTGAATAAAAACGTGGAATTATACAGTTCTGTTAATGTCACTTCAGTCCTCAGCAGAGAAGCGGGGGCAGAGCAGAGGGGAAACATTTGAATTCCTCACAGCCTCCACGAGACACAACTTTTCTGCATTTCACAGTAGTTTTTCTTTGCAGGCAAAGAGGAAAGCTGGACTACATGTTCTGTTTTTAAACAAGCTTACTTTTGCAAGTGATGGCGTTAGGCTTGCTCGCTCACTAATTTAAGCTTCCCGCTTCTCAGAGATAGATGTGCCTTTCAAGTTGTTTATGCCAGCCTTCCTTTTCTAATCTTTTATCCCACTCTCGCAGTACCCACTGACTTCAGAAGTCTCTTCATCATCACTTGCACAGAATAAGCTTTATGGGTTTTTTTCAGCAAATTCAACTTTAACAGTGATTAAAACATATAGCAAAATAACAGTTCTTTAATACCAGGAGACACTTCATTTGAAGAATTCCAGGAAATGAATTCTCAAAAACCACACAGCAATCTTTTAAGAAGCACAAAATTGGCCCCTAAACAATCTCCCTGTATTTCAAGGGAAGCAGATTGTAGAATATTTTTATTTATTAATACATTCATTCTCATGCTTGTGCTTTAGCACAGTCACATTGGCTTTAACCAAATGATAAACCTCACAGAACTTCTTCTTTAAAGGGATGGGAGGTGGGTGGAAGAAATAGATGAGAGAAGAGTGATTAAAATCAGTCACAAGAAAGCCTATAAATACACCAGGGGACAGAGGAAGCATTCTCTCTTCTACTGAACTTAAGAATAGCGAGCTAAACTTTAAAAGACAAACAGATGCAATAGAGCAGATGCAATGGAGCAACGATGCAGCGGAGCTTAGAGAAAGTCAACTGGGCAATTTAGCCAGGGACGTGTATTGCAGGGGTGGGAAAGGAGGAGGAGGGAGGAGGAATCTTGATTGTCAGAAATCCTACTGGCTCAGGAAGTCACAAAAGGAGAAAATTACGGGAACTCATAAGATTGCAAGAGAGAAATCAAACCACAGAGTCACAGAGGCAGTGTGGAATAGAGGTAAAATGTAGAAAAAAGGGATGCCAGGCCAGGAAACGGTTTATTTGTTACAAATGTTAAGCTTGTGGCAGCAAGAGCTTGAATAGGATCACAAGACCTGTGCATACACCTGCAATGTCAATTGGAAGTCAAAGGGATGTGTTGAATAAAACTGCTCAAATACATTCAGTGGGGCATAACATAAAACAGAAGCTCACTGAACATGCTCAAACACATCTGCTGTTCCCATCTCACCTAGTGCAGGGCTCTACCAAAGATATACTGAGGAGAAAGCAATGCTTCTAAGGGATGATGGCTTTTGTTTTCCCCCTCTCAACACTCATAGGCTGGCTCTATCCCACTAAATACCTGGGGCTAACAGGAGTACGAATATATTTTCTAAAAGTACTCCTGGTTCTTTGATAAGAATACAATAAAGATGTTAAAGGGATTTATCAACACATATCACTTTCCTTATCGCAAAAATCGGAACGTAAACTAGAAACAGGCAAAACAACAGTTGCAAAGGACAGATGCTTTATGGCACTAGGAAAATACTACATGACATAATTGCAGCTGCTGCGCCTAACAGCTCAGGCCACTGGTACGGCACGGTGGGTCAGTGCCAAGAAAAGTCGACGCTCAGGGCCAATGTGCAGGAAAGGAGAGTTGAGCTTAAGGACAACGAGGTCGCAGGTTATTACACAGAAACCACAAAAAATGTGCGTTAGAAATGGCATCGGTAGGACCTGTCCATCCAGTGTCCTCCTCCCTCTCGGTGTAACACGGGTACTGTGAGTAAACACGCAACACAATAAGCAAACTTCCTGATCTGATTTTCTCAGGCAGCCGCCGGGACACTGAATGAGAGCTCTGAGAGTTTCAGGTCCTGGCAAGCGCAAGAAAGAGCAGCCACCGCAAAGAGAAAAACAAGCGAGGCCGTCACAGCGGGCCGGAAACAACAAAGCGATCTTACTTTCGTTAGGCAGCTCCTCCCGATCCAGGTCATCAAGAGGGGCTGAGGCGCTGCTTCCACTGTCGTCCAGGGTGAGGATGAGGGGAACATCATCATCCATGCTCACAGCCATCCTGTCCCTTCAGAGCCTCCTACTCCAAGAACTTTAAATAACGCCTTTTTCAGTTCCACTTGTAAAACGCTTACGTCAAAAACTGTCCCCAGAAAGTCTTCCATCAGGGGTGTCTTCTAGACATAAGAATATAAAGGTATGCGTACCCATCTCTAGAGACCACAGTTCGAAAAAGGATCTAGTTATTTGCTTTTGAAAAGCAGCGCAGGATGCTAGACTCAATGGCAGTATTTACGCACGAGCTAAATTCAAAAAGTCAGCTCTGGGCTGCCTGCTCCAGTCAGTGCACGGCTCGCAGTACAGCACGGAAGCAAAAGAAAGTGCTTCTTGACAAACTCCTGACCACTCAGCACAAGAAGCAGGCGGGCGTGACGCATCCAGGGCCAGCATGATGCTAAGTGTCACCGTCACACAGGGCTCTTTCCCCTGTCATGCCAGAACGCCTCGATTTCAGGTGGGGAGGGGAAAGAGGGAGAAAAAGAGGCCAGTTTGAGTCCGCACGCACGAAGTTCCCGCAGGCTTTTTTTTTTTTACTGGGCGCTGTCACTGTCACAAAGTCACGGATTTCTTTAAAAGGTGGAGGAAAAGAAAAATCACGCAGGGCCTGGACAACCTTACAGGGACGCTCCACAACCGGTGCCGCCACGCAGCCGTTACTCTCCCCGTCTCCTTCCTTGCAGGCCGTGGCGAGGGCAGAAAGAAGTCACGGCGGAGGCCGCATCCCCCCCAACCAGCAACAGGCCGACCGGGGCCGAGCCGCCCCGCTCCCGCAGGGCCGGCACCGACGGCCGGGACGTCAGCCTTCGCGGCGGACGCTGGGGGGGCTTGGGAAACAGGCAGAACGGCCGGGACCGGACTCCTCCCGCGCTCCTACGAGAGAGGGACACCGAGACGGGGCTGTCACCCGCGCTGTGGAGGCCTCGGCCCGGCCCATTCCCCGGGCTCCCGCCGACCCCGGCCCGCGCAAACCGGCCCTGCCGCCCCCCCCCCACACGCACCCTGCGGAGCCCTCGGGCGGCCCACCGGTGAGCCTGCCCCCCCCACACACACACACACCACCAAGCCCCTCACGCCTGCGGCCCCCGGGACCCGCCGCCGAGTCCCCCGGACACGGCCCGGCCCCGCCGAACCGGCGCCCGCGGCCGCTGCGACACCTCTCCTCAGCGCCCGGCGGCCGCGGCCCCGCCCCGGCCCCGCCCCGCCGCCTCTCATTGGCCGCGGCGGCTCGGGCCTCTCGCCGGAGAGGCCGAGCCTCCCTCCCTTCCCTGCCAATCCCCGCCCACCGCCCGCCCACCGCCCGGCCCTCGGCTTCCTGCGAGAGGATCCGGATTATTCCCGCCTCCTTCTCCTCCTCCCTGCCGCACTCGGTCTCGTCATTGGGTAGCGGTGCTGCCTCTCCGGCCAGGCGGGGATGCTGATTGGCCCGAGGTGGGGAAGGGCTGAGATCATCGCGCCTCAGCCACGGGAAGGAAGAGGCGGGCTTTCGAAGGAGGGGAGCGCGGGCTGCCATTGGCTGTGTTGAGGCCCCGCCCCTGAGGTCAGAGGGGAGCGGAGCGGTCACCTAGCAACCGCGGGACGCGGGCGGAAGGCGGGAGCTCCGGGCCCGACCCCGACGGGAGGCCCCGGCCCGGGAACCCCCCGGTCCCCGCGTTCCTGGGCTGGGCCTCGCCTCGAAGCGGCGGTGTTTCTGTTCCCAGGCCCCGGTCCGGGGGCGTCGGTGCCCGCAGGGAAGAAGAGATGGGCCCTGAGGAGGGGCAGCCCAGCCCCAGCCCCAAGAGGCAGCGGGTAACAGCAGGTGCCGGGAAGGGCCGGGGACTCCGTCAGTGAAACACGACGTTCCCAGAACCCCAGGATTACATCCATCTCTGACGAGGTGAGGATTCTCAAGCTGGAAGCGAGCAGCCTGGTGTGTAATGAGTACATCGGTTCCACTGGCCCAGGCCGAGCATTTCTCACAGGCAGCCCACTGAGCGGAGTCCCCAGGACAGTCCCCCAGCCCAATCCAGCCTGATAAAGCCACCGGGCTCCATCCAGTGGCTCTGATGGATTGATTTTGCCACCGGCAGGACTCCTGTCAGTGTTACAAATGGGTAGGCAAGGCCTCTGTCCAGCTGGAGCATCCCCCTTGCTACCAGATCAGATGCGTCCAGTCTTAAATTACCAATGCCTTTGCAAATGAGCCTGTCTTCTGCCCACCTGATGCCTCAACACACCCTCCCCTTTTCAGTGGTACTTCTTTGTGTCATCCTCCAGGGCTGGATTTACAAGGAGGGCAACAAGATGAGAGATCTCAACAACAGCTTCCAACAGCTGACCAGAAGACTTCAAGATCCGCAGACCAAGCAGGAAGCGGTGAAACAGAAGAAACAGGAGCTGCAGGCTTCCCTGAACGAGCGTACGGAGCTACAGCAGGACACGCGGCACCACGACAAGGACACAACTCAATACACTTGTATTGGAGCACTGAGAATCAGCACTGGCTCTCAGAAAGGTACTGCAAGAGGAGATTAAACATGTCATAGTGCTGTTGGGTCCGGCTCTTGCCTGCTTCAGGTCATTACCTGGCTCCTGCCAGCTCCTGGCAGGATGCATATGCTGGTTTTTGGAGTATACCTGCTCCATCACAATGCTCCACTGATTTCAGTGGAAAGCAGCCCTGTAGCAACACAACTGCAACCACCAAGCAAGTAGCTTACTCACAGGACCGCCTTTCCTCCTCATCCACTGACTCAGCTCTGAAACCTCCTCTGCAAAGGGCTGTGCCAGTCTGGAGAGGCTGCACGCTAGCCAGAACGCAGAGCAGCGAGGCTACCACAGATCAGGCGAGGCATGCGTTGAGAAACAAGGGAGCTGGTGTGGGCTAAGCAGAGCAATCGTAATACTGCCCACACATAAAACCATCTTTTATAGTCTTTTGTAGCACCTAGGGCTGGGTGCAGCTAATTTTGGAAGCAAAGCAGTTCCCAGATTGGCTGGTACTTTGCTGAGAGACACAAGACAAGGAGTCCGGGTTGAGTCAAAGGTGGGAAGTGTGATTAATCAGAGTGCCGAGCAGATAGAAAAAATGAGAAATAAGAGCAGCAGCAGGCAGGAGCCCCAGCTGTGATTCAGGCCTCTGCATCAACAGCTCTCACCCGAGCTGAGCATTAGTGATACTGGACAGGGTGAATCTGGAGCTAGGAAACAAATGAACATTTTCCCTGCCTCATTTTATTCAGACTTGGTGTTTGCTCCACAAAAGCACCAGCCTCCTACAGGCCGGGCAGCACACCACAGTGATGGAGCATCTTTTGCTCTCGTGCTGGACTGCACAGCTCTGGTAGAACAAGAAGACAGGGCAGTAGTAAAGCATCAAATGCGAGTGAGAACCGCAGTACGAAATCCAAGCAAGCCATTTCTATCCTAAACAACACTGTCCTTGTGGAGTAAATAGCGAGGAAGTGCCAGTTCTGACCTCCTGAGGGCCTGAAAACTCTCGGTGACAACCTGGGCCAGTGTGGGACAGGAAAGCGTGTGGCTGATGCAATGGGTTCTAGTCTCCCCTGTTGATTCCTTGGAACCTGAACACAGCAGTGGGGGTAAACCGGCCACCCCTGGCCATACAAGCCACCGTTAACTTGTTTTTCAGATAAAAATCTCTCTTCATTTTAAGAGGCTTCATCTTTCAAGTACTCCAGCACTCCAGTATTGCACCTTGTGTCCTGCTTTCGGGTTCAGCTGTTCTCTGCTGCTTTCGGGGCAGTTACCCCAGTTTGCTGATGACTCACCTCACCGGATCCGACTCACCCACCTGCTGCTAGGGAACAGGGCTCTCGCTTTTGTGTCAATCCTTAACCCTCTTGTCTCCATCTAGTGTCCAAATCACACTTCGGATTCTCTCCTAGGCCACTGAGAGACCTGCAGGCTTAACAGCTTGCATGTCACTGTGCCCGACATCCAATTAAGCTGAACAGGCTCAGATTCACGTCAGCACCCCCAACGCCTCCTCCGAGAAGGCCCTAATTGCTTTCACATCCCTGCAGCTTTTACCCAGGTGGAGAAGAGCTGCCAGACTACTGCAATGCAAAGTGTAGGGAGAGACCCAAAAGCTCAGTGCTAATCATAAGGATCCTCACCTTCTCAGGTTTTTAATAACATCAGGTTATTCTTGCTTCCTATTTGCCAGGGCAGCTGGAGCAGTGAGCCCCAGAACTGCTGGCTCCCCTAATTCTCTTCCTCCTCTGCATGGCTCACTAGTTCAATGGGCAAGGAATAAGTCATTGCCGAGTGCCACCAAGACTACCTGTCCTCGGCCTTCTGCAGGCAGACATGTCCTGGCTTTTCCCACATTCCCAACAGCTCACAGCATATTAGCTGGGTTACAGCACCGCTGATATAACCTGCTTCTCAGCAAAGCTCTTGGCTCAGGCTCAGCCCCATCCAAACCACACAGATGTGGCCTTTTCTTCAGAGCGGTGGCAAAGCAGGCTCTGACCCACGTGTGCAGTACTCGGTCAGAGCCCCCATCAGTGGACAGAGGCCGTCTGCAACGTCAGGGCTGGTGGGGGACGCTCAAAGGAGCATGAAGGTATTTGGACTTGGCACCTCTTGAAAAGTCCCATCAGGCACATTTCCTTTTTTGGTCCCTTTGGGAAGGTTCAGTTCAGCAGCCAGGGGCAATTCTACCCGCATTTCGGGTAGGTAAAATGATCCATCCGTAGGGATGTGCAGGGAAAACCTGCTGAAGGCCCTCAGGCTTGCAGTAACTGGTGTCTGCTGTCTTGCCAGGCTGAGCGAGAGGTGCTGTCTGCACCAAGGACAAGGCTTGGCCCTGAAAGAGAAACACACTGTGCTTACCTACTGTTCCTGGACTGAGGAGGAGCGCTAAATGTGGCAGGAGAAGAAAGAGCAGGACGTGAGGGGGACAGCTACGACCTGCGCTGCCACCCACATCTAAAAAAGCTGCTTGTTCCAGACACTCCTCACATCGAAGATGAAGAAAAAGGGAGAGGGCAAGAAGGCCAAGAAATAAGCACAAAATCCATGCTCTGTCCTCCAGTCTTTCCTCCCAGCAAGGCTACTTGCTCCCCTGGGGCTCAGCTCTCCCAGATTACAAGCATTAACTGAGATAGCACTTGCACTAAGGCCTGAGCCTGCCCTGGCTGGCTGTCACAGACAGATGACATCAGACCAGTGACATGACCATACATCTCACTATTTTAGGTTGAGCTCTGTTGCCTTTCAAAAGCAAGAATAACCTTTCTTGCCAACAGAGCTGGACCAGGATAGCAGGCTCCTGGCTGGCCTTCCTAGCTTCAGTGCCTTTCACGTGCTGGAGTGGGTCAAGGCCCAATCTTGCTGCTGCTCAAGGTGGCAATAAAATAATTTCTGGGGGAAGAATGATGCCCTTAACCTGGCTCGGTTTGTCCTTGGGTGAATTTGAGAGAATGTTTCCTTTTGTGTGGGACGGAGTTACCAAACTCCTAGCAACTCCCCTGTATTCCCTGACCTCAGCGGCTCGTCACTGCAGCCTCCCTTCCCAGAGAAGCAGTGACACTGGCTGCAAACCCCAAGTCACCCAGCCCACGTCCTTTAAATGCCTTCCTACCTATATTCCTACAGACCGAGTTGCTCTTTCTCACCTCAGGGATGGAAATCGAGGAGCTTCTTTGCTCAGACAGTTTTTGGAGACGCTAGCTGTGCCCAGATCGCACAGCAGCGTCCCGCAGACCAAACATGAGGCCCCAGCAGATTCGCCTTGGATCATTTATTTGGTAAGGAGCATGGCGTTGCTGTGACAGCACCTCACAACACTCAGTATAAACCATGGGATTATGTGTCCACTCAGCACACCCTCGTCACCAGAAGCTGCTGAAATCCCTGCGGCAAATCCTTCTCTGTCACAAACCCCATCCAGCTTGGGGGCACCCCCCCACCAGCGGGATGTAGGACGATGCCTTTCCTCACCTCTGTGCTCGTCCTCCCTTCTTCCTGGCCAAAGGAGATCATTAAAGCGTTGATGAAACGGAGCAAGGCCAGCAGAGAACCACCAGGACAGTCAGGGCTGGAGCACACGTCCTGTCCGCGGAGGCTGAGGGAATGGGGCTCGTTCAGCCTGGAGAAGGGACGGTTTTGGGGGGCCTCAGAGCAGCTTCCCAGTGCCTGCGAAGAGGAGGTAAGCGTGAGGATTGAGCCAAGCTTTGCACACAGGTGCAGAGCAGAATGAAAGGACACAAATTGAAACGAGAAAGGCTCTGACTGGATATAAAGGGAAACTTTTCACCCCAAGGACAGTCAAGCAGTGGGAGGGGGCGCCAGGGAGGTTGTGCAACCTCTGTCCTTGAGGATTTCCACCACCCGACTGGATAAAGCCCTGGACAGCCTTGCCTGAGCCCATAGCTCACCTGGCTTGAGCAGGAGGTTGGGCTAGAGATCTCCTGCAGTCCCATCGAGCACGAGCGATCCTGTGCTAGTACGTGACAGGCAGTAAGAAGCAGGACTCCTCTACCCAGAAGAGATCAGCAGAGGTCCCCATCGGGGCTTTCAGACCTTAACTGCCCTGGCCAGCCTCACCTGGGACCCCCCACCCCAGTGGCACCATCTGCTCCCTGGTCTGGGAGCTCCATCCGACCTGCCCGTCCCCACCAAGCTATGCTCTAGGTGTACCTGTGCCCAGTCCTTCTCCTGGATGGGCCCTGGACCTACACCATAAGGCAGCCCTTTCTCCTGCTGTTCCGACTTCCTGGCTGGACTTCCTGGACAGAAGGAACCCGACTCATTATCACACCTCATCTGACGACCACCGGACAGTCAAGGGAAGCTGCTGTTACCACCAAGGCTGTCCCACTCTGGTGCTGCAGGATTGTGCCCTGCTCAGGGAGGTCACTGCCCCGTCAACGCTGCAGTCGCCCTTGGCTCCTGGCTTGTCCTCCAGTGCGGAGCAGCCCCATCCTTTGTTTCCAGCCACGGAAAGGCCCAGGGTCCTCACGGACTCGGTCACCGGGTGGTCTCGGGTAGGCTAAGGCTGTATTTATGTCCAGAGGGACATTCGGGTTCACTTCCAGGGAGGCCTGGGTTTGCAGCCACCCACTGCCGTGGAGTTCCTGGCTAAAGAAGGTCCGGACACGCTTTTCGACCGACCCCTCATCAGAGGGCCTCGGGGGGTCGCAGGGGCTGTCGCAGGGCTCTGGTTTTTACACCTTTCTGTCTTGAGGGTGTCCGAAGCCAGGCGGAGCCTGTCTGAGGGGGTGTTCAGCCGGCTGAGAGACTGAGAACGTCCTCTGCAGGGAGCAGCCCGGCCTTCGGAGCAAGAACCGCTCTCGGGACGCTTCCAGACGCAGGACGTGCCCTCATGGCCCGCCTCGAAGCCTTCTGTTGCCGGAGACGCCGAGGTTGGCGGGTGGACGGCTCTCAAGGGCATCTCCCTGGAGCGGGGGCAAAGGCTGGGCTGGTTTCGGGGGCCAGGCGGTGGGCTCCAGAGCAGCGGATGGAGCTTGGCCACGTCTTCCTTCCTCATCCAAGGAGCTGCCCAGGCCGGACCCTCGGGCTTGGTACCAAAGAGGGTCTCGTCGCAGAAGGACGGAGTGTGACTCCTCAACCTTTGCGGGGCGGCAAGGAGAGAAAGCCGAGTGTTTATTAAAGCGGGCAAGGGCAGCACGGAGCCCCGGCCGCGGCGTGGGAAGCTCACGGGAGGACAGGGAGGTTGAGATTCCCCCCCCAGACCCTCCCGAGGGCCGCCCGGGCAGGGAGGAACCGACGGGAGTTACCGGCCCGCCCTCCCCGGGCTGCTGCTCGCAGGGACCGGCACCCTAAGGAGCCCCGGGACCCCGAAAAACCGGGGCAGCGAGCCGAGGAGGGCTGGCGGGACCGCTCACCTGCACTTACTCCTCGGCCGGGGACCGCCACCGGCAGCGGGAGCCGCCGCCACCGCCCAGGGAGGCGCGAAGCCGGGCGGCACCGGGCGGGCCCCCGCGGGGCTGCCGAAGAGCGACTCGTCCACGAAGGACGCCCGCGCCCGGCGGACACCCCGGCCCCGGCCCCGGCCCCGACCCCGGCCCGCCCGTGGCAGCTGGGGACCGGGAACGGGACCGGGACCGGGAGCGGAGCCGCCTCCCGGGACCGACCCCACCGCCCGCATGGCCGCGCACCGCCCGGGGCGGGGCGGTGACTGGCTCCGCCCCTTCCGGCTCCGCCCACTCCCACGTGCTTCCGCCGCCGCCACCGGTACCGACATGGCGCCGTCGCGCGCCCGCCGCCAGCCCCGGGGAGCGCCGGTAGGGGATTGGGGGGGGGGGGGGGGGGGGCGGGAAGGGGGCGGGGCTCCAGGGCGGTGTCACGGCTGGACCCGGGCCCGGGGTCGTCGGTCCGCGTGTGTCCGGTCCCCGTGTGCCCCGCGGCCATGTGCTGGTGTTCCCGGTGCCCATATCCCCCGTACCGGTATCCCCGGTCCCCGTGTGTCGGCGTCTCCCCAGTACTGGTGTCACCAGTCCCAGTGTGCTGCTGTCCTCAAAACCAGTGTCCCCCAGTCCCCGTGTGCCGGCGTGCCCAGTACTGGTGTCCCCAGTACCATTGTCCCCAGTACCACTGTCCCCAGTGCTGGTCTCCCCAGTTCTGGTGTCCCCACCGCCAGCGTCCCCAGTACCATTGACCCCAGTGCTAGTGTCCCCAGTGCCAGTGTTCCTAGTACTGGTGTCCCCAGAGCCAGCATCCCCAGTTCGGGTGTCCCCAGTGCCAGCGTCCCCAGTGCCAGCGTCCCCAGTGCCAGTATCCCCAGCACCAGTGTCCCCAGCACTGGTGTCTGCAGTACTGGTGTCCCCAGTGCCAGTGAACCCAGTGCCGGCATCCCCAGTACTGGTGTCCCCAGTGCTGATGTCCCCCGTGCCAGCATCCCCAGCGCCAGCGTTCCTAGTACAGGTGTCCCCAGTGCCAGCATCCCCAGTTCTGGTGTCCCCAGTACCGGTGTCCCCAGTACCAGTGTCCCCAGTACCAGCATCCCCAGTGCCAGTATCCCCAGCGCCAGCGTCCCCAGCGCCAGCATCCCCAGTACTGGTGTCCCCAGTGCCAGCATCCCCAGTACTGGTGTCCCCAGTGCCAGTGTCCCCAGTGCCAGCATCCCCAGTGCCGGTGTCCCCAGTACTGGCATCCCCAGTGCCCATGTCCCCAGTGCCAGCATCCCCAGTGCCAGCATCCCCAGTACTGCTGTCCCTAGCACCAGCATCCCCAGTGCCGTTGTACCCAGTGCCAGCATCCCCGGTGCTGGTGTCCCCAGTACCGGTGTCCCCAGCACCAGCGTCCCCAGCACCGGCGTCCCCAGTACGGGTGTCCCTGCCCGCCAGGCCGGCAGCGCAGCGCTGCACTTCCCCGGCGCCTCCGGGACGCCGGTGTCCGCAGCCGCGTCCCCTCCGCCGTCCCCAGGTCCCCGCGCCCCCGCTGCCCGCCTTCCCCGCCGCCGAGGAGGACGATGGCGCCGAGGCCGAGCCGGACACGCGGGCCATGGTGCGGGCCCAGAACCAGAAGAAGAAGAAATCCGGGGGCTTCCAGTCCATGGGTGCGTGTCCGGGGCGGGGGGGACACGGGGGGACGACATGGCCGTCCCTGGGATGGGGACCGTCCCCTCCTGCCCGCGTCCCCTCACCCGTCCCCATCCCCACAGGCCTCAGCTACCCCGTCTTCAAGGGCGTCATGAAGAAGGGCTACAAGGTGCCCACCCCCATCCAGAGGAAGGTGAGCGTGGGGAGGGGAGGGGGGGACGGCGGCGGCGGCGGGACCCCCGTCCCGGTTCGGTGGCGGTGGGACGGTGACGGCGACGCGATGTCTCGCAGAGCATCCCCGCCATCCTGCGCGGCCGGGACGTGGTGGCGATGGCGCGGACGGGCAGCGGGAAGACGGCCTGCTTCCTCATCCCCATGTTCGAGAGGCTGAAGGCCCCCAGCCAGGCCGGGGCGCGCGCCCTCATCCTCTCGCCCACCCGCGAGCTGGCCCTGCAGACCCTCAAGTTCACCAAGGAGGTACGGGGGACAACAACGGGGGGGCGAGTGGGGACTTCCGGGGGGGCAAGAGAGTTTGGTTTTAATGACCCCCTCGACGTGTTTCTTTCTCACCCCGCAGCTGGGCAAGTTCACAGGCCTGAAGACCGCCCTGATCCTGGGAGGAGACAAGTAAGTCGTCCCCACGTCCCCACCGGTCCCCGTTTCCCCAAAGCCTCCCCAAAACCTGGTGAGGGGCTGAGGTGCCCCGTGCCACCCCAGCCTCTCTCCCCTCTCGCAGGATGGAGGACCAGTTCGCCGCCCTGCACGAGAACCCTGACATGTGAGTGGGGGTGCAGAGAGGGGACCTGGGGGGGGAGATGGCCCCCAAGAGCCACCCGCCGTCCGGGGACGGTGCTGGCGTTTACAGCCACTGCGCCCGATGGACGTGTCCTGGTGGTTCCCTTGGAGCATCGTCCCGTGCTCCCCGTGGGGGACAAGGGGGTCTCTATCGGGTCTTCTTTGGGTCGGATTTGGGACCCGCACCCGGGATGGTTTGGGGGTGCCGTGTCCCCTCCACCACCACCGACCTGGTCCCATCAGCAGCTCTGTCCCCGCAGAATCATCGCCACCCCCGGGCGCCTGGTGCACGTGGCGGTGGAGATGAAACTGAAGCTGCACACCGTGGAGTACGTGGTGTTCGACGAGGCCGACAGGTCAGCAGGGTGCAGAGCGGGGGGAGGTCCCCAGGGCTGGCAGCGTCCCCGCGTGTGGGGTGAGCGACGGTGGGGAGCGAGGTGCCCTGAGGGGGTGGCAGGGCTGGGCCCAGAGGGACCGAACAGGTGCTGCCATGTCCCGTATCCCTTCTCCCGCAGGCTTTTCGAGATGGGCTTCGCCGAGCAGCTCCAGGAGATCATCGCCCGGCTCCCGGACTGCCACCAGACCGTCCTCTTCTCCGCCACGCTGCCCAAGCTGCTCGTCGAGTTTGCCCGGGCCGGTGAGAAGCATGGGGCAGACGGCAGCTGGGGGGGGCGGGCTGGACCTGGGGGGAACCCGGGGACGGGGACATGGCACGGTCCCGCAGCGGGGCTGAGCCCAGGACTGGTAAAACCAGGCTGGGCCGAGCGGGTATCCCCAAGCCGAGAGGTGGGACTGGTCCCAGTGGCTCATCCCACATCTCGCATGTCACCATGTCCCACAGGTCTCACCGAGCCGATGCTGATCCGTCTGGATGTGGAATCCAAGCTCAGCGAGCAGCTCAAGGTGAGAGGGGCCGGCAGCGGGGGGTAGCTCGAGATGGGCTTTGCGCCCGCCACCCCCTGCAAGCCATCCTGCGGTGGCTCCAGGCTTGTGAGGAGGGGACAGGAGGGGTGGTGGCATCTGGTGTGGGGACACAAGAGGGGCTGAGCTCTGCCCTCCCTTTGCAGCTGGCTTTCTTCCACGTGCGTGGGGACGACAAACCAGCCGTGCTGCTCCACCTGCTCCGGAACGTGGTGAAGCCCCAGGACCAGACGGTCGTCTTTGTGGCCACCAAGCACCACACGGAGTATCTCAAGGAGGCAAGTGGCATTTGGGGTTGCCCGGCCTGTCCCCCTGTTAAAAGGCAGGGTGCCAGGGGGGTGCCTCAGACCCCTCTCCAGACCCACGTGGGGTCTGCACCTGTGATCGCGTCCCTGCTGGAATCTCTGCCTCTGTTTCGCTGGGTCGAAGGAGAAATCCCAGCACACGTAATCGTGGAGGTGTTGCATCCACCTACCCCTCGGAGAGAGGGGGGAGCACAGCGGGATTTGGGGGTCTGGGCGGGCATCCAGGAGTCTCAGGGAACTGGGCAGCCCTGTCTCTCGGCTGAGGGTGCATGTCCAGGTGGGATCTGATCTCTCTTCCCCCCTCCCCAGCTGCTGACTGCCCAGGGCATCCGCTGCACACACATCTACAGCTCGCTGGACCAGACCGCCCGCAAGATCAACATCGCCAAGTTCGCCCAGGGCAAGTGCCCAGTGCTGCTGGTCACCGACGTGGCTGCCCGTGGCCTTGACATCCCCATGCTGGACAACGTCATCAACTTCAGCTTCCCCGCCAAGGCGAAGCTGTTCCTGCATCGTGTTGGTGGGTGCCGGTGCCCCGCGCAGGGATCCTTGCGACCTGGGGGTCCCTTGGGTGACAGGGAAGGTGTGAGTGGGCTGTCCCTTGTCCCTTGGTTTTCCTGTCTCTGTGTCCTGCTGGGCTGGTGCTGCTGCCCTTGACTTGGTGGTGATATTTTTGGGGCAGGAGGTTGGCGTGTTGTGACATCAGGAGACAGGCTGGGGACAAAACAGTGTCAGGAATGTCCCTGATCTGCCAGCTGAACTGTAGGGGCTCCTGCAGGCAGGGCTGGTGCCTTCCCTTTAGGATGACACCATGGTGGCCTCCCCTTTGCCCCCTTCCACAATGATCCACAGCCCCTTGCCAGCAATGCCCACCGGGTAAATGTCATGTGCGTGGGCTCCCAGGGGCACCGGTGGGTCTCTGCCCGGGTGGGAGCAGGCTGGGTTGGCACTGGGTCTGGTTTCCCACTTCCTCCTCCTCTTGCCAGGTCGCGTGGCCCGAGCTGGTCGGAGCGGCACTGCCTACTCGCTGGTGGCTCCCGATGAGATGCCCTACGTCTTTGACCTCCACCTCTTCCTGGGGCGCCCACTTGTCCTTGCCGGTACCCAGGAGATGCCCGCTGGTGAGCCAGACCCGGTTGCAGGCATCAGGGTGGCTGCGCGTCCAGGCTGGGACGCTGGCCATGTGGCTGCTGTGGTTTTATCCTCGGCCAGCACTGGAGTTCGTGGTCTTGTGGTTGGCATTCATGCGGAGGGGCGATACGCTCTCATTGCTGGGGTGCAGCTGGGGAAAACGGGGTGCTGGGGGCTCCGACACACCCCGTCTGTCAGCGATGTCGATATAACACCACTGAGCTCCTTGTGGCTGTTAGCTCTGCTCCATTAAATCCTGGATTGCTGCCGTACCTGCTGCAATAATCCCAGGGTGGGTGCCAGCGAGGTGACGCGGTGTCCCCCGGGCTGCAGATGCCGGCGGGGTCCTGGGCCGTGTCCCCCAGAGCCTGGTGGACGATGAGGAGTGCCTGCTGCTGACGGACCACGAGGGCTCGCTGGAACTGCGGAGCTTGCGCCGCGTTGCCGACAACGCCCAGAAGCAGTACCTGCGGTCCCGGCCCGGCCCCTCGCCTGAGTCTATCAAGAGGGCAAAGGACCTGGATGTGTCCCAGCTGGGCATCCACCCGCTCTTCAGTGAGTGGCTCGGGGACGCCGAGGGAGGGGACCCTGTCCCCCTCGCCAAGGAGCTGATCTGTGCCCCTCTCTGTGCCCACGTTCCCCAGGTGCTCACTTCGAAGACACTGAGCTGGAGAGGCTGAAGTTTGTGGACAGCATTAAAACCTACAAGTCCAAGGCGGTGAGTTGAGACCCGGCCTCGGGCACGAGGCGCCTGGGTTGGGGTGGGAGGGAAGCTCCGTGGGCCCAGCCACGCAGCTCACTGGGACTCGCACTCCTGCTCCGGGAACAGACCATCTTTGAGATCAACGCCACGTCACGGACACCGGCCAGCACCGTGATGCGGTCGAAGCGGCGCCACGACCACGCTCTCATCGAGAAGTACCAGCGCGGGCAGCAGGAGAAGCGGGCAGCGGCTCTCAAAGGGCAGGGGTTGTGCTCGGCCCCCCTCGGGCCCGAGGAGGGAGAAGGAGAAGAAGGAGAGGAGGAAAACCTCCAGGTAACACGGCAGGGATGAGGAGTTTGCCGTGGCCACCGGAGCTGCTGCAAGGTGGCCTCAGCTGGGTGCTGGCAGCACCAGGGCCCCGGGGCTGTGCCAGGGCTTGGGGGGCCAGTGTAGGGACTGGTGGGGGGGCATGGCTCCTCCAACCCATCCACTATCCCCTTCCAGGATGTGTTCTCTACCGTGGTGGGCCAGAAGCGAAAACGGAGCCGAGGGGGAGAAGACGGTTCCAGGAAAAAGCCACAGCAGCCAGCGCAGCGGGACGAAGACTTCTACATCCCGTACCGGCCCAAGGACTTTGAGAGCGAGAGGGGGTGAGTCCAGGAGGGCTCCCGCTGCAGTCCTGCCATGGCCTGCTTGGGGGGGGACGACATTCTCATCGCCCACCCTTTGCAGGCTGAGCGTAGGCGGTGAGGGCAGCCCCTTCGAGCAGCAGGCAGCTGGAGCCGTCCTGGATCTCATGGGGGACGAAAACCACAACCTCAACAAGAGCAAGCAACTGCTGAAGTGGTGAGGGGGGTCTGGCCATGGGCCGGAGGGTGTGGGAGTGGGGGGCTGGGGGTCCCACCACCCAGTCCCACCGCTCTCCGCTCTCTCACAGGGACCGCAAGAAGAAGCGGTTCGTGGGGCAGACGGGCCAGGAGGACAAGAAGAAGGTGCGGACGGAGAGCGGGCGCTACATCAGCAGCTCCTACAAGAACAACCTGTATCCTACCCATGGGCACTAGTGGGGAGCGGGGCTGGACCTGCTGGCAGCCATGCGGCATTGTGCCCTGCTCCCGGGGATCCATCCCGGGATGGCAGCGTCCTGGGGAGGCTGGCCAGACACTCCGGTGGGTCAAGCAACGGGGAGTCGGGTGATGGGGAGTCATGGCACGTTCCCTTAACCCACCCTGGCCCAGCTATGAAAAGTGGAAGCAGAAGTACAAGGTAGATGAGCGGGACGAGGACGGGGAAGACGAAGGAGGCAGGGAGCAGTTCAGAGGGAAGCACAGGCGCGGGCACGGTGAGTACTTGGAGCAAGTGGCTGAGCCCCCACATCATCCCCTGGCCACCTCGCTTTGGCCTCTGAGCTGAGCTTGGCTGTGTTCCCCCCCCTCCACAGGACCTGCGCAGACCCCCGCCCGGGGCAGGGTACGCTCGGAGCTGAAGAACAAGCAGCAGATCCTGAAGCAGCGCAAGAAGGCGGCCAAGCAGCGCTTCCTGCAGAGCGGGGGGCTGAAGCGCCTGAAGGCCAGGAACCGGCAGCGGGTGCAGGAGCTGCGGCAGATGGCTTTCGGGCGACGGGTGGGGGCCGCCAAGAAGGGCAAGTTGCGGAAAAGGGTGTAAGAGAGGGGGCTGTGCCCCAGCAGCTTCTCCCGTGCCTGGGCTGGGTGCCGGGGAAGGAGACATCAAATATGTGGCTGGTTTTGCATCCTGACTCCTCTTTGTCCTTGCCAAAAGCATCGTGCTTGGGTTAATTCCCCCCACCTTGGGCCACCCCCAGGCGCAGTCTGAAAACAGCCAGGTGCTGCGGGTCCGCAGCTGGGTTGTATTTTGGCAGGAGACACCTGCGATGATTCCCAACAGCCTGAACGCGAGTGGCCACCGGTTCCTGCTGCCTGGGGTGCCCCTTGCAGGCTCTGCCCCAACACAGCACTATCCCGGTGTGCCCATGCTGCTGCCACGCGTGTCACCTCTCGTTATGGGGGTTCCTAGACGTATCGGGGAGCGACCTCCATCCCCAGGGAGGTGCTGGGGGTCCTGTGTCTCCACGCTGGCCCTGGCAGCCCTGGGAGCTGGGGGGGATTGTCCCCAGGGGCTATTCCTGGCTCGGAGGCACCCTGGCACCTCCATGGTGCAGAGGGCTTATGCTGGTGGCAATGGGCAAGCGTGGGGGACACGGCCCCTGCTGCCTGGGGCGCAGCTCAGCAGAGATGGCAGCCAGGTCCTGCATGCAGAGCAGCACCTGCGGAGACAGGGACCTCGGTGCCGTGGCCATCCGGGGACGTGAACGAATGTCCCCGTGTCCGTCCCAGCCTCTCTGCCCAGGGGAAAGGGCTGCACTGACCATGTCCAGCTGGGCCTCGGTGTCCTCCAGGGCCACGTCCGTGGGGACCTCGAGCCGTGCGGTGGCGAGCTGGAAGAGGTTCAGCACTGCCAACTTGATCTGCCCCAGCAGCAGGGTCTTCTGGGTGGCTGTGCTCTGGACGTGGGCCCAGTGGGACTCCTGAGGGACAGAGCGACAGAGAGCCCTGGGCCCCCCCACCCCAGCCACTGCCCCACATCCCCTGCACCCCCCCCCCCCCCCCTGCTGGGAGAGGGGGACCTAGGAGTCCTGGCTGTGTATCCCCCCCATGCAGAGTTCCTGATGATGCTTTCTCCAGGCACATGGGGACCTCCAACCCAGCTTCCCACCACCACTATTTTGGGCATCTCCCCTCTGCAGCACGCTTGGGGTCCACACTGCTGCCCCTTTCCCTGAAGGGGGACCCCCACGTCCGTCCGTCCCCCTTACCCCTTGAAGCACGTCATAGCGGATGGCCTCCAGGCGTGCATGGAGCTGGGTCAGCTCATCCTTGGTGCACAGGAGCTTGCTGCCGGTTTCCTCGCGGTACCGCTGGAGCCGTGCCCAGCCCTGGGCCAGCTGCTCCTGCCCGGCTTCTGCCTGTTGTGCCAGGGCTGCCCGTGCCCCCGCCAGCGCCCCAAAATGGGCCAGCATGGCTGGGATATCCTGGAACTGGACAACAGGAGGGGGTTGAGAAGGTGCTGCCCTGGATGGGGCTGACCACCCTCCCCCCCCAAAAAAAAAAGGGGGACTTGGGGACATGGACGTGGCACCGCAGGATGGGGACCTGCGCGCTCACCTGCCCCATCCCGGCCAGCACGCTCCGCAGGTAGTCACCGAAGCCGCGGAGGCTCCGCAGGCGCCGGGCCAGGCGCTCCCTGTGCCGCAGCAGCCCCTCAAGCTCCCGGCGCAGGCGGGCGACCTCGGCACCCTGCCCCGCTGCCTGTGCCCGCTCCTCGTCTGCCCGCCGCAGCGCCCGCTCCCGCCTCGCCGCTGAAGCCTGCGGCATGGGGACGGAGTCAGAGGGGCCCCGACGGCCGGTCCGGTCCCGGGTCCCCGCCTTGGCACCTTGATGAAGGCGTCGAATTTGAGGACGACATCCCGGAACTCCTCTTTCCTCCGGCTCAGCTGCTGCCGGCGCTGTGCCAGGCACTCCATCCTCTGCCGAAATTCCTGCGGGACCGCAGAGCGCTGGGAGCGTTGTCCCATGTCGGCGCACCCGAGTTGGGGACGGGTGCCGGCGCTTGAACGGCTGGGGACGTGCCCACCAGCTCCTCATCTCCCATGGCACTCTGCAAGCCCCCAGGGAGGGGGCACACGGAGGGGCTGGGGGGTCCCCCCCTTACCTCCCGCTGGCTCTGCAGCTCCCGCTCCACCTCCGCCACCTCCCGCCGTTTCAGCAGCAAGCGCGTGGAAGGCAGCAGCGTGGCACCATCCTGCGTCGGCACCGTCCTGCCGCAGGTTGCGTGGAGTTCATCGTGGCTGGGGTCGGGGCGGGGGGAGAACCCGGGCAGGGGCACCCATCACTGTGGCATGGCCGGGGACCCCCAGGGACCACCACTGTCTGCTGGGGCTCAGCATGGGGGGGCTTGGCCCGCTCTCCCTTCACCCACCCTTCCTCCTCAGCCTCCCTCTGCTCAGAGACCCCCAGCGCCACTGTAGCATCCCAGGGAAAGAGAAGTCACGGCGCAACCTCAGCACCCACCCAGTGACACCCACCCTGGGGACCCAGCGACGGGAACATATAAACCGACAGACCACCGGGGACGGAGGACGTGTTGGCCTCGTTGCCGAGCCTTTGCTCGCCTCCAGCCAGCAACACCTGCCGTGGGAGCCAGGCAGGCGTCTGCCAGTCCC
Organism: Astur gentilis; assembly: GCF_929443795.1. Lineage (NCBI taxonomy): Eukaryota > Metazoa > Chordata > Aves > Accipitriformes > Accipitridae > Astur > Astur gentilis. The sequence goes on from NC_064886.1 coordinate 3,787,444, forward strand.
GCGGGGAGGACGGGGTGGGGGATCTCACTCACAGCAGCCGGAGCTTGTCCCGGAAAACCGTCCGCAAATACTCCTCCAGGTCGAAGGCCATCTTGCCGGTGCCTCCTGCTTGCCGAGAGGCCGGGACGTGGGGCGGCCGAGATGGCGGCAGCACAACACTGTTGCCAGGGGCAGCCGGAGGCTCCCACAGCTCCCTGGGATTTTCCCGGCATGGCTCCGAGCATCGCCCGTGATGGCGTGGTGCTGGGCACGGGGACTGCGCTGAGGCTCCTCGGGGGCCAGCTCGCAGGTCGGTCCCACTCGCAGCCCTCTAACCACACTCCATCCTCCCACCGGCGCTCCGGTCCCCCCCAAGCCCTCAGACCCCACTCCAGCCCCTCAGAAACCTCCGTTCAGGCTCCACACCCCTTCGGAGACCACCGCGCACAACCGGACCCCAACCCCTGCCCCCCCAAGTGCTCGGGTCCCCCCCCGCCCTGTACTCCCTCAGCTCTCCTCCATCTCGCACTGTTCTCACCCACGTCCCAGGGAGGGCTCAGACCCCACGGCTTCACCCACAGTGCAGAAGCTGCTCCACTCTGCGTGCCCCAGGAGTGCCTCCTTTCCCCTCCACATGCTCTCAGGTCCCCTTTGCTCCCCCTGCGTGCATGCTCACCTCCCCTCATTACCCTCCACGCACTCAGATCCCTTGTGCGCTCACTTCTCCATCGCCCTCTATGCACTCATTCACTCCCCACTTTACACAGGTTATTCCTGTTTCCCTCCAGCACGCTCGGAGCCCTCCACCCCCCTCTGACCTCTGTTCCACCCTGACCCCATCCTGCTCTGTTTGGCCATTCCCATCCATACCTGTCGATCCCCTCCCTCACCCTCCGATCCCCCCCGCTCTCCTCTGAACACACAGCTCCTCTCCGTGTGCCTTTTCAATCCCTCCCTTTACCCTCGCAGGGCGCTCAGACTTGACCTGTCCCTCCATGCCCTCCTGCACGCTCTGGCCCCTCTGTTATCCACCCTACGGTTCCCCTGCACAGGGGCCGTGATCCCCTCCCTGCAGATCCTGCTCCCCTCATCCCCTCCCTGTGTAAATTCCCTCCATGCTTTCCACACGGCCAGGGATCCCCCTCAAAACCACACCACAAGGTACAGGTTAACTCCCAAATTAGATATGGAGCAACACTGCAGAAGGACTTGGGGAAAAAATATTTATAAAAAACCAAACAAACCCAAACCAAAACAATTAAGCCTCCCTAGAGTCAGCATCACCCACCCATGTCCTGCCCACGCACCAGTTGTTTCTTCTGTTATGCTGGGACCAAAATGGCCCCACAGCGACTTTCTCCATCACACTCCCTGCAACCCCAGCACTGCTCATGGCGACTGAGCCAGAATCCCGTACCAGTACTGGAGTCCATCACAAGCATCAAGAGGAGCAGGCTACTGGGACCCACTTCCCGGAGCTCCGCCTGTGCTGGGTGCCCCCTTGTTAAAAAGGACACCTGAGACAGAGAGGAACATGAAGAGAGGGGGAAAAGAAATGGAGAAATGAGGCTGGGGAGGGACAGAATGAAAGCTGGGGAAGGGGTGAGTGGAGAGGGAAGCGGGGACGCTCCGACTGAACCAGCCTGCTGCAGGACACTAACAGCCTGCTCTCAGCCACGCGGCAATGAGGATGTGCTTGACACTGGGCATCCAGCTGGAGTTCTGGCCGTTTCCACAAGAAGGGATGGAAACTATGAGCCTCGTGTCTCTTCTCCCCTTGTCTCCTGTGGAGAGTCCCCGCCGTGCTGCTCGCCATCGTCACCTACACGGGGCACAGAGCAGCAGCATCTCAGCAAGAGCCAACAAGCCAGACAACAGGAATTCCTCCTTCCCTGGCAGCTTCTCCTGGACGACCCACAGCTTAGCACGAGAGCAGGCAGCTCCAGCCCCAAAACTCGTCCGTCAGGCAGGCACCAGGGCTCACCTTCCGTAAGGCAGTTGAGGTAAGCAGTCTGGACGCTGTTCCCATTGACCAGCGCCATCGCCTCGTGCTTGGTGGAACTGCTCATGGTCTCTTCTTCCCCCTTCCCCTCCTCGTCATCTTCTGAGTCCACCAGCACTAAGATATCACCCGAGTCCTGATTCCTGTGAACAGCAGAGCAAGCGGAGGTGGGCTGAAAGGCTGAGGATGGCCTGTCCTGACCCCTCCCTCCAGCCTGTGCCTCCCCTGGCTTTGAGAACCCTCTACTCCAAAATGACGAATTCTGATGGATTCTCCCAATCCTGCACTACGTTCAAAGAACAGCTGGTTTCAGACCCTGCTGGCAGCAACACCACCACTGGCATTCTGCGCTACTTCCCATTCATCTTCCAAAGTCCTCAACCACTAATATTCTAATGTACTAAACTGCACGAGCCCCTCCCAAGTGGAGTTATTTTCCCCTCCTGGACACATGGGGATATGAAGGCATTCAGAAAAGAGCCTTCCCACGCTGCAGCACCACAGCTTTGGGAACAGAACCAAGAGGGGCAAGGGAAGGGAGCGGGGCCAGGAGGGGTGTGAGCAGGAAGCAGAGAAGAAAGCCAGTGCACCTGAACCCCAAGAAGCCACTTGTTCACGTGCAGTTATCAGACATCCCCCCCGAGAGAGGAAGGACATGGGCAAACACCCACACAGAGCGGCAGAAGATCACCGTTTCCATTTACTCTAAGTCTTCAGGCTCACCTGCACCAAGGAGCAGCTCTCCCACACTAACGGGCGCCTTGCCAGCACCACCCCTGCGCATCCCAAAGCGACACCACTCCTGCTCCGATGCCAAGTGCTCTCCTCTCCCCCCATCCTCCTGCTTCCACACCCACGCCGAGTCTCACCCAGCCCCACCATCCATCCCCTTCCCGTGGGAAGCACAGCTCCCACGTAGGAACAGCTTTGCTCTGGGGATGGCTCCTGCCTCAGAGGTGGATTCCCTACCCTACAGGGAGATCACTTCTGTCAGGAGGCGGGCTAGCAAGGCCACGCGGGACTGGGCTGAGGAAAATCAACACTCACCTGAATGCAGCACCTGAATGGGAGAGAAGGGAAGGGAAAAGACAGCGTTAGAAACCGGCCCCAGAGCAGTCCCTTGGGCAGCACGCTGCTGGTTTTACTGTACCACCCCTGCCAATCCTGCCTGCAGTACGACGGTCTCCAGCAGCCACACATAGAGGCATGGATGCAAAGCTGACCGGCCCACGTACATACAACGAGAACACCAAAGAGGTCACAAGGAAAAGGGAGAAGGCCCAGCACAGCACAGCTCCCCAGAGAAGACGAGGGGAAGGTGCCTGAAGCACTCAGCTGGGGAATGGCCTTGCGTTTCCAACCCATCTGCCTCCAGAGTTTTGACCAGGAGCAGGATGAGGCCCAAGGGCTGGGGTGATTGTCACAGCACACCAGAAGGGTCTAGGTGGTTAGGGATAAAACCAGGCCACCCCAGGAAGGAGTAACCTCCTCCCTGTCTTGTGCAGAGGAGAGCTCCTACCTCTCAGGCACAAGAGGGGATTGTAGTACAAGACGATCCCGGTGACGGTGAGAATAGCCAGCAGGGACAGGACCACCACTGCACCCACGACCCCGACGATGTTCACCGGCTCTGTGGAGAGGAGACACAGGAGGCCAGCTTGTCAACGAGACATGGATGGATGAGGAAATCTCAGTGCCTGGTGCTGTCTCAGGTCCCATTTCCCATCACTGCAACAGTCCCACCAGCAAAAGGGGTGAGAGTTTCAGCATTCCTGCTTCATTGATATAGAAAGCACCACACTAAGGCCCCTGTTTTTGTGCCCATGTGCATTTAAGTGAAAGGAAATCAACCCCTGCCCATTGCACCGTGAGCAGCTTGGCCCTCGGAGGTGCACCTCTGCACTCACAACCCCCAGGAGGGACCAAGGATGCTCCTCTCTCAGGCCCATTACACTGAGGACAGGGGAATCAGGCCTTTTCAACCTGAGATGGAGGGAGCCAGTCCTGCATCTACACTTGCCGCAAGAGTATGGAACGCATCAACAGGGTAAGAGGGCTCTTGGTGGCAAATGGAGCCCCTTGGGGGCTCGCCAATTACCCCAAATGGCTGTGTCCCTGACTCCTCCTCAATCCCTGCTGCAGCAACCCCAGGCAGCCCCACTCACGCTTCACTGTCAGGCAGACGAACAACTCCCTCAGTCCCACGGGGTTCTGTGCCTTGCAGACGTAACAACCCCCGTCAGTGCCCTGGGAGCAGTTCCGGATGGTGAGCTGGGACACGTTGCCCTCCTGGGCGATGAGGTACCTCCCTCCGGATTGGATCTCCACCTCTGGCTGGGTGATGCCCCGCAGCCAGGTGAGCCTCGCTGCCGGGGTGCTCTCAGTCACACGGCAGGTCAGGGTCACGTTGTCACCCACAAAGCAGGTCTTTGGGGGCTCCGACTCCAGTGAAGGGATTTCTGAACAGCCCAAGAGGAAAAAAAAAGAAAAAGAAAAGAGTCAAGGAGGGAATGGAGGAGTTTAACATAACAAGCAATCAGCCATCTGACTGATTAATAATCATTAACAGAAGGAAGTCAGACAGGAGTGTGGGACTTGAGCGCTATGGGTTTGGCATTCAGCTCACTCACAAGACTTCAGCAGCCTTCCAAGGAGCAATCCGAGCAACTTTCACGTTGCTCAGTCCCTTTTTTGACACCTGTCTTTATATCCCCAGGGAGGAACAGTCAGAGGGTAGTCAGTGGGAAGACGGCAGAGAGGAGAAAGGCAGCCCAGGAATTTTCCTTGGGAGCAGCAGAGCTCACAACCCTTGGAGAATAAATACAGCTCAGGTTTTCAAAAGCCAGCCACTTTAGTCAGACCCCTTAGTTGCTTGAAGGGGGCCTGCGGGCAGGCACAACCCTTCTGCTATAAACCCAGCCTGGCCAAATTTAATCTCAAGATGAGCAAGGCACTAAAACCACCTCTTACTTTCACACAGGCACGAGTGCTTGCACAGGTGAAAAGCTTGATGCAGGGAGATTCGTCAGCCCCTGAAGATGTACCCAAAACACAACTAACTCACCTGCGACTGTGCCATGATGGATCTCAGCTGCAGGACTTCTGTGCCTTGTGCAGTCACCTTTGCACAAGCCAAGCCCTGCCACACTGCCTCATTAGGATTGCCCCCTGCGGCAAGTGCCGCCCCCTGCAAGCCTGGCTTGCCTGATCACTGCCTTAGGGCTTTAGAGGGCAGAGAATGAGTGGAGTGCCTGTCTGCCCCACCATTAGCAGGCTCGTTAATAGTTAATAAGGTAGGCAAGTCAACTCACTTATCTCCACAGTGCATGCAGGCTGCTCCTGCTTGACGACATGGCTCCCGACACACTTGAACACTTTGCGGTGGGAGAGGTGGGAGCTGTTCAGCGTTTCCACGTGGGTGTCCGAGGAGCTCGTGGAGCTGATGACCCAGCTTGAGTTCTCCAGATCGTGCCCCTCTTCTCTCCAGTGCAGGGTGGGGTGAGGGTATCCCCCAGGCCAGCTGCAAAACAGCTGCAGCATCAGCCCCGACGAGGAAGTCTCAGCCCAGCACTTTGGGGTTGAATGCGGTGGATCTATCAGCAAGAACAGCACATAGTTAGAAACATTTCCAAGTCACAGCTTTCGGTACCTCAGGGCTGGAACCCCCAGAAGTGCTTGTTTTTGCCATCATTCCCCTTAAAACTCTTCCTGCTTCCCCTGCCTATCTTGCTCCCTGACCTGTGTCCCACAGCCTCAGGGGAGCACAACTCTGAATGACAGTCAACATGGACCAAAAGCCGTAACAGCAACCACAGCCAAGCCTTGAGGGGCTAATGCACCGGGAGGAAAAAAATTATTGCCCCAGCTTTATCCAATGGAGAGAAGGTAAGCACCTAAAAACACAGCAGGAGAACAAAATCTCCATGCTGCCCTTGGCAATTCATCACAGTACAGGTCCTCATGCCTCAGATGCAAGGGGGTGACACTGATTCACACTACTTAAGAACAAGGCTCTGCCTCTCCATGTTGCTGATACAAGCGCTCGGATTTCCCAAGGGAACACGGAAAGCATGAGGGCTCTTGCCAAGGGACAAGTAACCAGCTTCTCAGAGCCACCAGCTCAAAGCTGGAGCACTTCCCCAGCAAGCCCAGCACGTCATTGGAGGAGGAGGCTGTTCCCAGCACACAAGATTCTCTCTCCACAGGGAATCTGGGTGACTCCAGCTCGCAGCGTCAGGGCCACAGACACGTGCCACTGAAGCCAAACCAATCCTGCTCCACGGGGCCAGACAGTATCACTCAACCACACACCACGGTCTGTGTCTGCACCACACCTCAGCATGGGGGACAAACTCCAGCAAAGAACATAGGTAGGGTAAGTCACTACTGGCCTCCTGCCAGGGCTGATCACTTGGTAACCGCCACAACTATGTTTGTTACTTAAATACAGAAACAACTACACGATAGCAGGAATGGGTCAGAAGTCAATAGAAACCCAAGAGCAATCTCTTTGGGCAGAGTGGGTCTCACGTTTCATGCAGTATGATGCCGTATGAGTTCCTGCCTCTCTCCCATCAGCTGGCTTCACACACACACCCGTGCACAGATAGACACACGTGTTTGCCTAACAGCCATAGGGATTCTGGAGTCCGATCCAGGCAGAATTAACACACTGTACCCTTGTGGCTGGCTTGCCTAATGCAAAACTGAACAAGACCCCACCAGGAGATCAGATGCTGCCAAAGCAAGCCCCACACAAGAGGTGTCAGAGGGATAGCCTGATGTTTATTTTGCAGAGCATTTATTCAAGTGACTTTCAAATGACATGAGTTTAAAAAAAAATGACGGCAAAACTCCAGGTGTGCGACAAGAACATAGTTTCTTGGGGCTTGGCTTTCCAGGAATTATATGCACGCATCTCGTATGATCTTTGAAACCATCCAGCTCTGGCAAGAAAGTTCTCTATAACACTTCCTCTGTCCCAGCTCTGGGAAGGTCTCACAACCAATCCCAAAACCTGGCTGTGGTTAATAAAAGCAACCTGTCAGCCTGAATCACCAGAAACTGCCCCATGTCAAGAGGCAGACGCAACCCTTCCAGGACATCCAGCCAGAGAGCTGCACTTTTTGTGCTGGTTCCAGGAACCTGCCTCCTGAAGCCATCAGCTTTACACCCTGAACTCCCAGGCTCTCCCAGTACAACTCTACTCTTCCGTCCAAATGCTAACAGAGATCTCTTTCCAAAATGTTAACACACCAAGACCCTAAAAACTTCCAATCCCCCCCAACCAAAAAAAAGACTCACAAAACACCAGCAAAAAGGACCTCATGCCCACAGAAGAGCCAACAGCAGCTTTTATCAAATTGCAGACAAACATACCAAGAAATCACTTGGAGGTGTGCAATTGCACGCTTCTTCATACCATGTGCTTCCTATCCAAACCAAACACAGAACAGCAGCTCAAGGCCGGGCTGCACCTTTGTTATGTTGCTAGAATGTTTACTCTACTGCTTATGTTTTTTTTAAAATGCAGTTTTAAGCAAAGAGAACTTTTTGGTACAAGCCACGAGGTGGGTTGAAGACTGTCAATTGGTAACTCCCACATGAAGCCCACAGATCCTGGGTGGCTCTTTTACAGCGGTGCCAAGTCTGTGTCTGAGAGGTTCAGTCTGGGCTAAGCTGGTCCAGTAACAGTGAAGTGTGAAAAATCAGGGCCTGCGCTTCTAGTCTGAGGTTGAGAAGCTTCAGGTTCTGGCCTTTGCTGATGCTTCTTCTGCTGATCTAAAGCACCACCAGAAGTACCTCTCTCACCTATTTTAAGGGCACGGCACTGTCCCATATCACCTTTGTAACCTTTGGAAATTAATTGACACATTATTTCCATGCTAATAAATGAAGTTCAGAGTGCAGCACCAACACTTGGCATGCCATAGATATCTTTTGCTCACGAGTGTTTCACACCAATGCTTCAGATTTAGGTCTCCCCCCTCCTAAGCCCTGCGTCTACATATATATTCTCTGAAGCAGCCTGGGGTTCGATTCCTTCACTCCAGCTCTCCTTGACCCTCCAAACCCCATCTACAGGTTCCTTGCCTCAGGAAGGGAATTTTTACTTGTGTGACCTTACAGAGATTTAATCTGCACAAAACAGGTACAACAGCACGAACCCTTCACCAAACACCTAGGAGGAAGGAACACCCTGAATGCAAACAGAAAACAGGTCTCATGCATGGTAGGTGTTGACAGAAAGACCAGCAGGAAAGGAAGGGGCCAACAGACCAGAGTGTCACTGAAATAGGCAAACTGGCAGCAGCCTTTCCCTCTTCTCAATCCTATAAACATGGGTTTGGCTGGCATAAAGGACAGCAGGTCACAGCCTAGGTGTGAGGGGCCAGAGCCTACATCACATCTGATTCGACTTGGTGAAGGGGCCAAGAGCGGTACCAGCCATAGGACCTGCAGTCCCTGCTAATCTGGAGGTGGCTGCTCCCACAAAACAGATGAGGCATCTGGGCAAGATAACGGTTCCCCGGCAGAAGCAGGAAGGACCTGCGGCAGTGGTGTGTAAAGCAAGCGACTTGAGTGCTCTCCAGCCCGATGTTCCACCTGTGCTGTGAAGATTTCTAAGAGAATGAATAAATGAAATAGGGATGGAAATGGGAGAGAGCACTGAAAGACACAACAGGACAAAAAGGCTGAAAGAATAGCCTGTGCTGGTAATGACAGGCATGCTCCCAGGACAGTGCTCCTAGCAGTAAATTTGAGGAATGTGGCGTTTCCATTAAACTGGAAGGCTGCACAGTAAGACTTGGCACAGACAACTCGTCAGCTGAGGACCCTCCATCCTCTCACCAAGACGGCAACAAGGAATGGCACAGCACATCTATTTCAAACATGTATTTCAATCAAGGGAAAAAAAAAGAGAGCAGGCAGCAGCCCCCACCCTAAGATTTATGAAGGCTCAAGTCAGCCAGATGCTGAGGCAAAGGGCCACCCTGGAACAGCTACAGGATATGAAAGATCTGACCAAAAACTAGTTTATCATCACCAGTGAAGAAGGATTTGAAGAGACATAGTGAGGACTTGACAGCTGGCATTTCATCCTCTGCATCGCAAACAACCGATCCTTGACAGACCATTTAGACACGTCTTGGTGCTCGTGAGTGAATGTGTAATTAAGTAGTATCAGCCTGCTCACAGATTTTGCATCATAAGACCACCTTGCTGTTTTTTACATTACTTTTCCACCAGTGCCAGATGAATCTGGGGACTTGTGAGACTGAGGGGAGGAAATTCACGGATGCGGGACAGACTTACTGGCTACCAGGAGCCGGACCCTGTGCTCATGGTCCGTCTTGTTCAGCACTTCCTTGCAAGTGTAGTTGCCTTCGTCCTGCACACGCAGCTCCGTGATGCGCAGAGAGCTGTTGTCAACCAGGGAGAAACGGACGTCCGGGGGGAAGGTGACCCTTGAGGAGAAGAGTGGGGGGAAAGAGTGTGGATCCCCTTGAAACCAGACCACCTCGGTTGCTTCTTTGGAGACATTTCGGCATAAAAGGAGGATGCTTCCTCCAACCTTCCCAAAGACCACTTCTTCTGTTCCTGCAAAACAGAACAGACAGTGTTAGGGATGTAGGGAACCGGCAAAGCCCTCTTCTGTCAGCAAAGACCCAGACATCTGATATATATCAACCCTCTGGGGTCCTTGTTAGTGGGCTACTGTCAAAGGATCTCCGAGATGCATTTGGCGACTAAAAACGTTTGAGTGTCGGCGCGCAATCAGGAAGAGGAACGCAGCTTAAAAGGCTCAAGAAGAAAGCAAGGACAGGCTATTTCTGCCCGAGAGAGGAGGGCAACAAACAAGTGACCTGAAGGAGCCAGAGGAGAGCGGTGTTAGAGCACTAACGACGTGGGGTCACTGCAACGCCCACGCTCAGCCAACGTTTTGCTGGACCACTTGCCCCAGTAGCCCCATCCCCACACCGCTCAGGAGGGCGCACGGTACCGAAAAAAGAGACCAAAACCGCCTGGGTATCGGCAGCCGTCGAGGAAGATGACACAACTGTCGATATCCCCCTTTCGCCTTTTTCCTACTTTCCCCTTCCTGCCAAATGGCACCTGGACCCTACAGCCAGCTCGAGGGTCCGCAGGAGTCCCCGCTTCTACCAGCCCCCTCAGCCTCTGCCCTGCTTGTTTTCAAAGGGGAACGTGTTACTTTCAACACACAAAAAAAATTACTTTAAAAAAAAAAAAAAATCGGCGTTAGGGCCCACTGGGGAGCTCCCCTCAGGAGCACGGCGGACTGAGGTACGGCTCTAACAGTCGCCCACACACGGTGGCCGCTTCCCTCCCCTCAGCCCCCGCTACCTGCGGCGTCCCGGCGCTGCACCAGCCTCCAGACGCAGAGGGCGAGGAAGAACCGGGCCGGCGGCGTCCCGCCGGGAAACCGCATCGCTGTGTGCTGCCGCCAGAGCCTCCCGCCTCGGGGAGGCGGCGCTGCCTCGCCTCCGCCCCGGCGAACGGGCAGGGGAGGGCCGGCGGGCCCGTCCTGCCCCGCTGCCCGCTCGCTGGGGCCCGTGAAGGGGGTCGGGTATCCATCCCCACCGCCTCAGACCCGCCATCTTGAGCGCCCGCCATCTTGGGCGCCCCCCCGACCCCGCCCGCCATCTTGCCCCCCCCCCCCCCCCGCCATCTTGGGCAGCCCCCTCAGAGCGGCCCGAAGCCAGTTTCCCTGCCCGGGCAAGCAGGCACTGACCTGGGGTGCAGTCCAAGGATCGGGAACGTTTACCGCCAGGAGGATGGTGTTTCCAGACGGCAAAACTAAGTGAAGGTAGTAAGCAAACCCCCCGCTGCCCAGAGGATCTTCCATAATTCAACCACTTAGAGACACCCCAAAAGCAGCGGGAGCGGGAGGAACAGTGATAAATGACTGTGAACAGTGCCACAAACTGTATGATTCTTGGCTAACGGCAAAACCAACCAAACAAAAAGACACCCAGGCAGCAGCAAAAACCAAAGCTGGAAAGAAGCACACCACAGACCGAAGAGGGACTGGCAGGAGGAAGCAGGTGGAAAGGGTAAAGGATGAGCTTCTCCACAGCTGGACGGGTCCCAAGGAAACAGGCAACAAAGAGAAAGGCATTAGTGCTTTCAGTTTCTTTAAAGGCATTCACGTAACAAAGCACAACCAGTGTGCTGTTCCATGTCTGCAGCAGATGTATTAGGAGAAGTTGTCCCAATGACAGGGTTTTTTTGCTGACTGATACCAAGTAGACCCAACGGTCCTGCATTGTCCACTGCTGCAGACAGCAACTTCCATGCTGGTTTGTTGTATGTAGTAATACATAGATTACTTCTCTGCGTAACCCCGCAAAAAGGGCTGTAAAACACGCAGGTATCCTCAGATCCCTCCAGGACACCTTACCGCTTGGGAAAGGCACAACACAGCCAGCTCTCCAGCAGCTACCGCCCATTGGGCTAAGGCTTGCATGGAGCAGAGCACTGAGATCCACGGGGCTGGCCCCTGGCACATAAATTATAACCTAATTAACGCCAGGGCCAAGGCCGTTAAGCAGGGGCAACGCTGCTGCTTTAGGTAATCGCTCTGCTTCTGCTCCCCCTCTCCCGTCGGCCGCGGCCCCCCCGCCTGGGGGCGCCCTAACGGCTGGAGCGGGGGAAAGGCTTGCGGCGCGCCGCCGCCAATGAGAGCGGAGCGTGGCGGCGCCTCCGCCAATGGGAGCAGGGGGGCGGGGATTGGGCGGTGCGGTCGTAGTGCGCGGAGCGGAGGGGAGCAGCAGCCATGCCGGTGGACCTGGGGCTGTGGAGCGGGCCGCTGAGCCTCACCGAGGTGGAGCAGAAGCCGGCGCACCCGCTGCGTGTCAAGTATGGCTCCGTGGAGATAGACGAGCTGGGCAAGGTGCTCACGCCCACTCAGGTGAGCAGGGCTCGGCCCCGCGTTCCCGGGGAGGGGGGTGTGTGTGTGTGTCGCAGGGGGGCGCGGCAAAATGGCGGGAGGCGGCCGGGCCTCTTGCGCCTTCGCTCCGGCAGCTCCCATCGGAGCCTCGCCGGGTGCGGTGGGGGGAGAGAGAGGTGCCCCGCTTTGCTGTCGACTTTTGTACGGGGGCGGCGCGGTCAGGCCTGGCTCCGTGCTGCGGGAGAGGTCCCGGCGGCTCCCGTGGGCTGGGCGTGAGCTGGCACTGAACGGCCTTGAACTCACTCGGGTGCTGCTGGCTGCGCTGGTCACGCGTGGCCTCCGTGTGCATCGCTGCTGGCTGGCGCAGGCTGCGTGGTGCGGGCAGGAGGGCTGGCCGGTTGGGCTAAGGCTGTCGTCTCTCCAGGTCCAGCATCGCCCCACCAGCATCGAGTGGGATGGCTGTGATCCGCAGAAGCTTTACACCCTGGTTCTCACAGACCCAGATGCTCCCAGCAGGAAGGACCCAAAGTTCAGGTAATGGGCGTGGGCAGCTCCCTATCTCGCCTGGGGAAAAGGGAGCATCTCTCTTATCTGAGCAGAGGCTTAGAAGGAGATCAGGAATGTGCTCTGCCTAAGGTGCAGCAGTGAGAAACAGTGCCCTTGCATCTCTCCTTGAGACAGGGACAGCACGGGGAGGGGCAGCTGCTTTGCCAGGGGTGGTTGAAGGTCTGCTGTTGCTTGGAGAAGCACAGCATTGGCTGCTTGCTCTAATTTGGCACATGTGTGAGTTGGAATTAGGTCTGTCAGTGCTAGCAGTGGAGTCTTAAACCTGGGACCAGCTCACCTTTCTCAAATCAGGCTCAGAAGCATGTGGAATACCCGCTCTTAGAGGTCAGGCTCTGGGAAACTCAGGCAGGATGACAGAGCTGGTTTTGACAGGCTCTGCTGCCTGAACGAGGCAGTACCTGCTCTAGGACTGCTGCTCTTTGGGTTTGGCAAAGCAGGAGTGGCAGCTGTTAGCTTCAGTTACCCTAGACTGACAGCCTGACAGAAAAGCAGCAGCTTGGAGTAATGAAGGGTCTTAGCTGAGGCTGTGATGCAGTCTGATTGTTTTTTGCCTTCTTCCAGGGAATGGCATCACTTCTTGGTGACCAACATGAAAGGCAACAATGTGGGGAGTGGGACTGTGCTGTCAGATTACGTCGGCTCCGGACCTCCCAAGGGAACAGGTCGGTACCTGGCTGCAGCAGTTCCCACGCTCTGAGCACAGCCGTGCCGCATGGATCAAATGCGGTCCGCAGGGGAGGGTGGGGAGGCCTGCAGAAAACTGGCTGCCTGCTTGGCGTGCTGCATGGCTGGGCAAATGCTGTTCGGTACTACGGAAACGGACCATGCGGGACTGCCTGCAGCTGCTTGTAGCCACGGCCAGCACGGACACATCCCTTTGTTGGATGGCAGGACACAAGCCATTTAACCCTATCTAGTACATCTTCTCTAAGCTCCTTTAGTTCCATCATACTTACCCTTCTGATCCTGGGGAATGCAGGTGCCCGTTTCCCTGCGTTCCTGGGGTCACTTCAAAGCAAACCTTAAACCCGGGAACTGCAGGTGACTGGCACTTGTAATGCTGTCTCCTCCCTGCAGGGCTGCATCGCTATGTGTGGCTGGTGTACGAGCAGCCGAAGCAGCTGACCTGCAACGAGCCCATCCTCTCTAATCGCTCTGGTGACAAACGAGGGAAATTCAAGGTGGCTTCTTTCCGCAGCAAGTATGAGTTGGGGGTGCCGGTGGCTGGCACTTGCTACCAGGCAGAGTGGGATGACTATGTGCCAAAGCTCTACGAGCAGCTGTCAGGGAAGTAGGGCGAGGGGCCCTGAGGAAGCACTGTGCAGCACGCTCTGCGCCCCTGGAGACCAAGCTGGTCAAAGCACATCGCTGTAGTTTTGTTTGATTAGTGAGTTGAACCCAATGGCTCCTGTGCTGACTGCTGGAACTGTAACCCTGTCACTGTTCCTGGCCTGAACCTGCTTCTGTGTCAGTGTGGTCCAGACCTGTGCTGGGCTTCAGCCGATTCCTGTAGGTACAGGTAATCGCTAGCTAGATGAGCTTCTGACAAGGTGTCCCTCTAAGGGCCACTCCCTCCAAGCTGACCTGCTTAAGGGAAACCAAACCCTCTGTGAATTAGTGTCACTCTGTTTCTACTGTACGGAAATGGTATTATGTGGCAGCGGTGTGGGTACAGAACCACTTCTGGGTTGGTGCTGGCAGTGTAGCCTCCCCTTTCCAGGAGAGGAAATGGCAGTCTAAGGGAAACTACCATTCTTTTGGTTTTGTTTTGGGTTTTTTTGTTTTGTTTTTGTTATTTTTACCCTCAAGTATTTGGCCAGTGCCTCCATTTCACTGAAGTGAACCACTAAAACAGTGAAGGCGTAGCTGGTAGGAGGAGGCAGGGAAGCTGGTTTATAGCACTACCTTCTGTTCTCTGTTGCCACTCAAAGCTGAGAGACCACTGTCATTTTGTTCAAGTTCTGTTGTGACCTGATGTTAACGTGCTGTTTGCTCACAGTGCAATTAAAAACTTACCGCGTTGGATGGTGTGGTTGTCTTCTTGGGGGGCGTGGGCAGTGCTTACAGGAGCAGGTTCCTTTCCTCCTCCTGATGTAGAGAGGCTGGACCCTCTGGCAGGAGCTCCACCCTCCTGGCAGTGCCACCTGAAACAAGTGCTGATGCTGGAGGAACGCAGCTCAAAGCAGTCAGTGTCTTTCTATCCAACAGCCTACCTTGTGCCAACTTAAGTCTACTCGCCTTGAGGTGCAGCTCGCCTTCACAGTAAAGGCTTATGGCAAACAGAGTGCTGGCAGGCTGGCTTTAGAAATTCAGAGAGGACACTTCTTTTTCCAGGGTGTTTCTGAAGCCACCATCTCAGCAGCAGGAGGGTGATTTACCCCCTGAAAACCTCCCGTCCCCTGTTAGAACCTTGACATTCCTTGCAGCTGATGGGGCAGCCTGTGCTCACAGCTCTGTTCTGTGCCTTGGCCAGCTGGGGGGTGGAGGGCAGAGCCAGCCATTAACAAGCCCATCCACCCTGGAACGAGCCTCCCTGTGGCTGAGGGAGCCCAGTACCTTTAGCCTGTGTTTGGTAGCTGGCAGAGGTGCCTGTCCCATGGGATCTCCCATGCATGGTGCTCCCTGGAGGCCTCCTCCTTTCCACCCAGCAGGTGCTGTGCTGCAGGAGCTTGCACAACCACAACCAAACCCTGATTGCAGATTTCAGCTCCTGTGAGAAGCACCACCAGCTTTACTGACCTGAAGCCACTTCCCAGCCAAGCTGCAGGGTCCCAGTTGTTTTCCTGATCCTCCAACAGCTTGCAGTGAGGCCTGGTGGTGTCTCCTAAGCACTTAAAGCAGAAAATGAACTTTTGGTCCAGTCTGACATCTTCAAAAGGTTAAAAAAAGAGGAAGCCAATGTAATTCTACTTAATGGAATTAGAAGCCTTCCCGCTTTTTTAAACTGTTGCTTTTCTCAAACATATGCACCCAAGTGATCAGAGAAACGGGTATCAAAAACCTCAACATGCTGCATCAGGGCCCTGTAAAAATCAGCGTGACACTCTAATGACCAAGACCCACAAGATGAAACGCATCAGGTAGGTGGAGATATGCTTGAGAACAGCCATACTTCACCAGGCTCAGCAAGGGCTGATCCACCTCGGGCTGGAAGCGGGACACAAAGTATAAGCCACAATCCATTAGCCTAAAAACCTCCACTGTCAAGAAAACCAGGTTTGGAACAAAGCCCCAGAGGTTCCTCCAGCCCTGCCAGCACAGCCCCGGGCTGATGGACGGGGCTGGAGGGACATCTCGCCCCTTGCGCGTCCACAAGAGGTACGCTGGTGGGAGTGCAGTGGTCACCTCCCCTGTTCCCACCTTCAGACTGTGCCGGGGACAGGCCACGAGCCGCTCTTCCCACAATGAGACAGCGAGGCATTGTGATGAACACTTTTATTTACAAATATAATTAAAAGCTCTGACAGTTATTCATGCTCTTCCTTGGAACCTGAAAAATGTTTTTGTTGTTTTGTTGGGTTTTTTTTGTTGTTTTTTTTGTTTGTTTGTTTTTTTTGTTTTTGTTTTTTTTTTTTTAAAGTGCATGCAAAAGAAGTAAAGCCTTTTTTTTTTATCTTTTTATTGTAAGAAAATACACAGTTTGAAAGTGTGAATAATGCAATATTTATGACCAAGATCATGGGGTTGGGGGTGGACTTGGGGGAGGAACAAAAAAAAAAAAAAAAAGAAAAAAAAGGGCTGGGGATGATCTAACAGACAGTGTTGAACTCCAAGTACTGAACTGGAGAGTGGGCGGGGTGGCTGGGAGCAGGAGGGAAGGGGGGAAAGAAGTAAAAAAATTTTTGATCAGAGAAACAGTTAAAATACAATATGAAAATAAGTAAAAGCTCTCCTTAAATTCCTTCTATACACAAAATACACGATTTGACAAAGCCCAATTTGTGCTACTGGGATCCTGTGGGCTCATTTAAGTGTATTCACATTCTCTGCGACAGCAGAAAATGATTATGATACAATCAAGAATATGCCGAGGACCGAGGTCTCATCCCCGCCTCGCCTGGCATGGTTCTTCTAAAAATCACCAGATCTTCGCCCCGCCCCTCCCCACCCCCAAAAAAGTAATAATATGTCACCACTGATATGTACATCACGATTAAGTTTTTTTTCTGTAAAATGTATCAAATTTCTCAATCTTTAATAAAATTTTTTATTATTTAATTATTCCTGATGAATAAATACCAAAAAAATAAAAATAAAATAAAATTATGCAGCAGCTAGTTAAGGTAAGGCTGCGGATTTAGTCTCTCTCCCCCTGGGTTTGTATATATCTTTTGATTATTATTATTTTTTTTGCTTGTACTTTCATTGATTGGTGGTAAAATGAGTGATTGCTCAAAAGCAACATACATCCACTTTTTTTTTTTTTCCATTAAAATTGTCTCCAAAGTTTTCACTGAAACATTTTTAATCATTGCACAGAGACATCAATACTGTGACATACTATGGAAAAGACCGCCAGGAGCTGTCCTGCACCGGGACTTGACACAGGGGGAAAGGGGGCCCCTGATGGAGTAAGAATATACAGGCACTAGTCCGACACGATGTCAGTAAGAGAGACAGAAAGAGAGAGAGCACGCCCGTTAACATGGGGAATGTTGGTTTTGCAAGTTTTATCATTGTTTTGTTTGCTTTTTGTCTTTTTTTGTTTTTAAATGGCAAAGAAATTTAATCTCATCTATAGTCCTCCTTGGGATATTCTAATGTGACCAAATTCCCAAAGCCCATTCGCAAGCTCTCCATGTCAAACGTTTCAATCTCTCGCTCCTGCCTTTCCAACAGAAACTTTATCCTCTCGCTGCGTTCCTTCTGGAGGGCGGCTAGCTCCTCTTCGATCTGAAAGAAGCACAGTCAGCAGCCCCTTAGCAGAGCATGACTGCCCCAGGTATGGCAGCTCCCGACGCACGGTGCCAGCCCCGTGTCCGAGGCGAGATCGACACGTCTAACCGGGTACCCCCTGGCAGCCCACCCAAAACGTACCTTTTGTTCAAGATGTGCCCTGCGCAGCGACACCCGTTGCTCCAGCTTCTGGAGTTCTCTTTCATGCTGTGCTTCTGTCTGCATCTTAATTTTGCTCTGGTATGCGTTGAGCAGCTCCATCTCCTGCTGGAGTTGCAGTCTCAGGGCTTGGCATTCTGCTTCTTGGGCCTCATCCAGCCGTAGCTGTAAGATCATTGGGAAAACAACATTCAAGCCTCCACTAGCAACTTCTCTGCTCTGACGCTAGTGACACACCGCTCTTCCTTCTCAAAGCCGGGGAGCCTCCGGTGTTGGTGGCAGAATGAGAAAGCAGGAAGGGCTTCATAAACAGCTGCTTCCCCACTGACAGAGAGGCAGAAGCCTCAGAGAAGATCCAATTCTAAACCCCAGCATGCAAGGGGCAGCAGGGAAAGGATGCGTGTTCTGCGGGATGCTTATTACAGGAGGGAAAGTACCACCTGATGCGTTATTTAAAACAGTTGTTAAAAACACAGCCGCATCGCTCACCATCCAGCAGCTAGGACGGGAAGAACACAATATGCTGCAAGGACTGATGGCCCAACTGTACCCCAACTCCACGCACCTTGGTCAGAGACCCCCTGCCCGGGGACAGGAGGTGCCAGCTGCTGCACCTACCGCTTGTGAGGCCATCATCTCGTTGATGCTCTGCTCATACTGTTCTGCCAGGATGGCGAGCTTCCTTGTCTGCTCATCCTTCAGACTCTTCAAAATTGTCTTGTGCTCACTCTTTGGAGTTACTTCCAGCTGGTGATTCTTCAGTGCTTTGTACTGCTTAGTTTGCACTTTGCATGTGTCCTGGAACTGCTTTTTGATCTGCATTTCCATAGCCTGCCAAGGAAGGAACGATGTGAGGAGCATGAAGAGCTTTGGGAATGCAAAGGTTGTAGTACATCCAAATGGACAGGTCGGTGAGAGACAGCCACAGTTCTCCTGTGCTCTGCGCTGTCTCCTGCCCCTGCACACGGGTTGAGCAGGGCGTACTCCGCACACACAGCAACCTAACCAGCGGCATCACCTCAGGCTCTCCTTCAGCACTGACCACAGTCCTGGGCTGGGAACAGGATCCACTAAGCCCTCCTCAGCCCAGAACATCTCCATCTCCTACCCCTGCTTCCTGCAGGTTGCCCAGCCCCTCACCCTGCCCCCTGCCTCCTAAAAAGCATTTGCATTTTCAAGGCCTCCCATTTTGCTACCTCACCAAGGCCTCCACAAACTGCCTCCCCCACCTCAACCATGGAGACTGTAGATCTGAGAACTGGGGAGGGTGTGACAAAGCGAATAAAAGCAACGTGCCTTTTTGGACATTCAGAGGAGGAACAGAAACCTCCCATAGCAAGCAGGTCAGAGGTTTCTAATCAACCTGCAGCCAAACTGGGACAGAACACAGCACTCAGCACACCCATGTTCTCTCTCTCTGTTGACTTTGAAAGTGAGGAAGCATCACCCAACCCCCTTCCATATCAAGGTTTATAGGCTGACACCAGCAAGGGCCTAAAGAAGCACAGCTCATCAGAAGCAAATTCTGTAATACTTTGCTAAGGACTAGCCTATTTTTACCCAGTAGCCTCGATTAGCATGGCACTTAAAAATTCCTCAGTGAGCTCTTTGCTATAATAGCCTACAACTTTCTTATACCAGAGCAGCCCTGCGCAAAGGAAAGGGAGGCAAGGGAGAGCACACAGTGCTGGTGGAGAACAGCGGTTCTGCAGCATGGTTGCTGCACAGAGGAGGCAGCAAGCGCACAGCCCAGCCTGCCTGGCAGGACAGAGTTTGGAAGAGGAGGAATGAAAGCTTCCAGCACCTTCAGGTTCTTTGGTTGCTGCCGGAGCTCCATGAAATGCTTCCTGTGCAGCTCCCGCTCTCGCCGCTTGTTGTATTCCAGCTGGTTCTCAAGCTCAGTCTGGTGCTGCAGCCGGATCAGGTCCATTCGCAGCTTCTGCAGCGTGTGCAGCTGCCTGTACTCCAGCTCACGCGTCGACTCGTCGTGCCGGATCAGCATAGCATGCTCCATTTCCTTCTGGGTCCGCTTCTTGTTCAACTCCTGCACAAGAGGACAGCAGAGCACAAGACAAAAGCTGAGGAGTGATTCTCTCTGCCCTGAGACGCAGTAGTTGAGTTTGTGAGGCTGGGTGTTTTGGTTAATTGTCTAGGCAACATCAAGGACTTCCACGTACCGCAGGGAAACACAAACCCAGCAGCACGATGGGAACGCTAATAAAGCGGCCACCTAGCATCCATCCATCCCCCTTGTAACCTGCTCCTCTGGCAGCTCCTCTATCACCCAGGGAGTCTCCAGCAGGTGGCACTGGGTCCACACGCAAGCCCTCTGTGACTGCTGAGAATCACGGAAGTTCTAAAAAAATACATCCTGGGGTGCTCAGAGCTGGGGTGACTGACAGAATCAGGGGCTCTTATTTGTCTGTTTTAAATTACCCTGAGCCCCTGCTAGGCACTGGGAGTTGAGGCTTCTCTCATATCACTTATACTAGAATGGCCAAAGCAGAGGCAAACAGCTCCAACACACCACACCCGATAAGAAAAAGAACTTCATTGTGTGTACAGGTGGCTTTTGGCCCCAGGCACAGCCCGTTTAAAATGAGGATACAGCCCAAGCCTCACACAATTTTTCAACGTGCACATCAGAGTTCCTGCACGTGGTGCCCTGCAGTCTAGGAAAACCTTCACTGAGTTGCAAGCCAAGGTAGAGGAGAATACCGGATTCTCTCCCCGATTACTGCTAGTATTTCTGGCTCAGGGTATCAGCAACAACCTGTGGAGCATGGAGCTGAATCCAGCTCAGTCAAGCAGTGATTACAGCTGTACCCCTTGCTGATATTTGGTGACCTTCACAGATGGTCTGCTGGTACATCTCAGTTTCAGCTCTCAGGTTTACAAACTCATCACTGTGCTTCATGCTAGACCAAGACAGGCACAGTGGGAGCTGCCTCGCACTACGCACATGCACAGCGCCCGGCACAGAGAGGGCCCAGTGTTGGCTCAGTCTAACAAGTTTCTGCAGTAAAAGCAAAAAAATCTAATTATTTTGAGTTGTTGCTTGCATGCTGTAATCCTGTTTTAATTCTCAACATCAGCACCTGCAAACAGACACTTTGGCCCCTCTGGCTATTACAACTGTGACAGGTTTAAGCTAGGAGGATGGGGAAGGAAACGGGGCCAGGTCTTGCCTCTGCATTCTTGGCCATAAGGATGTTGCACATGTTTACATTTAAGCAAAATTTGCACCTTGACAGCCAAGATAAAAAATTAGATCTACTGGTGTGCTGAATCATTTCCCACTTGCACAAAGGCAGGTAGCACACTGAACAGGCACTATGTCAGCCCATACAGTGAGCTGTGGCACTTGTGCCTTCATCTTAGGACAGGACAGCCAGCCTCTCTAGTGCCCGTTCCACACCTGATTTTAGTTTACACAGCATGAACAAACAGAGGCACTCCACTTCTCTCAAACACTTTCCCACTTGCAAAAAAAGAACCTCTGTGGTTACTTAAAATATCAAGAAAAAAACATTTTGGAAGTGTTACTTCAGGTGTCTGATCCAGTGAATTTGAACTAGTTAGTAGGGATGATATTTTCAGGAAATAAACACATCATTCTGAAAATTAGGTCTCTCAAGAGCTTAAATGCAGGAGCTCAGAGGAGTGTTTCCTAGTTAAAATACCATGCTAGGTAACCGAACTCTGTTCTCATCCCTGCCACAGAGCTTATATGCTGTGATAAGGGTGCCCAAATCTGATCTTTCAGTCATTCATTTTCAGGGTGTCCAAGTTGAGATGTCTGGATGAGATTTGCAAAGCAGCTGAGCAGCCCCAGGCACATCTGAAGTCAAGGGCAGCAAAGCTCCAAACAGGTGAAATATAGAGCAATGCTAAATATGCCAGAAAATTTGACGGTAGCAGACTAAGTACATGATTATTAGAAATTTTTGACCACTCGCTCACTCTCACCTTTACTAAAATACCTTCTCATCTGAGAGTCTTTATCCAAAAATAACATTAATGAAGAATTCAGATACTATAGTGATGACCACAGAAAAATCTACAAGTAATAATTCTTTCTCCAAAGTGGTATTTGACTACAGGCAGCCTGTAAGGCAAGGGTTAATAATTAATGAGAAAAAACAAGATGTTGAATAGCTTCTCATTAACAAACTATTGCCCATTCTGTGCATTAACTTGAGCAGAGCCCAATGGAAAAGCAACATCTGCTTATTTATAGACAACCAGAGTGCAGACACAAGGAAGGACTGAATTTTTGGTATTTCTTACATTTGTAGCATTTCATTCTGCAACCTTAATATTGTTCTTTTAAGGTTATTATTGGTTTATTACACATATTTCGACTGCATGAGTTTTCTTTAGCCAACAAGTAGAACTCCTCACATGATGATGCCCTTTCAGCCATCCCACAGGTGGCCCTGGCACTCAACATGGCACAAATTGCCCTGTGCTGCAAAAGCAGCCCAGCAGGATTCCCCCAAAATCTAATGCCCAGGAACTCGGATGACACATCTGACACAGAGTGGGTGGCCCACATAATGTTTCCATCTGCAAATCAACAATGCCACCCCTCCTCAGTTTATAAAAGCATCCACATCTGTGTGGAAAACTATTTCCCAAAACATGTTTCCTACATTTTTCTCGGCTCTGTTTAGCAACTGGAAACATGAAGATCTAATGTCAGCAAACTGTTTTACAAACGTGAAGCTAAAACAGTTACAGAAACGCTTGGGAAAAGAAGTGAAGAGTGCCATACTTCCCGAATGTTCTGCTGCTCCATCTCATGCCTCTTGATCATTGTTTTTCTTTTGAAGAAACGGCAGTTTTTGTCATAGTAGAGTCTCTGCTGGCTGAGAAGATGGGCCTCCTCTTCAGCCTGTGTGTGCTGCAGGTTCTCTTTATGTTTGGATATTCTTTCTTGCTTCTCTTTCTTCGGCGTGCTGTGGTCCTCATTCATTTCCTGCATGCATACAGGGTCAAAACCAAGACTTCCCTTAGGATTACAGTGACACAGGACTTGGAGGACATTCAGTCACTGGTGGCTACTCTGCCATTCAGTTCACAAAAGGACACCAAAATCCTGACTGCAACACCAGGTACCAGCAGAACCAGACTCGTCACCTTCCATGCCCGGCCCTACTGCCTCTTGAGTTGTATTATGACCCACCAAGTGGAGAAGGAAAAAGTGGCCATTAAACACAAACACCTCAGGGGGCTAAACAGCACAGCAATGAAAAGACAGTAACACACCAGTGCAAGGGATGCTCTGGCTGTCCAGGAAAGAGACTGGGTCAAACCTCTTGGCTCCCTTCCCAGCTCTGCACCTGTTCTACAACGGAGTCCAGCTTGGTCTTAAGTTTAATTTCAACAAGACTCATGCTCGATTCTCTATTGAATCGGATACCTAACAGAGCTCCTTGCTATTCATTTTCTCACCTTGACATTCTTAACAGCAAATGATTTTTGTGATGTGGTGGGGACACTGTACTTAAGTAATGAAATTTAGAATAGGAAAACTATATACTAAGTTACTTCTTTTTCTAATTCATATAAGTGATCACAGGGCTTTTAGTCAAGTGACATCTAAATGGCTACTCTGATTACTTCCAGCTTAAGCAAAAAAACCACAAAACAACCAACCCCCAAAATAAAACAAACCAGATGAGGAAAAAGGGGAAGATGACTTCTCTGTGGAGTCCCATTTTCCCTCATCACCATTGGTTTCAAAGATTCTGCTCTTACAGCAAATTGTGAAGGCACCTCTAGCACCCTTACAGATTATTCTAGAAATACTACCAGATGCTTCCAGTTCCTGAAAGTTCACTTGCTGAGAATCTACATGTGCTTCCAAGCATGACAGTATCCCTTAAACCCCTGGGCTGGCCCAGTTTTGTCAAAACGAAAGTCTAGTTCGTGTTCATTCCACACCCCTTCAGCCCAGAAAATGATTGTTTCTTACCTCTTTAATCTTTTCCTTGCAAAGCTTGTATTGTTTCTTCTGACTTTCTAAAAAGGTCGCCAGGTCTTTCTTTTGCTGAGCCAAAATCTGTTGCTGGAATTTCTTTTCATCTGCTGCAGCTGCCTTTGCCTGCAAAGCACAGAGAGGGGGGAAAAAAAGGAAAAGAAAGAAAAAACCAAAGGGTGAGGGAACAGGTACTGAATCCAGCACAAATCAGTCTCCTGTTGTGTGTTTTTTGGTCTGTCATTCTCCCATCGCTGTGCTAGACAAAGCCATGAGTATTCCACCACATGAAAGCTGCTTGCACAAAAATCCCATAATGCTCACATCCATTTAAGGGTTTCCTCATGCTTCTTACCTCTCTTACCAAAACCACCCCAGAGGGTAAAACCCCACTCATTTACCGTATGGATTAACGTGTTGATTTTTAAACAGACCGAGTAACAGCAGCAAGCTTTTGTCATTCCCTCAGCCATGAGGCAGAAGCTCCCTCCGAGGTCTCCACAGAGTTTGTCAGTCTCTTTTAGCCAGCTGTCACTAGCTACAGTATTGTTCGATGCCAATGGAGTGCCCATCACCCAGAAGGTTGACTTCTGGCTGTGAAGCTATTTCACAAAACTAGCCAGGGCAGCTCTGGACAGTAACCACACATTGCACTTAAGAACATGGGTTTTAAGCAGTACTTCCACAGCCTGCTCTTAGAGATCTGGTACACACCTCTCCCTCCAATCTTGATGTACAGCTAGGGAGCCTGTAACTCTACTCACCTCTTTCTCCATCACAGCCACTTGCTTCTTGGCCAGCTTCTCCAGCTCAATGGACGAGTTGTTGGCATGCGTCTCCACCTCCTTCTGCAGCTTGAGGCGGTGCTCGTCCATCTCGGCCTTCAACTTGTTTTCCAGGGCGATCAGCTGCTTCTGGTGCTGGCGCCGCATCCGCTTATATCCTGACATCTGTTCCCGCAACTCGTTCTCCTGCTCATGCTCATGGATCTGTCTTGTAACCTGATGTCAGGAAAAGGGGAAGAAGTGCTACATGGCTGCCTTCACAGACAAGCTGTCTCCATGTTAGCTGCTTACCTGTAAACCAGACCCTACTCTTATAAATCAACGTTCAGGGAATGCTGTTGCAGGTTTCAGAGGGTGCTGCTGTTTAATATAAAAAATGAGGCCATAAGGTTTCTCTCTCGTGATTTTTACCCCCCATCTTTTCCTGAGAATTTTATGTGCATTTTCAGTAACACAGCAGAAAACGCCATATTACAAATAAAAGAAACAGCAGGTTACTAATCACTCCACGAGACACTAAAGGAGATCTGGAAACAAAGGTGGCTGCTGGACAACCTTCTTCAGACACAGGACTCAAATCTTGAGGGTGACATGGACTTACAAGATGGCAGCCATTTTAAGACAGACCCCCCCAACCCACCTGTTCTTTCCTTCCTCCTCAAGTCACCACAGTTCCAATTCAGTCCCTCAATACCTATTTCCCGCGACAAGTAGCCTCCTTCAAAATTTCTTAAAATTCGAGAGTATGGCAAGACTGAGCTCATTCCCTACCAGAACTGAAAGTTTTCTAACAAGGGAAACACTGTTCTGGAACTGTGTGCTCTTAACAAGATTGATCAGATGGTCTAAGCAGATTTTAAACTCTGCTCAGCTGAAACAAACTCACAAGTTCCACATTCATTTCCATGCCCAAGTGTATCCATGTGAAAGGAAAAAAAACCCCGCCAGTAAGTTGTGCCAAAAATTTTCAGAAGAAAATGCGAATGGCAATGCTTCCATTTCAAAAGAAGAAAAGTGATCAAGGCTGCATTTTTATTTTATTTTTTTTTAAATACAGTCCCAGGAACTTCACATATAAAGATCTACTGATCTTTTATATGACAGTCCTGGGAGCCAAAAGCTAGAGCCCTTAGTACATGTGTAGAGCTGCAGTCCCTGATTCTGTACAAGGGGACCTCTCCTTTCACACTTAACAAGTATGAAGCAAAGAGCTCAGCCCTTTGATGGCGATCATTGAAGCTTTATGAACCAACAATCCTTCCTGCAGTCTGCAAAAGCCCAGCCTTCCTGATGCATTTCTGACAGCAGCCAAGAGAAAGAACTGGCACCTACTACAGTACTGCTGTCATTTGAAGGTTATTTTTCAGAGATCTTCAAAGTAAGTTCAGACGTAGGATGGGATGCACCTAAAGACCTGAGAAGGCTCAAGTTCAACAGAAGATGAGCAGCTGCTTTACCAAGCAGCAAACCAAGGCCACTTGCTGGCAGTCCTGTGCTTCAGGACTAGTAGCTGATAGCAAGCAGTGATCAAGTAAGAGCTCCAAAATCAACAAGCAAGTTTAACACCATAACTGATGTATCACCCAAGGCAGACAGCATGCTGCCACCTGTCTCAGCTCAAATGACTACCAACACTTGGAAGGAGTGGGAAGAGGAGGTTAGGAAGAGCCTTCCAAAGCCTTCACCTTGAAATAGATTAACAACAATTTACAGTAAATAGTTACCAACCAAGAAATTGATAGCCAGAGTGCCAGAACAGAAACAAGACATGAAAAAGGATGAAGCGACTGAAGTGGACAGCCTCTGTCTTCCATCCCTTCCAAAGACAACCCCAGAGAGAAAAGGAAACACCTGATCGCAAAGCAAAAGAACTAGCCTGACTACAGTGCTGTGTCAGACTCCATTACCAAGAAGTGATGATGGTTGGGTTTACCACATTAGTGAAGTCAAACATCAACTATAAGGTAAGCGATGATGCATAAATCACATCCTCCTTGTACAAGGAATTTTGGGATGTTATTTTGAAGTTGACTGGATTAAATATACACTTACACCTCAGCAATTGGTGTAACATAGCAGCCTTCAAATGCTTGAGGCTAGGTAATGAAATAGATCTAAGCCAGATACCAGGAATATGTGAGACTGTAGAAATGACTACAGAAACACAAACACAGTATTAGCCCTCTGTATTGCTATAGTTCAAAAAGCTTTTTTTTTTTTTTTTTTAAAGTGTAACAATGACAGCCATACTTCACAGAAGTTGGTAAGCATTTGAAGGAATTTGCACATTTCAGTCAAGTTCAGCAGGAATAAGATCTCTGACAGAAGCTTCCAGGTAATGAAAGTTCCTCTGAGAAGTCATCCAAGTTAATTTTAAGGGACAGATGTCAGGTAAGACAGGCAGACCCCCAACATTTCACATATGCCATTTACCATGTTAAATGACATACGACTTGGAGAGAACAGACTTGGTCAGGGACTTGCGGAGACATGGAGATAAGTACCCTGCAGCAGTACAAGATCTTCCTGGATGTGCTATTTTTGAGGCCCGGCCTTTTTGTGAGCAGTGGGACGTTCTGCACGGCACACTCCGTTCCAAGAAGTTGGCAGAATGAAGCAAACAGCAAGAGTATAAGAAAAAATGAATCTAAGAATCCGCTAGCAACGTTCCCAGTTTCCCCTTCGGTCTAATCTCTAATGAGATTTAGAATATGCACTTGTTTTATTTACAGCAAAAATGAACTTTTATCCTTTTTTTTTTTTTCTGCTCCTGTGCGCACCATTTCCAGTTTTGCTCAGCTTGTCTCTCTCATGACAAGAATTCCATCACTGAAAGATTTCACATTAGGTCTGGGATATTTATCCCCAACAATAGGATGCAATTACTAATTATAACACTAGCTGATAAAGCGTTTTAGTCACAGCAGAATATGAGACATTAAAAAGTCAGAGGAAAACAAAAGAAGCATTTCATTCCTGAAGACAAGAGAGAAGGAGAACAGTAGACTTGGTGGACATGTCGTGGATTTAATGTCTGCATACAGCATGCTCGTGCTAAAGACCTAATTTATCACCATAATTTCTAATCAAGACCAACATTCTTCAGAACTCCGTCTTTGAAGACAAGGTCTCCAAATGGTGATCTCAGGGAATGGATGAAATTGGAAGAAATTAATATTAGTTACTGAATATGACCAGTTAGTACCAGAGAAGTTCTTCAGACTAAGCATGTCAACACATGAATGAATAAAGGATTATGGTTTTAAAGATTAAGCCCCTAATGAACGAACAGTTTGAGCAACCATTTTAAAAAGAAAATTTGGGGAAGTTCCAGTAATCACCTTTCTGGTATTCTTAGACAAAGGCACCTGGAACTTTATGAAGTACTTCACAAACATAATGCCATAGATTATTATGGGGGAAAAAAAGATAACTGAATTGCTCATTGCAAAATTTGTTCTCCACATAACCAGAAAATGTCAGGACTCTTTAAAGCAGAAAACGGCAGTTTCCTGAAGCTCTATCTGCAGCATGCGATAATCAAGCAGATCATCAGGAGAACCAAAAAAACTGTCTAAAACAGAACAGCTTTTATTAAGGTATGACATTTTCTCAGTTTCTTATCTCTCTGTATCTTTGGCACACACAGAACTGAGAGATGTCTTTTCCAACCTACTCCCACAGGCAGTTCACTTGCCATAAAAATCCAAACTTTCCCTCTTTCACCCCTCCAAGATTTTTGCTTTACGTAAGGAAGTTGGACTCAACTTCTCCTCCAAACCAGCAGCTCTTTAGAGTTCCTTTTTCCACATTGTTTAACCAAGATACTGAATGCTCTCCTAAAGGACGGTTATTCTCACCTCACAATAACCAAAGAAAATACTGAGCTCCTCTTTGCTGGACAAAGCAGGGTACCGAGCAAGACACTGCTGGCAGCCTCTCACAGCAAGAAAAGAACTTTTGAGATAAGAAAGAACAAGTTCAGTATTTTTAGAGCAAAGATCTATAAAGGCAGCAGCCAGATGAGTCTGTTAAGAAAAACTCAACCATCTGGAATAAAGTGTCATTGCTTCAGCAGAAGAGGGTGCAAGGGAACAGCCATCATGTAAATGTACCTGGTTTTGGAGTCAGACTGCCCTGGTGTCCTTTTAATGGCCACATCCAGAGCAGCCTGCTCACACACATAGCTAGGCATTTCGCTTTGCAGACCCTGGATGAAATCACATCATTCCTTCGCTGGCATTTGGATTTCAAAGACAACACCAAGGCCTTCGATAAGAAGCCACACTGTCTGATCTTTCTATGAAATTTTAACTATTAGATCATTTCATCTGAAAACTGTAAAAGCAGCTATCAAGGAAATGCATGAGGTGGTAGGGAGTTAAGAGGTCAAGCATGAAAGACATGGAGAAATGCAGATCGATGCATCTCTGCACATATTTAAAAAACACCTTTCACTTGAAAATGCTGATAGGTGTAGTCTTATCAACATGCAGAAGCTCTACCATTCTTTTTAAACAGCAGCTTTCTGAGCTTCAAGGCTTAGATTTCTAGTTGTAACTTTTAATTTATGGATCACTGGTAGTCTGCAAAATAATATGGAGATGTAGTAGGTACCTGATCTCCATTTCAGATAGTAACTTCCACTGCAACAGCAGAAATATGCAGTGTATTTTCCACCACTGTTCCAAAGTGATCGTTACTGTTGCCACAAGAGTGTCATGGGAAAAAACCAAAGGGAGGGTTGGGGGAGGTTGGTCTCCATAATGCCCAAAGAGAAAGGTGGTCCAGGAAAGAGTGACTATTAAAATTGCTATGACCAAAGGTAAGCTCCTTCAGCTTTCTGAACCACATCTGCTCTTTTTTTTTTTTTTTTTTTTTTAAACCTTAGTATCAAAGCATCACTGAAAGACTAGAAAGGTATATTCACAGCCTGTTTGTTTGTGGACAGCCCATTTCACTATTTTGTCTGGAAGTTTGTCCAATTTCCTTCTTATTCCATGTGATGCTTTTGCAGAGCAACTGGGCAGGGCCATTAAAATGATGCTAAAATCACTGGGACATCTGGAGCGTAGAGCTGTCTAATGTAGTTCTCCTGTCACCCCTGCACTTGCTGAAGCTACCTGAGCTTGTTTTTAGAAAGAGATCCAACTTCCAAGTTAGGAGCATCCTTTTAGAAATGCCAGTCTTCCCTCCATCTGCAATATCCTGATCTGAGTGTGAATAACAAGGACTCGAGGGCCCAAGACCCTGGACTCCACCAGCAGGAACAGCTGTGAAGCAACAGACCCCGGCACCCAGACTCAGTGCTTTTCCTCTATAATGCTGCCCTGCTCTCATATTGGGGGGTAGTGTTCAGCAAATCCCACAAGCAGAAGTTTTTACACCCAAATATCACCCCACATTATTGAATTTGGGGTCAGAACTCCCATTTTCTGATTCTCTGCAATACAGACCACCTGATGCTCTCAACTGCATAATCTTTCTGCGCCCAGGAAGCGGTACCCAGCTGCTGAGCAACCAACTGATGGTCAGCAGCAACGATGCAGGGAACCAAAGCATGCTGCTTTTTTTTAGTTTTTAATACTGTGGGATCAGTTTCTGGTTTCACACTATGAATTCCAGACATGTTTAGGTCATTCTCAGCATATCAGCTACATGGCTGACCTTGCCCTCCCCACAGATATTTAAGCAGGAAGTCAAGGGGGCAGGCGTGAGAGTCTTCCTTTGGCCAGAAGAGCAGCAGCATTCAGCACCATTACCCACTGACATCATCCAGCCACCGAGCACAGTGATAAAAAAAAGTGTGCTGACGGCCACACCAGCACTTCAAACCCAAGCATGTATGCTGGCATTCTTCATGTTCTGTGCAATAGGTTTCAGCTTAGCCTTCCCCCCCTCCGGATTTCCATTTTGGAACATGAAGAGGTGGGAATAAAAGATTATTAAAGGCAAAGCCCATCACAAGGTTAACTGAAATTAAATGAAATATTTCTGTTGTAAACACAGGGAAACTTCTTCCCCACCACATAACCTCAGAACCTAAGGACACAGTAACACCTCCTGTAGCACCAAGGAGGTGCTTTGGGAACTTCCCTTTATACTGGGAAGGGGACATGTGTGCATATGATGGGGACAACAAAGCTTTTGCATGACACATACTTCCATGTGCTTTTCCAAAGGCCTGCTGGCTAACACAGTGAGCTAATGGGTGGGACTTCCCTCTCCCCCAAAAGATACTGTGCTGTGCACGTACTGCTCACCTTAAATGTGCACCCTAAGCCCTCCCAGCATGAGCCCAGACACACTCCACACCAGAGCATGTTCCACAAAAAGCCAAAAAAAAAAAGTTCTCCAAAAAAGCCTACCATCTTCCTCCCCAGTATTAATTTTATCTTTATCATCATTTGGTCACTGAAGCAGAAAGATTTAGCAAATCCAAGTGACTAAGGAATTAAGGTAGACAGAGTCCCAGCCCCACAGGAGGCTGCCATGGGATTTAGGAGCGACCTTGGGACATCAGCTGTCTTCCCCAGAGCTTAGAGGTCTGGGAAGATCTCACAGTCCGTACCTTCATACCAATATCTTTCATCAGCTCCCAAGGGAGCCTTGCCATGCAATACCTTCAAGCCACCCAAGTAGCCTAAGGATGACCTATTCAAGGAAGATAGGAGTTATGGACTCTGCTGCTGAAGGCAGGACAAGAAGGTACAGCAGCTTTCCACAGGGAGTAAAAGAACATTAATATATTCAACACACCTATTTATCAATCAAATTGTATATAAGTTTGGAGTATGATACTTGAGTCATTCATCATTTCTTCCTTCCAGCCAACCTAACTGGATCCTACTTTTATTTGCTCAGTGCAGGCAATAGTGTTGGCACTATACTGGGTGCATGCACACACACATACAAAAGAGAAAAAAAAAAAAATCACAAGCCAGAGGGTATCCAGGAGATCAGAGATCCTGCCTGTGTCAGGTGTGCTGCATGAAGTCCTCTAATGCACACATTTCTAGGTCACTCTTTAAATTTGGGGGGGGGGGGGGGGGGGGAAGGTAGGGAAGGGGGGAGCAGGGGACACTGGCCTGGGGAGCACTCAGGCTATGGCTACCCAGAAGTACACCTGCAAAAGATGGAACTCGGATGCTCCCCTCAAATGTCAGCCCATGAAGCATCTGGCCAGAAGTCTGAATGCCACAGCATCATTTTGGATTTTAACAGCAGCAGCAGCAACCACCACACAGAAAAATTTTGGCTACTGGCACTGCTGCTGCTTTTTCCCTCCACTCACAACCTTTAGCTGTGGTCACACACACACACACTCTGTCTAGTGCATCTAGAAATGGGAAACAATTCAGGGGATCAAGAAATGGTGGTATAGAAGGAAAAATCCCACCGTTCAGGCAGGGTAAAACAAGAAGGGGAGGGCTCACTGGTGTAATTTCGGGGTTGGTCTAGGATGATGTCATAGCACTGAGCAAGTGCCATGGCCAACAGTGGGTACTTTCTAATGCTCCCTGTCCATCTGACCTCTAATACCATCCAGCTGAAATATTTAAGATTACATTTATTCTAGCTTTAAAAGGCCATTTTTCACTCCTTTCCGTCAAAAAGGTTGCTACCGACTGCAGCCTGTGCGGATGCAAGGTGGGGGAGGCGGCACGACAACTAACTCTTCCAGCACACACCCCTTTCCCTACTACAAAGGCATCCACAGCAATCACATTTGCAATAGTACAAATCTTGATGGATTCATCCCATCCCCCTCCTCTTTGTAAGCCCACAGCCCGCTGTAAGCCCTCTCCGTTATCGCAACCCAGCAATCCTTCCTAGGGATCAAGCTGAAAAATGCAGTCACAGTACAGTTGCTTGAAATAAATGAATGAATGAAAAAAAAAAACAAAAACAAAACCAAAACCAGCCAGCAGCTCAGCCGGGAAGCAGCAATCTTATTGTTTCAAAACCCATCTGCATCCCCATAGCATTTAAGCATATTTCACACAAGCACATAAACACACTTTATGCACATGCAAATAAACATATTAATAAAAGAGAAAGGTGGAAAAGGGGGGGGGGAGAATCTGAGATGATATTAACTTCACCCAGGAAAGTGGCTTATCTCACATATACTGGAAATACAC
The DNA here is from genome assembly GCF_929443795.1 of Astur gentilis. Taxonomy (NCBI): domain Eukaryota; kingdom Metazoa; phylum Chordata; class Aves; order Accipitriformes; family Accipitridae; genus Astur; species Astur gentilis. The sequence continues at coordinate 3,819,872 of NC_064886.1, forward strand.
AGAGAAATTAAACATATTCTGCATTTTACATCTCACACACACACAGAGCTAAAATATCTTTCGGTGCAATATCTAGTTGCTATGCCAACAACAACAACAACAGAAAAATTAGGAGAGGAAAAAAAAAAAAATCCCTGACCCCTTTGCAGAGGGAGAGGGGATGAGAGGAGGTGGGGTGGGGTGGCTGCTTACCAAAGATGCTGATTTGATTGTGGCAAAGCGCTCTCGGTTCCGGTAGTGGAGGGCCTGATTCTGCACTGACTGGGTAGGCCGCACCTCAGGCCTGCGATCCCTGTGGCCCACCTCATCCCTTATAAATACATGATCCTGCAGAAATGGATAAAAACAAGGAGAAAGTCCGGCTGTGCTCTTCCCGCGGCGGCTGCCTCTCTCTCACCCCTCTGTCTGCACAAGCGCCGCTGTTTGAGAGGCATAGTTCAGCTCTCTGCTAGCCCCGGCAGCTCCCACGGTACAAAATGAATAAGCAACACATTGCAGGCTTGGGTTCGGCGTGTCAGCTGATCGCTAGCGGGATGCCTTCTGAATCCCTGGCTGTTTTTTTTTTTTTTTAAACCTCCAGTATTACATATGTGCAAAAAAAAAAAGACTCAAAAGCATAAAGCGATGCAGAGCAATCGGACTCCTCGGAAAGGTCGGGTTCAAGCACTGCAACTGAGCAATCCCATTAAAAACGTGATTTCCATGTCTAGCAAAGATGATGCTTTTCCCTTTTAACACAAGAGCAACATTTTGCCTCATTCCCTTTGCCGGTTCGTCCTCAACAGGGTTTCTTTGTCTCTTGTTTGCTATCTGCTGTGGAGGACAAGCATCCTGGCTAAAACCATGGCAGGCTGGAGAGGACCAGGAAAGCCTCCGTGACCGCTCAGGGATCCTGTTTTCCAGTCATGATCCTGCACAGTTCTAGCACTTTCTCTCCACAGCCCACAAAGGATTTTTTTTTTTTTTCCCCCCTTTTAAAGCAACAGCTCACAGGTTTTAGCACAAATGGTTCCCGGTACAACCTCCCTCTTGCTCGCTGGCCAGGCTTCTCGAGGAGCGACTGTGCATCTGCAAAACGGCGTGTGCAAATTTTCCAACAGAACAATGCTCTCGTCACACGTATAGAGGAGAGACCCTACTCAGAAAGGCCGGTGAAAAACACCACCACAATCTTGCTAACTGAAATGGTGGCTGCCGAAACTCAGTGCACCCATAGGCTATGCCTTCAGGACGGAGCAGCCTTTGGACACCAGGGATGGTAGCCAGCGTTGGCACATCTGCCACACTGCCATCTACCACGGTTTCATGACTCAAGCTCCCCCTCCTAAAAAACTCTAAGGAAAACTGAGATTCTTCCTGAATTACATCAGCTGTCAGGGCTGCAAAATAAAGGCTGCAAATGCGAGCAAAGGCCTATACCAAAAGGCAAACATAAGACTCCAACCCTTGCAAAGAACGGCCGGCTCCATCAGAGTGACTCGCTGCCTCCGTGCGCCCCGTGTTTGCAGGCGAGCATAGGCAGCTTTGCCACCCTGCCATGCCAGAGCGGACACCAGTAAGGTCAGAAAGCCCCATGGTGAGAAACCAGCCGATATGGAGTAGCATCTCCGTTATGACGTTGCTGTCGTACCAACGCTCCTTTCCCACTCTGCAGACACTTGTTTCCTTCTCTGCTGTCCTCAATTTCTAGCTGCTTTTAGTCTGGATCCATGCACATTCAGCCATTTTCAATATGATTCCGTAAATGATTTCAAGCAAAAGCCAAACAGGTACAGAAATGCTGATATAAAGAGCTGGACAACATGTTGATTTAAAGTGCCTTAAACCCAATACCTTTTCTCATATTCTTCATTTTGAGCATTTATGCTCCATGCTCACCTTTCACTTGCCTTTGCATGGAGAGACAACAACGTCCAAGACCATCACAGAGCCAAGTCCGTACCAGCTCCTCCGTACCCACCCAAGGGAGACAGACCAAGCTAAAACAGTTAAAAAGGACAGTCCTCCACAGAAGTAGTAGGGCTACAGAGTATAACAGAAAATTGCAGTTTCATTTTATATTGGCCATCCTTATACTGGACCTTTTGTTGCACTGTCTTAAGAGGGGAAGGCAGAATTACAGAAGGGCAATTACTGGCAATTGGGATGATCTTAGATTTTCAACTTGTGCATGCTCATACAACAGGCAGGGCTCTCAGACTTACATGCTTTCCTGAGAAAGGTACATCTTAGGCTTTACAAAAGTCATACCAAAAAAATCCTCATTAAAGTTTAACAGTATCACTCAGTTTAATTGGACTCATGGCTTCACTGGAAGAATACCAATCCCAAGCTTTATACAGCTTTGCAACACTCTTGCCCATCAAGCAGGTATAAGGAGGACCCTGAAATACAATCAGGGATACCCCGAAAACGCAAAGCAGATGGGCTGGCTACTAACCTTAGTAGAAATACCAAACTAAAAGGTGACGTGTTTTGGAGCTTTCTGGCACAACAGCCCCCTAGCCAGGCAAGGGGTAGTGCTAGAAAGCAATGCTGAAGTTGGCCTCTCACTCTCCAACAAGCAGCTCTGCAGAGATGAACCTGAATCTTTGGGACTAGTGCAAACACAGCCCCATGTAAATGCACTAGTACGAAGCGAGCTGCAGCAAGGGGAAGGGAGTCAGCAACTGCAAAAGGGAACTCCTTTGTTACAGGCTGAAACTGGAGCACCTCATAAAAAAATAAAGCAGAATAAAAAAGTCCTGTGGTAAAGATCTATACAAGACTTACTCATCTGAACCATGGAAGACTGAAGAGAAATGATAGTACACTGGAGCTACTATTCCTCTACTGTAGCCATGAAATTAAGGTGGAGACAGGACAAATATTACCCATGGTCACACACAAAGCCTGCAGCAGCACGTGTGAACATACAAGGTTCCTAAGGTCTGCTAGCAATATCCCAATCCCTGGACCTTCGTCCCTCTCTCCATTACACTGGTATGCCAGGGTCAATGTGAAATGCTAAAAACCAGAGAAGCAGCAAATCACTGAAAAAAAAAGACTTTTAAAATCGGCATTCAGATTTTTCAGAATGCTCCAAAACACCACCTAAAATGGCAAGTTGAAATTGTAATTACTTCTTACATAGGAGAAATTGATCTGTAGGTTACTTTGTTATCTAAGAGATGGATTCTTAAGAGGGCAGAATGTCATCCTGGTCTTGTTTTATGGGACTTCTAGTAACTTCAGTGCACATAAGAAGCTCACAGCAGAATCTAACTGCCCTTCTGGAATGCGAATTAACTGCATTCTCCATTTCAAATTGAGCTGGGCAAGGAATGGGAAAATTCCTTTGCAACTGAGCAAAAGGTCCAATTTTAAAGTGGACAAAAACAATTAGTGGTTGTCCTTGGCATCCCTTAATCCGGAATCTGAGGCTTCTGCATCAGGCAGGCAACCACTATTAACTCTCAAATAAGCCCATGCAACCTTAACAGGAAAAACATTTTTCAGAAAAACTGTCACACTACCAGAAATAAAATCACCTGACGTGAAGAGTTACCAAATCTAGCAAGTTACACTACCACAGAGACCTGCAGGATAAACCTAAGAAAAGACATATTTCCACCAGCCTTCCTCAGACAATGTGACTGATGGCTTCTACAACAGACATCTTCCTACAAACCCAGAAAATAGATTTCTGCTCTTCTAATTTTATTTTCTTCTCCAATAAGCTTGCTAAGAGACACTGCAATCATCTCTCCTTTCAGATGTTGGCACAAATGAGGAGATATTGTTTCAAACTTTTAGCTTCAGGTTTGTGGGAAACAAAGATACAAAACTGTCATCTCAGCTCAAGTTACTCAGTAAGTAAAATCTGATCAAAAGTACCCCAGAAACTCACTAAGTTTGCGTCAGGGTATCCCTCGGCCCTAAATCTGCAGTTCAAACATTGGTTTGTTTTTAAAGTAATGTATCTTCATGTGTATTCCACTTCCCAACTGTTTCCTGTGTTTACTGCAATATTTGCTTTATGAATACAACTTCAGGCATGCTCAGATAACAACTCACCTTAAACTATTAAAATCCTTCTATTTAGGGTCAATGATCTAGAATCTTCAACCTCCTACTACAGAAATAATTTGTTCTTCTGACTATATTATCTGCTACATAAACGGTTTTCAGGTTGATCACAACAAACAGGGGTATTTGGCTGCGTGTTGGCTTTGAAATTGCTGATCATATTTGTCAGGACAAAAATTCTCAAACATTTATAGAGTCTTATCTGATCAGAGAGCTGGTAGAGCTTCCAGTTACTTAGCAGATGGTAAAGAACAAGTCTCTCAAAAACAATGAAAAACCCAAAAGGCAGGACTACATATATTATGGATTAATAAGTAACCTAAAGAAAACCCTCCAAACAAACAAAAAAAGTTGTTCTTGTAGAAATTAATCTCTGGATACATAGAAATACAGAGAAGCAGTCAGAATATTTGTTCAGATACAAATTGATTCAAGTGGGTTCCAGCTGGATATCTAAAGGGCTACCACTGGTGTATTGTCTGAGCATCCTACAGTGCACATGGGTTTCTGCTCAAACCAGTGAGTTTTGCCCAAGGTCACCCTACAGAGTAAGAACTTGAATTTTGCTCTCTCGAGTCCCATGCCAGTTTTATCACATGCTGTCTTTTCATCCTCCTCACTGAAAAAAGGGCTTTACCTGCCACTGCCGCCAACACCAGCGCAACATTTCAGGAATATCTGCTTAACACTGTTGCCATGCATTTTTAAGAGCAACATTAATAGCATGTTGCTAACAGTATCCTCATTTTATGTTCAAGATATGCCAACTAGACTCCTTCCTCATAGCACTTAATAATTACACTGATCAGATAATTTTTTGTTATGGTTTTTTTTTTTTAGAGGAAGACATAGCTTGTTCCAAGAAACGCTAGGGAAAAAAACCCATGCACACATTGCTGCAACAAAACTTCCTAGGTGAATAAAACACCTGCTCAGAAGACAACTGGAACAAGCAAGGTATAGAAGCAAACAGAAAACAACTCAGTAGGTAGACAGGACTTTTCCTACAGGAAAAAAAAAAAAAAAAAAAATCAATGAGAATTTCACCTCAGATTTTAATCACAGCAAAACCAGGCAGACAGATCTATAAATTGCATTTGATATTTACATTTTTTCATGTAATGTTGTTATATGGTTGAAGCAACCCTTGCACTGACAAAGAATCAAACACAAGAATTAACAAAATACAGAAAACGCAGTCCCATCGTCTTCAGCAGCTGACTTGGAAACTAACATACAGCCCAACTGCAAACTCTGATCACACTGGACTCGCCTGAAGCTGAAACATCTAAACTTTCACCTCAGAAGGAGCATTCACTTGCACATAGCATTTTTTGTTATGCACACCAAATAAAAACCTTCACAAACACTGTTTACACAAGAGGATTCACTAACTGGAAAGGACTGTCAGTCTCCTAGACAAATAGGAAAGGCAATTTCTGAGCCATAGTAAGGACTTTAATGGAATTGCAGCAAATCCCTTCCTTCTAAGAATTTAAAGAGCAAGGAAGCAGTGTGCCATCGTTCATTTTAATACATTGCACTAAATGCCTCGATAATCTACAGAGAGGCTTAACTATCAAGAGTCTTTCAAGAAAAGGCTTCATGTCACCAACCTGCTTGACATGACTCCAGAGGGTACAGGAGGGGTCATCACTGCTGGCACATACAAGCCAAAACTCAGTAAGTCATTCCCTAAATATCCTTTAAATCTCATAAAAACATCTTTTCCAAGTATGAATCATAAATCTTGACATGTAGGGAAAACACCCTCAGCTTTGCCTCAGCTGTAACTCATGCAGAACTGCCATGCCAGAGCACTCTCCATCCACAGAATTCAATGTGAACCCTGCATATTAATCACAGCAGCGATAGGTGACACGTAAAGGTTAATTTAATGGATTTGGAAAGTCACTCAAGTTGCAACAGTTATTACAGAAGTATGTTTTTATTACAGACGCTGGGCAAGAATTTGTGATTATCAACTATGAACACCCTCTTTTCATCCTTTTGTTATAAACTAGATTTTAATCAGAGGATTTCTCTGACATTTTTATTGCCCAAGTTTCATCTTTGTAAGTACTGATGATTTTTAAGGTTGAAGTAAGTAACAGCAACAACTCTGTATTGCAGTTGAAGAAAACAGTACTGTACTGGCTTTTTGTTTAGATTAAAAGATAACAACCTTTCTTACGATTATAAAGTTTTATGGAAATAAAATAATACCATGTGGGATCATTCTAAATCCTACCACTTGGCATATTCATTTTGGACAACAAGATAATATTTCTGGGAAGCCACCTGTACACACACTGACATATACCAGCAGTTGAACAAAGCAGATGACAAACTACCTACAATGCATCAACTGATGCCTGTATTCTCAGGGAGACAAAATCTTCATCCTCATTTTAAGATGAATTAACTGATACCCATCTGCTTTTAAGATCCAGGTTACGTGTCTCTGAAGCACAGTGTATTTGGAACTTAACTCCCTGCCCCTTTTGTCTTTTTTTTTTGCACGCTCAGATACAATTGGATTTGCATCAGAGCTACAATTTACTTTTCAGTTCTCAACCTGTGCAGCTGAACAACTGAATCAGTTCCCAACAGGAGATGGGCACGAGAATGTGTATCCATAGGCAAGATGATCCTTGGATGGAGAAGCACAGTTATGTTAACTGTCTTCAAAAGAGACATTAGAAAGCCAGAACTCTTACACTAACCATATTGTGACTTTGTGGAGGAGGTCACCAATCTGAAACCCGGAAAGGGGCAAAGAAAAGTTCTAGCAGGACAGCTCATCCAAGCTGCACATCTGAATTTCCTGTAAAGAATCTGGTGGCGATTAAGGCATCCTCCCGAGGAAGCAGTCTTTGATCCTGAAGATGGACTGAGATCCCAGGAAGGGAGGATGCAGGCTTCCTGCCTGAGTAGCAGACATTATTGCAATTTTTTTTCCTCTCAGGAGTTTAGGAGACAGCTATAAACTACGTTATATAACAAGCTACACATTCAATTATGGCTTTTTGTTATTTTCTTCCTGCCCAGTGATTTCTCTTCCAATCTATAAGTTCTGCTCTGCTGATAGGTGGGAGTTACCTTTGTTCTAAGCACAAGTTCAGAAACATGGAGCTCTACTGCTGCCCCAAAGCTTTTGTATTGTGGAAGGGGTGAGTCTGTGCCTGCTTTTCATGGAGGATTTATCACAGCTGCTACTCTCCAGCAGGCAAAACCCAAGCATTTTGGCTATCACGATCTAGTATAGGCAGTGAAAATTAACCAGATCAGAAGCAGGTCATTTCACTTACCCTATGACCACAAAACATTTTTGGATGTTACAGCCAACTAGAAGCTGTTTAAAACAAACAAACAAAAAGTTATTTACAAATGCTTTTACTGTATCAGCCTCTTTCTTATGGTTTGTCTCCGTCTCAGACTAACTGGTCACAGTATAGATGCTAGGAGTGCTTGATAGGGATACTTAAAGCTTCTCCCAGCCTAGCGCTGCACAGGTGATATTGTGAGAGCCTGAGGTCTGCTCCTGATTTACACCAAGTAAATGTCACTCCAAACTGGCTCTTCACACCAACCAGCAGCCTGAAGCACTGAAGGCTGGGAACTACATTTCACACATGACCACAGTCTCTTTCATCCTACATTTTACAATTGCATGTGACATTCTGGGGCTGTGGTCCAAAGAAATCAAAAGGCCTCTGACACTTAGAGCTTTCAGCCTTAGAAAATATCAACAGTCTAGGCAATTTTGCCATCTTGGTCATTCTACACAGTGTGGTACATCCGGAGATTGTTAATTAACACATTTGCGGAATACCATAATTTTACACAACACTTTGATTTGACCCATGCCAAAACAATCTTGTATGTGACCCTATGCCCACATAATGGAGACAGCTGGCTAATTATATTCATCAGTATTTTCTTTTTAGCCTTTAAAGGCTGATTAAATGCAAAACAAAAGCTTAGATTAAACTTGAACTCCAGGTTCTTTCCATTTTGTTTGTGATTAGGCTCCGGAGTGCTAGCAAACTCAGCACTCCCTACTTCTCACCTGCTAGAACAAAACCAAGTTGTGTGGATGAGCTTCATCACAGTTTACAGAAACACAGTTAAAGCAAGCACAAAGACAAATTGAAGTCTTTTCAGAATAAGGAACTCAACCTTGAAAATAGGGTGGGACGTAGGTGTATATAAACCCCCTGAAGTCTACTGTTCCAATTTTAGTCTTTTCACATGTATTAATATATACATAATATACACAGGAAGCAGTTTGCCATTTAAAATTGCATTCCCCAAAGTAACAGAGAATAAAAAAAGTCATGTACTAAATTAAAACAATATATTTGCAGACTGGAATACATCTTGCTACACATAGTCTAAATTTGCCTTATGCATACATACAGTGGAAGGTAACATTTGCCAATGGAGAAGGTACCTACTCCACTGCAATAATCAGTAATCACAGCCAGTTGTTAACTATTTTGTAAAGACCATCAGTGCAGACCTGGGTTTTGTGCTTCCAAAATTACCCTAAAACACCTGTGTTAAGTGACCTACAGGTGATTTCTTTTACAATACTTCAGTTACAAGTATGCAAGAGACCCTGTTTTTTCAAACCAGGTAACAAAAACTTTCATGGGGTGTCATGTTTATGCATTCTAGCCAACTGAATGTCTTAATCTCAAGAAAAAAACCAGCTATACAGAAGTTTAAGAGGACTGAATTCATAGCATCAGAAATCTTCCTGTATTTGTACTTCAGGTGTCATACAATCACTGTAAACCAAAATACTATTCTTAAAACAAGCAGGATCTCCACTTCTTTCACAATCGCAATTTATGTCTGGTAGGAGTGGCTCACATTTTGTTTTCATCAACTGTAATGACACTGATGAGTCAGCAATATTGTAACATATGACTACAGTGTAAATCTGTCCCTCAAACTTCTATTTTAATGCATATATAAATAGGACTACTTAACAATGTGAAATTAAAGTTAATACACATTTCTGAAGCCTACACGAAATGAGAAAGAGCTCCAACTATAACCACCCAAAACATATAATCAGTTGCACCGTTATTCATTCAGGATGGTTCCTCAGGCTGGCATTTTGTACCTAAAACTGTTTTTTCAGAAAGGTAAAAATAAAATCTTCTCAAAGGTGCTATTATGAATGTATTTCAGAAGGACATAAACCCCTGAAACCTATGCAACTTATCTGCCAGTATCTTTAAATATGTAAGGCAATCTTTAGCTGAAGACAAAATTTCTTGAGAGCTCCCTTTTATAAGCGCTTCAATATCCAGTTACACGCAGTATTTCAGGAGGAAAAAATCGCTTCCAAATATTTAGTTAGTTGAAACCAGGCTTTACTGTAACCTTACAAATGAGAAATTCGTACTTCTCATGCTGCCGTAATGTTTTAGCTCCTCTGGCAAAAAGCATACATACACTTTGAAGCTTTTTGTGAACGCACTCACACAAACAACCTACATTTTACTGCCCACTAGCAAATGACACTGCTAAGGCCAAGCCAAAACTATTTTAGTCAAACAATCTTAGATTAGATGCTGACTTACAGCTAGACAACTTTAGCTTGATATCTAGCATTAAGAAAAAAAAAGGCAACAGATCACAACATGCAGCAAAAGAGCAGAAAAGCATTGAGTGGAACTTGACTCAAAACATACCTCGTGGGAAGGGTCCAAAGTTCAGCACACTTCCACTTCTCATGAGGGAAATCCAAGTGCAAGCAGATTTTAATCATACACTGTGACTGGTAAATGGTTAGCTTAGCTGCTATGACCACTTGTCACCATACTACATAATACAGTATAATCATTCACAAGGAAACAAGGACAGATGTTACAAGCAGAGATGAAGAAGTGCACATGCAGGGCTGGGTAAGGAGGCATGCACTAAATCTGTGCCAACCCTGCCTAGACACTGACAGCACTACCTTCCATTAGCGGCCTCTTTTTATTTTCAGAGGTTATTTAAATGCAGTTTAGCTTTTAAAGAAAAAACACAGAACTTGATTCTGGCAAGCCCAGCACCAGCTCCTGCTCTCAGCAGATGGCTCAGCAGAAGACCACAGCACACTGATGGTTGGGCCCTACGCAGGTGAGCCAACGTGAGCAATAGCAGGGACTGCAGGAAACTATGGAGAGCACCAGAGAACATACCTTCTTATGAACAACGGAGGAAGTGGAATTAATTGTGCTCTCGTCACTATGCATCATGACCAGTTCAGGGCTGCTCTCATCCAGGACCTCCTGCATGCTGCTCACACTGCTGCTCTGACTGCCTGTGCTCACAGACATACTTGGGATGGAATGGTTGCTGCCCAGACTGTCCATCTTCCTACTCAGGTTTGATCCATGCTCACTGTCCTATAAAACAAGGGGCATCAGTTACAAATACTGCAGGAGATCACCTGCCCAGCATGTGCCTGCAGTGCCCAAAGTTTGTTTTAAAGGCAGCTCTGCAGAGTTAAAGGTTCTTTGCTCATTATTTTTGCAACTACGTTTCTCAAGGTTGCTTGGGTTATGAAATACTCCGTATGGCAAGTTAGCTTTTGCTTTTTCCCCCTGCAATCTTACTACATCAGGCTTCAAGTCAGTTTTTTCTACATATCAGTAAGTCTGGGCATGGCTCTTGGCTTGAATAGGAGACATCCAGGAATACTGGATGGCTGGCGAAGTCTCATAATTAAAAGGAGTGATCTAAGTTTGTATTAAAACAGTGTTCCAAGTCAGGATATGCTACAACACACTTTGTGAATCAAAAAGATGTAAGACAATGAACCCATTTGTTTTTTATTTGATAAATATCACATGGTGCTTAATAGGTGTAGAGGTTTTAACCTCCATGTCCCAAGCAGTCAGGAATTACATTTTGTCAAGCTAAGAACCCCTTTAATCTTGTGCTTTTGGCCAAGATAAATTCTTCATTCACCTTTAAAGCAGCTGATTCAGAAGAGCCTGCATTACTACAGTGATTAAAACTGCTGTAATGTAGCCATATGTAAATAAATATTCCTTGTATAGGACATATTTTTGATTCTACAGACTAATATTAGAAGTTAGCAGCCTTTTTTCTTGTTGCATACTCAGATGAGCACAGTAATCCCAAAGTATGTGCTTAATCTGGACTGATTTAAGAGAATTTATGGAGTTGTTTGTAATTAACTAGTGGCACTGAAGAGGCTTGCAAGGAGTTCACAGTGAGGACTGAGAACTCTGAATGTCCTTCAGCTCCTGGTCCAAAATAGCCTCGATTCACCAAAATGAATGGCTTGCTACTGCACCCAGTTTGTCCTGGCCTCCAAAGTGATCTTGGGGAGAATTACATTACAAATCAATTAACAGGGTACTCATTTTGTTGGAAACTGACAGAAAGATGAAGTTGACAGACTCAACAGATTTGTATTTGATTGTGTGATTATTTTTTTTAAGCAATCAGCAGATCATTCAGAGCCTGCGTGAGAGCGCTTAAAATCTAAAATACAAAATAATACTCTCTCAGAGAGAACGTATGCACAAGAGAATGAAAATATTTCCAGGATGCTTATAAAAAGTTGCAGAAGAAATAACATAACAAACCATCTGAGATGAGGATATGGCTATGCAATTAATTAATGTATATGCACAAAGGGCAGAGATGAGATTGCATATGCAACCTTAATATTGACTTCCTGACTTGAATACTTTCCAAATGACCTTAACTTCCTTGCAAGAGCTCCGATGAAAGCATTAGTAATATCTTGAGTGTTAAGGATTTGTAATGCTCCTTTTCCACCTTAGAAAGTCTAAGGTTGAAAAAGGAACTGTCTTGTGGCATTAACAGTTGAGCAGCTTCTGTTAACCAGTTAAGTAGTAACTGAAGCACGTGCTAGGTTTTCTTTTCACTGCCAAGTTAGTGATACACACGAGCAATACAACCTCCTTTCATGGTACACAAGCTCAGTGGTAAAACACAGTGCAGAGCATGCTGTGCACATGCAGAGTGTGAGCTTCATTAGAGTGTTAATTCCTGGAGATGCAATATCTTTTTTCCCTCCCCTCTTTTGAGGAGTGGGGACAGGAGGAACAGAAGATGATACATCCTGGAGTCAACTACTACCACATGTATCCCACTTAGCTGTTCAGCTCCGATCTGCTGAACAGCCAAGTGGGGAACCCACTCCCTTGGGCTTTCCTACCCTGTCACCCTTCTAACAGCTTTTCACACATGGGCAGAAAAAACTTGAAGGTTTCAGTGCAAAAGTCTGACAATCACCCCACCCCCCAACTAAGCTTGAAGTTTCTAAGTTGGCTAGCTAGAGGTTAGCACTTCATAGCTTTAATCACAGTGGTTGCTGTTCTTGCTCCTTTTGTGCATCTCCTTCAAAGTGAAGGACAGTGCTAAGTGCCAGCCCCCTCCTTCTGTATGCTCTCCTACCTGACACCCAGGCTCGCCCATTTCTTAAACCAGAGCTCTGGTTTAGCTTTAAAGGAACATTTGACATACACAAACCTCAAAACCAAGTCCTTGACTACATGCTGAGCTTGGGCATCTCACTGCATATTATCTAGCTATACTGCAGGAAGAAGGAATACAAACATCAATTTGTCTGTCAGTTTTTTTCAGTGAGAACCAGTCATGGATTTTATTTACCCAATGTGTCTGCACCAAATGACATTATTTTCCACCTAAGCTCATCAATTGAAAAATGACTGGTTTCCTTCTCTAAGCCGCAGTTAATGTCAATTATCATAAACTGATTAAATGGGTTGTTTATTACAAGATTTAAACTGAAGCTGAATTTTACATCTTTAACTTTTTTTCTTCTTCAACATTAAAGAATTTTAAAAAATAAGTCTTACTAATTTGGTGATTTGCTTTTCAGCTCATGGTAGGCCAATTACTTTACAGTAAAGTTATGTCAATTGAAAAAAATATTAACATTAATCAAGTGGTCTTGACTGTACTTATGAGAAAGAAAAGCTTAGACTGTCAATAGACCCTCCTTCACACAGGCTGTGAGATGCTTTCTTCTCACAGAGAATCTCCCTCCAAACAAGTTTCTACCTAAAGCTTTCAGAAGAAAGGCCACCATTTGAAATAAATCCAAAGTTTTAAAGTTGCCAATAAATGCACATCTAACACTGAGTAAGGCCTATTATTGCTCGTTACCCTATGCTGTCTTTCTGCTGATCCAGATGATATTCCAATAACATGGATTGCATCCTCACCTAGGCTGTGCTTGTTCTGCCCCCCTAATGGCAGGAACACCTCACTTGCCCTAAAATTATAACAGCGCAAATGGGGTAACAAAATAAAAGTACCTCCTCCTCTTCTTGAGACTCGGTCAGTGGGCCATTCCGTGTCTCTTGGAAAAGGATTTTCTTCATTTTCCGGTACTGAAGGTTATCCAGTTCACGTACTGCATCTTTTGTCCTTTGTATGAGGTCTATTAGTACCCTTGGTGGTCGGTCTCGGCGAACAAAATCATGCTAAATTAAAGGAAATAAAACAGATGGTTTCAGACATGACACTAGTATGTTTGATGTAAAAACAGGGACAAAGTGACTTTTTTTGAGACACCTGAAAAGACAGTTCATGTTCAGTAATTGGTCTGTTCATATTCAGTAATTAGTAATACCCATTATGAAAGACTCCAAACACACTGAGCACTGAAATGCACTGACTGGGCTCACCACGACATCAAATAACCAAACTGATCATGCTACACACTATGACCTTTGAGCCATAAGGTGCAAAACGTTTTGTTCAGAAGTCAAAAGATCTGCTTAAGCACAGAACTCAATCAAATGTAGAGTACAGAGAAGTGAGGCAAAATCACTTTGCTGCTTGAAACTGATGTGCCTGTGTACGCATGCGCACAGGCACATCAGCAGCAGGAGAAGCTGGGTAGTGGATGGAGAGGCGTGAGGCTTGGCTGACCCTTCACAAGGTCTCTTTGGCCTCGACTCCCTTATTCACTTTTCTGTCTGAAGTGAAACAGTTTGGACCAGGGTCAGGTGTTCTGAGCTCTCCAGGCAACACAGCTGATTTGTCCCTTCCTGAGCTCATTCACTTGAAGCATACCAGGTACAAGACAGTGTCACTTCAAACCTTACAAAGGCATAGGACTTCACAATGAACAAAATGCATAAAGGACAAAGAAGAATCAATCCTGATTATGCAAGACTACCTGCCTAAGCTTATCCTGCATCTATCTGTTCTGATTCATACATAAAACCAATAAGACGACTGCAAGGTTTGTTTGTTTTTGTGGTTTTTTTTTATACTTGAAACATTTGTAGCTAAAGTAAAATCACATTCTTACCAACTCCTGCTAAGGAGGTACTAGAAGTGCAGGTTTGAAGTGCAGGCTTCACAATAAATTCTTCAATGGAATTTAAGTATATTATTAAAAACTCTTCTCTGACTTCATAGATACATTATCCTGAACTGTACAGCTGCAGCTTTCCCATTAACCTTTGACTAAAGTAGACAGCCTGAGTATACGCTAGCCAATATTCTATATGGTATCACTACAGTTGGGTATGTTGCTTAGTATGTGCCATGGGAGATGGTCAGAAGGCACAGACACCTTCTACATGCTTCTGGAAACTTTAACAGTGAAAGAGAGAAATGGGAAACATAGTTGTTCTCTACCCTGTATTGCAAATGCCACGATGGCCTTTTGTTAGAGACCCTCAACAGCTGAACCCTACCTGCAAAGAAATTCTCAGGAGGGTCACGTCTGCCCACTTGGCTTCACAGCTCTTTCCACACCTGGTGAACTCAGGGTCCCATAGGACAGGGAAAAGCACCTCTATCCTAGACATGTTGCCATTCCTCAAGTTCAAGAACCAATACATCCAACTGTAGCTGGAGTAACTGATACATGAAACCCAGTCCTCCTTAAAACAGGAGTCTTACATACAAAAAAGCTGAAAGGATAAGCTGATCTTCTTTTAACGATTTGTAAATAACATGGACAGTATCATGCCACAGGCTTATTTCTTGTTTTGAATTGAATTCAAACTGTTGTGCATTTGAGTTTTACTCATGGGGGTGGCTAGTCATCTCACTATCAATTTTTTGCTAGTAGTGATGATATTTACTTCTGAATTATAGCTAAAAGTTCTAAACATCATTTCACACAAAAGCAAAATGAATAATTTCTGCTCCTCAACACAGATAACCACCATTTATTCCTCTATAAACAGCAACGATCTGCAGCTTATCTATGATTAGAAAAAAGGTAATCATTTTTATCTCATCGTAGATAATTTTTAGAAAGCAGTAATGCATTTGGAACAACAGTCCTGAACTTAAATCCATCTATATGTCCAGTGTCTGCTTGTTTATGCATATTCTTTAACAGTACAAATACTCATTTCACTGGAAAGACTATGTCCTTCATATTCAAGCACTACTCAAATATCAGAATGCAGCCACATGGAAACCATAGGGCAGACGCACAGAAGTGAAAACCAAAAGGGTCTTGCATAGCAAGAATACAGTTCTACTTGCATTATCTAATTGTCAAAACTGCACATAAGAGATGTAGGCACCCCTCTGCTAGGTACCATGCAACTCTAAGAAGTGAAGGCTGAAAGGATTTGTCTACTTTCTCCAAATTGCAAGGAAAAAAACCCCAAGCAAACAACAAAACCAAAACGGACTCAAAGGGGGGAAAAGGTTAGTCTAAAGGCATGTACCAAGTTGGCTGGAAGAGTGACTAATGGAACACAAGTCTCCTGGGAACATCGTGCAAGCTGAGAAAAACAGGGAAAAAAGTGTTGAAAACAAATTGTATAATTGCTTTTCACTTTAGAAGTGAAAAAATATTAGTGAGAGTTTTGGAAGTTTGGGGGGTTTATTTTTTGTTTTTTTTTTATTTCAACTGCATTTTAATATCACTACAGTCATTTGACTATTTTCATCTGGGATAGTGAATGGAAACCAAATTCATTCTCAAATACCTCATTTAAAATTCAGTTCTCTAGGAAAATGTGGCCACAAAAAATTTGCTCTACCCCTGTTTACCACAGACAAGTGAAAAACCCTCAAAAGACAAAAAGATCTTCAATCTTATAGTCTAACAAGCTTTAGGGAGAGCTACTGCAGGAGGGAACATCTAGGGTACTGTTCTGAAAGTCTAAACCAAATAAAAAGACTGCATATACATGATTTAAGAATAAGATCTCAGATCCGATTGTTTGCACAGACTCCAACCCAAGGTACTCATGAAATCGTATCCTTCAATGAACTTACACTATTCCTAGAGAGCAGAAAGGCTGCCAATCCACATGAATGAATCATTCTGAAACCCACAACATAAACCTATTAGCTGGTCAAAGGATTGTCAGGGTGCTGCAAGCAGAACCAGAGAACAAAACGCTGGTTATGTGCCACAGCACAAATGTATCACAGGAAAAAAATATATATACCAGGCACTGAAGAGAGAGTACAAACAAGCTCGTTCATCAGCCTTTACCTGGAAAGTGAAGGCATGAGAGTTAAATATTCTATATGGTCCAGGCTTAAAGCAAGGACAGAAGCGAACGCAAAGCTAGCTGTTCGGTAAAGAGCGCAGGGTTTCGATTTCTTTCTTCAAGAACCAAGAGGCTCAGAAACATCCATGAAAATGCATTTTACTGAGCTGAAAGAGTAACAAGAGAAGCCATAAAACAAAGGCTGAATGGTAGCCTTAGAACAAAAATCAGCATGAAAAGGCTGTCAGGTAGACACAGAACAGCAATCTAACCTACTGTGGAAATTAAGCAAAATGCTCAATGGAGCTAGCAATTCCTCTGCTCAAATATTTAAGGAAAAACTGAATCCTGTTTACCTGGTGTGGAACAGCAGCATGCAATGCAATTCTCACCAGCAGCTATGTACGGCAACCAGAGGAATAGCAGGGCCACTAATCCATTTTAAAGAAAGGAAATACTTGAAAGAAAAAAAAAAAAGCACTATGGAAAAGGGGCTGGACAGGATTTCACACATCCGTACCTTCTAATGGAAGGCTGCTCCTGAATTTCCCAAACACGAAGCCCTTGGAGTTATAAGCAGTTCCTATACCTCTCAGGTAAACTGAGACTTAAACTGGAAGTGATTTATGATTCACTGACAAAACTTTGGCAAACTTTGGGCACATCACTCCCAGCACAGGTCCCCCTCCTACATGCCCTTAACAGTTATGAACCTGTACAAGACACCTTCCAAAATGGTACAGTTATTTCCAAAACAAGTTCTAATTAATTAGGTTCAGTATAGAAACTATTAAGGGGATATAAACAACTTTTGGGTTTGGCAGTTTGATTGGGGAAGAAGTTAACCTAAGCCTGTCCTGTTAGTACTACACTTTTAACAGTGAAGTATGATGCATGAATATAGAAAAGAAGCAAACACGTTACAAGATGTTAATGAAACAAGAACAATTGCTCAAAATCCACCTAGGACAAAGAGATGATTGGAAAATGGAGATCAGAAACACAGACAGAAAATACAACACTGCATGACTAGAGAGAGAAGTTGAAAAAAACCGTGATGTCTGGAAATATACTACTAAAAAACCCCCAACAACAGATGCAGAGTATGTTTGGTAAGTAATAATATGAGGCGGGATCTACAGTTGGCACTAATCATAGAATGGGTTGGGATGGAAAGGACCTCAAAGATCATCTAGTTCCAACCCCCCTGCCCATGGGCAGGGACACCTTCCACCAGACCAGGTTGCTCCAAGCCCCATCCAACCTGGCCTTGAACATTTTCATGGATGGGGCATCCACAACCTTTCTGGACAACCTGTTCCAGTGCCTCACCAAGCTCACAGTAAAGAACTTCTTCCTTAGATCTAATATAAGTCTGCCTTCTTTCAGTTTAAAGCCATTACTCCTTGTCCTATAAATAAATTTGTCAGGACTTCTGCACCAGACAGCAGTCAACAGAACAGAGCATCAAAACCTCCTGTTGTAACACCGCAGAGCAGAGCCTGCCTTTCCCAGCTCCCACATAACCACACCTGGAATAACATTTCACGATATGTACATTAGTGCCAGAAATGCCTGTCCAGCCAGAGGAACACTAGACAAAGAAAAAAACAAACCAAAAAGTGGATCAGAAAGGCCCAAATGAATGATTTACATGAACAGAGCAAAAACAAGAGCTGAACTGAGATCAGGCAGAAAAGATCATTAAAAGATACATATTCAAAAGGTATGAACAGATAAAGAATTAATCACGTTCACATTAGCATTACTAGAAGAAAAAGGTCAAGATAACCTTCCTGAACTTCTTCAGTGTCTGCCAAAAACCCAGGCAAGACAGGACAGTTCAGAGCACCCCACACAGAACAATCCTGCTCTGGCCAGGAGATAAACATAAGTCATCCAGTCTCTTTCTATCTCTAATACCCATGCTCCTTTAAATAATCAGCCTCTATCTGTAAATCTTTATTAAGAGCTCAATCCTCTGATCATGTGGAGCATAATTCTCAAAGTACTAGGAGCTCTGCAAAAGATTTGCTATTGCCTATACATCTTATAAAGACTGGTTAAGTCTAGATTTTGAGTAGCAATTAAAATGGCTTTCTAGACTTTCTATCACTTCTACAGAGAAAGCCTGTAGCAAATTACAAGCCCTAAATCTCACTGAAATTGCATATAAGCTTGGTAGCAAGTACTGCCTGTTACACAACAGAAAAATAACATTTTTCCTTACTGGAGAAGGTAAGCAAAAAAAAAAAAAAAGAAAACCAAAAAGGAACATCAGCAAATTAACAGTTACATTATTTTACACAAAACTTCGTAACTGCTCCCAGAAGTTCTTCGCTTTCACACAAGCTGCACCAAGTTATAGTCTCTCCACTCCCTCTGCCCCCATTTAGAGGGCAAACAGGGTTGCTTCCAGTTTCCTCCCTCATTTCTGTCTGCTCTTTCAGAGACCACATAGTGCAGCATGGTCACAACTCAGGACATCGTACTGACAGCACAATACAGCAGAGAGGCTGGTGAAAACTCCCTTCTTCAAAGCAGTAGGAAACACACTCCTAAGTCCTGCCTACACAGAAAACTATTGGTTGGAATTCACTTCTGCTGTACAGATATTTAACTAACCCAGCTCTGGACCTGTTTGTCCTTGATAATACTTTCAGTTAAAGTATGTACAGCATTATCTTGGAAAAAACCCACAAACTATTAAAAAACTAAAAATCAAGATTAAATCCTTCTATCCCCCTCCTCCTGACAGGTCCTTCCTTCAGCTAAAAAAAAATATCTGTTACTCACACTACTATGCCATGAGGCTTGCAAGTTCTCCAACACAAATGTAACCTCTGCAGAGCTCTGGGGTGTAAGAGGAACAAGGTGCTGGGCTGCTCCCCCAAATAACTCCTCACTCAGCAGTATAACTGTTTTACCACACAGCCTACCTCTACTTTTCTCCAGTAGTTTGACTCTTGAGCATCATATTGCGATATGAATTGTGACGGACGTAACAGGCAAAGTCAGGAAACAAAGTTAAACAGCCTAAAATACTCTTTAGAAGAACTCAACACTCTACTGATTCAGATGAGAGCAAAACCAACAATTTTTTTTTTTAAAGGTAAAATATTTTTTCACCATCTTTAGAATTATTTTGGTACACAAACAGATTTTTCCAAAATTTCTGGAAAAGATGTGAAAAATTACCCGTAACAGATCTGTTGATGATGGCCTTTCCTGAGGTATTTTCTGTAAGCAGTAATCAACAAATCCCCTAAAGGAGTCTGACCTGTAAATAGAAAAAAAAAAGTTCTAAATGAAAAAGAAGCTTAGGATGTGGAATACACGCACACTTATTAGTGCAGAGCAAAAGAAAAACCTTGAATAATTTGTTCTTAAGTTCTAGGGCAGAGAAATTAACTGGATTTTTCAAATTCTGAGTAAGTTGATCCCATCAGCTCTTCAAACAGTTAAAGACTGTTGAAACAAACACAAACACACAATTATCCCCAACCACAAACTGAAAACCAAGCAAGAACTATATGTGTACCAGTCACTATTTTAAATTTTCTTCAACTACTTAAAAATAGATGATAATGAAATTATTGGTAACTCCAGAAATGCACTCGTTAAGTTAGCCGATGAAATGGCTCTCTGTTCTCTAGAAGCTTCCCACCATTTGTAACACTGACTCAGTGAAGTGCCTTGATACAATGCTTAGTTCAACAACACTTTAGGCTATATATGAGGTTGCATCACAACTGGAAAGAAGAAAACTGATCATCTAGGTGCCACTGAACTTGAAAGTGGCATAAAAGGCACCTTGCTTACTCCCTTCTCAAAGCCACAGAGCGCAAACAGGTGACTATAAACAAACTGCTTGCAATCAAGAATACTGATTCTTATGCTGTATTCACAAGTTGTCTCTACTCTGCATTGCAAATTCTGCAAAGACGACCATGGGTATCAGTGTGCAGATACAAGACCAAGTTCTTTGAATCTTAAAAAATGGAAAAAATGGAGACGATGAAATAAGGAAACTGCAGTAGAGTGGTTTTGATAAAGTGATTAGCAGTGAGATAATTATGCTGCTTAAATGCCTAGCAGTGTAACAGGGGGAACGTCACACCTCTCCAGGAGCTATTGTTTCAAGCCATCTGCAGACTCTGCCAAGCACTACTCCATAGCTACATTCCACTCTTGGGTACAGAGAACAGGAAACGGGGTAACCCCTTTGCTCCCACAGAATAGCAAAGCATTCTTGCATCCAAGGCCAGATTCTGGAACAAGCCTGTAGCATGGGGATAGCTACTGGCCACAGAGCTCTGATAACTTTTGAAGTCACTCACTAAAATCATCTAATTACCTCTGTATTCCGTGTACCTCTCCCCTCCCTTTCTCCATATTTCAGCTGCACTGCAATGCTAACAAGTCTTCTATCGGGGACCTTTTGCAGCTGGAAACTTTGCTGAAGCTGAGCTATGGCTGGCTTAATGCATCCAAGAATATTTTAATTCCTACAGCGTCTACAGCCCCATAATTAACACCTCCACACATTTAGATAGTAGCACAGTCAAAGTGACAGAAGGTCAAAATTGAGCCTGCCTACACAGAGGTATTAAAGGAGTATTATTTGAGAACGCAGTCAAATCACTACACTGCAACAAACACTTTTTCTTGTCAGACTTTAACCATGCAGAAAGTTTTGCACAGCATTTTCAGGGAAATAAACAACAAAAATTTCTGGTAATGGCTCTCTTACCATTCATTTGACTGTAACGTAGGGGAATCGTTCTGGGCTATGTGATATAAGGCACTCATTGCATTCATGTTGAAAAGTGGAGGCTTCCTTTCAGCTAGAAAGAGAAGAGAAAGGTGTGATAAGGCAGTCTGGAAAGAAAAGGAGAAAGATATAGAAGTATGAGCAGGGTATCACGGCTAAATCAATAGCTCGTTACTGTCATTATCACATTTAGGCTACTTATTTTAATATTCTAGGTTAGACCAGGACAACCACTCAAAGAAAGCTGCTATTCATTTGAAGAGGGGATGATGAAATCCAAAGAGAACAGGATGCAAATTATAAGGAAAAGTTTCCAGTAAATTTTACCTTAACTGCAACATTTCACGCCTGACCTGCTATGGTAAAATCAGCAGAAGCTGACTAAAGCAGAGCTTAGATATACAGCATGTCAGGGCTAGGAAATTTATGTATCAACCCCTACAGATCTTTGATGCACTGCTGTAGCATCTGTGTTACGGGAAAAGAGTGGCTGGCTGCCTGTTTCATTTGCCATCGGCAGTCACCTGCAAGTGGGACAGTTTGCCAAATTCACTTGCCAGATGTGTTGTTAACTCTCCCTAAAATTCTTTCTAGTCCTTGCACCAAGAGGACACCTATCTACCAGCCCCTAACCTTTCAGGAGTGCAGCACATCTCTCACAGAAATTGAGAAAAGCTAGTTTTCACCACCATCTAAGGTCAGTCATGCCAATCAGCCAATGATGCCAGGATTTTTAAGTTTGTGTCAGGTCAGAGCAATCACTTGTCATTGACATGCAGCATGCATGCAAACCACTGCATTTTCTTTTCTTTAAACACCACTTTCTTTCAGCTACACAAGAAATGAAGACAACAGCATTCAAAAAAATTTCCTCCCGCTGCTACCTGACCCCATGTTCAGATATGGAATCATGCAAAGGCAAAGTTCAAAGTTTAAAAAAGAAAGTTTAATATTTCTTAAAAGGGTAATATTAAAAAAAGAAAACCCATCAACTATGTAAAGTGACTTTGAGATTCTTGACTGAAAAGCTCCATAGAAATTCTAGTATGAAGACTCTGTGCCTACATAGGGTAGCATAACATCTATTCTACTACTGTGATTTACTCCTTGACAGGCCATAACATGCCTAAACTCTGCATGAAAAAAAAAAAAAAATATATCAGTGGCCATGCAGAAGAACAGAAGTCTAAAATTTCTGATGTTGGCATTCTTTATATCAAAATACAGGCTGTGTCAGCAAGGCATTAGTGCTGGCACATGAAATATAACACTGGAAGTTACTAGTCATCTACACCATTACCATCTCCGTATTGGAGTCAACATTTCTTCCCATTCTGTACGTCCTCCTCTTTGTTATCTCATATATATTTCTGCTGATTAAACGTTTATAAATAATGTTTTCAGTGAACTTGTCCTCACAATAAGTTCGTGAGGTACTGCTGTTAAGGTTAAGTATAATCCATATCAAGACGATCTTTGAAAATAATCTACTCAGCACATGCAATGTCAATATTCAAACTTAAAATGCACACATCTGCTCTGTATACCTGCTATCACATCTACATCTGCTTCAGGTTGTGTGGATGCGTATCATTTGCCCTTTGCAGTGCAAACCCTTTTCTTCTCATGTAAAGAACCTGTCCACGTTGATTCATGTCACAAACTTTCAGCTGAGATTGAAGATTTTTGTTTCAGAAAGTGGGGAAGTAAGAAGAATTGAAAATTAAATGTAGGTCCCTCTGACGCACAATTCTTAGGACACCAGTTCCCTTGACATAATAGCTGGAACAACTTTCTCAAAATCCAGCTTGAAAAATACAGTTTACAAACTATAATTTCCTCTCATACAAGACTAGAATCCTCTGGTTAAAGAAATAACTGAGCACACCACATTAACATTAAAGAACAACAGCATTAATGGCTTGCTCTTGATTTGCCAGTGAGTAAAAGGTTTAACTCAACTGTCAATGCTTTCCAAGACAGGCTTTTTAAAGAAAAAAAACAAAAACCAACTTCTGAGGAATAAGAATCTTCCATTTTTTCAGGATTTCCTAATAAATATTGCAAACAGTTAATTATTCATCTCAGCTACCAAGCATTTACTCACCTAACTCAATACATGTGATCCCAAGAGACCAGACATCCACCTTTCCATCATACTGTCCCTCGTCCATAGCAAGGATCACCTCTGGTGCCATCCTACCAACCACAGTGCAAAACATGTGGGTTAGAGGATACAAACTGTGATTCCCAGCATGTAACTTAAAATGAGATGGTTTCATCATCTTCAGCAGCGCAGTGGACCAGAACTTAAAGAGCCAGCATGGAGCTGAGTAAAGCCATGCTGAAATGAAACAATGCTTGCCTGCACTAGCAACTCTTCCAAGAGGCAGTTTTTAAGAAAGGAAAGTAAGAGGCCAATCTGATCATCTTGCTGTTAGCACAACATGCTGTCATGTGGGAGACCCACACCACTCTCAAAGGCATTGTACCTGCAGGCAGACAGCAAGGGCTGGGAGAGTCCTAAAGGCGTCACTTTCACTCTCACCAGAGATGATGGGTTTTCCATTGGCACACCAGAAGAGTTTTCCAGCAGATATATGCAGCCTGTGAGTGTAGCTATGAAAGGAACAGGGAAATCTGGAACAGTGGGGAAATACGGTGGTCCAGGATAAAGGGATGAGTGGGGGGAAAAGGAAGCAGCAGGTCCAGCCTGCAAAAATTCGGCCTCTTAACTTTTGTTCTTCAAAGATGAAGCAGGCTTCCTGCCAAATGGACTCGTTCAGAGGTTGGGTGATAGGTGACCTCCTGTCAATGCCTGGGGCATCTGCCACAAAATAAGTGGAGCATAAAGCTATGCTGGTCCGCTATGTTAGGAATGCCAAACAACTCAAGTGACCCTTAAGCAAGTTTCTTCAAAACAGAGTTTAAGTAGCTGTGTGACTTGCAGTCTGCATGGCCAGATTAACAGGATTCCCTTTCTCCATGTGGTTGTCTTAGTTCCATCACCTGTGACAAGTGTTAACAATTTTTAAGCCAATGGCATTACAACAGTCAAAACATTAACTGGTGCCATTTCAAAGTGCTGCACAGTCTACCTCTACTTATGGGTACTGAGGAAGAACACATTTCCTGAAAAGCTGGACACAGGGATTTTAACAAAACTGCTTGGTTAATAAAGTTTTTATGCCAGGTATTATTTTCAGATTGTGAAACACTGGAAATGGAAGAGAGCAGTCATATAAAGGACTGAAGTACTGTAGGCTTTACTCACCAGTAAGGTGTTCCCACAAATGAATTGGCAGGGGAGACTATAGACGCAGACCCAAAATCAGCTAGTTTCACTTGACCTGGTTCTGTTAGAAGAATATTTCCAGCTTTAATATCCCTTTAAAAGAAAAAAAGAAAAGTATACTTCCAGCTACAGTAGAGTAACTTCCAAAATTTACAAACACACAGAAATCCACTAAGCTAGAGAAATCAAATACATGGAGTTTTTTGGGAATGGAAACCTGGCTGCACCCAAAAAGGTAAGGGGTGAGCGAAGAAAAGAAGAGATGAGTCATGGTTGCAAGGCTGAGGCCCCAAACTGAGATGCAGGAGAGATGTATCCTAATACCCAGCTGTGACACCCTTCAACAATACCAGACATGTCATTTTCATCTCTCAAATGCCCTAGGCTCCCTTATCTAATCCTTCCTACAACTCTCATAATTCACACATTTAAGAGATCAACAATAATGACACTACTGAAATACAAAAGGCACAAGATACGCTCAACACCTCTGGCACCACAAGTTTCTAAATTCCAGCAGTAAGAGGGATAATTTCAAATTAACTGTCCATGAAATGTTGAGAAAGGTTAACTCAATTTGCATACCTTCCAAGACACTTGGCAATGACCCTATTCAAAGTTTTACACAGACTTGTCAGATATATCCAAAATATTTTTTCTTCCACCCATCTGACATAAAAGGAGGATTGCTCTAAAGACATTCAAGTCTACTTAGACATCGTCAGCTGAAAAATCACAACATAGTGAAGGTTCCTTAAAACCCTAATACAGCACTTCAATAACAAAAGGAAAATTGCATACTAGGTATGCCACAGATGCCTTTACATGGGCAAAACTATTTGCTTTTGCACAAGCAGACCCTCAACATAAATGGAATACACTTGAGGGATCCCTGTCAGCCAGGCTGTATACACCATACAGTCTGGAATATTTCTTTGCCATGTCTTCAAAATATATAATGTATCTTTATACAAAAAATTCATCAAGAAAAATATCAGCTTTTCTTATCTGGTGTTCAACTGTAAAGTCCCTAAACACCAAAGCCACTTATCAGTAGTAGTAGACCTCCAACACAAACAAGTTACTGTGTATTGCCAAATGCACTCATACTCTGACCCTATGAAAACTAGCTAATTAGATAAATGGGAAGGGAAACAAAGTTATCTTGTATTTGTTGCAGAGGAAGAGCATACACTGAATTATCACGCAGCGGTTGAAGAATAATGATTTGTGCATCAAACACAAATCCAGTATCACTGTAGACCCAGTCAACAGCTAAGCTGAAAGACCCTTTAAATTTAGCATGATAGACACTGGTGACATGCCTTTCCAAAGGGCAGCCCACAGGATAGGCAAAGCTGGGATAAAGACAGCCACAGAGATAGGAATTTACTTACAGTATTTCAGCAGCAGAGCCAGAGTAAAGAGCCTCTATTCCCTCATTCCCAGGACAGTAGAGCTTCAAAACTAATATTACAGAATTATTTGTACACATGTGCTACTCAAATACATCCTGACATGTCTTCATGTTTTGGGCCTATGCATCTCTCATCTCTGCTGGAGGACAAGTGCTAAAGATGTCTTGTATGTGCAAGAATGAACACCTCAAAAGTACAAAACAGACAGCACAGGCTGTCCTCTTTGCTATCATCTCCACTGCTACCTTCACTGTACAACAATCAACAGGGGACTCAGGAGCCACGTTAGGTATCAGCAAACGTAATTGCTAACTTAGGTTTGCCTTGTGCCTGCAATTAAATGGAAAAAAATCTTATCCTTTGTCATCCCATAGCATGACGTGAGAACTAACTGGTAGCAGAGTTGCTCAGAGAGCTCAGGAGGCGAGATTAGAGACTTGCTTTGTTCCTGCATCTCCACAAGGTGTCCCTCCATTCTAGGTCACGCTCGGTTTTGCCTTCCTTGCTGTGGGGCAGGGAAACCAAAGCTGTCCCACCCGCCAGCTTTGGTCCCTTCTCATTCAGCGTTTGCTTGATTTTTCACAGTCTACAGGAACTTGCCACAGCAGAGGCAAGCACGGTGTTTTCCTCCAGGTGTGCGCACTCTTTTGCCTCTCCTTTTTAAGATACAAAGTCTATCAGAAAATTAGAAATCTCTTGATGGTGCTCTTTTCTGAGAGAGGAGACTTGCCTTCCCGTCTCAAGAAGTTAAAAGGCAGAATATCCTCGGTGGAAGAAAACCAGCTAGATAGGAAAGGCTTGCATGGTACTTCTAGCAGTAACTTTCCCTATGGCTGCTCTCAGCACGCTGCAACAGCAAAGTAACTTTTTCCAGTTTGAAAGAAAAATAACCAGCTTTGTTCTTGATATGCAATAAGCATGCTAATGGAAAGGTCACACAGGGTAGCTAGGTTTCAGTATGTGAAATTGCTAAATTAACAACACATTAATTGCACCACGTTAGAAAGTCCTAATGAGTATACTGAGAAAAACTAATTCTCTATAGTGTCCATACAGGGAGTCATTTACTATAAATAAGAATTCAATGCACTTTGAAAGCACGTAAAATATATCAGAACAGGTATCTTTATGCTCAGGTAAGGGCATATATGCAATGGGCTGATAAAAAATAATATTAATTTCATAAACTGGCATTCATGTTTAAATTAATATTTCACTTAAATATGATTTAGTAACCACGTGGAGATACGCCCCAAATAGTTATTCTAACAAATGACAAATAATTCCTGGGTCTATAGAAATCCCTCACTGTCTCAGCCTCAGATATACCAATTTGCTGTCTCAAACTTGCCAGTAAACTACGAAGAGGCTTTTAATCCCTAAAAATTAGTCTCAAGTTCCCTCATTCTGATGACTCCCCACTCATTACACTAATCTAGTTCTCACCCATTTCACAAGTTCCTGACATACTAGCAGCATCCAAAATTAAGACAAAACCCCCCTTATAATAAGAACATGCAACATTGCTGACAAATGAGTCAAAAAAAATCCAAACTCCTGAAAAATACCACATTACGAAAGACAGATCTAGGAACAGAATCCACGAGCAGCCTGTTAAAACATCTTCCTCCGCCTGTGTGCTCTGATTTCTCCCAAGGTAGTTTTACCCTTGACTTATGCCTTCATCGACTGATTTCTGAAAGCATGAAGTTTTACTTACTCATACATAAAAAAATTCTCACAATGTCTAATCTTAAAAATAGTCTAGCTCTATCACTCTACTTTGTTTATTCTTTGATACCAGGGTCTGCAGAGAAAAACTGATAACATAGAAGAGAATTCAGCACAGGATATAGCCACATGAAATTATTTCAACCAAAAAAATGCACTCCTTAACAGCTAACAGCTTTTATTTATGTATCTACCCTGACAGTAGGAGTACTGACACGTCCACTAGAGACAATTTTGGTAAAACAACCTTTACCAAAGTTGCTTAAACACAGCAAAGCAATTTTCAGACTTCAGAGAGTGGAAGATGGAAAGGCATCTAGCAGCACCAAGCTCTAGCCTTACCTATGAATCTTACAGTGAGAGTGCAGGTAGGCCAGCCCCTGCAAGGCACCGTGGGTGATGGCAGCAATCTCCACTTCCTGAAGTGGTTTCTTGTGAACTACAAAAAAAATTTCAAAAAACCCCATAAGAAGGTAATTGTGATCTTTTCCCGAGACAGTGTTTTTAAAGAGAAGGAACACCACCAATTTTGCCAGCTATGAGGTAAACATCATCTTCACTGTACTAGTTTCCTGTGGCTTGATGGCCATTAGCAGCTCAGAGTTTATGCACAGCCTGTGCACGTATTTCACGTCATAGGAAACAACATTTTTCTTCACATTCCTGCTAGGGGCAACAGTTACTGTCAACACCAGGAGATATGCCCGAGTGCAGCTTGCCACATGTATTTGAAATACTTGTTTGGTCCTTAGCAAGGAAAACTTCCCAGTTTTTTCCCCCAAAGAGCCAAAAACAGGAAAACGAGGAATACCTGCTACAAAGAGATGCCCCAAAGCACCTTCCATATATCCCTAAATATGACTAGCATATACCTTTGGCTGACCATATCTTATATACAAAAGATATGGCCTGTAAGAAGTACTAGTTCTTACAAACTTCAGCTTAGATTCCCTATGCCTCTGCAGGTGCTGCTGTTCTAGTTTTGAGGTCATATCAGTCTCTTGTTCTATAAAACCATCTGTAATTATTCCTACAAACTGCAAGGCAAGGACAAAAGTGATCTCTGCAGGTTTTTGTTATGGAAATTCAGAAAACAAGCAGTCTGCTTCAGTCATCAAGGCAGCACAAATTACAGGAACATAGCTATATACATTTACACCTTCAGTTTACAACACATAAATGTGCATGCCAACTATACGTAGCACTGGCCTTGTGGAAAAGTCTCAGCTTACCCTTGGCATCACAAACACTGGCATTCTAGCTACAGAATGGAGTAGTATAGCCAGACTGCCTCTGCCATCTGCAAAGTACCAGTCTGTGAAAAAACAACCTCCCACTGTACTCAGAAAGGGCACTAGCAAAAAGAAAAATCAAAGACTATATGAAACTTACCCTCTAGCAAATCAGAAGCTGATCCTAAACAGTACTCCATAACCAACTGCAAGAAAAAAAAAGCATGCTTTTGAATGATAGGGTAGACACTCCCCCACAGTTACTACTTGAATGGCTGAGTAACAATAGAAGCAAATAAAACTTGAAGTTGCAAGAAATGCAATAAGCGATGAACAAAATAAAATGCTCCAAATATTCCAGCAACGTCAAGACATCTTTCATTGCTGTGAAGAAGGTTTAGGCACTCAGAAGTTTGTGGGGAGATACTGTAGAGGATGTTCCATAATAACTGTTTAATTTGCATGAACACAGAGGCCTGCCTCAGAGAAGCAGGGATTTGTTGCAATATCCTAAATATCTGTTCCCTTAAAATTACCTGGAAGCTTCTTCATATGAAAGGCACTACAGGCAGCATGGGACAAATACTGTTGCATGTAAAGACACTGCATGTACCGAATATTTGATTGCGGTACTGTACATTTTCTGTTCATGAAGACCTCTGAATTCCACATCACTCACCCATGCCGTATGCTCTTTCAGGTAACAGCCCTTATACTCTATGGTGTTGGGGTGCTTCAGCTGTTGTAGAAACTTGACTTCTTTGATGATATCCTGCCATTTCTAATAAAAAAAGGCAAAAAGGTATAAATATATTTCTCTGCTTAATCCCCTACATAGCTCATACATCACACCTGTAAGTACAGTCTGAAAAGCAACCATAAAACCATTTTACAATGTGAAGATGGTAAGAGTCATAGTTGCAAAAGCACAACTGTACATCAGTTGTCTGGATCCCTATTGCACTGAGACTTCCCAAGACATATTTAAACAGCTTGAGGACTGCAAAAATATTTTTTTCCTCATTTTAATTGCAACACATTTTAGTTCAAGCATTGCTACCGTTTTGCATATTGAACTGTCCAGTGGTCTCAAACTTAGTAACAAACTCACCTGTCTCAAGAGACAATGCCACCTACAATACATGCTAGAGATAGCAGCAGTTAGCTGTTTGCTTCCTTCTGTAATGCAGCACAAAGCCACTGACATTTGGAAGACCTCAGCACGTGTGGGAGACCAACAGGTAAGCAAGGAAAAAATGAGTTTAAAACATCCCTGTTTCCTCTTAACAAACATGCATGTCAACGCACCAATCCAAATGAACAGAGTCAATCCAAGTTCAAAGCAACGCAACACAAAAATAAGAGAAACAACTAACAAGCAACAATTGAAGTGAGACTGATATTCTGAATACAAGGTCTATGCAATTTTAGATTACAGATCCTGAAAAGTGTTTCAAGTCAGCTACACATTTCAGTCAACACCTCAAAGAGTTGTGGTTATGGCTCCAGTAGCCAGTGTGCTCTTAATGCAGTTATTACTGGAATTATTACTGAAATAACCACCATACAAGCATTCTGAATTCCCATTCACCTCCTTAAACTGAACTATTTGTCAGAATTTGCATAAACTCATTTTCCCTCCACAAACCTCCGTGCTTCCTACAGAAGTGAGCAACAGCTACCGCATTAAAAAGCTGGACTGCTAGGGTCAAATGAAATATGCATCTAATTTCACTGTTCAGATTTACATTATGGTTGCAACAGCTTCTGCATGCAGAAATGTCTTTATTCATCTTACCTCATTCGTTTGCTTTCCACTATAGGACATTTTCTTGACTGCCACCACCTCATTAGTGTGGGAATTTGTAGCCTGGAGTAGGGAGAAAGAAATAGATTGAAAAAGTTTCATTTTCTTCCTCCCCATGGAGTGAGTTGTGCCTTTGGCAAACACAAGCTTTTTTCTCCTATATCACAACCTCGCAAGCTCCTACACTTCAGAGACATCTTCCCTGTGATAAGATTTACCAGACAACTCTTACAACACTTTTTCCGTATCCACTGTTCCTCCCTCAGCCCTTACTGCACTTGCTACCTCTCTACTGATATGCAAACCAAGGCCCAATATTGCACCTACTGAGAACACACAAAATACGGTTTTATTGGAATTGCAGTAAAAAAAGTTTTAGATGAACCTCTGGAAAAATGTTTTCCAAAGAAACAAATAAAGAGGTGTGTCAAAACCTCTAATTTCATCCAAAACCCCAATACAACACTGATATTCTTAACTATTTCAATTTCCAGTTTCAAGAAGATGCTTCATTCTGGAGTTTATCTCAATTAAAAAAAAAAAAAAAAAAAGAAACTTTCCTTTCACTGCACTGGATCTCAGTTTTGCAATGAATATTACTCAGTCATCAAAATTCTACTTTTCTGCAACTGGAGGCTGAAAACTCAGTTTTAGAAAGAGCTCTACTTGCCTGGATTGGCACTGCCATAATTTCTGCATGTTAAGGACAGAAAACTTGAAGGTTTTAGTCTTAAAAGAGTTGTTGAAATCCCTGTACCTCCAAGCATTTACCATTTTTGGGACAAAAAGTTAAGGACAGTTAAAAGCTTAGAATACAATAGAAGCTAAATGTGGTAAATCCTTCTTTCAACTGCTTGAGAGGATGAGTACTATACTTTCAAGTAACATATTAATGAAAAAACATTTCATGAGGCCTACAGTGACTTCAAAGAAAAATTACGTTGGGTGAACCAATAGAGTATAGGAATTACTAAGGCGAGTTGACACACTTAGACTCTTCACAGCACACACTCCTCAAGTAAGTTAGAGAAAGCTGAAAACAAGTAACTTTTGGATAAGGCAAAATCCTTCCTAATCACTCACCATCCTCATTCAGCACATAAAAGATCAAGAGTATTTTACTCAAATAGATGAATTAATGCTAGTGTTCTAAAGAAATTTCCAAGTATTTATGTCTGTCACATTAATTCCAAATATCTTCACATGAACATGGTATCTCTCATTTTAGCCGTAATCTTTTGCCGAATGGCACACTGCCACGTTCTCACAGTTGTGGGTGAAGTTCTTGCTGTACAAAGCACTTGGGATCCTCCTGGCTTAAGTAACTTAAAGGGCTGTACAAGCACACTTGACAGAAATATCCACTTGCTGAAGTGGTTTTGGCCATACTTGTAGATATTTAGTGAAAAGCTTGGCAGAAAACAAGCACATTTTGCTTACAAAACCTTCTTAACACTGCCCTCATCTGCTTTATCACTTTTTGTGTTTCTAACATGGATATAAGTAGGTTGTTTTTGATGAAAACTATACTTCTGAAGTGCACAATCAACTTAGCTGATTTCAGGTCAAGTTAGCATCAACTTTAAAACCCTGTGAGAAGCAATATACTTTTTCTTATCCTTCTGATATATGAAGTATCATTTCTTTCAAGCAAGAAAAGAAATTTCAAATTATCTTGCCAAGCTTTGCCAATAGTATATTGGAAAACAAAACAGCTTGCAAAAATTGAGCTTAAACTGAAGTTTATACTAGACTAATCATATTAATTCACAATAACAACAGTAACAAGATACTGATCAATGTATTTGCTGTTTGTAGTAGTGTCAGTACCAATTTAAACAAAAAGGTCAAAGAGATACAGCAACAGCATAACAATCCACGCCCTGCCCCTTTTTAGGTATCGGAAATCTCTTCCCCATTCTTTTGGATGACTTAGAAAGCCCTGTTCCTTTGAAGTTTTTTTTCACCTATTCTCCACTTTTGATACCAAGCATGTCAGCATCCCTGGAATCTTGCCATGATGATCCGAGATCTTATTCTCAGCCCCTGCTTTACTCCAAGATGCGTAAGAATCACAATGTAAGACAGGCTACAAAAGCTTTTAAAAAAGGACGAAACCCAAAACAAAGATGCACAGCATCCCCTGCGTGGTAGGGAAAAGCTCTAGCATGACCCATGCAAAGCAGGGTACAGCTAGAGGCCTTCCTGAGGTGAAGGAATGGATCCCAGGCTGCTGTGCACTGAAAATTGCAAACAGGTGAGCTCCTGCTTGTGACTTACGTACACAGCAGGACAGGGCAAAGACTCTGAAGAACAATTTACTGGATGCCAAGTACTTCATGGAACAGGAAGGAAACCTTAAGTTTCAAACAGTGGCAAAGAAGTGCAGACGTATCACAGAAAAAGTGGCGATGCATCTAATTACTATGTTACTACAGTAGTATTACTACAGGTATGACAGCAATCACCATCAAGCTTGGAGGATGCTGCTGCTGCTAGGATATTGGAAGAAGCTGCAGTCTGGCTAAACTCTCCGATGTTTTTAAAGCACAGACCAGTTAAAAAAAGCTTGCAGGGAAAGGAGGAAAAGAAGCATCAGGGAATCGCAAGTCTTCTACCTAACTGTAGTGACATCTCAGTTGTAAGCCTGCCTGGTAGACTGGATGTGCAACACTCGCTCACGCTTTTCCCCTGAAAGTATGAGGAACTTCCGAACACCAAAACTGAACGATAAAGGTGGCACCTTCACTACTTCATCTTTACCCTAAAGCGTACCATGCATCCTTTCCCTTTGGTTTTGAAAAGCACTGGGTAGGACCACCCTAATCCCATGCTTGCTCCTCTTCTGCAGTGGATCAACATGTATTGTAAGTTTTACAGCCTCATCCTCTTACACATGTAGTACATTTAACTTTATGCTTTCACCTACCTGTCACTTACGCCAACATCTAAAAGTGCCTGCCCCATTGTTGACAAGCCCCAGGGCAGACATTCCCCCCACCCCCACCCCCCGCCCTGCCCCATATCATTACTACCAGAGTATACATCGAGGAATTATACCATTATCCCTCAAAGCACACATGCACTGCTTATCTGGCACAAAATATCAGGCTCCTCTCCTGTTCTAACAACAGCTCCAACAACAACTCCATCACTGTACACAACTATAAACAGTGAATTGGAGTGCTTGCAAATAATTCATGCTAGCTACTGCCAGGTTCTGGAGTTACAGATATAAGGGTACTTGTCTAAATACTTTAATGTTTGATATTCAGAAATCTCAGTTCTAGTGAACTTGATCTTCTGGAGTGGCAGGCCACACTACCAAGAAGCTTTAATCTGTCTTTGATTTTTTTCATAGTGAATTCTATTTTAGTTTCACTGATAGCGACTGGATTATAATTATTTCCAAATCCAGTATCTTGGATTTGGCTCTGTTTGATACTAATGGTAAAAGCACTATTCTTCTCACTTCCCAGATTAAATTCTCTTGACTTTATCAATTAATGCAACACATCCTTCCCGCTTGAATTCTCATTCCTTTTAGGACTTTCTCTTTGCTTTTGTCATGTAAGCATTTGCTATTGAAGATAGCATGTTACGAGATGAACATGGTGACAAGGAGGGTAGCAAAACAAAATGGTATTTCAAAGACATTTCTAACTCCTAGATTATCAGAGCAGCAGAGAAATCATTCAAAACCCCGAATGCAATTTGATGTGACTTCCATGGTATCTTTACCCAAGCAGCCATAATACCAATTCATTAACAAAAGTAGCTTTTAACTCCAAACACATTTTGAATCATTAATTCACTAGATGTATTAATTTGCAATGATTTACAAGCATATAAGCAACAAGTAGAGTATCCTGAAATTCCAGTTTGGCAAATTAATTTCCAACTGCTTAAATTCAACACTGAGCATCAGACAGCACAAGATACCATATACTTAACGTCAATGGTTGGGTACACTATTAAGACTATAGTCAACTGCTACTATAAATACAGCTGTAACAGTAAAGAGCTCAGGAGTGCTCTGGAGACACTTATTTTTGAGATGTGTTATGAGAAAGCTAATGCACACAAAGCACCAAGAGCTCAAAGGACGCTCCCTTTTACAGATGCTGAAAATCTCTAAAATGCCACTTAAAATGGTTCTGTTTTTCAAAAAGGAGGTAAAGAACTATACTTACAAAGTAAACTGCTCCAAAACTTCCATGTCCAATTTCATGTAAACCCACAAATATTTCTTCAGGATCATCTTTGTAGAACAGGTCAGCTATTTCTGGGTCCTTTGGCACCCCTTTGCGCATGTTGACCAGTATTACAAACTAGCTCGCGCTTTCAATTTCCAATCAATTTCTTCCTTCATCGACAAAGTAGTTTGTAGACAGCATTCAGCACCTGGTGAAAAAGTTCATCTTTAATATGTTTCCTTTACACGCATTTCTGTTCTCGCTCCTCCGACAGCAAAATAAGAGGAAACACTTTCAGGAGCAATAGACTTCACTATCGTTTCCTTCAGCTAATTCTTTTTAATTATTAGTCCAATTTAGATATAGAGATTAAAATGCATTCAGAGTACAACAGCTCTTTATCTCATACAGGAAGCAAGTGCTGCAGTTACACTAAAGTCCACTTGAAGACAAGAGCCCTGTTGCTATGCAAAACATCCTGTGATATGAATTTGTTTTTCTTCATACTGGTCTCCAAATGTGTCAGTTTTTAGACTATCACCATTATTCCTCCTACTTTGCTGTTTGTTTGCTTTGTTGCCCTACTCCCACTTGCCAGCTGGTGCCAATAGAAAAGTTATTTTCTATTTCACAGAAACACTTCACAATATACGAGTTATTTATTTATTTATTTATCAGAGCTGTAAGACCAGCTAGTGCTGTTGGATTGTGATGGCTCCCAGGTCACAGAATTGCTTTTGAAAGATCCTAGACTCCATCATGTAAGGCAGATCTATACCTCTTTAACATCCTTCTTCAGCATAAGCATATAATTAGACAGCACAGAACTGAGCTGCACTTAAATGAAGATTTTAAATACTCATCCCCAAAATATATGGAAAAAACCCAACCGCAACCCCAAAAAAACCCCACCATCAGACAATTTCACATTTCCTATCAAAACATCCTGAAAAAATTGCATTGGTTCCTTGGACACTGGTGTGCAATGCAATGATGGATGCCCCTACCCATCTGCTTTTGACTTCTGAAACCCAGCAGATTATCTACAGGTGAGTCAACTGGAGCAGTTTCTAACAATCTGGAGCAAGTCTCAAAACTACTTCCAGATTCGTAGTTCAGCACCTCATTTATTGAGGCCACATCTTCCCTGTGCATAAAAGAAAAGGACTTCTGAAAACATACATTAAAATGTTCAGCCTATCTCATGATATAAACCAGTGTAACATTTAAAGAGAGACCAGCTGAAATTTAGCAATTGGATAAAATTAAAACTAAAACACACATAAAAGGCTTTAGAAGATTTCAGACTGCAAGTGCCATCCAGATGGAATGATGTAGGCAGGGCATAATTTTGGTCTGGGGCTGAGACAGTCTCCTTGGCTCCGGATGATAAGTAATGGAGCAACAAGCACAACAAACTGCTGTTCATTAGAGGTGCGCAAAGTACTCTGCTGGAGCATACCTGGGTAACTGTGGCACAAAGCATGCTCTGTGGCTCAGATTCCTTTCAGCAGCATTGTCCTGTGCTCTCGTCCCCCCAGACTCTGTGCGGTCTCTTATTCTGCAAAGGAAAACAAATATCAGTAATTAGAAAAAGTATTTTAAGTTTTATACCTTATTCTAATACACAAAAATACTACTTCTAGAAAAGATCACGGACTATCAAGGAACCACTTGAAAGCACAGTTAAAAGGAATACTGGCTGTGAATGGTAATGGTGTCTCTTTAGGTGAAATAATGCACTTCCTGTGTTCTACGGCCTTTGGGCTTGCTATGTATCATTATAAGATAGGAAACCAGGAAAAGAGGTTAAATGCCAAGTTCTTTGACTTTTACAAAGACTCTTAAGCTTGCTGGGACACAGGGAAGCTAGAAGTTTGCTCTCAGACTACACTTTTTAGATTGCCTATAAAAAGGACAAAGCTCACAAAGCTGAGTCTATTACTTAGCTCAGTATGTTATACCTGATGACATACAAGACTTCAAAGAAAGTCCTAGGCATTAATAAGTCAAACATTGTTGGATTCTACCAGGGAGAGAATGAGCAATGAAAAGATGAAAAAAGGAGGACAACCAGTTAGACCCATCAGCTGAAATCAGGTCTAGATTGCTCACAGTTAAGGATGCAACTCACTGCAGTCACTCATTCCTACCAGTGTAGCAACCCCCCCAAACAGCCACAGCTGTCCTCTCGGTGGAGTCAAACACAGAGAGAGCTTGAAATTAACTGGCTTTCATAGAAAAGGTTATCATGTAGCCACATCCACAGTAGAAAAGCTTCCAAGTAAAGCATACTACAATACTTACATTGCCAAAGTCTGAATTAATATAGACCTGAATTAATGACAAACAAGCTAACTCATCTTCTCATTTATTAGGAAAAAATATGAGCAGAAGTATTCTTTCCTAGTAGCTAACGTTACCAAAAAATGGTATTTTTGTCTACTGTTCTCTACACATGGCAATACTACTGAGCTGTTAAAAAGCTATTTGAAGAGCTCCAGAAAAAGGTTCTGCAATATTTAGTTAAAAAAAAAAAAATCTCAAATATAAACAAATGACAAAAGCCAGATGAATGAAATGATTATTCATTCTCAGCTGATTGGCCTCACCCAAAGGTGCTATATTTACTACATGCCTGCAGACAGGGGCAAAGAATGCAGTATTTCAGGTCTGGCGTTCTTCAGCCAAGTGAAAAATCCATTTGGCTTTAGAACAATAAAAACAAACTGACGAAGAAAACAATTTATCCATCTCTAGTCAAATGAACTTCTCTGCCATAAACAAAGTCTGTGCAGCTTTAATATTCAAGGATAAACTAGTATTTGAAATGGGAAACTAGATCTCAATACTTAAAGTTAAGCCCCAAGTAATAACGTCAGTCTCCAATTAGGACTGACATATATAGTGAAGCTGTACAATAAGTAAATCTTTTCAGCAGGACTATTATTTTCCAGTAATGATTATCAGAAAAAACTTAGGATGGAAAGTGTATCAAGAGTAACTTGAGTCCTGTTGATTTGAACATGATCACCAACTGCTCCATATGATCCCATAGTGCCTGCAGTGCCTCCTGGAAAAAACATTGAGAACTCTTTGCATGACCACATTACAGCGCTAGATGCAATTCTGGCACAGGACAGCGTAAAACAGAAAAGATACAAATCACACCACTTTGAGGTAAGCTGGCAAGGTCACAAATTCTTAATATTATAACTCTCTTCCTCACACACTAAGACTGAAAGAAAGTTGGTTTAAACAATGGCAGAGCATCATGGGAATAGAATGCCATTAGTAGAAAAGCTCAAGTTCAAGGTATGGTCAATTTAAGCAAGTTCTTTCAGTTACCAAAATACTGAATTAACACATCAAGAAACAATTTCTACTAGAAGCCAGATTTCTACTTTTCATCCTTCAAAAAGCACACCTAAAGCAGCATTTGAGACATGCTCTGAAGACCTCAAATGAAAACAGCATTAATCACACTGGCGGTGACTTACAGAAGTGACAAGTGACTCAAGATTTTCAGAGCTTGCGAGATCAGCATTTTGTTCAGACAAGGCCATTTGGAGATGCCTCAAACTGCTTACCTAGAAATTAAAGCTCTTAATCAACAGTCACTAGTGAAAAATCCCTGCCTTGGAGCAAAAACTGCTTGTGCCCCATTTCTGAAATACTGTAAGGGGCTAGAAACACAGGATGAATTCTTGAGAGTAAATTCAGCATCAGAAATGACACTAAGAAAAATATTTAAAAGGTTCTCTGAGAAAAAATTCTCCAATGAAAATTAGAGAACATATGATGAAAACCAGAAAGAAAATTGTTTTTTAAAGGCCTACAACTATTCCAGCCACAGTTGGGGAACCAGTGTTACTTTGGATGCATCTATATGGCAATGTCTTTGTTTCCCAGTAATGTCACAGGCAGAGAAAAGCAAAATCACTAGTTACTTTAAAATTCAGTTATTTTATGGGAAATGCGCGATGCAACCTGTGGACTGCCCAGCACAGAAGTACCCAAAACGAGAGTAAAATGCTCAAGAACTGCCTTGAAAACTGCATGCAAGATGACTATGTTCTTAAACCAGTAAAGCAATTCTGCTTAGACCAGTTTGCTGTACTACTCCCCTCCTCTCCCACCCTTCAAACACAGAAACTCAGGAATGCAATCCAAACTAAGTGAATCCCTCTCGATGGAGTGGGTAGTTATTGCTGTAGTTCTGGCCCGTTGCCATCTTGTCATAGTGTTTCAAGGATTTGCTACTCCTCACTTATGCTAAATGGCACAATAACCTGCTGCTTTTAGTGGCTGGGGCAAGACGACAGCAGGTTTCATCATGGAGTTTCACCAGAAAATCGTGGTAGAGAGTATGGGAACAGTCAGGCCAGGAAGCAGATAGCAGCGTGCAATGAACAAGGACCGATAAACTAGAGACGCACCCTGCAGACTACTCATAGACTGGACCCTGGATATGCTGTAACTAGTCTCACTACTATAGCAAACAAGTGTGGTTTTCTCCCCCAACAGTTTAAAGAAAAGCAAAGTTTCCTCAATCATAAGCAACCCTCACATTTTAAAAGCATGCATTACTGCTTTTGCTACATATGTTTGCACAAAAATTCTCTTGCTACCAATTAAGACCGCCAGGCGCTATATTAGTAACAACAGAAAAGACCTTGATCTGAATCTAAAGGAAGCAACAAAACATAACTGGAAGTGCCTTTAAGACGAGCTAAACTACCCACATTTGCAAGTATTCCATGGATCTAAAACTACATCCATGTATAAGGAGATGGTTGTACTTGAGAACTCAATTTCTATAACTGCTAATGAGGTGTCTTCACAGAGCACAGTATCAGAAGAGTTAAGATATTTACTTCTTCCTTTGTCAAGTTCACTAAACAACTGGCAACCCGCCCAGCACCCTTAGCTCACAGCCCATTCAATACACACAGCAGGGTTTCCACACCCTACAAGCATCTCAACTGCACTCCCATAAAGTTCAAGCATGTGGCCTGTAAAACACAGCTTGACTTGCATCTCACAACACTATAGGCCCCTTTCAAATGAGTACAGAAATATATAAAATTAATTTTAGTTGCTAACTACACCACGGTACTTCCCAAAACAAGGACAAAGTTTTCCACTTCAAGCAGAAAAACAAACTACAGGAAACAGGGTGGAACAGCAGCAGATTCCACTCATAGGAGGAGCAACGTGACATGGCTCATGCATTCATTTTTAGATGAATATTTTTGGGGGAATAATTTTACACCAGAATTTTTTCCAAGAATGACAAACACAGAGTCCCCTTTCTTCATTTCAGTCTCTACAAAATCTCCAAAAATCTGGAAGACAACATTAAGAAGGAAATTCTCAGATAAACCCAGTCGATAAAAACTGTCCCAAATAAGAAACCTTTTGAGCTCAAAGTAGGCACATGCTAAAGTTCCACTACAGTCCTCACACAAATTTATATTGTTTGTTTGATTTTGGGTTTGGGGGTTTTTTTTGTTGTTGTTTTTAAGAAGTAGGAGCTTTTCTCCTTCCTTTAATTGCTACATATGGCTAGCTAGCAAGGCCATACACAAACAATTCAGGTGCTTTTGCAGCTAATTCCCTCACATGCAGACCACAACCTAGGATGAACAGTCCACCACTTTGCAGAAGCAGGTGCTTTGGCTTTTTGAGAAAGACTCCTGAACCTCCATATTTTAAGCTTTTCAAGTGTCATTTCTTTGATTGTCAAGGATTACTTTTCCAGCTAACATTATGTAACCGAAAGTAATGTGTTTTTTCCTAGTATTATTAGCACTTGGTTTATTTTAATGCTTAAAACAGTCAGATAGACATATCTGGTATATAAATTCAAGCTACTTACAAGTTTACTGACCGTGTATACAAAAAGAAAACGGTATTACAGCTTTTTTTTTTTTTTTACTTAAATTCATCACTGATTCCAAGATAACACAGAAAAAAGATTTCACTTTGCACAAGCAGCAAGTCCTCTCACGTCCTTTCTGCAAATTTCTAAGAAGCGAAATGATCTAATTTGTACATTAACAGAAATGGAAGGTACTCAGTGACCTTCGGTAGCAAAGAAAAATATTTTTGAGCATTCGAAAATGCTCTGTAGATATCAGGATAGCACTCCCTGAAGGCATGCAGCAGTGGGACCACATTCAGGAATCAGGACACAGTCTGCTAGGAAAGCTGGGTAATGTAACCAGAACATAAGCACAAAAGGTGCCTAGTCATATAGTTAGCAGCTGAGACTCATACGCTAGTTCCTCAAACACTACCTTTCTTGCTCTCCTTTTCAAAGAAATAAATTCCCAGAACATTCAAGTCAAATTACACACACCATTTTTATTAACATTTGCATAATATTTGGATGCAATCACAGCTCTTCACTACCTACAACTTCTAAAAAGAACTGCAAGAATTTTTCTTTGTCAAGTATTCAGCTCAACAATCCACTTCGAATATCATCCTGACACATACATATTTTGGTTCAGTATTCTCCAGTGCTCACACGCGCATCAGGTCATTTAGAGTTAACAAGATTATTCATGCTAATAAAACCCCCTGAATCAGAACTTTACTAAGGTGATCACTGCACAGTGCCCTGGGATATGAAATTAACCTAGTAACTTGCAGGTCTTATTGTAGATACATACCTTCATTGAAGCAACTTTTTCTCCTCATTAGAAGCAGTAGTTTTAAAGGAATCATTGTTCCATTTGCGACACCTCTACGACTAGTATTTACGTGTCAAGAGGAGGACAATAAACTTATGAAAAAACCCCAAAACATAAAACCAGTGGGCTTAAAGTCAAGAAACAAACAATTAGTTTTAGTCATAGGGAATGTTTCAACAAGCATGAAGTCAAGCAACATGCCAGCCTTCCAAAGGAATCAGTACCAGTTGCATTCACTGGAAGTCGTACTGGCAAAGACACACTAGCTACTGCAGGAAGTTTAGCGATACTATAAAATGCAAATGCATCAAAAAATATCTATACACTGTCTTCCTTCTTGGTCTTCAAAAAGACCTTATGGCTGATGTATTAAGTTTCAGTAATTGCAAAATGATGATTAGGCACTGAAATGAGAAACTAGCAGCACCTATAGCACTGGTCTATCATGACCTGCAGCCAGACAGTAACTACAATCCTCCAAAAAAACCCACCAAAAACAAAACCCCACCCCAAAAAACCCAAAACTAATTTATATTCTTGTTTATGAACACCCTATGGAAAAGCACGATATACAAGGTAAAAATTACACTGATCCTCTAATTTTCCTAAAAGTAACATTACTCTGAATCGTGCTGTCGAGATACCCTGGGAGCTAAACACAACACACAGGAATGCAGCGATTACAGACAAATACATGCAGCAGCGTGCACCATAAACAGTTGCAACCGTTGACACCCCAAATTCTGACACCATGCTTACGTTCCAGGAAGTTTAACCATCCTTTCTGGACATAAGTTGTATCACAGGTTAGCAGAAAATAGGGGTGACAGTTATTCTGAAAGCAACATCCTCTTCCAAACCTGTTCAAAGGCCAAGTGCCATCTTTTCTCTGCACCTGACCCAAAGTTCACGACTCAGTGAATGTTTCCATACAGACCAGCACTATTAGTCCTACTGCAACTTGCTTCATGAAACCCCACTGAATTTTAACACCTGCGAAACAGCATGCTTAGTTTTAGTTTTGCTTTTTACATTTTCATCAAAGGTTGTTTAAAAAAAAGCAGGAACAGAATGAGAAGGCATACATCTGAGATACTTGATACTCTCATTTAGGTCAACACAAACACAGTCCTTAATCTCACACCTACCTTTGAGCACTGTGTAGCCCTTCTGAAATATTAAACCCAGCTTAAAAAGGGCTTCTGTAATTTTTCTCTATAGTAACCACCCGTTTATACCAACAAACCTCTATGAAACCTGACAACTAACATGGTCTTCCCCAATAACATGTTCCTATAGACCATTCTGTGACCTTTTTTTCCCCTTGGATGCATAACAAAAAATAACACCACTTATTTATTAAGGACTTTATACAACTCTAGTATTTTAATTACCTATGAACCAGAAATATTTAAAGCATTATCTGCTATGTTCACAGTATGGGAACAGCAGAAAGAAAAGGAAATGTGGTGTCAGATAGCACTCCAGCTCAAAATTCAGGTGCCTCTTTTTAGACAGGTTCCTCAACTGAGCCCCCAAAGTACTGCCAGTTAACAGCCCTCCTTTGCTATTGTCCATAAAGCAAACGTTGAGGTTTTTGTTTATGGGTTGGTTTTTTTTTTCCCCCCCCCTCTTCAGGGAACCTAGGAACATCTGTAACAACACCCTTCCCTAATATCCACATAGCTCAAAATTCAGCAAATGACTTTAAAAGACAATGCTTGTGACTATCCTGCTGCAGATGCTTTAGTGTTTTGAAAATTTTGCAGCTGTCAAAAAAAATTAAAAAAAAATCACATGATGTTTTAATGACAAAATTGTGAGGAAACTATGAATGAGTTAAAAACTCAGGTGATCAGCCCAATTGGCAGAGTCATCAAAAGTAGCAAACAAGCTAGTACCTCCCAAATCTTCTCTGCAAGTGGCATTTTAAGAATGAACTGAAATAAAAGGTATGATAGCATTTCTTAGTACCTGGACACTTGTCCCTTACAGGCAAGAGGCAAGCCCTTTACCTTCACTTCACTAAACACGTCTAACAGTAGTTACCCAAGATCATGGGGTAAAGCCTGGGCTTTATTTTAAAAAGTCAG
The DNA here is from genome assembly GCF_929443795.1 of Astur gentilis. Lineage (NCBI taxonomy): Eukaryota > Metazoa > Chordata > Aves > Accipitriformes > Accipitridae > Astur > Astur gentilis. Next base: position 3,863,702 of record NC_064886.1, read on the forward strand.
ACAGCATTGTTCTTCACAATAGATATGTAATTAAAAAGCAAAACTTCACAGCAAGAGACACGGGGTGATGCTTGCCAATAATTTTCCAGTTAAATTTAAAACAATTTAATGAAAATATGTATGTCCTTATTTTGTTTAAGGGTAATTAACACTATTACATTTCTTGGACCAGAACCTGTATTTTATCATACAATCTAGAGTGTGTTATTATGGTTTTGCAGGTTTATTTGACAAGATTAAGAACTTTGAGTCATTAAATAAACCTTGTATAGTTAAAAAAAAAAGGAAAGAAAAAGGCTTCTTGCTCTGAAAAACATTTCATAGTATTTCATCATGGCACACTTGAAATAATTCAGTAGTACATCTGGAAGGGAGGAAAGATATATGAATAATTTTAAACCCTAATGTACATAAGCCCAAATAGCATACAGAGAAAAATAAATTTCATCAGATCTTCTCATCAAAACATCTCTAAAACATCACAGATGGGTCATGAAATTGAGGAAATTGCCTTCCTATTGTCATCAGATTTTTTCTGTAGCATTTTTATCAGGCTCTTCATCACGTTGCTTAAAAGACAGTGAACTCTAGACAATTATAAATTCATGCGTTTTATGCTGTGTGCTACTCACAGGCAAAAATAAGTCATCAAATTTGTTTATGAAAGCCTGAAGAGACACCAGCACACTCAGAGTTTCCTACCTATTAATGTAATGGCTTCCAAAGAGCTGTATCCATTTCGTGGTTTAAAGCTATTTTTAGATTATTTTTAAAGAGTTTATATTTTGACCATCACATAATCAAACAAAAAAAGACAGCAACCGGATAAATCTATTCCCACAGCCCTCCAGACTGTCCAGGATGATAGCTGACCTACTCCTACTCACCTGCATCGCAACTCAAAACTGTAGGATCAACATGCTGACACTGAAGCAATCACAGTGGCCACCAGATCTACATGCCACCAAGATCATTTAAATAGTAAATGCATAATGGGGCTGCAAGCACATCTCCATCTGTATTTCAGGCTCAGTTTTTCTGAAATGTAGGAAGTGACTGTTACAATAACCTTGAACACAAAAAAATTCTGAGTTTTAAAATTAGTTTTCATCTCGTTAGCTTAGATGGCATGACTTTTGATGTGTCCCTTAGAGTAAGTAAAAAACTGCAGGGAACAGTTAGATTTAACTAATTGAAGTTATCATATAATTACACTACTGAACAGTTACTTTGTGCTACCCAAGGAAAAGGTGTGTTTTAGCAGAGGGACATGTATATATTTACATATGAAAAACCTGTGATATCATGTGGGGCAAAAAGTGATTTCATTACGTAAGTGCAAGAAGACAATGAAGAAGATCCTCTAATGTAACAGAGTCCTACTGTAGCTACATAGCTTGTCGTAACACTAGCTGACTTTGAAAAACTACGTTTCTATTTTAAAAAACCTGTTTGTTCTCTTTTTGCAAGAAAATGTAACTCAGATACTGATTTTCTGGAAGCTATACCACAGTAAAACTGGCCAGAAAGAGAGTCATGCAGTAGGTTAACAAAAAGAAAACAGATGCAGACTGCACTTATGGAGGTGGGGGTGGGTGGTGGTGGGGATGGCGGGGAAAGACATTCTCTGCTCATGGAGGGTCAGAGTACCTCTTGGAACAATCCAAATTGTGGGTTGTTTTTTTTTTCTTCTGTTTGAAGAGACAGGGGAAGGCAAGTGTGAAGTATATTCTTCATGATTCTAAGAAAATCCATGGATCTTCATTATGAGCTTACTATTAATAAAACCCCCAAACCTCTGAATTTCTAAGGAGAGTTACACAGTGCAGCACATGGTGTTCATCCTCTCCATTGATAAGGTTTAGAGAGAAAGGCTTCTGAATCCTAACCTCGTACTGCTGCTGGTTTAATAAACAGCAGAGAAAGCCACAGCACTCCAATAGATTTCCCCCAAGATGTCTAGTCTTGCTTTGCATTACACTTCCCCCTTACACCCCCCCCTCCCCCCTTTCTCTGCCCCATGAATCTCTCCCTACCACACACTTCTCCTTTTATAGATCTCCTTCCTTCCTGCCTCCTCTGTGCCAGCCAGAGATAACACTTTAGGAAACAGCCTTTTTGACTACTTCAGTTTATCATTTTAGCTTGGTCCACCCTCAGTGACTCTGACTCCAACACATCCAGCTCTCGTCCTGACCTATTTACAGGCACCACTGCAACCATTAACATATGGAACAGGAATTTTTTCCACACTCATATCATTAAAAATGGCTACATCTGTTTCATTCAGGTGTTCAAAGAAAGTCTGCTTCCAGAGTAGAATTAAACATGAAAAAGCTTATTTTGAAAAATCCACAAAAATTCAATTTCACATGGGAATACTATTATTAGAAGATGACAAACTTAACCTAGCACATACCAGCCAAGTCAGAATCAGTCATTAATATTACACTACTTACCCTCTGGCTTTCTAAGTTTATTCTTTCATAGCATATGTATTTTTTATGGCTAGTAATAAAAGACACACATGGAAGTGAAATACGGATGTCTAATGTCCAAAACATCATTATTATAATCTAATAATCATGTGCAAGAAGAGAGCATATATCCTCTATGAAAAAAAAACACTGGATGGCTGAACATCTGCAAAGAAAAAAAGATAATGTGCTGCTTTTATTCAACACCCAGAAAGAACGGGAAATTTACTGTATCAGCCATCATACATGTTTATAAGATGGCCCTCTTGTAGGTACCTCTTCTACAGGATCATTTTAACATCTTTATGACAATTACAGCAATTATTTACATGCAGCAGTTATCATGGCATCATGAAAGTACCAAATATATTTTTACCTGCCATAATACAGTAAACCATCTATAAACACCACCACATACCACGCGAGCATCCAGCTTTACACAATACACAGTCTGTTTTACAACCGTAAAACATTTCGTTTGCCAAGCAGCCTCAGTGAAGCTAACACTTACTTGGTGCATAGGGCAGGGATAAAGCTCCGCAGGGCAGAAGGACACATCAGGGAGGACCACACAGCTGGGGGGGTGGTTGTTACCTGGAACCCTCTATGGGTGTCCATGTACTTTCGTCCCTCAGAGGTTTTGAGGGCAGTACTGTCCACGCTTTACAAAACACAGAAGCTGATAAAATGAGAAACAAAACCTGCTCAAGGTCACCCAAAGAATACAGCAACTATAAAAAACCCCAAAAAACCCCAAAGACAAAAACGAGGTTTCCAGATTAGAAAGAGCTGGGGCAGCAATCTCGCTGAATAATCATCTGCCTTTTTTTTTTTTTTTTTTTTTTTTTTTGGCTGATTTACCTATCACACACATTGACATAGGAAGCTGGTTTTCTGGCTGACTGAACATTCATAAAATAAATCACCCAGTATCTCTTAAAGATCTGAATAAAAGCAAATAAGTGTATGAAGTTTAAAACTATATGCAACCAGTACCTCAACACCACAAGCAGGAGTGATTTCCTGATCACCAGGTACCCTCAGCATCAGACAAATGCTGCTAAAGTAACTCCTTCACCCTGCAAGCGTGTTCTCAGCCACTCTCTAGTACAGTTTGCACAGACCAGCACTGCACTAAGCTCTTGGGAAAGGACTGTGCATGGAAGAAAAAGCCTCACTGCTTGCAAAATCCTCTCCTATCTTACAAGGTCACAAACTAATCACTAAGCGATATAAGTAATAACGCTTGGTCATATAAACTAAAGTATTTCAACAGGTATTTACTCTTCTTCCTGCCCTATGCCCTAGTCCTCCTGCTGAACCGGCAGGCACGGGGCCTGAACCATGGCACCATCAGCAAAAACCACTGGGTACCTCTCTTCATTACTGCTGGTCCATTTTTTCTTTGGTAAGTTTGTTCCACGATGGTTCCAGATCTCCAGGGATTTTTTTCATAGCTTTTTCTATTTTAGGAACAAATATACAGACACAAGTTTCCTCCATCTTCTCACAAGTTCACTTAAGGAAAAGCACAAATACTGCCATTATCTCACAGCTTGGTTTTGGCAATTATGTTTTATAGAGAGCTGGACCACAAATAGTACTAGCGTGCTTGGAGAAACATTTATATTATTAGGATCCCGTTCGTATTTGCATCTCTCTGGCACCTCTGGCAGCTCTTTTCTCAATGTAGTTTAATACAGGAAAAACATACATTCCATTTTAAAACACAAACACACATGCACAAATTTACTTGTTAAAATAAAAAAAAAAAGAAAAATCCTAGCATTTGAGGAAAGGTTAAAGAGGACTTCATTTGATTCAGCCCCTCCCTCAATAACTCCAGTAAAGAAAGGCATACAGGTAATTTATGTTTTGGATATACAGAAGACAGGAAATGTTATTTCCCTTTCACTGTTTATTCTGAGAAAAACATGCATTTCTTCCATCAGCTGAAGAAGTTCAGGAAAGGCTTCACATTTGTCTTTTATTCTTTAAAAAGCAGCTATCAGGATATCAGCTCAAAGAAACAAAGAACATGTCTAGTGATCTGATACTTAGTAGTTTAAGAGAAAAAAATTTAACATTAAGTAAATTCACTATATACAGCATGCGTCACCTACAATACCTTGCTACCCTTTCAAAATCAAGTGTTGTACACAGATTATTTCAAGAAGGGGCAGGAATAAAACTTAATGCTGACTGGTTGAATGGAGAAACAGCATAGATACTGTCATAGGTGCAGGAGACTGTCCTTATTTCCTTCGACTTTTTCAGGACTTTAAGATGCTACAGAAGCTATTTCCACTGCCATTTCATTATGCAATGAGTGTGCTAATATACATATTAATCCAGATCGGAGGCATCTTGCATCACTAATGCATGTTTCTGACCACCACTTCCCCCTTTCCTGAAACTGCCTGAGACCTCCCAAACCCCAGCAAACATCACGGCATCAGATTACTCCAGTGTTCTAGAGCAGTATTTTGCTATGGCCTCAGGAGTTTTTCTGTATTTACACTCCCTAAATTGAAGCTTAGGATTCTAGAGTACAGCTCTGCAGCAACTTAAGCAGTTTTGACTAATTCAGATATAACTTAACTTGTAACCTAACTGCATTATGCAGCCATGCTTGTCTACATGCTGCTTTGGATAACTCCATCTTAATTTAGCAAGGCACGAGAAACATCCAGGACTTTGAGAGACAAAATTTCTATCTGCATTTCATAAACCGCTTTCAGCAGCAGCCTCCCTCTCCATCGTGCTGGCACAGTCACTTGTACAACCCCACACTCACTCCATCAAGAAGCTGATCCAGACAATTAACAACCCAGAAAAAACTTGTTTTCTGACCAGATTTGTTCCCCAGCCCCACACCACATCTATCCATGCAAACAGGAGCAAACAGCCAGGGGCAGGAACTGCTTATGCCTGCGCTGCCAAAACTGTCAAACGAGGCTATTGGAACATCTCCATTGGAGTTTCAGTCGCTAAGACTTTCAAGAAAAGTAATTTCAGGCCACCCATTTATCAAAATACAATGAATTCAATACCTCATCCTGAAGTCTACACACCCTTATTTTCCCTCTGTGAGGAGGTTCCTGGGTGGTTATTGAAGACTCTGGCAGCTCACCAGCAGAGTGCTGCAGTCACCCCTTCAGGAGACTGTATTTTCCTATAATTAATATACTGTTACCACCTTTTGCTAATTCATTGTACTTGACAAGTAAGCTGAGAAAATAATTGTGCTGCTAATACGCTACTGTATAAGACACCAGGATACAGTAATTGTCTCAAAGAAAACACTGAAGTCAGAAATCCTGTATTCTCCAACTCGCAGAGCAGGCTGTTGAGACAGAAAGAAAACCCACAGTGAATGATGGCAGTTTTCAGCCAGGGGTATAATCAGGAATGATGAATGGCTCCTTACCAGGAAGGAAAGAAAAACGGACATCATGGACATTAGAGGGGGGACAGGGGATGGACAGACAAAGAAAACCTCAAAAAACAAACAACCCCTCAATATATTGTCAATCAATTACAAGTCCCAGAGTAAAACTGGGGGGGGGGGGGGGGGGGGCAGGTGCGGAAGACTGCTGAACTAAAACAACTATTTTGCTTTAGCAGACAGAAAATTCTCAGTTAAGACTGAAATTTTATCCCATGATACCATGCCATCATTCCCATTATATAAGAATATGCAGTACTCAAAGACTCTTTCAGTAACTGGATAACGGAGAGGTCCACATCTGTGATTTCAGACACAAGACTGTCTGAAAGACCTATTTTCAGGTCTTATTGAAAGACCTTAAGACTTATTTTCTTGGGATTTATCAGGTCAGAACAGACCCTTAACGTTGCTCCAATGCACATTTTTAGCGACTTTAACTAAAAAAATGTTTTATATTAGAACTGAGGGGGGTGGGGTTGCTTCACTGGGCACTGGAATCAGATGTTTAAGATTAACTCAGCTTATGAACAGCCAGCACTCTGCAGTCAGCTCGGATCCTTCTTCAGACAAACATAGTTTTGGTTCCAACTGAAGGGAGATCTGCAGACATAGGCAGTGAAGAAGAGGAACAGCTACCTCAGTTAGGATATGCAAATTGGCAAGCACCTCTCCCCTCAGCATACTCTTTTCTTATTTTATTTTTTTTTTAATTAGCATTGCATTCACAAAGAATCAATATACAGTTTTAACTGACATTAATTCTCATTTTAAATAATCTATGCTTAAATTTCATTTTTCCACTTGAAATTCAAAATGCAAGTCCTCAAGACGAGTTTTAAAGAACTAAGATTTAATATTTCAGAATGTTAAACCCAGAGAGAAAAAAATTATCTGTAAACAAAGCCTTTTTGGTGTCCTCAAGAAAACAAGATAGAAATAAGGGTAAAATAAGGGATGGGACTAATCTTCTCACAGGCAAAGAAAGTAGACTTAGTCTCCCAGGACCTAGTGGGTCCTTTTTAGAAAAAGGGGAAGGTAGATCACCATGGCAACGGAGTATTTTATGAGATACTTTAGTACTGCAATATGCTATGCTATGAACATAATAGATAAGGCAAGAAGCAGTCCTCTTCCAAACAAATAGAAAAGCTTTTAGCAAAAACATGGAGTACATTTCTGTTTGCTGTTATTTCCAATAATGAAAAACTGATGTTGCAGAAGACACCACGGATATCGGTAACAGAAATTATTATCAAAGCTTAAATTAAATTCTCTGGTCGTTGGGCTACCTGATCAAAACATCTAAAGACCTACAAAGTCAATGAAAGAAAACTATTATGAGGGCAGAGTCAAACTTATTAACTGCTGGCCCAACTTCTATGCAGCGTACCTAAACCACAGCAGATTATTGCACATCTGCACAAAAATAAAAGGTGACAGAATTTGGGAGGGTGGTTGTAGGGACAAAGGGGCACTCAATAAAGGTGTCTTCTGTGGGTGGCAGTGGCAGACATTTCCACTGGCATTTGAGGGCAGGAGGGATCGGATGAGAAATTCAGATCAGACACATCACTAAAAACTAGAAAATATAACAAAAAGGATATCAAAGAGAATGAAAGAAGACCATACCCTAAAGAATAATTTAGAAATATCTATATTTCTGCATGAGCAGCAGCCAAGGAACTGGCAGCTGATGTTGGAATGTGTGTGTTCAATAGCTAAGCAGCAACAAAATCCAGCCTTATTGGTAAACACACCGTAGGAAGACGAGATCACTTAGAGACTGCTATAAGATATGATTGAGTTTTATTTTCGCTCTAATGATAATTTACTATTTTTGAATTGTTGCCAAGATAGCCATTTAGTTGTCTGCTATTTTTGAGAAGGCATCTAGAGTAATGACATAGATTTGTGTGTATTAACACCACCAAATAGGTTTCAGTCACTTATCCTGTAGATAACACTCATTCCATAGCAGCAGTGATGAAATCATTGTGTTAAACACAGCTAGGTCCACCTTGCATGGCTCAGACCTGAGAGAAGTCAGAAGCAGAACAGCGGCTGATGAAATGCATTTATTACAGAAGTAGTGGCATACAGTAGTAGTAGCATTTTCAGCTACTCGCACACACTGCTGAATTTTAAATTAATTGTAACCACACAGGAAAAAGACCTGGGGGTTGCTGTAGACAGCTCTCTGAAAACATCTGCTCAGTGTGCAGAGGCAGTCAAAAAGGCAAATGGAGTGTTGGGATGCGTAAATAGAATGACAGAAAGCCATGCCAAAAGTACTAATGTCACAAACAGAAATTAAGGATCAAAGATATTGTATTATCCAAATACAATATCCCACATCAGATACATGAAAAAGGCTTTAGAAATAAAGCAGAAAAATTAAAAAAAGCATTAGATGTAGGGGAAGACATCAACATGAAGGCAAACCAAAAATAAAGCCAGCTTACACTGGGGATAAATAAAAGGGGTACCATGCATTAAATAAAATGGGGAAAAGAGCACATGACAAGCCTGTCCTTTTTTCTCCCCTCTGAGAAGAGGTAGAGCAAGGAATGTATCCCAAAGATAACAAGTTTCAACTTAAAAACACAACAGCTAATTCAGATGGACATAAAAATATTATGTGCTTCTATACTGAATAGAGAAACAAAACCTTCTCAATTAATGAATTCACTGATTTGTAGTACTGAATGCAAGGCTCAGAGCTAAAAGCTCAGAAAATTGCAGTGGAAAACAGAGAACGCTTCCACCTCAGTCAGAAGACAACCGCAGACTGCCAAGACCAGTATCAAAGCAAAACCCCCAAAGTACCTCCTTTGTAGGTAGGTTATTTAATTTTGCCCACTCAATGGGCTTTTGTTCCCATCTCTGAGAAGATCAAGTTCAGCATCCTTCACAGTAAGATACAAGTTCATCACACACACCCCGTCCCCCTGCTCCTAGCACCCACATGCTATAACCATTTCCTTATAGATTTACTTCAGGAATTCTCTCTTCTTGATCCAGAGTTTGACAATAAGTCCCTGTCAGACTCCCACTGCAATCCAGCATGTTTACTCCTCGTATCATCTCCTCAGAGCATTCTTTTCTTTCCTTGAAAAAATACACCTGCTCATATACCATCTGACCCCAAACTTCTTGTTAACCTGATCGGTAATGAAAACTGTTTTAAGCCACTTTTATTGTTCCTGGTAAGAAGTTATCCTTGCCAAATATTATAGTTCTATTTGATATGCTACATCAGTGTATTCCAACAATGCTGAGAGTGAATAATAACAGCAGATAGGAAATAGATCATGAGTCTTTTTGTTCATTACTTCTGTGGCAAATTCCTGGGGCAATAGCTTTTACATATGCAAGGAAAGGAAAAGTCACTTCTTCCTTCTGTAGTTTTGTTTTTGTCTAACAGAAAAATTCCAGTTACACTTTCTAAAGCTCCTTGGAGCTGTCAAACTTATTCCAAGGATGTTCTGGGAATAAGAGTTATTATTTGAAGTTTAGTTACTATGGATAATACACTAATCAAAATATCGAGCAAAAGTGTAAGACACAAGCCAGCATTCCACAGATCCCGTCATCTACAAGGCTGCAGCTCAGTACTGGTCCTCATTTACTGGTCCCCACTGGCAAACAGTGACATTTGACCATCGCCAAAGCTAAACCAATAGAAATACTGCCATTTAGCATCCCAGTGCTCCATGATTTCCTGATTTAATATAAACAACTTTCTTCCAACTGATGCTTCATTTGGAGCAGAGCAGAAAGGAGCTGGCGAGCAGCAGAGGCGTGTTGGATCAGCTACACCCAGGGACGGGTCCACGCTGCAGGACCCTGTTTCTCCTCATTCTCCAGCATTAGCTTTGCTGGACTAAGAGCAGACACACTGCACGGTTCCCACATATACAAACCAAACAGATCTAGCTCTACCCTTCTGGATTAAAACACAACCTCTTGAGTAGCTATGGCCTAGTGATTTCAAGAGACACACGTTTAGGCATCCCTTGACCACTTGAAGCTTTGTTTATTTGGACAGGTACCCAGATAAAATAGCTACAAGTTAACATTACTGTGTGAGCAAGGCCCTAGTTATACAATTGCTTATTTAGGTCCTCTGCTGTATACAGCAAGGCTGTCTTTGCGGGGGTGGGGGGGAGATCAAGACCACCAGATATGGCTGCACATCCTTAAGTCTACACTACAGAGCTTGATTTTTGACAAAAACTCCCCATTTCCTATTAAAAACTCCTCCACTATATTTTTCTGCAAACCCAGCCTTGGCAGCAACAGTAAACAAAGCAGTCTTTGAAGACTGTAGTAGAATTTCAGCAACATAAAATAATCTTAAATCTCATGCAATTAAGCCATTAAACTTTTCTAACAGAAACCAAAATGGTCTTTTTGCTGAATAAAACATCTAAAGTTCATTCACTGATATGATCTTGATGCCCTACTTGTTACCTTTTTAACTAGGTGAAAAAAAAAGCCTGAATAGAGATTAAATAATACATGAGGTTTTTATCTAAAGACAACTAAGCTTAACTGTTACAGTAAAGCTTTCATCACTAGTAACATCTTTGCCAAGAGTATTTTCCCCTGCAGGCAATGTTGTTGGACTTAAATCAGAAAAAGTCAGTCATTTATGTCAGTCTATTCCAGCTCTGCTTTCTATTAAGACAGACTGAAGTCCTATTCCCATTGCAAGTGCTGGGTAAAATGCCTGTTTTCCCACATTTCATTCTCCTCTCTGTTCATGATGCCAGACCTTCACCTGTTTGGGTATGGACACTCAGTTTAAATTCCTCTAAGAAATAGATCCTGGTATCTAACAAAGATACAAGACAACCACAAAAATATACCCTTCACTCTATTAAAGCAAATTCTTCAGAAATAATCCAATCTTTTTTGCCCAGGTAAGCTTATACAAACATCTATGCAACCATTCCTATCTTGTGATTACAGTTTCTTTTCCAATTAATATTTCACCACTAGTAATTTAGACTTTGGGGAAGCATGTATTGAGGAGGAAGAGCAGGGAAAAGAGGTTTGAGGTTTTTTCGATACATTTGTTAAGCAAGTTTTCAATACATGAAAACTATCTTCTACTAATAAAGAATATCACGCAACCTTACTACAGCAGCAGAAGCACCGAACATGCCCACAGGATAAAGGTTTTCTGCTGCTTGATAGTGTTCTGCTTGCACTGAAAGCATTTCTGCAGGAAAACGTCACCGTCATGGGAAAATACTCATCTTAAGATCTACAACAGGTTTATGCACAAGAAGATGCTCATTTTCCCAGAGAAAGGGTCCCCACACTTGATGTCTGCAAGAATATAAATATTATTTTGTTTTGCAGGTGGGAGAAATGTAAGTGTTTTGCCTGACTGTGAACATTTTCATGACCATTTTATCAGGCTTAGCCATACTCACACCACAGAACAGAAACTTTTTTTTGTGATGAGTACATACTTTCAACAAGGCCATTCTATTTTTTTTTTATATACTAGAATTGCCTTTAGACATTTAAAAGAAAGTTCCTGTGAAGGATTCTGCACACACACCTGTCAATTCAACACACCAAGTAGCAGTAATTCTCTAAAAAACACAAACAGGATATTTTTAAGTGAGAGAATAGACACAAACTTACTCAACTCAAATGCTGGTACATCCTTTGCCTTCCTATTCCCTGAAGCAAAACTCCTGCCTGCCTCCCTGCCTCCCTATGCTCCCTTAGAAAAGCTTCCCTTTTCATGACATGTTCTGTTCAAGAGTCTTAAACATTAATTAAGCCTAACAGTCTTCAGAGATGTTAGCACAGCTATAAAAAGGTTTCTGAATCGAGCGGCTACTAAAGGAACTGGCATCTGATCAAATTTTCAAGAGGTATGCTCCCTGCTTTATGAATAAATCAAGGAATTATCAGTTTTTTAAAGTCTCCAGCACTATTTTAGCTCTTGGTGCCTCATGTACATATTAACAGCCCTATTTTATGGATTCAGCATCTGAGGCATAATGAACCTAAGGGGATACTAGTAGCAAAACTATGAAAGACTCCAATCCCTTACCTTAGCCAGAAGATTACAGTTCTTTGTGGCCTTTTTTTTTTTTTAGTATACATATTTATATATTTGGCAAGAAATTAAAAGCTGACTGAAATATTAAAAGATAATTCTATATTTTCTACACACTACAGTGTCTAAGTGATGAATACTTTAATCAGGGACAGCTTCTCAATCACAGGTTAGCTTGGAAGACCCATTATTTTGTTCTGGTTAATTTTAAGCACAGCTTTCTGAGATGCTCTATGAATGAAGTACATGCTTCTGTGGACTGGGGCATATTACCACTAAGAATGAAAAATTCTAGCATTAACTAACACATTCATGATAGTTCAATATTTTACTGTACGGTCACATCAGCCCAAAATCCTAACGGAGCTCAGAAAGTCAAGGCTTCAGAAGTCAACTGTACCACGGTCACTACTATACGGAAACATCTAGTCACTCCCACTATTAGAAGAGGATACTTTAGGCAGGAAGACTGGGGAAAAACTTTCTGGGTCTACCTAACTAATCTATACATAGCATAAATGTATAACAATCTAATATGACAAGAACAAAGGCCTTATAAGGATTACCAGAGCTATCATGAAATTTACACTTATATCTTACAAGTTTAAAGCAGTTGCCTCCAAGGAGAGAAACCCTTCAGGGAAAGCTGCACTGAACTCTTCTGACCAGCCCTTTTCTATCAAGTAACCATATGGTTTTGTGATTTTCTCTTCACAATACTGAAAAAACCCCAACACTTTTGGAAGTGTAACTACAGGAGAAAAACACCAAATATTTGCATACAAACAACATACATCAGAGCTGAACATTTCTAACCTAGCCAAATTTCAGTATCCTGTGACTGGAAAAAAAAAAAATCCCACTGAAATAAATAACCACAGAAGTTATCTTGCAAACTCCAACCCAGAAGCTTCAAACCATTTGAAATTACGCTGCATGCAGACAGTGTTGCAAAAACACAACTACATCTTTCCTTGGTCAGAAACAAACTTTTGCAGAGAATATGAGAGAGTACAAAGTGGTTACGGAGCAAACCTATACTGTGCTTAAACTCTCTGTAAAACATACATGAAGCCAAACAGAGGAACTGCCTTCTCTTTGTCTTGCTCTTCTAAGGAAGTGCAATGCAGCAGCGAGGTTCAGCTCCAGGCTTCCCCTTTTCCACCACACAGCAGGGACGAAGCACTCCTCCCTGCTCCGCTTAACACAGCAATAATGGGCCTGGAACTGCCAATTATGTCCAGCTTTGCAAAACTGGCTTCTTGTTACAAATGCAACATTGCAGTTTTCCACTGAGAACTGTTGCCTGCTCACTCTACCGTAACTACAGGAAAAGCCCATTTCTGCAATCTAGAAGAGACATCAGCCAGTATGATCAGTAGTAGGAAAAGCACTTAAAGGACTTGCCCTTATCCCATGAAAACCTCAAGTAACAATGTAATTCCATCCTTCCTTAGATATTTCACTGTGTGCCCAAGAAGATAAGGTACGCACTGCTCATTTAGTGGTTTTAAACAAAAGAGCTGCCCTCCTAACAACATGGCACCTAATACCAGTGACTGAGAAAGCCCAGCCAGTATTCTTTTCACTTCCATATTAGCCACCAACACAAGAATGGGCAACCTTACTAACTTAACAAGGCCCACATTAAAATATATTCATAAGACAGGGCAGGAAGACAAATACCACATGTCCTGGACAACCAAGGGAACAAATTCAGGGAATACTCCCCAGGCATGAGATGACCACAGCATCTGCTACACAAAGGAGCTGAGTAAGGGCATCACCACAGAGCCCTGCACCATAACAGTCCAGCTGCCTGCCGTTCAGCTGCTTCCCAAGGCTTTGTATTTTACCCTCAGCAAGCCAACCCTCATGCAACTGTGGAACTCGGCAAGCCTTATGGCTCTCAGATTTCAAAGTGGGTCTAGACATGATAGCACTCCACTGGCACTCTGGGGCTTCTCTGGAGCACCCCATGCGCCTCCAGGCAAGATCCCCCCCTGCACGGGAATCCAGACTTCCACACTGGAAGAAACACGCACATCAGCTTCTGAAGCAGTAGGCTGGTTTTATTTGGACAATGCCAGAACAAGAACTGATTCTTAGAGGACAAGCCTGAGCTCCGTATCTTGCACATGCAGCTTGCAGGACAGCCACTCCCTTAGATATCATTTCAAACCACCTCTGTCCTCTCCTCCTCCTTCACCCTCCTCTCTCACTCTGCCTCTTCAGACAGCAGAACAGGGGGAGCTGTGTTCCAGGGCAGGCATCCCCATCATCTCCAACCCAAGCAGCTCCCCATCTCTTCCAATTCCCAGTTTGCAGAGAGATGCGGTTACAGGTGGACATCCCAGCCGGGCACAGTTCCGTGACATCTTTAACTCCATCCTCCTTGTGCCACTGTACACCCCAACGTGACCACACTGAACATGAAGCTACACCATAACATACCCTTCAGAGGCACTTAAGTGAGTCTGCTGGCAATTGTGCAGCACTTCCAGACTCACCTCCCCTGTATCTAAGATTTGCAGCTACCCAGAAACTCCACAGTAGCACAGACCCATTGCCAGTGACATGATCTACTTCTGATAAGGGACTTGTGCTTGAATTGCTTGTGAGTGGCACATGGCTCAAGAGTCACTTTAATCCCTGGGGTTCAAGAGTGTAAAAAAAAAAAAAAAAGATAGGTAAGGTCTCTCAGACCTATTGCATACTAAAACTAGAGCCATTCCCTGGTGACAGCAGTGTGAAAACACATTTTCATAGTAGTGCTAAGGAACAGAAATGGAAGAAAGTATCCTTTATAAAGATTTCACTTAAGTGTCCTCATTAAAAGGGAGGAACAGTAGCAGTGTGTAATCATTAATGTCATCCAATATATTTTTGAGTCCCCAACACTCAATTATATTTATTGAGACTCCAGAAACTACCACAAACAATTTGAGAGCATGTGGCATCTGCTACTTCTAAGATGAGTCATAGTAGGAAATTCCCCTATATTTTCTAGGAAACAGTTTAAGCAGCCAATGATTGAAGCAGTGATCTGACTATGTATGCACCCACAGAAATGAGAAGAAATAACTTCTATCAATAAATGCACATTATATTTAACATACTGACTGCAGATTTCAAATAAGAGATTACAGTTAGAAAAAATATTTTGGGAAAACATTCCCAAGTTTAATTTGAATGGAACATAAATTTTTTCGAGATACATTAAAGGACAGAAGAGACTGGAAGAAAGAGAAACTAATTTAAATAAATTGAATGAATCTGAGGACATTTTGAAGGAGGAAAGCAAATACACAACAGAACTTCACCACCTCATAGCACTTGCCTACATTTTCAAGTGCTATATCATTAACTGTATAATCTCTTACCACATCTGTCCCTCCCCAAACTTTAAATAATCTCAGCTCTCTGCCCCCAGTTTCTGTCTTATCTAAAACTACAAAGGATCAAACTTCTCACCTTCCAATTTCTCTCCACTCCAAAATACAACACTAGAAATGCCTCATTTCCAACAGGCATACTCCTTCCCCCTGACCCCAGATGGCCCGTATCACAGACAATTCGCATTTACTCTGCTGACAGCTAGATCTTCACACTGTAGAGCTGGTTCATTCTATTCCTCCCCTCAGATGCTTGACAGTCCCATGAAAACCTCTCAGAAGATACACCCATAGCAGCAGCAGCCATCTCTAGATTGGCCTCAGGAGTAAAACTCAGTCTGTCCTGAACTTAAAAGCATCCTGGTTATGTTTGCCTCTCACTTTCCAAACAGTCTGCCGCTACCTTCTATAAGAGAGGGACTGCAATGTGCAAAGTCTAAATTTAACTAAGTTCTAGGTTTGAAGTTGGTCAGTCAGAACAATACGGATTTTAAAAGTCAGGTCAAATTACCAGATGACCTTCTAATGAAGGAATGCAACTTCACTGACAACATAGAATTAGTTTTTACTTTAGTAGGTACGAGGATATGTCTTTTGCTAGGCACAAATTCAAGACCTAAACCAAACTTTTATGAAGTTATTTTATATTGTTTTGACCAATTTCAACATTTTTACTCCATGGTCAATACAGCTGCAAGGAAACTGGGAGGATACAGGATTTCTATGAAGATTCATCCAGTCTTGGAGCATCGGTTGTGTACTTCAAGCTATGATACATTTTTGGTTTTGACTTCTAATCTGATAACAAGAGCTCAAACATTTGTGTGCAAGTAGCAAACTAATAACACTTCCAGATAAGCCCTCAGGCTCCTAGAATTACTGAATAGCAGTAGTCTCACCTTCAGATAGTACAAGATGGCCTTCTTAAATTACCAGGACTCTTGATAAAAATCCAGAAGGACAAAAGAGAAATTCCACCTCACTTTTGAATACCTGAAAGTTACATTCTCATCTATCAATGGAGTGAACTTAAATCCACCACAAACCAGCAACACCCTAACACATTAGGTTGAACTACTTGGAAGGACAGTTGCTTACACCCACCAATGACACAGAATAAGATTCACTGTTTTTCACCATGAAAGTGACTGCAAAGAGAGTTAAAAGCCCTAGCATTTGAGTACACCAAACGTTTTGCTATCCCAGTAACAGTCCATAAGAGGGAGTTTGGTCTTACTGAGAATTAGTTCCCAGACTCACACAGGTTCCCTGTACAACAACAGAGGAGGCATTAGCTCTCTTAAGACAAGACACTTTCTATAAAATGGGACACCACCCCATTTATCTGCAATATTTATACTGACAATTAATTTCTCCAAGCATGAACTTGCATATATATTCCTACATAGCTCAGCTAAATGTGGCACTACATTTGAATAGTCTAATGCTATTGTAATAAATTGTCCTTGTTGACATACTACTGCTAAATATCACTACTAATACTTAGTACTTGGCGGTTGACAAGTGCTTAATTATCACAGCAGCATTGTAACAAGAAGTGTAAGAGCAAGTTCAAAGAAGCAATTGGAAACTTTCACTCCACTGTAAAAGTTGCTTATTCTGAAATCAGTGGCATAAGCAAGACTTCCACATCAGGTGATAAAACTGACCATAAGAACACACACAGCTTTCCCCAGCACTCACAGAACCCCCTTGCCAGCATCAGATGTAGCCTAGATGATTTTATTTTTTTTCCAGCCATTGAATTTTCTTTAAAAGATTCCCGATGAGGGGATTTTCAGGTATGACCTGATATAAAATAGCTGGAATTCTTTGCAAATATTTACAATAAATTAAGGGTTTGTGCCAAAATACCACTACAGTTGGTAGCAGCGAAGTAGGGCACAGACCTGCACTGTAGCAATCTGTAGCTGGTTTTAGTTCTGAAGGAGAATACCAGTTTTATCAGTATTTCTTCTCTTTTCAGACATCATGTGGCCTTCAATTGCAAAGCTGCATTCATTCAATACCAAAGCAGAACCAAAAGATGTCAATACAATCATATTGATATATGCAATATCTTGTTTCTAGCTGCAACCAGTGCTACACAGATGCGATGAAGATACAAAATATGACGATTATAACCAAAACATCTATATACATAAATCCATTCAAATCCCAGGTCCCTCCTGTTTTCCAAAAACCGCAAATCCAAATTCCCTGAAGCAACAGGAAAGTGTGTTAGATGGGGAGGCCTATGCACACAATGGCAAAAATCTGCCCTAACGTATTTTAAGTTATGCTACAGGAAGCACTATTGAAACACAAACCAAAACAAAACAAATTTGTCAAACGGATCTCTGGGAGTCTGAAGAAAAGCTCACACATAGCTGTTTCAGGAAACCTGCTCAGCAAAATGGCCATCACACATTTGTCACGTTTCACCTTTCTAGTAAAGCATCAACTCTATGCATAAGAGTTTGTATTAGTATAAGAAGCGTGTATAATTTAAGCACAATTATGTGTATTATGCAAGGTATGCTTGCACCCCTCTGCCTTATTTCCCTCTCTATAAAGAATAAAACTGTGGCTTCTAAGTAGCTTAACTGTTTGATGGACAAAAGTACACCACTGCTGCTCCCCTCAGTCACAAGAACTACATCAACTGATTTTCCAGAGCTGGGAAGGTTTAAGATTCAGCAGTATCGCCAAACAGTAAGGACTGCTGGGCACATGATGTCAGTCATCACTGAAGTTCCACCTGAAGAACACTTGCAGGACATATGCAGTGATCTGGTTGCCCCAATTTAATTTTCAGCTGGCAGTGCTCACAAAGCACAGCATTCCTGAGGTGCCCTTACAGGATGCAGAAAGAGCTCGGCGTTAAATTGTTTTCAGTTCAACACTGTGCACTCATAATTCTAGGCTAAATTACACTAAAAGGCACCAGGAACCTTACACTGCAGCTCTACATTCACCTAGTCTGGATGAAGGGAAAATCCAAAGATTTCACCTGTGCTGGTACCGGATCAAGTAGATTTAAACTGGCCTTTTCCACAGAGTATAATTCAGCTACCCTACTATGCACATATAGAGCAACTATAGCTTCAAAATGCTTCTTAGAAAAAACCCTGAAGTACATTTGCACAAACCCTTCAATTTAGAGACCACCAGCTCTCAGCATTGCATCATTCATACCTCTAGTCAACAGCTGAATAGGAGCACTGGCATTTTAAAATAGTTTTTAGAAAAAAAAAATTTCATGTACATTATTGCTATATGAGTGTTACTCAGGAAGACAGAACCATTTCCATGGCATGTTAAGAATAACACAGCAGGCAATCATCCCATAGCTTGCCATGTGTATATTTATTAACCAACCACCATACTGTAAATATGACCAGTGACATTTACGCCTACAGACTGTAAAATAGTTTCCAAACCTGCAACTGAAATGTCAGTATAAAGCTTAAAAATTAATACACGAACTGAGCAGAGGAAGCCCCACCACTACGCAAGAGCAGAACTATTAGAGTATTTTGTCACCAAAGATGGGCCAATACCCTAGAAGCGCTAAGGGAAGTACAAGCAGCAAGGCCATTTCATGTCTGAATGATTAAGACATTTAACCATTTATTTAATTTCTATCATCATGTTAATTTTACAGCTATTTCAATCATACATTCAACACAAAGACTAAGGGAAAAAGAGCCCAAGTGTGCACTCTGAAGTGCAGCACTCCAAACACAGGCTCCAAGAGCATCCTAATCCTTCCATCCTATCACCCACCACCAGAAGAGACTGGACTTTCTGAGCAAGATAAATTAACCGTCAAAACAAACAAAATGCTCTGTAAATCTCAAAGGGTAACCCAACACAAATACTAAACAACCTGGTAGATTTTAAAGACTACACATAAACCAAAGTGTCCTTCAGAAGGCTGTACTATCTTCCAAAATTGGGACACAGAGCACAAGCACTTTAAGGATAAGGAACAAGATGACCAGCACAAAAAGAGAAGTGTATCGAATTCATCTGAAGCACCTTTTTGACAGCCAGTCAAAATATATCATAACTGAAATTAATCATGGGTCAGTAAATGTTCTAATGCTCAGAAGCTATTCAAACATTCCACAGTAAGATTTTGTTTTCAGGTATTGCATTTGTCCTTGGAAGTTTTTGGGGGTTTGGGATCTGGGTTTAAGTCAGTCCCAACCCAGACGGCACAGCTTCTTAACTACCTGCTCTAAGACACACTTCAGCAGATAGATTCGGCAGCCTTACATATGGGTTCAAGATTTCCATTTGCACCACCAGAGGTTTCTTGATTCAATTCAGTAAACACACTATTTGGCACGTAATTTAGGAGGGAGGACAAAATTTTAAAGCTGCTTCTGAAAACAGTGGAATATGCCCAGATTACTACATAAAGATTCTGGAACAGCTACAAGGAATTCAGCTACTGTTACATAGACTTCTGCCTCTGTTGGCCTGGAAATGCCTCTTAGCCCTGTACTTCCTTCCAGAGTTGGTTTATGCAACCAGTAATTGAAAGCATTTACCATCAGGTGTTTCTTATTTAAAATCAGACACCGTAGATCTCAATGCAGCTTCTTGAGCAGAAAGTGTGAAAGAACCACCACAAAGATAACTGCAAAGGTAGACTGAGCCTAACATGAGCTTGATGAATGAAATGGTCTCTTTGGGGAAAGAAAAAGACAGCAAGAGCAGCAGATCCTTCAAGATCAACCTAAAAGATATCAATTTTTCTGCTATTACCAAAATATCTAGGATACACCTGTTCTGCTGACAGAGGAAACCTTGCTCTAGATTAGAAGTCTTCAGACTATCACAACCAAACTGAGTCAGCATGAGACAGTTTAAAGCAGTATAAAAATAATTTCTGAACACATTGTTTAAGAGTAAATGAGGACAGAAACTATATGCCCTGGTACACCGATATGGCAGCACTTCCCTATCATGTCAGTGCCACACTGTTTATTAAAGGTTACCATGAGTCATAACTACCTCTGCTCTTTCACTCCCAAAATTATAGCAGGGTACGTTCCCCTGCACACAGAAAGCTTTTCATCTCTTCTGATCATCGCTGGTTTTAAGAGCTGTTGTGACAGGTCAGCAGATACAGACAATACTTAAAACTCCAAATGCTGTTTACCAGCCTTTCTGAAATGAGCTGATGGTTTCACAGCTATTCCTGACAAAGGGCAGCCACACAATTTCTGCAGCTGGCAGTCTAATCAAAGACCAGGAGACAACTTAGGATCCTCAGACTCTCTCTTGTTATCAGAGACTGAAGGATACTATCTGGTGCAGAAAAAGCATGCGTGCACTACTGCTGCTACTATGGCAGGCAGGGGGCTTCCATCCATGAAAAAATTCTTTTATTTTCTTTAAGTTGGCTTGGAATAAACACTATCAATGCTGCAGCAAACGCACATGGCCATTCACTTGATGAGGGGATTGCTGAGTTTTGGTAGCCTTTAGTGGCATCTACAATGGGGGGGAAGAGGCAGGGAGCCAGGAGAACATTGCTGTATGCATCTAAAAACCTTGTTATTTTTAATAGTGCATTTTAATATCAGTAACCCTGAAGCAAAATGGTTAGAACATTTTCTTCCATCGGTGTTCTGATAGCACACCAAGAGCTTTCAAAAGGTGGATATTTTGGGCCAGTGCAGCCAGAATGATCCCAGGAAGGAACGCTCACCCACTGTGGCAAAAATCAACATAGGAAGGGTGAGTTCATTCATCCATTAAGCTGAAGAGCTTAAAATGGAAACATTCTGTATGTCTCTCTTCAGGCCAGGATGAACAACCAACAAAAATGAATTACTACTACAGCAAGTGACTGGAAAACATGCTGATGGAAACTGATTATATCTTTTGCCCTTCCCTCCTACCTATTAAAAAGTCCATATGAACAAATTATTGCATGTTGTTGCAAAGAGAGAGCAAAATCAGATCCACTATTTTTACTTTTTTCCTTTAAGGAAGCTTTTGTGTTTCTCCAGCTACAGAGGCTGATCTGCAAGGTCTCACCTCTCCTTGCAGTCCCTACTATGCTTATATTCTTAGATATGGATGCACAACTGCAAAAAATCAACAACAGATAGAGATACTTGCAAAATGCATCACACCAAGTCCTGCAGCTTTGGAGGTTTAAAAAGACTTAAAGGTTTAATGAATAAAATTGGGGTGAAGAAGTCATCTATGTTTAGTGCATTTTGGTATAGAAAAAATTCTTCAAAACAATAACTGACAGCTTCATTTACCAAACATTCTGATTAAAAACAACAAAAAAAAACCCCAAACCACCAAAAGATTCACATTCACAATGAGAGAGTTGGAAGCTAAAAATAACCAGCCAGCTGCAATTCCCACCTTATGTGGCTAGGCAGAAGTGCTTTGCTCTCCCCCTCCCCAAGCACTCACTTCCTTCTTCGTTGCAACATCAGAAGATGAACTTGATGCTAACAAGCCACAAAGTCCTGCCCAGAATTTAAAGTCACACCCCAGTAATTACATAAAATAAACTCTTAATACAAGTGGTTAAAAAAAAAAAAAAAAAAAAAAATCTATTTACTCCACTTCGGTTTTGCTTTTAATTCCAAAATATTTTGACTGGTCATAAAATAAAAAAAGTAATTTTCATTTCTGAGGTTTGCATTTTCCACCCAGATGTCTCATTAATTTTTTTTTTTAAATCACAGTGTAGAACATCAGCATGCTCATTTATCTTGCCACTATGCCAATACAGGGATCAATAACCCTGAACACACAACCTTTTAAGAACCAACATTTTAGGTGTATTTGATCTTCACTTTTTGTACAGAAAACATAAAGGAGGATAGCAATAGTGGGTGAAGGAGAAAAAACAAAGGAAACTTAGGATAACATAAAGGTAGAACTCAGTTGTGCAGATGTCCCGCTCAAAAGGTGGCCCTAGATAGCAGATTAATATATAAAAGCAGCAAAAGTCCTCCAAAAATCTTTGCAAGCTTCCAGTAAAAAGGCAATGCATTCTCCTCTGACCTGACCTCTCTAAATAAAAGGCAGCACACACAAATGCATAAACAGAAAAAGCCCTCTACAATGCATACAGTTTTTCCCCTGAGAAGACAGACTAAATCACATGACAGTTATTAAAAAAACCAAACTTTGTGTTCTATTGGTACCGTGACACTAAAAAGACCACTTAAAAACCCACCAAGACCAGGAGATGGCTCCAGGTCATAGAGCTCATACTAACCCACCTCCAAGAGGGAACACTACCTGTTGGGTACAGCAGCCTGGGCAGGGTGTGCCACATACCCAAACCATAACCAAAACCTTCCTTATTGCATATAAATGCAGCTCCCTGGCCACCACTTAACCACTGAAGTGCAACAGCCTGGTTTTAAACACTCTGTTTTTTAAAAACCCAAAAAAACCCACCACAACTCCTCCTAGTTGCTTGCCCCAAACCAGCACAGACCCCTGGTGACTTGAAGGACAGCCATCTGTTTCATTAAGTCAGCTTGAGCTTTGCAACAGTTTTCTTAAATCAATCCTCAGCTGGGGGGAGGTAGATTCCACCCCACATCCCTCTTCTACTAATAGTAGTAGTAAACACTTGTGGTTCTGTGACATTAGCAGTCAGCACTAGGAAGTTCCTTCTGCCAGGCACCCAAGATGAGAGTGATAACTCTTCACGTACACAGTTCTACCATCTCCCACACAGCTTTTGAGCTGCAGGAATACAAAAGCACAGGATACTGAGGGACTTTCATCCAGACACTCAGCGTTCAGCAGAACTTCGCAAGAGTTCTTAATTTATGAATGATGACACAAATTAAGCTGTCCTTTTTGTTTAAGGCAACCGGGAAGACAGAGATCATAAATACAAAAGTTGACTTCCTCTCTATACACCCTTGAGACTCTTACCCACAACTTCACTGACAACAGCTGCAAATGCTCTTTGGATGGTGAGGCCCTGCCACCAGAAGCCAAATGTTCTTTAACCGAGATGTTTTATCCTTTACGCATTCACCACAAATTCCCTGGATGGCTTTGGAAGCCAGGTGGGCTTAGCAGTGCTCGGAAAGATTTCTGTTGGCTGTACTGCTTACCTAAACTAAAGAACTTCCTAAATAAAAAAGCAAACAAACAGAAACTTTCCTCATTTTTATTAATGAAACAGTCTATTTGAAGAAAATTAATATGCATTGGTGCTTCCTTTTCTAACTTTAGGTTCTCTAAAGTTCTCTTTAGGTTCTCTAAGGTTCTCTTGCAGTATATAACTGCAAGTAATTCTCTCACTTCAGGAACAAATAGGACAATATTAAGAAATAACTTTTCACCTTCACATGATTCCTGTCCTGTGGTGCCATGACCTGATGTTTTAAAAAGCCATTGTACATCTGAAGTATGAAATAAAAGTTTGTTTGGCAATACCTGTTTGCTTACATGTTATCATCTTCTAGTCAATATTCTCAGTGCATGTGAGAGAAATATTCTGCTTGGGGTTTTCTCCCACTTCTTAAGGCAGGGTATTTTTCTATGTAGGCTATAAAACACTGAACAACATGCAGTAAAATATGTCAGCCTTTAAAAAACCTTTCCTTCTTTATATCACATATCTGAACACAAACCCATTAAAAAAAAAAAAGGCAGGTGCAAGTAATATAAAGTACCAAACTTGGGTTTCCTAAAAAAGCACTTCAGAAAACAAGGTAAAATAGAGTGAAAGGAGGGTGTGTTAATTATGATTCAAGTCTTCCCCTGCAGATTGCAGCCAAAGACAACACAAATGCTGCCAGACCCAGGTAATGAATAAGAAACAGAAAGTGAAACTCACTAATTTACTCATTAACTTAAACTCAACAGTGGTATGGGGGTTTTTTTGTTTGGTGGGGGGGTTTCTGGAGGTTTTGGGTTTTGGCTTTTTTTTTTTTTTTTTAAAAAAAGAAAGATAAATCACAGTATAATTTAACAGTATGCCCCTACTTCCTTAGAGGGAAGTTCCTACCTTCCAGCCCCATCCTCATTCCCCATCTGCCTGTTCCTACCCCCAGACCACTGGCTTTGCTACACATAGTTATTTTGCAGCTGGATCAGTTTCCTAATCCGTATCACAGGTACGTGGCAACACAACTCAGTGGGAGAAGGAGAAGCTAAAGTAACAGCCGATTTTAATTCAGCAGTAACATCAGCTTAAAATTCATGTTAATTTACAGACTCATGATTTTAAACTTCATAATCAATTTCATGCTCCCAAACCCCTGATCCCTACCTCCTCAAGCCCTGTGTTTCAATAAGAATCCAAGTCTGTATTCTTCTTTCAGTCAATACATTTCAAATCCATCAAGACACAGAAAACAGCTTATGTATATAATCATGAAGAGATGAAACTCCAAAACCAAATAAAAATGCATGGATTTAGACCTCAGTCATCAAGGCTGTATCTTGACCTTCAAGTACGGAAGTGTGGCACTGCTGAATTTTAAGGAAGTTAAAGTTTAATAAGATACCATTACTAATGGCTGACAAGATTATTTAGTTTTGGAAAAAACCCCTGATATCCAGTCTTCCCTAAAATGGGGTTTCCTCCTTTCTTGCATAGTGGCTTATTATAATGCTGGCCAGAAGAGATAAAATTCTGTCAGATATTTTATAAATATACTCTCAAACGAAATTTTTAAAAACCACAACAAGAGCATACATGCAGAAGTTTCACAGTTGTCAAAAGACAACCTGAGCTTGAAGATTGCCAAATCTTAGGAGGTTTTTAATATTTGATTTACACCTTTTAATACTAAGGACTAAAATTTCTGTTGCCCAATACATGTTTTTTAATCTTTTGTCAATTTACAAAGTGAAAACATGGCAGATTAAAATACCTAGGCAGATACACAAGAAAAATTCAGCTGAATACATAGCATTTCTTTTGGCAAGAAGGTGCTAAGGGCTCACTAGTGGCAGGATAAGTAATCATCACAATGTTAAACTGCCAAAATTCACTTAGGCTACGGCATGACCTGCATGCAAAACCAGCCGTGAAATAGAAAAGAAACGCTCAAGGCAGACTCAAGCATTAATGCATATGCTCTAGTTTTACTCCAGACCACTGCAGTGCTCCGATATTGCAGCAGTCTCTATCTACCCAGGGTAATTGAAGGTGAAGCCAGGAACAGCTACTATCATAGCTTCAGCTATTAAGACTCCTTAATGAATGGTCTAACAATAACCCAGGCTTAACCAGCTCTCTCATTCCGAGGGCCTTAACCATAATAAGCCCCTTGAACATTCCTACAGTGTTTTCTGAAGATCTCACAGCATGAGGCTACCAACTGTGCTCCCATAGCCTTGTGAGGCAGGTATTAGTCAACTTTTTTTTTTTTTCCATTGAAGTACAGATAAAAAACTTGAGGCAGAAAGCTAGCAAACGACTTCCCTGTGGATATGCAGCTGACTAGTGGCATACAGAATCCAGATCTTCCAGATTCCAGCCCTGTCATCAGCCAAAAGGCCATCATTATGAAGAAAGAAATTAGTCTGTTCTTATAAATAGCATTTGAATATAAGCCTTCCTAAAATATTTGCAAGGAGTTGACCTTAAACACCAGCAGAGCTGCACTGGTAGCCTGGGGCTCCAGTCACTAGCCTGCATGTCAGCAGACCAGGGTTCTTATCCCTCTGCTTCTCTGGATGTCTCCAGAGCCTGGGTCTGATACGAACTGTGTAACAGATCAGACCACAGTCTCATTTGACCACCTCTGGCTGGTTTGGGCTCAGCATATCAAGAAACAGTAAAGACAGTTCAAAAATATAAACAATGTTGTTCTAAAATACTCAGGTAGCCAGGAAAAAGAAAATAAACAACAAGCCTTAGTCAGCAACTTTCTGCTACTTTATTCTAAGGCACTAAATGATCACGGTCAGACTGGCAGAAATCTCACTATAACATACAGCTGGAAACCTGAAACAGAAAATGTCCCCAACACACCTGAAATTTGGACCACTTGTCCAAGTTAATATTGAGTCAGCCTTTAGGATTTGAACTGCTCTTATTGTATATCACACATTCACTTGCAATTTCTGCAGCTCTCAGATAGGTAAGTACACCTGCAGCAGGTCTAATTCCTGGACTACATTTCCTGCAGCAAAATACTATGCCCAATACTGATTTCGCAACAACAGCAGCAAAAAAATTTCACTTGAAATTACATACTTTCTGGTAAGGCAACCCTAAAATACAAAGTTGAAAATTGCAAAAGCAGAGCTAAAGTAAACAAACTAGAAATACGACTGTGTAGAAAAAAGTAATTCCAGTAGTTGCTCATTTATTCTAGTTTTAGATACCTGCATTACTACCTCCCACCCACCTGGGCCATCATCAAGTGCTGAACACACACCTTTACAACCATAACAGGAGCTTTTTGTCTATGGGAAGAGCTGAAAATGAAAAGCTTGTTATCTTCTGTGGGGATCCTCCACAGAGAAAAGACACCATGCAGAAACATACATAAGAAATTTTGAGAAATAACTGCCCGAGTTGAACAACAAGTTGGAACGTTTTTATTTCTATTCCTCACTTTAGGAGCAAAATGCGGTTACAGGCAGGAGAGCCATAAAATATTCCTATTTTTGGCTGCCTGCTTCCCAAATGACAAAAACCTCATGACTATGAAAACATGAGCCTCTAACACTTCAGCTGAAGGCTCACGTCTCTTAATGCAAAAGCAGCAGCAGAGTCAAAATTCACTGCATTCTCCACAGGATGACAAAACTCATTGCATTAGTATGCATTAAAGCACCGCCTGACTGTGGCAAAGCGGATGAGACCTGACTCTTAACAGAGACTGTTTCCATCCCAGCTCACATTTAGGTCTCAATTATCTTATCTGCTTTGCCACTCGCATACTTTCCAGATAAGAAATGTTTTCCCCCTCTTTTGAAAGACGCTTAGAGTTAAAACTGAAACCACAGCCAATGTTAAGATTAAAAATGTTATAAATTAAAACTCATTTAAGGCTAATACTTTTTTATAAATATTCTGTGTACAGGTTGAAACTGGGAACTAGAATTAATTGACATGCTGTGTAAGTTTTAGTAACAGTAGTATGTTCTGCAACTGGAAAGGGAGTATTTTCTTGACTTCCAGTTTGTTCACATGGCTTAGGTCAACGATCAGTTCATCTGAAGTTGAGAAACTGCTTAAGAGTTGGGAGGGGGGGGGGGAGCCTGTTTTCCTTTTCCAAACGATGACTAAGAATGAGGCAAGCAAAGGGAGGATCTAAGATCCTGAAGGCGATGGTAACAAGAGGTCATTAGTTAATTCCCTCAGTGATAGATACTACTTCCTTTATTAAATAACATCAGGTTTTAATGATGTCAATTTTTTTTTTCTTCATAAGGATACAGCATACTTAAACTTTACCTGAAGCAGTCAAAATAAGCAGAAAGAAACACACAAGAAACCCTGAACTGAAAGGCAGATTTGTCATAAACCAAGTAAGAAGTAATAAGACTCATCTGATTTTTATGCAAAAACTTACAAAGTTGAAGGAGCATATATATTTGTTCTTACAGATATTGTGTATCTTTGGCCTAACAAAAGCAGTACCAAATCTGGCATAAAGTTTGTTTTAACCAGTACTTTAATGTTTACAAATAAATTAGATTTTTCATTAGGAAAAAAGACAAACACAAACACCATTCTGAGGTTTAAATGAAGGTTCCTGCTTATTGCTTAAATCGTTTTTGAAAAAGCTTAATCAATGTAGTCCTATGACCAACTATTTATTATCTGTATTACGGCAGCACCTGTAAGCTTCAGTTACACCGTAGTAAGACCTACAAAGCCACAGCAGAGGTGATTATAATCTCTTCAGAGTAGGCATCATCTAAAAGATGAATAGTTAAGAAACACAGGAGAGCACAAGGAAATAGACGACTGGAATTTATGTTCTCTGTAACTGCATTTCAGTACACTTTCTCTTGTGCACTGGAAGGATCAAGGTGTACATTTTCTTCCTCCACCCACCTCACCAAAAAACCCCTCCAGAAGCTATGTAAGAACAAAACAAAGCCCCAAAATACAGAAGGAAGATGCTTTGGCTAGTAAGACTGGAAGAAAACTATATATTTACACATTCTCAATACCTCTACTTCCCATAAAAGAATGAAAGGATTTCAGGTTTTAAGTTGTTACACATAAAGCAAGACTGTACCATAAGAAAATAGACATCCCTCTGGATGGCTAAAAGGGTAGGTCAACTGTCAAGGCAGAGCTGCCGAGGCAATACCCATCTCCTTTAACGAAATATCCAGTGAGTTCATATATTCACTCCAGTGCAACGGGCACATACACAACTTTTGGAAGAATCCTGGTTTTATCTAAAGGAATTCTTTGAAAATTTACGACTATAACACAGTAGTGCATCCAACACAAACCAGCAGCCAGAGCAGTTTACAAAGCTTTTTGCTCGGCATTAGACTAAAAATCCAAACTCTTTTTGCTGTGTAATAAATCAGTGCTCTACGTTTAACAATTTTCAGCGGTACCATATGCTACATAGTCCCATATGTTCTATCACAGGAAAGAAAAACATCATCTCAATATGAATCATCAGTGACTATATTCTTGTAAATCTGGCTTAAACACTCACAACGTTCAAGGGCAACCCTAAATAAATCTGCTCAATTTTATGCCAGATTCTGTGCAACAGAATCGCAGATCACTTATTTAAAATTAAAGAAAAAAGGAGTTTTAATGTAGGAAGTGAGCACACTATTTGCATCTCTCCAGAAACAGACTCACTATGCACAAGATTTGGCACACATTCATCAATTCCAATCTAATAAAGACATCCTGCTCATAAAATGATGATAGTATCTGGTATTCATAACACCTTTCATCCTAAACTGCTTGATGTATGTGAAAATATGTACACTACCTATAAGATCCATTCCTCCCAGTGTTGAAAAGCAACTACTCTGGAACATGGCATCTGCCACGTTCTGCTTCACAGTAATTCTGGAGAGTAGTTTGTCAGAAAAGTAAAAAACAAACCAAAACAAAACCAAACCCATGTATGCATTTTAGTCTACAGGGAAATGCAGTAGGCAGTGTAGTTTCCTAGACGGGAGTTTATCCAGGACTTTGTGTTAACAACTCTGCTCTTAAAGTGACAATTTCTTAGATTAAGTATGAAGAGCTTTCTCTCTCTTCTCAAAGACAGTGCAACCCGCAGCATAAAAGCCGCTTGTACCAAAGCAAAGTCATGAAGGCCTGAAAACATGGCACCCCAAAGTCACCATTTGCCCTTCTTCTGAGGAATTACTTGGTCTCAGGTAACCCAGAATCATAATTAACAGAGTGACAGCAGAAGGGGTTGCAAATAGGGGGGAATTCCCTGGTTGAAAACTTTAAAGGCAACCTGATGAAGATTAGTTCACCTGAATGAGCTACGTTCCCTAGCTTTGCCCAACTAACCCCCACAATCCAACCATGTCCAATTATATTAATATTCAGAAAGACAGACTGAAATTAATACTCCAAACAAACTATGAGAATGTCTTTATTTTAAAGTCTTTTGTAGCTAAGTAGGAAGGCATGCAACTGCGTGTTCCCACATAACTATTGGTTTCATTAAATTCGAAATAAACCAGAGTCCATTTTGACCTAATATTCAGGGTGGGGAAAAAATAGTAGTTACATCAACATCAAGCTATTACCTGTTGAAGGGCATAAGTGCTTACTTCATTAACAACTCGGACAAACTTGTTTTGTAAGCTCCCTATATTAAATTTGAAATTTCCCTGCCCTTACAAATTAAACTAACAATTTCTTACACAAAGGGAAAGTCCAGTAAGACAACACAAACACAAGGATGAGTATATAAACACAAGAACTTCCAAACTGCCCAAATCAAATGCATACTTTGCCATCCTCAATAAGAACAAGCTTACCCAAGCCACTTAGACAACCTAATTTCAACAATTTCTCTGAATTCACTTAAACGACTTTAAAAAAAATTAAATAAAATACTAGCAGTACTCCAAGGTTCTTCAATCTGAGAGCAAAATGTACTGACCTTGACAAACATGTGTTTTTCACATTTCCAACCGGAGGTAAAAATTAAATACCCACGATATAGTTCTACAGAATAAGGATAGCATGTCACATTAGAAGCATTGCTCTTTAATGCTGTGAATTGGGGCTTTATAAAGATTCAACAGAACCTGCCACAGTATCAGAAATAACTAGGAGGGCACTCAGATTTCCAACGTCCTTCAGTAGCTCAGGAGATGGATGACCACACCCAATTAATTTACTTTAATTTCTATTTCAACTTTCCTCCTCATTAATTAGGAACTGAGGTTCACATAGATTACAGTTCCTGGCATGCAATGTCCATGATGATTTTAAGTGGTGCACACTATACGATTGTGCTTTGTGTGCTGTAATACAGCCAGCTGATCAAAATGAAAAGTCAGAATGTGTGCTACCTATGTAAAAATAGAAAGAGAGGTTTCCTTCTTTTTACCCCAAATATCTAAGGAACCCTAGATTTATCAGATCAAAACTCTGTAAAATATGTTTCACTCAAATTAAAACAGACCTACCACAGTGATTTCAGAGTGATAACAAGACAGTGTCAGGAAAACTCACTGAGCTACCCTTGAAAGGACTAATGAACAAGCAGGCACAATGCAATTGCATAATGTTTATTACACAGCACTAAGCCGAAGGCAATCAAATAATTTTGGTTTAATCAATGGCCTTCAAATAAGGAAGCAGTTTGAAAATAATACGCATAAAATAAAGCACTCTTTTGGGTTTACTACAATTTTTCTTCCTGTCATGTAAAAAGCACATTTATTAAAAAAGCTGAACATATACTGTAATATATTATAAAAGTCTACTTATTCGATATCTTTGATACCAAAATTGCACTTTTATTCAAACTCACTTTGCTGTAAATGCTGTGACTGAACCACAGAGAGGTTCTGTTAAAAGAATCTGAACTCTCTCTTTAATCAAAAGATCTGTTTTCCATTTAAAAACATTAACCTTACACTAAGGGTTTTTTTTCCCCTGTAGAAAACAACAAATAAATAAAATTGAAAGCATTTCCTGAACACCTTCTCCCCTGCCATTTCTCATAACCTGAATGTCGCAGCATTTCACAAGGCTGCAGAACAACCTGGAACAAAAACCTGTAAATGGAAGAAACAACTAGTCTGTGTTCCTGGTCCAAATTCACTGACCCCACCCTTTGTGCAGCAAACTTCCCTGCCACTGCTACCCCTCTCCTCCCCAGCCACAGGGTTTACTGAACAGCCTGCGTCAGCCCAGCAAACTCCAGGCTAGCTACGTACAAGCAGAGTTTTCTCTTGCAGGCAAGACAGCTGATCTGTCAGAAGAGACAGAGCCCAGTTCTGTTGAAAGACCACCCCATCCTGCAACATGTTATGAAAAATAAATTTAACAGCAAAAGCCTGTTGATACAAGATCCATATTTAGAACGCACAGAAGTAGAAACATCTCATCTTTAAAAGGTTTTACTTGCAAGGATCCTTTTTAACTGATAACGAATGTAACATAGCAAAAGGGAAGTACATACAGAGAATCACTGTAAGTAACATGCATACAGAAGAATCAGTGTGCAATCTGAAAACCATTATATTGGGAAAGGAAGATGGAAACAATCTAGCTCAAGTTTTCCTCAAATCAGTTGCCAGAGGAAGTTATATGATGAGTTATAAGTAAGAAATCTTGATTTGACAAAAACCTGAAAAAACCCTATACATTAATGCAGATATGAACAGTCTGCAGCCTCACTGTGAAGGCGTAAAAGAATTAAGTTGTCATATATTTGTAGAATTTCAATGTTAAAAGAGAATTTGTGAACAGGTATTTACATTTTAAACACTCCCTATATTATTACATTACTCCCCGAGAACTCAAAATTAGCTAGCTACCAGAAACAATACAGTTTTAAAGACAAAAACAGAAAGGAACAAGCATGGTATATTACTTTTCTCCATGAACAATCCATTATCAATGTAGAAATATCAACACATGTATTCAAATAAACCTGGTACAAGATACATTAAACTAATGACCACTAGCAAAATAAGCTACATCACTCTAAGCATTGTAGCATTCCAAACCTTTGTTATGTAAGCAGACCTTGGAGAACAGATTGGAGTCCACTTATCCTCACCCAAACATGAGCACCATAAACTGCAGTAACAGTGTCATATCCCTGTTGCACTCTTACCCAGTTAACTTTTAATCACTTTGTGTACTGCGGAACAGCTGCCGCAGGAGAGGTGAGGAGCATACCCCATCGATCCATAACCCTGAACTGCTTTCATCTTCTCATTTCGATCACTATGCTGCAAGACGGGCAAAGAGATTTGAAATCCTCTTCTACAGAAAGGGGAACTGAGCACAGCTCTCTGACAGCCTGGGTAAGTCCTTCTGCTAGAAGGCTTCTGCACAGCAGGTAGGCCATACCAGCACCACCTGTTTCGCTGTTTTTAAACGAACATGGCAGCTGCCACTAGACTGTGTGCTGAGCCCAAGTACTCCACACACCTATGAGATCAGTGTTCAACTGCCAGAGCACAACCCTGAGGAGAACACCCTGGTTGCAGAGAGCAAATCTGGCTCTGAGCTGCTCAGTTCTGTCCAGGCTGAGTAAGCGAGCAGGGAAAACCTGGATGCTATCAGGGCTACTCAGTGGCTACTCAATTTTAGAATTATCATAGTTATAAGATTAGGGAATTAATTCTGCTTATGTTCCGGGGCGGGGGGGGGGGGGGAAGGGGGGAAGACATGAGGAGATATATGTAAAACAGAATTCTAAGGGCTTAGTACTTGCCTAGTGTCCTCCTTCTTTCTCCTTCCCACGCAAATATGAGTACTGCTAGATGACATTCAGCACCTACAGTAAATCATTTCTTGATGTCATTAAAAGGACAGATACATCTGCTAAGACCAGCCCTACATAATTACTTCCAACTCAGTTTAAAGCAAGCTGACAGTAACCAAGCTCCCCTTTTCACTTGAATTTCACTAGGCCAATACTAATGCCGTTCAAATTACTTGCTCACAAACAGATCTGAGGAGCAATCTTAATGGACGAACGCCGTTTATCCGAGCTGTGACGGTGTCCCTAGCTTGCAGGTGAAGGAAAGGCAGTGGCTTTCCCTCCTCTCTTCACCTCCACCCTCCCACCGAGGCATTTCCCCCTCCGCGCAGGTTACTCTAATGAGCCGGAGCTGCTCTCCCGTAGCTCCCAACTTCCCACAGAGCTCCTCCACCACGACCAGCAAACTCGGGACAGCTCACCACTCCAGGGAGCCGCGTGTCAGAAGTCCTACAAAAACCAGCACAAGCTGCTGGGACCCCCCAACCCCTCTGTGTATGTGTCTATGCGTGCGTCTCCCTCCGTCCCGTCACTCCCAGCACCACAACCGCCGCAGGAAAACCGCAGCTGGCCGGGGGGCTCACACACACTCCGCCAAAACCCCCCTCACACGAAGCCCCGAGGCAGCTACCCCAGCCCCCGAGCACCCCCGGTACCCCCTCGGCCCGTCAACGGGCGCTATGGGGGCAACGAAAAAGTGGTTTGTTTGTTTTGTTTGGGTTTTTTTTATAATTATTTTTAGCCCCAAAACCGCTGCCAACCCCCCCCCCCCCCGGCGGGAGCCGCCTGTCAGAGGCGAAGGCGCCGCGCGCGCTCCCTCAGCCGCCTCACGGCCGAGCGTTCGCTCCCACCCCCGCGCCTCACCTGGTGCCTGCCGGCCGGCCGGCGGCAACGGGCCACGTCCACGGCGGCCGAGGAGAAAGGAGGGAGGGAAGGAAGGTGTCCGCCGGGCCGTCCCCGTCGCCGTCCCCGTCCCCCGCCGTTTCCTGCCACGGCCCCGCCGCCGCCTGAGGTGCGGCTCCCCCTGCCAGGCGCGGCCAATCGCTCGGCGATCGGCTCCACGGCCTGCCCGCCGCGGGCGGGAGGCGAGGGGGGGGGGGGGGAGGGGGGGGGGGAAGGGGGTAAGCATCGGCGCTCGGCTACCCAGCCCGGCAGGCACAGGACAGGTAGCGGAGAGGCGACCGCCTCATCGAGCACGACTCCTCTGAAGCATCGGCGCTCGATTCAGCAGCCTGCGCAGTCCCCGCCGGGAGCGGAGGCCTCGGGCTGTCCCGGGCCGGCGGCCGCCGTTAACGGCTGCGGGGAAGGGGGGAACACACGGACTCTCAGGGCCTAAAGTGGGCGGTGCTGGGGCCCATAAAGGGCTTAGGTGTGTTGTGGGGGGTGTGTAGGGGCCTGTAGCGGCTTCAGGTGTGTGAGGGTCCGGGTTTGGGCCTGTAGTAGCCTCAGGTGTGTGAGGGAGCGGTGTCGGGGCCCGGTAAAAAGGCGGCTCTGAGTCTTTAAGTACCTGCTGTCAGGGCTGGGGGAGGTTTCACGACGACTGGGTGTCCTGTGGCAGGTCACAGCTGGAAGAGATTCCGAGTAACCAGAAAAAAGAGAAGGTCTGATTACACAGTGGTGTGCCTTAAGGAGGAAAGGCCTCAAAGGAGAAGAAGGTGCTTTAGCAGTGGTTCAGAGGTCTGGATTAGGAAGAGCTCAGTGCAGAGACAGGGTAAGGTGATTTAATGCTGTTTCTGTCACACTCTGTGGTTCCCTACAGCCTCTGCATCGAGGCAAATGCTCTTTCCTTTATTGCTCATAGTGGCTTATTCTGTGATAGCTTTTATTATATTTTTTTGCTAAACAAAGCTGAAGGAGCAGAGATTTATCTTCTGCCAATACCTCATTCTACTAACTTGTTTCAGACGACTGTTCTCCTCCTGGGCTGTCTTCTAGAACCATCGTCATAGCCCTTTGAAACTAAAGGTACAGAAACTTGAAAGCCACGTGTTCCAGGCTAAGGGTGTTGGTATGCATTCTGTTCTTCAAAGGCCAAGGTACTATATCACAGGTTTTCTCATTGCAGTCATCCAATTCATACAATAAATGAGTTGCCATGATCTCTGTTTATAAGCTGAGCTTTGTAACCTTTTCTTCTCTATTTCTTACAAATGGAAAGAAAAACAGCAAGCATGACTTCTGCGTCAGCTACTCTGTGAATAGTTGACGCTGACAAAGCAGGAGGCAGAAATCTTTCTTCAAACTGAGTGACGGTGTATAAAACAATAAGTGAGCTGTGATGAGAAAAACAGCTTTGATGAAAACATGAGCCAAGAACAATAGCTTGACAGAGAAGTTTAAACTTTCCCTGATAGCTCTTTGGGGCGTAGACAGTTAAGTTTCTGCATTTGTAAGGCAAACATGGCATTCCTTAAAGCTGAACCTTCTCCCTTGGGTTCCCACTGAATGCCTGAGAGATGACAGTAGAGGGTGTCTCCAGAAGGCTAATATTAAACATGAGGAATTAGTATGGAGCGAGCAACAGCAAGTGAGATTCCAGTTTTGACCACAGCATGAGCTGAAAAATTTTGCATCAGCAGCTGCATGCAGTTTCTTACTCATTGGCTGCACACAGCTCCTTCTGTTCAAAGGGTTCTTTTGTGCCCTCATATTAGTAAATGCACCTGCCCTTTGTGTGATGTGTGAAAGACGGGCTGCTCGTAAAGGATAAATCGGCTTCAGACAAAGTGCTGAGGCAGTGTGACGCAGGAAGACTTAACCTTGGAAGGGCAGCCTTGGTTCAGACACACTTGCAACTCGTTTGCTATCCACAGCAGTACAAACCAGGCTTGCAGGGGAGCTGCTGGGCTAAATACGTGGACAGGTGGAAGAGGTGCAGACAGGAAAGGGGGAAGAAAGAGGGAAAATTGTGTTTATAAAGCTTTTGAGGGGGCTCTGGTTAGTTCTGAGAAAGGGCTTTAGCCAGTCCCATCTCTATTTTTAACTCTGTGACTATATGACTTTGGGAAAGTTATTTGAACAATTCAAGCCAGGTGCAAGTCTACAGGGAGAGGACAAACCCATCGGTGCTGGGTGCAGCGTGGGCACCCAGTCAGCTCATGCGATGTGGCAGCCGCCACCGCACCCTTTCCTGTTCGTCCTGTGGCCACAGGCAGCCCTGCCAGCTACCACTGCCCTGAGTAAGGAGAAAGGTAAAAGGATTGCTTTCCAAGATGCTGATAACCCCTAGCACCTGGCATTACTTGGCCACGGAGAGGTGGCGAGCAGCTCTGGCATTGTATCTCCCGTGTGCCAAGTCAAATGCACTCAAATGGGATGTTGAGCTCTGGGAACTGCTCTTGGTAGTGTTGACTTTTAGCTGTGTCTCAGCCTCATCTCCTGTAAAATGTAGTATTTACTTATGTAAAAAGGTATCGGGCATACTTTGCATGGGTGTTCCGAGTTAAATATTGTCAGTCAGTGCAAACAGATCTTTGGGGTGAACTACAGGAAAGCAAAGCGCATACACTGCGTTATTACAGTTCTTTTCAGAACAAAGAGTGTGACCTGGTGCTCCTCTGGGCTGCTGCGCACCCAGTTCAGCGAGTTTGAAAAAGCACTGCGGTGTTCTTGAGTTCAGTCCTCCCTTGGATAAAACCTATTCTGTTTTATTTCTTTTCCCTTGGTGAGATGTTTATAGTATCTCAGTGAGTCAATAAGTTGTGCATTTGAGGAATGCACCTCACAACTGTTAAGGTGAGCCTTTAGTATGGCTCTGCTGGAGGCAGTGAGACTAATTAGTTCTTCCCAGGTGACTTGGGAGTTGCAGAAAAGGGCTAAATGAGATATTTAGCCTGAAGTATCAATGGGAGGCATCTTCATTATGAAGTAGGATCCTGTATTTAATGGGTCCTGCATGTGAATCTCGCTGCAGGATCTGTATCATGGTCCCTAATTTTCTGGCAGTGTCTAGTCAGGAGAATAACCAGTACCCGGCCGATGCGAGGCGTTCCTAATGGATTTATTTGGACGCTTGTCCTGTGAAAGCTGCTCGTCAACTGGCACAAAGCAACTGCTTCACCTGGGTGAATGCGAGATCACAGTACCGTGGTTATTGAGAGTATGGAGGAACAGGGAAGTAATTTCCGTATAAAAAAATAAATAAATAAAATTGGAAAGAGTAGCGTGTCCTGTAACAAACCCATTCCCAGCTCTGCGAGGTTCTGCTCCTGGGGAGCAGCGGCACCCCTGCGTGCCCGTGTCCTGCGTTTTGTGGCAGATGGAGTCATCCCGGTGGCAAAAAAGGGACAATACGTGTCTCCGGAGGTCCAGAAAGCCCCCTTTCCCCCCACAAGCCCCCTGAAGAGCAAAGCCTGGCAGAAAAAGCCCACAGCGAGCGCGGTTTAACCCTCGCCCCGCGCTGCCGGCGGGGCCGGGACTCGAACCCGCGGCCCACCTCCAGTCACCGCTCCCGAGGGCCCCCTTTAGGTGCCCTCCGCGTTCGCCGGACGAAGGCGCTCCGGCAGTAGGTTGGCCACCCGGAAGCGGAAGTTGGTGGCGCAGGCCCTGCCGCCGTTGCCGAGCGCCGGGCGGAGGCGCGGGCCCGCGGCGGCGGCGGCGGCTGCTGCGTCCCGTCGCTATGAGCGCGGCCGGGTTGGTGTCTGCCACGCCGCCGGCCCCCGCTCCGCCTGGGGCTCCCGCCACCGCGATGCCCCCCGGTCCCGAGTACTACGAGGAGGAGGAGTTGGAGAGCGCCGAGGAGGAGGACGGCGAGCGGAGCGCTCGGGCCCGCGACTCCGATGAAGGTTGGTGGTGCGGCGGGCTGGGCCGGGGGAGGCTTTGGTGCCCTGGGAGAGGGAGGGCTGGGGCGTGGGGAGGGGAAGCGGAGGCGCCTGGGGTTCGTGGGGGGCTCTCCGGGATGGCGGGGTGAAGAAGGGGACTGCTCCGGACAGGGTGCGTGGAGGAGGTGGGGGAGAGTGTTTGGGGCAGAAAGGCTTGGGGCAGAAGTGATCTGGAGCAGCAAGAAAAAAGCGAAGAAGACAAGGGTCTGTTAGACTGCTGGGGTTGCCTGTGGAAGAGTAGAAAAACAAAGCCCATGGAGAGGTGGAATTGAAGTGGTTTCCCAGGTGAAGAAGAGGCAGAGAGAGAGGTGGGATTGAGCATATGGGGCAACAGGGTAAAAGTAGTGGAGAAATCTGGTGTATGAACCTTAGTTATATTTCTGTGGTGTGAAGGGAGAAGGAGGCAGTTAAGGTAGGAGAAAGCGTGCAATGCATTAAGGGAGAGCAAGAGGATGTTAGAGGAAAGAGAGGGTTTGTAGAAGAACCAGGAAAGCAGTGGAGAAGAGGAAACGGAAGTATCCTGGGGTGTAGGATGCACAAAATAACAAATAAGGGAGATGAAGTGTTGTGGTTTAACTCTAGCCAGCAACTAAGCACCACACAGCTGCTCACTCGCTCACCCCCACCCAGTGGGATGGGGGAGAAAATCAGAAAAAGAAGTAAAACTCGTGGCTTGAGGTAAGAACAGTTTAATAGAACAGAAAAGAAGAAACCAATAATGATAACGCTAATAAAATGACAACAGTAATAATAAAAGGATTGGAATATACAAATGATGCCCAATACAGTTGCTCACCACTTGCTGACCGATGCCCAGTTAGTCCCCAAGCGGCAATCCCCTCCACCCCCACGTCCTCCAGTTTATATACTGGGCATGACGTCACACGGTATGCAATACCCCTTTGGCCAGTTTGGGTCAGCTGCCCTGGCTGTGTCCCCTCCCAACTTCTTGTGCCCCTCCAGCCTTCTTGCTGGCTGGGCATCAGAAGCTGGAAAATCCTTGACTTTAGTCTAAACATTACTTAGCAACTGAAAACATCAGCGTTATCAACATTCTTCTCATCCCTAACTCAAAAGCATAGCGCTGTACCAGCTATGAGGAAGACAATTAACTCTGTCCCAGCTGAAACTAGGACAAGCATGACCCTTCAACTGTGCCCATTGCTCTGTCAGCGAGAGTCCTCCCATCATGTCTGGTACGTTCATGAATGAGGTGCCGGAGCCAAACCTGTAGATCCTTACAAAGGATGACGGCGTACTGGTCAGTGGGGGGCTCTCTGTGGCTACACACGAGTAAACTGAGTATGGAAGTCCTTCATGGTGACCTAGACATCTAAGTATTTTTCTCGCAGTTAAAACTTTTTGTCTTTGGTGTGTTGAATTTTATCTTAGTATATGTAAGCTTAAACCGTTTGTTCATAGTTTAAGAAAAACCTGAAGAACACTTAAGGGCTGGTGCCCCCATCCATATGTAGGGAACATAGCTGTGGTTTAGGCTTTACAGCTGTATTCTACCTACCACAACTCCAGCCTGGAGACGCAGCCCTCTCCTCAGGGAGGAAGGGTAATTCATTCTTGGCTAACCATGTCTTATAAATAGAAGCCTGAAAAGGCATAGCAGAAAACTAGCAGTCCCATACTGGTTTAATTGTTTATAGTTTATATTATCTATTCATAAAATTGGGGCTATCTTTATGGTAGTGCTGGTCTTTGTTACGTATAAATGTTGAAGTACTTCTGTGTGATCTGTAGCTAAGAAGTCAAGTTCAGATCACAGCAAGTAACTCTGTTATCTTTAGCAAGACCTTTGTGGTTAACCCTAACAGCATCTAGTCATAGTATTTTCATTCAGGTCAAGACGCAGAATCAGATACAGCTGTTTCAGTCATTGTCTTCCATATATATTGGGCGAAACTATAGGAAGAAGTCTGTGAAATGTTTTTCAGAGTCTTTAGACTGTTTCTGTCTCACCTTTGTATGTGTGAGTGTTAATGTAGAACCTGTTGTCTCAACTTGGGAAGAAATTACCAGACTACCTTAAGCTGAAGTTGTTTAGAGGATTTACATAGGTTAACTTGCAGTTGCAGGAAAGAGATGAGAGGGTTTATTTCACTTCTGAATTCATCTCTCCAGAGGCCTATCTGGTTGTGTATTTGAGGTTAAATTGCCTGAAGTTTGGGAATTTTTGTTTGTTTGTATCTTTGTTTTGAAATGCTTTTCTACTTTTCTTTTTTTTTTAATACTACTTTAATTTTAACAAGTCATTCTTTATCTCATTTAGACACTGAAGATGCCAGTGAAACTGACCTGGCAAAACATGAGGAAGAGGACTTTGTAGAAATGAAAGAACAGTAAGTAACCCACTCTAATCAAATGTAAGGTAATGTTCTGTTTATTTGGGGTTTTCTTGTTTGGTTGTTTTTGGGTTTGGTTGTGGTTTTTTTGGTTGGTTTGGTTTTTGCATAAAACTTTGCAATGTTTTGGGCCGAGATTGGGGTTTTTAAGTGCCTAGCCCAATGTAATGGCTAATGAGTCTGTATACTTGTATTTCTTCTCTCCTCAGTTATTTTCTCTGTTCTATCCTATTGAAGAAACTAAGTGCTGCTGCTGTTTTGGACAAAGAAATGTGTCTGGAAGCTGCTGAATTTTGCTGCAACTGAATCCTGTTGCAGACAGATCCTTTAAATAAAAGATCTACTTTATATAAGCCAAGCAAAGAGCAAGATGCCTGTTAAAATCCCTTAAACAATAGAATGCTAGTCCTGTCCGAAAAGATGGGCTTTTTGGAGACTTGGAATAGTTTCCCTTGATGTTTAGGTGCATTTGCAGTATTTCGCGTTCTTGCTTACTGGCAGAGACATGTTTTTATACAGGTCAGGAAGACTTGGCCTGTGTTAAACCACAGATATGTGGTAAAGAAAACGCAGGTTTGCAACAGCACAAAGAATAGACTTTGGGGTTTTTTTATAATGTCAAGATCTACATGAGGAAATGCGTTCTGTTTTATAACTAGGGAACTAATACACAAATATTAAAGCTTGATAAAGTGGTAGAATGATTCTGTTATACAGTTTCTGGCATCTGTAGAGCTAAATGTCATTTTAGATTTCAACATTTAAAAAAAAATAGTAAAATTCCTATTTTACCCTGAACTGTTCCCAAAATAATTGGTTTGGGTGCATTGTAAAACCAATGGGGTGGCAGGCTTTTTAGATAGAATGATAACCTTTCATTTGAATAATATTCTTTCAGCTGTCATTTATTTGTTTCCTGAAGTTCTTCTGAAAAGTTTTTAATTATATGTAAACATGTTGTAACCTAAACAGATGGTGAAATAAATGATGTATGCTTGTTTTTCAAAGTAGCATGCTCTCTATCTTTGCAGGATGTATCAGGACAAACTGGCATCTCTTAAGAGGCAATTACAACAATTGCAGGAAGGTAAGCTTTGAAGGGGGTAGCTTA
The DNA here is from genome assembly GCF_929443795.1 of Astur gentilis. Lineage (NCBI taxonomy): Eukaryota > Metazoa > Chordata > Aves > Accipitriformes > Accipitridae > Astur > Astur gentilis. Next base: position 3,905,340 of record NC_064886.1, read on the forward strand.
TTTTTCTTTCCTAAACGATTTTCAGCATTTTTCAAAGGTCATAGAAGGATGAGGGTTTTGAAAGGTGTAAGCAGCATCCTTCACTGAATGTTGACTCTCAGTCGTGCTGCTGAGTGAAAGAAGTCAGCCACTTTGCATCTTTTTTCCCCTCTAAACACTTGTAGTTAAGCCTCTGTACACTAAATCATTTCTTGAAAGGAGTAGTCCGCTTTCTGAAAAAACAGGGATTGTGCTTATCAACATAAGCAAACTAGAACTGTAGTTTTCTGATTTCAGACACTAGTATTTGTGTTTCAAGTGGTGTATGCCTCCTTGAGAAAATTTAATACTTGGAAAAAAAAATTCCAGTGGGAATCCACAATTTATTTCAACTAGGTACTCTTCAGGAATATCAGAAAAGAATGAAAAAGTTGGACCAGCAGTACAAAGAAAGGATACGAAATGCAGGTAAGCTGAATTTGTTTCTAAGACGCTGTATACAAATTTGTGGGTTTTATAACACCTGAAGAAAAATAATGGTAATTCTGTCCTTTAAAGAAAAGGAACTTGCTGGAGCAAAGCGTTCTTCTACTTCTGAGGATATAGTGTAGTTTTTTTTTGAGAGTGCACAAAGCATGACAGGATCTAACTTGATTCCCCCCACCCTGCCCCTTCATCAACATTGTTTGCTAACTGTTTACTGAACACCAACAAACAGTTTTAGTCTTCATTTGTATGAAACAGCACAAGTAAAAAAATTATTTCTTTTTTATCTGGTACTGTGCCTAACCTACAGTCTCCCACATTGGCTTATTCTTTTGTGCAACATGGATGAAACCTTCAGGTGCACTGTTTCTTTCAGTTTGCAGGAATGGAAAGTTTGGACTATATGCTTTCCCAAAGATCTGTTTTGTGCCCTGGAACAATGAATACAGAGGGTTTGCTGCTGAAACTGTTACTCTGTAGAGCTGTGACATTGAATGGGCTGCCTGTACTTTGTGTTACGCTCTGTTCCAGGAGCAAAGGCCCAAGTTAAGTTTTTGAAGTGCCTAGCTCTCAGCACTTCTGGGTAGCTTTTTTGTGTTAGTGCAGAGAAATGGCTTGGAAATCAGATCCGTCTGCTTGCCCTCCCTCTTGTTTGTTCCCTTTCCAGTAGGTTCTTATCTTGAATACTGAAACAGGGCCTTTTATAGAAACTGTCATGTGGAAATAGGAAATGTAGCTGTCCTTCCTTTAGAAAAATTGGATGAATCCCCTAATGCCTGGGCCATTACTCTGGAAAATATGACAGAGAGGCAGTGGCAGTTGTATGATGGCTAAAGTACTCCAACCTTTGAATAATATAAATTGTGTCTTTCTAAAAGTGCTTGGGATGGTAAAGGATTTGCTTGAGGAATTTAAGTGAGTTGAACTACTTGTTAATAGGAATCTGTCTCCTGAGATGAATTTCATGTACACTAGAGCTGCATTCTAGCAATATTGGGTTGGTTTGATAAAATTAAGATTAGCTGCAAACTTGTATTTCTGGCTGGTAAAGACCAGTGCTGCAGCAACATATTTCTTCCACAGGAGGGCAGATGGTGATAACTTTCAATTTTATGATTAAAAAAAAATCCAACCACCTAGTACTACAGGAAGAATAGTCTTTTATGTTTATCCCTCCCATCTTGAGGTTTTGGGCTTGTGGGTTGTTTGGGGTTTTTTTGAGAATTTACAGATAATAAAGCAACAGTTTAGATATACATGTGTTTGATTACATCTGTAATACTAGTTCCATGCTCAATTGGTAGAGCCCTTTGCAAACAAAAGGTTTGGGGTTTTTGTTTTTGTTTTTAAATTGGGCCATTATCGTCTTTGGTATCTATTTTGTTGTTTTTTAAAATTATTTTTTTTAAAAAAAAGGCACAGTAGTGCAGTGTTGCTACTACAGTCTTCTCCAAAACATATTTGAAGCCTGTGATCTTTACAGAAGTTTTATGATTTCAGGTATTGCCAAAGCTTAATATGCTAGTGAAATATGGTGACTTGAGGACTGATCAGGTGCCAAAGTTTGCTTTTCTTGCCACTATCTTGAGTAAACACTTTGTTTTGGGCATTATGTCCTCCAGAAAACACAAGAAGGGTCCCATTCAGCTTAATTTCAAGTTGTTAGCAATTGCACAACATCAGTAGCAGGGCTATTTCACACCCAGAAATCCATTTGCCTCATCCATAGGTGTGACTTGAACTAATCATTGCCATGTGTTAGAACTTAACCTTCAGTGATACATAACAATTTCCTTGCTTGTTTTCTCAGTCATAAACAGCCTGAAATCACACACATGTGGGTTGAGTAGATGAATCTTGTAACAGGTGCAGAATTATTTCTGAACCAGTCATTGCTGAAATTCATGAAGTTGGCTTAAACTGTGAATGTTTGCCAGCCATGTTTCAAGCTTCTATCTGGGAAGTTTGCATCTACTATTAATTGATTGTAATTAAACTGGAAGAAAGATGGACTACATGCTTAGTACTGCTGGAAATGGTAGCTAAACTGAATAATATGGAATACTGCTGGGCAAGCTTTGCAAATGTGCTTAACAATCAGTCGAAAACTTCAATTAATGATGTATTTTTGTGGTTTTTTTTCATAATTACTTTATTTTCAGCATAAAACTATGAAGTGTGAGTAGACATCGGATGAGTACGTACACTATTTGGTTCACTGCCTCTCTTGGCTGCAATACTCAATGACCTAAAATGTTAGGGAAGTAATTTTGTACATCTCTGAAAATAATATTCTTTCTTGTCTTTCAGAACTGTTCCTCCAGCTGGAAGTAAGTACTCTTAATTTATCAAAATACGTATTAACTAGATGGAATAGGTATAAAGCTGCTGTTTCATCAGCTAGTACTTGTGCTTGTTTTCCCAGAAGACTTAAAGAAATTTTATTCCTCTAGCTAGCATTGTTACACTTGAGATGTAGTACAGCCTAGTGCTGGTATTCAAGTAACTTCTGGACTTTGTTATTAAAATAGAGTTAAAAGAAATATTTCCTCTTGGGCTGTTGTATGCTGGCTGTGCATTTGGCTTGTTTAAAAAGGTTGTTTAAGGTGATAAATGTCAGTGCTGTTTATAAATCTGAAGAGCTCTCTGCTAGAGACTTGATATGTTATGCAACGTTAAAATGTTTTTTAGAAGTAATTAATTCTTTTGCCAATATACTAAGTACTGCTTAGTTATTTTTAGATGGTTTTCTGTTGATTATGAATATTTATAATCTTTAGAACTGGCTACAGTTTTGAACTGAAAAACTTATCAATACAGCAGTTGAAAGAAGCTGTTGTGATACCGTTAACTTGAGTCATTGGTTCCTTAGTTAACCTTTTTATTCTTTTCGTTTGCATTAGACCGATCAGGTGGAAAAAAATTACGTCAAGGAAAAGAAGGCAGCAGCAAAGGAGTTTGAAGATAAGAAAATCGAGCTTAAGGAAAATTTGATTGCAGAGTTGGAAGAGAAGAAGAAGATGATTGAGAATGAAAAGCTAACCATGGAATTAACAGGAGGTAAAAACAAGATAGGCATCTGTCATTTGTCTTATCTGCTCTGCTATTGTTTAGGAAAAAAGGTATAAAGGTAGCAATGCTGGTTTATACAGACAGCTAGTGTGAAGGCTTTAAAGCTTTCTAAATGCCAAGAGATACAGAACGCAAATTGGTTGTCTTTTAATGGAGAAAGCAGTTCATAATAAAATTCAGTGACCTGAATTATTAACAGGTGAATCAAAATAGTGCCAGTAAAGCAGCAGAGTGGATAGGTTTTCTTATATAATAGGAGAGGGGCTTCTTCAGTTCTTGTGATCTGGCAATAACACTATTGAGATACATCACAACATTGATCTAACCGGCAGTGCCAGGTTGTAAACTGTGTCCTGTTTTTTCTCCAGTGATAGGTGGTCAAGAAGTTGAAGAAAGGCAAACAGTAAAGGTTGAAATATGCTGCTTAGAGCCAGAAAAATAGATTTGTGAGCTACATTTGTGTCCAGACTCTGGAAAATGGACATTAAATGGACAGATTTCTTTTATGAAACCCATTGGTACTCTTGGTGCCTTGGCAACGCTCTTTGCAGTAATTGACACAGTGGAGCTAAGTAGCAGGGTAATTCTACTCCTTCGCCAATTGTGTTGCTGTGATACTGAACCAAAAGTCTAATTTGATTCTCTTTTTTTGAGAGCAACTCCCTCACTTCATGGACAGGTAATGTTGATTGTGTCACTGAGGCCTGTCCATGAGTTAGACCTTTTATATCTTTCTTGTATAGTATTTTCAGAAGTTATGTAAGCTAATAATTTAATCAGCGTTCAGAAGCAAGAATTAAAACCTATTTGGACGTATTCAGGAGTACTCTTGGCTTTGTACAAACTGTTAGGGCTAATCTGGTCTGGAAAACAGCTTGAGCTGTGCTGTTTCCTTGATATCTATTTCCCTCTTGCCTTCCACCCCCCCCCCCCCCCCCCCCCCAAAATTATGAAATGTAGTCTGATCTTACAAGCCATGCCTTAGCCTTAACTTTTGTATTGTTATCATATGCCTGTGTCTGTTCACTACTAAGTTGGGATACAGTACTAATCTTGTAAGCAGGTTTTCATTAGTGGGTCAGGATCCGACTAGGTCTTAACGTTTGGAAATCTGCATACCAATGTTCTAGGAGTCTAAAGGAATACAACTTCTTTATCAGTAGGACAGCTGTTAACATCAGGATTCAGATTTGCAGAGTTAAAGGGAGACTGAGGAGGGGTAAAAAGTATTTAGTAGTCTGATTTGGGGACCGAATTAATCCTCATCAGGGAAATGTGTTCCCCCTGTTGTTGTGTGTCCTGAAGTGTTGAGCTTTTTCATCAAATACAACTCTAGGAAAAGGCATGTAACTAACTAGATAAGAGATGCATTCTGTGTGTGTTAGCCCTCCCTTATCTACTTCCTTCCAGACCAGCAGAAGTGCAATGTAATTTCTTTAGAAGTAACAGATTTTGTTGTGAACATGTGTTGGAGGCTAAGAAATAAAAATACTGAACCTGATGTGGACCCGATGGTTTTTAAAACCTGTGGAAGTTCAGTGTATACAAGGATGCAAGTTAGCAGCCTGATGAATAGGCTTGTCTGTGAGTGTCGGGAGCATTGCGGTTTCATTAGGTTGCAATGGTTGCCTCCTGTTCTGGAGCATTGTATAGTGCAGTTCTTATCTATTAAGCCTCATGCAAGACTGTGTTTCAGGTTAAATCTGTTGGTGCTTTAGCAGCTCTTCAAGACTTCCTTTATAAAGTTTTCATGAATCCCTGGAGAATCTTAAAGTTCTTCAAATGGTTAACAGAAAATGTAAGACTCTCAAACTCTGGTTTTTTTTCTGAAAACTTGTTTGGTGCTGACTTTCAGCTGACTTGTCACAATTTTAAGATACAGGGTGGGAAGAGAAAGATAGAAGAAAATTGATCTCTCTGCCTTATTCATGTTTTAAGCAATATAGATAAAAGCTCTGTGACAACTCATTTGAAACTAATTTTTAAAAAGGAGAAAAAGCCTTTTGACTGGGCTGTGTATTGCCTTAAATAAATGCTTCAGACCTCTCTTCTGAGGCTCTTGTAAATCGGTTTTAACAAATGGGAAGAATGGCTTACATTCAACACAGTAAGTTATGTTTTTGGTGTCTGCAGGGCTATTAATCTTCAGTGGTTTTCAAATTCAGCTTTGAATCCTAGAGATAAGGTTTCCTTTGGTATACACTTAGTGGGTGGCACTTCTTGTTTTTTGGGGTTTTTTTTTAAAGCTTTTATCATAATATTTGTTCCCTTGATGTGTAGCACGGTCATCCTTGTTCACCCTTGAGATAAGGAGAAAAGTAATTTGGTGTATTTTGAACACGCATAGCTGCTCAAGGTTTTAGCATCTAGAGGGAGCCAAAGAGGCTTCATAGACTTAAGCGCTACCTAGGATGTGATTCAGGTGTACTTAAAGATGAGCAAATAATTTTCAGCACATAGAAAGAAAGGTGAGATGATGTGTTTAGCATTTAAGATGTGGTGTCTTGGTTGCCAATTCAAGATGTCTTCATAAATTAAGGAATGATTTGTGAGAGTTTGAGTGAAGTAGTTCAGTTAAGACTACCTGTAGGCATTTGGACAAACTGTAATTTCAGGTAATTACTTGGTGATGAGACTTGTGTTTCAATTTTAAACAGATTTTTTCTTTTTCCCCAGTGCATATACTACAATTTATTTCCTGTCAACTGCTGCTCTGCATGTTATTAATTAGGTTCATTTCATTAATCATAATTTGAAGCATTTTTAGATAATCTGAATTTAAATACTATTTGTGTTTAAAATTACTCCAGCAGACTTGGATCAGTCTTGAATGCAGTAATTATCTGTATTCCTTTGACAAAGCTATTTTTCCAGCTTAAAGACAAGAAAAAGAGCAATTGATTTGTAGCTGATGCTTTACGTGCTATTAACTGTCCAAGTTTTGCTAGCAAAGAACTCCATGAACTTTTCCTCTTAAATGATCTGTTCTAAAGCAGATAGCATTAGCATTAAAGAAATTTGCCCTGAATCCTTGTAGCCTCATTGTACTTGTTATCTGTATCTGAAGCAGCTGTAAAATGCCTCCAAACCAACTGTGCCACTTCCAGCCAGTGAAAGCTGTAACCATGGCATTACAACGCTGTTGCTGAACAGTGACCTGGTGAGAAAGAGAACTTGTGTTCACTGTCAGCAGTTTCAGCTTGGATGCTGGAAGCCACCACAAAAAAAAAAATATCCAATTTTCTGTATGAAAGAGGAAAGATTATTTTCCTTGTCCCTTGTGTAGAAAGCTGCTGCTTCTTATACCTTTCCCTCTGGTCTTATCAGCTCTCCAACTTCATTACTCTACAGATTCAATGGAAGTGAAGCCTATTATGACAAGAAAACTGAGGCGACGACCGAATGATCCAGTTCCTATCCCAGACAAGAGGAGGAAACCTGCCCCTGATATCCTTTTACAAAGTCATTGGAGGGCTATTATATTTGAAGCCAGCATGCTACCTGCATCTATGTTGTTTTGTACAGGAAGGAAAATGAAATTAGGTGCTAGGATCAGACTTTAATCTAGGAAATACTGAAGCACAATTTGTCACGTATATAATGTGCGATAAACTAATGTAACACAACCAGTCTTTGGAGATACTTCACGACACTGTGAAGTTTATTTGATTTATTTTTTTTGTCAGTGAGAACAGTTTGAGTTCTTCAGCCAATTTTTTTCACAAAGGAAAAGCTTTAAAAGAACTTTATATATAAATGCTGAGGTAATTGATTCCATAGATAGTAAATGGCTTTTTACATGAGCCAAAGCTTTTCTCACTTCAAGATGTGACAAAACATTTGCCAGAAAGATCGTATTTGTCATATCAAGCTAGTTTTTCCACTTCTGATAAAGGCTTCAGATCTCTAATCCAGAGAGATACATAGCAAAAGCAAGGAGTGCTAGATTTGTTCTTTGAATAAAAGAAGATGAAAATCCATCTTCTTCTTATATATCACCAGAGAGAGAAAAACATGTATATGTAATCCTTCTCTTCTGCCTTGTTGCATGTTTCTTATAATTAAAATGTTTCTTGGCTTCTGGAAATATGTTTTTAGCTCCTCTGTGATAAGCACTTCTATTTGTATATTAAATTCACCTGGAAAGGAAAGCAATGATATTTGCTTTGCAGAGGCTTATTATTAGATTCCAAACTTGTATGGCTTAAATCAGATTAAAAAAACTTATCTTATGACTTCTGAGTGACTCACGTTTTCTGAAGGTAATATCAAACCTTGAACTTCTAGAGTTCATGCGGGATGGTCACAGGCATCTTCAGTTTTAATTAACCTCTTTCTGGTTGGAGATTCTGTTCACTCTTCCAGGAAAAAAATAATCTATTTATTAGTGCCTCTATCTCATCCAAAATAAATGAGTTTCATGGTGAACATGACCTACTAATTGAGCATGGTACGGCAGCCACAGTATGAAAGTCTATCTGCCTTTCCTCACTGGGGAGAGGATTAAAGTCCATCAGAGCCAAAATCCTTAAAATGCAGCCTAGCAATTGTTAACTTTAGTTTGCTACTTTGAATGCTTTTGACTTAAGAGCTGTTCTGAAGAAACACTGTAGATTAAGGCTCGAGGGAGGGTCCACTGCTTTGGGTATTGTTTTCCTTCTGTGTACTTAGGGGGGTTTTTGTGTGGAAGTGACAGAGGAGCAATAGGAAGGGGAAATGGGAAGATGCGATTGTGAAACTACACAAAATGACAGCGAAGCTCTAATAAGACTGTAGTACACTAACTTCTGTGTTCTGAGATTTTGGGTTTGTTTTCAGGTGAATGGTAGGCTCTTACTTATCCTCATCCACACAAAGGATGTGTTTTGTACCTCTGGCTTTATTTTCTGGTTCTCTCTTGAGGGTGGTTGGTTTTTTGTGGGGCTTTCCCCTCTTCTCTCTATGTCTCTGTTCCCACTTACTGAGTTGCAAAATAATGAGTTTCTTTTCCTAGGTTTGAGTGGGATTCGGCTTCCTTGTACAAAATCTGAAATGAGTCTGTTGTGTTTCAGCTCCCGGATTGTTCTCTACAGAAATGCAAGATGAAAAACACTAAAAACTCTTGTGCTTGATGCCTCCTTGAAGTAAATGTCAATGCACTAAAGGTTTTTCATTGACAGTTATGTCTGAATAAGTTAAAATGATTTTGCACTCTATTTGCTGCTAAATGTGAGGATCTGTGGAGATGGACTTATATTAATTCATATGACAAAAAAAGCTCAAGTATGACACTTATTAAAATCTTATGCAACTTTACAGAAACCTTTTGGCTTACGTTTAATCAAGTGAAATGTCATTGACCTTTAATTTTTAGCCTTGCTTGTCAAGAGCTTATGGGAACCTTAATTCTGGATACCTCAGCTAAATTATTTGTTGACTGATGAGCAAATAATGGAGGACCTGAGAACACTGAATAAGGTAGGGATTATTGCTTGATTTGTATTTCTTTGTTTTAAAGAGAAAGTTAATGCTTCCCCCTGAAGAGAAGAGCTCTCTTTTTGTTGTTTTTGTTTTATATTCCTTTTTGAGATGTGGGACTATTTCATCCCAGTAGGCTTTCTGAAGTAACACAATAAAAAATTTAGTAAGATGGTATCTCCTCCCGTTTATTTTAATAGGTTTAATTAACCTAATAAAAATGACTGTCATCTAAAAATGTTACCTTTTGTCTGAACCAAGTGATGAGCTATCTTAAGGAGTTTCTTCCTCCGCATGGCTGAGCAGATGTTAATATGTTTTTCTGTGAGGTCACAGGCTGCACTTGGTTTAGGCCTTAGTGTGGGGTGGGTTTTGTAGTTGTTTTGGTTTGGGTTGGTTTTTTTTTTTCCCCTCCCCACTGGTGCAATACTTCAGCAAACTGGATGGGGTGCAGTGTGCATGTTTATTGTTTTTTTTAGATTTGATTAAGGTATTGCTTTCTTGCTAAACCCTTTAAGGCTTATCTAATTTCTTATAATAGAAGCTGCTCATTAAGACATTTGAGGATGGTAGCAGAGCATGTTTTTTGTGCCAGCTGGTGAGGTGTGTCTAATGGTTTATCTCCTGTATTTTGTGTACCCTGGGAAATGTTGGCTCATGTTCAAAAATATAGTGTGTTAGACGGGTTTGGTTTTGACTTATTTTAGTGGATTACCTGAATGCTCTGAAGTTCAGTTTGTAGACCTTCTGTATCATCACACTGGTTATCTACACCTTTGGCTGTTTATAGCATGCTGTTCTGGTTGTGTTATGCCACTTAACAGTACATTTAAAAAAAGAAGCATTTAGAGTGTGGAAAGTAAGACTATCTGAAATTATTACTGCTGACTTCTATGGCTCATGTCAGGACTCTAACGCTTCTTTGCTCTCTTTCCATGTAGCTTAAATCACCCAAGAGACCAGGTGAGTTAACAGTTGCATTGGAACAGTCATGCTGTTTTGAACAGAGAATTGTATTGTAGACTGTTTGACTGTATAATTGCTGACTGTGTAATTTGGCTGTATAATTGTTTTGACTCTGTAATTGCTGTTCTTTGTGTACGTATTGTGGCGAATGGGTGCTGTGAGAAGTCTCTTCATCTGTTCTGAAGTTTGTCGGGGTTGGAAGGGAGGTATATGCATCTTTGGTGGCTGAAACATTTGGGCATGGGACTATCTGTAACTGTGTAAAGAGGTTTTTCCATTATATTCAGATGCATCTGGGCCGCTTGCCTGCTTGTCAGGTAGATGGAGGAATAGAGAACTCAGGGGTTTATGCCTTCAGCAATCTAGATGTGTCTGTACACTTTATATCAAGACAGAGTGGTACTAACTTGCCTAAGTAATTCTGATGTAATTTACTATGGATTAGAATTAAAACAAAATCAAGGACATACTGTCTATCACCTGCATATCAACATTTTTTCAGATAAATGTTATATTTCAATGAATACTATCATTTGTATATTCAAGGCAGAGGTTGAATTATTAGTCCCAATAGAGAATATTTTTCTGATGGAAAGTTGAGTTTGTAGCTTTCTGTGCTTATTATTTCTGCTTAATATGACCTTATTAATTGCAGTTCTGCAGTCAGATGTGCTACTGTGTGGTGGACACATGCTGGTCTTTAAACACAGTCTCTCTCCTGTTCTCAGCCTCGCCCTCCTCTCCTGAACACCTCCCAGCTACACCAGCAGAGTCTCCAGCACAGCGGTTTGAAGCCCGGATAGAAGATGGAAAACTCTACTATGATAAGAGATGGTAAGTCCTGGTAAATTTCTGTTTTAAGCAGTCTGAGTGTTGTGTAGTGAGGAGACAAAGACTGCAGAGAGAAATTTCTTTGAGAAAAAAATTTGAGGACAAAATGTTTTGGGGCAGATGTTGGCTGCTTCCTCCAAGGGCTAATCATTGCGACTTTGGTAAATCAGAAGTGATAATGGAGTGATTAGATTTCATAGACTTTCAGAAGTAACTACTGCCTCAAAAGGAGACTTAAATCTTTTCCATGGAGTCAGTGGTGCACACTGTGACACTTGAGAAATGTTTTTGTCAAACTAATGTTAAGTAAGAGAGCCACCAGCAGATGCAGTGTGATGTAGCTGTGAAGCCGGTCAGCTAGGATACAGATACTCTGTGATTGCAGGTACAGTAGTGTTGGCAGTATTCACAGTCCTCGCGTCCAGTTTTGTAGAGCGCTAACCCATTGTTCCACAAGGTGGCGGAAGCAATGTTGTTCGCTAGATGAGCAGAATGAAAAATGTTTCTAATAAATCCAAATAACCTTTAAAGATCAAACCCACACGGGAAAAGCAACTTCAGAATTGCTGATTGGATTTAGCTCTGTTAAGTTTTATGGGCATATAGCTGTGCAAGCCTCACAAAATACAAGAAAAATATTAAATTCTGCAGAGAAATCTTAGTAGATCTTAAACTAAATCCGTGAGACATGCAAAACTGGATAATCAAGGGGGCATTCTAGTACTCCTTGAGCAGAAAGCAATTTGCAAGTTGCATGCTTATTTGTAGCCTACTTCAGTGTTCTGCTGGCTCAAAATAACAAGTGACAAGGTTGTAATTTTATCACGGAAAATAATAGGTGTGAAGCTTGTTTTCTATGTGACAGCCATCTTGTATATGTATAGTTGGTCAGTTTTTCCTTCTGCTAGTCTTCTAACAGTGAAGTTTCATCAAGGGTTCAATGTACACAGCTCTGATAAAAGCTGCTGCCTGGAGCTTAAACTTCCTTGAAGCGTAAAGCAGACATGAACTGAACAGGTTGCTTATTTCACAAATTCATGAAGTTCTTTTTTTTGCTTTCATAATGTTTTTTATTGTGTAAAGTGACTATCCTCTGGGATACATTTGAATGAATAAACTGTTCTTCAGAATTTTTAAGCATGTGGGGTATTGAAAAGTGTTGCATAAGTAAAAAAAAAAACAAACCAACAAAACAAACAACAAAAAAACAGGAGGGAAGATGGAATCTGGAGTAATTGGTCAGTAAAGTTCCCCAGGCGCCCACCAAATTTAAACCTGGGAGAGCTTCAGTGAGCCCAGATGAATCTCTCAAAAGCACTAGCTCTCTCTGAAAGATATCTAGTTGGGACATAAAACACTAACAGATATTTTCATCTTGCTGAATTCAATTGTCATGGGGGCCTCACTGTCAGGTATTCCAGCTGTTGCCTTTCCTTGTTCTTATGCTGGTTTAAGATAAGTATTTTACATTTTTTGTCTGCAATAATCCCGCTTAGATTTTTTTGATTGATAGTAATAGTACTTGTGCAAAATAGCTGGTATTTTAAAATAATGAAGTCACTCTTGATAGTGGGAGGGTAATTTTTTCTAAGGTGTATTAAGCCTGTAGCTGCTGGCATGCACCAGAAATAATAAAACTAACAGCTCGGGAGGACTCTGTTTTTTGATGGCAGCCATGAAGCACCATTATCTCAAAATAGTGAATGTTTAGGGCTAGTAATGGACTCCCTAAGGTCTTGCAGAGACATTTCACGAACATGTCTCAAGTGGAGACTTTGTATAGGGAGTTTCAGATGGATGTGAAATTAGACTTAGTTTTTTATCCTCAGTCAATTTGCTCCATGCCCCCCATCAGATCCTAAAATACAGTTCACTGTAAAACAACCATCTTTTCACTTTTAGCTTTGTCTGCATACAATAATGCAGAGTGATTTCTTTCAATCTTCTGATGGAGATGCAGTTGAAAATCTTGGCCTTTCAGCAAAATATTTTGTAGCAGAAAGTGGAATTATTTCTGCTTGCCTCACTTGTCATTATTGTGGTATATTTTGCCTACTGCAAAAGCAAGTGTTGTTTGGCACTTTCCTTCTCTTGAAAGCCAACTTAAATTCCATTGCATTTTTCATCTGAATTATTTTCTTCAGTTCTACCCCTCTGTTCCCCTGTGGGTATATAAACTCAGCAAAAGGCTGAGACATGAATGTGTAACTGAGATGTACCAGGCTACTGTGCCTTCAGCTGACCTGTCTCTCTGCGTGCATGGAGCATGAGACAGCTGAGACAACTCTTCAGTGAAAAAGTGCTGAACTAACTTGTTAGCTTGCCTTTTCTGTGCAGAGTTAACACAAATTTACTGGTGGACAGTAACTTGTGATGTGAAATCCAGGGGCTGAAGCTAGCTTCATGTCATTAGCTTTGGAATTCACTGATAATCAAAAATTGGAAGGAACAGCTTTGAGTGGAAAAATTATTTCACTATCCGTGAAGGCACAGATATCACTTGAGAGTTGTCGTTTGTAGTGGTATCTTCTGCACACGAAAGCTTGTGCACTGGTTGTATCAAGATCATCAATTCTCCTTGCTTAATCAGTCACAGCATGGCATGGTAGGACACTACTGGACTGAGATTTTTACGTTTATCTTAGTGAGGTCTGGTTTATAGTAGCTTATACTGTTTCTTTATATCAATTAGTGATAGTCTGGGTTCAGTAAGCTGAGATTTTTGGCTCAGATCATTGCTGCTATTGCATTGCCCTGGAACCCACTGACATCCTTTCTGTTAAAATGAGGGAGAAGGAATAGTGGTTGGGCAGAAGTGTCTAAAAGTTGCAGGATTTGGGGTTGTTTGTTTTTTGGTTTTTTTAATTTTTTTTTTATACCTTGCCCAGGCCACTGGTAATTAGTACGTTTGGAAGCTAAAAGCTGATGCTATTATTCTTGTTACTGGCAAGCAGTGTGAAAATTCCGAGTACATGAGCCAGTAGGAAGAGACTGTGGAATAATCTATTGGAAGACTTCCATTTTTACAGTGTGGTTATCGTAGAAATAACTGTAAAGATTATGCAAGTCTATGCATTTTGACAAATGCCTGTCATCCAATCAGACTGCAGGGAGTTGCATACTGAATAGTTACCGAGGGAATCTGTGCACAGTGATTCTGCAGCTTGGATTGCCCAGTTGTATATCAAGCACATCATGGTTAAGGTAAAGGTGGAAATACAGTTATGCTTTTATAACTATAAAGCATTTTGGTGCTCTCTTGATTAAGATGACTTACAAATAATCTGTTTCAGTATAATTAGTTCTGCCTATGGAACTCTCCTAGACAGAATACACAGAAACTGGCAAGTTTTGGCTAGCACACTTTGCAGCATGTACCAGAAATATGGTCTGTGAAGAAGGCAAGACCATGAAATCAAGAATTCAGAGTTAGGAATTTTGAAGTTTTTACTTTGTTTTATACAAAATGCACTAAGAAAAATATATAGCATGACTAAAATACGATCTAAAAGGGGAAAAAATGGAAATGCTTAGACACAGCCTCCTTATGGCAGGTATATACAGCTTCTTACGGAGTCAGTTACCTATCACTTACCATTTTGTGTATTATTTCACAAAATAAGGCGGTATTAGAAATTTGAGGTCTCTGTTTAAACACTGACTGCACTGATTGAGTACAATTCTCTACTTTTTTGTTGTTGGTGGTGCACTAATAATTTTGTATTGGGGAATGTGAATAATCTGCGTATCTGTGATTTGCTCTGTCATATTTTATCAGGCATAATATGGAGTTGCCTTCTAAAATCCATCCTGTGTCTGAAATGTGAAAGGCTAGTTTGATTAACTCTTGAAACACAGGTTTATTGTCAGTGTTCTCCTGTCTTGTAGCTTGGTGCTCTGCTGCTCCCTCTTGCAGATGTGAAATCTGTTTTCAGTAATCTGCATATAGAATTGAGAGCTTCACGCACTTCGAAGTATCATTTAAATGCAAAGTGTGTGTGTGTGTGTAGAATCAGACCACCCGCTATGTTGTGAAGGTGGGGAAAGTTGTGTGGAAAAACAGACTTCATATTTACTCTATCCAAATGCTTGTAGAATCCTAGCTTTTATCAATCTTACTACTGTTCTTTTTCTCAGTCTTTGGACAGCTAATGGTTTCATGTGTTTCCTTTTTTTTTTTTATTTTTTTATTTTTGCAGGTACCACAAGAGCCAGGCTATTTACCTGGAGTCTAAAGAGAACACTAAGATCAGCTGTGTGATCAGTTCTGTGGGTGCCAATGAGGTAGTGGGCTCCTTTTTTTTCATGGGGGTGGGGAAAGCTGTGGGTCAGCATAGGCAGGTAGATGGCTGTCTAGTAAGGACTAAGAGAAAATCAGTATTACTTTTGGAAAAGATGTAGTTGTCTGGTGTCTAAAGAAGCTTAATCCAAGATAAAACTGAGTTGAGAGATCTCTTCTTGAGATGGGAAGAGATGTGCTCCATTTCTAAAGAATGATCCTACATTTTGCAAGCAGTAGTTTGGCAGGCAGGAAGAATGGGGGGAACTGACATGTTGCATCTCACTGGCACTACATTCATAAGTTCCATTTCTGTTGAAATATTTCAAGAACATACTTGCAGGTGTTATTAATGCAAAATTAAAAAAAAATAAAATATCCTATTGGGAATCTAGAAGAGGATGAGGAAAAATTTTGTCACCAAATTTAGTTGTTAGAAGGGGAGAAAATTCTTCCTGCTAACCTGAGTACATGGGAGGTAAGCTGGCAACATTCATCACCTACTTGGAAGACAGGGCAGGTGAGTCATTTGTCTGAGACAGTTTCTGTGTGGCTAATGATTAAGGCTTAGAGAAGCAGGTGAAGAGAGGTGCATGCCTGAGATGGATGTGAATCTTGCTGCAAAATAAGCTTAGTGCTTGAGCAGTGCACCAGTTGGGCAAAGGGAGCAGTTTATTTTTTGCTTGCAGATTCCAGACACTTCAAGGAAAGAAGATAGGCTTAAATGCACTTCTCTTCAATCAGCCAATAAAGAAACTTTAATTTGGTTTTGCAGCTAAGGGAAAATATTTTATTTTCAACAAAATGAGTTGCATATGGGATATGCTTTGTATCACAACTGTTCCCCTTGCAATAACAGTTGTTACGCTCAACGGTTGGCTATTTAGATAAAGTAGGAGTAGCTTGCTAACGGATGTGTTGAAAACATAGTACTGCTAATTTGATTAAAGTTATTACTGTTAACTTGTAACATTAAAACTCAATCTTTTGGGAGCATCTTACCTGAAACCTGAAGGAAATGCCATCTGTTAATTATTATTGCATGAATTCCACTTTGAAGTGAGGCAGTAGGTTTAGTTTTGATTTTGTGGGGTGTTTTTTGAGAGAGGCTGAGGAGGAGGCATGGCTCTTGGTTGCCCTGTGGTGGTTCATTGCAACAGTATGAAAACAAGGGAGATAAATACTTAACAGAATACTGAAATGAGCTGTTCTCTTAGGAGTACAATGTCCCTATCTCAGATTTCATCACACATTCAGAAGTAGGGTTGCCAAGCTATGATCTTATTGGTTCCTGCTTGAATTTAGGAGGCAGACCTAGATTTGGGGTCTCTAATTGTAGACTGGAGTCAAAAGTTGATAGCATTTCTAAAGGAAGTCAAGTTATTCAAAGGAACTTTATGAAAAATATTTGTACAGAGTGTCTCCCAGCATTTCTATTAATGCTTAATGTGAAAAGACTTAATGGAGAAACATCAGAGATATGGCATATAGTTGCCTTCTTGTGGCTGGGAAAAGGAAGTAGTTAACAGTGTATCAGAGGCATCTTTGTTCATATGAATGTCTAAATCAGTTTTCTTAAACCGGATTTGATTTTTGTAATTGGCTGTGGGCCTCGCCAACACAGAGTCTGAGCTATGACAATCCCCTTTAAAAAAAAACAAACCAAAAATATCTTCCCAGGCCCAAATTCTTTAAAACTTGGTGATGTGTTTAGATCTAAACAGAATAAATTTCTGTTACTTTAGATGTGATTTCCTTGGAAACTGTGAATCAAATACTGTATTGGTGGAAATCATTGGCCAAACACGTGGAACCAATTCAATCATTTGCCTTTTGACAACAAAAAACTCTTCAGTACATGCAAGAAAGTTAGGGTTTGGGGTTATTTTTTTTATTCCCATGAGTTTATTCAGCAGTCTCGGTTTGGAAGTTGAAAAAAGGAGGAAGCTTATTTTCCTTTTATAGTCTAGGAATAAAAGAAATTCAGAGATGGATTTGGTTGTTTCTATTCACCATCTCCTTCAGTTCTTTAGAATTAATAGATGCTATTTTCTGTTTGCAAAATACATTGTATGTCTAAAACATCAGTTTTAAGTTCAGAATGTGTCTTGATGCTTTTATTTTTCTGAACGCTGTGGCGCATTTTAGTGTTAATAAGTAATTTTGCTGTTGTAGTCACTTAGAATTTTAATTTTCTTCCAAATGGAACTTAAAAAAGTGGTTGACTTTAGCAAAACTAATATACCATTCCATCATATTGTGATAGAATGTAAAACTGTACATGTTTATTGTTCTGTACAGTTGCTCAGAGTTTGTAGATTTTTGAATTCTTTTGGTTAGTAAAACATACCAAATTCTTGGAAATGTTGCAGTAGAGAGATGATTATCAGTGAACACGGATTTTAATGTCTCTGGGGAAATAACTGAAGTACAAAATGCAGGCAAACATTAAATGTATTTCATATTGAAGGTTTCTGTTAGTGAAGTCAATTTATAATTAAAATAATAGAGTTAAATCAGTCTACTGTGCCAAGCCTATAGCTAATATGATACCTGGAAAAAAAAAAAAAGTTTTGGGTAAATCGCATGCCAGCACTAACTTTATAATCCTTTGCAGTAGGAAATATTGGACTTCTGTCCTAAAATACTCTAGTACTCAGAGCTGGATAACTCTTATTTTCCATGCATTTATTTCAATATGTTTAAATGTATTAGAATGATAAAATGCACAGGAGATTTGCTCAGATCTGATTTTTAAAGTACGGGTATTTGGATCTAAACTTCTTGAAAGTGATTTCAAAAATTCTGAGTGGCTGCCTCCATGGCAGCAATTTTTCCTTTGAAACATACTGTATATCTACAAGTTATGTGAATTCTTCCATGCAGGTGTTTAAAAAAGAGGCCCTTTTATCTTCACATACAATTTATTTAATACATTGTGAGAAATGCTTCATTGAACAAAATCAGAATAAGCTTTTCATTTGACTAATAGTTACTTGTCTGGGCAAATCCCAGGGTAGATAATTTTATGATCTGTGGATCTAGAGAGACTTATTCTTGATTAGGTAAAGCTTAATGCCAGAGTTCTGTTGTGAATTGTAGCAGAAGGAAACTTGCTTTCCTGATGATGCTTGGAGAGAGTAATTTTTCTTGATGACTGTTTTGAGCAGGAAGTTAAGGTGGTAAAGTTAGAAACTTTACTTTATTTTCTACTCAGGTTGCAAATGCCTAATGTGGGGAGGGAGAAGGGATTAAGCTAAATCATTTGTGTACCCTGAGTAACAGATGTTAAGATCTGACAATAAGAATACCTGGACTTACTTGTCTGTGTATTGCTTACTGTGGGTTTTCCTTTCTTCTCCCCAATATATCTCCCTGCCCCCTCTTTTTTTTTTTTTTTTCTTTCATGCAGATCTGGGTGAGGAAAACCAGTGACAGCACAAAGATGAGAATCTATCTGGGACAGCTGCAGCGAGGTGTTTTTGTGATTCGTCGACGATCAGCTGCATGACTGTATGCTCTTCCTTGGTCTTTTTTTTTTTTTCTTCTTTTTTTAAACTGATAGTCAAACCTCTAACGGGGAGCGGCAGTCTGTTCACTCATGTTAGCAGCAGAGAACACTGTCATGACCTCTTACAAGACAGTTTGTGGCTGGCCACATAATCCCCAGTAGTCCTTAAATCTTTAGTGATACCCAAGCACTGCCCTGGACTATTTCTGGATTTTGCATCAAGCTTCTGTATGCTTTCTTTATATTTTGGGTGACTATTTAAGAAGACTTTGCATCATACTTTTTTCATCATGGTTTCATGGTGCATAGATGGGACTCGTATGTTGAAAACTGCGTAACATTTATGTTTTGAATCAGACCAATGGAAGAAGCTTTGCTTGTCAAGACCTGAGGTTATTCGTTCTTTCTGGTTTTGTTTTCTTGCAAGGCTTGGGATGTTGGGCAAAAGGAGATTAATCTTGCCAGCTTTCAGCTGCAGCTGAGAGATGCATCTGTAATACCTGGTTTTTGACATCAGCTTTATTGGATGAACTGTTTAAAGACTTGAGCACTGAGGCTTTTTTAGGAAAGTGTGAACAGCTTAGAAACTGCTGAAAATCCAGTTGATTTTAATGTAGTTAAGCAGTCACATGTGGTTAATCAGAAGCTTCCATTTCTCTTCACATTAAAAAACCCTTCAATGAACAAGCAAAGAGTATATCTATTTGCTGAAGTAGTTTCCTGAAATAGGCGGAAGAGTATAAACCAAAGGATGGATTAACTGGACTTTGCAGGTAGAGAGACTATATGAACTATATATATGAGTATAACCACTCATATGTGTAGACACATGAAAGGTAAATTTCATTTTCTTTACTGATGCTTAGAGTAAAAGGTCATGCTGGAATCCTGCTGACAGAAGATACTGGATCTGTTGTATCTTCCAAAGAAGCCTGGTACAGAGTAGAAAGCAGCATTGACGTGCTTTTAGTGTATAGCTGAAACCTTCATTCCCTAAAATGTCATTCAAAGGTTTCCCTTTGTAGGGTATTTTAATTAATGGAGATAACACTGGGTTTCTACACTTGCCTTCCAGTAGCACAAGTGAAAATGCTTAAGTGATGATATTAATGTACTCCTTTCCAAGATGTTTAAAGATCTGACTCTGGCATTCCTTTACTGTTCCCACTCTTCTGCTGATGGCTGAAACCACCAATACCATGTGCGACTGCATTGGCACGAACTACACAGTGCACTGGCAATGCTGTCAGATCTTTGCCTTCTGTGCAAAAGAACTTTGTGCTCCTTTTGATTACTGGACAAGAAATTGTAATTTCTGCCTTTATCAGTATGTGTCACTTTGAGGCATCTTTTGGTTTTGCTTTTGAACTGCTTTCTTGTTCAGCATCAGTCTAGCCTTTCTTTCATATCTGGATAAATGGAGTATTTTAAATGACTGTTTCCATTTCTTTTACTTACTGCAGTTGGGTGGCAGTCACATCCCAATAACTGATGTATGTATGTGGATCTGGAGTGGAGTGTTATGGCTGAGTTTCTGATGTGTTGCCTTTGTGGCTGAGAGACCTATTTTTACTGTGTTTAGAGTTTCAACTGGATCTGGAGCCTTGGTGAGGAAAGGAGAGGGTGTTTGTTTCCCACCCCTTGAAAATGTGCCATCTTTGCTGCAGTGTTAGTCAGGTGGAAAGCAGCAGGCTGTATTTTGTCAAGTTAACAGCATACTTAATATAACTTAGCATTCTCTGCACGTGTGACGGGTTTTTAATAAGGTGATGATGTACCAAGCAGGATTTGTCGCTGAGCCTTAAAATGAACATCGTAGTTCTTATAATAAAAAGTGCTGAGTAAATAGCAGGATTTATTTCCTACCTATATCGTTTTATCAATATAAATGTTTGTGGAAATAGGTGGAAACTTTGGTTCAGTTTTGGGGAGATAGCTTGCCAACCTGCTAACAGCAGGTGATCTCTCTGCTGCTGTGATGTTACCTGTTTTGGGGTAACTTTAAAGGCATTGGTAGAAGTGTGGAAGTGCAGCAGCTCTCTTAGAGCCAGGCCTGGTATAGGTGCACATTGTGTAAGCTTAATTTTATAGCTTTGATTCCACATCTTAATCACAACCACCAACATCTGCTCACCATCCCTGTTCCTTGGCAGAAGGGGGGAAAGAATAGCTGCTCTTGCAGCCAAAAGACTGTCTTCCCATGGGCTGTGGTCTTAAATTGCAGGGGTTAGGGAGGGTGTTGGGGGGGGTGATGGGATGGGACACACGCTTCTAGTTCGCAGCCTACTCAGAATTTGAAGAGTCTTCTGGAAGCGGATACCTGTGGGACTGTTGCACCATTTCCCTCTTCTGTAACCCCCCCCTGTGGACACTGCTGTGCTGAAAAGGTTACTGTTATCATAAGGAGTCATCTTGTGTTGGTGCAGGTAATCAAGGAGCGTAGCCTTGGACTGCAAGTTCTAGTGGTGAAAAACAAACTAAGAATGAGGACAGGGAGCAGTCAGGGTGGGAAGGAAGAAATTTAAGTGTACTGTTGTATTGACCGGGGAGATGGATTACATAAACTGATACTGATTCAGGGCAGTGCTTCAGCAGGGAAGTTGCCAAAACTCAATCTCAGACTCCTACTCTACTCTTTCACGACAATCTTGGATCTTCAAGAAGCATGTGTGAGGTTTGTACGACTTCCTTCTGTCAGAGTTCCTTGCCCAGTGCTCCTGGATCAACCTGTGAACTGTAGTTTCTGCTTTTGACAGTCCCGAGTGTGGGCTTGTAGCCCTATGTGCTCAAATTTAACTACTACACTGAAGGTATTTTCTTTTAAGGCTGCTTCATCCTTAGTTTCTTAATTTAATGAAATGAAAGTCTTTCTTGCCTTAGTTGATCACCATAAAATGTAGATTTATCTCCTCTAACAAAGTACATGAATATTGTATCCTGTTTTCTCAAGCAGCTCTTCTGTAATGGCCTGTGCCATTTACAAGGCTGGAAATGATAAAAATGCAGTGCCTTGTTGTGCACTCAGGGAAGCAGTACATTTTTTAATCCTAGAAGGATGCTCAAAATGTGTTATGGTGAGGATGACGCATGTGGAGATCAAGAGTATAGACATCAGCTGTAGAAATGAAGATTTCCTGCCACTGGTTGGAAAAATGGAGACAAGTTACTCAAGGAGATGGACAAGGTCTTGCTTAAATTCTAAGAGAAAATTGGCTTTTCTGTCTGCTATTTGCCTGTCTAACATCAGTCTCTTGGAAGAATTCAAACCCTCAGTGAACAGAAATGGCTTTGCTACAGGTATGAAAAGATTTAATCCTCATGAACAGCATTTAAAATAAATTTAAGAAATGGTTTGAACTCCCAGTTATAGTAATTTTAAAGAAAGGTGAACATTCTGCCAAAAGTAGACTTTTATTGAGGGTTAAATTGTAGTTGGCTGTTAACTTGTATTAAGCATTTTTTTTCATTGGCTTGAGAAACGGGCTGTGATGTTGGTCAAGTGCAAAATGAAAAAGATTCTTCCCCTGCACCCCTCCCCGCCATTAGATGTTGAAATGGACAGGAAGCCAGATCAGTGAACCAACTTCCAGTGGCTTTTTGACATCATACTCACTGAAAGGTTTCAAAAGAGGCTTTTTCCTAGAATGAATGCTAATAAAATAAATTGTCTTTTTTTAGCTCATGTGCTTTGTCTGGAATTTTGTAGAGACAAAGTAATTTAACAACAGAAGTCTTGATTGTTAGTAATTTCTTGTACATTCCCAGGCCACTTATGAAAATAAAGCCTAAAAGAGCAAGAAATTGCTGTGACCTTTGTGAATAACTGAGGTCCTTCCTCCTTCAGAAAGAGAAAATTTAACACACATTTTGGGTTCTTGTTCCACAGAAGTAAACGGCAAATGTCAAATGATTAAGAAAATCTGAATGGGTATTTAAGGTTTGCTGTTAATCAGTTTTAGTTTGTCCAATTCTAAAAAATCTGTTAAACTGTTTAGAAAACAAAAGAATGATTATTTCCATTTTTCTGTGATTTATTGAAAACCCATTATCACTGGAACTTCACATTTCATTCAGTAAAAGAATTCCACTATTCTAATGCTGTGCTGAATTTGGGAAACACCTTTAACACTTATCAGTAGCTCGAATTTGGGATGCCCAAGTATATCTCATAATATACAGTGGAGTCAATGCTGGTATTTAGAGTCTTCCTTTTTATGCATGAGTGCTTTTCTCTGAAATATTCTTGATTTCAGTTTAGTTAATGAATGTGCGTAAAGAACAGTTTGGATTTATATTACTTCACCGACAGCCAAAAAAACACCACAAAAGGTTTTGGGGGTTTTTTTTCCCCCCTCTGATCAGATGTTAAGGAATAGGGGCAGGGAAGAGTGGCTCAGAAACCTTGTCCCCTGGGACCAAAGTTTAAATAACATTTAGGTGACAAAAGACATAAATGTAAAATATTTTCAATGGTGTATATATAAGCAGGATGGGTGTCTAAACTTCCTTCACATAAATGAGACACTGAACAGCAATACAGGAAGAGTTACTTCATCCTTTGGTTCTAAAATAGCAATGCTTTGAGCAAAACCAGTAATTTTTAGGGTTTTGGAACCAAGAGATCCAAGCCCCTAAAAACAGCTACTGATTTATTTAATCAGTCTTAAATTTGAAATCTATCAGTTGTCCCATATGCCTAAGGTAGCTTTGTCATTTTTCATTTAGTTCTAATTTGCATCCACGTTTTCTGCCCCAAATCTTTTCATTTCACTTTATTAATGTTCCTTTATTTTTGAGTGAGGATTCTTTTGACAGTGATGATTGCCTGCAGATCTCTGCTATTTGAGTGACTGTCCCAGTTAATGAAAGCTAATGATCTTTAATGAAAATAAAACAAACGCACATCAATGTTAAAATCGGTGTCTTAAATCAAGGTTTCTGCTTGGTGGTTTAAATCCTGTTTGGAATTGGTGACTGAAAGGTGTCAAAGTGAACAGATTGATTGCACTGACTGAGCATGGGTTTGGAGAGTGGTTGGCTCAGGACACATGGACGTAGCTCCATGTCTGCTTGCTTCATAAAATTAAAAGGTAGGTGGAGGTTTTTGTGGTTTTTTTCTTTCTTTTTTTTTTTTTTTTCAGGGAGGTAGTGGATGTCTGACAAACAATTGATTTCTGTTGAAACAAATAGTTGAAGGTAGCTGCTGATCATGTCAGCATACTGAAGAATTATTCATTTGGGGGAAGAAATATCCTTTTGCCCATGAACTAGACTTTAGTAATGGTAAGTAACAGTCACATGAACGTTTTTTTTCTAATGTGATTAGGAAGCAATGTTCCAAACCTCGTACATCATGAGGCATCAGGTAATGGGGAAAACTCTGAATACTAATGATACTAAATCACATAACATAGTTGCACAAAATTAATATAAACACGCAAGGCAAATATTCTAATAAGGATTTCTGTGGTATTAAAAAAATCTCATCCATTGAAATTGGGAATTGCTAAACCCCTTGGTTTAAGACTGTCCTGAAGACCATAAGACATGGCAAAAGAGTTTCACGTGTAACTTGGGACCCAGGGATGCATGCTCTGGGATAGTATTTCAGCACTGAAGTATTGGTTACGTCTCATTTTGTACCAAGTATGAAGTTCTGCGGTTCAGGAAAGAGAAATAATGTGGCGAAGCTGGCAGGACAGTTGCGAGCCCTGGCTGAGGCTATCGGTCTTGTTCACCCCAATAGAATTCAAAACTATTGATTTGTTTCCTCTTTCATTGAAATAACAATTTTGAGGAGAGCTTTGAAAGTCTGGGCAAAACACATAAGTAAAGTGTCTGTCCTCTGGTCTCTGCCTGAAGATGGAAAAACGTCATCCCAAGGAAGGGACAACTGGCCGGCAATCCAATGAGTGGCTCTGCCGCAGCAAGGCTTTGCTTGCTGAGGATTTCATCCATACGACGAGATAGAGGTGTTTGCTTGTGGAGATGAGTATTTGGCAGATGTTGTGGGATGCAGAGCTGCGGTGTTGGTGCTTTCTTCCCTGGACCGCTGCTGTGGTGTGTCTGGGCAAGGGAGGTCCAGCTTGTGGGAAGACCGATGGGCGAGCAGTTCTTGGAGGGGATGGCTGGGATTAGTGTAGGGAGGAGTTTCTAGACCATTTAGCCAAGGTTTGGCACCTCTCTGTTCCAAGTCTGGCTTTCTCAAAAAAGTCTAAGGGTTTAAATTGGTCTGAAGTACTTTGAGAGCCAAAAGGAGCGTGAAGGATTCAGCAGCACGTGTTCTGGACTGCCTTGTCGCAGTGTCTTCTGCATGTGCCCGACCTCTGCTACCCAAGTGCTAAAGACCTTAGGGAACGTATCAACAATTACTTTGTAGTGGATGTGAACAACCTTAAATACTGGCTGTAGCCTTCACAAGGCATGCCAGTTCCTGTTTACTGTTTGATGTAACTAAAGGTATTAATCTGCAAGACCTCTGAGCTTTTTTTTTTTTTGAGGGTTTTTCCCTTTCCATCAGGGTGCCTGAGAGGTATTCCATCTCGATTACGCCTGAGTTCTTTGTTGTATCTGTCATATTCCTGGGCTGAATGACAGAGCGGTAAGGTGCTTCTGATGGGTGCGTTTCCCACCTGTGTAACGGGGATCTAATTAATGGATACAGCCAGTCAACTGCACAGAGGCACAAGCCCAGAAGAGGCAGTTGTCTTCTCGCTCTTTCAGCCAACTGATTGTGCCTTGTTACAGCACCCTGTTTCAAAGTTGTTGCTGTATATTAAATTTTGAGGCGTTGCTACATTTTTCTTTTTTTTTTTCCTGTTAATTTATTATAGCGAGCATTTTCACTGCTTCTCCATCTTTTTATTGATAAATACCTTGATGAACTAGTGCGGTGTCTCAGATGAAGAACGTGGTGTGTGTGGCCAGGTGGGTTCTGCGTACTTGGTTTATCACTGGGGATTGCAGGATGTGATCCCTCGGACCAAGGAGGTCTGCTGGTCCTGTGACCTCATCAGGTGCTTGTGCCTTGCTACAGTATTCTCCAACAGAATCGCAAAAATGCAGTTATTGCTTATCTGAAAGTGCTTGCTTAACTCACCCCGCTTCCCCCGAGTAGTTTTTTAGTGAGCAGGTTTGTCTCTTGAATGCCTGCCGATGCCCCTCCTGTAGCGGGGTGCGGTGAAGGTTGGTGAGGGTGATTTGTGCCCCCCTGGTTGCTCGCTGGGTGCTCAACCCAGCCGTCATCATCAGAGCATGCGGAAAGCCTCGCTTTTCTTCCAAGACGGGGGTTGTTACCTTCTGTGTTTTTTCAGGATGAGCTGCCCTCTCTGGCTCCTGACGAGGCTCTTGAGGTGCCGCTTAGCGCTGGAGCTAAATGCCCGAGTCTTCTGGGACGTTATTACAAAGGAAACGAAACGCTACAGCATGGTGTCAGTGCCGCTCCTGCGCTATTAAATGGTTTAATGAGCCGCTTAAATTGTTTTGGGGAAGACCTCTGTCTCCTGCATGACCTTATTGTCCCTGTTTACTGTCTCGTTACGTGGCTGGGCTGACGGAGCGGTGGCGGCGCTGGAAGCGGAGCGGTGGCGGCGCTGGAAGCGGAGCAGCCTGTTGTGAGCACCGGCACGGTGGTCTTTCCCTTCCCGAGGGGAAAGCTGAAGGCTGCGGCTCGGCCGCGTGGTGCCTGCACGTGACGGTGGGCGTTTTGGAGGCAGAAGGCTCCTCGGGCCCCGTGGCGGCGTGGAGGCAAGTATCCACGAAGCTGTTTGCATTAGGGAAAAGGGTTTCTTTTGCTCGATCGATGGAGTTGATTAGCGCTGAGATCTTGCGTTCTCCCGCAGGGCTCTCAATCTGCACCTCGCTCAGGTGAACCTGCGTTTTTCATTCTCCTCACCCCATGTACTTTGCTCACCCTGCTGCCATCCGCTCGCATTTCCAATTTCACACCAACGTGCTCCTGATGTATTTATAAATGAACTCTCTTATGTCAATCCACTAAAAAGCAACCAAATATGTTCTAGAGAAGTATTTTTCTCCTCCTTCTCCTGTTGTCCCCTGTTGCTGCGGCAATCTTGACTGCTGCTGAGCAGAACGGGTGGGAGAAGCCAACGTCAGTGCAAGAGCATCCTGCTTTCCCACATGGTCAGTGCTGTGAAGGGCATCCAGTGCCTGCTGCTGCCTGTCTTGGCAGTGATTTTACCCCTAGAGTGTTTTTGATATGCAAATCTCGAAGGTTTCTACAGAGAGAAGTAAATAAGAACGTACTTGATTGCTCAGTTGGGGAGGCTTGAGGAATAGGGGTGCAGCGATCTGCCAAAGACTGAGCACTGTGTCCGTTATTCAGCTAGAAATGCCCTTCTCTTTCCTTAACTTAGCTTATACTCGGGGCTTTAGGGCAACTTAATCTTCCTCAAGGTTTTGCTCTAGGGTTTCAGCTATGTCAGAACTTCATCTATACCTCTCCGCACATAAGCTCTTCTTCAGCATTACCCTCTTGTCTCTTCTCCATCCAGCTGGACAGGCTAAGGCTTAGTCCAGGACAGGTGACCAGAAGAATTCTGCATAATGAGTTACTGCTAATCAGCTACATTTGGTAGTTGACTGTGAGAGGCTGGTTGCGAATCTCAAGTAAAAATGTGTTAGCATAAACTATTGGAAGAGAACGTGTTTTCCTTTGCAGTAGGTGGAGAACATGGGGATGGTCTGTTAATCAGATCTGTCGGTGATCAGCTGACAGATGGCAAGTTGCTGGGGATAATTAATCATTTGCTCGTGCAGGATGTTGAGTATGGAATGACAGTGCCTGTGAAGATTCTACCAGAAGGGTTTTGTGTGAGAGAGCTCAGAGGGCCTGAGCTCCCTGGAAAGGAGGATCTCTCCCTCCAAGCTGGAACTCACTAGCTAGAGGCAATTAAGTTCATCTTGCTGGGGATGATGGGCTTTCTGCCTACAACCTTGGGCTTTCCCAGGGCATCATGGAGCTAAAGGCTTGCAAAAGCAAGGAAGAAAAGCTGGCTGACATCTGTGGGCTTTGATCTGCTGTGAAGGCTTTCTGCTTCCAGCTTGGGGAGAGGGGGAACGTATTTAAAAAAAAAAAAAAAAAAAAAAAAAAAAGCAAACACTTGTAGGTCTCGTCTGTTGGGATCACTGAAGTAAGGAGCAAGTCCCTCAATCGAATTTTCTCCCTAGGAAAGAATGAACCGCTGTGAATGAGCACCAGCCGAATGATGTGAATCCAATGGCCGGTGTCACCGAGGAGCTGAGCATCCTCTCTGGGTCTGCGCTGCCTGCAGGGCTGTCTGCTATTTTGAGAGAAGGAACCATGGCAAAGGTGGTGTTTGCAGGCAGCGCTCGCTCTCCCGGTGCACCTCAAGCTCTGGGGCTGAGGGCAGAGGTGAAGCAACCTCCGTGTCTTTTGTGTAATGCTTTTCTCTGTATCTGTTCTCAAAATCCTCCTTTCCAAAGGCAGCTGTCTCAGCAGGGAGGGTGAAGCACAAATAGAGACGGTGCTGGCTGGCTGAGGCTGATCGATGAGTGGAAACCCCTCCTTTCCTCTAGACTTTGAGGACTCCGTGTACAATTTAAAGTGGGGGGAGAAAAGGCATCTGTACCAAGGATTTGTCAGGCTTGTTCCTGGCAGATAAGTTGCTTTTATTGAGTGGTTTGACGTGCAATTCCATGCAGCATATAGATGTTTGTCTAATGTTTACTTAGAGGGAGAGATTTTCCAGCCATCCTAAAAATTAAACTTTGTGTAATGGTGCATTTGCTTGGGGAAAATGAGTGTGAAGGTGCTGTCAAAATGTCAGTCTTGTCTGGAACCAGGGTCCTGAAGAAGACAAGTGGCATTAGTGTGTTTGAGGATGTTTCATTTAGAAGTAATGAAGTCCTCAGCCTTTTGAGGACCCTGTTAATTGAACTGAAGAGGTACAAAGCCCAGAAGGGAGGTGCCGTTCGCAGCTGGGAAGGCAGAGACACTGGCAGAGGGAGAGGGTCAGAATAGGTTATTTCTACTGTAAAATGACATCAGAAGGATATGAAGAATTGTTCCGAAATTACATTCCTTAACCTGAATCATTTTAGGGAAGTCACTTTTATATGGTAAGACTAGGTGGTTTGCTTCTAGATGAGAAAAGGGCGTGGGTCTGAGTTTTAATTTCAAAGGTGTTCAA
Source organism: Astur gentilis (assembly GCF_929443795.1). Classification (NCBI taxonomy): domain Eukaryota; kingdom Metazoa; phylum Chordata; class Aves; order Accipitriformes; family Accipitridae; genus Astur; species Astur gentilis. Next base: position 3,934,093 of record NC_064886.1, read on the forward strand.
GGAAAGAAACACACCATCCTCTGCTCAGAATCATCATGCAGGTTTAAAGGACCACAGAAATGAATAATGAAAAAAAAAAGTCAGGAGGCTTCTTGCGGCTTCCAGATTTGTGAGGCTGCAAGTCAGCACACTGTCTCTCCTCTCTGAGAGAAACTCTTGCTGAGAAAATGCCTCCTTGCAGAACCTGAAACTGTGGTTCCTTTACACCATCCATATATATATATATTTATTTTTTTTTCTTCCCTTGCAGGGGCAGGGTATTTGAATGCAGATGTGTTTTCTGCATGAGACACTGGACATGGTGTTCCTCTTGATAACTTCATTTTGGTATTAAAGTAATTTTCCAGATAATGCTGTTTCTCTTCTGAAGGCTTCCAAGCTTTTACAACAGCAGAGTAATTATTCCATTTATGAGGAAATTGAGGCAGGGGACTGCGGTTGCCGCAGCCTGTGCTCAGCACTGCTGGCAGAAGCTTGTTGCTTGTCCCAACTTTCCAATAAGCAAATAAAACTACATCTGTTAATTGCCTTTCCTTTGCAAAATCCACTCATTTAATAAACACTAATGCCGAATTGTGTAACAACGGGCTAAGAGGGTGAGTCAATGTTGTTTGCGTTGAGGTTTGGCCTTGTAAATACAGATTGCTTGCTGGAGACCTGTTATTGGTGTCAGGGGTCCGTATAAATGGTGTTTACAGTTTGCTTTTCAGGGGGAGCTTTGTGTTGTAGGGATTTTTTTTTGGCCTTGGACCCCTTCTCTTCTGCCACAAGCTTAACAAGATCCTTTGTCATTCTCCAGGGAAGCTTTCAAACTCACCACTGTGGTTTTGAATTGGCTTTAAATAAAAGGTGTTGTGCTTCTCAAGTGCCCTGCCCAAGGGCTCTAGAGCACTCCACATGCAATCCAAACAGCCAGCAGACAAAGCCATTAAATGTGAAGTGCCTATGCGTGATTACCTGGCAGAAAGCTGTAGAAAAGTGTTTGCAGCCCGAGTCCCACAGGAATAGGCTTTGTCTGAAAAACCACCCTCAGCAGGTGATAACTCTGCTGGAAAAAGTCAAGGTAGGTCTTGTTGATTCATCAAGGTGGGTGGCTTAGTCTTTCGTTTCAGCGTAGAGCGAAAGAGGTAGGAACAAGCAGAAATGAGATTAGGGAGGTGGGAGGAAGACCTTTTAAATGGGCTTCTGTGTTTTCCCCTTCTGCCAAGGCATTGTCTCCGTGCGTGGTGGATCTAAGCCACTCGAATTTCCAGCTTGCGTGGCTAATGGCCTTGTATCTTATATCCTGAAAGCAGAAATATAGCCTTGAGAAGTCTGATCTAATTTCTTCAGTTACATTTGCAGAGTGAAAGCCCCTAAGTGTAACTCCTATAGTGCCTCTAAGCTCCTCCAGCCTCCGTCTCCTGGCACCTCTTCAATTCTGAACACGTAGCTTCGTTTTTACCTCTTAGTACCACACCAGCTGGAACAGCTTCTTCCAGGGTGGGGAGTCTTGTGTGCATGCTCGAGCGAGTGAGGAGAGTGCTTGGAGATGAATGTGTACTTCCCTCCTGTGGCTTAGAAGGCTATATCTATATTTTTAGGCTTTTTTTCTTTCCCCATCTTATTGAGGTAGGAAGGGAAGATTATGGCACTTGATGATTTAATCAACATAATCTCCAGATAAAACATGCTTATGTTATACTACTGGGAGATATTAATTTATGCTGGCTTGCTTCTCCTAAGGTAAATTAAATCATTAGTTTTAAGTCTGGATTAGGTGCACATGTCCCTTGCCTCTTAAAAAGGCAGTTCAGTAGGTCTTCAAAGCTTCTTGGCTTGGCATTTCTTGGGAGTCATCAAATACCTTCAGCGCAGGTGTCATGAAAAGTGGAACTGGGATGCAATGCTTAAAGGTGCAACCACCAGCTCTGTAGTAGTAGTAGTAGTAAATGCCTCCATGCTGACCTAGGACCTGCTATTGCCTTGTGCCACCTTCTTTACCCGACGCTATTATTTTACCAGCTCTTTAATTCAGTGAGAAGATTTTTGCCCCAGGTCTGGGGAACCAGCAATTGCTCCTTTGATCAAACCTGTATCTAGAGCATCTCTCCCTTGATGGAGAACTGAGTTGTTTGGTGTGTTTTTGGAGGAGACCTGGCCAGAGCAAGGCGGTCGGTGTCCACACTCCTCTCCCACTGGAGAGAGCATAAGGACATCCAGGATGATGCGTTGACTTGTGCTTGAAAATACGCCTGAGCAGAGCTGTAGCCCAGATGTTGGGTGACCTTGGAAGTGCCATTAGCACCTCTGAACTGGCTGAAAATTCCCCAAAACCTACAAGTGAAGCTCTGAGTGCACAACAAAAATGAAAAGCAAAAGATCTTTACAGGGGTGGGTGGGAGATGTTACAACTCTTTCATACAGGCAGGGAAACTGAGGCACGGTCTGCCTCTCGCTGGGGAGGGCAGTAGCAGGGTGTAGGAGTAAAATTTGGATGCCTGAGGGCAGCGGGGCCCTCCCGGAGTCGATTTAGAGCAGATGTGCTGAGCAGAGCTGGCGTGGCTCTTCTTCTGTGGTTCCTCGGAGGAAAGAAAGCCTGACGCAGAGATGCTGGCTGCAAGCGTTGAGGTGCCCTGTCTGCTTGGATGGGCAGCAGCTCTGCTGAGGAAACCAGGCCCTGCTGCCGAGACAGACGGGAAGGGCTCCTTGTGACACGGGGGGGAGGAGAAATGACAGAGGCCCTCATAGCAATTTCAGGGCTATTAAGGATGCGATAATGAGGCATTGCGTGCATCATTTTTCAGCACTTCGCTCCCCCGCCCCCAGTTCAGCCCCTGCGTTAACGCTCTCCATCTCAGGAGGACAGTAAATGCTCAGCTGGTGCTGTGACTCCGTTTTTTTTACACATCTGGGCATCAACAGGGCTGGTGCATGCGTGGGTGGAGGGGGTGAGGAGAGAAGAAGGTGCCTTCCCAGAAAGCTGGCTCAGATCCCCGTCAACAGGGAGCAGATGCTCAAGATAACAGGTTTGATCAAAAGAGCAACGGCTGGTCCCCCAGACCTAGGGCAAAACCTTCTGGCTGAATCAATGAGCAGGTAAAATAATACTAGCAGGGAAAGGAGGAGACACAAGGTGGAACTTGCCGCTGCAGGACTCTCTCCGGCCAGCTAAGGGCATCAGGTTATACGGCTGGGGAGAATCTTGTGGAAGATGATCTCAATGCACCTGGGCAAGGGCCGCTATCCGTATGCTACTTCCTACGCTTTCCTGGTGCTGTTTTCCTTGGTACAGTCGGTCCTTCGGTCTGATTCTGCACGGCCCATCTCTCGGACGATGAAATCTTCCACCGCTTTGCCCCTCTGGATCCCTGGCCCATCTGCTGCGCCGCAGTTCCCGGCTGCGCGGTGGTGGACGTGCTGGTGGCCGCTCCGGAGGAGCAGCTTTGGTGGCTCTCGCACACCCGGGCTTGCACCGGCAGAAGCAGGCACGCGGGCAGGGTTTTCCTACTGGGCAGAGCCGGTTTGCTGCTGGGATGGGTGGATTTCTGATCATTTTTGTGGAGTGGGTTAATATCGCCATGGAGGTCAGAAGGGGGATGAACCCACGAGGTTATAAATCTCGTGGAGGGTAGGAAAGCAGTGTGCGGTGGCCCGAGGCAGCTCCCTTGTGTTACAGTGCCGGATGGCAGTGCCTGTGCAAAGAGCAAGTCCTCCTTGCTTCCTGATTTCATTTTTTGCTATTTAAATGTATAGAGGCATTTTTCTGCTTGAATATTTAGAGGCAAGTGTCTCTGTCTAGAACATTTACAGCGAATTTATTGCGTGATGCTCTGGCACTGGGATTAAATGTTAATGCAGGTGTGCTGATACAGTCTGCTTTGAACTGGGCAGCTCCTGGAAGTCTGTAGGCACTTGGGGAATAAAATCAGCTGTGTAACGTGGCCCTTTGCCACCCTGTAGATGTGCCTGTTGGCGCATTCAGGCTCTTCTCCATCCCCACCTCACCGCGGGCACCCTCAAGAGCCATCCTTGGGGCTGAGCTCCTGATCTTCAACCTGCTGCGACGGAGGACCCCGCTGTTCCTGCGTGATTGAGTATGTCTAACCAGCTTTTCATGGGCTTAGTTTTGGGGGCTGTGCGTTTGCCCTGGGCGATGCCCGGGTGGGGGATGCCTCGCACGAGGCAGATATCGCCTCCCTGCTGCCGTGCCGCGGGTTGGACAGGCAGGCGGCCGCGTTATCGGGAGAGGAGATGAAAAGATCCCCAACTGGTGTTTGTTACTTCTGACTGCAGACATCAAGGATCTGTCACTGGCAGAGCAAAAAGGGAATGATATTATTTTTGGTTTGATCAGGCTGTCTTCCCTCTCCAAGTACTGCAGGCTACAGCGGGGCTCACTAGACGCGAGATGCTGCCCAGCGCTCGCTCTGATTTACCTTTGCCTTGGTGCAGGTTAGTCACAAGGGAGAGAAGTGCTTTTTTTAATTACAGAGGAAGCATTTGTAGTCTTTCATGCTGGCAGAGACCTGGGGGCAAAGCTGATATGCAAAATGTATTTTGACTTGCTTTAATGTCTCTTTCAGGCTACTGACGCCTCTCCTGCATCTCCCTGCCAGTCATCTGAGCCTTGTCCTGCAGCCGTGGAGGATCAGGCAGGTCTGGTTTTGGGAGCAGGGACCTCGGTGTCACAGAGGGGTACCACGAGATCTCCAAACTCCAGTCCTCTGGAGCCTGGAGGAGAGAGCCGAAGCAGGTGAATTTAAAAGCTGGAGCAGGAGAGGAGGGAATCCCCCTCTTCCAGGAGGGCAGGCATGCTGCAAGCAGCGCTGGGAGATGCCGGATCCCACAGACGCTGAGCCATTCCCCCTTTCTCCATCCATCCCGCTTCCTAATAGAGAGAGAGATCAAATCAAAGATGACAGGATTATTTATTGAGGTGTTTGTTTGAAGTTGAACGGACAGGAATCGCGTTTCAAAACCGTAAGAGAAAGAGCTTTTTAGCTCTCTTCCTTTCTACAAAATAGCAACCGCATCACCGCACGCCACGGGGATGTCAGGGTGAATCTGTTTCACTGACAACAAGATTGTTCTGTCTAGACAGGGAAGCGCTGCTGAACTGAGTCTGCGGAATAATTTAAAGCCAAAATACTTTACAGACGTTAAATTTAAAATAAAAACTGCCTTGACACAGATGATGCTTGATGGATAGCTTCTGTGGGGGTGGGATGGCTTTAAGACAGAGCTTGATAGTAGTGATTGACAGATGTCACTCAGCGTGACCTGGTGACTGCTGACCTGTCACCTCTCCCAGACAAGTTCTTCCACACGAGTGGGTCCACTGAGGCGTCTGGGTAGCCCTGTGGAGCTCGGTGCGGGGCTCCTCTGCAATACTTGGATCTGTCTTGGATTTTGTGGTTCCTAGGCAGCCTGCCCAGCCCTCCCCAGCCCCTCGGTGCCTTTATCCCTGCTGTGCTGCCAGCTGCGTGGCCACCCCTCCGCCTGACCGCTGCTGAGGGACGCGGGAGCAGAAATGGGTGTGTGGAGGGGATATGAGCCTTGCATTTGCCATCTGCCTGGAGGGGCTGGCAGCCAGGGCTGTCTGAGGCAGAGAGATGTGGTGGTGCAATTGCAGCCCAGCTGGCATAAGGAATTTACTTTCTTCTGGCAGAAAAAGAAAGATGAAATATTAAAAGCATGGCTCAAAGGCTGGAATATATATATATATTTATTTTTTTTTTCCCCTTTCTGAAGAGGGCTTCTGCTCAGAAGTGCTTCAGTGTGGCTCAGAGACAGCGGCTGGTCAGAGCAGGAGGGATGCCAGCCATCAGGAGAGAGCGGGCAGTGGGGCTGAAGTAAGGGAGGAAGAAGAGGCATGTCTCGCGTGGGCTGATCTTGGGGTGAACGCTGACACTTCAACTCCACCATAGCCTTTAGGAGGCGTGCTTTAGTCTCATTTGGCTCCCGTTCAATGGCAGGAAATAAAAACTCTTTTCTTGTCTCTGTAGATGAGGGCAGTGCTCCTCTGGAGTAGGACGACACCTTCCTGCTGCCCGCTGCCCTTGGGCTGGGGAGGATGCAAGACGGGAGGAGCAGAGGGCTCAGCCAAGGCATCCGTCGGCTCCTTCTGGAGAAGTCCTGACGGCTCCCAACTTACCATTTCTGGCATCCTGGTGAGTGAGCCCAAGAGTCCCTGATGACTTTCTGAAGGGATGATGGTACGAGGTTTCTCCCAGGGCCGAGCTATTCCATTTGCTTCTGCCGATGAACTTAGGGGCAGGCTGTCAAGGGAGAGAGCATGGCTGTCAAGCAGCAAGCCACGCCGACGCAGAGATGTGTGGTGTCCTAAACTCAGTAAAATTTGAGGCCTCCTATTTTTTTAATTTTTTTTTCCCAAGCGGTCACCAGACTTCGTGTGCCTTCACGCAGCAGTTTAGCCGCTGGGTGGGCGGCAGGACCCGGCATCCCAAACTCGCAGGGAGCGCAAGAGGAGAGATGGCTGTGAGCTATAACGGGGAGGGAGAACCGAGGTCTGTGCATTTGCCAAGCGAGGAGCTGGAGAGAAACAGTTCAGGCTGTTTAAAGCTTTTCCTTCTGTTTCTTCCTTTGACTTCTTTTTTTCTGCCCTCCCTCTGCGTTAGCAGGTCTGGGCCAGATTCAGAGATAATGTGGGAAAGGGAAGATGCAAGTTCAGCACGACAGGGAGTGGGCTTGGAGCAGTCTTAACTTTATACCTCTGCAAACGCTGGCAGTGAGTGCTACTTATTTGCTGATCAAGGATGTACCCGAACGAAGCACGCTGGGGAGACAGTCGCTTGTTCAGGCTCAAGAAATGGGTGAGCAGTGAAACAGAGTTTGACCTCGACTCCAACTCCAGGTGCTGCCTTGCCTCTTAACTTTTGGCTCCTGCATCATCTCTGGCAGGACAGGGTGAGGACAGGCGGCAGAAGGGGGGACCCTGATGTCCCCCCCTTCCCGCAGCCTTACCTTCTGCGTTCCCCTGCCTGCCTCCCTGCTGCTGCCGCCGCCGCCTCGTGAAAGACCTTGTGATTAATTATACTGCTCCGCAGCCTCCGAAAATTTATTTAGGGTTTTATGTTTGCTGCTGCTTACACAATGGTAAATCTGCTGTGGCTGCGTCTCAAGCAGGTGGCAGCTAATAGGTCAATAAAGCGAATCGCACCATTAGAGCTGTCGAGCTGGGCTGCCGGGAGCCAGGCAGAGGCAGGTAGAGGGGAAAGCTTCAGAGAAGTCGAGACTGATCTGCTTTAGCAGAAATGCATCTGGCTATGCTGGCTTGCAGGAAATTGCTCGCTTCCCTGATAGCATCCCCTGCTTTAATAGATCAATTTTTCCACTATAGTTTGCCTAGCTTAAGCTTTCTTCTCCCTGCATCCCATGCTTTCCTAAGAATTAGTCTATAGGACCTTTTCATCTCCAGGAGCTTTGGAAGTTGTTTTTCCTTAAAGATTTTCATTGCCTTTTCCTTGGGGTGTACAGAAAAGGGGGGCTGGGGGGAGACCTTCGAACCACAAAAAGCCCCCCCCCAAAATGCTACCAAAGGATGCAGAAATCCGCCCAACTTGAAATAGCTAGCAACCACCTAAGGAAATTTAGCAATCGCCTCCGAGCATCTCGCTTAGTGCTGCTGTCAAAGGATTGGGGATGGTACTCCTTGAACAGATAAAAACCGCTGTCGTACCTGCTTTTCAGAAGAAGAGAATGAGGCAGGTGTGACTCCCTCATCCTGCGCAGGGTCTCTGCTCCTGCCTGGAAGGGAGCAGGCTCGTTTTTATGTGCTGCTAATTCGTATGCGGTGGGAATCTCTTCCTGATGGCCCGGTGCAGAGCTGTACCTGCTTTGTACCGCTTCCCAGAAGGAAGGGAAGTGCGAGCTATTTTTTTTTTTTTTTTTTTTTTTTTGCGTTGGCCGTGCCAGCAGAAAGAGCTGCGTTCGGTTTGCTTCGTGCAGTGTTGCGAGCTGGGGCCGTGCGCTGGCCTCCCAGGTAAAATGGGGCTGGAGGCGATGACTCGCTCTAAACCTGCTCTGGGATGCTGAGCCTACGCAGGCGACCGTATCGCCTTGTGATGTTAAAGCTGCTACGTCCACCGGTGATGTACCACCGACGTGCGAGGGTGTGCGTGCTGCCTTCCCGTGCTCTATATACGGTGCCTCCAGTAGACTGCATCCTCGCTGGAAAGGCAATTCGGATATCCTGGCCCCTCCTGTTCCTCCCTGTTAGTGCCGTACTGTTGGTTTTTAATATTTCTGCAGCGGTGGTTTGTATAAATCGAAGCAGGTTGTATTTATTCTATAAAACTTTGTAGGTGTCTCGCATTGGATGTCACCTCCCAGCGCACAGTGAGCAATTCAGCTTAAGGGATCGTCACCAACGCCATTATCTTTATTGCCAGTCCTGCCTGATAAACCTGCTCCCTCTGGGATGGCCAAGCCCAGCGAGTCAGCCAGACCCACTGTCCGTGTATGTATTTAGGAGAGAGCAGAGCTTACGCTCAGGAGCTGCTTGCAGGGTTCCCAACAACAGGCGCTCGAAATGACCCCGAGGGTTGCTTAAAAAACACGGAATTAACAGAGCTCCCATGCAGCCAGCCTTGGGAGTCCCTGGGCTTTTTCAGCACCTTGGGGACTGGGCTTCAAGTTCTTCTCCCCAGCTTGGAGGGGTGGAGATTTGCTATAATTTTGTGAGCCAAAGTGCCCTGTTGTCCTTTCCCTGACCTGCGGCTGGGCCGTTAAGCTGCACATCAGGTATTGCAAAACTCGGCATTGAAGCGGTGACTTTTGACGGACCGCAACTTTACTGAGCGTGAGGTTGCTTTAGTGAGCTGTGTCCCACGTGAGCAAGATCGTCTGGTATTTGGTGCCCTTTAGGATAGAGCAGGCGTGCGCCCTCCCAGCACCTTGTGCCCCCCGTCCTGTCACCCACAGACCAGTGGCCGGTGGTGCCTGAGCAGGACTAAGCTGGGCTGGGAGCTCTGGTTCATGGATCCTGGTCGGTGGTAGCATCTTCCCCGCAGCTCAGATGGCTGTGGGAGCCAGGAGCTCTCATCTCGCCCAGGCCGGCTGCCTGGCTGCGTGCTGTCGCTGACAAACAGATTTTCTCCTGCCTCCTGCTGAATTGCTAGTACCGCTTTTCCCCTCCATTTCAGGCGTGAGAGCCTCAAGGGGACATCCCTGTGGTCTGTAGGCTCCTGGAGGCACAGATCACAGCCGGCTTCTCGTGGAGCCACGACAGCTCCCTGGGCAGAAGCAGTGTCCCCAAGCCCCAGCTACGCCGCTTGGACGAGCTGGTTTCTATCTGGCATGTCTGGTGGCACCGCCGAGCTGTCCAAAATCACCCAAGCGCTGCAGATACAGCCTTGTCTGTGGCTTCCTTCTGGGAAAGAGAGCTCGCTTTTGGCTTGGAACATCTGATGAGAAACAAGTCGGGTACCGACGACCGCGTTGCCTCTTGCTGAAGCACGGGGACGGTCGGAGAAAGGTCCCCCTTTGCCACCGTCTTCGGGCAGAGGGGGCTTGTGGAGCCTGGCAGGGGCAGAGGAGCCTTCTGAGGAGCAGGGGGGGGGGGTCCCCAAATTCCCGGCTCTGGGGTCTGCTGCTACCCTGGTGGTGCAAAAGCGGGGCCGGTCTTTGCCCCATCAGTGCGCCGTGCCCTCCTTTGGGGCAGCGGTGGGGCTGCTGAGGAGCGCGGTGCAGGCGTTGCCCGCTGCTGCAGGCAGGAGAAGGGCTCTGAGCGGGCGATGGTGAACACAGAAAACTGCCTAACAGCTCCCTTCTGAGGCCAGGGGACTTTGGTGCAGAAAGTGACTTTTATAGAAATAGAGGAGACTTCCTTTTGGGTCAAGTGCTCTGGAAACGAATGATTTTGAGATGAAAGCCTTTTTGCTCGGGTAATACAGATTCACATTGCCTAGAGGGAAGTCTGCCTTGTGCTGGGGTATTTTTCCCTCTGGGGCCATTGCGATTGCTTTTGAAGATGAATTTTCAACATACAAAGGAGAAGAAGAAAGCTGAGAGAAAGAAAGGGCTTTAAAAAATATCAGGGGTTTTCATGGTCTGTTTTAATTTGTTAGCATGTCTCTCTTGCTTGTAACACCCCTGCCGGGTGCAGGGCTTGTTCCTCCTCTTCCCTTCATGACTTGCTCCTTCTCCCTGGCATCTTCATCAATCCCAGTCTCTGGATTTATTTTCCCCCCCACTTTTTTTTCCTTTCTAGGCTAACCTTTTCGCACCCAGCCAGTGCTGCTTGGCAGCCTGTGTGCTGCTTTGGGTAGGGATCACCTTGGGAAGTGGGCTGGGAGAGATGGCCGAGCATCCTGAGGGTCTCAGCTAGCAGGGGGTGAGGAGACACACAGGAGACAGCCTGTGTGCTGGGAATAAACCTCCAAATACACACCCCCGCTCTGGCTGGCCCCCATGTATCCAAAAGCCAGTGGGTTACGATCTTCGTTGCATGATGTGCGTCCCTCCCACCCTCTTCAGATGCAGAGGGACGTGTTCATCTGTCGGGGTCCTTGGGGTGGTTCCCCTTGGTGCTGTGCTCAGGTGCTCCCCAACCTGGCTGTAACTGGCCCAGAGATCACTTGTTGTGCCTGAGCTGTCCCCAGGGCAGAAGCGGGAGAATGGCGAGGTGAAGCCTTCTCTGAAAGAGGTATGGAATGGGCCCTTTTCTTATCAGTTTATCATCTGAGGGATGTCTTTTGAAAACATGTTATGCTCCACGGACTGAAGGTCTCCAAAGCCTGTTCTGGCTTTGGTAAGACTATGGGAAGCATCAGTGTCTCGCTTCTCTGGTTTTTGCTGGTTTCTCCTCCCCTGTTCTGGAGGAATGAGGTGCGTGCAGGGCTCTTCTCCGCTGCTGCTTAGTGTGAAATGCTGTAAAACCCAAGCATTGATTTCTCAATCAAAGGTGTCTGTTTTCTCCCTGGTCTGGGGCTTTAATGCCTGCAAATCCATCTTTCGCTCCCCAGCGGTTTGCTTTAAGATTTTTCAATCAACTGTTGTGCTTCAGAGCTTTGGGAAGGGAATAGATTCAGTCAAGCTGATGTTGCTTGTGCTGGCTCGCCGGTGGGTTTTGAATGAGACAGAAACCAGACAGAGCCCATGGGGGCTCTTGAGTCTCAGGCGAGACTTTTACCTGTGCCTAGTGTGGTGTAGGGGAACATTGGTCTACGGGGCTTTGGAAAGCTGTGGGTCTTCCTCCCACCCCAGCAGTGAACCTGGCTCAGCAGGTCTGTGGTCCCCAGGCTTTGTGGATTGGAGGCTGAAGTTGCAGTATGTCCTGTCAACAGATGCCAGAAAAAACTGAAGACTCTAAAAAAACAACAACAACAACAAAAAAAACCCCAAAAAACCAACCCACCACCACGTTCCCACCTGTGCTTCCCATATTTTCATAGCAATCGCAATGATTGCTCCCTGTTTTCAAAGCATGGTACTCTGCCGTTGTTTGAGTGCTGTATAACTGATGCAAGCCTTGTTGCTGAAATGCAACTGCCGCTGTGGAGGAGCGCAACAGCTTGGGGTAGAAAGGATTGCTGCTGCCCGTGATTGCTCTCTTGCAGAGATTGCTGTCGGTGACCTGAGCTGGGAGAGTCGGCTGCAGCTCCTGCCTTGGCCTCTGCCTGCTTAATCATCTCGGGTCGATTGCTGCTGCTGTTTAAGCTCAGCTTTCCCCCTGCTGAAGGAGGGTGAATGACATGGGAAGCCCTTTCCGAAGACCAGAGCTGGGGTTGTTTTGCAGCCCTGGGAGGTGCAGGTGGAGCTTAGAGTGGAGCAAAGGGGAGGGTGAAATGCAGGTGACTCCTGGTGCTAATTGTATGCAGCAGATTTATCTGGAAGGAGCTGAAGGAAGCGTATCAAGGATGTCTCAGCTATTCAAGTGAGAAATCAAATTAAACTTTGCATCAAATAGTAGAGCTGCTCTGTGCTAGGAGTTATGTCAAATTCATTAAAGGTTTCTACACACCAGCCCCGCAGGAGTTAGTGGAGAGAAAAACCAGTGCTCTGTGTCAGGGGGCTGTGTTTGCCTGCTCACCTGGATGTGTTAATGATGTGGGTAGAGGAAGAGGGGATTATTGCTTTAACCTTCAAGATTACCCTTGTGTGGAGCAGGGAGGGGGACACTGACTCCACAGCAATGAACATAATAATTCTATGTGCCACTGCCAGCAAGCTGGGAAGTGTGTCCATCAGCCTGCACCGAGGGATGCGAGGTGAGGACTGGGACAAAAGCCCCAGCAAGCTGGAAGTGTGGAAAATGCTCTCATCCCAGTTGCCCATCTGCTGGTCTCCCATTAAGAGGCTGGGAGATGGAGTCCCTTGGGACCCCTGGGCTGTCTGGGAGGTGGATGGGAGTAATCTGAAGGAGATCAAAATATCAGTATTGCACAGAAATACGCATTCAGACTTGCTTCTGGGCAAGTCGGGCACGAGTCCACGCTTGCTCTAGGCCAGGAAAAGATCTGGACAACACATTGCTCCCTCTGTGGGGACAGATTGCTCGGAGGCTGGATGGAGCGCAGACTTGGCACGAGAGAGCCTGCAGCCAGGAGGAAGCTGCTAGCGCGGTGGCACGGGAATCGTCTGTCGGGAATCTGTGATGCCACGGGAGTTTGGCCGCAAAATGATTACCCCACGCTGTACACCAGAGGCAATGAGAGCTGCCAGGTGACCAAAGCATGACCATACCCACTTCTCACCAGCGGTGGGGCGTGCCAAAGAGCTGGCGGACATCAGGAGGAGGAGAGGAACACCAAGCTTCATCCACTGCAAATGCTGAATGCCAAAGTTTCCTCTGCCTCATGTGCTAAGGCCCAGGCTTGGCTAATACTGGTTGATTTTTTTATTTATTTTTTTTATTTTTGCCATTCCTGATGCATGTTGTGCATTGCTTTAGAAGTACTCAAGCACTAGCTTGATATTTAAAAGCCATTTGAAGTACTGCTGCTCTGCTGGCAGGAGAAATTAATCTGACCCCAGGGTGTACATATCCTGGTGTTGGAGCAGGGCGACCCGGGAACAGGCAGGGGTGAGTCTCCTCAGGTGTCCTGCCTACTGCTACGTCTGGATTAGGGCTCTCCAGCCCAGCAAATGTCTTTCCTCTCTCCTTTTCTGTTGAGTTGTAAGAATTTTCAGGAATTTAAGATGCTAAACCTCAATTAGGCAACGCTTATTAATTTCCAAGATGTAATTTATTTACAAAGTGTTCCCCTTCACAGCAGCAAATGCTGTTAATTGCTGTAGTTTGCTTTCCAGCCTAGGATTTGAGACTTGAAAAGCCCACGAATGTGGCTGCTAGGCAGGCAGGGCTGGCTCTAGGGGGGGGAATCTTGCTACCTGGGGGTACGAGGAGCTCATGGAGGAGCTGACTCTGACCCAGGCACCCCAGCTTTTGCTCGAAGCAGTCCCTGTCCTAGGGCATGGGAACAGGCCAAGGAGCAGAAATTCCTGTTCTCTTTTTGGAGCTGTATTAACCCAACTGTTCTGCAGTGCCTTTTGCTCTCTCTGCTCTTCGGCTTGGTTCATTTGCCCCCAGCGTGATACGGGTATCCTCATCCCGCTCCAGTGTTGCCGCAAGGCTGAGCGAGCTGCCTCTCTGTAGGTCTGGAGGCAGAGCTGCAGAAAATCAATGGGGCCGAGAGAAGATGAGGTACTACATGCTTGTCCTTCAAGCTGCCAGCACCGGGGATGGCATCTTTGCAGCATGATGGCTGAAGGCTATAATTTTATTTTTTTTTTTCCCCCTCTTTTCTCTCTGGCATAGGCTGTTGCTCAGCGCTGCAGAGATGCTGTACTGAAGCTTTGCTGACATGCAAAGCCCTGCGACTAATTCCTCCGAAGCAGGCTGTGCTGTTCATCTGTGAGACACCAGCTCCTCCAGGATGAGGTGGGCTGTGGGGCAGGGGAGGGGAGCAGCCTCCTGTATTTTGGGGAAGGAGAAGCTCTCCTTCCCTCCTGTGCACGGACTCGGTGGATTGCCACTTGCCATCTAGATGAGCAACGTCTTCAGGGGAGTCTCCCAGGTGGCTCTTTGGGGAAAGAAGTTGGAGATTGATCAAAGTACCTCATGCAGAGTCAAAACACTGGCTTCACCTTCTTGTGCTTCCCAAGGACCACTTGAAAAGGGCAAACCAGAGCTGCTCCCCTTCCCCTCGCACAGGGCTGGGGGACTGCTGGGGGTGAGTGAGTTTGTGTAGGACCCGTGATGAGGTCCTTGTCTTGGTTTGGCTCCAGAGGCACTGCTGTAACCCTGACGTTTCACGCAGACTTAGACAAATTATTGCAAAATAGCCCTGTCTTATCTTCTGGCAGGCCTGACCGTGTACCCAGCTCAGCCTGTTAATGAAGCAATTGTTCTACACAATGGATTTAGCCATCAGCCATCGTCTCCAGTTGAGCTTGATCTATAATGCCTGTTTGTAGGCACGGGAAGCGTTCAGCGCTCCCAGGAGCGGGTGGTGTGCGAAGTCTGGATTTATTAGCCATCTGGCATGCTGCTGGGCCATTTGTTACCGGGGATCTTGCAGGAAGAGCCTCTGATGCTACAGTGAACTCCGTGCTGTAGGGAGAGTCAGGATAATTTCTGGGAGCTCATGGCGGGGGGAGTCCTGGCTTCTCAAGTGCCTAAAACCAGTGAGTTTGGACGACTGCCCACCCGCTGTGATGTTCCTCTTGAACATCCCAGTCCAGGTATCCATGGAGAAGTGTGACCTGCTTCTTCCTAGGCTGAGCGTGCCAGGATGCTGCCGGAGGAGCTTCTGGTTTTGTTTCTTAAGCCTGACCTCTTCCTTGTGCATTTGGTGATGCCTCGTGATGTGGCAAGCAGGGAACGTGCCTTTTCTCTCCATGGCTGACCTGTGTAGCAGGAATCCAGCCCTGGAGCATCCCCTGCCCTTTGCAGGGCTTGTGTGCAGACGTTGAGCTGGGCAGCTCCAGAAAATGAAATGCAAATGAAATGGAAAGCCGAGGGGCAAGGGGGCTGCTGACTTCTTCACCGCTGAACTCTGCTGCCTGCAGGAGAATTGTATTCTAGCTGTTGCTTGTGTTCTTCTTCCCTGATTAGCCTGGGCAATGCACTGGCAAGATAAAGGAAGGCAATTTCCTTGGCTCACGCTGAGATCTTATTATGCATTTCCATGAAGCGAAAAGGGAGGAGGGAGTAGCCCGAGCCTTCTGAAGCTCAGGGGCGCAGAGTTGTACAGCACGATAACCCTGCCAGCCCTCGGGGTGGGCTGAGGGAGGGTTACCCCGCCGCTAAGAAGCGAGGTTAATGACTCGGAGCCCGGGTGCTGGCTTTCTACTGCCGCCCGGACCACGCAGGTGGCCGAAGAGCAAGGGCTGCGGATGCAGATGAGTTGGTGGGGAGATCAGGTTGGACGTCAGGGTCTAGCAGAGGGGTGGAGAGCAGGGTGCTTGCCTCTTTCTCCCTTTTCTCCCTGGTTTGAGTCGGTATCTGTGCGCACGAGCGACGCAGAGCATGCTCTTCTGAGAAATGGTGGCAGTGGGTGGTGGTGAAGGTGGCTGGTCCTGTGGGCCAAGGGGTGACGGGGGAGGTGTCTGCGCTCCCAGAGTTGTTTGCAGAGAGCCTTGGAGATGGCTGGATGAGATCTTTTTTCTTTTTCTCAGGTAGGGACCTACTCAGCACTGCCTCCCCACCTTCGCCTCCCCGCCGTGCCCGTTCTGCGGGGCTGCGTGGTCCCAGCCTCGCCTGATCCCGCAGCCTTCAGCCGAGTTATGTCCTGACCACGGTCCCTCTCGTGTCTCCCAGGCCAGGATTAAAGTGCACATAACCTCAGTCAGGAGTTGGTTTTCTGCCTGGGGCTGAGGGTCCTGCTGCTTGTTCAAGTGAGGGGACGTTTCCCTGGCAAAGGGCTGATCACAGACCACGGTTTTGCTTCTTAACACAGCAGTAGGGAGCCCAGCTTTAAATGTGGCTTGCTAATGAAAAAGCTCCTTTGAAGACCATTGTACTTTGCAGAAATAAGTGCCTGCGCTGCTAGGGTTGCTTTTAAAACCTCTAACCACTGTGTTCTTCGGCGGCTTAAGCGACGTGCATAATAAAACCCTGAAATGAAGTTGAGCTCTTATGATAAGAAGAAAGCACGAGGTTGGAATAAACTGAAATGAGAGAAGGTGAGGGGGCTGGTTCCTGACGGTGCTGAGCCGTCCCCCAGGTCATGGTGGGACTCCTTCACCGGGGAACCGGGCTGGTGGGAGGTCTGTGCTTAGCTAATGAGCGAGGGCTGGGCATGTGATTAGCGTCTCGCAGCCACCTCCCCGTGGCCTTATTACAGGGTTAGTCATTGTGAATGTCAGTCTGGTCGGAAATTATTATGACTGCCCAGAAATCGTTAGTGCTTGCCATGCCACGAGTACAAGTCCCTCGCTTCTGCTTTTCTCTGTTGGATGTATGGGTGCCTGGGGAAGGAGATTTCATGTATGGGGATGATCCCTGTAGGGCTCGCTGAGGCGTGCAGGTTTGGGTTTTAAGCCCGAGCCCGTACTGTGCTGGCTAATGGCCCTGCTTCATCGTGCGGACATGAGCAGAGTTGCTGGTGCGTGGACATTTGTGGGAAGCCCACAGAGGCAAGGGTTGCCCAGGTCAGGACAGAGGACCTAGGAGATGTCACGGGTCCTGGTTAGCGGGGGAAAGGGAGAACGAACGACGCTACCGCTGCTAGCCCATGTCAGCCTGTGATGGGACCCAGGAGGTGGTTTCAGGAGGTGGCAGGGTCCCTCCAGCACCTGCGTTGACCGTGGGGAGCAACAGGAGGCTGTGAGTCCTGGACCTGCATCTCTGCCCTCAAGCGCAGCGCTGCGTCCCGACAAACCATCAGCTGGAAGGAGGGTGCTCAGCGACTGCCGCTGCTTGATTAACACAGGGAAACGAGGGTGACCACCTCCTCCCTGTCTGCTGGGAAAGGTGTAAGCTGTGTGCTGTGTAAATTCAGCAGGCAGTTGGCTGTGCTCTCCATCGTGGGCTCTGTCTGGTTGGGCTGCGGGTGGCCTGGTTGGGATCCGAACTGCCTCGGGGGATGCTGCTCCGTCCTCTCCTCTCCTGCCCCAGCCCCAAGGTGAGACGCGAGCGCACGTATCCAGCGGTATCCGAGTCCCTGCCTTCTCCTTGTCCCCTGGCACAAAGAGCTGTGGATGCATGAAGCCAGCGAGGGTGTTGCGAAGCCAGGAAACCCGCTGTGCTTTTAGGGAGCGGCACTGTCTGGAAACTTGCCTCGCGTGCTGGAGAAGCCTGGGTTCATGACAGAAGCATCCTTTAGGTAAATTGCTTTTGTTGGCTTGTTAGATAGATAATTCATGCCCTCCTGCACGTTGGGGGTGTATAAAGCCGTATCCGAATGGTTTATTCATCAGTGGCGCTCGGTTCCTTCGTGCCATGCCCTGTCCCTTCCCACCCTGTGCAGCAGGATGGAAGGGAGGTGGAGGGGTGCGCGTTAGCTTCGCTGTCTGGCCGGCTCTGGTGCCCGTCTCCCTCTGCGTTGTGCTGGGAGATCAGAAGGGACGTGAGGCTGGAGACGTGTTCGCTCCCCCGCCAGACCCAGGGAGACGTCCCTGGCCTCCAGCCCAGCCCTCGGCATCGCAGGGACGGCCAAGGCAGACCCTTCCCCGGGTACGTCCCTGGCAGCAGCCAAGGCACGGCCCCGAATATCCCCTCTCTCTTCTGCACTAATCCCATTCAGACCCTGTCCTCCACTTCTCCCTGGCGAGGCTGCAGGCATAAGAGACCGGCTGCTTCGTTTAGGGCGGAATAGATTAGCTCTCACCCTCGGGAGCAGCTCGCTCAGCTTGCACTTGAGATAAGCGAGGCCGTGTCCTCCTGGCTGTCGGACTCCTCAGCAGCTGGCGGAGCTGTGATTAGCCTCAATTTATGCAGGCTGTTAAACAAACACCTGCAAGGTTCAGGGACAGAGAAGCCAAGTCATTTTTGCAAGCAAATAGTCATGTTGCATTAAACTGAGAACACTGTCCTTTTTTTTTTTTTTTTTTTTTCCTTTTTTTTTTTTTTTTTTTTTTTGGTGGTGCCTGTTAGAGCTCCGAAGCATCTCCAGTCCCTGTGAAATTTGTAGGGGTATGAGCCAGAGAGATTGCTGCGAGCAGCAATGACTCTAATATCGTGTGATATTCTTGCAGCGCTGGGCTGATTGCTGTGGGCACGAGCACGGTTGTGACTTCTGGGGTTGCTGCTATAGCTGACAATTTCTAAGCTTGTTCTGCTCTTATTGCTTTCTCTGCTGTTTGCAGTTCTCTGTAGCTCACCCCTAATCTCCTGCAATAGACCCGCCATTATTGCCAGCGGTATGATGGGTACCATCGAAGGGGCACCGTGATGTCGAGATCTGTTGGAGTGTTAATAGAAGGGCTTAATGCGGAGAAAAGGAAATCCTGTTCCTCCACAGACCTTGCCAAAGAATCTCATTTAATTAACCTCGAAGGTGATTACTTACAGCGGTGTTGTGGGCCAGCAAGAAGCCCAAAAATAGTCTCCGTCCAAATGCAGCTCGAAGGCAGGCGGCTTTCCCCCTTGGAAAGCCCGACCAGACCTGCAGCTGAGAAGGGCTAGAACAAAACAAGGCTGAAGTAGCATTACCCATCCAGAAGTTTGACTCAAATTGCAGGGATGTTGTTGCATATGGATGCATAAGTTTTGTCCCAGTGGGATCCCCAAGCCCCGGAGCAGACTGAAGGGGTTGGTCTGTAAATGGCAGTGCCTTGGCCGTGGACCTGCCTGCAGAAATCCCATCCTCCCAGATAAAGGACGTGTCAGTATTACTGTTGCCCACCACTGTAACGCATCCCCTTCCTTGTGGTCACATGAAGGGGAGATCTGCAGCGATCAAGCAACCTGCTTGTCTCTCCTCCATCCTCCACTCTTGTCTCCACCGTGCCCCGGGATGTTCTTTCTACCCTATATTTTTTGCACTCAGTTTGCTAAGTCCTTTTCATATAGAGGAGAAAAAAAGAAAGTAGCTCCGTAATTTACTATGAGTACAAGCAACTGGCAGCAGAACTCAAGCCTTTGGCTCCACGGCCCCTCAAGTAAATAATGTGGCAGAGTGGAGGCAGATGCCTGTTCTCACTGCTGGCCGTCTCCTCTAGGAAAACAGGACTGCTTCTCGGGGGAGCTGTGAAGATGCAGCCGAGGGGGGTAGAAGATGGAGTCCCACGGGGTGATTTTGGGGTTTGGAGATTTGCTTTCCACTTAAATTGCCTAAATTGTGTATTTTCTCCCTCATTTTTTTTCTAAGGCACTTAGCTTTCTCTTGGCATCAAGGGAAATGTGCTGGTGTTGGATCTGTTTCTCTCCCAAAGTCTTACAGCAATCCCGCCTATAATTTGGGGTCTTTTACGTAACTAAAAATAGCTGCAGTGTTTGTAGCTCTGCAGTAAGCTGTTCATTCCTCTTTTTTTCCTTGCATTTAGATTGGTTTGTAGATGCATATGTTTCTAAAATTCCTGCTCTCTCTCAGCGGTATTTCTGATGCTGTTCCTGGGCACAGTCCCTCCTTCCCTGTTCTCTCTTCCTCCTGGGAACAGTGAACGAACCAACAGCACCTTGCCTTTCCCTTCCCTGCTCAGCTCCACGGCTGGGCTCTATTCCTGTTCCAGCTGTCGGAGTATCCAGCGTCTCGGTCCTGCTGCCGCTTTCCTCTCCAGTTAATTACCCCGTCTTTGCTGTGAGCTTCGCGAAGTTGGTTGGAAGCGTTACGCTTCTTGTACCTTGTGGTAGATCCTAGCACAGAGTCTTTTGGGACTATTAAATGAACCAAGTTCTTTATTAGCCATTATCTACAGAGGAGATGGATCAGTGACCAGTCTTCTGGCACCAGGTACCTGTTCCAAGTTGGCAAATCCTCCTCAAAACGTCCCTTTCCTGCATCCACTACTTTTCTGATGGATCCAAACACCCCAGCTTCTGCAGACACCTGGTCTCTGCCCTCCTTGGGGTTTGTGCAAGGAGCTCATGGCAGGATGAAATTGGGGAGGTCTGGATGGCTCCTCTTGCAGATGATTCATGTTGTAGCCTGGGTCTGTCAGGTCTTCTCCCAGCCGTCAGAGCACATGCCTGAAGGTCAGGGCTTTCAGCTGTGATTATTTTTTTTTTGTGTGTGTGTGTCTTTATCTTATTCTCCTAATGATGCTTCCTTGTGTGTCACAAGATGTCCAAAGCATGTGCCATAGTCCTGTGGGAAAGAGGGAAGAGGTGAAGGATGCACACTGATCCTCAGTTCTGCTGCTTCTGTGAAGTTGCCCTTTGCTGATGTGAAATCCTCTCCTGGCTGGGCTGTGAGGACGCAGGGCGGAGGGGAGCCTGGATATCGCTGGTATAAATGCACCTTGTGCTGCTCCATCTTCTTACCATGTGGTGTTCTCAAAGCCAGAGCATGGCTATCACAAGAGGGATGACAGGAGCATGGCCGCAGTTTGAACGAGATGGAAGAGGACCTGAAGCTTTCCCCGATTCTTGCAATACCAAGAACTCAATTTGCTGACCCCCTGCAGCTCTGGGATTTTCTGATCTTGGCAGCCTTTTGTCCATCTGAGCTGTCCTTTGCAGCTCCTGTACGGTCACCCCAAGCTTCAGCAGCCATTTCAGCAGAGCCCCAGCTTCTTTGTGTACACAGGGCCACCAAAAGAGACGCGTGCTCTTACCCAGTGCTCTGCTGGGGTCTTGATTCCCAGCCAGGGCTGAGGATGCGGATAGGGAAGCCTGGCTCTCCTCTGGGCATTCTCCCACCAGGAGCAGATCCCCACAGCAGTAGCGGCGAGGCTCGGCACGGCAGCAGCTTGGATGAAAGTGGGATTTGGGCGAGTTGTGGGCGAGGAGAGGATCTCTTGGCCGTCAGTTAGTAAGGGTGAGACTGCCGGAGCAAACATCTGCTATGCATGTGCATTTCCGAAGCGGTGGGGAACAAGGTCGCTTGTGTTTACCAGCACGTGAAGAAAAAGATCCAGCTGTACACCAGTCCTGAACCAAGCACAGTGGCCAGCCTGGCATCAGTGGGTGGATGTACCCAAAGAGGGCAGTGCCGTGCCACGTTCCTCCCCAGCCTCTCCAGAAAGTGGCTTCCCCAGCCCTGGCTGCTGTCTTGGAGAAGGGCTCTCTCGTCTGCAGAGCTCGATGGAAATGGCAAACCTCAAGGATTCCTTGAAGGAAAATTATCTTGCCTCATAAGGCGTTTTTTTTTTTTTTCGTGAGGTGTAGCAATTACTTTAAAGAAGAAACCCTTACAGATAGCTGTTGCTGAAATGCCTGCTCTGCCTTCTGACAACCTGCCCTTCTCGCTAGCTTAGGCAAAAGTACGCATCTGCCCAATGCTAAATCAGACGTGCTTTTCCCCGTTTACATTTCTTCCTTGCCTTGCTGCCTTGGCCCCTCATCTCTATCGAAGGCTGCAGGCTCGTCCCTCTGCCACAGGGTCCCCTGAGCTCCACTGGAGCCCAGTTGCGTCCCCAGCAATTTCCCATTTGCCCCCACCCTAGGGTGGCTTCTGCAGGGAAATGCTTCTGGTTTCAACCTTGCTTGTCTAGGGAGAAAACTGGGGAGAAATAGCTATTTATTGGTCCGTATGCTGCTATGAGAAGAGGGGCCAGACCCTGTCCCTCTTTGGGGAGGGTCGTGTAGGCGTCCCAGGGTGCTGGGAGCTGTGTGTTAATGCAGCATGCCGGCCCTTCTGTGCTGGGAGAGGGAGGGATTTGCTGGCTGTCTGCACTGCCTTCCCCTGCGGATCTCCTCCAGGCAGAGGAACTGGCCTTTTATTTCAGCAAAAAAAGCAGTTCCCCGAGATGCGTGGCCCTGGTCGCCCTCGCTGCCCCACTGATGCTGTGCTGGGGGAGATGCTGGCACAGCCCCGGCCCCATCGGCAGGACTGGTGCGGTCATCTCCAGATCGCGCCCGTGGTGTTTGGGAGGGTGAGCGAGCAGAGAGCGATGGGGAAAGCTCAGCCGTCCCCCCTTCTGCCTCGGGATCCATTTGTGGTTTGCTCTGGAGAGAAGGATTCGGCCCTATTCCTGCTGATGGCTTGGAAAGCCTGTTCTGCAGAGAGCTGTCAGGGAAGGGAGCGGGCGTTCCTAGGCTGCTGCTCTGCTCCGTAGGAGGAAAGACTTCAAACAGCAATTAGCTAACGTTGCCATTTCCAGAGAAACAGCTCTTGGCGCGCCTGACAATGGGCTGCAGGAGGCAAACAGGTTAAAAGCTCTAATTCTGGTAAGGTATATTTAGGTGGGCTTTTTTCCTTTCAAAGGAAGGTAGGTTAAAAAGGCTCTGACTCCTTGAAATAGACTTCTCTTTCCTTAACCAGCTAGGAGCTCCGTTAGGAGTACCGGCTGTTCCTTTCCACCCAGCCAGGAGAGCTGTCCTGGTATTTGTGACACATGCCGAATGCAGCAGCACCTGGGGTATCTGGAAACCTGCCCTCACGTCAGCAGCAGAGGGGCCGAAATAAAAGGGTCTGTTTTCCCTTGACAGCTATCAAAAGGAAGACCCTTATCTGCTGCTGCTTGCTGGTTATATTATTTATTCTATTAGCTGAAGCATAGTAGCGTAAAAGATAATTTAGTCTGGGTTAATGCAGCACAATGCAAACCTCATTACTAAGCCAGAACCGTGTTCTCCTGTTACCCTGTGCCTGCTGCCCTCCGTGGATGCCTGAACATCCCTGGTCCCCTCTCACGGCACGGGCTGGGGCATCGGGGCAGCTGTGGACATGGAGAGGGGAACTGATCTCAATCGGCCGTGGCTGACGGCAGCCATCAGCTCTGGCTGTGTGGGAATGAACGTGGAGCTCAATTCCCAGCACCTACTACCAAGGTTGCCTGCACCATTGCCTCCTCCTGATTTCGGCGGCTTTCGGTGCCAACGCGAGCGAGCGCCGCTGATGCTGCCATCCCGGCGCCGATGCTCTCGCTTAACGTGGGAAGGCAGGAGCATCTGTCCCCCGCCACTTCCCTATTAGCGTGCTGCTATGAAGGCAAAAAGCCATCTGCCTGCAGAGGTTGGGTTCCGCGGTCGGTGATATTTGCTAACCCAAGAAGAGAAAACACCACTATGGGAAGGCAGGCGGAGGGATGTGCCATGAGGGATACAACCTCGTCCTCTGAATTCGCTGAAATACGGGTCTCCCGTATCTTGCTTTCCTGTTGACCAGGAGACCAGACCTGTGGCTCTTCCACGTGATACCAAATCTCCTGACGTGCCCTTCCCGCAGCTGCTGAAGAGAGGCTCGACGTGGGGTGATGGTCCTGTGCTGCTCCCGCCTGGATGTCTCCTCTTTCTCGTCAGGTCAGTGTTGCCAGATGGGATCTTGTCTTCAGGAGGAGCCTCTAGTGCCATGTTCACACTGATTTTGCTAAGCACCTTGGCTCCCGAGGACATTTGCATGTCACAGCTGGTTTAAGAAGGTTTTTACAGAGCATAGTCGTTTATTATGAGCCAGCATTTGCGGAGTAACTCCATACAATTAGCTGGGTCGCTGGTCCTTGCCCTGGGACCTGTCCGGGTGTTAAGAAATAAATAAGTTTGAAATAGAATGAATCACTCAGAGTCAATCATTTAGCATTAGGATACAGAAGTTACAGCATAATATTGTGCGATTTGGTATACTGTTTGTCTAGCGTTACTTACTTAGCATGAGGAGCTAGATCTGCTGAAGCCTTAGGCTGCAAGCCGTGAGCTTTCACCTAGGTTTGCTGAACTTCTATGTAGTTAACCGAAAGAGGGTCTCCAGAGCCAGCTCCAACCGGGAGGGAAGGAGGCTACAGCCGCCAGCAGAAGCTGCAACTCGGGCAGCCTCCCTGGAGATGGAGAAGGAATCCAGTGAGGTGTTAGAAGATCCCAGACCAGAAATCACCACTGGACATAAAGGCGTGTGAAAGGTGCGTGAAGAGCGTGGGAGGGGTGGGTGCACAGGTCGTAAGGGGATAATTACTCAGGGATTTCTTTGTTTGGGGTCTCTCTTTGGAGACACCCAGCTCGAGCTGTTCCTACTGCTGTACCCCTCAAATTATTTCTTTTATGGAATCTGGAGCCTGAGACTCTGCTATGGGAAACCTAGGCTCCGAACCGCAGGGATAACACCGCCCAGGTGAGTGTGTGTCAAGGAGCGAACTGGGGCACCCATCGGTTGACTCGAACCACCCTCTGCAAAGGGACTTGGGTCCTAGCAGAAGAGTCTCGGGTGGTGTGAAAATGACCCCGAGCCTGACCGGGACCCTCTGAAAATGCAAAGTACCTTAACACAGGGAATCCCAGACCCACTGGAGGCTCAAAGGTGCCTGCAGCTCGATGGTCTACTCCACTTGCTGTGGTGACAGCCTGACCCGCCCCACCATGGAGTAGCCCTGGCCCTTTGGTATGCCTCTTTCCATAATTTCATCTAAATTCTGCTACCTTTCCTTGTCAAAACCAGTATAGGTGAGCTAACAACCTGGCTGCAGATTGGAGGGTGCATCCCCTTTACCTCGTCACATACAGATGATCCAAGAGCATCACATTCTGGATGTTTATAAATTATAAGGGAAACAGATTTCTCCCTTAATCCCCTGAGTTTTTTTCATTCCTTCATTGTGTTATTTAATACGTTAAGCTATATGCCAGCCCTTGTTCTTGCCTGCTATAGATGAGGCTGGCTTGTCAGCACTTTCGCCTCCTTCCTTTTCCCATCAGCATCTGAGAGACACCAGCCGATAACAGACTTTGCTGGCTGGTTGGATGCGTTATACTTTCCCAAATCTGCGTTTGCCCCCCGTGTTGGATGCTTTCTTGCCCTGTTGGCGCAGGGGCTGGGCAGGCTGTGATCCCCAGCGTGGTGCTCCCAGGGTGGTGTTTGCAGAGGGTGAGAGGACTTGACAGAAAGAAGCTTTTCTGCATCTGTTGCTTTGGTGTAAATGGGCCTGCCTCCCCGTGCCTACTCATTTTCTCCCAAATATCGCTACTCTCAGTTAACTTTTAGCAGCTGTGCCTGTCCCCCTCCTCCTGACGTGACGTGCAGCTCTGAGCTCCCCTGCGTGGATGTGATGGTCCTCCTACCGATGTTCGTGTTGGTTCCCTGCTGAGGTGCTTGGCCTCTTCTCCCATCCCTGGTGCTACGAGCTCAGCGCTCCTCTCCCCGTGCTGCCTTAGCCTGCACAGCCTTATTCCCAAACGCTGCTGGAAAACTTCCCTTTCAGAGCAGAGCCCACCCATGGGTGAGATGCTGTCACGCTCTGCCCACGCGCCTGGCTGCGGGGGCTTGATTTGTTTGCTCTCCTTCTTCCAGAGCGGTGGGGAGGGCAGAGCTCGCTGCCGGCAGGCAGAGGCACCTCTTTTCCCCGCTCCCTGCCAGCACATGCCGTGCAAGGGAGGATGACGAGGTTCCTTTTGTTCCCGTGGCTGGGTGGGAGGTGGCACCGAGACCCCTGTGACTCAGGCGAAGGCTGCTCTGCGCCGTGAGCTGGCGGGCTGTTCCCAGGCTTTTTGGAGGGGGGCACGGTGGGGACCTGGAGGCTGCATCCTTTTTTTGCTTCCCGGGAGGGCTCGGAGCAGGCTACTGCACACCCGCCCTCCCTTTTGAAGGGTGGGGGGGAGTTTATTGCTATTATTCATGTGGCTTTTGTCAAGTTTAATGTGACAAGAAGAGTGCTATAACTGCTTGGGATGTTGTTTGTACCTGTCCCTGCCCCGGGAGCCTTGCCGAGGCTCTACCTGCCTTCTGAAACCCCTTCACCAAATCACGGCGGGGTCAAAGCAAGCTTTGCCCTTGGCAGAAAGGAGCCTGTGGCACTGGGTCCTCTCCCCTTGGCTCCTCTTGGCCACGACTGGCAGCAACGGTGTTTGTTGGCAGGTATCCCTCCCCGCGCTGCTGCCTGCCTCGTGCTCGTTCCCAAGAGGAATGAGCTGCACGTGATGGCTCCTGAAATAAAGCAGGCTCCCAGGTGTCAGGACACGCTTCCTGGGCAGAAGGAAAGGAGCTGGAAATCGGAGCTTCGCTTACGTGCAGGTTGTTCGGGGCTTTGCCAGGGCAAGACCTGGCTCCATGCAGGGGCTTAGCTGCCTGCGCTGCCCGCTTCGCTCTGCCGCGGCTGGAGCAGAGGGGTGGGAAAAAGACTTGGCAAACCAACCGCGCTGTCCCTGGGGAAACAGCGTGGGGTGGAAAAACGCTTGGGCACCGTTCTCCAGCTTTACCTGCTGGGCTGACAGCCCTTTGATAGGAGGTGGGACCGACTGAGCCAGTCTGGAGGGCTGGGAGGTGGTACCGTGGCAGGGGAGATGCTGGCTGCCCAAGGGCTGTCCCTGTCCCCCATGTCCCTGAGTGAAGGTGGGAAGAGCGAGTTTAAAATCCAGCTCTGGCACCCTGTGTGCTCCCAGGATCGTGGGCAGCCGGGATGGGCTCTGCTGCCTGCATTAGCAGTCAGACTGGCTTGGGTTGCCGCAGATTTATCCATCAGCAGTAATGCTGGCCAGCCCTGGGGCGACAGTGTGACTCGGGGTCCCTAAGGTCCCCGTAGAGAGGCACTTCTGCGAGCCAGCTTAAAGCCGGCTGCCAGGCATCTGCTTTTTCAGGAGCTCCCTTGGGCTGCGCGCCCTTCGGCACGTGAGGCCGAATCCTGTCCCTTGCCCTTCACAAGTTCTCCCTAGTCCCTACATCTACACCCTGCAGAGCACCATCCTGCCCCGTTGATGTAACGGCCCAACCTCAGCACCCACCGGCAGCTCCCTTATCGCTTTGGCTGAGCCATCTCCACCCCTTGCCGTCCTCCCAGCCGTGCGCTCCGACTGCTCTGCCGGGGTCCCGGCTGCGTGGGGGGCAACCTCCCCTGCCCGTTCTGCCTTGGAGAAGAGCCCGACCTGACCGCCCTGCTCATTCGATTTGTTTTGGTTCGTGTTACAGGCGAGGATGAAGTTGCAGATATTTCTGTGCGGCGATAGGATCTCGCCAGCCAGCTCTCCTTTAATAAGATCCCAGGCATTTGAGGTGCCCGACTACCTTATCTCCCCTCTGCAGATGTACGTTACCCCCCTCTCTCGCCAGACTGGGAGAAAGCAGCTGAAATGCTGCTACCCAGCCCGGTCTCTGGTAAACGCTACTACCTCTTCTCTAGCCCATAAATAAAAGGGGAGGTTGGATGCTAAAGCAAGGCATGAACACAGCATCGCCCACGCTTCTGCAGCTCTCGGGGCCTCCTGGAAGCTGTCTGATGCAAAAGAGAACATCCCCAGCCAGAGAAGTGAATGCCAGAGCATGTGGCCTGGCCAAAGTGGCCACTGTGAGCAGAAAATGTGGAAAAATAAGTGGAAAGTGAAAGGAGAAGCTGGGAATCAACAGCACTTGATGTAGCACAGAGCCTGGAAAATGTAGAAATTTTGAAGGGAAGCGAAAAGATGCGATGAGAAACTTAAGAGGGATTTCTAGCAGTGAGGACGACGAGCTGATTTTTAGCATGTGAAAAAAAGGGGAAAAAAGAAAAAAACTCTTAGCAGTGCTATTGGAATTGGAAAAGTAGAGCGTGTGGTGTTATCTGCGGAGAAGGGATGATGCCTTCAGCCCGCGTGACGGTGAATGTCGGTGAATCTATCTCCGTTCCTGCTGTGGCCGATGGTCCCGTCAGCAGCATTTGGGAAGCGTGGGTGGCTCGGGGCGGGCAGGTTCCCCCAGCTCCTGCCCTGGGGCTGGAGAGGAGCGAGGAGCAGCTCGCTGGATCATGCACCGACCGCTTCGGCGTGAACCCTGAGCGGCGCAGGAGGCGAGCTGCTCTCCAGGCTGGGTTTTTCTGGGAAATGGTTGATGAAGGTTTTGTGGGAGGTTATATAATGATTGACCTTACAGGAACGGGCCTTATTAAAGCACGGAGCCAGCTTAGCTTGCAGCCGGGTCAAGGTGTATTGTGGAAGATGATATCGTTGCTGTTTAGAAATTCATACTTTTCTTCGGTCGGAAAGTTCTTCAACTCTGTCTTGTTGCACCCTGGTACAGAAACGGGCCTGGGTCACGGCTCTGTGTTTCCCCACAGGGCATCTCCTCTCCCTAGGGCAGGCTGAGCTGTTGAACTAGCACCCGCCTGGCTTGCAAAGCCATTTTGGGGTTGCCCGCTGAAGTTTAGGCAGTGCCACCACATCCCTCTGAACCAGAGGAGTCCCTTGCCCGCAGCGGCCCCAGCAGGCTGCCTGCAGCACCGGGGCTCTTGGAGATCCCTCGGTGCGATGCAGATGAACCCACACCTAATTGCTTTTAAAATTCCCTGTTGCTATGACAACTTACCAAGCGTGATGCGCTCAAGTGCCGTCTCTCCGCTCCCGGGTCTCGCATCGCCACCAGAAAGCTGTGTGCGTACCTCTGTACGTACATGTGCTTTATTCCAGCTTTCAAAGGTGGTTTATAATCCCCTTGGAGCTAGAGCAGAATCTCTCCTGAGCTGGTGAAGGGTTTACTTAAAAGGTCTGATAATAAGGTTAAGGAGAGGCCAACAGCCGCTCACCCCGCTGCCGAGCGCTTCGATAGCTAAATTTAGCCCCTTGAGTCATTACTGAGTCAGCAAATCGGGGGCGGGAAATCTTGATTTCTCTTTTCTTCCTTTTTTTTTCCCAACAGCCATGCACCCAAGGCAAGCTCCAGGTTGTTCCTCTCCCAGCATGGTGCATGAGGGTGTTGCAGCGTGGCTAGTAGCAACAGAAAAGCTCTAAAAAACCCGCGTGAGTTTTAAAATGAGCAACACCAGGAGATCCAGATTTGCTGGATCCAGAGCCGCTCTGTGCGATGCCCATGTCTCCTCCAGCCTGGCCTGTCCCTATGCCACACGTGCAACCGTCCAGCCCTCTCCAGAGGAGAGTCAGGCTCCGAGGTCCCCGGGAGGCTGCGATGGAGCAGGATCAGCCGGAGCTCAGCGTTGTGCCTGGTGGAGACCCTCTTCTGGGATGGAGCAGGCCAGCAGGCTGTCCGGGCAGCTTCTCATAGTCCCCGGAAAGTAAATCCTGGGAGCGGAGTCCCCACTGCTAGCTGATTGTATCAGTTTGTATTAGATCCCTCCGAGTGTGTTTTGCATAATTTGTTTCCCAGAATGAAGTGTTTTACAAGTGCAGCGTTTAATCACCTTGCAAAAGGGGATGAAAAACTATCTCCACCCCTGGGGCTGGGAAATAGCTAAAAGGGAATCTTTTAGAAAAGAGACCGCGTGCTCACTCCATCATATTAGCTGGGCTGAAAAGCCCAGACGAGCTGGTGTTTGTGCTTGCAGACAGCCAGGGAGGACTCGGAGGTTCAAAAAACCTGTGCTGAAAACATCAAGCGTGGAGATGTCCGAGTGGAGCAGAGCCCCGACGTCCTGCCCAGGAGCTGGAGCTTTGCTTGACCTGCCGGGGGCCGTGATGCCTGGCTGGAGGAGGGAGGAGGTGGTGTGGATGCTGCCCATCCAAAGCCTCTGCAAGCCACCTCGATGGAACGGCTCCTGAAACACAGCTCTTCCCTTGGGCCCTGGTGCTCCCCTCGCTTCTGTTTTTTAGTGGAGGTACCCCAAAACCTGGCAATAGAAGTATCTTCTCAGCTGAGGGTGTGCGTTTCTGGCAACGAGCTGAATCCGAGCAAACACGTGTCAGAAGCAAAGCTGCAGAAGGGAGCACCGCCAGGCTCTGCGCAGGACCTGGCCCTTCCTCGAGGCAGAGGTGCCTCGATTTTGCTGAAGGACTGTTGGTATTTGGACATAAATCAGTGGCTTGTTGGAACAGTGAGCGATGGGTGGTCCTCGCCCTGTTCTGTGTGTTTGCACGGTGAGGATGGATGCCGGGCTGGGGGGCTGCCACTCTCGCTGTCATGGGTTTTTTATTCACAGTAGGCGAAGGATGAAAAATCAGAGTAATGGCCGAGGAGACAGCATCCACTTGACTTCTCTTGCCCATGGCGGGAGTGATTAATCTAGCTAAGGCATTGCAGCAGGGCGAGACCACAAGGTTACGCAGCCCAAAGCCCGTGTCCTCCAGGACCTCAGGACGATGCTGGACCAGCAGCCGCAAGGTTTGTTCCCCCTCCCTCTCCCTGCCTTGCCTTTAATCTGCTGCCAGGGGGGAAATATCGTTCCCGGTTGGGAGCTGGTTCAACCTAGGCTGGTGAAGCAGCGGGAGCCCTGCCGTTACTAACGAGATGTTTGCTGCTCGCTGGCCGACGCGGCGGTAGGGACTCGGTGCTGCCCGAAACCTGCGCTGATAAACCGAACCTCCCGGAGATGGAGTGGCTTCCCTCAGCTCCGGGCCTGTCGTCTGCTCCCTCTTATCTAATAGGATCTCTCCTCTGAGAACCTCTTAAGCCTCCTCTGTAGCGTAACAAACAGCTGAGGTCTGATCCTGCCGGCAAGCGCCGTGAAGTGAGAGCGGATCTGTCTGCCGGCAGTCTCCGCTCCGGGGTCGGAGCGGGGCGGTGGTCCGTAGGAGGGTGCTGGAATTCTGTATTGCAAAGGGCACGGCTGTTACCTTCAGGGAGAGGCTCTGAGCCTTGCACCGCGGCTCCGGCAGATGTTGGAGGAGAATCACCCCGTGCCGAGCCAGCGTGCCCCTCGTTTGGCTGAGGCTGTTCGATGCCAACGATAACGAGCAGCTTGGGAGGATGTTTTTTGTTGGTAGCTGGTGATGCCTGTTTACTAAAGGCTGCTGAATAGGAAAGGGAACCAGGTCTTGGCCTCCACACCTTGGGAGCATGATCCTCTGTCCCTTGGACACGTGTGGCTGGCGGGGTGTCTGAGTAATGACATCCCGGGGAAGATGCTGTCTGCAGTCCTGGGTTTGAGAAGCCACGAAGGGTGGGTGATGCAGTGCAGATGGCATTGAGGGGATGGGTGCCTGCCTCTCCCCTGTTATTTATTATGCCATAAAATCCAAGGTAACGTACATCAATAAATGCTGCAAAGGGTTTCATGCGTGTCAGCCACGTGTATGTGGCGGAGCAGACGCTCTTTCAAGACAAGAGGCTCCGTGAGCGGAGGCTGGTGTGATTGATAGGGCAGCCTTCAGCTGCCTGCACCTTCGCTTGGCCGTAACACGGATCTGCTTCCCCAGAGCACTCCATCGCCGTGGGCCGGGAAGGCAGGGTCCCTCTCGGCAGCGGGGTCCCACCTGCGTGGGTACCTGCTGTGAGGGGTTTTTGCAGGCTCTGTGCTCAGAGCTGCTTGCCTGTGTGTGACGATGGCCAACGCCATCCCCAAGGCAGGGTCGGATGCCCGGGGAGGCAGGGAGCACTGGGGAGCTGCTTGGAGGAGCCAAGGTTCCCACTGGCTGATTTTCCCAGGGAACAAGACGTGTGCCGTCACGCTTTTTATGTGCCTGTACATCTGACAGCTCCTGAGCCCCTCAGATGGTCTCAGCCGCGTGTGACAGCAGAGCTGTCACCAATGCTGACGGGAGATGTTCCTACACAGAGATGTTCCTACATAGAGACGTTCCCGCGTGTCCCGTGAAACGTGGAGCCAGGTGGGAGAGGGTGACGATGAGCATCACCATGGAGGGACAAGCCAGCGCGCACCCCCCCCCCCCCCCCCCCCCAGGACACGCGGGAAGGAGTCCTAGACGCGTGTGGCCCTCTCGTGGGTGAAAGCTTGGGCAGGCGGCGACAACTTAGACGTCAAACTTGGGTGAACCGGGAGACATAAATCCCGGTATTTGGGATTAGTGCAGGTAATTTGTTTTAAAGACAGACAAATCCCTTCCCTGTAGGTGCCTGCTTGTCACAGGAGAGTTACCCCAGTTGAACAGATCCAGCCCTTTCTGGGGAGACTGTCTCCAGAGTAGCTAATCACTGGGTTTGGGGATTTTTTTCCTAACGCTTGTGGGTGATGCCTCCCTTTTGTCTCTCTGCAACATCACAGGGTTGGGAAGGACCAGCTGCTGATTTGATTAATGGCCCTTTTCTGAAAAAGCAACAGAGACAAATGTCCTCCTGAACGTGGCAAAGAGAAATGGAGAAACAGACTGGCTAATTTTCAGCTATTATTTGGGAACCCAAACTCCTTCCCAGTATCAATTTAGCTATTATTTCAAAAACTAATTAATCTTCACTGAGGCAGCTCCAAGGGACCTGTGTTTAGATAATTAACAGCCCATGGATTATGAAAAAGTCTTGCTTTTGGATCCTACTACAGCGCTTGCCTTCGAGAACACGCCTGCTATCATCCTGCTTACCAACTCCTTTCATCAATCCATCTTATTTTGACAATTAAGAACAAATAATTAGCCATGATGGATTTTGCTTGCTTTCTTGCAGCTCAGTTCCTTTTTCTTTTGGTCCTTAAATGTTCTTCAGCTGGGCAATTTTTTGGGTGGTTTTGCAGCTAATTACAGCCAAGCAGGGCAAGTCACTGCTGTTACCAAGAGGATCTGGAGAAAGGTTTTATTTGGCTTGTGGAGAAGCTTGGCAGCAAGGTATGCGAAAGGAGATCCTAGAAGGATAGGGGATGGGATTTTTTTTCTCCTCTCTCCACTCTTGCACGATGCAATGTGAACTGACCCCCCCCCGTATTGCCGTGCCGGTGCTGGGCTCACCTCCCTCCCTGGGGAATCTCATCCTGGCTTCTCGCTTTGCCGCCGCAGCTTTGATCCTCCTGTTGCTCTGGATGGGCGAGATGTCCCTGAGCTGTCAGGGCTGTGGGAGAGCTTTGCACAGCAAAGCAAAGGCGATGGGGTGGCGTAGACCCAGAGGCAGCAGTGGAGCAGGTCCGCAACCGGTGCAGACCCCGAGCAGCTCCCGTCCGTGCCCTGCGTGCTCGCTGGCTGCGGGGAAGAGAATATGGGCTGGCAGCGCTAGCGGAGCGATGCCGTGCTTAATGAATTTGAACGGCAGCCACAGATGACAGCACTCTGCCCATTACATCCACCGAGTGCTGCAATTCTTCATTAAGCAGCCCAGAGTTTGCTTGCTCTTCTGCTGAGGGCAAAGGAGCCGGAGCGGTGAGGAGCTTGGCCTTTCAACCCTTTTTCTCATTGAGATGATTCTGAGGTTTTCTTTTTTTAACCTTAACTTGGGGCCAAACTCTATTTGGTTCAAGGCCAGCTTCACCTGGCTGAAGGCTAGGAGAGTACCAAGGACGTAGAGTGGCTTGTGCAGGGGACTGGGGACCTTGGGCATGATGTGGGGAGGGGGAAACCTGAAAGAAAAGCTGCTCTGGCTGCTGCCATTCTCGTGGCACGTGAATTGCTCCAGACAACGAGCGCTGCAGAAGCAGCACTTTATCACCTTGAAGGAAACGATGAAACTTTCCCTCTGCTTGAGTGACCGAGAGAGGAAAAGAGGCACAGAAAGGAGATGCTGGCAATTCCCTGCGATATTAAATGGGAATCGGCGGGGTGACTCTAACTGGTGCCAGTGCTGGCAGTACGAGGGAGGAATGGACTTTGGGATAAATCCTTGCAGTCCTTCCCATCTGGGCCACAAGTTGAACTGCGCTGCAAACGCATTGGGGGCACCGGAGGACACGCTCGCGCTCAGCTTGATGCAGAGCAGCTCTCGGTTTTCCATCAATCACACCCTGGGGTTTTAGCTCCTTAAGCGTTAGTGATTTCTTAAATATAGGCTTGATTTGCAAGCTTAATGTTTGTAGGTGTATAGAGAGTCAACATTTCCCTCTCCTAACAGGACTTCGAGCTGTGTTTCCTGGGATCCCGAGCTACTGATGGACCATTCTTGCAAAACCTGATGCTGTCCCCATGCCAGCACGGGGAGATTTCCAACCAAACCCCCCCATCTTGGGGTCAGTTCATTGAAGGAAGCAAAGAGGATTTTAGACCCTCCCATCCCGTGGTGCCTACAAGCCAGGTGGGAGATGGATGTGGCCGTGGCCACCCACATTTGGGACTCTCTAGAGCTAATGGATATCTGGAAAAGTCCTGCAAGCCTGGCTAGGCAGGAAATCACTAGCATCTCACTGCTGCGACCAAATCCTGGCTTAGATAGGCTTTAGTGCAAGTTTTGCCTTCTGAAGCGGGGTTCGTCTGTGCCCTGTTTTCCTACGCTACCTGGCAGGGTTTGCCCACCCATGTGCCACTCGGCCGTGCGTGTCTGGTGGGGTGGGATACAGGGGGAGGCAGGGAATCTGCACCCAGAGCAAAGCCCCAGACACCTACCCCATGCCCAGGACGGGGCACGGGTGCGTCTTCAGGGCTTTGTACCAATATTCCCTCGATTTTGGAAGGGAGGAAGACGAGGAGGAGAGGAAACGCTTCCTGTTACGAGGACAGGGGTTAAGAGCATCTTCTGTGGCCAAACTGCCACCCCCAGCCCCTGAGCCCGTCTCATCGCTGGGCTGGAGTGGCATAAAGAGATTCAACAGATTATTCTGGCTTTAAATAGCTAGGTGTGGATTCAGGCTCAAGCAGAAAGAAATACTTCCTGATGAGCTGCTTACTTTTTCAAACAGATGATGTTTGTGTCTGATAAATCTCCACAGGCAAAACTCCTTGGTCTAGCAGTTTGACTCCTAATTAAATATTTACCACGATGGCACCTCGCTCTGCCTCAAGAAATATCATCCTTTCACCTCCGCGTGGCTCTCGCCTCTTTTGCGATGCCGCAGTTTAAGGAGAGCTGTTTAAAGACTCAGCTCCAATAAAACGGAGGAAAGCAATTCTCTCTCCACCTTTCCAATCTCTTTCCGTTTTCCCCGTCTGTGAATAAAGTTCACTAGAGGCCCTGGAGCTCCCGCTTCTCGAAAAGCAAAGGGCTCTCGCAGGAGGGCTGGAAGTCTCCCCATCAGGTAGGATGATATCTCCTTTCAACAGCAATCAAAGAGAACAGCTACCTGGGGAGGGAGCTGGAGCAGCACAGCTCCCCGGGGAGAGCAGCACGGATGATGGAAATGTCACCCCGTGGATCCGCAGGCGCGGGGGGAGAGCCGGAGAGGGGAGCTGGGGGGAGCGGGTCGGGCTTGGGGGGCTGCTGCGTGGGGTCACCAGTCACCCAGGGGTGGCTGCTTGGGATGGATGCGTCATTCAGAGAGGCTGAGCTGTCGGGGCAAGGGGTTTGGTTTATCCTGATTTTAACTATTTGCTGCAGAATTCTCTTTTGGGTGGACCGAGCAGCTTTCCCTCTCTTGGGGCAGGGGAAAAACGATGTCTGGTTTGAACCCATCTGAATTGAAGCAGAACCACGATGAAGCTGCTGTGGGGGTCCCCCGTGTCAGCCGGAGCCCGTGTCTCAGTGGCACGGCCTGAGGGACCCCAGGTTGCCCACCACCCTCCTCCGACCACAGGCAGCAGCAGCCCCCCCGTGCCGCCGCTGACCTTTGAGGTGAGGCTGTGCAGGGTGGAATCTGCTGGACCCGTCCCGTTGCCCTGGGGACCTGCCTGCATCTGCTAATTGCTGCAGCTCATTTGGGTGTCCCCCCCCTCCAGCCATCCCCCCAGATCCCCAACTTCCATCCATCTGCCCAGCCAGCACAAAGCTGGCCAGACCCTGCTCCTGCGTAATCCTGCCCGGGAGCCCATGGCCGGGGTGACACTAACTGCAAACCATGGGCTTTCCCCCGTCCTCCTGCCTCTTGGGGTTCTTTCACATAGATAAAAATCAAATTTAGTGGTTTCAGAGCCCCTGCAATCCCCTGTCCCCCGTACACGCCTGCACCCCCTGCATTTATTTTGCAGCAAGGCTGTATAAGGAGTCGATGCATCTCCATCGCCCCGCTTCCCACGCTGGCCCGGCTTTATCTCCTTCCAATTAAATAAGTGCAGATAGCGGGTTTAATAAGGCCCTGCCTACGAAAGATTACTAATGATTTCATTTCCAACATGTCGTGAATTATGAGGCAGCTCGCAAAACAAAGCCGAGTGGGGACAGGCTTGGCAGCTAATTACTGTCCCCCACGCTGCCACCGCTGCTAGCCGGGCCTCTAATTGCTCCCTCTGCCTGATTGCATTTCGCTGGTGGTTGTGGTTCATTCGCAGCTCTTGCTTGGCATTCGGCTGTTGCTGGTACTCTCTGTGCCTGTCGTGTCCCCCCCCCCACCACCTTCTTCAAGTTTATTAATGAGAACCTTATCTGTCTGTGCAGATAATGCCAGAAATAATTAGTACTCAGTGAGGTCTGTCAGGCTCCTCTCTTCTCCTACCCCCCTGCCCTGATCTCATTCCTATTTGCAGTTTCCTGGGTGCTTGGTTAGGGCTCGGGAGGGGTTTTTGGGGGGTGGTTTAGACGTTTCTCACTCCGTGCAGCTTTCAGCCTTTCTGGCTGCCCCAGGCTCGGGGCTGTGCTGGGAAATCTCTGGAGGGGATGCTGGGGAGAAGGGGACCGGCTGCATCCGTGATCCCTGCTTAAAACCATCCAAGCGTTCCTTGCCCAGGGCAAACGGGATGCGCGTGGGGAGCTGCAGCCAGGGACGTCGGATGGGTTTGGTCTGAAGGGACCTGGCTGGGGTTCTGGTGTCCCAGCTCTTCTTGAGCTCCTTTTTTTTTATTATGTTTGTATTCGTCATTTCTTGGCTTAAATCTTTCAGCCTGATAAAGGACGACAGGGCTTCTCGAGTGCCTTGGATGGCATAAATAATTCCAGTGCTGAAAGAGAGATTTACAGTGATATAAATGTCAGGAGTGAGCGCAGTTTGTATTAATGGCCTTATTAGTTATGTTGCTGTAAAATACTGATACTCCAGTTGTTAAGCAGCCGTGGGTTTGCTCTGCAGCATTAATTCAATAAATTGGGGCTTTTTGATATAAATCTTAAAGTCTGCTGAACCCCATTAGAAAATTCTTCATGATATGTCAGAGATCTTCAAATGGCTTTGACCGAGAGAGACCTGGGAATAACAAAGCTGTTTGCTGTGCAAGTATGGGGCAAAGACGGTGAACGCCGCGCCTCCGTGCCTGGGCTGCAGCAGCAGCAGCATCTTCCCGTGGGATGATGCTTGTGCAACACGGCGGGTGTTGCACAAGCACCCTGTCGACAGCGGCTGTGGTCGTGCCCAGAGCCACCCTGGCGCTTGGAGGTCTCCTGGCCATGCAGGGACTTGGGGTGGGCTTGGCTTTTTCAACCACCAGCTATGGAAACCGCATCTCAAGCTGCATCCCAGAGGTCAGCTCTGGATATCTCCCACGTGCCGGAGGTTGACCCGGCTCCATCCCCAAGCTCTGGCTCCCCAAGGTGTTGAGAGTAGGTCCCTGGAAGAGAGGGAAAAGGAGAGAAGGCCGGTGCTGGGAGGGTGAAACTGTGTCTAAAGGGAGAAGGTGCCCATAGCGCTGCTCTCATCTCTCTCTGTGCCCTCCCCTGCAGTGTCCCTGTCACCGCCTCTGCTTCGCTGCTGTCACCTCCTTCAGCGCATTAGTCCGGAGGTGAGCTGACAGCTGGGACGTCTCTCCTTGTTCTGACCCATAGCCCCGAGGTGTCCATCCATACCCCCCTCCCGCCGGGCTGCCATCCTCCTCCCAGCCCCGCGCTGCTGTAAGAGGTGCCAGCGCCGTCCCCGTCACGTCTGTCCCTTCGCCTTGTCCCAGAGCCGCCGCCGCTGCTGCTGCCACGGCTGTTTTGCAACTCTGCAAACTTTCCACCAGCAATCTGCCAAGAGCGCGGGGAGGGAGGGAGGGAGGGAGGCGGGGGGGTGGGGGGGGGGAAGTACCACGATAATTGAAAATAAATGATGCATTATATGAAATAAATGTTCTGGTGCAGCCGGCTTGCTGCAGCTGGTTATTTATTTATTTTTTCTTTCCTAGCATTTGGAGGTGCCTTGGAAAAGGGGGGTTGGAAGTACAGGCTGGTGGGGCTGCGAGGCTTGGGGAGCACCCTACATCCTGCAGCGACGGCCGCTGGAGTAGAACATCAGCACCAGATGGGAGCCCAGAGCAAGAAAGGCAGCCATTCTGGGTCATGCTGGAGGTCTGTGAGCTCGGTGCCCAGCCACGACACGTAAGAACGGGGCAGGGGAATCACAGGGAGCCTCCAGAGTCTCTTCTCTGCTTGCCACTGTTTGCATTTGAGGATGTCCCAGATCTGAGATGCTGTCTGTATTTAATGGCCATCCTCAGGCTATGCACGCACCTCTCTCCTGAGCCTCCTGGCTCAGGACCTGCCTGACCGTCAGCTCTACGCCGTCCCTAACCCGTCCTTTACAGGGTCAACCATGCGTTGCCTTGGTGGGCGCTTGGGTTGGCCAACGGCAACCAGAGTTCTGTGGCTCCCCTGCCTGAGCACTCACGTGTTAACGCACGTAAAGCAAACGGACCCGCTGCCCGAGGTGGGTTTTCTTTGAAATGTTCCTCTGGTGAGGATTAACTCCTGACACTGCTATTTGTTATGGGAAGAGGCTGCATTTTCCTGGGAGATGTTGGATTTAACCAGGAACATGAAGCTTTCTCCTACCTTGGATCTCCCACATCACTGACTGACCGTGTCGCTTTTCTTATGCCTTGATAAGACTTATCCTGGATTATTATTTAGCTGCTAATTGATCTTGAGAGTGATGTAAAGGCTTTGAACTGCTGTTTGAAGATGGAGTGGATGATTTCTGCTCTTGTCAAAGAAAGAGGGATTTAGAGGTAAGATCCCAGCTCTGAACGACATCAAGTTGCTGTCTCCGGGCAGGTGGGACCGGCTCCTGCCTCCCTCTCCTGCCAGCACCTGCGGGGCCCCTGTGAGACAAATCCCCTCGGAAATCAGGAGCAAAATGGTGCTTGGGAGGGATGCTAGCTGAGATGACATCTGGCTGGGGACTGGACACTCCCTGTCCGAACAGTCAGATACCAACAGGAGTCTCCCCGCAGGGTCCGTGAGGAATTTGGAGTCAACAGCCCAGCCCTTTTCTTCTCCCACAAGCGTTTTCCCCTAATATATCTTGTTTGCTTACAGACTCATTGCAGCGCTGAGTGACTGCTCAGATGTCTCATTAATCAACACTGACGATGGCCGTGCGGCGTCTGGCGGAGCCGTGATGCTGAGGTCCCGATCGCTGCTTCTTCCCCAGCCGGGGATATTTTGCAGATGAGCGGTGCTGCTCCTCGAACATTCCAGCAGAAAACTGGGAAGAAACCACGTCTCCCTTGGGTTTGAAGCCCACGGAAGATGCTCTTTCTCCATACCAGCCTCTTGTTCCTGCCCGCAGGGCATGCAGTGAATTATGGTTGGTCCGAGCGAACCTGCATCTTTTTAAAATACATTTTTTCCTTCTCTATGCTTGCTGGGATCAAGGGCAGCTCCGTGGAGGGCTGGTGGGTTTGTCTGCTGCTGCATTGATTTGGCAAAGGCTAGGGATGAAAGCCCTGAGGCCTCCAGCTGAGACTGTAGAGGTTTTTAGGCTTGAGTTTTCCCAAATTCTGTCCATCACAAAGTGAACAAACAGCACTGGCCAGGAGCAGCTTGAAGCTAGAGACGGTTGTTGGTGCGGGGGTTGAGCATCGATCGCTGGCTGCTGGGCCAGACTCAACCAAAACCCCACTGGTGTCAGGAGGCAACTCCATCCCTCCCGGCTTCCGAACGTCAGGCTGGGAAGAAAAACCAGCCTGCTTAGAAAGCAATCGTTTGACATCATGCTGGTTTAGATTTCAGATGCCCGTCATCACCAGTAACGACTCCGAGCAGAAAGCCTATCGGACCTCAGCCTGTTTTGGTCTTAATCTGACCTGGGTTTGTGATGTCCTGAAAATGGCATCATCCCTCACCTTCTGCCGCTCCCCCGCCGCCGCTTTAACCTCTCCAGAAGCCGCATTCGAGTACAATTCACTTTGTTATTAATTTCTTTTACCCAGCGGCTTTTGAAGTGCCTGGGAACAAGGGCTCATGTCACGGAGACAGTTTACAGACCAGCAGCTGTAATACTTAAGTGCTGTTTAAATAGCCGGCTCATCTAAAAGTAATAGGCAACGAGCTGAAAGCTTGCCAGAGCTGCAACCTTGTGTGTGCCTATTTGAACAGGCTGTATGGAGGGGGTTTGGGAGACCTTCTTCCCCAGCAGCTGCCTGGGTCGGATCAGGGATGGGATCCTGTCACCCTTATACCCCCACGGAGCACCCCAGGGATGGTCCAGCTCGCCGACACGGCCAGATCGGGGCTGGATGGCCGTAGCCCACGGGTCTCCTTTCACCGGGTGATGCGTCTTGGTGGACCCAGGTCCCTCGATGCCCCTGCCCACTGGAGGAGCCATCTGCACCCCTGCGGTGGCCCTTCCTTGGCCGCGTGGGTCCCCAGGGCCTGCAATCCCCAGGTGAGCTCCACACACAGTGCTGGAGCCGTAAGGCCACCTCCCGAGCGAGAGAAAGGCTGGCAGAGGGGCCGGCAACCCGGGTGGGAATGCTGAGGGTACCCTGAGGTGTCACCGTCACCGCCCGGAGCGTCCTGCCGTGGCACACGGTGGCTTCGGGGAAACGGATGCGCTGGGACCCTTCATAGGGGTCTTATTTGCTTTTAATCTGGTAGCTAAATTATATTCTTCCCAAATGTAATAAATGAGAGTTTTAATCAAACTCAGCCAGCCAGCACCGATGTAATCTTGGCGGCAGAGGAAAATATTGCATTTTTGTTTGTTTATCTCCCACCACGCTCCCTTGGAGATGTCCCGGCTCTCGCGGGGGCTCCTCGCGCTCGGCAGCCCCGGAGGGCACGAGCTTTGCCCTGCTGTTAACCGAAGCAGCACGCCGTACGTGGGGCCATCGCGGCAGGACCACCGCTAGCCCACCTGCTCCCAGCCCCTCTCCTTGGCCAGGCATCCCGGTGGCAGCGGTGGGACCGTCCTCCTGCTACCCTTTTCTTTTCGGGAAGGGGCTCTCACTTGATACCCCCATCCCAGAAGCCGGTGTTGGGTTCAAGCCCTCCGCTCCGGGTTTCCTATCGCCCACGACGGCACCAGGATCTGGTCTTCTGGCATCTCCAGGTCTTAACTTGTCTGCCCGAATCTTGGATTTATCGTGGCCCTCGGTCATGGGGAACCTGAGCATCTCCCCAGGCTGGAAACAGCCCTGGGCAAATGGGGATAAAGCCACTGGGCTTCACTGGCAAAGCACCTCCCGATGTCCAGTTGGTCGATGAGGCTGGGAACAAGGGGAGACTCTGTGTTTTCCCTGCGCATCAGAGCCCTCGAAAGCCACCGGATCCCAGCGCGGAGCCAGCTGCTCCCGGAGACACGGCTCCACTGCCGCCTTTCTCCAGATGGCTTTTCTCAGTCAAGGCTTTTCCAGAAATAGCTTGTGTACACCAAGCAGCCAGCTCTGCAAATAGCTCTGCCTCCCAAAACAGAGGAGGCAGCGCCATCGGAGCATCGTCCCCTGTGTCCCTTCCACTCTCCTGAGTGCCTCGGCACTGGCTCCAGCGTGCAGAAACCCTCCGCTTCCCCCGGGACACCTCTGCCAGTTTGGAAATGGGGATGTGCCGGGGTCCTCTGTGTCCGGGCGGTCATGTCTGGGAACAGGGGAGGATCCGCAGCTTTGCTGGCAGCTCGCTCAGCCGCGTGCATCCCGCATCCCTGCAGGGAAGGATGGCTGGTGGCTTGCTGGGACAGGGCAGGTGGCCCAGGGGACATGGCACGTGGCCCCGCTGCCACGGTGGCCAGGCACCACCGCCCCCAGCTGCAGCGCTGCCTCATTTCCCTTCTTATATGTTTATTATGCCAACGTAAAGGGGGGTGAATGCAGGGGGTTTTTCCTGTAGATTTAACTCATTTATTAATAGTCTGTAATGCCAGTAATAGCTCATGTATAAATCTGTTCTTAAGAATTTATAGGGCAAATATTCCAGCACCATATTAAAGACACAACTCATAAATACCCGTAAGCACCAGCCCAGCAGCTTCGGCAGCAGGAGACGGTTATCCCAGGGGAGGGAGAGGCGGCGAGCTCACCCCAGTGGCTTCCACCCGGAGCCTCAAAAATCTTCGGGAAGCAAATTATTTCAGGGACTGTCCCCTCCAGCCAGGAGGTGCCTGTGGCCTCCTGCTCCGTGCTGTGCGGGCACCGAGCCCAGGGTGGGTGTCAGCACCATTCGGGTGCTGAAATGCTGTTCCCATCCCAGCAGCCCACCCCCAGCACCCTCCCCGGGGACCCCCCCAATCTGCCATCACCTCGTCCCCAGCCCAGGGTGACAGTATTTACCGCTGAAGTGCGCCGAGCGAGCGTAATTGCTAATCAGATACAGGCAATCAATTCATCTCCCCCCTCCCCTCCGCCACCGTCTTGGGGAGGGGCCGCCTTTCCTTGCTGAAGGTGACTCCTGCAGGAATTCAGATTTAAAAATAAAGGCGATAATCATCAGAAGTTCATTAAATTAGCATCAGGCTCATTTGCACTTGGCGGCGGTGGGGGAGACGACAAGGCAGAGGGTGCGGGTGCCCGTCCCTGCCTCCCTCCTCTCTCCTGGATCCCGGGGTGTCCGTAGGAGATGCCTCCAGTGGGACGAGGCTCCGAGCGCTGCCGGGAGCCTTCCCTGATTTACACCTCCTGTCCCGGGGCTGCTGCAGTCATGAGTCAACAGCGCAGTATATTTAAATGCAAAACACCATTATCCTTCATTAAAAGCTCTGTCATCACCCAGACTGCACAGGAAAGAGTTATTACGCCATTACGCTCCCAGTGACACACGGCTTCCCCAGCCCTCCAGCAGCCGCGGTGATGCACGTCGGCCGCGCCGGGTGCCCGTGGTGGGTGGGTGATGCGTGGCCGGGGGCTCTGCCGTGTGAAGTGGCTGATTTTCCCTCCGTGTTGGCCTCAGAAGAGGGAGGTGAGGTGCAGGAGAGCTGGGGCTGGGGGTCCAGGGGTGTCACGGTGCAGGAGGGATGCTGCCGGCATGGCAGGGATGGGCGTTGGATGTGCTGGGGATGCTGGAGGATGGGCTGAGCCCCCGGAGCAGACGAGAACTGTGGGGGCTTTGCGGACTGACAATTCATTTTTCCCAAGGACAGACAAGCCCGGCGGAGCCTGGGACCAGGCGCAGGCAGGAGACTGATGCCTGGGCTGGGGCCGGGGCCGTGGTCCCCCAGTTGCCCCATGTCACCCAGCAGCCCCAGCACCCACCAGGGACATGGGGCGGCTGCAAAGAAATCACGTCACAGCATCGCTGCCTGCCCTGCACTCAGTTCTAGGGGGTTCACGCTTGCTCTCCACGAGCCCACCGGCACGCAGGATCCGGCCCCTGCGCTCCTCATAAAATCCAAGCAAGAGCAGAGCTGGTGCTCTGCGTAACTCTCAGCGATTCCCCGTTGCCATGATTTGGAGACGCGATTTCCCTCTCGGTGGAGGAAAGTGAGCGAGGCAGAACAGCTTTTGTAGTGGCAGGGTGTTGATTCATGGCTCGTAATTTAATTAAGAGAGAGACGAGATCAAAAG
The DNA here is from genome assembly GCF_929443795.1 of Astur gentilis. Taxonomy (NCBI): domain Eukaryota; kingdom Metazoa; phylum Chordata; class Aves; order Accipitriformes; family Accipitridae; genus Astur; species Astur gentilis. The sequence goes on from NC_064886.1 coordinate 3,977,345, forward strand.
GGGACTGTATTAAAAAGTAAATCAGGTAGAGGGAGTGGAGTTCCTTCCTTTAATTACGGCGTGGATTTGTAACGGCAAGAGACTCCATCAATCACAAAAGAAAGAAAAGGTGTCAAGTGGAGAGAAACCTTCCCTGGGTTAATTACCACTAACGGAGCAGGATATTATTGGGCTGGGTGTCAGAAAGCCGATACCTCCTCAGCAGCCGCTCCAGCAGGGCCGGGCGGCACGAAACCCCTTCGACGTTGAACGTAGCGATGCCGGAGGTGGCTCATGGGGGCAGTCGACGAGATGCTCGTGATGCCGGGCAATGGTGGGGAGGGTGGGCTGAGGGGGGCAAACACCCCCGGGCAGGGGCAGATAGCACACCGCCGGGTCCAGGCACGGCTGCGGGGCAGCGGCGGCCACGACAGCCCTGTTTTCCAGCAAGGACCGGGGCCGGGCTGGCAGCAACCCGATTTGTGGAATAATTAATTCTCTTTTGATCATCTGCTGTGTAAATCATCAGTGGCCAGGAGTTAATCATGCATATGAAATGAATCCTTCTCCTGCCTTAATGAGCGCTGAATCGTGACCAGCATCTGTTTACTCCTGACACTTTCATCTTCTTGACAGTCTGAACAATTAATTGTTTCCAATAATCTCCTTTTTATTCTATTAGAAAAAAATCTGAGAGCAAGCAGCCTTCCACTCTACACTCCTGCTCCCAGCGTTGTCCCCCTAATCTTTGTTTTTTTAGTCTTCGGCGAGGATTTGTTTTTCAGGAGCGATGTGAGGGCTCCGCAGGCTCTCAATGAGCCCGGGGAGAAGCGAGCTCCCCGCTCTCCCAACGAGGATGATGCCGGTGGCAGGACCGCCTTCTTCATCGGCCAGGTTTGAGGCCAGGCTTTTCATAGTTAATAGCAAATAACGAGCCTGTTTGAACACAGGAGTGTTTCCGCCTGCTGTTTACCTGGAGCAAACCGCAATTAATCCACTGGTTGCGCGGCCAACGCAATGTTGTAATTGGATTAATTAGAGAGGAGCTAGCGGCCGCTCTCGGGAGGTCTGTCCCTGGCTGCAGCCTCCTCCAGCGGTGGGATCTGTGCCCGCCGGGTGCTGGACCAGTATCACTGGGAGATGCTGGGACCAGCCCCGCTTCCCCGGGGCCGTGGCTTGCACGGTCGCTGGAGCTGGGTGACGGCCGATGGAAACGACCTGCCCGCTAATTGGAATTTATGAGGCATGGCCTGGTTAATGGGTGCTCGTAAGAGGCAGCGGGAGCGGAGGGGACTGTGGGTGGGCTCTGCCGCCAGCTGAGGGACTTGGGGGGGGGGGGGCTGCGGTCTTGTGGGGGGCAGTGAGCCCAGGGGGGACCCGGAGGTGAGGAGCCGGGTGGGTGTTTTGGCAGGTGAGGGACGGGGTCACCTTCCCCATCAGTCTTGGCTGTTTGATGGGCAGCAGATGATGTCTGCCAGCCCTTGGTCGCCTCTGTCCCGCATTTTGGGGAGAAGCAGGGAGGGCTGTGTGTCCTGGGGAGGGCTGGGACCCCTGTGACGGGGGGTGAGCGGGACCAGCCTGGCCACATCGGACCCTCCTGCACCGTCCCGCTGCTCCCGCAGCCTCTGCCGAGCGTCAGGAAGGCGAAATCCCGTGTTCCTGCATCCCAGGGCAGCTGCTCAGCTCCACTCTCCAGTCCCAACCCCTGCATGCCAGCATGGTGGCTCTTCTGGACAGACAGAGAGACAGACAGACATCCTCACTAGACCTCACTGGAGCCCAGTGAGCTGAAAGAGCCTGTCCCCAACATGGGTTTGTGCCCTACGGCCAGATCCTGTGCTGCTGCCTGGGATCTGTGCCATCAGTTTGGCTGCCTTTGGGAAACGCCCATTAAAAATATATATATATGTGTAGGTATGAGTAAAAGCTTTTTGGGGACCCTGTGCCAAGCCTGCTGTCCATCTGGCTGGAGGAAAGGTGGGGGGGTCTGTGGGGATGGGGTGCTCCTGGGCACAAGCAGCATACCCACAGGCTGTGGGTGGATGCTAACCCTGCTGTTCCTGAGCTAACTTGGGTCTAACCTGGCTCAGCTGGAAATGAGGGGCCTCAGGGGATTTATCGCAATTGCCTAAATCAACTTAAAAAAAAAAAAAAAAAAAGTGCCTTTAGGAAAGCCAGCAGTTCCCCATGCTGGGGTTTATGGGGGCTGCTTAGCTGGCTGCTGGTACAAAATGCCGACCTGCAGCTCTTTTGAAGCCCTCTGAACTATCCTCGCTGGAGCAAATCCTAAGGCCATCATCAGCTAACTAAATCAGTAAAAAAACCAACCCCAAACTGCTGAGAACAGGCTCTGCACCCCAAACCACACAGGAGCCGAGGCTGAAGGTGAGGCCAGCGGGCACGACCCAGCATTTAGGTCCTTTATTCCTTCCTTTACCCAAAAGGAAGAACAAAATCCCACCAGCTCCTCCATTCTCCAGAAAAATGAGGGGGGTTTTTTTCTGAGATGAATCAGTTTCCCCAGGAGGCAGCGGGGACAAGCAACGGCTTTGGCGACGTGCGGGATGCAGCGTGCGGTGGGTCGTAATCGGGGTCTGAAGAGATGTGCGGGAAAGGGGATCACACCTCCGGCGAGGGGGACCGGGGGTCCCTGGCTGAGCGGGAAGAGTTTGCTACAGCTCCAGCCTCATCCAAGCTCCCAGTTGGCAGCCAAGAGGGAATAGGACCTCTCTGAGAGCCGGGCACCTCCAGATGCCCCCGACTGCTCCGGAGCCCACGGGAGGCACAGGGAACTCGCGTCGCCCCGGCCGGCAAATCTCGCCGACCTCCGGGATCTGCCGTGAACTTTCGGTAAGCGCCAGCAGCCGGCGGTTCTTGGTCCAGCTTGCAAACCAGCTTGAACATTGACAGCAAGGTCAGCGAGATTTGGGGCTCCTGGACACGTCCCTTGTCACATCAGTTCCTGCAGTGTACTCGGCTGTAATTTAGCCCTGTTTAATTGGCACTTAAATTAGCCACAAATGGAACAGTGCTGCAGCTGCGGCTGTGTTCAAAAATATATAAAATTACACCACAGTAAAACATTTTCACATTTCATTAGTGCGTCTTAATGGGAAGTGTCTGCTCCCCAAACTCTCCATTTGTTCACCGGACCAGTAAAAGTTTACACATTAGCAGTTGTGCTGCCCGTTAACATTGCAAAATGCTCCACGTGTTTTGCAGGGGCAGCGCTGCTCCACAGGGACAGGATGGGAAGCCTAAAATTTAGGGAAACTGGGTGCTCTCTGGAGGCACCTATAAGTTGCTGGCGGGGGGGGAGCTGAGCAGGGAGCATCCCGCACCCCAGGTGGGAGCATCCTGCATCCCAGGAGGAGCACGAGAGCCCCTTTCTGGGGGATGGTGCTGCCTGTCCCCCCGGCTTTTTCAAAGCTCTGGCTTTCTCACAAGCAGGGTAATGCCTCCGATCCAAATCAGGAAGCTTTTTCAGTCGAAGCAGCTTTTTAACAGAAGCCTATTTAACGCTTAGGCTGATGCCCTCAAGTGCTTTATTTTACAGTATTTTTGTTCCTCTCCATTATAAGTAATAGTCTATAAAAGCCGGAACGCGGCACTTTGCTCCCTCCTGCTTCATTCTGCGGCAGCATGGGCAGCCCTGCATGGCAGGGGTCCAAGAGGCAGAACAGGGCTCCTCTGCCCATGGCTGCTGCTAGCCCAGCACAATAATCCCAAAAAAAAGCTCAGTGAGAGGTGATTGCATGGAGTCAAACCACTCGTCCCATCAGCATACCCCGGGCAGGTTTGGTTAAATAGCTTTGGGTTTGTGGCCAGCTCTGTGTTTCCTGGGGCAGCATCTTCCCCATCCCTGGTAGACTTGGGATGGGGGGGCTCATGGCGTGAAATGAATTTTGGGGTCTGAGCCCAAACTGAAAGGGTGGGGATTGTACCTTGTCCCTCTCCCACCTCGTCTGGATCTCAGCTCCTCCGGGGAGATGGGATTTTGTAGCCAGGGTGGCCAAGGAAACGTGAGGGATGCTGAGCCTGGGGGGTTTTTAAAGCTCAAGCAGTCTGGGGAAACCAAACCTCCTCGTAGCCCTGGTTTGGCTCATGGGTTCAGTGCAGTGAGGTGCAGGCAGGCACAGGGAGATGCTGGAGGAGGAGGAGGCAGGAGCTGGCCCTGCCGCGCTGGCACCGGGACCTGGAGTGAGCCGGGAATGGGAACATCCCAGTGTCGGCTTGGAGGAGGACGTGCATCCCGGGTCTGACCCATCCTACCCTTCCCAAGCTGGAGGCAAAAGCCTGATACCTTCCAGCTCTGCAGCCCAAATCTGTGTTGAGCATCCCTGAAGCCACCCCTTTAGCCAGACCCCGAGCTGGAGGCTGGGATCCAATTGAGCTGCCTCCGCTTCATTAACTAGTAATTATCCCAACAGGCAATGGTGCTATTTGTGTGATCGAAGGCTGCTAATCCCCAGCCGAGGAAGGCGATGAAGAGGAGGCCAGCTTTGTGTTTTGCCTTCCCCATCTCTCGGGCGCGTCCTCGGGGCACTGGGACCCTCTGCCTGCGGTCGGGGGCTGCCTGTGCCCACCGTAGCCCAGCGAGGGGCTTTCCCCCATTTGCTCCCGGGCTGGCAAACCGGTCCCTGCCTCTCCTGCCCGGACGCGTGCGGCTGCGGGCTCTGTCCCCCTCCGTCCCCCTCCACCAGCTGCGTTTGACCTTTCGGCAGTGGTGCTTGGAGAGCCGCGGCGGCTGCGCGGCTTTGCCGCATGGTCCCCGGGGGCCGGCTCGCCGCCACGGCCACTGCAGCTCGGAGGGGAAAAATTATATTTTCATCTCCATCCCTCCATCCCCCTTCCCGCTCTGGAGCTTTTTTTAGAGCCAAAGGGAAGAAAAGGCCGTGGTCTGGCTTTCCTGCCTCCCCTCTGCTCCTGCCCTTTCATTCCTCTTTTTCCGGCAGCTGCAAATGGCTTTGCCTGAGAACACACGCACTTATCTGTCCCTGCGCCTTTTCATCATGCGCTGCCTAAATATCAGGGCCGGGCGGCTTTGGTAGGTGAACGGGGAGGAAAAAGTGCTTTTGTTGGAGCGAGTGGGCGAGCTGCGGAGCCCCCTCCTGCCGACGGAGTAGCCGGCTGCATTCGCCGAGGCTGGTGCAGAAAGCTGGAATGGGAGAGCCCTGGTCCTGCCACCGTGAGCGGCCCCGGAGAGGGGGACGCAGAGGCTTGGCGGGTCCCCGATGTCAGTCTGGAGATGATGGAGAGGCATCTCGGGACCACTGCGAGGCAGCCGGGGCCTGGATCCTGGGGGTGACACCCTGTGCTGGTCCCACTTCCATCACAGTTTTTCACACCCCAAGCCCGTGGGTTTCTCTCTTTCCTCCCCGAGGGCTGCACCAGAACGGTGGAGCCAGCGCTGATGGAGGGGACGTGGGCACCCTCATCCTTCATCAGCTCAAACCAGGGGACCACAGCTACATCCCCCCCAATATCAGCCCCCTCCCTCCTCCTCCCCTCAGCCCCCTCGTACCACGTCCAGCGTCCCGAAGCGTTCGAGCCAGGAGCTGACGGATGGCCCTTGCCGGCGATGGATGCGCCCGGGTGCCCGTGGCCTCGGTGCTCTTCAAGGAAGGCTGCAGCTCCGCTTCCCAGCCTCTCCCTTATTTAGCTCCTGGCAAGACATGGGGCAGGGGGATGGAGGGAAGGGACAGGGTGGCCACTGCTACCGTCCTGCGCCCCGGGGGCCAGCACAGCCTTACAGCTGCCCCAGGGATGTGGGTGCTCCTGGGGGTCCCGTGGGTGAAAATGGCTTTTCCATGGATGGAGAAAGGAAGGACAAAAAAAAAAGACGCCTTTGGTAAGCGCCTCGTCCTTGGATGTACCTGGCCGTGGGGATGGGCAGAGGGGGGACCCCGGGCTGCGCAGGCTGCGAGGCTGGCCGAGAGCCCTTCAGTTTGGGGAAAAGAGCCATAAACAGATATTTCCCACTGGGAAGACGATGCACACCCTCTTGCAGTGGTTTGACTCTGCAAAATGCGTTTACCGAGTGAAAGATGCTTTGGCAGCAGCGTGGGGCTGCTCGGCCACCCGCCGCCCTCCGAGGTCTTTCCCCAGCTCAGCACGCGGTGCTGCACATTGTCCCACAGCCATTGCCGCTTCCCTGCCCCGTAGCCCGCTCCACGCTGCCTTTCTTGGGAAAACCAGTTCGGATCCAGCCCCACCGAGCATCTCCCCGCACCTCCACCTGGGCAGCCCCGTGGCCGGACCCGCTCAGCATCCATCCGCATCTGCCACGACATCCGAAACGGAGCTCTGCATCGCCTTGCAGGTTCACACCTCAGTTGCAAATGTTATTTTAAGCAAGGAACGTTTCTTCCTTCTCCCTGACCAAAGCGGGAAGACATTGCAGCAGGCAGCCGTGTTGCAGCATGCGGTGGAGAAACCCCCCTCCTGCCAGGCAAGGCTGGTTTAGTCAAGGGAATAATTGGTAGGTGCTTCTGAAGTGCCACGAATAGAGGGCACTCGTAGCCTTTGTTTATTGACTCTTGAGTGATAATGAATACTTCCAAAGATAATTGTTGATTTTCTGAATCTGCAGTAAACCTGTTTGGCTGGGGAATGGGTGGAGCAGCACCGCACCAACGCTGCGTGGAGGTGGAAACGGGGCGGTTTGGGCAAAACCGGGCTCCAGCTCTTCCTGCCGGATGCAAGCCAAATAAGAAAAAAAAAATAAAAAATTCAGCATTTATAGAAAATTATTTGTGCATCTCCAGGACAAACCCAGCTTTCTTCTCTCTACTAGGGGGAACAGATTAAAATTTAATCCTAGTTAAACACATTTTCTCCTTTCCCTCCCCTTGGGTACCTCTTGAGCATACACAGCTTCGCCCTGCTGATCACTTCTTCCCTCAGCCCCAGAGCTCGTCCTCCTTGACAGCAGCTGAACGCCCACAGCGGGTGTTCACCCAGAGCAAAGACCGCTCTTTTTTTCTCTATTGTCCCCAAAATCACAGCCTGGGAGTGGGAGGGGATGGGGAGATTGGGCCCTTTCAATGTGGGAGAGGATAAAGCAGGGGAAGGTAGGGCCGGGGGGGCCTGAGCATCCTCACCTGCCTCTGAGCCAGGTAGGTCCCTCTTGGGTTCCCCAGGGGGTTTTGGGCCCCAAGGAGGGGGGGGGGGGGGGGGGGTGCTGGGTGTTTAATTGTATGGTGCAGGCGGTTGTAGGGCTGCGGAACAGGGCGCAGCGAGTGGTGCTGGGGGCCCGGCAGCCTCGGGGAGAGCCCTGTTTGCAGCCCCCCCGTGCAGGGTGGGGGAAGCCCAAGTTCAGCCCTTTGTGTAATTTTTTTTTTTTAAAAAAAAAGCAAATCATGGAAGAAGAGCTTTCTAAGGAAGAGATTATTTTTGTTATTTCTTTTATATTTTTTTTTCTTTGGAGGATGTTGTGCAGCTATCCTCCAAGTCCCAGTTTCCCTGTTCGCATCCTGGGACCCGCTCTCTCTGCTAGAGTTTATTGCCCCCATTTGGGTGCAAACATTTGAACCTGGCAGAGCCCCGTGTTATCGCTGGGGCTGTAAATAACCCAGGGTGGCATTTATTGCAATGCCCAGGGGATGAGTAACCGCCGGCTGGATGCCGCTGGCAGACAGCGGTCTCGCAGAGTAGGCAGTATCTGCTGGGGATGCTGTTTGCAGAGTACGGCCGTCACCACCCTGCGGGCTCAGGGTTGCCTGTGCCCCATGGCACTGGCCCCATGGCTCAGGTTCCCTGGGTTTGGGGAAGCATTGGCAACGCCGTGGGCTAATAGTTAGGCTAGAGATGTAAGGTATCATTTCTGCATGTGATATAATGCTTTTTTCTGGGTATCTTGTAATGCTTTTTCAGGCTGTTTATTTATGAGACAATTTATTACAGCGCAGTTAGTCTATAGCAGGGAAGTCTATTCCTAGGAGCCTCCGTTAACTGAGGCAATTGCTTAATTGGCTCATTGATGTCTCCACAAGGTATGCCAGGAGAGAGGGTTCTTCTTGTAATGATCGCAGCCTTCCTCCTGCCCACACGCCACTCGTGCTGCTAATTTAATAGTGCAAACATTTATAATTCCTTTTATTTTGTAGTTAATTTTAGGGTGTTTAGAGCTGTTCCAGGATTGCTGGTGGAAGGGGGTGAAATGCCCTGGGGTGCAACGAGGACCCTGGGTGCAGCTGGGGGTGGTTGGACTCATCCTGCAAAGCCCCGGCGGGGATGCAGGTGCTGATGCCTTGCAGGGTATTTGATTAATGAGCTGCAAGCAGAGGGCTGGGGCCGGCTGTGCCGGTGGGGCTCCTGCCTGACCCCCCACCCCACTTTTCGGTCATTTGCCAACAAACCAGATTGAGACCAGGGCAGGTGTGGGCTTATACCTGATCTCTCTTTGATGAGTTTAATGTGCTCTGAAGGGAAACGGGCTCCTAACGAATAGGCTGTGTGTTATGGGAACGGCTGGAAGGGCCAGAGGAAATCCGGGCTTGGATTTGCTTGGATAGGGAGTGCCTGTCCCTGCCTGTCGGTGGGAGAAGGGTGATGGGGCAGTTGGCAGCACCCATTCCTGCCGGTGGGTGCCTGCTGTGTCTGCCGGGGGTGCTGTCTGTACCCTCCCCAAGCTGTGCTTTTGCAGCGTGGCTGCTCTTAGACCTCTCGAGCCCTTTCCCCTGCTCCTTCTGCTCTGCCCCGCCGTTTGCTGGCCATGGCAATCCCTGGAGGGTCCCCGCTCCGACACCTCCTGCCCGTGGCACGTGTGAAGTGTCCTGGGCTAAAGCGGAGTCGCAGCTCGCAGCCGGCCTTTCCCAGCCCCAGCGTGGTACCCATCGACTCTGGGCGGTTTCCCCACGGGGGGAGCAGCCTCCCAGCGAGCATCTCTCCACCGTGCGCGAATATCGTCCTTCCCTATCAGGCTTTTTAGGCGATGTCTGGCAGAGCTGACTGTAAAGCCCTGCTGGATCCGTGCCCGCTCCCACTGCCGCTGCTGCTTCTCCAGCATCCGTCTCCAGCCGTTCGTGGCCTCGCAGCACAAAGCCCGCCGTTGCCGGTCGGCGTGTGCCGCTGGGGCTCTTGCTTTGCGGCGTTCGTTCGGCACGGGGACGCAGCCCGGGGCCAACTTGTCCCTGGGTACCAGCAGGGCAGAGCCCTGGCACCGGGAGCAGAAAGCAAAAAGGGGCAGGGAAAGGAGGAGTTCAACAGACAGCGCTGTCAGAATGAGCCTTCTGGTAATTTTATATTTATTGCATGAAAGCGATTAAGTTGCTCCGTGATTTTCATTCTTTCTTGGCTCCCACCGCTTATTGTTCCTGGCTCCATTATCCCCCCGTCGCTTACATAAACGTATCGTGCGGGTTTCCAAGGCACAATAGACAGTCTCATTCAGCCAAGGTCACCAGCTTTTACTTGTGCTTCAAAGCATCTGGTAGAAGACGCGTTTTTTTTCCTAAAGATGTTTTTATTGTACTCGGTGCAGAGGCTAAGGGAAACAGCACCGCCGCACTTGTGCTGCCCCAGCCCTTCCCTCCTCCTCCCCATGTGCCTGGTCCCAGCAGGTCGAATCCTGCCCTGGAAGGTGAGGAATTGTTTTTTGAGCTGGTTGGGACCCCACTGCAGGGCTTCCCAGCCTGCTGCGGCCCAGCCCCATTGCTGGGTCCAAGAAGCAGCGTGCCCCATCCCTGCCCCTCCACACCAGTGCCTGTTAAATGGGAAGGAACGGGGAGGGCGAAGAAAAAGGGGATTTCTTCCAAAATCTCCTCCCCATACAGGTCCCAGCACGGACCAGTTACAGAGAAGTCTCCGTGGCCTCCTGCTGCTTTGTCCTTTGGCCATCCGAGCTGGTGGCTCTAGGCTCTGCCTCTTTCTTCCCCTGTGCCTGGTAAAAAAGCTGGGAGCGGGTAAACACAAAGGCTACTGGTAGCCCGTGTTTGGGAGACGGAGACTTGTGGGGGTCTGGAGGGTTTGTGCCCCGCAAAGGGCAAGACGTGGGGGTGCCCACCATCCGGCAGCGAGCTGGAAGGGGTTCCTCGGCCGGGGAAGATGATGATGGGGATGGAGCAAGGAAGGTCCTGGGGACCATGAAGACACCAGGGTAGAAACGGGTCCTATGAGTGAGGGTGCTAAACCCACCAGGAGGGTGGGAATCCACCCGAGCCCCCCACCCAGAGCCATCAAGTCCAGCGTAACCAGCGAGGCAGCCCCTATTTTCCTACCGGGAGAAGACTGGATCCAAGCCCAAGCGGGACCAGCCCGGTTCCTCTCCGGGACAGCACCGGGGAAGGATCGCAGCCCCCGGGGTACATCTCCCCCCCCCCCCCCCCCCAGCTTCCCCCGTCTCGGCGGGTCGGACCGGGCTCCCCGCGGCTCCGGGCGCTGCCGCTGCTGCGGGAGGCGGCACCGGGGAGGGAACGGCGGCCGGGCCCGGCCCCTCTCCCCGCCTCGCCGGCACATAAACGGGAGGCGGGGGCGGCTGGGAACCGCACACCTCCCCGCTAGCCGGGGTAGCGGCAGGTTGGGCTCCCGGGATCGTAACAGAACCGGGACCGGGACCAGAGGGGGGTGGGGGTGGGATGTAGCGCTCAGTATCTGCGGAGAGCTGGGGGGGGGGGGGGGTGTTTGTCCGTGGGAAAGGGGTGGTGGGCCATGGCCAGCGTGCAGCAGGGCGAGAAGCAGCTTTTTGAGAAGTTCTGGCGAGGAACCTTCAAAGCTGTGGCCACGCCGAGACCTGAGAGCATCATCGTGGCCAGCATCACGGCCCGAAAGCCGCTGCCCAGGTAAGGGCTGGGAGGGCATGGGGGGGGGGGGGAGCAGCTCAGGGACACCCCCTCATTCTGGGGCTGCACCATCCCCATCCTCCTCCCCACTCCCAATTAGGATCCCCCCATCGTGAGGGTCTGGAGTGTCTCCTCTCCCCACCCCTGGTTAGGGGCTGAAGGACCTGGGGGGGGGGGGGGGTCGTCCTCCCCCCTCAGTGCCTGGGGCAGGGGGATGATGGCTGGCTGGGCCCCCTCGCTGGGTAGGTGCTGCGCTCCGGAGGGGAGCAGGTTTGGGAAACTTTGGCTCGGTGGTGCTTGGAGCCTGGGAGCTGGCTGCCTCCTGGGGGGAGCAGGGTGGGGGTCTGGAAAGGTCTAGCTGGGCTGTGGAAGGTGGTGGTGGGGGGTCATCAGCTAGATAGTGTGACTGCGTCCATCCCTGCAACGCAGACCCCCGGGGTGTTCGTCTTGCTGGTTGTCTTGTCTCTGCATCGCTCCTTCACCAGGGACCTTTGGGAAGGTGATGCCCAGGGAGGGGAAGACCACCCCCCCCACCACCACCACCACCTCCAGCTGGACCAGGGGGGAGGCTGATGCAGCCCAGAGGCTACAGCTGCCCAAGGAGCCTGCACACAGCCACGGACTGGGACAGCTCTGGGGCTGGCGTCCCCCAGGTCCCAAAACCAAGCATGTCTGGTGCCTGCCTACCCTGTCCCTCCTACTCCCAGGGAGGCCGGTGCCCCCCGTGTTTGCCAGAGGCAGAGCAATGGCCAAAACCCATGAACCGAGGCAAAGGGGCTGCTGGTACCCACCGAGCCGCTCAGCCGGGCTGTTGCATGGGCAAGGATCCGTGCGGCTTCCTCGTAACAACACGCTCTCTAATTTAGACCAGTTTTATTTTGCCGACTGTCTCAATATTGGTTAAAAATATCCTCGTTGCACTGTTTTTGTAAGGAAAGGAGGCTTTTGCTGGATCTCTCTCTTTGCTCCGTTTCCAGTGCTGGCTGCTTCCCACCCGCTGTGGGGAACAACCCAAAGTTTCCCGGAGCCAATGGGTCTGTAGAGGAGAGGGGCTCGGTCTGCAGCGGGCTGGGTGTTGGGGGCTCAGCCTGTACTAAAATGCAGAGAGCTCACAGGGAGCGAGCTGTTTCCAATGCCTCTCGTACCGGTGGAGGCTGTGAGCCGCAGCAGCGACGGGGACGAGGGGTCCCGCTGCTTGTGCGATGGGGGTCCCGCTGCTCAAGCGATGCGGGGATCACTTCTGCCCCTTTTCTGATCTCTCTTGATTGTCATTAATCAGGGTAGGAAATTGGGAAAGGCACGGCTTAGGCTTCCAAAGGAGAAGAGCAACTCTCGTTTCCACGGGCAGTGTTTGCAGGGTTTCAGCCTTTGTGGGGGAGAGGAACCACGGCGCCTTTCTCCTCCTCTGCATTGAGCTACGGTTGGCACCCGACGGGGCTGGGTGCTGGCTCACACGCTCTCTCCTGCCTGAATGTGCTGCTTAAATAGCTTGCAGTTGGAGATGTAATATAGCAACGAATTAGGGCATTGGGGAAATACAGCAAGCCCAAGTACCAGGAGCGATGCTTGGCTCTACACGGCAATTTGGATTGCCACGGATATCCTGGTCGGTCAGGGAGCGTTTGCGGCTCCATGAAAAAGTTAACGCACGCGTGTGCCTCTGTTTTGCTGGCAACGCCAGCTCCAGCGGGAGGGGAACCGCCTGTGCCGGGGCCGGGAGCTCTCGGCACATGGCAAAACAGACCCGCCAACTCGGCTTTGCTACGTTTTGCACCTTGGCACCGGCAGATCCAAGCCGGAGTGTACTCTGCGCAGCCGGCCACGATGCTGCCAGGTCCCGGCGTCGGTGCAGCGCGGTTCCTTTTGTCTCGTCGCAGCGTGTGCCGCCGGCCGGGGCCGGGGGACGTTCCCCGTGGTGCAGCCATCTGTGCCGCCGCCTCCGCTACAGGTGTCGAGCAGGGACAGCCCCGGCGGAGCTCGCCCCGGGGTCTGTGGGGCACTCGCTGCGCTCGCTCTTGTCCCTGTGCCACGGAGGGGCTTAGTTTTTCGGCGGGGGCTGAAGCCAAAGGCTGGGGGACCAGAGAAACCGCGGTCCCTGGCTTCTCTCATCAGGGCTGCCGGCTCGGTTTGCATCACGCGGGGCTCTGCCGGGAGCCTGAGGCTGCTGTCTTGGCAGGATCACACCTATGAGATGCCAGATTTTGCATCCCCAGGGGCCTCGCAGCGGGACCCCATCAGGGTAGGCAGCGATGTCCCCAGCACCCTGAGCTGGCACCAGGTTCGTAGCCCAGCAATAGCCAGAGCTGGCCTCCTGCTCCCCATCCATGGGGAGAATGGCCCCAAGGCTTGCGGTAGCTCCTCTTGCAGCCGTCTCCGCGCCGGGCTCTGCTCTGGGTTTGTTTTTCCTGAAGGTTTTGCTGTGCCGCTGCTGCTTGGATGGGCCTTTCTTCCCTGACGATGCTCCCGGCTAATTTAAGAGCAAATGACTGCGGTGCCAGCAAGCAGAGCGTACCAGAGAGGAGACGGGGAGACCAGTTAGCCAAATGAAAAATTAAGATGACCATCTGGATTTCTGTTTTCTCCCACACTTGACAGCTGCTCCTGTGCAAACGCTGCAGATCTCTGCCCTGGATCCGGCCCCGCGCTTCCCGCAGCGGTGGAGGTGATGGCGTGGTTTCTAGGCCAGCGCTGCCTGTCTCCCCATCAGTTTTGCTGGCTGAGGCTGTGCCCTTGTGGGGTGCCAAGCGGCTCAGCTGTGGCATGGGGGTCCTGCTGGGAACCCCCACAGTGGGCATAACCCAAATCTATCCCCACAAGGTGCCCTGGGCATGGCTAAGGGCTCAATCCTGCATCTTTGTGGGGCAATGGTGGGGTTTCTGGGGCAGAAGGTGGGTTTTTTGTGGTGTTTTGGGTTTTTTTTTCCTCCTTCCCCCCCATTCCAGCCGGCTCTGCACCCCATCCCTTGCCACTACCTTACTGCTGGTCCTAGAGATAAAGCCTCTTCCATCTAAATTCCCATCAAGCTCTCTGGGAGGTTTGGAGGGTTAAAGCTCTACTAAACCCATGGTTCATCCTGGAACAAAAGAATACATTAATCCCTTCCCTCCCTGTCCTGCTGGACTTGGGGGGGGCTGCGTACTCCGGCCCCTCGACGCAGCTTCGTGCCCAGAGCAGGGCTCTGCCAAAGTAAATGGATTATTGACCAGTTTGCAGCGTGAAAGGAAAAACCGAGGTGATGGGGAAAGGGGCATTACCAATTAACCTTTCCCTACGCAGGGCCTGGCGGGGCTTTGCCGTGCAGCCTGGGGCTGTGCTTTTGCAGCTGGGGGTGAGGGACTCGGTGGTGTGGGGAGGTTAGGCAGGGCTAGGGCTACCCCCATGTTCACCTTTACAGGGGGGATTGCTCCAGCGCATGTAAAACCTCAGGGTGGGATTTGAGGATCGGGTCGGGGACAGGGACCCCCCCACACCCTGCCCCAAGCCCCTCCGCTGAGCCAGGGTGCCCTTGTTCCCTCTCACTTGTCCATAAGGATGCTGCGATCCCCACTCGACAGCTGCTGGAAGGGGCTTTGGCTTTTGCGAACTAAAAATGCTCTTTAAACCTCCCATGACAAGGTGCCACCGGTCTCTGCCCAGCCTTTGGGGACGGGCATCACCGTCACACTGTAGCCCTGTCCCCACAGCCGGGATCGGCTTTTGCCTCCATCTCTTCCCTGGCCGTGACCTCGGCTGCGGTGCGGTAGCTGGGAGCCCCTTCACACTCGGCAGCCTGACTTCTCCCAGCGCTGCTCCATTTTTCATCAGCACCCTTCTGCTGGGGAACCTGCACATGCCAGGGACAGCCAGGCTGGGAGATGCTCCAGGGTCCCCCAGGGACCCGGAGCCGGTGCCAGTCCGGGGGCTTGCGGAGTTCTTTTGGGGGTGTTTGTGTTCCCCACTCCCACACTACCAGCTGCGGCAGTGTGGCATAGGCTGCCCCATCCTAGCACCCCCAAACTCAGCTGAAATCCACTTCTACGTGAAAAGCGAGGGTGCTGCTGAGGCTGGAGGCTGCAGGTGCCAGTATCAGCTCCTGGGGCAGCCGGTGATGCCGGGTGAGCACCGGCGCTGCTGGGAGAAAGGAGGCTCCCGCATCCCTCCCTGCCAGATGGTCTAAGTGGGTCACATCAGGGCAGTGCAGAGGATTTGTGCTTTAACCCTTAATCCCCCAGGATGCACTCCGCACGGAGGCAGGGGGGAGGGATGTGTTGCTGAAGTGGGATTAAGCGCAATTTTGCTGCCTGGTTTACAATCGCGGGTGATCTTGGAGACGGGTCTGGGCTCTGCTGCGGCAAACGTGCTGGGACAAGGGTGGCAGCAGGTCCCCCCCCAAGGCTACGCTGGGACCGGGCAGGAGCAGCCGTGGCACTGCAGTGCCAGGGGGTCAGAGTACCCCCAGAAAGGGCAGAAGGCGGCTGCAATTCCCCCATGGGCTTTGCAGTGATTTTTGGCCCAGCAGAGAGTCCCTGATGGGCCGGGGACCAGCTCTCTCCCATCCTGACCTCTGGCTTCCCAGCCACGTTTTGATGGCCCCGAACCCCGTTCGTCCCCAGCAGGCTGGCAGCCCCCAGGCATTGGGATGTGCCGCTGGGGAAGAAGCCTCCGCTGGTGGCCTCGTCGTGCCCATGGCCCCCCGCTCCCGTTAATCCTCCCCCTTGTTGGTCGGGCATCTGCTCTGCGGGAAGAGGCGACGGCAGGGCCGGCCGCGCCAGCCGCCTGGCTGCCATCTGCTCCCTCCTGCTCCCAATGAGCCCAAGCGCTAATGAGCCCGTGGCCCCGGCCCAAGAGGGGGGGAGAGGGGCTTGAAAAGAAAAGCAAAGGGGGAGAAGAAAAGCCCCTTCCTCAGAGGGGTTGTCAATAGGGAGGCTTTTGTCTGCCCCTGCCCTCCAGCTCCAGCTGGACTGCGGGAGCAGGGAGAGCTAATTAGGCAGATTGGGAGCTGCTGGGAGGCTGGGGGGAGCCGAATGAGGGGCAGAGATGGGGATGCCTGCGAGACCCCCTCCCTGCTGCTCACAGAGCCTTCATCTTCCTCCTCCTTCCTCCTGGCCCCCATCCATCTGCCCCTCTGCTGGACCAGTGCTGGGGACTGTGTCCCTGTTGGCCTCTCCGGTGGGGTGGGGGACACCTCAGTGGGGTAGGGGACATCTCTGGCCCCAGAGAGGTGGCCCTGCTGGCACATGGGTGGGATGGACCCATACCAGGTTGGGTGGGATGCAGTGAGCGCCGGGCAGCACAGCCGGGCTTAGCACCTATGGGCGCCTTAGCCCGGCGACCTGTGCATCAGCGTGGGATGGTGTACAAACACCTAAGGATTTAGGGAAAGGGGCCTTTGGAAGCCCTCATAGGAGCCCCAAGCTCATGGACAGGGACTTCTTAGAGACTTTGGGTACCCCCCAAAAGTACCACCTCTGCATGTTGTGACCCTGCTGCAGTCGTGGGGTTTTGTCACCTTAACCTAAAAGCTCCCAAAAGCGGACGTGGGGCTAAGGGTTGTCCCCAGACCAGTGTCGCAGGGACTGGAAAACAGAAGGGCAGTGGGAAACGTCATGGTTTGGAGGACAGGCAATTTCTGACCTGTAGAAGTTTATTTGAGTGCTCTCCTTGGGGCCCAAATCTGGCCCCGTGGCTCCAATTCCCACACTCGCCAGCAAGAACACGGGCAAAACCCAGCCCTCATTCAGAATTAAGGTCCACAGCGCCTCGTGGGGAGACGTGGGGTCCAGCTTTCTCCGAATCTGGGTCTTCCTGCTGCCCCCATCGCTGGGGAGGAGGGAGCCTGTGGTGCCCACGCTGCGCCGGGGCAAGCACCGTATCCGATCTCCTCTCCTCATCCTCCTCCTCAGATGAGGGATGAAATCAGGTGAAAGGAAGAAAAAGGGGGGGGGATGTCTGGTGGCTGGCCGGAGGATCGTTCTGAAGAAATATTTGATTTTACTCTTGAACAGAGCCTCCCACAGATGCTCCCCCAGCTGCCGGGCAGCCCCTGGGTCTGCAGAGGCCGCAGGGGCTCGGCTGTGGATGCTGGATTTGTGAGCGCAGTCCCACTGGGGTCCAGTACCTTGGGGGGCTGTGCTGGCCATGGGGTCCCCTCCTTGCCGGGCTCAGCACCGTCCCAGCACTTGAGTGAGGCTGTTTCAAAGAGGTACCGAAAAGTGTGGAGTAACAGGCCAGGGCAAAATGTGGCAGTTTAGGGTCTTGCGGGGCCGGGGCTGCAAAGCCCTAAATAATAAATTAGCAGCGATGACCCTGATGCCCGGGATTGCTAAGGAGCTTCTGCCCACCGGTGGGTCCTGTGGCCGCTCTTGTCTCCTTGCTGTCACCATCCTAACTCCACCATCCAGGGCAGCCTGTCCTGCTGCGGCTTGTCCCCAGAAAGGCGCCCTGCAGACCCCACTTTTGCTGTGTGTGTGGGTCCCCGTTCTTTCCTGGCGTCTCCAGGCTTGGGAGATTTCTCCTTCCAGAGGGCCATGGCTAGAGCTGAATCCTTCTCTGCTCAGCCCCGTTCCTATCCCTTCCCACATCTCTGTGTCTGGTGGCTAGACCTTTCTATACATACATTTTTCTATAAGATTAAGTTATCAAATGCAAACCCCGCGTCACTGAAATGAAATCATTTCATGCATGACCACCCTTTCCTTTTCTCTTTTTTTTTTTTTTTTTTTTTCCTCCTTTTCTCCCTGCGGCCACTGAAACCTCTTCATCATTGCAAAGCCTGACCCAGGCCAGCAAATCCCACCTGCGTTTTGGCTGCGGGTGGCACTGGGGCTTTGCCACAGCCCCTGATCCATCTCAAGACCCCAGGGGCTCTTTGCTGTTAGGAAAACGTGGGTCTGCTGTGACCCACAGTCCTGTCCTGCCCCACGGGACACCCACACATGGCTCTCAGTCCCCTGGGTCCTACTCTGGCCCCGATTCCCAGCAGTGCCACCAGCTGGAAAACAGAACTGGGTTTGATGCCCAGATTGGAGCCCTTTGGCATTCCCAGCAAAGGGCAGGGAGAAAAGCCAAACCCCAGGAGCCAATTTGCTTTCGCAGCCCCGCTTGCTGGTTTTATCAATGTGTGCAAAGGCGCAGAGGTCGTCATGCCTGAAATCTGGGAAGAGCGGTGGATCCCAGTGGCACAGCGTCCATAACAGGGTTTTGGTGTGGTGCGGATTTGGCACGTGCCAGGGGGATGAGCGGGCTGGACCACCACCTCCGGCAGCGTGGCCGGGTGCAGTGCCCACGTCTTGGTGCCACCATCGCCTGGCAAAGGGCACGCAACCCTCTGCGGGATGCCGGCTGCTGCAAAACTGGCTTCTCCATCAGCCACTTGAGCCGAAAGCGCTGACAAACACTGGGAGTTTAAAAATAGGCTTTTTTTCACATGTGGTGGGAGCGCTTTCCCTGCCAGTGCAGTGGGGACTGCAGGAAGGGCTTAAAAAAAACACCAAACGTGGGGAAAAAAGCTCTATCAAAAACTCTATTGGTGTTTAAGGCCAGCTGAGACGGATCCCCAGTCTGGAGGCAGCGACGTTGGGGCTAACTGCTTCACTGATGACCCGTTTGACACTTCATGTTTAATTTATATCTCATCATTAATGGAAGAAGAAACAGCTGCTGCTGCCCAGCCCTGGCTGGGGGCTTTGTCAGGGGCAGAGGTGGGAGTGGGGGCACTGGGGAGGCCATCTCCTCATTTGGCCCTGAGTGGGTGCCTGGGTGGGCAGAGGGGTCAGGGACAGCGTGGGTAGGGTCCTGCTGCCTGCGGGGTTGCTCTGCTCTCTCCTCCAGTCCTGCTTTCTCCTTGGGGTCAGGGGAGGCTGCGACGTGCTGGCGCGTGCTACAAAGACCTTTGGGCTGGGGTCAGATGCCCATCACGCACACAGGTGGCTGAAAATGCTCTGAGACCCACGGGCCATGACGAGGAAACAGGTTTTCTCCGCCACTAATACCAAATTCCAGCAGCGCATCATCCTGGTGGAACTTGACGGCACTGGCAATGGGCTGGTTGTATTGAATTTATCTCCATGCCCGCGTGCACTTGGGAGCGCATGTGTTGGGGTGTGACTGGAAGAGAGACGGGGAGGAGGCTGTGATTTTAGCTACATTACTGTCAGGATGAAAAATTATCTATTGCCCAGCAAGAGAAATATTTTTGCATTATGAGAGATTTCACAGTTAAAGACCACCCGCTGAATTAATCTGCGGGTCACCTGGAGCTGCCGTATAACCAACCGCCCGCCAAAGCAGTGCAGATATAACACCAATGTATAAGAGCATGTAAATATATCATAACTTATTCTCCTCTGCTCCGTCATCTGCAGCCAGTGGAGCAGTCCTACTCGGGTGGAGCGGGCATGGCCACAGCCATGGCATACTGAGTGCCGGAGGCAGTCAGGGTTTTGGGCTGATTTCCCCCAAGGCTGGGAACCTTTTGTCTATAAAGTCTATATAACTCTGGGAACCTATTGTCTATAAAGTATTTGTCCCCCTCGAGTCCTCCCTACTTTGATCAGAGCATGGCCAGGTTTGTTATGATGGGGAGAAGCAAGACAAGTGGGTTCAGCACTGCTTCTTCCAAGGGATAGGGTTTTTATTTGCCAAAAACCTCCAAAATCAGGAACATATAGGAAAAAAAACCCCAAAGCAACAAAGCAGCCCAGTTTCGCCTGCCGCGTGGGATGGGCTCTGTGGTTATCTGCCTGCTGCAGCCACCTGCCCCGTCCCTGCCTTTGTCTGCCCATCAGCCACGCGTTGGCCAAGTAATGAAGGACAACGGTGCAGGGTCACCAGAGCAGAGAGGCAGGCGGATAACATGTGCTGAGGAACAAAGGGAGCCACTGGTTAATGACCGAGATGCGAGTATTTTGCAGTCTGACCCGCCGGGGAGTGGTGGAGCACATGGGCTGTTGGCCCGGGTGTGCCCCGTGCCTCCTAATTGGGGGGGATGTGATCTCCTGGTGATCTCCCCTGGCCCTGCGTCCCCAGACCCTGGCTGCCCTGGTGGGGTCCCTGTGGGGGTCTGAGCTCTGCAGGACACGGGACGTGTTGGCTGCTTCTTCCCCAGAATCCCAGGGCAGCCCTGGCTGCAGGGACTCCGTTGTCCATTCTCTCCGATGGCTGGAGAAGTCATTGGCACAGTTTTGGACCGGTCCTTCTACTCTCCCAAACATTTCCCATGCGTGGTTCAGGAGCCAGCGCAGGTGAAGAATATCCTTCAGATGTTTTGGAGGGCTTTTTGGATGTTTTGGAGAGTCCAGGCTGGCAGATGCAGCTATTTCATGCTCCAGGCACATCCCTGCCCTCAGGTGTGCTGGGGGCCGTGTGGCTGTGGCCCCATCCCTGCCCTCGCCATGAACATGGATCATCTCAGCACCTGCAGGGACAAAGCTAAAGCCACGTGCCAGTGGCAGGTTTGGCTCCCGCTATTTCATGCCTTGTGGCAGTATTTACTGCCCCATTGCCCTCAGGGGCTTCCCAGAAGTGTTTTTTCCACCCGCAGCCCCATTTTCCCCATCCTCATGCCTCTGAGCAGGTTGGGATGCTCATGGGCAGGCGCTCAGCATGGGAGCTGCCACCATGGGGACGGGTGGGTTAATTTTGCGGTGGAGACTCGTGGGCCAAAGAGCTGGCTGACGGCTCTGCTGGGCTGCGAATGCCACCGAAGGCACGTTCATCCCTGATTAATGGAAACTGAAAAGCAGGATTCTGAGGACCCGCGGCTCCCCTGCCCCCTCCCTGCCGCGGGCTGCCGCTGCCAACCCTCGCCCTGCACTGCTGCTGGGTTTGTCCTGCATGAAGCAGGGGACAGAGGGTCTCACCTTGCCTTTCCACGGCAGAAAAGCAGGCAGCGAAGCCCACGGCCACAGCCTGCACCCTGCCTGCAGAGCTGGCGCTAGGACACGGCCACTGCCCCGCTCCCCCCCGCTCGCCCTCCCCACTGTGTCGGTATTGATTTGACCTGAACTCCCTTTAATGTGCTGTGATTTCTTTCAATTAGGCTTTGAGCGAGGCCTCTGCAGCGTTCGATAGTCAGCCCCAGCATGGTGCCTGGACCAGGATGGTCCGGAGGGAGAGGCTTGGGGACGCTCCCACATCCCCGACAAGAGCATCCCTCCATGTCCTATTTTCCCCATGTCCCATGAGGATAATCCCACTGCTTAAAGCTTGCTCCTTGTTCCCTCTGCATTTCCTAGCTCTTTCCGTCCCTTGAACTGGTGGCTTTGCTACCCCAGCCCATAGGACAGTTTTGCCGCATCGTTAGCTGGTTCACCTTCCTAATTTAGACAAGCACGAGACCTGCGTGGTCACCCCTGCTCTGTGCAGGAGCAGCCCCGCTGCAAACTGGAGCTGAACCGAACCTGAGCAACCCTCATCTTCCCATCCCCGGCAAAGCCGCCTTGCTTTCCCCTTTCTCCTTGGTGGCTGTCATCTCCTCGGGGACGTACTTAGCTGAGTCGGGGCTTGGTGTCACATTGTTTCCGGCAAACTAATGGGCAGAGTGCTTGTTTTCAGAGATAGTATAGAGCAGAAATCCCTGCACTTCATCTCCAGCTGCAATTACCGAAGCCAAGTCGATGCGGTTGATGGTAATAGGATGGTAACACTGTCTGAATTTGTATTTAATGCTGATTCCAAGGGTCTATAATTTTCATCAGCACCACATGACTTTTTATAGAACAGAAAAATGTGAGAACAGTTAATGAGCTGTAATTCTGGAGAGCTTCTGCCTTGATTGGGACTAATTATTTTCTTTATAAAAATAATTAACAATCCATACAACCTATACAGTGAAAGGCATGTGGCATTAATTAAACCACGCGGTATTTTCAATGCACCTTTATCTCCCCTTTCCCAGCACACCCCAAATACACGGTGGCATTGAACTGCAGAAGGCCAAGCTGGGCACAAGCTTGCATCGGGGCGAGGGCTCATGCAGAGCGAAAAGGGCAGGTCCTGAGCGAGAGGGCTGCATCCAAATCCCATCTCCTCAGCCTCCGGGCCCTGCACATACCATAAAAATCCTCATTTGGGCAGGAAAGGCTGTTTTGGCTAGAATAAGGTGATGGTTTTCATGCGTAGGCTATCCGTGATGGTTGCCGAGGGGACATTGGGGATGTCTCTGCTGTTTTGGCTGAAAAGCAGCCGGTGGGACCGTGGGGCGGTGGCGGTGCAGGGGTCTGTGCCGGGTGCTGTTGCTTGCCGTAGGGCGTCGGAATATCCCAGAACTGAGGTGGCTGCTTTGCACAGGCCAAGCCCTTGTTCTTCGGCGCTCTGAGATCCTGGGACAAGTCCCAGGCAAATGTGACCCAGCACCGATAGCGCGCGGGTCTATGCGTGCTTAGGCACACACTTACATAACATATAATTGTTAACAAGACTAATTCCTCTATTTTCCTGGAGGTATTCTGAGAACTAATGAATATATTTGCATAATCTTGATTTTGTTTATGAATAATTCTGGATTATCCAAATGTGAATAATACCGGGGCTTTGCCATTCTAGATTGCCTTTCAACTGAGGATAGCAAAGCATTTTACAAATATTAGTTCAGCCTCACAAATCCCAGCAAGCAATAAAATTATTATCACACCCAATTAAAGGTGGATGTGCCGAAAAGTGAAATGATTCTCTCCAGCCCCTCCTGGCAGGGTATGCCATGACGCCCAGGAGCCCTGGCACCCACCTACCTCCTCCAAACCTTCCCCCTAGAGAGCAGCAAGCTGATAAATATCCTCCCCTTTCTTTTTTTGGGATGATTTAAAACATCAGAGTTGCAGGGTGGTGTGGATGGCTGGGGACAAGACCTGGGGGTGGAGAAGGGGGGTTCTTTCTGGCTCTGACCCCCAAACAGCCCTGGGTGCTGCAGCACCGAGCGCCCCGGTGCCCGCCATGTGGCAGGCTTGGCATGGCCATACCGACCTCTCCCTCCTCGGAGCACAGAGAGAGGAGAAAAGGCCCTGTCTTCCCTCCCAGAAACTCTCCTTAACTTAAAACCCCCTCACCAGTCCTTTCCAGGCAGCTGGCAAGACCACCGAGGTGCTTCCCATGGGACCAGGGTGTGTTACAGGGAAGGAAGATTGGAGTCAAACCAAACCCTCCCACCCATGAAGCTGCAATTTGGGAATTTCTCATCTCAGCTGACATAGGAGATGTGATACAGGGAGGCAAAGGGTGCTTCTGGCCATAAAAATCCCCTGGCAGCAAGTAGCGGGGGGTTGAAGCCCGCTTGCCACTGCACTTCCTGGGCTGGGAACATTACAGGCTCGTGTCTCCGGCAGGAGAAATCTGTTCCTTAATTCCTTTCCGCAGGAGCTAATTGCTGCCCACGCATCCCCGCGCAGGGACATCTGCTCCTCGCGGCGTCACTGAGCCCTCCCGGCCCCGTGTGGCCCTGGCAGCGCGGCCCTGGGCATCGTGGCAGGATGGATGTTCAGGAGACAAGTCCCAAACGGGACGACGTCCAGGGACCCCCTTCTCACCAGTCCCCCCAAGTGCAGCAGACTGGCTGCCGTTCACAGGTTAGCAGAAAATGTTATTCTCAGCTCCTCTAAGTCTGGCAGCCCCACGGGGCAGAGCAGCACCGGTGCTGCCCTGCTCGGATGATGCTCCTGGACACCCGGCTTGGGGACACCCATTCAGATGCACCCACAGGTCTGTCCTGGGTAGGGGTTGAGCATTTTTTTTAGCATCGGAGTCGTTTCAAGCTGAGCTCTTGGGATTGCTGTTCGTTAGCTGCAGGCAGGCACGCATGCCTGTGTCCCGGCGCAGGGGGTGGTTTATTAATGGAGTGCGGTGACCTGAATGTCCCTGTCCCCAGCCTGGATGCATGGGGTGGCTGTCTTCTCCATGGTCTCCCCGTCAACATCAACGGGAGTCGTTCCCAGGACAGCTCCGCAGGCAGGCGGCAGCTGCGTGAACAGGTTGGCGTTTTGGAGTTATCTGAGTATTGGGACATCCCATGTGTTTTCCCCTCTTCCTCCAGTGGCAATTCAAAAAAAAAAATGCAAATTAAAGGAGAGGAGGAAAAAGCTTTACATGAGCAGCAAAGGGAGCATTGCTGCTTCAAGTGGATCTTCTCCAGCCGTCTTCTCCTTGCTGCTTCCAACGTGCCTTATTACTAATTCATTTTTAAAGTGGCTTCTCAGCACTCCCAGGAGCTCCTGGTAACTGTGCGCTTACAATCCCTTATTTGATTAAAATTTAATGAGCTGTGTTATTGGCAAATACACTATTTCACTGCTGTTCACCATGCCAAACGGCATAGGTTTTGGACAAAGGAGGGAATCAGCACATCGCAGAGAGCACCTGTAATGACCGAGCACTGTGATGTGGCATCCCATGGCCTGGCCCTGCCATCGCTTGGCAGCACACAGGATGGCTTCCTCGCTAAAGAGCAAGCCCAGACCTGCTGGGAGAATAGTGATTTCCAAAAAATCCCGGATTAACCTGCGCGAGGGACCGGAATCTTGTATGCAAGCATGGTCCCATCCGTAGCAGCCAGCACTGAAGCAAGGCGCTGCTGGGGGGGGGGCTTGGCTTGAACCCGGGGTGCTGCGGTGACACCGGGGACATTCCGTGGTGCAGGGGGGGTTGGCACTGTGCAGCCCATTGGGCGCAAAGGTACTTTCCAGCCTGACCACATTGCACGTAGTGGCAAAGCACTTCTTTTCTGGGACATCCTTCAGTTTGTTTGTTTTTTTATAAAACCCTCCTAAAACATTAAGCATCATCTCCTGGTGCTCCTCGGCTTCTAGCTCCCAGTGTTGTGTCGGGAATTTCCCAACCACAGCCACTGAGCTCCCTCCCGGCCCACGGTCCTGACCTTCGCCTGGCATGGTTTTGCCCTGCGCTGCTCGTGGGTGAGCGATTAATGAGAAATTTGAGCTCAGATCCAGACTTTTCCTAATTGCAAGCTCTGCGCAGGCTGCTTAGGGTTTCCCCTGTGCCTGGCTGTCAGCTCTGCCCCCTTCACTGGGGACCAGTTGCCCCCATGGCCGCTCCAGGCTCCTCTGGGGGATGATGGCAGGGATGGGGTCTGGGAGTGCAGTTTGTGGCCGGTGTCCTGTTTAAACCACGACAGCCGGCCAGGAGGAGAGTGGCCATGGGGCTATGGCAGGGTTTAGTATAAGCTCTCAGTCCCAGTCCCTCCTCAGACCAGTCCCTGCCATGCCAGGGTCACTCAGGAGCCTGGAGTCCCCCAAAACGTGGATCAGGGATGTGCAGGATTGCTGTGCCGTGGTATGGCATGGCAATGTCGGCACTTTCAGCTGTGTTTGCTGGCACCAGGGACAGCCAAGGCTCCTTCTTTCCTATTCCCTGATTGAGGAGAAAACTGGCTCCGTTACAGGCGTGGGAACCTCCAGGGTATTTGTCTAAGGAGGAGGATTTAAGGATAGGAAAGGCACAGGATGTCCCCCTGAGAGCAAGCCTGGCCTGTCAGTGTGCAGGTGCTGACGGGCACAAAGCACCGCAGGGACCTCCGAGCCGGCAGCGTGGGAGGCACAAGATGCAGCAGAAACCGCTCGAGATGGGGCAGCGGTCCAGGTTTCCTTTAGAAACGCTAGGACCGCGTGCCATATTCCTCGGGTTTATCTCTGCTGTCGCTGGCAGGCGGTCGGCGGAGCCGTCCCGGTTTGCTGGGCAGAGAAGGGAAGCTGACGCCGAGCCCTGCAAGGCAGCCAGGTGCTCAGGAAGGAAGGGGGACGGGGGTCCCGGTACCCCGGGGGAAGGAGGACACCCAACTGTGGGCAGCAGGGAGAAGCTGTCCTCGCCTCTGTGCCTCACCCTACCTAAGAAAGACGGTCCACGGGAGCATCGCTTTCCCTCGTGGAGTTTTACGCTCCGCCAGAGCCATCCATCCTGTGCCGCCGCCAGCTGGTGCCCGGGACAGAGCCCTCCCCGTGGGCTGCCACCGCACAGTATCCCCCGAAGCATTTGGCACTGACCCTGCACCGCTACCGGGGCCTCTTCCAGCAGGGAAGCTCCTCTGTTCTGATTCAACCATGCATAGCAAATCAACTGCTGGAAAATAAAGAGCCAAGCTGCTTTTTTTTTGGCCCGGGATGCGTTAAGAGCGGTCGTTAAATCTTTCTGGAGCCCGAGAAGCAAAAGGAGATGCTGCTGCCTACAGGCTTGCAGCAGGACGCAGGGTTCCCGGGAGCAGGAGGGGGAGGCAAGTCGTGGCTGGCAAAAATTGGATGAAAAATGTATATTACAGAATTGTATTTTTCTTCTGTGTTTAAACTGCCGCAAGAAAACCACGCGCATTTCTGCAGCTGGTGCCTCTGCTGATGCACAGGAAAAATAGTGGCGAGAAGATTAAAATTGAACTGGCTTGAAGTCTATGTAATCAGGGAAAATATCTCGGTTATTTGCTATTATAATTTTCAATAACAAACTGCAGGGCTCCTGCCGCACTAATAATAACGGTTTGAATGAGGTGGGGAAAGAACCTGCCATGGGGTGTTTGTGTGTGTGTGTTTGTGGGAAGCACTTACAATTTTCCCCATCTCCTAATTTTGAAGAGGTATTTTTAGTGCATATTTCAAAGAGATTTACGTAAACAAATCTGCTGGAGTTTTTGCTTGGAAATGTCTTTACAACCATCTTTTCTGTCCCCTCCCTCTCCCGGGACAAAGGAACGGTTCGACCATTTTCTTTTTCAATCAGATGAGCAAAGCCAGAGAGCAAGAGAGAAAATAAAAGTGTCATTTTGCCAGCGCCAAAAGGCTTCTCAGCCCAAAGTGGTGGATTTTAGAAACCCCGGGAGCAGCTCAGTCCACCGGGGCCAAGAGCCCAAGGCAGTAGCGCATCGGAGGTGGCCGTGGCAGAGAGCCGCAGGGATGCGGGAGAGCAGGGACCTCAACCCACCGCCTGCCTCCTCCTGCACAGCCAAAACCTCCAGGTGAGGAAAGGAGAGGAAAGGTGAGATATTCAATCATGTGTCCACGCACTTTTTCCACATTACTCAGGAGAAGCAGCGAGAGCATCCCTGGTGCGAGGGGCTGCGGGCGCAGGAGTTTCTCCTGCTTCCCCTCGGGGCGGTGCGCCTGCCACCGATGCCATGTGCTTTCACGGGCTGATGTTCCCAGTCCCCTGGCGAGGCATCCATCATTGGTTTAATGGCAGCGAAACATTCACGACTAATAGGATCATCAGAGATGCTTTAACCTTTTTCATTTTCGGGGCTCCGGTTGGCTGGAGCTGCTCCTATGTTTTCAGTGGGGGCTGTAGAGATGATGGGAATGTGGAGCCAGCGAGGGCTGAAAAGGGTAAGGTAGTAAAGTTTCCGTATTGGCTTTCCCAGATACTCTGTCCCGAGCTTGGAAATGCTGTCAGTGCAGGTCTGCCAAGTGCAGTCAGTGCCCGGGGCCTCCGAAGTGCTTGTGTATGCGGCCGGGTGCATCCAGCACCCAACCCAGCTGCATGTGCAAAGTAAAATAAATTATTTAAAAAAAAAAAAAGCCTTGGTTAGCATGATCCGGCCCCAGCGTGCTTACGCTGCTGCTTGCAAAGCAGCTGAAAAGGGCAGAAGGGCTGTGGCAAGGCCACCGAGGTCTGGGACTGCTGGAGCCCATCCTGCGGAGGTGAGGGACGATGCTGCTGCGGGTAGGGAGATGGCCTGGTAGCAGGGTCTGGCAGCTGAAAGGTCACTAGGAAGGCAATTTTCCTGCTTTTCTCTCCTCTCGAGAAGAGGAGCTGAGTTACCGCAGGCGAAAAGGACGATTGATGAAAGCTTTGTGGCAGGAGACTGCTGCGGGGCCAGGGCAGAGGAGCTCGGCTGGGACGCAGAAGCCTGCAGGCAGGGGAAGGCAGCTGCCCGGCCCCGGCAGTGCTGAGACGCCAGCACGCAGGGATCTCAAGTGCACACCAAACCCACCCCGACTGCACGTCACTGCGGGACCGGGGGGGACGGGTGTCATTGGGTCTAGCTCCCGGTGAAGCGTGTGTCACCAAGTGCCACATTTCATGGCCCGATGAGATGGCACTTGGCCGTGGCACCGAGCGCGGTGGCCCGGGATGGAGGAACGGGGATGGTTTCTGAGTTAGGTCTGCTCCCTGAGGCAGCAAATACCTTGTGCCTTTGCCTCGTCCTCTGTGAAGGGTCCCGGGATCCATCTGTGGGCAGGAAGGGCAGTGCAATCCTGTGGGGGCTAACGGGGAGGGGGGGTATTTCCCCATGGATGGGCTGGTTTAAGCCCCGACGACTCACCCGTGGGGCTCACCCACGGCTCTGGAGGCCACAGCACGTCTTTAACAACTTCCATGAAGGGTCTTCGCTGAGCCCAGCGCATCTCCCAGAAACATGGGAGTTTGCAAGGTCTTGCATTTTCCTTGGCCTCTGCAGAGAAGTGGCCTTATCCTGCCACCCATGGGCACAGCCACCTCTGGCTCCGGTACAACAACCAGCGCAAAAGCCTCCTGCCGATCCTGTCAGTGACTTTCTACCTTTCCCCAGCAAACAGTGATGTCCAGTCCCAAAGGGAGCTGTTGCGGCATGCAGGGACCGCAGCGTGGTTAACTGGCCTCCTTGGTGCCACTACAAACTGGAGGTGACATGCCAGCCCCCCCGGGAAGGGAGGAAGGATGGAGTGGCATCTGGCGATGGGGCTCCGCGGGGCGCTGCCGGCAGCAGGGAGCCCAGTGGGATTCAGAAATATGACGTGCGTTTGGGAAAGGCTGGTGGGAAGCGGTTCAAGCTTTGCAGAAATAAACAGGGCCCCCCCACACACCTCAGGGCAGGCTGCCATCACCTGCCCCGTTCTCTTCCAAATGGCCATAGTGTTTTATAGTGGTTTCACCCCCCTTTAAATTAGGAATATTTGGGTTCTTTCCCACCAGTGACCTTTTCTGCATCATTTCTATTAGGGTAGCTATAGATCATTTCCCTCTGCTGTCAACACATTCTGTTAGGGAAGGAAAATATGGGAGAGCCCAAATCTGATCCCAAAATGCGGAGGTGGGCTGGCTGGGTTGTAAAAAGCAGTGAAAGGCTTGGGCTGGTGGGAGAGGCGAGAGCCCTGCGTGCCTGCTGCTTCCCTTCCAGCCACTGAAAAGCTGGCAAAAATTGCCATGAGCCCAAAAAACCCCTCCTGTACTGGAGACTGCTATGAGGGGAAGGGACAAGGTGAGCCATCCATGGCGGGAGGTTGCACAGGGCATGTTTTGCTCTGAGCTGGCTGCAGGCAGCCCGGCGGGTGCCCTGCCGTGTGAGGTCTCCCTATCAGGAGTAGGGATGCTGCTTTTGGACAGGTCTGATGGATAGGCTGGATTTCTGCCTGGGAAAAAGAAAGAAAAAAAGAAAAATAAGTGCAAGCAATCAAATTTTCTAATGGAAATGGAGAAACTTGTGGAGGGCAGGCAGGATGGGTGGACAGCTGCCTTGTCCTGGCCCGGCTGCCCGTGGCCAGAAGTGCATCCTCAGGGACAAACATGGAATCCATACCTTGGGCAGAGAGGCTGTGGTCCTCGCTCCAATGGTGGAGCACTGTTGCCCCCCAGCAGGACAAACCCTGGGCATCCTTCCTGCCTCCTCTTCCTACTGCCTGCTCCAGCACATGTCTCTGTGGGCTCCAGCAAAGCACCCACAGAGGCTTTCTCCTTTCTGCTGCAGGTGGGGACCGGCAGCGGAAGGTGTGATAATCCTCTTCGTTGAGGCCACAGTAATTGTTCACTCCAAACTGCAAGCACTTTTATATCAGTCATGAAAGACAGGAAAGACAACAAAAAAAAATAATGGTTTTATATATATATTCAATCAATGTCTATGGAACTTAACACAAGGGGATTACCAGCCACTTTAGAGCATTAGTGACTCTCAGCATTCATCAGAGGAGACCATTTGGTTGAATTGAAGCCAGCCTTTGATGGAATTGGAGAATAATTATTTCCATCAATAATTACTTCCAAGCCCAGAAGAAAGGGTTCCTAGCGCGTTTCAGGACAGTAGTCTTTCGTTGCCTCAAGGCCAATATGTTTTAACCCCAGGACCTGAAAATCCCATTAGTGGGAGCGGAGGCCGGGGTGACAGGGACATCACCGGCCGTGCCCGGGTCCCTCCTGCAAGGTAGTGGTGCCCCGCATGTCACCAGTCCGGGGAGGAACCCTCCCGCCTCCACTGCTGGAGCTGGTCCAGCCCAGACTTTGCACAGGTCATTAATTTGGGGACATTTTTAATGGATCCTAATGATTAAGCCTCAGAAGACTGTTCTTAAAAGGGGTTCCGGAAAGGCCACGAGCTAATTAGCTCACACAAAGAAAGCAATTAACCATGTAGCTTCCCAGATGGTTAAAAATAACATAGATGTTGGGAAGTGACTGGGGGATTTATTACAAGCAGAGTAATAGGTTTTTCAAGCCAGAGGGACCATCACCTCCTGCATGTCCTGGGCCAGAAATATTTCACCCAGCTTCCCCACACTGATCCCTGTTGCTCGTATTTGGCTGATGCGCATCCTTAAATGTCCAGGCATTACAAAACGGCCTCCAAGAAGGAGTCAGCTATTAGAGAAAGTGGGAGTTTGTTGAGAGAGAAAACACAGGTGAAAAGAGAGGGGTGACCCTTCTTCTGCAGGTGCTCCTGTGCCAACTCCAGCCCCAAACAGTGTTGCTCACGGCTGGGGCAGGCAGCAGGAAGTTCCCTGGGGCATGCAAACCTCTGGCCATGCCTAACCAGGGCTAACGTGCCATTTTAGTATCGCATCGCTCTTTAACCACCCTCTTTCCCCCCTATTTAACTCCCCAGATGTGCAGCATGCACCTGGCCCCAGCCCCTTGTTCCTATTCCCACAGCCTACATGTGATGGCTGTGATGGTCTCTGCAGCCAAAACACCCTCCCAGTATCCCTGAGCCACTGTGGTTGCGGGACTGGCAGGGGGACATCCCAATCTCTCCCTGCTCCGGCAGGGTCCATATGGCCCGGGGGCTTTGGCGTGCTGTTTTCCGAAGGGAGCAGGTAGGTCAGGTGGCAGACACAGCAGTGGGACCTTGCAGAGCTGACCTGGGGATGGCTAAACCCAAAGCAACACCCACAACCTGTTCCTGAGATTGGCTTCAAAATGATAATGGGAAGAAATGGGGACACTTTCACTGCCACCTGAGCCCAACCCACCATTGGTACCACCCTGCAGCCAGGTTGGGCTTGGACACGCCAATGCTTGCTTTATTTATTTGAATAATACTCTGGAAGACATCAAAACCATAGTGTTCTCAGCGCCCCTGCTGGGTATGGTTTATGGCTTTCCATTAATCTTTCAGTTCTTTGAAATAAACATCTGCAGGGCCTGGAAGCCTATTTACTTTCCTCCCAAGTGTCTTGAGCTCAGGCTTGTTTGGGTTTGTTTTCTCCATTCGGCTTCTTTTCTCTATTTCAACTCACCCTGCCCCAGCCTCATGTTTCTTGGAGACCTCTCACCCCAGGCTTTCCCTGCCCTGGCTCTGCTCCTAGCCAACTCTCATGGTCTCCCCAGGACTCTTGCAGGCACCTGCCTGGCCCAGGTGGTTCTCTTTAGCCCTGCTGGGCTGTCCCAGGTTCTCCAGTTTGGGCTTTCAGCAGGACCAGGTGTGTTTACTGGCCCAGCACCCTATTTGCAGGAGACTGGAAGAGGACTTTTTCCCTAGCTGCCAAAAGTTTGCTTCCACTTGAGTGCTGGCAAGGATGATATGATGAGGATGTGTGGCAAGATATTAGTAATGCAATAGCAGGTTTGGAGAATGGCATTTGAAATGCAAAAGGTTTTTTGTTTTGGTTTTTTTCCCCCCCTATCAGAGTGCAACACCAGTGCTATCTCTGCAGAGCTGGTAAGCTAAAACCCACAACACAGAGGAAGATGTCTAGGGGTGCTGGTCTGATTAGCTACCATTGCCTCTTTCTGGTGCATTGGATCCGGACCCTGTGCTGTCCCCGCAGTATGGGGCTGTCCAGCTGCTCCTTGGCTGCACGATGCTCCTGGCATCTCTGCCTGAAAGCTGAGCACAGCATGCCCACGCTGGGGTGCAGCTTGGCTTGGAAATGGGGGTTTTCCAGAGCCTTGTAGGACCATTTCCCACCGTGGTGCTGAGCACCACGGGCTCAGGAGGCCTGAGAGCAACCTGCAGCTCTCCTTCGCAGCAGCACAGGTCCTACCTGTGGAAAGGAAAGGGGATTCCCCAGTACATGGGAAACCTTCAGCCAACAAGCCCAGCTGAATGGACAGTCCTTTATTGCTCTCTTTCTCTCTTCTTGCTCCTGTAGTGGGACGCTCAGCTGCCTGTCGTACCCTGCGGAGGACAGACGTCCCGAAAAGCTGAGTGGTCGTGCAGTCAAGGAGAGCTCCACCACCAATGGCTGTGCAAAAGGGAAGGAGAGACGAGACCATGCTCACCGCAGGTCACGCAGGTAGGAGCCAGGGCTGTGAGCGGGGTCACCTTGAAGCAGGGGGATGGCAGAGGAGACGTCTGTGACTGTTCACCCGGCTCCTCTGGGGGTCTGTAAGAGCTGGGGATGCCTTAAACGACTGTGTGAGTGTACAGCAAATGTATGCAATTGCATGAAATCCCCGTGCGTGTCTGCAGGGAGAAACCTGCAAACCTGCAGTTCGCTTCCACTCCACATCTTGCTCTTACAGCCTCCTTGCAAGTAGCCCCAGCTGGAAGACAGGCAAACCTGCCAGCATCCCTGTGCGCTACCAGGTCTGCAGGGTACCCATGACTGAGCATCACCCTCGGTGATTCCCCTCTCCCCAAGCCTACATCAGACCAGCAGCATTGGTTTCATTAAGACACAGCTTCGTTATCAGTTCATTGTTAGCCCCTGACAACTTGAGAGGGGAAAAATGAATTGAATGTTGCAAATGAAGCGGCGAGGGTCTCTGAGCCCTGACTGCTAAACTCTCTCTGGGATTAAAGGCTCTCTATTCGGTTAAAGATACTGGAAAGAAAGAGCAAGAAAGCACATTTCATATCTTCAGATTTCAGGCTAAGCAGAACAATAATCTAAAGCGTACTTTTAATTAGACTTTGATTACAATCGTGGAGAAACAATTAAAGTCAGATCAGCGCAGGGTAAAAGCTTCCACATCAAAGACAAAAGGCTTTGTCTTGGGAGAGGGAGAAAGGCTCTACAGAAACCGCCTGTAGCCGCACAGTACAGTCAGAGGTTTCTCCCTGCTTTCCCTCGGCCGTGGCCCTGGGCAAGGGGGAGCTGAGATGCACCCAGACCTTTTTGCTGTGGGGATCCCAAATCTGTGTTAGGGGAAGGTGCGTGGGAGCTGGGTTTGAGCATCCTGATAACTGAGGGGCAGAGATGGGTGTTCAGGTCCCTGCTCTGGCACGGACCCTTAAGGTGTCTTTGGGCAGATGTCTGAGCTTAGCGACAATGAGCTGTCTTGGAAAGCACGTTTTTCCTACCTCAGTGCAGACAAAAGACCCACTAAGCCCAAGGTGTGCCATATCTCCTAACAGTGCTTCTACTGGTTAGTGAAATCCTTGGGAGGACAAAGAGGGCGAAAAAGTGTATTAAAAGTACTAAGCAATTGGCTTTTTTTGATAGTGTAATTTTGGTAATAATTCAAGCCCCGGGTGAGTAAGTGTCAGGGGGCAGTGGAGCCTGACTCTCCCCGCCACATCTCCCTGTTACAGCCCCTGTTACACAGGTCAATATGCTGTGACATTTGCTGTGTGTTAGGATTCTTAATAATGATAACATTTGTTCTTTCTGCAGAAACTGCTCCATTTTCAGCTGGTTTCTGCAGCGAAGATCCCACAGCATTTTCCAAACACGGGGCTGCCTTTGCACATTCCCTGCTAGCAGCTCCTCCTGTCAGTGGGGTGATAAGTGGGGAAACTGAGGCACAAATGCAGCACTCTCATTTCCAACACTGATTTTGCCGGACCCCTAGGAAGCTGGCTGTGCCCCCCATAAACTTCATCTGTGGATCCATTTGGGGATCAATTAGGGGATCCACAGGTTGATTTGATCCCCCCGATCCAGGGGATTAACCTGGGGATCCCCAGGCTGCCACTGTCTTCATGAGAGTTTGCTTTGGTTAATGAGTAGCCACGGATAATCTGTCATATTTTCAGCCCAGTGCTCTGAATTAATTTAACCATGGTATTTGCTTTTCATTGAAATGTAATGTGATTTGGCATCATACGTTTAAAAAAGAAATTAATTTACAGGAGGATTTTTTTTTTCCCAAGGTTTAACAACTGTGTAAGAGATGCATATCTCATTAAATTACCATAGCATCTCAAGAAATATATATTTCTAATCAATTGCTATTTAACATATGTCAAGTCTTTTATTATAGTTGCAATAATTATTGTATGCAAATTAAATGCCAATTAATTATTTAAAGCATATTTACAAAGAGCAACAAAACCTATAAATCTGTTACGGAGTTGTTAACCTCAGCAAACACGTTTTAAATAATCAGCCAGCATCACTGTGGTGTACAGTAGCTGTCTCATTATATCTCCATTAGCCCCGCGGAGGAGACACTTCATTTAAACTGTGACTAAATTATTCGTTAGAGGGTAATTAGGCACTTGCCTGCACCCCAGGTCCACCGTGAAAACTGATGTCTCTGCCCCAGATGTCCCTGAGGTGGGGAGGGGAGAAAGCAGTCCCATGTGAGCTGATTCAGGTTTTATTTTTATTACTTTCAATTTTTGTTTGTTGTTTTTTTTCCCCCCTCCTCAGCCCCTCGTGCAATGGGGAGCGTGCGCCGCTGCCAGCCCGGGGGAAGAAGAAGAAGAAGAAATCCGGCCGCAAGAAGCGAAGGAGGTGAGGGTGGGAGGGAACAGGCAGTCCTCGGCCGCGTGTGAGGGAAGAAAGCGGGTGTAAAATGGCGGCTGGATACCCTGCGGGGAGGTGCGAGGGGCTGGGGGTTTCCACAGGCCCAGGGAGGCGCCGCCATTTTCTCACCCTCCCCTCAGGGCAGCAGATGCTGGGCTGGGGCTCACCCCACAGCCCGTCCTGAGGGGGCTCCGGCAGCCCCTGGCCCCTCTCCACCCCGTGGGGATGCCACTGGTGACAGGGTAAGGGTTGGGGTGTCTGGGGAGGGCTGTGGGGAGCCCTGCGGTCCCTAATGCCCCTCTGCCTCCTCAGGTCTCCCTCCTACAGCCCCTCGCCTGTGAAGAAGAAGAAGAAGAAAAGCTCCAAGAAGCGAAAAAGAAACAGGTATTATTATTTTTTTCCTCCCCTTGAAAATGGAATTCCTCACTGGCAGCGGCTGTTGGGGAAGGTTTGGACAAGGGGTGGAAGGCGTTACTGCCGTCGGGCAGCTGGTTGAGCCCAGGCAGAGAGAGGCCTCAAACTCCTGACTCTTCATAATGGCTGCCCAGAGGGGAGAGCCCCACTGGGAGGTGAAAGCTGGACAGCTGAAGAGGGGCAGAGCTGGTGTCCCTCTGGGCGAGGAGGGCATGAAATGGGGTGCGCTCCCAGTGCAAACAGATAAACAGGAGCTGTCAGGGTGTGGGGGAAGAGAGACAGATGAGCCAAATCACCACGAGGTCTGCAGAGCCTCTGCCTGCTGTCCTTGCTGCGCCATTTCACGTGGCTCCCATTCTCTGGGATGCCAACAGGATCGGTGCTTGGGGCTTGCATCGGTCCCTTTCCCTTTTCCCCAGCCTGCAGAAAGTGTCAGCGTTTGGAACAGGAAAAGGCTCAGACCCAGCTCCCCACATCCACATCTCAGTCTTCCCTCCCAGCTCTGGGTGACTGCCTCCACATTCCCCTTCTGAAGCCCATGTTTAATTCAGAGAGCACGATTAAATTTTAAAATTGCAAATATTTCACTGTTTTCTCTCAACCGTTAAACCAATATTTGAAGAGAACAGTGGATGCATCTCCCTTGGAAAGTTCATGTATTTATAATATATTGAACCAAAGAGAGAAGCTACCAAAAATGGATAACGGTGAAAAGCTGATGTTGAATCTTAAAGAAAAGGGAGGGAGGGAGGAGGAGAGACAAGGATATAGAAACTCCTTTAAAATACTTCCTTCCCAAGGAGAGATTCTTATGGTCTTTTATGCATGTCATCTCCTGACAGAAGTCCTAGGTCTGATGCTGCTTGGCTTTGAACCGTTAGTACCCATTTATGCCTCTGTAAGCCAAGGATAAGCTGTAGCTGGTCCCCAAAAGTATCCCCAAAGGATAAACCATTAAGCAGTAGTGACCAATGGAGGTTGTTTCCAGACACCTGGTAGCACTTCAGCTACACATCCTAACAGAGCTTGCCATAGGTAATCTCACGGCCCCTCTAGGCAGGACTTCAGTCTGCATCTTCTGCAGGATGATGTGCTCCAAGCCAAGATGAGACACAGCAGGCTGTGCGGTGTCCTGGGGCCAGGCCTCGCTGCAAGGAAGAGTGTCCTCCATGCTCCCAGGGTTTTCTATGAGGACCACCAGCACAGTGGCTCCTGTGTCATCCCAGAGATGCTCCAGGAGGCAAGACAGAGGCATGATGCTGGTTTGGCTCTGAGGCTGCTCTGGAGTTATACAGAAAGGATTTTTTCTTTGACTGCTACTTGGTCCTTCATACAGAAAACCAGGGAATGGACTCACGTTTGCACCCTCAAACTAAGTGCAGCGCAAGACTCTGGAGGCAGTAGCAGAGAAAAGGGACCCACCAGGGATGGCATGTATCTGATCTCTATAGAATTGTTATCCTGAAGATCATATTCTCAGTTATTTGTAGAGTGTGCTAGTCACTTCCACCACACCAGCACTTCTCAGCTACCCCCTTGCCAGCTGGCTAAAGGACAGCCAGGGCCATACTGCCCAACATGGGGTGGTCTCACAATGCTCAGGCTAACGCTCGGCCTAAACACATTGTCTCTGATTCAAATTTCCAGTTTTGTGAGACCCTGTATTCAATGTACATATTTGTGTCTTGCAGGCTATCTTCAAAGAAAAGAAGACACAGGTAAGAGTTGAGAAAGTGTGAGTGGTCCTTTAGAAATTAGCTCAGTGGTCTCTTCAAGATCTCACAAGGTTGATGTTCACTGGGTGGGGGCAGAAGACACTTTTCTTCTGTATCTCCTTGTGGAATCCCCTTGGCTCCCCGCATTCCCTGTGGGTCTGGGGCTATCCTCTCCCTATTCAGCCTTATGTGTTCCTCAGACTCCCCTGGAATCAGGTCTCCAGCCCGACCTGTGCAATCAAGCACATAACTGACAAAGACCTCTTAGTATAACCTAGCCCCTGGCAACCTCATCCATGTTGCGTCCATCCTGCATATTGAGTCTTCATTTCTCTTATAGTTTCATTTGCAAACAGTATGGCATCCCACAGCAGTGCCCATCTTTGAAACATTCAGATTCAGTGGCTTTCCAGGTGTGTACTGGAAGAACTCTCCAGATGCCAGTACGTGTGTGTACAGTATCAAGAAGTATTCATCTTCTCTATGGGAAAATGCAAAATCACCAGGATGGCTGATCCCTTTGAGGATCCTTTTTGGCCAAGCCCACAAGCCAGATTTGTCAGCAGGCACTCAGACCCCCTGTGCTGCGGCAGAACCATTTAATCCCTTTCATTCTTATTGCACGCTCTTGGGCAATCTAGCTGTAACATTGACATGTGATTGTGCAGCTTTTTATCGGAACAGAAATCTCCGAATTAATTAGCCATTTCTTATTTAGTTCTTCAAGCCCCAAAAGTAAGAGAAAGGAAGAAAGAAAACACAAAAAACAGTAAGTAGCGATTCATGGAGTTCCCTGCCCTGCCTGCGCAGAGCTGTGGGGCTAGGAAGTGCTTGATGTGGTGGGTTCCCTGGAGCTAACGCCGGCTGCACAGCCCTAAGCAATTCTCAGGATTATTTTGCAGCTAAAGCCAGCAATTCTGGTTTTGATGGAATGGAAAAGGATTTGTAGAGGCTGGAGATCTTTCCTCTCCCTCTTTTTTTGTGCTACCTCATTCAGTACATTCTTTGAATCTCACAAGTATGTACAGTGTCTTGTTCATCCAGTCCTGAGCAGACACTCCAGCTTTTCTGATGAGGTCAGCATGAGAGGATGAACTCAAATCTGCAGAGCGCGGTGCCCCACAGCCTCCACTGCCCAAAGGGCAGGCTGGCACACTCTTACTGGAAGGGCCTTAGCTCCTCCTTGTTTGCTGCTTTTGGAGGTTACGGTAGCGGCTACTCGACATACAGTGCAAATAAATATCCAAATGGGAGCAAAAGGCAATGGGGACTAGGGAAGAGAAGGGATTGTTTGGAGGTGATGGAGGTTGTAAAAATCTGGGGTTGAGGTTCCCTTCTGCCATGGAGTGTTAGCAGAGCACAATCCTTGTCCTATGGGGAGACACAATCAAGGGGTATGTTATAAAATGTGGTTCCTCAGGGCTGGAAGGAAGGCCTGTAAGCCTTCTCTGTTTTTCGCTTCCTTCACTGGCTTCTCCGAGGAATTGCAGCTTGCGGCTTCTCACCTGCTTTCAGAGCAAGGAAACAGTTCTGGGGCTGAACCCTGGGCACCAGACCCCTGTTTGGCTTCGCTGGTACTTGGGATACTCTACTAGAGACAGAAGCTGAACTAGCAGATGGAAATCTGCTGGTTGGGTTGGTGTATAGTAGGACCTGCCCTCTAATTCTTCCCAACAGAACTTCTAGTCCTTAGGCAGAAAGGTGACAGAGGCACAATAGCCCAACACCACCAGTGTCACCCCAGTACACTCTGGGACTGAAGAGATTGGGAATCTATGAGGCGCAGAACACGTTGCACTGCCTGCACAGGCCATCTCTATTGCATACAGAAAGGCCACCTCCTTTTCTCTACGATTTCTGCATGTTCAGTAGCACAGCCAGGTGGTTTTTTGGTTGGGTTTTTTTTCCCCCCTCAAACTGGGCTGCTGTGCACCTAGAAATCTCAGTGGTAAAACTGAGGCTTCCTAGGTTATCAGTAAAAGCAGCCACCTCCCCAGCCCAGCATAGCACTGGCCAGTATGCAACAGCCTAACAGTGTGGTTAAAACAAAGATCAGATGCTCTGCAGATATGCACTGACCTAGGGGAATGAGAGCTGCTAGAATTGCTCTTTGGGGATAAACCAGCCAAGGCATTTTAGCCCTCATTTTTCAGCTCACAAATCAGAGCTGAGCCACTCCCAGTTTCTGCAAACCTTATTGCTCCTGGGTGTGGATCAGATGGATCCCATGAGGCATCCTGGATCAGGATTTTTGTATAATCACACTGCTTTGGCTTATCTTTGTGTCAAGCAACTGGTTATCT
Source organism: Astur gentilis (assembly GCF_929443795.1). Lineage (NCBI taxonomy): Eukaryota > Metazoa > Chordata > Aves > Accipitriformes > Accipitridae > Astur > Astur gentilis. The sequence goes on from NC_064886.1 coordinate 4,016,335, forward strand.
AAATCACACAGGACCAGTTTTTCCTCCTGCAGAAAGGGAAAACTCTTAAACTGGAGGGACTGATGCAGAGAGTGAAGAGCAAACATGGGGATTTTCACACAAATCCACCATGTGAGGGAGAGATGTTCAGTGCTGCTGATTTCAGCTGTATGGAAATAAGGAATGAGGATCCCCAAATGTGAAGTTTTTAAAAATATAATCATAGGGCGTGAAAAGCATCAGAGAAAAAAGCCAGGCAGAGTTCAAGCAATTGCCCTGGAGGTTGCCCTTTTGTCTTAAAGGAGATGCTGTTCTCAAGCAATTGATTTGCTGAGGGGTTTTTTTTGCTGAGCAAATTGCTAAATGCTGTCCAAGCAAGCCGTATTAGTGCTGTCAGTGACTAGTACAGTGTGGCCATGAAACCAGACTGTTCCCACCAGCTAACCCGTCGTTAGCTTTGCCTGCTGGCACAGTGATGCCAGCCTGAGCAGATGGTTACGCTACCAGATCTAAAATAACTGCTGTGGCGGGGAACGATGAGAGGGAATGGGCACAGAAGGTGACAGGTAGCCTGCCACACACATCGCCCTGCTCTCTGCATGCAGGATTTCAGCTGTTGGCACAGGCAACAGCAGCCCTTCAGTAATAGAGCCAGGGAGTCCATCGGTAGCAGCCTGAATGGAGCAAAGGAAAGTGCAGCAGGGCACTGAACCTGGGTCCCTATGCACGGTTTGCTGGTAACTGTCCTGTGGCCCAGTCAGAAAAGGGAGCAGCAGTGGCTGGACACCTACAAGAAGCCAGGTAAAATAGTCCTGCCCCTCAAGCAGGAACCATGCATAGGGCAGGCTGCAGTTAGGGTGCTTTATGTTTATATAGCAACCATAAAAGCTGCCCACAGGACTGGCTAGACCCTCCCACCTAGCATGGGGAAGGTTGGCTGTTACCAAGTGTACTGTATTATTTGGAGCCCGTCCTTTTGCACCTGCTCCTTAACAAGGAGCCTGCAGTACAGAGAGGGTTGGAGCAAGAAATGTGAGGGTTGGAGCTTTGTGATGGCTTGCCCGGAGGGACGGCGCTCCCCCATATGGGGGTCAGCAGTGGGAAGGTCCCAGGCTGTTTCCTAGCTGTCTTAGGGTAGGCTGCAGGATGAAGGGCAACCAGATGAGCAGGCAAGCACATAGCTCTTTAAAGTCTTGAAAGCAGGAAGGATTGGTGCTGTCTGCTGTACTCCTGCATGCTAGTCCATAGATCTTCCCCCAGCAGGCTACAGAGCCAACCTAATAGCTTGTAGTTAAAATGCTAGCATAGATCTCGGTAAGATGGCTTGCCTTAAATGTCAGTGTAGCTATGAGGGGATGGAGAATTTCTCATGCCTCGGTGTCCTGCGTGATGTTTCATACACCAATCCCTTTGGTTTAAAACCCAGATCTCCTTTATGATTTGAATGTTACTGACTTCAGCCTCCAGCTGCTGGCTCTTGCATCCCCCCAGTCTGCTAGTCTAACTGTGGTTTTCCTCTCTGTTTCTTAAAGCTCTCGTGGGCGCACCCGGAAATCTCATCGCCATCGCCACCGCCACTGCCACTCTCGCTCAGAGAGCTCCGACTCCCATTCCCCCAGCTGCCGAAGCAGGTAACGTCACCGCTCCCTGAGCTGAGTGTCCTGCAACACTTCCCGGTGGGCTCACAGATGTGATTGCAATAGCCTGTGTGACCCACAAACTCTGTGCAGAACCGCATCCCATTCTGGTAGCAGCTATGCCACGTACTGGGGGTAGAGCTTCTTGTGGTCTTGGCCGTGGAAGGGTTTTGCCTCAAGGAGCAGTGGCTGCAGCTTTTCAGTCTGACAGTCACTTCTAATCCCCATGGCTGATGATCAGCCCATGACAGCTGATTCCAGCTTAGTCTCCCTTCCTCAGCCCAAGGGCTCTGTACTGCTGATGTCCCAGGAAACTCTTAAACATGGTCTTAGCAATGGAAATATATTTGCCCGTGGCAATCTATAGCCACTGTGTTTGACCTGATTAAAATCTCTGTCCTGTGGATGACAGATGCATCCTGGGGCCAGCTAAGTGGATGCTGGTGCTAGACCCGGCATCACTGCAATAGCAAGTCGCGTAGTTTATACACATTGTGAGTTCATGTTTCACGTTTTCTGAAAGCACTTGAACAAACCACCCCCATGCTCTCACTTCACTCCTCCTAACTACTGGGAATTTTCTTATGAAAACCCGATGATCAGTGGGGGAAGGAATGCAGTCAGTAATTGGAGGGGTGTTTATGCAAAAGCAGAGTGTGTCTTCTCTTGGAAGTGTATTACAATAGGGACATTCACATGTGTGTGAAAGTATGGTTTGCCTTGAGCCACCATAAAATCATGAACTGGAGCTGAAATTTGAGGTTAGGGTCCAAATCCTGGATGCAAAATATTTTTTTTAAAAGTAGAAAAGAAAAACAGCCCTTTTCTCTCCACCATGACTCCACAGAGCAGTCATGTGGAAGACCTTCTCCCACACACAATGGCCTAGCACAGAGCTGCTCAGGGTTTGTATGGAGCTGGTAATGGGCACTACTACAATACCAAGGAATAACGGTTTGACTGTTCATGTCTTCTGGAGGCACAGAGCCAGGTCTCGGGAGGAAGGGCGTAAAACACGGCGAAGACACTCCCGGCACCGTTCAAGGATTGCGGCAAAGCGAAGCTCCTCTGCAGAGGTTCAGGCCAGCCAAAAAGCCAGCCAAACCCTCCCGCTCTACAGCTTCCTGTCTCCTAAGGAAGTAGTAAGTATTACACACTGTGCTTCTTTGCTTGAACTAGCCACAGGAATCTGGGCAAGAAATCTGATATGAAATTTTTATAACTCAATTATAGCAATGTTAGACAAAGTTGGTTAAAACTGTATTATTTATTAATGGTGCTGTTCTCCAATGTATTTAAAGTCATTCCTTCCTTCAGCACTTTCGCACCGAGGGTTGGGCTGGAGAGGGGAAAAATTTGCAAAGGCTCTAGCCTATGAATAATGAATTGAGGACATTTAACAAAAAAAAGTGGCCTCCAGCAATGATATTTTACAGGGAAGTGTTTGTTATGCAGTCTTTGCTCAGCTGGATGTGAACTTAATTCACTGGTCTTCATGTCCAAAAGTTTAGCCCTTCAGGGGAAGAAAGGGAATCAAACATATATAAAAGAAACATTTACATTTAATGAGTTGGTGATTATTGGCAGGGGATGTTTTCTGACTATCAGGATCCTTCTAGGATCACTGTTGCTCTGGACTGACAAGCCCAGGGGCCAAATTCAGAACTTATGAGCAGCTCTCATTGATGCTAATGGGAACTGCATGTGCAGCTGAGGGTAAAATCAGGCTCAGTGCCTTGGGATGTTTTTCCATATATATGGAAAGAGATGATATAATACATGCCTTAGAACTGGGGGAGCAAGAGATGGAGAGACATATTAGATACGGATCGATATGAGGTCTTCCTTTTCCATGGCATGTTTCCCCTTTGTTCCTGGCAGCTGCAAAGCAGAGGTGTGATACTCTTTGATTGTGATGTTAGTATCTGATAGGCATTCTGGAGAGATGAATTGCTACATAGGACTCAAGGTAGTGCAGAAGCTGGTACTCGTGTGTGGATGTGTAATGTTAGAGGTGTCTTGAGTACAGAGTCCTCCAAGCCCCGAAGTGGTATATAATGGGGAACTGATTTTTCTCCTTTAGGCCCAGACATCATTGGAAATAGCTCAGCCATACACATTAGCTACATCAGATGTGAGACAGATAGTGCCAGCAAGAGGAGAGACTTTATCCGCTCACCCGCACAGACAGCATTCCCATCAAAACACACAGAGATTATACGTGGGTACAGACAGGCACAAGCTGTCTCTCAACATTATAGATATGCATATTTGCTCTTGCTATATACATCTGCTGAGTGTGTAGTGCATATACAAGTCATTGCTTATAAACCCATATAAGGTAGAGCGAATAGCAGAACCTGCACACCACACTTAGATGCGTGTGTGTGTGCACACATGCAAAGAAAGAATAACAAGGTACAAAGCTTTTATTGCCATGAGCCTGGGGTGTTGCCCTCTGTCAACTTTGAAGGCAGGAATGAGTCAAGAGCTCCTCCCAAAAAACAACCAGCCAAAGACTGCATCATGTCACCAGGGGTTTTTTTGATTCAAGCTGCATATTTTACATAAATGTTTTCAAGTCTAAGCCTGGTTTTTAATTGGTACTAGGTTTCCTCTCTCTGAAGCCAGGCTCCCTGAGTCCTGTGAGGCCGACTGCCAGCTGTTCTGTTCCCTGAGCAAGAGTAAACTCTAATTTAAAATTGTAAAACCTTTAAAATGAGCTAAACTCAAGCATGCTGCACTCCCCTTTCCACTTGAATCACTTGGAGTAAATGAGCACACAGGCTGCGGGGCAGGGAAAATCAGAGCTTTATAGTTACAGATGCAAGGGATGGATGCAAAGTAAAAGTCATCAGGCCCCTGCTGCATTCTTTCTAGTAAGGGTTAATAACACAGGCAAATATTTCAATGATGAAAAGGCATCAGTGCTTTTACTAAGCAACCCACTAGTGTCCTTTTGTTCCCAAAAAGAAGTATGCTCTCTTGGGGCATCATTCAAGAGCACATTTAAGCACTTGTTTAAATTGAAGCCCCTGGTTAAGTGCTGCCCCTGAAATTTTTCTGAATAAGGTCATTAAATATCATGTACTTAAAACTGGCAAGAGAAAAATGGAATGGGAACTTTTAGTCCCATTTATTAATGACTATACGCAACTCTTTGATGCCTCTCCTTTTTGTGAGTTAAATGGTTGCTCTATAAATAAACTTAGTTCTGTCAGAATCTAGAGAGCAGCCTGGATGTGTTATGAAATGAAAACTTGCTCTTGCAGAAAATGTTGATCACATGTCAAAAATAAATTACTGGAAAAGAAAAGATTTTGTGGAAAATTCCAGAATTGGGATTCAAAAATGCTATGTTTCTGTCCTCTATGGGGGTTGGTGTGTCACACTCCCTACCCTTCCCTCCGGCCTGGGCTTCCAAGCCAAACCATCTTTACCTGAGGAGATGCATTGTCATATCTCCAAAGGAAAGGGATTGTCCAGGGAGGATCCTAATGCACAGAAAAGACCCAGAGAGACAATACACAAACTCCCATCAGGTAATGCTATAGCACTTCCAAATCAAAGATCTTGCTTTTTAAGCCAATTTTTATTCTATATTCTTTTTCTTCTGAAAATTTGAAGCATTTTGTGGTAAATTCTGCCATCCCCCCTCCCCAGATTGTTTTCCTTCCTTTCTACTGGAACAGCCACAATTTCGAACTAGGTCTACCTGTAATTTATGAGGGATAAAGCATACAAAATAATGCCCTGCCCGTGCATCTACCTTGCTCCTTCTTTCCCTCTTGCCTTTATGCATAAGTTGATGCACGCACACCTACAGAAACACCCCAAAATTCCCTGCTACTTTTCTTTTTGGCAATGAATTTCTAAGCTTCTCCCTCTCGCTCGCACTTTAATCCCATGCAGCTGCAATAGCCACCTACTGAGAACAGGATTGTGGGTCTGTGCCTCAGCATGCAGAGAAACTGTGGGTAATAGGCAGCATCTATTTTTGAACAGAATACCCCTAACCTGCTGCAGATACTTTATTCCACACTGACACAGATGTATTACATGCCACTGTGCTTTCAGTTGAGCAATGCAATATAAATACCTGCAGGGTACAAATCTAATTGCCTTTGTTGTACCTGATGAAGATAACTACGCGCTGCATACGCTTTCCTTGCCAGCTCCTTTTCTTCCACTGACACTCATTTACGATGTCACAAATTAACACAGGCTTGAGCCAGATTTTCAGTGAGGCTCAGTGGGGTACAGTTGTTCCAAATGATGCTGTTTGTCTTTGTGCTCATGTGTCTGCAGAAAAGTAGAAGTAGTGAAATGCTGTGCAGGGGCTGGGACACTGTGTGCAGGAGAGCTCAGGAAACTTTATAGCAGACCTGCATATTGGCTTGCTGTTGCTCTCTGTTTTCTAGCCTGGGTTTTGGTTTACGTAGGAAAACCTATTCTTTTAACTGTTAGGCAGCCTGTTTCTGACAACAAACAGGGGCCTTGAAGAGCAGAAAGGCAAAGCCTTCCATAAATATGAAAGTTGTTCTGGTTTTGCTTTTCCTTTTCTCCTCTCCCAGCCAGGAGACTGAGGTTACCCCCTGGTTATTGCCCGGTAAATTTGCAGCTCAGTGCTGGGACCACAGGGAGGCCAGCAGCCTGGGGTGAAGGAGGGATGCCTGCAGCCATTGAAGGGCTGTGCTGTACACCAGGTACCAAAGGAGGTGGTGGTGGAAGGCAAACCCTTGCTCCAAAGTAGTGCCAGCCTGGCCAGCATCACGCCATACTGGCTGTACCCCAGCAGGCTGAAAAATTCTTTGCAAAGGAACAAACCTTTGCCTGGCATTCTCTGGAATTTACCCCCAGCAATAGATCTGTGATCCAGGCTGCCCAGCAGTGTTGCTGCCCAGCCCCAAATAACCCAAGCTCTGACCTTGCAGGAGCAGTTGTGTCATTGCCTCCATGCTCCTGGACTTAGCTTAGCCCTTGTGGTAGAGAAAGCCTCACCCTGAAGTCACCATCTAGCAAAAAAACCCAACCAAACAAAAAACCCCAAACAAACCAAAGTATTTTCCACTCAATATTCCTTGAGTCAGGGATTCATAATTGTGCAAAAGGGGCTTATATTGTATTCGTACAGCACTCTGCTATATTTTGTACTCCCTTAAGAGGTTGGCTTTTCAGCTGGGGCAAACTGCCGGCAGAGGTGAGCCCATTTCCCCCAGGTGAAAGCCTCCCCCCAGTCCCCTGCTCTGGAAGATGGAGGTACCCCAGAGCAGGCACAGAGCCTCTTTCCCCTGAGTAGCCCCTCTCAGCAGGTGCTGCTCGCCGTGCCGGCGGCTCCTCGGCAGATGTCTGCTGGGCCCTTGCTGAGAGCAAGGCTCGCTGGGATCATTGACGCAAGCTTTTTATTCCTTTCATTATTACAATGTACAGAAAAAGAGACAAAGGGAGACATTATGCACCTCTGAAAAAGAAATTAACTCCACTTTGAAGCGAGTTGCCAAACAAGAGAAAAAAGACCCAAGAAAGAAATTTATATCACTGTAAGTGAGGCTGTGCCACGCTGCTTGTTGATGGGTCTCAGTCCCCTTATGGCTGAGAAAATGTATAGTCATCTCTCGCCTCAGGGCTGTTTGCAGCACAGTAAATGGACTTGTTCACTTTAATTGGAAGACGAGTAGTGATTGTATTTTTGTAACCTATCAGACTGCACTGCCTCTTGGTCTAGGATCACACTTAAAATTACAGTCTGGAGTATGACTGAGGGCCTCATTTCTAATCCCCCTTCATCTTGATTAAATAATGATTTGAAACAAAAAAATCCAATACATAGATATCTTGGGTTCCCTTGAGGGCAGCAGTAGGTCCCCTGCTGAATGCTGGAGGAAGCAAAGTTCACCAAGATTATTTAATTACTTATTAGAGAGGGGAAAAAAATCCAAGTGTTCACATAGAGAAAATTAGATTCATGAAAGAGCAGACTCTTTTAAGACATCCTAGAAAAATAAAAAGCCATTAGAATTCAATTGAGATCCGCACAGTGTTTTCAGATGTGGTGCTCATTTTCATCTCAAGTGGCGGGCATGCCCTTCAGAAGCAGTAGAATGGGACCAGAAGCAAAGCCAAGGTCATCAGATGGGGGATTTGTCTGAGCAGACAGGCAAGTCGAGCACCTTGAGACTTGTCTTGGCTCTTGCGACAGGACAGAAATCTCCCCTGGAGCTTGAAGGAAGCTACTGGCTACAGCCTGGTGCCCTGAGGTGGTGGGACTGGGAAACTGCTGTGTTCCACCCCCACCCCACCCCCACCCCCACCCCCCTCCCGGCATAGCCCAGCCAGACCCTCCAGGACTATGGGCTCCATAATTCACTGATATCCAGATGTTGCCTCTTTCCAGAGTGCTGCTACCACAGATGTTGAGCTACAGAGGAGCTTGTTGATCTCCAGGTCATTTGACAGATTTTGTGATGTGCTGACAACAGTTGCTACTTTGAAGGTAGACTTCACAGAAGGCAAAGCAAAAGCACGCACCCCAGGTCCCAGTGGCAGTCTTAAAAGCTCTTTTAGAAATGCCAAGAAACTGCTGTATTTCTTGGCAGAAATAAAGGCCTTTTGGTTTAGACTGGGAGGAAACAGAAGCAAAGTGTTTGCGTGTGCAATGATGGGGTCACTGTCCGTCAGAGCAGCCCTGTGCCTGCTCCAGGCTTTTCTTACCTCTGTAGCCAGGGAGTACCTCACATGGTGGTTTATGTCTGTAAAGGAAAGGTGGTCAAAAGCTGGTTGTCCCTTGGTTAGGGTTCAGATCTAATGCAAACCATAACCCACCTTTTAAAAAAAAGTCTGGTGCCATATTTGAAAACACAATCCTGTATCTTCTGGGATGTGGCTGGGGAGAGCGCAGTGGTTCATAGCAAGGGGGCCAGTTCTCTCGAGATTCTGGATGTGGCCTCGGGGTTTCACAAAGAATTGGTGAAAAACAGAGCTGGATAGCTGGCTCTTTTATGCTCCTTTGACATTCCAATTTCTACTGGAGCAAACAAGGACTGGTAGGGAAGTGCTAGAGCTGAGAAATAGCAAGGAGCAGTACCAGATATTGAAATGAGGACTTGCAATGTGTGTCTCCACCCATTCCTAGTTGGGAATATTTGGGAGACATTTCTGCTCTGTGCAGGGCTTCTGTGTTGAAGATGCAAGTTAGCTAGTGAAGAAAGATCACTTAATTTCCCGTGTCTGCTGCTGGGGCTCCTGATGCCTCTAAGTTAGGACTGAGTATGGCTTAGAAGTTAGTGTGGGAGTGGGGGAGTCCCCAGCTCCAGTATGGATTTGCTGGGATGAACTAATTCCTGTCCCTCTGTCCCTTATCCAAGAAGCAGTAACGCCTCCCTCTCTGGCAACATAGGAAGTACTTGGAGATCCTCCAACTCCAGGTGTTTTCAGAGCATGAGGATGTTGTGGGCAGTCATCCTTCCGTGGACTGTGTCCTGAGAGCTGCTCTGTGTGTTGGCAGATCTAGTCTGGTTTCAGTCGCTGCTGGTTCAGCACATGCATCTGAGTCTGCTGTCCCAGTTAGCGCCTCTTGAACTAGGTTTCTCCCCACCCCGCCCCAGGGACACAGATCAGATACCACAGGCATGAGGGTGGATGTGAAGGCACCATCTGACGGGATGAAGGAGCTCCATGTAAAAAGTGACAAAGGCTGGGTCTGTAGCCCCTCTGTGGATGAGAAAGAGCTGGGTCCCTGCGCCAGCCAGTCCAGGGCTAAGCTCTCCAAAGGCCCTGTCCCTGTCCCTACTCTGTGACAGCTGATCCAGGTCTCCTCTGCTCCCTGAGATATTACCAACATTGCAATGTGGTTTTCTTGGCTCAGAATACTGCAGATTTGTAAGGGCATGGCCCAGGTCCCCAGTGTGGAGAGCATGGCATAGAGGGAGGGCATTGTGTGCCCCAGAGCGCGACGTGAGGATGTGTGCAGGTGTTTGAGGAAGCATGGCTTGCTGGGAACATGTTGGAGGACTATCCTGAGGGGGGGACGGGGGACCAAAACTATGTGTCCACACTCTAAGGACCAGACCTTATGGGTGGGAATAAGGAGAGCAGAGCATCTGAGTGAAAGAGGAGGCGGCCACATGAGAGCGCAGACATTCTGGGTCCACGTTTGGCCCTAATTCTCACCCCATTGCAAGGGCAGAGGTTAGCACTAATATAGCCTCACTCACAGGGCCAGTACATTCCTGGACTGGCTCAGGTAAATGCCGGTGGAGTTAAAACTGAACTATAAAATACTCAAATGATGTAAATCCCCTTGGTGGTGCTCAGGGTGCCAGGCAACAGCCCTGCCCAGGGCAGCCTTTGTGGGTCCTTGCTGACCCCATTGCGTTCAGCAACCCACCAAAACCCAGCCAGGGTATGACTGAATCCCCACACAGAGGCTGGCAGGACCAGGGCTGTTGTCCCCTTCCCCATAGGTCTCCAGTGCAGCACGGGGGGGGGGGGGGGGGGGGGGGGGATATTTTCCCCCCTCGACTTTATTTTTTTACCACTTCCCTCACTTGAGTTCCCTTTGTCACTTCCATGAAACCCAAGGGGATTTAGTGCAAGCTGTGACTTTTCAGCACAAGCGATCAGCCTCCAGGAACAGGCTAGCCAGCCTAATTTAAAGCAGAAGGAAACAAAAATGAATAATAAGTGAGACAAGCAAGCAGACAAAAAGCAGTCATGACATTTGCATAGAGGAGGCGAGCGAACAGTTGGCAGTGTGGATTGAAGAGAGGGTTTATGTTTTTTTCATGTAATTTGAGACTCTAATGATGGACTTATGTTGCCCGCTCTTCCTTTTTTCTTACACCTTACCTACTAAAGGAGGAGTTCTTGATGGGTAAGTGGATGCTATCCGCAAGACACCAGGGAATTTATTAGAGGTCACTTGAGCGCATTAGCTATATCTTCTTCAGGGGGAAAAAAGCACACAAAGAAGTATCTGTATACTTTTTATTTCCAGAGGGATTTTTCTTTTTTCCCCTGCCCCTTCCTTTTTTCTTTTTTCCTTTTTTTTTTTTTTTTTTTAGTTTCAAAGTGATAAGCTTGTTTATTTGCCAGTTTTTACTTTGTACAGAAGCCCTTAATTTGATTTGATTTGATTTTTCTTTGCTTATTTTAGTGACATTCATTCAGCCTCTTTATTAAGGAAGCTTTAAAAATTCACTCATTTAAGATTTTGTTTCATTTTTGTTTTCTTTCCAAGAATTATGTAGGGTTTTTATGTGTATATACCCATTTCTTTTTTTTTTTTTTTCCCCCCTCTTTAAGGTTAAATAAGGGCTTTGTCCTCTGTTATACCTTTTTTTATTTAGTTAGTTAGTTATTTTAATTCTTTGGTTGCCCGTTTACTTTGTTGAACTCTTTTGTTTAACATGAATTGCATGCTGATACTCTTTGCATGATCTCTAAATCTTCCCGTTATCATAGCAGGGGGAAAAGAAGTTTCTTCTTACTGTGGATTTCTTTCAGGGATATGTGCTTTTGTTTTCTTCTCCTCTTTCTTCTTTTTTTCTTTCTTTCTTTCTTTCTTACTTTGTTTCTTTCCTTTCCTTTTGTTTCAGTGCATCATGATGGTAAAATTTCTGGGTTTATTTAAAAAACAAAAAAGCAAAGTAAAACCAAAAACCACCACCCCCAAAACCGTTCAAACAATGCCAAATGGCTTTTTTGCTTTCAGATCTCTCAGTCAGGGTCTTCTGCTGACCTCTTTACCAAAACAGACAGCCCGCCTGGCAACCTAGCCAGCCAGAACGGAGAGTATCATGAATATGACTCAGGAAACGATACTTCCTCCCCTCCCTCCACTCAAACGAGCTCATCCAGGTCAAAGGACAGCCAGGAGAAAAGAAGTCTAGTCCATGATGGCTTTGGCCATGCCTTCTCGTCCGGGAAGCCCAAACTGGCCAACAGCGATAACAGCTCTGATTCAGGAAATTCCTTCACCAGTTGCTTTTCCCAGACCAAGGGAACAGCTTTGGAAAATCTGTCTCCAGATGCCCAGGGACAAGACCGAAGGTCAGTGATTACCAGTAGCTGCTTCTGGCAGCCAAATACCTGGTACGTTGTTGCTCTGTATCTCCTGCCTGCTCGCCAGTTGCAGTGGTGAGCTGGCAGGGAGGTTTTTGTGGTCTGGAGGCAGTTAGATATAAATCAGACCCACGGTCTTGCCAGTCTGGAGTCCAGAACCCAGCAATGACCAATACTGTAGCCTGAGGAGGAAGATGAAAACCCAGCCACACACCCTTGGCATTGCCTGTGCCGGCTGTTCTGGTGTTAATGTGGCTAATGCAGGGTTTGGCCCTGGGTCGAGCTGTGTCTTGAACACATCCCTGCTCAGCTGGACGTGACCATGTCAAAGAAAAGAGTCACTGGCCCTTCTGGGCAAAATCTAAAAGGCGCATCAGGGGTTGCCGTGCTAACTCTTCCCCTCTGCTTACTGAGGGGAAGGGAAGTGGGGTTCATCTCCACCAAAACCATTACAGGCTGTTCTTTCACCTGTCCAATGAGGCAAATCCAGCCTGCTCCTTCCTAGCTCATTCAGGACTGGTGCTGGGTGACAAGATAGCATCTCCTGCAGATGGGGAGCACAGGAAGGGACAAGTACCTCGCTGGCTGCAGCATAACACAGCAGCAGCTCTATGCGCTGGGGCCATGGGGCATCAGGGTCGGGGGCAGGAATCAAACCACCATCTGGTCCCACAGGTCATCATCAGGAGAGGGGAGCAGATCCTCGCCTCGGTCACCGCCTCCCATTCCTGGGGGTTTGCCAGGTGATGTTGGGGGTGGAGGCACTGAAGCACGGTGGCTGGTACCCAAGGCTATGCTCGGGCAGTGGTGTTAGGGAGCTCTTCCAGCTCAGGCCCTCGGGTCTTAAAGGCTGAAAGTCAGAGCCAGGATGTGGTCTGGGGGTGGGAGCCCTGAATGAGAGAGGAGAGGGAGCCAGGGGAATTGGTGTTAGGAAGAACAAGCCCTCAATTTTCAGTCAGAGGGTAAAATTTTAGGGCTGTATATACTTTTCACAGTCTGACTCAGTGGGATAACTCTGCCTTCACATGGGTGGAGCTGGGACTGCAGCTGGCCCTGGCTGTTGGAAGGCTGCCTCGCTGCTGGGCTCTAACCCCAGTTCATACCCAGGGCACTTCTGGAAGTGGAGGAATTCACACAGCCCTGTCCAAAGGCAACAGGACATACCCACTCAGTGCCCGCTCATGCTGCTGCACAGCCAGGCTGGAGCACAGGCGCTTGCCCTCCCATGCTCTGGCTTTCCCTTGCTCCAGCACTTCTCACATCCCTCCCTCCCCAGGATGTGCACCGCTTGCTGGCTTGATGCAGGCTCTGCCAACTAGACACCTCTGGTGTGTTGGGCATGGGGCAGAAGAGCTGCCCCTCATGCCACCAGTGACCTCTTCCACAGCCCTTCCCTGGCATAGCCTGGAGGGTGAGCTCTTGGGCTCTGACCCACACACATGGGGTCTCCTGCAACAGCAGCCTGGGGAGCCAGGAGGTCTTTTTTATCCCCAGTTGGGGAATGGGAGAATGGGAGTATTTGTTGGCTGGAGTGTGGTGCTCCTCTCAGGCAGGGACCAGTCCCAGTTCAGCCACAGCTTCAATGACTGTCCAAATATATGTTCACAGAGGGTGCCTGTCCTTGTGTCTCAGCTGTTCGGAGGAGAAGCAAAACTTCCTCCCATCCCCAACCCACAGCTCCTCGCTGAGGCCATGCTCCCGCAGTGAGTCGTACACCAGCACCGGCAGATCATCCCCTGGCTCCAGTCGTTCCAGCCGCTCCCGCTCCTCACACCACAAGGCCTCTCCCAGGTACTCCCGAAGCAGGTCCTGCTCCTCAGAAAAGAGGTAAGACCAGCTAAAACGGCTGTCTCTGTGACCCTGGGCAATGTCTAACTCTTGCAGGCTAGGAAGCTCCTTTCAGGGGGAGGTGTAAGAGTTTGGGGGGTGCCTAAGGACCCACATGGCTTGGGGTGAACTGGCCGCACAGAGCTAAGCCAAGACACTGAAATGTGGGGCATCTCTTCCCAGCCAGATTCGGAGGAGTCTGGAACAGCCTCACCTTCCAATATCTTTAACTCTTTTATGGTTCTTGCCTATCCCCAGGTCTTCTTCACGTTCCCCCAGCTATTCTTCCAAATCCTGCAAAAAAAGTCCTGGGAGCAGGAGTTCAAGGCCTCGTCGGAGCCCCAGTTACTCCCGCTACAGCCCTAGCAGGTACAGCTGTCTCTTCATGTATCTGCTGCCTCATGCCTTCTCACTGCCTCCATTACTTGTTTGGACTCCAGCACGCTTTCTGGCTCCTGCCAGCCCCAAACTGGTCCCTCAGCTTTCTCACTGGGTACTTTAGTCCTCCAATCTGGGGTGAGAGGGAGCAGGGGGACATGGACTAAGGCATATGGCAGTATGTTCTGTTGGCCCTCAGTCCAGCGGAAATTTCATTTATTGCCCCAGAACTGGTGCTGGTGGCAGAGGGAAGAGCCCAGAGATGAGCCTTTCACTTTCTGTGGGACAAGTGGATTTTCTATAGCGAAGGACTGCCCCGCGTTGATTCAGGGCAAGTTCACGCAAAGCACTTTTTGGGGCTAGGTTGCTGGGAAGGAGATCTGGTTTATCCCTGGCTTTGAACCATCATGGTATCTCACACTCAGAGCGTATGGCAGGTGAAGTGGCTGTTCCTCCGCTCTCAGCCCTCGCAGGGGACATGCCATACAGCTGAGAGTGCACAGATGGCTGCTTGGCGGTGTTTGCCAGGGCCTCATGCAAGTGGGAGATGCCTTGTAGGAAAAACCCAGGGAGCATCCCTCTCTATCGTGCTGGTGGGCAAAGCGTTAGGCTCCGCTTGGGTCTGCCCACAGCTTTCATCGCCTGAGGAGCCTGCACCAGCCAGCAGCCCCTACAGCAGGGCTGCAGCCCTTGTCAGAGGGGGATCTTACTGCAGTAGGGAAAGACTCTGCTTTTCAGAGTTGTGGCTCTGCCAAAGAGTTGTCAGGCCCTCAGAAGTGCCCCTGCTGCATGGGCAGATGCCAGGTACCCTCATGCTGGCACTCACACAGCCTTGCAGAGGGAAACACAGTCCAGGCAACTCTACACCTTCTGCACCCAATAGAAAGCACGCATCTCGCAGCTCAGCCCTAGAGACGCCTTTGGGCAGGTTTTTCTGGTAACACCTCTGCTGCTGTGAACATTTTTCACCCTTAAAACGTTACATTCCCAGGGTCTGACTCTTGCAGGCTGTGACAATTCCTGTACTGGCGTAGGAGAACATTCGCTGTGTGCAAGGATCAGGCCCTTGACCTTCAGCATGTCACTTTGCAGATGTCATTGAGCAGGGTGTATGAAATCAGCCACACTCCATGGAAGGGCCTGTGCTGACGCGTATGGGAATTTAACAAAAGACAAAACCATAGCAACACCGGCACTCCTTCTGGTGAGCTGTGCAGAGCTGCACAGCCCTGCAGGGATACGGGGGGCCCTTGTGGGGCCTGCTGGCAGGCTGGTTCTCGCCTGCTTCTGCGGCATGGCCAGCAAGAGCAATTTTAGTACAGCTAAATACAGAGTGCATCCACAGGCACAGGTACATGGAAAGCCATCTTAGTTTGGCAGCGCAGGGCCAGCAGGAAACTCTGCTGAAACCTCCAGACACAATTAGTGGGTGTCCATCTGTCCAGCCAGATGAGTGTCTCTTTGTCCAGCTGAGCGTGCACAGGGCTGCTGCCACCAGAGCACTTTGCTTAGAGTGGTCCCTTTTGGAGCTGAGTGTCCTCCACTCATCCGTGCCTTCATGGGTCATTGCCTCCACGTCCCAAACCCACCCCACAAAACCCCAGCAGTAACAGTTTCCAATTTGTGCCTTCCCCAGAGACCGTGAGCGAGAGCACAAGTATGGCTCCAGCGAGAAGGAGTCGCACAGGGAGCGTGACCGGCAGCGGCGGCGGCGGTCCTATTCACCCCTGAGGAAACGCAGGAGAGACTCTCCCAGCCACCTCGAAGCGCGACGCATCACGAGGTAAGGGGATGCGGTCCCATCGTTTGGAGACAGGCTCAGCTGGCACTCCCCAGGGGTACATGGACTGTCCTTGGGTCCCAGCCCTTGCCAGCTGAGGTGTCTCCAGCAGGAGACCGATTTCCCTGAGCCTGATCAGCAGGCCCTTCCACACGTCCTAGAGCTTGGGAATTTCCAGCTACAGGCAGAGGGACGGTGGGGGGTGGAGTATCTCATTTACAACAGCTGAAGAAAAAAGGTAGTTGAAGTCAGAACAGGGACTCAACTTCCAGGGGCCAGGAGCATCCCCCCACGGGCTTTTTGTTTCACCCTCTCCTGTGGCAGATGTCCTACACTGCAGAGAGAGTCAAATATTGACTCTAACCTTCACACTGATAGCTCTTTGGACAACATCAAGCAGAGCCCAGCCTCAGACTTAGTGCTTGGGACATTCCCCAGGGCTGCGGGGGTGGGTGGTTTGAATCCCAAGGCCTGTCAGCTACCTGATCTCTTCCTTTTTTTCTTTTACACAAATACAGCCGCATTTTGGGGGAGTGTTGTGCAGCATAAACAGTGCTTTTTGGAGATTTTTGGCAGTAAATCCATCCTTGTGTTGGCAGTAACCCACGTCTCTCTGTCCCCGCAGTGCCCGCAAACGCCCCATCCCCTACTACCGTCCCAGTCCCTCCTCCTCCAGCAGCGCCAGCAGCTATTCCTCCTGGTACAGCAGCTTTAGCCGCTCCCCAAGCCGGAGCCGGAGCTACTCCAGCTACCGGACGAGCCGGAGCCGAAGCTGGAGCAGCAGCAGTGCCGAGGGCAGGAGCCGCAGCCGGAGTTCAGGCCCCAGGAGCAGCCGCAGCAGGAGCAGGAGCTATGACTCAGGAGGCAGCTCCGACAGCCTGCGTCGTTAGGGAGTGCCACCGACGGTTCACGTGCCGGCGTCACCTCCAGATTCCTGGCATTCTCCGCTTCCTTCCCACCTACCTGGCCATCGATAGCAATCATCCCTGATACCGATTTGGTGGCAGAGCCAGGTCCCCCTTCCCCGGTTCGGAGTAAGAGCCTTCGTGCACCCGGTGCAGCCCCTTTGCCACCTTGCGGGGTGGGTGGATCAGTCCCAGCTCCCCTGGCCAGGGCTGGAAGAAGGGTCAGTGCTTTACAGAGGGTCTGTCACGACAGATCTGCTCCATCCTCCCTGACGTATCCCCGTCTCCCCATCTCTGCTGCTCTCCAAAGCATTACCAGCTGGTCCAAAGGAAAGTATTCAGCTCCTTGCTCTTCTGCCAAACCAGGAACCAGCAAATTAATTTCTGTTGGAGGGAGAGACCTAGTTAGGGAGGAATTTGCTGGGAAGCTTTGGTGATGAGTAGGGGTGACCTGTCCCCATAAAGGCAAATATCAGGTCCCTTGGGTCTCTCCTCCAGAGTTTCTGCCCACTCTGCAGCAGGCCTTTTCCATGAGAGAATACTTATTTATTGCCAGTCAGCCAGTCCCTGCTACAAATAGAAGGCTAGAAATCCCTCCTGACGTAATTCCTAGGGAAAAAAAGGCCATTCCCTCTCTTTCTCCCGCCCTTTCCTACCAGGTACGCATCATCTTTCACAGGGTTGTTTTATCCCCCTCCAGCACTGTGAGTTGCTTGCAAACAAACTGCTGAGGTCTGAAGGAGACGTGGGGCCGGTGGCGTACAAGGGAAAAGGGAGCTGCTGTTACACTGTGCTTCGAGGGCCAGGCCACGGTGTGGGAGATAGGGGTCATGGGGTTCCCTTCTCAGAGGAACCTTCTTGCAGTTTGGCTTTAAGTTTTTCTAAAGGGAGCCTTGCCCTTGGAGTGCAATTCTGGTGGGCCTGATAAGGAGATATGGAGATAGCCTAGCTGTGGGGTGTAGTGAGAGCACACAGGGTTAAAAGGGCATCGCATGAGCCAGGGGACCCCAATTCCTCTTCCTTATAACAGGCAGCAATTCTAAGCCATGCCGGGAGGATTTCAGGAAATCATTTCTCCTGGAGACCCTCAGGCTCCCCGGAGGCAGGATTAGCAGCCACAGCAGCCCTGTCGCAGGGCCAGTGCAGGGTTGCAGCGGGATGCATTCACACCCCAGTTTGTTGCTGGGAGGACAGAGCAGTGCAGGGGGACAGAAAGGGCCCCCCGCTAATTGCCTGTTTTTCCAAGGAGCCGCAGGCAGCGGCAGGAGGGCCCTGCCTGCCTGGGCGGCCCTGGGCCCTGGGGTTTTGTCTCCCTGCCAGGCCTGCCAGCCCAGCTGCCTGCGCAATTACTGTGTTTTGCAGGGTAACAAAGGCTTCTCCCAGCACAGGCTGAGCTGGTGCTGAGGAGTTTCTTTCTCTTACAACACCTGGGTGCTTAGAGACGCTAATTTGGGTTTAAGACTTCCCTCCCTCCCTTTTTCCATCCCCTCCCCTTCCATCCTGCATGATTATTAACGAGTTTGGGCTTAATGAGTCGAGGTGTGTCATTGAAGTGTCACAGAAAAGGGCTAAGTGGAGCCAGCATCTGCTGGAGGAGGAGAGGGGGTAGAAAGAAATGCAACTCCACCCCCCAGCTAAAGAGTTACTTACAGCCCCCCAGTCCCGCTGGCAGCAGGTAAAGGGGCAAAGCTGCAGGTGGAGGAAGGTCAAGTGCTGTGTGGTGTTCTGGTGGAGCTGGCTGACTGCCTTAGCAAGCGTATAAACCTATTATCTGTTGGAAAGTACAGCAGTGTGGGGTGTCCCTTTTTCCCAGTATCCTTGCTACTGCTGGTCCCCCTTATCCTGTGCCTTCAACCCCCAAAGCCCCCCTTTTGTCCAGTTCCTCATCCCCTGCCTTGCTCCCTGCAGGTAATTTGAGGATGAGGGTCATGGAGGGAGAGAGCTGGGCACTGGTATGGTCAGTGGCTTGGTGGGGACATGTGTCCAACTCCTGGGAGGCCACTTTCTAGGACATAGAGAAAAGCATTTCTGGTAGGGCTGAGCAAACGCTCTAGGGCTGTGGTTGAGGGATCAAAGATGGGATGTTCTTGCAGTGGGGTGACACTGCCTACCCTCCTGCGCTGGCCCTGACAGCGGCCCCTTGGCCATCTTTTGCAGTGAACTCCCTTCTCCTAAAGGGCTGAAAACCTCATGCTTCTTCCCCAAAGAGTCTCTCCCAGTCTGACGCTGAAACACCCCGTCCTTCTGCTCCCCGGGAAGATCCGAAGGCAGTGATGGGAGCCCAAACCCCAGATCTACCAGCGTTTCAAGAGTAGCCTCGTGCCCCTTAACACCCCCTAACACGCACGTGCATCTGTAAAAAGGAAGCAGCGAGCCAGGAGGTCAAAAACTAGGGAAGAAAAGTAGAGGGGCTTTGTGCAACCGGTGTAAATATCAAACACAACACTGACTTGAGTTCCTCATGGCTGGGGACGCATGATCGAAGCACCACATCAGGGTCAGCAGCACCCACCAACTGTGGGACAGGAGATGACTCCGAGGGTTGCGCGGGGCTGACAGCAGCTCTCGTACCCATCCGGCTGATCTGTGCTTCAAGGACTGCCTCCGCTTGTACAGTCCATGGCAGCTAAACGCTCCTGGGGTTTCCCAAGCAGACATGTTGGAGTAAACCTCTTAAATTATTTATTTATTTATTTATTATTATTATTATATTTTTAATTGTATGTCAGATGGATGCAGGAGGTCACCATTACCAGTATTTATTTATTCTTTTTTTTTTTTTTAACAGTAAGTTATTTTTGGATTTATGTGTTTGTTTGAATGTATCCATGCCACTGTTCTCATGTAAAGATTTACAGCGCTGGCCCCCTCTCGTTGAGGTGGCTGGAGGTCACTCCTGCTGCCAATGTGTCCCTTTGTCTGCACCCTCTGGAGCAGGGCGGAGAGCGTGTGACAGACAGAGGGAAGCAGGGCAGAGCTGTTTCTCTGTTTTCACGTTAAAAGCTAGGGTTTTTCATTAGATTTGTGCAGGAATGCAATGGATGTGACCACAGGAACGGGTCTAGGACCTCACGGAGGTGACGGCAAGGGTCTGCTCGCTGGCCGGCTGAGCGACGGGGTGTTTGCAGTGCTGTAAGGGGAAGTCTCGCCCCGGTCCGTGCTCACGCCGGCTGGGTGCCAGCTGGCCGCCACCGCTGTTTCCTTTGGCTCCGCAGCCAGCGCACAACCTGAAACCGAGCTGCTCTGCACAGGCACCGCTGGTTTTCCTGGGAGGATGCCGTCGCTAGGACTCCCCTGCCGTGTTTATCGCTGCACAATGACCCACCCATGGAAAAACTAAAGAAATGAGACCGTGAGAGAGTGATCCATGGTGAAGATGCTTGCAAAATCCAGCCTCTGGTGACAGGACCTAACCAATTCTGTGTGTGTATGTGTACGTATATGTGCGTGTATATGTGCATATACATAGGAGTTTCCCTCAGTGGTGGTATTTATTTTTTAACTTATTTAAGATTTTTAGTACAACCTGGAATGTCACCCTCCCTGTCAGTGGACGACTGGGTTTTCTGTCAGTTTGCATAAAGCTCACGAGCTTTTCTGTCTCTGTGCCTTTTGCCAGCACTTTTTTTTTTTTTTTTTAACGTTGTTTTGCTCATTCATTGCTTTTACGGATTTTTGTTCTGCGTCCAGCATCTCAGATTGCTGCTGGCGCTCTCTGCAAAGAGCAGCGTTCACCTGGTGGAAAGGCAACTCGGTCATTTTGGTGTTGGTGAATCACTGCTTGCCTGCAGTCAGCAGCACGAGGGATGCCCAGGGCCGGCTGCAGCCTCAAGGCTTCAGGAAAATATCTCAGCCATTTTTTGGAGGCCCTATCTCAGAGGGCTTTGCTTTCCTCAAGCACAGAGGCTCTTTCTCACCCACGATTTTGTTTCCATCCTGCAAATGCCCCAGTTGCCCTTCCCCGGCAGAGCACGCGTCGCAGCACCCGCTCCCAAATGTCCCCCTGACCCCAGAGTCATCCTGTTGGCTCTGCCCCCTTCCCTGGACCTGCCTCGGCTCTGGGTTTGTCACACTGAGCGAGGCTCGTCCCACCTCTCCCAACCCCAGGGCTGGAGCCAGGCTCCAGAAAACCCAAGACAATCTCTGCAGGTTTGCTGAAAAGCAAAGATAGGGGTATTTCAAAACACTGTTGTGTTCGTTCTTTTCTTCATGGGTTACAGCACTCATCTGAGCTTTGCTTTATGTTGACTGCAACTTTTCTCAATGTTTTTGTTGTTTGGGGGGACTGAATTTGTACCAAACTTGTCTGCAACAGCCAATCACTGTTATTTTGCTATGCATTGTACATATATTGAACAGGCTGAGAGGACTTAGCCTCTATTTAATATTTATTTCTTCTATTTATTGAGCATAAATTTATAAAAAGCTATTTGGGTCTTGCCATTGGGTCCATGAAGGTAGGAGCCTTTGAGGTGTTGCCATATACACTGGAGAGAGGTTATCAGAGAGGTGAATTACTGAGGCTGTCACCTGCTGGCATGGAGGCATCTGGCAGACAAATTGGGCTCATTTGTAGCTCAACCACCAGTGATTTAGGGAGGAACCTCATTTAGATGGAGATGAGCCAGGCAGGGGGTAAAATACTCCATCTTCTTGGGCCAGCTTTTATTGAGAAATCACAACCCCCTGGAAAGGTGCTGGGCGTTCAGAGGTGACAGGCCAGCTGTGGCAGAGGAATAACCCTGCTCTTCCTCCTCCGTGCCGCGTAGGGCTGCTTGGATCGCCGAAGATCCCTGGAGATCTCTGATCTCCCACCACTGACCCCCTATTGGTTCTCCGGGTTATTGGGGGAAAGGGGTCTTGCTGCCCTTTCATCGATGTGAGGAAGGGTATAGGGTTGAAGTGACTTGCCGTGGTATCTACCGGGAAGCAAGGATATCCACCCAGCCCCATCCTGAGACACTTGTCCTCACGCCACGTCCTACTTTTCCCCCTTCCTTGAGCTTTGCGCCAGAACCAGTAGCTTTGCCCGGACGTGAGCTTGGGAAAGGTGGCCAGGACAGGAGTGGGGAGTTGTCTCTCCTGTCATCTCCAACCCGAGCCGGAGCTTGCTGCGAGCATCCCTCCCCTAGCTTTGAAAAAAGCATGGGATGTGCTAAAAATCACAGCCTGCCCCAGTGTCACTCCACCAACGCTGCAGCCGTTGTCCTCTTCACCCGAGTGGGAGGTGTTCGTGCTCCGAGGGCAGCGCTGCCTGGGCTGGCCGAGGGTGGATGTGACTCCGTCGTCGCCAGGCGAGTGCCCAGCGCTGGGTTATTCCCCTGGAGCTGGGCAGGAGCTGCCAGGTGCTCAGCCTTGGGCTATCAGGATATTTGAGAACGAGGCAGATTCAGGTGCCTAAGTGAAGACTTTGCCCTTTAGTGTCCCGTGGGGTTTTATTACCTCTGTACTAGAGAATAAATCATTCTCGTGACTTTTGCTGCTACCTGGAAGTTTGCACATGACCGGGAGTGTCTCCAAAGCACTGGTACATCCGCTCTTGTGGCAACAGCTTCATGGTCAAGCATCCTGACTTTTGGGCTATTGCCTAGAGAACAACACCCTGAACCTCACCAGCCCCAGGGCAGCTCTCTGCCTTCAAAACCCAGGGAATGAGAAGATTTAGAACAAAAGCCAAGACGTAAGAAAAGCCGTGAGGGAAACGGTGTCTCTGTTTTCTCGCCTGTTGGTCGATTCCTTACCAAATGACACTGGCGCATCTGTTCATTTGACTTCGTTGTAAAACTCCCTTTGCTCTCCATTGAAATGCATACTGTATTCTTTAGTCTTCCTGGGGTATTTGAGTTGTTAGCCTGGTTAGAAAAAGGGTTCCAATAAAGGTTCAGACAGTATTTCCTTCTCATCGCAGCCCTGTTTGTCATGTTCCTTTTGGATCCAACTGCGCTCGGTGGGATATTTTGGGTGGTTTCAGCTGCTCCGCAGGGAAGGGCATGTGCCTCTGCTCCCAGCTGCCGCGGACTGGCTGCTCGGGTCAGTTTTGGCTGAAGCCAAAAAAAGTTGTGGACTAGTATTTCTGGCAGCTCTCCCTTCCCTGCTGGGTCAGGCTTTCGCTGCCCTTTGCCAGGCACTTTGGATCCTCCTGCCCCGTTCAGGCGCTGGTAGCCCAAGCCAGAAATGCAGCTGGAGGTCACCGTTTTGGCTCGCTGGTGCTCTCCTCGGCGCCGTCCCCTTCCCTGCCTGCACAGCCCTCGCCCCAAGCCCCGCACGGTGCTCCCACGTTGCAGGGTCCCACCGCGGTCACCTCCTCGGCCGTCTTGGCAGGAGCCAGGACGTTCCCCTGTGAGCGACTGGGCGGTGGGGACTCTCCGGCACCCCAGATGATGCCACTTACCCTGGGGTGCTCCCCTGGACTGGCTGGAAGTCCCACAGGGGAGCAGTAGCACTGGACCAGGTCCCCACGCTGTTCCCAGTAGGGCTCAGATGGGCGCCCAGGAAGGGTCCGGCCGCAGCACGGACAAATCCTGGGGACATGGGGCAGCGTCCCCAGGTCACTCGGAGGCGAAGGGAGGCTGCGAGGCCACTTTGCTCCCCCCAGAGCTGGTGTCATGGGGCCGGCTCGGCGGCAGGAGGCAGCCTGGAGATTTGGAGTGACAACAGGAGCTAAATTGGGATGGCCCAGAGAGGGCGAGAGCCGGCAGCAGTGTGACTAATCGGGATAAACAAGGCGACAGGGAGGATTCCTGTCAGGGGAGGGAGGATGGCCCAGAGCTACGCGGGGAAACGTGGGACTGGAGATGTTGGGAGGTTCCTGGAAACACGGCAGGATCTTGGGACTGCCTGAAACTTCTTCGGAGCTCATTCCCCCTCTCCCTGTTGGCCATTGTTTGCCCAAGCGGGTGCAAAAGTGGGTGCTGGGGTGATCCCACTTTCTGGCCAAGGTGAGAGGTGCCCAGCCGAGCTCCGTGTGCGGCGATGTCCCCCAGGAGACCCTGCTGTCACCCTCGGGCAGCCCCCAGCCGGGCAGGGGCAGCGGGGCAAGACGAGGGGATGGGGGGGATGCTCTGCCCCTCCACCGGCAGCTGCTTCCCTGCACCCAGGGGTGCTCAGCTGGCACCTGGGACCTCACCTTGATCCCCAGGGAGACCTCCGTGATGCCCAGCTGACCCCACACATGGAGGGGATGAAGGTGCTGGGCACGGGGGAGCAGCCCTGCTCCGCGCCAAGGAGAGGCAGCTCCCTCCCCCAGCGATGCTGCGTGGGTGCAGCGTGATTAATGCCGTCAGAGTGACCAGTGGCTGAATCGCTGCGCGGCCTGTGCTGCATTAAAGTCTTCCTGCTGTAATTAATTCCATCAAGTCTATTAGAAAAATTGCAGATGCTGGAGAGAAGGAGCATGAGGCAGAGCCAGGAGGGAGGATGCGGCATGAGGAAGTGGTCCTGTATCCAGCATGACCCTCGCTGATGACATCCCATCCTCCGGCGCATCCCATCGCCCACCCGAGCCGTGCCTGGACCACCTCCGTGGGGAGCCCCTCTTTGCCACCAGGTACCCCCCAGCTTGCACGGTTGGGGCCGTGTCGCCCAGGTGGATGCTTGCCGGCAGCTCACCCGCCACCGCCGCCGCCGCCGCCGCCGCCGCACCTCTTCCCACGGCGCGCTGCTTGCTCCCCGCTGCTGCCCTGTAATTAGCCCTGCCGCCGCGCGGCTGTGATTACCGCCTCGCCCTGCCCGCGCACGGCAATTGCGGCAGGGCCTGGGCACGCGGTGGGGTGAGGAGGAGGAAGAGGAGGAGGAGGGCGAGGAGGAGGCGGGTGCTGAGAAGCGCCCCAAGGACCCTGCCCGACCTGCTGCCCGGGGTCCCTCTCCTTCCCGCGGTTAGGGGACGTTTCTCCGGGCCCGACCGGTGAAGGCGGCCGAGGAAGAAGGGCCGGAGAGGGACATCCCTCGGACCACGACTTTCCTCCTGCATCCCGCAGTCCCGCTCGCACCCGGGCTCCGTGGGCAGCCCCGGGTGGCTGAGGTGCTGCTGGCCACCAAAAGGGGTCCGTCCCCTGCCCCAGCAATCCCCCAAACACCCACCCGTGGGGTCCCAGTGCCCTCACGGCGCCGTGCTAGGGGTGCCACCGGTGACCCATTTCCCAGAACGGTGGGTTGCTCAGTGGCGAGGGGACACGTGGCTTTACAGTGAGGGGAGCATCCTGGCCCAGCCCAACCGAGGAGGGTTATTTTTAAGAGGTGACACTGGGGTGAAAGCAGCTGGGCCTGAGCTCGGGGGCTATTTTGGGCGGGTGGGCTGGGCGTAGGGTGGCGGGAGGGGGCGGCGGGGGCTGGGGCAGCTGCCGAAACACCGTGGCCCTGCGGCAGCCGGGATCCTTGGGCTGGCGGGAGAGGTCAGCTGCCGCAGCCCAGATTCTCCACGGCTGTTTCATCCTCTCCAAAATACTCGGCTGACAGGGCAGGAATTGCAAAACACACGCCCCCCCCCCCCCGCCTCCCAAATCCAATAAATAGCACTCGCCCGGCAGCCGGAAGGTTAGAGAAGTTTCTCGGCTCCGAGCTCAGGCATTTATTGCAGCTCTCGCCCGGGAGTGGCAGGCAAAGTCGCACATAAAGTGCTGGGGAGCAAGAGGGAAGAGATAAGCTTTTTAATCTCGGGATATTCGTTGTTGGGGGTTTTTTTTTCCCCTCTCCCACTGAGAAGTTTTATTTTCTTCTCCCGGGTCCCTGGGATCACAGCCAGACAGGAAGCATTTTCTCGCGGCCAGAGAGCTCCCTCCGTCCTTCCTGCGCTCCTCCGGCTCCCGGTGATTCAGCTCTGAATTGATTTTCTCTGTCGTCCTTCACCTGGTGCCGGGGAAGGAGGGGACCATCCCCGCGGCTCCCACCCGCAGCCGCACGATCCCGTCCCGCCTGGAGTGGATGCGTCTCCTCCGGGACAGGCTCCCCGGGCAAGTTTGCAGCCAGGAGCGGCCGCATAGAGGCTGAAGCTCTGTGGGAGAGCCCCGGGGACGCGCTCGGACCCCTCCGAAGAAAGCCATGGCCGACAGCCAGATGCCCTTCTCCTGCCATTACCCCAGCAGACGCAGCATCCGCGACCCTTTCCGGGAGCCCGGCTTGACCTCGCGCCTGCTGGACGATGATTTCGGCATGTCGCCCTTCCCCGGGGACCTGACGGCGGACTGGCCCGACTGGGCTCGACCCCGGCTTACCACTACCTGGCCGGGTCCCCTACGTGCCGGCATGGCCCGAGCCTCCACCATGGCCCCCGGTTACGGTTCCCGTTTCGGGGGGTACCCCGAGAGCCGCAGCCCCGTGCCTTTTCCCCGCGAGCCCTGGAAGGTGTGCGTCAACGTGCACAGCTTCAAACCCGAGGAGCTGACGGTCAAAACCAAGGATGGCTACGTTGAGGTGTCAGGTGAGAGTGAAGGTACCGGGGAGGAGAAGGACGGGACACGAAAAGCAGCTGGTCCTGCCCTGTCCGTGCCAGCTCAAGAAATTGCTGTGAAATGCAAAAAATCACCTTTATTTTAAGCCAGCGACGGCAGCCCCGTGGTCGTGAGCAGGGCCAGGGCTGCGGCACGGCTTTTGGGCAGTTTGGGGATGCCAGGGGGGGACCTGGCTCAGAAGCCGCGGTGGTTTGCTGCAAAAATGAAAAGGACGAGCCTCCTTTGGGGTAAATCTCCCCGCTTTCCGCCCTGGCCAGCCGGGGAGGCACTGCTGTGGCCGGCAGCACCCTGCAGCGAGCTGCCAAGAGGGGCCCCAGCTTGGCTCGGTTAATTATAGCCAGGGTGAGGCCAGCGCGGAGGGAGATTCCCTTTAAAGGGACCGAGAGAGAGGCAGCTCTGGTGCTGGGAAGAGAGGGGCAGCCGCCCCATGGCCCCCACCCCAACCCAGCCCCAAGAGACCCCAGCCTGGGGACGAGCCGGCCAGAAGAACATCCCTAAAAATTCAATTAATGGTAAAGACAGTGGGTGCGGGGTGTGCCGCATCTGGGGTGCCCACGGACACCCAGCCCCGAGCATCCTTTCAGCCCTACACCGACATCCCGCGTTACCCCCAAGTGCCCCAAGGAGGGGCTGGGGGCTGCCACGCAGCATGGCCCTGGGTATTTATTTGGGGCTCACGGCATCACCAGGGGGGGAAAACACAGGTCGGGGGGGTCCAGGCAGCTGCTGGTGTGGTTTTTAACTTCAGAGATGCTCCAGGCACAGGGACCCCCAGCCTGACAGCACGGTGGAGGGGAGCCCAGCCAGAGGAGCGGGACAAGGGGGAACGCTGCCACCTCCAAAGGTTTTATTACTTTTGGGGACTTTTTCTTAAGCCCCAGCTCTTGGCGGGCTGCGAGACCCCAGGCTCTGGCTGGAAATATGGGTGTGCTGTGTCCGGCATCTCCTTCTTCACTCCCTGAGCTCTCCCCAGAGGGAAGGGTTTGCACCGGCAAAGGCAGACGACTCCTCTGCAAACTTTCCTGTTGGGTTTTGTTGTTGTTTGTTGGGGAAAAAAATAATCTCCCGGTGAGATGGTGACGTGGGGTGTTGCCCTTCCCTGCAGGCAAACACGAGGAGCAGCAGGTGGAAGGAGGGATTGTCTCCAAGAACTTCACCAAGAAAATCCAGTAGGTACCAGCCGGCCCTGGGCTGTCCCCCCACCGAAGGGGCTGGGATGCAGGGGGGGGGGGGGGGGGAACGGGGGACGGGGCTGCCACATCCCCTTAACCAGCACCCAAATGTCGCTAGCCTGCTGTGGGACCCCAGGTCGCAGGCGGCACGGGGATGCCACCGGCGGCGAAGGGCTGAGCTTTGCCAGTCCCCACGCACAGGCTCGCACACGCAGGGACTCCTGCGCCTGTTTTCACCCCCCCCCCCCCCCCAAAATCTGCCCTTTTGCAGCAACGCGCCTGGCTGGTTCAGGCCACATGGTGATTTCCCGAGGGAGGTAAAAGAGAAGGAGGTCTTTTTCTGGGTGCTTTGTCAGTCTCCTCCGGGCCCGGGGCTGCGTTTGGAGCCAGCCGGGATGCAGGGAGCAGGAGGGGTGCAAGGAGCCAGGCTCATGGTGCCAGCACATCGCCCCGGCGTTCAGCAGGGCACGATGGGCTGACACCATCGTCCGCCTCAAAATACATCCCTGCGTGTGAATGTAAATATCTCTCTCTCTCTATCTGAATGATGTCAATTAGATTGCTATCGCGTTGACTCACCGCGATGGCTCACTTTGGCAACAACAACGGGAAAGGGCAGGGAGGAAAGGCGAGTCCGGAGGCAGGCGAGCCCCGACCGCAGCGCTTCACCCGTGCGGGGGCCAGACCCCCCAGCCACAGGGCTTGCGGGGTTAACCGGGAGAAACAGCAAAGCCCAGGGCATGGGAAGGGTTTCCTCGGCTGGCAGCAGCTCAGCTTTGCTTTTCCACCCCAAAGGAGCCCTGTGCATCCCAAACTCCCGTGGGAAAGCTGGGGCGAGCACCACGCTCCCTCCTGCTCGGCGCTGGGCAGCCGCGGTGGCTCCTTTTACGGGCAAGGCTCGCGGCTGACGCGGGCTGCGGCACGACGATGATTTACTCCCGCTTTTGCAGAAGCCCGGGCGGCACAAGCGGCGGGTGACATCCCGTCAAACACATCTGCCAGCGAGATTAAACAGAGCGCCCACAGGGGCCAGACCGGCCAGGAGGCCGCTTTAAATATCCCCAGCGCATTCCCGGGTGCTGCAGTAATAACAGAGGCTTTGCCGAAACCCCTCGCCGGGGCTGCTGGCTCGGCATCGGTGGTTCCCCACGTACCGGGGATCCTGCGTGGGCTTCCCAAGGCTCGACGTCCACCAGGGATGCGGCACGCTGCGAGCCGGCAGCGGAGCCGGCTCCTAAACCGTCTCATCTCTCCTTCCCTCCCGCAGGCTGCCCTACGAGGTGGACCCCATCACGGTCTTCGCCTCTTTGTCGCCGGAGGGGCTGCTGATCATCGAGGCACCCCAGATCCCCCCCTACCAGCCGTACAGCGAGGGCGGCTGCAGCAGCGAGATCCCCGTCGAGACCCAGGAGCCCACCTGTGCCTGACCGGCCACCCGCATCCCTCCCGCACCCCGGCATCCCTCCATCCCTCTCTCCTGTCCCCCCTTCCCGGACCCCCGCTTCCCCGGTCCCCTGCGGCACGGCGTCCCGACAGCCTCCGGCAAGGGTGATGGGTGCCGCTCGCAGGGACGGCAGCACCCGCCACCCCGCAGGGGGACCAAGAGAGCCGGGGCACGCGCGCTGGGTGCCAGGCCACTGTTCCCGAGGGCTTTCTAGCGGTCCGAGGCGCCGGTAGAGATTTCGTGCCCGTGGGGCTGAGCAGAACAGACGTCCTCGTTATGGTTATTTTTCGCTCCGAGGCGCTCCGACGGGATATTTATAACGATAGCAAAAAAAGGGCCCTTTTTTGTCTAAAATTGATGTGGAATCCCATAGCCATGTGTCTTTTCCTCCTCCGTGGGTTGGGTTTTTTTTTTAAACTACATCTCTGCAAAGGACGCACGTCCGGCGGCGGAGCTTGACGGCACGGCCTCCGTCCTGAGAAACGCAAACTGTCCGCGTGGCTTGAACATTGGTTTTGGTTTTGTTTTTTTTTTTTTTTTTTCTTTTTTTCCAAAGAGAATTTGTGCTTTTACTTGTCAGACTTGAGGAATAAAACCCAGTTGATGTTCTTAGCCTCCGCTTGTCTCGGCTGAGCCCGGCGGGGAGGGCGCAGGGCTGCGGGAGGGCGGCAGGGACGAGTGGGGATGCCACCCTGTGCCATCTCCTAGCCCAACATGGGGTCCTCCCCATGGGGAGAAGGAGAAGAGAGATGTGTGTGGATGTTTGCACTGATGGGCAGCTGAAGCATTTGCTCAAGGCTTTTCTGCCGCCTGTGAATGCCGAGTCCCGGCTAACGCTGTGCTTGGGAGGCACCGAGCCCGGCGAGGACCACGGGCTCATCCTTTCCTTACCCTCTTGATGGGTTGAGAACGTTTTTCCTGCTTGGGGATGCTAAATCAGCCTCTAAGCTGGGAAAGTTGGGTTTGCACCATCCCCATTTCCGTCTCACCCTGCCAGCTCCCCACCGGCAGCTCCGCAGGGAAGCACTTCCCAGCTAATTCACTGGCAGAGGTAACGGCAAATGGTTTCTGCTGGACTCTGGACACAGCCTTAAAACCATTCCCGGGGGCAAAGCACCGGGTAAGATTTGTTCGCATGCTGCAATGCCCAGGGTCGACAAAGCAGAGGTGCTGCTGGGCGGCAGGAGTTTTTCGATGGATCTGCGTGGCACCTGGACCGGGCACCCGGTTTTCCATGCCACCAGGACCTCAGAGTTAAAAATACAACCTCACATGCTTCGCTCCGTCTCATTTGGGATGCAGTTACCAACAACAGCCCCATCACGTGCTGTAAACCCCGGCCCCAGCGCTCGGGGGCCACGATGGTACCCGTACTCCAGGTCACAGAGGGGAACCGGAGGGCTCTCGCCCTGGTTTTGTATATTATATTTAATTTTCAACAGTTGTGATGAACCCTGGACCCCCAGGCGGTGCACAACACCCCCGTGCCTGTCGGCAGGAGCCAGCCCCGGGCTCAGCCATGACAGCTCTGCCAGGCGCAGCTGTGAGCACAGCAATTTTTATGAATAAAATATAATCCTTGAAATGTAATACCGACACCAGGATGGAAAGCAAAAAAGTCATGAGTCACAGCTCCAGCCCTGTGTCCTCATGCCACTTGGAGCCGTCGTGTCCCGTAGGTGACAGCTCTCCAGCACAAACTGTCCCTCCTCTTCCTCGCCCCTACAAAGAAGATTTACTTTTTTTCAGTCTTTTGAAAAAACATCCCCAGCCCCACAGAAGCGAGTGGCTCTGACCGTGCACCCCACGAGGAGTCCCCCGAGCAGGGCTGCAGGCACAGGGGACCAGCTACAATTCTGCTGGGGGCTGCAGGGGGGAAATTAGGCACAGCTGAGCCCCTCTCCCACCCCAGGGTATATGGGGATGTCCCCAGGCTGCAGCTGTACCAGTGCTGGGGCAAAGGGAATTCCAGGCTCAACTTTGGGGCTGCAGCACAGGTAAGGGCTGCTGTAGTCAGATGATGGCTCCCAGCTTTCCTTCCTGCTGATTGTGCAGTTTGGGGGAAGATTTTTTTTTTTTTTTCTTTAATCACTTTCTGTTTTATTTGGTTCTGCTTTCTGATTAATTCCTTAATAACGTCTTATAAAGACTGTCGTAAGATGCATTAGCAATAATTTCTTAATGGCTGAGGTTGGCATTGGCAATTAGCACTAAGGACCTCTTACACAAGCAGTGTGCTTTGTGCTTAGACCTGTGCAGCCAGCGGCTTCTCAAGCTGTTGGATTGTCTGGAGTATCATATACTAATGAAATAATTGTAAATGGAGATCTGCTTTTTTTTTTTTTTTTTTTTTCTCTTTTTTTTTTTTTTTAAAGCATGACCTCATTATTGAAGTGAAGGAGGTTTTAAAAACTGTGATCTCTACTGGTGTTTCTGCAAATGGAAAAATAAGTTTGGAAACACTGGGGCATTTCTGCATCAGTATCTCCCCTCTGTGTCTGAGGAGCATGGGTGGGAAATGTGAGTTTCTGGGGTACCAGGGTGCTGCAGAGCCAGGGCCAGCGGGGAGCGGGAGCCGTTTACTCATCCTCAGCCTGCGCGTGAGATAACGGCTTGAAGCCATTAGATCTGTAACGTGACGCTGTAACGGCCACTCCGCCAATTATATTACATTTCATGGGTTTATAGCAATTACACTGCATCGGGTGGTGTCATAACACATTACGGTTTATAGCTTAATATCGGCTCTAACAGGGAGATGCTGTGCGCGGGACGTGGCTGCGGGCGAGCATCCTCGGGGTGGGGAGGAGCGGGTCTCCCATGGATCTGACCCCAGGGCTGGCCAAGGGGGCTCGGGAGGGACTGAGACCAGGGGATGTGCATTTTGGGAGCCCTCTCGCAGGCGGGAGAAGGGGCAGGATTGTGTTTATCAGCAATTCACCTTGTACGGGGCACTCCAGCCACAGTAGCACCTCTCCGCTGGCTGTGTCCAAATCGCTCCGGGAGGCCAGTGCTCCCTTATTTCTCCTTCTGGAGCCGTGTTAGGCTTATCAATATCCACGTCATCCAAAGCCAAATGATTTTTACTGCTGAAGGAGGCAGAGGAGCCATCCTAATCAGCCCTTTCAAATCCTGCTCTCGGAGCAATGCCGATGCTGCTGGCACGGGGCCCTGCCCCTGGCCGGGGAGGAGAGAGGAGCAGATGTTTGAAAGATTTTCTTTTTTTTTTTCTTTCTAATAAATCAGTTCTGATAAAATACACGATCGCATCTGAAAGGGGCTGGTGTAATTAAGCAGTCAGATGCTGGGCAATTTACATTAGGCTCTCTGTTGCCAACGTGTGCCTTGCTTCCCCGGGCAGCAGCCGGAGCAAGGAGCGTGAGGGATGTGCCTGCTCCAGGGAGAGGAGATGCTGGGGTCGGCGCTGAGCTCGGAAATCCAGCAGCTCCTGATGCATCTCAGGACCAGGAGCTTGGAAGCTCGGCTCTAAGCCCTGGCAAAGCTCTCCTGGGCAGCCGGAGGGAAATGCAGGTGGTCCGTGCGGTCTTTTTTTTTTTTGGGGAAAGATTTTTCTAGCTTCTTCGCAGTGGTGATCCCTCCTGCAGCACAAGCGGGTGATTCCCAGTGCTGCAGACAGGGAGCTGGGATGGGCTGATGGGGAGGGCTCGAGGCTGGGAATTTAGGACCGTGAGATAAGGGGAAACTGGGAAACTGGCTCAGCACCATGAGATAAGGGGGCTGCATCATGGGAAACTGGCCTCGGGGGACCCGCCACCCCAACCAGCAGAAGGGCTGAAGGACGTGAAGAGATAAGGATAAGGTCACCGGAGCCCTGGGAGAGCTCGCCAGCAGGAGGATTGGTTTGCAGGAGGCTGAATAAACCTCTTGGCCGTGTCCTGCTGCTGAGGGGCCTCTGCCAGCACCACCGGCCCTCGGTAAAGCAGGGGCACGGGCCAGCGGGGCTGAGCAGTTTCTGAGCACCAGTTTACACCCCACTGGGGCCGGGCTGGGCGAGCACGTGGCTCTTCACGGGGCACCGGCTCCCAACCTGTCCCAGAGGATTTATTTTCCTAAAAAGGAAGCAAAAGCTGAATTGATTTATTTTGGTTGGCAGCATGTGGGTAAATAATCCACAAGAAGCTCCAGAGCTGTCCAGAAACACCAGGCATCTCCAGAGGCCCGGTTTCTTCTCCTAGAAGAACTGGGTTGGTCTTATTTTCTGACTCCCCAGCTCCTGTGGCAGGAGCCGGCTCGTGCCCGGGCAGAGCCGTGGCCAGCGGCCAGCACAGCAGCTCCCAAACCTGTATCCAGCTCTGTTCTGGGCAAGCATCGCTTTTGCATCCATCCATCCGTGCCCGTGGCTCGGGACATGCTTCTCGCTGGCTCGCCCTGCGGAGATGCACTTGATGTCTCTCGCTTGCTCCCGGCTGTTGGATCATGCTGAGGGGTCCTCGGGTGGCCACAGAGACCCTTTTTTTGGCTGATGGGGATGTTTGTGTTTTCCAGCCGCTCCGGGAGCCGCTCTGAGCCGCACATGTGCCATGGGCATGCAGAGGCTCAGCTTGTTTTCCTCCAGCATCCCCCCGGTGCTGCAGTCCTCCCTTTGACACCCCCACCCCCCTCCCAAGGCGATGTGCAGCTCTTCAGGCTCTCGCTTGGCAGCTGGGTCTTATTCCTGCAGATTATCTATCTAGGTTTGCACAGAGGGGTTGATACAACGCTTCTGGGTGTTTTTTCCTTCCGAGAGTCCTCTGGAGCATCCCTGGCTCCCTGAGGGTTTCTCACACAAACCTGGGCCCCTTTGGTACAAGCCAGTTCCTTTTTCCCCCAGAGAATATCCTGTAACCATCCAGGTGTTTCTCTGCTAAAGTCGAGGTCATTTGGGGTTTTTCGTGTTTCTCTTTGGGAGTTTCTCTTCTGTTGGAGATTTTGCTTTGTTGTGATTTTGGTCTCTACTTTGCAAAGCAAATATCATCTGCTTTATTTTGGGTGTCTCCAATGGGAAGACTTTGCCACACGATGGCTGAGGGGACATAGAAGCGAAAACTTTCTTTTTCTCTAATGAAAGAACTTAGTGTCATAGAAATAACCCACTCTGGCTGACCAGACGGCCTTTCTGTCTCTTAAATCAAAGGCCGGGAAGTTCAGCAGGAGCTCCTGGCCACGAACCGGCACGACCACCCCTGGGAGCAGACCAAGAAGTTTCCTGAAGCTTTGCCCATCCCAGTAGAGAGAAAGGGAGGATAAACCTCTGTAGATAAAGCAATGCCGGTGGGATAAACCTCTGTAGATAAAGCAATGCCGATGGGACGTTACAGCGTTGTGTTTTGGATGCTTCTGCCCGTACCCATCTCGGAAGGGGACTGGGGGTGCTTTGAGGCTCAAGGCCGGTGACCCCCACCAGCAGCACGGCCCCTGCGGGTGGACAGTGTGGGTGACCGTGGGGTTAAGCATCACTAACCCCTTCACGGAGCAGCAGCTGCCTCCGGGCACTGTGACATCTTGTAGCCATGAATTCCTCCCTCGAATAATGAGCTGTAGCTGGAGGGAAGGAGAGTTTTCTTCTATTTGTTTTCTTTTGTCAATCTTTAAACCCGGTTGCAAACGCTGCTGGTAATTAAGGGCCGTCTTGCCATTAGGGTGATGTGCTGAAGTGCAACCTCCTGCTCCCAGCCAGATGCTCCACAGCAAGCCCATCCTGGAGGAGAGGCAAATTTTGTCTTCATTTTCTTCTTTCATATTGCAACAAAAAGCTTCCTATCCTAGGTGGCCTTGGAAATCTCTCCTTATTAAAGACCTCCTTGAAACGTATTATAACAGCCAAGGAGGGTGGTTATGAAGCACAAAAAGCCTGCGGAAGAGCTCATTAAAACAATAAATTACAACTAATTAGAATAAATCAAGCTAAATCATCTCCAGCGTGAAGGTAAAATGAGGTGTGAGTGAGGGTTTTTAATATGGCTGGTGCTAATCCCAGGCTCCTCTTTAAAGTGATGGTGAGTCCTGCTGCAGCGACGATCCCGCTGCTGGGACCGGGGCAGAAAACAGACCCAGACAAAGGCGAGGGGAAAGCGGAGCTAATGGGATTTTTAATTGTTTCCTGATCTGAGCTGCCTCTCTGTAATTGCAGTGGGTTTGGGGGTAGTGCAGCATCTGCAGTGGCTCACAGAGGGGCAGGCACAGGTTGAGGTGCTTGGGTTTGCTCACTTTGGGTTTTTTTCCTCTTTAATTTGCGATGTGCAAAGTGGCTGTGGGGTTTTGTTCCTCCCTGTCATATCACTTCATCACGCGCAGCCACAGCTAAATGACTTCTCTGCATAATTAGCGGTGAGATCATCACGACCGCCTTGGCTTGGAGTCATTTCTCCTCCGATCTCCAAAGAGCTGCTAAACACAAGGGAGAGGAGGGAGGTGCGTGTGGGGAGACGGCAGGATGGGTGCCCTGCT
Organism: Astur gentilis; assembly: GCF_929443795.1. Taxonomy (NCBI): domain Eukaryota; kingdom Metazoa; phylum Chordata; class Aves; order Accipitriformes; family Accipitridae; genus Astur; species Astur gentilis. Next base: position 4,051,412 of record NC_064886.1, read on the forward strand.
TATGCCCAGGCAGCCCCAGAGATGGGTGCTGGAGGGGGACACCTTGGACCCCTGCACCAGCTAAGGGAGGTTTGGGAGATCTTGCTGTCCTCCTCAATGACAACGCTCGAGCCGAAGGTCCCAGGAAGCAAAGACCAGCATCACCAGCCTGACCCATGGCGAGGAAGGGGCTCACCACCAGCGGGGCGCTGGGGAAAGCCTTCTGCAATGTGTTAAACGCCCACGTAGGACATCATTGACCAGAAGGTCTTTGAGCTGCCAAAGCAAAAGGTTTCCTGCTGAAATGAGTGAACCGCTTCTGAAAGCACCTGGAAGTGGGCTCAGCTCTTGAGAACGCGGAGCCCAGAGCCAGCACCGGCGCTGGTGCCACAGCCAAGGTCAGTGGTAACGCTGCTGAGAGAGCATGGCTTGAGCCTTCCTGCCGGCTGCTTCCCTCCAAGGGGTGAGCACTACTGCCAGTGCTGGAGAAATGTATTAGTTTCATTAAGCTTAAATGATTAGCTCCAGGTCTTGATAATGATGCTTAATGGATCTAATATTTTTTTGGTGATTATGCTGTTGTATACAGCGGTGTATATCATTAATAACCTTCTTCAGACCTCCTTGCTTTCACTGTCACTAATTATGTTCAAGCCCTTCTTATGCCTAAGCCCAATTAGCTGCCTATAAAGAGGCTTTAACCCATGAAGAATGCCCGGCTGTGCCGGGAGGCAGATGCTGATGTCTTGGGTTACTGGGCAGAAGAATGCTGGGATTTGGCCCCAGGAGCCATGGGCTGGATCCTGCAGGGTGGTCAGGGCAGCCACGGTGGTTGCTTCTTTCTGCAGGAGGTGGTGGAAAGCCTCGGGGCAGCTCTGCTCTGTTTAAAACCCCTTTCTCAGTCACCTCGAGTTCTAGAAGGGGGGTTGACAGCAGCCAGGGCTGCCCCACGCCCCAGGTTTTATCACCTATTGGTGTCCAAAGGGAGATGATGGACAGTAGGAGAAGGTGGTGAAGTCAAACACCGCTCACTGTTTTTCCCAGGGGGTGATAATGAACACATCAAGGATTCAGTGTTTTCTCAGGGAAGGTCTACCTAAACCCGGGACTCTCCTGTTATCGCTAGATCAAACCTGTGTGGTCCTGATGCTGGATGCAGCTGGGTGGAAGAAGGAGCATTGCCTCCGTCTCCAAACTCTCCCTGAAATGTGCTGTCGCCCTTGGGAGGAGTAACCAGGCTTGGCTGCTTCTCTGCTCCTCCCTGTCCGTGCCTCCTTCCCATCCCCCTGCGTGTTGATTAATCCATTAGGATTAACCTCTCTTTAACTCCTTGATTAGCTGCATTTTAAAACTCCATTTGTTTTCCTTTTTCCATCAAGCCAGAGCCAAAAAAAGAGGCCAATTTGCAGCGATACTGATTTACTGCAATTTCTGAAAATCAGGGTGAGCGCTGGGAAGGCGTGCTCGGCATTTCAACTCCTCCCCGGCGAGCTGCAAGAGGCTCCCTCCGGCAGGAGCCAACTTTGGGAAGAACGTGACAGAAACAGCACCTACCTGAGTTCCCAGGGCTGTTTTCTGTTGGTATCGGTGCAAACCTGGACGATGCATCCTGCATTTCAAGGACTGAAAATGTCCTGGCCCCTACCTCGGGGAAACTGAGGCCCTCATGAAGCGACACGCATGGGCTAGCGAGGCTGATCCTTAGCCCTTAGGATGGCTTTTTGGTCCCCTGGGGACATCCATTTCTCCACTCAAAATGTCCTTGACTTCCCTGAACTGCGCACTGCAGGAATTTCTCAAGATGGGGCTTCGTGTTTTAGGATCACACGGGGCAGTAACTTCATCGTTTGGCCTCATCCAGACCTGATTTGCCAGGTGTAGACCCAGTCCTGGGTTTACTGAACCTGAGTTCAGCCCATGACCTCGGTGAGCTGCCAGACCCCTCCAGAGTCCAGGGGTGTCTGACGACAAAAGCTTTGCCCTTCTGTGCTGGGAGCTTGGCTTGGCTTTGCCTGCGAAGCTGGGGCAGCTGCCTTCCTCTGCCATGCAGGAGCCACGTGGGGAAAAAAAACGTTAATATCTTCAAAACCAAGCAAACCCACTGGATTTGAAACAAAATCTCCACCTGTCTTTCCCTTCCCAGTGTGTCTCCTGGGAAGGAGTGACTCCCTCTCCATGCCCAGGGCTGTCTCAGGGAGCGGCCAGTCGCCGCGTGTCCCATCTCTTGTTGGGCACAGATCATCCCCTTGATGAACTGGCTGCTCCAGAGTCATTCCTGCTGTATTTATGTGATCATTAAGCTTTAAGGCGACTAACGCTAACCACCCGCTGACCTGCGCTAACCCTTCAATTCATTCTTCAGTCACTTCTCTGGCTGTGAATCAATGTCTGAGCTCGGGCGCTTTCAGAAGCGGTCGGTGGGGCTGGAGGGGAGCGGCACGCCGGGATGCACGGAGGCTCTGACTCTCCCTGTCCCTCCTTGGCAGAGGGACAAACAGCTTTCACAAGGCTGGAGAAATTGGCTGAGCTGTGTTTCACTGGCCATAGGAGTTTGCCCCATGATTAGGGGATCCGCTTATGCAGGCAGGGGTTGAGGGTCTAGCCCAGACCTCAGCAAAGCCAAGGCTTAGAGCTGGGATCTGGAGTGTTTTTCTCACCTGGCCGATAGCTGGGACCAAGGGCCAGCTGAGAGTCTCCCCTGGGGCTGGGGCACTGAAGGAGACGGCTTGTGCTGGTACCAAAACCCCTCTCCTATGGAGGTGGATTTTGGGGTTGGCTGTCTGCAAGGAGCAGCTTTCCTTGCAGCGGTTTGGGGTATCTAAGAAGAGCTGAGTGCAGCAGGGACATCACTAGAACCCTTCTCTTCCAGGCTGCCCACTTGCAGGATGCTTATAAGTGACCTTTGAGATTTCTCTAAAGTTTTGGAGTAGCTCAATGTGTTTCTAAGCTATTTTGGAGCACTTGAGTGGGAAATACGTGTCATGCACACGTTGACCTGTGTGCACCCATATGCAACAGCCTGTGGGTTCAAGTGTTTAGGAAAGCAGGTTCAAAGCTCTGCAAGGGAATCTTCTTCCCATTACTGAAGCAAAACAAGGCAAAATCAAGCAGAGGGCTTTGCCTCACAGGACTGCGGTGCCCGAAGCTGGGCTCGCCTGTACGGGTCGTGTTGAAACTAGGAAAGTCTCTTGGGAGCTGTCTGTAACCTGTCAAAATATATTATAAGCTGCAGTTGAGGTTTTAAAAGCTTCACATTGATGCACAATTTAGGGGAAGCTTCTTGCATTTCTATAGCTATACAACAAGATTTTCTGAAATTGCAATGATATGAGAAAATGTCTTTTAAAGTGGCACCCAGATGGCAGGAGGAAATTGTGCTGTTCGAATTCTCTTCAGATAAATTGAAGCTAAAGGGACGCTAAAAATTTTATAGGTTTTTTTTTTCCCCCCCTTCCACCACCTGCTACTGAAACCACACAAGAGGAGTCATCAACAGAGCAAGTGAGATCCTTACGGTGTACCGCTTAAGAAACGGCCTCATCTCAATCCTGCATATGACGGCAATTAACACTGAGAGATCCCCAAACCTGGCAGTGTCAAGTCTGGGCTCCTCACCTCCTCCTCTGCAGAGGCTGGGGAGCAGGAGAGGTTGCAGGATTCGGGTTCCTCGGGACCTTTGTGTGACCACGGCGTGAGCCCAGAGCAACGCGGGAGAGGCTGTCGGACCCAGCAGAGCGACAGCTCTGGGGATGTGCGCGAGATGCTGCTCCTCAGAATAAGCCTCGCCATAAAATTAAGAGTCCAGGTCAATGCAGGCAACCTTTGTGGTAACAAACCTCCCTACCCGCTCCCTGGGAAGGTGGCTTTCAGGGCTGGGATTTCTGCGGCAGGGGGGGGGGGGGGGGGTTGCCCAAGCCCATTTCTAAGCAAAGAGAAAAGAATCGTAGGCAAACGCCGAGTGTCAGGGCTCAGCCTTGGGGTTTGCAGTGTAAGCGAGATGCAATGGCTGGAGCTGTATTTCTCTTTGGAAAGCTACCTCCCCCAGGATGCATAGATTCCCAAATGTAAGAATGAAGCATTTGGCTATAAATTTACCCTAACGCCAGCCATCCCCAGGGCTGTGCTGCTTTTGGGACAGACTCTGTCCCCCTGGCTTTGAGATGATGCTGTGGAGCCTCCCTGGCATCATTCTGTGGGGCAGCAGGCATTTATCTCGCAGGATTTTTTTCTTTTTCCCCCTCCTTGGTATTCACAAGCAAGCAGCATTTTAGCTCCTGAGCTAAATATGTCACTTTGTCTTGTAGTGGCTGCCAGGTTTTAAAATGCTGGCAACTTGCGAAAGCACTGAGAGGACAAATGCCAATAGTTACGCACCCGTCTTTACTCAAGGAAGAACTGGGCTTTGTGGCTTTTTGTTTTTGTTTTGAAAGTAAAATTAGTGTGTTTACCCCTGTGGTTTACTTAAGCTGTTAGTCATGGCAAAAGAAACATGTGCGGGCTGGTTTGTCTCCTCTGACCGGTCTCGCTTCTCTGGGGTGGGCTGGGGTGCTCAGGGGAGACCGTGAGCAATAGCAGCAAATATGCAAACATTGTTGTGTTGCCTCCCAGGAGAATGTGCTGGGGATGACAGGAGAGCAGCACCGGAGCTCTCGGGAAGCCTTTTCCCTGTCCGTACCTCCCTCCTGGCTCGTGCCGGCAAACACCGATGGGGCAAGAAGCCATGGTGCCTGAGCAGAAACTGCTGGGTGAGAAACTGCTGCTTTAGCCCCGTTCAAGCCTGGTCTGCGTGGGGCAGCTGTCCCTTCAGCCCATCTCCGGGCAAGCTTTTTTTTTTTTACGTACACATTGTGGCAGATGGGTCCATCCAGCAGGCAGGGTGAAGCTCCCGATGGGTGGTGAGATGTCTTTGTGCGTAAAGTGAAATGGAGGTCGCAGGTGGGGCATGTTGCTGTGGTTTTTTCCAGTGTAGCGGAGCACTTCCCAGCTGGGATCTGGCTTAAGTTTTGGGAGAAGAGATCTTGGGTGAGATCCCAGCAGTTATTTCAATGGACTGAGCCCGCAGGGAGCACCTGCTCGCCAGCAGCATGGGCTTTCCAACACCCAGCAGAGCTGCAGAAAGCCGTGAGGGCTGGGGCTAGGTATTTTTAAACAACCTTGGCCGGGCAGGCTTTGCCAGAGCGCTGCCTTTTCTTGTTATCTCTTCCTGCAATTACAGAATGATTCAGTGACAGCTATCCTGCGGTTTAATGCAAGAAGCTTCCTGCAGGTACGGTGTGTGTAACACACAGCAATGCTTTCTGATATGACACGGTACTGTCTCGTGTTATCACAGCTTGAGATGTTCAGCAAATAATCCGAATCTTTCCTTCAAACGCCAGGTTATTTTGGAGGGGGGTAGTCATATTACCTATTATACTCGTGAAAACAGATAATAATAGTAATACCATTTGGTGGAGCGCTGTTAATGCAACAAGGCTGTCACTTGTCACCAACAATGCTGTGTGTGGCAGCCTGTTAAAAAGAAAGTCAAAACAAGGCTGGCAGCAGCCAGCCTGAGCGCATCGCCGTTGCTGCCAGGGCTCTGCGAGCACGATTGTGTTTCCTCCATGCCGGAGCCGGCAAGGATGTTCTGTACCGCAGAGCTATGCTGGTTTGGCTGGTGCAGCCCATGACGCACTCGCCGGTAGGGCAGTGGTGGTGTCCTGGCGTGCTGTGGCTCGTAGGGACACCGGCAGCGCTACCCCAGGTCTCACGTTCATGAGTCGTCGTCTTGTTTTTGGCAGAGATGCTCGCCCCGAGCTGGGCTGAGCCTGCCCTTGCCGCCCGCCTGTCTTGCTGTGTGAGCTCGCTCCCTCCTGAATCCATGTGCTGCTTAGAGGCTGGTCTTGTCCGATGGATCCCAGATTTCTGTTGGGGTCAGTGGATGCTAAATCCGTCCCATGGGATGTGCGGGGTGCAGAAGGAGCGGTGGGCGTGTGAGCCCCTCAGCTTTCATCCCGCAGGATGGGCAGATGCTGCATCACCCCGATGCCCGGGCACAGCATCGGCTTGTGGCTGGTGGTACCGGGCACTCATCTTTCTCCCCGCTCTTTCCTTTAAAAAGGATATTTCAAATGTAAAAGCAATGTGAAGACAGACAGTTACACGTCTGGAAATGTATCATGAATGTAATAAGGGTATGAGAAGGTTTTTGTAGGAATTAATCTCCACTGTATTTGCTCCACAGCGAGCCGTAAACTTTGCAGGGTCACAAAAGTATCTTATTTTTTCTCTTGAGGAATTTCAGCACTAACCCAGTGCATGCTTCCCCCAGCTGCTGCCCCGTTCTTCGTTAGGGGCTTCAGAACCCGCCCATAAGCAGAGCCTGCTGTGGGCGGGAGGATGCTCGCTGCATCCGCAACGAGAGCCACAGCAAAACCCTCCCCAAGCCTCAACAACTTCAGCATTTTCTTTTTATAATGGAATGGAGAACAGAAAGATCTGCAGAAGTGAAATGTCTCTCTCAAATCATCAGGTTATTTTTATGTGCATCTATATTTTCTTATGTGTGTGTAAATAACTCCCCCACATGCATACTTTTATCTCAAGGAGTGAAATAAAAATAGCTGGAGATTGAAAGGGGAGCAGGCGAGGGGGCGGTTGTGCTTTTCGGAAGACTCCCTTCAAGGTTCGGAAACGGCGAAGCTGTGGTGATAACGTGATCTGACAAAACCTCAGCTTCTCCAGGCCTGTGAGGAATGGTGTTAATGAAAGAGATCTTAATGACTTTCCCTCTACGTTTCAATTTATTCTAACAAGCCGCAGCCAGGAGCGCAGACTCAGTGTTGCACTTGAGGAAGTTTTGACAAGCTCCGAGGAGCCGACTGCACGCATGCCGGGAATTGCTGCTCAGGGGCTCGGAAAAATAACCCCCATCCCGCAGATGCAGGGATGGTACGGAGGGATCCACCGCCTCTCTGGGCTGATGGCAGCGCTTGCTTTGCCTTCTCCAGCCACGGAGCCCGGCTGTTTTCCCATGCCAAGCCCCAGCCCTGCTCCTCTTTCCAAACCTTCCTGGTCGGCAAGCCCAGGTTGGGCAAGTCACAGGGGAGATGCTGCGTGATGCTGGAGGAGAAGAGGAATGTGCTGCAGCTTGGTACAGATGTTGTATAGGGTCTTATTTCATTTCTTCCCTCCTCTAAGTAGGACAGCAGCAAGGAGAGATTTCTGACAGCTTGAGCTTTGCGAAGAGGGGAGGAAATTTCCTTAGGGAACGCAAAAAGGGGAGGGTTATGTGGTCTGGCAAAGCTGGTGCTGCACAACCCAGAGCCTTGCGTGCCTCAGCTTAGGATCATTCATTGCCACTGCTTCTTTTTTTTTTTTTTTTTTTTTTTTTTTATAACAAAAGAAGGGTTATGAAATACTTTGATGTGGGAAGCTGTGTGGCTGGATGGCAGCGTGCATGGGACAGGGTGACGTTTGTCTGGGCTGGGCCCCTCTGACCCTCAGCACCAAAGAGCCAGAGCGTGTTTGGCAGGACGGGACATATCCAGTGCCCATCACGGCGCTGGAGCTCAAACTACACCAGCTGAACTTTGGCCGAAGCCTTGCCCTCAGAAATAAAACCATCGTGTCTAATAATACCCGGGCTGTAACCTGCTCCCGGCGAGCCTCTGCCAGCTGCTGCGGACGAGTCATCGAGACGCAGCATCGTGCAAAGTCACCGTCCCTGTCCTCACTGGCGGCGCTGAGGTCCCATGGGACATGCATGTCCCCTCTCCCAGCTGTTCCCTTGGGGTCCTTATGGGGGTGGGAGTAACCAGACCTGGCATGGGTAAAGTCGCCTCCTCCTCCTCCTCCACTTCGGGAAAATGCTGGGAGGATTTCTAAATGCCTCCATTTGGCAGCTAATCCCCACCATCCCAGTAACACGCTGGAAGTTGATCTGAAGAAAGTTCAAGGCTTCTGTCCCTATAAATTGCATTGTTGATCATCGTCCCCTGTACAGCATCTCCCAGCTGCTGCTGATCTCCGATCTATTAATCCCCAGCAAGGCTGGTGCTGGGTGCAGGTGGGAGATGATGTGTTGAGAAAAGCTGAATAAATTATCATTATTCTTTTCTTGTAACCTACCTGGCTCCCACAACGCCCATGCTGCACCCTGCCATGGTCCCAGTATCAAAGCAAGTGCTGGGGTGTTGGCACAGGGACCCAGGCAACCCCCAAATGGCTTCTGCAATCATTTGTGCCTTCGGTGTTCCGTGCATGGGCCTGTATGCTGGGGGAGTTTACAGGTAATGTCTGGCAAAGGCACGTTGTTTTTAAAGCCAGCTCCTGGGGGGGTTGGCAATGTCCCACGAACCTCTTGCTGAGCTAGTTCCTGGCAGTCACAGAGGTGGGACAGCATGGTGAGGGGCAGCATGGCCTTTGGTAGCAAAGCATTGCCCAGCTCCAAGCTTTGGGCACAGGTTTGCACGGTGCACTGAATTCCAGAGCTGCTTTTGGTCCAGAGCAGCTCTGGTTGCTGTCATCAGGGCTGGTCAGACCGTGGCCAAGCTGCCGGGTGCAGTTTTGGTGGTGGCCTCTCCCCGTTGACAGCCGGAGCTGTTCCCTCTGTAGCAAAGCTGTTGTCAGTGCAAATGTAAGTCATTTGTTTGGGGGTCTTTTTGCAAAAACGACTTTCTCAGCAGCGCCTTCTTCCCATGGCAGAGGGCGAAGCCCTGCCACGGTGGGAGGAAAGCAGGCAACAATCGGGTTTTGGCTCTTTTGGCAAGCGGCAGCATCCCTTTCCCCTCCTCACCCACGTTGCATCGGCGCTGTGAAGACACTTCTCGTTTAAATGGTGTGTGCCCACAGCTCCTCTGAGTCACAGTTGTTAGCAGAAATCTCATACTTCTTCATTTTTTTTCAAGTACAAATGTCTTTGGAAAAGGGCATTAAATAAAACACTTGACTGAGGTCCCAGTGGTGACTAATTCCCATGGTACGCCCCGCTCCAGAGTTAATCCTGCTGAGCTCACTGCAGGCTGGGGGTTTGCAGAGATCCTTGCAGGCAGAGGAGCAAAGAAAAAGCTGAACATTGCACAAGAAGAGCTTGAAAGGGGCAGGCGCTGGCTGTGGCGGTGGCACGGTGGGGACAAATGCCAGCACCCTCCCTCTGGATGCTGGCATTTCCTGGGGAGCGCTTCGGTGTGAGCTGTGCAAAGCATGGGGTGTATCAAAACCTAAAGCTTCTTGCCCAAAAGTTGCTGGAAAGGTTTGAGGAAGGGGGAAAACCCCTCTCCGTGGAAGAGCTAGGAGGGGATTTTGCCCCAGCAGAGACGTTCCCTGTCAAGGAGGTGGCAGCTTGGAGGACTCAAAAAAGGCGACTGTAAATCTGTATTTGTAAACATGCTGCCTCCCACCAAACAAAAACTGGCAAACCCAGAGCTCTGCTGAACAATTAACCCTCCCAAGCACACCTTCCAGGCACCTTGTGAACACCCAACACCCAAATCACACAAAAGCCCCCGCGGCTGCAGCAGCAATGCTGGGGAGAACCAGTAACCACCCGGGGACCCCAGTGCCAAACCACAGCCCCCAGCAAACCTTCCCTGTAAGTCCCTCTGGGCTCAGAGGAGACGGATAAGCGCGAATGTCCCGAGGGGCAGGATGGGACTGTTGGTGGGACCGACCTCGCCATGCAGCCAGAGCCGAGCGCTGCCGTTGCTCTGTGCCGGATGGCTCTGCACAGCCACGCCGGCCACCTCCGCAAAACAACCCCGGCTTTGTTTGCTGCTTGGGTACCAGCTGAAAACACAATCTTTGTAGGGGACTTTTGCAAGATGAAGCAGCTCTTCCTCCAGCTCTGCTCTCCCCCTCTCTACCTTGAAAGCCCCAGGAGCTGCAGAGCAGGAGGCAGCCTGTGCGCACCGACGACGAAACGGCTGCAGGACTGGGCATAACTAATTAGAATCTCTATAAAATGACATCTATTTCCACAGATGGGAAGCTGCTTCCCCTTTTTATGGCTGCTTCAGTTAATTAGTTATCTCGGAGGTTGCATTTGCATTCCCGGCTTTGTGAAATACCCTTTTGTTAACTACTTTTCATATACTTTTATGAAGTCGGCCTCTGAAACGGGCTCATTTATCTCACCAGTGACAGGCTGAGAGGCTTGCCCAGAGCTGCGTGCCAGATGCCGGGATTGTAAAATAATGTTTGGCTTGTCTGGTGTTTGGAAAGGAGACAGAAGGTGCAGGGCTGCGAGAGGAAAGTCCCAGGCTGCTAAAGCCAAGGACTGGATCTTGACAACTTCTAAAAAAATGTCCGATCTGTTGCTTTTGGGCAGCTTGCAGGAGCCAGGGAGGATGCTCTTGTCACCAGCCCTGGGCTTGGATATCTCCATCCTCATCCGATGGGAGCGGGGTGTGAGCGTCCAATCTTCTCGAGCTTTATCTGCTGCATCCCTCTTCCAGCAGCGTTGGGTGTGTGCCTATCCCCGTGGGCAGGGAGGGCTCCTGGGGACCCCCCCCCCACGGCGCCGATCGGCGCCGTGGGGGGGGGTCCCCAGGAGCCCTCCCTGCCCACGGGGAGCCTGGGGACACCCTAAAGCCGCTGCTCCACCTGAGCCTGCTCCAGCCACTTTGCACACTTACCCTCCATTAGCGAGATTACGAGCAACAGCAGCGCTCATCGATCACCGTCATTATTGCTAGGAAATGTTTGCAAAATCAATGTTTCCTCTGTAGCGTAAGCAATCGGGGCTTTTGTTGGGCACGTTTCTGCCATAAAGAGTGGAAAAAGCTGGATAACTGCAAAATACGATGCAACAGATTTCCTCATTCCTGGCGGCACAGCTACCTTCTCTCTGTGCAAGCCTCTGCAAACACTTGAAGCAACCCAGCACGCTACGGCATGCACTGCAGTACGGGGCGGGGGGGGAACCTTCCCAGGCCACTTACATGTGTTTAGGGACCATGCGAGATGCCCGCAGGCGTTACTGCAGGTGATATTTCCATTTGCCTTCCCCTCGCACCTACTGTTCCGCACCGGTGATGCGTGAACATTGCTAAATGCCCAAAATAGGGCAGAGGAATTGGGCATGCGCTGCTGGTGGTGCTGGATTTGTGCTTTCAGCAGGTTCTGGTGCTTTATGCATTGTGGTCAGCGTGCTCGGGCCATGAAGCCCTACACTGGGGGGCCATGGCTGGGTGGGCTTGGCTGCTCTGGGGCATTTTCTAGGGACCCTGAGGGATGTTACGTTGAAAAAAGGGAATCCTGCCACGGGTTCAGCCATTCCTCCATTCCAGGAGAGTTTTTTTGGTGACGAGAAACCATACCTTTAAACTCAAACTTTGAAAATTCAGAGCACAGCCCAATTGTTGGGGAAGAAATAAAGCCCAAAATATGTAAATCTCTTTATTTTCTGCACCACTGAGTTTGTATTGGCCTGTTAGTTGACAGTCCTGAAGGTATCCGCTGGGATACAACTATTATACATCCAAACTGTCACAAATGGAAACATCGCTTTGAAAGACAAAGGGTAATTTATTGAGAAAAGGGTGTCATTTAGGTGGAAGGACGGAAGGAAGAGAGACAGTCGCTGCAGAACTGCCAAGAGAGAATACCAGATCCGCTGATAGTCAGGGAACAGCTTTGAATTTCCAAGGCTGCCCTTGAGGGATAAGAAAATAAAAGCTAAGGACAAAAAAAAAAAAAAAAAAAAAAAGAAGTCTTAAATACAGTGACAGCAGAAACCTGAAGGATCACAGTGAAAAATGAGACTTTCTCCTCTCTAACAATAACCGAGAAAAAGATAGCAATGTAATTTGTAAAAGCTGTTAAATTGCCACCAAAAATTGTAAGCTGGATGGAGAAATGACACAGAAGGAAAAAAGAAACAAATGCATACCTGTCGTTCCCAGAATATTGCTTGAAAATGGGACTAGATGATGAACAGGGTGGAGGAGAAATGGAGCTGAGGAAGGAAAGAGCTGGGAGAAGTCACCTAGCTCAGCTGGGTGACAGGAGCTGGTCACTACAAAAAGCTTTGCCTGGGAGCCTCTGTGGGCTGCAGGAGGAAAAAGGTTTGCGTGTCTTCAAAAACACAAACCCGTAGATCCCTCTTTTTTGTTTGATTCTGAATAATACATCCTCCTCTGTCTTGGAGGGAGCTTATTTATATGGAAATGACACTATGGAAATGACATTATGGAAATGGCCCCAAGGTCGGGGCTCCGGAGGGAACTTCTTGCCAGGAAGGGGTTTGCAGGATGGGCTCCCAGTGACAAACTTTGGGGGAAACAAATTGCAAACAGCATGATGGCCTTGTAGAAACCACCCAGGGTGAAAAGACCTCTGCAAGAACCTTGTCCCAAGCCGCCCATGGGGTGCGGGTGCCCACGTCAGCAGGATGGGGGAGCCTGGGTGCAAGGAGCAGGGTGGGAAGACCAAGAAAGACAAGGTGTCTCCAGCACCAGCAGGACATCGCCCTGCACACATCCACTCCAGGTCCTTCCCAGCCCCACTGGCCCCTGAGCACCCTGACAAAGCCAAGCGGCACTTTGCTTATTTTAAGGCCATTAAAAAATGGATCTGCTGGGGAAGCAGAGTGTGTTTTGGGCACAACTCCAGAGCGTTACAGCAGTAAAGCCTGCAGCCTGTGGGTGCGGGACGGCTCTCACATGCCCACCCTGATCCTCAGCAGCATTTGCAACATCTGGATTGACTCAAGTTAAATTATCAGAGGGTGCCGGGGGTGACATGTTGCAGCTGAGGTGCTCCTGCTCTAGGACCCCGAAGCCCCTGGCAGGTCTTAACCTGCTGCAGCCAAAGGTTGAGCTGAGGCTTCTCCAAATGCAAACCAATCAGCAAAACCAATCAAGCACTATTTTCTGATGCAAAAGCATTGCTGTATGGATGCAGAAGCACATTTTTAGGCATGAAGGCTGCTTCCAAATGCCACTTCTACATTTTTCACGTGGTGATTGTCTAGCAGATATTTCCCTTAAGTCCCCAGAGCTGAAATCCCGGTGCTAGATGAGATGTCAACATTTGTATTAGGGAAGTCATTGAAACTAGTTCTTTTTCTCAAATGTTTTAGTTGAAAACACGCTCGTACACGCAGGTACAACAAAAGCAGGTGCTCAGAGGGTCGTCATTACCAAATTGTGATCTTTCCTGTGGCTGTCTCAAACACTGGGTGTGGGAATATTTCTTTTCAGCTGGAAACATCTATGATTAAGCTGCAGCCAATGAGCAAAGTAGCAGAAATTGCATTTCCAGCTCCACAATTTAGCAGATCCATGTGTGAGCAGCCCTGGCCCCGACCCGTACATAGGTAGGCAGTTTCTCCTGAAAAACAAAGGAGCGCAAGACACCAGGTTTTGGGGAACAATTCAGCCTGCATAAAATATAAAGCTGGGGAGGAAAAGGAGGTGGGGGGAACCTTCCCAGCTGCAAATGTCCCCCACGTCCTCCTGCAGCCTCAGCACTGTGGAGCCCCACAGCTCCGCTTCTCGGGGTGCAGCTCACGGCTTCTGCCCTCTCATGTCTGGTCACATCACTCTAAATCAAAAGTTATAATAGCAAAGAGGTGTTGGACAGATTAAAATGCAGTGAAATAATAGCAAGGGTGGGTATTTTCAGGGTTGAGAGGAAAGACTGGAGGGGGAGGAGGTGTTTCCAGATATCCCATCCCTTTAGAGATCTCACAGGATTCAAATGGTTGGAGTGATCTTGACAGGCTAAAAACCCAATCTGCTGGAAATCATATACCTCAAATAATGTGCTATTGCTGCTGATCATCTGTGTTATTTTAGGGCTGAATAGATACAGTATTAAATTCATCTCGAGTTCTCATCTGCCACCAGTTACTGCTTGTTTGACAAGGTTTGAGTGAAGTTTGAAAGGCTTTTACTGAAAACGGTTGTAGGAGGAGTGAGATTTGATGGGTTTTCTCAAGGGCTGAGCAGCATCTGTCCGAAGAGCCTGAGGGGGCTGGGGCTGCTCTGCCACACACCCCAAGCTGCCACCTGGGAGAGAAGCCAAGGATTATATTTAATTAATTGAAATACTGATGAATATTGCTTTTACTGTTATAATGACATTCAGGTCTCCCACTTCCCAGTGCTTTAACCGCTGCACCTTCCACCGGCGTCATGAAGTGATAAAGTTCTATTTACCTAAAGGCAAACCATGTTATTTATGGCCCTGTCCTCCCTCCGACACCAGCTCTGGTGTCCCCACCTCAGGGGGGAGGGAGGACAACACCTTAGCTTGCCCCTCAGCTGAAAGAAAGATGAAAAAATCCAGCTCCGCAGGCAACCTCACACTTGGGAGAAACCCTAACCTGGTGACCCCCAGTGTGGGTTTTCCAAGAGGAATTCCCCCCCCCCCCCCCCCCACCCCACGCCGGCCTCCGGGGGCTGAAGCAACGCTCAGCGTCGCACAGCCACACAGCACAGCCTCATCCCTAAGGCTAAGGGAGCAGCTACGTGCCCCCCCCCGGCGCAAATCTCGCTCCTCAGACACCCACGGGCCCCACAGCCCGTCTTCTTCCACAGCCCGCCGCCAGACCCGCTGCTTCGCCTCACGCCGCGCCACACCCCACCTCCCGCTCCCGCCTCGGCACACCCCCCCCCCCCCCCCACCCCCACCCCCGGGGCGCGCGGACGCGCGCGGCGTTTCCCGGGCAACCGAGGGACGCGGGACGGTTTGGCCGTTAAGCGTCGCGCGGGGGCGGCGGCGTCCTCTGAGGCGGCTGAGGAGAAGGGGGTCGGTCCTTCGTTCCCGTTCTCCGTCCGCCGCCTCCGCGGCGCCTTGAGGAGGAAGGTGGGGGGAATTTAGGCAGGTCTCTAGGGTTTGGGAGGCTCCTTGGTGTGAGGAGTGCGGCCAGGGGAGGTCGTGCCGTTGCTAAAAATAAAGGTATAAAGGAATTTTTTATTTGTAACACAAGCCCTTCAGAGGGAGGTGCTCTGGCTCTGGGTATTCCCCAGGAGACTGGTTAGATTTTAGGTGTTCGGGCCTCTCAGGATTTCTTTCTGTTGTTTGAGGGGCTGTGGAGGGGAATGAGACCTCATGTAGTTGTTAGTCAGCAGCAGGTTCTTCTGCTGGGCTATCCTTTAGAAAACTGAAAAGACTTGCTTCAGAGTTTGGGCAGCAGCTGTGTGTTTTCATGACTGAGAAACTAGAGCTTTTAATAACTTGGGGACTAAAACCACCAAGGTTCCCATTCTGGAACAATGCTAGTACCAGATGCATCTAAAAAACACAGAGTTGAGGCACCTGTGGTAGCAGATGTAGGTGGGAGCAGACCCAAGGCACCTGTGGTACCAGATCCACCCAAGAACAGCAGAATCAAGGCACTAGCAGCCACTGAAATGTTGAATCCTCGAGATTTTGTGTGCGTTCAGGCTTTGCCTGGCTTTGCTCAGAAAGAGGGAAAGGTCTTGGCCAGAAGCAGAACAATTTACAGAAGCAGTGAACCTCCAAGAGAACAAGTGTTCTGGGAAAACTACCATAGGAGGCAAAAGCAATTCACTCAGGGACACTTCACTCCCACTGGGAAGCCTTATCGGGAGCTTGGAGAGATTCTCTACACAGACCCAAAGAAACTCACCCTCTACTCTTTGGGGCAGCTTGCACAGGTAGGCCTGACTTTCCTGGTTCTGCTTTAAATAGAAAAGTAGGGACGCTTTCTGTCTTAAGTAAATTGCAAGCCCTGTTTCCAGGGCAAGGAATAATTATTTCTGTTTCAAGAAATGTTTGAAACAATATTCCATGCCTTCCTGTGAATAATCACAATCTGATCTAAAGTTTGATGATGGTACGGAGTACTTGTAAAGAAAGCAAACTGATGTATATATTGTGATTTGGGAACTGGCTTTTGAAACTGGTCTTTAAAGCTCTTAATGAGAGCACTTAAAATGGAGCAGAGACAATAGCAGGCTAATGAATGAAAGGGAAAACATGAGATAATGAGAATGTACTTAAGGAAAAATACTCAGGGAAAGGTAACAAGTCTTGAAAATGGAAGGAGAGAAATCTTACTGAGAGCATGAGGGTAAAGGATGGGTTAAAAAGCGGGGATGATAAATGGTGGCAGTTGAGGGGTGGGTAGAAAGCTCAAAAGTTGAGCATAAGAATGATAGAAAGAGTAGTGTTTGTATTACGTAAGTAGGGGTGGCTTCAGAGGTAGTGGATTAATTACTTTGCATTTTACTTTGCATCTGTATTTGTGTTTCAGGAAGGTGTAAGGGAATTAGCCAGGAGTGTCCCTGTAATAGTTTGATTGTTTGTGTGGTTCTTATCTCCTGGTCTCCTGGTGCTGCATACCCACTGACTTTGTGGGTCTTGAACTGTCTGAAGTTGCTTCTAAGTTAAGCTTGAATCATTAAACCACAGGAACAAGAACTCTGGTACTGATGCTTGAGATGAGTTCTGCTATTTGTTTTCTTTTCCTCAATGCTGTTGGCTCCCTCAAGGAGATCTGAAGCTCTCTGAGTTTTCTGTGCTGTTTTGTGCAGAGAGCAGTTTTCCTTGTGGAAACAGAGTGAAGCGTCTCCAGCCTATCTGTAACGTCAGTCTCTGTGACTTTGAGGCCTACGCTCTGCTATGTGCCTTCTAATGGAGTGCCCAAAGGGATAGTCTGAGAGCTGCAGCAGAAGCAGTGTGGTTATTATTCAGGGTAGACAGAAAAGATTCTGTCCACCCACTACTTAATTTTCTGCTCTGATTGTGTGTGTTGCATTCGGAGCTTAAAGTTTTAGATCAAGTGTTTTAAGTTCTAAATAGACAACGGTTGGCATTTGCTTTATTTTTACATACTACCTAAAGCAGCATCTTGCTGCCAGTCTTCATTCAGAGGCTTGTTTCTGTAAATTAGTCAACATCCAGCAAGTGTTGCCAGTATTCTTGTTTTAACCCTTAACTTCTAAAACATCTTTCCTTCTGAATGTTAGAAGTTGTTCTAAAGATTTTTCAACTGTAGGTACGCTCTTTAAAAACCTGATAATCCTGAAAATGTTGGTTAATTTGTGGTGGTGGTTGTTGTTTTGGCATTGAAAAATGATGTCGGGATTTGATCCTTAAGGGTGCTCTGAAACCCAGTTGGAACTTAGCTACTTGACCAAATTAAAAGTACACCATTTATACAGAAAATAAACTATATGTAGGCCACGAAATGCATGGTTGTGGCTTATGCTTTAGATTCATGAAGCTATCAGAGGGGATGTAGTCATACCTGCTGCTCCTTTTTGTGGAGAGTGTGGCTAAAAGCACTACATAGTCTTGAAAAATCTCAGAGTAACCACTTTTTTTACCTAAAAGGTAAAGATTACTACTAAGTTGAAAAACTAAATAAATAAATAAAAATTTCCTGGCAATGAATCTGACCTGTCCTCTGCTTCCCTCCATTCCCACAAACTAGGGAAGGCCCAGGGTTTTCGTGCTGTGCATGCACCAACACTCACTGTTTAAGCTGCCAGTGTGCTCTGCAGAAATCTGTTTATGTGTTTTTCAGAGATACCAGAATAGAAATGTATTTCTATAGCCTAATTCTAAAAATACTTTGTATTACTTATATTTTTGCTTCAAATGGGTTATTCACCTCATTCCCACCCACACCTAGCAGTCCCCATCATATTGTGCATAACTGAAAAGATTGTAGATACTGGATATGTCTAATTATAGGTGTCTGAGAGCATAATGTTCCTGGTAGTAAAACTCATGATCTCCAATTAAAGCATTTGCACTCATGTCTGCCTTCTGAGTTTGCATTTTCTTCAGCCACAAGTATAGATGATGATTTGCAATGGTGAATGACAATAAAATTTGTAAAAAGCAAGATGATGATAAAAGCCCTGTGAATTCAACAGGGCTTGAGTATGCTAGTATCTGCTGGCAAATGCTACTTTCTAAACTGATATTATTAAAAAAAATAGATTTTTAAGAGCTAAAAACCTTTGAGTAAGTATGCTGGGTTGGTCAAACAAAATGATACAGGCATAGGATGTTATATGTAATAATTGCACATTTAAGATGCTTTTTTATATACTTGATGGCAACAAATGTGTTCAGAAAAGCTGTGCATTCATGGATGCTTTTTGTATCTTTATTCAGTAAATTTGGTATCTGAAAATATAGACCTGATATTTGAATGTTCTCACTGTTGCGTTGGAAACTCTGCTGTTCTGTAGCCACACAGAGAATGTGGTATCTGTCTTGCAGCGAAAACACTAGGTAAAGCTGGGCCAACGTGGTGGAAGAATTGCATTCCACTGCAACCTACTGGAACAAAATAAACCCCTTCCGAACTACTAGCAATACCAGCAAGGGATGGGAGAAGCTCAGGAAGTGTAGCATTTGTGTTTAAAAAACAACCAAACAACAAACCCCCCAAACCCCAGGAAAAATATCCACAACAAGGAGGCTTCTTTTACCCATCCTGTACAGTATTATCCAAGCGTAATTGAGTGGCCAGCTTTCACAATGATGCAGATTTTGTGACCCTTATGGCTTTAGATTGCCAGTTATCCCAACTTTTATCTCCAGTTGTGCCTCAGTGTTTTCAGATGTGCTTTTTATGTGGTGGCTTTCTACATGTGCTGTCTGCTCCCTGCCACTATCTTTATTAGAAGAATCCTGATACGTTGAACAGGCCGTGTATTTTAACCAGAGCAGCTACACCAAGCATGTTCCCAATGGATTTCAAATTCTTGCCTTTTCAAAACTTGTTGGGGGGTGGGGGAGGAGATTCCTTGTGGGGCTGCCTGGTTCTGCATTGTGTTAATATCAGTCCATACCCATACCGCAAGATAGAGCCCTCCAAGCTTCTATTACAGATAATTGGAAGTTACTTCGTTTGGTTTGAGGTTTTTCCCCTCTCTCTCTCAAAGGTCAGGTGCGCATTGCAGACAGCACTGATTCATTGAAAGTCAAAGAATGTAGCTATCCAGACGGTATTTTGATTTCCTAAGTGTTCAGAGCGATGTGTTAAAGGTCTCTTTCTTATTCCTTAATGTAACGGTGCACGGTGATGTTAGTCACCTTTTATCATGTTTATATACCTTCTTTCCCTTAATTGCTATGACAAATTCATTTGCAAAACCTCTGAGGTGGCTTGTTGACTTTTTACATGAAAGAAAGGTGGCCTTTCTGACCAAGCCCTGAAAACAAACCAAGTCCACAAAATCTTGAGTATTATTAGTGTCAAAGCCTGCTCTGTACTTGTCATAAAATTCTGTTCTGTAATTCTGTGCTTTGGGTAAACAGGTCACTAGGTAAGATTGACAACAGCATCAGCAATGAAAGGTTTTAAGCTGGAAACTGGAGAAGAAAACAGAGCAATTTCTTTCAAGAGAAATTACACTGATGTTATTTGCTATTGCTGCAGTTAAAGATCTGTCAAGGTTTCGAGTTTAAAAATCTTGCTTTCCAGAAGACTAAACCCACGTATTTCAAGGCAGAACTTCTAATGCAAAGAAACTTTTTCCTGCTAGCTCTCTGATGGGAAGGTCAATTATAATTCCTTATCACTCTGGGAAGAGCAGGAAAACATTAGTGGTGGGTAGTCTTCCTAGTATCTCCAAAATGGGGAAGCTGGTCAGGCCAGACTACACTGGTGTGGTGACATCTGTAATGGTTTCTGAATTGAGTAAGCAATATATGGTCATTGATCAGCTCTGGTCTCATGTCTGCATCTAAGAAGTGCTATGCCTGAGTCATTTAAAAAACAAACAAACAAAAACCCCCTTATACATTTAGAGAAAGCTTCAGAAATACCTTGAAACTTCCTATGTGAAGAATGTGAAATTTCAACAAAATGCTAGTGAGAAAGAGGACAGCACAGTATTTCTTGCCGTTAACTACTCAACTGGTGTAGGGTTTAGGGATTAATCCGTGTGGGGCCCGGACGACGGAACACCAATATGATGATTAAAGTCGCCCATTTATTGAGCTTAGCTAATCATTTTTATACAATTCTCTAAGTTGTTGAGAGACTTTGATTGGCTACTACATGCATGCACGTGGTGTCCACACGCACAAGCATAAGCGGTGATTGGTTACATTGGTACTGTCCACGCGCACAAACACAAGACATAATTGGTTGTGTTAATTAAAGCATACAAGACTTGTCTTAGTCCAATTGGTCAAGATAAGCCCCTGAATTGAGGTTGTTTGTGCCAAGTTCTCTTTATCATGGAATGTGCACCTGTGTTTTCCTAATTGGGATCTTTCTTCTTCTATCTTCTTATTTATTCTGTTCAAGGCCTTCTAAAGGCGCCTGGAACAGTCTTGTGACCATGCGCTATTTTCAGGCCCAATAACTAAGTTCCATATAACTGAACCCTAAAAACTGGCTTTGAAAGTGAAAAGCTATAAAATACTTCCTAGAGTATTTTTTTCTGTATTAACTATGTGAAGTAGAATATAAGGGTGAGTTATCGCTGGGATGGTTGTTTTTCAGAAGTGCCAAATCATTGACAGAGATGTCCAGGTTCAAGTATATCTTGGGTTATTGGCTGGTGAAATTGAACTCTTCCACATCTTTCCACTGCTTGCTAGAAGTAAACACTTGAGTATCTCTTTAACAATTACAAAACACATATTGGCAGTATGAAAGTGAGAATTTTGAGATGTGCTTTGTTTGAAAGGGTTAATTCATATTTGATTTAAGGTTATTTGTGTGGTTTCTGCTTGTACTATTTTACCAGGCTCATCATGTCATGATAATGTGTCAGCTCACAAAGTACAATGTTTATATGGGCTGGTGTTTTGAAAATAATGAAGGGAACAAGGAAGAAACAGGGAGGGTATAGAAGTGATTGTAGCAGTGAGAGTCATACTTTCAGTTTCCTCTGTGATTCAAATTTATCTTGTTTGTCCTTGTGCATTTCTGATGAAGAACTGGGAATGAAGATGAGAAACACAAAATTATACCCAAGTTCTTTTTTTCTTTTTGAAGCTGTGACTGCAGTGCATGCCCCCCATATGAAAATCAGTGTGAAAACTAAAAGCACTTGCAAAACCAGGTTTGTCTTTACCCTTCCATTGCAATATAGATTGTCATGACTTGGCTATCTTGACTCTCTGTTGCAGATCGTGAAGAAAATAAATTTCCTGAGTGCAACACAGTTAATATGGGAAACTTCTACTTTTCAAGAAATTACTTTCTTTTTTTTTTTTTTTGGCCTTTTCTTGCTTTCTGAAGTCACAACAGTTTACAGCTGGCCATAAGCCTATGTGCTAGAAATGCTCCAGGACAGGAGAGAAAGAAATAGGTTGTGCAAGAAAAGTCAGTAGTTGGAAAACTGCCCTCTATCAATTGACTACAGTTTATGACCTTGCTGTTGCCAAAACATATTAGCAATGTTAAGTACAGAGCATGTAAAACAAAACAAGCAGGTGCAAGCACAGTGACACTGTGATTACAACTTCTGAGTTGATAGTGTCACATTGTAAGAAGATTCAACTACTTGTTACGGAAATGAAAGGGTGCATCGTTTTATGCCTCTGAGAGACCTGGCTGAATGTACTTTAATGTCTGAAAGACTTTGTCACCAGTGTGTGATGCTTCCATTTGAAAGCCTACCATACAGTGGGTGTATAGGTATGCCTGACTTGGGTTTCCATGGAGATTTCTTGTACCTAATTAACACAGGTGGATTTAACAGCTAGTTTTTCTTTTGCTAACCTTGTCTAGTTTCCTTTTCTTGGTTTTAACAGGTTAAAAGGGTGTTATGGGTTTTTTTGTGGTTTGGCTTTTTTTTTTTCCTTTGGTGTTAACCAGATATGAATTGTGAGGTGTTTAGTTTTTTCTTCTTTCTGGAGTAAACATACAGGGAAGTAGCTGTTCTGCTCTGGGGGCGTGGGGGGGGAACTAACTGTGGGTGTTATACCAATGAATTTTCCTACAAGCTTCATAACCTTTATCGATAACATATGCGTGCAAGCTCTTAGCATGGTAATCATCAGGCAGAACAGAATTCATGCATGTTATCCATCCGAGGGGACATCTTTGCTTCACTTGCCAGGATGAAAGCTGATGTACACTTCCAGCTTTCACCAGGGTCGCTGCTAGCAAAAAACAAGTGAAACTCTGGTTGTATGCTTTTTATGGATAATGTTGATTTCCAGTAAATAGAATAAGTTGCTCAAGTACTTTTTTAACTGTCTTGTCTTCTATAGCCTTCTACTATGTTAGCAAGCATAACACTACACTACTTTTCCTTTTTAAAAATAGTAACAGATGCATTTCTTGTTGCAAAAGACAAACTTGGAGAATGTTTGGAAATGAACAGCCTAATGGCCCCTCTCTCTCTCTCATATAGGTGACTTTCTCACCCATCCAAGGAGGCATTGACCCACCAGATATTTGCAATGTAATGATAATGTACCATTATATTGCTGCTTTTATGTACATGTTATTAAACGTTAGTAAGCCTGAATGCATAAGGTTTGAGGGCATATTAGAAAGTGGTGAATAAGCAGACTGTGGATAATTTGGCTATGGAATAACAGAAAAGGGTATAGCTTTAGGTGACTGAACTAGCGGTCTGGAGCAGTTTGATTGTGTGAGGGTGGTACTAAAAGGAGGAATGGAATGAAAGATAAACAGAAGCTGTGAAGTGAGATGATAGATAATGGTGTCATCATAAACAGAACTGGAACAGAGAGAATGATATAAGAAGGCAAGTTTGATTTTAGACATCTTATCAAATTTGGGTATATGCATAAATTGCAATTGCAGATAGTTTTCTGCCTTCTTCAAATGTTACATTAGAGTAGGCTGTTGGTCTGTACACTGGCTACTGTTGGTTTTTTTTAATTAAGCTCATTCCTCTTTGTTAGCCTGAACTAGAAACCTATTTCTTCTAACTTGGGTTTGATTTTTTTTTAAAAGCCCTTGCTAAAAAGTTGAAAAATGTCAGTCACACCATTTTTGAGGAACTAAAATTCTTATTTGACATGTTCATGGACAAAACGGGGAAATATTACATCATATTGCAGCAGTTCTAACAAGAGGATAACAACATTGCCGATCAAGTATTTGAGATTATTTATCAGGCATGGTGAAGCTGTTGTTGATGCATAATTTCTGAATTTCATTTTTTTATTGTTATCTGTGATCTACTTTGCCACTGTGGTCATGTGTCTGTTAGAAATTCTTGGCTATTTTAGAGGAGCAGGAGTCCTTCAATGCTGAAGTAGTTAGTTTTATTACTGTTAACCATAACGTTTAAGCACCCATGTACTGAGAGTTTTGTTGAAATGTTTTTCTTCATGGCCTTGTGAGACTGACAATCATTACCTTTCTTGTACCTTTGGAGAAAGTGACTTAGAAAAGTGGATTATCTTAGCTAATTGCATATGGAAAGTATAAACATGGTATTATAGTGAAGAACTTTCTGATCCTGAGCTCTTGGTTTTTCCTGCAGGTGTTACTGCTTTGTCTTTTAGAGTGTGGAACAAAAATGGTGATATAAATGAGACTGAAGATGGGGCATATGCTTATGGAACTACGTTTTTAAGATTGGGCTTTTTTTATTTGGTTAAGAGTTGTAGTATTACTTTCTAACATGAATATTAAATGCTAGGTGGTACTCCTGACCTGAGCCTAACTATGCAAAAATGTTATGTTCTATAAAAATAAAGGGTTTATGATTGCTAAATTAGTTTGACATATCTCTGGAACAGCAGCTAGCCGGTGAGGTCTGCACAATCTCCATGCTATTAAGTTCAAAACAGTCTAATCAATTTCAAAAGTTCAATTTCTGTTCCTAAAGGCTGCTTCCATAATGAATTAAGGGAAGCATATCAAATGTAATAATGCATTGTTATTAAGGTTTTAGTAAACTTGCCAAATGTCAGGCTGCTGGTACAGTCATGGTGCATTACACTTCTGTGATTACAGCTTGAGTTGTCATTATAGCGAATTGCATTGCTCACCTAGGTTTGGGAATTGATCTGCAATATCATGCCTGGGGCAGGAGAGAAGTGCTTACAAAGGTTACACTTCAGAGTGTATTCAAAATGTTAGATTTTTAACAGGTTTAATGTCTGCTTCTCTTAAATAGTGCATACAAATAATCTGTAGGTTATATAATGAAGAAATAGACTATTCCTTGTATTTGAAGAACATGGTGCTCCTCTGGCTGCAGTGTGGCAGTTAAAATTGACTCTTGATAACTGAAAACATTTCATCAAATGGCTACTGTTGGGAGAGAATGGAGAAAAAACATTTTGATATTTGACTAAAAGTTCTATGTAAGAAAGAAATGGTTGTTACTGTTTGTGGGTATGATCGGTTTAGAACTTGCACTGGACAGTAATGTTAACACTCATTCGTGTATGAGTTTCTGGTTCCTATTCCTTTGTGTCACTGATAGCACAAAGGAATGTTAATGCTGACCTTGCCAGACACTGGTGGATTTCTCTAATGTCATGTTCAGTGGAGTTAAGTCAGGAATGAATCTATGTGTACCAGTAAAATATAAGAAAACGTTTCAGGTGGGAAAGCAGAGCTCTTTTGTGTACGTTGAACTTGGGAACCTCTCTGTGAATTTGATCACTAGTAGGAAGTGGTAGGTATTTAATTAGGGGCAGAGGAACATGAACAATGTGGAGATTTTTATATTCACATGAGGAGCAAAAAAAATAATCAGAACTGATGTAGACATGCTGGACTCGATTTGTAGATAGGTTGGGTTATGCTCATTTCTAGGAAGGTTAATATATTTATAGATCAGTTTTACCCAAAATGATGCCAAAAGCACTTTGTAGACTGAATGTAGAGGTCATATCATCCATCCCTGATTTACTGTGGTTAACTGAGCAGAGCAATACTACCTGAGAGTTCAGGATAGAAAGCGATGAAGAATAATGTATCCAGTTGGAAAAGAAGAGGTGAACTTAAGCGAGCAGACAGCAGTTTAAGCAAGTTGAAGTTTAGCCAAGGAGACCTTGCTAATTTTCCCCAAACTTTGCATGGCAGAGGAGGAATCATCCTTCTCATACAGAAAGTAACAGTCTTGGGGTAAGTTGATCTGAATGCAAGAATATGAAACCTGTTCTTAAATTGGAATGGCTTGCAGAGAAAAAAACCATTTGTGTAAAATCAGATTTGGTGGTGTTTCGCTTTCCTTGAGATTGTACAATGGCAATCAGTGGAAGGCAGTGCTTTCCATGGCTAGAGTAGCTTCTCCTTATTCATGAAATGCCTATAGAAAAAGTGTTGAATGCACAACAGCGATGGTGGGGAGGACTGTAAGCAGGGAGAGAAAGACATAACGGAATGTCACTACATTCCTTGTAGTATAATGTGACCTTTCCATTAAATTAATGTTATGCTATTTGCACAGAAGGAGAGCTAAGAGAGAGCGTATTTTTAGGGGACAATAGTCAATTTAATTAGGCAGCTATATAACTGTCAGTCTTAACATTGAGAGCTCAAAAGCGAGGTATGGGGAACAGAGGCAGTAGCTATAATTTTCCTTTGGATTCTGTTCATTTGGAAAAAGCAGTTACTTTGTGTTATTTGTGAAAACTAGTCTGTGATATTGTTTAGGGTATTTTAGCCTGGAACCTTTTTTCTGGTGTATTAAGAGGGAGGTTTTAACCTAATTCCTCAATGACTTACTGCTAAAAGGTTTGTGTCCCCTCTGCTAACCTAAGCAGGTACAAAAGACAGATTCCACAGTCCTTATTGGTGTGGGTGGAATACTCTGATATTTCATATGCCTGTCTATCAACCTCAGTGGAGTAATCGTGGAGTAAGGCACAGTTCTTCAAGTGAAACACTGCTAGATTTTTTGGTCTGCAAGCATTTTGGTTCATACACACGTACCCAATTTCATTTAAGGCTCAAAAGATGCTTCATAAAGCGGTTTTGATATATTAAAATTTGTAATCACTCACTCATACACTGCATCCATTAAAAATCTTACCTTTTTTAAGAATTATTTTGACTTTTTAGTAACTTTTCTTACTCATAAAAGGCAAATTCTAGCTGTATTACATTGGCCTCCAGATAATAATCCATATGTTTGAAATAAAGAGACTGCAAAGCTGTTAGGGTTATTTTTGTTTTCTCTGCTGCAATTAAAGTTAGGTTGCAGTAAATTACAGAACCCACTGAAGCCTCTGGCCAATCCTAGTCTCTGTGAGTGCACTCTACTGTGTCTCTGGCCTTGAGCTAATGCCTGTGGCACTTCTGGGAGGGTGAAATCATGTCATTCCTCATCTGTTAGAGCAGTCCTTGGGCTGTGGTACTTCAGTCTAAAACATATTTACTTCAACAGTTTTGACCTCTGTGCTTCACTTCTCTCCTGCAGGTACAACCAAGGGTTCCCTGTTTCCTCATTTCCATATGAGACTTCCATACTGAGCACGCTGATCTGTCCAGGATTCCTAGGTGGCATCATTTGGTCCCACTATGTGTCAACATTTCCCTCTCGGTGCCTCAGGAACCCTGTGTTTCTGAACTTTTCTCTCAGTTGATTCCTCCCTCTCTCCCCAAAGTCATTCTTTAACTGCCTGTACCCGTTGAATCTGTTAGCTCCCAGTTCAGATAGAGGAAGACTTAGAGCTTTATTAAATACCAAATGATCCTCATAGCTAATTGTTTGCCCTGTTGTTTGGGGAGCTATTTATTTTAAGAATAAATGAAGTTATCTCATAACTATGACCTAAAAATAAAGGACAAACATTCTTTTTCACTGGCGAGTTAATGGCAGAAAGTCAAACCTGTCATGTCTCACAGTTTTAGAATAAGACTTATTCATGTGGTTGAATTCCCCTATGACTAGACTGATACCTTGTGTATTTCTGGTGCTGTCTGAGCCTAGCTGCCAGGTGCTACTGGTCATCTTGATCTCTGGTCTGCCAACTGACTGTGTTGGGTATGTCAGAGAGGCTGTGACGCAATACTGCAGGTAGTGAACGTTATCTTATGGAGCCTACGCGCACAACATTTCCCACTAAAAATCACATGTGAGAGCCCAGCAGCAATGTTCCCCTCCTGTCACATAACCTACTGCCAGACACATGCCTGAATAAAGGGAAATAGGAAATAGTAAAGGTCTGGAAGTCTGGTCATTGGTAACTCTTAGGACTAGTACTTGCTGGTGTAATGCTTTGGCAGGTTTGTTGGCTGGCTGGTGAAGAATGGTGTGACTGCCATCATTTCACAATGGTCAAGTGTGACAACCTTAAGCCACAACATAGTGGCAGTTTGTTACTGACAAAGATTTTTGCCCAGAACAGACTGCAATAGGTGGATTGTGATCCATCTGCAGCATAATGACAGCATAACGGTAGGACTGAATTTAAAGAGAGTTTATATTTCCTTCCTAAATATTTTCTAAAGCCAGTATTTACTGGTCTTTACTGGTCTACTTAGTGTTGATCAGTTATGCCAGAGCTAGAAGTGTTTGACTTTCATACAGTGCATTGATTACATTGACAAAATAATTGAAAATCTGTAACAATTGTCTTGTAATTAAACCCCAAACATATTCTAGTCCAATTCCATTGTGATGGTTTTAAAAATTTGGAAACTGATCTCTCTGTAGTTCTTAACCTGTTTTCCAAAGTGGGCAGACTGATCAAATAAAGGATCTGTTCAGTTGTACAACTGAAGCCTTTTCTCTAAGGAAGCTTCTCAAATACATGGGACCAAGACAGTATTAGCTTAGAGCATATGGTTAAAACATTCTGTCTTTTATGCTGCTTTACCTTGTTGATACTTTGTCTTAGGGTTATGTATTTATGCATTCAAGAAACTGAGAGTCTTTGTACTATAACAGAAACACATTTAACTTCTCTGTTAACACCTGCAGCAGGTGATAGGTTATCTACAGATATGTACTACACGCTGGTTCAATTTTATTTTTTTTATTAGGTTACCCTGAAATGTTAGAAATTAATTCCTGGAGTCAGTGTCAGCTAAACTGACAGTGGATCAAAGCTGTGAGACAAATTGCTCATTACAGTTCAGGGAGCTGAATCCTCTGTGCAGACAGCTGTACCATCGCTGGAGGGTTCTCGGGCACTTCACCCGCAAACTCAGCCTCGACAAATGCTGCCATTGTTGGTGAAGCTCGTAGGTGGATTTCTGTAAAATAAGCTCATTTTGAACTGTCAGAGGCACTGCTATGTCTTGGAATTGTTATTTGGTTGGTTGGGTTTGTTTCTTGTCACCCTGTTTAGAGCTTGTGTCACTATGCAACAGCCTGAACTATAAACAATGATGTTAATCCATGAAAAATGAGAAATTAAACCTTGGCAGGAACCTAGTGATCCCTATCCAGGTTCATCAGATGAAAGCTTTGTTTTTATTTTTTTCTGGCTTTTTCTAAAAGCTCAGCAGCATGGAATCCATTCAATTTTGGTGTCTGACAGTCAGAAATCACTCTTGCTGACAGTGAGCTCACTTCATCTTTTAGTGAAAGCAGATAAAAACAGATGTAAAAAAAAAAAACCCAAAAACCAAAAAACCAACATTAAAAAAACTAAAAACACCAAACCTTTTCCGAAATGTCGCTTTGCCATTTCCATTAGCTCATCAGAAATGTTTGAATCCTTCCTTTTTAAGAAAGCTGCTTTGGGTAAAATGTTGTGTATGTATTTTTTTTTATTCCCTTCCGGTATTTAACTTTCAGCTGTTTTCCTAAATTAATGATAGCTTATATTATCTATGTGAGATCTGAATTTGTGCATGGCAATAACTGGTAAGTCAGAGCAAGTTAGCCATGTAAGATGGAGGCTCTGGAGTAAGGATTTCCAGCGCCTATTTGTTGTAACACCAAACTGTATGAATGTAAGTCTTTGTGCTGTTTTGGTCTGAGGTCAGCTGGAAGACACTATTGCTTGAAAACAGCGATTTAATGGCAGTATGACATACAGCCTTAAAACTAATGGAATACAAAATAGGAAATCAAAACAAAGACAATGCTTAAGGAGAATGGGCCACAGATGTAATGCAGTCTGTGTGTACAGCTGGCATGGCTACCACAAAACGCTTCTGAAAATAGCTGTCCTTTGGAAAGTCAAGTTTCGTGGTTTAGCTGTGGGTTATTCCCTTATTTATGTGTCAGATATTAGCAGTTTGGACTGAACTTCTTTTACAAGAAGTGTAGAGTCATTCCTAAATATTAATACTTTCTTTTTTTTAAGTCGCAGATGAAATGGTTTACAGCTTTATTTTCAGATAACCAAAGTCAAATCTATGCCAGAATGCTAGCGAACTTAATCTGATGATCCAGCCTATACTAGGTACAAATGAGGGGGATGGGTGTGTGCATGCTTAAGTTTTAGCATGAATTACAAATAGATAATAAAGGGCATTTTTAGTTCAGTATGTTATATCTAAAACCCATGGAGAGCTTTTTGCTAGGACCTTGGTATAGATATAAAGGGTGTTTTGGGCTTTGTATCAGGATTAAAGGATACTCTGTAATCTTGCATAAAACGTAGCTGCTAAGATCCTTTTCTTGACATGTTCATCTGTCTCATGTTTATCATGGATGAAGTTGGTGCCAGCCAGTCTGTAGATGCACATCCATTCTGCTGTTGCAGTATGGACCATATTCATCTCTGTCAAAATATGGATTCAGTCAGGACCTTTATTCCAGCAGAGAATTTGACCCTTTAACAAAAATATGCTTGAGTGAAATTAAATAGTGGTTCAGAATTTGGTTATCTTTTTGTTTGTAAATTTTGTATTTTCAGTTTACCTGGGGAGAATGTGCATTTATATAGCAACCATTGTATACTTTTTGTTTATTGTATTTCAAGTGTTACTGGCAAAAAATAGTCTTCAACTTGCATGCCAAAATGCATGTGTGTTTTAGGGAAGCAACAGGAGTGGCTGCCTGGAAAAATAACAATGGAACTGTCAGTCCCATATTGTGACGTGCATGTGGTAAAAAGATGACTTTTTTAGGGCTGGCAGATGCACTCTGTTCATTTTACAGGTCATTAAATTTCTCATTATACAAACTCAATCGTGTGAGTTTTTAAAATATGATTTAGAATAACTGAAAGATTAGACAGTGTGCAAGATAAATGTAGAAGTTTAAATTTTGAAAGACAAAACATGATTTGAAAAAATGATAGATAAATTCCATAATGAACCTACTATATTATTCTCATTGTCTAGCTACTCCATATGGAAGGTTACATTCTGACCTTAGGTATGTCACTGCATGCAGAGTAACAAAAAATTTGTATTTGCTAATCTGCTTAGAGATTTTGATTATCTGTCTGCATTCTTAGAGGAGAGAATCTGTAGCAGAAATTTGTGCATTAGGATATTATCTATCTTGATGTGGCTAGAAAACGGCATCCTTTTAAAAATGCTTTAAAGTGCTGTAATAATGGAAGAGAATTACTGTTACTAAACTTCTCTAACGTTTCTTTGCAGAAACTTGTTTTTCCTAATCACTGAGCCTTAGCTGTCTTTGGGGAAAAAACTTCCCCCCCCCCCCCCCCCCCCCCCCCCCCCCGAACTGGATGTAATGTTTGTTTGCCAAAAGCTCAAGATCTACAGATAACAGCTACCACTTTGGAAAAAAGTAGTTAGTTTTGATAACTATTTGGCCTGAGTAATAATTCACTTGGATTTCTTACTTGGAAAGCAATCTGTTAGCACAGCTCTCCTCCACACAAGTTTTCTTAGGAAAGCCATAGATGGGAGGAAGTGATGTTTAATCAGCTGAGCTTTCTGTTAATGTTGGCTTTCCATTGTTTTCTTCCACAGAAACATGAGTCATTGTGATCTCAGAATAACAACATTTAGAGTGCCACTAGTGAGCTAGGAAGATACAAGTGAAACAATTGCTCTAACAAGCACAGGCTTACTCTTTACCTATACATTTGACATTTTCTTCTCCAATCACAATATTGCTGTCTAGTCTTTCCAACACCTTCAGGTTCCTGTTACATAAGGTTTAGATATTACTCAGCAAAAAACCCAGAGCTATGAAACAGAACACATTAGCTTAAGCATTTATCCTAAACCTAAAACACTGCTATTTCTCTAGAATGTGTCATAGTCCCACAGCTAATTCTAGACTATCCATATGGATTGTCCCGAAATTAGATTCTTGACATATCCCTAAGACTCCTCAGACCTTTAACCTTCACACTGATTAAGACTATGCTAGACTTTATAGCTTCTTACCAAACTAGGTATATGGACCAAATAAATTGTCTGCTGCAACAGGGCTTTGGTAAGTATGTGTGTTGATGTGACTGAATGCTGCTCAGCTTAGTTTTGAGCAAATCAAATGATCTATGATTGGAGAAGTCAAAGATAGATCTCTTCTGCACAAACCTGAATAGGAAACCCTCAGTCTTCAGCATAGGAAGAAAGTTCGTTACTAAGAGACCTTTTAAAGTTTTACTGTGAAAGTGGTTCAGTAGTGTCCATTCTTTTTACTATGCCAAGGACAAAGTAAAGCCTAGGATAGAGATTAAGATTATTGGCTTATTTTTGTGTCCTGCAAGTATAAAAATACAAGCAAAAATCACCATGGCTATTCCAGTTATTCACAGCTTTTCTCTAGAGAAGAATCATGTAAAACACATTTTAGCATATTCCTTGCAAACAAATAGGGTCATGCAATCTGAATGACAGTCAATTATAGTGTTTTAGACCTCTGGTTATTGCAGTTCTAGCTCTTCAGTTGCTCACACACAAGCACCTACTGAGAGTAACCAATTTTAATCATGGAAATGATGGATACATTTTGTACCACTTTTACTTTAGTACTTTGTATCAAAATAAATGTTTGTTTGACTGTAAAGTGTGAAGTTTTGCAGATGTCTGAGCAACCAGGGTCATAGAGCTCTGGAAGCTAAGACGTTTAATCAAATAAAGGTGTGGTTTTCCATGATATTGCTGTTCCCAGCCTTCATTGGTCCTGCCCATCCTCCTTAAGAACTATTTCTGAAAATCACCTTGTCCTTATATACAGGGCGTGAACCACTTCTAGGTCTGGCTGCCCAGAGATCAGAGCTTAGTCCGCTGTGAGGCTTCTAACAAATCATTGTTCATGTCAGATGGCTTCCAGACTTTGACTGGCTTTGTCTATGTGGAAAAAAATAAGCATACCTCATCAGGTTGAGACATTCTAGAAATAAGTGCTGGGTAGACACAAAGCTAGCTCATGTAATTAGGAACTTAACAGCTAGTAATTTGACTCTAAGTACCAGGAAAATTCTCTAAGCCCTTTCTCTTCCCCCCTCCTTTCTTTAAAAAACTCAAATACAGGTGGATGCAATGAATTCTAATAAACCAACCTTACTAATGTAAGCTATCAGGTGTTCTGAGACATCAGTAAAGCAAGATTGCCCACATAAAGCTGATAGTTTTGAACTCGACTTTCTGTCATGAGAGAGGTTTTCTAAAAATTTATGGAAGTAAGGGTCTTGGAGCTTGAGATAGAAGTTCTTGGGACTGATCCGCTGTGTATTCTGTTTACAAGGCAAAGCTGGGCTTGCTTATGCATCCCCAATTCCTTCCAGAGGTGAGTTTAACCATAATTAGTTGTTCATTCTACCAATAGTTTTGCTGTCCCTATGCCAACTAAAAAGATTTTTCTGCTTTCTTAAGATCAAGGGAGTTCTGAGATCTAGTTTGTTTGAAATAATGTCCTTTAGAAAGCACGGCCAGCTCTTTCTTTCCTGTGAGTCTGGCATTCTTGGCCAGCTGTTGTTTGAGAAATTTGTGCCAGGAAGCCTGTTATATTGTATTTTTTAATGTGGTTTTTTGTTGTTGTTGTTGGGGTTTCAAATTATTTTAGATCTTATGAAAAATGCTTGCTTAACAGTCTTTGCAGAATGTTATTTTCTGTTTATCAACAAAACCAGTAGGAGTGGTGCATGTTTGCTCCCAGGACCTCAGGACCTCTCTCCCTCAGAGAATGCGTTTCTGCGGGAATAGATGCAGTGATGATAATGGTTTTGGCCCAAAATCCATTTATTTGTTAAGTGGGCTACAGCAACTGACAAGAAAAAAAGACTCCAAAGCCAGTTTCGTTTACCTCGGGCTATAATAGCATATCTCACTGCATTGTCTGCATTATATTGTCACTTGAAATTTTTTTCCATTGTAGGTCTGACAGTGAAATAGGAAGTAGCTCATCTTTCTGGGATTTTTTTTTTTCCTGGGCCAATGATCGTACTTTTAGTAGAAGTCACCTCTGTTCCACTGAAAAAGTAAATAACTTTTTAGGCATGTGTGCACTTTAATAAGACCTATTCAAAAACTATAAGACATATATTGCTGGGGAGGAAATTGTGTTGTAATATTGAATTTTCAATAATTTTGAAATTCTAGCTAACATGGTTGTGGTTTTAGAGAGCAAAGGCACTGCATTTGCTGGATTGATCCTTCATCGCCATCCTGTCTTTTCTGTCTGTTGTGTAGAGGTTACACATAACCAGCATTGGTGGGACTGGGATGATATACTACCCCTGTGTGAAGGACTTAGTCAGTACTTGAGTTTAAGGTATAAGCTGGGCAGGAGAGGAAGAAGGAATTAGCTACTGCTAGGGAAAGAGTGTATCTCAAAAAGACAGTTTATCGCTTAAAAATCAATGAGATATTGACATCTTCCTAAACCGCCTAATTTCTTTACCTTTTTTGTAAGGTAAAGAACTATTTGGTTTTAAGGCCTCTGTTTTTGCTAATTCTAATTTTACTTCTGTGAAACGTTTAAGCTATATAGACAGCACAGGTTGGTGTGAAGATTATTACACAGTGGTGTACTTTGTCTCAGGCTCTTGATCCAGTTTAGTATTTTGCAGTCTTTTGCCATTGCCAGCTGAAGTAACTCCTAACTATAAGATCCTGCGAGAAAGCAGCAGAGGAATGTCCTAGAAAAATTAGTGCTTAGCTACAGGCTACCTTGATGCTACTTCCTTGGTGCTGTGCAACTTAGTTTCTACTAGAAAGTAGAATTTAATCTCGAGCTAAACTGGCTCTACTGCGAAACAGGATAAAGCAGATAATCACTGTCAGACACCTTGTGAAGGGTTTGCTAATGGGTCGGTTGAGCCAGTCATCCCAGCATACTTGCTATGAATCTAGATGCAGAATTCTGGAGATTGAAAATAGCCACTCTGCTTTCCTCCAAGAAAAAATGCAAGCAAAGGTCACTTTAGAGTGAAATTTCTTTTACTCAGCCCATAAACAGATTGTCCTGCTTACATATAAATGCCAAGACTTTTAAAGGAACTGTTTGAAACTGAAGATCTTAAGGACCATGAGGAGTTGCGATAAGACAGAAAAAGGCAGAGGGCAAGGTGTCAACAGCACATCTGAAATCCACTTAAACTTCAGTGCTCAGCATCCCTATGAAGAACAGCTGTGGAATGTTAAACTAAAACATGGTTGAGAAGAAAGGAGGAGGTTCAGAAATTTGCCTCCTTCAATGTTCTTCAGTGACACTGACAAATGCTGTAGGATTCAGACTGTGGAAGGGGATCTGGGACTTCCGGACTAAGATGCAAGCTTTTGGCTTCACAGACCTGCTTTCAATACCCCTCTCTTCTTGTATACGTTGTATGTGACCAGAACAAGTCACTTATCTCGTTCTACCTTCATTCTTCATATATACAAAGAGGATAATACCACACTCCTATTTGACAAGAATGTTGTGAGGATTGATGGCTTAAAGGTGGTAAACTGCTAAACTACTACAGTAATGGGGACCATGTAAGTATTATAGATAGATAGACTTCGGAGTCTTCACTGCTACTGGATGCTGTTGTAGCCCCTGTAGTCCCTCCATCTCTGCCTAACCAGAAGACTGTCCCATCCATCACACTCAGAGCTTAGCTACACATTTGTGACCTCCAGATGTGAGTATTACTACTCATATCTGGGAATGAAGCCAAAGGAGAGGGGTAAGATCTTGCTCTGTTTTATTAACACACTGACAAGAATAAGTGCTGTGCCTTAAATAATAAATAATTCCTAGATAGGTGTTTAGTAAATAAAAGTCAGCATGGGAGAAATTATGGAAGTTCAGAAGGAAACAGGATGTCTTGGCATTTGGGGTATTTTTTTTCTGATCCCTGAGTAATGATGGGACAATTTGAAATTCAAACAACATAGTAAAGAGTTAACAATCTTTACAGCTGAGAACAGTGAGCAGTGGCCAAAACCAGCCATTAACTTCTGCATGCACTGCTTGTTTATTGAACTAATATCGTTCACCCTCTCTTTTTTTCTTCTGTAAGAGAAGTGCTTTTATTGTTCTTAACGTGGCTGTGTTCTGGTTTTGTGGTAATTTTCAACTTTGGTGTCCTTTGTCCTCTACCAGGTGGCAGTCATCATGCTTTTTATTCCATGGTTTTTATTGATTTGGTCAAAAGTAATTAAAGAGATAATTTGTTCTCAATTACATTTCCTTGAATTTCCTGAGGCTGGTAACTCTGCTCTCCAGCTGTGTCTTCCCCCAACTCCTTCTCAAATTAACTTTGTTCTCACTATGAAATAAAACAGAATAGCATGTTCTTTTTTTGCTTGTTACTTTTGGATTGAATAGAGAGTCTGTGCTGTAGCAGATATTGATCTGATAATTTTATTAGGTACTCCTGCCTTGGTTCATGAACTTTCATGTTTTTAGCATAGCATTCCAATAAGAAATCCTGTGTTAGACTAGCAGAAGTAAGAAACTAATTTTTTAGAGGTGTTTATAGATGTTTCTGCTTTCTGAGTGTCCTTTGTGCCTAAAGGGTTCTTTTCAGTACTCTTGTAATCTACTTTAAACTCTGCTAAATGCAGGAAGGAAGTGAGCACTACTGTGGTGCAAAAGGATTTTCTTTTTTCAGTTTAACACAGATTACATTAATTTGTAGTAGAATGGATTTTTGGTAATCCAAAATGCCTTTGGGACACTTGGTCTTCTGGAAGAAGATTTAGCAAGGACATTTGTAGTTCTGACATCAGTAGGGGGAAATATCTAGAAAACATTAGCTAAAGCTGAGTAATATTATCATTGCCAGTATGCAACCAAAAATGTGAATAAAAGGCTTTGGGAGTGTTTTATGTACCTAAATTGCTGGCACGTTGCCCAGAGACCATGTAAATGAGAGAAACAGAAGACAGAAATACAAGCAGTATAGAAAGATGTCATACAGAGGTGATAATTTTTTTTTTTGCTTGCTTATTTACATTGATTTCCAATGGCACATTTCAAAATTTTCAAATCATCTTAATGAGAAGAGTTCATGGAGACGATAAAGATGGCAGCTCAAATAATGTAGGGGTTAAAAGTGACGGTGGGATAAATGCACTGGTAACAATGGTAGTACAACTGAGCTTAATTTGATCCAATTATTTTACAAAACTTACTAAAGTTATCAGAATTAGGTAAGTGTTCTTTGGAGACAAGAAAATAAAAAGAGGATTTCCCCGGAAAATACAAGAAAAGAAGGGAAATTGATGAAATAAACAATACCAAGCTATTTGAGCTGGCTTTGTTGTGAAAATAACAGTTTTTCTGTACATAGGCGTTCCATCACTATAATATCTGAACACTTCACAGATGTTAGTGAAAGAGAAGTGTTATTTTTTCCCATTTCAGACATGGGGAGTAGAGGCACAATGAGCTGTGGAGTTTGTACTAAAATTCATTGTAGTGTTTAAAAAAAAAAAAAAAAAGGTTCTGCTAGCTGGGATGAGGTGTTAAATGTTTATTTAGCATGTCAGAGGAAATTTCTGACAGAGGTGAAATTAAATCTACTTATTCCGAATTTCATTCTCATGCCTTCACTAGTAGACAACCGCTCTCTCACTTTTCAGCTGTCTCCTTCCATTTTCCTGATATGTCTATATTGACAGTAATGTGTTCATTGGAGCGTAGAAGACCTAACAGGACTGGAACTCCCTCGCTCATTAAAACTACCCATGGTAAAACAGTGGAATGAATGCCCCTTTCCATTGATATTTGGACCATTTCTGACCAGAGACCAAGAAATGGAAGCTGCTGCAGTAGCTCCTATCAAGTGCTCTCCTTGGCAACAGAGATTTTCAACTGCAAAGTGCTTTGCATTATTGATATGGTACAGCACAACCTTAACAAATCAGGTATCTTGTCTTTGATGCTGATATATATTTATATCTGCAGATTTAGTTGTGGCTTTTTTTTTCAGGCTGAAGCACTAAAATAGCGTTACTCTTAAAGAAATCTTAATTTTCTACAATATATTCTTAGTGAAGTCCTTTGCCTTGGAGCTTCTTGTGTTTAATTGAAAATTCTCTTTTGGTCCTGATGTCTGTTCCATGTTCCCACATTCTAGTGAAAGGGCAGAAAGGGTCAGTATTGAGCAGCAGCATTAAAAGAAGAAACGGGGGGGGGGGGGGGGAAATCCTGAGTACTTGGCTAGAATACTACCTTTAAAATTCAACATTTAGAATCCCACTTGCAGAAGTAGTCATCTCTATATGTAGTGCTTCCCAAAAGCTTTCTAAACATTTTTGTAAAATTAAAAAATATATTTCACCAGGTCAGTCTTGCATTTGGATGACTAAATTTTGCCTTGTGATGAGGCTGTGCTGATTTATTTTCATCAAAACACATTCACAGTTTGCAAATGTAATCATAATGCTCCTATTCAAGTGACATATTAGAAGAAAGAAGAGTGCAATAGGTGTGTCAATCTGCTATTTTTGACAACAATGTATAAACTTAATGAGTTACCCAGAATGAAAAAACTTCAGGAATTGCAAAGGAAACAAGGTTCTTCCACCAGCTTAAACAAACAACAAAAAAAAAAATTGAAAATGTACAACCTAAAAGCATGCTTATTGTTCCTCAATTCTCCATCTGTAGCTGGCAGATAGACCACCAACTCAGGCTATTTCCACAAAAAGATTTGGATAAGAAAGCTGGAAATTCTCAAGACTTACAGAATGACATCTGCAAAGATGACAGGTGTTTGAAATGGAGGGAATGTTTAATAAAAGGAAGGATTTGTGAGAGTTGAACAATTTTTAATCTCCAGAATTATTTAGAAGAGTAAGTGGAAGTATTTGGGAATTGTTAGGTTAAAATCTAGAGTCTGCAGGAGGTGGTTTTCTACTGAAACAAGCTATTCAGA
Organism: Astur gentilis; assembly: GCF_929443795.1. Classification (NCBI taxonomy): domain Eukaryota; kingdom Metazoa; phylum Chordata; class Aves; order Accipitriformes; family Accipitridae; genus Astur; species Astur gentilis. The sequence continues at coordinate 4,089,467 of NC_064886.1, forward strand.
AGAATTTGTTAATCCAAAAATACTTTAAGAGCCTTCAATTTTCTTTCTAAAGATGAAGGGGACACACAAAGAGCTGTCTAAGGCAGTAAGCAGGAATGCCAGGGCTTCCTGTGTGCCATTAGCCACCTGTGGTAGTAGCACTGAAAGGGATTGCCTCCAGGTCCACTGTAGACAATCAGGTGGCATCGAGCTCCACCTACCGCAGTATGGCTGTAGTTCGTTTTACCTAGAGCTGCTGGATGTGGTCTCAAGAAAAATAACCGTAATGATTTTCATGGAAAACTTTTCGGTCATTTCCTCATGTAATCTCACTTTAAGATGATGTTTCATATATTACTTCATAATTTTGTTGTGGTTTTTTTTTTTTTAAATTATTGTTTCTTACATATGGAGTTGTATGAGATTTTGTTACTTCACTATAATGAAAGCAGGAAATGATCACTGAAGCAGGCCTTTTGATGGCTTAAAAGCAAATTAGATGAACTATGATGAAAATCATCATAAGTTGGAAACATTAAAAAAAAACACAACAAACAACACCCAAACTCAGATTGTCATTATGATATATTGTTGAGTTTAACAAATTAGACACACCAGTATTGTCGTCTTTCATTTTTTTATATCTGCACTGCAAATTGACTTCTACTTCTCTATAATTATGTACTGTTACTGTTTTAAGCGCAGATTGCACCTTTTCAATACTTGACATTGTAATGAAAGATAATGTTGTAGGAAAGGAAGCTATTCCCTTCTGTTTCTATGATAAGGCTGATTGAATCACATTATCAGTGCCTGAGTGGAGGGGGTGGTGTTTGTGATACCTCCCCCCCCCAGCAACTGTGCAAAGGTTAGGTAGGTTCACAGCTCTTTTTCCTTTCCTCATGAACAGGCAGAGCTGGCTGGCCAGAGGTAGGGTGAAGGGAAATGTTGCATCTGAGAAAACTTTTCTTCAGTGCTCTGTGGCATTAGACACTTGAATATAGCTAAATGGCTCCAGACCCTATACTGGTGGTCAGTGTACTGGCACTTTCAAGCCATTGAAACCTTAGGTCTACATTCCACCACTCTTTCTTCCCTTGAATAGTAAGTTATACTGAGAGACTCTAATTAGTTTTAATCATGTCACTCGGGTATTGCCAGCTGTAAAAGCAGTGGCACTTGGCTGTTGTCAACGTTTTGCTGTTTCTGGGAAAAAAAACAGTGTTAGGAGCAAAGCAGACTGGAAATTCTGCAGTTCCTGGAGTGTAAAATGCTTCTGCTCCAAGTCCAAATCAAATTTCTTCTAGCTTTCTCTTTAAATAAAGATTATGTGTGCAATTAAAAAAAAAGTTCCACCAGCATCAGTCTGCTGCATGCTATTCCCAGAGCAGAGATGATGAGAAAACTGACACAAGTTTAGTTTGGGGTTTTGTTGCTTCTTGTGTTATGGGTTGATGGTGTGGTAGTTAGCATTACAGATTACAAATAGACATGCAATGCAGGGAAGATAGCCATATGGAAATAGTAACAGAAAAGGAGAAAGAGGATTCAAGGATATCCAAATGCTTAGAATTTCTTGGATTTTTCATTGTACTCTCAAAAAAACACGTGCCCTGATACAAGTTAAATATTGCCCCAAATATGAAAACTTTTCCAAATGTAAAACCAAACTGCTTCTGAGCCAGCTTCTCTGAAGGTGTTTCACCTACAAAGTCTTCTGTTCTGTCCATCTGGCACCTTTCTACCTTTAAGAATACCCTGAAATTTAGAAGGGTAAATCAGAGGAAATAAATAATTATTTGTCTTTTAGCATTATTTATGTTCTGGATAGATCATTTTTGTTCATGAATATATAGGAATGAAGTTACAAATATTTCAGACTTCTTATGCTGGAAATGATTATTTATTTTTTTTTTAAAAGGGTTTTGTTTGGCAACTCATTTCTAAAATCCAGTCTACTTCTGAAAGCCTGTTTTCACAGACAAAAGATATTTAGTATTCAGAATCTGCTGCTTATTACAAATAGTTAAAATAAATACACTTTGATCTCTGGGAAAAAATAAACCAAATATTGATAATTAGATTTATGTAATGACAAATACTTAATTTTTATTTTCCCTGAAGTTCAGTGTAACAGATTTTCCATACCGAATGCATACTCATCCCCAGTAATCTCTGATTAGCATTCCCTACAGGTGAAGTATGGGTGCTGACTCAGGCTATAAAATGATTCCTCTCTTGTTCATCACATGAATTTTTCACAATCACTGAGGCGGACTCTGAGGTTCGTTGGTAGCCCTCTATAAGACTTGTGCTCCTGAGCAGTGTCAATTTGCCATCTGTCTCTGCTGCTGACTAATCTTGGTCAAGTGTGCCCCAATTGCATGAAATAGTGGAGCCTTCAGACTTGTCTTTGACATTTCATTAGTTCATCCTTACACTCTGGCTGCAGAAAATCTTTCCATTACAGCTTCTTTGCTCTTAGTACCATATTAGGTTTTGGTTTGCTCCCCACACACCCACCCGCCACACCCCCAAGTTTTCTACTTGTTTGTGGGCTGCCTAAGTCATTATATTAGAACATTGGTATCTTCAGTTCTCCAGTGAGTGAAAATACCCTTCCTTACGCTTTGAACCTTTGTTCTGCTGAAATGTTACATAGGAACATAAATTCAGGAAGAATTTTGTGCCTTCTCAAGTCAAGATTCCAACAAGCAAAATGCTCTGCTCTTAATTATTATTTTTTTTAATACTTGAATATTTCCAGGCTTTGCTCTGCTGTGCAAAAGCTATACAGCGTAGCAAGTATTTCAGCTGCACCTTTGAGTCTGCTGTGCAGCCTTTTTTGTACATTGGCTCTACCCTGACTATATGGATGCAACTTGTTAGGGCCTCCAGCTTTGCTTTGCTTGGAATCAGTAAATTAGCTCTTTGATCTAAAACTAGTGCAGAAAGGAATTAGTGTTTTCATATCCTTTTAGCCTGAGCACCATACACTGCTGAGTGATCTGAAGTCTTTTATTAATCTACCTATACAATTTTTTTTAATAGGAGGGAATATGTCTTCCTTCCACTTGACTAAACTGATGGTTGAAGGAGTTCTAAAAGTGTGCTTGTGCTTGGCTTCAGGGCTTTTTATGAGTCTGTGCCTTCCTTGTGGGTGAAAGCACAGACCCAAGAATAGTGGTCTATCACAGTGTGTATCTTCAGGGAAGAGCAATTACAGGTAAGTAATTTTCTATTCCTGGTTTTGGAAATTGGATTTTCTTTTTATGTTAGGCACAGTAGTCTATATAACAGTCTTCCAAGAGAAAAGTTACATTTTTGGAGCATTTAAGCATAGTAATTTAGAAAGTATGTATTCATTTTGCACAGTAGCTTGTCAGCCAGTACTTCATATGAGAATCTATTTGTGCACCAAAGTTATTTACTGATATTTTAAGTTATTCTACAATTGACTAGCCATTATTTTTGCTTTAGTTTGCATCTCTGTAGAAAAATTTATTTGCACCACTTAGTTATGAAAACTATGACCTGCTACAGTATGGGTAACTGGCAGTATTTCAAATATGGTTACATGTTTTTGTTCATTTCTTAGGAACCAGTGAAAAAAGATGTGCAGGAAGAACCGCCCAAAGAAGTGGCTGAGGTTACTACTAACAAGTGCTCTTTCAATCCAGAGGTGAGACTACTGGTGAAGCTTTGATTCAAGATGGAGTTGAAGAAGGCAACAGACAAATACCATGTTTTAATTATTCATATAGATGTCTGTTTGCTGAATTCAAGGTTTAAAGGAGTACTGTACCTAAGGAGCCACCATTCTGCTGACTGATGAACATTTCATAGGTTTTATCTAATAAAACTCTTCCTGAAGCTATCAGAAAAAAATCACTGATGATGAAGTGAGATGTAGGGTTCTATTGTAATTTGGTAAAAATAGTGTTCTAAAAATTCAGTTTAGCTGTGTTAGTTATTCTATGTGTCAATTCTAGAAGACTGACCTTTAAACTACATTACAATTTAGCACAAAAATGGCTAATACATCCAAAATGATTTTTTATTTCAAAAATTTGTATTTTTACTAAAGTATATAGGTCAATATTGCACATGCTTAGATCTCAAAAACCTGAAGCTGAAAGAGCTGTTCCTTTGTGTGTTATGTAGAGCTGCACAAATTAACAATTGTTGAAGATCTAGCCTATACCTGGTTTTTCGGCCTTTGCCTGGTGTGGCTTTAACCTACAATTTTAAATACTGAAAGGCTTGGAGATAATTTTACTTAAATGACAGTTGTTGGTCAGCACAGAACAGTTACTGTGGTGAGTCTGTTCTAATTCATCCAAGACTACCCAAGTGTATGCTCTATTTTGATGTGTACTTAGCCACAAATTATACTAACTCTGCATTGTTGCATGACGGGCCTATCTATCCCAAAGCAATTCAGGCCTTGTAAATATGAATAAAATGTTGGAATTAAACCACATTTTAATTTCTCACATTTAACAATGTACCTGAATTTTATGAATCCAGCAAAAAGATTTACTTTTTCGTTATGTTGTCTTTGTTAGCTTATTTAAAATCGGATCTATCTCCTTTCTCTTTAGAACAAAACTGAATGCCAGGCAGCTGATTAGATTGTAACCTTTTTTTAAAAGAGAAAAATAAAATGTAAACAAAAGAGAAAGGATGCTACATTTGCAATTATATGAAAACTGACAACTAACACTAATGATTTTTTTAATTCTTTTTTTAGTTTTTCTTTAAGAAAGCAAGCACAAGTGTTAGCCTGACTTTAGCATCCAGTAACATCTCACCTATCATAACACAATATTCGATTTCCATTTTTATCTAACTCAAATCAGTCAGATTTGTTGGAAGCTAACAAAGTTGTAAAGTAAGATGTGCCGTGGAAGTCCTGTTGAAAGGTGCAGCCTTGCCAGTTGTTTTACTGGCAGAAGCACTCTGGCTTGAATACCAGAAACATTCCACCAACCACCTTCATTTATTGTTTTTTCTCTTTTCAGTTCTCCTTTACAATTACTATTTTTATCTACACATCTCATTAAAAAGGCTTTTCTTTTGTTTGCACTTTCCAGAATGTTCTCTTAAAGCTAAAATTGTACTAAGAAAGAGTGAAGTGTGCAGCTCAATCCTATCATAGAAGCTGTTGTCCATACAGAGTACCAATTGTTTCAGCAACCAAGAACGGTACACTCAGATATGCGTAACGATTTGAAGTAAAGAGTTGCAGCCTCTCTTGCGTAGGCAAGCATTTTCTCTACAGATCCTATTGTATACTTGCCCAGGTGCATAATAAAGGATCTTCTTTATTTCCTTTACCAGGAATTTATTTTTCTGGACACCTTAGGATACTTATGAAATGCACAGAACTGCCTCAAGGAATACCTTGGGCTGCACCTCAGTCTCTGCACACCAGCTCTATGCCTCCCAAGGGATAGCAATCTAGCCATGCACCTTTTGCCCATTGAGCACTGCCTCAGCTGCCTATTTTATTACCTAACACATGCAAAAACACTGCATATGCACAGCATGCAATCATAATTCTATGAAATTGATGCAGCTGTTCTCTGGAAACCCCAAGGGTACTACTGCTAAGCCAGGGCTAGTTCAACAACAAATATAAGCTTTCATCTCCCATGTATTTCAGTTCCATAGCTACTCAGAACAAAAAATATTGCTGGCATTTTGAACAATATACTAAGTAGGTGATTTTAATTCCCCTACGTAAAATTGCTGACCTGGTTTGTACACTCTTAAAAAATGAGAGAAAGAAAATAATAAAACCATTATGTTCTGTGCTCTGAAACCAGCTATGTCTGTGGAGCTTTTCTTATTGTTTTGTTTTTTACAGATGTTATTCTCCTTGTTTTGATCCCGATTTGAAAATTTTTCTGGGTTGGGACTTTTAAAAGATTTTTCTCCTATGCATGCTTTTTGTAGTTTGTTAATGCGTAAGCACCCACAGCAGTCATTCCTTAAGTCTAGGCCACTGAGCAATCTCTTCTTCCTGTCTCATAGTTTAATGAAGCTCATGCGTGCTTAACTGCCTGTAAAGATCTCTGTCAAACGTAAAGTCAGCCCACAAATTAAAAGCTGTTGGAACACAGGTACACATGGGCATGCATAGCAGTATCATGTAAGACTTGTTTACATGCTTGTGAAATGACACAATGCTGTCCCAGAAGATGACCATCTCAGAAAATATTTGGTGATTAAAACTGAACCCTGAGACTGCACATACCTTCTCTATGCTAAGCTCTTCTTAATTAATACTGTCATATTTATTTTCAATTTGATCACTTTCAGTCTGATCCACCAGAACCAGTGAAGAGGGTCTCCCCATTTAGAGAAACAGGGAAGGAGCTGAAGACTCTTAGTAAAGCTCTAGCTCACTCAAGGTAAGGGAATCCAGAGCGCACAGAATTGGGCCAGTCAATGCTAAAGTAGTCTTTGGTTCTGTAGTGGCAGCAGTTCAATCATAGGTGAAATAATCAAATGTACTAACAGCTTAGAAAAGATAGTTTACGGTTCTTCCTTTATAGGCTTTATGCAGACTCAAAATGTTGTCAATGCTGTATGATTGATAGCTCTGTCTGTATCAATACTATATCGTTTTAATGTTCTTTATAAAGGTGCTTGTTACTTCTTTGCAGTCTTTTGCATGACACAGTGTTGTGCCAAGATTTGGTAATAAAGTAGTAAAAAATGAGCAATGTTAGGACATATAATGTGATATTACATGATAGAAAATCATAGTGGAAATATCTACCACTATTATAGAAACACCTGCGTGGACTCATTTGAAATTTACCAACTTGAGTCTCAGGAAGATGCTGACATGGAAGGAATGATTTTTGTGCCCCTTACCTGATGGATAGTGAGCTGTTATAATAAGATATGGATTTGGGATCCTATATACCTTTTAGCCAGCAGAGTTTGGACAGCAACCGTTGTTTTATGGGACTGACCACAGAAAGTAGATGGGTGCTCATGCTTTTCCTAGGAAGTATCTTCTGTTGCCACTAGACACAATAAATTTCTGTCCCAGCAGGGCATTTCTTATGGTCTCACTTTAAAAAACCAAAACAAAAACCGGGGGGGCCTATTGGTAATAGGCTTTAGCAAAGAGTACTCTCCCATTTAGGCACTCATACTCTTAAATGTACTTAGGCTGTGTTGTCACCCGTGTTTCACCATAGTCACTGCAGGTGGTGCTTAAGTTGACAAGATTGAGGCTTGAATATGCTTTTCTGTTGCAATCACACATTCTGCTTGCACTCCAAACTTGCCTACAGAGACCATTCACTCTATTTTCTCAGTATTAGCTTAAACAGTTGCTAAACTGCATAATAAGCCTTGCAGTAGGTGGCTCTAGGGTTTTCTAAATTTTCCTGGAATCTTCTAGCTTTCCTGATGTGAGTGTTAAGCTAAGAAATGAGATTCATTTGCAACTGAAACAGCAAGCAGTAGTACGAAAAGATGATTTACTTCTGGCAAGGTTTAGCAACAGCCTGCTGCAAATAAAACTGACAAATTACCACTGCCAGCCCCAGCAGGGTACAGATTACACAAGTGTTTACAAGGTTCCTAGACTTTAAGTCTTTGAAGAGTGTTCACTCAATAAAAGTAGTTGAATTAAAGCAAGCAGCAATAAGACAGACATCTATACAAAAAATTATTAATTAGGTTAAATCTAAGCAAATAGGGCAGTCGAGAATACATGATATTGTAGTAGCATAATATATTGAAGACAAATTAGGCTCTTGCATTGTCTGGCTGAGATTGTAACTGCATAAAACTCAAGGAAGTTAGAGAAAAGTAGCTTCTTTGCATGTGGTACTGTAGAGGAATCAGAACTTTACATTTTACAATAATGTGTTTTTAAATATTCTCAAATTTTTACATCGGAGCAATTTCTCAATTTTATACTAGTTACTTATGATAACATTAAATTTCACATTCTTCCCTTTTATCTTTCTCTTCCCCCAATTATTTTTATTATTCACTTTGTTAATTCACTTTTAGTGAATTTTTCACTTGATAAACTTGGCCAAAAACAGTAATAAACCATAAACAAAATAATAAATGCTGTGTACTTTGAAGGTTGGATAAGCCATTTTAGTAAAGCATGACTTGTTTTTGCCATAAATCCACTGTTAGTTATGTTTGACTGCCTGCATTCGTTGTTTATTGCTAAATTTCAGTGGGATTGTCTCCTCGAGGTCAAGTTAAAGTTCTTTTGATGATAACCTGCCAAAGATCAGTTTACTTCTTTATATATGAGTTGCAGGTGCTTGGACCTTGCTTTTGGTTGCTTTACATTCTTTATTCTCAAATGAGTAGGATTAAAAAATACTTGCAAGTGTTCTACAGGATGAAAATTACTATCATCATGGGTATTAAAAGGCTTGATTTTTTTAAATCGTAGCAAATTGATTTGTAGACATTTGGATGAAGCAAGCTGGACCACTCATTTCATTATAATTTACAGTTTGAATAATTGAAGTGTCAAGGTATTGATCCTAACTCTTGGCTGAGCAGCTAACTTTTTATGTACCTTTGTGCAAATCACTTGACCCCTCTGCAGCTCTGTCAAGTAAATTGTAAATTGGGCTTGGAAACTAGACAATGTATCTGAACTAAACTCACTGCATAAATATATAGCTTTTAAATTGATATGGATGGTGGAGTGTGAATGAGGATTGCTTTTGTTACTGAAAGCAAAATATTTTTTTTATATACATATAGGGGATATTTTTTCTTGCTATTTTCATGTAAATTTTTTAAATTTTTAATCTTATTACCACTATCTTACGCTTTTAGGAAAGTTTGATAAATCTTACAATGCATAGCACTCAAATACATGCCAACATTGTCAACTTCATCTCTGCAGCACTGCTAGGTGTTAGATGGATAACTATTATTACTCCCATAGGTAAACTATGAAAGTCACATTGGGGATGTAAGGTTAATTATCACTGGAACATCTGCAATTGGAATTTGGGTGTCTCAGGTAACTGGACGCCTTACTTATTCTTCTAGACTTCAGTGATGCCTCTGTTTCTCTGATTTTTATTTTTATTTTCAGAACTGGCCTACTAAATTAGAAGCTTCAGGGAAAGACTTCTTAAGACTTCCAGCCCATTACTTTCGGTGAATGCAGTTGTTTCCTATAACAGATGAAGTGTTTAGTCTAGCCTACTTTTAACTGAAAACATTTCTGTTTCCTGCACCACGTTATGATAAACACAGATTTGTCTTCCACTGAATTTTTAATGGTAATGCAATCTGGAAAATTATGTTAAATGTAGATTTTTAATGATGTGAACAGATTTGATCCTGATATCTTTTGATGTCACATCTTCTCTCTGAGTTATTAAAACCCCCAGATTTCAGTCTTTCAACCCTTCTCACATCCAGAAGCTAATACATCTAAAGGGACAAATGAGATTATATTCCTTTATGTACATTATCAGCAGAATTGTCTGTTGTGTCCTGATCAGTTGTACTTGCACCACACCTGCAGAGGATAGTGATGTTGTGCAATTGTTCTTAAATACCTAATTTGGCTTACAGAATCCTTTTTACTGCTGATGCAGAAGATGGAAAGAACCAAACTCCATTTTAATATCCCAAGCAGAGTTTGAAGTGCTGCTAAGTAAGAAAATACCTACCTGTTAAAGCATCTCCAACTCTGCCATCTTCTTCTGGTCCCCTAAATTTAATTCACAGTTGCATTCAAAACTAGCTTCGTGTGATTTCAAATGCCTGGGTGGAAATATTCCTGACCACAAGTTTTCCATGACAATTGAAACAGATGGAAGATGAAGAAAGGGAAGACCTAATCTTGTGCTACTGCACTAATAAATGTATATTTACTTTTTACATTTACTGAACAGTAAATGATATATTTACACACATTTGGGTTTTGAAGATCAGAAGCATGGTCAGGGTGTAGTCAAAGCTGCTTAGTACACTCAGGAGAAATGTGCCTTTTTGCTCTTGTGTAGGCAATGGTCACTTTAATACTAGTTTCTGGAAAGCACTGTTGTCTGAATAAATGCTCAAATGAAGTTTGCCTGTCATATTGTGTAATACCACACATTCTTTATATTGTAATCCCAATAGTGATCCTGTAACACACCTGATATTTGTTTTATTTACTGTGGCAATTAAATCATGAATCCCACATATATTATTTATGAAGTGAAGTATGGTATGAGCTGTAATGGCCATGGAGAAATTTGATTGAGAAGTCAGGGAAACAGATTTTTTTTTTTTTGAAATATGAACTCGCTTTCTGAAATGCACAGTAGCCAAATGACCTAGTATGCAGAAAATATCCAACAGAGTTAAAATGTGGAAATCAAAGGTACGCATTAACTGTTTTTTAAATTTTTGTGTTCTGTAAGCCTGGAAGTTCTTTGAGTGTCATTGTATGACTTTTTAACAGTGAAAATGTTAGCCATTCGTCTTGAGTGTTTGCACAACGTTACTTTGACTAAATCTGCATGTAGAAAAAAGAACAGCAAGAAGAGCAAAGAAATCAAACCCACAGACTTTTTAACCAAATATTGAGATGTGAAGTTGGGGGAAAAGATAATTTCAAGTGTGAATGACTGCACTGCTGATTTGGACCCAAAGGACTTGTCAGCAATACTTCTTAGTAACAATTTCGGACAATAGAAAAGGAGCTATTTTAGAAAAAAGAAGCAGACTGGAAAATGCAAGAAAGAAAGAAAGAAGAAAACTGGAGTTTTCTTTTCCAAGGCAGCAACTTTTAATTTCAATTAAAGCAGTCAGGCTAGCAGAGCAGCATGCTAATACATACTACAGGGAGTCAGTGAATACAAATGACCTTTGTGGATTTGTTTTTTTGCTGCTTTTCCTCCTCTTGATTGAAAAGGAACACCCAGCAGTTGTCTTAATTGGACGATAATTGATACATATTCACAGGAAGTAGTGCCTGTGATCTTGCAGCTTGTTTCTATGAAAGAGTATAATGGAACAAACTGTGAGGAAGTTTTTTAATGATGACAGTGACATAGCACAGCTGTATGAATTATTTTAAAATTATCTCAAAAATGTTTTAAGAGTCATTACTGGAACAGACTTAGCTGCATTCATAAAGCTTTAATATTCTACCTTACACATTAAAAGCGTAATTAAACTGAAGATAAGCCTTATAATTATGACCTCATACCTCCTCTCAGTAATACTCTCTTATACTTTCTTGAGTCCTCATGATGATAGAGGATGATGACAGATGCAGAGGTTGCTCAAACTACTCATCTTTCAAAACTGTCAGTCACTGGTGCCAAGTAGAAAGTTGTACCAGCTCTTCCCTGCTGATGAGTTGTACCCAATTGCTTTAGGAAGACACCTGCCAGTGTTCAGATGCCATTTTACCTAAACACAGGATTAAAATTTAGGAAGGAATTTGCTTATCTTTGTGCAGCATAAAATGAAAAACCATCTGTAGATAATGATCAGTCCTGTTCCTTTGTAGATCAATAAATGTTACTTCCAGTGGAGATTGCCCATGTAGACACAAAGTAGCTCTGACTTACTTGACTAAGTACTCCCAATGTCAGATTCAGTGGGTGGAATACAGTATGGCAGAAATGACACTTTGTCCTTGAGCATTCAAATATCTTTAGCTTTGAGCTAAGAATTATGTTTTCATTTCTGTTGCTATTCTTTCTAAAACTAAGCAAACCTGAGAAGTGCAGCCCCTTTGAAATGACATTCAGCTCTGAGAGAGATCCTTTCTTTATTGTTTTGTTCCAATGACATCTGTAAATGGGATCTGGAAATAATGTTAAGTAATCCATGCTTGCATGAGGACATATTGTATGAGAACCAAGAAAGTAGATGTCTTTATAACTAAAAAATTGTAGAAAGATGTAGGAACAGTTACACAGCAAAAGAGATTACCAAAGCAAGGGAAGCTTGTAGTTATTAATCCATAATAAAAGCAGGTTGCCATAAATCACTTCTGTAGACTAACTCAGCCCACAAAGACCACGCAAGTGAGCTGGAAATGCTCTTGTTAAACGTTACCACAAAAAACAGTGCTTTAAAATAAGCATATTGTTTCAAATGAGAGTAGCTGAAAAGACTTTCTTTGTATGAAAAAGGAGGTAGGAAAGGTGATAGAAACTGGAAACTGTGCAGTGACAGTCATCTAAGCATAGGGGCACATGTAAAAATGACCACTTGTGGTCATCCTCAGCTGATGGTGTCTAGGAGTCCACAGCTCTGAGCTGCAAGCTCAAAGGGAAAGTGTTCATGCCATTCCATGAGCCAGTCCAAGCCTTTACTTGCAAAAAGGGCACATTAAACCTCTGCATTGCATTTCCCATAGTTCGAAGAAAATGGCTCCCATGCATCTGTTTCACTGTGCTGTGCTAGTTAAATAAAACTAAATGTCAAACTGCTGGCAGTTTAACAGTATTCAACTGGATGCTTTTTATGTTTTAAATTAGAAACTGGATGGCTCTTTAAAATGGTTAAAGTTTCCTGAAGGCAGATCTCTAAAAGTCACTCTGCATGCAGAAAGCCCAGCCTCTACTAATGCATTCTTTATGCCTGCAACAACAGTTAGACTGACTGTTACCCCAAGAGCCATTTCTCTTCTTTTCCTGCTAGTGGCTGTGTAGCTGACTTTAATGCAAAACCATTTAAATTTTGTGATTGAAATGGCAGCTACTACCAGATTTTAAATGGCAAGAAATGTGTTATTTTTGGAGTTTTGGTTATGACCTTGTCTGTCCTTACCTGCAAATCTGTACTGATCCTATTCTAATATATGCAGACAAAAAAGATGCGAGTGTTTGGAGGTTTTGATAAGTTGTCATTTCTCAATGCATACTGTTTACTGGAAGATACAGTGGAGTCTGTAAAAGCAGGGAGGAGAGGCAATGTAGAATTAAGAAGCAAAGAAGAGGCTGAGGCAGTACTAACTGAGAAGGTGAAATGTTTATCTGCCAATATTAGTTTCCAATGTATTTAATACTTCATAATGTCAGTTGCTTGGAAACTAGTGTTTTGTGCCCTTTTGCTGCTTGGCAGAAATCACTCTTAATTGGCATGTTTCTAGCACTGTCACTGCTGGCAGTTTGCAGCATTATTTTTTTTCCACAAGCAAAAATTTTCTTTTACCTGAATGATGGCTCACATTAATTAGACAGCAGTCATGAGCAAAGACAACCATTTAAGTGTATGGATGTATGAATCATTATCTTTATCATCAATCACTGGAAAGGCTGCTATTCCCATCAACATTTCTGCCTTTCCAGGCTGTTCATTTGAGTCTCAATCTCCTTTCCTTTTGTGCAAAAAATATGTTTGTGTTTGTTTGAAATTTTGTAAGTGGAAATAGTTCATTGCCTATTAGATTTTGCTAGTCTAATGCCACATACAAAATTACACATTGTCACTGAATGTTTGAACAAAGCTAACACTTAAAATGGGTTTTCCATTATTTAGTAGTAAAATGTCATTGCTCTGTAAATACCTTTATGTGGTAAAGCAAGACACTAGATCATGGGGAGTGGTTTCTACTTTCACATGAAAATCTTGAACCAGCAGTATTTCCTGGTAGAGGATCAGGGACCTCAGTGAAGTTCCACTTAACAAGCAGTGAGTTTTTATTGGTAATATGAACATAAAGTTATTATTGTACATTCTTACAGCAAGAAAATGGAAAGCCCAGAAATCTCCAGATTATTTTTTCTTTTGAAGTTTTAGTAATAGTTTCCCCACAGCTTTGTGGAAAAGAATTTAAAGCAAAGCCTTGAAATCTCACAGATTTATTTTTCTGCCCTTTATCAGCACAAAGCTGTCTTCTCTGTGCTGCTTTGGAAGTAATTCCCCCACTCTCCTTTGTTTATGTACTTCTCCAGAGACACCAAGAGCTGGAAACCTAAATGTGCCTACCCCCAGAGAAAACTTTTATATGAAGATCAACAGGAATGGGGGTTGCAGCATGGCAGAAGTGGAGGGGGGTGTATGTGTGCATGTTCTTGTGTTCTGGGACTTCTTAAAAGAGAAATTGCTGCACTCCATTCTTTCTAGGTTGAGAAGAACACATTTCCAACTAAAAATAAGCCAGTTTTTTTTGCTATGTTGGTTTTGGTACCTCCAGGTAGCCAAATATGTTTGTGCTTCTCAATGTTAGACAACCTCTCCTCATTTTCAAAGTAGACGTTCTGCCTTATTTCACAATGGAAGCAGCATCTTCTACATTTTAATGTCTTTGTAGTTAATTCAAAACCAGTCTGAAACATCTTTAAATATGTAGTGATGCATTAACACATTCACCTGGTGACATTTTTTTATAGTAGTGTGGGGTGTTGTTTTGACTATTGAAGATCCTTATTTCTTGTTGCACAACCTTCTGTGAACTACAGATGACTTATTTGATGGTCAGATTTTCATGTGATAATATGCATCTTTCCCATTATGCAGATCCTGGAGGTTTTTTCTAAACAGACACTTGAGTACAGAATATTGTACTCATCTGCAGGAGAATAAAATGGGAATCTATATCTGAAATAATGTGGGTATTCCAGATCGTTTGTATGTCTTCAGCTACTCAAGACAGATGTTGATATGGTACTACTTCAGTTCCTTGCCAAAATGGTTAATGGTTCAGTATGGTAAATGATCGCATATGTCTGAGTTTCTATGGGTTAGTAACTACATTTGGTAGATTTTAATGTCATATCATCTGAATTTGGGAAGGGTAGATGTATGAATATTTACCCATTTGGTTCTTGCTGTGTAATTACTTGGCCATTAAATAGGAGTAGTAACCAGTGTGTTGCTGATTCTCCGTTGCCTCATGTATATGTTTGCATCTCTAACATGGCTGTAAACACTACCAAACCAGAATTTGTAATTAATTTACATTAGTATCTACATATTAATTGTGAATAGTTGCAAGCTTTTTCTTGTCCACGTGCTAAGCTTTCAAGATATGACCTGAATGCAGAGCTTAATAGTAGGACTTTCTAGCTCAGGCTCACCACCATGTAAACTTAACTCCATGGCTTTCAGTAATTTCAGAAGGTGGGTAGTGTATGCACCCTGTAATAACTCACTGAGTGTACTTTAAGTGAACGATGCACTAATTCTCATTTACAATGAGACTGCCTTACATCACTCAGGAAAGGTGCGAAGCAGTCTTAATGTAAATGAATTTGGGACATTCTGGCATAGATTACAACGCTGAATGTAAGGCACTAAAGAACTGAGTGAAATGGTCAGCAGCTCCAGTATTTAAGAGAGTGGAACAGATTCTCCACTGGTATAAATCAGTATCACTGTTGACAGTTTACAAGAAATGCAGAGTTTGCTCTCCTACTGTTCTGTGTGTGCTTTGTAAATCAGAAAAGCACTGTGTGCGTATGGATTTTCTTTTATCTTGGCACTTCCTGCTGTTTTAAAATTATTAGCTATTTAGGTGTTACACCACCTTGTCAGAAAGTTAAGGGACATACAAGAAATACTACTGCTATTAGAATGCAGCAACAGCTCACATGGAGTCTGACATGTTAATGCACATACACACAACATAGTATTTGGGGGGACTGGAATGATAAAAAATAAGTGTCCTAACTGAAACAGCAGTGAGGACAGTAACATTTAATCAGTTGAAATCTATGAGGATGCAGGTGTTAATGTTTGTACTCCTGCAGAGATTACTGTAGGATCCCTAATAACTTCAGGTTGTCAGAACTTCCATTTTATTATATGTTCAAAACCACAGACCTTCTAGTACCACAGTGCCCCCTAAAACTAGGTAAGAGCATAGATTTCAAGTTTAATCCAAATGAAGCAAGCTTGCTGCTCTCACCACTTCCTTCAGTGGATATTTCTTTGAATTCTTCAGGATCCAAATACTTGTTAGCCTCATTTGAGATTTGTGATGGGGTCACAGCTCATGATGGCATAGCTGCAAATAATGCTAAGTGCTCATTTAGAAGAATTATACTGGGTTTTAATCTATGGTTTTAGTCTGTAATGTTCAGAATACAGTTTAGCTGTATTTACTGTAGTTTCAAAGTTATTGCCTCCTGTGCTTCCTGTTTTATACAGAAATGGATTGTTGTTTGTGTTACTTTTTCTGCTATTGAAAATATTTACTCAGAATGCTTTTAAGTGGCAGTGTGCATAAAATTGCCCTTGCTTTTCACCTGGGAAGCCTTAGCTCATATTCAATTTGTCACTAGCGCAACAAGTTAGGCAGTACCCAGCTGATACTCACCTTGCAACACCCTCAGCAGGGTCTGGCCTTGTGCCCAAAGAGGAACTTTCACTGGCCTAGTAGGGAGTTGTTGCAGATGCAAATTGAAATGCTTTTATGAAAATATAGGAAATTGTGTTTAGAAAGCCTGTGCTCTCAGTGGTTTTCAGAGCAATGCCACGTTGGTTTCATTTATATTTACAATTGGCTATAGGCCTCTGGAAAAAGGCTAAATTCTTTCTGTATAGCATCTGGAGCAGGAGATGTTCAGTCATTAACTTTGGTATAAAGGCTGTATTCATTAAGAAAATTGAATAAGCCATTTTATGAAACAGTAGCTAACAATTTCCGTGATCAGAGAAATATGTATGTAAATTGTTTGATAGATACATAGTCATTTTACAGCTCACAATTTTTGTTCACCATGATCATAACATAATATTCAGCTTTAGAGCGACAGAGAATCAAGCTGGTATAAATAGACTGCAACTTCTTTGCATCTCAGGGAATGGGACAGAGGGAGATAAGCAGGAAGAGTTAATGAGACTGAAGGACCCCTGTAACACCACCCACTGCATCCAATACAGTTGCTTAGTACAGGGACAGCCACATGGGTGTGCAGCCTTCTGCCTATCTTTCTAGCAATTCTGTTCAGGCTGGAGTTATACCAGCTTACTTGAGCAAGGATTTGGCATCACATGTTCGGGAGTGCATGTCATTCCTTTAAACCATCTCCCACTGAATTTGTTTACCTACAAAGTAGATGTGAGGTTGTTAACTGTAAAATTTGATCTTCTGAGACAAATACACCCTTTAGTATGATTCCTCTGAATTTAGTGATGATGACCCAATGTACTTAAATAAGGTATATTTAAACAGAAGATAAAAACAACTGGTAAATATCTAGCTTGTCTTTACCCTGATGCAAAGGTTTCTGGCATTGTTATTATAGCTTCTTAATGTTTTTCTAGCACCTAAATTATAATTAAGACAAATTTATTATTTCCTTTTATTTTTCTGAGTCATTTCTCACTCAGAGAAAGGCACCAAGAATCTCAGATCTTAGCAGCAAAAGTTCAATTCCCCGATACTTTAATGGCCTTGTATAACAATTAACTGATGACCTTGAGTCCCTAAAGGATTTAAGGAGTAATTTAATAAGTACGTAGTTACACCAAGCTAAAAATATGCTTGTTTCTGTATGTGTAGTACACTACTGGGTCACTCCTTTGCACATGTCATTGACCCTTATCTATAACAATATAATGCTGTAGAGAGAACTTGAAGTATTCCATAGTATATTATTACTTCTCAGGAAACTCTTTTGATTTTCATGCTGATAAAGATATTAACTTAGAAAAATAAGACAAATCCTTTTGTCTTAATGGCAGTTGAAAATCTGTGTTGTGACTACAGTTGACTGAAGCTCAATTACTTTAATAAATGTATTCCAAATTTCATCTTGATTACATTTGCATTTTAATGAATGATTCTCACCTACTTGTCAAATAGGCAGCCCAGCTAAATTTATTAACTTATTGTATAAACAGGGTATTGTGATGCCAGAGTTTAAATGGAGAAATATTTGATGTCCTATTCCAGCAATATACTGTAAATCTACAGTGTAGAAAAGTACGTTGGTGACCTCTGTATTTTAAGTTTGGTTTTATTTTACTCTTTTTCCTGACAAGAGTCCATGAACCTTTAGGGTCATTCATAAATATCCCAGAAATAATTCTATGGAATTATGAGAGGACTTTTTTTGGTATAAATCAGGTAGTTATTACAGCTTTATATGCTGCATTTCTGTTAATTCTATGTTATTTCTTTTTCCATACTTGGAGACTGTAGAGATACTTTTTGTAATACCTGGGACATCAAGGAAGTCATAGACTTAAAAATATTCATTCACAAGTGTGCATAACATTTCCTATTCCTATGGGTGTATGAAAGTGATAATTGATTTTGGTATATACATATTAAAGCCTTCTATATTAGATAAACCTTTAAAAAAAGTACTGATTGTACTTGCCATTTATGCATCTTTCTCCAATAATACTGGTTATGGCTGTTAGTGTAAAAGAACTTCCTAGTTTATAATGTATCTTTCTCTACCACTTGTCTTTGATTCATGTAATAACCTCATTGTTCACTATTTGTGGCATTATAATACACAGCTACAGCAGGGGTTTTGAAGAAGGAATACTTACAACAGTGTGTGCAGAAATGTACAAAAAAGCACTACAAAGGGGGAAAAAAATTTTTTACATACAAATATCTTGAGAGTTGGGCAGACAGGAGAGAGAGAAAACTACTGGAAAAAGACATAAAGCGAGAATTTGAGGCCATTAAATGTTTTAAAGTATTCCAAGAGAAGTCTGTTATGCAAAATACTAGGTTCTTATGAAAAACATTAAGCCAGTCTGAAACGACTCTGAAATCCTTATATTTTTCTAAAGCATGCAGCATTTCTTCTCAGGGACATCTTATTATGTTTTTTGTGGGTTTTTCAGTTTTTTCCAAAGTTAGTATAGGAATATCTAGCAAACATTATCTAGCTGAACTGGAAATATTTTCAGGCTTGTATTTATAGTTGCTGGACTTAAAAAATAATGTCAACAAAACCAAAAACCCAATCCCCAAACCATTAAATTTTGCAAGTGGTTTTTCATCAAGGGAAGCAAGGAGGGAGTAAACTGTGCTCCCCTCAAGAACTGGTGAATTTGGTGCCTGAAATTTGCAACCTATATGACCTTCAGGTGCTTTAATACCTATCTGGTAAGAAAAGGGAATTATTACTTTTCAGTAAAACAAATAAGGCCCAGCTTTCAAGCCTAGATTGTGTTTGATAGAATCAGTACAGCCTGATAACACTTCATTCAAAAGTCAGCAATACATTAACTTAAAGGGGTGTGTCCTATACCTGGATAGTATGCTTGTCTAACTTGGATCAGCTGCTACATTCTTAATTTTATATTTTAATCTAAGGCTGTAGAGTAGTTGTGTGCCATATCTCTTTCACTGCCCTAGCTCACCTTTTCTTTTCTTTTTTTTTTTTTTTTAAAATCTCTGTTGTCATCCTACAGGGAGTGCATCATGGTTTCTTCTTTATTTTCTTCTCTTGCAGTAATACCCTGCCTGTTCAGCTCACTCACAGGCTTCACTGGCACCTTTCTTGTTCCTAACAGTGCAGCCTTCTGACAACGAGTGGAGTTTAGCATTAGGGCAGTGCCTGTCAGGCTGACAACTGAGTTAAGACAGTGAGGGGCCCAATGAGCAATTGGCTGCTATAAATTAGAATTAGGCAGGAAGTTCTTAAATCAAGTAGTGGACAAAGTGGTGTTGAGTTCAAGACATCCAATAGGTATACTGCAGAAGGAAATACTAATGTTGAACTCTTGAATATAGAAGAATATGAAATCTCTGTTAAAAATTAAGTTGGTGGGCATCAGAGAAATTAATCAATAGTGTGTCTTCAGTACACTGACCAACTTGTGATGACTTTCTGCAGGCATCATATCAATTCTGTGAAGCAAGGTGGAGAATACTTTCATATACTTCACCAAGAATCACTGGAGAGGAATAACAGACAGAAAGCAGCTCAGCAGGCTCAGAGCACGAGATGGAGGACTGAGTTGCAGGCACCCGAATATTCCTCTGATGTGGAGGAGTCAGAGGAAGAAATAAACATGTAAGTCAATTCAGAGGGCTTTTGGTAGTCTGAGGGCAGTGGTTATAAAAAGCAACAGTTTCCAGTTTCTGTCATTACTTGGTATTGAGGCAGAATATTACTACTTGTGTGAACTAGAAAGAGAAAATGCTTAAAATCTGGGTAAGCGAGCAGCTGTAAACTTAGCAAGCATGGAAGAAAAATGCTTAAGGTGCTGCTTAAAAAGGAGGAAGTTTAGAAGGCAGAAGGTTAGTGAACTCAAGAGAGGTTTCATAGCCAACTCAGACCTGATTCTTGGAGGAGAAAAGGAGGAGGCCTGGTGAGTTTGTGCCATGCTTTTGTTCCCACAATGGGACTGCAGCATTAAGAATAAAGAATTGCATTCAGCAGAAGTGGCTTAGCTTGGAGAGTGGGTTTCTTCGCTAGTTCAGACCTGTTACTACCTTTTTCAGATTTTTCTCCCCATTTGATCATTAGATAGTATTCAAACCTTTGGCTCACGCTGGTCTTTTCAGTGCATCTCTAAAGCCTGTTATAACACTGTAGTTGTCTTCCATTTGTCAACCCTCACTAGGTGGTGAGGTGATTAAATACTTGCCCAGCAGGACAGAGTAGCTCTTCTAGAGGTTACACACCTTTGGAGCCTTATTGCATCAAAAGCTTATCCATCTCTTAATAGTTTTTTCTCATCAGTTTGCTGTGGCTTTTGTCACTCCCAGGTACTAGCTTCTTCTCATTCACCTTTCTTCCATGAACTAACTCTCAACTTGGAAAACTCAGTCTCCAGAGTCATCTGAGATGCAGTTACGCCCTAGTCATAAAGTGGGACAACAATATATAACCATTGTTAAAAAAATAAGAAATAAAATCTTTCCTGTTAGTATGAAACCCAGACCAAAAAGCAAACACGTAGCACAGACAGGCTGAGATTCTGAAGAGAAAAGTATCATATATACTACAGTAATATTTAATATCCAGCATTCTAAATGGTCACTAACTGAATAGCTAGGAAAGGTAGGAAAGGAATAGAGTATTACTGAGAGATAGTGTTATGGAAGGAGAAAAGGTATAGGGTATTAGTCAAAGTATTTTGGAATCTTAGCCTCTAACGTCTCCATCATCTAAAACTTTCTTGTTACTTAAACAAGTCACCTTCAGCTGTATTATTTAAATGGCACTATGAAGCACTTTGATCCTAGGTTAATGAAGACGACATGAACATTTTAGGTAAACAAGGTTATTTAATTTGGAAGGAAAAAAAAAAAGAATACATAAGAACCTCCCTGAAAGCTTTTTGTAAACTCCATGTTTATTTTTCTTTTTGATATGTAACTGTTCTATCTACCCATAATTCAGCTAATCCACATTTATTGCAGACAAATAATTTATTACACATATGAAAAATACCATTGCCTTTATTATTGTGACCGTTCAGATTACTGAAGTCATTTATTTCCTTCTGTAAGGAAAGGCTTCTTTCTTCAGCAAGGCTGACCTAAAAAGATTTAACATTCCTCTTTCCTTTATGAAGGTATACCTGCATAGGCAAAATTATTTGCATTTAGGTACAGCCTCTCTAGCAGTAAAAAAGCTTTTACTGGTGCAGAGTATACCAGGCTTGTGGGTGAATACTGACAAAGCCACTTTAATCCTACTTCTGCACCAGGTTTTTTGCCAGTTGTAAAAATTTATTTTAAAAAAACCTTACAACTAACCCAAAAATCTACACTAGCAAAAGTTCCTAGTGTAAACCTGATATCCTTTAATATTTTTCAGTGTGTTGCTTAAAACTAATATTAATCGAGAGTTTAACTTCATTTTAGGGGAAAGAACTCTAACATCTGCCAACATTACTAAGAGAGAAATCATTAGATCAGATGTCAAAATTAGGGAGTCTTATGGAGAATTTTCTCAACTCCAGGATGTGTTGGGTGGGACAGGAGTACACAATGAAACACGTGTGAAACAAGAAATACGTGGCTTTGACAGGTGTGCCTTTTCTCATTCAAACTGTCCCATGTGATTTACACACATTTGGGAACTCTGCCAGCATGTGTTAGTTCCAGTTGTTATACAGTTTAAACAGGGGCATGGGGCAAAAGCCTAGGTACAAAATACAGTTCATTATCTGTTGTAGAGACTTCACACCTAGCTTTCACAGTCCTGACTTCAAAAATTAGGAGCTTCCTGGAATAAGAAAAGCTCTGAAGCAGTGTTAGGCTGCTGGGGCACAAAATGTCTTTTTAACAAATGATGTCTGGTTTCAGTCTTTCACAGTGGCTGAAACTATTGGCATGATTTTATATGCACAGATTCCAGTGATGGATGTAGGCTTTTCCCACCCCCCCTTCCTCTCTTTTCCCTGTAAGACAAGAGCAGATATTAAGCCTCTACTGGGACTTTTTTACCACTGTTACATAAGTTGTAGTATTTAATTGTGTTATCAACTATTTAAAATCTATTAATACTCGAAACTTGGTAACAGCTTCTTATCATAAGAGTAGACAAAGTAGAAGTAAATTTAGTTATCCCTCATTAGTAGGAATATGGACTCTGTCAAACACTTTAATGTGTACATAATGGTCCCA
Source organism: Astur gentilis (assembly GCF_929443795.1). Classification (NCBI taxonomy): domain Eukaryota; kingdom Metazoa; phylum Chordata; class Aves; order Accipitriformes; family Accipitridae; genus Astur; species Astur gentilis. Next base: position 4,111,977 of record NC_064886.1, read on the forward strand.
CTGTCCATTCTAGCATTCTGTTGTCCATTAGAACTACAGAGAAGAGAAAATTGGAAGCGTGATTTGAGGAAGCACAAGACAGACGTGGTTTTGAACAACAAAGCCTGTGGAATTCTTTTGCCCAATCATCTCTAATAAGTACAAATTTGCAGTTAAAATTTGTCCAAGATTATCTGAATTAAGACCACCACTTCTTGAGGTTTTGTGTAAGAAATTTCTTTTGGGACAGCAGGAACACCTGCCAGCTTGTATCTTTGTTAGATACCTTCTTTGTTAGACATCTCCTTTGTTAGACAAAACAATATGTAAGTTTATTCATTTCTTAATTAGCTGAAGAAAATAGATACATTGATCTATATTTAAATATAGTGCTGAGATGCCCATGCCAGTGTTGTATGTACCATTTACAGCTGCTGCTTTGATTTAGAAAATTTGTATCAATGGAATGCTTAGGGCACACACTCCTCAACCCTTGTTCCAAATATTTGCTGGTTTATAGTAGGCAATAGTAAGCTGACATCCCCAAACTGCTTCAGATCTAGAAAGGAAATGTTAATCCAGAATCATTCATTCATTCATCTAGGAAGTCTTTGCTAAAGAAATCTGTGTAAAGCTTTAAGACTCACCCACCACACAGATCTCAGTTAACCTCTCAGCTATTTTGTTATGGTCAGTATCATTTCAGTTTTTTACTAATTTATGATCCAGCATACAGTAGTTCATGTTATATTTTCTGTGTGGACCTTCTATCTTCTCTATACTATCAATACATGAAGGCTACAATATCTCACTGTGCTTCTTAAGCTTGAATCTCCATTGTTTAACACCAGGTGCAGGTAGTTATTTACATTTGGGAAAAACAGCTGTAAACATTTCCTTTTCTTGCTTGGTAGCGTTTTATAAGCACTTTGCACAGGTGTAAATGGCCAAACAGGCTTGTGGCAGCTAAGAAACAGTGCCCACAGACTATAAAGAGCTCAGTTTTCTGTAACATTGGTTTGGCCAGCACTCAAGGCTCTTTTTGCATTGGGGTGAATCTTTTCAACTTAATCTTTATTGTTTTCTGTGCACACAATATGTTAACCCAGGAAAAACTGAACAGAATTTGAGGCACGTCTTGAGACTTTGGCCTCATGTATATAATCCTACTGACTCCATTGGCATGATAGCAACAGAAAACAAGTGTAATGGAATGTAAGCAGTATCTCAGCATCTTTTCTCAAACAAACCAGTCACACTATTTTGTCTGCCCCAAAATTTGATTTCACATAAATGCTTAATTGCTAATAATAAGAGTAGTATAAATACATTAATGCAAATAATACCATATTTATAATTTATAAAGTACTGTAAACATATTAGAAATAAATAATAATTATATATCCTGGTAAACATAAATATCAGATTTGTAATATTAATAAATGCTAATAAATGCCATAATTAAGAATGTAGAAATACATCTAAGTACTTTTTTTAAATGTAAGGAGGAGGAGAGAGAGTGTGGTGATGTCAACACAATAAACAGTTTTATTGGCTCTGTCTTCATTTCACATACTCCTTTTTTTAACTTCAGTCTTTGTCCTTTCCCACAGTTGCTCTCTAACAGAAGGCAACCACCTGAGGAAGTCAGGGAAGAAGAAAAAAAAGATGACCTTACGGTCTTTCACTCCTGTTCATACCAGTGTCTTGTTTTCAAGCCCCCCTGGAGCAAAAAGGTATATTTGAAGGCAAATTTATGTCCTGCCCTCCTTGGTAGGACATAAGCAAAATTCACAGCAACACAGACCCATAACACGTATACCTAGAGCTGCTGTTCAACTGGTAAACACGTATCGTGAGAATTCAGTTTATGGTGAAATAGTCTCTCTTAACTAATAGCAACTGTTAAACTCTAAGTGATTGAATCCTAATGAGTTACTGAAAACCTTGTATGTGTGCATGTACACAAACACACATCGTTTGCCTTGCTGATCTTGACTCGGCAAGTTCTAAGTTGTGTAAAATTTGCTTATGTGGTATAGCTTCCAAGATTAGGCTCATTTAAGGAAAGGCTGTCAATATCAAAATTTTATTTGCCTAGTTAAAAAAAAAAGTAGGCCTATAAAAGAGAGAGGGAGAAGATAGTACTTGTACCATGTATGCTTCTATATATTTTATATTAGTCACTAATACACACTGTTATGTTCCAATTTCATTAATCCAACTGCTCACCAAAAATGTCTTTGCTTATTTACATTTGCATATGGAATGAGCTAAAATGCCAAAGATAATCTTAGTTCAGAAAGAGATGGGTCCAACATTTTAAACTCACACACTGTTTTTTCTTAAATACAAAACTTAGAAGCTACTGTAGAATCCATACCATAAAGGGATAAATGCCGGAATCCTCATAGGCATGAAAGCACTGAGCACATCACCAAGATAAGTCCGTTGAAAATTCCACACCCAAAAATATGCTGTAAGGATTCAGTTATGTATTAACATTACAAAAACCTTGAGACGTGTCAAGAATTCACTGGGACAATGAATAAAAAATCATCTGCTACAGAAATGCTTACATGTATCTATTTCAGCTAACATGATGCCAGTTTGTTCCCTGACTCTACAGTATAACACATTTGTTTCTCCTCTTTGCAGTGAACATCTTTTCCGACAACTGTGTGCCATACACTGGCTTTTAGAAGCTTTGACTCTTGAATCCAACAGTTCGATGCATTCCATATTAACTTGTTGGAATCCAATGTATGTGCATAATGCATGATAGTAAATGGAATGAGGAGTTTGGGAATGTTTGGGATCTTTTGTCCTTTATGTGTTGTTGTTTCTCTTCTTTCAAGTAATAACTATTTGAGTGAAATGTTATTAATTCTGTGCCATGCAACATAAACAAATTTTACATCAGCTTTGCCCCCATGCAGTCAGCAGGGAGTTGTACAGTCAAATCAGTAGCACAGCATGGTTCTCTATTATTGGAAGTTGCAAAACTAGGAGAAAATACTGAGATATCCCAGCCAAATTTAGTTGGGTTTTCGTTCCTTTTTCTCTTTTGGTTAACAATTATGCAAATTAAATACATGTAGTAATAGATGTATGTATATTCCCATAGCTTTCCCTTGGAGGGTTATCTCAGTGAACTCAACAGGAATTACATATACATTATAATTACAGAACAAAGCCAGCTATTAAGTGATACTTAGTAGCTGGTTTTATTCTGTCAATTATGTATGACAGTGATGGGTACTTGTAAAAGATGCATTGCTTTTGAAATTTTATACTGTTAAAGTAAATATTAATTTAAGTTCCCAACATTTTTAGTCAATATAATCATGTTGGCATAACATGCATTTAAATTATTCATGAGTGTTTAGTAAAACAGTAACAGTTTATGCTCTGATTCGCAGGGCAGAGCTCTTCAAAGCTGTTCTGTTTACTCTGTATATTCTCAGTCAAGACAAACTGTGTCTATGTGTAACAGAGGTGGTGGAGTAGCATTATATAGAATTAGCCTGATAAATTGGAGGAGAGAATCAGTCCACCATGTGTTGTGGATGGGTTTTTCACCCCTTTACATATGAGGACCAACCAATAGACTGGGAGAAAAGAAACAGTTTGTCAGCAAGTCTCACAGGTACAGGCTGACAGCAGAATATAAATGCATAAAGCTCTGTATTCATTTCCAGGTTCTGAAGTAGTGCAATCTCTTGTTGTATACTTCCTCCTGCTCCCTGTTGCTGTCTCTAACCACCACTCCTCTCCCTCAACGTCATTTGAACTGATCTTCATACACACATACTTCATTACACAGTAACCATGAAAAATTAGGCTTACCTTTAGATCATATAGTCTCTGCACAAAAAGAGATTTTTTTTTTAAAATGTGGTTAAGCAAGTAAGCTTAGAACACTAATCCACTTTGTAAAACCTTTGATTAGATGAGGACTGAATGATAAATGAGACTACCTCAGCAGCAACCTGTTGTTATACCACAGCTGCAAAGACTGCAGCTTCCACATTTACCTCTTTGAACATTTAAACTTTTGGACAAGTATAGGTCTTCATTTAGCCAATAGCATGGAAAAATCAAACTTGTATGAACCTGCTGTCATTTCTATCCATGAAATCTTGCTATACTGGAGAAAATTCTTCAGTATTTGTACAGAGGAAGTTGAGAGCTTAACCTGGCCCAGTACATGCATGATAGTTTGTAGCATGGCTGTGCTTTCTTTAGATTCTTCTTCACCTGTGACTGTAACTTACTCATGGCTTATACAGCTTGCATTGTCTTTCCATTTCTTATAATCAAAGATATACATCATAGTAGTGGTCAGCCTCTATTCACTCGCAATTTATTGCATTTCTTAAAAGAACTTATAATAAAAGCAAGACTCTCCAAATGGAAAACTAATTAAATTGTTTTCACTTAGGCACCCTGGTGGTTGTAAAAAAACAGTAAAAGAAATTGAAGAGGAAAAGTTAGCAACATACATGTGGGAGCTCTTTATTACAAACACAAAGGTAACTTAATTGTTAATTTCTTTCTTTGGGACCTAATCCAACTTTCCAAGCATTTGTTTTGTTGCTTAATTGAACTCCATGATATCACATTTTATGCTATGGATCTTGTGACTGCAAGAGCTGGTGAGACTGTCTCTAGGTTTTGAAGAATAACAATCTGATTCTGGGTAAAAGAAAGAGCAATATGTAGCTGACTGAAACTGTGGCTTGGTCTTAGTGATAAGTACTGATGTGGGAAGAATTAAATAGTCAGCTAAAACATAACTAGACTCTTGTTTGCATTTGCCCCCCTTTTTTATGACCCAGAATCATGTAGCAGTACTTATTCACACAAATAGGTCATTTTCAGTCAAATGGGGATTTCAGACTGGTATCCTGGAGGCCTTATTCTAGTAAGTTCTAGTCATGATTTGTTTGGTTGCCTCTTTACACAGAATTTAAAGCTAAATTTGGAAACAAATGCCAAATGTTGAGGCCTTTAAAGAAAGCAGGATTCACGTGCCACATTCAAAGCAAAGCCAAGGAAAGGAAAAAACAAGCAATTCAGATGAAAGCCTTTTAAAAGAAAAATAAAGTTAATACCTGAGAGGAAATTAAATACTATAAAACTATCTGTAACACTTGGTAACTGTTCTACTATCATTCTGAAACCAGAGAAAGACTTTTATTTTTGAAACTGCTGAAGTGACTGGAAGAAAATGAAGGGGGAATGAGTGATGTTTATAACTAGAACTCAATAAAGAACCAGTGGGTTTCTCACTCTGTAGCACATCTTACATTGTGATCTTCAACAGTTTGCTTAAACTTTTAGTGCCTTGCTTTGCCCCCTAAAAGGCTAAATCTAAAAGGTTTTGTAAAGTGCTTTTAGAACCCCAGGTGAGGCACTCTTAGAAATACGGGCTGTTGTTACATATGTAGGCTATTTGCTCTTGTTGTTTGTCAACGCCTGCAGCTTTTACCCATGTGACATAATAATTAAAATGATTCAATAGAAGATAATGATTTCTGTTGGGGAATAAGCATCAAAAGTTGTGAAACTTAAAAGACAAAGATTGTGGGTTTATACAAATATTCTTCCTGCTGTTAGCGAACAGAGAGGAAAAAGTCAGCAAGTCACATAAAAACCACAGTTGTTTCTAAATAAGAGGCTGATTTTTCCATACAGTCTTAGCAGTTCTCTAAAGTCATGTCCAAATGAACATGAACAGGAGAAACTAAAGTGCATGTCAGTCTTGATGTTTCTTTTACCATTTGCATTGCTGACACTTTTAGGTTTTTTCCTCCCTGAATTAATGACAATTTCCTTTGTCATTTACGCTAATATTACTTGAAGATTTCTTTTCATATTTGATATGAAACTTCTAGTGAAAATATTGGGCTCCTTCACAGGCACTTGCTTTATGATACATATTGTTCTGATTATCAAGCCTGTAGAATTCAGTCTGCTTTCAGACTTCAGTTTTACATTCCTGACACAGGAAATTCATTTGCTACGTTATTGGGCGTTGGGAGGAGACCTGAACATTCATCAAATCACTGTGACCAATTCTTCTCTGTAAGAGAAGGTTGCTCTATTACCAACCCTCTCTGCAGCTGCAGTGTTACTCGTTTACAAATTAGCTTAATCTGTTGGCGTTAATGCTATAGCAGATGAGTATTGAAGAAAGATAACAAAATGAAGGAGGTTGTACGCAAAAAATCACTAGCTTGTTTGAAATCACTGGAGAAAAATCTGTAAGGTTACAGGTGGATCAGAAAGATCTAATATTAGAATTAGTAACAGAAATATGATTCTTTCTTGTCAAGCTGCTATAGAAAACCCTCCTTCCTATTTGTTTTTTCTCTATGTACAGAAATGCACCTGGAAAGCCCGATACAGTCTACTTAGCAGGAAGATAAACAAGACGTCTACTCCAGGTATCTCTCAGCGTAGCAGTCAGTCATCTCCCCGTAGTCAAACCCCTCATGGCAGCGAAACTTCCACTGTACTTTGCTCTGAAGACAATGTCAAGATTAATATAGCTTCATCTGATGTTATGAGTGAGTCAGCACAAGCTAAAGAACAACAACCTCTTTTCCCCTGTAAGTTACTTTTCTTGACTGCAATATCAAATGGATTTGCTTTCAGTGTTACTAGGGAGAACCTATGTCAAAGACACTGCTAGATGTGCCAGTGTATTTCTCTTCAGGCATATGGAACTTTGTACAAGTCTTTCTGTGCCGTCCCCATTAGCAAATTGATTTAAAGACAATATAATCCCAAGTGAATATTAAGTAAGATTTTTAATTAATATTCAGTTACAGCAGTTGTATAATCAGACTGTCATCCACATCTGTAAGGTCCAACAGGTGGTGAAAACAGTGAAGCTGTTCTCTGCCATAACCAACTGAACTACTGAATATGTATCTGTCTAACTTAGGGGGTTCTGTTTAACTTAGGGGTTTCTTACCCTGTATTCCTCCTACTCATCCATCAGTGATTAATTGCACTTGATAAATGTGACAGAATAGTTTATCTGTTAGCTGTGCAATGCATTTCAGTACAAAGCTAGGTAATTGTCTTTTCCCTTCCTTCTAAGTAAAGCTGGACCAGAAAACCACGTTAGCATTTAGTACTGTTAATTAGCTTTTAATTGATATTTATATTATCTTTCTTAGGCTGACATCATGCTCTGCTAGACTCTAAATTACCACTCAGTAAGGAGGTCTTGGAGTCATTTGGGATAGTTCTGTGAATGTTCAGTAGCTATCAAAAAGGCAAGAAGAACCCTAAGAATGAAGTGGAAGACAAAGCAGAAAACGTGCAAAAATATATCAATGTGCTTCTTCAGTTCTGGTCCTTCCAATTCAGACAGGCTAGTATCAGAAGTAGTAAAGTTTGATGGAAAAAACATGGTGAGGTATGTTAGAGACACAGAATAGTTTCCAGATGAGAACCAATTAAATAGACTAGGGCTCTTCAGTGCAGAAAAGAAATGTCTGAATACAAGGTTGTGACAGATCTCTGTAACATCACGAAGTGCGTGGAAAGAAGTGATTAGAGTGGTTATTCACAAGTTCCCTTGACACCAGATTTATGGCACGCCAAATTAAATTACCTGACAGGTAATTTAAAGCAATGGGAAGTGTTTTCATGCATGATTAAACTTAGGAATTCATTGCTACCGTATATATCTGGAAGTATATTCAAGTCCAAAAACAATTTAACTGAATAGAAGAAAAAACAATTAATTGCTCTTAAATGTAAAGGAATGGACACATTCTCTGGGTCTGAAAGACCTTTAGGTTCAGACTGCCAGAAGCTGCGTGGATATATCAGGAAGCTTGCACTAATAACATATACTACCTGTGCAGCTGCTGCTGTCCATGGCACGGAGCACAGATGAATGGCCGTTCTATGACATCAATGGGAGTAGTGGAGAATTCAGAGCTATAATTTCAAGCAATTTGTTTACAGATATAGGTGAACAATTGGTTTGTGGGTGAGATGAGATTTGAAAATAATCTTGAGAGCTGTAATAGCTGGGAGCCTCCATTTGCTCTAGGACATAAAGAAATATCTTGCAGTATGTGCGATGTATGGGAAGGATGTTCAGTGTACCCTTTGGAACAACGTCTATCACACGATTGCCTGCGATTTCAGGGGACTGGCCTGAGTTACCAGTCAGGTCCTCTCAAGGGTTACGTTCCTAGCTCTAAAACATATGGGCAGTTAATTTCTGCAGGTCAGCTCTGTAGCAAAGGTTGGATGATAATGAATTCTGAAGCTGCTAGAATCATATTTAATCCAGGATTCTATGATTATAGGATGCTTCATGGACAAATCAGAAATGGATTACAAGTACAGCTGCTCTGTAGCCTTACACCCCAAATTCACAAAGCTTCTTGTAACTCATACAGACATAATTTTGAGAGCACATAAATTTGAGAGCACAGGTGGGATGATAATGAATTCTGAAGCTGCTAGAATCATGTTTAATCCAGGATTCTGATTATAGGATGCTCCATGGACAAACCAGAAATGGATTACAAGTACAGCTGCTCTGTAGCCTTACACCCCAAATTCACAAAGTTTCATGTAACTCATACAGACATAATTTTGAGAGCACATACAACCCTAACTCACATGTAAGCATATAAATATATTTTAGAAGTGGGAAAGAGATTCTGTACTAGGCAGCTAATCAGTAGATACAGCTGAGTGTGACTCTTAAAGAAAGATTTCTTTTAAGAAAGAATTTATAACTTGATATAAAGCCTTTTGTCCAACTATAATTTAGATGCTGTTGTTTGGGGACTGCTGCTGTAGAATGTCTGCTTATACCAACTTGATTCTTCCATGCTGTTGGCTGAGTGAGAACCTATACTAGTCCAAAAGTTTAAATGTTACATCATGTTGACAAGGAAAATATGGAAGCTGCACTCCTTGCAGCTGTGGTATAACAACAGGTCACTGCCGAGGTAGTCTCATTTATCATTCGGTCGCCACCTAATCAGTCAAAGGTTTTACAAAGCAGATTAGTGTTCTAAGCTTGCTTCCTTCACCACATTTAAAAAAAAAATACCTTTCTTTGTGCAGACAGAGAGTATGTGATCTAAATGTACTAAATCTGAGCCTAATTTTTTCTGATTACTGTGTAATGAAGAATGTATGTATGGAGATCAGGTCAAATGACATACATTTTCTTCACACGGAGAAGTAAAATGTGAGACCTGTATCTGAGAGATTAAACACTAACTGGATTTTATCCTCAAAGCTTTCTGGCCATCAGTTTAGCTTTGAATTCTCAGTCAAATACATACTTTTAAAACAGGAGGTACTATACTTGTGCAAAGGATCTTCATTATAAAACTTAGACCTGAATTTGGGGCTTTTCTTTGGGATTGATCAATGTCTTGTCAATTGATTTATCATGGTGAGATCCCTGCAAAACAGGTAAATATTAGTACCCCATTTCACAGATGATCAACTAAGACATAGAAATCAAGGTCAGGTGAAATTACTACTTTCTTCTTTGCTGTTTTTCTCTTTTCTAATTAATGTCTGACTACCTTATAGCTATGGAGGTTAGTATCTCAAAAATATTATGAACATGGACAGGCTTGAGTATTTGTTTTCCCAGCTTCTCCAAGATGGAGAATTAGAACAGGTTCTAATGCTACAAAATGGAAGGCAGAGAGGTATTGTGCCCTCTGTTTCTGTTGATCAACCAAAAAGAGGTATTGTGCCCTCTGTTTCTGTTGATCAGCCAAAAAGAGGAGCTGTATCTTTGTGATATTAGCCCTGGTTTGCTTCCTGTCATCTCCCTCCAAAATCTGTCAACAGGACTGCTTTCAGGACTGGCTTTGGACAACTCAACTGATCTTGGAGAAAACATCAAATGCAGCCACAGCTTAGTATAGCCCTCTTCCTCCAAGGCACCATTATCTGCACAGTAGATGGTTTCAGATATCCAGCTACTCAATCTGCCCAAATGGGAACCATAAATAGAAAGGTCTGGGTTCTTCTAAGAAGAGTTCTGACACTGCATGCCAAGAACAGATGAGATTTGTATGCAGCCTTAGCTCAGTTTGAGCAGAGGCTCCCTGCCTATATTGATGTCAGGTTCTCACACCCCGTGGGGGTCAGCCTTTGTATTCAAACTGCTCCTCAGCTCTAAAACTCTATAAGGTCCAGTGGCGTAGCCAGCATCTTACAGGCTTATACTTTGAGACTAGTATGTGTCACAGTGGAGCCATCATTAGAACCAGTCACTGCTAGAACTTAGGAGTTTCTTACTGGGACCTTGGCACTCTTGAAACTCACCTGGCCACAGCTAATAGAGGATCTTCATTATAAGTATGGTTCTTAAAATTTTAGCCCATTAGCTGGTGCCCAGCAACTTGTTCCATCCGTGTCTTACATTTATACATTCACAGTATAATATTCAAATCTGTACTTTTAACAAGTAGAAATAGTTTGTGCTGCTATTTAACACAGTCAACATTCAGCAGTCACTTTCTATTATACTATATGTGGTGCTTAACAAAAATGTAGGAAAAGAACCTTTCGAATTTGGGGATTACAACTTCAAGGTGTTGAGTGCTCGGTAAAATGTCACTTATTACCATGTAGGACATATTGAGTGCCTCAGATGATGACTTAGAATTTGACAGCTAACACTGGGATTTTTAATAACAAGTGTGACAGTTGTTTTACTGCATGAGTGAGTGGAAGGAATAATGCAGAGAAGATGGCCATCTCAGTGTCTCTCCAGGGGTTTGGCATCAAAGCAGGAATGAAACAGCAGTGGGAAGGAAAACAAAGATGTCAATTTGAAGGAAAACAGTGAGTTAAATTGGCTTTCCAGGTATTCAAGGGAGAGGAGAATATAAGCATTCACATTACAGTGGAATGCAGAAAGAGTAAAGAGTGTTATTAGTGAGAGAGATCTGCTCAAAGATGGATAATCTGGAAATTATAGCCAATAAAGGGCTACTTGAGGACGTGTCTTAAGTTTTAGTGGATGCTGATAAGGAGACACAGAGAGGTAATTAGATACCTGTTGATGTTAAATGTATTAAATTCCATATGACATTTAAAAGAACAACAGCAAAATTCAGAATACTTGACAGTTATGCCAGTAGAATGCTAACAGCACACTACGGAACTGAAAATAGACTTTCTGCATAGTTTGTTCAAGTCTACCTGTTTTTCTAATACACTATTTTTATAAGCATCAAATGTAAAAGATATTTAGTACCTTCTACTTGATGGGTTGGTGGTTTTTTTTTATAGCTGAAAGAACAAAGCTTATATGTTTCAAAAGTGGTTAATGAATTGTGTGCATTCCTATTTGGGTACCTATCTTGAAACCTCTTTAAAAAGCTGTGCTTTTTTGAAGAAACTTAAATTTTTAGAAATACTAAATAGCAGGTTTCTTTAGGGCGTCTCATTCAGGCCAGCATATATGGCATCCTCTCTGCAAGGAACAGAGGAATGTACTATTGAGTTGGCATGTTTCTACAGAACTTTTATTATCAGCCCTACAGAAAGTCATCCAAATAACACATGAAGAGGTGTCAAAAGATGTCCGTAAACAAGAAGATATGGTTAAGAAGATTGGACTGCAGCGGTATGTTACCTGATGGGTTTCTGAATGACTAGGAGAAACGACTCATCAGGACAGAGCTTATGCTTTTTTTTCTTTCCTGCTCTTTGGTGCTCTTTCACGCTCACTTCCTCACTCTCTTCACTCTTTCTCCTTCCCTCTCGCTCTTTCTCTTTCCCTCCTTCACTTCCCCTGAACAACTGAATTCAGCATTCGGTGAATTCAGATGACATTTACATTTTCTGGCTGGGTGGCAGAATAGCCCGTTTTACTGCTGTGCAAGCAGTGTGTATTTTATGGAAAATACCTGTGAATCTTGCCTTTGCAAACAGAAGAGATCTTATGCTCCGGCAGCTTTGTAGAAAAAGCGATGGTCTATCCTATTCCAGTAGAATTGTTTCTGTTTCTACCATTGCGTTTTTCAGTAGTATCTCTATAACATTTCCACCTAAGCTTACATTAGATGTGTTCCGTCATTACTCAGTTCTGTAGTGGTTTCCACAGCTATAAGATCAACATGACAAACCATTCTTACAACTAGACTTTGCTGAGACATTTTTTCCCTTGAGTTGAGGTCAAGAGAAATAAATTTATACCAGTGAGTCTCTAATATTAAGAACGTTTTATCAGCACCTCTAGAATATTTCACATGCTAGAGAAGGCATACTGTAGACTATTTAAAACCTTGTTGTGTCTTACAGTTTGTTGCCGCCAGTGGCTCAGAAGAACTACAGAGTAAACATGCCGTTCATTAAGGACCAAGAGAGTATAATACCAAGGAAACAGAGGCCCAGAAGGCAGGGGTAAGGGTACAAATCTGATTTTGAAGCACGCTATATGCTGTATAAACTCAGCTCTATGTGTGAAAAGCATTTGGCATGTAAACATCAGAGAACATTTTATTACATGAGATCAGAGCAGGCCAGTGAAACCTTGCAGCACATTTAGTACATTTCAATGCAATGCAAAGGCACTTTCCTGGAAGGATGTGACTGGAAAACCAGTAAAAATACAAACTTAATACTATTTACAATTTTTTTTAATTAACCAAATTCTTTTATCAATTTGATGCTTTGAAAAAAAACCAAACTGTAAATGCTATTAAATTTGGATTTTTACTGAGAATAAGGAAATCTCAGAATTTATGTGGGCTCACATCACCGTGTATTCTGAGTAACATAGGTGCTTACCACAAGATGTTAATTCCAGTTTTCTGTGTTTTAGTTGCAGCTGCCATATCAGCTCTTTCATTAAAAGCAAATCAAACTTGTGTGCCGATATGAGGCAAAAGTTCACAGCGGTACGTGAAGCAGCAGCTTGTGGTTTACATAATACCCTAGTGAGCCTTGAGAGGTAGGAAGAGACTGTTTTCTGTATATTCTTAAAACACTACACACCTTGCTTCTGACCAGATTTAGGACTTGTTTTCAGGCCTTTTAAAGATGCATTTATATTGATTGACATTAAAATAAGAATATAGGGATTATCATAGAAAGTTTTATGACTGTGTACAAAAAATATTTTACAGGTTAAATATTTAGAGCAGTGCTTTGGGATATTTCTGAATGACTTTTCTGGAAATAGTTTTGCTAAAAACATTGGATATACTTACTTTGGACATCATAGTCCTTTTCACCACAGACAGAATAATAAATTCAGTCCACATACAATCTATATGGCTGTCTTGTGTTTTCAGTTCAGAGATCACTGTATTGTTCTTCAACTTTATTTTGATTCTTCTCATAGTAACAGTTGCAATGTCCTCTCTCAAGGCCTTTTCCCAGATCAGTGACATTTCTACCTTGTTGACCAGCTGAAGCCTGTCATCCTTTTCCTTTCTCCCAGAAACATTCATCTGTGATGTTTGTGCAAATTCTTCTGTCTCACTAAGCATCAGACCCAAGATCCTTCTCAATATTGCTGTTCTGAAGGGTGTTACAGGCACAGTTTTCTTTCCCCCTCTCACTTCCTCCTTCTTTCCATTCTTCTGTTCCATTTTGTACTTAGATTTTTTTTTTTAAATTTTTTTTTTTTTTTTTTTTTTTGTCCTCAGAGCTTTCTTTATCTGGAGCAGGGTCCTTGTTTTCTTCCCTGAACAGCTGCTGTGACTGCATAAGGAACTAATCATTCCAGCATCCTGCAGTATGGAAGGACTAGTCAGATGGAAACTTACTACTTGCAGCTATTTTACCATTCTCCATACAGCCACACAAGCATATTCTGTTTGATCAGCATTTGGAGATGAAACCTCAGTTTGGCAGGATATAGTATAAGTAATTTACTGGAAAGTAAAGCAGATGTTAATTTTTGCTATAACACAGTAGTACTTTCTGTAGGAATGCATACATGAGCCCAATCTCTGTGTCAAAATTCTAGCTCAGGTCACTCTATTCCACATCTCTTCTGTTGTATTTTAAATAATATTTTATCCTAAATGACTGTGCAGAATTCTGTTTGTTTTTAAGCAATGGATACCTGATAGAAAGTGGTGGTTGAATTTCAGTTTAAATGTTTTGATTCTGAAGTTTGTTTCTTACCTACAGCCTAGACTTGATATAAAACGTAAACACTTTTTAATATGTTTGTAGAAATATGAATGTATACAGAAAACTGCAAAAGCAAAAATTGTTATTAGTGTCCACAGACTGAACATACAATGTGTTCTTCACATTGATTGTCTTCTGCCTTCCTCAGTATCCTCCCAATTAACTATGCATAAGTACAGTCATGTTTAAAACACAGCTGTAACTTTCAAGGGTTTTTTGTAGGAGGCAGGAAGAGCGATGTTGTCAAAAATACCAGGCTTTGAAACAATTGAAGTATTTCAGAAGAGACATGGAAAGAATAAGAAAGCTGGGCATGAGAGCTGAAAGAGAGCATGATGAAGGTGGACCAAACTGGTAAGGGGGCACAGAAACCCTCATTTCAAGTGAGATGGTCAGGGTCCCAGAGTTCTGTCTTTAGTACAAAAAGCTTTTTTTCTATTCTTTTTTTACCTCCCCAAAGCAAAGTATCACTAGAAACCATTGAATCAGTTGCTGGAAATGCAGGCTTTTCAAACTGGTAGCAACAAAAATACAGATACGATCTCTAGGAGCAGATCTCAGCCTGCTCAGTAAATAGGTTAATTGGAAATGGTAAGAAAGGGGATAATGAAGAGTTCCTTTCCAGTGATATTCAGCAGAAAGCACTCAGTCCTTGCATTCTCACACCCTCCCCAGCGTGCAGCTTTATAGGAGACTTCTTCTACCAGGAAGTATGTAAAACACACTGTACCCTGAAGATGAGAGAAGTTATATAAATGTACATGGGTTAGTCACAACTTCTTACTGAACTGAATATTCACAGTACTAAAACTGATGCCAAAGGAGACTTTGACTCTAGCTGTTCATCCTGTTAAAAAGAAAAATATTTCACTGACAATGTTTGAACTGCATATGGCTAATACTGCAACACTTAAAATGGCAAGTAGAGTAATCACCTAAATGCTTGCCAGTACAGCAATTCTGCAGATTACTGGTGGTTTATGTTTGAAAAGATATTAGCTGTATCCAGTGATCAGCTTCCAGATACACACTAGAAATAGCCTACCAGAATACCTCAGCAAGCTCACAGCATGTTCCCTACTGCCCTGTCCATGAGAACTCCTTGGACATGGGATTACAGACTATGCATGCTGCATGGAATGGGGTTTTTTTTCAGCCTGCCCTCTTTTGTTCTTCTTGCTAGTAAGCCTTCTGTCCTTCATAATTTGAGATAATTAAAAGTCCACTTCTAGTCTCGGGGTCCAAAATGCAGGTGGCCCAGGACATATCAGGAGCACATCAGTCATGCATTAATGAATAAACCTAGTCTTGACCTATCTAGCAGAATTCTGGTTTTAATTGTCAAACGTATACATTCCAGCTGTCCCCCAAATTTAATATCAGGCATGTAAATAAGCCCTGAAACTGGAGTGGATGTGGGTTTGCTTTTATACTTATTGTTCTGCTAGGAAAAGCCTTAATTTGGGCAAAGCTCCCTGAGTATAAAGGAGACTATATCAATATAGCTTTTTACTTTTCCTCCTATGCAAGAATAGTACTACAAGTCTGCTGTTCATTCATATGAAAATCATGCTTCCATAGTAAGGAGGCTATCTTGCTTTGACTATGCCAGTGTAGTTAGTCGAGTACTGCTTTCTATGCCAGGCCTGTTCTGCAAAGTGCTATCCATGAGGGGTATGAAGAGTGAGATCTCTGACAAGGCTGGTCAACCCCCTTGTGGAGACACAAGTCATGACAGAGAAATTGCTTTCACCGTACCACTTCTTTAATTTACAATAGTGCTGTTTTCTCCCATACTCTTGCAAACACTGCCTTGCCAAGAAAGCGGAATCACAGTAGGAACACTTTACTAGTATATGCTGTCAGCCTAGTTGTCTTATCTCTCTCGAGGTGCGAAAAAACAAAAATAATATAAAATATGAACAGTGCAATGTAAGAGTACGCTAAACATAATTTCCTTTCTCAAATAAAATAACTTAATGCATGGATGGGTTATAAAAGGCTTGTGTGTGACATGATTACAGTAACCTGGGTAAACTAGCCAGTGCTAATAAGGAGTTGGCTATATAGCCATACCCATACCAGCAGTGTACTACTGAGTGTAGAACTGGCCCTAGTGAAGGCAAGAACCTACATGTTTCCTTTTTCACTGGTTTAAGGAGGAAATTCCTCACCCCTCTCCTGCTGTCCCAGTAACATGTGTCCTAAACCAGAGGGAGGCAGCACTTCCTGCTGATGTGTTGCCAAATCCTCAGCCCTTTGCAATGAAAGCCACAGCACACCCCAGTCATGCACAGTCTAGAAAGGTTTGGAACATCAGTCTCCAGGACTGTCATAGCAGCACTGCAGAATTTATACAGAACATTAAAAAAAAAGGCAGGCTTTTCACAAGAGTTTTATTTTTATTGTAATGTGTAATTCTCCTTCTGAATCTCTATATTCAGAGTGAGATGGTAAAGACTGCATGTTACAGTGCACTTACATCAGTGAGATTTATGTCAGCACATAGAGAGAGGAAAATGATGATAGCACAGGGAAAAGGGATAGTAAAGAGAATCAGAAAGTGTGTCAGATCAGGCACTGACTGCACTGGAAAATCCGTAGAGGCTAAACAAAATAAATACAGAAAAGATGAAGAGGACAAATCTGTAGTAAAATGGAAATATTTGTTAGGATTTTATTATTTCCTCTCATACCCAAGTCTGTCATGCAAAATTTAAATTAACAATGAAGAAGCATCTATTTCAATGCTCTGCAAAGGGAATTGGTGCACAAGTCCAATAAAGTAAAGCTCTTTCGCATTATTCACTCAGAATTACACCGGGTATTGCAGTCCCCAAAGAGCCATTTTTCCATGGAAGTTACGGAGGTGGTGAAGTGGGAGAAATGCCAGGCAAACCCAGAGTTATTAATCAGATATGCATTTGTTCCCATGGCTTCTCTTTTATTGCTGTTCTTCTTTCTGCTAAAAGGTTTCCTGTATTGCTTGCCAGACTCCCAGAGTCTGTGAAGAGTGACCATTATGTACAGAAAATCTTAAAGAAACTAGAAAAATATGGCAAGATTCCTGACTTGAAAATTCATCCAGACACCTTTCTTAAGGCTCTGGCTGATCTACAGGTGTGGGAGCTGTGTTCTCCAGAAATTGCTGCAGCTGTGGAGGTGAGATGAGTCCAGTTCTTGATTCTCTGTGTGATGAGGGTGGGGAGAGCAGGCACCTATGGGTGAAATTCATGCAATGGAAAGTTACCAAATGAAATCATTTAGGATCTCACTAAATGAAGAGGCTACTATTCACCTTTCACAAGGCACTTTGAACGCCTCAGAAGAAAGATGTTATGACAAGCATTGGATTATTAATCAGTATCATTTTATTATTATGTCATTGTTGATTTATTTACCATCACAGTGAAAGTGACATCTGTCATAAATTGTTTGGGCACTTGAAGAGAAACATTAACTTGTGCCCTGAAAAGACCCGTCATTCCCAGTAGTTACATCCATGAGCTATTCGAGTAATGTTACATCACTGATCCAGGAACTCTGAGATACCGTTGTTTTGCTTTAGCAACATAACATCTGCTTCTCAAGTTCTTAAGTTGGGATCAACTCTTGTAGTTCTAGAAGCAATTGGCAGAAGAGGAAGGACACAAGAAAGGGAAGAGAACACATTTAGAATCTATACTGCTATGTAGTCTAACCAGGTAACTAACTTGGAAGAAATGGCAATGGTGCCACCTTGTGGGTCTTGTTCTCATGACAGTTATTTGCCCTAATCTGCAAGACCAACAGAAATCTCTGAGAGGCAGCAGGTTACTGTGCATCTTACACATACTGAGTGTTACCATGCCTTACAGAGGCAAAGGTTTAGCACCCAACGTGTCAAGGTCAGACAACCTGTATTTTCTTGATGTCTTTTAAAAATAGCCATTTTGTCTTGTGCACTAATTTGCATAGTCATAACCAGAGAGGCAGCCTTGTCTTAATGTTCAATGTATGTCTCTCTTGCTTGCTGGGTTTAGATGTATTTCTTTGCTGTTTCCATTCTGTTCCCTTTGCATTTTGATCCCTCATATTAGTGCAGTAGTAATGGAGAAAAACATGTAAGCACAGCTGAATCTCCTATCTATTTATTTATACGTCTTTCAAAAATAGCCACAGAGGAAGGAGGACCTTGGTGCTCCTTCTGATGAATAGATAAAGGAAACTGTCACATTTTAGGATGAAGAAGAGCATCATTGAATATGACCTGGCTGATACTGACAGAGATTCCAGATGAAGTTCTCATTTAACTTCAAGTTGCTTTAATGTATGTACTGCAATGGTAGGTAGAAGACAGCTGCAAGTTTAAAACACAAAGACTTGACTTGGAAGGATTCAGGATATAAATTGCAATAAAGATTGTCGACTTTTCCTTTTAATTCATTTTGGAGCATATTCAGCTGCTCTGAAAGTTGCATTAAAAAATGTTTTGGTCATAAAAAGCACTGTACTAACTGTTTGCAAAAGCTATTACATTTGTTCTGTTGTCGCAATGGTCAAATTTTCCCACGTTATCTCTCTCTTACACGTAAATCAAAAGCTCAGGAAAGAACCTTTTTCTGTTTCAGTTTGTACGTGAAAGTATTGTGCAAATGCCAGAAGACGATTTCAGCGAATGGTTTCAGACAAGAGTAGCCCTCCTCAGTGCACAGTCCTCCACCTTTTAATCGAACAGCCAGATGAGATGGTTTTCCAGCTACAACTGTCTTCAAGCAGAAAACTACTGCCTGTTGAGATCTGCCTCAAGGAAGACTAGGGAAGGGGAGCTGACTTCAGGAAGTCCCACTGATCACTCTTGCACAAATGAAATTTGTCCCTCTACAGTGCTCTGCTGGCTGTAGTCAGCCACAGAAAATAAAAGCTAAATACTGTTGCTCCTTCCTGTATGATGTCTTGGAGAGACCATCAAATTTCAATCTCATCTAACCATGTAGAACGAAGACTGAGTTTCTGATGACAGGTCAGGTCATTTCTTCAGACATTCCTCTAACAATACCTATAGTATAACAAGCCATCTACTCAGTATGGATATACTGATTTCCATATCTAAATGACATTGTCTCTCTTTCCTCTTCATTTTAGCTCTCCTTTATAAAAAATATCCCAAGCACAGGGTAGTTGTAAGCTTTAAGACAGCATTAATTCTTTTTGTAATTCAGATGTTTTATTTTTGGATTGAGTTTATTCTGTAGTTATTTTGTGATTATAGATTAATTCTTATTAAAATCAATATTGAAAACCCAAGCATCCTTAGATGCATTTCCCAGGTTTTCACCTGAAGATATGTTTTCCACTGATTACCTTAGCATATGTTTGCCATTACTCTGCTGGGTAAGACAGTAGAATGACACCCCTGAACTCGCAGACAGTGATAAATACATGACCTTTGTGAACCTGTCTGGGCTTAACTCTGTATTTCATGGTGGGTCATAATTGCTGGGTGATGAAATCAGTGACCCAGCGACCTTCTAAGCTGATGATCTTAATGAGCTGCTTACCTGCCTGTCAAAGCTTCCAGAAGACCCATTGGGGAGAAATGCTGTTGATCCTTCAGCTGCAATAAGGGGAAACAATGTTAGGGTCTAGGTGAGTACAGTGACCCCCGAGGTGTAATATGTTGTTGATTAATGGCCTTATTTTGTCCCCTCCTCATTATCAGAAGATAAATGTTTTTCAAGGAAAAGAGCCAAGAACACAGATTTCTATGACTTGCAGCCATCAGAGAAAAGTAAGCTCTTAAAGTTCTGTTGCGCTCCCACTTTTTTCGTTCTGTATATGGCAGTGATAAGCTAGCATTTGTACAGGTAGTGAAGCCATATTTTCCCCTGTCCATGCTTTTCTTTCCCTCCATCTCAAAATCCAGTGGCAAACTTCCCTCAAAAACTCTGTAGGACTGATCTACTGCCCAGTGAAATTGGTGGCAGTGCTTCTGCCAGGTGAACAGGATGAGGTCCAATTCTGACCTGTGACACCTCAACTCCGCTCGTCACTGTATTCTTCCATTTCTTTTAACTTCCTTGCAGCCCTCCATGAGTTTTGAGAAACCCCAATTCCGCTGTTCTTTTGGCATCATTTCACCATGATCTGAGTCAAGTTTCATTGTCAGTGTGGTTGTGTTAACCCTGTGGCAAACAAAAAGAAATCTTAATTTAGCAGCTTGGGAGCTCCTGATTGAACTGTGGTTACACAAGATGAAACCTTCATCTTGGTCCTTCCTCACTATATGGAACTGCAGATACAAGGTAGTGAGTTTTCCTTACATATAAGAAATGGAAACAAAGAGGCTTGTCCTCAGCTGGAGTACATGAGCCATGCTGCTGCTGAATCAAAACTTTACACCAGCTGAGCATGTGACCTAATGTGTCTGCCTGCATGTAAGATGAGATGATTGTGCCAAATGAAATTAGCTAATGTCTGAGCAGCTCTTTGAGCTCCCAAAGCAGGATACCAATGCTGAATGTTAGGAGTCTCTAATGTTTTTGTGGGATTATGAAATATCTTATGTATGTTTTCATTTGACAGTGGCTCTTTTCTCTCCTATTGGCACCGGGTAACAAAATGGACTCCTCCTCAAAAAAGAAAATAGATTGTCTTTTCTCCTCCTCCAGCACCAGCCTAATGAAAAATTTTCTGCCTCTCTCACTCTGAGCTGGAGAACAGCTCCTCTGGAGCAAAAGACCAGCTTCCCTTTTCCTGCTTCTTGACAAACTTACAGTTTCCTCAGGCAAGATCCTCAACTCTGCTCAAGTCTTTGTCTGCCAATTTGAAGGACTGAAACAATACAAAGAGGTTAGAGGTCCATACCCAGATAAAAGAAGACTTGGGCTTTTTAAACTTTGGGGGTATTTTCCTGCAGATATCTTGGATTCTCCCAAATACTTCTGTGAACAATCTCACAATCTTTGACTCACTGCTTCAATAAACCCTTGTGAGGTAGGTTCAAAGTAACGTATTTAATACATTGGAGATGGATGCACCAAGAGTCCAAGAAATTTGCTAAAGGTCAACAGAGCATGTGGTAGAGCTGCTTCAATTAGTATTCTGTCTGCTCATCCTTCCTCCCTTTCTGTTCTGGTCCTTTACAATTTCAGCTAATGGGCCAGCCATTCACAAATTCCAGTAGCCAAAACAAACCATGCAAGCTTAGGCTGGTTACTTGCTTCATGCACTGGAGGGATGTTTCGGGGTTTCAGACACTGAACTTGCAGAGAATCTTGATCCTGTTTGCTGATGTGTTCCCAGTATCGTCTAAACCCCACCCTCCTCAGATTACACCTCTGTGAAACTGAAATAAGAACATTTTCCTGGGTCTCACTAGTAGCAGGGTAGAAAGTTACTGTTGCATAAGAATTCCTTGGATATTAGGCTGACAAGTGTTACAGGAGAACTCATCAATTAAAATAGTAAGTAATGCCTTTTTCACCATTTACCCTTCCTTTCTGCTTCACAATGGTTCTGAAATTGTCATCTCTACGCTCTTTTCATAGGTAAGATTTCACCATGGTAGAAAAGAAGCCAACTGTCCTATTATATCAACAACAATACTCCCACTGTGTTTTATATTGGAGATAAAAAGCAGCATCTTATAAATAGGGATTATAAAATAAACATCTCTGTCTTTCTTGGAGATAGGCTGTTTTATTGTAAATAAATGTCACAGTCATTGTGGGGGTATTCAGAAATCAGGGAACGTCTTTCTAATTGGAATTTCAGCTTTATGTATCATTACTCTATTCTGCTGTCTTGTAAATTAATGGCACCATGCCAGCATGTTAAAGAGATGCAACTATATTTGGCCTCACACATTAATAACAGCAATTCTTTTTGCTAAGTTTTAATAAATACCACTGTTGTAGCATTGCAGAAGATAAAGCTCAGGCTAACAAACCCCAGGATATTTGGGACCAGCTCCAGCTCCTATTAAGGTCATTGGAAAGGTTCTTATTGACCATGCTGAGTATCGATTACTGTAAAATCAGAATAGGTTGTTATGACAAGGGCAATGGCTGATCTTGTAACCAGCAGCTCGATCTTTTATTCAAGGCACTAACTGAGCGTTTGTAGCCATACTTTTTGCTATGCAGCAAGCCTACACAAAGCAAAATAAAAATATGTTTCCCAGTAGGAAAGCTGACCAACCACCAAGAGAAAGTGATCAAAGAGAAAAAAATTATGTGACAGAAGGAATACAGCTGGGAAGAATTCTCAGATGCCCCAACTTTAATTTCCTATCTCTGGTGAGATTTCTTCTCGTGTGCCTAAAAGCAGCTTCCAAAGAAGGATGAGTGCTGGACTTGTACCAAGGGCATGACGTCATTGATCTGGACACCAAATGTATATGGAGATAGGACTGTTCTTCATCCACTGTCTGGAGTGCAATGAGCGAAAGTAAAGCTTAATCTTTCCCACTTTGGCTGGAACTGAATTGTACCTTTGAAAGTAATAGCAGGCTCTGTATCAGGGAAGATTACCTCAGCCAGCCCACCAGGCTTATCTTCTAGAGAAGCTGGAAGAAGTTTTTGGAAGCAGACATCTTCCCCTCTCTATTTCTGTTATAACCATACAAGGGTTGGCATGGCTTGTTCCATCCCACCCCTCAGTTCTCCTGGGTAGGAAATGTAATTTCCTCCCATTTCTAAATGTGGGGCCCTGTATTTGGGTGGTTATTTTTCTTTAGCAAAACCTCAGCTTCCTTTATTTAACTGACTACTGGCTGAAAGAAATCAATGTCTAACCTTGTCCTGAAAAGATTGTAAACAGCTGATTGTGAGAAGCTGGGAGGACATACCAAGGCCTGAAACACCCTGAAATTGCCCTGTTTCTTGTGCTCTTCGTAATCATCTGTTATCAGCCAGTGTCAAAGATAGAATGTAGATGCATTTTGGTCTACCTGATGCTTGTGTTTTATGACAAAATTGGAGAAGGAGGGAAAAGTTGAGACTGTTGGGTAACAGTCCAACATACCAGTGTCATTATAGCATGTTTGAAGTTGTATTTATCTATTCATCAGGGTAACACGAGGCACAAAGGATATTCATTCAGGAGTCCTTTCAACAGTAAGAAGCAAGGAATGCTCTTTTGCCGCTATGCCAGAAAGGCAGGGAAACAGCAGCATTCATCCCATTGAACCAGCCACCAAGTTCCATGTTTTGAGGGTGCCACCACAGCTGGCTATTTGCAGTAAGTGGCCATTTCCATACTAAAGGGTGGTCTTAAGTCATAAAAGGCAGATCCTAGATTATTCTGCAGTCAAGAAGGGAAATAAAGGGTGTATTCCACTGGAAGGGAAAGAATTTGTTCTTGCACGAAGCAGAGCAACCTCAAAGCTAACTCTTTCCTATCAGAATATGCCTTCCAAAGGAGCTGGCATGCTATAGCTACACAAATCTTCTGCAGGCTTTAGACTGATTACTGCATCAGCCCCACACAATTACCTTGTTTTCAGTAGTGTCAGTCCTGATTAACAATGTCAGTTTTCAAGATTCTGATTTTCCATTGTTGAACTGGACTTTTGCAGTGAACTTCACAGGGGTAGGATTAGACCCTAAAGTAGGGAAAGGCTGAAAATGAAAGCCTTTTCTCTTGGTTGACATGTCTTTCCTTTTTTTTTTTCTGGCAAATGGTTGTTTCTTTCCTATGTGATTTATATAGCTTTTTATTAGGGTGGCTATATTTTAGTACATTACATTGTAAATTACACCCAACTACACATGATGGATTTAGTCATTGTGCTATAAATTGTAGTGGATTCTTAAAAGAACTCATCATGGTTAACGACTGGGGCATCTAATTTATTTCTAGTGCCATATTACTATAACAGTCATCAAAATATTGTCTTGCACAGATAGTTTATTAGAACATTTCTCAGAATATTCTAACAAATACTTGCCTTTAAGAGGCTGTTTCCTACCTATGGTTCTTCAAACCATGCTTACAAAGTAGGGCAGACTGCAGCTAAGGAAATACGTATGGTCTGTAATGAAAACTTGGCACAAAAAGTGTGGAGAGAAGACTACGATGTCTAACTGTTCCCATTTGTTGTAGGGAAAGAGGAGGAACTGTGACCCATATAATCTAAGTGGCTGAGATAAAAATGACAAAAAAAGCAAGCTTTTGCTCTTAAAAAAAAAATAGACTTGATTACTGCAGACTTGTAAAAAGAATCCAGGACATAAGCAAGGACTGAATATTGTTCAACTTTTTAAAATACCGTCTCCAAATTCCACAGGAGAGTTACCAGATTTTCTCATGCACAAAGTATAAAAAGAAAGTACTGGAATTATTAAACAAAACAATCGTTTAGTATGGAAAATGTGTGGGGATGAGCAATGGGTGATAAGACTCCTCAGTTATAGGCAGGGAACGTTAGCTAGCTAATCTTTCTCTACAGTGACAGCCCCCTCTGTAGGTAAAGGGGATGAGAAGCCCTTCACCCACACAAATCCATAATCTAGAATTACCTGCACCCACACAAATTAGCGTAGGTACTCTAGATTCTGGCCATTTCTGGAGAAGCAGCTTTCTTGTTGTTAGCTATAAAGGGGGCTAAGAGAAATCACCTGGCTAGATGTATATGCCTACAGCTCAGTTTTCTGAGTAGCCCTCCAAGGAGCATTTTTTCTGTGATAGTATTGCATCTGCATTTTTGACAGCCATGGAGCATAGCATGGCAATTCTGTCCTAAAATAGAAAATCTGCATATTTATCAGTCTGATGGGCTGGTGTCTGCCCAATCAGTAACTTTATCTGTACTGCAACCTGACATCATGGGACAAAAGTGAACACTGAGTTTATACATTTGAACAGGTTTTTTGAAATTGTGATAAATGTAGTGTATAAATTAGGAGAAAGAATAATGTCCTGTTATGTCTACATCCAGGTTATTTCCTGGTGGGTTTCATATCCCAGAAACGGTGTCTCGGTTACTTTTTTCCCATTAAATGATCTCCTGAGTTAAATAGTTAAACGAGTTCTGGGCCATGTTCACCAGTGCACTCTAGGCCACTGCAATTACATTGAAATAAAGCTGAAGTGGCATTGATCAATCAGATCCAAATTTGATGGCTGTTCTAATTACTCTATTTGGGAATCCTTAATGAAAGAGGAGTACATGTGTATATGTATGAGTGAAGGAGAGATGGTTCCTATGGGATGCTACACAATGGAAAAGTGCTAAGTATATTAATTATTTATAGAACAATTAGTATTCAGCTTATCCCACAAGTTCAGTTCTGAGTCCAGATCCAAACTTTCCCTAATGGGTGCATTTAGCCTTTTGATTCAAGCCGTACCCTACCTGTAAGTAACATAAGTGGCCTAGTCCAGCCACAGAACAATACGTGTAGCCATGCCTGTGTTTTTCTCTTGTTTGTATTGTGTGAAGCTGGAGCTGATCCAAAGAAGTCTATGAAGACATTCCAGACTGAGTGTGGGTTGAGTGAGAACTAATTAAATTCATTGTTTTCATCAAATGCCTTAATTAATAGAATATGAAATAATCTTAAATAATCCTAAAACACTTTTGTAAACATTTGAATTTATGAAAATTATTCAAAACAGCAATTTTCAGTTATTTGCTAGTACAAATTAGTTTGAAATTTCTTTGATAATACAAATACCACTCAAGTTGGCAAAATTGTTCAAGTTCTTAAACTAACAGGTCTGTTATAAATACTTTCAGGAACTCCTAGAAAATAAATGTTCATTAATATTTCCAAAAGGCTGAATTTACAGCACTGCGTTGCACAGCCACATCTGAAATGGATTCTCATAGCAGGAAATCTGAAAAATTAGATGCCTAGTTTAAAAGAAGGAAAAATATAATTGAGGTGTCTGCTATTAAACCCCCTAGTAGTAACTCTTCCTAGAAGAAAACAGGTAAAATTAGATTTAACATAGTATAGACTGTCCACACACAGTGACAGAGAAAGAAATATGTTTTCCTTATGATGTATTTTAAATAAATGCTATATCAACATTGGTTTTAATTAGATTACATAAATTATATTGTCCACCAGAAACTAGCACTGGAACCTCAGTGTGTGATAACATTCTTAGCAGATGAAGGTCTAAATTTGAAAAACACTATGCTTCTCAGCTGTAGAAAAGTTTCAAAACATAATCAGTCTATTTTAACATAGTCCAAATAAATCCAACTAAACTGCTCATATTTCAGTCCCTTGCAAAACATGAGCAGAGCACAATCAAACCTACATAAGTATATTTAGGAGTTTTAATAACTGCTAACTCTGAGCAGCAAATCCAAACATGAGTTCAGTCAGACATTAAGTACACACCAAGATCCATGGGTTTTTTTCAGGAAAAAAGTCTCACTATTGCCCATGTGTAAGGAAGAGGGCAGGGTGAGAGCTGGAGTCAAAGCAGTTAAGTCAACACCAGCAATTAAGTTAATGCCAACAGAGTGTGCGCACCACTGGGTACATCCCTGAATATTATCTCTCTCTGCTGAAAAAGCATGTCCCAGTCCCTGATCCAATGATGCTTTTTGGTCTTTGGCTAGCTGTCAAATAGCAGGTGCCAACAACACGTAAGAGTACTGGCTGCACCCAGTCATCCTGTATCCCAGATAGGCCCATAGCAACCAGGGACAAGCCTACCTGAGGAATAACTACCTGGCCCAAGAATAAAGGTAGTGAGGCCATGTAGGACATGTATGCTAGACTCCTTTGCTAGAGGAGAGGCTTGAATATTCTTTTTGCAAGGGCTCTTAGCCTCTGCAACTGCTTCTATTCAGCACAGCCTAAACTTTCTAGCTATGAAGACATGCTACAGAAGGCAGCTGCTAAGAACACTTCTTAGCATGGTAATGGACTCAAAATGTGCTTTAGAAGTGACTTATAAGGAAAATTTCTGCCTGGGATTCATCTCCCCTAACTTCTAATCCTAAAGCATGCAAGCTCACTTCGGGTGCGTTCTTCTCCACATAGATTCTAAAGGAAATTTGACTTGCTGAGCTGTGATGCTCTGTTTTCAGATGGTTAAAGTGAGGTAAGATAAATTCTGCCATTTCAGTGCTGCAAAGAGACGGCTACAACAGACTGTCTTGTCAGTCACAAGGAGAAAAACGTTCAAGAACTTGAACTCATTTGCAGGGAAATGGAACACCGAGATAAAACAAGGGCTCCTCACAGCAACAACGCAGGTCACCCACAGCACTGAGCAGATGCCCATTGCTGTCTCAGCTGGTGTAACAGATCCTTTGATGTTGATATGTGACTAAAACAGACAGGTCAGAAGCCAGGAGATAGAATGGAAAAGGGTAGATCATGAAAAACATAAAGAAGCACTAGCAGGTTTGCACAGTCAACTTATTTATTGTCTTCAAATTACGATAGTACTTCAGGAAATTATCAGTGAATGCAAAAACAATCTCAGACTATGAAGGAAACTTTCATTTTTATCTGAACATTTCCCTGTTCACATATTTATTTACCATGAATAATTTACCAAAGTTAACAGCTCATCGTGGACCTTTGATGTTTGCAAAGCCACAGCCTACAGTTCTAGTCAACAATGAAAAACAAGAATATACAGCTGCAAGGCTAAAATTGCAAAGTTATGTTTAAACTAAGAAAGGTATTTCTTTCACAGTACCTATTACAACATCAGTGTACACTAATTCCAGTGGTAGAATAATGCATCAGCCCCACAGACACTGCTGACTCAGTAATACCCACAGAAATACAGTAGCAAAAAGAGTCCTGATCAATCATTTTTAAGAATGGGAACATGCATCCCTCCAACCATTACACTTGCTACTATTTAATATGCCACATATTAAACTCTGTCCACTTCAAAAGCAGGAAAAATGAGACATGGCCTTGTTGTGCCCTAACTGGTTCTATACTAGAAGAAATAATGACAGTAACATGAACAGACTTAGGGAAAGCTCTAAATTGATTCTTGAAGTGCAATGTAATGCAAATATATGCAAGTTGGCAAAAAAAAAAAAAAAAGCCAACAGGAATTTAGCTTTTGATTCCTGAATGTTATCATTTTTTAATGCCAGAGGGTTAAAGGGCAGGTAGGCCTCTTTATTCAACATTTGTGCCATGCACGGATATTGACTCTTATCTGTTTCTCCTGGAAAAGAAATAATTTTCAGATGAGTTGTCTCTGTCTCTTTATAAGTCCACCCACTACTATGCCTTCCATGAGAAATCACCATCAAAATTATTCTTGTAACTCCTTGACTACAGTATTCAGTTAAATAATACAGCAGCTCCCTATCTTAGGAAAAGTATAACTGTGTGAATATTTAATATGTATGAAAACCAGTAAAGTGTACCTATCTGATTCAACCTCATAAATTAATAATACCTTTGCTAGGCTCCCACTGAATCTACTGGAATTTAAGGGCCCTCGAGTAAGCTTAGTTTTTGTCTCCTGGATAAAGGGATTTTAGTTTGTCATTACCCAGCACTGTCTGAATGGAATTTATGAACATTCTGTGATCCTGTCAACACAGAAACTTACATCAGAGCTAGGAACAACTGTCTTTATGATAGCTTATTACAACAATTTCCTTTGTGTAATGTTGACAAAGAGTTTGATCAAAATATTGATTTTCAATCAATAATAATAATAAATGATAGGTATCAGTAAGCAGCCTTAAACAGCCTCCCAAATCTCTCCCTTCTCATTTCTTTTCATGTTTAAGTAAGTTTAGCGCTTTCAACATGCCTGTACAAATTGCTTCCGTCTGCAAGTTCCACTATACAAACAACATAATTACCCACACAGCAGCTAGGAGATACCAAAACATCTAAACCCAAAAGCATAATGGCTACTTCCCAAAGCCTGCCAGTAAACCTTCATGGTACAGCTCTGTTGGGGTCAACACAATGAATTACAATAGATTTCTTTCTTTTTGCACTTCTTGGAAGTATAGTAGTCCTGCATTCCTTAGTCCTGCTTAGTCATCTGCTGTACCTGTTTTAGTCATTAATATAATCTCCATTTCTATCCAACTTTTCTGTTGGTTAATAGTATATTCACTGCCATCACACTGAGGCTACTTGTTTATTCCTTATTCTGAGTTACTTTATTCCTTGTTCTGAGTCTAGGATGAAATGTCATACTCACATAAACTTTCTGTATTTGTAATAAGTTTCCTAGGAGCCAACCAAATAAGATTAGAAAGTATTACCTGAAGATCAATAACAACAAGGGCAAGCTCTTCTCTTACATCTCACCCCATTCAGGATTTTCTGTAACTTCTATTCAACTCTAACTGTAATGTAGAATCAAAACTACTGCTTCTTTCTTAGTGATAAGCAGCAGGCACAGAGTTCTGGTCCAAAACTTGAAAACGCCAAACTCAAACTGTGGAGGTATTTGGGTTTAAGGCCTAAGGAAAAAAAAAAAAAATAATAAAGTTTTCTGCGGCTGAAGTTCAGGCAGAAGTAAAAAACACAGTTCACCTCAGTTCACTATAAATAGAGGCTTCTAAGCAAAGATCTACGAGTGCAAAGCAAATGTGGACACTGAAATGTTCAAAATGTACAAAAGAAAGGACTGATTTAGCAGTAAGCCTGCAAAGAGGAAAAGCTGCAGACCCTGGAGACACTGGTTCATTCGGCATTGCTAACTGGGAACAGATAGGGAATCATTTCCCTCCAATAGTTGCTTGGGTGACACAGATTTCTTTATAACTTGCTAGCAACAAGAACCAATAATGCAGTTCTGTCTTTGTTCTTCATAGCCACAATCTTGCTAAATGGCCTGACAATCGTGAGAATGAACAGCAGGCAGAGAAGGGATGTTCCCGCATACTTGTCAAGACCAGAATGACCAGATACAGAATTGTCTTTAAAAATAAAAGGGTGGATTAGTCCTCCTCTGCTCCCATGTAGAAGAATACTTCTGTACAAGCAGTTATTAAAACAAGCTGAAATACTACTTTTTGGAATATGGGAGGCCCCCATCCATCTCGTGTGTCCCATCTCCAGGTGATCCCCCTTTTGGGGGAGAGTCAGAGCATTGAGCTACATGACAGAAGTAGCAGCCCTGCTGTGTATACATAGCCTTAATCCCCATGGGCTTGCTTGTTCCCTTTGTAAAACAGGGACTGTTTTTGCTATCATGAGATACTGTGATGAAGCATATGAAGAATTTTAAATTACTGCGCAATGGATACAGTATGAGAATTTTAGATATTGAATTACTTCCAGTATATAGTTTTCTCTTCCCTTGGGATTACAAGATAGCCAGGTTTACTGTTCTCTCAGGAAGGATAAAGTATGGCTAAATGTTGGAAAGTGCTTGGGAGGATTTTTTCTTCAGTTAAGTAGAACTCAGCTTGGAGCCTTACATGGCCATTGACTGTTACTGTGACCTCCTTCCCTGAAAGCTGTTTTTAAGTCTGGGTGGAGAAAGGTTCCTGTGAACATCTTGTCTGCTGTATTTGGAAAGGCTTGAGTCCATGATCTAGCCGGAGAACAACAGTTCTTTGGAAAAGTGTAAAAGTGTTGCTCACAGGTCTCCTTTATTATTTCTATAGTCCTTTTTTCAGCTTAATAACCCAGAAGGGTTTGAAACAGAGGCAATGATAGACAGCTGTGTGATCATACTGAGAAATAACAGATAGATTGTTTTACAAAGACACTGTTTGCATTACTGTCAGGTTACTATTCCTCTGTTGGGCACACTGCACACTCTTAAAAATTTTTCACTTGCTCTCTTTTTGTCTAAGAGTAATTGGGGAAGCGCAACGTGCTCATTTTTGCCATAGGATAGCAGAGCGCATGATCTGAAATTAGATTTGTTGAACATCACCAGCTCTGCTGCATAGGGATTGACTGTGTTAATCACACTCCCTTATAAGTCCAGTTTGGTGACACATAGCCGCATTGTTCCAGCAAGAACTGTGATCTGGAAATGCCTCCCTGACCTTACACCGAGGGAGGCTAGGGAAGCCTAGCCCATCTGACTGGTCTCTCAGGCCAGTACAAGGTCCCACCAGCTCCTTCTGGCGTGACTCTACACTTGAGAAGAGTTCATAGTGCTCAGCATTTGTAGAGCCTCTGCTCTTTTAGTGCTGTGGAGAACCAAGACGGAAGCTCCTTGTATCGTGTTGTCTGGACATATATGTTAATACCAAACAACCTCTGAGCATTAAACTACCATTTTTGATCTTTATGTGGACTTTGACTTGTGTGTGCAGACGCTAGAACTTTCCAGAACCACGGCAAGCCATGAACGTGCCTTTGAGGAGAGTCCTACCAGCCAGCAATACAGCCAAGTGTGGTGGAGAGACCATATTCTGCTTTACAACAAATCCTGCTGTCAAGCTATAGCACCCTCTGAAATCAGGGGAGGAAGACCTTTAAAAAAAAAAAAAATGTTGAAACTGTCATGTCTCTAGCCCATCTGCTTTGCCCATCATCATAAGCAATTTATCCAGTATCTTGCCTTACTCATATCACTGGGAAAATCTCTGCTCTGTACAGAGTGATCAGTTTCTTTTTCAAGACTCAGCTAGAAGTGCAAGACTGTAAGCAAGAATATTGGGTACTCTGACTCATTCTTTTGGAGGACTATTTTTATGATTGTTCTCCATGAAACTACATCTTAAAACTCTCAGCTGATGTTCTTAAATAATTTTCACAGGTTTCTGCTGAGCCATATCAGCACAGTGGTTCTTCCCTCTGAGGTAAGAACCTTTCCCAGGTTCAACTACCCTCCACCACTGCAGTCTGTGAAACCAAACTATTGGCTGAATACCTCCTTCTTTTTCTTTACCTCAGTAAGTAGCTACAAGACAGTGCCATTTAAAATTTAATCAATCTTGTCCTAACAGGATATACTTCTTGGATTTTAACCCATCTTCTACGTAAAACAAACTACTAAATTCAGCTACAATAACTGCCTCATGACAGAACCATCTCAAGAACCTCTTAATGAGCTCTCATTATCACAAATTGCCCCTGAATATCTATAATATCTTTTATTGCTCCACACATCTCACCACTTCCTGTCTCCTGCTTTTTTTACAGTCCATTAGCATCCCTTAGCAGCCTCATTTGAACAATTAAACTTTACTGTTTCTAGAAACACACAAGGAACCCCAGGTTCTACTATTAGGTCTGTGTCTTTGAGAGACCTGGGAAGGGATTAACATGGTCCAATTTAACAGAGTCCAGATTCCTCCTAACGGTTCGTGATCCTCAGTGAAACACTTAGTGCAGGTTGTTGGCCTGATGTGACTGATAAGTCCACCAGTCTCTGAATCACCCTCTTGGAAGCCCCCCATAAAGGCACTTAAACTCAGTGTCTGATGTTAGACAGTAAGAATCTACATCCCATCCTCATACTGCAATTTCAAGTCTCCCTGGCTAATCTCTGCACATTTTCCTTCTCTGTAGAGCTGATGTGCCAGCAGCTTTTTGTTGTGCTTGTTTATGTTCAACATTAATGGCTCAGACTGCCCCATGTGAGCTGGATGTTCTCATTGACATGCCTGATAATAGGTTCTTATTTGCCTGTTAGTGTTTCAACTACATGCAGACAAACTCAAACTCATTAAGCCATTACAATGTTTCCCTGAAAATGTTCTCATGAATTAAAGGCTTGAGTGGCCCTGGGAGATGTTGATCCCTTGCACAGGGTACGTCCATGGCCTCGATCCCTACTGAAATCTATTCTAAAAGTAATTGTATGGTGTGATGCAAACTGCATTTTCTGAGCTTGTGTGGTGACTGTGTTTAAAGTACCCTGAGAACAAACATATCAGAGATTTTACAGCTACAAAGAGCTTGTGCCTGAACACTAATGGGTACTTTGGCAAGCAGATGTAACTTTGATATTTCTTACTCTTTCCTAAAGATGCAGAATCTTTTCTTTTGACGTTTTGATAGATCAGCAGATTCTCCTTCTGCATTATATTCCAGGCATGCAGCTGAGATATGATTAATGTGTATGAAAGTAAAAATACTGCACTTGTATTTCTTATGTCTTTACTGCGTTGACTCCATTTTATATTGTAGGATGATACCCAGAAATGGGAAACTGTGGCTCCGTTCAAGTCAATTGCAACACTCCCAGTGACAAAAGTAGCTCATTCATAAAGCTCTAAATGCACCTTACTGTTTTCCGTAACTTTAATTAATTAAATGCTCTCAGGGGGAGCCAGTCGGAGCAAAATCTCAGCTCCAACCTTCATCTTATCAGAAGTCTCTCCATTTTGCTGAAGCTCTATGCAGTTATAAAGATCTTCTGTCTTATATCACATGGCAGAAACAGAGCCTGTGCCTTTCTGGGTGCAGGCTGTCATACTTTCCCCACCAACTTAAAACTATGATGGAAGCAGATCTTTATTTACTTGTTATGTGGTTTGGTGGTGTTTTGTGGGTTTTTTTTCGATACAGTAGTTTTTGGAAATAATAAAGATTCATTTCCTTGTTCCCCTTCCCGCATCCCCCAAAGTGGATTTCACCTTAGAGGTGTTATGTTCAGTAAGGACTGAATCACTTGCCAATCAATTGGCAAAAATACCCTGGGCCTGAGCCACCAAAATGCTTTAAGATGGTTATTTTCTGCCAATCTTTCATGGTTTTGTCAAGTTTAGCAAGCCACCGGGGTTAGGAGATGGATGACAAATTCAGCCCAGATCAAAGGAAACGCCTTTGCAGCCTTTACGCCACTTGCTGATGGAGCTCACTGAGGCTAGAAACGAGACGGCGAAGTTCTTCCCGGAGGTAAGGCAAAGTCGGTTAAAGTCGTTTAACTGCAAACAGTTAAAAAGTTTCGGGAACGACCGGAACAGCCGAAGGCCATGTGGCTCCGGACCCCGCCGTGCCGCCGGCGGGGGAGGCTCCTAGGGGCAGGACAGGGACAGCCCGCGGAACCCCCGCCCGTCTCCGGCCAGCCGCAGCCGGGACGCGGCGCTGGAAACCTTCGACGGCACTGTTTGGTTTTCTTTTTTTTTCCGATTCCTCCCGTGAATTTACTCCCGGCTCGACAGACTTAGCGGAAGGGCAGCCCCCTTGCCACACACACACACCCCCGCCCCGCAGCACTGCCGGGTGCCCGTCCCGGGGAGGCGCCGCGCCGCGCCGGGCGGCTCCCTTGGCTCGGCGCCGCGGCAGGGTCACGCCTGCCCGGTGCGCGGCGCTGGGCTTTTCGAGCCGCCCGCCCGCCGCACCGCAGCCCCATGTCCGCGCTCCCCGCCGGTACCGACATCAAGAGGGCTCTGGAGAACAGCCCCGAGACCGACATCGAGGATGAGCTGCCCGACGGGCCGCCGCAGCCGCGGCCCAAGAACTACCTGCTCCTCAGCATCCTCGCCTGCTTCTGTCCCGCCTATCCCGTCAACATTGTCGCCTTCGTCTTCGCCGTCATGGTGAGTAGCACCCCGCCGGGTGCCCAGGGGACCTTCCGCTTGGGCTCGGGTGTTCAGCGGGGCGACCTCCGGCTCTCGGCGCCGGCCCAGCCGCAGCCGCCGTGCTCCCGGCCGGTCCCTCCTGGGACCTGCAGGAGCAAAGCGGGGTCGGAGGAGCCGTCAGGGTAGCGGGCATCCAGGCGCCTTTTCAACCACTTGTCCCTGACGCGCGTGGACAAAGTTAGGTGAGGCAGCGAGCCTGAGAGCATCAGCAGGCTCAGTCAGGGTGTCCGCTTAAGCTATCCCGGCAGCAGATATAAAACGTGGAGTGAGAGGCAGTTCAAATCAAGTTTGCAGTATCAGGCTAGATAAGGGAGGGAGGTTTATCCCAGTCAATGGGATTTGTTACATCAACTAATTTGCACACTGAGTTGGGCGTAGCATCTATATGTGAAAGCGGCAGTTTGGGAACATAAAACAGATTTGCAAAGAAATAGATGTGGTTTCTGCTTCAGCTAATCAAATACGATAGAAGTGCTGTTTTTCCAGTAAACAGGTTCTTCAGCCTGATACTATTTGCTAGAATAATACACGCAACAATAATGATTGTAGGTTGTTGGTAAAAACTCCTCTAAAATTGAGTATCGAGTACACTGAGAGAACAGCCTTACTCCTGCACAACCCATAATTGATTTGCATAGTCATTAATAATCCAGTAATCCCGTTAACTTCAAAAGGATTATTAGAACAGAATCTTCTTCTCTGAGTTAAAAGTTGCAGAGTCAGATCCAGACTTTTCTAATAGTATATATGATCAGTGTAATCAGTAATACTGCAATGTACTTCTGTTGTTTAGGAGCTGAAAAGGGTTTAAAACATACTGTGTATTTTCATCCTTTTCTCTGACAGCCAGTCTGAAAAGGTAAGTAAAAATATAGTTGTTCCCTTTTGCAATTAAGTATAAGAAGAATTAGCTATATCTAAAACGTACTAAAGCAGGCTCTTTTAAAACTGGTAAGACTGATCAGAAATCGCATTGCTTAAGCTTGAAAATTATTTAAAGGAGCTATTCCAAAGCCATCTTCACAACCTTTTTTGTCCAGATGAGTATTAGCTGTCATTGCATTTTTTTTCTGTGTTTATTTTGTTGTTAACTTAACTGTACAATGTGCTCTTTTCCTTGATTTGAGAAGATTTGGTTCTGCTGGTACCCACCATCCTTTCTGTCTGTGGACACTTAGGGTGCTATATAAAGTAATGAGAGCTGATGATCTGGGGCTGTGAGCATCTGTTCATTGTGACAGTACTTTCACCAAAGCTCTGGGGCTGCACAGAAGTTAACTGTCAAGGACAGAATTTGGCCTCTAAAGATTTTTGCACCCCATATGGAGAAATCTCCACCCACGCCCTAGTTGAAGTTCATGTAGGCTTTTGGAGTCAGGCTTAAGTAACTGTCATCAGGGGATATGTAGAAGCAGGGTGGGAAGAGCACTTCCTGAATGCGAAACAGTCTGTGCAGGTCTCAGCTGCCCATTCCCTTAAAGGAGGGAAACAAAACCCAAACCAATAACCTCTACTGTATGTGAATCCCTTCTGTTTCAGTATCATTCTTACTTAGAACCTCTCCTTTTCCCTGAAAATAACGTGTCCATCTTCTTTTCCACAGCCTGATTCCCTTGCCTTTTAGAGCTGCAACTTGTAACTGCTCCATTAACCTCAACTCCAGGTTCTGCATTTTAACCTATGCTGGTTTTATTCCCACTTCTGCTGGGATCTACATCCTCCCTCTCTTTCCTTGTTTCTTAGAGTTGCTAAGGGCTAACACTGAGATACACAATTGGGTTATTTTCTTTTCTTGCAGAAGATACCTTTGTAGTCAGCAGAGCTTGCCTGAGATCTCGTGTCAGAAGAGTTACAGACCCATAAAAGTAGAGTTCTGTATAATTTTCCACTGCCGAGAATGGGCCTGGAAGGAAAAGTCCTGTTGGCTTCTAGAGGGGCATGGTTCAGTCCCCTGTTTGCCTGTCACGTCCTCCTTACGTGCTCTCAATTCAGACAATGTTTCCACTCTAAAAGTAGAGTCTGGGCTCTAACACACCCCTGAATTAAATGACAGATTTGTCTTCAGTCCCTTCTGTCTCTTCTGCTGACCCATTTACAACTCCAGCACTGGTTTCCTCACTTCTTTATCACCCTTGGGGGCACAAACCTTACCATTTCAGGCCTACCTCCTTGACTATATTTTTAGAATCAAGCTCTCCCAAGATCTCCCTGTTGTGATAATAACCTCTTCTTGTTTCTTAGCACCTTTGTGAAAGAAATCTATTTCTTATGACAGGGGTAAGAGGATAGCTGGGACAATGGACACTTAATGGCATCAATGTGTTGATATATATTGGCATTAAAAGAGCAGCTCCATCAAACCAGTTGCTGGTCACTTGCAGGTGTGAGGGTTGCTTGGCAGTAATGGAGATCTGTTTTCCCTAGGGTCCTGGCCAGGACTCCTGGCTGTAGGATTACTGTTCTCCTCAGTACTCTTCTGCAGTTCCAGCCAGATGCTGAGAGTTCTCCTGCTTCCTGTTGCTTCCAGCAGCTATATCGTGTTGCTGTACGATTAGTTGGCTCAGTCAACTGCAGAGGTGCCTTGCTCAGATTCTCCCTATTCTTTCTCACATATGTGAGGCCACAGGCATCAGGGTAGGAGTGTGGGGTGCAGGTACCAAGTCAGGAGGCTCATGTGACAGAAGAGTCTTCTCTGGTGCAAGGGGCTGTGGCTAGGCAGTGTGTCACCGAGCTCTTTGGCTCCTTGTCTGCAGTGGTGTCACTTCCCCCTATTGTGAACCCAAAGAGCGCTTAGCTGGCAGTGAACTGTCAGTTGTATCTGAGAACTGGCCCAGGTGGACTGGCTGTATCTGACTCATGGAATCAGAGCTAGAGAGAAGCTGTGGGACAACTCTGAAAAATGAATCAGATATTTCTAATGTCAGCTCTGAGGTCCGATAGTCGAACAAACTTTGTTGGCCTTTCTCAATACAGCACCTTAAGTTGTCTGTCAGAGATCTGTATGTCAGACTAGTCATCTAATTCCATAGGGCCTTAGATATGTAACAACTTCAGTCTCTTAAAAGCTATTTCTCCATGCTTGTTTGCTCCTAACTCCCTCTTCATGTTGACATATTTCTGTTTAATCATTTGCATGTTTCAAACAACATATGTGGTCAAGCTGTGACAATCTTGGCTCATCTGTCTCTGATAGTAACAAGTTCTTTGACTGCATTTGTTACCCTTGGATTCGCATGCCTTGTCTCTATATTAGTTTCCCTAAGCAGAAACAATGAGCAAGAGGGTGGTAGAAGTCATGGGACAGCAAAGGATGGAACTTGCTTTCTGAGGAGGTCACCTCTTCTGATTGGGATCCTAACGAGCCATGTACAGCATATTGGCTTTGGTCAGGCATAGTGACCAGTGTTCCTGTACAGCTCTACTCCTTTTTAGTTAGAAAGTTTATTTGGAAAGTTTATTGTTTATACAGCTGTTTTTAAGTAGCTTGTAGGTACCTGGACATCTAACATCATATGGGACAGCCTGTACCTATTTCAGGAATACTTAACAACAAGGCTCAGCAGCCATTCGTAAGTTTTGCACGGCCCCTGTCTTTGCACACTGGTAAGCTTTTCCTCTACAACAACACTTTTGGCCTGACCCCAGAGACACAGAAGTCCAGTGTTTGTTTGCATGCTGCTATACAGCCTGCAGAGCAAACTCCCTTGTCATTGTGTCCTGCTCATCACCTGCCTGTTTCATCTGCCAAAAAGCAGAGCTCAAGCCTGGTTCTGAATTGCTCCCAAGTCCCCTCTCTTCTTTCTCCTTCCCTGTAAGTTGTTCACAGTGAGGAGTCATACTGAGCCAGCATGTCTCATTCTTCCTTTCATCTGAACTAGAGAGAGTGTCTCACTTCCAGGCACAGCCAAATAAGGTTTGTTACAGTCTGGCTCATGGAGAGCGTGCAAAATGTTTATCAGAGAACCTCAGTTTGGTCTGCCCAGATTTGTAAGAGCTCTAGAGGAGGATTTCTGAAGTAACTCAGTGTTCTTTCTGCTTTTGCCATAAGCGGTGCTCTGGGACTGCGGAACAGAAAATGCACGTTAAAAGGGATTACCAGTTTGTGGCTAATTCAGCAAATTTCTGTTCCTATGAGGTTAAGTTGCTTCATTGTTGAGAATATCTTTTATAAATAGATGTGTGTGAACCTGGTCAAGTCACTGAGATTGCTCAAGTAAATAAGCAGCTGCAGAACTGTGGCTTTAATTTAGTTTATGACATCATAGTGAGCGAGGTAGCAGAAACATGAGAAATCATATGGTATTAGGTTGAAAATGGCTGAAATTTATTTTAAAAGTTGGACAGACCAAATGTCACATGCAGATGCTTGTATTCTGTATATATTGCCTAGGCCTTGGAAATTAACTGTTAAAGCCTTAAATGTTACATCTGTTTATGTTGTCTATGCCTAACATTGAAAACTGGAAGCTTGATCCAAGGGCTCTTTGAAGCAGACGGAAGTAAATTAATTTCAAATAGCTTTGCATCAGACCCCAACCATTCCCTCAAACCTCTTATTTTTTTCTTGAACGCTGTCTAAGTTATGCCATTTAATTTAAACCTCTTAATAAAGAAACTTTTGTCTCCTTCCTGTCTCTCCCAAATCCTCTTCTTTATCATTAATGCTGTTTTCCTCCTCTTCACTGTGGATTTGTATTAAAATGACATTATTTATTAAAGTGCACAGGGTGAATTATTTATGCGCTACCTGCAGAAATCACATGGACATTCTCTGGACTTCCTAAATACATTAGTAAAATTGCGCATAACTACAAGCTGGTGCTGCCATGTCTTGCTTACAACTCTGTCTCAGTCTTTAGACCACGTGTATGGGGAACTGAGTTTATAGTGTTCGCAAGACCACTCTCTACATGTCATGGAAAGTGAGCCCTTTGATGGGTGGGGAGAACAAAGTCAGGGCTAGGGTGTCAGTGATGCTTCTCCATGTTTCTCCCTATAGCCACAGTCACATTCATAGTGGCTGACAGAGGCAGGAGGAGAAGTCAGCCTGGTCAAGACCGAGCCAAGCCATGTTTCTCCTGATACTCCTTTTATTGACCTTCCTGAATATATTTTGAGAAAACCTAAGAAGGCTCTTCTCCTGTAGACGGGACTGCTGAAAACAGGGGAGTAAGTTAGGTAAGAGGAACTGTACCAGCCACCTTTTGTAACAGGAAGCCACACTGGTGGAGAATCAGAGGTGACTGTGTCTCAGCACAGCTGCTGGTTTTCTGCCTGAATGGTCAGGTGTGGCTAGCCT
This sequence comes from Astur gentilis, assembly GCF_929443795.1. Lineage (NCBI taxonomy): Eukaryota > Metazoa > Chordata > Aves > Accipitriformes > Accipitridae > Astur > Astur gentilis. Next base: position 4,151,873 of record NC_064886.1, read on the forward strand.
GATACCCTAAGGAAACAAGGCTTGGACAGTCATCCTATTTGACTATATGTTTGTGTCCATCTCTTATTTCCATCTCTTCCCTCTTTCCCTGCTATATCCTTTAAGTCCACTAGCCAACCTCAATGAAATCTGACAGCAGAGCAGAGATATTAGTGATATTCTTTAGGGAAATAAAATAGAGAAATGTTTAGGCATGCAGGCTTCCAGGTAGAGAAGAAATGTATCAGTGCTCTCTTTAAGGGCAAGGGTGCATCAGCAGCTCAGCCTTTCTTAGACACCAGAGAATAAGTATCTGCACTTATCCTTGAGATGCAATTCTAGGAATATAGGCTTCATTGCTTTGGGACTGTCTTGGCACGAGCGATCTTACTGCAGTGCTAACACCAAGGATCCATCTAGTCCATTAACTTCTGTGTGCTCACTAATCGACAGAACGCACACAGATAATGTGCCTAATTATTTTTCTGCTTGGGAAGAAAGGCTCTACAACAATGCTTGGTATCCTCTGAAGTTCATTCCTTTCCTACTCTCCACAGTCTCAGATCTTCGCTCTGTTGAATTAGCTGTTGTTCTGTCTTTGCTACAAAAGTGGTTCGTAACTAAAGCACTTTCATAACAGCACTTGGTGATACCTTGTGCAGTCGTTTTCTAAAGGTAACATGAATTACTTGGTCCACAAAACAGTTCATTTGATCAGGTCCCCATATTTCTCCCCCCGCACCTCCCACTTCTAGGATATTTCCTGGAATACTTAGGAGATACTAAAGAACAGGTTATGACTAACCTGATTGCCTGAGGAAGTATGCTGAGATAGTTCAATAGTGCAATCTGATAAAGAAATCTGGGCTCAATGTCATGATTTATGAACTCAAACTCTCCTGATCTTAGAAAATATTTCTTAGAAATAATTTTATTATTCTTTGATAGCATCTTATTCTTAGGAAGAAGTTACGACAAACTATGTTAGTACTGGAATACTTCAGTGTCCTTCACTGATGCTTTTCTTTTAAAAATATGGTCTGGTTAAAACAAAAATTAATTCAGAAAATCCTATAGTCTGTCTCACAAAAGACTAGAAGATCAGAGTGGTCCTTTCACACCTTGCTGTCTCTGCATGTAATGAATGTAAATCATCTGCTAAGTCATGGGTGGATAGAGATAAACTCAAGTCTGTTGAGATAATATCCGTATGTCTGATGCATACCTCAGGATGTATATGATAATAATTATCAGTATGTTCCAAAAATGCAAAGGGACAGAATTTCTAGCCCATGAAGATGGCAATCAGATGTTTTGTTCAGATGATCTATACTTTGTTTTGTGGGTTTTTTTCACCACCAGCAAACTACCTATTAATTCTTCAGACTTGTTTTGAAAAGTAAAATGTTGGAAAAATAGGAAATTAGCAAGCTTTTTTTAAGAAATTTTCCTGAGGCTTTCTGTAAAAATGCAGCCTATTTATGCTCCTTTTCATGCTTATGGTCCTATAAAGCATAAGACTTTATTTCACTGCTAATGAAGCAGCCAACTAACAGTTCATATATACTACAAAAATATTGCCAGAGATAAAAGCCACTGATTTTATGCAAGTGGGTGGCTTAGAGCCGACTTGACAGCTTTTATGCTGGTGTGTACACAAAAACTTATCATATGAATATAGCCTCACCACTGCAAATAAAAGAGCTGTAGTTGCAATGAAATGTACTGAAAATGAGCAGAACAGAAAACTGGAGTCCCTGCTTACCTTGGACTGTTGGCAGTGGATGTTTATTTTACAAAGCAAATCAGCATTTTCTGAAGTCCTTTCTACAGGACCAATGTGCAGGGGACTTAATGTTACTTCAAAGCAGTCACATGGGTTTGTTTAGATTTCTGTTTAAAAAAAAGTCACAAACTCTCTGTTTCTCTTTTACAGGCTTTAAACAGTTATAATCAAGGAGATATAGAAGGGTCAAAAAGACTGGGTCGCAATGCACTCTGGGTTGCTGTTGCATCAATTATCATTGGCCTTGTCATCATTGGAATCTATTGCGTAGTTCATTTCACAACGGTAAGCAAAATGCTACTAGTTCAAATACAAAAATTCTCTGTGCATGAGCTTCAAAATAAGAAAGATTGTCAGAACTACGTACTAATGTTAAAATGTAGGCATGCACACATGTTTTCCAAAAGAGCAATTTTTACTTACTTTGCAATTTAGAAAACTCTGTTATCTGTGGTTAAATGCAAACCACTGTGTCTTACCAGCATTGGATTTTCTAGAAACTCCCTTAGGCTTTTCAAGTTTAGGCCAGCTGCTTTTTGCCTTTTCTGCTCCTCAGTTTCACCATCTCAAGACCAAGTGCATAGAGATCCTTAGATTTCAGGTAATAGAGTGCCAAGGTGCTAATTTTCAGTCTCATAATCTCTCCAACATATCTTTTAACTTTGCAAGGAGAAGATGACAGTCAATGACTATTTTACTGTTTGATATTAAGGTGACCATAACTATACCAAAAGTGACCACAAATGTAATTTTGACTTGGCTTGCTGTGGGATAAGGTTGTTCACTCTCAGTGCTGTGTAATTGACCTGCCTTTGTACACCTGGAACAATAGTAAAGAAGCTCGACAAATGAATCTCTATATACGCAGTGGTTACCTAGACGGATTATAATCTTATTTGGAAAAGAGGACAAAAGTAATTAATGTATTGATATCCTTTCTTAAGGTTGTGCAACAGTATGTTCTTTTCTCCATAGTAATGTGCACTTCCCATTAAAATAACCAATTTAAATCAGTTTCTTACTGGCTGTTTTGGTTGCAGAGCCTTTCAGTGCACTCTACAAACTTATGTGTAAACTATAAACAGAGATCACCTCATCCACCACTGAAATGCAGACATCTCCAGGGAGTGGAATGGAGTAGCTGGTTAAACATGTACAACATTTTCAGACAAAAACTTGAAGTATGCCATGTTGAACTGCAGGGAAGTTAGTGGAGATGGCGTCCATTTCTGTAGGATATTAGTGGATGGTGCTGCAGAATCAGAAGCTTATTGTATATTCATTAATTTCCCAGGCATTTTGCAAGCATAAATCTCTCTTTGGGTCAGCTTGTGTTCAGTTTGTTCAGCCCTCACAGATTTAAACCCAAGTCCCTTCAGGCAGGGTGTGCCAAGTTTTGTAATTGACAGCAGCAGTAAATACTTCTGTTCGCTTCTACTACCTTACTCATCATTTCTCAGGCAAGGATAGCAGCTCAATAATTTTTTTTTAAGTAGGAGGAGAGAAGGGCAGACAACACTGATCTGAAGCATTCATGTTAACCAGAGCACACTACCTACATTTAGTTGTAGTCAACATTTCACTTAGACTACAGTAGGATCCTCTGTGTGGAGTGTGAATGCTTTTTTGTGCCCACTGCCAGATACTAGTAGTAGTTAGCGCTTTACATCTAGCTAGTATTTGTAAGCACCTCTCTCTTTCCTACTCTCAAAGAAGTAAGCAGCAGTAGATCAGTATAATATGACTTTGTGGGTTTTTCCTTAAGTTTTGTCTTTTGAGGATTTTTTTTAAATTGTTTTTGGTTTTTTTAAAAGAGAAAAATCTCTGGGTTAGATGGAAGCATTGACAGGTGACTGGGAACTCTCAGCACACTGCTGGGATATTAATTTCTGTATTCAGTGAATAGCTTCCATAGAGGTCTCTTGGCCAAATGGCACCTTGAGTTTTGTGAGGACTCAAGGTCTACTGGATTCACCCTGCTCTCTGGCTTTCCAGTCTCTTTACTACTCCCCTTCTCCCTCTCACCTGTCACCCTCCAAAGAGCCGTTGCTTCTAAGAAAGTGTTTGATGGGAGCAACGATCTTCTTTATTCCTCTGATGTGAAAACGAGTGAACAGAAGCACCAAACTGGCCTTTCCATCCTCCATGCTTACCTGAGCCCCCTTTGTTGCCTTACTCTTGGACATTCATCTTTTATACTAAATTGTCTTTGAGTTTGACATGCCACTGGTGTGGATGGCATTGCATGCTCCATGCAGTTATCTCAAATCCATTTGTACCTTGGTCATGATTATTTACTAACAGCCATTTTGCACTCTGCTAATGTGAAGTGATTGTAAACTACTTCTATGCTAACTTTAATATATATGCTTCAGTATTAATAAGATAGTACAAAATAGCCTTACTAGAATGACGGTCAGCCCTGTAACTGATATATCTGATTACCATTAGCCACAGATTTGATGCTTCCATGACCTACACATGCATTTTTCCTGAAAGTTAATTTAGACTAAAGCAGTATATATGAAAAGCTTGACCCTTCCAGGATTTGTTACTGTATGTTTTATCGACATGGAATTCATCAGCTACCATATTACCCAGTTGCTCCTGCTGACATTCCTTGTGGCTTCTTTTGGTCTTCAAAGGATAACAAGTCTCACTGCAAATCAACATTGGGAGTACCCCCTTGTATTCTCCTTCCATATTCTTCAGTATCTCTCCCTAGAGCTTGTTTACCATTCTACCATCCTATTTCTAATCTGCATTAGTACTTTATCTGTTCTCCCATGACTGTTAGAGCTTCTCACAGAGGGTGTTATCTTGAGTATAATAAACCCTTTGATAAATTTCAATAGCTCATTCTGATTTATCCATGGTCCTGCTGATGGTGTCAAAGATGCAAGGTGTAATGAGTTTGAGGGCTGGATGAGCTTCAGGAGTTCTTCCACAATGTCCCAAATCTGAGCTTCTGGAAAGCAACCAACCTGAGACATCCAAGTCAGGTTGGCGGGAGGGAATCTCTATCAATTGTTACACAGGTTTTCCTCTTGGCATAGAAATGGTTCAGGCTCAGCTGGCTCTGAAGTCTCCTTCAATACAACTCTTCACCTTCCCCCAAGGGGCTGGCTACATGTCCTGGTGGATCCGCAGGCCAAGAAGGAACCTTCCTTCTCCTGCCAGAAGTCACAAACTTCAGGCCCTCCCCATCATGGAAGTCTTCATTCAGCTTTTCAATTGTAGTCTTTAGTTGTTCATCCTTTGCTTTGTGGAGCTCAGGCACTCTCCTCCACAGTCTCTGTGGATACCCTGTTGGTCTCCTGTTTGTACACCCTGATGGTCTGCAGTCTGCCCTCCTCTTCCTGAAGCCCTTTTCTCTGGAGACTCAGTGGTTCAGTCAGAGTACAGCTCCCACCAGAGAGGCCACCAATGTCCCAGCCCCAAAGACAGGCAGCTGTCACTCCCCCGCAGCTGCAACCTGGACAGCTACATCTTCCTTCCGAAGTTCTATCTGGGTCAAGGCATCCGATATGCCAGGCAGTTGGTCCAGCAGTTTTGGGGATGGTGCCCTGTGGCTTATCACCACCACTGTTGCACAGTCCCAAGTAGTCCCTTGCTGTCTTCGACAGAGTTTCTGGGTCCCCTTCTGTGCAAACTCACAACTTAATTGCTGAAAACCCTCTTTGCCACTCTTAAGCATCTGTCATTGAAACCACTGTGAATGGAGCACTGAAATCCTTCTCCGTCTCTGGACGCAGATTCCTTCAGCATTCACTGGAAAGGAATTTCCTCTCTATGACTGGTATTTCTAGAAGACCGGTTCAATGAGGTCAGTGCCTAACTTGCTGAATTTCAGTAGCTTCTGAGTATCAAAACCCACATGACCTATTAAAAATTCCAACCAAAGTTATCCATTTGTTCCCACATCTCCTCTTTCAGCTTTTTCAGTACCCAAACCTACTATGCTTTCCATCTTGCTTAGGGGTTAAGTCCTGTGCTTTAAGCAGAGCTGAGGAGGGCTGCCATGGTACTCCACATGCCTCAGTCAGGAGAAGAATATCTATTCAGGGGTGTTGAGTATAGAAATGGTAGAAGCTGCAGAGAGAGGAAGAGCAAGAAATTCCTGCTTTGAACAAACAGTGACATTATAACCCCAATAATACCCCCAGTTATACCCCAATAATACTGGTAGACTCGGGAAGAGGAAGACCCTTTCACTTTTCAGAAAATTTCCTACCTCTGGGCCCCGAGCTTCCTTGCATGCCTTCTTTGGTTTATTCAGTTGCAGAGCAACAGTAGCACAGGAATAACAGCAGGCGACACCTACGCCTGCATGGATGAAACAGCCTTGACTTTTCATTTTGAAGATTTACTTGGCGCTAAGCCAACTCGGGGTTTCTACTGCTGCCTTGGAGAGCCTCATTTGTCTTTAATGCTGGCATGTTATCTTTAGCAAACATACATTAAGATATATAGTGATACATATATAGAGAGCCTGGAACAGGGCCCACCCAACAGTTGGGAACCATCTACCTTCTGCAGTCATGACCCTGAATGTAGACAAGGGGAAGCTATCACTTGCATCACTGGAGTTAACAGCCCAGCAGTAAAACTTGTCTGTCTTGATCAATGTAAACTGGTGTGTTCTTCATTACACCGGGGAATCACTGAGTGTTAAACTGCGGCGTGTGCTGAATCAGGGCTGTCCCTCATTCCACACTAGGCCAAATTCATTCTTACTCCATTCGGTAACTTTTACCCTCTCCTGTCAGTTTCTCCTGCAATCCTACCTTGCCAGTCCCGAATGCTGAATTACACTTCCACTGCTTGCTCAGATTTAACTTAAACCGGTATTTGTGTCACCACTGAGTCTAGCCCTGCATATGTGCCCATAGGCATGTTGTCCACCAAGAACTGCAGTGAGAAAAAGGATGCATTTGTCTTCTATAAGGAGACATCACTACAGACTGAAACAGTGCAGAGCTGTGTGCCATAGACTGCATGTGGCCTCAATCTGCTGTAATATGTCCAGTTAGAGAGCGAATGGCAAGATACCTAATGACCAGCGACACTCAGCTGTGAACCACATCCTGTATCCTGCCTCTAGTTCTGATGTCCTTGTCTTAAGAAAGATGTGGTGTACGCACACACAAAAGGAGAGAGAAGGGTTGCAAGGTATGAAAAAAACTTTATACGTGGACAGACAAAATAGACACAATCTCTTTGGCTTGGGAAAGAATGACTTAGGAATCAGTAGTTAAAGGCAGTGAAATAAAGAATGATTATTTGTTGTCTGTTACGAATGAGATGAAGGGGCATCAGAGGAAAGCTGCTTTAAACAAGGAGGACATACTTTTCCATGTGCCATACAGTGCAGCTGTGGGACTTATTCCTTCTGGTTGCTGTGGATACAAAAAAATACAAATTATTTGAAACAGCAACGAGTGAAGTTACAAAAAAAAGCTTAAGTGCAAAGATGCAGATATAATCTCAGGCTCAGAAAGTTTCTAAGATGCAGATTGCCAGAGGTGGAAGGCAATACAGGGAGAAGTATCACCCTGGATGTAGCCTTTTCTTAATACAGTCCATTTAGGCATTTGTAACATGTCACTGTCAGAGATGGGATGCCGCAAAGATGGCTGTTTGCTCTGACCCAGTACTACTATTCTTATGTTCCTTCATGAAGCCTGTTAGTAGCCTTTCCACTGACTTGAATGAATTTGGAGTCAGCCTTCCTGTCTCTTCCTAAGTATTTTGATCCGCAAAAGCTAATATTTTTGTCAGTGAATGAGGGCTCTCCAGTAGTTCACAATCTGTGTTTTCAGAGCAGTCTCCAAATTTTTGGAGCAGATTCCAAGTTCTGTTTTGTTTTGCTTTTTCCTAACACGAGACATTTGGTGTCTTTGGATTTCATTTGAGTCCTACTGGTAGGACTTCGGGAAATGTAATCCTAGGCTGGAACCTCCTTAAATAAAGGGGACCCTAGGTAACCCAAGCACTTTTCTTAACTGGATCTCAACATGTCATGTTGTACTTCATGCTACCATGGGAATCATGCATTCTTATTCCATTGCTGGGTTTGCTGCATAGCCTGTTAGTAGTCTGATAAGCAACTTCTTACAGCACATACTTTAAGACTACCTCTAATGGCTGAGTGATGCTTGACAATGCTGCTCGGGGCAGAAGTGGAGCTCACGTGAGTTTTGCTTCCCATTTGAGCCACAAAGGCTATCATATAAAGCCCACATCTTTTGTGCACCTCTCCAGTGGTTCTCTGCAGCCTAGGCAAGTCGGAGTGAGTCAAGTAGAAATGTGGAGAACTAGTAAGAAGTGTTAGAGTGAAGTAAAGACACAAGCTTTTCTGTAGAGCTCTGACTGAGATAGCAACAGTTTTGGTATGAGGAAGGGGAGCCAAAGTACTAAGTACAAAGAAGGAAAGGAATGCAAGAAACTCCTGCCAATGGACCAGTGTCCAAGACTTTTCTAATTCACATCAGAAGTTCATTGTCTTTGTTTATCTTTAACCCCAGGGCCACAGGCAGAGTAGAATCATCTTCTGGTAATAACTTATGTGAGAAGGGTAGTTGTGTTCGGTGACTTTGGAATTTCATCCAAACCTTTATATTTTAATGCTTTCATAGAGGAGTGTGAACTTCTGACCCCTTCTTTAATCTCACTTGATCTAGAACTTCACCCCAAGGAAGTCACTGAAATACCACCTGTCAGCATGGCTTCAGAGGAAGACAGAGAGACAGCTAGGCTGTGTGGAAAGTACTAGCTTATACTGTTTCATAATCAGTAGGGTCTTAAATCAAACATATGCGCAGTAATGCAACATTGGTAATTACTGGTAGAAGGAAAAGCAGTAAGCATTTAGACTGTGCACCAGGGACAGATGTATACACACATTTTTCTTACTAACTTAGAAATAATTCTTCAGGGGGAAAAAGCATGCAAGATTATTTTTAATATCTCTGCTGTCCCCTTCCTGAGACTCTCAAAAGACTTTGCAGCCATTTCACTGAGGGACTGTCTCTCTTTCAGAGACAGAATAAACTGAGGGCCAGTAAGATGACGGGAATTACACAGCCAGCCTCCAGATCTTTACATTGCCAATCCTGTTCTCTGTACCTTACCATAGAAAAAAAAGTCAAGGAAGACTACCTGCCTTTCACTGCAGGGATTGACCTGCCAGTAACTGATAGAGCACAAAGTCTGAAGTCAGGGCATTTCTATTCTCTCTTACGCACATTAATTCTTGGTGTCCACCTAGGCAATGAGCTCGTACTGCTGCTTTTCTATCAGTAAGGGCTCTAACTGATTATCTTCTTGATACCCTACCTCTTTTTATTGGATTTGTAAAAATGTAAGAGCTTAAAGTCCTCTACCTGTCTATCAAATGTGTTCAGTTAGCTCAGAGGCTAAGCAGTGGGCAGACACATGTAGATGCCCAGAGGCAATGTGATTACATCAGCCTCATTTCCTTAGCAAGCCACATTAAAAATTCTGGTCCAGTTGTTTCATCTGTGCATGAAGGAAATGTCCCCACAATAGATTCTGCCCATTAGAGTCCTGAGTAGCATCCAAGAGATAATCAGCAAAGGAGTTAATGCTGTCTGCCAGATGTATTTACTGTTTAGTGCCTCATGTCCTAGATTGCTCTTTAAGGAGCTGCTAAGCGATAGCTGCTTCATGGAGAAGATGTCTCAGACTCCAGCAGAGAGCCCAGCATCTAGGGATAAGCCAGTGAGAGCAGTACATCCACGGGTAATGTCTGAGATCTACCCCCAACACAAGAATTCGAGGAAACTTCTCAGATCTTTCCTCTCCTAATGCGGATGCACAAGAGAGGTTACCCAGTCCTTTTAAAATACCTGTTGTGTTGCTGTTGTGTTTACCAAGTTGTCTACTGCTGAAAGTATTGTTCTTCCTTGACTGTTTTATGTACCACTTCAAGAAAGCAGAGATGCTGTTGACCTCATGAAACTTTGTCAAGTAGAGCCCATTTCCTGGCAATGAAAGATCCTAACTTGCATTGATTCAGGTAACTCAGTTTAAAAATTCAGTTCAGATTGACAGATGACCAGTGCCATTAGAAACTTAGCTCTTTGATTCAAAACTGTATTGAACCACTAATCTAGAGGGATATTTGTTAAGAGAACAAGTGCCACTAATGTGGCATAATGTATCCATTAGATCTGTAGAATTAATAATTTAAACTCACAAGTCAAACTGTCTTTTCCTCTTTAAAAATACCTATTTCTGTGTCCTTGCAGCATGCTATCTGAAGACCAGGACTGCACTTGGAGGATATCATCATGTAAATCTTGGGAAGGAAAAAGAAGAAGAGAAGGAAACCATTCATTCCAGACTGTTAGATTTGACCCTACAAGTCTGCAGAGGCATGTTACTGGTGGATGAACTGATAGTCCAGTTAGTTAATCAGCATGGCGTGACCAGGTTTTCAAAATTACTTATTTATAAGAAATTCAGTATAAAGCAGCATTTTTTCTTTTACCCTACTGTATAATGAGATCTTGCCGTAACAACTCCATTTTCTTTCTCATTTACATGGAATGTATGCTGGATCCATGATGTTCCCTGGCTGACCCTACCCAGACAAAGCCAACATACCTAGACTGTTTATAGTGCACAATGTAAGAACTGATGCAGAGCCCACTGAAGCTAGTAGAACTCCTGTTGCCTCCAGTCCTCCAGTGGGTTTTGGATCAGGCCATTAAGGATATTTTTTTTTATTACTTTAAAATAGTCTCAACATAACACAATTGTAACCATGGGTTTGTGATTTTATCCTGCTGTAAGATTTTATAATACCGTGGGCGTACTCTGACTCAGCAGCTGCTTTCTTGTGTCATCCTCAGCTTTTAGGTCTTTACCTTGGATTTTTAACCGCCTGGGACCGACTTCAATCACTTGATTATTAAGAGACACTCTTCTTCCATAGCATCCATATTTTTCTTAATGATTTATTTTTGTTTTGTTGTCTTTCATTGTTGAACTCCCTTGACTTAGCTCCAGTCCTGCATTAAAGTTGCACTGATCATATTTTCCTCTTTAAACTCCACGTATGTAAAAAGTTCCTATTTTTTTATCTGAAAAAAGATCTTCTTTTTAAATAGATTTTCTTCTTCATCCCTTTGTTATTGTTCCTCTAGCAAGTCACATAGTTTCATTGTGTTCTGCTTTGTTCATGTCTTTTTTTGTTTAGTTCATCCTCTCATCTAGCTATGAATAGTCCATACATCAATGCAGTTAAGAGATGGACAGACTTTTGTACCCTTACATAGTTACATAGACTCTTGCTGATCCTAAGATATTACTCAGTGAACAGCCTTAGGTTACAGAATTGATGGCCTCTAAATTACTGCAGTTTCTTGATACCTTATGAAAATTCAGCATGGGACAGCTTTATTAGCTGCAAAGTGTTAGAAAGAATATATTTGTTTTGTCACACAAATATTCCATGTTAAAAAGAGTAAGCTCTGCTGAGCATTAAGACAGATGGCTACATCTTCAGCGGTTGTTGCTCCATTTGCTTTAACTGTTACTACATCTTCAAGCAAGCTGTGCCAACTTACACTTACTCTCCTTGCACTAACATAAATCTGGACCGACTACCCAGAAATGCATGGGAGTTTTGCAGGTGCAAGTGAGAAAAGAATTATGCCTGACAGGAGTACAACTACCTATTTAAAAAAAGTAATAATCTCCCAGAAACCTTTACCTGTTAAAGCATATGCCTGAAAGTAGCATGTATTTTCTGTGCCTTGATATTATACTCCTAATGTGCTTTTTTGCTTTTCTTTCTGCCAAACTCTGTTTTTCATTGAAGTCAGTGATGCATCGCCTATCCTTAATTACTCCAGTATAAAACTTCATGAACACTGGTGACATCAGTTGATTTCTTCAGCATTGACACTGATCGAATTTGTCCATGTGGGAATTTTGCCACTGATTTTGATGACCCCAAGAACTGGCTGTTCTGTGAATTCCTCTTTGGTTTTTGAATACTATTTCAATGATCTGATACGTCTTGTGGGACTTTTAGTAGCTTGCCTTATTATCAGATATGATAGAACTGTCATTGAGAAGTGGAATAAAATGACTTTTAATTCATGTCCATTCTGGTATGTGGGAAGTGTCTTTCATAAGTTTTGGTGCCTCTTCTATTTTAAAGAGTAATAACCCTTTTTCTAACCCCTTGGACAGTTTCAGAATAAAGTGAATCAAAACAAAAACAGGATTTCTGGCCTACATGATACTATACAACCAGTCTGTACTGTAGCCAGTACATTCAGAAGTTGCTAGGATCAGTTAATGCTCAAAATATCAGCAAGGTAGGCCCTTTGCTTCATTTTCAAAATAGCATTCAGACAGAGTGTTGAGGCCTTTTCAAAATGATCCCTCAGTGGTCTCTTTGGGGTTTTCCTACCACGAGGGGAAGGTGGTCAAATGAGGTAACCAAAGGAGGTTGCTCAGCAGGTAACAGAGGTCAGATTTCCACCACCTTGAATTGCTGGCATCAAAGTAAACACCATTGCATTGCTGTAGTAATAGTTTTCTGTGTCAGTGTACTAAAAATCAAATTGCGTACAAAAAGTTTCACCCTTCTGCAAAATATTAAACTCAAAATATTAAACTAAACCACAGCTAGTGGTGTGAGAGAGGAGAAAAATTTCCAAAGTTATTTGGGCATTAGAGGGTAGGGATAGGCAACTTGAAGTATTTTTGAAAGTGCCTAACAAGGATTTAGATCAATAGGAGCTAGACACCTGACTTGTTCAGATGCTTTTGAAAACCATACTGGAAATCTAACTTGCATCTTGATGCTCACAAATATCTTTGAAGTCTCGCTCTTAATATAATTGAGAATTGAGCCATTGTATCTTCAGTGCTTCTGAAGACAAATGTTGCTACCTTACAGTGGTATTGATTGGTATAAAAATAAAGGCTTTATATTAAACCACTTAATGTGACAGAGAGGGGAAAATGCGGCAATTCCCCTAATGTCCTTTAGTGCTTCTGTGTCATAGGTAGTCCTATTTTTGCTTTCCTAATGTATTGGTATCGGTTCTCTTCATTTATTTATGTTTACATAAATTTTCAACCATGTTTGAGAAATGCAGTCAAACACAGCTTGTGCTGGAAATCAATATGGTCCTTGTACAACCAAATCATTCTGTTGCAGGTGTGACAGACCCATACAAAGTGATGTATCAAACATAGGGAAGCTAAAGGACGTTTTGCTGCCCAAATCAGCAAGACCCCTGGTGACAACAGTGGGTGTGGAAGGCAGAATGCTATTGTCTGACTGAGGAATTAGTGCCTGCTTTATATTTTGAGGGACATATAAACAAATTTCATTATCTATGGCAGGCTCTGGAAATTACCTCTTCTACATCATCATGCACCTAGATTTGGATTTGGCCCATTATTATTCTGCATTGCACCTAACCATTTTTTGGTGAAAGAAAAAAAAGCTGTCACATGAATGTGCTGAATGATGTTATTTCATGAAATAGCGGGGGAAAAAGTGGTAAAACATATTTCAACTGAACATCTGTGTCCTGGGCAGGAGAACAGACTCTTCCTTCCACAAAGCTGCTCTGGGCTTCCATTTTTTTGATGCAGTCTTCCTGCATGCTGAAGGCACCAATTAATGCCTGAAGTCCAGCTCTCTTTTCCTTCCTGCATGTATTACAGGCAGAGACAGATGGAAACTTGAAATTGCTGGCCTCAGCTCCTGGATCATGTTAGCATCTTTCGCTTCTTACAGGGCAGCTGCATTCTGCAAAACAGCAGTGTGAATGTATCTTGATATGTAACCCTAGAAGAGGGCTTCTAAATATAAGAGGAGTTTCTTTGCTGCCGTATGAAGGGGGTCAGCCAGACGCTTAAACAACATGCAGTGTATGTTTCATCAGATTGCACAGCAAAAAAAAAAAATAATCAAGGGGACAATATGAAATTAAATTCTTAGGGTGCCTCCCTGCAGGCACACCCAGGAGTTTACAGCCTGTGACTTGAAGATCAGCGCTGGCTCTTCAATTTATGTGGTTGCAACCACGATCCATGAACAGTGTGGCTTGAGGCTCCAGAAGCTGTTGCTTTTGTACCTGTGTCTTTGGATATGTGCTCACAGTGTGAACTGTGTTCTGCCTGTCAGCATGGAGATAGGTTGTATCTGATTGCTACCACAGTGTCTATCACTCTCGAGAATCAGTCCAGATGCACCTGCTGGAACAGTGTGCAAGCATCTCTCTCTAGGTTCATTTCTTTACCTGGACCCTAACTTTGTCTACCAGTTAAGATGGATTTTGTTACTGATTTGCATCAGTAAGGGAGAGACTGGGTCATCTTCCCAGTTACTTTTTACTTTGTGTGCGTTGTGTGTGCACCTATGTGCAAGAGAATGCATCTGAAGGACTGGATTCCCCAAGGCAAGTAAGATTTAAATACAAAGAAATTCACTGGATTGATTCAGGGCCAAGCTGGTAAGCCACATCCTAGTTACCTGACAGCTGTTCTGGAGCCTTTATAGAATGTGTTGTTTCATGGAGGGAAGAGTCCATATCACCAAACCTTCACTCCTGATAATGGGGTAAACTAAGAGGAAGTTGAACCTACCCTGACTTTGGAGAAGATACCTCCAGGCAAAGTCAGAGATATTGCCTGTTCAGGGTAGTCTGCGTCACTGCTGCCTAACCTGCAGCTCTTCTGAGACTAAGCCCTCAGTCTTCCACAGGCAATACTTTCAGGCTGAAACGCTACTTGAATGTTGCTTTCCTCTTACTATCCTCCCATCTCCAACCTCATTTTTAATTAGTAGGTCTCTGAAGGTGTGCAGCATTATGTTGGAGTAGAGAATGGTTGCAATGGTCTATGAGTGATTTTTATGTGCTCTCACAATTTTCCACTTCCCAAGCGCAACAGCATGTTCTGCATGCACAGCAATAGCATGTGTCCCTGTAATGTGAGTGAGCCCTTAAGGAGGCTGCCCAACTTCCTCTGCATCACTCCCTGGCAGCCTGGCAAAATGGGCTAAATTCAGAAGTGACCTAAAAGGAGGCGGGGGTTTGGAAACAGATCACTCAGGCAATGTAAAGATGGAGGTAACAAACTTGGGAGCCCAAGGTAGAAAGGAAAGTTATAGTAAGAAATTTAACCAGAAGGTTTCTGCAGTTAAATTTATCCTGTCTTGAACTCTAGGGTAAATTCTGCTGCTGCTACCACCTAACTCACTCTCCACAGCGCGGAAGCTACAAGAAGCACTTGTTCATGTGTCCTTTATAATGTGATTTATGGCATGTCTGAATTTGATCTATCAGCTCATGACTGAGGTTGGCTCTTCTGGTTTTGTCATATCTAGCCGCAGGGCTGAGTCAGCTTCCACTTTGCTTGCAATGACTTCTCTTTGGCTAAATAAGCTTGCATCATGTCAAGGAAAAAGAACTTTGCCAGGTTATCAGGGGATTCATCAGGACATTAAACTGTACAGTCTGAGACTTTAGGCCACTGCATTTTTTTTTTTCAATACATACGCTGGGGTAAAAGAAGGGGAAACTCCACTGAAATTAAGGGATGCATACCAGAGCAGGCTGTGTGGTAAAAGGTGAGCCATGGCAGCCTTGTGTACACATGTCTCAAGCAGTGTTCAGTGGGGGCTTAATTACCTTTTGATTTTAACTAACTCCGGGAGATAATCCAAACAGTGAAAATGAGGTTTTGGCCTAGAGCACAAATGGTTGGTGAGTGCCATCCGTTCCTTAGGGCTAGCACAAAAGTTTAGTTTTGACTTTTTGTGCCTGAGAGGTTTGAAGGCCGTTATTTACCCCATTTAATCAAAGACATACATTTCCCTACCACAGGTCTCTCCTGACCTCAGACCTATCCTGTTTGGTCCTTACTTTCTTTAAAAATGAGTTAGCTGATGAAGAAAGACAGTAAGTGATATCTTTACAGGAGTAGAATGACTCAGTAGTAAAGACGTCACTTCACTTGACCCCTCAGCCTATACAGCACCGAAAGTGCTCTGTCAGGATTGTTAAAACTTTGTCAAAGTCTGCTGAGTCTCGTGATCTTATGAGCCAAGAACCAAAACGCCTTAAAATTAATTTGTGAATAAGATGCTCTGTGTGAGTTTTAATAGTCAGGCCAGGTCTAGTTTGTGTTTCTTAAAGAAGGTAGATGTGAATAAGGGAAAAAGGAGCTGACCTTTGCTTGTGGCTAGTGACAATAACACAGAGACCATGTGGATCTTCATATCCTGCAGGTGTTTTACAAGCGTCTCCTTTTAAAACCTCACATTGCCCTGTGAGGTGGTGCAGCACAGTCATGACACCTGCTAAAGCATTTAATCAATTACTTTTACCTTGTTTTACGGGTTGTGGACAGTCTGAAAGTGGACTGTGCTTTTTTTCCAAAGGAATTTCTTATTCAAACTTATTCAGTTACATTTTCCCCCAATCCTTTTACTCTCCAGCCTGCCATTTGCAATTCAAACTGTTGTTGTGATTCACCATAAAATTTCCATGATTCCACTTCTTTTTCCTGAGCAGACAACCATAAATCCTAGGCCATTCACATTATTGGTGTGATTGCTGATATCAAAATTTCGTATTTGTTTTTCTGATATATAAATTTAATGTTTACTTAAGATGAGCATTCGTTCCATGGAAGTGTGGGTAGTGAACACAAGCAGGGTCCTCAAGACACCAGAACAAAATAATCTGCAGTTCTGAATTCATATTTACCTAAAAGATTTTGCAATATTCACCCAATGTAGCATCACCTTCCTTTGATTAAGAGTCGTCTTGAAGGTCATGCTGGCAGTTAGTGTCAGAGGCAAGAAGGATATTTTTATCTAATTCTTTCTCTCCTCAGTGAAAATGCTTAAAGTCACTATTCTTGGGCATCCCCCAAAATTGTAAGGCAATGTACACAGCTTACCAGCTAAGGAGCAAATTATTCTGGTGCCAACATCAGGAGTGCTTAGCAAGGGCTAAGTCTGAGTGGCCTGTTGCTGTGTCCCCCGTCTGAGAGATATGACAGCTTAGAAAGCTGTGATAAATTACTTCAATGGCAAGTGACACCTCTGACATTCTCACTAGGGAAGCTAACCAGGAACCTCATTTGTGACACATATGGAAACCTTGATGGAAGAATGTGAACCAGTTCCCCATCTGTTACATCCTCATCTGGCAGTAAGAAAAAGAAGGTTAAGACAGGTATGTAAAGGGGCAGAAGTAGAAAAGGTATTTTGTAGTCTTCCTTTGGAATGTGGAGGCTGGTCCTGGATGGAGTGGAAAAGGGGGAGTTTTTATGCCCTTCAGGTTGCAGAGCATGGAAGGAGGCAAAAAGTCACAGATGCTGTTAAAGGGAGGAGCAAAACTCCAGAGTTCCAGAAAATCAGTGGGTGGATGAGCTCTGCCAGGCCCTTGCGGCATGTCTTCAGCTAATCTCTTGCTTCCCACATCTCCTGCATTAACAGGTGTGAGGGAATTGGGCTCCCACTGAGGCTGAGAGGAGAAAACAATACAATACTCCCAGGCACGTGAGAACCATGCATACAGACATGCCCATGAGGAGGTAGGGCGATGATTTAGTGGGCAGCAGTGGTAAGCCCCCCACATAAGACTCATTGTTCATGGTGTAATGTCATCCAGCCCTCATAATTCATAGGGACCAGGCACCGCACAAAAAAAGAGTTACAGGTTCTAGGACTGTGCTACACCCACCTGTCACGACTGACAGTGAGGGAAGACAAGAATCGGGGTTGAAGAGGAAGCAGTCAGGGGAAAAGAAGGAGAAAGCAGCAACAGTGAAGCCCAACCACCAAGAGGCTGAGATGCCTGTGTCCGTTGCCTCTGTCCTGTCTGCAGGCCAATAACTCCCGAAGGTTTTGGCATGTAGCACACCATGGATGGATGGTTCATCACCGCGTGGGGAGGAACCATCACATTTTAATACCTGAACTTTGAATAATGCTTGGACCTCCCACAGACTAATTCCCACAGCCTCGTGAGCTATTAGCAGTCCTTATCCTGCAGTTTATTGCCTCATCTGTGGTTCTCAGAAGTAACAAAAAAAACATTGCAAAGAAGTGAGGATGGGCCCCAAAGTGAAGGTACCTCTGGCTGGCTGTTGTGCAGATCATCACAATGGTCCTACTAGGCAAGTGGTGGACACGACACGGTAGCATGTGTCTCCAGCCTACGCCGCAGACAGTTCTGCAGACATAACCAGCACACACAGAGGCATGTGCATTGGTGCTGGCCAAAAAAGAACTGGGGAGAAGAAAACAATCGGGTTTGGAGACAAAGAATTTAGGAGCGCTAAGCTGTGTGAAATATCAAAATAACAGCAGCTGCATTTTATAGCAGGGTAACTGTTCTGCAGGGGCTGGGGGAAGAGCTGCCCACACACATTCCCCTCACACCCCCTCTGGCAGGCTGTCCTGTGCCAAGGTATTCTACCCATGAAAGACAAACTAGGAGCAGCTGTTCTTCAAAACATACTGTGGGAGCCAGCCGTGCACTCGCGATTAGGCACGGTGAATCTGTCTACCCTGGCAGAATTCTTCCCACAACATGACAGCACGCCACAAGGATACGCTTCGATTTGGTAGGAATCCTTTTGTCTGTTTGCAGGTTGCTTTGACTGGTTAAGGAAAACCCAACAATTTCCTTGTAAAGAGAACTGCCAACCCAGGAACCTGCAATCCTCCCAACTTCATGCCTGTTAGAAAAAGTGGAAGAAAGACAGCAACAGCTGATGAAGAGCAAAGGGTAAAATGAGATAGTGTAATTGGAAATGCTTAGAGAAATATGTTAGAGAAATACACGAGTGTAATTTAATTTGGGAAACACTTATCAGTTGAGGACTTAGATTTCCACCTCTGCTTCCTCAGAGCAAAGAGAGCCACGTGCTGGTGGCTTCACAGCCTGCTTCGACCACCCAACGGTCAGCGTCCGCTCAGCTGGCTCTTGCTCCCGTTTCGCGAAGAGGGGAAATGCATTTATTGCCTAGCTCCCGCGCCCCCGTGCTCGCTCGTCTGCAACCCTCCTGCAGATCCAAAACCTCCTTGCGGTGATGATTTGGAGAGAGGCAGCTAAAGAGCCACCACGCTTCCCCCCCGGCCTCACACCTAAGGCACCAGTTGAGCACTCCTATTCAGCGGGTATGGGATAGCCCTGGCGGGACAGCCAGCATCGAGCCTGGCCTCAGCGGCCCGGCGGACCCGGGAGCGGCCGCTGACGGCTGCGGGCTGCTGCAGGCCCCGCGGGCCGCCCGCCTGGGGCCGGGGTCGGCGCCGGAACCTGCGCGCCGGGCTCGGGTTCTTCCCCGGGGCGGCAGCGCGGGCACACGGCCGGACGGAAGCGGAAGCGCCGGGGCGGCGGTGGAGGGACGGCGGTGGGCTCGGAAGGTGGGAGGTGGGTTCCCTCGGCCGGGCACGGCCGGCGGGCCCAGCCCCGGCGGCCTTTGTAACCGCCCTGCTGGGCGCTTGCGGGGTGAACCGGGCCGGGGAGAGGTGGGTGGCGGAGGCGGTGACCGCCCGCCTCGGGGCCTGAGGCGGCCCGGCAGGTACGAGCACGGAGGTGTGTCTGCTGATGAGACCCGGAGGGGCTGTGGGATTTCACCGGGGCCTTCTCAACAGTCCGCCTCGCAGAATCAGCGAGTCGCTGTTTAAAGCAGATACGGAATGGATGCGCAAAGCCGTTGAAATTTCACGTAGATGTTTAACGTTTGCATTTATGCTTAATTCTTGTCGTTGAATTGTCTGTTTAGTTGTTTATTTACTTCAGCCACGCGTGCCGAGACTGGTTTCGGGTTGTAGCTGAGATCTGTACAGTTGAATGTTGGGCAGTGTCCATAATCTGAGCTTACAGGGGACAGAACGATATCCCATACGTGTACTTGTATCCTGCGGGGTGCTCTGCAACGGTCTGTTTGTACGGTTCCAAGGGCCTGTTTGTATGGGTCCAGGCGGTGCCCTTGGCTGCCCCTAAGTTGCTGCTCTTCGCCTGTAAGTAGTCTTTCAGATAAGATATGGCATGTGCATCCAGTCTCATCCCTTCTGCCTCTGGATGTGGCCACATGGGCTGTGGAGCGGGAAGAAGTGTTGCGTTTCTTGCGTAGCAGGCCCCTGCCTCTCCCAGAGAAAAGCAGAGACCGAAGGAAGTCTCCAGCGGAGCACCAGCAGGACTATGCTGTTTGCGCTTCAGAGCCGCAGCCGGCCCCTATAAGGATCCTCAGCAGGCTGCCTCCTCAGCTAACTTTTTATTTCCTAGTGAAGTCACATTTCTAGTAGGCTGTTTTTGAAGCATCCTGACAGAAAGTTCTGCTGATGTTTCTGTTGATGTGGTAGAACATTCTATGTGTAGGTATTCAGAAGAGAGAAGAACAAGCACTTAGCTTGGGAAGACAGGATACCAGTGTGCTGCAGTGACAGATATCAGCTTGGTCAACTTTTAGAGTGGCTGAGTCTTGCAGAGATGCTAGGATATTGAACTGTAGCAGATTATCAAGAGTAGCTAAAAGTTGTCATTTAGTGTCTTTGTTCTGAGAATGTTATAATTTTAAGATGCTAGCATTTGGGGTTACTCAAGTTTCTTAGACTCTTCAACTCAGAAACGGAGCCCAGGTCTACTGATAAGCCTGCTTTCCTGCCTACTGGCATTCTGGCTTCAAAAGTATGTGTGCTAATCTGTCTTTTCCTGCTCTTTTAGGCCATTAAAAATGGGGAACACAAGCAGCGAGCGAGCTGGACTAGAGCGTCATGGCCATAAGGCATCCCGAGGTGACAGCTCAGGAGGAGCCATCAGTACAAAAGAGGGTGATAGACCAAAAATTCTAATGGACAGTCCTGAAGATGCAGACTTGTTCCATTCAGAGGAAATGAAGGTATTGCTGGTTTGTTCTTGTCTTCTAACTTTTCTAGCTTGGGAATGCTGTCCAGTTGTGGTGCTCTTAACATTCTTTAGTAGTTCTGTCACTGAGTTTACACACAAAACTGAGTATCATCTCCCTTGTTTCCCACGCTAAGGAGAGGTATTGCATTGGTGTTCAGGCAGATATAATGAGCATAATGTCATGGTTTGCAGCAAGAATTAACTGTAGAAAAACTAAAACGTAGCTGGCTCAAAGCTCTTCCCCAGTTCTAGGTACAGTGCCCCAGCTTCCCTCAGATCCTTAATGCTCTTGCGGTCATCCAGTGATGTTTTACCTGTCTGTTATTTTCCTTATTAAAAGATCAGTTACCTGGATTTTTGCGCAGTATTAGATGGATTGTTAGAAATGCCTTGCTGTGTATCGTGTTTCCTAAGAATATCTAACAGAACATTACGCTTAGATTTTGACTGCTGGACAGAGCTGTTTCCTACAGACAATTCATAATCTTTCTGCCAACTACAAATTTTGTGCCTATGGTATTTGTGCTTAAGTGTATTTCTTCTTAATTATTTTTCTCCCTCTTCTTTTATCTGTGTATTTTTGAAAACTCTTGTGAGCTCAAGTAATTTCTTTTTAGCCTAATTTAGGCTGGAGGGCAGGGGATTATTTTGCCTTCCACTCTTTCTGCAAATTTGGAAGGCTTTGACATCTTTGCAGAATTTGTGCAAATGAATTTGTGAACAGTATCTAGAAATGCTGTTTCTAATCTCCATCTGACAAAAACTTCTTGTAGACTTGTACCTTAGAGAATCGTGCCTGAGCGCAAAAATGCTGTCAGTAAAATACAGGTTGTCTAAGTCTGCCAGAAAAGAATCCTTTTGATTAAGACATTGTGCTTGTAGGCTCCATTGGAGAAAGAAGAATTCCTAGCTTGGCAACAAGATCTGGAAGTGAATGATAAAACTCCCACTCAAGCTCGACCAACAGTCTTTCGCTGGACTGGAGGAGGGAAAGAAGTTTATTTATCTGGGTCCTTCAACAACTGGAGTAAAATTCCTCTGACAAGGAGGTAATAAACTGCTGCTGCTGTATTGGTGATATTCCCCATGGGCTGGGAATGCTTAGTGCAGTGAGAAAGGTGGTCAGTTGATAGATTGGTATTGTGCTTGGATTTACTACTGTCTGCTTCTCAGGCTTTTGATGAGAGTCTGACTTTTTGATTCTTGGATGGCACAGGATGAAAGTTGAGGTGGGTGTCAATTTTGGAGTGATTTGTTCACTAGGCACCATGCGTGAATGACTTGAAACAATCCTTGTTGTGCAGTCTGCTACCTGGGGTGGAGCTGGAGTATGTAAGATGAAGTTGGTTTCAAGCATAGTGTCTTTGATGGCACATGTACTTTCTTGCCATATCATTGGCTTTTGCCCAGCTCAAAGGGTCCAGATTCTGCTTAGGAAACTGAACCTGCGATACCTGCTGGTAAACTACATGAACGAGAGAACAAATCTGTGTTAAAGTACCAAGTGCTTTTTCCTCCCAGAGAGCTCTGGAGCTCTGCTTAATTCAGTACCTGAGTAAGTATTTTATTTAAACCAGTGTTTTCTCAAAAATTTAAAACTTAATGGGTGGTGGGGAGTCCGAATTTAGCTGTTGATCTGAGACCTGTTGTCTGTCAACGATGACATATTCATGAAAGATTCATCTCCTGCTAATTTCTGGTGTTTCTTATCTCAGTGAGTGACTACCTGCATTGTCATTGTTGCAGAAGTGTCTTAATTTCTTAGGAGACTTGAGGGAGGAGCATAGTGGCCTGATAAAATGGTATGGGAGGATTGTTCTGTGCGTGAACAATGTGAAATAAATTATCAAGACAGGAGCTGGAAAAAAGGCCAGTGGAACATCAGTATTACCGTCATACGCTTAAGTAGAAAGCCTGGGAGACGGGAAATGGTGAAATGAATCTGGAAGAAGGACAAAAATATCTCTTTACAAAAAAAAAAAAAACCCAGACAGGTTTACCTCTTGTCAGATTAGGTATTCTGGGAAAGGAGATATTTGGACCTCCTTAGAGGCTAGATAAAATCATGTTACTGAATCAGATATGCTCAGGCAGAAGAGTTTGTTATTCCAAACTGAAATTTCAAATCCAGCTTTGTGGCGGTATGCTTGTGCTCCTTATCTGAGAAGAAGAAGTAAAGAGAGGTACTGGCATTGTGTGGCCTGTTTGAATTGTTCACATAGCATCAACTGTTTCTCAGCTTCTTTGAGATGCTGGTAAAGACTTCTGAAGAATCAGGAAGTTCACAGCACAGGAGTATCAAAATTACAAAGCAGCAGCTATTCAGACCCAAAGTAACTCAGAAGTATTGAGTTGCTGCTTTCATCTTCTAGTCATTGTTCATTTATTTCATAGGTATTTGTGAAATGCAATTTATGATGGTAAATACTGAAAGGCAAGGAAATACAAGTAAGCTGATCTTGTTCCATCAACAGGAGTATCGCAGATAAAATAAGGTCTCGTGTACTAACAAGTAATGTGAAGATGTGCAGATGACTTTACAAAAGCTCAGTGCCAATTACTTGATGCCAGGAATGTGGATACTAATTTTGAATGTGTAGGGGCTTACTGTCACAGAGGAAATTATCATTAACATTAACCTTAATTTGATTCTTTACCTTTAGATTGCATCAGAGATTCTCTTAAATGTGGCACTGCCTTTTTAAGTTTTTGCACGCTAAGGAGGCTTGTATTCTGTGTTACAGTGTTTGTCACAGTTTATAGATTGATGTACTTTTCAGAATATTTCAGGGCTGATTTGTTTGTCTTAAATTCCAGCCACAATAACTTTGTGGCAATTCTGGACCTGCCAGAAGGAGAGCACCAATACAAGTTCTTTGTGGATGGGCAGTGGACGCATGATCCTTCAGAGGTATTGTTTTCTTTGATTCTCTGTATTTATTCATTGAGGCATTGGAAGATGAGAAACTGGCTGGTTTTTCTACCAATAGCTGGCTTTTTCAGAGAGAAGGTATTGGTTAACAACAGAAATTGACTGTTTAAGCTGGTGATAAAGATATTTCTGCTCCCAGCTGGCCTAGGTGGCAGCATCAGACTGACAGTCTCAAAGGACAGGAGATTTTTGTAACAAATGGGTCACAAGATCTCTTGGGTATTGGTTTATAAGATACGGTAAGCTTTTCTTGTCTAGTGCCAAACTGTCTTTTAAAGCACTGTAGCATTGCTGACAGCCCAAATCTCTCTGTGCTGTACTTGCTATTTGTGCCAGAATGTTCTTATTGCTGCTCTGGATCTTTTCATAGTCCAGTAATTGTGCCAAAATCTACCAGGCCTTTTCGTCCTCCTCTGCTATAAAATGAGCTTTAACCTTGGCCTGCCTAACCATCCCTACCTGCCTCAGAACTAATCATTCACAGCTGCTGGTTCCAGTCGTCTTCTTGTCGTGGCAAACCTTGCAGAACCTCACGGAATTCACCTTGCAGTAAATTTAGCTCTTTGAAACCTCTGCTTCGGTCTCCAGTCTTAGCTTTGGTAGTAACCAGCAATACCAAGCGTACTCGTGTGCTACATCAGGCCATGCAGATCTCAGCCTGGCTCTGAAGCCTCTGTAGAAGCTAGAAGTAAAGGTTAGCTTCTTGTGTTGTCACTGTTAACTTTAGCCCAAACCTGATCCTAGCCTTACGTATAGCTCAAGAATTTATCGAGTGCTGTGGACCTAGCAGGTTCAACTGACATGCATCCCCCTCAGTCCTAAATCCTGTACTTGCTCTTAAACTAACACTAACTAGAGCAATAGTGAGCTCTTTTCATATGTGGTACTAGCATATTTTAAAAGCAATATATCTCATTCTTGGTAATGCTGATTGTGTAGTTTTGAGAATCTGATAGTCCTGCAAGCTTTTTTATTCTGACTTTTGTATCTTGTTTCTTCCCAGCCAGTAGTAACCAGCCAGCTAGGTACCGTCAACAATATCATACAGGTGAAGAAAACTGACTTTGAAGTATTTGATGCTTTGATGGTGGACTCCCAGAAATGTTCAGACATGTCTGGTATGAGCTTACTGGTAATTTTATATTACACTTTATAGAGCTGTTAAAAATTCCATCTTCCTTTTCATCTGGAGTTAAAGCTCCAGTATACATTAATCTACACGTTTGTCAGGCCCTGTGGACGTGTGCAGGAGTCACAAGTGCACAAGGGAATAATGTGGAACGCATAAAGGAGGAAGCCTCTGACAGAGCAACGCAGGTTACCGTAGATCTGATTAGGAGGAAGTCTTGGGTGCTTAATAGCTGTTTGTTTGCCTGTGCGATGTCAAATGGCTGGTTTGGGTGCACTCAGTGGTGGATCAGTCTCTACCTTGCAATATCAAGCCAATGTTGACAGCCTACGCTGCTCCTAATACAGTCTTTCTCTGCTAAGGAGATGGGTTGAGGAGGTCAGAAATTGCATATTAAGAGGTAGAATTTAGATGCATCTTAGTGCTAATACAGGTTCAGGAATATGTCGTATCCTCTCAGCTTAGTATAAATTATCTGAATCTTAGAATAGTATAAAAATTATATTTTTGCCTCAAGTTTCATATTCTAGTGTAACAGAAGAGAGGGAAGATTTAGCTTGAGTCATCTCTGAGGTCAGCCTTGCCACCTGTTCTTTATAGACCTTTGTAGGGATGGGGACCATGGTTGAAATAGTACCTTAAATCCTCCTTCAAAAGACCTGTCCTTTGAATCTGAGGCAGAAGGTGCGTTTGGTTGGTTTTTGCTCTATGCTACTTTCCCCTGGAGAAAGCCTTTTTGGAGAAAGGGTGTGATTTGTGAGACTTGGATGCTGCAAGAAGCCAGGAGGAGATTCTAGTAAATGCTTCCCCGCCACAAGATGTAACAACTTTTCATTATATTGCTTTACACTCTGACGAGCCCTTTCTATTACCCTCTCCCTGTACAGGATTAATACATGCTTTTTACATGTGTGTACCATGTTTTTAGCGCTTCCCTTGGAGGTAACATTGTAGAGCAATGTTTACCATTAAGTGTTTACTGGAGAAGTGCTGGGCAGTGAAGTTCTGGAGTGCAGTAGGGCCCTTGGCCTCCCACATCTTCACAGCTAGTCTCAAGTCAGACAGACTTTGGACATCTTAAATCACTTCTTGGGCAGTGACTGATCCTCTGGCACTGCATCAGCTGCTGCAGTTGTTGTACTACATGCTATTGATTTCTTTTGGCCACATGTTTTTGGATGTGAAAAGCGACTTAGAGTAGTGGTAAAAAGGTGCCTATAAAGAGCAGATACTCTTACAGACTATTTAAGAATAAATATTTAACATCTCTCTGGCAGAGTTGTCAAGTTCACCTCCAGGACCGTACCACCAGGAGCCCTATGTTTGTAAGGCAGAGGAGCGCTTTAAATCGCCACCTATTCTTCCCCCCCACCTGTTGCAGGTCATCCTGAATAAGGACACAGGCATTTCTGTGAGTACATTATTTTGTTTTGCTGAATAATGGCTTTGAGGTTGTGAACAGGTGGGGAAAAACCTGGGTACAGACAGGGGACAGGCAAGGAAAAACGTTAGAATAGTTGCCATGTTCATAAATTCCTTATTGTATACGTCCAGGTGGATCCATCTGAAGTAAATTTATTTTTCTACTTGACTCTCTTCAAAATTGAAAAGAGGACTAGATTGCTGTTTTACTCCCAGAAACCCTAATCTTCCCGCTGCAACACTATTAAAATGTCAGAAGCACATAAGAAATAATTGAGGTCTGTTTTATGGTTGCAGTGAGGATGCAGAGGGTTTCACCCTGGAGGGATCTTGGATTGTTCTGAAACTTTGTCTACGTTTGTTGATGAACTCGGTGTAAGAAGCGGTGTGATGTATTTGAGGATATGGCTAGTTACAGACGGTGTTTATCACTCAACAGCCGTGATGAGTAAACTGTGAGTTCTGTTATTTTCACACTGTCTCGCTTTCTCTTTTTTCCAGTGTGATCCTGCTCTGCTCCCTGAACCCAACCATGTCATGTTGAACCACCTCTACGCACTTTCTATCAAGGTGAGAGACCAGTGCACGTTCTTCACACTTGCAGCTTTTAGACAACCATGTAATATGCTCACTTGTTTTCCATCTCCTGTAGGATGGAGTGATGGTGCTTAGTGCTACACATCGTTACAAGAAGAAATATGTGACTACTTTGCTGTACAAGCCAATATGAGCATCACAGTAGTTTGTGACCAATTGTTCTGGGCTAGTGCAGTCTCGGGGGAAAAAAATTCTTCTCTTAACCAAATTTATTCCTGCTCTGTGCTGTAGCAAATGAACTCTGATTTCATATTGTTTCTGAGACTTCCAAGTTCTCCTATATTTGCCTTATTTTCCCAGTCCCACCTTGGAAGTTCTTGGAGATGGCAGCTTCATGACAACTGGACAGATGGCAAAGGTGTCAGTGCCCGTTGTCAGCTCAGTTAAAAACCCAGCAATTTAATTAGGCTGAAAAGTGTGAGGGCAGCAACAGATTAAAGACCTTTAGCAGTGAGGCAGACTGTAAGTAATAAACAAGCCAGCCCAAAGTCTAGAAAGTTCAGGATTCTTGTGGAATCTTACTTGAGCTCAACACTCAGCAAAAGCAAGCCCATTACTGCTTTCATAACTCATCAAACACGCAATTATTTCAGTAGCAAGTTCCAAACTTGTATGGCTGAAATAAGTGTGAATATTGATGATCTTTTTGTAGCAGCCTTTGCTAGGCAAAATCAGCGACACAATCACCGACAAGTTCATTTTTATTTTACGGTAGACTGGAGTGCACTGTTTCTGCTGTGAATAGCTCTGTAGTTTTTCTCTTCATGAGAACTGAAATACAAGTTTTCCCCTGTGGAATTTTGGTAAAGACAATTGTTTTTAACGGCTGAATTTTTCTGTAAATCATAAATGTGTCTTGCAGTAATCTGCTTTTTGAAACTAGTTTCTCTTGCTGTCACTGATAAGGACTTCCTTAAGCTGGGATAGGTAGCCGTAAGGAAACCGATGTATTCAGTTTGGGGATTAGTTCTTCAGTAACAGCCTGAAGGGGACTGTGAGTCACCCGTCTCCCAGTGGCCAAACTTGCCCCTTGGTGTAAGCAGTTGCAGCACGCTGGATACAGCAGCACTGCATCCTTCTGTGCCCAGGGCTGGAGCTGGGCCTCTGCTCCAGGTTGCAGCATTGACCACGGGTATAACATCCCTGGTGCTTCTGCAGCCAAGTCTGTGGGGATCTCTGCAACTTTTTATTCTGTTTATATTTTCTAAGAGATTATAGTAACACCAGGTTGCCCGTACTTGGTACTCGCAGCCTGTTTTATCCCAAAACAAATGCAACATTAATGCAAAACTGCCTGCCAGTGTGCCTCGGGCCTGCCCTGGAGGAACCAGCTCAGGAGGTGACCTGCTGGGTCCTTCCCTCTGTTTGTTTTTGGTACCTTCGAGTGCCAGCGACTGTGCCAATGATAACCAGCCCCTGTCCGACTGTGGGGAAGAGCACATTGCACAAATCGGTAAGGACTCTGAGTGGGGACAAAAGCTGCAGCAGCCAGCATTCAGTGGAACCAGCCACAGTGGATGGGTGGTTTGCCATCCTCGGATCTGCTCACTAGTCTTGTTGCAATATCCTGAGTAGCTGAGTAGATCTGGGTCTTAGTGCAATGGTTTTCTCTGAAAACTCTTTCTTCGTTCTGTGCTATGGATAGTATTTGGTATTCTGAAATATGGAATTGCTTTTGGTTTCAGCCTCTTTAGAAACAAATAAAACATTTTCAAGAAAAGTGGGTGACTTGCTTTGTTATTATCCTTCCCATCTTTGGTAACCTCAGCTTCCTTTAGTTGTTACTCTTTTATAACCCATGAGTGCTTGACTGCAGTTTTATGCCTTGGTGGATTGTGCAACTTTTCATAGATGCAGCTTGAAACACCTTGTTCGCTTGCAGTTAATCAGTAAAGAAGATGAGGGAGGTGTTAGTGTGTCTTTGTGATATAAAGCTTACAGGAAGAACAATTGCGGAAAAGCTCCAGCAATCAGTTCTTTAGGGCTGAAAAGCTTGGTATTGGTCTTAACCCTCCCGTTGGCTTCTCTCTGTTCCAGCCAGCCACCCTTCAAGCAGACGTTTTTCCCAAGCCTTTCTTCTTGACAGCGTGCGATTGCAGGTTGGATATGGTTTGTGGTGTCACAGGCAGGTGTATGGCGCTGGAGTAGGCTGTGCACCCTCTGTAATATTTATTGGCACCAGAAAATGCTGACTGACTTGTGAGGAGGTCACGGAAGAGGCTGTGGGATCAGGGCTAGTAGCTGCAGAGCGGTACATGCTGCAGGGAGGCTTGTGGGCTTTGCTGGGGCCTGGGGAAGGTAGAGGTTTCTTTTAGCTTGAGCTGGTTGCGTCAGGGCAGTAAACAAAGGTGCATCAATAGCAGAGAAGGAAGAGCAGGTTAGAACAGTTCCAGTTAACTAATTTAACAGGATTGCCTTTTGTTGAAGTGTAAACTCACTCAGTCAAAACACCTGGATGTTCAAATGTAGAAGTGTGTGCTGGCAGATCAATGGGTGACCACTGCCATTCTTTGTCAGTTCCTTGCCTGATGATGCTGTCATTAAATAATGGCCTCTCCTTCCGTAATGGCGCACTAGCGCCCGATGTCTTGTGTAGCACAAGGGAGCTGTTGCACGGAGGCGGCGTGTTGGGGTCTCTAGTGGCAGGCTCTGCTGTCAGCGTAATCGGAGCGGTCACGGTGCGTTGCCTGGCGAACTGGAGGAGGGCTGGCAGCCTGTGCTCATGCCTTTGCTTGGTGGATACGGCGCAGCCAAGGGGTGGGCGCAGTGGGCTGGGAGCGCTTGGCCGGGCACCGTGGGCCAAGGCACTAGCGGTGAGTGAGTGCTCTGGGATCTCGTGAAGGGGCTGAGCTGGGCGCTGCAGGATGCCAAATGCAGGTGCCATGCTATGGAAGCAAACTCAGTGAAGGCGTTTGTGCAGAACGGAGTCTGTTTGGTAGACTAAGCATCAGCAGCGGAGAGGCAAGTGTTGGAAGGAATTTTTTTCAGCTGCGTTCAAAGAAAAGTAGATGTGAGAGTGTATTGGCAGACAGAAGTCATGCAGTGAGTCCTCTTTAATGCTTTTACTGCCAGCAGGGAAATGATACCACAAA
This sequence comes from Astur gentilis, assembly GCF_929443795.1. Taxonomy (NCBI): domain Eukaryota; kingdom Metazoa; phylum Chordata; class Aves; order Accipitriformes; family Accipitridae; genus Astur; species Astur gentilis. The sequence goes on from NC_064886.1 coordinate 4,181,739, forward strand.
TTTCTCATTTGAATGACCTAGAATTAATTTTTTTTTTATTATTATTTTTTTTTGCTAGAAGGAAAGAGGATTCTTAGCTACTTACAGGTAGCTTAGTAAGTTTGGTTTGTGGTTTGTTTGTTTTTTCCTTCAGTTGCAAAACAAATTTTTCACAGGTCAAACACTAAAGCCGAAATGTTGCGAAATGGAGAACAGAAAGGAAGGCGAGACTATGCAAGACTGACTTAACAGTATTTATGGACTCTGTCTCATTAGTTCTCGCTAAGCTTTGTGGATTTTTTTCCAATTACATATATGCATGACTCACTCCAGGCTTTTCATCAGTGCTGGTATGGTGGAACCACAGGACAGAACCAATTATTTTATAGAAAGCTTTTTTTTTTTTTTTTTTTTTTTTTTTTTAAATTTGCAGGCTATAGCCATGTCTCAGATGGTAGAGCACTTGGTACCTGGTCTGTAGCCGGTGCTGCACCATTAGCTTTTGCAGCCCCAAAAAAGCTTTGCTTCTTTGCCTCAGAAACCAGGGCGAAGCGGCCCAGGCTTTGTGACCGGCAAGCAGCCCGGCACACCACCTGAGGGCTTGCAAGAGTAATCCTGCTGTGATCACCTCCACCTTCCTCTGCTCGTTTGGGTGAGTGAGCACAGCTGCCCTCAGGCCCAAGGACCTCTCCCAGACAGGGGCAGGGCAAGGTGATGGAGGTGTGGTGTTCCCCAGCACCTGTGGCCTCAAGGAACATCTCCCGGGAGCCGCAGCCTTCCTCCAGGTAAGCTGCAGCAGCCCCCCAACTCCCTTTCTCTTCAGCAGGAGCATCTGCGGGAGGGCTGGCTCCTGCCAGGGCAGGGGGCTGATGAAGGAAGAGGTAGGCTGGTTGGTTTGGTTTTTTGCTGTGGGGTGGGTTTTGGGGTGTGTCAGGGGGTCTTTGGGGTTTGGGGTTTTTTTGCTAGGTTGTTTTCTGCTTGACAGGTGAATGAATTACATTAATCACAGTGTTCCCTTATTGCAATGGGATGAATCAGATCCCTCCAAAGGCAAAAGCTGGATCAAGAGTTGGATTTATTAGCTCACTTACATTCCCCGCCCACAGCTCCCAGTCTGTGCTGTTACGTTTATTCTTGGCTGTTGCTAGGAGAGCACATTTTTTTAAGGTAGATGCAGAGACTTTTGTTATAGTCATTTTTGGGACTCTTGAGTAAGCCGTTACGTTCTGTGTCTACAGCAGAAATAACAAGAGTTCCCTGCCCTCCCCGACCCCCTGAATTTCAGCACAGTGTGTGGCGGTCATGCTGACCATGGATTTGTGCAGGGTTCTTGGTAATCAAAAGGCTCAATAAATAATTTTTTTTTACTCCACCAGTTTCTGGATTATTTTAGTTTTGTTACAATTCTGATCATGCATCATAGGACTGCAACAATGAGCTTTAAATAAGTATTCTTTGTGCACAGTAAAATAGAAATAAAGGAACATTTAACAAGTTAGCATTTCATCATATACATCAGATAGTAGGCACAATAGATAAATCAAGCAGCTTGGGTTTTATGTAGCGCATTTTCATGAAGAATGTCATGTAGACCAAAATGTAAGAGGAGCTATTAGTAACCCACCCCCACACCCTCCAACAAACCTTTTATTGGGGGTAAGGAGGTGGGTATGTGCACAGAACCAAAAACACTGAACAGTAGGAGGACAAATTAAGTTACTGTAGGCAGCAGTGTGAATATTAAAAACCTCTTCCTGTGAAAGAATACTTCAGACCCTGTAAAAACTGGTTCAGTTAAAAATAGATGTATTTACATTTAAGTCTGATCTAGCAAGTTTTCCCAGCAGGTGTATGTTAAGATGTACAGTAACTCTGCAGGTTGTACTCAATCTGACTTGATTTGTGAATTATTTTTTTTTTTTAAAGTTGCAGCTATTAGGCCTTAAAGCACCAGCATATTACAGCAGTGGGATGAGTAATTGTCTCCGTCTGCTTTGCTACCAGTACACTGCTGGGATAAATCCCAAACCTGTCATTAGATCACACTGTAGTTGATTAAGATGGTTTTTTCCAGCTCAAGATGTGTGGGTCATTTACCAGGGCAAGATTGTTTTCCCAGATACTCACACGTGTCTCACCTCTGCCCGTATCACTAGGGCGGAATTTAGCTGTAGGTGTTTGCAGCTGACTGCTGCTCTAGTAAAATATTTGGACAAATCCACCTGTTTTAGTTCACATGAACATGCTTTGTTTTTGTGAAGCCACTTACTTACGCTACTTGTTCAGGGAATAATGACTATTAAAATGCTAAATATTTGTCAAGGTTAGCTCTTTGGTAAGCTTTGACACCTATAGATTACACAGCCTCTAATGCTGGGTGCAATGGTAGGATGGCTCAGTGTTACTCTATATAGAAGGAAGCGTTCATTTCACCATGCCAGTCAAGATAGTTATTTGTTTTATTTGGTTATTGTTCAACAACAAAGTTCAATACTTTCCAGGTGGAGCTTTGAACTGTCCCTCTGGTTCCCTCCCTTGTCAATAATAAAAAGGTAATGAAGAAAAATCCTGTACTTTTAGAGACCTAAAACCTCATTTATGCTAACAAGCTTCAATTGCAATTTAATGTTACAATATTTCTTCATGGGAGCGAGGAGGACTAAGCTGAGGCCCCTCCAGTGTCTGAAGATGGCTGTCCACAACCACCATTAAAACAAAAAGCTAGTGTTGAAAAACGCACAGTTTACAATAAAAAAGTAGAAACCAATTCAATTCCCTTTTGTTACGAATATAAAGTTTCTTGTAAATATGTACAGTCCTTTGAGCTATTTCTATAGCAGGAAGCATTTCACGAACAAGACAAGATATACACTTTCAGGACTCAACAAGCCCATTTCTGAGGTCTTGAAGATCTTCCATGAGATGCAAAGATTTAAAGACTGATCTCAGTGACCTTTCAAAATATTCAGACCAGGAGACAAAAACTTTCAGCAAGTTTCCTGCCAAATCATCTGACCTAAAATAACCTAACAGACAAGAGAACGGAATACAATATTCATGAAACTCGCCAAAGGACACTGACAAGGCATTTGAAATGTTATGGGTTTCTAGAACAGGTTAGCACAGGCTTGCGAGGGACTAGCAGAAGTTTAAGAGTGTGGCCAAGGGAAGACTGGATGCAGTTTTGCTCTTTCCAGTTGTAAAGAACATGGTTGTTCACTTAGAATGTTGCTATTGCAGATTGAATGGTCAAAACCTGCTTTGAAAATCATTTGCTCTCTGCTTCATGTTCACAGCAAAAGAGAATAGAAAGCAATAAGTGGCTCAAGGTTAGATACGCAGAAGCAAAGGCGAAGGTGTGTTCAGTAACCGCTAAAGCTGTTCATTGTGAGTATCCTCTTGTGCCATGACATTTGGCTCTTATTGTACGACAAGTTACAGATCACGGGAAGAGCCAGGCCTGGGCTGCTCTTCTCTCTGGGGGCTGCGAGACTGTCGGGACTACGGTGTCATTTCCAAAGGGACCGTGTTCAACACTGAGAGGAGAACACAAGCGTGACTGTAATTCTTGTCATAGAATAAGGCTTGTTAACTCTTCGTTGCCAAATTTCCAGAGTAATTAACGGTTCTTTTGCAGCGTAATCTAAAGGTTTCAGTTAATTTACAAGTGAGGTACAATACACTACTCAGCAAAGCAACCTAAAAGGAGAGAGCAGCCAGTGATGGTGCAGCAGCATGCAGTGAACTGTCATGCAGAAGACCTGGATAAAGTCTTACACCCCAGTAGCTTATAGGTAATGCACTTTGTCTCAGGGCCGGGCACATGGGATCGTTTAAAGCAGGGTTCTTCCCTCCCCATCAGAGCTGCTCTAGAGCAATTTTAGTGAGAACAAAGTAACTTTCAGAAGTGGCAGGTGAACAGACTAATCAGAAGTAATTTTTCTTGTGTTCTGTAGAGAATATCCAATCACACCTTCTATTGAAAGACTCACTCACCTTGGCCCTTCTGGTTCCGGGCCATCGGGAATTCCCAGCGTGTCTCAGAACTATCATCAATTATCTGGTAAGGGGTGCTAACCACAGTATAGACCTGGGGTGGGACTCTAGTCCCATTTAATTTCCTTGATGAACTACTAGGGACTAAAGTGAATACAAAAAGTTCATGAACTGCTTGAAAGAGTAACAGTAGTACAAAGTGCAAAAACAGGAGTGCAGGAAAGTGCAGAGAAATTAACTGAGATGCGAACAATCTTCAAAAGCGTCACGTCTCCCGATGCGGAGTGAGCTTTGGCCCAGAAATGCTGTTTTGGTAACTGGGCAGCAGACATATGGAGTGCATATACTCAGTGTATTTCCTCTTTTTTTTCCTGCAGGTCAAGATGAGTAACTTTGTCTAGCTGAGACTTACACTGAAGACTGGTCCCAGACCTGGCAGGGAAAAAAAATGACAGTTACAAGTCGCACATATTTTTTTCTCGCATACGCACAGGTGCCAGCAGCCGTACATCACCTAACTACTGCTGCTACCACTGAGTGCTGTACGCTTGCTTGCTTCTAGGTGGCATAATTCTTAAACCACTGACAAAGGCAAGCACTGCCAGCATCGCTCTGAACACAGCAGGCTCCCACGTTCCTTCCTTCCAGACATTGTCCCCCTTCGAGTTCTCAGCAACTTGACTTCTGTTGGTAAATGCACCTTTGCTTTCAGATCTGGAGGACTTTAGCCTGTTCTGGAGTCAAGCTGCTTTTGCAGTTACAGAACTAGCACAAGGGAAGGTGTTCACAGGGCCAGTGAGTTACACCATACGTGCTCTGTTTCAATAGAAGTTGAGGGGCCAGGAGGAGAGGTTTGATTTGCTCTTGTACTTTACAGTACCACCAGCCCTTCTGCAGTACATGCCTTTTCCTGAGAACAGAAAAGTTCTCCAAGCTCCTGACTTGACTTACCTTATTGACTTGAGCAAGAGGAGTTCTGGCACCACTCACAGGCATTCGTCCTCGGCTGCTCTCTTCGAACAGTCTTCCAGGGGACCTTTCTCTGCGGGTGCTCAGAAGCCGGCCTGGAGATTTCTCCCTCTCCAGCGGTCGCCCAGGTGACTTGTCCCTCCGCAGCTCTGTCCTTCCCTCGCGGTACCGATGTGGTGTGCTTGGTTCTCGAGGGTGGCTTGGACCTTCCGGTGGTCCTGGGCTTGATGCTACCCGCTTGGTTATGTGCTCGTTGTATGTGGGCGGACCTCTCTTGTTAGGGCTGCTGTCATTCAAAAATAATGGACGCGAACAGCTGAGCGACAAAAACCTCACGTTACATTTTCTTTTAGCAAAAATGTAACTTTCCCCAAACACCCAGCAGTGTTTAGGTGAAAAAGCGTCAGACCTCCCTGAGCCAAGATGAAAAGTGCAAAGGTATTTTGATAGCTGAGTATTCATTACATTTGCCACACTAGTAAAGTGCCTTGATAAACTGCTAATGATGCAAGTCACGTCTCTGTAATGGGCCACAGAAGTACACATTTCCATATACTTCAGCAGTATACTTTTCCATATAAAAGAAGTACGCTAGCAGTTGATATATGCCTTTTCATATACAAAATTTTCAGTAGCTCCAGGATGTTCAGGCCAGGCTGGGATGAGCTACAAGCCTCAATTTCTCAGTTTCCAGTGCACAGTGGCACTATCAACCGCAGTATTTATTCACCTGTCTGAAGTATTGCTGTTCTGCTGAACAGAACAAGATTGTATTGCAGCTTCCCAACACCATCTCCCTAAGGCCTACTCATTATTTAAGAGGAAGGGGCTCTAGCTTTAGAGATTGTTACAGTCAATTGATGTTTAGTGTCATATCAATAGCATCTAAGCTCATCAAGCTTTGAAGTCACAGCTATAATGCAACATAAAAGTAAACCAGCTGAAGATCACAAAGCATTTGTGGAGATTACCCACAAATTCCTATGGATTTAATGTTTCTTTGCCGTCTGGATTTTAAAACATCAGTGACTCTACTCCTTGTTTCACTGCAGCATTACAGTAACTGGCTAAGGCCAGCCTCTATCTCTACGTATAGAACAAGGGCATTCCACCACTACTTGGGGGGGAAAAGCCATCTGGAGCAAAGTTTGCGTACGAGATGCACAAGGACCGTAACATACTGACTTCATCATACCTGCGTGTAGCAGAAGATCCTCTGTGGTGCTGCTCGTTGTTGGTCTCCTTCACTAGATTGCCCTTACAGCAAATCACCCTTAATTTGTCTTGGTAGGAGGAGGCCAAGTAGATAGCTCCAGAAGAAATTGCAGGCCCTAGATACCGCGGATTTGGTATCTCCAAGTGGGCTCGTGCAGGGGTTCTGGGTAAAAATTGCAGGAAAAAGTCTTTACAATGATGACACTGTACCTTTTCCTGGCAAGTACACAGATTCTTGCAGCACATGCTGTTCAAAGTAATGGAAAGAGAACAACTAACTTACCCTAGAGAAGCTCGCGCCTGAATCTCAATCACTTCAAGGGAATTGAAGTGGGTCACAAACAGATAGGGCTCCCTGTAGGCTGAAGGAGCACCGCAAAGGCAGGAAAAACATAAAATAAAATTCTCTGTTAAAAACTTCTAAAAAGCATCAGTGAGCACAACAGAGCCTCACAGCCCCTGGGGAAAACTAAGGAAATATATTTTCTGTAATAAGACATAGACACTATTACTAAGCAGGGAGATGGAGCTTAAAGAATTGTTGCTTTGAAGCTATCTGTATCTCAAGAATTTTACTAACCAAAGTATCATGAAAAAGGCATTAAAAACACACTATTAACGGAACAAAATCCCATTAGGTAGTTCAAAAGGCCTGAGGGAACCACACTGACATTATATATTCTTGACTATTTCAGAAACTTGCAAGCATCATCAAAAATTCCACTAGCCAGTTCAATCACTGCCAGACTAAGAACATTAAGGAAATACAACTTTGGTTTAGTTTTCCTCAAATTGTTTATACTTCAGAAGGTTTGACATTTGGATTTATAATAATCTTAGATCATGGGAAAATCTCCACAGTTTCTGGGAGAATTGGGAGGGGGAAGAGGAAACAGAAGCACTGAGTGAAGAATACCTGTCCCACAAGGATGCTTCCTTTATATTTTTCAATATATGAAAATAATTTTCATATTCCATAATGTTTCAATAATTTCCGTAATCCAAGTGAACGTCCCTCAACACCTACCAAAAGCTAAGGGCAAGCGATTCCATTTCAGGTCATCTGTCCTACTGCGTCTTCCATAGGAATCCACAAAGACACCAAACTCTGCCAAGAAAAGTAATGTCATGTCATGAGCACCCGCCTGAATTTTATTCATTTATTTTTGAAGGGACAAAGGCAATTGACCCTCAGCTTTTTAGCAGGGACAGGGTGCTTAACTATCTTGCAAATCCTAGTGTGCCGTGAATTACTCTAATTGACATTGAATTGGCTAGATGTACTTTCAGTACCAAAAGGTACTCTCTATACCAATTAAGGCAAGGTTGTTATTTAATCTACAGTTGGGAAGACTATGAGACTCCCACTGTTTGTTACTCACCCAAAATTACAGCTAGTGGGCTTTTGAAGACTTCCTGTGCATTTCCACGACACTATCCTAGAGGGCCAACAAAAGCAGCTATACAAGAAAATAACACCCTCTTATTTCCTCACAAGAAGACTAAAAAGTCTCATTTGTCTGTATGGAAACCAGACAAGAAAGCCGTAGTTTGAAAACCCCTTAAGGTTTCATCAGGATAATCAAACACCTGTTTGCACTTAACATTGACTACAACCCCTTCCCTTCAGGCACACAAGCCTACGCATGGCAACTGATCCACAGGGACGGAGAACTTATAAGCCAGAAGCAAGCTGACCAAACACACCTCAGCAGACTGGATCAGTGCTATTTTAGTGCCAGTGCCCTGTGCATCTTAGTGTTTAAACCACCAGCCACAACTCTTCCACGGCTTTTAGATTCACAGACTTCAACAACTCTTCATTGCCAGGTACTAGAAAGTCAACTCTGTTCAGCTTTCATTTACAACTGTACTTGGGTACCTACTGACCGTTCACATACCAAAGAGCAGTTGTAGTGCAACAACTGTACAACCATGCCACACACTTACCATGGAAACACAGCAGATACTCCTCCCTCTGCCCTGTTGGGTTCACTTGGATGATACTGACTGGAAAACTGTTGGTAGAAGCAGCAAACACGGCAGAGGCCAAAGTGTGGTCATTTTTATCCAGGAACTCTGCAAAGAGAATGGAGAAAAGCAGCTTGATCACTACCAACTTTTTTTCCTAAACTGCTTTAGAAAAAGTCCTACCAAAAGAATCTGTGGAGCGACTTGGTGCATTCCTCAGGAAATGTCTCCTACCTTCCAGCGTATACTGCTTCATCTCAATTTCATAGAACTTGTTGGTTCCAATGATGATGCTGTAAGTGGTCAAATGGATGCAGCTGCAAGGCTCAGAGGTTTCAATCTCCTGGAAAAGAGGGAAGTATGGACCAATATTAGTTCCCTGTAACAGTTTACAGATTTTGCTTATTCTGGAACATTGTATATTGCCACATTTATCTTTATAAAAGGGAGAGATGGCAACCTCAAAGTTACTAACAGTCTCTCAAAAGCATATGGAAAAGTACTCTTACTAGAAGAAGTAGTTTTGTCTTGTTGGAGGTAACACTTGAATATAGACTTGCATACCAACTCAACTCCAGGTGCTAACCCCAATAATAACCTCTTCCTTTTGGAAGAATATGCTATTCTGGAAGATACTCTTCTGCGCTGTAGCTCAGTTGTCTGGAGCAGTAGGGAGTGGCTCCCTACTTACAATAGGTCACAGCCATGCCAATGACTGCATTTCTGAACAGTGTCTGGAGATGACATAAGACCAGGACTGAGCAGTTAGGGTTGAATGACAGATTTGTCACTAGGAAGTCTATCAGTCAAAAATCACCTCAGCTCCAGAGTAGCTGTGCTAGAACAATCACTTCCAAGCCTGGAAGTCACCAGGAATCAGGGCAGCTGCTAGAAAGGCAGACAGAAGATCCTAAGACAACTGCAGCAGGATTGACCCCAGTCAAGTCCCAAACTCTTTATAACCTACGGAGTAGGCTTATCCATCACTCTGATTCTCCCAACAGAAAGAATCAGCTCGCTAAAGCATCTCTGCTGTTAACACTTAAGAAATTATGTTGATGGCTCCTTAAGCAAAAGGAAGACAAACATACACAATCTCCCATCCTTCTTGGTACAATGTAATACAGATATGTCCACCAAGATTTGCATTGTGATCGAACAGCTAGGATAGCTCTGCAGGTTAGCCTGACACAACACGCAGATTCCCAGATCTTCTGAGGACAAGATTCCTTGCATCATTCCTAGTTTATCTGGAAATTTAGTTGGCAGAACAGAAGAGCATATTCTGGGCTTGCTGCCATCTTGTTAGGATCTAAATTCAGTTGTCTGGATTAGTGAAGATAAGGAAAACCTGCCTTCTAAATCACGCCTTTGCATGTTTTGTACGTGAGCCCTTGTCAAGGCACTTGGGACTATGGAGGTGAATGGCAGCACGAACAGAGGATGGTGACTGTACATCTTTTCAGTGTTTCCTGCCGGCTGCTGCTCCATTCTGAGCAAGAGTTGATATCAGCTGAAATGCTTGTAGATGTTCCAGGTTTGCTGGCATCCACATTGTTTGTGCCAAGATCTTCTCCATCAAACATGTCTTTACTTCCAGGGAGGCTAGCATCTGAATTACTGTGCTGACTCTGCTTCCTCACAGCGGTGCCAGTGTAGCACTCAGTGGGGATAAAAGCCTCAGTCAAGCTGTAAATTGAACTGGTGCCTTCAAAGTAATCTGCAGAAGCTCGCAGGGATATGTAGTTTGACCTGAACATCCCTTAATTTGTGAATTGGAAAGGACATGAGTTTCTGGGTACCAGCCCATTTTAAGGAGGGCAGTGTTTAAACTCTGTTCTGAGGAGAGATCCCTATTATTTGGGTTTTTTTCTGGATCTGTATGATATAAATACCCTTTGGTTTTCACTGGTACAGTAAACAAATTCAGATACCCATTGCTTCCTTAATTGCAAAGAAGAGAGAAGTCATTTGTTATGGATTTCTGCAAAGACAACAGAGGTGAGGGAATACTGCTGGATAATAAAGAAGAAAGCCTTTTTTGGGCAAATAAGTGAGGATATGCTTACAGCTGAGTCCAGTTTCTCAAAAAAATCATAGTTCTGTTCTGCATCTCTCCAGATATGCCAATTCTTATTAAAGGAAATTGCTGCCTACTCCAAGTTTAGTCAGTGCACATTGTTATCATTTTAGCTGGCAAACAAATGTTCTTATGCGTGCAAAAATGTTTAAGATGTTTGCTCCAAAGCAAAGTCTTAGTGCAATACGTGAATTACCTTAGCTACGGACAGGAATTACTAAGCTTACCTTTCTGATACAAAACTTGCTCAAGCTCTCATTGTATCGCAGAACAACCACTTTATTCGGCATGGCTGCACAGATGCAAAGACCATTCTCAACCTGTGAGGAAGATTACAAGCATAGTTCAAGATGCTAATACAGAGTAAATTCTAATGCTGAGCGTGTGAAACGGATCTGAGTACCTCTTGCCACAGAAATAACTTTGCAGAGATAAGCAAGTACATTTCTAATAGGGTAGTTATTGTGAATTAGTGAAATAATGAAAAGCCTCTTCACATTCTCAGAAAAGAATGTGAATTTGAACTGCTTGTATGATTTCTTTTATACTTCAAAGACGTTAATAAAAAAATCAGGTTTTCCACAGAAAAACGTTTCATTGAAAGGGATAAGAAATTCAAATAGGTTAGGTCTAAATTTTAACCCCTGAAATGTTATCTTAAAAATCACTTTGAAATGAATGACGTTCACCTTGTTATCAAAGTAGTCCGTAGAAGTAATTGTTAATGAGAATTTTTGCTGTGGCTAAATGTTCCATACTAAACCTGGGAATTAATGTAAATATCAAGAGTTACCAAGTGACGCAAACACCTAAGTAAATTTGCTAGCCTGGAAACTGTTACATGACATTCAAGAACAAACAGTGGACGGAATTCACTAATTATAAATCTCAAAATGGAAGTCAACTGTGAGGAGGCAGTTACACTATGCTATGCTGTATTTCTTATTATGTACCAGTTTAGGCTATAACATCATGTCATCCTGACTGAATTATTCATATTAGTAGTAGATCTTTGATACTGTCTCCAGCTCAGCCTCCCTTCAGCCCCTATACTCCTCTTCTTTGAAGAAAAAGATTTAAAACAAGAATGTAGACCTTGGATTTGTTGCCAGTGAAATAAAGATGCTGATTTGATTAATATTGAACTCGGTGCAGTCTAAAGGGTGGTCTGGGTGCACAAGGGAGCTGTATCCTACCTTGCCAGCAGCAAAAAGGTGACATCCTTTGACAGCCTCAAAGACGTTTGGTGAGATATCAGGCTGGGCTGGGAGGTGAGACTGGGCTAGAGATTGCTTCACCTTCTTTACATCAACAAGACACAGAGCCCTTTCTTCTCCTGGAAACAAAAATGGTTATGTTTCATCAAAGGAAAACTCCCTATTCTCTACAAAAGTCTGTTCTGTTACCTAAGCAGCAGCTTGTCACTACAGGCTGTTACTGTGGTAACAGTCACAATGTATCACATAGAATTCATTCCATTATTATTCCTATTAAAAGTGAAATGGAAAACTTTATGAAAACCCAACCGTACAACAGGCAGTAAATCAACTGGAAGAACAACCATTCTCTCCATGGATTATTAGTGTTGCTAAATTCTAGTAGATCACAGTAACAGTGGCCTCATTAAGACACTGTTGAAAATTAGCCAGGAAGTTTTATTTTACCCTTCAGAACTTCTTAAAGTAAAAGGTGCTTTAGCCTCTCTGTGCCAACAGAACCGGCAATGGATTTACAAGAAGTGCCCTAATAAATTGCATTATAGACCAAGCCCAATTCCTCTCAGAAGTCTAGCAATACAGTAACATAGCCTTCTCCTCATTTTGTGCGAGATTTCCTTTTTCCAATTGCTTTTTTCTCTACCACCCTGAAACAAATAAAGCATGGACAGCTTAGATATTCACAAGGGGAAAAATGCAGAACAAACAGAACAAGAGAGAGAATGTGTTTTTCATTCCCTACAAATGTCACATAGACACTTGATAATTTGGGCTTTCAGGTGAAGATATGCCCTAACGTTCAGCATGCCTGCATCGGTGTAGGAAAGATTATCTCTGGAAAACCACAGATGAAGAGATTAAAGCTGGTGTTCCTTTCATAAGGGAATCTTAAACAAACCATAAAAGAAGTCCCAATTTTGTTACATGGATTAGCATTTAGAGCAAGAGAGGTTAAGAGTTGTTGGCCCTAGGCCACAGTGATCACATTGTGGTCCTCAAATGGTTAACTACATTAAAAAGAAAGGTTATATAGTGATTAGAAAGAGACGTGCTCACTGATCAGCTCAACACTTTTTAAATTGAACTTAAAATGACGACTAACCCCTAAGCTGGAAATGTTTTGTCTCTGGTTCCTCTCTCCCTCGGCTTTGGAAACTGAGAAATCAATGTCTCTTGAAGGTTTAACTGAGCCTTCGTTCACATATTCATTTACAAGAAAGCCTCAGACAATACTGTGTTAACCACAGTAAATGATTCCTGATAAATATAGGGATAAAAAAAAAAAAAGTCTGTAATGAACCTAAATGAAAACCCAACCCTTTGGCACTGCAGCACTCCTAGCAGTACAAAGCAATTACCATATATTTACTGCAGGACAAATGGTAACATATAGCCCCCTACCTGCTATCATGAGTAGCTTCTCCAGATCCTTGATGAGATGAATTTGGAAGACAGCACCCATTCCTGGGATGTGCGTTAAGGAATTCTTCAGTACATTCAGGGCATAGAGACCTTCTTCTGCACCCACCAGTACTACCTACAGTGACCACAGGAAAAAAAAATAGCACCACAAGGAGAACAAGGAATGCTCTGAGAGCAAACTTGGATGATACTGTTTACCAGTGAAGAGAAAAAACAAAACAACAAACAAGTATATAATTACACATATTGCTGTTAAGATACCATTTCCATGAATAAAACGTCCGATACTCAGAAAGGCCCAACTGAACATGATCATTACCTGGTCACTGAAGGGCATTGTGCAATTTATATCCAAACGGTCTTCACCCTCTAGCTTCAGCAGGGAGTTTCCGAGCAATTTCTGCAAATGACAAAAAGATATTATTTTTTTGTTGTTGAGTTAATCTTTATCTCTTTCTCTACTAGTATTTTAACAATCTAAGGTCATAATTTCAGACAGACAAAAAGATTGGCACAGACTTCTTTTTTCTCAGAAAACTGAAAGCTGCAGGGATACCTCCTACAAAAGAATTAGTAAACTTTTATCTACCTGAAACACAGTTAGGCAAACCAATCACAATTAACCTAAACTCAGACAGAACCTCTTGTTGTCCCTGCCCTTTCCATTTCCCCTATCTCCTGCAATGGAGCAGTGAATTTTCCTAGGGGAAGGATTACAAAAACGTCCAGATGTTGGTGGGAGCATGTATTTTTCTCAGAGACAAACGGAATGCTAGCATGAAAAAAGAGATGATTTCCTGCTAGTCAGATATTCCCTACCTCCAGACCTAACACTCTAATATGCAATGCCATAGAATCAAACCTCCCTTTATCAGAAAATAGTTATCTGTGCAACAACGATGAAAAAGGCTATCCAAAACCAAAACAAATCCATTTAACCTCTTATTCTTATCAGGAATAAAACTTAAACTAAAAACCATACACACACACCCCTCTCCCCCCCCAAGAAACAAAAAAAAACCCCAGCTCTGTAAGAATGGCACAGGAGGGAGCTTTTTGCTTGTTTCTGTCTTTTAAAGTTTGCTCATTCCATGTGGTACATTATGAGGTTGGATTTAAACCATGTCCTAACCGCTCTTTCTTCTTTTCTGTTTGCTGGAATTGCAGAGATATAATTTTGGGATCCTCTTACTTACACTCCCCAAGTCTAAAGGAGGGTTCTGCAACATAAAGCATCAGTCTTGCAATGAACTAGTTCCTGGTACTCATCTTGTACATCACGAGGCAGAAGTAACAACTTACCTTCAGTTAAACCTCAGTATGTCAAATACCGAAAAAATATTTTTCAAAACTCTGCTCCCTCCCAGAATATTTTATGATTAAATGAAACTTTTATACTCACAGCATCAGCCTCAGCTTTTTCTCTGGAAACTCTCCCACCTGCCACTATTGATTCCAGTGCTGTGACCCAGCGCTGTTTGTCAGGGAAGCTGGGTGCTAACAGGTAGAGTGTTCTACCAGGCCAGCAAGTGGTGTGTGGATGAGACTCCAATTTTAGGATATATGGCACATCTGAGATGTTATATAGATAGAATAAGACTTAGATTAGTTTTTGGAATATTGTCAGTGGACTTAAAATCAACACCTTTCAGCCTCATCGGAGAGAAGTTGTATTTATCATGACGTGTTACCATGGCAATTTATACATAGATTTCTCCTTTACAGGTCCTGCACAGGCTAGCTACTTAAAGCTAAATATTAGCTGGATGTATGCAATCCATACATACAATGCTGTCTTTACTAAATAAAAATAATTTCTTGCCTTTTATTCAAAAGAGAAAGGAATTCCATTGTGAAAAAAAGCACAAAAACAGCCACTTGACTAAAGTTTTCCCTGTACTGTTCAAGAAAAATCTGTAAAAATTGGTTATGGAAACCTTTGTTTTTAACAATCTGTATCCTTTAATGTTAAAGTCAACACATACATAATCTTTTCATCAGTTCTATTCAGTACATACAAATCAAAACATCAACATTTTTTTCATAATAAGAGACTGTATACACCCCACAGTATTTCTAAGTTAACGACTTTCTAGTTAGAGCACAATGGTGGCATGAAATATGACACTTCACACTTGAGAGAGCATTGAGAGAAGAAATTTAAATAAACCAAGTGCTTTTAAATATGTTACAAAACTCTTAAAATTTACTTCCATTTGGCTTGATGATTATATTATTCACAGTTCAACTATCACGACAGAAGCAACAGCCTATGTGTTACTAAATCTAGATGACTGACTTATTCATGTAATTCAAATAGAGGTAACCTCCAAATTACACAGTTACAGGATGAAAGTTAAAGGGAGAAAATCCTGCTCAGCCAAACAGAATGCCAACTGATGGCAAGCCAGATGAAATCCATTTGACCTCATCTACATAAGATTCTCACCTGTCTTTGCTGTATTGGTAAGTTCAGTAGCTCCTACAGCTCCATGAACAGTTACATCACCGTCAGGAAGGCAGAGCTCAAATTCCTCCAGAGGCCTCTGTCCAGCTGCAGGGAGAATGAGCAGACAGATTAAGAAAGACCAAACTAGTAAATAGCAAGAAAATAATTGCGATAGCAAAGTGAAGTGGATACACACTGGATGTTTCACAGCTGGGTTGTTATGACATGCCAGCTAATAAAACTGTTAAGGATCTAGAAAAACAACAGTATTGCCTTATTACAGAAAATTTAGCTAAATTAGGTATGGCCACAGCAAACGGTAACAACCTTTAAGCCTCTCAACTCGCCAAACAGTATCTGAAGATTAAAAAAAATAAGTTCTTCCTAGACATGCTAAGTTACCTTCTCTTGCTTCTGCATCATAAATGAGCACTTTCGTTCCTTCCAGGACAATATACTTCCTGTCCCAGCCCTGTTGCCCACGTTTATTATTCCTGAAGAAAATAAGCACAAAGCCATGTTGGATTTTCTGCTTGGATTCTGAATAAAACAAGCATGCAACTCCTAGAAAGACAAATGTCAGTGGTAGTAAGTAATTATAATGGACATGTACCGATTATCACATTGTAAGAGCCAGGATAATATAAGGAACTGTTCCAAATATTTCAGCACCTGATATGGCACCAAGATTCATGTTTATACCTTGGCACTTTCATCCATCCTTCAAGACGTAGACTGCTGCTTGGCTCCTTCAGCTGCAGACCGGGAGAATTCATTTTATCCCGGCAGAATGCCTCAGAGAAGTGCGTGGCATATTCTGCTGGCAGTCCACAAGTAGCTGGCAAGCAAGTTGAGCATTTTGGGTGACACATCACCTGGCATTCTGACAAAAGGACAGAGAAAAACTTCTGTTAAATGACAAAAAAAAAATCATGACACAGCTGCCTCAACTTCTAACGCACAAGCCCCAGCTTCTCCAAGAATCTCCTTCTACTCTAAACCATCAGGTGTTTTCTAATGTAGAATGTTTGCGCCAACTAGTTTCCAAGTCTTCATACTTGGTCCTTTCTTCAGCTTTCACTGAAAATCTGTTCTAGGCGGCTGATGCTTTTTCATTCTACTGTCCAGTTACACTTTGTTTATGTACACACTGTGCTCTTACCAAGACATTTAGATGCTTGCCGTCCAAAGTGCACAGTATCCAGACACACCGCACATTTTGTTGCTCTCATATTTAGCCCCACGTTAAAACGATGTGGGATATTATGATGCATTCGCTCTTTCAGGCGTCGGCTGTACTCTGAAAGGTACAAAATTTATTATCGGGATGAAAACTGATAGGGGTGAAAATTATAGTAGGTTTTGGCATTTTAAGTCCCAGGTAATAAAAAGCGACTACACCTCTATCAAAGCCCTCCTGAATGTAGACACTATTTTCCTTTGCAATCTGCAAATCTTAAACTACATTATCACCTCAGTAATTACCTTATACAGATGCACAGAATGTGCCGCTTCAGAACAGACTGTAGAACTGAAGTGGCTAATGTTTGGTGTAGCAAGATTATGTCAATCAAACCATCTAAATTTCAAGTCTGCACTGAGCTCCAATTCTTACAATGTGCTAAACTAATCTCTCAATTTTGCTTGTAGCTAACAAACCTTTCAACACCTATACTGTTGCAATCAATACACAGCAGGCCTTCTTCATACAGCCTTCATGCTAACCATCAGTGCCAGCATATCTTAAAGCATACCCAAAATCCCTGTCAGTGGATCTATATTGAGCAAAGTTTATCCTTCAAGGCATGGTCTTTTACTGATGAACATGAATCTCTTCCCTGCCCATGATCTGCCTCTGAGGACATCTTCCTATGCCAATGCTACCCATCCTCATAGCATCCCACCTGTAATGGCTGGACCAGTTTGTAGGTTCTGGCTTTTGCCAGCTAAAGGCTGGAGGTTTAACTCAAAGTCTCAGTGTTCAACACTTACCCTGGAATACTGGTCAACTAAGAATAAATGAGCAGAGCCCTCAATCCTTTGATTTTTTCTTTCTGATGATCCTCTCCCCTCCATTCTCAAGGATACGGAAGGGGAGAGGATCACCCACTAGAACTTTTCCAGTTAATAGGATATTAATGTCATCTTTGACCTGGTATCTTCCTTTTATGCCTAACCGAAGTCTCTTCCCTTTACCAAAAGTCTTTATAGAATCTTTCTGCTGAGCAGAACAAATCTGCCGTTTAGACAAGTAAAAACATTAACTCCTAAGGAAACAGCCATAAATCCTTCTGATCAATGCAGAGACTAGTACAGAAAACATACTCCTTTGAAAAAAACCATGCTTTTAAAACAATTCATGTTAATAATTACTTCATTGCTGAAGTTTTCAGAAATAAATGATATAATCCACATAGAGAATTTTAAACCAAAAACAAAAGCAAAACTTACCATCTAATATCCCTATCATGAAAAAAATCTGGTTTTGAAATTTAAAAAAAAAAAAAAAAAAAAAAAAAAAAAAAGAGGGAGATGGCATTGAAATGCTAGACAGAAAAATAGTAACAGAAAAGGTCACCAAGAACCTACCCTCTGGTGTGGAAGACTCCTTCCTGCGACTGGAGGGTGGAGCTAGCAAACTGATCGGAGTCGGCTGATGCTCTGGTGAGCGGACTATGGCAGACATGATGATCTGCTGCCTGGCTGTGGCTGGAGTAGATGGATGAGGGTGGTCTGATATTTTCCGATGAGCAGCTATAGATGAGATAAATGCCACTCATTAACACAACCAATATGAAACACTAGTTCATAGCAGTGGTTCTGTGTAACCACTCAGTGGTTACAACCCGCAGAAAAAAAGTGTAGCCTTATTGCACCTTCACAGCAGTAGGTAAGAATTAAACAACATATGTTACTGCTATAGTGGCACACAATTAAAGGCACGTTTTCAGACCAAAAACGTGTGTCTCCTTCCAGATTCACCTTTTCTGTTAACCCCTACCTTCTTCACGAGCAGATCTGAGTTCAATGCGTGTTTTCTGTAGAGCCTCCTCCAGCTCAGCAGAACGAGCCTTCTCCTTCTCCAGTGCCACTTTCAGCTCATTGTATTGCAGGGGAACCTGTGTGGGTAAAGAAGGGTCCTCTTTCCGCCGACTAAACAGGCCCTAGCAACAGAAACACACAGACAACTCCTAACTCCTAGTAAGAGATGGCTTAAACTAGGCAAAGTGAAACTAGCTAGTGGCAGTCCGGCCAGAGGGCCTAATGGTAATTCTGATATGTGTAAGGATGGATTTTTAGTTCATATTGGCACTGGAGAGAAAATGTTGAGATATGGATTAATTTAAAGAGGGATGTACATTACCTGTTATAGTACTCACACCTTGAGTTTCCGAAAGCATCTAAACAGAGGATCTCAAAATACGTGATTAAAATTAAATTACTTAATTCAAAATGAAAGAATGGCTTATGACAAAGATGTGACAGAAGTCACATCACCTGACTAAGCAATCCTATGCTGTAACTACAAGACGACCACTCTAGATACACAATATGTTCATATACACATACATACTTACCATTAAAAAAAAAAAAGCACGGTTAAAGTTCTGTATTCATACAACCTCACTGAGGTGTAGCTACTGGGTTGTAACCTAAGCATTCTAGGAATAACAAAATAATGGAAAAGCCACAAAGAACACATTCTGACTAGTAAAGTTTGTGTTCAGCAGCTCAGAATGCTCTTAAATGAGGACACATTTGTGTTACACAAAGAAAGATAAAACAGAATATTTAGAATACACAGCACAGAACTAATCACAAAACCATCATTTAATTCCATGCCTCTCAAACCTTTTTCACCCACCTTTTTCTTTTTCGCTGGTTGGTCCATCTTTGCCTGCAGGAAATCAATGAGTTTGGTTTGCTGAGAAATAGTACCCTCCATTTTCACTTTTTCGTGGGAATAGAGAACCTGTGAACCACACACACATATAAGAAATTTCATCTTAATAGAAGAAACAAACAGATAACTCAATAGCAGAACAGAGATAAAAAATAGCATAAGGAAAGTGTCACACAGAAACAGTAGATCGCATCCTAAAACCCCACAGGGAGTGGGGTTTTAGAATGGGGAACACAGAGTCCTGCCTGCTGTTTCCTCACTCTCACCTGAATGTTTTCCAGCTGATATTCCAGGTCACTTCTTTCAGTCTTCAGAAGATCTGCTCGATCTAGAGCCTCTTGCAGACCTTGAGTTAGGCGGAAGATGTGGTTCTTTTGCAGATCCATTTGCTGCTGCAGTTTTGCCTGCTGTTAACAGGAAAACAAAGGCCAGTGTTTTGGTGGTTTTGTTTGCTTGTTTTTAAATAAAAGCTATTAAATGTTATCACTCCTTGTAAAACAAGCATCATTGCAGAATTTAAAAGTAAACAGACAATTCTTTAAGAGCTGGAAAATTACAATATTCTAGAAGTTTTCCTTCCTTTCAGAATGCATCATGACTAAACCATCATTTCTATGTAGTGTATTTATGTTAATCTGTAGCAACACCATTTCTTTCAAATCCATGTTCAAGTTATTTACTATTTTAAGCATTTCAAATCTTGCAATTATTAATAAGACTGCACATACATGAAGACTTTCCAGATGTCATTTTCTCAAGCTCTCTATACAATCACCAGAAGCCACCTCAGTACTTTGTAATTAAAAAAAAAAAAAAGAAAAAAGAAAAAAGTCTTTCTTATACACCAGGATAAACTCCTTCGTCTATAGTCATATGAGATAAAGAAAATTATGTCCAATTGTTTAAATCTTTGTCTCCAACTAACAACAGAAAAGGGCATATAACAAACTAATCCGAATTCTTTCAGGTTTTATACTTCTTGATGAGAAAGTCCCTGAATATGAAAACCATTAATGCTCGTATGTTATGAAGTAAGAGCCAGAAATCTTTCACTGTGATGCATAATGAAATTCTTAACTCTGGGATAACTTGTCAGTACCCCAAGTGCACCAAAAGGCCCTACTTTGCCCTGTCTAATTGCCTGTAACCAGCCCTCCCCTGAAATCCTCTTCCCCCATTACCCAGGTCTGGCTGCCAGCATTCAATGTCTCACTGATACGGTGCAGGTGTGTAACCTTGGGTCAGACTTCTATGAAACAAGCTAAATTATGAAAAAAGAGCTGTGGGAAGCCTCACCTGTGGCGTCCACCCATGCACCCTCAGCACATGGGCTTAGGGCTGGTTTTAAGCTACGGTCCTTGCACTTGGTCTGGTCAAAGCTATGGTGTAAGAATGCTGTGCCTGAGCATGCACTTTGCCTTGCAGCCCCGACCTAGGATGTGCCTCATCACTACAGGCTTCTGTAAATGATCACTGGGCCGCTGGCTGAACTTGATTACCTTCACCAAACCTGCTCTGCTCTTCTTGTTCAGGTACTGTGAGACTCTGCTCACTGGCTGTAAGGTCTCTGTCCTTGCTTGACTTGCTGTCACCCCTGGCTCCCAGCTCACCTCCCCTTGAGGAGCAGTTCACTTTCACTGCTCCCTGACATAGCCGCACACTTTGCAAAGTTTTAAGAAAAACAACCCCCCCAACATTTTTAATCTCCCTAGTTATATAGAAGAAGGATGGATGTGTAACGCTGCTATTCACACAACCACCCCCCCTCAAGATGTGGAACCTTCTTCTGAAGTTATAACGTGAATTTCGAAGGTTACCTCCTCCAGAAGTCTCTGCTTGAGCTCCCTTTCTGTCTCAAGCTTCTGTTGTAAACTGCGTGCATTCATCTCCAACATAGCATGCTTCTTCTCCAGGTCATTGAGCTAGGCAGGTGGGATAGATGGTCAGAATAACATTGAACACTAATAAACACAGCGTTCCACAATCTTAAAATGAAACTTCACCAAGCACACACTAAAGAAAAATGATACAATTATCCTTTACTTACTATAAGGTGGAAACCAACCAAACAACATTTTGGTACGCCATTGCTCAAATGCAGATATCAAGTTATTGAAGGACTTCACTCCAGGCATCAATAGGCTGCTTTCTGCTTTAGTCCATTTCAAAAGGAAATCCAAGGGTTTTGGCTTGAAGATAGAATTCTATTCTATGACCTCCAGTCTTTTTAATTTGCTCTAACACTTTGAAAAAGCTGCTCAAGACCACATTTCTACAAGCAATATCTCTAGAAAGTACCTCATCTAATTATGAAAGTCTAGGGTTGAAAGTTACTTACCTTATCAGAAAGGCTCTCAGCTTTGAGTTTTTGTTCCTTTAGTGCTTGCTGGAGGGCTAGAATCTCTGCCTTGTGTTCTTTGACAGCTAGTTCTACCACCTGGCGAGATTCAGTAATACGCTGATCTGCTCTCACTCTGTATTAAAATGGAAAATAATGTTACCTAACTCCTTTCTGGGCTTGACCTCTTCCTAGCATGCAGTGGCATCAATAACTCTTTCAAGGGGTTGCCTCAAATTCAGGATGTTACTTTATAAAGCCAGACTGTTTGCTGCAACACTTTTATATTATATAATCCTGTTCCTGCCCCTGCTAGAACTACAGCCTGAAAATCTCAAGACCCCACAGGAACAGTTAGGAGCAAAGGCTATTTTTCCATATAATAAAGTAGAAGATAATAAATCAAGACATTTCATAAATTACAATGATAAATACCACTCCCCACGAATTGCTCACTTGCAAAGGAACAAAGGAACAATATCACTAGTGAATGACTATTAACTAATAAACCATTTTTAGAACTACCTCACAAGATTTTATATTTAGTTCCAACTCCCATATCCTATTCTAAATATAGTTTTTGTACTAGCTTCTATAGAGCATTTTCACAAAAGTTAATAAAAGGGGGAGGAGGGGAGAGAGACCTGCTCTGTTTCTCAGTATCCAGCATCCTCTGCAACTCTCTAACTCGACATTCAAACTGGGACTTCTCATCCCCTAGAACACTTCTCCATGCTTCCCACTGACGCTCTTTCTCCAAGAGTTCATCATTCAGGGCCTCCAAGTCCATTACTTGCTCTTCCAGCATTGTACATGTTGTCTTCAAGGCCTCCATAGTCTAAAAATAAATCCTCCTATCAATTCTCACATCCCACATCAAGCGTGCACTTTAAGCTTCAGCCTTACCATTTAAATTACAGTACATGCAATTTGGCAGCAAACATAAGCTGGTAAGTCACAACCCATTTATTTCAAGGCTTCCATCCCTTCACTTGCAATTGCCATTAATGTCAGTTCTATCTCATTATGAAAATTTTGTAATTTCCAGGGTCACAAAATTAAAATGAATAATTCTAAATTACAGTGTCTTCAGAGTGCAAGATTTCTAAATAAAATTGCATAAAAATACAATAGGAAATACAAAAAATTTCTATTCACTCAACTGCTCTGGGAAGGAAGGCTTAAACGCCATTGCCCCAGAAGCATATTTATTTCTTATAGGTTTCCAGATTTAAAAGAATTTTTTGCCTTTCAGATAATTAGGTATCTGTCATGAAGAGATTGTGATCCAGACTAATAAAGCCTTACTTGTTTCTGACTGGTAAGCTGCATCTCTCTCTCAGTGATCTCTCGACGGAGATGATCCACTTCACTTCGCAACTGGACAACCTCATCACTGGCCCCCGAGGCCTCATCAAGTTGTTTGGACAGGAAGAAATTCTGATTGTTCAGTTCTGCATTGTCTTCACTGAGCTGGTTCAGCTGCTCTTCCAAATCCGTAATCACCTAGAAAGAAAAACAAATTAGATTACATGTCAGCGGGTACAGTCTTTTGAAAAAGTGTTCTCCTCTCAAAGAACCATTTATTGCCAAGCAAGGAGAGAACCTGGCTTTTAATTTTTTTTTTTTCAAATGTAAACAAAAGCAGTATTTTAATGGTAGACTTTATGCACTGCAGTGTACTTTGATTAGGAATAGAGTTTTGTTTCTTACAGAAAATAGCTTGAGTTTTTAAAATTTGATTTAGAGTATAAATATGCTGCACAGCAATTTTTATTTGAGAGAGAACTGTCACATCTAAAGCACCAGATTGGGAGTCAGGAGTTGTGGCTGTATTCTCAGATCTGCTGCTGACCTATGGTGTGCCTTTGCCAAAGCACTTTACCTTTTTTTGCCTCCTTTGTTTCCCCTTAAGTGAAATGAGGGTAATACCTCTCAGGGAGGCTTTCGAAGCGTGATATTTAAGAAAACTGAAGAAGAGGTGCAATGGAGGCAGCACAATCTGATGAATCTCCCCAGCAATTGCTTATATTACTATATGTAACACTGCATGTAACCAGGAAAAGCAGAAAAAAATTTAAAAATATATTCTATCAAAGTAACAGCATTACAGATGGCAGCACAGGATATATGAAGAAAGAAAAAAGTGGCAATGCAACAGACTAAGAGAAAAATCAGTGAAAAGCAAAAACTCAGCAAGGACAATAGCCTTGCCTTTAATGAAGTGGAAGTATCCATTTGTTTAATCAGAATAGCATTATACTATACACTTTAAACCACATTCCCCTTCAATTTAAAGAAAAATATGAACAACGGTGGGCCATTTTCACAATCTCGTTTGATTTTTATGAATGAAAGGCCATGAACACTGGATGGATGAATACCTGTAGCTCCTCCTAACTCAAAAGCAATGTCATCACAACAGAAGAGAAAGAAACCTCAGTATAATCTTGAAATCAGCTTAATAAAAAGAATTTCAGAAACTGGTAAACTCTATGCAATTCACATTCAACTCTTACAAATATGTTCTAAAGGCATTTTTTTTGCCTAGATCAAAGAAAAGTGAATAAGATACTTCTTTAAACACAAAGAATTAAAATCCCAGAGCACAGTTGGCCACACGTTCAAATTTAAATGTTCCAATTTCCTACACAAGCCAAGGACTTAAATATCTAAAGCAGTAGAGCATAGAGCATACAGCTCTTCTCAGCTATCTGGAAAGATGACAACCATCTCTTTTTGAAGAATATGTAACGCATATATTGGCAGCCTTTTACCATGCCTCTCCTAGATCTAAATTAACAGTATTTGATTTTTAAACTGTCAGCAGAAAAAGACCAACTGACATTACTCCCTGCTGGGTGAAGGGGAGTTCCTGCTACCCATATGTTCAGGGTCAAATCAAAATGATTCATACTTTAAAACACAACATTTCTAATGAAAATCCGATCATGTGGTTGTTTCCTGAGCACTCTTACTGCCCTGTTCAAAATATAGATTTTATTCTGGATTGCATACATCAAGTTCTCAAAGAACGCAGGC
Organism: Astur gentilis; assembly: GCF_929443795.1. Taxonomy (NCBI): domain Eukaryota; kingdom Metazoa; phylum Chordata; class Aves; order Accipitriformes; family Accipitridae; genus Astur; species Astur gentilis. The sequence continues at coordinate 4,206,321 of NC_064886.1, forward strand.
TGTGTCATAAGGATGTGTTAGTGTCTATGTTGCTGTAAGGATAGGAACTTAGAAATGTATTTATACAAACAAAAAGGAACAAAAGAACACTTGTTTTTACAGTGTTTTACCTACCATTCTTACAAGTAACATCTGAGATTTCTATGAACTGCCAGGTAAGATTGTATCTGTTTTTCTTCTACTTGTTCTTATTTTTATGTTTAACCACACCACCTATCTAGGCAGTTTTAAGATATTTTATACATCCATGGTTTATTCCACATGTATTTTATATATTAATACAAGTACTTTCTATAAAAATTATTAAACTAGTTTTGAAATACAAAAAAAGCAGAGATGGGGGAAACACAAAATGGATAAGGTGACATGCAGAGTTAGTGTGCCAAACTACTTAATTTTTTAAAACTGGCTGTATTTCAAGTTGATTTTATCCCTTAAGGGCTGGAAGTTAAGCTCCCATTCACCTTTATTCTATGTTCTGAGATTTTGACTTCTTTCCCTGAATATAACTAAAATGAAACCAGACCATTTTATATCTCACTGTTATATTTTATCTAGGAGGATATTTCCAGAAAACTTAAGACAAGTTACAAAGCAGTTAAGAAAGAAGGGTTCCAGTAGAAGCGACGTGATCTCCTTTCTTGAATGTTTTCCTAACAGTATATTTATTGACCATTTCAAAATGGCTTGGCTAAAATTCCAAATATATTATAACCTATATAATGTAATCTATAGCAATTGATAGATTTTATATTTTTTTAAAAAAGAGAAAATTTGGTCTTGTCAGTACAATTTTCCTTTTTTCATGGGGAAAGGGGAAATCTGTTAACAAATCCAATTTTTAAAAGCTACCTCCAGCTATGTATAACCCAACAGGCTTACAGAGCTTATAAATACTATGAAGCCCAAATAGTCATAGGTAATACTGACACAGGAAAATGGGGCATGGTGTGATATAAATGCCTGTGCTGGAAACCAAGAAGAAAGAAAACACAGATCAAAAAACCACATGTAATAGGAAATGCTGTCTTCGGCATACATACATACAACCTATGCCAGAATCCTGTACCTGAAAAGAGTCAATAGCTTTAGGTATTTTTCTTTTCAGTTAAGGAAATCCCCAGGCAAAAAAACACGAATCAACCAACCAACCAAGCCTGAGCTATTCTGGAGTTAAATCTGAAGTATATTAAAGGAAAGTCTGTAAGAAAACACTATTTTGTCCTTTAGAAACCCATAATACAATTACAAAAATCTTCAAATTTGAAGTTTATAAAACAACCAAACACTTGAAAGCTTGGAAAAGCAATTCTAGACAATCTAGGCAGCCACTGTATCTGTGCCACTGTATCATCACTCGCAGAGCAACTGAAATTTTGTCTTCAATCTATGCACATCTTCATCACAACTAATCCATAAAATAGATATTATCCAACCACACCATGCTAATCTTGGCAGATTGTTCACAACATACCACATCTAAGCGCACAACTTATCTTTATACTGATACAGAAGACTGTATCTCATTTTTAAATATTACAGAGTAACCCAAGCATAACAGCTCTTCAGCAAAAGTGACCACATTCAGCACAATTCCCTCCCCATTGCATGGTTTCAGAAAAGCAAAGTGTTTCCCCATTGTGAGATTGCACAGATTCACAGCTATTATGCCTGGCCCTACAAACTACTCCAGACATGGATCACAAATTAAATATTATAGCAACAAACCACTCAGGGCCATGATGATTAGGTTTGCATATCAGACACAATGTATAAAATTTAATCCATATGCTCCACCTATCAAAACCACAGGCAAAATAATGAGGGAAAGGAGAAAAGGAAGCCGTTTTAGAATACTACTAACTGCAGCTTGCTAGCTTCTCCATAACCTTATTCCTTCATGAAGACGTCTCGGTTCTCAGATGCCACCAACAAACATGCAGGAAAATGCTAGGAGACAGCAAGGTTAACTGTTCCAGGACGCTATCAGCAGCATGTTATTTGGAATTTAATGCAATTTTTTGTACCCCCTTAATTCAGAACTTCCAGACCAGCGCTTAGTTTTACTCTATCCATTTCCACTCCTCCCCACCCCTACTAATCTTTACTGGAAAGCTAGCTGTCAGATGTAAATAGGAAAAAAGAAAAAGGTATCTCTCAGCCCCAAGTTATTGTGAGGAGGAAGCAAGAACAGGCATCAGACTCACTTCGTCTTAACCTATTCACATTTGGATCCGAGAGACAAAGCTTTTCTAGCAGAGAAATACCAAGCATTGTGATGGAGCAGAATACCAAGCCTCTTAATGAACACAGCTGCAGAGAGATACCAGTCTTATATCTCTACCTGTTTGATCAATATATAACAATGAACTCCTCACTTTCTTCCCCTTTCCATAGTCAGGCAACATCTGTGACTTGAAACATACCTTGCACAGAGATCTCAGTCTCCAAAAACTCATCATGGCTTAGCTTGAGGTACATTGCTCTCATTAGTAGCTGCAGAGTAGTAGGACACTGCACAGTCTGCATTCCTCTTCTTCCCACACCAACCCATTATTAAAACATACAGTCTCCTGTACTCCTCTATCCCAGTTCCCAGAAGATGAGCTACCTCTACCAACCATGAAACTCGTCCTCAAATGGTGATGATGCCGTCGTCCACAGTGAAGGTCCCATTAACCTCTTTCACAGCAACACCTCATCAACACCCTAGAAGTCTCCGACTTTTTGTCAGGCTACAAAAACTACAAAGCTCCATTTCTGTCCATAACTGGCATCTGCCATCGCATCTTCTACAAAATGAGAATCGGGGATAATCCCTCCCACTCAACAGCCAATTTTTTTTAAGTTGTTTTTTTGTTGTTGTTGTTTTTTTTGTTTTTTTGTGGTTTTTTTTTTTAACAAATTAAACAAAGCCATATAAAAGTTTTTGCCTGGGTATTAGCCTTGTTACAGTGGGCAAGATCCCTTTACTCTGAAACATGACTTAGCATCAGAGTATATAACATCTTTAGACATAATTTTGGAAGTTCTCAAGAACACAGATTATTCTTGTATGCCAACTCAGTGAGCCAATGTGGAATCAGGATCGTAGACCAAAGTCAGGAGAACTTTATGCATAACTAAAATTATACATGTGCTAACAGGCTTGCAGATTTAATGCCTCAATATCCAATCTCATAGACAAGTGCAGAATCAAGCCTGTTAATACTTAAGATAGGAACACAAGATGATAACAAAAGAACCTCAAGGAGGGAAGATAAACCTTGTTTTATTGGAGAAATCTTGAATAAATGGAAATGCACTATCCAATTAGTATAAAGAAATGCCATTCTCCTTGCTAAAGTAAAAGCAACAGCCTGTACCTGAAAAAAACCTAGAAGATTCAGATGCTGCTTCCCTGGAATAGCAATAGTATTTTACTAAGCTGAGTGTAAATGCTTCATAGGATTCTTTTCTTCTAAATATTTATAGACTTTACGGCCAGCTTACTAAATGTTTTCTTTTTTAAACAATTCTACTACTATTTAGACAATGTGGTTGTATTTTTAACTTAAAATGTGTCAATGATCCAACAACAAGCCATAATTAAGAGGCAGTTGGAAACAATTGACAAATATGTAAATTTTCCTATTTAAGAAAATGCCTTTTATTTCTAGATCTTTTTCTGATTGCCTGGGAAATACTTTTAACACTCAAATGGACCATATTTCTGATAGAATAATTCTTTAAATGAGGGAGAAGGACTAGTTCCCTACAACAGATTCGCTGGATGATCTATCATTGTGAAAAGATTATGCGTGTGCCCACATGCATCTGTGTCTCTGTGTGTGTGTGTACAGCAGGTACTACAGTTTACAATTTTTATTGTAATTATGTATCCTATTATTTCTTGCACAACTGAGAGACAGAGAAAGCAAATGCTAGCATTTTCTTTTTGACCCCCAATAGTGAGAGAGATGTCACAAGATGAAACAACGCAGAGCTATCAGAACAACTAAATAGAGATTCACAAACAAGGCAGAAATTACGACCAACAACATAGCAATGGTCTCTATGTATGCACCCCAAAACACAGCAAATTTAAAATGAACAAATAGAAAAACCTGAAAAACATCTACATGGTCAGAGACCTCAGCAAAAGGAAGAACAAGAGTGCAGCGAGGGTACAAGGAAAGCAGACACACATTTGAGGTGTAAACCTTCTCTACAGTCAGAAGCTGTGACCTTTGTGAAGCTAGAGAAACAGGAGAAATACCATATCTTTTGAATACTATGAAAGTACTGAAGTAATTCAATCTTTCAAAATTTTTTTCCCTGTCTAATCTTATTTTCATAATTCTTGCGCTGTTTCAGGCTTCTCAATAAGATTAAATAAAAAATAATTCCATACCAAAGTTTGCCAGACTAGTTCAAGGAGTTTGTTTCAGCTTAAAAAGGATATCTTTTGAAAACTTGCTAAAAGAATAAACCCACTCATTATCATGCTGCGTAAGTAGCAGCATATTACAACTATTCCCTTGAAGTGTTATTTTAAAAGGAGTATACATTCTAATCGCCTTCAAGTAGAATCACATGGTCACCAAAAAGCAAAGCCTGCGTCATACCGGTCACAATCAGATAAAAATGAGGTTGAAATATCTGGTGAAGGCACTGTAATAAACATTCCCTGCTCCCTCACTGTCAGTAGATTGTCCTGTATTTTCTCTCAGTGCTCCCCAGTAGACAGGATGGACAGCTAGAACTACTCATAACACAGAACAAGAAAGTTTCTATCCATGGTCAATTAAATTATACATGCATTCTCTTGGGCTGGAAAGAGAATGTATGATGAGCATGTATTATTCATTTAGGAACTATTTAATTGATTTCTTATTGATGAGGATGTCTGATCCCACTCATCCCACTGAAGGGCCTTACAATGCACAACACTTTTAGAAATCTTTTTATGCAGAATCTTTGAAGCTCTCAACATTCTTGAAATGTTATGGGTCAGTCTTCACTGCTGGAGATCGTTCACACTTACAGAGCCCAAGTGTTACTAGATAATGAGTTACAACCTCTGAAAGGGAGCCTACCATGCAGTGAAAAGAAGCTACAGATTTTCTACAACTGGTTTTTGCCTGCATCAAGATCACAAAAGCATTTTCATAGAAAGCTGTCGTTCTGTATGAAGGGCAAGACAGAACAAAAGAAGATCAGCTGTGGATGCAAGAGAAATGATAGCACATATGGAGCTAGAGGATCAATCTAAGTAAATGAAGAAGGGAACAAAAAGTAAAGTTTCTTGTGCAGAATTTCTTTTAGACAGAGGTTAACACACTTTGGTAAGTTCTACTTCCTCATTTCTTCGTATCAGTGTATTCTAAGAACAGACTAGAAGAATCCTCTTGCTTAATGCTGAAGAGCAAATGAGGAAAACAGAATAACTCATCCTGAAAAGATATTTTTGAAAGATGAAAACTTGCATGTTAGATACTCAGTCCTACAGCATGAAAAATTAAGTTTGAGGAAATCACTGGAAGTAGGGAAAAAATCAAGATTTAAAACCCAGCAATTAAGCCCTGTTTACAGGGTGGGGTAAAGAGAAAAAGCCTAGAAGGATTGGCAATCAATGCTGACCCAGAGGACTGTGGTCCTTATTCAACACTTTTGTAATTCATGTCATTGGAAGACAGATGCTCTCCGTCAACCATCATAAAGAAGTTTGAAGATAGCGTTACTCTGCAAGAATCCCTATTGACAGACAAACCCTTGGACATCTGTCCTGAACTGATGAAATGAATCTAAAACCGTGTCAAAAGATCTCAAGCAGTAGAAGGTGCAAATTAAGATCCTAGAGTCCTCTCTGCTCTTTGAACAGATGACTACATGTCAGTGTATTACTTGGAACCACAACATTTCTTGCCTCTTCAAACAGTGTTAAAGTCCTCCTTAAAACCCAGAGTAGCATGAAGGCTCTTCCACTCTGGCCTAGATCTACAATGCAGCTCAGGATTTGAACAGGTAGATCTTTTCTTCTTGTGAGCAGAAAAGATCTTCTCCTACAATCATTTTTTGCAGCTGCTACACCATTCTTATTAGCTGCACTGCAATGAGATATTTTAATTTACTTTCTTCTCCAAAAAGAAGAATAGCATCAATTTCATGATCAGACTAAAACCTCAAAGTTGAGGTTTACCTGAAACCTAAAAGAAATCAAATCCAATCGGTCTAGCTCCTGCTAACACCTTGAAGCCAGAAGTCCACATTAGGAACTAGTGTCATCAAGGATTAAATAAGAAAATTGTTTGTTTCCTTATCCTTAATTTCAAAATAATTCAATGATCTGTATTTAATACTCACTGTGCAGCTATTACGAAGGGCTTCAAATTTACGCTGGATTTCATCTCTATGTGCCTAAAGGAGGTAAGAAGTTAATCATCAATTTTTCATACATTAGAATTCGAATCCAACAGCTGTTGCTAAACAAACTGCAGAACAATCTACCAGCAAGCAAAGTTTGGAAGGCAGATGCTGCAGGCTATGAAAGCACTCTGTAGTGGCAAAGAACTGATTAGCAAAAGTCACATCCTACTTAATCAAAATATACTTATGCTCCCAATTCTGAACTACTTTAGAAAAATGTACAAACTCAAGAACTGAATTATGTAAAAGGTTCCATCTGAAATGGTCATCAGAAGACATGTCGATTCCATATTAAGTTTGTACATTCTTGACATTTAAATTTGAGTTGGTTTTACTTCCATATCCAGATTGGTATTTCATATAAAATAAATACTGCATACAATTTAACGCTTGCAAAGAAAAACTATAATGAAGTATTATGCAAGCTATCCCAAACAGCTCTGCCAATCTACCTGAATCCTACCATAAAGTACCGTTTAGTCCTGAGCCTCTCTAAAAAGCAGTGATGAAACATAATAATCAATTCTTTGGAAGACAGCATCCAAAGTATGGAAAAGTGCAAAAACTTATTTTAAAGAGTTCAGTATTGCATGCACCATTTTACCTCCTAATTTACAAGCAAAGCATGACAAAGCAAAAGTTCTTGTTTCAGCCTCATGGCCTCTCTCAAAATTCATCAAACTGATTTAACAAGTGTCTAATGTCATATGCTATCTGAAAACTTAACAAATGAAAGGTTAGTGCACTAGCACATCCAGCCACCTTTCTTCATTCAGAACATTTTCCTTAGAGCCAAGAGACTAAACAGGAAAAACTGTTCAGCAGAAGTCAAATATGAGAGCTAAAAAGCTATCTTACCACAACAGGCAATGTGAAAAACAGAAGTGGTATATTAAAAAAAAAAACCCCACATAACAGAAATACTCCCAAGCCCACCAAACTGGACTATCTTACAACAGCTGGTCCAAAAGCACTACCATTTTGCCAAATTAACTGAAGCAATAACTGAGTAAACACAGGTCGTAAAAATTCATCTGTTTCACCGGTGGTGTAGGGTAAAGATATTAAGCACATCACCATCCCACTGGCAGCAATATTAGTTGTTATGCAAAGCTTTCAGCTGGGAGGGGACCGCCTCAGTTTTGAGCAAAAAAGAAACTGATGCCATGTTCTATTCAGTTTTTCTTAAGTCTTGATGTTGTTACTGTACTTTTCCAGTATGTAGCCACTTTAGAACAACTCTGAGTGAACAGTTCTCCCGTTCATCTACCCAAAGCATCAACATAATACAAACATCTATCTCAGCTGAGCCCACCATCCCTTCCGAAAAATAGCAATGGCAGAAATATTCAGAACAGTTCTTCGATCAAATGCCACTGGAGCAAGAGGATGCCCATTTTCAACACTTCAAAATAACTGGATTTGAAGGTCATTAAAGACTGCTACTCAGTGGGGGTTACCTGATAGCAGGTCATATACTTCTCCACTCTCTCCCCCCACAGCCCTGGGAATCTTTTATGATGGAAATATTTCTTAGAATCAAGCTGTTTGAAAGCATCTTTTTGTATTCAAAGGACAGCAAGCAGCAGCATATAATTTAGAATTCCATTTACTGGGGGGAGAAATTGAACGTTTTTTTTTTCCTTTATATCATTCACACACCTCACCAGAGACTGCAAGACACACGTGACAATTTTTAATGGAGTAAGCACTGGAATAAAATTATGAGCTAACAACACTATTTCCCTAGGAATTTGTTGTTTGGGTTTGGTTTTTTTTCCCCTGCATAAGTATCCTCAAAGCAGGGTAACTGATAGAAAAAAGAAAAAATAATCAAAACATTTATGATCCTGAAATACTTTCAAACTCATGAGGTATTTTTTAAATAAGTAAATCACAGAGTAAAACTCCTAACAATAACAATTTCATATGCAACTTTCATCTCACCACAAAAGTAATAATGCTCTTACAAACAATCAATCAGTTTTGGCAGCAATGAACCACTACTAGGGAGTATTCATATGGTTAAAGATAATAAGACAGACAAAATTTGACATTTTAGCCATTCCTGCCTCTATCAACACAAGGCATAATTCATATCCTCTTCTGAAAATTAAAAATTAAATAGTATAAATTCATTTAAATCTCCTTATGAAACATGCACCTACGTAATTTTATCTGTGTATACAGCTCGTAGTACAAATTTTAGGGCTCACCGTGAGAGCTTGAATCTCTTCCTCTGCCTCAGCTGTAGTCTCCTCTAGTTCAGTTTTGGCTTCGCGGAGCTGATTCTCCAGGGCTGTCCGTGCAGCCTGCAGCCCAGTAATTTGAGATTCCCTCTCCTGGAGTGTCAGCTGCAATTCTGTCAACTGCCTTTTGAGTTCCAGCTTTTGTTCTTCATGCTCTAGACCAACCTGACAAAAGAAAAAGTAGCATCCAAATATAAGTTACTAACAAAGAAAATATGGGCAATGTAATCTCATTTCAGACCTCACTTTAAGATGCCATTGCCATGTCTATCCCAAAAATCACATCTTGACAGATTGCTCAAGTCACTGAGAAGTCAAGGACGCAGCTTTGTCTACTACCTAAAAACTATGGTTTGCTTTGAAAAAGGTTAAAAGCAACCTGACATTTTGAAACAACAAGGGCACAAGAATAGTTCCAGCTGTGACTCAACTATCACATAACAACAAATGTTGATACAAAAAAGTTGAAGTAGTTTGTGATGAACTGTCTTCACTGAAATTGAGAATCTTTAAGAATCTTTATTTGAGAAACTTTAGGCATAAACATCAATACTAATCTTTACGTGTATGTAAATATTACATACATTTTGCAATTGACTTTCATATTTCATTTTCCCTTCAGATTCTTTTTAAAGAAACCAACCAGATCATCGTTTTAGGTTTATTTGAATGGCTTCTGTTGAAGGTTTTCTTGAGGCATACTCAGGGATAAACATGTCATTTCCAGAAATGGATAAGAAATGAACAAGCAGCAGAACAGATCTCAGTGCTCAAAATCAATTCCAAACCTTAGCACCTTCTTCAGGCTGTCTGCTATCCCAAGTGAATCTGTCTGTTGTGCTGTAGATGCGCGACAAGCCTGCCAGAAATCTTACACTGGTCCCAACCAACTTCCGGTCAAACAAGGACATGTGTTGGTCGTCCAACCCTCTTAGCTAAAGGCAAGATTTCAGTCTTAGCTGAAAATTAGTTGAGTGAGACTGGAGAAGGTAAAAGAAGATTTGAAGTGGATCCAAACTAGTTGATACAAAACTAAAAATGAAGCACAGCTCACAAATCTTTAAAAATGCATATTTTCATATTACTGTTAGGTTTCCTTTCCAGAAAACTTCTGACAAATGTGCATGAAGCAACAGGTCTCCTGCTTTCTTACAGCAATTCTGTTGTGTCCTTTTCTTTCTATTCTGTAGACTCTAAGGCTACGGTTAAGCTGGTCATTGTACATAGCTAAGCTTTTATTCTCTACCCCATAACCACCCTAGCTGGACAACATTATAAGGATATTGTACAAAAAAAACATAGATACGATTCTGAGAAAGCAAGATGATCTAAAAGATCAGATTCAGTTCATTCTAAGAATGATAAATCCTTAATACTTACATACTTACTTTTATCTCCTTTTAATAAGCATAATTTTTTTTAATTTTTTTTTTACTCCTAGAGGAAAAAAAGTACTGCTAGACCAAACTAAAATACCATTTTTTATGACACACAAAACTAAAACAACTAAATTCTAGTTCTCACTATAATGCTTAAAATGGGGTATATTCAAGTAAGTTTGTTTGGAGGGATTAAACCCAAGTTTTCACCTCTCGCAGCCTAGTCTCTAACTCCAGCAGGCGGTTCTTGTCAGTGTGATCTTGGTGACTCATCTTTTCCAATTGTTCTTCTAATTTTCGATTCTGGGCCTCTAACTTTCCAGCTTGTGTTTCCAAGTAGAACTTCTGTTGCCTGAGCTCTGAAATCATCTCTTCCTGGGCTTTCCTGACAGGAGAAAAGCACAAGTGACAAACCCAGAATGTCCTTAACATACGTCCTTTCACTGGGGTGAAGTAAGGAAGAATATACTACAAGTTTCCCATTAAGTAGAATAGTTAAGTTCATAGCTTAAATTCTACATCCTAACTGAAAAAAAAAAAGTCAACTCTCTATTCCTGTCTGCAAAAGATCCATGGACTAGTGTATTCATCAACATATGCCCAGAGCACTAAAATTCCATGTTTGCAAGTTGCACAGAAGAATTAGTCTTGTACACGGTAATCTCCAATATTTAACCTACAGTTCATTCTTCTCATTTCATCAGTTCCTTGTAACGTGTTTTTCTATACAGGAAAAATAAATTCTAAGAAAAGTTGCTTTCACACAATATATTTCCATGAGATAAGAGAAATCCTATGGTTTTTGGTTTGGGGGGTTATTGTGTTGTGGGTTGTTTTGTTGCCTTTTTTTTTTTTTTTAAGTTGTAATGGACCTAGAACTTGACCTACATTGAAGTGAAGCTTTGCTGTCTGTGATCAAACTCTTAATCTACAAAGCAAACAAAAATAATTACTTGTGCTCATAAGAATTTTGAGAGCTGGCAACAATTAATTATTACCATAAGAATTTGAAATGGATACCCTCATAAAAAAAAATAAAATAAAGGAAAAAAGATCTTCATACGTTATTTACAACTCCTGGAATCATTTTATCATGCATTGGAAAAGTCTGCCTCATAGTGTGCTTTCTACTTAGAAGTCTCACAAAGCTTTACATATATTAATGAATTAATATTTTAAGAAGTTCACTGTGAGATAAGCTGTTATTAATCCTATCCCAGAGAAATTATGTGGGTTGCCCAAGATCAAATAGGAAGACTTAACAAAACTAAAAATAGAACTTATATTTTCTGACTCGCATTTCTGTGCAATGCATGCAAAACCACCCTTTCAACCCTTCCTCTTTTTTTAATTTACCTCTACAGATTATTGCCAGCCAGAACTGTCAAATGCTGTTCTTTCACATCCTACTGTTTACTGGGCTATCTTCTCAGAAATCTGATAATCATTAGTTTCCTCAGATACTGAAGGAACAAAAGCTAGCAGAGTTGCCCTCTCCTCTGAAGGGTTTAATCACTAGTTCTTCTCTTCGAGCATGCTCAGATTAGCCGTAGCTTTCATGGATTCAAAATACAGTCCAGCAAAAGATTTATACATTTTCACCACCACAATTCACAAAATAAGCACAAATTCATTAGCCATCTGCATGCATAATAAAGCAATTTTCTCTTAAAATGTTAATTCTGTACTATCTTCTACCAATCCTGCAAAAGTACGTTACCTGACAATATGTCTCTCAATAATCTAAGTCATATGTTAAAACATTATTTTTTTGTTTGTTCTCTATGGATCTCCAGTCAAGTGTCCTGCTCTCAGAGGATGCATCTAGCTCAGCTAAATTCTTACACTCAGTTTAGCACCAATGACTGTGACACTAGACCTTGCATATGCTTCCCAGGTACACTTTGAGACAATACTTCTGTTTTATTTCAGACTGAAAGTAAGTTATGGCTTTTGCTGCCTCAACAAACTTCCTGGGTGATTAACTGGAGGTCATCTGGAGCATAAAGCAACACAATTAAATTTCTCATTTATTTCTGTGAATATTTTTGCCTGCTGAGGCTAAAATAACTTGCCAGATATTTGAAATACAACAAAAATTGGAGCCATTACATATCTGGAGGCATAATCACCACTGAAAAGGAAAAAAACCAAAGCAGCTTGTTGCCAAAATTTATCCTTGCTTGATTCCATTCAATGTTATAGGTGAATCTATCCAAGCACTTCCCACAGAGACACTACCTGACATTGCATCCAGCAACTGACAGACACTGAAAACCTTTCTGCAGACAGCCAAAGTTGATGAATCTCTTAACTCAGTAAGAGCATACACTACTTCAGCCCTACCTTGCAGGATATAGCAAATAATCCATGCTTTTTTCTATACTTGAAGTAGAATACCTTTAAATCATTTATGAAGGAAAAACATCATTATAAGGACAAGAAAACTCAGCTAAAATCCAAAGCAAAATAAAGTTCAGGCAGACAAAAAGATTTGACACTGAAGATTTCCTCTGTGTTTAATAAGAATTCACCACAAGAACAATTGCTGATTACACAGTGATTCAAGATAACATTAGATCTTGACCAGTAGTATAGCCCCAAAACACTGAACTGACTATTACACCGGTCATTGATGAGAACTCAAGTGAGGCTGAAGCCGAGAAGGCAACAGAGATATATGCAAGTGCTATCTGGGTTAGGAAGAAAACAAAATTAATTCAGGCAGCATGCTGAAGCTGAAGCTGGGGTATCTCCTACTTTGCATTACTTCTGCCCATTTCAGTAACAAAATATCTCACTCTTGCAATTGGCAATTGAAAAAAAATTAAGAAAAACTCTTGGCTTAAAAATCTAGTTTTCTTACTTGTCTTCTCACCCATCAGGGCAGGATGGAATGTTTGTGAAAGAAAGGTGTTTAATGTTTTCAATTCCAACGTTATGCAACTGTCACAGGAACCAAGGAAAATATAAATGTATTGGCAGTATGTATGTTCAAAAAAAGGAATATATGCTTCTCCAGAGGTATTTTAGACATTAAAATTATTAGTATTCATTTAACATGTTTGGTAACCCTGCACAAAGCACCAGCCTTAGGAAAGGCTCCAAAGTAAACATTGTAATACAAACCAATTTTCCTAGTCATATTTAAGGAAACACACAATACGCAATGAACCACAACTACTTGAAGAACAAGCGTATTTTTGCATCACTGAAAAACAAGCAGGGAGCACAGCAGACCTGAAAAAATAATCACTTTTACATTAAGAGAACAGATCTCACTAAGAATTGTTCAGTAGTGACTAGTATCATAGCAGTTGCTATACTTACATGTTCCTCTGGGTAAAAAGGCTGCTATTTGCTGCCAGTTTATTGGCCTCAGACAATTCCACTATTCTCTGCTCCAGTGACCTAATCTTTGAATCCATTGCATTGATCATCTGAAACAGAGCAATGTGCCTTTGAGACTGCACAATAGAAATAATTATAAAAACAATGTTTAAAAGTCTGAACTTTTTTCCAGAAACAAAAAGAAGTAAAAGAAAACCAACCAAATGGCCAAAAGAGCATCACAGATGCAATTACTGGAGCTATTTATAACTGCTTTCTATTGCTTTAATGTTAGGAGAAAGCAAGCATTATATTATCAATGCACAAAATGATGGGTACACAACAAGCTATGTGGCTACTTTTAAGGAAATATTCTTGAAGATACCTTGAATTAAAAAAACATGCCTTGTAAAATTAGTATTAATCAGTGGATTTCCTTCAAAACGGCTCAGCAACACTACAAAACCTCAAACAAGATTATCTTGCTTGAAATCAGAGTCTCAGAAAGCTACTCTTAAAAACGCTTTGTTCTCCAATTCTACTATACATACCGCCTTCTGTTCAGCCAGGACTTTACATTTCTCACGTGCTTCTTCTTCATGTCTTCTGAGCATATTCTCAAGTGCTTCCTTATCTGCAAGATCTTTCTTCATCTGATTTTCCAACACCTAAATGAAGACATTTCTTTTGTCTAAATTTTATCTGTTTCACTGGGCAAAGGGCAAGCAGAAAGAAAATCATCAAGAAAGATAGAATATTTTTAAAGCAATTGATCATATCTCAAGCAATATTAAAGCCAAGATGCAATTGCATGAAATCCAGGGAAGAGCAAACTCCAAAAAAGAGCACTCCCTCAGTTATCTCCAAAGACTGAATTTAATGATGGAATTCTATGAAGACATGGAGATACTGTACATTTTTTAAAATTATTATTTTAAGTCATACAAATTGTGTTCAAGATCTACTCCAGACTAATGCAACAGAAAACAGAAAAACTCTATACCCCAATATATATGGCAGTGGAAATAAGGAAGTGCACAACCTTTGGCTGCCCTACCAATATGGCTCACAAGCAATTTGTAAGTTCTGTAAGTATGCATGAGAAGACAACCGAGACCCCGTGAATTCTTCAAGTCGGAGACACCAAATGAAACAGCTAAGTAAAAGACTTTTTTGTGGCACGAATACCTGTCATTAGGAACAGGACTGAAGTAACTACATGTTACTTTTTTATAAAAACAAAAGCATGTTATGTATGTTGAGAACTTTAAATCAGTTGTTAAAGTGAAGGTCATTTCCTTCAAAGACAAGTTTTCAAAGGCACAGAGTCGGGACAACCACAGGATATTTTCTACTGTTCCAGTTACAAACGTCCCATGTCCTCTCTCATCCCTTTGAACCTCTTTCACCTGGCTTCCTGATTCTTCCTACTAAATCCTATATCGTATGTCCCTGTAATACATTGGCTCTCTTCCTTTTAATTCTTTTTCCAATCTCTTTCCACTTTTCCGGGTTTTATGTTACCACTTCCTCTTTCCCAACGTCTACCTCTGATTTTCCTGCTTTCTATCACCCTCCTCTCATTAGTGATTACCACATGCTCTGATCTGCCAGGAAACCTTCTTACTTCTCTTTTTTCCTCTATATTTCTCCCATAGAAATTTCTTCTCTCCTCTTAAATACTACATCCTCTCACATTTAAGCTGAAATGTAGAATTAAAGTCCTAGGTAATCGTACTAGATAAAGATTGCTGAAAACAGATTATGCTTAGTAGAAATAAAGATTCTTACAAAAGGCATTTACTGGCTGACGTACTGCAGGTTCTTTAGAAAAATCCTCAGCCAGTGCACACACTCCTATTTCCCAATTTGTTTTTCCTAATTTTAGATGGTGTCTATGATTCTATTTCTATACTGTTTGTTAAAGTCTTATGCTACTCTGAAAAAGACAAAAACAAAGTGGGTGGTTTCTGTGGCTTCTTGGCAGATGTTACAGCTCCAAGAAGATGGAATTTCAGAAACGCTCTAGTATTTGCTGAATTTAAAACTTGCAGGTGGGCTATGTAAATACTCATAGAAAATCACCAGTAGGAACTGAAAGCTTCTTCAGGATGTGAGATCCAATAGCATTAAGTAAGTATTATTGAGTCAGCAATAGTCAAATTACAATCAACAACTGCATTCCTATAGTTCTGACTTCAAATGCCACCTGTTTTAATGCAGTGCTAAAGACAGATGAGGTACAATCGCATGGACTAGAAGAAAAACTTATTCAGATTCCACTCTGCTCTCTGAACATTTCAGTAGTGGTAAGCAAGAAGGCAACTTATAAGACAAAGCAATTGGAGCCTAAAGGCAACTGTTTTTCCCTGAACTCATTCTATCTACAAAAGCTTGTAGGAAGATGATAAGAAGATATTTTTACTTTGAGTTTTTCCTCATAGAATTGTTCCTTCTGTTTCAGCTGCAGTTCCAGATGTTGTGCTGCAATCTGAGCCTCGCGATGCTTTTCTTCCAGCTCCTAAAAGCAGCAGAGATTCATATTCAGACACAAAGAAACAGTAAGCGCTGTGTGTATGCATTACACAGGTATCAAACATTCTATTCATTCTCTTTTTTAGGGCTTCACACCATAAAAATCCCAAAAGCAGGGCTGTCATAGTAAAAAAACATTATGAGAGCTGCACGTAATCAGTTTTAAGCTTTGCATATTGCTGCTGACCCATCTACCGTAGAGCAAATATACTGCTAAAGACAAAGATTTCTACTTCCACGGTAAGAATCTCCATTTCCCAGTAAAACATTTCCGAAGATGGGCCAAGGATGTTTTGTGAAAACAAGCAGTTATAAACACTTTATAGCTGCAGTGGCATCACAGGAAGTTCAGATCTATTTTTAACAAGATCTCTCACTTGTTTTCTCACAGAAGACCTCAATAATGGGGCACTGCTGTCCATGCTTTTCATTCTACATTCATAGACTGGGAATAGTATTTACTTTGCTATATTCCTCAGACAGATGTTGTCAGAATAACTATAAATTGCTTGGAAAATGAAAAGTGCAGGATGCAACATATATGGTAGAACATACCAGAATATTTTTAACCTCTTCACATCAGATAGTTTGAGCCATGTACAATAAGGACTTAAATGATTTTGTATCTCAGAAGTTAGCTATTTCTGCTGTCTGACTATATTATTCAGGTTATATCTATAATCACCTTTCAACAGGACACCTCGCAAGAGTTGAGCTTAGAACTTTATGCTCATTCATTGTCATATTTGCCATTCCAACAGTTTCCTTAGAACAAGAGTCAGATCCAGGTCTGTCATTCACTACCACTGGGTTGACTCTTGCATAGACAAGTTCAGGTTTTGGGATGCATCCAGGTCTCCTGTCTGCCTTCATTACTGCATAGCACAGAAAAATTTCCCGATATTGAAAACATACAAAGACTTTTTGCTCCAGTAATTGCGATAGACCTCTTTTTCCAGAAGTGAGAATCAAAGAGGAGGTTCACCAAAAGTAGGTCATCTACAGTGCCTAGTACCCGACACTTCTGCAAGGAATGGAGATTGCTGCTTTTTGCAATTGAAATATGTCTCCCAGCAACAAGAGGGACAACTCACCTCCCCCAGAAGCCCACACGTTTTGGGTCCTGGCAGAGAATCAGACAACCAGATCAGCAGCAGCTTCAAAGCTATCAGCATCAGACTGCTCATACTGTAGCAGAAGCTTCACCAGTTTCTGCAGTGGCATTTAACAGCCAGTGTGGGCTTAAAAAGGTAATCTCTTACCATTCCAGTTCTCGCTTACTATTCTCTATGTAGTGCTAACTTTGTTATTAGCTTCATGGCAATGATCTACACTTTCAAGCAGTAATAAGTATCTTCTCTAACTTGTTTCTTGCTACTTCTTATTCAATTCTCTACAGGCAGATCAGCAGGTACTTCTCAGGTACTGCTAGATGAGCGTACATGAAACTAATGCTGTTGTTCAACAATTTCCACCTTATTCTATGCAATCCTGTATCTTCAGCTCTCTTCCTACCTTTCTATACTTTCTGTACCAGGAAAAGTCAGAAAGTGTTTGAAGAGATCAACTTGAGAGAAGGAACAGGATGGAAGTAGAGAAAAAAGAAAACTTTACCCCATGGTCCCAGATCAGAGCTGCAAGGGACTAGGAAAGACGCTGTAGTATTATTTCTTCAATGCCTGTTTGACTTATTTTATAAAGTTACTTTCATGTGTCTCCAACATTCTGTCAGAACTACATGGAAACTATCTATAAAAAGAGCTAAACGCATCCCATGGTATAAAACAATTAGTTGGTATTTCTGCCTTCCCTTCCAGTTTTCCCTCCACCAAGAACGTAATCAAAACCAATGAACAATCCCCAAACATACACAAGAGGCTTATGAAACAATTTGAAGTTTTACACTATATCTAAACAGAAAGTTGGCTCTGTGCCCAGCAAAAACCATAGTCTCCCACTTCCCATGCACTCAGGTTATCAAAACAATTTGTAAGAAAAAGCACTACTAAAGACCAGATTCTACCTTTTCTTGAGAGCGCTCAGGCATTCTGATGCTAAAGTCTACATATGCAGCTATTACCCAGAACAAGTATGGGTCATCTGTTGACTCCAAATACTGTTATTTGTACATTTCCATGGCCTTCCTCAGGTGTGTCTATGCTCAGGATTGCTACCAATAAAATGTAATCTTTTTTTCCTTGTCATATTGGCAACACAGAAAGAGAGCTCATGAGAAACACAAAATTAATTTCATTATTCCACTATAAAATTATGCTTCCTGTCCCAGGGAAGTAAAAGTATTAGAAACACCCTCTGCTTGGTTCACTGTAGACATACCAACTTGCTCTAAAGATTTAATAGGTTTCACAAGGAAAGAAATTGCCAGCAGAGAAGGTATGTGGGTGAAAATGGATTCCTGACAAATATTATCTTTGGAGACAAACAGTTTAGATGACTAATTTCTCTCTGCTTCAAAATGTAAGCATTTGAAGTATATCTGACCTCTAAATTCCTTTGCAATTTAGTTTAAAAGCTAGATATCAATGTTTTTATTGCTGCAGTATCCTGTCCTGAGAATGTTTTACTTCTGAAACAATCATTAGGTAATTAATTTAAATATTACTAAGTTGACTTAAAAGTGCTCCCACAGAGATAACTAGAATTTTAAAGCAGTATTAAAGACTAAATGTATAGGGTGAGTTTGTAACTAAAGGTGCAAATAGAATTTGGGTGCTTAAGCTTTCTCCAGTATGACTGGCACAAGAAACAAATCCCTTTACACAACAATTTCCACCTTATTCAATGCAATTCTATGTCTTCCGTTCCTTTCCTACCCCTTTCTTACAAACTCTTACCCTTTATTTTTCATTTTCACCTCTGCTCACCAGAATTTTTTCTGCCATCTGTTGAATCTGTTGAGATTTAGTTTGAATATCTTCCTTTAGACGGTTTTCTCTTCGTTCCACAGTCTCTAACCTCTTCACTTGATTCTCCAGAGAATGGCGCCGTTCCTGTAGAGCAATTATTAACTGCCATTTAGGCTAACCAACTCCGCATTGTCACAAAGCAATGAGTAGTTTCTAGAAAAAGTCAGCTGAAGCAGTCAATATATGGTTGTCTTTTATATTTGAAATCCTCATCAGGCTTCAAATCCCTTATGCAAACCAAATGTCCTTATTGACTCCTCACTGAAAATAAAAGGCCTCTCAGTTTTCTTCAAATAAATATATGCTTTTTAATTAAAAATGGATTAACATGTAACATCACTTTCCCATGACTAGTTTTGGCAGGAATACAGGCTGTTCACAGTCGTCCAGATGAGGGTTCCTAAACTGAGACACATCCCAATAACTAATTAACTCCAGATAAGACATTCTCTACTCACCTCCGCTTCAAGCAATTTCTTCTTCATGCTTTCATTAGAATCTTCCCGATTCTGCAGTTTCTCTAGCTCCTTCTCAGCTCTCTCCTTTGCTTGACGGATATTCTGAAGAAGTTCAGTTGCCTCTGAGCTAGCTTTCACAGCCTAAAGGTCCAAAGGCGGGGGGGGGCAGGTATTATAAGAAAAACACACACACAAAAAAACCTTGGTATGTGAAAAGTTCATAAATTCGAGATGGTCAACATTCTGAATAAAATTGCTACAGAACTTTGGCCTAGCAGTCTAAAATTAAGACCTACAACCATGTGCAGGAACCCAAATTCTAACTTCTGTTACATAATTCTTTTCTGTTTCACAAAAAAATGTAAATCCAGGAGATCTACGTGTTTGTCTTGCTGTACTGCAAGTTTCTAATTGTCTCTGTGTACTGAAAGTAAAGCCTACCCCCAAGTTCAGCTCAAGTTCTTCGAAAGAACCCACAAAATACTCTTACTAAAACACTAAGAGAATAACTTGTTGGCCTACAGATAATTCCTTAGAATTAATGAAAGGAGAAAAGGGGAGGGGGGATTAAAACAGGACTATTTTGAAATATTAGAAGAGCTATTTCTACATAGTTTTGGCCTCCTATTAATATTCTAAAACACTAACCCTTGAAACAGTCCTCTCTTGGCAGGTGCCAAGTTTGAAAAGCTCTCTCAGTGGATTATTATGACAACCACTTTCTTTTCTGCGGAAAGATCCCAATAAAAGAAGTTCTACTGTTCTTATAGCACCTGCTTAAGTGACTGATCACAACTGCAAACATTAGGTATTATGTACTTCCTTCAGCTTACATTGCTAAGGTTTTTTAATTCTGTTGTGAATCCTTATCATTCAACATTTTTACTGTGAATAACTGAATTGGAAAGTGATTTTGTAATTAAAACAGAGTATACTGGGAGACTAAACCAAATCCAACATGTATTTCACTAGTGAACTAAAAACATCTGAATCCTGTCTTCAGAAGCTAGGGACAAATGCACTGCATACAGCATACCCAAACTGGCCTTTTAAATTAGAATTGCTCTACACTACTCCAGTTCTGACTCAGCTTCATTTGTAAAAATAAACACTGCTGACATGTCTCAAGAGCTGAAAGCATATTGAGAACACCAATGATTTCAGATACCAGTTCCCACACCCTTTTCCTTATCATCCCCCATGCTATGACTAATTCTATTTTTGAGGATAAAACAAAGTGCATCCCTCCTCTGCATTAAGGTTTCACTGGAAAATCTTGTGGAAAATTCACTTTGACCACGCAGACATTACCTTTGTCAGCTTTTCCTGCAGCTCCTGGATTTTGGCCTGCTGCTCTGTATTGATCTACAGTTAAATAAAAAGATGGGGAAAAGAGTGTCATAAAACCAAAAAGGAAAAAATACTCTCTGCTTATGATACTGTATTTATTTCAATTCACTTGCCAAAACTCTTTGTTTCTCCCTGTAAATTCCAACACACCAAAATGCTCCTTGGCAAATCTACTCCCATTTTACTAACTTCTTCGATTTCATATTTTGTTCACCAAATAGATTGGTCAGTGTGAGAATACTCAGAATTCTTTCTATTTTTCATTCATTATTCTTTATTTATAAAGAAAACCCTTATGTATCACTAACCTAACTCCAAACTCAGATTACACATAATGGCTTGTCTTTGCCCAGCTTCCAAACACATTCATTAAGAACAGGATACCCAGACACAGCTTTACATCAAATCAGAAAGAACAGTGAATCACACCAAGAAAAAGATTTAAAAAATAAAAATTAAAATTATAAAATAGGGAGGGATGTGAGGCTGTGCATGCCATTGACCAGCCAAAGACACTCTTGGTTTTTGTGCATAATATGAAAGACCCAGGAAGCAAACTCCAGGACACTGAAGTAACATACCTTCTCCAATTTGGAATACAACTCTCCTGCTTCATTTTTTCCTTGATCTTTAACCTGTAACTTAAATATAGAATATATAAAAGTCTCAGCAAAAGTTGTAGTACAGTGGTCTTCTATCCAGTCATCAACTAATGCAATTAAAACACAAGCATTTACACAAAGTGTAAATTACATTATTTCAAGCATAAAATTGAAAGACATTCTGTATTCATTGTATAAACTATGCTAATCTTTAGAGGACACACACACACACACACAACTTCCATGTGTGTCTAAAACAGAACTAGAAATTCAAGCAAGCATCAGCCCCCTCCCCCATGAAGCCTAAACTACCTTTTGCAATTTGTTGTGACATTCAGTAGCTTTACGTTTGAATTCTTCAGCTGCCAGCCGGGACTCTCTCAACTCCGATTCATAAAGATCACTACGCCTGCGAGCTGAAATAAGATCCTCTTCTAATTGATTCATCATCAACCTCATTTCTTCTACTTGAGCTTGATATTCCTGTAGTTGTGGTGGAAGGGAAGGAAAAGGTATTACATTTTAGAGGCAACAGGGGAAATATGTGGAGCAGCAGATCCCAGAATATTGATTGCAGGCAAGAGGTCCATTTAAAAATATGTGGAAGAGAAGTAAAGTACAAAATAAAACAATAAGAGCTAAATAAAATAACATATCTATGGTGTTCTGGTTTAAGTCTTGCCATTTTCAAGTCAATACCTTATAAAGTCAAAACACTGACCTTTTGAGAGTGGCTTCACTGCAGAAATACATACAAACATCTACACACAAATGATAAATATATTTACATTTCTAACTTCTGAAACAGAAACGTGCCTTTGAGTTGATGTCTCTACTAAATGCCAATATGCTCCCTCAACATGCATCCCTGATAACATGACAATTATCACAGATCTGCACAGCTTGGGAAAAGGGAAGAAGGAGAAGCAGAGGGGTAGCATACTGTGGCTTCTAGCTGTCAGTTATTTTCTCTTGACAGAGTTAAAAAGTATCATATTGCTCCATATGGGAGACAACCTAAAATCAAACATTAACTTAGAAAAACTGTCTAAAAATCACATTGCCCATAGAAGATATTTGCCTATGTAGGCAGAAATAACGATTCCCCATGCAGGACACTACACAGCATTTGGATGGGGAAGGTCGGAGAAGAAAAGAACATCTGAATTGACTATCTCAATGAGACTGGGTACTCAAACTGAGATTAGCTTGTGAGATTGCTTCTCGTACCTTCACTGGAAAAAAAGAATTTGATTATGTTTATTTAGCATTTACTAAGTCCCATAAGTATACATTTTATAAAATTACTCTAAACAAGAACAAAAACCCAAACAAAAACCAAAACCAAAGTACTTTTTATGAACCTGAGAACAAGTAGAAAACATGTACATCAAGAGCTAGGCAAAAATATTATGAAGGACTGACAGTGGGGGAGTCTCTCTTTCTTTCCATTTTAATATCTTATAATATGCCTGACTACCTCCATATTCAAAAGAGTAACTGTCTCATGACAAAATCAGGTTTGTCATCACTCCTTCCAGACACCCAGCTGTCTTTACTTAGACAAGTGATTGCATGAACACTGACCCTAATGTCAGCATGTGATTCTCTAGCAACATGGAGAGCTTATGCAGATATTTAAAGAAGCTGGGCCTTTAACAGATCGCTTTACTATCCATTACGAGCAGCATGGCAGAATGGCTCTTTGGTTTGTAATCTCCAGATTGGTTCTTCAGTTTGTAAGGCAGACAGGGGACCTAGTCTTGCCTGTTAGTCCTTCCATGGATGATCTTATTTTCTTGCTGGAAAGAATTAAAGCCTTTTTACGATAACTGAGCATACGTTAACTCAAATATTCATTTCATACGAATACATTTGTGAATAAAAAAGGCAGAATGGTTTCAAGGAATACATGTTCTGCTCAGAAATCATAATTTGTTAAGACTTTCTAAAATACCCAGCTTTTATATAAGCAAACACTTGACCAAAGAATTACAGGTATGACTACAGTTGCCACTGTGAAAATGAGTGTTTGGGAAGGGAGGAGAACAGGGAGGGAGAAAAGGAAGAAGAGGAAGCAATTAGTAATATTTCAGTTTTTCTTGTTTCTTCACGTTTTCAAGACTATCTTCGAATAAATCTCACGGTCAGGGCAGAGGAACAGGCCACATCACTCAAGGCGACACAGAACAATACTTCTTGCATATGCACTGCTCATACTTTAAAAACTATCAAAATGTACTTAAGTGCGTATTAATGGACAGGTAAAGCTCAGGGCATATACCTGAAGCAAATCATATCAGGGTAGCTACATACAAATGAGTGGGCCTTTCAAAAAATATAGATTCTGATTTGTTGCAAGTTCATCCATTCATATGGGTCTCCATCAAGTAATGACCAGAACACGGGTTTATTTAAAAAACACAAAAAACAAAACCAAAAACAAAACCCAACAAGCACACACCCTAAACAAACAAAAAAAACACAAACCCATCACACTCTTCTATTCAAGTACCTGGGGTTAAGTTGAACCTACAGTCTTGCCCTGAAAATACCAAATGCCTAATTATCAGATTTTGAAGATTCTGATTTGCTGTCAATTTCACTTGTTCCTCTCAAGCTTCAGGTTTTCAACAGCAAAGCTCTAAGGGGCTCTTCCATCTCACCTCCCAGTTCCCTCTGACTTAAAAATAATGATCCAAGTGTTTAATAGCTAAAGTCCACCTGCTGGTATGAGTCAGCAAAAACATCTCTGCATATTTTGTTGTGGTGTTCTTGCACATAGGTTTCAGGTGGCTCAGAAGACCACCTCAGATGTGAAAGTCTGCAGGACATTACAGATTCATTTGTTGACCTAAGCAGCATTTTCATGTCATCATGAATCTTCACAAGCCAAATTAAGAGATTCTAGGTCAAAATATTTGATTAAAAATTACCTGCATTATTTTTCCTCTGTTACGTGTATACATACTGCCTAAGAATCTATTGATATTTATCATCACCCAAAATGTTCCACATTTCAGTATTTAAAACAACTTTGCTAACAAAGCACCAGAACACAGAGTAATGAGTTTTAGATCCCCTGTATTACATAAAACAACCATCCAGAAGAAAGCTGTAGAAGTCTATGGAGGCCTGCTACATCCCAAGGGTTGTTTTTGCATTTCATTACTTTTTACGTAAGAGCTGTTTATGTCTGGAGATTTATTACCAAGGTTTCTGGGCCTCCTTGTCTCAAACACTACGGAATTAGTCAATTAATGTTTGTAAAGTGCTTTGAAGATGAAAAACAACAGAAAATTGCAAAGAATTGTTTGAACGTCATAGCAAATTTCAATTTCTTTTTCTTAACACAATATGTTGCTATTAATTCATAAAACTGAATGGGTTCTGTCTTGTAGACCATTTTAAGTCCTAAAAATGTCCACATTTGTCACCATATTTTCATTTAATATTGACTTTTTTTTCCTTATGAACAATTGTGTGGATTAATGAATTTTCAACATTCTTCTAGTGGAAAAAAAATATGAACATCTACTTTGCAAATAGATTAAATTAGCAAAAGAACAGGCAACACAGATTCTATTTTGAAAGACTATTAAGCATTTAAAATAGTCAGATAAGAAAGAAGAAAAAAAAACAACACAAAATTAAGGCTAGCTCAGTTCTCTTTCAAGTGAAGATTCATTAACTTGTTGTGAAATTTGTATAGCTTGACCATTTAAAATGCATAGTTCTTTTCTAATGCAGCATATTGCTGAAGCACTGCCACTTTCTCCTAAGCTGGTTATATAGACAAAGTACTTTCAGGACTAGGAAAAGAAAAACTTGGAAGTTTTGAGTTTGTGCTTACTTGCAATACACACAAAAGTGCAATTTTGTTGCTTACCATTTTGTTTAAGAAACCATGTGAAAACACACAGATTGGGAGTCATCACAGCCTACCAACATAAAACGTAATCCTGGCAACACAGCTAGAATATGCCAAGAATATCTATTTGCAGATAGCCACTCTGCTCCCCGAAGAAGCAGGTATACCTGTTCTTTGATCTCTTGCAGTTTTCTGCTTTGCTCTCTGATATCATGAAGTAGTTGTAGTGCCTTATCATCTTCCTGAGACACCTCCATCCGTGCCTGCTCCAGGCTTCGCTTTAAGCTCTGCAGAAAGCAAAATGTTCAATACATAGTCTTTGGTTTTTCAGATGGCTGTATAATAAAGACCTTTAGCTATACAAATGCCTTCTTGACTGCAGTGAGGCATCAAAAAAATCCAGGCACCAATGATGGAACCCTAAAGAAATTCATGGCCAGTGCTGCTTCTATCTGGATAGAAGCAGCCCATTTTACAAACACTGTTTACTACACTTAAATCTTAGTTCAAATCTCTACTTCCTCACATTAGGTTTAGAGACAAAAAACGAACAGAGATCACAAAAGGCATCCATTATTGACAGCATTTATGTATATTTTATCTAGCACTATTAATTCACAACGTAGATACAATCCTTCAACTTCATGTTACTCACAAGCTTATTCATTTTTCTCATTGCTGTTAAGTGAGTTAAATCCTTTAATCATCATGAAACTTCTACAAAGAACAGAAGAGCTGCTTCTGTATCTCACCACATACCTTACCTGCAAATTTTGACAGACCAGTGGTCCTCCTATCAACTGTGTATTATTCTTCAACAGAAAGATACAAACTGAATTTTATTTATTTACCTAGTAGCATTTGGTATAGGAAAATCACTCAGCCCCATTTTAAGATATGCTTCCCAACAAAAAAACCCATCAGAAATGCTTTTCAATTCTCTGAAACAGAGTATTATTTGGATTTTTTTTCCTGGTACAAGAGAGGAAACAGACTATTATATCCAACTGAAAATACAGAGACTATTAACTAGAATGAAAATATCCTCACTGGAATCTTGCCAGGACAACTGGGCATACATTCCAGCTCCCATGAAAAATGCCAAATGATCTTTGAAGACATGGTTTTACGGCCTCATTTTTATATTCTACCTGAAAAATAGCATCTGTCCTAGCATCATCCCTGTCATTATGCTGGGGAACTGGATCAGTCTGAACTCAGAATACCACAGATGGGGGAAACACCATTGCTTCCTAATCCTCTTATTTGTCCTCGAAGATTTCTGTCTAGGTACTGACTAGGCCCCATCCTCTTATGGCTAAGAAATCTGCAAGAAGTTAAACCCAAGCATGTTCTAGCACAACCAGTAAGACAAGCATCACAAATAGTTTCAGCAAGACCAGGACAGTAGTTATTCCTGTATGTTCTAAGCACATGACCATGAAACAAAGTTTGATTGAAACTATCAAGCAAGCCTCTGCAAAAAATTCAGGGTTCCATGTTCAACAGATATCCTCTCACATATTATTTTCTCTCCATCAAGTACCCCACTGAAACCATGATGGAAGAGAAAGGCAAAGACCACCAGATTTCAGGCCTTCAGAGCTGAAAGGACTGGTCTAAGGGCTCACACTGCATTCTGTGATATAGGTGGCCAGGTCCTGCTCCAGGAGGGATCGCTGGGTCTCAGAGGCTTTCAGTTCCACCTCCTTTTGGCTAAGTACAGCCTCCACCTCTGACACTCTCCGGTGCAACCGCGTCATTTCCTGCTCCATCTGCAATAAATATCAAGAGGTTATAAAGGGTGCTTCAAAAGCTTTGTTAACTGCTACTTTCAGAGCTCTGTAAGGAATTTGTCTCCAAGAGACTTCTAGCTATGTTTCTCCAAATGGTGTTTAAATTCCGATACCATTGTCTCTGCTCCAGGAACGCACAGTTCTTCTTAAGGACAAGTAGTAAGTCTAAGTCACCCCATTCATTCAAGCTGCTTGTTCATATTCAGTCATTCTTCGAACCCCAGTTAGCAAAGAAGATACAATCATTTTTCACCTGACTTGCAGAGATGGGTTACTTTAACCTTATCCCAAATCCATGCTGGACCAGAAGATGGTTTCCCCCCATCTCCTTGTCAGGAGCAAATGGTCAAATCCAGAACAGAGCAGGAAGAAAAGTAATTGAACTCTCATAAAAGTCTCAAACAAGCAGTAAGTTTTAAAAGACTCCACCGGGTTCCCTTTATTGGAGCACAGCAACTGTTACAAGATGTTCACTGTAACCAGTGACGTGACAACAGTTATGTAAGTAGAAGCTGATGAGTTAGGAAGAGAACCTCAGAACAGTACTGCTGTAATTGTGCGTATGATGAAGAGGCACGGCCTGCAGGAAGAAGCAGTCGTCTGTGTCACGCTGAGAAAAGGACTGTTTAAAATCCAGAGCCGCTTCTTGTTAAGATAAAAGTATCTAGAGCAACAGCATGGCCTAAATTCATCTCCCTTTGTATTGGACAGGAAGCCACCTCACTGAAGGAAAAGCACTTTGCCCACCACGAGTCTGGATGATCAGCAGCATCTGACAGATCCCTGGACATACAGTGGTTGCAGATTCCTGGAGCAATGGAGATGGCCAATCGCATAAATAAATACCTTGTGACACTTGTCCTGAGCGTCTTGGAGTTCTTTGCTCTTGAGAAGTAGTTTCTTTTCCATGGAGCTGACCTTGGCTGGAGACTCCACACTTGAAAAAACAGATCTAAAAGAGCAAAGCCAAACAGCACATGAATATAGGAAAAAGATACAGAAATCTGCATTTATGCAGCCTTGGTAAAGTCATTGGGTACTTACTTATACCAGGATAAAAGAAAAGGGCAGCAATCACAGTCTAACAGCCATCATTTCAGATCAAGCATACCATAAAACCTGATGACAGTACATCATTATTAAATAATCCATGTGTAGGTCTAGTTACGGTATTTATATTTTCCATCAGTGACTTCTGTGTCAGAGTGCAAAACAATAAATCACAGCAACACATTCACATAACTTGTACGGATTTATAAATGTAACAAAAACAAAGCATAAAGTCAATATAACCATTTGGAAAGATAACAGATTTTCAGATAATTGCTTTTTATTTTGTACTTCATTTTTAAAAAGGTTTTAAAATTATCATCAAAGTACAAAAGCCCTAAAAACTTTAACATGTCATAATTTGCACCACAGGAAGAAGAATTTAACATCCTTAGCTACCTTCTGTGAATCAAAATTGAACTGAAACTTTCCTAACCCAATTCATATGATCCCTACAAACTCAATCAATATCAATATGATTAGTCACACTGCAGAACTTCAGAGTTCCACTTATAAGTAATTTTTTTCATGAGACACAACTTAACTGTACTATTTCAAACAATTTGACTCCAGAAACCTGAGGGAAATATTTACATGTTCTTAAGCCTTCTGTCTAATTGGGATTCAACATTTAAGAAGTTTACCATTTCTGTTAGTCTAAATTCTTTCTGGAAAAGGATGGGAAGTCACTCAATGTCTTGGAGCATATTTTTAGTGCTTTGCAGTCTTAAATATGTAATTTTCAACCAAAAAATTAAGTACACACATCAAAACATAATTTTAAAAATCACATTCTCCCTCACATAAAATGATTCAAATTAGATATTTAAGCAGTTAGTGATGGAACCAGTGTTAAGTGATAGATGAAAACACAGAAGTACAATGAAGGTGCTAATAAAAGATCATACAGTCTGCCCACACATTGCTTTCTGCTTCTCCTGGCCACAGTTTGGTATGCAGCCAGTTATCCCCATGGAGAGAAATGAGCTTTGAGCAGCTCTCTGCATATAGCCATACACCCACACACAGCAGCACAGTCTCTTCTTAACACCAAGAAAAGTTTGATTCCATCACCACCATTTTCTGAGAAAAATCTACTCTGTAATCCAAATAGATGTGCAGGATAGTCACAAAAAAAGACACATGGATTTTTATGAAAATGCTGCAGCATAACTGTATCAAAACAGATCTTCAGTACCACCACCTTAAGCAGTCATTAAGAAACACTGTTTTGATACTAGCAAACAAACATAGCGAAATTTACCAATTCTGCCTTGAAAGGTCAAATATTAATATTTCTTCAGAAACCTGATGTGGAAAAACTTAGAAGAAAGAATCCTGCACATCAACAATACAGATATGATCAGGACTTAATAAAAAACAAATGTTAAAAGTGAATGCTTTTGTAAAGCATTCCTTTAGTCCTAGTCCAATCCATCCGACCCATCAGATTACCATATTTAAAAATCAATTTATAAAGCATGTCTATACTCCTACAGAGAAAAGGCAACCATCTGAGAAAGATGCATATTAAATCCCATAACAGCTGGGTGTACAAACAAGGCTAAAAATGAATAGTTGAGAAAAGCAGTCTAAAAATACAAATTAAAGCTCACATTAACTAAAAAAGACACTAAGGAATCTGCTTTAAAATCTTAATCAAATTTATGTAAATAGCTGCAAATGTGTACTAAGACAAGTCTGAAAATCTTTTTATAATAAAAATATAGCTTTACAGCTCTGAACTGTACTGGGTAAAGTAATATTTATTTATTTTTTAAATTATAGTTTCAACATTAGCCATCACCTTTTTACTTTTGTTCTTTTCAAATCTGAGACACTACCTAAGAAAACTCTAGCCAGTTTTCACAGACCTGGTTTTATTTTCTACTTCTATTTCACCTCCCTAAAGGGGCTAATTTTATTTGTTATTTCTGCTTATTTATTTTATTTGCTAATAAAAGAATCAGAGCCTAATATTACAGGCACCATTTTGCATTTCAAAAATTTCTCCTAGCAAGCCAGATTAAAGCATCCATATGCACTGCAAACACAGGAAGTAAAAGGACAGATTCAGGCAAGAAGATACAGAACTCTGCAGAGACACGTTGTTCAGCCAGGAGCTATGGGATGGGGTAGAGCACAGGAGACTTGCATTGACCGAAGTTTGAATTTCATTCAAGTGACTGTAGAGGGAGCTGCTCCTCAGGGTTGGTGCCGGTTTTGTGAGGAAAGAGAAGGCTACAAACTAGAACCACAATCTTTCTTCCTCATCCCCGTGCAAAGGGAGGAAGAAATTCCTTAAAATATATGTCCTGGTGACACGACGATTTTCTTGTCAGAGAAACAGTACATCTTATCTCCAAGTGAAGCTGACTTCAGTCAGCACTGGACACACAGTTTTTAACAGACATCCTTTCCCAGTAATTCTTTCCTGGGTACAAATTATATTAGAACAACTTCATGAGCATCCACACAACCTTCAAAGTATCAAAAAGGGGGCAGAGAGAGGAAATCAAGAGAAATGGAATACTGACTAATCTAATAAGCTTTGTCAGGGTGATATAAGCTCTCAACACAGCATGACAAGGTGGAAAATACCCACATTGCTGGGGCACTTAGATTCTTCCTCAGTCAGCATCATCTCAGAAATTAAACACATACAATCCAACATCAAAAGCTATGATACAAAGCTATCATTCAGGTTGGTACCATCTCAGAATATTTCATTTAATTAACTGCTACATCTGGATCAATTCTTTTAGCACAACAGAGCAGTTTCTACTGTTTCCTCTGAAGTGTGAAAAAAAGATTAACAAAAGGTAACCAGCATACATCAACAAGAAAATTGCAATAAAATATTTTTTTAAAAAAAGTCAAGTCTATAGCACCAAGTGCCGATAGCACTAGCTGTGCCAATTTACTTTCAAAAGAAGCACTGCCTGCATGACTAAAAAACAAGTTAACTTACAGCTGACTATCTAGTGATTTCACAGCTAGATCAGCAACAGCCTCAACCAGCAGAACTATCTGGTGCTAGTTGTGTAAAAGCTTCTCTCACCATACTAAGACTGGAGGAAGAAGAAAAAAGTATTAGTACAGGAAAAGCTATAAGATGATTCTGGGGTATCAAACTCATATCTCAACCTCTCTTGCGCATCATACCTCATACCTTCCTTTGTTCTTTTATGCCACTCTCAAACCCCCAACTCACCTGTGCTTCTTCCTTCTCACAATTGACACCATCTGTCCTAATCCTGGCCCCCACACAACATGCCTATAATCTCAACCCCCGTCCCTCATGCTCTATTCTTTTTAGCATTATACTCATCTGTACCTTCCGCCCCCTCGTAAATGCTTGCTCAGGCCTAAAAAAAACCCAACCAAAAACAAACAGTGATACCATCAATCTGTGAATAGAGCTAGCTGAAGCAAAGCATATTTTTGGTATGCTCATCCTGTGCTTCCTCTTTAATCTATCTTTGGTGAAAGAGTTTACCAGAACCTGACAAACTGTTGGAAGAAATCAGTAGTCCTTCTTTTTGGATGAATGGCCCATTTTAACTCTCAGTATTTTATAATGACAATCACGGATCCATATCAAATTTTAAAATTATTTAAAAAAAAAAAATCTTTAAAAATACCACTTCTTAGGAACTTGCAGAAAAGATTTGGACCATCTACTGAAGCCTCACAGACCACAATTCAAGAATTATTAGGATTACATTTATTATAGTCTGATAGATAATTTAAAAAAAAAAACCAAAAAACCTATATCAGCAACTGAGATTAGGTACTAGTCCCACTGTCAGCTTTGCCTATGACTAGATCTCTAGGTTCTGGTTTAGCACGTATTTTGTATTAACATAAGTTTTGTATCGTAAGTAGTCAGGCCCCTTTAGCTCCTTACTCCAGACTAAGAGAGGAAAGAGGCAGGCAGAAATATACAACATGAACTATTTTTTTAATTAGGAATTTATTTTTTTTATTAGGTATTTTGGTATATTTTATTAGGTATTTATTTTTATTAGGTATTTTAGTATATTTGGTTAGCCCTGGATTTATAATTTATTTATCTTATGCTTTAGGGCTTCTGCTAGTCACCTGCAAAGGACAAGAACGATTTTTTTTCACCACTTGATGCATATTTCTGGCCTCCAAGGGTTTTTCTCACTTGTTCTAAGCACTGGAGAACAGCCATAGTTAGGGACAAGATGTAAGGTGGGGCTGGCTTTTAATGGAATTAAACTCTCGGTTGCCTGTTACCTTGTCACAGTCACACACTCGCAGCCAAACCAGCAGCCAGATTTGCAGTCAGACAGGCATTTCTCCCCCCATATCAAGAATGCAGAGGCCGTAACAGGAGAAGGAGTTAGCTGGTCCTTCTCTGTAGCCTGATCCTAGTTCTTAGAATCACATAGGACATTTATTTAACAAACACCTTGCTAGTACAGGAACCTATGACAGAAGCAATGCCCTTGATTTCTCCTGATTGCTTCCTATGATGCATTATTGTCACGCCTTTTGCTCTTTTATTAAATCTTACATTTGTTATAGGGTCACAAATTCTTCTCAATACTCATGGTATGTGGCAACATACAGGACATTTTAATTCAGTGGACCCTTCTAAACCACACACTGACTATATAATTTCCAGCAACAGGTCTAAGTGACTTAGGTGAACCCTTCTAACCCTGAGTGGTTGGGAGAAAGATGAGAATGGAAAAGAGAACTTCCTTCATACTTCTGTCCTTTTATTATTTTTTTTAACTAGCTTTTCTCTGAAGTATTTGAAATTCTTAGCTCAGTTATGGCTTCTTACTGTCCAGTGAACAAGGGCAAGGATATAACCCTAAACTCATATCTTGACAGCCCTCAAATTAAAAGCAATGAAAGTTTCAAGGACCTTGTTAATGGCACTCTGCAGTTGCCTGGCCTAACTGTGAGCAGCACTAGAGGCATTAGAGCTATCATGCTGCAGACACAGGAAAACAGATCTGCATCACTTAGCAACCATAAGGGTTAGACTTTCAGAGAAAAGATTCTAAGAACAAAAATTCTGGACTGATAAACTTGATGACTTAGGACCTTCCAGAGAAGACATACCAAGATTCACAACAGATAAGCCTACCCTCCATTTACCGTTCTCTTCCCCATCTAGAATTTGATATTCAAGGTAGTGTGACAGAAACAGTACTTTATTTCCTCAAGTAAAACATATACCACACAATATTTTATAAGTAAGAAGTTATCTGTATGACCCAGTGTTGCAGTGATATTGAGAATAAACTAGTCACTGCATTACTTAAACACAGATATTTTCAAGTCTCCACATACTCTTTGCCATATTTAAATCACCTTCTTAGAACAAAATGCAAGTATTTAGTGTTAAAAATATCAAAGTGCATTTATCGAGATCCCATTCTAAAAAACAAACCACTAAGATCTACTTATATCAAAATTATTTGGGGGAAAATTAAGTACATGATGTCCTTCTGTTCCAGCTCAGAAAAAACCAGGCCACACCAAGCAGAAATTTTACTTCAGTCAAAATTTCTCCAGAGCACATTAATCTCTATATTCTTTTGCTATACCCCTTCTCATCTATTAACAAAATTCAAATATAACTTCAATATGCATTTTCAGTACTAGCTCCACAAAGAAAGCACGTCAATTAATCTGCTGTATCTATATTACTTTTTAGCCTTCAACCTCCAACACAGTTATACCACTGTTCCTGAGACTACCTCACGCACCTCTTCAGTTCCAGTCCTGGGCCCCGGTTACATATACATTTTTACCATACATATACGGTCACTGTTGAGCCTCTTCTGACTGTTACATGAATGGTCATGTAGCCTTGATAGATGGATTGCAGTTCCCCAGGCAGAAAAGATAACACCTTAAGTTATTTCACTTCTAAAACAAGACAGATTTTAACCCCAGGTATCTACAGATATAACATTCCATTTTTCTAATTCTGCTGACAATATTAGATCATTTCACCAGAAGAATACTTTTTTTGTTGTTATGTCCTCTCCTTTCCTTCCTCTTTTGTCATAAAAGCAACTCTGCTGAGGAGGGATAGTCAGATTCCCTTTTTATTACTGGCATAACCATCACATAACCTTGATTCATGGTGTAGGCAAGATCAAAGATGTCAACAGTATCACCAGATTTGGTTACACACTCACCGCAGAGCAACTATCACAACCAATATGACAAAAAAAATGAAAACTTGATTAAGACAGATTGACAACGAAGCCCCTTAAGGGAACTAACTAGCAGGAATGAACGACAGTTGACAAGAAAACACAGCGCCTTAGTGCATTGAGTCACTAACCCAGCTAAAGCCATTGCATTCCTGAGAGGCCTCATGATACTGAGGTAAGGACTTCTCAACTTAACATACTGCACTAATACTTTTTCAATAGCTCCGTCATCAGAAACTAACCACCCACCACACCAAATGGTTTATACCATACTATTTATATTCTTCTTTTTCTCCGACTCCATTCTCTCAGAAAGCATGTTTTCTTTCAATTGAAAACCATTTTTCTAGATCTGTACCTCCCTCCACAAACACACACCCTTGCATACTTCATCTGAATCTCCAGTCTGTTAACAGACAATACAGCACTGTCCAGTCTTCGTATTTAACTTGACCCAACAGCACACAGCAAGCTGCCATGAAGCTCCTTCTCTCGTTCACTGACCCATCACTGCACATTCCCAGATTAGTGGAGCTCCATTTCTGTGGATCACTGATTCAGCCTTACACATCCCCAGCACTTGGTGCCCACTCTCTGACCCAATAAAATAACACCCCCCGCCTTTTCCATCTCTGAACTCCTCAGTATTCTCCTTCTTTCAGGGATCTGCAATACCAGAAATGAAATCACCTACTTCTCCCTGGCTAACAGCAACAACTAATTCAAAGTATTTGAACAACAATTTTAACGATAACTGGATTAGAATCAATCTTTTCATTCCCTTCCCTCCCCCTCATCCCAGAAATAATCACAGAATGGTAGGACATGCACAAGCCACAGCCAGCAACAGATAAAGCCAGAATCTGGCAGCTTCCCTAAAGCAGAGTACAGGCCAGTTAAAACAGCTTTTCCCCCCACACACCATCCTCACTGTAACAAACCTTCACGTTTTTCCAATGGTCCTATCCACCTAAGCAGTAATTCCTACTTACTCTGATCTGAGGATCCCTAACGCCTTGATGAATGAAAACCCCACAAACGGCAAATCTTCACCAGAGAAGCCTGCTGGGTTCAACTGGCGCGTAGAGGATAAAACCCGCGAATTCTTCTCTGGTTCATCAAAATTTGAGGTGTCATCATCAGACTTGAGAGTAGGAACGAAGGGGGGAGGAGCTGGTGAAAAAAGCAAGAAGAAAAGACAAAATTCAGCTACAGTTCACTCTGCAACAGTCCCACTCATTCAGTGCTTGCAATGGCACTGCAGCTCCTGCTTTTAATCTTGCTAACACAAGCAGACTGAGCTGCTGCTCTCAAATGGTATTACAGCAACAAGAGATTAACCCTTAAGCTACCAACATGGCTACCACTCTGCAGGCAGAATGTCTCCCACACTGATTAAACTGGGTTTTAGGTTGGGGATCTGAGATTGTTGGTTTTGGTGGGGTTTTTTTCCAGGTTAGGGGTTGGTTTTTTTAGACACATACATTGAATCAAATCAAAGCACCTGGCTATAAAAATAATCACTGTAATATAGCTAAAAGTAATTCAATTGTGATTCATCTGGAAAAAGAAAATGTCTCCAACCTATCCAGTTAGTGACACTACATGAGAATGTAGCCTGATCCTTTGCTAGTCAGCTGAGGGATTTATTTACCCTTTAATACTACCAAGAATCTTCCCAGCACAGGCTTCTAATCAACAGCAAACTGATCTTTCTCCTGGAAGATTCTAATAAACTATAGCTACTAGAAGCTAACTAGTCTTCAGGAAGGGAAGAAATATCAGAAAGATTTTATTTCTCTGAAAGAGCTTGCTAGATCTGGAACTCTTGTCGGGACACCACTGCAGTCTGGCTCTGATACAATCATCTCTTGAAGAGAATTATAAATAGCAGGAATGACAATGTATTTCTTACTATAATTTCTAAATTGGTACCACTTAACTTGTTAAGCAGTTGTTTAATTTCAGCTCACTTTCTCATGTTTGCTTCAGTTTAATTAACCGACAGAACAAAAGAACAAGTTCTTCTCAATGATGTGCAGCACCCGAGCTACCTGCTGGCTTGGCTACGTGTGTGAAAGGAATGAATGCAAAAGCCTGCTGTGCAATTCCTACCTCACCAAATCACGTTTTCTAAGATTTTTTTATTATTATTATTTATTTCATCACTCAGGTCCTCACTCACTGCAAATCTACTAATCTCTTTTCTGCTCTATAAAGGAGACAGCTCTTCAGTCAGCAGCTAGAACACAGCCCATTGTCACAAGCTGATCGAAGTGTAGTGTGCTAAAACCGTTACCATGGATCCAGTATAGATCTCCTGTAGCTGAAGGGCTGATGAGAATTGAAGAACCGGGAACAAATATTACAACCCCTGCAGTGCAGGCTCCCTGCTCTCACTCTCTGCATGCTCGGAGTTTAACCCTACCTGCCTGCATTCGTGACAGATGCTGATGCTTATCTGACTGACACAGGCAGAATGAGTCACGGCTGGAGCTTGCTAGCTCCCTCTAGGTTGCCAAAGCCTTTCACAGCCCGCTTTTAACTCTTCATTCTCTAGACAAACATACGCTTAAACTACCCACCAGATCAGCCTTAATAGCCCCCCCCAAAAAATTTTAAAAAAATCTGTCTGTATAAACTGCCAGATCACAACTACACATGCAGGCATTGTTAGCAGGTCCCCAAGGAGCCGTTCTGACGCTGCTTCCAAGCAGGGAAGTGGGAAGCAATTGCATGAAGCAGAGAGGATGCTGCTCACGTAGAGCAGTTCCAAGTACATTAGAATGAGATAAATGGGGGAAATATACAAATTAAATAGGTTCTGTAGTAAGCAGTTTTACTTACTGGCTCCAGAAGATTTAAATTTTCTGTCAATATCATGAATTTATTAATTTCTGCTATTTTATTGCTTATAATATAAATTTAGATCCAATATAATGCTGACATTTCTGTACTGTAAACATAATTTTGAAATACAGATTATCGATTAGGATCTGTATTTTTTTCAAAATTCACTTAATATCAGGATAATGTCCAGCTACTCTTTCATATGCTCTTAATGATTAAAAACAGAGAAGCAACAGAAAACAGTTTGTAAGTATATCATCTTTAACGCAAATATAAGCCCAAAGTTACAGTTAATTCACAGCAGAGGAGGATAAGTTCAGGAATTAATATTTTTTAGTTAAGGACCTCTGCTGATAGAACTTTGCACATCCTCTTACAGGAAGGGGTTGTGGGGTTTTTAACATTGTCTTTGAAGACGGATACTGTCTATGAGGAAAAGTAATAGAGAAAACAGCAAACTATTCACTTCGTCTGGGGAAGTCTAGAACCTTTCTTAAAGAGGTAGCAAAAAACAACATAGCTGCCTTTTTATAATGGTATAACAACCCTGTTATATACTCCTCAGAGTTTGACAGATAACTTCATCTTTGAAAGAGAGATCTAGTGCCTTACTTCTCACCAGAAATTAGCTAAGATCTTAAGAGTCATCTTCAAGCCCTTGCAATTAAAAACAAAGTCTTTCCTCTTACCAACAATAAGAATTCCTAGTCAAACCACATGCATAAAAGAAAATATAATTTAAATATGCCTAAGATCAGCATGAACATAAAATGAAAAGCACTCAGTAAGGGAACAACGGATACAAAAAGAACTGAATGGGAGACAGAGCAAACCTTTGGGGCTTGTGGGAAACAAGTTTAAAGAGCACAATGTTTTACACTAGTTTCCTCTAATGTTTAATAAAAGATGTGAATGAAGAAGAGAAATTGTGAACACTAGATTAAAAAATAATGAAAATATCCTTTGCCCTCTATTTTGCATTCACTAAGTATCCATGGCTAACAGTCCAAAAACTCTGCAAACTTGCAGTATAACCTTGTTACAATATTTGCATCAAGAAATAGTAGCAACTAGAAAGAAAACTTAGAACAGTCATTCAACAAAAACACCTCTAGATGTTAAGTAGTTCTGAACTGTCAACGGTGACTGAAAATGAGAAGCAGAACTTCTTCAAAAGTTTCAGGACACTGGAAAAAAACTCACTCAGGAGTAAGAGGGAGTATCTTTAAGAAAAAAAGAACCCCACTCTGTCTGATTTTGTCAATTATTTGGTAGTTTCTTCACAGTCCTTTATCCCTAAGACTAAGGAGTCCTTTGTCTGATGTCCAAAATATCTACAGAATAAACAGAGTAGTCTTGTAAAAACAAACTAAAACAAATGAGCAATTTTGTTCTCAAATGTCAGTCACATGGTGACATAATCTCTATTTAATTATTTCTTACTTAAAATCAGAGGAGTCGCACAACTATAGTATTTTCAGAACAAGATGAAGATTGGTGAATGCAAATACACTGATGTGCTTATCAGTTTCTTCTTTAAAGGGAAAAATCCTTTAGTAGAGGTCAAGATAAGCCTCTCAGAACTAAATGCTAAAACCATGCCATCACATCTGACAAGGTGAAAAATTTGCACTTCTTTCAGGCTTACCCAAAACGGCGACAAAACTAGTACTCAAAAATACAGTATACCCGATGCTTCTACTCATACAAACTGGTTGGGTATAAAGACCTCTTTTTGTCTCTGATATGTTACAAACGAACGTACATGTTCTGTTTACCATTTAAAGTATCTTGTAGAGAACTGCATGTTTTAAAAAAGCCAATTGCTTGCATAGATACCTCCCCACTTGTGGAAGGATGTAACCCTCTTCCATCTGTTCCAAAGAATGACTTTCAGAGGAAAAGGGGGTGTTGTAGGTTGCTAAGTTTAAAAAGAAAAAAAGAAAAAACCAAACCCACCACACATATACTGCAGTACTTTAACCAGTTTATCATTAAGATTAGATAAAATGTCTCTTATGGAAAGAAGCTTTTTTTTTAAAAAAAAAAAAACAAAAAAAAACCAACTCTGCAATAGTGTGTGTATTTATGACTAAGTCAAGGAATATTGCCTTAATCGGATCTTTCCATTCTTTCAAAATATTTTCATGCAAATTCAGAAAAGAGAAACTGCATTTCCCCTGGGACAGTGAAAGACTTAATTGAAATAGGAAATTTAAAGGAAACACAAAACATTTCTTAAGAATAAAAATGTGTCTTTTCTTGATCTACAAGGTGATCTACATATGCTTTCTCAGGAAAAGCATCCACACAGCCTTTTTAAGTAGATTAGGTGTTACTCTTCCTCAGGCTTTAAGAGGCCTATTTGAGTAAAATCTTATGGAAGAAAAATAGAAAATAGAAAGTCCAAGTGATGTAATTTAAGGATGTCTTCCCTAAGACCACTTTAAAAAAAAAAGCATTATACTAGTTCTAACCATTCTGTACAATATTATCTTAACATCTTTACTGTTCTGTCAAGACAATGATCCAATGCATATATTTCTGCTAATAAGTGTGGTCTTCAAGCTGACATGAACGTGATCTCCACTTAGAAAAACAAGTCAAGACATTTTTCTGAGGGCAAGCATTTAAATGAAACATCACAATGTTTAACTGTTAACATACTGAATGACAACTTTGGGTTCATAAGGATGAGCCTTGGACTTACGAACAATGAGATTTGGGTTCCTTCCTGTTTAAGAGCAGAAGACAGCCTAAAAATCAGTCTTCAACACTCTCTCAAGTTCTTCTGTTTGCACAAGACATTAATTCTTTTCTTCTCATATATATAGTTTCCTCATACAAGTCTGAATATACCATCCCATTTTCAAGACCTCTTGGACTGCAGTTACAAAACAATTCTTAAAATGAAAGATTCTTTATGCTATACATATATATCACTTAGATGACAATAAAAATCTTCTGACCACCTCTCAGTGAGACTTCAATAGGCAGATTTTTGGTTCCAAATTAAACAGCTGATGTAATTTATCAATTTCAAATAACAAAAGGTGATTACCAAAATCCCCAAATTATACAGAATGCAACCTTGTTGCCGATAACTCAAGTATGTCATTCCCCCATTTTCTACCTCTGATTTTAGATACTTATCAAGTACTCAAATAATTCTGTTATCAACTTTCTAGTTACAATCCTGATCATTTAGCTCAAACACAGATACAAATATGCTTATTCTAGGTAAATAAACTCCAAAATATTTTCAAAAAATTCTGTGAAGTAAATCAACACAATCTTTCAAAACTCTTGGTTTGTTTTCTTTTGGTTGGGGAGGTGGTTGTGTCTGTTTTGGGGGGATTTTTTTTAGAAGCTTCAGAAGTCATCAAGTAGCAGAAATCAACAAATAGAGAGAGCAGAATCTATAAATATGTCTCGGTGTAATACTCCAAGGAAGGGGAAAATTACCTGTTGAGACAGATTTAGTTAGACCTGACCTTAGGTTTAATGGTTGGATTCTGTTTCTGTAATTTAAGAGCTGCTTCTACAGACACATGCTACTTGAACCCAAGGAAGTTGGGAGCTTTTTTACAGGCAACTATCTTTTGGGAAAGGGTTTATTAAAAAGTCAAGTGTTTCACAGGTTACCATAACAACAAAATGTAACACTGAAAAACCCTTTAATGACACATTCTTAACTAAAATCAGTGCATTAAGAATGGCTTTCCTGGAGCTCCCAGCATGATAATTTAAATACCTGCAAGGCAAGGGTACCAATTTTTTTCCTACCTTCCTCAGTCTGAAATAGAAATAACATCATTGCTTTTATAGACTACAGAAAGTCTGACTGTGCTGACACAGAATTTATTTGACAACCGTAGAATCATAGAATCATTTAGGTTGGAAAAGACCTTTAAGATCATCAAGTCCAACACTCAAACCCCCAAAATCTTTGACCAGATTAACTTGAGGGAGTGAGATTCTTTAATCTAAATCTAAATCCTGTGACCTCTTCCAGCACTCACTTGTTTCCTAATTTTCTCAGGCTGCCATTGCTCCAGTTAAACACCACTATCACCAGAGGTCAGGATAAGAAAGAAACCTTTAGCTTTTAGATAGCCCGGGTCAAACCCGACAAGGGTTTTGAACAGAATGACAGAAACGCTGCCCTGAATAAACCAGCAAGTGGAGAAACACTGCAGAGAGCAAAGCAATAGGTGATACATTGAATCTGCTACTAAAAGCAAGAAGACTGCTGTGTTTTGTGCTAGTTACAGTAGGGTTTTATGAAGTATGAGACATAACAACGAAGTCAGGGGTCAAAACTGCATGAATCTTCACAGGAGGTAGGTCCGGATATTACAGGGAATGATGCAATCCACTGGCCAGCTGCAGACAGAAATGGGATTTTTTTAAATCCCAAATGATTATTTCAACATCATAACGACATCAGGGCTGCCTACCAGCTTGTCCATCAGCATCACCACTGTCACACGAAATGGCAAAACACTGAATTAACTTCTGTAGTTGTGTGATACTGGACAGACAATTGCCAAGGAAACACCAGAACATATGCTCACATGCCATTTTTTTCCAGATCTGAGATAATATGATACAAACGCATACAAAAAATTCAGAAACAGAAACTGGTGGCTTAGGCAGCGCTCTGGGGAAAGAAGGCAGAGTGAGCTGAAGTCTGGGAAATGTATGCTAAAATGATGAAAAAGACTCAAGGCTCAATGGCTCTCAAAGGGCAGAAACAATGGAATTTAACAGAACAGCAGCTCCACAAGTTCAAAATTAATGAATCAACAGAAAAGTGAGTAAACATTCTGTGGAGCTGACAGCTGAAGTGCCGAGATAGTCATCAAAACTAGAAGCACTGGCTTAGCAATTTATCATGGAAAATGGAGCACAATCATTGCTCTCACAGCATATTTGATAAAGAATATAAGGCAGACATGTTCCTTGCCCAGATAACCTTACAGTCCAAATAATTTAAAATACTATCCATTGCTTCCATAGTATTATAAACAATTTTCTGCATAGAAAATTATCTGCTTCACTGGTTTTATTCTATTCCTAGTAGAATGAGCAGATTTTTGACAAAAAAATTAGTCATATATTAGCCACATTAACTTCAAGGAAAAACTCCAATGCCCCTATGAATGATGATATTTTATCACCTACAGGAGCTTAAAAAAAAAACAAAACAACAAACCACAAAAAAACTTAAATGAACTTGGATCACAAGCAATGAAAGAGAGAAAGCTGAAGATACAACAAAAAAACATGAGATGAAGCCAAAATTAAGCAAATTGAGGTGGAAGAGGCCTCAAAGAACATACTGATACATTTTAATCTGAGGAAGGACATGGAAAGGACCATTTTGATTTTCCAGTCTATTGCCTCCAGTAATATGGCAATTGCAACAGAAATTCATATAGAAGTGTATTAAACTTCATCTTACCTTACAATTTTCACCTGAGATGTTAACATATCCTATCCAAAACCCAAAATTAATTGTCTTCTTAAAAACACTTGCTCCAGGACACAGTCCTGTTTCATTATGAAAAATTATTCAGATCAAACACACTTAAATACTCACATTGTACAAATTTTCATGTTACCCAAACAAACAAGAATTGTTTATAAATACAGTATTATTCTACTTACAGTTATGAATGTTATTCCAGTCAATTTTAGAAAAAAATGGATGGCAGCAGAGTCCCTCATAACCTAGCCTTTCCTTCTGCCCACAAAGCAGGCTCTGGATCAGATCAAGAAATTCACTACTAACTTTCACATCCTCTGGAAACTTCAGAAATCTCTGCATTAGAAGGAAAAGGATATTTGCTCAGTAGGAAAACAGACCCAGAACAGTAAGATTAAAATTCACTATTCTGAGAGATGTCAGGCACAAAGGATAAATATTTATAGCATACAAATAAAAGCATTATACATGTTTTCCAAATAGGTGTTTATATGCATTTAACGCAGTAAAGATAAGAGCATAGGAACAACCATTCCCAATCAGACAAATGGTAGCCCCAGATCACCATCTTATGCTGAACAATGGTCAACAGCATACAAAAATGGAAGAGTAGAACAAGACAATTCTCCAGAAAATTCCCCCAACTTCCAAGGATTTGTGGCTTATAATTTTCTGAACCAGCGATGATGTCTTTGTATTTTCCAGATCTCAATGGATTCTTCTTCTATGAATTTTACAAGACACTCCTTGAACACATATAAACATTCAGTAGCTGCAAACTTAGGGCAAAGAGCTCCCCAGCATGAGAATGTGCTGTATGAAGTATCCTTTTTTGTTTGTAACGTAGTTACTGCTGGCTACTTTCATTTGATGCCCCTAATTCCCATATTAGAAGAGATAATAGGCAACCAATCTTTGTTCACTTCCTCCCAGCTACACGTGATTTTTGTTTTTTTCTTTTTCATCCTACTAACCCCTACCATTCTATATGCTGCTTTTTGGACTGTTACTAAGAACTAAACTTACATTTGCATAGATTATAACATCAAGATATTCTTGACCCCACCACTGGGTAAAGTTGGGATACTTTTCCCTTCGTATGCATTGGTTTAAATTTATTTACACTAAATTTCACATGATGTTTTAATCATGCAGACACTCAATATCCTCAAGTCTTTTGGCAGCTCTTCATAGCTAGCTCTTACCTTTACTATCCAGGAACACTTAGAAAGCTTCAGAAACTTTACCAATCCAAAACTGATCCTTTCAATCCCTTTTCTAGGTTATTTTGGAAATGCTGCAATTATAGTTGCCTAAGATGGACAGCTAAATCTTTTCTAATTCATGGACTGTCGATGATTATTTTTAGACACCTGTTACAAAAAAACCAACTTCATATCTACAATACAGAGACATATAAAAACGATATAAAGCATATATTCTAAATATTTTATGAATATGACAAAGTAGGAAATATCCATAAGCTTCTTTTCTCAACATAAAAACATAGTCTTTAGTTAGTTTTTTTACTCAAGAACACGGAAGGAGTTCTCTCTACCTGGAAGTTCATGATGTTATTGAAAGTTTTTGCTGAAGTCCCTTCAGCAAACGGAGATCTTCCATAAATCATTTCATATGCAATGACTCCTAGAGACCACCAGTCACATTCTGGACCATAAGAAGCTTTGCCATCCCCATTCAACCCTGTTAGCATTTCTGGTGCCATGTAGTCAGGTGTGCCAACAGGTAGCTTGGCATTTACCTAGAAGCAAAGATATACCAAGTGAAATTACAGCACTTTCTGTTCTTTGGGATCTTGGTAATAAAACAAATCTTTTTTCTTTTTTTTTTTTTTTTAAATGAGAGACAATTTTCAGTCCTCCAAGTGAATTTTAAGTAATTGTAAGCAAGGCTGTTAAGCAAAAAGCGCAAGGTTAAAGAAACAAACAGAAAGCAAGCTATTTGGTATAAAAAGAGTCAAATTATCAGAGCTAACTGTTACTAGAAAGTACAAACAGCTACGGTAGAAAAAGCAGCATTCTAAAAAGCACAGGATTACTAAACAGTGATGTTTTAAGCAGTATACATAGTCT
The DNA here is from genome assembly GCF_929443795.1 of Astur gentilis. Classification (NCBI taxonomy): domain Eukaryota; kingdom Metazoa; phylum Chordata; class Aves; order Accipitriformes; family Accipitridae; genus Astur; species Astur gentilis. Next base: position 4,250,922 of record NC_064886.1, read on the forward strand.
AGCACTACTGCTTCAGCTGGTATTAACAGGGACATCATAGCTGAAATTTCAAAAAAAAAAGTCAAATTTAGACATAAATATTCCCTGCCCTCATTCTACTCTGTGTCATCTCTACATTTTTACCTTGTGTATATGATCAGCAAGGTACTAATATTTGAATTTCTGGAGTGCTTAGAGAAGGTAATTCAGGAGCCAAGACTGCAATCATTTTTGCACTGAGTGGCATAAAGAATGAAACAAAACAGCAGGCAGACTAACACAAAAACCTGAAGATGATTGAAAAGATAGTGTGAAGAAAAAATTTAAAAGAAAAATGCACTGCAGAGAAGCACTGAAAAGGATGAACAGGGAAAACAAAATATGAGCAGTCACAATACTAAGAAAATGCTAGAAAAAATAAAAATTGTAAAACAAGACAGGGATCTGGCATAGAACTTCATATTCTCACTTGGATATATTTTAGTTTCAAATTTTCACTTGAAATTGTATGCAGTTACCTAAATTTACATGCAACTTATAAAAAAAACTGAACAGATTCACAGCTTTGAATATAGTGCTTTCTGGTGAGTAAAGCCCAGAACATTGGAATATGACTTATTTCAATCAAGAGCTCTCCGGTCTCCAAAACTATGCCACCTTAGTTACAACAAACACAATTTTCAGTCCAATTATGAACAATTATAAATCCACGTCCTTCTTTAAACACAGCATTGAACAGTTGTAAGAATCTCTGTAAGTACGATTTTGTATTGCAGTGCAGCACCATGAGAAAGTAGACCTGCCTTTACCTTTCTTGTGTATTATAATTTTAATAGCCAAATATATATCTACTGGGAGCTGCAAAAGATACTTGAGCTCATGTTTGAAAAGCCATTCATAAATGGAAAAATATCACTGTGAACAGATTCCATATTGGACAAGAAAGGCAGAAAAACAAAGTGCAATCAAGGAACAGATATAAAGTTAGTTTCTCTTTTTGACTGGACTATCCAAACAAGCCATAGACAAAGTTTAAATCCACATTATTACCATTTTGTTTACTGTCATTTTGGCAGCTGACCCAAAGTCCACCAGTTTAATGTGTCCTGTTCGGTCAATAAGAATATTCTCTGGTTTGATGTCTCTGTAAGCAAGAAAAAAGCAATCAGTAACCTTTCCACACCATTCCCCACAGTCACATCTAGATAACAGGATAACCCTATTCAGCTACACTCAACCACGTACTCAGTTGCACAAAATCTTAACAAGTGGGAGTCCTATTTCCAACTGTTGTTCTGTTTCCAAGCAAACATGAAAGTAGTAAAGTTCCCCTAATTTCATGTAAAGTTAATAATTATTGACAGAAGATGGAAAGAAAAGGTGGTTTTGCACCTTGACTACATTGTAACTGACTTACAGTGAAGTATTATATAGCTTTCTTCCCAAATTTCATCACAGCTTATTCCGTACATCTTTCAAATCCAGGCAGCTACCTTGCATTAGAAAGTCACAGCCTATGCTCTAAGTGCAGCTGCTACAGCTGCTTGGAACATAAAATACTTCATAACATTTCCAAAGGAATAAGTTTATTAAACACCAATATGATTTGAAAATGCATACAGTAACAGCCTTCAAGCCTTGATATGATCTTTAGAAAACATTGTGATATTTAACTATTCCAAAATCCTATACTGCCCTGTTCACCAATCAGCACACAACAAATTTTAACAATTACACAAATTTCCCACACTACTTGGTGCTAAAAGCAACAATCTCTGGAAAAGATTTTAATTTTTTATAGTGCAACATTAAGGCTTCTTTTTACTAAGCCTCCAGAAAATACACATAACAATCCTTTCTTGATACTAGTTTGAACTTTACATCAAAGTTAATGCCTTTAGCTACAATTATAGTTGGAGTCTGATTAATTTTCTAATTTTCTTTTCTGATACAGCATGTGAAATAGTGTCCTGAAAGAGGACGGAATATGAAAAAACCAAGAATGCATCATTCCAGAACGCTTTTTCTGGAATGATACTGATCAAATATTACGTGCAATGCAAAGCAGTCTTTACCTACCGATGTACATAACCCATCTGATGGACACTGTGAATGGCTAAAACCAACTCTGCAAGATAAAACTGCACCATACTCTCATCTAGTTGGTCCTCGTATCGGTTTAAGAGTGATAGTAAGTCCCCTCCAGGCTGATACTCCATAACCTACATAAAATTTTAAAGGAACAGATATAGTTCATATATCCAAAAGATATTGCATTCAACTCCTCTATGTTACGCTGGACACATATCAAACAGTGGTATGTAACAGAGGAAAATTTACAGAAGATGAGCGCATTTCAACCATCACATTGTTCTTCAACATAACAATGGCAATAGTGTTCAATAGAGGAGAAAAGAAACAAAGTCTAGGCATTACCAAGTACAGATTTTTCTTGTCTTGAAATGCATATTGTAACTGTGGAATCCATGGACTGGTGCTTTGAGATAATATACTGCGTTCTTCCTCAAAAAATGACACCTATAAAAAAAAAGGAAGTATTCAGTTACATCATGGTGAAAACGAGATAGAATACATTAAAATCCCCTAGTTTTAGAAAGATTTGAGTCTGTGCCAAAGGCACACATCACACAAAAATTACACAGAAAATATCAAATGCTATTTCCTTGTGATTTGCACCTTTAAAAAAGTAATTTTACTCATTTGTTTTTACCGTTCCCCTCCCACCTTCCATTGTCTAGCTTGCTTTCAACTGAATAGTCCGTGCAGCAAAGGCCAGCTTCCCTTTCAAACTGGTGAAGCATCTACCAGTCTGGAGTGCAATCTTAGTTGACCTCTTCTAGACTGGCCCTAATAAAATAAAACTAATCTCAAAAGAATCAGACAAACAGAAAAGAAGCTAGAGCAATTATGAGGTAGCATCTACAGCTAATTCAGTAATAAATTCATTGTATGGTATTAAAATACAAGGCTTTCTTGAAATCATCTTCTAGCAACTATTTAATTATTCAGATGTGCAGCCAGACAACAAGAAATTAATTACAAAGATACTGCAAGTTCATTTAGATGAACATTTCCTACTTTCACTGATCCACACTCAACAAGACTGAGCAAGTGTCATATTGAAGGTAGTATCACACTTTGCTTTCTCATCAACCTATGCCATAACAAGAGTAATTTTAGTTTATCTTCATTTATGATAGCCACAAACAATGCTAAGGGATCTCAGGAACAACCTAACTGCACCAGATATTGGGAACAACCGATACAGATATTGCTGTATAAATTCACGAGGTCTTTCATGGAGTATCTCTGTCCTACTTGTCATCTCATGTCAGTGAAAGATTAACTTCTGTTTCTCACCAAACTATGGTAACAACCTCCATTATCCCTTTTTTAAGTTTTCAAGTAACACATTTCTCAAGCTAGTGAGAGGCTCTCCATAAAAATCCAGTCACCACAGTTTGCCTTCACACCCACTCTTGACATTCTACGTCGCTCTTTAAAATAAAAAAAAAACCCAACACCTTAATGAATAGATTGCCTGAAAATTCAAGCCATCATCAAGCCAGTCAATACTGATCCAGTATTTTCTTCATCTGTTTCTTCTTGTCTTACAATTAGATGGTAAGCTCTTTGAGACAAGAGACATTTTTTTGTTTTGGATGGCACCTCACCCAACAGATTCATAGTCTGTGACAATGGCTTTTAAACACAGCAGAACTACACACAAATATATTACTTCACTGAAATGTAGGATGATCCTTCTCAAGATACACTTTTAACTTAATTCTAATAGTAGTGACAAAAAGGAAATGTTCAACGAATTGTAATTTATCGTTCTACTGTCATAACAGAAAAATATACATACGTGCTCCTGCGCCAACAAGGACTCCTTGCTCATCACTTTCATAGCATATACATCACCAGTAACTTTCTCTCTTACTACTTTTACATCTGCAAAGTGACCACTGCCAACCACACTCTTTACTTCAAAATCCTTCACACTGGGTTGCAGTTCCTTTAATTCAGCTATAGCCTCTGCATCTATAAAAATAAAATACTTATTTTTACATTAGCCAACTGGCACTTCATAACAAACACAACATCAAAAACGGGGAATAAAACAAAAAACAAACCAAAAAAAATTTAGTTCCAGACTCTCAAGAAATGTTAAATCATTCCAGAAGACGCTTCTTAAAAAAAAACAGTATGCATAAGAAACTAGAGAAAGACTGTATTAATGCATGGTTAAGACTGAAATATGGGACATAAAAAAGAATCAGGAAATGTTAAGACAGTTCCCATAGCAACCATAATTCTGTCCCATTCATAACATCATAGGCTGATAGCCTCTTTTGTTTCTAATTTCTTTCCAACCATCCTTTACCAATACAAAGTGTATTCTCTAAATATGAGGGCTTTACCCAGCTGAGTTCTGAGTCAAGTGGCAGGGTTTTCTCCTCTGCCTGTGGGAGGCACTAGTCTATTGTCTAACAAACAACCGTAGACATTTATTTCAGATATTCAGTTCAAGTTTTCCATTAACTAGTTTCAACCAGCATGCACTGTGATAATCAATTGCTCACGGTAGATTGTTGTAAAAATACTTCAGACTAGCAGAAAATTACTCTCCGCTAGTAATATCTAGAAACTGTTGGATGGAACGATTATAGAGAGCATGATAAGTTACTTTTAATCAAATGGCTTTCTAGTATATCTTAATAGAAAAATTGATGAAACTTTTTGTTTCTTTTCCCCAAAAAGAATCTGAGTACATTTTCAGTAAAATATTTACTCCATCAGAAATTATATTTCTGAAGCACAGAATTACTATTTACGAGTTATACATGCAAAATTTGGATAACATATGGAATCCAAAAGATTACTTCAAGCTGAAAGAGCCAAGGATTACCAAGTTCCTTTCTAGGATTTTTTTTCTCATACCTCTAGTCACTGTCCTGCTCTCATCTTATGACATCCTTCTATTGTGTGTACTTGGACCTTTGCCGTATGCAGTACTCGGACACTTTTAAGAAAAGTGTCTTCTCAACTATAAATACAGTACAGACTAAGAAGGATGGACATTTGAGTCACAGCACTTCAAAAATCTACTTGTGTTTGATCTTTTTGGAACTGAATAAAGCCTTACTAAGATTGCCAAGATCCCCTTTGCAATGTTGGGTCTGCCCACAAAAAGTCAAGTGCTCAAAGTCCTGGGTTACAGTCACTAGTGAATAAAAGCAACTAAAGCATTATCTAAACATTCAGATTCTTAAGGACTGCCTTTTAAAATGACATCTGAAAATCAGTCTAAGCAAACTTACACTTCTTGACAAAGTTGCCAACATGTTTAATTTTCATTAAAGTGGGGTTTCTGCATTCTTCAAAAAGAACGAATAAAGAATCAAGGATGCCTTCCCGGGAGAGAGGAGACATCTGCTGTTGAGTCACAAAGAGTGGCTTCCCCTGGAAAAAAAAAGATGCAACAGCAGATGGAGTCTCAGACAACAATGAAAAGCCTCAAATCAATAACATATGTATAGAGCAGATTATATATTATTCATTTAAAAATCACTACTTCAGAAATTGGACAAACGATACAGAAGTGTGAGGTAAATATATCAACTCACTATGTCCACTCACTATGTCTGTAACAGCTGTTACAGGTATTTTAGTTTTAGACAGAGCAATCCTTTAAAGATTGTTAAAGTTCAAATCACAGCTTTCTTGAAACTATCTACATCCTACTGATGACTCTGATCTTACTGGCTTTTTTTCTTGACATTGTACCATGTGGGTTTTTTCATGGTACAAATAGTTTAAGCCATCAGTACCATTATGAGCTCTAGAAGGAAAAGCTGCTGAACCTCAGATGATCAAATAGCAGCTGGTTAGGGAAATCCACCTCATGACAAACCCTTAGCTAAATCACCCATGAAAAAAACCTGCATTACAGGACACAGAACGCAATACTCCATCTTGATGTGGGAAAATCCACTCAGGCTAAAACATTAACAGATGCACACGAACATACAACCAGCTACTATCCACTGAACTTTGAGCAAACTAGATACACGCTTTGAACGGTAACAAGTCATCCCCTTTTACCTCCTCCTCCAAAGAACCACACAGGCACACTTTTTAGTGTCCACACAAACAAGCAGAACTGTATTTTGATATGCTGGGTATGGACACAGATGAAACTGAGATCAGCCAATCTCAGGCCAGACGTTCTTTACCTGAAAGAGCAGATTTAGCCGAGAAATTCGGCTGCTGATGGGCTCCATTGGTCCTGCCTCTACTGGATTTCGGGCACCGCATTTAAACTTCAACATCTTTACCTATTATCTTGTATAAAAGATGACCTGAAAAACAGAACAGGGACTTTCAAGCAGAGGCATTTGAACGGGCGACTTTAAATAAAAAAGGGGGATAAGGAGTGGGTACGATTTCAGCAGCATTTGTACTTCCTTGGAGACAAAATTTATCAAAGCTAGCGAGTTTGAACGCATCCGGACTGTCACAGCAAGGAACGTGGTGTTGGGACAGGCGGGGAGAGGGAAAGCCTGCCCACGGAAAACAAACCCTGCCGGCGCCGAGCCCCCCAAGCGGCGGCGTCCGCGGTTGGCGGAGCCGGACCCCGCGCTCCCGCAGCAGCAGCGGCGGCTCCCGGCCTCCCCTCAGCGCCGCCGGCGCGATCCCCGGCCTCCCGCCACCCCCCGCACCGCTCTCCCCGCTTTACCGCCATCCAGGTTTGAAAGCGGCGAAGGGCGTGTTCCGGCCACCATCACTTCCGATGACGGGCGCCGAGCGCCCCTCCCCGCCTCAGCCAATCCCGAGGCCGGCCTGGCGGAAGCGCGAGTCGTCACGAGCCGTAGACCTCCCCAGAGGAGCCGCTGGGGCCCCTGGGGACGTCAGCGGTGCGTCACCGCGCCGAGCGAGGCGGGCGGTTAACGGTTTTAACCGTCGAGCTGGCGGTCTGTCAGGTCTGCCTGCCGCCTAGGTGGGGGTCGGTGTCGCAGGAGGGCCGGGAGGCGGGCCGCTTCCCCCGCTCCGCTTCCCCCGCTCCGCTCCGGGCCTGGGGGGGGGGGGAGAGAGGCCGCGAAGGGCCGTTCCCGCTCGGCGGGAAGCGGGGTGAGGTGAAGGGAAAGGCAGGGCAGGGCCCCCGCGGCCTCCAGCCGGGCGAGTGTCGGAGAGCGCCGTGGGCTGCCGCTGAGGAGCTGCTCTGCTCTCCTCTCACGGGTTTGTTCCCGTAAAGCGTACACCACTTGCCCTGTATTTTACCTCTTTTTTTTTTTTTTTCCTTTCCTTCCCCTTTGCCAAATCTTAAAAGGCAAAAATGACTCATTCTTAATAGTTCTGACTGGAGCTAGTTCAACTGTAGACTAGACGTCATAGTTGGCAGCTGCTAACTGCCAGGTAGGGCAGCCAGAGGGGAAATAAAAATGTTTGCAGAAGCGTTAAATTTTTCTTCAGTAAAATGCTTATTTGACTTTTATGTTCCTATTGGGGGGGGGGGGGAGGTTGGGTTTTCTTTGTGATATGTATGGCCATTTTATTCATATATAGGGTAATTAGCTTTCAAGTGAAGCGTTGGTGAAAACGTTCCAGCTCGGCATCCCCTCTAAAGCGCCTACGTGCTATCCATCAAAATGTTAAGTGGAATGCAGCATGACCTTGTTTAACAATGGATCAGTGCAGTGATGTCAGTGGAGAACATCAGCATGAAGCCTTGATGCTATCTGCAAACATCACAGTTATGCAAAACACAGGATGCTATTTCAAAGTACAGTTCATTGTTACAGAGTGTCTTGGCAGGATTTAAGCTGGTAACAGAAATCTAGGTGATGGGGTTCCTTAAAAATAATCGTGTTGCATCATGACATAAAACAAGATGCTTTGCTATCCAGCAATCATTTTAATTATGCTAATACTGGCTTGGCATCTAGCTGATAAAGTAATGCACTGATGGACTTATATTATGACTTATACAAATCATTTTACAGATCTGTGCTTCCTTCCACCTCTTCCAGTCCATCCCAGGAACACTGACATATTTTCAGTGTATTTCTTATCTCAAACTTACATAGCTGGGTTCCTTTCAAGTTATTAAATCTGAAAGAGATTTTTAAATCTAATTTATTGTCCACCACCTGCAATGCCAAATTGCTTTCTGGATTCCACTGGGCACACTGTCATTGTCTTATGTCTCATCCACAACTGCACTGCACAGGAGAGAGCAGCTCTTAAAAAGAAGTGCAATGAAGAGCTTCCTCTTCACAAACTGGTCAGTTTTTATGCGAGTGCATTTTAGTAAAATACCACATCCTGCCTTGATATTTGGAACCCTATCATGTCTAAGGGTACTCTGTCCTAGATTTTGGACAAGTCTCATTGTCTGCCATCGAAACTTAAGAGGAGAACTTCAGGCTCCTCTGCCTTTCCCTTTCTCCAGCTTACCTTCTGCACAAATGCCATTAGCCCCCCTCTTTCAGCTGCCAAATTTACTGTTAAATATCCACACTGTTTCTAATGCCACTTGGGATATTACCGTGTCTGTACATTAGTTTAGATTTTGAAAACAGGGAAAGCAGAAGAGCTCGGTTCTCTCTGATAGCTCATTTCCATGTTGTGTTCAATAACAAGGTGTGGCTGATTCTCTTTCCATCTTCTCTGCAGGATGGTGTAGAACAGCTGATTCACAAACAGGATGAGGAGATGGGCCATTAAAGGTTTCATCTCATCCACATTAGGCTACCCTTTCCCTTCTACAACATGAACGCTAGCTCTGGGTCTCCCACTCAATATCCCAAATTTGACCTGCCAGATGAGCTGCTTGGCTAACAAGTCTGCCTCAGCTGGATAACTGGCCTCTCAACTGCCCAGCAGGTTCAACAATGGTATGAGTTTAGTTGCTACAATTTTCATGTTTAAAACTTAATTTTTTCCAAATAAAGATTTCTTTGTTTGCATATTGTCGAGTGCTTGCAAGCAAAGAAGCTGGCTGTTAAAAGCATTGTTTGGGACACATACAGTTTTTGTCGTAATTTAGGTGGGGGCTCAAGTTAGATTAGTTCCCTTTAAGAAGACCCTTAGATACATATTTTGCCAGGAGCAGCCATGTGGTAGAAGATCACTTGCTGTTTTTTCTTCTTTGTCGCTGTGTAAAAGACTCACATAAACAAAAATGTCTACCAGCAAAATGAAATAGTAGCATAAAAATACAGCTGCACCAGAACTGGTATCAAACATTAAGAAAAGAAGCTGAAGTGGCAGATGGGGGGAGTAGAGGGGAGAGAGAAAAGCTGTGCAGTTTCAGTGATAAAACCTCAGTACCTATTTCTGATGTCTCAGGTAAAAAAAAAGAAAAAAAGAAATACCTTTCAGAAGAACATGTGTTTTGTTTTTCTTTAAATTGGTGATCTGAAGTCTTCAGAGTGAAGGTGATGATTCCTTCATACTTCCGATATTTTTATCAAGAGCAATCATAGTACACTAGTTCTTCGTCTTTGTAACAGTCAAATTATGTATCGCTTCTTGATCTTGACAGCTACTCCTGTGGATAACCTCACTACTTAGCTTGAAGGATCATCAGCAGACCTGCAACTGTACAAAACAAGGGCTTACTCCCTACTATTAAATTAATAGATCATTCAAAAGCATAACAGAATAAATAGCTCTATGATTTTCACTAAACAGGTCCCAATATGGTGCTCAACATGTTTTGACATCTCGCCATGCACTGAATTGGTTACCATCTGTTTGGCATTTTTTGATTATAAGAGCAGGGGTTTCCCTTTATTTCCTTGGCCAAAATTCTCCTCCCTCATGCTGTTGTATAGTGCGCCAAGGTGACCATGTTCCAAAGATTGCTTGTCACTGTAACACCCTTCAGGCTTGCTCAGGGTCTAAGACACTAAGTAAATGTAAAAGTAAAGGATCAGGCATGCAGGTATGCCAACTTTTTGCCAAGAACCTGGCACTCAGATTCTCATCCAAACTAACCGCCATATTTTAATGGGCGGAGAGATGCCAAATCCCCCCTAACACCATCTGGCTGTGAACTTCTGTATTTACAGCAGCATCACTCTTAAATATCTTCATCTTTGGAGCAGCAAGACACTCGCGACTGCTCTCAGGATGCTAACTTCCTAAGATTTACATATAGCTGGAAGGTAATAAAAAAAGGCTTGTGCTATCACAGTTCTAAAAGCTAAGCATGACCAAAAAATCCTATTTTTTGTCCCACCTTGGAAATCTCAGCTCTGTCATTTCCAAATTTTAATGCTAATCTATTCATGCAGACTAGTAGCAGTTTGCAACCTAGGCTTCCAGAGTATGTGGACCCCAGAAATAAATCTTATTCTTCAGTGATTCTTTTGTTGAATGTTATGGCTGGCCTTTACCATAGCTAATCTATATGCATATGAAAACAAAAAAATTAATCATCCCTGATCAGCTCCATGCCTTTCTTTAACTCACCAGTATTTAAAAGACCTTATAATAAACCAAGCTCTTCCTTTTTTTTTTTTCCTAGCCCTATCCCTGATCATAGCTGGGTTACCACTTTCTGTATCAAAATAAAGGGTTAAACTTGGCTGACTTGAATACTATCATAAACCCTTGCTAATAGTAGCTCTCACCATTGCTTAGATCCTAGGCACATTTTTCTGCACTTTCTCTTCCCAAACTATCACAAAACATCCAACTTAGATGTAATAGTCATGCATGCTACAGGTGACAGAAATACTTGCATACTACATCTTCAGGAATACAATTATGGAAGAGGTAAGTAAATTCCTTTTCAGAGAAAGATATGAAGGCAAAGAAATATAATCGCCAGGGAAACAATTATATTGTCTTTCCTTCTGCAGTATTTTTAATTTCCTTCTCAGAATTTTTGGAAGAAGTTCACTCTGCAATCATTCTCCTAGGATAAGCAGAAAGGAAATGAAACTTTAAAAGACCTAAATGGCTGTTAGGTGTTTCTTCCTTAGACTTCCAGTAGAAGTTAGGTACAGAGCTACATCTGATAATATTCTTCAAGGTTATTTTGACTGAAATATTAAAGGCCTTTTTTGTTTGTATTAGCAATATGTTAATAGTATTATATAAGTGCTAATGTTCACTGTGGAGTTTTTTATACATTGCTTTTATTTTCTTTATATTTACAGAAGTAAAATCCATTAAAATAGTGTTTTAAATGCACATGATAGCCTTCCTATTAGATACATAGCCATCATCCATCTTTTTATTTATTTATAAAAATGCAAACAGACACATGGTGCTCTTCAGCCCAAATCCCAGTTCTGAGGATTCCTCCTTCCAGCACATACCGTTCAGTGACTACCCATGTTTTCTTACCAAACTCTCCTAACATACAGCCATATGTTGAATTTCTCTGTAAGCCAAAACATAATCATGCTAAATTTCTGGTGTGACCAAAATGAAATGGTAACTGAATTGGGTCACTATTTTTATGTGTGAACTGAGCATTTAACCACATGAAAGTGAAGCTTTTTTTAATCCAAATTGTCGTCCACTTTAATTTTTTTTATATTTATCCTAAAACAAATACCTCATTACTTTCTGGAGAAATAATTCACTAACTGTTAATTTTCACTAATGCAGTGAAAAGTGAATGATCTTTTATATATCTCAGCTGCAGGCTTCCTTTGTGCTATCACAGGAACACCCTTGATTCCAAAAAAATTATTTTATAGAAAGCAATTTATTAAACCTCACGATCTGTCAAGACACATGAATATTGATGTGTTCACATTAACATCTCCTGAAGCAGCTGAAAACTAAATTTGTCATGACTTAATGGGAATTATATGTTGCAGAGCAACAAGTGACAGGGTTTTAATTAAAGCAAAACTGACAAAGTATGTGAGCAACTATAATAAACGTATTGTTTTGTTTAGAATGTAGCTAAAGAACTACTTGCATGTTTTTATTGTTGTGGAAAGAAAGGCAATGTTGAACTCTGTTTTAGAAGATAAAACCTAGAATAGGACAGGTGCAATTTATCATCTGGAAATTGCATATAACAAAATGCTCGGTTAATGTGGAATTTAGATATGGTAATCACGTAAAAGGTGGCCATATCAAATTATATTTTACCTAGATTCAAAAAGAAGATATGAACTGACATACCTTTATACTGAAGATACCAAATTCTTTTGAGAGCACAATTAAAACTTATTATTAGAATTTAATCTTATATTGGTCTTAGGATGATTGAATTCTAGATGTTCACAGAAGTACTTTTTTCCTTGCCTTAAATCAACAAATCCACAGGAAAGACACCCTTTAGTTTACTACAACAATAATTTGCTTGCTTGTGGGATGGTCATTGCTGCTTCATTGCCACGTGTTGGAATTTCATTTAGAAACTTGGCATTCCTCACCCTCCTGTGGGCTGCAGAACATTGTGTATCCTGATTTGTGGTGAAAGAATGTCTGACTCAAGCCTGTCCATGCACTATATTCAGAAACTGGAAATCTGACCATCATCAAGGGAAAGTGCCCCAAATGATTCATTCTGTCTTAATATAAGTAGTAGGCTCTTAGTTGATCTCTGTCCCTGAGATCAGCCAGAAACAGAGATGTGCCAGACAGACATCTCCCTATCCAATATTGATGAGTAGCAGAGCCATGCATACCCATAAATCTCTTTGGCTGACTTCCAGAAAGGTGTAAGAATGTGAATTAATTTAGGAGTTAGCTAGATGGCGTTGAAAGATACTCCTATGTCACTATACCATTGTGATTTTGGGGACAACAGGTCTAGTTATTGTTTGGAGTTTTCTGGAATAAATACGGTTAGATTGATGTTGAAACTACACTATGTAAGAAAATGGCAGGCAGCCATCTGGGGAGAGAAGCATCACTAAATCAGTTTTCCACTGGAGTGGAAAACATCCCCCTATTTGAAACAAGGACGTTTGTTAGTTTGCGTTTTGGTTTGTTTTTTTTAATAGGTCAGTTCAATGCCAGTTGCAAATTACAATTCACTTGGGAAGAGCCTGTTCGTATCAAATCCACACACTGAGGCAATTGCTCCAGTCATCTCTGCTGTAGAAGTCATTGGGAAGTATAAGGTGCTTTCCTGCAGCCCAGTGTTGGCTGACAGATGTAGCTACAATGTACTATAGAGTTCCATGATTTGTTATCTAAAAGCAAAATAAAACCGTTTGCTCTTACCTACAGTTTAGTAAAACAAATACTGTCAGACTGAAGCATCAAAATTAAGTATTAAAATAGATTAAACAAAATATGTCTGTTAAAATTATGTAAGCTCTCTTTAAAAAAACCACAACTTTTTACTAACTCTGGTGAATTAAGATACAGAGGTAGACTTGGCTTCTTCGTATGACTGAACTTGAAATAAATTCTGTCTTTTTCCTTTTCAAGATTTATTCCAAAAGTTCCAGTAAACAATAATCTGTGCACTGCAGCCTTATAGGCATGGTGGCAAGAATGAATAGGGGAGAAAAGAACAATAGTAGCACTTTGTTCAGAGTATAAATAAAAGAATCAGATGAAGCAATGACAGCTTTAATGTAGAAGGACTCTTCCAGGTAAGACTAAAAGTAATTTAGATATGATTGCCTGTCTATTTTTTAATTTGGAATCACGATTTTGGTACTTTACAGATTTAAGATGTTCTTGCTCTGAGTGGGTGTGTTCATTCCTGTCTTGAAGAACTCAGCAATGGCAGCCTACATGTTACTTTATTTAATTCTTCTAGAATTAGTTCTATACTGTTTGCTTGGAGGCCAAGAAATATTTTACAGTGACTATTGTGGGATTCTGATTTTTAAACAGCCTTTCCGTGTTAAGAATTGTGATGGATAAGTGATTAAGAGATAACACTGACAAACAGTGAAGTAACTTAATGCTCATATAGGAATTGAATGACAATTTCTGGCTGCTCTGGAGGTCCCTACGTGGTCAAATTGCTCTTTCTGGAGTGCTGTTCACCATTCCTGATGGTGATTGGTGGGGCTTACATTGTTTTCTTACACTTTTAAATTTCCTTTCCTACCTGAAAGGAAAAGGCTACAAAACCAGTATATTCTTCCTCAAACAAAAAAAAAGCATGGTGGGAGGTTGTTGCAATGATGCAATGTTCATGGTCTGCCAAGGAATTGCATTTAGCCATTTTTAGCTAAAGGCTGGATACTAAAATACAAGTCTTGAAAGAGGAACGGAAACTCCATGCAAAAGAGTTTCTGTGGAATAAACATTTCCTGCAAAAAAGGGGTTAAGGCTACTTTTCTTTTTTTCCTGTGTTTTTTAAGTACTGCAGATGAACTTAAAGTTTAAAAAATGGCTTTTTAATAAAAGGCGTTTTTATGCTACTGTTGCAAATTCCTCTATAATTGAATGAATTACATAAGTAGTAAGGTAAAATATTTTCTACTGTCTGCTCTTTCCATCACTCAGCTATCCAGTTTTCCTCAGAGCAGTGAGTCTTTTGCATTGATTCTCTGAAATTTTGAAATGGATCAGATGCAGCATTTATGAATTGTGTCAGTGGATGAAAACAGCTCATAGCAATTACTTTCTTGGAAACAAATGGAGAGGTGCAGACTTGTTGGGGCATAGTGCATAGTACAATTCATAAACCTTTTAAACATGAAGCAGAAAGTCAGCTTTTCATATTAAACAATAATCAGAAAAAGCCTAATAGCTGACCTCAAAGTGACGAAAACAAACAAACAAAAAATCTATGCTAAGGAATTGTTATTTGCTAACAACCTTGCTAAAGCAGAACACCAGCTACCACTTAAAGTCCTCCAGAAGACAGCAGTAAAAGCAGCGGAGGAGGCCGAGTTCTGCATCAACTCAATCCACCATGACCAGATATTAGGAAATAAAGATTTTGCATTTTAGAATACAGGATGCTGGAATAAAATAGTATTCGCACACAGGCTGCATAGTTTGTTGCACCTTTGTCTTCTTCATGTTCTCCTGGGTTTCACTCTGATGCCTTTTAGTACCCCAGCACCAAAAGATGATATATTATTTAGTTCCTGTGAATAAGAACAGCTGTTTCTCTCTTGAAAAGGGCTCTTCAAATCCTACTGTTTTTCTGTTTTGCCAAGCTGGGATTCTTCAGCACCAAACTGAGCCAGAGGCACAGACAGGCAATGCTGGCAGTGGTGTTCAACAGCTGTGTACAGTCTGCTAAAGGATGGCTCTTCTGGAACCAGTCTTCCCACCTTATATGTAGCTTCTTGGGACAAAAATGCCATCTCAACATTCAAAAAGATCCAATAAACAGGCTGAGACAAGGTATTTATAAACTATGAAGGTACAGGAACAAGCCTGTCTCATCACTCTGTTGTCAACTGCCCAGCTGTGGTATGAGCAGGACACACAACTCCCACAGCATGAATCAGGAGTACCAACAGATCAGAAAATGGCAACTGCTAAATAACATTTTTCTTTTCATCCCTCTCAAGTCTTTTGTAAGGGGCCATTTCTGCCCAAGCTGCATATAAATTGTACACTGTTAGTAGACTGATGCTCTCTCGCTTTATCTGTACAGTGCTTCATGTCAAAACCAGGAGACTGCAGGACTTCAATCATAAAGAAAAAAATAATCGATAAGCCTAGGCAGCTTGTGACGCTTTGTGACAGATTTTCACTGCCTATATGGCTATATATTAATTTGGACCAAAATAGTTAACACTGCACTTGCATGCAAAAAGAAGTCATCTGCTTCTTATCTAATGTGTAATTCAATAATTCCTATAATTGATCTTCATTGACAGTTTATGCAAGCTCACTCACCCACACTGCACATACTGTGCTTCCTGACATAATTCCCAACATAGACTATGATATTTCAACAGAGGAAGCTTGTTAAATCAGGTCAAACAAAATAAAGAATCAGAATTTCCTGCAATTCCGTGCAGCTGTCTGACTTTTCACCCTCCCCGTGTCATCCATCCCTCCCCTGTCTGTCCCTGCCCCCGCCCCCCCCCCCAAAAAAAGAATCCCAAGTATTGCTATTTTTGTAATGGGCTAAAAATACAAAAACCAGTTTTGTTAAATGTTGATAGGCTTCAGAAGAAAAACACATCATCATTTTTTTCCCTAGATGCTGGACTGTTACTGTTGATCAGACATAACTGCCAGTCTTTATTGTTTCCACGTAGTTTGATTTTCCCTGGAAGTGCCATATATATTCTAATGATCTGCTGAATTAAAAGAATTCTAAACTGGTTCTCAATTGATGAGATGGTATTTCTAAGATAGGCCAATAAAGGACATTTTCTCTCATTGACAAAGCAATATAAAAATTATGGAGGTGATAATGGGTCTTCAGGTGTCTGAAACAGTGATATGTGATTTCTGAGAAACACAAACAATAGATGCATTTTCCATTTACAATTCTTGTAAAGAAAGAGGAACATAATGTTTCTGTTTTATAAACACAATCCCTTGCCTAGCCAGTACTCTCCAACTATTTCAAATTACTCTTATTCTCCAAAGAACTGAGATATAGGAAGAGTTTAACAGACTAACAACTCATAGATACGATTAATGGTAGCAGAAAGCCAGACCAAGTTAAATAGAAGCTTGCTAAAATACTAGACACAAAAGGCTGGAAGATCATTTCCAGAGCATATGCTAGCACTGGGAACTCCAGGTTTAATTTTCTATAAATACAAAGAAAACTCCAGCTTTTTAAACAAAGCATTATTGGAAGCTCAGAGCGAGGCACTTTTCCAAAGATGTAGATTCCTTTATTACAGATTCTCTTTCCAACTGTAAGACCTAATTCTATAGCAGTTGAGCAAATGATTCCCATAAATAACTTCCTTCACCCACAAGCCTTTTCCCCTATCAGCCGGGGGGAGGCTCTTAGGCTAACTACCAACTGTGCTGCTGAATGATTTTCCAATTTCTGATGGCTATAGCACTTCAGGTTAGTTATGCTACACCTTACTGAGCTAGTAAGTCATCAGGAGAAAAAGGAAAGCAACCAAGGGTGACACATGTGCAGACACAATAAAAATCACAGTAGCCCGCACTTACTGTTCATGTCGACAGCAAGTTCCTAGGGAGGCTTCTGCACAGGAGAGGGATTTTGGTGTGCTTTGAGGAGTAAGACAATATTTCATGAGCTCTGCAGACGTCTCATTTCATGTGGAAGCATTTTCTTCTTCCCACAGTGTAACTTCTGAAACACTAAACAAAAACGTGTGAAGGGCAAACCCATAAATATTTCAGTTATTTGTATACAAGTTATTCTTTTGGATTTAAAAAATGGAGTAAAACTGACACAGCATGTGTCTTACCTGTCACTGACACTGAACAGCACAAAACTGACCCAGGGAGTAGCAAGGATTACTAGCTCTGGGCCAGACTGTGTGGCATGGGAAAGCCATATAGCTTCTTTTGGGAGGATATTCAATAATGCTTTAGAAGGTAGTTACTTCCCTCCCTTTTGGCCTTTGTTGAAATTTCTTCACTTAAACATAAATTTAGGGAAGCAATATTCATCTATCTATGCAATGTCTTTGAATGAAAACAGTGAGGGAAAATATAAAAATTAAATTCTTCACACAAGGCTACATCAGACACTAGCCTAAAAGAGGATGATTAAAATAGGCAAAAACTATATTCATTTAAACTAAAGTGTTCTTTTAATAGTAAAGTGTTTCTGAAAGAAACCAGATACCCAAATATGTGGGGAGATAATGCAAGCTAGCCCACAGCACTGAAATAATGAACATAAGACTTTTGATGACTCTTCTCTTCCTGCCCGACAAGGCTGATTTCATGTGGTTTATACGATCTTGTCAGGCAAAGGTCCGGAAGCTTTATAAAACAACCTGATCTCCGAGAGAGAGGAGGATCACAGTCAAAACCACAAAAGGTAAGAAAGGGCAATCAGCCAAACCAAGCTCTGCTGGAGAGCCTGAATTGCTGTAGACTTCTATCATAGTCTCTGCGTCTAAGATGAAAGGCCATCAAATAAGCAAAACATGCACATGATCTCTACATCCTTTTACAACAGCGTGCCAAAGTATTCATCAATCCCAATGAATAATATTTGGCTTCATGTTTGTCACATCTCTTGTTTGTCACATTGCAGGTCATGCTGCTTTCACACACCCCATGGGAGAAGTAGACTGTGAATTCAGACCGAGGTTGAATTAAATGTTCATAAATGACATAAACAATGAGACTGAGCTTGCCTAGCCTCTGCAGGCATGGAATGCTATAAAGCAAAATTTAAAAATGGGAAACCAGAATAGAAGTTACTTTATCAAGGTAATGTTCATATCTGAATTTCACTCCCATATAGATCATGTGTGGGTGAATATTAGGTTTAAGCACTTAACTGAATGCTGAATATGTTAGTGACAAATATGGTCTATGCACTTCCTAAAATGTCTAGAAGTATGCAAAGCAATAATATGGGAAAGGCAAGACAGAAAGACAAAGGAAACTTTTAATCTTAAGGTTTATTTTTAGGTCATATATTGAATGAAGGTTTGGCTTTTCCATAGAACACCCACACCCATGCAGCAGAGCAAAGATTTTGATGAATGTCATACCCAGAGTATCACAACTTTCTCCATGGTTGGTTTTTTTCATATAATGTAGTTAGTTAATTAGATCTCCTCTGATCAATCATTGAATTACCGCTTCAAAAGGCATTATGATATGATGAGAGTGCCTCGCAGCAGTTAAACACTTTGATTTTTCTGTCCTAACACATTTACAGCTAGTGTGAACTAGGTTCTCCCAGCAGGAATAAAGAAATACTTTTTCTTTTTTAAATTACAAGCACAATTTATCTCACAATTTAAAAACTGACCAGTAAAATTACTGTAATATGGATTCATTCTCTCCCCTTCTCCTTTCTGGTATTTAAGACTAATCACTTTCATGTTTTCCATGTGTCTTATGTATTGATTTCAAGCTCTTTGGAGCTGCAACCTTCTCTCTTGCTCATGTTCTATTCGGCTCTTTTAATACCACCACTGTTACACATCTGTGACTTCAGCTCTGTTATAACATCTCCTTCCTTGATACTCAGGAGTCTGTCTCAGAAAAACAAAGTGCAGTCATTACACGAAGATACTAACACAATCTCTTTTGTTTTCCTCTTGTGACATGGCTATTGAGGAGAAATTGAAGATCTAAGGGTTAAGACTGTAGGTCAGAACTTCAGCATGAGATTTGTGCGTGACGTGGCATTGGGGACTGTTGGCTAGTTACTGACTTGGCTTCTCTTCAACCCTGTGTGAAAGAGGAACAGTGATTACAGGACAGTGTTACCCCAAGACTTGCCTCATTATAGTTTCTGTGAAGAGTTTTGGACTCCTTGGAAAGCAACAGTACAGGAAGAGATGGTATGTAGTTTTTGCAAAAGTCTGGGTTTGCTGCCTCTCCAAGAGCAGATGACACTACGTGTGTAATATTCAGGGATCTTTGCATACTGCTGTACAGAGGAGTTCTTATGCTAGCAGTAAAACAGACAAATAAAAAAGTTTTCAAAGTCGTGCTTCTGTGATACAACTTCCCAGCTGGGAAGAAAAGAGGCATTACTTTTCTGAGCAGTATAAATGATGGAAAATAATTTATGTTTTAATCCTAAAGAAAGACATTTGCCAAATGAAAGCAAGCTGAACTGTAGTATAGGAAGTTCTGCAGTTGCCTTTCCAGCAGGATAGTGCAGTCTGCAGGTAATTAAACAACAGAAACCAATACCCATAATTCAACAGTATGTCTTAGCTATTATTTGTCAGTTCTTTTTCTCTTGAACACTCTTATATGTAAATATGAACTTAAAATGGAAATTACTCATAACAAGTTTTATTTCATTGTGAATTGTTCTCATACAGCAATATGCAACCACATTGTAAAAAAAAAATTAAAAAATATCTCTTTTACTGCCAGCTGAAGCTGACCTGCACTCTTACAAAGTCTGTTATTTTGAATTTGAATGTGCTACCTGTTACATGGGCAGCAGACCCCAGAGAGATGATACACCAATCTGGCAACTCCCCATTCTGTGAAGTTGAAAGGTGCTGACAAACTGAAGAGGATTTAGAAACGAGCAACTAGAATGAGAAGACATAAGATTTTCATTTTTTTGGAGAGATTAAGACCTGGGTATTTTTATAGCAAGGTTGATTACAACCCCCAAATTAAACACCAGTACTCAGACAGGGAAATAAAGTATCATCGGGAAGCTATTTTCCTAGTACTTGCAGTGTTCCCTGTGGCCGGGCCAGCAGAGGAAAACAGATTTCTAGGTGTCCTCCAGAGCCAAGAGGAGGAGAGGTTCCTGCTCCGGACCACCCTGCAGAGCCACTTTTCCTGGGGCCTGGCGAGGCTGATGTCCCTGTGCAGGCCCTGTCCTGTGGTATCCACAGACACTACTTCACTTTCCCAAAGCTGTTCAGGAGGAACGCACATTTTGAATAGAAGCCACTTGGACTGCTCCAAGTTAAACATTAAGAAGTTTTGTTACTTCTTTCATTCCTTATTTAGAGTTGGTTTCTTTCTGAACACCTCTTTCAACCCAGAGGACTCTGTTTCTCATGAGCTAGTATTCAGTAAATACTACGAAGCAATTTAGTATTTAGTCAATATTAAGAAGCAATACCTGGCTTTTCCAGCTTGAACTGATATGGCCAAGGTGAAAAACAAGAATGTTTCCAAGTATAATCCTGTTACCAGAACACACACTGGTAGACATCTCACTCCGCCTGCCCCCTGCCTGGCCTCTGCATCCCGATGCCAAAAAGATCAGGCATTTAACTTCAGGCTTCAGATAAATATGCATAAGGTAACAATGCTCTTTTTAGTAACTGAGCTGTTTAAAAGAAACAGAAGTAAAGAAACCACAGTTTGAAAGCATGAAAACGGAGAAGGGTGCTGGGCAATAGCACTGATTAACTCATGTTAATGCAGGGTCCCTCCACCATTTAGAATGACCTTCAGCTAACCAGAAGCAACTTAATTACTTCTGTTCAATGGTTTTCCACCTACATGTTTATCGTTGTTCATGATCTTGAAAAGTACTGAAGAAACAGCTCTGGAGATGAAAGGCTGCTCCTCTCATAGGTAATGGGTGCTGCAAAAGCTCTTTCTGAAAGCTTCTGTGCTGCACATATCCAGGATGCCTTCACCTGGGCAGGACTGTCTGGCTCCTAACGGTGTGACAGTTCAGGCTCTGTGATTTTTTTTCCAGCACTTGGGATTAGTAAATAAGAGGATTCCTTTGCAACAGTTGAAAGGGTAGGGATTGTTTGGACAAAATACCCCAAACCAAAACCCGCTCAAGGCTGCCCATTCCTTTATCTTAAGGCAAGAAACTAGCAGTAGGTGGGAAGGAAGCTCTGTTACACACACAGCCTCTCCAAAATGTTTAAATGATTGAACAGGAGCAAGAGGTTCCTGTATCAGATTATCAATCTCTTGCAGTGTCCAGTCCCCCATAAATCTTCATCTCAAAGACAAAAGGACACATCCTTCCTGCCACAGCCACATGCAGCATTGACCACAGCACAGCTAGGGCAAGGTTTTTGGAGCTCATGAGCCCTGCAGATGGAACACAGAAATGTTCTCCAAATCCAGCAAGGTTGGCAGGGGGGGTCACCTAAACATGGGCAGGAACAAGCTCATCTTCAGTTGTGCATATCCACTGGTCACGCATTCTCTAATGAGGGACAACAACTGACCAGATCCTGCACAGATGAGAAGGTGCTGGTATTTGCACCAAATAGTTAATAGGCCATAAGGATTAGTAATTACATAAATAAATATATAGCTAATTAGACACCTGTTATCCTGTACTTTTTACTTGCAAACTTCTTGTTCCCAAGAAGTGAATCAGGCCTCTCTTCAGATAATTTATAGAATACCAGTTTCCATAACAACATAATTGCTCAATGAAGCAAAAATACCTGGCAGAGTTGCCATTATCATGAAATAACTGACCACAACAGTGAGTGAAGGAGACTGCATTAAAACCAAGATTGCTTCATGTCAACACGGTCAATTACAATCCAATAATGCTAGATCAAAGACCATAATTCCTAACATGAGTTATTACGAATCGCAGCATATCCATGAGAGGCAGAGCAAGATGATAGTGAACAAATACTTTTCCCCACAACAAAGCACAAAGCTATGCCTAGTCATGTAACGGTTGCAGAACTCCACGGCCAACACCATGACAGGTAATTTTAGGACCTAATGGTTCCTGTAAAGAAATACAAGCAAGAACATCTCACTCAGTTTGTGTCTTCATATAAGCAAAGGCACAGGCTACTTTTTCTTTTTTAATAGGAGTGTTTGTTCCACAAAGACTTGTCAAACATTGTCATGTTGTAAGATTCAAGAGGGAGTTACTCCCACCCACTGCTGAAAACACCAACTTCATAAAAAAAACCAGCCCTAGTCTAGATGTAGATCTACATCTACCCATGGAGCCATTGCATCTTTACTACTTCTGTGGACTGCAGAAGCAGCAAGCCCAGGGCCAGGTTTGTGTGGAAGTGCTCAGACCTAACACCTCTCAAGTGGGCATTCAGTGCCCACCCTGCATGGCCCCATCCCAGGTCTGCCCTGGATCCTGTTGTGCTCACCATGTCCCCGAGACATTTTTTGTTTCTTTACAGCTTCTCCAGCTGAGAAAGCTTGAAGCAATGAGAAGTGGTGCTGCAGTCGCTCTGAGTAGCATATGTCTGTAACACAATGCTGAAGGCACACGGTGGCAATCCCTGCAGCTGGTGCAAGAGTATGGGACCCCTCCTGCGATAAGCGTTGGAAGATTGTGCCAGTAAGCGGGACCCAGCTTGGACACTGTTTGTGTCCGGAGTCTACCTGGAGCATGGGAAGTCAAGAAGGAGGCCTAGATGCAAAGTACTATGTATGTTGTATGGCTGGTCAGGACCAGGTGTGAAACAAAGTCAAGTTGCTGGTGTGGTACCCCTAACAAATCAAGCTGGCCTGAAATATTGGCCATGCAAATCCACTAGCTCCAGAATAGTTCTCCTTGTTCCCAGCACTGTCAGATTGTTCTGGAGAAACCATTATGGCATGCTTCCAGACTTCACACCTGAAACAGTGACTAAAAGCTGTAGTACAAAGTTTTTACATCTCTAATTCATAGATGTCTCAGCATGATACTCATATGTGCCATATAACGAGTCAAAACTACTACACCCCTTGTTCCTTACACGCAGGCAGTAGGGTGAGCACAGTATGGTGTCAACTCTGTCCTTAGGCAGTCCTGAGTCACCCAGGCTGTGCTTTATATCCTTAGCAATCAAGGGATTTTTCCCCTGACTTCGATTTTATGAGTCACCTTGGTGGATGAGTGCTTTTTCTGCTTTAACTGACGTAATGTTGATAACCCTGGAAAACAACACAAACTTGCTGGAAACTCTGTGGGGATCTTGAGCCTTGGGAAGAATCAGGATGGTCTTTTATTTTACTACATGTTGCTTGGCTAGCACTCACGACAGCTTTTTTTTCCCCTTCTGTTTAACCAGAAGTTTCTGTTCTCTTCTCCCTTACCAACCTCTGCAAATACACTTTCCCATGTTGTATTTTCTCTACGCAGCACCAGGGAAAACCTGGGCACACACGTACTGGATAGCTTTGGACATTACAGAAGTAAAGAGAAAAAAAGGTCACACATGAGTCTTATCTCTGGCTTTGCAGTTCTGGCCTGCTTCGAAAGCAAGACACGTATGTCCTTTAATTATTCATTTGGGTAACTGCAAACTCTGAGCAAACTCTCTTAGGCTGCCTGCCCCTCTTGCTGCCCATCTTGCAGCAGCAGGAGGCTGTGGTACACTGAAACACCTCAGCCTGGAGGTACACAACCAACCAGAATAACTAAAACATTTGTCAGAAATAAAGTGCAGTAAAGCAAAGAGAAAATAAAGCAATTAATCATTTAAAAAGATAAGAGAGGGAGACCGTGGCAAAAGAAACCTGATAGCTTGTGCCACCTCCCCTGGAAGACTGTCAGCTCACTGACAGGAAGATTAAGGATGCTGATGGGAATTCCTCTCTCACCACAGTCAGCTTTAAAAGCACAGGACAATAATCTACTTTTACAGGTCTGGCTGTGGCTTTCCTGCAACATTTCTTTTTCTCCCCTTATTCTAAATAAAAAAGGATGATCCCTTGCAGTGCTTGCTTTCTGAGTGCTGCCCTCACAGCTGAGGTGAAAGTATTGATTGAAGCACTTGGACATTTATTGGATTTGCAGCTTTTCTGATCTGTGAAAAATGTTTTGTCCTGCTTAACTTGTACGGTCCTACATACTCCAGTATTTGTTGGTGTAACCACCAAAGATCCAGACCCTCTGCCACACTTCCTTTGTGAAGAGAGCAACTGGTGAAATCCCTGGAAGGCAGAATACTAATTTCAAAGCAATGGTTTTAACGATATACTTGACAATGGGCTTGAAAAGCCTGCACAGCTTAGAGTTCACCTCTCCTTGACCCTCTGGGGAGGACAATACACATTGCCATATCCATAGCTTAAGCTGGATTGCCTGTTTCAGTATCTTGCTCCTTTAGGAACCTGTTTAGCAGAGTGAATTGCACTGGCAGATTGCCCTGAATGGCTCCTTGAGTTAAATTCTCCAACCATTCCCATGGCTTATTTACTGAATTGGGTAATCATGGGATGGGGAAAAGAAGGGAAAATTGCTTAGCAACAAAGTCAGTGCTGTCCTCTTTCCCCATACAAGATAGAACTTTTTGCTACTTGCTTTTCTTTTACAGCCCTGTAAGTTTTTCAACTGAGCAAGAAATGAATGATTGCTCCTCTTATAGGCCATCTTAGAAACCACTCGCTTTATTTTCACCCTTGTTTCCTAATATCACAGACAAGGCCTTCGTATGTCCTGGACAAGGTGACATTTTTGTGTTATGTGATGACATCACTTGCATCAGTCACTTGCTCTCAGTTCTTTGTGTGCTTGAATCAGTCTGGCCTTTTTTCAGAAAGGGTCATCCCTGTAGTGATGTCCATGCTGAAAGACAATTTGTGCGGTACACACAGGAACCATCCACGCTGTGAGAGCATCAGCTCCTGAAATGCTTGATGTAAATCTCCACAAGAACTACCCGCTCTTTGCAGTTCTTAGTACCTGAGTAGTGAAGTCTCGCATAAGGCTTGAGTGGTGCAATTTTAAAAAACCCTCGTGTTTGACTCATTTCACTCAACTCATTCTTCTTTTTTCTAGCCTGAAGTTCTCCAAAGGACGTAACCAAGCCTAAGTAGGGCAAGAAGAGCAGAAATGGGCATCAGGTGTCTACCTATGGACGGCAACTGTTCCAGCTCTCAGCTGGGATACATTTTAGGATCCTAATAGATAATGCCACCATATAACTGTAAAGAAACTGTAGTGTTGTATTCTTAATAGTTTTTCATGGATATTTGATTGGGATCTATTTCTAAAAAGTCAAATCAGTAATTAAATTCACAGGACAATGGATTTTTTTTGAAGTGGAAGTTAATAACAGGTTGTGCTGTGAACAGAGCTTTAATCCAAGGTTACTATGGATAACACTGTTATGTCTTGCAGTCAATAGGCCCCAAACGAGCACTAAGCTTGTATAAATGCCTGAGTGAGATGGTGGCATATCTACAATACATAGCACTGGTTTGTATGTGTTTTTTCTTTCCATCCAGGCAATAGCTTTTTTTCCATCCCTACCCTAACAGCTGCAGCTATGCGTTTTGTTTCAGGCTTTGTTTGTGGGATTAAAACCATCTCTGTGTAATCTCTTTTTGTTTTATACACTGAAAGAAGCATTAGAGATGAAAATTAATGCCACAGTGGATTTCATTAATCACACCAGAAGGCTTGGTTTGCTGTAGTAGGCACTTCCAGCAGAAGGTGCTCACAATCAGTTTAAATATTAAACGCCCTCCTGTGTTTAAATAGCAATGATCAAATCTGTGAAAGCACAGTTCCCGTGTCAGGGCAGGGGGATTCTTTTAAAAGGGCCAATACTGTTCAAATCATCTGGCCTTATGGTGAGTCCCGCTTTCCAGTAATGTAAGCGTCAGTTGATTGCAAGGACAAAAGAGCTAGCAAAATTGGTGCCTGGGGGAATTGCTATGAGATAAAGAATGTGTCACCTCTGGGTCACCAGCCCAAAAGAAATCACAGTCATAATAGCCAACAGTTACCAACGGATGCTGGCAGGCAGCATGGCATGAGGTACCGGGTCTCTGCCTGGTCTTTGGACAGCAGGTGCTAACATTACAAAAAGCACCACTAGCATTAACTGATGCTGCCAGGAAAAGGGCCAAGTATTGACAAGTCCTGCTAGCTGGGCTGTTGGGGCGTATCCCCACGAAAGGCTAAGTCCCAGTGGCAGATGGCCGGAGGGAAGTTTGCATTCCCACAATTCATGCTTTAACCGATATGAATAATCAGCAGCTCTCCAGGGCCCTGGGTCTGACGTGAGGCAGGAGCCAGCCCTGCTAGAAAACTGCATCAGCCATCAACTGTCCTAGCCAAAAGCATCCTTGGACTGATGTGCTGGGGCAGCTGCATACAGATTAACATGGTCTAAGTGAATCTTCTGTAGGAGGAAGGAAAGCAATCCCCATGGAAGCATGGTCTAAAGAGAAAAGCTGTAATATTCATTGTTTCTTTCTGTAGAAAATGGGAGTCAAAAGCACAGTTTTCCTTAAAGATGCTAGCGTTCAATCACTATTAAAGCCTCACTTGAAATTAAAGCATAATCAGACACTGAAGAAAAGCAGTCTTAGCAAATGTGACAAGACACAGTTTTACCCCACCTTACTCTGCCTCAGCCTCCCTCCTGTGGCAAGAAGGAAAGTGATGCCCGAATCTAAGGGGGGAGAAAGTCAACAAAACCAAAACTGAAAAACCAACCGGTCCTGCCGCCAACAGAGTCTCCTCCCAGAGAGAAAAGTGCTGTGAGCTGAATTGACTACAACTCCCAACGTTCACTAAGGCTGCTTTTAAGACAAATGTTATCCGGGAACATCCGAAATAATCCGAAATTGAAAGCAAGCCCCAGTGGTTGTTGGAAGCTGTAGTCCGCTCTCCAGGAGTGAACTACCGAGTAGAAAGATCCCGAGAGCTCCTCTCGTAACCAAAAGAGCCCAGCTAGAGATCTGGAGGAGCAGGTAGCGAGCAGGAAGAAAGCGCCGTGCCCCTTCGGAGCCGCCGAGCTCCCTCCTTGGGCTTTTCAGGCCACGCCAATGCTTCGGGGGGATTTTTGGCCTGGGCCTGCAGCAGAAATAGCGAGACCTGATGGCAGCAGCCGGCTCCAGCAGGCACAGCAGGATCCGGCCACAGTTAAGAAGCACGAAACCTCCACGCACAAACACACGGCGTCCCCCCGCCCCGCGCTCCGAGCTGCCCCGTCCCTGCGTCGCCGAACGCGGTGCGCGGGCGCTGCCGCCGCCGGGGCCCGACGCCGGGGGGGGGGGGGGGGGGGAGGCGGGGGCCGGGGGCGGCGGCGCTCCCCGCCCAGCAGCCGCAGCCGCGGGCCGGGCGCGGGGGGCGCAGCGGAGCGGCGGCGGCGGCGCGCAGGGCCATGTCGGCGCCGTGCCTGCGCCTGCCCGCCGCCGGGTCAGCACCGGCGGAGGCGGACAGCGCCGGCGGCATGGAGCCGCCCGCCGCCGCTGCCGCCGCCGGGGCCGCCGCGGCCGCCGCCCTGGAGCTGGCCCTGGAGGAGGAGTTGGCGCTGCTGGCCGCCGCCGGGGAACCGCCGGAGCCGCCGCCCGCCGCTGCCGCCCGCGACCCCGAGCTGCTTTCGCTGATCCGGCAGAAGGAGAAGGACCTGGTGCTGGCGGCGCGGCTGGGCAAGGCGCTGCTGGAGCGCAACCAGGACATGAGCCGCCAGTACGAGAGGATGCACAAGGAGCTCACCGACAAGCTGGAGGTGAGGCCCCGCCGCCCTCCTCCCTCCCTCCCTCCCCCCCGGCCCGCAGCGCTCCGCAAGGGCCCCCGCTTCAGGGCCGCGGTCCCCGGGAGCCCCGTGGTGTGTCCCCGCGAAAAGCGGCCCCTTCCCCGCCAAATGCCGGGGGCGGCAGGCAGGCAGGCACGGCCCTGCCGGGCAGCCCACGGAACTCCCTGTGGCCGTGATCGGGAAGAAAGGGGTCTAAGAAAACCCTCTCAGGCCTGGGGGAGGCAAATCTGCTGTTCTCCCCGCTCCCCGCCTGCGAGCTGCCGTATCGGCCCGGGGACGGGCTTTAGCACCTCGCTTCGAGAGGCTCCTGGGGGGGCCGTTCTGCCCCAGGACCCGGGTACCACCTGGTCAAGGAGATGTGCACTGTGCTCGGCTCACGTCTTAACGGAAATGCCTCGGAAGTTAAATTTATACAGCAGGTACTGAGCTACAGAGCATATGTAACCCTTACGCTTAAGCTCTTGCAGCTAAGGCATTAGGCATGGCAGGAGATAAGCCCTAATGATACATCTCTGTTAGCTGGTTGCTCTGAAAAATACCTACAGGTATCTGGAGAGAGCTGTTTGCCAGGACCTCAGTGGATTGAGATATCTATTGATTTTTAAGGATGAAATAGAGCTATTACAAAGAAAAAGACTTGTGCAGGCAGCTTTTTTTGGAACAACTCTCTCGCACAACTATGTAAGAGAGCCACTCTTACCCCCACTCTTCTTCTCAGAGATGCTCTTGAAATTTTAATTCTCCCAGCAAGTAATACTGCTTAGAAGGCTGAGAAAAAGCCTCTCTCACCTTTCTGGACAGAGTTTGAACAGTGCTGGATTAACATTCAAATTTCAAGTCACAGCCCTAGACCAGTTCTTTCTGCACAGTCCTGCATATTCCTGTGTTACTTCCTCACAGACATGTCTCAAGTTCAAGAGGATTTGTAAAATTACTGTATGGCCTTTGTTCTCCTGACAAAATTCCTCTCTATTATTACACTTAGCACTTTACCCTAGCTGATCGCTTGCTCTTTGCAGGGAAGTCTCTCTGCATTTACCATTCTGATAGAAACAATAGCAAAGGTGACATTTGCTCTAATTGTTGTTTATTGGCACTATTTATCAGATTAGAATTTCCCAGAGTATTAAAATTTGCCAGAGCAAATGTTTTCAGGTTGATCTTTAAGCAAGAACAGACATATGAGGCGTGCTGACGTGGTTTTCCTGATGAGTTGGAGTAGAACCTTTCCTTCTGTTAAAGCAAAAATGCACAAGTTTAGGTACTTGCTGAGCTGCCTGTTAGGGAGTTCAGGAGCCTCAAATACCACTTGCTGTTTGCAAAATGTAAAGATGAAAAGGAGAGAGGAAAAACTGTGACTTCATAGTACTTTAAATAACATCCCCCAAATGTTTACCTCTGCTCTTATGGGCCCATTCAGAAGGTGAATGAAGGGATGGTAAACACAACCAATTGTTTACATCTTTTCATCCCGTTACTACTGCTCTAACTTTCCAGTTGAATAACAGACTGCTATTTTTCAGGCTACCCATCTGATAGGAGTTATTGTTATCTACTTAAGGGTCAGATTTTTTCCACTGTGTTTGGCAGATCTAAGACAGTGATACTTCACACAAAAAATCAAACCTGAACATTAATCTTCTACAACACAAGCCTGGTAATCCTAGCCTCTGCCGATTAAATGTTGGCCGCCTCCTGTTGCCACTGAAGTGAACAAAATTTCACAATAAACTTTTCAATTTTGGAGGAGCAGGGAGGAAGGACCCACATCTGTTACCTCCTTCCCTGTGGTAAGAACTTTCTGATGATGACCAGAAGCAAAGTCTCATCTGAGACCCTTGGTGGCAATTGCATTTGATACAGTGATGTTTAAGGAGCATTTAGGAGAGATTTTCTCCCGGTTAGCAATTCAAAGTTGGTTACAAGAGCTCAGTGAAGCCTCTCCATTTCCCAGCAGCCAATGTGCTGGCATGCTCCTCAAGTGCTTTGCCTCAAGACTAAATATGTGCTAGTTTTGTGGGTTCATTACTGAAGTGCAGCATTCCTACCGTACACCTACTCTGGCAACTCTTTCACTTCACAGCCTGAATTCAAATTAATTTCTAATCATGGAATTGAAGTCCTGTAATAAATTCTGATATGTGATCCTAGTCAGTTTTATCCTCTGTAAGGGATTAAAACAGCTAATACCTCCGTTCCTCTGACACAGAGAAGCTTGCCGTGTCCAAGCTGGGAAACTCCCCCTTGCTCTCATGTCTTTAAATGAGGACCAGCCCAGCTCAGTTAAGTTGAAGAGAAGCTGTTTGCAGAAGAAAACATATTTTAGAAAGCAGTACTGTGTAAAAATCAGTGAGCAGCTGGTGGATGGAGTGAGACTTGGAAAACAAGAAACTCCCCTACTGAGGACAGCAGTTTGCCCTGTCATCACTACATGCAAAAAACCCCTATCCAGGTCTGCAGCCATGCAGGTGCTGGGATGAGGGCAGGTGAGGGGAGACAGCTGCTGGGAGAGGAAGAGGCAGGAGGAATTGGTCAGCACGTCCAGTCTGGTTTATCCTCCCTCTTTGCAACAGCCTCTCTGTGCCCCACTGCACTGTTCTGGTTTCTCCATCACAACAGAATAAACTTGATATTCTTTGCTACCCTCTAACTCCAGCCTGTGTGATGGCCATTTATTGGAGCTGTATATAGTGTGGATTTTCTCTTGCAGCAAAGGACTAAAGTGGTTTTTAAATGATTGACAAGGCTTATCTGTGCCTTCTAAATCACATTTGAGTATGTCTGGGGAACTTTGGCTGCAGTGCTCCTCCTCAGTAGGCTGAAGTTTCATCTTCCATTTAGAGAAGGCCCTGGATCTTTCTAAACGTTGCCTAGCAGTGAATGAGACAGAGCTATAAAAGACAGCATTTTTCAGTGTGCTGCTAAAAGTGAAATTGTGGCTGCTCCAGCCACACTCAGGCTACAAACAAGATTTCTTTGCAATGGTTGTCATGGGCCTGGTGCTGGGATCTCATGCCTGCCTATTGCATTAAAAATAATTGTAATAATACGTAGCACTCTCATTTGCAAGGGGTGCTTACTCTTTTAGTGTCTGAAACACAGGGAAATACTTTTGCTTTGGACCAGTGTTTTTAATCAGCCTTCCCTTACATTTGAGACTTTTCCAGAAAGTCCTAAATTTGCAGAAGGATTTGGAAGGACACAAGCAGGGTGCTGCTACACTGCGCTGGAAGGAGCATAGGAAAGGATTTGGAGATAAGATCAAGAAAGAGAAAACATGTATCTTCTGCAGAGCAAGAGGTGGAAGATTAGTGATAACGCAGGCTAGAGGGCTGCTGGACAAGTGGAGAGCTTTGACATTCAGACCTGCTCAGGAAGGTGGCAGAGATGCTGCAAGGGAGGCTGTGTGTCATCAGCAGTAGGCACCCAGGGGAAACAGCCACCTCACAGCCTGTGTTTCTAAAAAGCAATAAAAAGCCACTTCACATAAATGCAGTGCAATTTTCTTTTCCTCCTAGCAGGTTTATTTTCCCCTCCTATCAGAAGTGGCATGAGGATTGCTCACTGGGGGATGATACCCTGGGAAAAATGGGCAGGCACTGCCAGTGCTGGGCCCAGTGGGTTTCCATTCTTTGCTAAGATGCATTCCTAAAAGGCTGGTGAATCTGATAGAGTAGCAGCAGGTTATTCTGGGGGACAGAAGACAATGAACAAGGAGAGGGCTCCT
Organism: Astur gentilis; assembly: GCF_929443795.1. NCBI lineage: Eukaryota > Metazoa > Chordata > Aves > Accipitriformes > Accipitridae > Astur > Astur gentilis. The sequence goes on from NC_064886.1 coordinate 4,282,617, forward strand.
GCTCTTCAGGTTTCCCTGCTAATCTTGGGACATGCCCATGTCCCCAATTTGTGACTGTTCTGCAAGTATGCACATGGCTTCAGTCACCAGGGGAAATTCAAGCTCAGGGTTTCAGAGCAGGGATTCTTTCAAATGGGCACAACATAAACCTGTTTTGACCTGATTTGCAGCTCTGATTCAGTGAAGCCCTCATTTAACTGAGCCTGTAAAACATGCAAAAGTTCCACCAGGTTTGTGCTGTCCCTCGTTTTCCAGCCAGTCTTAAGCAGAGCAGAGTCTCCAGAACTGAGACTGGTTTCTAAAAAAACCTGCAACCCAGAATGTGCATGTATGGAACGTCTATAGAAACTACTTCGTTGCATCCATTGCCATTCCAGAGTGGACTGCATCAAACAATAGAGTTACTGTGCACTATCAAACTACCAGACAACTAATTAGGTCAGGAATAGAAGGAGCAAATGGATAGATGATTCAACTCTTGTTCGTAAGCCCCATATGACAAGAAAGATGCCTCATCTAGATTCCTCACCAGCAGTAAGGATACAGTTTGTGTAGTTTTGACTATAAAGGCAATTTTTAAAAGAATTATTCCACTGCCCACTGAAATATTGCTTTGGAGTAAAGCTAGGCTCTGCTAAATCAATTGGCCTGCCTGAACTATATATTCTGCCTATTGACATGGGCCTGCTTTACTCTTTTGGCAGTTGTTTCAGTAAAAATTCAATGTGCTGATCTCCAGAGGCCAAGGACAGGCCAATTGCTGAAAATGGAAAGCAAGTTTAGTGCCAGTGACCTGCCCTGACATGGGATTGCCACCTCCATGGCATTGTCATGCTCTAGTACCATTCTCTTTCCTGCACAAAAGGTTTCAGCCCTAAGCATAGAGGAGGAAAAGAAGGCAGTGTTCACTTTTTTCCTCCCTTCCTAACCTCATCTCCCCCCCTGTTATCTAGCACCTAGAACAAGAGAAACATGAACTAAGGAGGCGATTTGAGAACAAAGAAGGAGAATGGGAAGGAAGGGTGTCTGAACTGGAAAGTGATGTGAAACAGCTGCAGGACGAGCTGGAGAGGCAGCAGGTTCACCTGCGTGAAGCTGACCGCGAGAAGACACGGGCCGTCCAGGAACTCTCCGAACAGAACCAAAGACTCCTGGACCAGCTCAGCAGGGTGAGTCACTGCAGCATGGTGAGGGCAGGCACCTGGCCGCCTTCGTCATGGGAAAGGCTTGCAGCTCTGCTATGAACCAACTTTCGGGTAAATAAGTGGGAAAGCTTCCTCTTTAAGGAAAAAAAAAAAATGGTTCTGCATCTGGTCAAATTACATAGATGTCCCTATAAAAGATGCTGTCTTTAAACTGAATTTTACACCTTTAAGGAGTACTGCATTTCACTGGCAAAACAGTTATGTTTCTGGGTTGAGTGGTCATTTACTGCATAGATGTCTCGCAACTGTTTTTTTATCCAAAACTGATTTAGAAAATCTGTTTCTAATTTACAAATAAGCGGAACAAATGTAGCACACAAGAAAAAGGCTAATCTGTGACAGTGAGGTGAAAGGCTTTTTGCTGGCCTCCCTTTTTTGACATGCATCGGCTATAATGTTGTAGAATTGAACATACCATGTCATTCTAAGACGGTGTGTCCCTACAGATAACTTTGCCATGGTCAGATGTGTGAGAACCTACTGAAATTCCTTGGAATGGCATGTTTCAGAAAAGAGCTTAACTTGCATCTGAATGAAAGAGGATTTATAGTGGGGCTGCTACAAATCAGCCTAATTGACCAAATACTTCCAAGCATGGGTTTCTTTTTGACAGCAAAAGACTTAACAGTTTCTGCCTTCTCCCCCAGAAGTTAACCTGTCTTCTAGAATTAAGAACCCTGTTTTTTTTCTCCCCACTGGACAGTTAGTACAAACCATAATTTTAATGCCTGAGAACACAGTTAATCTACCAGATGAAAGCTTTTTCTTCTCACCAGTTGCTTATCCCCAAAATAGCATAGAACAAAAACACACACCACAGACTCACATGGAAGAAGCCCATCTAATGTTGTAAGAGCACATTTCAGACTAGATTCTGTCAGGGCTGAGTCTCTGGGGCTGACACAGGGATTGGCTAAGGGATGGTCCACCTCGACTAAAACACTAGGACCAGAAGACTCTGAAATGGGCCAAGTGTACAGGTCTCTTCACTTGTCTTTACTCGATCTGACTATGCAGTTTTCCTGTGCCTCTGGAGGTGAGAAGAGCAGGTCTTGGGTATAACACTGTACTGACACTTGAGGAAATCATTCCTCATTCTGCTGTAGATTTTCTTGTCACGTACTAAAAAAGCCACTTAGTCTGTGGATTTGTTTTAATGGGCTTTAAAAAACAAAACCACAAACCCAAAAAGACCCCCAACTTCCTTAACTCAGGAACACTGCTAAGTTTATCCATCTTTTTAAAGCAATATCTCCCTAGAAGAGCTAGTGAAGATCTTTCACCTATCCTCTGCACAGAGCATATTTCACATACAACACAGATGAAAGATTCCACCCAAGCCCTTGCAGAGCTCCTGTATTTTGTCAGGTTTCTTACCCAGGGCTAAGAACTTGGCTCCCATCAGATTTGGTGACCCTTAATGATTTTCTGTGTATGCATGATTTCCATCACTGACTGGAAAATGTAATATTTGTTATGGTCCCAGCATAAGCACAAACTGAAAGATCAGTCTAGGAGAGGAATACCAGACAGCTTGCTTTGGGCTTTAAACCGCATGGGATTATCCTGACGTGACACTCATGCTACAGGAGCCTCTCGCAGCCCAGATGCTCAGACAGCCGCTCAGCTAAACCTTGTGCAAAGGAACCACCAACTTAGGTCTACCAGCATGCAATGTCCACACATGGGTTTTGTTCCCTCGACTCCCTATTACTGCCAGAAATAGTCTTCATCCACCCACTTCAGAGTTGCAACATTCTGGGAAAAAGTTGAGTCTTGGTGCTGCCCTCCCTGCTCCAACCCAGCACTGCTCCCAGCTTGGAGGAGAGGACTGTTGTTCTCCAGCGCAGACAAGGCAGACTGATAGAGACAGCTAACGCTTGCTGAGGCACAATTTGGTGCTCGTTGAGTTTGTCACCTGGACAAAACTTGGTAGTAACTCAAATATAGAAGTGGATATAGCAAGGGTGTAAACAGTCTTCCTAGAATCATGAGAATCTGGGCAAATTGAAACACAGTTGGGAGTGGTCTGTTGTCATTCACCCAGGGCTTTAGTTGAGGCTTTTTAAAATCTCAGCATTATATTAGCACTTGATTACTGGGTGCTTAGTATTACACGTTTGCTGCTCCATAGCGCAATCGCAGCCTTATTTGTCTGATCTCTAATTCTGAAGAGGTTATGCATGTAATCCTTGAGGCAATGGTAGTACTTAAACCCTGCACCCACATAGTTCTAGCTCCTGCTAACTACTTAGACTTTCAATAAATAAAAAGGACAAATATAGCTGCATGGATGTGCTTGCCTACAACCATATTGCCATAGGCTGGAGTTTTGCTAGGGATCATGAACTGAGCACTGGGAGAGGAAAAACCCTACAAAGAAGTGCTGTTAGAGCTGCTGTGAACTTTGAGGTGTTGCTGGTATCCTCCTTGCTTTCCTGGTTCTGTGTTTCGCACCTGCATTTTGTGCCACAGTGGGTTGTCTGGGAGGAGAGGGTTATGAGAAGTCTGGGATAAGGCAATGAAAGCCTTATTCAGAGTGTCAACTCTGCCCCATCTGACACTGTATACCCTATTAGAGGCTTCACTCATAGGGCAGAAATACAGGTTGCTCTCTGGTACAAGTCAGTCTACACTAGTAGGTATTAGCTCTTTAAATTTGAATTTCTACAGTTTTTAGCAATAAACACCTCGTGGCCCAATTTCACAATATTTGAGTATCTCTCTCCTGGAGAAGGTATTCCCTTGGCACTAGACTCTATATGTCAAATGACAGTCTCGGCCTCATGAGCTATGAACCCACATGGTCCTGCTTGCTCCTTATGGAATCCCTGGGCTTCAGCCCCTTTACCTCAAAGCAGGGCAGCATCCACTATCTCCTTCATCCTACCCCTCCTCCTTCCTGCTGCTATGATATTCTTTCACCGACTAATTAAGCTTTAGGACATTTTTTTAACCCTGCCTTCCCCAGAGATGAAAGGCCAACCCAAGCACATATTTTTTTCATCTAAACCTGACACAAATGCTAACCAACCAAGCACACAGTCCCACACACCCACACAAGGATAGCAAAGGGACCTAGAAAGCTCTTCTTGCAATTAAAGCATGGGACTGAAAAAGTCCATCCTCAATTCTGGCAAAGACTGATAAGGAAAACTCAAGGATAGGGATTTTAAGTCTGTTCAGTCTCTAAAAATGGGGATAACTGTCTTGCCTCAGAGTTGCCAAGAGGCTAAAATAAGGTCTGTAAAATGATTTGAGGTCTTCAGATAAGATGATATAGGAGAACTTTACATATCTAATAATAGTAAGTAGGCTATAAGGAACTTTGCCTCTCTTGAAATACAGCCTTTGGTGTGGTTCTGTGCTTTTTGCAGAACGGAGGTACTGCCCAGGGCCATAACAGTATTAAACCATGGGGAAATTAGGTGGGCTGGACTGGGAGCTCATAGTGAAAGACATGATTCAGATGCCAAAGATCAAGTTTAAGAACTCCATGGTAACCTTATTTTTTAATTTGCTAAGTGATGATTAAAATCCTGTCTGCATTTTGATTTGATTTCCCTTCCCTTGCCTCAGCACAGCAAAGCATGTAGTAACTCTCAGCAGTGTGCCCACACCAAGCTAAATGCTGATTTTACCTAGGAGAACTGCAGAGCACACTGCAAGGAGTATGCCAAGGTACATACCACTCACCATAAATGCTCAAAGATAAAGTATAGGAGTCAAAGTACAGTTTTGCAGAGAAAGTCAAGGCTTGATCACGTGTTCTGCTTCCATCTCCTTCAGTCTCTTCCATCTGTTTCAGTTTGCCATTTGGAAAAAAAAATCCTATGCTTTCTGTCCTTTTATGTTATAAAATTTGGAGGGAGTTGGTATAGGGAAAGGTCTCTTCTTACTTGTGCCCACAGCACCTAACACAGCAAGAGTCCTGTCCCCACCTTTGGGCTTCTAGGAACTACTAATGCAAATAATAATAACAAGCAGCCCTCCTCCTATAATGAGGCAACATTACTACTTTGTCAGGAAGTGAATGAAAAAAGACTTTCACACTGTTTCTAGGTGGCTTCACCAGATGGCTTTCCCACACATTTCCTGCTATCAGGCTCTGGGCTTCTGTAACTGTTTGCTGCATGTAGCTTGGGAGAGGATATATCCTTCCCAGTTCAGTTGGGCTTCTTGTATGGTACATAGAGCACAAGGAAGTAATTTCACAATGTCAAGCTCAGGTAGTTTTTGCACTGAAAATCTGTTTTCAGTGGCAGGAAGAAGCGTATCATCTCGCACCGCTGAAATAGCTCTTTGTGTTTCGAAAGGAGTGCTCGGCTGCCACGGCATCCCTCAGAGGGGCCCTCAATCACCAAGTTCGTATATTCACTCAGCATCTAGTGCCAACACACTGCTACAAAGAATGAGGTGTTTCAGCCAATCCCTCTGGTACAGCAAGAAAATGATCAGCCAGCCCACAAGTCTCCAAAGGAGCTTTTATTTGCTAGCCACAAACCCTTCCTTTCAGAAATACTTCAATTGAAGGAGTTTTGTTTCTAACTTTACACTGCAACATGCGGCGTAGCTTCAGAGGACTGGCAGGCACTGCCTGGTTTTTATTTGAGAGAAACGTGTTTTCATTCAAAAATTAGCTGACCATATTATATTACCCTTTCCAAATCACTTTTACTTTAAATACATCCTTTTGTGGTCACCAACACACTTACAAGAGAGGCAGCTCTGTTGTCAATTATTGATTTGAAGAGATTTTTCTGAATGGCTGTTTGTTGGGTCTATCAGCATAGGAACAATGTTCATTTTAAGAAATCCAGACTAATCATTTTAAAAAGTTACTGGAACAAGAGTGCTGGGCAAGATTCACTGCTTTTGCCATGCTAGAGATCTGTAGCCATTACACTAGGAGCTAGCTTGTCTTTAATTTCTTATTTTATCTGTACAGATGCTTAATACAAGCCTCCTTATGTTTCCTGTTTATTAAGTTGTCTCCAAAAGCCCAGCAGGGTATATTGGGAAACTCCATGCTTACTTAGCACAGAGGCAAGTAAGTCAGGCTGAATTTAAGTACTGCTTCAGGGGTTTTATTTTTAGACAGAAGAGGATCCTGAGTGGACCTAGGCTCAAGAAGAGTTGCTTTGACTAGTCCCACATTTCAAGGTGCAAATCAGTCACTACACTGAATTCTTTTTCACAAAAAAGCCTCTACTTTTTGCTGTGGCTCAAACGGTTTACTGGACCTATTCAGTACGGAGTAGCTTACTGTAAGGAACTCCGTACTAATCTACTCAGTAGTGCATGGAGTCCTGCATAGTAAATCTTGATCTGCATCACCTCTGAGCAGTCTAAATTCCATGAAGGGGGGAGATTGTACAAGAAAAGGCAGCATTCTTCCCTGTTGAAGGGGCTCGAGTACCTGCTTTTCATGGCAGCTTAGGTAGGGCTGCTTACTCCTTGGGGGTAGGCAGACAGCCCTTCCAGCATTGCTTTGTGCCTGGCATAAGGCACACTTATGTTGCACATGGTGAGGCGAGAGGAAAGCAGATACCAGCACAAGACAGAGCCAAACACTGAAGCCAGCAAACCTCTCATTAACCACATCAAGCACTCTCCAGCTCCCCGCACCTCTGGATCATCAGCAGATCCCAGCACCACATAACCAGATCCCTGATCACCCAGTGAATACTGATAAGCGCACATGCAGGAAAGGCTCCTTCTCACCAGCTACTTCTCCCCTAGCAGAGTGCACTTGTTAATAATTCAGCTTCATGCCACATCAGGACTGGAGTGCCGAGCCTTTCTATGCTAAAGCTGTAAATATAGGACGTGACGGCAGCTGCGTGTTCTTGCCTGCAAAGTCCTTCAATGAAATGATTCAGTGCCCTAGAAGGTAATGAAGAAACATCTTGAGGCCACTGCTGAGTGGCACTTACCCACCATCCATCTGGAGGAAGGGAGACAGGCAGGAAGAAAGGCTCAATCCTCTGCTGAAAGTCTGGCCAAGCCTGCAGCACCCATTAACCCCATTTTAGGGCACCCAGAGCTTCAGGAGCCAACTGGAACAGGGCCATCTGGACACTAAGGCATAAATGCAGCAAACACCGAAGAAATAATTTCAGCAAAGATGAGGGGGGCATCCCTACAGAGTTTGCCCAAAGATTTTGCACCCACCCATTTCATGCAAGATTTTTACCCTTGTATCCTTTGCTTTAAGAACCAGTGAGCAATGAGGGAATGGGCAGAAAGCAGTACACAGAATAAAACAGGGATACACACTGCTACTGAACCACAGTGCAAAGCCCTCTGTATGGAAAGGGTTAAAAAAATTACTATAAAGGCAAAAAAAAAAATCATGTTACTATTAAGCAGAATCACATAAATAGCTGCTCATTGGAAAAAGGATAGCATCAATCAGTCCCAGGGGCTGGGTGGGACCCTCATCCTCCCTGGGGCAGTGGAGCAGGGACCCCGCCATCCCCAGGGACCCCTTGCTGGTTGCTAGGTGACAGCACACCACGGTCCCAGCTGGTGACGTTGCTGTAGCAACCGGGTGTGATTTCTGTGCTTGTAATGCCGTGACAGTCAGCAGACACGCAGGGAGACGCACTTGTGACGTCCGAGGCAGGCAGGCGGGTGGGTGGGTGGCAGAGGCCTGTCTGTCACCCCCGTGGGCTCAGCTCACTGCCGGGATGCGACCCCGGCATCTGCCACTTCATGAGCCCCCAGGTGCGTTTCCTTGCCCGTTCACTGGCAGTTTTTCCCTCAAAATCACCCCGGAGATCTCCCAGCCTAAGGCAGCCTGTTGTCCACACCACCCACAATGAGCTTTTGAGCCTGCTAGGGGAAAGGTAAACATTTTATTTCCTTGGTAAAAAGAGCCCCTTGTGAGCAGGTCAGTCAGCCCACACAAGGGTGACTCCACCAGGGTTTGGCACAATGCATCTCCCACTGTAAGTCCAGCTCGGGGAGCACAGTGCAACAGAAATTATTATCTGCCAGAGCCACTTAATCTCCACCCTGTGTATGGCACATCTCACATCCTCAGAGGCTTGGGGTGCCTGAATGGAGCAAGAGAGACTGGCCCCATGAGGCACCCCCAGAGCCCAGACTCCCTGCCCCCCACACCCTGGGCAGCAGAGCAGCAGGGAATGGGTGTCCAGAGCACTGTCTAGGACAAACATACGTAAGTGTTAAGCACCTAGTAGTCAGCCGTACACTGCTCTTCCCTGCACTTCAGCTGAACCCAGCTCACAGCCCAGCTTTCACCTCTAGAAAGTAGTTCTGGAAGAGATTTTGAAGGTTTCTGCAAGGCTTCTGCTTTGAGACATTAGCAGCATCACTAAGCCGTGAACATCTGAAAGCAGGAATCCAACGTGAAACTGAAGCTGAAGTTGTTCTGGGATGAGGAGATAAAAATCTGAATGAGTCCCTTCCTCCCCTCTTGCACTGCACAAAAAATTTCAAGTGGCTATTCCGTTTGGGTCCAGGTCTTTATGTTTATAGGAATTGTTTTATTATGCAGTAGCTCAGAGGTAGGACCATGTGGGCAGAAGAGATTTTTTCAAAATATTTCTGCTTATTCACACTTGCTGTAAACACTTCCTCCAGGAGAATCTAGAAAGTAGGACACAGAAGGTGTTTGCATCCAGCCACTGCATTACCAGCTAGAACCAGAGCTAAACATGACTGAAGGCTTTGCAAATATCTACATAAGAAAAACCCAATTAAAAGCATTTGATCTTTAAAGAGCCATTCTGGGTTATAAAGTTTGCACACCTTATAATGAAAGTCTTTAAATTCCTTTTTTTTTTTTTTTTCCAAGCAGGATTGCTTTTTCTAAATGCAATTTAGTAGACAATAGCTCAAGAGGGAGGTCTCGTCTATACTGACTTTTTTGCCAGCTGTGTTAGGTGCTCTGATTACCCATGAAATCATAAAGGCCCCTTGCAAAACAACCTAGAGCTTAATCAACATTTTGTTTAGAATAGCATTTAGCAAAGCCCAGTTTATTTTGAGAACAGGATGAGAAAGACTCTCTTGCTGACTTCTGATGGATGCTGCAATGCAATACAGAGCTGGCTTATGCTTGGCAGTACCACCCATGGGGATGGGAAATGCCACCATAGATGGTAACAAGCAGCAGTCTAGAGGCGAGAGTACAACAGGAGACAACTGACAGATTAGGACATAAATCAAGTGACCTGCATGACAGAGTGACTGGGGTAAAAGGCTGCTCATAAGTAGGCCAAGAGAGCATTTCATTTGGAAGAGATACAGGTTGACAATATTTTCGTTAGGTATCCTGTAAAAGCTCAGTTCTGTAGCTGTAGAGATTTGCACCAGATTTCCTTCATGGACAAGATCCCCATCGGTATCGGGTGGGGGGGTGGGGGGAGCATGGGGAGGGGACTGCCAAGATCAGAAGTGTTGGGAACATTTCCATTAACTGTTTTCACCATCTCCTAACTATTCTTCCCTGGAAGGTCCTAATGCTGAAGGATATAAAGAACACCTTTAAAAGGAAGAATTACTTTGATAGTTTCAGCTGGGTTATGATTCTACCAAGACTAGCACAGTAATGCAGATCTGTAAGAAATGTAGAGCTATAACAGAACAGTTACAAGATCTGGGGATATATGGGTGCCTAAAGCATCCAGCTCACTTGAATTTGCCCTTTAAATATCATTTACTAGTTCCACTCTTGCAGTTCATCTGACCTAAAAAAAAAAAATAAATATCTATTGTATTTTGTCTTTATTGCTTCTCCCTTCCCTTTTGTCCCTCAGTCTTTCTCCCCCTCCTGGATACATCTCAAAAATCAGTTGAGGCTTAAGTTATCACTGGCCTCAGGCCGGTAGTTGTCTCTGCAAGTTTGTTCCTTAAGCTGATGTGAGACCATGTTATCCCTCAGTTCCTTTGGGGTTAGCTTGGCCTCCGCTTTCAGTACACCCAGAGGGGAAAATTTAGCCTTGCGACTCCCTTGTTCTCTACATCCTTGGAAGTCTGTTCCTGAATCCACTTCCAGACTTGGCAGTTTATAGTAACAGGGGTGCTCTTAGAAAGCTATTCCATTTGGCAACTATTTAGCATAGGTTGTTCATGTTTATTTGTTGAACAAAGCACCCTTGTATTTGGTTGCCTACAAGCTCAGATCAAGGAAAACTGAAGTCTTCTGCAACTCAAGTACACACCAGCAGTTTTGTTGCTCACACCAGGACCAGGAGGCAGATACAAACCTTAACACTTGCTAGAGGGAAGGGCCTATACTTACAGAAGAGGTCCATAGTCCCAGTAGCTTTTGCTTCAGGACCAAATAAACACCCACAAGTTTTAGCAGAAGGGGACCTTTTGGAGAATTACTTGAAGAGTTCTCCTTTGTTTCTTTGCTTGGTTAGCAAGTGTTTTGCATAGATTTTATTGCAACACCAGAAAACTGAGGCACTGAGAGACTAGGCAATAATTGTCAGTGTAAGGTGACAAACAAGACCCTAGTAAAGGAAAAATCTCCTCTCCACTTAGGCAGACTACACAAGAGTTTGAACTTTTCTCCCAATTATACAGAATGGGGATGAATTGGGTGGCTTGTTTTGGGTTTTTTTTAAAGCATGTATTAGGAATTTAGTGAGCTATGTCCCATACTGTAAGTGTACCAGCCCAAGAAAAAGCTAGTAGTCCAGACATTACTCCTTAATAGAGTTTAAACTTTATTCTCCATATCCCTTATGTAGAGGACAATGTGTATAAGTTGTAGGATAAGAATTAGACTGGACATGAAGGGAAACATCCTAGCTGTAAGGTTATCTGAGTAGGAGAACAAATGGCCCAGAGATTCTACAAGGTCTCCATCAAAGGAAGCTTTTTGGGAAATGGCCAAGTAGTCACCAGCCAGGCAGGGCTGGCCAATTTTTGCCTTGGCATGAGAAGAACTAGGCAAAGTTAAGTCTGAAAGAGGCCTTCAGAGGTTTCTCTCTCTTTTATGCAGGCAAGACTTTCAGTAACATCAGGTCAAGTCTTCTTGCTATTTATGAATATTGAAAGAAAGAGGCAGAGAAGCCTGAAGGAATACTCACAAGAAATAAGTGATCTCTAAGGCTTTGGAACAGACTTGCATTTTCACTCTATATGGGCATAAAGTAACTGAAGGGTGAAAACAAATGTAAACAGGGGACTATTCAGAGGCAGTTTCCAAACTTTGCTTGAACATGAGCTCTTGAACAGACTCAGGTACTGAGGGATTCACACTTTCCAGCAGATTTCTGTTTAGATGAAGCCAAATGAGAAATCCCAAAATGACCGTGTTTGTTCAAAAGAGATTGTTTGTAGCCTTTAGCAGTGTGATATTTGTCCAAATAACATCTATTGATCAGCTATGAAGTTGCAAAGGGATTTCCTAACTCAAATTATTTCTGTGGTTTTTGCCTCTATTCCAGCGAGATTTATTTCCCTAGGCTTTACTGGATGTTGTACTTCACTTTGTGCACAAATTCTTCCTAAATGTTGTGCTTCTTACTGTTTATTTCCCTCTCCACCTTAGCACAAGGGACCAGACATCTTAGTGAAGACTAACTAATAAATATTCAAAACTTTAAGAGCTCAAGGCAAATGCTTATGAAATTGATGATATCATTAATACTACCCTCTTCCTGGTGGCCTTTCTGTGCCTGAAGCACTGGTGCCATGGGCACAGGCCCTGACCCTGCAGAGCTGCAGACAAAGAGGGGTCTCCCAGTCTTGGGCTGCTTTACCAACCTCTGCTGCAAGAAACTGCTACCCCCAGATCTGCTGAGCTACCCCATATTCATCTCAGTCAAGGCAAGACAGCCCAAAAAGCCACTATTCAACCTGCTCAGGCTCATCTGGCTTGTTTTCACAGTATGGAGGAATAAGCCCAGAGGGAGAGGTGAAAAGGATCATACACACTTGGGAACAGCATTATTTTTTTTTCTGCCAGATGCAATTGCATATCACTGGTGCTTTTAAAGCTAAGTAAACACAGGCACCTCAAGATCTCCTGGGCAGCACCTTGCCTTCACATGGAGCCCATGCTGGACACAGACCCCAGAACAAGCAAATAGAGAATGGTGCCATTTAAGAGCAGAACTGGAGGCAGGCAGAAACACTGCTCACAAGCAATTTTCTTGGCTGGCTGGAGTAGACAGGCCAAGCACCATTTTACATTGAACCCCTTAGAGGGAGGGCAGGTGCCACTGCAGAAACCTCTACTGAGATTGTAGCCACCGGTTTGTACAATCTAAAACAACTCTTCAAAACCCACCTACAGAGGATTAACAAGTTGATTTACTTAATTTCAAGAGGCCTCCTCCATTCCAAGCATTATCCAACCCAGTATCTCAGAGCTGCTTACCGAGATTAACTCTGGCACCATGAGACACAGCCCGGCAGCTGCAGGCTGGCTCTCAGCAGCTCCTTCCTTTCAAAGGAGTCATTTGCATCAGGCTTTCAAAACTTGGGAAATTCCTTCTGTCTTCTCATCCTTCATAATCTTCCATCAGGAGACAGTACCACAGACTAAGAAGGTCAAGTTGGGGGAGAGGGAAGGAGACAGGCAGCCTTTCTCCCTTCATTACAGGTCACTGCCTCACCTCAACACAGGAAGGGACAACTTGCCCAGTGTGGGACAGTTCCAGACCACACAGCTTTAGCGCTCCTGGGTCCCAGGCACAGGCCTCCTCCATCAATCTGCCCCTTCTCATGGCCAGGGAGCACACTGACAAGAAAATATTTTGCTGTGAAACAGGTGATGCAGAAGACTTTCCAAGCATGAACTTGTTCAAATGAAGATATTAGCTCTCCTGCTTCTTTTAATCTCCCTGAGCAGAGCTAAAGCCACCCCAGGTCAGGGAAAATGGCCTAATTGACCAAAATGCCTGTTCAGACCCACATAACAAGTAGCCCGTGATGTTAACCCTTCCCACAGCTCAGGAAATGTGACAGAAACACCCAGAGCCAGCTGGCCATGGTGCAACTGGGCTCACCCTGGGGACAGGGAAGGAGGAAACAGCTGGTTATGCTGGAAAACCATCGCCAAAGCACATACACATCTACGCCTATATATACATATACACCCCCTCCACTCTTCCTTCCCCTCACATCACTTAGCATACAAGACACTTGCATGAGGCACCTGCTAGTATTTCAAGCACGTGAAGCAGACAGTTTTCATTAAGCCTGCGTCAGCACCACAGACCAAAACGGCTTGTTTATACTTACACAGTCTGCTGATGCCGCAGAGTGCAGACAGATGGGCAGCCATCTTGCAACACCGCAAAAGCCTTGTCTGCCCCTTTGTGCAACAGTGGATGAGGCCACTGCAGGAAAAATTGGAAACGTCATGGCCAAGTTGCTGCTGCTTTAATATCACAGGGAATTTTTTTGCTTGTGTACCAACAGCCTCCCATATTCACCACAGAAGAGGCAGTACTTCAAAGGCACTCAATCACTTTTTGGTGCATTCCACCAGCATCGTTAGGCAAATGTCCATAAATACCCTTCTCACATATCTTGTCTCACTGAGATTATCCTTGTCTCCTTGGCAACTGTCAGATGATGTATAATGCTAGTGGGGATTAGCCCCAATGAGCCTTATAACCCTTGTGTAAATTTCTGCTCTATGAAGAGACCTGGCCAAAAGCTCTTCTTTCCTGGTAACATTAAAATGTTGCCATAAACAGTATTAAATCCAAGAACCTTTCAGTAAACCTGAGTAAGGATGAAAACTAATGTGGAGCTTTTTAATTGGTAGTATTTGTCTTGTCCTCCAAACAAATAAGTTTGAGACATGTAGATATACTTGGCATTTCACAGCTTGACAAGTAAAGCTGTATTTTGAATCAGTACTTAAGAGAAGGCTTGTACTGAAAACTTGGGCTCTAATATCTTTATCTCCTTTGTCCCTTGGTGCCAGGGGGATCACACTGGGAAATTCTAAATCCCCGCAAGAGCTTAACAAATTTATGCCATGCTTTAACCTATTAATTTCTGAAAACCAGCCTGGATTCAGGTCAACACTTGAAACCCATGTGCATACTCTGTCTGACACCAGTTGTACTGAGACTTTCTGCTTTTGAGCAAGCAGCTATGGGTTATGCCCTCATGCCCCACTGCTCGGACATGATCAAAGCATCAAGTCAAGGAGGTACAGCCCCAACACCACAAGCTTTCGGCAAGTGGAGCATTTTGCTGCTCCATACCATGTTTGGGCCTGGTGAGGAAGAAGTGTTTGTCTCTTGGTACCCCATTTGGCCTGCCTGGGCACCCCGAGCAGGCTTTTGCCACGCATGGTGCTAACATCACAGAGATGAGACCTGTCCCCACGTAGGAAATGCAGAGTATGCCAGTACAGGGAGCCAAGCAGCGCTGCATTATACATAAGCGTTAAGGGTTGAAGTATCTAAGTGATAAACAGCCTGTGGTGCACAAGTGACACATTTAAACTACTTCTTCCTTCTTCGGTCCATTTGAGTCTTTATAATGTCCCAGCTTGGGGACATCTGCTCTAATTCAACAGGACCAAAAAAAATATCTTTGAGCAGAGCCAAGGAAAGGAGGCTAAAAGAAGCACCAGCCTCAGCAGCAAAACGAAAACCAGGCACAGTACAGCAGAAATAAAACTATTTCTGTAATTAAGCAAACAAATCTCTAGCACAGCATTGTGTCTATATATGAATTCAACAATGTGCCATGGCTGATACCTATTAGACTAATCAACTGGAGACAGCTGAGAGAAAGGAGGGGAAAAAAGGTCTCCAAGATTGTTTCAGGAGGTAGGTCACAAAACAGCCAAGCCAACGGGTGACGGGGAAGCCAGTGCAGGCAGGGTAGTGACAGGCAAAAGAAAATCCAAGTCTTGGCACAAGCTGGTTAGCAATGATGCAACGTGATTTTGTTGCATGTTTCTGTGGACCTGTTTGCTCCCCAGCCATCTGCCAACTGCAGCGCACACCTCATCACGTGTGAGACACAAGGGGAAAAAGGGATCAGTGACTTAAGGCGGGTGATTTTTAGCACAGATAGGATAAAAGTCTTCCTAACTCACACGCCTATGTACTAGCAGTTTTTAAGAGACACCATTTTAGACAGTTCTGCACACAGCAAACACTCAGTAGATTTAGGATTGCTACCAGAGGCTTCTGCACATAGGAAAGAATTCAGCTACAGCAACAGGAGGAATAAAAACTGCTGGAAGCTGAATACCATGATCTCCTCTGTCACGGATCACATTATTCTTGCTTTTGGGCAGCAAGAGGAAAAGAAAGTTAATCATTTAGAAGCAGTGATGCTAGGGAAGATCCCAGTTTTAAATCCTACTATAGTAGCATAAGAATTGGAGCAGTAGATCAGCCTGTGCTCAAGTGCAGGATAATCTGCACACACTTGTGCAAGACAGCCGTCTCTGCTGAAGATAAAGTGATAAAAGAACATAACTGGAAAGCAATGAAAGTTGCCACAGTTAAAGTATGACCACACTGGAACAGGGCTTTCAAAATGAAGCATGCTCCAACAGCTCAGTTAACTTGTCAGAGAGACTTTGAAGCAGAAGAACAGCCGCTGCCACACCACTTTAGTTGTGTTTTACTTGGTGTACTTTAGCTGGTCTCCTGTTACCTAGTTATGGCCAGAAAGCTCATACACAGGATACATGACACTCATCAGTACTGACATTTGCTTAAAAGCACCAGAGCCAAAACCAATAGCATTTTCCCCACCCCTTCCCCTTTCTCCCAAAGGGCACCCATAGGCCTTTACACACTCTGCCCCTCCAAGACAAATCACTGAGGGTGAAATGGGGAATTTTCATGAAAGAGGGAAGCATGCTCCCCTTTCTCTGGTCATGAGAGCTTCATCAAGGATGCTACTTCTTTCCAGGCAAAGCCTCAGCCATCAAACCTTCAGCCACCAGGGGGAAGGAAAAAAAAAAAAAAAATCTTCTCAGCTTCAGACACAAAGGACAGGCTGCTAATTCTCACAGCATCTGCCAGTACAATGTTTCCCAATCTAAGATCTCACACAGTGCTTACAGGTCTCCGCACCCCAGTGTTGGTTTGCAGGCAGCCTCATGGCTTGGTTGCACAGAAACCCAGGCTGCAGATCACCTCCAGTCCCCATGTCTGCCTGGCACCTGCTTTCTGCTGCATGCCCCAGCCGAGGCTCACTGCAAGCTTGCTGTGTCTGCATGGGGTCAGTTGTCAGAAAGCAACAGCCTCAGCGTCAAAAAAAACCCGCAGCTTGAATGATTCTTACCCCTCTAAGCAGCATCTCAGACTGCAGGCGGAAAGGGCTTTTGATTCAATGATGCCTGACCTACATTTGCAAAACCTTGGCTAGAGGTACAAGTCTAAGTATAGCATGTGTGTGCCAAATTTGCTGCCCACAGCCAAGCACAGAGCCTGTCTGCAATGCTTTCAGCGGACTCCACATGCAGCTTCTCTAACACAGCTGTTGGGATGTTGCTACAAAAGGTGGGGTTTTTTCCCCCTTCTGACAGCACTCCACCTCTACTCCATCAGAAAGATAACTGAATACATGAAAAAAGGGTTTGTCACTGAGTTGGCTTCCCCCATACAGGGCTATCCATGCTTTACCTTAAGTGATATTCACAGATGCACCGAAGCCTGAAGCTCATAGAGGCGCTCTTTCCAGTCCCTGATAATGCATTCCCCTGCATGTCTATGATTTGGCAGAGCATAGTATATTTTATATACCATCCTACAGTATGTGCTGCACCCACCTTGTTTTTCAGCTGAGTTTGCTGTCCGCATCTACTTGCTTTATTTTTTATTTTCAAGCACAGCTTTTTGTAGGACTTAAAGTACCAAAATGCCAGTGAGTTTGCCAAAAGCTGTTATTTAAATAAATTCATGCAAGAACTTTTAAAAAGCTAGATTGTAGGAGGACAAGGCTCCAAGGAAAGATCCACATTCTTGTTTCTGGACCCTCCCATCATCCAGAGACTGGTCACAGCAACACCCGTGCAGTCTCTTCAGGGGAGCACCACACCTACCAGGTTGACACATGCATAAGATCTGGCCACTTACAGAAGTGCTCAGCAGCTTCCCAAAAGCTGGGTTACAGGTGTTGTTCAGAAAACTTGCCCTGAACTTGGAATACACCTGCTGTGGCTTAATTTAGCAGCTCTGGCTCATGCTGGAAGTTACTATTACATACTTGCTGCTACATACTGCTATTGAGGTGCAGACTGCTCTGAAGCCCAAGCCCCTGCCCTGAGGATCTACGACTTAAAGACCTAATCCCCTTAGTGCTTACGTCTGTGGCACTGCACAAAAGGTAAACAAGTTCTTCTGTGTTCAAGCATCTGCTGCACTGAGTCATAAGCTGAACCTTAGTGGAAACAGAGCAAAGCTGGGCTGAGAGGAGGCAAGTGTTCACGTACTTACTACATACGGTAATGTACAAAATATAGATCTGTATTCAATTTCAGCAGATCAGAGTGCTCAAATGTTATTACTAACACATTGTAATTATCTTTTTGTCAGCAGTCACCAAGAGCAAGGTCTGCCTTGTGCTCGAATTCTGCTCCAAAGACCTTATGCTCTAAACAGATCTTTTCATGCTGCCAACAAGGGAGAACAATTCAGGAATAGCTGGAGGCTGCTGAAGTACAGGAAGAAGTATTGCTAAGTTAAATGGTATCTCTAGAAGCTTTTTGTCTGCAGGTATCCAGCACAGTTCTGTTGTGTTTAGAATGATGGATCAAATACTAGCTGACCAAGAAATATTTTTAAGTGAAATGTTACCCAACAGCTCCAGAACAATACTTCAGGAAAGTAGATTTGGACTTTTTTATTTAAGCATTGCAATTGTGACATGCTGCCATGTGGGTTTTGGTTTTTTCCCCAAACTTTGTGATGGACTTGCACATTTTTATGGCACTCACCTTTCATTTATGACCCTACTGCACCTATCAGAGATAAAAACATTGAGTGAAGAGAAAGCTTTAACGGAATGGTTTGAAACCATTGTGAGGCTAATATTCACTATAGGGTTTGGGTTTCCTTATTTTTCTACAGAAAGCAGCCACAAGTTTTACTGCATAAGCTATAAGAAATAAGCCTTCTGCACAGAACATCTTCTATCTTGCTCTAGTCAAGCCAAATAAAAAAACCAACAACACCACACTTCATAGCTCTTCCTCATCTGGGTTTTGAAATAAATTCATCAAGTTGTGAAAGAAATGAGCGAACACATCAGTACTGTTTTTAAGAAACAGCCTGATGGAAGTGATTGGGAGTCAGACTTTGCAGGGGTTTAAAAGCTAATAAAACATCTCCCAGGTCAATCAACCATAAAGTTTGAATATAAATCTACATTTTATAAAATATTTTCTCTTCCTGTCTGAAGGCTTCCTGAGTGTCATTAATATATTTTAAGCCAACTCCTTTAATTTTGCCCCATCTTTTTTGGGCATCCACTCATTTCCTACATATGGGAATGGACACGAGTATTTTCGTGCACTCAGACATGTTTGTAAGTGCAAGTTTGAGCATCGTGTCTACATACAATGGAAAGCTTTTGGTTTGTATATTACTACTAAATCCTAAAAGAGTATATTCTGAGTTTAACAGGGTGTATAGATGAAGATTTAAAGAGCAGGCAGAGCTGCTAGCCTGCCATCACATATTAGATATCCCCAACAGAACTCAGCTAATTTTCTTTGAAATAAAGGAGATAGAGTGCTTAAAGCCAGAGTAAGAGACCGCAAGAAGCTTAATTGTCTTTTGCTTCCAGGCACAGACATTTGAGTTTGAACACCTCCAGGTTTAAAGTTTTAGACTAAAACAATTTCATAAATAAATAAATTTAAGCATGGAGATTGGCTTTTCTGACTTCTGGCTACCGGCAGAAGACAGCAAAGCCTCTCAGAGCAGGAGAGTATGTTATGTTTCTCTTTGCCTCCACCATCATAAGCTTCTGTTTCTTTTCTCAAAATGTTTTAATGACCAGGTTAAGTCTTCATGTTTCCAGTTCAGCTGTTTCCAAACTGGTCAGGCATTTTATATTTCATCAGGCTATCATCTGACCCACACTTATGGCTCACTAGAAATTTTCTGAAAGAAATATTTTTAATCCTTTAGCTCAAAAAATCTGGATTAAAAACCCACATCAAAGCTAACTTGGCTAAAATGTTCTATCAAGATAAAATATGCCTTTTGTCAGGGAAAATAACTTAGTCATGGAAATTATGCATTAGAAATTATCTAGGAGAGCAGACCACTGAACCTACTGATGCCAAACACAGACCATCCAGCTTTCAAACTGTACCAGTTAGCTCTGCTAAGCCAAGGCAAAACTTCAGAAACTGCAGTTGCACACACAGGTGTCAGGGGACAACAGACTTTTTAACCTGAAGGTCCTAGACCCCCTTGTGACACACTGGGCCTAAGCTGTGCTCCACTGAAATTAATGTGATGGTTCCTCTCAGCCCCAATTTAGCATCGCCAGACTTGATTATTTAAGCCATAAGCCTTTTTGCTTCCATTTACAAATAGGTAACTAAAGTGCAGAGGAACAAATGCTTCATTCAAGGTCATATGCAGCATCTACGCAGAAGTATAAAAGCCTGCTAGCGTTACACTTTTTTACCCTATTACTTCCCAACAACCAGAAGCCAAGCTACTGCCAACAAGCCCCATGTTCGGCTCTCCATTCAGAGCCCTACAACAAACGCCAGCCCTGGGAGCCACTATGCAAAGCTGTCTCATCTCCCACACTTCTTCTGCAAGCAGAATTTGCATACAGAGAGCAAGAGCCACTGCATGCCTACTTAGCATTGCATGTCCTCCAAGCACACTTTGTCCTCTGAGTTATCTCCAGTACTAATTTATTGCAGCATTCAAAGCAGCGAGCCTCCGGCAGTCCCTCCCACAGGAAGCAGGCTGACTCATTTTCCACACACTGTACTTTCCTCTCCACAAGAGCCAAATGCTTAGGTCAAGAATAAACCACAAAAAAGGGAGGCTTGTGTTTAAGCACCTTCTAAAACCTGTGCACAGCCCACATCCACTTATGAAGCTATTTCTTTCATTCAAACAATGAACCTAGCAACATTACACCCAGCTAGAGTTGCCCCCATATGGCACACAACTGTCTTTACTTCTGCTCTGAACAGCAGTTCCTAATCCTGTAAGATGATTTAGTCTAAGCTAATGGTTTTTGGCCTCAGCCAAACAGTTATCTGAGCACTTACTGAAAAACAAGATGAAGACCACCATTTTGCATTCATTTCCCTAAGCTCTTTGCCAAAGCATTCAGATGTTTGCCTTGCAAACTGGTTCTCATACATCAGCTAGCCTTATAGGAAGAAAAAAAAAAGAAAAATTACATTGCCAGAAAAATCCTGACCATCTACTCTTTCACGCTTTGCTTAGCGATGCAGCAAAAGTTCACTATCCCTACTAAAAGGATTTTTCAAGGACACTTGGAAAGAAAAAAGTAGCAGTACCTTAATGTGTCTCAGTACTAACAGCAGTTACCTCCAGCAGCACTTCTAGCCCTCCAGCCATGAGAAACATGGGAAGCAATGAAAGTCAGCCAATGCAAGCACTTCACCCCCAAAACAGGCAATCAAGCTCCAGGCGGAGCAGGCTCAGGTTTTGTGGAGGTTTCCACCACGGAGCTAAACATCTCCACACTAACAACACTTCACCTCAATGAGCAGGTGCAAACCCAGCCCCACACAGGAAAAAAAAAAACAACCAAACAAACAGCTGCTCCCTACTCTCTCTTTATAGCCAGCTCCCCCACTGGCCTCTGCCTCTCAGGTGTGAGGCATCTGAGCTGATGCAGCATTAACTCATTGCCATCCACAAGAGCCCACTGCATGACTGGGGTGTGTTGAGACGAAACTACTCACATTCTTTGTTTGTTTTATTTTAAAACTCAGGTAAATAGGAGTGAGGTCAAAGGACACACTAAGCATTTCGTACTTGTCCTAGAGAAGAGAGAGGGAAAGGGAACGGATCTGCGGGAAAGAATTCTCTACTTTCACACAAGCAATAAAGTATCATATTTCCAAAATGTCACAACTGTGGAAGTAGTGTGGATCTTAGCATAAGGTGCCACTGCTGTCCTTTATCTCACAGAATCCTCTCAGACTCAGTTTAATGCTACAGCCATGAGGCTTTTCTCATCAGTAATATGTCCTAAGCAATTCTAGCACCTCTTCTCCTTTACTCAGGCTCCTTGCTTTGGCAACTAAGGATCCTCACCCTTTAGACCTTTGATTCCCTTTTTTCTTGACAGGTCCATTTTGTGCTAAAAAAATGCTCGTTTATTTCCTCTTTTGTCCATCTGCTCTGTTGTCAGTATAGGACTCCCCCAGTCAACCTAGCTGGCCTGTGCTCTGCAATGTCAGCCTGTTTCCCACTGAAAGGAAGGCTCATCAGCCTGTACAGCTGTAACAAAGGATGTCAGGCAGCGTGCCACAAAATCAAACCCTTCTGTCTAAGCAGATATGGATTTATTGGATCCTCTGAATTAGAAGAGAGAAGGAATAACCAGGAGGAGACCTGCAGGGGTGCAAAGACCATTGCAGGTAGTTGAGTGTGAAGGTGTGTGGTACAGAGGCACCAAATGCCAGATGAGAAGTAATTTGCCTGAATTGCACTGAAAAAGTGTGAAAGACAAGGAGACAGTGTGCCATATCCAGCTTGGAATTTCACATAAATGTATGACTTCAGTGCCAGGCCCCAGTGAGGACACCACAGGCTGGATGCTGCATGTCCCTACCGTGCCCACCTCACAGATCTTACCTAAACAAAGCAGCAGTCACCTGGGGGTCAAAACCAAGAACACTAGGGAGTGGGCTGATGGGTGCTATGGCAGGTTGCAGAGATGGTTCCTGAGCAGAAAGAAACCTGTGTTAGGAAGTAAATCTTACCAGCAAAAGCTGAGCAGATATACTCACTCTGGCTACTGATATTTAATCCACCTGCCAGTCTGCTTATAGCTACTGGATATATAATAGGTATATATTACACAGCACTATCCTAGCACTTTTATGGCCTTAAAAATCCATTTTGTCTAAAAATATCCCATGGGATCGATGCTAATGGTCTCTGTTGGATGTTTACAACCAAAATATTTTGGAAATGTTGCAGGTTTCCTGAATTCTTATTTTTCCACACAACTTCTCCAGGCAGTGACAGCTCCCACACCAGGACCAAGCTGCTACATACTTTGTGCAGTTAAATTTCCCCACACCTGGGCAGTAGCAGAGTAAGGGATGAGGCAAGAAGAGGAGGATTCAGCCCCACCATATCATTTGGCAGAGATGGGGACAATGCTGGCCCCAGCCATTATGCACAACACTCCCCAGCTCCAATGTGCTGTGCTGCATTGGGCAGTGGTGGGAAGAGATCCTCTGAAAAAAGCTTAGCCAGGTCCCCCTCCTCCTCCTCCTCCTCTAACCTTGGTGCTCATGGGGCTCTTTCTCACACTTTTTACCTCAGTCATCACTGCCAGACAGTGTTTTGTCCTTTCTTAAGTACATTTTTCCAGAGGTGCCACTGGCGTCGCTGACAGGCTCAGCTGTGCCCTGCAGTGGAGCTGTTGCAGAACCGGCTGGAACCGGCTGTGGCCAGCACGGGGCAGCCCCACCTTCTCCTCGGAGAGGTCCCTGCAGCCCCACTGCCAGAGCCTGGACACCTAGATAAATAAATTCCACCTGCCACCGCGGTGAAACGCGTATTTGAGAATTGTTATTCAAACATGCACTCGTTGCATACCCTTCATAAGCTTCACCGATGACATCAACCACAACAAAATCTCCTCGCACCAAAATTGAAGTGGCATCATCACCACAGCACAAAGGTGGGCAATATACACAGTCAGTACCTCTCCACCCCTTGTCCCTTCACCACTTTACCACAACAAAATGATCCCCACTATTAATCCAATCCCTGGCAATGGCCAGTCCAAGCTTTGCCCATTATGTCTGCCAGCCACTGTTTTTACTTCAAATTCCTCTAATGGTAAATGATCACCCTGTCTTTATCTCAACCCATGAGCTTTTTCATCTTATTTTCTCCCCTGTCTTGTTGAGGAGGGGGAGTGAGAGAGCGGTTGGGTGGGCATCTGGCCATTAGTCTTCTCCACACGTGCGGCGGCATTGCCGTAATGGGGCTGAGGGCACCGCATCCCAGGGGCCGTCCATCAGGGAATCCCTTCTCTGTGCACATAAATCAGCAAATGCAAACTGAAGCCCTCAAAAGGTGATGAACAGTGAGCACCGCTATTACGCAAGCACTTTCCTAGATAGAATAATGCTTCAAATAGCAATTTAAAGTTGACCTGAATTAAAAGCTTCGGTAAAAAGCTCTCAAAGATTCCCTAACTGGGCAACCTCCACGTATGCAAAATATAGATGGTTGCTTATGGTTGTGGTGTGCCAAGGGCTGGAAAAGAGCCATGGCCTCCCCACTTTCTTGGCATGGGTCAGTTAGCCCAGAAAACCAGGCTTCCCGCCACCTCCAGCGGGCACTGGGGTGCCGGGGTGCTGGCTGCGGTGACAGGGTAGCAATCCCAATCCTCCTGGGCTTCCCTCAGCAGCCAGATGAATGTATTTTTTTAAATTATTATTCCAAAGCAAGATGTTTGGTTTTCCTCCTTTGCTTGCATTTCAGTAGCCAAATATATTTTCCTCCAAGAGAAGAGCTGGACTACAGGAACCTGAAGCCAGGGGAGGCAGCAATTAGTGGTTTGAAGTGTTAATGGTACCACAGTGGGAACAGGGAGTCCCTTGAACTCAACTGTTAGCAAATTAATAAAAAGGGTAACACGCTCTCCTGAGTGCTACAAATTTAGCACTAATTAGGACTTCTCTTTCTCAGCTATTTTGGGCAAGAAAATCTTCAATATCCATTGTTAAATTTGAATCATCTTGTTTGTAGAAGTAAATCATACAGAAACATTGGTTTCTTCACCCAGCTACAGTCCATTAAACTTTTTTCCCTTCTGTTCTTCCTGACATGACTTATAGCTGGATATTTTGTATGCAGTTAGTTTTATTTAGGAAATCTTCCCCTAAAAGAGGGTTTTCTTTGAATAAGGCTAACCTAGAGGCCATTCATTTCTCACAGTCCACCTCAAACATTTCAAAGATCCCCTCTTCATAGGAGCGTCACTGCTCCAATTTATTTACATTTATTTAATTTATTTATTGCTCATATATTCCAGATGTTAAATCTCACAGAGTTATTGCAACTGGTAAGCCATTTTTTTCTGCCAAATATCTACACATTTTTGTGTATTTTAGCACTTCAGAATTAATCACAAGAGAAACTTAATCAGGTTCGCAATGAAAAAAAGCCCTTAATTAGAGCAGAGGCCAAAATGTCCTCCTGCTCTTCCTTTCTTCTTCCACTGCCTAAATCTCATCTAAACCTTGCCTGAAGTCCAGAAAACAAATCTCACAGTTGATTGAATATATCTAATTGTGAATTGATGTCTACGCTTTTGCAGATATGTTTCAAACTCTGCCTGGTGGCTGTGTTGGCTAATTTGCCTATACCCAGGAAATTAATTCTTTCTTAACTACAGAGCAAAGCTATGATGTTGGGCGATATATGTCTGCCTTTCTGGAAAAAATATTACTTCTCTCTAGCAAAATCAATGCATTCCTAAATGATTGACGGAACCACAAAAGGTTTTAGCTTTTAATGTTTAGGAAAACACTGATGAGGAAGAGAAAGCACTACAGTTTGCATAATGAGAGTAGAGCCAGACTGGCTGAGGCAGAAGAAACTCGCTTCAATTCAACAAAAGCCATAGCTTATTTGAGCAATAAAGGGAAAATGTAGATAGAAGGTTACATCTTCTGATGCCAGTAAGCAAAAGAGCATGTTAGAAGTAATCAGTAGTGAGCTCATGGGTTAAAACACGCATGTACACATGCACACATGTACAGCAGTGTGGAGAGTCCAAGCAGATGCCATATGAAAATACACCATAAAGCCTGACAAATACTGGACACTGTCAAGGTGGCTTTCCATAAAATAATGTAAACTGATGTTAGAATCTAGACTGTGTAATCAATTAGAAAGGGTAGTTCGGCAGCAGTATTAATAACCTCTGAAACAAATGTAGCATGAAAAGGGGGTTTCCATGACCAGAGCTCAGCTCAGAGACTGTCTCATGTCTATGAAAAATCAAATCTCTGCAAAGGTGAGACTAAAGGTATTGGCCATTTCCCTATCTAGAAGAACCAGACAAAGACTTTCCTCATTCTCCTGTGGAGGGAAACACAATACAGTCACTTCTGTTTACTTCTGTTAAACAGCTGGTCAGAGAGAGTATTCTGCACTGTGTGAGGCTAAAGAAAGTATTATTTTTACTTTTCTCTACTGCATCAGATAGATAGAATGTGAATGGTGTACAGTGAGGTGACACTGTAACATCCTGTCTGCATTAGGGCCCTAAATGCTAACAATAAGTGAGTCCTTTTTCCCTCCATGTGGGCTATAACTGCAGGAATAAGATGTGTGAGCATGTAAGCTGAGCAGCAAGTAGATAAATTCCAGATGATGATTTAAAGCTGGTAAATACAAACCTTACAGTCCTGCAAGCAGTCTAGTACCGGAAAGGGCCTTTGAGGTCAATTCATTTCCCTTCTGTCGTAGGGAGCCCTTTGAAAGAAACTGCATGATAAAGTGATCCAGCTCCATCACAAAATTAATTTTTGCCACCATTTCTCCTACTGTAATGGTGCAGGAGGAGGAATCCTACTGCAGCTCCTTGGAAATGTAGAAATCTTCCTATTCCCAGCCTTAATATACTCTTATCCAGTTTATTCACATCATTTTTTCTGCCAAAATTGTGCTTCTGCTTAAATAGCTCTTCTCCCTTCTGTGTGCTTATCCATGATGTATTTATAGGGAGTCCTCTCTCAGCATTCATTACATGAGATAAAACAAGCCATCCTTTTTTTAGTCTCCTTTCTTATAACAGACTTTCCATGATCTGGATCACCCTTGCAGCCCATCCCTTCACCTGCTCCAGTCTGAGCATGGGGACCAGAACTACCAACAGCAGCTATATATTGTCTTACCAAGGATTTTTACAATGTCATTAACACTCCCTTGTTTCTTACTGCTATATTGTACATTTGCACTGTCTGTACATAGAACTATTCTAGCATATAAATTATGTTATACAGTTAACCATCAAATACTGGTGTGCCATTTCATCTCGTACCACCTGTGCTTCTTGGGAGTGCGGTCAGCATCTTGCAGGCAAAATCCTTTGGTGCTTTTCATCTGGTGCTTTTTCATCCTTGATAGCTCCTGCAGAGAATTTCAGCATGAAGATGTTTCAGCAGTCTTTACAAAAGCAAGTGAATCATTCAAAAAAAGCACAATCCATCTATCTTCTTTAGTGTCACCAATTAATAGCTGCTCAGGATGCTTTGAAATCTATAGCTGCTTAAGGGAAGAAAAATAACCAACCCCTTCCTATAGTGCTGTGCTATCATTACATTTTGTGTACTCTGCCTGTGCAAGGAAACTTTATTAAATAAACGAGGTGAGGGCAATACGCAAAGGCCTCTGATGTGAGGCTTTAAAGAAGGGGAAAAGACCAGTTATGCTAATCCAGGATAAGAAGGGAACTAAAAACCAATTGGTAGACAAGATTGTTTCTTATTGCTGGAAACCATTTCTCATTCCAGAAGCCAGTGGTCAGAGCCTGGCTGATTTCAGTGGCTGTGCTTCTGTCTTTTGCTGCTCCTGAAAGCAAGCAGTGTTGGGGCAACCACAGTCTCCTCCACTTGATGGAGCTGGAACAGCCTTTTACCTCTTGCTTCTGATCTGGATTATTTTGATGCAGGCTGTGCAAAATAAGGGACGAGTTTTAAAAGGGGGTAGTGTTGCCTTTGTGGGCAGCTCAGGCTGGGTCTGTATGCTCATTCCTCAAGTCACAAGCTGCTAGAGCAAAGTCATTGCACCCTTTGGTGTAGCTGCTGCCTTAGGCTGCCTGTCAGCCAGAGCACCCTGGGTTAAATCCTGATGCTTTTCACGGCATCACTGACCCACATTTGCCAGACGTAAGGATGCACTCCCAAACCTGCCCACAGCTGCTGACCCCAATGTGGGTTTTCTCCTCTTTGCCCATCCCTCCCTCTGGACTCACACCCCTGTCTAAGGCATTGTGGCCACTGATGGCATCTGCTGTTGGACATACAGCTCCGTGCCCTGAGCAGGATGGCAATGCTGTCTCGAGGGGGATCAATTCACTTCCAGCTAGTCTGCCGGAGAGGGAGGTCTGTGCCTGAGTGTAATGGAACCTGATGGAGGCTAATTAAATAGAAAACCATCCATTTGTGCTGTCTCATTAGGGATTTGTCATAAAAACCTTATGTTCTCTTACAAGCCTAAACAAGTGTGTTCACCACGTAAAAATCAGCCATAAAGCTGTCTGGAGAGTAGTTAACATGTCTAAGCTGTCATTTATGTGGGCTGACTGCAGCCTGGATCCTGCAGGTAGGAATAGCCTTTCCTCTGTCCTCAAACCACCCCACATAAATGGGGCATCCCTCCTTCAAAACGGGAAAGAGGGCCAAGCCCAGCGATCCTGCACCGACAGTCATGTGGAGCGGATGCTTCTCCGTCTGGCCCTGACAGGAGCCAGAAATCAGAGGCAAAGAGCACTTGTTATTTTAAAGCTGTGCCAAAGATGTTCAGAGGTTTAGAAAGTATAAATCTAATAGTAGTGTTTCCTGGGGGCTATGGAGATTGGCTCCCATCGCCTTTGTGAGTGGCCTGGTCTCCTCCTCAACCCCAACTAGGCTACTATTTTTGAGGAAAACTGAATTTCCTGTAGGACACAGCAGTCATCATGCTATTTTGCAATGGAAGAAAGTTATGGGCTGTGTCCCTTGGCTGCCCCAAGGGAAAAATCAGCATTGTCTAAATGGCTGTTCTCCTCAACGTCTGTCCAGGACGAGCTTTTCCCTCACTCAAACTGTGCAGGCTTCAGAGTTTCTGCCAAAACTAGAGCTTGTGCAGAAGTCATGTCAGGGCAGATCTTCCCATGGGCAGGAGGAGATAACTGCTTTCTGTCTATGGGACAACCTCCTGGGGTGACACCAGCTGGTATCTCCTTGCAGGCATCGGAGGTGGAGCGACAGCTCTCCCTGCAGGTCCACACCCTCCGGGAGGACTTTCGGGAGAAGAACTCCTCCAGCAGCCAACACATCGTGCGGCTCGAGAGCCTCCAGGCCGAGGTAAGTCACCCATGCTTGGCCTCACACCTTCAAAAGGTGGCCAGGGCAATTTTAACTTGCATAGTGAACCCCTCAAACTGGGTAAACAAAACCTGCTGCTTGGAGCAAACAAAGAGAAGGACGGTAGTTGTGGGGCAAAGGACTCCCCCAGTGAGGATTTTTGCTGCAACTCAGGGCTGGCTGGGGTGGCACAGGCCAGCTTCCACTACTGCCTCGGCCACAAGCATGCCTGCAAAATGAACAGATGAGATGGATCTTCCAGGAGCTAAACCATGGCTGTGCTCTTGCAGGGCTGCTGCCCAGTACATATTAAAACTCTTGGGCCAGGTGGGAAGGTCTGCAAGGGTTTTTTTTCTGTTTCTCGTGCTTGCAAAGAAAGCAGCAATCCTCTCCTGCCTCCGAGCCATGCACGTGGGAAAGCAAGAAGCCCCTGCCTGTTTTAGCTCTGGTACATTAGCAGGAATGATATTACCTTCCTTCCTCTTGCCTTCCCTGATGGAGGTCACTGGAGACCATGTAGGCTGGAACCAGAGGGGTAGAAGATGTCCAACTCTACTACCCCACCGCTTTTTTTATTTATAAGCCGTCTGGAAGAGCTTTTCCTAAAATCTCTCAATTTCTTCTTTTCTCCCACTCCCACCTGCTCCCTGCTGGTCCCTCGCCTTTTCTTCCCCTTCCCTTGGTGTGGAGCAGCAGGTCCTTGAAGTAAGTATAGAGGCTCAGAAAGGGTTTGCCCGCGCGTGCATTGCTGTCATTATGCATGCCTGTCACTGTGCATGCCTCACCTTGCCTTTTCGCCTCCTTCCTGTCTCTTGCTTTCCAAATCCCTTTCCCCCTGTGCCCTTCCTATGGCCCAGGGCCCACAGCAGAGCAATGGTTTTTGTGTTACACAGTCATTCACAGGGTGCTCATTACTGGTTTGGATACCAAATATGAACTCTTGATACAATTTCTGTACTATACCTCTCATTTTTCTTGCACCCCTTTTCTCCAACCCCTGCAAACCATGATGGTGGTGGGAAGAGACATTTCAGAAACCATTAGTCACCTAAGAGCAGCTTTCTAATACCTACAGCAACCTTTACCCTTCAGAAATAGCAAGTCCACACACTTTGCTAATATTCCTTCATGCAGCCAAATCTTTCTAGCAACCTGGAAAGTGGCAAAGAGACAAAGTCCCAAAGAGGCCAAGAAAGCAGTGGGAAGTTGCTGAATTTGTCTATGGTCCATGAATTGCAAGGAGGCCATAGGGAATATTTGAGGTTATTCTGGACTGGTAAATGGCATAGCCAGTCCCCAGAGATCCTGTGTGTACTAATCTGGGAAAAGGCTCCTTTTTCTTGGTTAAACAAGAAGTGACCTTGGCTAGTGCTGATTCATCCTGTGCACTGTTCCCAGCTAACAGAATCACAGAGGTTTTGCTTGGCACATTGTCCCTCTTCACCTGAAATCGCTGCCCTTGACAATTAAAAGAAATGAACCAATTTTAAAGACAACCGATCACTGGGAGACTAAAAATAAGCATGGCACAGAAAGGAGTCTCCACAAGTAAAAAGACAGAAAAATCCCTGGTGAGGACCTGGCGAACATGCAGCAATTAAGAAAAGCGTATGGGCAGTGCTGTGGCACAGCACTGCGGGGAGCAGGATCCCACAGGCTCACCCTGTGGTCTCCAGCACCCATACAGGAGAAAATGCCACAATGCATAGTCCGGGACCAGCCAGGAAAAGTAACTAGTTTTTCCCAGTCTTGCAAATTTTAATGTACAAGGTGTGGGCAGGGCTCCTCTCTGCTTAATCTGTTTGGACATTTCTGCCTGCTCCCTGGCCTCCTGCCAATGCACACCCAGGCCCTTTGGAGGTGCCCCTGCAGCCTTGGGAAGGAAGTTTCCTTTCAGAACCTTCCTAAGCTTTAAACCACACACAGACGTACAGTTTCTCTCATACAGGTACAGAATACGTGTGTTCATACTTTTGCTTTTTGCTGTTTCATTTCTCTCTTGGGAATGTGATTTCCCTCCTCTCTGCTCCCTGGGAAGTGCAGGGTCCAACACCACCTCTTTTTCCTCCACAGATCAAAATGCTGACAGACAGGAAGCGGGAGCTAGAGCATCGCCTTAGTGCCATGATGGAAGAGAACGACCTGCTCCAGGGAACCGTGGAGGAGCTGCAGGACCGAGTCCTCATCTTGGAGAGACAAAGCCATGACAAGGACCTGCAGGTGAGGAGGCAACGATGGGACAGGGAAGAGGGGGCAAATGGAGTAAAAGACATGGTTTGGGGTAAAATTGACCAGGAAGATAAACAGGAACTGGGAGACAAAACAACTGGAAGAATAAAACGGCTCATGTAAGCAGTTCATTTTAGTTAAGTTTTTAATAGTAGAATTGGCTTCAGAAGGGGCTTCTTTACACCCCACTGTTCCAAAGGGCAGTAACTGGCCCCATAGCTCTCACTGCTCAGGTGGTTTCCCAGCAAGCCCCATGGTGTTTGCAGCCATGTGTCACCAAACATCACTCCCCGGGGAACAATCTGGCACCTATGTGGCTTCAGGCATCTTAGTAGAGAGCAAGATTTTTCCATTTTTTTTCTGTGGGTTGACAACCACTTGAACCTCAGCTCTCCAAAACAGCCCTGAATCTTTTTTTCCCTTTTTTTGGTAAATATTTGTATTTATATATGTGTATAGATTTTGTAAAAACATGTCTATAATACTTTTCTTTTGGGATTCACTTCTTGCTGTGTTGTTTTCAGCAAATTTTTTACCTGCGTCCCAACTTCTTTACAATGTTCCTCATTTTAGTGCTGATTAACCTGCTATTTTTATCTTTCAGGATATTCTGGAGTCTAAACAGTGTCTAATGACATTTGGAGATTATTAAGCTCCAATAAATAGCAATACCAGCCAAGAGTTCTTTCCTCCTGGCTGGAAACCCTCTTTCGTGACACTTATTCCTCCCTCTCAGCTCCTTCACAAAACAAGAGATTCATCCAGTCCATATCACCTCCGCTAATATTTTTTTTCCTGCTTCCTTGACAAATTCCTTGATTTTCTTTGCAAGCTGCACCAAAGCCAGCTGGAGCTCCAGGAGGTGCGCCTGTCCTACCGGCAGCTGCAAGGGAAGGTAGAAGAGCTCAGTGAGGAAAGAAGTCTTCAAAATTTCAACACAACCAGCACGTCCCTGCTATCTGAGATAGAGCAGAGCATGGAGGCAGAGGAGCTGGAACAAGAACGAGAACAGGTATTTGCCCTTTGGCCCCTGGAAAAGCCCATAGACCTCTGTGACCAGCCCCAGAGGGAGAGGGAGTTTAATGCATTTGATCTGGATTTGGAGTTGAACCAAGAGCCAGAAAATTGGAGTTGTGGTCTCAGCTCTGGTAGCAACACCCTTTCGACCATATGAAAGTAAATCTCTGCATCCATTTCAAAACCAACATAGCAAGCTAGACAAATATTTGTGAGGTTTGGCAATCATGTGCCTCACTTCACCGTGGAAGGAGGATCTCCACGGCCTTGATTACTCAGGCTAATGTCAGGCTCTCTTGTTCCAGCTGAGGCTGCAGCTCTGGGAAGCATATTGCCAAGTGCGATATCTCTGCTCCCATCTCAGAGGAAATGACAGCGCAGACTCAGCAGTCTCTACAGACTCCTCTATGGATGAGTCTTCAGAAACCTCATCAGCCAAAGACGTCCCAGCCGGCAGCCTACGTGCAGCTCTCAGTGAGCTGAAAAGATTGATACAGAATGTGCTGGATGGGGCAGACTCCACGGTAAGTTGGTGGCACAGAGAGACCTTGGCTTGTGCATGTCCCCTTACCCAGGTAACAGAGCTTGCTGCATGTTTCCACTGGATCTTGAAGTCCCCAGTCCCCGAGAACTGCAACTGCAGACCTGCATGGGATACTCACCCTCCTCGTTTCAGTACCTGTAGCAGCTGTTAAGAAGGCTGAACATAGAAATGCAGTTGTATTTGTTAAAGAAAAAAAAGAGAGTCCTGCAGAAGGTCTGCAAACATGGAGACTGTAGCCGTATGTTACCAAGTGGTCAGTAGGTCTCTGTAAATGTGGTTTATGCTAAGGTGAGAACATGTCTGCATGCTCTTTTTACCATGTGTAGAAGCACTACCCTTGGCTGAGCATGTTTCCACTGTGGAGGTATACGGGAACAAAACTGAAACTCTACCAAAGCCACATTCACACTTGCTTTTTCCTTGCTTAGTACCTCCTATCCCAAATCAGTATCAAATTAATGCAATTGCCTTTTTTAAAATGAAATCTGAGCAAGAGATTTCTCTCCCGCTCTCAGAGCTCTCGAAGAAGCGACGATGATACCTTAGAGGAACAGATCAGGCGAACAAGCGAAGATTCACGAGCCCTGAGGGAATTAATGGAGGGAGAGCGGGGGAAACTGAGGCAGAGTTTGGAGGAGCTGCAGCGATTGCACAGCCAGGTTAGCAATTACTGCACTTTACACGTGGTCTTGTAACACCAATGTTCATCCTCCAAGACCTCTTCCATAGAAGAGATCAACATGATCAATAACCCAGGAGGATTTGGGCCAAAACCAGTTATGGTTGGATGAGGGAGACTCTGTTAAACCCAGTGCAGATGCTTCATGCATTTAGGATCAGAGTTTTTGACAAGTTGTCTGTGGCCCATCCCAGACATCATCTCAAGCAGCCAAACTTCCTTTAAATCTTTCCCCTAATCTGCTTTTCAGCTAACCTGTCTCACTTTAATTCTTCTCAGCAGAAGACCGCAAAGTACAAGGCTGCTTGATACGGGTGCTGGAAACCCACAGATACCCCCAGTCTGACCCATCTTGCTTCCACTAAGCCCTCATAAAGGGTATATGCAACCACTGGATGGACAAAACAGTGCTGCTCTGCTGTGGGTGGCACAAGGTTTGCTCCCCTTCCATAGCAGCACCACAAAACCCTCATAAATGCACACCTAGAGAGTCTTAATCATGGCCAGCCTGGCACCAGGCAGCATCCCAGGCCCAACAGGGACTGGCTAAGACAACCTCAACATCAACTAATGATCCAACCCCGAAACCAACACCACACCCAAAGCACAGAATCACACTGCATCCGCACTGAACATAGCATCGTCTGTGTCTGAGGTCCTACCCCAAAAGCAGCAAATGGAGACAGGCACTCAAGGAGATGCTCTGCAGGTCTCCAAACACTGGAAGGGAGAAGGCAGAAGCAGTCTTTAGCGTAGCTTCTTGTGCAGCGCCAACTACATTGGAGCAGGGAATGGGATTAATGCCCTTGGCTGGTCTTGCCAGCAGTGCTGTATCACCCTTTCGCCGCACCCCTTTGGAGAAGAGAAAACACATCCCTGTTCAGAAAGTCAGCACAACCTGGGGTCTGACAGCCTTCTGTAGGGCTATGAGAGTTCCCACTACAGGGCAGAATGACAAAGAGTGAGAGCATCATTAAATACCCCTGGCAGTGATGGCTGCATGTGTATGAGGATGGGAAACAGACTTGCGAACAAAGCAGCCGATCAGAGGCAGACTGCAGCAAGGGAAAAGCCCTGGTACCTGTCCTTCCCCAAGGACTGCTCCTGTCAGCAATGTGGCCACCACAAGAGACACATTTGGGGGACCATACCTGTGCCCCCAGTGAGACATGAGCACAGATGCTCCTCTGGCCATGCTACCATAGTCCTGTGCTGCCAGAGATCATTAGAGGCTTATTCACAGATTTTGAGTGACCATCCGTACACCAACCTGCTTGTCTGGACGCAGCATCTCCTTACCATTGCTCCTGGGCACACAAGGCCTTGACAAGACACCAAGAGGGAGCAGCAGTTGGTTGTTCTTTGCTGTGGCTGGTCTTCCCAAACTCCCCAACCAGGAAGGACCAGAGGACATGCCCTGGATCGCAAGTCTGGACTCCCATCTCTGCTTTTAGGCATCCCTGACTACCAAAGCTTTGAATATTTAGGGAGCAAAGGGAAGACTGCAGTTCTACTTTCTTCTCACACCTCTGTGTTATATGGAGAAAGATGGGGCATAACTACAAATGCAGCAGACATTGCTCTCAGAGAAGGACTCCAGCCTCACGCAGCAAATACATGTCTCCCGCAGCTTTTGCCCATAACCCAGCCTCACACTTGCTCAAGGTTAATAATCATTCTCATCTCCCTTAGAAGAGGCAACATTGTCTTCAGTTCAGTACTAAAGAAAATCAAGGCACATGGAAATCTGGTCCACCCAGGGCAGCAGTGCTTTGCTGCTTCTGCATCCCTCT
This sequence comes from Astur gentilis, assembly GCF_929443795.1. Taxonomy (NCBI): domain Eukaryota; kingdom Metazoa; phylum Chordata; class Aves; order Accipitriformes; family Accipitridae; genus Astur; species Astur gentilis. The sequence goes on from NC_064886.1 coordinate 4,317,343, forward strand.
GTGCTGTCACTGGTATTGATACAATAAAAGGGGAACTCCTCCTAAACAGCTTTTGGGATCTGTCAATGCTCTTGCCTGAGAGCAAGGTGAGCTGGTGGAGACAGGAATCACCCCTGCCTCTGTCTAGACTGGAAAGCAGTTTCACGCCTTCCTGCCTCGTCTGTTTCCTCCCTCTGTGGAATCCCATTCTTACCTGAAACACGGATAAAAGCAGTTAAAACCCCAAACCTATCCCCAAATGCAGTTTTTTTGGCCTCTTGATCCGCTGTCTCTGGGATTTCAGCAGAAGCGCTCAGCACCTTTCACATTAGCTCGCACCACTGCTCTCCATCACATCATTGCTCTGAGGTGCATCCCATTCTGGACTGCAGGAGGGCACAGCTCGGGCAGAGCTCCCCAATTCCCTGGCAGCCCAGCACACAGCATTTGTACCCTCCTCCCGCCGCGACCCAGCCATGCCATGCTAACGGCAGATCCTCCCACGCTGTTGATGTGATGAGCCCTTTTTGACTGTCTGCCCTCTATTTAAAGATTTCTTTGAGGATTCAAGCACTACTGAGCTGCATTTAGAGAAAGGAGGTGGGTCAAATGCTGGAAGGGTTTCCAGGCAGTGGAGTAGTGTAACAGAGCATGTGTGTGCCCTAGACAAAGAAATTAAATGTGTATGAAATATTGCAAAGCTGTGCTAATGCAATCCTTGCATGATTTCACACCCTATTAACTCACTCTGCACAGGACCAAAACGATAGATCATTTCTCAGACTATTTAAGACTCCGTACATATTTTAAAGTCTAATTAAAATTGTAAGACGTGCCAGTAACACCTTCCATGGCATGAAAGGGAATTTTCACATCCTTTGTCTTCAGCTTCATACTACTTCAAGAGACATAATGCCCCCCCTCCAAAAAAATCCTATTTGCTGCTAAATGATGTTTGCAATCATTTAACCATGGAAAGATCAGAATACAACAGGCAGGCTCAGAGGATGTGCGCACAAGACAAACTGCTTGGAAAGGGCCAATATTTCAGTGCTGATGCCATAGTGACAGCAAAGTTACAGGCAGGTCCTGTCCTGCACAACTGCACAGCTTTCAGTGCTGTTGCTGCAAGTTACTGAGGCCGTCCTGGTGACCCATCTTGCTCAGAGCAGCACTGCCAGCATCCCGGGGCGAGCTGGCACATTTCATGGGGAGGTTGCAGCAGCACTAACAGCACCCTCCCAGCAGATACAGCTTCTTCTACAAGCAGGGGAACTCAGCCTCCAGGTTGACCCACGTGGGGTTTTTTTGCCCCCACTCGTGGTGAATTTGTCTGAACAACCCTGGGTTTCACGCCCTCCCTCTGCCCACAGGTCACACTACTGAGTGTGGAAATGACGACGCTGAAGGAGGAACGGGATCGGCTGCGAGGTGCTGCTGAAGACAAGGAGACAAGTGAACGGCTCCTGCAGGCCATCAGGGACCGAGATGAGGCCATTGCCAAGTAAGTGGTATGAACAGCCAAAGCCAGGCTGAGTTAGCAGATACAGAGTCCCTTAGCAGAAGATGCCTCCAGGGTGGGTTTCTCCAACCCTCCATGAATTTCAGTAGCTGTTACAAAGTGATGGAGTGCGTCTTAGCTTTGCTGGCATTGGGAGATGCTTCCAGGAGCTTGGGAGCAGGGCAGCAGATGCCGATTTCCAGAGCTGCCCCGTGGCAGGATTGAGGGCATTTAGGAGGATGCTGTGAACCATGTTTTTGCCATCCCTAATGCTGGTCTGAGTCACACAGCAAGGCAGAGAGGACTTCAGGGAACTGAACTTTTGCTCTTCCAGACACACAACCTTGCTTTCCTGCCCATCCCCATTACAGCCCTGCTTAGGCTTCTTCCCTAAACCATTTCCCTGGTCACTCACTCTCCTTTCTTGGCCCAGGGTCGTTTTTGCATCTCCAGTCCTGTAATTCTCTACTTCTCCTTTCAGGATTCTCCCACCGTTTTGACTCTTTATTTTCCCCATCCTCCTTGCAGACCTGCCCCGTACCCCCTTCCCCAGCTCTGTTCTTGGGCTTGCCACACTGCCCTGAGCACTCTTTGCCCCAAGGAGAGGGGCAGAAACATTTGTCCCACTGTGCTGTACATAGAAAGGATACATCTGATAATCTCTTCAATAAGCAGATGGGCCAGGACACCACCAGTCCGTCTCCTTATGGAAACGCCTAATACTCAAGGAGCACAAGAGGAGGAGCACAAGAGCGTTGCACCTCTGAGGATGTGGGGAGCTAAATCAGCATGCACAATCCCTTCATCTTTTTTTAAGCGACTGGATCATCCATGCTGCTCTCGCCCGGGTAGCCAGCTACCAAACTCCCATCGCTGTCCTCTGTAACACCTCCATCTGTTGGCAAAAATCAGGAGCATCCCAGCTGCACTGCTAAGTGCAGAGAGGTGGTTCTGACATTTCCAGTGCGTGTGGGTTGCTGGTTCTGCTGTGGCTATAGCAACGCGCTGCTGCGGCGATAAATCCCCCGGTAATATCCAGGCAGCGATGGGGAGCTTCACAACAAAAGGCTATTTAAGGTGCTCAAACCCACAGCCGGGAGTGGAAGGGTACAGCTTCTCCACGGCGGTTAATGACCCTGCTGGGACAAAGCACTAATATTTACGGCTGACTGTCCTGCAGTGGCAGGAGCCCAGAGAAAGGGGGACGTGACAAGTGTGCATGGGTGAGTGGCGGGTGATTAATGAGCAGAAAGTGGCTGCAAGTGAAAGCAGACAAGAGCGTCTTGTTGCTAGAAATGAAAGCATCCCTCCACAGACTGAGCAGACTGCTGCCAGGCAGCGAGCCACCTGGGAGGCTCGTGATATGCTTCCCACCTCACACCTCAAGGGTTAAATCACTTTTGTTGAAGCCCTCCCAAAAAAAAAGCCCTAACTCTGAACAGAAATAAAATCACTGCCTGAGGCAGACATCTGGCATGGAAAATTTTTAGCTTGAAGCTGAAGTTTAGCCACACGGGAAGCAACAGGAAAATAGGATCCTATAATAGGAGGTATTAAGCAACCGCTACCTGGAATATAAACACAAATTCCTAAATAGCTTTTTCTGCAGGGGAGCACAAGGGAGCTATTAGGAGGCAATGAATTAGCTACACTTAATAAGATGCAATTATTTCTCCTGAAATTGTTTGCAAGGAAAGATAGTTCCCAGCAAGTCATGTTACAGTTACCCATCACACAGCAGTTAATTGAAAACTTAAGGTTTGTGCTCACCTGTGTGCTCCCAGCATGGTGAGCAGCATTTCCCAGCTTGGGCAGCTTAGGAGATTGCTCCTTCCTAGAGGACAATTTCTTTCCACTAGCCAACAGCAGCTGGAACATCTCAGCCACTGAGCACTCAGAACCCTTTGGGCAACCTTGGCCATGGCATCACATGCCCAGTGGCCATCAAATGCCTGGAAAAAAAACACAGCAGTGGTGTTCCCAAGGGCCGGCACAACCCCATTGAAACTGGGAGCTTTCCTTAAAGTGTAACATTTAATTCAAATAATTTTAACAGTCTGTCATTCTTAAAAAGCATATGCTGTGATAAACTTTCTTCCTTCATTTCTTCCTTCCTTCAATCCAAGTCCCAACTGAAAGCAGACTTGTACTCTTTGAGGGTTTTTTGTTTGTTTGTTTTATATTGCAACTTATTGATCAAGTCATCAGGCACAGATCATTTGGGTTTTAGCACATACCATTTCCTTTCCTATGCATTAGTAAACAGAAGAAAAGGAAAAAATATTTACATGTAGATTCTACCTCGTTGTAGATCTCTATTTTTAATGGCAGAACCTGCACATTGTCCAGGCACACTGTATTATCTTACACGCCAGTGTATCTGAATACCTTTCTGTATTCTTCATAGTGTGCTTACCAGAAATCTGCTGGTTTTATGGTAATGATGTCTACGGTTCTGTCCCACTCTTCAGATGGATAGATTGCCCAGAATACAATGGAGATGACCAGCTTAGGATTTGGGGACTTGCCAATGAAATAAATTGTTGACTTCTCCTCAAGGATATGTTTAACACTTCCTTTGGAGAAAAAAAAAAAAAAAAAAAGAAAAGTCACATGCCCCAATTTCTCACTCTCCCCCCAGGAAGAATGCGGTGGAGGTGGAGCTGGCCAAGTGCAAGATTGACATGATGTCCCTCAACAGCCAGCTACTGGACGCCATCCAGCAGAAGGTGAACCTCTCGCAGCAGCTGGAGGCCTGGCAGGTGAGCAGCCCCCAGTCACCACAGGGCAGGGTCTGGGTGGCACATAGCCCAGGAGGCACCTCTGGGAGACTTTTGCCCGTTCCTGTGGGTTTGCTGCATTCTCAGCCTGAACACCCATAGATAGGAGCGTTTGCTTTTGGCTCGGCAGAAGCCAGTGATGCAGTGGTGCTCAGAGGGGTGAAACACAGCCCTTCCCTGCTCAAAGCCTTTCAGCTGTGAACTGTTAATTAATTATACAAGAACGCCCATTTAAAATGGAGAAACAAACTGTATCTCATGGCTGCATACAGCATGGGTAACATACACTTTGCAGAGCAACCTGCTGTGGCCAAGGGAGGGAAGGTGTCCATGCAGGAGATACCCCTGGGCAGGCGCAGCCTTGGGGACATGCAGGCACAGCACATCCTTGCATTTCCGTGATGGAGCAGAAAGGTGGGAGGCAGAGAGATTGTGGTGATTGTTTCATGGTACAGCTGCACTGTTTCCAACTTGGAAGATCCAGCAAGATGGAGAAGCTAAAATCCCAGCTCTCCACCAAGGTAAAAAAACCCCAAACCCACAGCAGTTCAGCAGCTGCCCTGGAGATGCCCTACTTGGGGCCAGTTGGGAAAACCCATGTAAAGGCAGAGAGCCTTTGAGAGCAGACAAAGCTCTCTCCTCCTGGAAACTAGCACCAAGGGAGAGCTACTTTAATAGAAAACAAGCAGATACAAAAGAAAAGGTCCAGGCCAGTTCTAGTAATGTGTTGCAGACCATACAAGACCCCAACTCTACTAACAACCAGCCTGACCGGTAGAAACCTCTCCCGTACAACCTTGCTCCTGTTTCAACTCCACTGTGTTTTCGTTTCTCTTTTTCTTTCTTTTTTTTTTTTTTTTTTTTTTTTTTCTTTCTCCTGCTTACAGTTTGCTTCCTCAGGGCTTTTTACTATCTGGCTCCTTTGGTTTCTGATCTAGTGGCCTTTCTCAGTTCCTGTACCAACAGCTTTAGTCGTACACCCCTCCTGCCTTTGAGGTGAGCTCCCTGCACCCTCACCAAGCACCCACCATCCCCTCACCTGCTCCATTTGCTGCCACTGTCACCTGCATCCGTCTCTGTCCTCACTGTCATCTGGCAAGAGAGGCCAGTGGGGGGGTCTCCATCACCCACTGATATCCTGCACACACATATACCACACACCCCAGCACCAGGCCGAGGCACGAGGGGCAGCATCCTACACCCCATGGTGAGGCTTTACCCCCCAGGTCACCACAGGGAAAGCCAGGCTGAGGCGCACGTATCATTAATCCTCTGTATTTGGCATATCTATTATCTGGAAAAGTTCTTGAAATACAGACTGCGATTATACTTCTCAGCCTTGTATGCAGTAAGTGACATTCAGTGCTCTGCATAGGAGCTCTCTGTATCCAAGTTCTGCTTCAGTTTGGATGGGTGGTATAAATTGAGACCTACTTACTAGTACACTCATATTTAGTGCTGGAATATCCCCATCTTAGGGTTTTAACAGCAGGTGTTTGTTTGCTTTCTCAATTAACACTATGTCATCCAATTGCAGCAGTATAGCATCCCCAATCCTGCTCCCACCAGTTGTCTGAGATGAGGATCAGACTCGCTAGCACTGCAGAAAATTGTCTCCAACATACTGACCTAAAGTGTTATTACGCAGTAGCAAAATAGTTTCCAAGCACCTAGAGTCCCCAGAACAGAAGCTCAACTGCAGAGGCACAAAACAAGTCAGGTGATTTATGTATTTCAGAAACTATTTTGCAAAGCTGAGTGTTTCTGATAAAATGGGATGAGATTCTCTGCTTTAGCTGGGCATAAATGGAGGCGTTAATCTGATAAAATTCTGCTCCTGCTCACTTCTAGGCTGCACTTTACCAAGGACCATCAACAAGATTACAGTTTTCTGTAAGCACATAATCATACAGTCTATAAAATATGCCACAAGCAAAATTGCACGCATCCGAGCCTAGCACAGGAGTGGATGTGCACCTCACCACCCCCATGCCTAATCTGACCCCCACTGGTATTCATCATTATCTGACTGGGGACAGGAAGGGTGTTACTGGGAGTAGGGAAGGAATATGGAGCAAACTTGGAAGTGGAGGGCTGCCTCTCTGAAATGAGAACTCAGTGGCTTCAGTGCAGTAGCGAAAGGGGCATCGTTAGGTTAGAAAATGCTGCAATGCCAGCAGAGCGCTGCAGCCTGCACAGCCACAGCCACCAGCCTCCGAGGTCGCCTTGTGCAGCTCCAACCCTTATCTCATGCAAGGGAGACCAGCTTCGGCTCGCGAAGAGGATACATGTCATTTGTACCTCCTTCAGCCTCACCCCTTCTGCAAAGAGCAGAAACTCCTGCCCAGAATGCCCAGAGCACACCAGTACCACGTTATCCAGCTTTATGGGACTGCTTTACCAGACAGGTCTCATATTGCTGGTGTTTGTCCTTCCTCTGCATTCCCAGACACTCCTGTGCCCCTGCCCAGTGCCAAGGCAGGGACCACAGCTCTGCCCCAGCCTCGCTGCCTACATCTACCCTGAATCTCCACAGGCAAGTGCTATGTGCTCTGATTCACGCATTGGACAGACAGGGACCTAAATGTAGTGCACTCTCAATAGTGCATACTGTATTTTTACATATATATAAAATATTTTTTTGTATATATATATAAAAATCATACTCATCCCTTGTTATATGGTTAACCAAGGACACAGATCTGCCGTGCTGGAGCCTGGGTGCCTACCTCATTTGCTAGAAGAGGTGCCTTCAAAATCCAAGTGCTATATGTTTTCATGTGGCAGCTTCACCTCTAGAAACGTGTTTCACCTTAATGCTGATGTTTACCTTAACCTCTTCAACTCTCCCTCTGCCTTTCCCCTTTCCAGCCCTGCTCTAAAAAGATCCAAAGTTTCCCCAGTCCACGTAGCTCTGCACCCTCCTGCTCCCCCAGGAAAATTCCCCATACTAAATATGGTCCAGGCCATGGCTCTCAATCCTTTTCCCTGCAGAAAATGCTGCAACAAGAGATTAGTTATTGTTCACGTTTCCACTCCACGTTGGTTATTTTATTCCACATGGAGCTACAGAGCAGCTGGGGCACCCGCTGGGTGATGGCAGCACCTTCCCTGCTGTCTCAGTGCTGCCCTGATGGGCTGCCCTGCACAAGGTACTGAATGAATTGCACTTCCACCACTACAGCCCATCCAGGGCATCCTTGTTCTCACCAGATAGTGCTCATAAGGGACCAAACCGCTGGAGAATGGTTGATTTCTCCTGTGGGGCTAGTTTGTGTACACAAGTTTTCACTAAGCTACAGTATAATATGAAATTGTAGCAGAAATAATGGAGCTGAAGGTTTAAAATTTGTAGAATTGATAGCCAGATTTTCAAGGAACACATTAGCATGTCATCAGCAGCAATGGAACTGACTAATTATTTGTGTAGAGCAATTTCACTGTGCTACAAACATGGATGAAACCAGAGTGCTTCTGGTACATCTAAAAAAACCACCGTGCAGTTGTTCATGCCAAGCTGTCTGTCAGAGAGCTCCCACTGTTCTGCTGGCTCTAGAGGAAGAAGCGGGTCTAAGGGATGAGTGCAGTTCTCTTTGGTAAGTCTGGTGCAAAACCCACTTGGGATCTGGTGGGCCCACGCCTGGCCCCAGCCCCTCGGCTCCTGGCGGCACCTTCCCCAAGGAAGCCCCACTAACAGTGGCTGTGCAGGCAGCTCTGTCATGCCTGCCTGCTCCATATGGCAAGCACATAGACCATCCTTACCTTTTCTGGCATTTGCTTTCAGCTGCATTAGTTCTTTTTTATTTATTTCTCCCCCCAAAGGGGACATCTGCAAGCTGCAGACAGCAGAGAAACATAGTTTAGGGGTGTGACAGAGTCCCAAGCAGGTGCGATGCTCCTCTGCAAGACCACCTGAGCAATTTACCTCTCAGAACTGTGTGATTTACTTTCCTCGCTCATTAAAAAGCCTCACAGAAGCAAGCAAGGCTAAGTCTGTTGCCAGGTGGGGAGCTAGACCTATCCCCACTCTTGTCATCCCTTCTCCATCTCATCACAGCACATTTCACACCCATTTCAGCCACGTCGCTGCGCGAACTCCCTCTGAGTATCAGCCGCCACTAACAATCCTCTCCTCTCCCTCTGCTGCAGGATGACATGCACAGGGTCATTGACCAGCAGCTGATGGACAAACACCCGAAGGAATGGAGCCAGCTTGCTTATTCCTTCTCCAGTGGCTATGGCACAAAGCGGAGTGCCAGACCCTCCCCCGTGTTCAGGCCGGAGCAGCAGGGGGACGAGCCCGTTGGGGCAGAAGGGAACCGCCTCTTTTCCTTTTTCAAGAAAAATTAATATGAAAAAGAGAAACCTCTCCAACAGTTCCTGCTTCAAGATGGAGAGTGGGGCAGCTGCCCAGCTTGCTGATGGACCCAACTCTGATCCACTAAGAAAAAAGAAGGGGGCAAAGGAGTTAACCCTTGAGACTCTGCACTATTTACACCGCACCTGGTCTGAACCAAATGTTTACATGAACTGGAGATTTGCAAATTGACAATGTGATACTAATAGAAAGAAACTTTTCCTATTCTTTAAGTGAAGTGATAAACTTCAGGGTATATTTTAGGCGCTTTGACACAGTCCAGTTTGTGCTGTGAAGAATAATCTGATTGTCTTAAAAGCATTCTCATGCTGGAGAAGGAAGTAAGCAGCCCCAAGACAAAGCAGCGCAGGGGATTGAGAACTGCCATCGCAGCAAGCACAGGGGGAAGAAGAGGGCTGAATGCAAGAGAAGAGAGGGAAGTCACTTACACCGCCCTCTGGTCCTGGCAGCCGTGATATCCTTCATCCATCCCACTGAGACTGGAGTCATTCTGGCCCCAGCCTTGCCATGTTTTGACAAGTGTAGCTTTCTCCATGGTGGAAGTTGAGCCCCCACTGCAGATCCTGCATGGGCGCCATCTCCCTCGCTGTGAATCCAGGCTCCTCGCAGATCAGGGCAGATGTAAGATTGCTGATGTTACTGTCTTCTCTAGCTCCCCCCTGTTACAGAGAGAAGAGCTGCAGAGACTGTAGTTACATGGAATGTTAAGGATTTCTCCCCAAGAGACTGGCAATCTGTAACAGATTACAAACTGGGTAAGAGTTGTGGATGTTCAGTCCTGGGGCACCTACTGTCCCTCCAATGGCCAAAGGTAGTTGTGGAGCTTCAGCATGTCACATACCTTTCCCCAAAGCCAGGTACCCCTCCCAAACAGAGTAAGAAACCTGTCATTTTAACTGGATAGGCCCCTCAAAAGCCTAACTAATAATTCATTGAAAGCCTACCCGTAATGATGTCAGTAGGTCTTTAAGGCTGGGTTGGCAGACTTGCTCCTCAGAAAGCACGCAGGCATCTACCTTCACTAAAGCCAAAGGCAATTAGTGTGTCTACAAAGCTCTGAAAATTCTGCAGCTTACTCTGCCCCACGCAGTAACATTAGCTATGGCCTGACGAAAACTATGAGTATTTGTCCCTGCCTGCAGGTCATTTACTACTCAGCTCTTTGGCGAGCAAGTAGCCAAATATCCTTTTGACCGAAGATGATCAGAGCCTGCTTTGCTGTAAGCATGACCTGATCAAGGAGAAGGAATGTAGCTTATTTGGTATATGCACACAGTGATGCTGGAAATCCTGGAATTCTTAAGTAGGGACCTTCCCTACGCACTGGATGGGCACCTTACAGCTCTTCTCTTTAACACAGTCTACCATCATCAAGCAGCAAGGAATGCCAGCCTAAGTTCAGAGATGTCCTGCTGCTGTCATGCAATTTTCACACATTCTCCCAGCTCACGATACCCACAGGCCCTGATTTGTTTCCCCGTCGCTTTAAAGAGGCTACCACCTACACTGTCCCACAGGAGACGGAGCTAGGTACGCGGTCAGCTCTGCCCTGCTCAGCAACTTAGGTGCTAAAACACCATCCTACTGGGAGCTGCTATCTCTGTTCACTATTTACAGTAACAAGCTTTCTGCTAGAATTAGGTAATACCTTCTAAGAAGCAGGTAAGAGGTTCATGGCTTGGGTTTTTTTATTATTATTTAACTTATCTATGGGATAGAACATCCATAATACCTCAGTACAAATATCCTTTCTGCCTACAAAGATTTGAGCATTCCCATATTTCCTTGTTAGCATGAAACTACCACACTGGTATGAAATCATCTTGCACTGAGGTAGCTCCATGTTGCAAGGAGCAAAGTACTCTTTGGGATTTAAAATGATGGTAAAAAGCTGAGTGGTAAAACCCATTTACTTGAAAGCAATGACACCTGGAGTGCAGATCCTGCTCCAGGAAATACTTAGGTAAAGCACCACCAATACAGCTTGATGCTTAGAGGGAAAGGAGTCTGGAGTCTCACAGGCAGGGAAGGAAACCAAACCTTGGCCTCTCCTTTCTAGGCAATGCTCAGCTGTTGAGTATCTGCTTGTATCCGCTTATGCAAGTGAGGGAAAGGGACTTAGTGCAGTGCCAAGCACGCTCTCAGGATGGCAAGTCCTCATCCTCCCGTCTTACCTATGTTGTGACTCCCAATAGGGCAGAGCCACGAGGCACACACTCAGCATCCCGGGCTGTCAGGACTCAGTTATGCCCATATGCATTAACCTGCAAAATTAGGCATGGGTTCATGGAAGCCAGTGATACATGTGAACAGTTGTCTTATACCCTGTTTGAAAACTACGCTCCGCTTGTTGTGGGAGAGCTACGTGAACATCTTTGTCCTCACAGACCTTTTTTCTGCTGTCAGCTGTCATTTCCCAGGCCCCAACCCCTCTCTTCAAGCCACATGCCCAGCAGCTGTGTGGGACTCTACCCCCATGAGGATGTGTGGATGTATGTATGCAATCCTAAGGCAAGGGCCTCAAGTTATCCAATGAAGATGCAGTAATGAGATGAAGAAAGGTGCCTTCTGCTCCATGTTTGCCGAGAGGGAAGCGACTCATTCAGTTGCAGGGGTAGGCAATGGAAATGCACAGCACATCTCTTCATTTAAGGAGGAACCTACCTTAATCCCATTGCAATTTTATTTATTTATTAACAGTGATGGAAGAGACTGCAAGAGGAAAGTCAGCATGTTCTAAGGTGCCAGTTGGGTATGGTTTCTTAAAACTAGCCTCTTAACCCTAAAGACTTAGTTGCACTACTAAACCCAGAAATAGAAGAGAATTGGGTTTAATGAACTGGACAACACACCAAAGGAGACCTCCTTGTGCTGAGCTGCTACTCAACAGGAACAGAAACTGCCTTAACATAGCAGCTAGGTTTTGTTGTTTTGTCTTCAAAAATTTCATCAATGCAGTCCTTCACATTCTCGTTTGTTATGTTGCGTTTTAACAAGGTCCTGACTATTCCACCTTGAGCTGTCATTAAAACACTCGTCTGCCTCCTGTCATGTCCAGGAGCCTGGAATCATCCTTGCAGTGCTGGGTTAGAAGACACTCCGCTTGTGATACTTGATACTTCTAGGACACACATGACATAAAGGAAACATCGGCTCCAGTGAATGAGATGGAGGAAGCACATTAATCCAGCAGGAACTCAGGATCCCAAAGTAGATTTAGGGAGTGGGATCAGCAGCTCTAAATACAACACTCACCCTTGCTTTTGAGATAATGGTAAATAAAGCAGTAGTGCTGCACAGTCACTGTTCAAATATTGCACAGAGAAGAGATGCCTGCTGAGATTAAGGTTACAAAGAACTTTCCCACAGTTAAGTAACAGGTTACTGGACAAATGTTTATTATGCTAGCCTAAGGGAAAAGGGATCAATCTCCTTTTAGTCAATTCTGCAAGGGAAAAAACTGTAAAACAAGAAACAAGCGAGTGTAAATGAAAGGCAAGTCACTAGCACTTTATCTTAATACAAACTTAGATCAGCAACTTGCCGTTGAGATGAACAACAGATCAATTAATGACAACAGAATAATTTTGCACAGAGAAGCAAGAAGTGAGGTTACAGGCAGTGCTGCATGTACAAGGACTTGATAGCTGCATGCACTTGTCCTACTTAGAATGGTAAATTCCAGATATGCCTCTACATCAGGCAAACTCTCTACTCCCCACTCGGCTATAAAAAGCAAGATTGTTTTAACCAAAAAGCCAAGAAAGGAAGTGTCTGGGTGCTGCAGCAACGATTCCCTTAGATTGAGAGGGAAAAAGCACACAGCAGGGACAAGCAGAAAGAATGTATCTATAGATATGTACATATACCACAGTGCTGTAATTTTTGTATGTAGCAGTAATGTAAATAAATGTATGGTTTTTATAAGATACATATTATAAAAATCTATAAAGGCATATTTTTAGTAAAACAATGCTCTACTTCTTTTGTAAATAGTTCTCTTCAGAATAAAACAGATCATTTATACAATACTGTCTCAGCTCTCAAGTCACTGCTTATCTTGCCTAGCCGCAGAACAAGCTCACTTTTTGAACTATCATCTCAACACCCAACAGCATCTTTAGTGCTTCATCATCCCAAATTCAGCCATGTAAAGCACTTGCATGTGTTCAGAAGAGAACGGTCCTGGAGAAAGAACATTTGAGGCATTTACATCTCCTGCCACACAGGAAAATAGAAAGAGGACCATGTAAACATTTTCCACCTTCCACCCATTTGTATCATTTACTGGCCTTTATATGGAGGGATATTCAAACTTTAATGACTTTAGACACAAAACACAGATGGACAATGAAACACCTCCAGCTTGCGCCAGCTGCAGTTCAGACCATCTGCACGTCCTCAGGATTCCCTTCTACATAGTCATACCAGAACAGAGCAAACAGAAGAAAAGGCACCTTCCCACAGCAAGTTTTCATCGCACTTCTCCAGAAGCGAGGACTTGCCTTCGGTAGCCCACTTGTGCGTTAAGGGCAGGCAGGGGTAAGTGAATGCTAAGGGCAACGAGCACAGCAACAGCTGCGTAGTTCCTCTACAGAAACACGTTCATTTCCTGGGAAAGCAAGGAGAGACTCCAGATGTTTTTTAATCAGCTCAGGGTCTGACCCCTACTGCCTTTGAAGAGAAGCTTTCAAAGCTGATTCAACGCTTTTTGTTGAACAGAAAGACAAAAAGATCACAGCAAAATCACAGGCATCTCACTTTCACGCAGAAATAAGGTTACCATTCCAGCTTACTCTTTCATTCACATTTAAAACTAGAATAGCAACGAAACATTTGAAAGCATTAATTAGGGTTGTCCCAATACCCTCTCCCAGGAGAAAAGACCCTCTACATACAGCAGAAGAGCTCACCCCTGGCTTGCCACCCTCCACCTCCAGATGCTGGACAGCAGAGGAAACAGAGCCTCAAAAAAGATTTGGCAGCTTGTAACCTTTATTTTTAGTTTTTTAAAATTATTTAAAAAGCATAATTAGAAACTTTCATTACAGAAATAATCCTAGCAAACCAGTTAGACATTCCATTGCTCAACATTTAGGAAACTTCACATCAGCACCACTAGAGACACAGTCCCCACCCCTTCCAATTGAATAGTCAGTGAGTGGCAAGAGCAGAGAGGTAACTGCTCCTCTACAGCCAGCTCTAGGAAAAGAAAAAAAGAGAAAAAAATCCCACTTTAAGCCAGGAAGTTGGACACCTGGATTGGCAGAGTTCAAACCATGGCCACAAAGACCTGGACTCAAAGAGGACCAATCTTTCCATACAAGAGAACACTCCAGGCTTGGGTGCACCATTTCCTCATTTTATTGCATCATTTCCAGTAAATTCAGACATTTTCTTTATTTCTGCCTGTATGAAGTTACTCCCTCCTAGATCTGCACACATGCTACCACAAGAATCCCAGAGTAATGCAGCTGGGCCCTTTAATCTGAAAGTGGTAACCATCACAGGACAGCTTCATTTCAACAGGAAGGCTTTGAGGACTGACCCAGCTCCTTCCTTGGGTACACACCACATTCGACATCACAAAGCAGACAGGATGGACTGGTGTAACTTAAGCCACCACTTTCCATAGCCGCTCAAGTCTTACAATTACCAGAGCTCACACTAGCAATACCATCCCAGCTCATTCTTATTCTTGGGTTACCAATGAAAGATATGTGAAGAAAAGAGACGGGTGAAGGCAGCTGGATACATACTCCCAGCACCTGAACTGATTAAAAAAAAATAAGTGTTACACATTCATTGTTTGCATTTTTTAAAAAGTCTTTTAAGTGATTGATTGTGATGTGATTGTATGATTAGGGCTCTTACCACAACCCGAAAAATCTAAAAAAATGCAGGCAAAATAAGTGACTAAAATTTAGCCTCTCCTGGGGAAGGGGAGGAAGGGAGAGAAGTGGGCTGACTCAAAGCTCATGGACATTGGTGAATCATATCCTACCACACTAAGGCCAGCAATTCCATAGGGCCACTTACCGACAAACTGAGCACGTCCACCTTCACGGTCTTAAAGGAAGCCATACCCTCCATGCCTTTTAGTAATTTTAAGGACAAATTTCTTTTTTGATTATTATTTAGGCAATTATTCAGGTGCTGAGCATGTACTTTCAAGCCCAGACATTTGATATTTTAGTTACACACACATACACTCTCCACCTTCAACTACATCTATTGAGGCTGATGAACTGAGCCCTTGTTTTCCCAGAAAGGCCAACAAGGGGCAGGAAAACGTTGCTGAGCATAGCAAGACCAGTTTGTTTCCAAGGGTGATCCCCCACCACCACATAACCCAAACAAGCAAGCTTTCCATTCCTTTATGCTAAACAGCAGTCCTCCTTTCTAACAGAAGAATCCTGGGAATGATCCTGCAGCAGCTTTCATATTCAGGCATCAATCCAGAACAGCTGGATGTATTTTCATGCCTTTTCTTTCTCAAAAACAAAAGCTTTGCCACCAAAATTCACATTCAAGTTCAGATCGCCTATTTGTGGACAGGGCAACAAGGAGAAGTTTGGGGTTTTTGGCAGAATCACGTGGTTTTTGTTGTTCTCAAAAGAAATGGACCCTCACTTAGGACCCTGGCAGAACCAGAAGCAGAGGTCAAAGGAGTTAAACTTTGCTTTTTTTTTTTTTTTTTTTAAAAAAAAAGTTTTATCCAAATAAATCCCACTTCTGCAGGTCAGTTTTGTTTTTCAGTATCTTGATACAAACTAAAGAAGAGCACAGGTACAGCTGGGCTGCAGCACAAGAAGGTGAAACCCAAGGACCCAGCCACAAACCTGGATCATGGCAAACTGAAATTCAAGGCCCCAGCAGCAGCACCAGCTGCCAGCCCAGGGGCTGGTGAAGTGAAACCCCAGGCTCCAGCAGCAACACCTGCAATCCTGGTACCTAGAAAAACAAAACCTGAGCCCCAGTAAAAGCCTGGAACTCCAGGTGAAGCCATAGGCCCCAGGGGCACCAGTTGCCAGCCTGGAGCCCAACAGAAATGAAGCCAGAGGCCCCAGGAAGCAGCTGCTGCCAGCCTGGGGCCAACTTGAATTACGAACTTTGTACTATTTCCTTAAAAAGATGAATTCTGCAGTCCATGATTGGTTGACATTAAGAAGGCATAAGCCAAAGCGACAACAGGGAGGCGAGGCTGGTTAAAGCAATATACATTATATACAAACTCTTGGGTTAATTAGTCCACTTGGTAGGCAACGTCCTTCTTGTCTACAAGGCGCACTGGAATGAGCAGGGGAGGAGAGGGGGGCAAGATTCCATCCGATACCTTCTTGGCACTGAAGTGGTAAGGTGCCAGCGCCTCTTGATAGAAAACATGGAGAAAAAATAATCTTTAAATAACGGCACAAAACTGAGAAAGTCCTCCCAAAGCCTGCCCCAGTGGAATTGCCCGAGTCTAGCTGGAGGGGCTGATCTGTCTGAGAGCAGAGTCTCTGCAGCAGGGAAAGGGCATTAGCAGCACCGCTTCTTCCTTTTACTGTTCTTCGTTAGCTTCACCACATCATTCTGTTGCTGCTGTTGCTGCTTTGCTAAGTTTTCTTTCTTTGCTCGCAGGACTAACTCTGTAATGCAATTAAACATCTGCAAGAGAAACAAGCAAGTTTAGACCACCCAGGAACTCAGGCTAGCTTTTGTGGGATGCTGTTTTTTTGAAGCAATTCCACTTTTCTAGATATTTCAATGATGGTTCAGATCTTCCCCAACCCACTACAGGCCAAGCCAAAATCCAGCACCTTCCCGACCCACTCCCCAGCTAAATCAATAACACTTCTACCCCCGTTCCCAAACCAGTAAATAAAACCAGGTCAGTTTGGCAACCAAGGCCAAGAGTAAAGACGGGGCAGTCCTACCTCCTAGAAGCATTCCCCCTAGTGACAAGTCTTTCCTGAGACCATGCCTAATATGTTAGCACTGTAAAGCTAGTGAAAATGCAATGTGGACTCCTTCATTGCACTTCCCCAACTCTTCCAAACACAAGTGGATGTCTCTTTGACATTTTACTACTCTCTTGCAACTTCTAAAAAGCATTTTATCTTTCTTTCTCAATGGGAAGAATGTAATTGTTATTTTTTCCCAAACCATTATCCCCAAATTGTTTTAGCTATACTCCTCCGCATATTATATTACCTCTTCCACATTAATATTTTCTTTGGCGCTGGTCTCAAACAATTGGATCTCCATCTGCCCAGCAAATTTATAGGCATCTTCTGTTTCTACCACTTTTCGCTCTGGGTCATCATTCTTATTCCCCACTAAGAAAAGGAAAGAAAACAAAAAGTCAGTTTGGTACTTCAGCAGGTCAGCCCACTAAATAAGATGTTGTAACTCTGTTTAGAAACTTACCTAGTATCCGGCAGACATCATCACAATTTTGATTAATTTCATGCAACCACCGTTTTACATTCACAAAAGATTCTGCACTCGTTACATCGTAGACAACAATGACCCCATGTGTTCCTCTGTAATACCTATAGAGCAGGAAGAGACAATAAATGTTAATTCAAGCTATATATCGTCTTCTCAGCTCTTTCTCTTTCACTTGGCTTCTACAAGATTCATAACAAATCCCTAAGTTACAGCAATCAAGTGCCCCCATTTTCTTTCCACTGGGAGTCATTTAATTCTTTTACAACAGCTAGATCACACGTTATTCCTCTAAATGTACAGATTTCCCTGCTCATTTAGTCTATACAAGTATGTTTCAAAGTCCAAAGTCTGCTGTTTACTTCCTTGTTCAGGTTCTCAAGACCTTCAAAGATGAATACTGTCTTCCAGCTACGTGAGCAAAAGGTAGTGGTGCCCCCAATACGTCCTCAGAACTGGCTGTTATGTGAACCTTCGCATCATACAAGCCACATCAAGTTTTTGCAGTAATTTTGTTATCTGTGAAAGATCACTTACAGACTAAAATTTCAGCTGATCTCCAAATATATTCAATCCTCAGTCACAGTTCTCTTGAGCTCACAAAAATTTCCCTCTTGCTGAGTGACTGTGTTCTGATCACACCTTCCTACTCAACAGATCGACTCCATATGTGCATTCACTGTGCTCTGCTACCTTTAGCCATTAAAAATAAGCTTCGCTTCAGTTTATTCCCATTAGCCTTGGGCAACAATCACCTTTAAAAGATGATGAGCAATTCTGATATGCAAGAAAAATCCCTGAATTCAAGTTCCAGCATTATCACCTGCACGAACCTACTAAAGGCAGACACTACGTGCACCATGAGAATGCTACATCAAAAAAGCAAGCTCCACCTTCTCAGTTTTCAGCCACTTTCACAGGGCTATCGGGTATTTTCCCTACTGCAAATTAGGCAGCTTTGACAAAAAAAACCAAACCAACAAAACAAAACCAAAAAACAACCACCTCTTGCAGCACTTCCACTGCACTTTAGAGATGTCCACTGTGACCGCTCTGGTCCTCTTTGATGATTCATTTCAACTCAGCAAGCACACCTTTCAACTTAAAAGTCTTTTAATCTAATCCAAATGCACTACCTTTCAGAAGATCTCAAAGCTTCAGCTCACTTCTGCTACTGATTTGCTTGAGCAAGTTACTATCTCTTCTCCACCTTTAGCCTCATCGTCCCTTCTATAACAGAAGCCACTTGCCTTTATAAACTATCAAAGCTGCCCGCCAGAAAAAGACTGGGGGTGCCAGTTGACAGCTGGCTGAGTATGAGCCAGCAGTGTGCCCAGATGGCCAAGAAGGCCAATGGCATCCTGGCTTGTATCAGAAATAGTGTGGCCAGCAGGAGAAGGGAGGTGATTGTCCACCTGTACTCGGCACTGGTGAGGCCGTACCTCGAGTCCTGTGTTCAGTTTTGGGCCCCTCACTACAGGAAAGACATGGAGGTGCTGGAGCGTGTCCAGAGAAGGGCAACAAAGCTGGTGAGGGGCCTGGAGCACAAGTCTTATGAGGAGCGGCTGAGGGAGCTGGGGCTGTTTAGTCTGGAGAAAAGGAGGCTGAGGGGAGACCGTACTGCTCTCTATAACTGCCTGAAAGGGGGTTATATTGAGGTGGGTGCTGGTCTCTTCTGTCAGGTGTCTGGAGACAGGACGAGAAGAAATGGCCTCAAGTTGCACCAAGGGAGGTTTAGATTGGATATTAGAAAAAAATTTCTTTACTGAAAGGATTGTCAGGCATTAGAACAGGCTGGCCAGGGAAGTGGTGGAGTCACCATCCCTGGAGGTGTTCAAAAAACGCATAGACATGGCACTTCAGGACATGGTTTAGTGGGTATGGTGGTGTTGGGTTGACGGTTGGACTCGATGATCTTAAAGGTCTTTTCAAACCTAAACGATTCTATGACTCTATGATCAAGACAGAATTCCACAGACAGGCATACGTCACATACAGAATGCACACATTTCCCCCCACCCCTTTCCTCTTGTGATCACTTTGTGTGATAGTCACTGGGTATCAATACTCTTCTATGATACGATACATACTCTACAGAAGCAGGAGAGCCCACTCCTATTGCTCATCTGGGCACTTTCAGAAGACAGTCATGCCATTACCAGTA
Organism: Astur gentilis; assembly: GCF_929443795.1. Classification (NCBI taxonomy): domain Eukaryota; kingdom Metazoa; phylum Chordata; class Aves; order Accipitriformes; family Accipitridae; genus Astur; species Astur gentilis. The sequence goes on from NC_064886.1 coordinate 4,336,578, forward strand.
ATTTATGCTGTACATTCACTTTCCTTGGCAAGAACTAACTCAGGTAAGAATTACTTATTCCCAGCCCATAAGAGATCCCACGCTTTCAAATATTCTAGTCCATTCACAATCAGTTCCTTTAACAGCTTTAAAACTTGCTACAGCACTGCATTTGTGCTCTACTTTGTTACAAGTTCAACTTTATTTCATAACTTAGATCCTTTAGAGGAAAAAATATTCCATAGCCTGAATCCACACGTTGCAAAAATAATCCATCCTCTCCCAACACTAACATGTACTGCACACCGGTTTTGATAAATACTGTTTTGTGTGATAGCATCAGAAAGGGAAAGATCTCCAGTCCTATCAACACACTAGATTTCTTTACATCTCAACAATAAACTAATTATCTTCAAACTCTCCCATATCACCTAATAGCCTTTTAATTCAGCAACCCTCAGGGTGACCTACCACTTCCTAACACTGAGCGTTACATTTGCAAAGGCAACACTCAGCCTTTAGAGAAACACAGTGGTTCAGCTACACCTACGCAGGGCTGCTTCGTTCTGCTGTGCACACCATAAAACCATGCCTGGTATCCCAGTCATCCAACCCAGAGGACCCAACAGAGCATCCTGCTGCTCCTACCTTGCCCACGCACCTAGGTTTTCTTCTAAGCAAAGCATATGACGTCAGGGAGTAGCATAACATGCACCCTGCACATATAGATCCCCCTCCTAACATGCCGTCAGCACAGTCGTCGTTTGCTCCTAGGGATGAGGACTGTGGGCTGGACCATGCAGCACAGACCACTATGGCACGCAAAACTCTGCACTAATATTGCCAACCACCTCACCAGAAACATCCCCCTTTGTGCAAGACAGCAACCCCTGACTCCTGCTGAGTTCCTACCAGCTTACACTGCTTCTATTTTTGGAACGGAAAATTGTCTGGCACATCATTCTAGACAGGTTGCCAACCCCCCATCTACACTAAAATGTCATTTTCTCCATTGGCTGACATTACCTTTTAGCAGCCCGAGAGATAAGACCATACTACCTTTTATTCTCTAACTCTCAAGCCCCATAATATGCATTTTTCTCAAAAAGCTAGTCATGCTATTTTCTATCATTTGTTAGATACAGCCTTGTGTCCTAGATAAGATTTTAGGCTTAACAAGTACAGCAAAGATTCTCTAACCCCAAGTGCAGGACAGTGCTAGAAAAGAAAATCTCATTTATCCTACCCCATCCTTCAAACTTCAGAATGATGCAGCGCAGAATTGCTTTTATAACAAGTTGTAGGCTTTGGCAAGTAGAGAACAGATGGGGCTTTTGGCATTCAGAGAGGAGTAGGTGTAAATTTTGTGCTTTTGGCAACCAAGAGGTAGTTGAGACTTTGACACTAGGGAAGGAATGCCTTATCTTCTTCCCATCCACATTTTAAGGAAGATGGAGACCACAGAAATGAGAGCAGAAGAGGAACGAAGTTCTCAACCTCAGCCTTCCATTCAAGGACTAAATGGCTGATGCTAGCTGTCCTCTATATGTTAGGCACGCTCTGCCATGTACCCTACAAACCTCAAAGCCAGTACCTGCTACTACTCCTAGTGATAAATACATTAATGAAATACAGAAGGAAAAAAAAAGTTATAGAGCAGTTATGGTTATAGTGTCCATAAAAGTATCCCACTGAGGTGAAAGACAACCAAACCTGACCTGTATACGCCCTCAGATTGCTTGGTAGCAGCCAACTAACTTCCACATGGTAGTAGCCAACTATCTTCCATATAGTTGGAAAAGCTACCTAGATCCAAAGGCCTTACATTTAGCTTTGGTGTGGAAAAGGCTTAAGAATGATAACATTTAAGTTGAAATAAACACAGTACCACCTAAATTCCTTGTTCTACCTATAGAATTATATTTAAAGAAGCTTAAAGACATAAGCTTACTGCCTTTGAAACATTACCCACCAATACTGCAGACTTAATACAGAAAGTCTTCAGAACGGGTTAACCAAACTCTCCATGTCCTTCAGCCATCTGCATCCTCCCCTCACATCTCTGAAGACTACCATTCTAAAGCAGAAGGGAACATTTTGCCATTCATTGTGGTACTCCCTACTACAAGATACCAGTAAGAAAGTTCTCAGATTTCCTCTAGTAAATGCTTCTCAAGATTAGCATCTGGAGCTATAATAACTAGTTTCATGAAGCATGACGGTAGCTAAGTCAGATTTAGAAAAGACGGAGTATTACTGACTGCATCAGTTCAGTAGGGCACCTATGTTCATTTTTCCGAGGGGGGGGGGGGGGGGGGGCGGGCAGGGAGGGAAGTAGCTGGCCAACTTGAAAAATAGGTCATTGGTTAAATCCAACACCTTTGTTAGTATTTCACTAGTTTGTAGTATACATCTTTCCTTGTTTTTCAGTCCTCTAGAATTCTAAACAATTCCAGAGACTTCTAATAGTCTGTCTTCATACTCATCTTTTTTTCAGGTTCCCAGAAGCCCATCTATTGTCACAGGTCAGTTGACCAGTCTTTCGACCATCATATCTGGTTTACAAGACACAGCAATTCTATCATCTCAAAAAGTTTATCCCTCTCTTGAACACGCCATTCCACACAAATGCATGGCAGAAAGTCCCTCTGCTATCACTATTCATCCTGAGCTAGCATCTGACAGCTATTATTTAAAGCTTAAATCCTAAAACCACAGTCCCGAATCAGGACAAAGTAGTCCTATCTACAAGAGCAAATGAACTACAGGAACTGGTTGTTCATGCATCTTAAAGATTCCTGCTAATACAGCTGAATCCTGGCATGCTACCATCTTTGGTGAATTTAAATCAAATTTAGAGTTTGGATGACATTCCATGCCAATCAAATTCACGCAACTTGGCCTCTCCTCCCACTAGTCACCAGCTATCCCAGTATTTCCACATTTAATAGACAGTAAAAACAGCTGCTGTCTTTTATACTTGCCAGTCTGAAATTCTGAACTAGTTTATTTTTCCTGAGTTTCTGTAGAATACTCCACATCAACTTCATTTCTGTTCCTTAACAGTTTTATTCTGTTCTTCAGCTTCTGTCGCTGTAGTCAAGTAAAACCAACATAATATATAACCTTTTAATGTTTCCCGATTTTCTACTATTAACTTCCTACCGCCCCTACCATTTTGCAGTTCTAGGTCTACACAGCAGTACTTCCAACCTATTACTATTATTACCAGATGGGCTCTAATTTCAGACTTCCTTGCCAGGCTTGGCTCAACATCAATCTGAACTCTACCTTTAACTGTACAGGGACTTCCTGGCCTACAGGAATACTGAAGGAACACCTTTTTATATTCTTATCCTCAATCTAAACCTCAATCTAGTCAAAGTCTCAACAAAGACTACTACACTGTTGACAGGGCACTCACACTCCACCCATGATTTGATAGCCAAGCCCTTTCGTAAGCACTAGTGTGGTAACTCAATTTGTCACTCTGTTTGGGATAAGCAAATCAGTTACAGTATTACTTTGCCAATAATAATTTAAAAAAAGATAGCACCATTTCTAAAATATGAATCTTGTTATCTCCTGTTTTTATAGGTGATATGTTTAGGTCCAGAGAGCCTCTTGAAAAATATCAGTGAATGCTAGACAGTCACAGCTAGCTGACCTAGCAGCAAGAGGAGTCCTCATAACAACATAACCAGCATTCCCAAAGTGTTTTCCTCAACAGTTCAAATGCACCTGGACACAAGAACTTCTTTGCTTAAAGTTGCACAAAATTAAAATCTTTCTTCCCTAACCGTGGAAGATTCTGTAACTACTGTACCAGAGTTAAGGCAAGAAAACTGGGGCTTTCCAATGTACCTCACTTTGGTAAAAACCTATGCAAAAGAAAGCAGTAGCAGAATTCAAACAGGTCATAGCACAAATGCCCTCAAACCATTTCAGCTTATCTATTTTAAATGTTAATCAAGGAAAGAAATTTACATAAAACGCTGCACAAAGTCCAATCTGCTGCTATTCCCGTTCACAAAAGGAAGCCTCCTTTCCTGGTATTCCCCGTTCAGTGCCGGATACCATGGCTTTCTGAACTAGCTGGCATCAGCCCTATGAACCAACGCTTATTAACGCAGCTCCGAGTCGTGTCAGGGAATCTGAAAACAGGAAGGCCATCTGCTGACTCAGCACTAATTGGGGCACTCTGTGACTAGCCTGTGCGCACAGCTGATGGGAGCCACAGCACTGCATTGCTGCCTCCCCCTCACCGCTTCCTGCCCAAAGCTCCCTGCAGTGCTGAAACAAGAAGTGATGTCACACACAGGAACCCTACAAGAGGCAACCGAGTTTTTTCAAGCTGAACACTTAAGAAACAATGGAAGTAATCCAGTAATATCCGTATAAGTGCACAGAGGAAAGGGGCGGTGCACACATCACGTTCAATTTTACCATTTCTAGCTGTTTAGACGTAACACAGATGCAACCAATCTCATTATTTTTATGTCTCAGTAAGTTAACCAATACATCAGCTGAAAACAATCCTCCTCTCAAATAGGAGCCAAAAGAGAAGTCAGTCATGAAAGGCCAAGTGAAACACCTAGGTCTTTCAAGAATTACTATTTTTGTTAATAGCCAAAGGAAACAGAAGTTCCATTTCCAAGTGTATTTTTTTCCTCTTCCCCTAGCGCCATGGTGAGCAGTCCCACCTTTACTGCAATCAGTTTACAAACACATCTTATTCCTAGTTCCCACTGCTCTGGGTGTGGTTTCTTCAGGAACAGGAAAAGCCGTGCACGCGCTGTTCAAAAGGACAATGAGCATGAAACCGAACTCAAACCAAGGAAAAGGTTAACTTCACGTGGGCGTCTGCTTCAACAGAACTCTGCACAGTCGCTAAAACGCATTTGTCCTAAAAGAAAACTAAATATCAGAAAACCTACTCTTCAATCTCAAAGCTATTCATTAGTTACATGACACTGACAGAGGGTTTGCACTCTGTACTTCTACAATACATTCAATCAGAGGATGACTTTCTTGAACAGGCTTCAGAGACAAGTCTTCTACTATATGCAGAACAGTGAAATAACTCGTTCTACCATCTGGAAACAAGCAGCAGAGGAATAAGACAAAGCCATCACGGAAATGCACAGAAGAGTGAGGAATTCTAAAATCCCAGTTTCAAACCTAGCCACAATATCAACACCACTATCGGTTCTAAAACAGCTGAGAGAAGTCCCACTGTACAGACAGCAAAGCTCTTGTTAGCTAATTGACTGCAACATTAAAATATCTAAACCGTAACTCCAAACTACAAGATCCATACACAAAGCTACATATCACAAAGCCCAGTTATACTCACGTTGACGTAATAGTCCGGAAGCGCTCTTGTCCAGCTGTGTCCCAGATCTGTAGCTTCACCTTCTCTCCATTGATCTCAACTGTCCGGATTTTAAAATCCACTCCAATTGTGGTAATGTAGCTGCCTGAAGGGAAAGCGTGGATAAGTGAGAACCTAAGTCTTGTTTATTTTGGATGTCCGAAAGCACACTTCTGAATGCTATTTGGCAGTAGCTCTCAGATTGGACAGGAGAACCAGATTACCCCTATCTGCTTATTGTTTAAAATGCCCTATCAGGCCATGCTGATCTGCATATTTTTATCTGCAGTTAATAGCTTTTTTTCTAGCCGTAAAGCCACTGCTCCCACACGACCCTTAAAATTTAAAACTCGGTGTGACAAAATAAAATTATTCTTCTACTTCATTGGTGGTCAAGAGTAAGCACCCAAATATCTCAAGAAATGGACAGTAACTATGCAAGTATTTCACTTGTGAAAATTTTGAGACAAAGCTTTGCTTTAAATGCTTGTGCAGTCACTTATTTTGACTAGTCTGTTCTAAGAGTTTCCTCCCAATAAATTAGTTATGTCACAAATGTAAGTGGTTTAGCCACAATAATCAATCTAAATCCCAAATGGCCAATAGGAAGTCTGCACAGAGTACAGCATAAGCTAAAAAACCTAAGCTATTTCTGGAACCATGTCAGTATTTAAATACTGTGGGACTTGCAGTTGCAAATGAAGATCAGACAGGATGGCTTGTATAGGCTTATACCAAGAGAAGCAAAGTTAGAAACATAACGTATTCCTAGTACAGCTATTAGTGGGTAAATGCAGAAGAACAACTCCTTGCCAGCCAGCAGCACTGGAGCCAACCTTGACCATTTCACTTATTGAAGTAAACAAAATGCTCACCTGAGAACGTATTATCTGCAAAACGCAACAGCAAACTGCTCTTGCCCACACCTACGGCAAACAAAGACAGCAAGATCTTTGAATACAGTCATCTTGGGTGTCAGGTAACATAATAGTATTTTACCCATCCATTGCATTTCTAACTCTAACCAGGATATTTTCTCAGCAGATAACTTAGGACCATCCACCTTGACTATTCATCTCAGTACTCTCCTTGAAGATTTGATCAAGCGCACTGCGGTCACTCCAAGACTCAGTATGCTTCTTGTAGCAGTACGGGGCGGGGGGCTGTGCCCTCCTTCCTCCAGCCCTCAGCAAACTCTCAAACAGTAGCTTTTGAACTGTGGTCAGTTCTAAGAGGTCATAAAAGAGTAATAACTGAAAGCAAGTCTACGATCAGTAGGCTTACATTTGCTAAGCCAAGATCCAAAAATGAGCACGTCCTGCTAATTAACAAGTAGTCAGGACACTGCCTTAAACTACTCTATTGAATTCCACTTGCACATCATGCTTAACACCACTGCCTACCTCCCATTCATTATGCCATGCTGAACAAGAGTGGAATTTGGACTACTTTGACAATCACACTAGGGTTTGGTACTATAAAGCTTAGGTTATCATGGCCACAGTTTAACAGAAACCTAAACCAAACAGAGGAGTCGGGAACAATTGTTCTGTATTGCCATCCAAAATAGGCTCGTTCCACATCTAACAGGAAGGACACATGCCTTTCTGAAGTTGTACCTTTTGCCAAAATGTTCCATGAAACATTTCTCTAAGTGCTTTGAGTAGCACTTCATCCAGGTTTTCCTTAAATGACTGTCTGCACCCTGATCACACACTGTTGCAGGGAAGCATTTTTCACAGTGCTTCAGACAAGAATTATAAAAACCTCATTCCTGCACATCCAACCAAGGGAGTCTCGGTATCAGAATGCCTCGAAGTTGTTATCTCTGCATAACATCTCTGCTGTTAATGTCCCTTCCTCTCCCTTCCCCCCCAAAAAAGAAGTCTGCTATGGCACGAAGAGGAAATTCAACTTCACCAGGGTGATTATCTATTAAATCTTTTCAGGTAGAAGTTATTTAAGCTAATTATTTTGATGATGTATAATTTGCAAGTTCTTCTTCTTAATAGAAGACCTATGCAAAGACTATATAGAACTCCCAACAGTTCTCAGGTGCTGGCATCTGAAGATAGCTACCAGAAAAAAAAAAAAAAAAGAAAAAACCCACACAACCAAAAAAAACAACAAAAAAACCAAACCTAAAAATCTGCATGATTCCAGTAAGCCAGGTCTCATTTGCAGAGAGTTCAAATCACCAGACATCTGGAGAAGCCATGCTCATTTCTCATTGAGTATTACATATGTTAAAAAAAAAAATTAAAAAGAAAGAATGCTACTAAAAAATACAAAGTTACAATGTGCACACACTGAATACCTCTGAGCTCCAAAAAGGTAGCAGAGCAGTTCCTGAACTCTTAACAGAGGACTGGTTATTTAGCGGGAGTTAAAACTCTGCAAAACACCAGTCAGCTAAGGAAAGAGACTAAAAAAATAAAATAAAAAAAAATTAAAAAAAAAAAAAAAAAAAGAAGAAGAAAAAGTTTCAGCAAGTACTATGCTTCTTGATCAAGCAGCCTTGACCTCCAGTTTAGTAAAAAGAAAGTAGATGCTGGAACCCACAGACTTGTCAGACCACACCACCTTCTTAAAACGTCAGCCAGCCTCAGGCTATGCTGCAGAGCTGCATGGGCTGCACATGACCACTGCTTTGTCAGGCTGTCCACTGCTGCATGGACGCGGTCTTGTCTATACTGCTTTCAGCACTCAGGCAGCTTCTAGAGAAGACAAACCTCCTGAACTCAGGAAGTTCTACATGCTCCCGATGACAACGATCTCACTAAACAAACACCGCCTCTGACCCACACTGTTCACGTATAGAGAAACCACACTCTTCGTGACCCTCTACTTCCTACAGAGAGTTATTTGAAGATCTGAAAAGAGAAGGCTAGCAGGGCCTCTTTGCTTGTTGAAGACAGCAAAATGAAACCAAACAAAAAAAGGCCTACTGACTTTGCACAATCAAAGTTAAAAGCAAATTTCCGTGCCATACCAGTTTCTAAAACCCATATCTTACTGAATGGTGAGTGAATTAAAGAAGCACATGCAAAGCACGGATCATCTGTATTATTTTTAAATATATAGCACAACTGAGATTACCAGCAGCTTTTCAAGATGACCTGTCCTAAAAACATACAAACCTACTACCCTGTTGACATATTTGTGTACAGGGGAAGGCAGATGAGACATAACCATCCTATCCAGTATCAGTCTGCTTCCTATTGCGAGGAATAAACATCAGTAAACAAGGCAAGCAAAGTGTTTTGTGGAAACAGGGACAAAGCCTTCCGGTCGGGGTTAGGAAAAACAAAAACAAAAAAAAAAAAAAAAAAAATCAATACTCAAACTACATAGTGAGATTTAATTACAACAACGGAGAACCACAGGCAACCCGATAATTCTCACAACACTTTTTTTTTTTTCCTCTCACTGGATACACTACAGGTAGTCAAAAAGACTCAGCTAAGAAATTTCATTTAGTTGTTCAAAATGAAGAAAAGTCTTCTTCAGAGTTTTCACCATCCTGTTTATCTTGCCTGAACAGTTTCGAAACTCATCAGCAAGCAACAGAGTTACTGCTTTACTCACAGAATGCAGCATTTGCTTTTAATAATCCATAGGCTCCCAGAAGCGCCTAGCATTTTAAGCTGTTATGAAGCCTTTACCCTTTCTCCCTCTTTAGATCCCTTCACGCAGACGCAATTTAGTGTAGAATAACATATTTTCACATACAGCTAAAGCTTCTGGAGGTGACAACTGCCAAGATCATGCAACATTACACTTTTACCCAAGAGCCATGCCTCGCTGCGTGCCGGGACCTGCTGCCTTATGGACCACACCTCTATTAAAAGAAGAGGGTGGATGCCATCTTCTCCAGTTTATGGAAATTAAACTGTAAGCTATTGGAGTGTTACCAACACTGAACCGGACTGAAGGCAGGAATCTTCCCAGTCCCAATTCTTACGTACCTAAGCGAAAGCACCAGACACAGGCTGAGTTCACGTGCTAGCCCTCCAGCAGTTTCTGAAACTGCTGCAGAAGTATTTACAGGTCTATTTTCAAAAATCCATAGCTACCCTTTATCCGTAACTACTTTAGGTATTTGCACCCCATGATATAACTAGAAGTACAGAAAGCTACCAGCTCTTCAAGGATTTATTAAAAAAAGTGACAAACGCTAGAACTGAGACTTCAGGTTGAAGCACGGAAGGAGTCTTAAGGAATAATTAAGATATTAAAGACCATTAAAACGTCGTAGCTGCCGCACTGGAAACAACGCTCCCTAGGGCTGAGGAGCAGCCGGCCCTTCCCACCGACGCCTTAAACTGTCTGTCACAGGGGAAGGGAATTCCCTCCTCATCCCAACAGGAGACGAGTGGGCGCCCTCAGAACGCGCGGCTCCCCCAAGGCCGACGCTCCCACGAACGCGAACTTAGACGTGCCTAATCTTCCTTCTCCTAAACCTACCCACGCTATTTACCATAACATCCCGGCGGTAGCCAGTTCCGCAGGTTCATCAGATAAAAACTTTACGAAGCCCAAGCGAACGCGCCCTCTCATTCAAAGCGCCGCGTTCCCCCGGCGACCCGCCCGGCCACGGCACAGCCCAACGGCGCCGGAACACCCACCCACCCACCCACGGGGGAACCGACCGCAGCGGCCCCACCGGTGCCCCGGGAGGACGGAGTAGGCCCTCCCCACCGCCCGGTCCGGCTCGGCCCGGCCCGGCCCCGCCGCCGCCCTCAGGCCCCTCACACAGCTCGAGGGGCGGCCACCCCGCCAGCGGCCTACCCCCGCCCTCACCGCTATCGCCGATGATGAGCAGCTTGAAGAGGTGATCGTAGTCCCTGGCCATGGCCGGGGCGGCGGGAACGGCCGCGGGCGACGGAGCGGGGGGAGGAGGAGGAGGAGGAGGAGGAGGAGGAGGAGGAGGAGGAGGAGGAGGAGGAGGAGGAGGAGGAGGGGGCGGCGCGGCGGCTCCGGCCCGGATCCACTTCCCGAACAAACAGCCGGAACTGACAGCGGTGCCACCGGCCGCGCATGCGCATTCCCCCCCTCCCCCCCAGCTGCGCCGGCACAGCCGCCGCGGGTGCCGCCGCGCCGCGCCCCTCCCCGCGCAGGCGCCTACGCGGCAAGGGAGACGCCCTCCTCCTCCTCCTCCTCCTCCTCCTCCCCCTCCCCATTCCTTTCCCCTCCGAGGCGGCGCATGCGCAGAAGGCGCGGCGGGGGGGGGAGGGAGGGAGGGAGCCTCGCGCGCTTTGGCGATCGCCACAGAGCTGTGAGGGACGGGCTGTGGTGGGGCTGTCGTCCTCCCTCCTCCGACGGTAGCTCGTCTTTCCCCTGTGTTGAGCCGCCGGGCCGTCTCCCGTAGGTAGCGGTGTGCCCGCCTCAGCTTCCACAGGCACTCGCGTGAGGCCCGTGGATGTAGCAGAAGGGGAGGCTGCCGCCGGGAAGGCATCAAAGGCGTGAGGGAGCTCCAGTGCTTTCAGGCGCTGGGAAGGCACAGGAACAGGCCACCGCGGCTAGGAACGTGCTTTGCTGCTTCAACACGACGCCTGTGCACCAAAGCAGCGAGTCGCACAGCTACGAGAACAGTTCCCATCAGAGCCCAACCTGCAGGTGAGGAAGCCCACAGCAAGGTGAAATGAAATGCCCAGGCCTGCCGATTCAGGCCGGTCTGGAACTAGATTCCTGGGAGTTTTAATCCAGAGATGTGCCTGTGTATGGCTCAGGAAGGGCTTTGACCTCACACGCATTGGCAGCTGCGCCTGCACCATCCACAGCCCAAATCCACAGAGTTTCAAACAGCACTCTCGCCAATTGTCTAACACACAAACAGCCTGAATAATTTTGCTATCAGTTGCACAGATACTGACTATACAAACTCTGCCACAGACTATGATGGCTTTCTAGGTGATCTCCACGTTTAGCTGGAGACATGGCACAAGAAGAGTGCTGGTTTTCTCTTTGATTATTTTCCTACAAAAATATTTGTTCTTACTGGTACTTGAACTCCTGAGATCAAACAATGCAGTGTTTTGGTGTGGAATATGTAAATTACTTAGGACTTCCTTTCCCAGTTATTAAGGCTTTTCAATACATATGTAAAAACGCAGTATCAAAAGGCAATGTGCTAGGTTTTGCATCTATCTTAAAGGTAATTTTAGTTTAGCGTAGGTTCAAACCAAAATATTGACATGGTTATTTAATTAAACTAAGTTGATTTTTTTTTTTTTTTAACCATAAGTTTATGATCCATTGACACAAGTATCTCATTAACATGCATTTGTCTTTCAAATGGGGAGAGCTGTATTAGCACTGAAGAACACAGACCCTTATGGTCAAAGGAAAGATGACACGGAAAGCAAGGGCAGTTAACTTGAAAGTACCAATCCATAATGCTTTTGATAATTACAATCTAATTAGTTGTTCTAAAGATGCTTGGAGTAGGATGCACCTACTTTGAGGATCTTTTTGGTAGGACCCAAGCACGAGTAAAAGATTGAAATAAGTGGAACATCACCACTGCAAACTGTGTCACTGACGTTGGAGGGTGTTCACGCACCAGAACAGGTTGCCCAGGGAGGTGGTGGAGGCCAACCCACCTGGACAGTGCCCCAGGCAACCTGCTCTACTCAGCGATGCTTTGAGCACACAAGTTGGACTAGCTGAAATCCAGAAGTGCTGTCCAGCCACAACTATGCTGTGATCTGTGCGTGTTTCTTAGAGAATGACAGACAGTTTTTAGCAGTATTGCTTTTTCCCTTAACATTGACTCAAAAGCTATAGACTCTTTTCTCTGGATTTATACAATAGGGTTTGGTTAAGAGGAGTAAGAATATTTTTTTAAGGCAATTGTCTCTAACCAACTCTAATTTCCTATTTCTTCTGCATAGGATATTGTGGCATGGTTCCACAGTTATATTTGTCCAATTTGTGTGCAATTCATCTGGAAACAAACCAACCCAGTATGGCTAAAATAGCATGTCTGGGTTGAAGATATTTTTTTTTAGCACATAAAATGGCATCTTCTAAATACTTCTGATCAACAATATGGCTAATGTCTGTGGTTTTAATTCTAAACCTTCCTTAATCTCAGCCTTCAAAAAAGTATTCTAGCCTTCAAAGCTCACCCCTGTGAAGTCCCACACATCCTGAAATCCACTTAGATGACCTCCATTTCACATTCACTCTGCAACTCATTCATTTAAAACACCACACCCTATAGCTCATTCTGCTTTATCCTCAAATGTATGATGTAGCTGAGGAGCAGAAGAAAGGCTGGAGTGTTACCAGACATGAGTGTGTGTTATTTAACAGACTTATGGTCACAGATACCCTGCTAGAAAAGGGTTTGCAGCTAGCCCAAACCTAGCCCAGTGCTAAAGCAACCCCCACCACGTATCACCCACCCCAGTAAAGCACTTGGGCAGCCCATCGTATAACCCAGCACGTGCCCCAAGCATCAGGGTAGCCAAGGACACTGCTGGGCTGCAGGGAGATCCCTTGAATCCAGCATACAAATCACCAGCTCAAACCCAAAATGATAATGACTCCTATTACCTTATTTTTTAAGCTCATGAAACCTCATCATGTGAAAGGCATGAGATGGCATGATATTACCTAATAAAACAGACAGTATAAACTGTGACTTATCTAAAAAAAAAAAAAAAATCAAAATATTTGAATATTTTATGCTTTCACCTTTGTCTCTTTTCCATTGAAATTTTTAGCACTTTTTAAGTTTAAACACCTCATGAATTATTTTTTGATCTTCTTGAAATACACACAGTTCAGCTGTCACTCAGAGACAGTTGCTTGACAGTTCAAAGATGTTATCACAGTCAGTTGTGGGGAAAAATTATCTTTTACTGACAACTAGTATTTTTAAGACATTTGAAATGAGAAAAAATTTAATTCTTTAGTCTCCAAGTTGGCACAATCAACTTATCAGATCTCCTGTTGCAGTAAAAACTATGGGTACGTTATCTCTGATGTATTGTACTGCAGTGTATAAATAGTTTAGTGAAAAGTAGCTATCAGAATCCAAATTCAGCGTTTTGCTGTAATTGAAAAATCAGCATATTCTCAATAAGTGCAAGTGAGCTCCTACCTTTTACTCCTCCCTCAGAAACAACTAAACTGAGTGCAGAAATTCAGCTGCTGTGAGGAGAGATGAATCAGTTTTTCCACTTGCTGCTACATAACGTGGAAATACAAATCATCAAAATACTCTTAATAACAAAAGCTCTTACTGGCTAAAATTAACAAGCTAATAACAAAGGCTTCTATTTAACTGTAATTTTCTTTCAGATGTTTATGTGGAGCATCAGTTAGAATCCAAGATAAAATAGGTAAGCCAAGGTGCCCACAATCAAGAGCCCAAACAGCCATTCTTCAGAGAAACTTACAACTTTTTTCTTCCTTCCCATCTGCAATGACAAAGCAAGCGATTCTAATACAACCACAGAGCTTTTTGCCACCTGTCTAGTAATTTTTGAATGCCATAAAATTTTGTACATGTTTCAGCGCACAAAATTTTTTGCATTGCATGGTTTAACTGCTGTTCCTCTGTTATCCCACAACACAGCTAATTCATTATAAGTGAAACTAATTCCAGTGCCCCGAGACTGCCAAATTCTTAAAAGCATTTAATTGAGTTTTCACTCTTTGATTATTACTAATTCAGCGCAAAATACATAGTTTCAAGATGGTTTATGATTTTGGAAGGCAAAATCAGAATTAAAACCCACCTTCAAAAATGCAGATAAATGTTATGAAATAACTGGAATACAATTTCAGTAAGACCAACTGGAAAGTACTGCAATTTTGTAGAAATAGCCAACTGCATAAATACAAGATTGGAGATAAATAGCTAAAGAACAATTTTGCAGCTCGACTTCATAGCTGATCACAAACTAAACATGTCAGCAACACTCTGCTGTTGGAAAAAAACAAAAAGAACACCCAGACCTTGCGTTGGGTTAGACAACATGTTGTGTGTTACGTAGGGCTTGCAAAGCAGTACTCTCCCCTAGAAGACCTGGTCCAGCAGTAGACACCACGAGGCAAATATGAATCAGACTGGAACAAATTCAGAGGGCAGCAGCGTAACTTTAGAAAAAATGAAAATCTGTGAGAAAAGACTTAGAAAATCTAAAGTTGCTTCATCCAGGGGTAAGAACACTGAAGTGACGATGCGGTTGCTGCAAAAATGAACTATTTTCAGTGTCTGTGGGAACAGGACAAGCAGCAATGGACTCAAGTACCAGCAAGGAAGATTATTATGGGTTTTTTTAGACACGAGGCAAGCTCTGACAGTCTGAAAAGTTTATATAATGAAATAGATGGCATAGAGAGGTTATGGGATCTCCATCATAGAACACTACAAAAAACAATTTTATGGAAATCAGTTAGGAATGGTTCAGTTGGAGCTGAACCTATCTTAGGTAAGGGGTAAAATAGCCAATTTTCTCAAGTCCCTTCCAACAGTATTCCAGTGACTCCTACAGCAAATCTCTGTTGCCAGAAGCCTACAGCACAGGCTTGGGAACTGACATAACATCAAGAACGTTTTGACAGGTTCTTGTACTTTTGACCAGAAGAACAAAGCACAGCACTCCTAAATATCTACTCGAGATTGTATCTTGCTGTTTGAGGCATTAGTATGGTGAAGATAAAATGTTTTTCTGTTTGCTGTAACTGCCATAGCAATCAGCAAATTGGTTCTAGTGGAATGTGTGTTCCCATGTGGTTGCATTTTATGCTCTCAAATTTTAGGATGCGTAGTGTTGTGTTCTTCTCCCTTCATCATGGTTTGAGCCATCCAGTTACATGCAAGGAATGTTCCCACACACATACCACCCACCTATTTGAAACAATAAATCTTAATGCTCTGGCTTCTCAGGTGCAACCAGCTTCTGTGTAGTTTCATAAAATAGATAAGGCTCACTTAACTATTACTCTACACGGAATGCACAAGCTCATTTTTCCTTCTAGAAATTTGTATTCTGCAACAAGATTTTTACTATTTCCATCAAGTGGCATAAAAGGTATTAGTAAATTAAAAGAAATTTTTAAAAAAGAGGTATATGTGGCCAGGTGAAATAAAATGCTGCTTTCTTGGAGCAGTGCAACTCATTGACAAAAAAAAAGTAAAAATCTGTATGTTGGAAATGCCAAGTATCTTATCAAGCCTTTGAAGACATAAAAATAGAGGACTTTTCACAAGTTGAATAACTAAGAAGCTGTCTGTAGTCAAAAATACTTTGGAAATTAATAGGAGTAATTACTTACAAATTTCATTAAATGTCAGTTCTGGCTTGGTGTTAAACCCTAACTTGCCTCAGTTTTGCAAAAGGTTTTTATAGATTACAGTGCTACCCACTCTACAAACTGTATACCCTAGAAAAAGCAGGTCCAAAAAGTAAATCACAGTCTAAAAGTTTGTTGACAAATGAATTTGTAAAAAGAACAGTTTACACCAGAAAGATCAAAGTCAGAGCCTTTATTAAATGTTCCTTCTTTAAACAGACTGCATTTAATCCCCCTTTCGCATTTGTGATCTAAGGCTATTTTAAATACTTTGTTTTACAGGGATTTTCAGTCTTCAGAACCGTCACAAGCAGCAAGTTAGCAGTACACAAAAACAATACGCTTTAACTTTCACCAAGTTCTATTCCTGTGTCATAGGGTCCGTGGAAAAGACCAACAATACTTTCAGTACTGGAGTTTTTGCACAGACCCTGGAAAGGAAATAGGTGTCACCAGAGTTTAAGCCTGATGTGCTCTAGCCACATCTCACAATTGGCCACAATTTACTAGTATTGATTAGTATATCTGTTTCTTGCGCATTATCTGTTTCAAAAAGGGGACCAAATTTTCGATTTTCAGCTAATGTGGGTCTAATTAAGGCTATTCTGGTATATTTGATACTAAAATACTCTCTGGGAGTCCTTTTCATGAAATCCCATCAGAATTAACATTTTCAAAAATGAAAACATTTAAAATAGATGTTTGAGTTGAAATGCTGATGCAGCGGTTGGTTCAGTGTTTTCTTGTCTTCTGGAGCTTTATTATCACGTCAGTATAGTGTCATCTATCTGTTCATCAGAGTCAGCCTGGCCAGCCAGCTTCTTCAGAGATCTCCTGCAGCTTTCATTGAGAAGCTCCAAGCTGGCAGCATCTAGAATCTTGGAAACCGACTGTGGAAGTAAGATAACACCAATTACCAATTCTTTATGACATACCATTCAAAATAAGAATAAATCTAAGTGCCTGTCAAGCTGTATTTATCTAAAATCTTTCATACATACTAAAATCCTTCATCTGGTTTTATGATTCCAGACATGGGAACTATCCAAAAGCAGGTAAGACTTAGAAAAGCAGTCTGGAAATAGGTGTTCAAAGTGGTCCATCCTAAAATTCTCTCTCTAGCACCACTAGTGGTGCAGTAGGATTATACAAGGGACAAAAGCAATAAACTAGCAGTCCTAGCTGAGGTAACTACAGCACAGCAAGGGAAATTTGAAAGGCATTTTGAAAGCAAGACTGTTATGTTAAACATGGGAGGCATGTTAAATACCTTGATTTTATTAATACTGCACCAAAAGGTTGTACAGTATCAGTACTGCTTATTTCTTCAAGGCTTAGCATGAGAATACTGAAGAAGGCTTAAAGGCAAATAGGAATGTCCCACTCCATCTATTCCGTAAGAGACTGCCAGCACATTCTGAGGCTCCAGGCACAACACCTAACCATACGCAGAGCAACGTGACACAGCCTTGTATCAAGGATTACATTTTCTTCTGCCTCATACCTCAAGCACTTCTTCACCCGCTCTCATCTTCAGGAGATTGACAATAGCTTGGTCGCTGTACGCTCTTACGCTGGTGTTTTTGTCCTTTGTGTTGTCCAGAAGTGCTTTGAGAATTGGTTTAATTGTCTGAGGATCCAGTGAGGGAAGATGGTTTTTATTTGCCCACCAAATCATCTTTTCTGCCACTAACTTTATGTCACTGGATGAGTTCTGAAGACACTGAAGGAGACAAAGGTGGACTTAAATTCACATATACCAAGGACAGGTATTTAACACAGTAGGTCATCTTTTTTTCTAATTTAAGTATTTTAGACTATAACAATAATAGCAAACAGTTTTCAACTCATGGGTACACAAGAGACAAACTTGTTAACCAACAAGCTTGACTAAACTGTGTAACAGTAAGCGAAGATGAAACCTTGAAAACAAGACACCTTTTCAAAAGAAAACTTTGAAAAATGTGGTTGACGACAGGGTCACACGCTCCTCTCAACTGCCTCAGGAAATGACAATGACCACTAAGCATGGCAAAAGCTGATAGTGTTAGTACCTCAGTAAAATACACTCAGTCGGCAGCAACAGCCAAGTCAATCTCTGGTTGGAGTATAAGATGCGTTTCAGCAGTGGATTTCATTTAAAAATAAAATAAAAAGTAGAGCTTTGTATTTTTTATTTAGGTCTCAACGCATTTAAAACATGAAAGCTGACATCTGAATGTCAACTGCATTATTAATCCCATGATAAAGGTATTGTGACAATTGTCATACTTAAATTTTATATTTTAATACAATACTATGATACAAATTAACATATAAATTTAGGATTTCAAACAAAAAGTCTGCTTTGAAGAATGATGGCCTGCATCTTGTCAACTTGCATGTTTGGTAGTTTTTCAAGTAAATTGAAAAGGAATGTAAAACCTGAAAATGTAACACATTTATATTTACAATAAAGATGACAGACAAAATAAAAAGCAGCTCTTCTGCTCCAGCACTACCCCTCACTATCTTCCCCTATCTTTCCTAAGACATTAAAAACATCCTGAGGTTCTAATGTTCATCAGACCCTGTCTACTGCAAGGGATACTTTGAGGGGGTGGGGGAGGGGGGAAGAAAAAAAAAAAACCAAAAAAAAAACCCCACACGCCAAAAAAACCAGAACAACCAAGAAAGAAAGGAATTTTGAGGTAGAGTATTTAACAGATACAAATTGAAAAAAGCATTAACTTCAGTACTCTCTTATCTCAGTCTTGCGGACCTACTCCCTTCCACAATAGTGGAAGTAAAAAATACTGCAGCAAAACCAGGTAAGGTGAGAGCTGGTATTTGATGCATTTCTAACAAAGGCTCTCTGACCTTTAGCAACCTTAAAAACCTGACAACTCCCCCCAACTCTTCTCTGCCAGCTGTTTGTTACTGCAAAGGGAAAAATTAATTCATAAGAATCAAAACTAAAGTTTACCACAGAAAGATCAAAAGTCTCATTTCCGTATTGCAGCAGGGAGAGTGGTATGGTGTTCACAGCTACAAAGCAGACCGATAAAGTGGTTCTGTCTGTACTTCACCACAAAAAAGAAATATCTAGATTTTCAGGGATCAGGGGATTTAGAGTTTGCCAAGATAAAGCAACCAAGCTTTTAGTTTTCGTGCTGTGTTACCATACAGAAATTTGGTAAGAGAAACCCACCCATGAGTTAGCTCAAAACAAAGATTCAGATCACATGAGAACACCACCAGGTAGTTATCATAAGAAGTCCTACCTTAATAAAGAGGTTGGAAAGTTTTGGAGGCAGGTTCCCTCCTCCTTCCATGTGGTACTTCATAAGAAAGCCCATCCCTCTGATGCCACTAACTGCAATGGGAATCTTCAACATAAAGACAAAAACTGGTATTACTAGAGCAGCGTTCCAACAGCCTTTATAATTAGGCTCATGGTCTGGTAAGCTTTTGCAGAAGGCTAAACCGATCTTTCAAAAAAACTGTAGCATGCGAAGCAGGAAAACTGGGTTAATGTTACTGGGTAGTATGATGAAAAAAATCATAATGCGAGTATGAGCCCCATGGAATAAAATGGCAGGCCCCACGGAGACCTCAAGTTCCCTACACCAAATAATTCATTCAGCCCTAGATTTAAAGTCTTCCTAAAATGGAATATTTGCACTTCTTGCAAACCTGGCCCATGAATGAGAACTTTAATAGAGAAACAGAAGCGTAATTGACTCCCAATGAAAGCTACTCTGCAGCTGAAGATTATTTAATTTTTGTCTCCAGAGATCAGAACTCAAAGAATCAGGACAGTCGTGTAATTTAATTCTAAAAACTACATCTAGCCAAGGGAGAATCTTCAGATTGCACTTGGGGACTTGTGTTCTGTTTGGTAACACAGAGAACCTGCACACCTTTTAAAACTACTCCCAACAAGCGCTTCCAACAGAACTCGCCCACTCTCATGTAGCACTTACCCTGTCAGCAGTGGCATTGCTGAGGATCATCTCCTGAACGCTGTTGTAGTATTTGGGGGAACACAGCCTGCTAGGAGCAACGTTTACGGCCACAGAGAGCGCCAGGCTTCGTCCATGTCTCACCATCCAGTCAATGCCAGAGACATCTGCTGCAAATGAAAGAAAAGAACAATAGCAAGGCTCCAGCTATCCATTCCTTCTCATCTAAGAAAGCTTTTGTCAGTTTGTCAATTCACTTCCATAAAGTGAAATAATAAGGAGCATCTAAAGCGATACTTGCTTCCTCCGCTCCTCCCAAAAAGCCATACAAACAGTGCTAAAACACAACACCTCTACCAGACAGGAACACCTTCTGGGCAGATACGGAAACCAGCCACAAATAATTGGTATTGTTCAGCCCAGTTACTTCTGATGGTCTCAGTCACGTGTAATCAGCCCCACAATCACTTAGTGCATGAAGGAGCCTGGCATCGGAATTACACAAGCTTTGGCTTTCTAATAAAATTGTAAAAGTCATCTGTAATTGGAAACCAGCTAACAGATTCCCTTTTTAATACCACAGAGGGGACTAATCCCATAGCACTCCCAACCACTATGAGTTCCTCCAAAATTCATGGGTTTTACTAACTGAGAGGCAAATTAGTTAATTCTCCAAAAGCATGTGAAACCATCAGATGTGGTCTGCAATTAGCCTAAGCCAATCTAAGATCACAGTGTCATCAAAAAAGGTGGAATGGCCGTCCCGTCCACCCTGCCCAAACATCCTGTCACCTCCTATCCTCTCTGTGTCAGCACTAGCAATCACTCAGCCTCGCTGGTGCTTTCAGCAACTCATCTGAAAACAAATCTAGGGAAAAAAGTATGGGTAACCCCAAATTACAACCACCACCCTGTGCTCAACTACGTACCACAGTGCACAAATGAACAGCCACGAGCAAAGAAAAGTACTAGAAAATCTAGAGTAGAGATTCAGGTTTAAGATAAAGAGGAGGAACTTCTTATAGTTAGTCACAAAGTTTGCCTAAACCAATGACTAAGAAGGTATCTTCCCCTGCTTTCTGAATCAGTTCCAGTTACCGAAAACAGCTTCACTTACCCAGTAAGTGCTGGTGGAGAACAGTGCTGAGCTCCTCTTCTGACAGAAACGCACACAGTTCTGCTAAGCAGCCAGCTGAGGCCATGCGGGTGGCATCCTAACGAGGAGAGGAAGAAAAGGGCGACACCAGTTGAGCCCACCACACATCAGAGATAAGGAGCAAGAGCAGCAAGGGACAGAGGATGATGTAAAGTAAAAAGAGGAGGAGGAAATTAACATTACTAGTATTTCACTCCTAGTACCTGTGGATTTCTGTCCGTTCGCAAGGTTTCTTGTACATAGTGGAACTTAAAGCAAATCCACAGTCAAAAAAAGCCAGCAGAGACTGAAGAATTACAGACCTTACATAAACTCTGATTTGTTAAATGGAAAAGTGAATGTTGTAAGACGTGTTAAGACTTAAGTTTAGATTCACAGCCTAGAAAGTAGGCGTTACTTCTAGCCATCTCTAGAGGAGCTTATCTCTGTGATAAACTCATACTACTTTTAAATTAAAACTTCCAGGCTTTTGTTGTTTGGCTTGCTTACATAACCATCCCATCACTACTCCTCTCCACCCTGAAACTTACTATCCAGTGGGGATTTTTCAATTTTTCTATTTCTAGACATGCAACTGTTGGCATGTTATGTTGCACAGATTAAAACATAAGAAAGAAATTAATAGATGATTAATTTTAATCTCACAGATGATACTGTTGCTATCTGCCATATAAAGAAGACCCTATATTAAACTTGGAGACCTTCTTGCTCATTGGAGAAAAATCTGCCATTATCTGAAAAATTTCTCACACTAAATGATAAGCCCCACCTGAGAGCCCACAAACACACATATGTGCATATGGTGAAAGTATTGCAGGGTTTTTCCAAGATAAAAAGCAAATCCTGACTTCAGAGCTGCCTCAAACACATTGGTGAGGAGCTGCAGGTCAAACCCACATATACGGTTGCTAAGGAAACATTAAAGTCACAGATTTTCAGAGTCACCAGTGATGGGCTAGGGATCTCTAATTCTTGCACCTGACTCAGCTAACACACTACAGGGCTCCAACAAGATCGATTTTACACACTGTATTCAGTTTAGTGAGTAATGCCCAACCACATGCTTCTTTATGTAAGTTTCTTTCCACTCTATCATTAGTGATTTCCCCCCCAAAGTTATTTTAGAAAATAATTCTGGTAGAAAGTTCAGATTTGAATTTTGTCTACAGCAGGGATCCTTTGCAGCTGGCTAAAGCAGTACCTCATCATGTCCCAGCATCCCTAGAAGCACCGTGCTGATACTCTTCCTAATTGCAGCATCTACTTTTGCACCAGCTCCTCGTGTTACAAACCGCAGAGCTTGCAGCATTGTGTCCCTAGAAATGATCACAACGTACAGTCAGACACTGCCTCTCCCTCCCACCCTAAAAAAGAAATTGAGTCCTGGATACCTGTAACAGTTTCTTACACAGTGGGCTGGTTTTGGCTGGGGTAGAGTTAATTTTCTTCACAGTAGCTAGTATGGGGCTGTGGTTTGGATTTGTGCTGGGAACAGCGTTGATAACACAGGGATGTTTTCGTTATTGCTGAGCAGGGCTTACCCAGAGCCAAGGCCTTTTCTGCTTCTAACCCCACCAGCAAGTAGGCTGGGGGTGCACAAGAAGCTGGAGGGGACACAGCCGGGACAGCTGACCCCAGCTGACCCAAGGGATATTCCAGACCATACGACGTCATGCTCAGCATATAAAGCTGGGGAAGAAGAAGGAAGGGGGGGATGTTTGGAGTGATGGTGTTTTGTCTTCCCAAGTAACCGTTACGCGTGATGGAGCCCGGCTTTCCTGGAGATGGCTGAACACCTGCCTGCCCATGGGAAGTGGTGAATGAATTCCTTGGCTTGCACGCACAGCTTTTGCTTTCTCTATTAAACTGTCTTTATCTCAACCCACAAGTTTTCTCACTTTTACCCTTCCAATTCTCTCCCCCATCCCAACGGGGAGGAGTGAGCGAGCAGCTGCGTGGTGCTTATTTGCTGGCTGGGGTTAAACCACAACACACAGCAATTACATTAATATGCCTTACAGTTTAGGAGACTGACACTCTCTGCACTGCTGAAAATTCCATGCTAGAGAGTATTTCCATGTTTGTGTCCTTGTGTCTGTCTGTTACAAAGTCAATAATTTCTGACTGTTCAAACATTAAAAAATTCTCAAATCGGGAAGTTAATTTCTTCGGGATCTGTGCACTTAGGATATAAGAACAGCTGCATTACTTCAGGTCAGACTGACATTTGATACAGTCTCGTATCCGAGAGTGGGCTGCAGTGGGTTGCTGGTGGGTGTGCAGGAGAGAGGAGAACTGGGCAGATACCAAGCAATGCTTCCCCTGATACGCGGTCACAGCTTAGCTTCTGACCCAAGAAGTCCCCGTCACCCACATTCTTTGTTTTACAACCCTTGATTAACAGTCAACTGCTTTTACTAATAAGTAAATCTCACTCTCAGAATTGGGGGTTTTGTTCACTCATCCTAGCCCTTTCTTTCATCCTTAGTAAGCAGGAAGGTCTGAGATATCACCTTCGGCTTACCTGATGGCAGAGTCATCACTGGAACGAATTCCGTTCAGTAGCTCCGTAAAGAGAGGATCCACTTTGACATGGATAACAATGAGTTTACCGAGAGCATCAGCAGCTTTAAGGCGAACGGCACGGTTTGAGTCTTGCAGAGCTTTGGTGAAGGTTGTTTGCAACTGGGGCAAAAATGGTTTCAGGGCAATCTCAACCTATACCAGAGATGAAAGAAGGGAAAGTGGTGCAGTCGAGTCTGAAACAGTGGCTAGAAATCAAAGCCTGAAAACAGCAAGACCTCTTCTACAGCAGTTATCACAAATAGCCCTTATTCAGATCTAACACACTACTAAAATGGGAAAAACATGAACAATACTTTACCACAAAACTTCTAGCCTTTTCAAATCTAATCTTATTTTCCACATACTGAAATACAAGGGTAACGTTGCTGAAAAATTTTACACTATCATGAACAGCCTTTTGTATGCAGAGCACTAAATAAAAGCTCAGCTCATAGATACGTAAGATGATCATCTTTGGACTTAACAATTCATTAAAATGGTGGACACAGGAGAGATTAATTACATGGTAGTTTTTAATCACTTGCAAGTGGGATCAGCATTTAGCAATATTTCTAAGAAGCCCAGTGATTCAAGTACTGAGGGCTTTTTTGGTAGGCCAGAAGCTGCCGGAAGAATACGATCCAGTTACAGTGCCATTCCTAAATATCAAATCCACACCAGCAGACATCCTAGCTGTATTTACATGAACAGCAAGAGATACTGAAGGTTACCATGGAAAACGTTCACAAACCACGGTCAATTACTTTGAATCTTACCTTAGCTAAAAGAAGGCTTAACGTTTCAAGCAGAGCCACCTTGACATTCCAGCTGAACCGATCTCCCAAGATCCGAATAAGTGGCCCAGTAATGCTCACCACAGATGGTTTAAGAGCTTCAGCAGAAGTCAGCTTAATAACCAGCCCTAAGGCCTTTGCTGCCTCCTCCTTCTGCTCTGGATTACCAGTTAAAACACCTTCCCGCAGCACCAGGAGTATGGAAGTCACTCCCTGTCATGAAAATTGGATAAGAAAGCTTAGAAGCTAAGATGCAAAAAGTATGTATCTTATTTTTTGCTCCTGTTATACACCAGATGCACAAACGTGGAGAGTTTCTCTCAATTTCCTGTTGACCTTCAGCTGCCTGCTTCCACATTTACAGATCTACTTTTATTTGGTTTGATTTCACGCATCTAGGCTTACTAAGCCAGTTGCTATGAGAAAAGTGGTGGCGGCTCAGGGAATTTATAAACCAGAGAAATTTGGCACAGAAGTCCAGCTTTACTCCCCCACAAAAAGCAGCCAGCGACCATGACTTACATGCATAACAGAACTGTCAAAGATCTTGTTACAAGAGGAGTCTTCTGTAGGGTAACTCAAGAGCAGCAGTAACCTACAAAAAGTCTCTCCAACGTACAGGTTTGGAATGCCCAAATAGACACTGCTTCTAATAGCTGTAAAGTCATATCAATCAGTTCCCCCAAAAGGTGGGTATTACGGCTGTGACAAATCCACGCTCATTCTGATCCTTTACCTTCTTCGGAATACAGAATCCTGGCACATGCTCGCCTTTGGCCTCATTCCCTACAATTCGGATATCCTTGTGCAGGTCCTCAATAAGAGCAAGCTGGTTCCCAGCATCTAATTTCTGCAGGAAAGAGGGGTAAGACAAAGTTGAGACAACATGGCAACCAGCTATTCTTTGTGAATTCTTCTCAGGTGTGTCAAGAGAAGACACCTGTTTCCTGCCTCCTCGCTCACAAAGCTGAAGTCAAACTCGTCTTACAACTCTCAAATCTTTGCAGCACTTGCAAATGTAAATGTAGTTTACAATCAAAACCGAAGGTTCAATTTAGGCAGTATTTTACCAGCTATCTCCATTTCCTCCTTGCCAGGCATTACCACCGTAAACTTTTTAAGCTGCTTCTCACCTTGGTGATGGAATTAAGTGCATCCCAGCTTTCATTCAGAACTACAGGGTTGGTATCGTTAAATAAACGTATCAAGCCTGAAACCAAGCTCTTGAGATGACCAGTATAGTCTGCTTTTGTCTTGGAGCAGTAGATATTCAGAATGACAGCTGCTGCCTGTCTCATTCCCAGCTCAGGGCTGCGGGTAGCTTCTAGTAGATCTTCAGTTATAATTCTTTGTCCAGCATCATCTTCCACAGACAGGATTACAGACTGGCAGTTTGCCATCTCCTAAAGAGTCCAAATTAACTTTACATTAACTCTCAAATAGAACAAAGGCAGATTTAGCCCCGGGTTTCCCCATATGATCCACAGCATTATGTCTTAGAGAAATACTACAGCATATCCCACTTGCTAATCGTTTCTCATTAAGTAGCTGGTCACATCACCATTAAAGGCTCGATTCAGTCCTGGAGCAGAGATAGGTGTATAACCAACTCTCAAAATTTAACAAGTGACCAAACTCTGCTAACCTGATTGCTGCACAGGTCACTCTCCAGCCGAGGAAGGGCTAATTTACAAAAATTAGAGTAGCTCAGTCACCCCCATCTGAGTCACCCATCAGAGCACGTGGGTCTTGTCAGATAACATTTTTTTGATTTAGGTAGTTTAATGCTGTGCGTCATAATACTAATTACAAGCACATCTGTGGGTACATTAGAGATCTCCAGGTAGACTTGGGGCTAGAAGCTGAGCTAATGGGCATCTACAGGAGACAGACAACAGGACTCTGTCACTAACATTCCTGATTCACTAACTTATGTACATGTCTATCTGCAATCACAACTCCAGGACATTCTCTGGAGTCCAAATACCAGATGTTTCAGAAAGCAGTAAAGGAGGACTGCTGCATGCAAAACAGGAGATTTCCTCCCTTCAGCCCTTTAATCTCTCAGCCTTCTATACCAAGAATAAATACAAAGTTAACTAGATGCTCTGGCAGTTTTCCAGGAATAAGTAAACCGAGAATTGTATCTTGTTGCAGGCCAAAGAGACTTTTATATGGATACAAATAGATTTGGAAAGCATACGTTTTTCGACTCACAATATGCCACCAGGCAAAAAGACTCATCCTGAAGAAGCTAATGGACTGAATTAAAACATGCAATCTGTGAATCTAGAGAACACAGATTCTGTGCTGGGAAGTAAACCCAAAGCTCTATCTTCAGGCAACCTGTCACAACAAAGAGCTGAGCTGTGCTACTTGCCAACTGCTCTTCACTGGTCCCCAGCTTCTCTTTCAGTGCAGACATCATAGCAGGCAGGATGACACTCAAATGCCGTGTCAGAGCGTCCCCTGCCACTGATGAGAGGAAAGCTAGCACACGGGTGTTCACAGGGGGAGTAGTCAGCTAAAAAAAGAAAAAAAAAAAAAAAAAAAGGCAGAAAGTTTTTTCAGAAAGTCTCTCAATTCATCTACAACATGAAAAATTTAAGCATAAAATGCATCACAACCCAAATGACAATGTTTTGAGCATAAAATCAGAAGAAAATTTCAAACTATGCTCTTCCTTTTGGCATAGCACTCTAAAGAAAACTGGCAGCAAGCAGAGGAAAAAGCACAGTTCTGAAGTTAAAAATTTCTTTCCAATTGTACCTTTGGCACCAAATAAGGCAGCACCACTCGGCTCTTGACAGCCATAACTTGTTTAAGACCATCCACAGCAAAGTCAGATGTCTCTTCATTATCCTACAGGGAAAGAGAAAGTTACAAACCTGAGAGATGATTTGTGACACGCCAAGCTAAACCCTGTTTCAAGTGACAATTTACCACATGATCGTATAACCAACACACAAGTCCTATCCAAAAACGCTCTCCTATTATATAGCAAAAATCCAAACCAAGCTCTTCTGTCACATCAGAAAGACATTCCGTATCAGGAGTGGTGGCCAAACAACTTAAACAGGTGACAATGGCAATTCCCTAGCAGAGCCAGATGTAGCAATTCTTAGGCCTGTGCTTTAGCCGTGGCTACGATGACTCCATGGAGGAGACAAAACAGAGCTGCCATTCCGTGGAAGGTCTGCCACTACAATCCTGCTTCTCCTTTAAACTAATTATTCAAAACCTGTCCCACAACATCACTAATCAAGTTGTTGACTAATGTTGAGCAATGCTTACCAGCTGCTTCAGCAAAAATGGCAGGATATCTTCAAGAGCTTGATGTCCAATTGTTGAGTGCAACTGTTCAAATGTTTTAGCTGCAGCCTCTCGGACTTCTTCCAGAGGGTCGCAGAGTGCTTTTCTCACTGTAGGAACTAGGGACTCGGAGAAAAGCAGTACCTAAAGATGTAGAGATGAAATTACAGAATACCTAAAGCACAACAGACACATGCATCTCAGTAAAGTATCTAAGAATGCAGAATTTGCACAACTGAAACTAAATTGCTGTTTGCTTGAAATATGTTGGAAGAAAACCGGGATTAATTAACACAAATATGTGCAGTGCTCTAAGGCTACCTAGTGGATGATTTCTATTATTTTATCTCATTAAAGTCAGAACTGTGCAATGTTTTAATTTACCGACAGATACAAATGCATACATTTGCCTGAACAGCAACTCCTGTTAGTTATAAGCCCTGAATTCAGTCCATAAAACAAGCCCAGCACCAGCTGTATTATTCTGTCTCAACTGCAATACCTGCATCATAACATAAATATCTAGGAAACTGGAGATTTCACCCTCCACATATAACTTACCGCATCCCTGCTGGTAGACTTCATTATCTCACTCAACCCAATGCAGACTCCTTGCCTCTCATCACTCTTGTCTGACCTCAGTCCATCTTCCAGAATAGGAATGATTTCAGGAAGGATCTTCTCTCCTAACTTTCGGACAAGGTCTCCTAATGTCCGTGCTGCAACCTGTCCCCAAAAATGTATCAATTAACGGTCTTCCTGTTTTATAAAACTTAAGAAGGTGAACTGTGAGCAAATGTTAACTTTTGACCATAAACTACTGTTCACAGTATAGACAGAGTAGTAGGAATGGAAACACTACTAGTATAAATAACCTTTTTTTTTTTTACTGTCATCTGTTTTGTACTGTACTGTACTGTTTGTACTGTACTGTTTTACTGTCATCACAGTCGCCTTCAGCAAAGAGAGAACTCAGACATACTACTCAGAACAGTTAAATTAATGACAGCTTTGGAGTGATTTATAGAAAAGAATTATCCTGTGTTCTTCAGAAGTTAGTTTATACAGTCACCTGCAGTAACAGGAAGGCATTACACAATTTCTCACCGTTCGCTTATCTGCACAAGTACTGGCCAAGAATTTCAGCAGAAGCCCAAAGAGGGTTGGCAAAATTTCACGCAGTGTGCGAGGAGTGTTTGAGACTACAATCTTCCAGACATGTAAGGAGGCTTGACGCACGACCAGCTGGGTGTCAGAGCGGCCCATGTACAGCCCTGCCAGCACCCTGTTCCTCCTCTCCACACCAAGAGCATTAATAATAGCCTGAAAAGAAGTATCACAAAATTGTATTATTCACTCCTCAAACTTACAAAAAGAACAAAATACATGATTATTCAGTATGTCTTCCCAGCAGGCTTTCCATGCTGATTTAAAAAAAAAATAAAAATAGGCACAACAGACAAGAACAGCTTTACCTTGTTTGACTGGGCTGTTCCAAAGTTGTCATCCTCTGAGGCAGTTTCTGTGGTCATTTTGCCAGTGACTCCTGAGATATGGAATAGAAGATCTCCAAGGAGCTGAACTGAGCTAAACCTGGCAACAGGAGCAAGTCAAGTGTTACGAACAGGGTATGCAGGCAGTACCAGTCCAAATATGACAGTGTGTCAAATACAGACGTGAGCAAAATGCAAGGCAAAGAGCTAGGTCAGCAGTGAAATGCTGCATGGGCTGATATGTGAGATCCATCTGCCTACACAACTGAGAAGCATGCTAAAGAGAAAGGGAAGGAATGATTCCAAACTGGAAGGGACTGAGAGAATTCCCATATCAAAGCAATGAATCAGGGAATAGCCTGGACTCTAAAAAGGAACACAACATTGCCAGTATCTGTCTTAACCCAAAAGACATTCACCTGGGATATGTGCACTCATCAGCACTCACCTGCCACAAGCCTTTTAGTACAACTAATTTTTGAGCAATTGCTATTAGCTGCGAGTGCTCCACGGCACATTTCCATACACAGGAGAACAATAACTTACTCAGCATTTTGAAAAATGAAAAACAATATATGACAGCTAAATATTGCCACATCAACTGCCTCGGAAGTGCGTTTCAGAGTCACTGCCACAATTAATAACCTAGTAGGAATGCTTTGCAGGTACCAGGAAACCTGATCCACTTTGCAGACTCAGTGCTATAAGGCATCATATTCAAATCAACAAGCAAAAAGACACACTTGTTTTTCCTTCCTAGGAGGTGTCCGCATTTCCTTGAAGAGCAACATATAGTCTAAATCACACCGGTTTTTCAACCATGAAAGAGCAATGTCTGTGGAGAAGATGGTTATCCCTTACCTTATCCTCCACAAGTCATCAAACAGGCCATCCTCAAGCTGTGGCAGCAGAAGTGCAATGGCAGTCTCAGCATACATACTTATGATTCTCTGGCCAGCGCGCAAGGCAGTGTCCCGCACAAACTCATTCTCATCTGCCAGTGCCTGAACAGAGGCAGAAGAATGTCTGTGAAAGCTGTTTTTTTCAGCACAATATACAAAACTAACAGGAGGAAAACAAAATTACGTTTTCTTTCAAACTTGAAAAGTAAATGAACTATAGAGTTGTGAATGCTCAAAGGTGATTTCAAGAAATTACTAGTGACTACAAACAAAAGACAGCAAGCAAATAACGTGGAAGAAGAAATAATTTATAATTTAAATTCTTTTATATTATTTTTTTCTATAATTCAGCAATGCTGGACAAGCCTCTGCATGTCCCACAATTACTGAAAATGATGCTTAAAATACTCTGGAGGCTTCTTTTTATCCTCTAATAAATAAAACTCTTCAGGCCTCTGCTACATACCTTAAGGATACAAGGAATGATGGGACCAACATATGGAGTGAACTTGTCTCCAAAGGTAATTGGCAGGTAGTTGAACATCATGATATAACCATCTCGCACATGTGGAGCAATATCCACTTTACTAGCAGTAGCTACAATCTCTGGCATAAGTTTCTCCAGCTTTTCTACCCCCAAACCAGCCATAACTTCAGCCAGACCTGGGAAAAAAAGCAGGTAACATAGCTGATAAACACAAGAAAGAACAAGCTGATCTGATTTAATAGGAGAAAGTCTGAGGTCAGTATTCAGACATTAGCTGTCCTCACCTTGAGCAGCACCAGATCGATCCACTGAGCTCTGCTCATATGTCAGTGTCTCCATCAGCCATGGCAACAAATCCTCAAAGCACGATTCTCCCATACCCTTCACCATGGCTCCCAGTGCCTTTGCAGACACTGTACGCACCTAACAGAGAAGAGGAACAGAGATTTGCAAAATATCCAGTCAAAGTTACTGAGAGAAATGTGTCTGATTACAGTTCTACAGAAGATCAGGACAAAGTCTAACCTAATGCACTGAAAGACAAACTGTATTTGTACAAAAGACTTACTTCAGGTACAGGATCCAAGAGAGATGCCTTCAGTCCAGGAGTCACACTGGGTAGGTAAGGAGCCAGATCCTGAAACAAAGAGCCCAAAGAGTAAGAACTAGATTCAAAATCAGAAAGAAACCCAAGTCACCTTCATATAAAGGGCATTCAGGCCCTTATTATTAGCAATCATCCATAATATCCTGAGAGTTTAATCAGTTGCTTTCACAATCCTGCAAGTAAGCCCACTGAATTGTTCTCTAAGTCCAAGACACAACGCCAGTTCCACGCAGACCACTCAAAACCTTTTTGATGCTCACCTACAACCCAGCACTTTGTATCTAAAGAAAATCCAACACTCTTAACATTTACACAAGGTTTAAAGGTAGAGATTATCAGCACAAAAATTAAACAGAGATCTTTAGCCTACAGTGAGGTTCTACAAATACTTTTCAAACAAACCCTGGAACCATTTGTAAGCAGCTGATCTGTGTTTCATTGATACTGGTTTTGCTTGTTTGTTTGTTAAGGCATTTCTTATATGGTAAAAATTACAAGACCTTTTTGCAGGAATAAATCTGGTAATAACTAGATGACCAAAGTACAAAGCTGACAGTGTTAAAGACAGTGACAATTTTCAGGTGCTTATGGACATTATCTGTTCATTTACATACATTTAATTAAAGAAGCTGTGTGGATTCTAATATTGTCTACCTTAACAGCAAAATCCCAAAACCAAATAAATTCTCTCTAGTGCTTGCTCTGTTATCTCCAACACAGTAAACACAGCATACAGTCAGAGAGCGTTTTTAGCGCTGTACCTTCTGATCCGTCAGGGAGTACATGTTCCCTATGATCTGCGCAGCCATTTTCCTGGTGTCTGTGGAACGATCTTGAAAAGCTCTCTGAACAATTGGCATGATCAGTGCTAAGGATGGAGCATCAATGAAATGGACAAATTTGGTATCCAGTAGAGTCTGCAGGCACTTCTGGGTTTTCCTGGAGGGGTCAGTGAGAGCATCCAACAGAACTGGAGCGATTGCTGAACATTTTTAAAAAGAAGAGAAAAGACTTAATTTGTACATAAAACAAAAATGCATGTCAGACTAAGCTGGTGTTCTCTCATGGGATGTTTTAGATCCTTCTACAGCAACTAGCAGCATAGGAACAGAGGAAACCCTATTAACATTAGATGCCAAAATGGATAGGAACATTCAAAAAGCCTTGAAGCAAACAGCTGCTGTTAAGCTTTCATGTTATACTTTTCTAGGAGTAGTTTCATTTCTATAGAAGTTTGGATTTAATCCTAAATGTTGTGAACATAAACCTTGCTATTAAACCATGGTCATGTCAGGACATTAGAGATGCAGACAGTTCTTACCCAGGATCTCTGGATTCCTGATGACAGACCCAATCTGCCTGAGAGCTTGCTGACCTGCGTTCTGCACCTTCACATGAGAATCTGTGAGCACTTCAGTAAGTTTTGGCACAATATTGGGTAAGCAGGAAGAGAGCTGTTTGGGAGCACAATACGCCATAGCCCCCAGCAGTTCCACTGATCCTGTACAAAAAAAAGAAAGACAAAACACAAAACAATACACAGCATTAAGAAGAGATATGAGGAGATGATCACATTTACTTTGAACTCACATCTACCAGTCGGAGAACACAAATGTTGGGGGCTTTTTTTTGTGTACCAGGCAAAAGAAGGGGGGAGAGGAAACTTCCAGCTTCTGGAGTATTTCTAGAGAGACAGGGGGTAAAAAAAGTGTCCCTTGAATCTGCTGGGGAAAAAAAGTTGCTCAAATGTGTCAGGGAACTCATTTGTATCTCTAAAGCTGTAAGTTCCACAGTCCCTTAAGAGACAATAAACTATCACAGCCATCTGCATGGATGAAGGAATAAACAAGGGGAATGACAGCGAAAGGAACTGTGGGTTACTCTCAATCACGTCAGTCAGATATTAGTCCATACCAGCTTTAGTTCTCCAAGATTCCTCTTCTAGAGCTGCAAGAAGTGATGGCAAAACCAGCTTCACTCCATGAGTACTCAAGTTGCTCATCACAGCTTTGGCACAGTCATCTGCAGCCTCCAAGGAGAAGAGAACATTTACAGGCTGTGTCACAACGCATGTTTTTTCCCTCCTCACAGACTCAATGGGAATAAAGCCTTCATGTAAAATAGTGTCTCAGTACAATGATGCAGCTGGCCAAGTAGCTCCCAATTAATGGCCAATGAAATAAGATGCTTTAAGTTATTAAGAAGGTCAAATCGTTATTAGTAGTGTCTCAAGGGATAGGTCACCTTCTCAATTTGCCTAGTTACAAAGAGCATTCATATCCATTTCATCTCGGTTTTCTCTTAACACCCTATGTTCTCAGAAATTTAAGGCATCTTACCTCTCGCACGTACTGGTTCCCATCTCCAAAACAAAGCAGCAAGTGAGGCAGCACATGAACCACATAGGGCTCAAAGAGCTTTCCAAGCATGCTGCAGAGCATCTCAAAGGCAAACAGAGCCCCTAAAGAAACAAAAAGGACAGTCAGAAGAAAACACAACTTCATTTAAAGGGAATGGTAAAAGAAGATAAAATTTGCCAAATATCTGTAGAATTTCTCCAAAAGCACTCAACACAGCTGAAAGTTTCTTGCCTTCTTGCACTTGTGGCTAGTGCTGCGGTGGGGTGTCAGAAAGGACAAGAAACCCAGTAGCATTAAAAACATAACAGCCCTCTGAGTCCTAGCTTAGGTAATCAGAAGTAAGGACGGGAAATCTCCAGCAGCAATAGGAACAACTAGGCTGCGAGAACCCCTTCTGGACCAGCTGGGGCCAAATATGTACCGTCTCACGGGGAGCAGGAGCCTCCCTAGCAACACCTGCCTTTGAAGACAGGAGGGAGAAGCGCATGCATATTGTCTAGGACCAGAAACCCTTCTTCCACCACAATGCAAATAGAGCAATTTTAGGACACTACACACAATCAATGGCCTCATGACAGACACCTCCTGTTTCTTTCTCCGCAAACCTTAGTAGAATAAACGTAGATAAACCGAGCACAGGGGTTCAGGTATCATTTGATCTGACTGCAATGGTAGTAGGTACAAGAGAACTACTAGGTATTTGGAGGTAAAAGTTTTTGTCCCTTACCCTCACGCCGACGAAAGTTCTTCTTGTCCTGGATAGCATCGGTCAGCGTGGTCATCATCTCCTGCTGCTTGAGAGAGAGGATGCCAAGGCCTTTCACCAGGCCTGCCAGCCCATAAGCTGCACCTTTGCGCTCAGCATACTTATCAGACTCTAAAAGCAGCTGCATTAGCTTCTGTATCATTCCTCCTGCATCATCCTTAATTGCAGGCACCAGAGGTGGTAAACAGCTTGCCACTGACTCTTGAACCTGTAAAACAATCCACCAGCTATCAGACCACAAAATATTCATCACCAACATAACCTCCCCCTAGACTGCACCCACAATGACAGCTTTCTGTCACCGGCGCCATTTTTCATCTGACAACCCCAAAAGTAGCATAGTGTTAACCTGTCTCTGCATGAAAGCTGAGAACTCCTCCAAGAAGGCACCTACCTGCTGAGATGGTGTGGACAAGGCTGCTATCAGTTTGCCAACAATTGGTTTCACTTTAGGGTCACTCTTGTCCAGATGCTTTGCCAGTGAACCCATCAGAATGACCACGCTTTGCCTGACAGCGTCATAACTGGCATCATTAGGAGCATTTTTCAGGAATTCTTCAAACACTGGCAAGAGAGAGTTAACATTGTCCTGAAAAACAAAACCACAGAACTTGCCACTAGAGTCCACTCAGAATGAGATTTGCTATGCTCAGTGGACTTGTTTGCTCTTCTCTGAGCCAACAAACTGAACAATCACACTGTATTTACAGTTCATTTAATATGTCACATCACATAAAACCTTGTGCCAACCCGACAGGCAACAAATATTTCCTGCTAGAGGGGAGCTCTTAAAAATTAGATCCCCCCAAACCTGCCAGCATGATGTTCTGCCAGAAGTGATGCATGCTACTACCCAAGACTGCTAGCTTAAACAGCAGTCCCTGCTCTTTTGCTTGCTCTGTTTGCAGAGGGAGAACAGAAAGCTAAAACAAACTTCACCCTGCTTTTCTAAGAAAGTGAAGGAAAGAATGAATAATATGAAAATACTCCAATTGTCTTGGGCTTAACAGGAATGCAGAGGGCTGTCCAGAAGAGGTGACTTGCACATATGAGGAAATCAGAAGCTGAGCAATTTACATCTTGCACACCTCCCCCATCTAACACTGCTGGAGAAGGGCTAGCAGTGAGAAGGGTGGTCCTCAATTCTCTGAATTACTTCAATTGTTTTCAGTTTAATTAAGCCAACGATCAACAAGCTTTCATGTTTTGCTTTGCATGAGGCCTGAAAGGGAAAACTCACCTTCCCACAATTAAAAGATTTGTGGTCTGATTTTACTTCTATTACTCTAGTTTTACACCATTTTAACTCCAGTTAATTCAGCACTATTTCTTTTTTATTGCAATGGCAGGGAAAAACTACACTCTTAGTCAACACTAGTGACCAACAGAACTCCAAACACACAAAGATTCCTACTACATGGAAGTTTTTAACTATTACAAGTAACAGCAACCTCCAAGAAAAAAAAAATTACAAAAATCTATGGGCTCCAACACAGTACCTACATTTTCATCCCACTTTTTTCCACTGCTAGAGAGAAGCGTTCAGACTTACTTTGCCATGAGTGTTGAGCGTTGAAAGAGCTGCATCTAACATGCACTTCCTGACTTCAGGACTGCGATCATTCAGGGCATCCGGTACAAAAAACTGAAAGAGGGGCTTCACCTGAGAACTGTCCAGATGCTGTGAGAGCTTGTTGAGGGCCAAAGCTATGCCACACCTGTAAAGATGGTGAACTTGTAAGCTTACTGACTTTTGACAGAATTTGCTTGAAGTCACAATCACATTTGCTATCAGTAGTACATTACAGACATTGAGAGAGAGAACCAATATGAAATGGAAGAGCTTCAGAGTGTCCAACCTACGTGCATTTCATTACAAAACCCCATGCTGCAGGTTCCCAGAAGGACAACAATCTTTCAGCCATGTAATGCCTTTTATCCTGATTAAGCATTAGGGATACTTGGGCGAACAGACATCAGGATCACTTTATCTACTACTGAAATACAGCAGCTTTACAACAAGGTACATCAGCACTAAAGAATAGATTAACTTAAGACAGGTAGCGAACAAGATGATCTCCAATTAAACCTGTATAGGGCATACAAGTAGACAAAAAGTAATTATCCAAACTGGATTTTGTCCAGTTCATTAAAGCTCGCCACTGCTGCTCTTGAAACAATCAATTGCTCATACAAGGTGGGAATACAGTAAGACAAGACAAAAATCAGACAGTCTGAGAAGGAAAGACGCTGCTCGTATCAGAAGGACATAGGGAAGATAACACCCAATATTTTGATGGAACTGAGAGCATTTCAGTTTGGCTTGCCCAGCCTGCTTGAGGGGCACAAATATTCTCTACCAGAAGGAAGCATGAAACCAGCAAGTGAGTACAACTGCATATATTTTGTTCCTTTAACATTCCCTTATTTCTCCACTGCCTGAACTTCTGAATAACGATCTGGAATATCTCATTTGGATGCACAGGAAGTGATGAGATCAATCTGAAGATGACTGTACCTTGCTTCCCACTGGTCAGGCGGTGATTCAGATATCACTCGTCCCAAAGCATCCAAAACTGGAGGTGGCCTCTGCAAGGAGAAGAAAAATTCATCAGAATGCCTTTTCCAAGGATACACGTGCAAAGAATACTGTCAGCCATACCTGCAATGCCATTTCTAAAATACTACACAGAGGTATGATACCACTAGCAGAAGAGCATGGTAAAAAACAAGCAGAGAGCTAGCTGGAGCCCCAAAAGACTTAGATTCCAGTCCCTGCTCTGCCACGGTCTTCCTGTATCACCTAAGGCACACCTTACACCTGCGCAACAGTGCCATTACTGTCTGGTAACTTCAGGACCAAGACATTAAAGTCTGTGATAAGCAAACACACAGCAACAGTAGGCTTCATGCACACCCTCAAGACAGACAAAATGAAAAGTGATTAATAAAAGATATAAAATATAGCACAATATATATATAGTGCCTGTCAATCCCTTAGGACAAGAGTACTTACGTAGAGCTTCTCCTGGTAAATCTCTGTAAGTTTATTCATGACCTCTGCTGCTTGGTTTCGATACTGAGCTACAGCTCTGGAAAGAGCTTCAGCACCTGCTTGTCGCACTGCCTCTTCATGGTAGATGACATCTTTGATCAGCAAAGAACAGAGGTCAGGCTGCAGCTCCAGACCCATGGACTCCCACAACCTGCAGCGCACACAAAGAGGTGACAGATCACGCTTCAGCAAGAGAAGCCACTGCTACATGCAAATATCGGGGTGACCTAAAGCTGCCCTCTGCCTGAGGGAGGCAAAGCCCCTGCCAGTGGAGCTCCACGAGGTGAGAAGAGAGGTCCCCTTACAATCCAATCAGCCAGGAAGAACTCCTACCTCTCCGCCAACTTCTGAATCTCATCCTCCACATCAAACTTTACTACCCAAAGGCGACGCAACAGATTCAGTCCATTCTTTTCATCACTGTCTGGGGTTGGTAGAACCATTTGTAGCTCCATCAGTCCCTGAATTAGTTTACAGGAGAATCAGTGCAAGGATCTGATTTTAGAAACAGATACTTTAAAACACTTAAAACCATTGCCAAGTCAAGCTCTCAGTGGCTGGAAGTGTCAAAATTCATGCTTCCTTGTGCAGCACACTGCCCATGCAGATCAAGCTCTTTCTGATGCTAACAGGTGAGATGGTGGAACTCAAGGATAGTGCTCCATAGGCAGGTTGCAGAGAGGCAACTAGGCACGAGGTTGTGCTCTGGTGACTACAGTCTTTTCTGCTTCTAAGTATGGAGAAGCCAGCTCAGGTGAGCTAAGGTGAAATTTGTTTCACGGCAAAGAAAACCAAGCACCCTTGGTCTTTCTTTCTTTCTTTCTGTCTTTATTTCTTTCTTTTTCATGTTCTCAGAAGTGACTAAGCCTCAAGCTTTCCAAAAACACTGGGCCCAATACAGACATAGGAATTTTTTGACAGCTTCTCTCTCTAAGACTAAGCTCTATGCAATTATAAGGTGTTAAGTTTGTCATAATTACACCTGTTTTAACAAAAGAAAGGTGTGGATAGACCCAGAGTACTCCTTTATGCAAGATAAATCTAGCACAAAGCGCATTACTTAGAGCATTATTGTTCAGTAGTTACTGCCTCCTCCTGCAGACACACTGCCCAAAGACTGACATCACAGCTGAAGCCTCCCTTCATCAGTGTTAGAGAAGATTCACCTCCCCAAATACTAAGGAATTCAGTGTGACCCTGAATGATTCCCACCTACCCTGAGAGCTGCATCTCGAACATTCATGCATGGAGATTGCAGGGCCTGAAGTAACACATCGATCTCCTCCTGTTCTGCATAGGCACAGCCGTCCTCCCCGCTGCTGCTTGTGCACAGGGTGGTCAGCGCATTGGAAGCCAAAACCTAAAATGCCGTGAGGAAGTATTAGAGATTCCACCACCGACTTCTCGCAAAGCAAGTGCAGGGTGGGGGTTGAGTGCTATCACAAGCAAAGAAATTCTCAGACAACAGAGACAAGAACAAGAACTGACAAGTTCAGTCCAACTGTGTGCTTTTTTGTTATTATTGACCTTTCTGCCATCTGAACCCTCAGAACACACTCGGGGGAGCGACTGCTATACTTCTCTGACAGAGCAAGGCCTTAGAGAAGGAATAAAATGTCACCTGTGGAAGACTGAAGACTATTGTCTGGTGCAATAAAACCCAAAAGAAAAAAAGATGCAGACATATTATTCCAAGAATACCGTGAACACATAAGAAAATTGGTAATGTATCAACCACCAGCCTCAGAGATTTAAAGCAGGTGGGTGTATTTCCCTCATTTAGATGCTGATGAAACTTAGGCAGAATCCTGACTGTGGTTATGAAGCTGAGGACTCACCTGTAACCGTGGTGAACCCGTTCCTATCACCCGGGTCAGCAGAACCAGCATGTCCCTCCGAGGCAGCAGCTCTGGGCCATTCTGAAAGATTGGGGGGAGAAAAGGTGGAGGGAGGAGAAAAAGCCTTATGTCCTGTGACTCCAAAGTACCTTGTGTGTGTATGACACTCCTTATAAAAATCACAATCAAAACCTAGGGCTGGACAGGTAATCAAAACCTGTGACAGAAAACAATCTTACATTGTTAACTCCAAACTGTACAATTAACCTGCTTTGTCCAGTTTACACGTTAGCTGTTTTATCCCATGCCTCATCTGAACAACTGTTGAAGGACGTCATCTGATCCCCACAGCTCTCACTTACCTCATCCACCAGCAAAGCCTGGCCATTTGCTGATGATCTCAGCTGAGCATGGACCGTAAGAATCTGCAGAATCTTGACCAGGAACTCCTCCTTGTCTTCACTATCATGGGATGTCTCAGTCATAACTGTCTTCAGGAGAGGAAAGACTAAGGAAAATGCTGGAGCTGATAATGGGGCAGCACCTGCAAAAAGGAGAAACAACCCTGTGAGCATAGCTGATCCTCTCATGTCTTTGTTTTGTAATATTGACTGGTATATAATGCACACCTTGGTAGCTCATCGTGGATATGGCCGGCTTCAGCCTTACGTACAAACATGCTGAGTGACCTAAGTACTTCTATGCCCCTACAAACACCCAGTCTAAAAGACACTGTGTCATGTATATCTGGACTTAACCCACACAGACAATGCTTAGCCTGTTCAAAGCAGTGCACACAGCTGGCCCGCTGTTTAGCCTCTACCACTTTTGCCACTTAACGGCAGCAACAGTATGGTTCCAACAGTGACATCTGGCATTTCAGTGTTAGGTTAACGGTTGTACTTGATGATCTTAAGTTTTTTTCCAATCTAAATGATTCTATGATTCTGCCTAATATTGTTGTTGCTTGCAACACCAATAAGCTGACTTTAATTAAAGTCACATTAGGTTTCCAAGTTACTTCAAGTGCTTCAACAATGTCAAAATACACACTGCAAATCAAATTGAAACAATTCAGTGGATTAAGGTAGACAGGCAAAACTGAGATTTTGTCTATCCTGGAAATACTTGCGGGCAGCAGAGGACAGGACACAAAATCAAATCCATCACACAACCAAAGGTGAAATAAAATCTATTCTTTAAAGTGCATTAAGTTTGTGTGTACACTGAGAATTAAAATTAATTAAACTACAAAAAAATTGTGATCATTTTACTTCTGAGCAGGAGGATCCACACAGGGATCTGATACAATTTAACTGATTCACTTTTAAAGTTAATTTGTCCCAAAGTAGGGGCCCATTTGCCAGCTACATTCCCCTTAAATGCTTCCTACCAACCTAGCTAACCTGTCATTCCAGTCCTCAGCTGGATTCTTGGGAATGAGGTTCCTCTAATTCTGGTGCAAGTCTCAACTCCCCCCACCCCTCAAAAAGAATTAAAGCTTTTGGATTCCCATTGTTAAAAATTTTGTTCCTTCCTTCTCACAGGGGCTTGGCTATGGGACTTAACAAATGCTCCTTCCAGTCTTCCAGTCAGTCCAGTTAAAATTCAAGTATTAGATGTCTAGGGAAAACATTTAGTTTCTACATCCTGTATGTGCTGTCAGTGAACGCCA
The DNA here is from genome assembly GCF_929443795.1 of Astur gentilis. Taxonomy (NCBI): domain Eukaryota; kingdom Metazoa; phylum Chordata; class Aves; order Accipitriformes; family Accipitridae; genus Astur; species Astur gentilis. Next base: position 4,377,199 of record NC_064886.1, read on the forward strand.
GATTTTAAATTTCTAAGATGCAGATAAAGAGCACTGCAGATACAATACTGCAGTATTAGTCAGCTTATGTAGGGCACAGACACTGCAAAAGTAGTTCAAGGGAGAAATCTTAAATACCAAACGCACCGTGAGCTCCTAACTATTTAAGATGAATAGCTTAGGTAAAACCCCCTCCTTTTCTGATGTGGGATTTTTCTCTCTGTTTGCTCAATATCTGTTTGCTTTTATGCTTTTTTCCTCTTTTTTTTTTTAATTATTGGCCAGATATTTTTAGGCTTAAGCAACTGTCCTCTCTATACGCAGCAGGAGGAACAAAGCTTTATCTGAGAAGATAAATGTTCTATTAACACAGTAGCTGGTATTGACCAATACGAAAAAGGTTATAAGATATATCTTGGCATTTCAGCAATGAATGATAAATTTTATCATCCACATTGGTCTCTCTTAGGTCTCATGGTAACCTAAGAAACTAACCTCTACTAAATAATATTGCAAGACTACACTCCAAAGAACTTTGAAAGTGAGGAAAAATCATTTGGGAATATAACATGGCTTGTCCAACAAAGTGCTATGGAACCTACTTCCTTTCTCTTGCAGCAGTGAAGAAGAAAAAAATCAGACACTCATTTAATTAAGCACTGTAGGAAATCTTGAAGGATTGGAAATACTTCCACTACTTTCTGGAAATAAGCCTGCAAATGGATTCAAATGTTAATGAACTTGCTCTTACTATGGAAATAAATTGCATAGCGGAGACACTGACTTATCACTGAGATGTTCAGCAAGTGGTGCTCAACATGGTGAATTGCTACTACTCAGCTGTGAAGATTACGTGCGCCACAGTCACACAATTGTGGATCTGACTGGCAACAGAACAGTAAGAGGAGAACTGAACTACTGGGGTAAGGGACCAAACGGAATCCTACATTTCCTTAAAAAAATTATAAACCCTCTACCACAGTAGCTTTTGATTGAGCTAGATGATGAACAACTCCAAAGCCTGGATGAACCACCTCCATCACTACAGTATACCAGATGCTTTAAGAGAGCCTAAGCCATCCCTGCCTCAAAAGAAGCAAACCTATCCTCCCTCTTCTGTACTATTATCTTCAGCGTAGCGGTACAAGTATTTGCTCACCCCATCATGAAGCAGATTCTGGAATTAATCTAGATTAAAACTAACCCAGTGAAAAAAAACAAAAGAAAAAAAAAATTCAAGGAAAAAAGGTTCATTTTGGCCCAGATCATATTCTCGCACTATAAAAACACTGGCGCTTGCCTTCGTGTTAGAGGGGGAAAGAACTGCTTCTTCTACAACTGTGCCAGAATAAAATATTCATGAACTGCAGCACTACATAGCAAACAAGCAGAGGCCACAGGCACTTCACTGCTGAGATCACAGATAACAAGCAATTATTTTGTCTTTCTACTTAAGTCTCACTGAATCACTTATGCTAAGTGGTGTTGAAAGGTAGGAACGGTCCTTGGCAAAGATAAGCCTCAGTTTCACTACTATTATTTCTGTATGAACCCTTTTAGCAAAAAATACTGTTATTTCATTTCTATGCTTACTGTACTTGTAACATCATTTCTACTACTACCATCACAAAAAAACCTTAAGGTTTTTCATATCTATGAAGACTTAACATATTTAAAAAAAAAAACAAACAAAAAAAACCCCAAGTGAAGTCTCACCTATAAAACATTATACAAACCATCAAAACTAAAACAGCTCACAGAGTTATTGAGGGGCATGGGGAGGGTCAGAGGTATCTACAATACTTTTTACCTGGCTCTCCCTTGCTTGTTCGGCTAGGAATGGTATGGGCATGCAGCAAGCTAACAACTCTGTTCAGAGCAGTAGGCAGCTCTTCTTGACACCAGGATTCATCTAACTCACATTCTGGTTTCATCAGGCGCAAGGTCACATGGCTCACTAAAGTACCTAATATGCAAGAATAAAGACTCCATGAGAGGACTAAAACCAAACATTTCTTGAGAGGAAAATTCCCCAGGAACAGAGACCCAAGAATTATAACAAAGCTGTGGGCAACAACCCAGGCTGCTGCAAAACAGGCACAGAGAAGGAAGCACAGCCCCGAGGCTTATACAGGACAGCTTTCTTTACAAGTTACATGTGCGAGTTACACTCGCATCCTCCAAACTCTGCACAGGGGAGACAGACCCATTGCAACCAACTGCTACTGAGAGGTAGTCGCAATGACTAGACAGCTCCTTGTCTTTGGACCCAGTCCTATCCAGCAGTAGGATCTCTGGGACATCGCAGTCATCTCCCTAAGCACTGTTCCAGGGGTTTTTTCCTCTTGGCTTTCTGTGGTACATGGTCATGATCCACAGCTTGTAAAAGCAAGAATTTTCACCTCCCTGCCATAAAAATAATGCACCCTGCCCTTAAATAGCGACTGCAAATACCAACCAAAGGTTTTCAGTCGAGCAGGCATGACACATGAAGCTAAGGAAAGAAAAGGTTCCTTAATCCTTGGAGCAGCCAAAGGCGATCGAAAAAGTGGCAAGAAGGAACTGATGAGACCAGGGATGTACTGAGTTAGACCAGGAGGCTTTCTCTTTATAACAGTGTCCAGGAGTCCTAAAGCTGTTTCCAGCTCATTATCAAGCTGTAAGAGAAACAATTCAAAAGATTACCATAAAAAAACTCCATCAGGAAAAAATCAAGTTGTAAGATCAAATTTCTAATGAAAGAAACAAATACCTTATTACCAAATATCCTCTATGCTACTCCATTTTCCTTTTATCAAAATGACTTGGGTCATGGTAGCTGCAGAGTTGGCAAAAAAGACCATCAAAACTTACCTCCTTCAGCCGTTTTCTTATCTGAGACTCCCTTTCCAGCTGTGCATGCATTAGCTCCTTCTGCTTGCTAGTCAGTTGCACCTCATCCTTTATTCCTTTCTTCTTCTTTATTTCCTGCAGTAGTGTGCCATGGACTTTATTAAACCAGGAGCTACTAACACCATCCCCTCAATTAAGTAGAGAAGAAAGTTGGACACATTGGGGTTTTTTGCAATTTACTTTTAAAACAGTATAAAAATATTCTTCCAAGCATATCACTCTTAAGTGAAGACACAAAATGGAAATCAGCAGGTTAACAACACTGTAGTGTCCCACTAGCAGCATAACAACAGTTTCTCCCACATTTAAATTGGTCACAAATTATATGATATCATTAAAAAGAGCTGTCTGGCCCTTTCTACAGCGGATGGGCATGGCATCCTCCCCAGAACAAACAGAAGTCAACCTTTAGTAAAAGAATGCTCCAGTCAACCTCGTACATTCCCTTCCTTTCACCAGATTTTTGCCCCCCACCTACACCCATTGCTCTGGCCAGACTGAACAGAACTGCTGGCTGTCAACAAGATGGAAGCACCTGTTTAACAACCCCTACTGAAAAAGTTACACAAGATATACTGAATAAGAGATGAAGAGAAAAAACAGGTACTACCAACTAGTAAGCGTACTCACAAACAAGTAGAATACCACATAAATTGATACAAATACAGATGTAAGAGAAAAGAAACTGATACATACAAATATAAGAGAAAACAACACTTAGGTATTCAAAGTTCAGAGACTCTTTCCCAACAGTGTACACACATATGCCAGAAGCCATGTAACAGAACAGATGAGATAGTAGTGAAGGTACTGACCAGACTGGCACTCCTGTTCCCATCAACTCACCTCCTTCAGTTCCAGCTCAATGATTTGTTCCTTGAAGGAATAAGCTTTGTTCTCCCTCTTCATGTTAGCCTTTTTCATACTATCCTGTTGAGCACTGAGAAGGAAAAGTAGAGAAAAGAATCAGCACTGCTCTGGACTAAGATGCAGGTGCACAAATCTGAACGCCCATCCAGAAAGAGCATCTGACAAACCACCCTAACCCTTCTGGCTAGATGCCAGAAGCAATCAATCCCCAGGTGCACAGAGAAAAGAAAATATGAAGTCTTACCTCTGTATTATAGATTTGTCATACAGTTCTCCTTCTGGTGTCTTCATGATGGCAAATTCCTCTCGAGTAACCTGGCACAGAGCTGGATTCTCCATTGATGCTGAGATAGTGCTGATCAGCTGTGGGAGCACTCTACCAGGTGAGAGCAGAGAGAGAGATCCCACTGCGTTCATAGATGACTATCAAGAAAAAAAAGGGAAAAAACATTATTATCAGTATTCCTTGAAATTATCTCAAAAAAGTATGCCCTGTTGAGGCAGCCCACATTATGTTCCAACTCCTAATTCCTTGTTCAGTGGGTACTTGAACCTTATCTAAAATTCTACTCGGTTGCTGGTACACATTCTTTCCCCCTTAAATCCTAGCGCCTTTTCACCAGAGACATTCTCTTTGAACCTGCCTTTTCCCCACCTTTTAGACAGATCTCATTCCTTACAGACCAGTTAGTACTTAACTTCTCCAGAAAACTCTCCTGTTCCAAAGTATCTCCGAAAACTAACACAAGGAAAGCAGAAGTCCATCACCTGGTTCTCCCGAGTGTAGGCAGTGATCCTGGGTAATATGTCATTCAGGTGTTTGGTAATGAAGTCTTTGGGATCTATCTTCATCTTGATGAGGAGGGTTGGCCAAAGACCTGGCTGCACTGCCACTAGCAAGAAGAATAAATGATCACAATAAATATGAAGCAGACTGCTAATACAATGAAACAAAAAGGTAAAATAAAACTCCCATACATTGGCCATGAGAGTGGTCTTATCCCTTCACTTACCTACGGATGGATGATGGCTCACCAGCAGCATCTCCAGTGCCAGCTTTTCTGGCTCAAAGGAATCCACATCAAGCCCTGCCACACTTGAGATGACACAGAGTGCCTCGTGAAGGACACGGGGAGGAATGTATGTCTTTCCTAGCTCCGACAGCTCTCCCGACTCGGTCACCAGGACCTCATGAGGCAGAACCTGAGTGGACAACTTGTCATTAACACATCACACCAAGCCTTCCTGAGCCCCAAGCACACGAACGCACAGTAACACATACTGAATACCAACCATCAGCTCCCTCTGTCAGTACCAACAACCTGAAGTTTTCAAAGGAAAGGAGGGATAAAGGATAACAGTGGAACCGAAGCACAGAAGTGACAGTGACAGAAAGAATAAGAATGGAAGACTATACTAGAATTGGCAAGCTGAGGTAAAATAAAACTAAAACAATCATTTTTGGCAGAGAGGACTGCAAAAGGTTGAACCAGCTGGCTGGGAACAGTATGCCCAACTTCTGCAGTCTAATTTTACCCAGTATCTTTTAAAAAATACTTTATTCAGGCGGTATCTGCGACATGGGAAGACTATTTACAAAGTCCCAGCCTTGGTACCTAATTATTGCAATTTAATCTATTATACAACTTGACATGGCGCTGGCTTAGTAGCATGCCCAATAATATAGCACTCATTGTTTCCTTTTTTAATTTTGATTTTTTTATAATAGTTGAAGTATTTACATTACACTTGTTTTAAATAGGCAGCCTGAGCTATAATCCAGGGCCAAAGAACTAGGATACCAAGAAAGGAACAAAGCACTTGGTCTTCCAGCAGGGATTAAATTTAGATTAAAATAAGAGAAAGACACAGAAAACTGCAGCTTCCTCCCCAGATAATTTTGAATAATATGTCTTCTGTGTATATAGGGAAGACTAGGCACACTGCAGACATGGATACAGTAGCATGCAGTAATCTAATAACAAGTGTCATTCTAGGAGATCATCTGGAACCGAATCATCTTCATATCATGCTGTATGTCAATACTAACAGCAAATCTAGGGTAGGGAGGTGACTGGCAGCATACAACAACTGCCTAGGCAGAGACTAGGCTTCTTGACTACTCACCTTATGAGAACTGAGAACCACTTTCAGCTCCTCCAAGAGCCCGTAGGCCAGTTTGTACCCTCCCAGAGATGACAAGAGCTTCTTAACTGTTTGATGGGCCTGTCTTCGAACATGCCAGGTCCGACTCAGCAGTACTGCAACAAGGGCACGGTGATACTGCCTGAAAACGGAGAAATAAACAGGTTTAGCAAGGGAGGCAGCTCTGCAAACTAACTGGACACAAAAGCACGAAGAGTTCAACATTTTGTGCAAAGTCCCAAGGCCACCCGCTCCACTGCGCGCATTAACTTTCAGGGATCAGACACAGATCGGTAGCAGCAAGTGTACTCTACGTACTGAACTTTACTTTCAGGCAGCCGTTGTGCATGATCCAAGAGAAGGCGCTCTGTCAGCTGCAGTACCGTACACATTGCTGTGGGAAGAGACAAATATTTAAAATAGCATGAGAATTCATAAGAAGCAGATTTTTCTACCTGAAAACAAACAAACAGCAAGCTGGACACATTAAAATAGCTACCCAAACTAAGCCTCCACATAATCTCCTCAGTGAAGCCAGAGACAAACCCAACTCAGATCTGCCAAGACTGGAAACAGAACCATGATTTCATAAAAATGTTGTTAGCTGGATCCCAGCAGAATTTTCCTGACCACTATGTGTGACCTATTTTTGTCTAAGTCAACAGAGCAAACCAAACGATAAATACCATGCTCGCTGTATCAATACTGTTAATTCCTGCACCCTGCTGAAATGTCTTCAGTGACAATAAAACGTATACGGAATCCATCCACATGTGCATAATGCTATTTGAATAGAAGCCTTGGTATTTTACCTCATACCATCTTCTGAGCTTCAACTCTGACTAGGCCCTTTGGTTTGTATATCAGTGTCCAACCATATCATAAAAGCAGGAGCAGAAAGCCCTGAAACATGGGGTGGGTTATAACCTGTATTAAGTGCGGTAGAGGGGACTTTTGACATTCGAGGCATCAGATAGTTTGTGGATGTTAAGCATGTCAGCTGGATGTTGTTGCTTAAATAACCAATAACAAATCATGACACTATTTACTTTCAGCATTAGGTTTTGGATCTAACATCTTAAGAAAGCAATACAAAATTTTCCAAATCACGCTGTTTCAGGATATTTGCAGACTTGGGAGAGAAAACGAATGGATATACACATTGCCTTCAGGAAACAGGGACTGCAGGAAGCAAAGGAGAAACTGTTATTTCCTATTTAGAAAACTTGACCTCTTCAAAGCTTTGTACAAAAGATAAATGAATTAATTTCAGAGAAACGATTCATGAACTAATTTTCAAAACTTTCCATTTAAAATGTAGTCAGTAATGTTTTCTGTTGGGCACATTCCATTAATATTTTTTTTCAACTAATCTTTAAGCACAAGAGAACAAAACAGAGCATAGGGACACTAATTTGTAATACAATTGATTTCCTATCTGTTATTACTCTTCCCCCACATATCTTAAGATTTTCACCGACGTGTTTTCTTCTCCAGCCTTATTTTACTTTTTCCCATCTTATTCTTAATTTTAGGCTTCTCCACATCCCTTAGATTGACTGCAACTATTTACTTACAAACTGGGACACCACATAGATGCATTTTGTATTGGAAAGACTTTTATAGACTACACAAATTTGGAATTATAAATGTTTGATAACTCAGGTTCATTACAAATTAAATTAATGCATTGTCAACCTTAGACTACAACTAGTCTAGATGTACTTCTGAAAGAGTACGCTGTTCATTTTAATCTGAAACTGGATCCTCCAAGGACCACAGAACAGGGCCAACAGCAACATTAGCTCTTATAAGTACTAAGTAATAGAGTTAAACAGCAACCGGATACACAATAACTGACAATTTACCTTCCTCTGACGCAGACTGCAAGAACTTCTCGGATGTAAAAATCTGCTTTTTTTCATCCAGAATCAGCTGCCAGAAACCACTCAGCTTAGACTCTGACAGGAAAAGAATAGACGTCTATCGAGGATGTTTCAAAATAAGTGCGAACTCAGCAGCATTCATAAAATACAGTAGAATTCTCCTGACTCAAGTTACTTCTAGCTTTACTTGTCTTCAGTTGTAAAGCCTCTCACGCCCCTCATTCAGAACTATAAGCGTGCCCAAAAAAACACCTGCTGACTTACACTGGTGAAATGTAAAAAGTCTGTTTCACCTTAATCTTTGATAGGACAAGCCTTCCTAAAAATGCAGGAAAGGAGGAAAGTGGTGTGTTGCTTTTGATAGACAGAACACACCTGGATTTCATATCTTAGCAGATGTATGAACTCAGACAGTTCTTGCAATATCTTCTAATGGAAGACCGAATTCCAGTCCTCATGCTTTCCAAAGATGGTTTGTAAAAATACTACCCAAATAACAAGCAAGTAATACTTTTAATGCATCAGTCAGGTCCTAGCATGTCAGATCTGCGTGAACGTCTTCTGTCAGAATAAAGAGGAATATTGCCCTAAATGAATGGAAGCTGGAATTTGCAAAGCCACGGAAGAGCAAGAATCCTTCACTGACATAACTGAGAGAGATGGGAATAAATCTTTCCCTGGTTTACAAAATGTCAGTGATTCTCTCTGCAGATACAATACAAAGATTAAGGAACAGTACCTCATGCACACTGTCAAGGAAAAGCGTTAAGCCTGGGAACCTGTTTGTATTGGATTCTACTAGGTGTTTTGTGACCTTACCAGTTTGTCCCTCAATTACAGACATCCTGCAGATCAACAAAGCTGCAGCAACTCCTTCAGTTACCATGGGAACCTGAGTACTTTGGGATGCTGCTTTTTCTACTGTCTGGATTAGCATTGGCAGCAGGTCCATGCCCTGTAATAATGTGTCACCTGAGGAGACAGAAAGAGACAAGTTACAAAACAACATAATCCTTCACACTTTACACCACAAGGGTGTCAACGGTTCTTCTGTTGTCATGAGATAAGGAAAGGAACTAGGCACATACTGGAAAGGCTATGAATCTCCCAGAGTACTTGCCAATCACTACTATCCTTAAACTTTAACTATGACAAGCTAGATGATAACCACTTTAGTCCCTTCCACGCAGATAGAAAAGTCCCATCTCAGTACAAGTTTCTGTTCACGGAATGCAAAAGAAAATGCTAATTCAGTTACATTAAAGGAATTGGTTCAAATCACAGGAAGTCTGCCTTCAAAGATTATGTTTCCTTAAGAGAGGGAAAGTAAATTCCTGGCAAGCCACGACCATCTGTTCCACTTCAAAAATTCACTAGTCAAGGAATCCCACTGATCTGCAACCCTTGCTTCCACAGAAACTGAGCTAGGTGTTCCTGGTATTTCCATAAACAACATCTCATGCACAACACTGAGAAAAGAAACAAAAGACCTTGTGATTTTCTACGTTAAGTATTCGCAGGTAGTGTTTTAACCATAAATTCATAAGACTTAGAATCTCTATTTTCTTTATGTCCCAGTTGGATGCTTCAGTGGATGGGTCAAAACAATGGCAGTCATTGTTCCAGTGGTGAGTAAATCATTTTAGAATATAAGTATCTTGGCCCTGATCCCCTGAACAGCTGCACACATCACACACAAGTAATCCCCTTTGCCCATAGCAAGCATAAGCAACTTCAGGTTTGCCATATTGATGTCTCTGAAAGGAATGCCATCCTGTGACGTCTAAGTAGTTTTTAGAGTGGTTTTTTCAGCCCTATGATAGCACAGAAATTCCTGGTAACTACAATAGAAAAATGCAGAATTACAATTTCGCTCATATTCGTATTGAGAAAGTAATGGCTAATCCATTGTACCTATACAATACATTGAGTTATTGATCTCTAAAGCAAATGTATACCATCTTTTTGATTCACACTGCATCAACAAGAAAGGGAGATCTCGCATACAGGCATCAGACTGATCGCCTATTGACCCGTGCATGAAATGCTGAAGTCAAAGGGGATAGGACCGACAGATGCAAATCTCAAAAGGACCACCAAAAGTTTAGAATTTCTTAAGATCTTCATTTCAAACACAGTAATTTTTTTTAATTTATTTTTTTTAAAGCTTCCAAGAGCCAAAGCCACAGACCAGGATCCCAGCATGATGGGTGCTGTAGAAAACAAAAGCATGGTCCCTGAGCTAGAAACCTTACAATTTAAGCATAAGACAAAAATAAAGCAATCAAAAATTACTCCGGGGGTATATAAAAGACAGCACGATGGGCAGTGATGCTAGTTAAACAAGGAGACAAACCATCTTTATAAACTTGGAAGGCAAAAAGGAGTTTAAGGAGAAATACGAAGTAGGTCAGTGAACGGATACTGCCTTACAAAATCTTTCTTAATCCACACAGCTATCTACTTATATCAGGAAGCACAAAAGTTGATTACTCTTAAGCCACACAGTCAAGAGAGTTATTAATAGCTGCACAGTTTTACCTTTGAAAGAGGCTAGCATGCACTGCAGGTAGGCATGTCTCACAGCTGAAGTAGAGGTTTTAAGGCTGAAGGCTTTCTTTAGCCATTCTACCAGCTTCTTGGGAACTTCTGTGGTGAACCGAACACACCAAAGAGCCAGGACAGAGACTGCATGAACCAATGTGCCTTCATGGACTAGGAATTAACACAGAGCTCATGTCAGTACAGCAACTGCATAAAACACAGGAACATAAACCAGAAAGCAGGTAACAATGTCAGGAGGAGGCAGGAAAAGAACGCATGTGCTTCTAACAGACACAGCACTGTCTCCATGGGGTTGCTCATCAAAACAGGGCAACGGATTTTATAACACAACAGGCGAGAATCCGGATTTATCCCGAATAACATGCCGTACGAAAATCCTGCTCAAGACGAAAGCAGCTTAGCAAACCCAGAACAAAGGCAAGAGGTCTAACCTTCTTGTTGCAGGAAAGGGATGAAAAGCTCAGCCACAGTTCCAGTCAGAGCTTGGCTAGAGGATCCCGAAACCACATGGTGACTAAGGCTGCCGATCCCTGAAAGGACAGAGTTCTCTCATTAGTTCCCAAACTACCAGCACTTGCTGCAAAATCTAAAAACAATCAAGAATGACCCTTCACATTTCAATCCTTGCACAGACATCTCTTTTTCTTGTCACTACATCTGGATGTCACATCTACCATGTACCAATACTGCAGGACCTGTCTTCATTTTCACTTAGGATACAGTGATCTTCTTCCTTGCATAAAACACTTAGTCCACCAGCCAATTATTTCCTTTGAATAGAAAGTCAAGAACTGGCATGTGGTATCCAGCACCCTCTGTGACATCAACTACAGCCAATTTGGAATGACAGGCAGGGAATCCTAAAGGCTTAAGTACAGATCCCTTTCATTCAGCCTTCTGCTGAATTTCTTCCACCAGAGAAGCAGCTTTCTTCTAGGATTCTCACCAGAAAGGACACTCATCTTCTGAGCAACAACTGTCAGCTTCCCTTCTGAGCCTGCCAAATAGAAACAAATGGGTGATGGCTGACTTACAGACAACAGCTACGTGCTACATCAAGAATCTTCTCTAAAATACAAAACCTTGCCCCATTATCCCTGATCCAGGTTGGGACAACCCTACCATACAGGCAGGTAATGACAACAGAAAATACAATACACAAAACTCCTTGAAGCTGGGAAACCTTTATTCATCTCCACTGCTTATCCTACAATTTACTCACCCCCTAAGATGGCAAAAAGGTGTTTGCCCAGTGACTCCACAGCTGAAGGATCACTACACTGTCGAGCCAAGTTCTTTAATGCCACAACTGCTTCATCCATCAGCTGCACACTGTTGGATTTCAGATGACCTAGAAAATAATGCACAAGCTAAGAGTTCCTCACGACAAACTGCATAAAATCAGGGAGGCAACTTATCTTTACATGTGGATTGACTCAGCTTCTGGAACAGTCACATGAACTATTCCAGTTCCAAATTACAGCATCATCCTCCCTCCCACATAAAACAACCTCTTCACCAGTAATCAAGCTGTTATAGGTACAGCCAGAAAGTTGAAGAAAGCTTTATTCTGAATTCATCATTCCCTCCAGAAGTTAGAGTACTTACTGGCCAGTCCTTTCACAATGTCTAGAGCATATTGGCTGAGATCCAGGTTCACAGATACAAGCAAGCAAGAGATTGCTGACAACAGAAGAGATAATGGCATATTACATTTTGTTAAGTAACGTTTTTAGCATTTTAATACACCCTTCCCCACGGTTCACATCAAGAGCAGACAAGGTCAGTAAAGAGTAGGAAGAAAAAAACCACTGAAATTGATGCCCAATGAACAGATTAATTCAGGATTATTCTTAGCACTCAGCTGTGAAACTCTGTCCTCAGTGCAAACAGTAGCTATCACATACCCAGACACTTGGGATCATACCACAAATGTTGCTTCTCCACATCTAACCCTTAGACACCAGACAATCCTGCTGCCTGTGCTCAGAGGACCAAAAGCATTGTCCAGAGAGACGCACTCCCCCAACAACTCCAGACCTCTAAGGAACAACTATTCATGAGCTTTGACAGAACAATGCAGAGAAATGACAGACTCACTTTCAATTACGTTCTCAGGACTCCGTAGCAGGGACTTCTGCAGAGTTGGCAAAACTAAGTCCTTGAATTCAGCGTGAGACATGTACCGAAGAAGCGGGGTACAGCTGTCCTGCAAAGGGTACAAAGTGCTCAGCACAGCAGCTGATGTGGCATGTAGGACAAGAGCACAAATAGCTCTGTAACAGTGTGTCTCACCAGCACGTGCTTCTGAGGCTTTGTCTTGCTCATAAGGATGGTCTTCAAATAGAAATCCAGAAGAGCACTCTGAACAAGCAGAAACACCAAATTACAGCCACATCACAACCTATGCACAGCTCCCTGTACACTACCAGGAAGCCAGGCTTGACACCCCACCTCATTCTCCTCTGGAAGGCAGCCCTATCCACTAAGCAGAAGCTTTGCTTCCATCCTCACATAAGACAGTCAAGCAAAGATCAGTGTTCTCTGCTCTACCCTTCAGCCCAACACTCAAAATGCAAGGAGACCTAAATGCTGCCTTCCATTCCTACAACAGGGGAGAAGGCAGAAAGCTGCAGTGTTGGGTGTCTACATAAATGCACTTGCCACAGCAAAAAGCCACATATCTCGCACCTCCTCTATAAGCTGTTTTAGTCAGAAGTGCATGACCACTGAATTGTCAGATAATGAAACCAGGGGCAGATGCAAAGTACCAACACCTCACTGAGACATCTCTTCAGCCCCCTTCTACATGATGTGAAGTGATGCTACTTATTCCCCCAAAAAAGCAGTACAACAGATTTACCTTGTATCGTTTAACAATATCAATCTCTTTCTGGGCTGTGCAAAATTGCACCACAAGTCCCAGCATTGCAGCGTAACTCTGGTTTGGTTCAAGACCAAGAATGACGGATAGGTACTGATCCACCAGATCTTGGTTCTGAAGAGAAAAAGAGCAAGGCACATTAACACAACAGAATCTAGAACAGCTATTGCATATGGTCATACAAGGTATACATCACCTCTTTCCAGAGCCTGTTCAATTTCTTCACGGCGCCATCCACTGCCTGCTTACGAGAACCTCCCAGGACTTCCAAAAGGAGCAAACACTGCACCTCCACCTGCCAAGGGAAATAGCCAATAAAACCTTCATGCACCTGCTCCTCAGAGAGCTCATATCAAACGAGGCATGTCAGATGCCAGTAACTAGCTGAATCTGCTTAGGAAAAAGTCCTTAAGTCATGTAAGTTCTTCCAATGAGCTGCCATTGCTTTCATCTCACACACACCACTTTGCAGAACCACACATAGCAGTTTTGGAAACTCTTACTCTGAAAGCAGCAATTTATAACACATAACATCTCTTCTGAAAATGTATTCCAACCATATTCCAAGGTGCTATGAGCATGGTCACAGGTTCAGGTTGTCAAAGTAGGTGAAAAAAAAGGAAAAACCTACTTGACACTATATGACAGAATATCACATGCAAATACTTCAAGGGAGGCACAAGGAATTCATGCCATGCTGCAGACTGCACCTTGGAGGCACCACTAGCACACCTAGTCCAGAAACACTGGTATACAACCACAGTATGCAGAGCAACTCTGCGTGGGTGCAAGACTGCCCCACTGTCATGTTCTATACGCCTGCTTTCTCCAGCAGAACAGGAGAGATCAAAATACACCAGAAAGCAAAAAAGATTGTCATGCAAACCTGGATTTTAACATGACATTATCAGTTACATTCAGATTTGCAATGTTTCAGCAACTTAAAAGACGTTAGAAATCTTTAAGTCCTTATCTCCGAAGGGATATTTCTGTAAACCAAAAAGAACCTACCAGTTTTTTCCATGTTTCTCCTTGTCTCTTTTCAGGTGTTGGAAAGACTGTGCGTACAAGCAGGCATGTCCAGGAGAGTGCCAGCAGAGCTGCAGATCCACTGCTCTTACTGTTGTACAAACGGGAGATGGAGGTAAATCTATTACTCCCAGTGTGTAACTTACATCTACTAGTCCCCAACAGACTCATCTTTGCCCAAGTCAGAACACCACCTTATAAGCGAGGCAATTTTATCACAGAAAAATATAGCTAAAGTCTTAGCATTTAAAGCAAATAATTACTCCTCATAATGTGTTCCAGCTCCTGTTTAACACTTAGAACTTCTGAATGGCATAAACAAGGCTAAGTCTTGACTGCTGGGAATGAAAAACCTTAGCAGAAGACAGACCATTTTTGGATCTTCCCAGTGGCATTAGAGAAATGAGAGTTAAATACTTTGCCAACTGAGAGTGCCCAAAAAGTGACTCAAGACTTCTCATCTGCTGCTCATCTTTACTGTCAGAGCTTCCCAGCCTTAGGTTGCCAAATCGTTTCTCAGCTTACATTCCCTCCTGGCACACTACTCAGTTCTCATTTCTGCTAACTCTCACCTCCTCCCTCCACTTCAGGTAATGGATCCCACCTCGCAGCTCCCTGAGGATCCTCACCCCATTTTGATCTTTACCTCAAAGCGAAAGAACGTAGAAAGCATCCTTGCACACAAGGCTAGCCACTGCGACTGAAGGGTAAATATTGTATCACTGCAAGCCTTTAAACCAATATCAGATATTTTTCTAAAAGCTACACTTCTATTGAGCCATGGAGGCATTGCAGGACCACACTCTGTGGCCCGTATCAGCTGAACAATACCCTAAGTCACCTTTTGGAATGACTAGTGTTTCCAGAAGCTATCACAATAGAAAAGCCATGTGTTTCTCAGCTCAGCTTCAAATTTCATTATCTCCCTGCCTGTAAGAAGGTCTTGAATTCCACCAGCTGAACACCAGATGGGCAAGGAAATCCCCTTTCCTAATCATTTTGGAGACTGTTTCCTGGTAAAAGAGTTTGTTCCTCATTTCTCCAGACCTGAAGGTTAACAAAGGCAAAATCGTAACTCAGACCCAATCCACCAGCAGTAATACTACATAGTCGTTCTGCTTTCCCAGAAGACATGAAAGACATAAGAGAGGAACATTTAAATGGTCATTAACAGCTTTGTCTCTACATGTTTTCAGCGCCTCTGGCAAGCAGCAGCAGAAGAATCATTTTGAACACAAGAGCAACTACCAGCAACTCAGAACTGCTTCTACACAAAGCAACTCATCCAGCACCTGGGAACTCCAGCCTTGCCGCCGATCCCCGAGGACTGAAGCGACTGCAGAAGGTTTTTTGCTGTTGCATCTGGCTGGGATTCTGCGAGCTGCTGAAGCGCCAGCTGCAGGGCTCTGCGGGATGCTGCATCGCTAGAATGAAAAATTTATCTCCATGAACATTTTAAATCCTGCCAACATTACACATATTACTACCCTTGTGTCACAAAAAGGACACTGCTTTCTCATTTCAGCAGTCAAGCTAATAATTATTTTATCCGTGCTGTTCCAAGCAGAGAAGTTTCTGGCAGAAAGCTCCATTCCTTTCCTCAACTGACAGAAGTTATGTCGAGGCTCTCTGTCAGGTTGCAGAAGAAAACATAGGTTCTGAACAACTTTCTCTACAACAGGCCACTATTTAATCCAATCTAGAAGTGTCTAAAAGACACCTAAAGGACACCTTAGTCTTGCTTCACAAGCATTCCTTCTTGCAAACTGAACCACAGAAAGTAAGTTTTAATTTCAAAATTAAAGGTGAAACACAAGGTGTTATAAAACCCTTTAATGTCAAACCTAACTTGAGAGCCCAATTACTAGATAGCATCTTTCAGTGTCATACGCACCTATGTGACACTACATGCTAACATTTCCAACTGCTCCACACCAGTTTAACTAATAAATACATAAATACTGATAGATTAAATAACACAGTCTTTCCACATCAATTTACTCACCGGTATCGATGCAGAGTAAGGCAGAAGAGTTTGCAAAGGCCTTTCACTGCACCCTCTGGAAGATCTGTAACAGAACGTATTTCAAAATATTTCTTCATAGATCAATGAGCTTTTAATCTTTAACACAAACATGATTCACTTCGCAACTGAAATCTATGAACTGCTCACATCTATGAAACTGCTTGCAAAGATCATAGTAAAAGTTCTCTCTTTACAAATTTTATGCATATTTTTAAAATAATGGCAAAATTAGAACACATGCTATTCCACAGTCATCTTCAGAAAATGGCAGAAATTAAAAAGATTTTTTAAAATTTGCTTCAACTGTTTTATTAAGACAATCTGAAATCTTCTACACTCTCCATCTCTCTACATATATATATATATGTGTGTGTGTATATAAATACTCCATGAATCATTAAAAAAACAGGCTAAGAGTCAGGAGTGAAACAGGCAACTGACACACGAACGAAAAACCAATACACGTGATGCTACAACTACTAACTGGAAAAAACACACATGCTAGTAACCAGAGTTCTGTGCTACCTACAAAACCCATGCTTAGAATTAATGCCGTGAGAAAGCACAGGCTCCAAACTCAGCCAGCCCTCTCCCTCAAAAAACTATGCCTCAAGTTTCACACAGCCTTTGAAACAACACATATTAACATTCTTCTCCACCCTAGTAACCAGAACAGTGCCCCAAAGCTTTTACCTTTCCCAGAAATGCATTTTCCCAGTTCACCGAGGATCTCTCTCCGCTCCTTCACACTGGCTGTTGTTACTTTTACCGCAAACCGCTTCAGTGTATCAGAAATCTAAAACCACACACAGAGGAAAAAACATCAGACTGCCTTTGATATCAACACACAGAACGCAAAACCAGGGCAAGCAAAACATGTCATCTGCTGCTACATGATCTCTTAGTGACCAAATGTGAGCATCTGCAGTCCTACCTGCTGGGGAAAGGGTCACTGTACATCATACATGATGAAACTCAGAAACCTTCCCCTTAGGCTGAGGGATAACTGCTTTCTGTTCGTTAACCTGTGGTCCCTGTCACGGCACTCATGCTCTGTAAGATACGCTTACCCCTCTAAAAGTAACACAGAGTAAGAGGTAAGATCAATAGCCTAGAGTACAGGACCTTTAAAAGCAAAAAAAAATGCACTTCAAGAACGCAAAGGTGCTTTTCAGTGTACGTTATCTCCTAAAGCCCACATACACCCGAAGGGGGACTTCTAACCGCAGATGACCAAGGGCTGACTGTAATTGCCCATCCTGAAAAAATGACCTGTGGTTTCAGGCTGTCAGTCATAGAATAGAACCATAGGAGGGTTTGGGTTGGAAGGGACCTTAAAGATCATCTAGTTCCAACCCCCCTGCCATGGGCAGGGACACCTTCCACCAGACCAGGTTGCTCAAAGCCCCATCCAACCTGGCCTTGGATAGTTGTGAAATTCTGTAGTCAGGCCTAGCAAAAGAATAAACTGCTCACATTCACTCTTTTCCCAAATTAACAGGCACATTGCAGGGATTTTGTAAATTGGACCCGCCAGATTACAAAAGGTTGCGCGCCTCACTATCAAACTCCTTCCATGCGCTATCAGTAGCGCTCAAGGTTACCCAAGCAAAATGAAAAATCACATCACACAACTGAATGTTTTTTTCATGCCTGTGCTACTGAGTGCCTGGATCTGCCAGCTGGAAGGGACCGAAACTGCTTACTGAGTTTAACTCCTATAAATAGTTTGTTTCAGTTTTCAAGTGGTATCAAGACAGTGAGATACACTGTCTGGAAAGACTAGAAAGAAGTTTACGTTCTCAGCGACCTGCTCCTTCAACTGCTGAAACCATTTCCCTGAACGTCCAAGTCTTCCAAGATATGCAAGATAAAAACTTTCTCTGGGCTGAACAGGGCTCAGCCAGGTCTACGTTCATGGGTTTTCTGCATTTATATAAACGAAAACACAGCTCTCCAGAAAAGGCTTTTAAAATTCACTTCTTAAACTGAGCAACTTTATATGTTAATAATAATCATCATCATCTTTAGGAAGGGCAACAAATAAACATGCCTTTATCAAAGCTGTTCCTTCCGTCTTCAGGCAGAGCTCTACCAGTTTTGCCACAAGTTTTCTTCGAAGCACAGGAAACTTGGCAACTGAGAAATGGCAACTGCCTCCACCCTTCTCAAGAGCTGCTTTCAGTGAAGTTTTTTTGCTGACATGCAGGAAGGGTAATTCTGTGCTGCAGCTACCCGGCATTTAGAGAGGCTGTCCACATTTGCCTGACCCTGTGACCATCTCTCACCCTGAGCTCTCCTTAAAAAATGGCTGAAAGCAGGGCTGCACCTCTGAACACTGAGGCACAGGTCGACCAACGCTGTTACCATCAGAACTGACAGAACAAGTCGCCATTAGAGAGCTCACCTTCTTTTCAAACCTTCCAATTACATGAGTTTGTCATATGCAAACTCAAACCAAGCTGCACTTACTCATGCTGCTTAATCAGAAGCAGGGAGATGTACAGACATGAAAAGCACATTCGAATTATCCCAACAGTCTAGAAATTAAAACTATAAATGATGTATAACACTCCAGGACTTCCCAAACAGCTTAGTGACTTGCACAAACGGCACAAACTATGACTCCCCAGTCTCCAGGGAAGAGCTGCTGGGACAGGCTTCACCCATTTGCTTTTTCTTTTTATTAGGATGTACATGTACATGCATTCCAAGGCTAGGACGCAAGCAACGCTGCTGCAACCAAACGCAGAGAACAAACTGCGGGATTTGTACTAGTAAGGACCTGATCCTGAGAAGGCTGGGATCCGCCTTGGGAACATCCCAACCTAACGCACCAAGCTGGAGAGAAAAAAAAAACCATCAGGGCATAACAGGCGACCCCAGGCACTCGGGAGCGGTTCCACCCCGGCAGGCTCCGCTCAGCCGCCCGGAGCGGGGACAAGGCTCGGGCTCTCCCTTTCCAAACGTGGCTCCCAGCCGCCGCAGCCCCCGCTGAGTCGCTGGGAGCAGGGGGGAAGGCGGCGGGCCCGCCGAGCCCGGCGTTGGGCCGGCAGCCGCAGACGAGACGCAGCCGGCAAGGACGCAGCTTGTGCCAGTCGTTTATCGGGAACCGACTTCGGGAACTGACTTCGGGAGCGGGCGGGATCCATCCCAGCGCGGCAGCCGCCGCCCCGCGCTTCTCTCCGGGCCGCGGCAGCCGCTCACGGAGCGGCGGCTCAGCCCCGGCTCCCCGGCCGCCTCAGCGCTGGAAACAGACCGACAGCGGGGCGTCCCTTCCCTCGCCCCGCCGGTCGGGGCACGGCGCCGGTGCGGCCTCCCTGCAGGCGGCTCCAGCGGGCAGCGCCGGCGCGGCCTTCCCACCCCGGGAACGGCTGCCACGTCCCCGTCCGGCCGCGGGCGCAGGGCCAAGCCCCGCAAACGGGACGAGGGAGCGCAGCGATAGCGGGAACGGGAGGCGGGCCCCGGCGGAACCCCCCCCGCCGCCATCGCCGGGGCGCGACCGCCCCGCACTCACCTGCGTGTCGGCCGCCATGGCGCCGCCTGTGACCCCGGAAACGGTAGCGGCTTCCGGTGCGGGCCGCGCGCGCGGAGCCGGCCGGGGCGGACCCATCTCCATGGCGACGGCGCCGCGGCCTAGGCCCGGGCCTAAGCCGGGGCCTGGACCCGGGCCCGGAGCTTCGCCCGCCCGGAGCGCGGGGAGAACCGGCGGAACCGAGCCCTGAGCGTTGGGGAACGGGGAGGGCGCGGGCGGTGGCTCCACGGCCCAGACAACCCGCGGGGAGAGGCCTCCGCTCGGCTCCGGCTGCACCCGACAACACCCCCCCCCCCCCTCTACCGCCAGGAACAAGCGTCCCTCGGCAGCCCCTCCGTTACGCTTCTCGCAGTGATCTGGAGACTACACCATCGATGCGAGGACACGTCAAGGTGTAAAATAGCTTTTTATTTCTCCCACTGGACCAACTCTGACACAAATAAGACAGACGGCAGCTGCTGTTAGTCAAAGAGCCCGAATCCCATGTCCTCATCAGACTCCTCCGATTCCTCCTTCACCGCCTCCTTCGCCGGAGCGGCGGCAGCAGCGGCGGCGGGTGCAGCTGCTTCAGCTACCACAGGGATGGCAGCCACAAAAGCGGAGGGGTCTGCCAGGAAGGCCTTCACCTGCAAAAAGTGTGGGGGGGGAAAAAGGTAAACTCAAAGGAAACAAACATTTTGCAGGGTTGAACCTTTGCAATCGTTAAGGGCAACGCTTGCAGCTTGCCAGAACCCAAACGGATGCACTTATCACTGCCATGTATGAAGAATCAAAGACATTTCAGCTACACTCAAGTGCAATAGCCCCAGGGAGGAAGGAATGCCGGGTAGTTCACCTTTCTCCTGCCACTCACACACAACACGTGGAAGCAAGAACCCCTTTTCAGGACAGGTCCCCCGCACACAGGCAGGTCAGAGTTCTTTCAAACTAGGCGACACGCAAGGTGTTTCTGTGAAAGTGCCTGGCTGGATTTTTAACACCCCTCTGAGCGGCAGATCAGACCCAGCCATTACCTTTTCAGCCAGCGGGAAGGTGTAGTCAGTCTCCACCGCCACGGCCAGGACCCGCTTGTACCCGTTAATGATGGAGTGGGGCACAGAAGCAATGGTCGGGTATCCAATTTGCAGACAGACGCTGGCGACGTTACGAACACCCTGTGAAGAGAGAGAATCAGGTTTCTGTGCTCTGAGAAATAAACTGGGCTAGAAACCACGACAGATGACAGCACATTTCCACGCTGCCGACATAATGAGGGACAGCGTGCAATGCAGACAAGTAATGCAGCTCCAGGGAAATTAGACAAGGATTTAAATGGCCTCAAACGCTTTCTGAAATAGCTTCAGATGAAAAAGCCTACAGAAGGTACTCCCTGACAGACTGTTTCTGCAGAGCACTGGGGAGAGCTCCCGGCTCTGCAAGAGCCCACAGAAAATAACAGAAACGATACTTCATCCCGGGGCAGTGCTGGCTGCCACAGGGATTAGGCAGAAAAAGTGGAACATAACAGGAACGGGCTGTGGCACTCACCTCCAGGAAACGCTTGTGCAAGGTCTCCTCGGTGATGTCCAGCACTTCGGGATTGTAAATGCTGCCATTGTCAAAGACCTGCTGGATCACCAACCCGAAAGAGAAGGGGGAGATGTTCAGCATGTTCAGCAGGGTGGCTTCGCTGGCACCCACTTTGTCTCCGGTCTTGATGAGCTGCACATCGCTCTGTGGAAATAAGGGGAAAAGGAGTGAACATTCACAAAGAAATTCAGGCACGTCAATGCAATGGGATACAAATGTACATTTCCAATCGCGAGAGATGGAACTGAAGGAACAAATGAGCACAACAAAAAGAGGTTCCAAGTTCAGCTCCATGAGTTGAGAAAGCCCTAGACCACACAAGCAGCTGCATCTCAGCGAGGAGAAAGGCAGCGCCCTTCCTCCATTACCTGCAGGTAGATCGCCTACAACTTCCTCCAGCAGAGCTTAACCACACAGCTGAGATCCAATGGAAAACTTAAGTCCCCCCGCACTGCGTACTGGAGCCAAGCAAGGCCTCCTCCTTCAAATACCCCAAATGCAGCAGTCAGACTGCCGATACAGCATTTCAGCACTAATGGGAGCTTTGACCTTCACAGCTCTGTCAACTGCCACAATCAGGCCCCTCCAGTCAAGGAAGAGCTTCGACAACAGCAGCATGCTGCTCACTAACCAGAATTTCAATGGTCCCTCTGGAGATCTTCGTGGTGATGCCCAAGGCCTGGAAAAAGGAGGTCTTCTCAGGTCCGAGACCAGTGTTCTGGGCTGGCACAGTCACATCACAAGGAGCAATAGCGCCGGCACGGGCAGCAGCTGGCACCTGGAGAAAGGTGAAATGAGAAGCTGAAGGAATGCTCACCTCTCAGATCTCATGGGATGGCATCAAATCCCTCTTGAAGCACTCCTCCAGGATGGACGCCACCCAGGCACACACAAGTGAGACAGAAGTTGAACTTGAACAATTTAGCTTAGGCTGCAGCGGCCTAGTTCCCAGCCCTTGAAGACTCCAAATAATCAGGCATCCCACACACAGTTTCAGTTTTATTTTTAATTCTGTATCTGCCAGCCCAGAGACACAGTGAGGGCTGATCTGCCCTACCTTGTTAGCCAGCAGCATGTCCCGGATCTCAGTCAGATCCTCCTTGGTGAAGACAAAGCCCACATTCCCACGGATGTGAGGCAGCAGCCTGAAGGAAAGATGACAGCCTTCAGTTCTACTTCTCAGACAACGTCTCCTCCTCCCAGACAGAGGATCCATGAAAACACTCAGACAGCATTACCCACTTTTCTAAGGCAGGGTTATTCTCCAGATGACCACGAATAGCTTTGCGCATCATTGTATTCTTCCCCATCAGCACAACAGCCTTCCCACGCAAGGACATACGGATTTGCTGCATCTGCTTGGATCCCACATTATCTGCTCCCACAATGAAACATTTTGGGTAATCATCCAGGAGTTGCTATAGCAAGAAAGACACAAAGAAATCTGGACCAGTGCACAGAGCAGCATTAAAACCGCAATATATTAAAACGTAAAAAATCTGTCAGGAGTTTTGAGAATGCTCAGCTCAAACTGACGTTGGGTGCACCACAAGGCTGCACCTTTCACTCAGCTGTCTGGTTAGATCCCTAAACAAATTACCTCTGTAACTGCCACAGCAAATTCTCACAGGAACCTTAAAAACGGTCTCATCCGGACTATCTTCATCTTCTCCTACCGCCACGTAATCCTTCCTCACACAGACAACCCATGGCACCCCACCTCTTTTTCAGAGAGCTCCCCCATGCCCCGCAGACAGGCCAGCCCGATTCCCGCTGCCCCTCGCAGCGCCAGGACCGCTCTCCGTGGGCCGGGATCACCCCCGAGGCCTGGGCGGGGGCACCAGCCCACGAAGGCCGAGCCTCAGCCCTCCGGAACCGCGCCGACACTCACGATGATTTTCATAAAATAGTTGGACTTCCACGTAGCCCTGTCTTCCCTGGGCATCGCGGCGGTGCTCCAAGGATCGCCCGGTGGGTTTAAAGACGAGATGGGACCTGCCGTGAGAGAAGCGCGGCTCAGCCCGCACCCTTTCCTTCCCTTCCCCAACCTCCTCCCCGCGGCTCCGCGCTCCCCGCTCGACAGTCCGGCCGCGGCCCAGGGCTCCGGGTTCGCTCCCAGCCCGGCCCGGGCCCACGGGAGCCGCCGCGCCGCGCACCCACCTCCACGAGGGCTCCGGGAAAGAAAGGCCGGAGGGCGGGCCCACCTCCTTTTATACCGCGACTCAGGCCCAATGGCAGCGAGCCGCGAGGCTACCTCGGCTCAACCCATTGGCTGCCCGCCGTGTGTCAATCAGGGCGAGCCGCCGTCCTCATTGACCACCGCGACTGTCGCTTAGAAGGACCGGCGGCGGAAAGCGCGGGCGGCGCAGGAAGCCGCTCGCCTCGGGGTAGGCCGCCCCCTAGCGGCCGGAGGACCGCAACAGCAGCAGGGGGGCGAAGTAGGGGGGGTATCCCTGGGAGCACCCCAACCCCAGAGGGGTGACCCGCTTTGGTTCTGGTTTCTCACAAGCTTAAGGGCTAGAAACAAGGGCAACGCACACGTGAGAATAAGGGTAAAAATTTTATTAGCGTAACTGCAAGAATTTTAAATGGAAAAAAAAAAGAAAGCTGAGTTAGAAGTTTACAAGGGAGAAAAGATATCAAAAATTAACTGTCGACCCAGCGGAGCATCCCCCAGCCCAGCCCGGACGTGGTGTGAAAGACCTTCCCCAGGTCCGGGGGGGGCTGCACACAGAGCTGAGGCCTTTCAAGATGAAACCCACCCAGGAGCTGCGTGCCACCGCAGCCCCCCCACCCGTCTCGTCTCCTCTCCCCTCCCCACCCTGGGGACACCCCATGGCACAGGTCCCTCCTCCTCTGGCACTGTCCCCAGCCCTCGCACCCCATCTCACCCCACACGCCACCCTCCCGGGCCGCTCACTCAGCGCAGTGGCTGTGCTACCCTAAAACTGCATCTGAAATCAAATTACAGGCATTTTGGACACCCACAGTGGCAACAGCCACCAGAAGTCATTATTTGGCAGAGTAGCATCCACGTAGCACCCCAGCACGTCAGAAACCAGATAAATCCAGGACACGCTCAACATCTTGCTCGGGAGGCAAGTGTTTAACGATCTCCGTTAAGCACCGACGACAGACGAGCCTCCCCTTCGGCGCTGCGCACCACCAGCACCCCTCCGCAGAACCCGGCACCCGGGGTTTTCCACGCGTGCCAGAAGCGTCACTTACGCAAGCCTCAACTAGCAGTGAGGTAGGTTAAAGACTCCCCGGAAAGGGAAACTGAGGCACATGATTACACAGTCTGCAGGTGTCACTCAACAAGTGGTAGTGCCAGAAGCATCTTCTCTTCCCCCCTCCAGTACTCCCGCCACAACAGCTTTTCGTCCTCTTTAGCAGGGCTGAAAGAAGTTGACATTTTCAGCAAGACAAACACTCGCAGCTCAGAAACGTCCATTTTAAGTCAAATCGATTTCAAGATGAAAAGACAAACGCATTAAGGTTTCTTGCCTCACAAGCTCTTCAAGAGCTGCGCTCAGCCCAGCTGCCACAGCTTTAGCTCCAGTGCTTCCTTGCACAGCTATCCTCGGTCTCACAACCACAAACTGAGGTTCATTTGTACGGGGAAACCGGTGAAAAACAGTTTCAGTGACCCAAGCAGGGCAGAAAAGCACCGCAGCAAGGTTATGCAGGACAGTAACCTGCAGATTCTAGCCTAAGGTCGGGCTGGTTTCTGACACAGTTGCCCCCGGACCCCTAGTGCACCTGCCAAGCTGAAAAGCACAACCAGATGTCGATGGTGATATTGCTGTAGCACTCTGGAGGAGTAATTCCAAACACCGCTCCCTGGGCTGCTTTGGCTGTTACCACAGAACACCATCAGGTATTTCAACGTAGTATTTCACCTTCCATAGCACCCTCCAGCCAGAGACCTAGAAGTGCTCTAGCAAACGTGAACTAAGCCTCACAATAACCTCACAAATCCAGGCTAAACTGCCCCCATTTTACAGATGGGGAAACTGAGGCACGGTAAGGTTTAGTGACTGGCCCAAAGTTACACAGCTAGTCAGGAACAGAGTCTGTCTCTCCCAGTTTCTTCTCCTTTGTCACAAGACCTTTCTTCCACAGTAGAAAAGGAACCCCTTCCCCAATTAGTCCTGCTCTGTTTTCAGGTGGCTGAAGGAGGAGAAACCGAGGGCCAAGGTCTGAGCTCTTCCCCCCTGCAGGATCATATTAAGACTCACTGTAACATCCTGGAAGCTGGGCTTTGGGAGAATGGCAGGTGATTCAATTACAGCAGTTTACAGGTTACAATAAAAACCAAAAAACACACTTTTAGGTGACCTGTGGGGGGATTGGGGGGGGGGAGAAGAAAAGCTATTCACAGTTCACCTGCCTGTGCTAGGAAAAAAAAAAAATACTAGTCACATTTCCTTCCCCATAGATTCCAGCCCCTCCCAACCCACAATAAAAAGAAAATATTGAATGTTAGTTAGGCTTAACAAAGCATTGAGGTTACAGATTCAGTAAACCAGCACAACTGGCATACTGCCTAGAACAGCACAGCTTGATATAAAAGTTGCTTTCTTAAAATCACTTCAAAACCGATTTCTGTATAAGAGGATTAAAAGTAAATTAGGTATGAATTCAAAATCAGTGTAGAAATCTACAGTTCTTATCAAAGACAGGATACAGTATTCACTTCGATAGTAAAACTCCAAGTGCGTCACACGCACCTGACCCAAGGGACTCATTATACCAGTAACAGTCAATATAAAAGGTTATTGCTCTAGCATCTCTCAGTAGAACATGTTTAACAAGAGCACAGAAAAGGGAAATACCAAGGGGCTGACAGGTCTCATTAGCAAAGAGAGGAAGAAGAAAGGATATAAAGTTTGGATTTTTTTTTTTTCCTGGCTTCTTAAACCCCTCCACTTCTCCCCGCTCTTGTGACAATTTCAGGCCCCGATAGATGGGAGAGTTTCAGGCCAGATAAACACACACACATCACACTCGCTCATGACAAGGATGGATGAAAAAGGCTGTGCTCTAACCTCTCTGCACCTGCTTTTAAAGAAGGGACAATGTCTTTTCCTCTCTCCCGGGAGCAGCAGGCAAGGGGAGGAGATGCCCTGAGCAGGCCTGGGTGCTGACGGAGGTGCCTGGCATAGGACGTCACCCACAGGAGCACACACCAGTGCTGAGGCATGGTCGGGGTTTACTCCACCTCCTGCTCCAGTGTGTTGAGAAAAGGCAGGGAATAACAAACCAGGGAAAAAAAGCCCCACACAGTAACATTTTGATTGCTCTTTAAAAAAAAAAAAAAGAGAAAGAAAAAAAAAAGTAAGTGGTATCATCTCCTTACAGTGTAATGGAACTGGAGAGACCCTTGCAGGGTCTTGGCTGCCTGTGCTGATGCTCTGATCTCAGTAAGTCACACACGCCACGTGGCTCTAGTGAGTGGAGCCAGAGTGGCACGGAGATCACAGTGTGCCCTTGCTGTGCTATTGCTCAGACTGCACACATGCAGACAAAAGCCTGAGAAAGAGGTGTCAAAGCGGAGGGCTGTGTTGTCTGCAACTGTCACGATTCGCTCAGGGAGCTGACACAGGCTGAAACGTACTGGCAAAGATTCCTTCTGCCAGGAGGGGGCTGGGTAAAATCTCCCTGTTGGAGCCCTCAAGCTAAGCTCAGCTGTCAGTCACACACACAGACACGCACACCGTAATGAGGGGACTCAGCCTCTCTCTACTGAGACACAGCAAGGGCATTTCCAGTTTAATGGTCCATCTCATCTCTGGATCTACTGCCTCTCCATAGCAGCAGAAAGCACTCCCACCCCACCCCCACCCCACCCTCCTCCCCTGCCTGGTAGCATTTCTAAATCACAGTAATGTTCAGAGAGACAGAACTGCCAAGGGGGTGGCAGAAAGATGCTTAGCGCCCATCTATGATGCCTCTAACAGAAGAGCTTGAGAAAGCAGTTCTGGCAGTAGGGCTTGTCGTTCTGTTCTTTGAAGGTTCCTTTGTTGAGCTGCTTGAGGCAGAAGGCACAGACAAAGTGTTCGGGGTGAAATTTCTTGCCCATAGCAGTGATGCAGCGTCCTGTGATAGGCTTCTGGCAACCGGAGCAGAGCGAGCCACGACGCTCATGGTAATGCACCTCGCAGTAGGGCTGCCCATCATGCTCAAAGAAGCTGCCATTGATGAACGGTGTGAAACATTCCTGCAGGAGGACAAAGCAGAAGGGAACAGAATGTGTAACAAGCTGGGGATGCAGGCAGCTCCACAAGCCTCCTCTGCTCTGTGGCACAGCCTAGCTCTACTGTGAGCAGGGTGAACTGCTGCCTTTCAGCGTTGTCATACTGTTCAGAGCGCCAAGCTCTCTCCACAAAGAAGAGTTTCCAAGGAAAGGCTGAGAGAGGGAGAGATACAGCCACAAGCAAGGGAATTAACCATGCTCCTTCCCCCAGCTGGTTTCACTTCTACAAAGAAAATTATACAGATGAGCTACCACATGTGCCCAGCCAGGAGAAAAAACACTCCTTCCCCTGAGATGGGAAACACTGCAGCACCTTTCCCTTTTTTTCTTTTTTTTTTAAAAAATCTCACTCCAGCTTCCCCACAATGGCAGGCAGAAGCAGGGACCAACACAGACTTTCATGCAGCAGAATTCTAATGAACGTGCGGCTGGTTCCAACTGCGAAAATGAAGCACAATTCGTTTTCACGAGTGATCTCTCCAGAATGGCTGGCATTCCACTGATACACTTTGCACAGGATCGTGCATCTTGAAACATATCCACCAGGTACACACGCATCGCTGCTGGGAGAAACTGCTGTTTGTTCTACAGTGCTAATGATTTTGAACAGATGAGGAGAAGAGGATACAGCAGCTATGTACTTATTAGCATCCAGAGCTCCTCACCCCCCTCAATGTCAGGCAGCTGAGGATGCTACACTTCAGAACCTGCACAGAAGCACCCACTCTCCCTGCAAGACTGGGGGGACTCCCCTCCTTGTACAAGTGGGAAGCTAAGGCAACAGGGTGTGGGGGAGAGTTAAGGATACTGCCAGAATTACCATACATATCAGCAGCAAGGCCCAGAGGAGAAGCCAGATTTCCAGAATCCTGGTTTTGCTCAGCCCCAACACCATCCTCTTCCCCAGGGAGGACACACAGTATACCACACACAGCTGGACCCCAACACATACACAGGAGTCCAGCAAACAGCATGCAGAGGCATGAATAGCTAAACATTTGCAATGTTTAGTTTGCCTGCAGCAAGTCCAAGACTTTTTCTAATGCTGACAATTAGTCCAATAAAGTCCCCTCCCTCACTCAGCAGGACAGCTGAAAAGTCTGCTCTGCTTTAGCAAAAACAGGAAGAGAATCCCATCTCGTGTCCTGGAAGACATCAGTGCTGGCCCCACTAATAGTCACAGTGTGGCAGCAGGGGGAAAGGAAAGCAGAACTGCTTGACGGAAGTCTCAGTCTCTGCACAAAAAGGCACACCGCTCCACAGCCCCACGCAGCCAGGACTGCCACCTTCTGGCTCAACTCTCTGCACACCACTCTGGGAGCCACAGATAGTTCTGGACAGTCAGTCCCAACAGCACAGTGACAGTCCGCTCTGAGCATCACAACAGGAATTAGCAGCTTGCGGTTCTGCTGCTTGTTCTGGTCTCTGCCTTTCTTTCCCAATCTAGCAAACGCTGGCTGATTTTGCTCAGCTCTTGGGGCTTGTAAGAGTTAATATTTGCAAGGCTCTCTGAAAGAGTGCCAAGCATTTCATCTGCAGTATTCCTGTTTATTATGCCTGTTGTATGGAGCCTGCCACTATTTCACTGACTTGCATGTTTGTCTGAACAAGGTCAGTCTCATTAGTTTACATTGTCAGATGGAGCATGGGAGGAAGATCCTCAAAATCTGATCGCTGAGGCAAGTGCTTAGAGAGAAGCTTAGCTTATAATTATTTAAAGGTCACAGAAAATGTCTCTGTTTATCTGTGAGCTGCTGCAGAAGCCCATAATTGCAGCTGGGAACAGAAAGACCAAAGCAGCTACAAAGTTTAATGTAAACAGGCAGAGGAACAAGAAGGTGTTTGGTTGCTGACATGTTTTTATCTTGTGGGGCTGGCTGCCCTTCACTACCCCACAGACGCCTTTTCCCGATAAGCAACCAGATGCCTGCAGGGTGGAAATGAGAGGGGTCGTACAGCAGCAGCAGCAGAGAACCTTGGGTTTCTTACCCGACAGACAAAGCATTCAGGGTGCCACAGGGTGTTCAAGGCAGAGATGTAGTTCTCCAGGATAGCCCGGGCACAGCCTCCACACTTAGGAGCAAACATGTCAAAGTAGTCTTTGCGGCAATAGGCTTTGCCATCCTTCTCATGAAATCCTGCCAACGGAGAATAGAGGCAAAGAGCATCAGCTCCTGATCTTTACCTAACACCAGCCAAGCTCCGCAGCGTAACCAGCATGGGTAGCATCATCCTTCCCTCTGCTAATGCACAGACAGAGCAGGTAGCTGTTCCTTGTTCTGCCCGCTGCCCTTCCTGTCCCATGTGCACACATGCACATGCATACCCTTCCTCTCCAGGGAGAAAAGAAGATTACTGCTAGCATCCTTCCCCCATAAACTGCTATATCTCTTGGAACTTCCATCTTCAGTAGTTCCCCTGTCATCAGTCAGGCTGCCCCCTAATAGCAGCTCTGCCTTATGCATTTGTCTGCGGTTCAGGGAGGAGAATGCATAAACCAGCAATACCTTCGGGTCCAAAGAAAGCTCCACACTGGGCACAGAAAAAGTGTTCAGGGTGCCATGTCCTGTCCAAAGCCGTCACCACTTTCTGTTCAGAAGAAAACAAAGTGCAAGTCATGTAAATGATGGCTTCAGCTTGGAGGTAAGGCGGGGGCAGGGTGGGGGGAAGAACACATTAATGTTGGTACTGACAAGAGCGTGCATTAAAATAGACTGTCCTTTAGAGAGCCGAGTCAATTCTCCCCCGCCTCTGGCTCATTCAGGCTTTCCCCACTGCACACTTTTTTTTACCCTAAAAGGATCTTAGGCACTGCTTCCTCCCTTATACAGGGCCCCGTCCAGCTCTCAGGACTAGCACTGGTGCCTGTTACTACAGGCTACCAATAGACAAATGCTGAGGAATCATTATCGGAATGATGGAGCGATGTGGGGTTCTGAAGGAACTTCAGTGAAGGTAAGAGGGACTAACTCCTCTTGCTAGTGTAAGAATTTGACTGGGCCAAGTTGTTTCCCTTTCAGAGCCAGGGCAAAGGAAAAATAAAAGTCCCCAAACAAAATCTTCCACCCAGGACACACGGGTGGAGTTTTTGACACCCAGGCCTGCAGCACATTGCCAGCACCCTTAATCCCCCTTCAAGGAACTCACATCAAGGATCGGCCCGTTGCAGTAGTAGCAGCGAGGGGAGAAGAGGTTGTGATAGTCCTTCTCGCAGTAGGGCTGACCATCCCGCTCAAAGAAGTTACGTGACCCGATCTCCTCCTGGCAGTGGGTGCAGACGAAGTGCTCAGGGTGCCAGGTTTTCCCCATGGCTGTAACTACCTGTTGGGAAGAAAAACTATGAAGGGCAACTCTATCTCCCTCTCCCCTAGACCACATGACAAGATACCAGCTGGAGGTCAGCAAGAATGATAAGTTCTACTACTCAAGTGAGCCCTGGACTGGGGTAGCATGAAAACTGAATTACCTATCATCTCAGGAGAGGGAGTCCCTCAAGGGCAGGGT
The DNA here is from genome assembly GCF_929443795.1 of Astur gentilis. Classification (NCBI taxonomy): domain Eukaryota; kingdom Metazoa; phylum Chordata; class Aves; order Accipitriformes; family Accipitridae; genus Astur; species Astur gentilis. The sequence goes on from NC_064886.1 coordinate 4,408,342, forward strand.
AGAGGTCACTGGAGGAGCTTACAGCGTACCTAGCCAGTGGATAAATAGAGTACTTCAGTTTCTCCAGCATCTCCAGTCTCTTCAGCCTCACGAAACAGCCCTCCCCGTTACTCCCAGCTGCAGCCCAAGACTGAGCAATGAGACAGCACCTTCAACTCACCTGCCCAGCAATAGGCTTCTTGCAGGCTCCACAGACACCTTTGGCAACCGTAGCTACACCCAGTTTGTTCAGGTCAGACTGGAGACTTCCCAGCATGGTGTCCAGCTGACTGCCAGGCTTGGAGGCTGTGGATGGAGGGGAGCTGCTCCCGGCTTTCCCCTGCGCCATGAACTGCAGGGAAGAGAAAACAAAGACTGTAAGGCGAGTGCTGCTGAGCTTACAAGATAAATGCCTGCTGTTGCTGCCAGTGGCTCCTCTGTAGAGACGGACAGGAGATGGCTAGGAGACAGCTACACTCTCTGCAGAAGACAGTGATAGTCAGGACCAAGTACACACATGTATTCTGTCCACGCAAAGACGTGCAGAGACCCTGGGATGTGTAATAGCAGAGCTGTGAACCAAGGATTTGATTTTCCTTCACTGTCATACAGCAGAAGTCACTAGCAGATCCCAAGCAGCGAGTACAGTACTCTCTAAGCCTCTGCCAAAAGTCTCCCTCTACCTCATCAGTTCCTGGCCAGCTGACAAAGCAGAGACGCCATCCAGAGGGCCCCTTCCCCTTGACCCCTCTCTACTTCTGTGCTGTTGCTCTCAGTTGTCACTCTCTCCTCTCTGATGGAGATCCCTCTCCTCTTCCTCATCTCGCCTTCCTTTCGGCCAGAATAACTTCTCCCTTTCGGCTAAGAATATCTTCTCCCTTCCCCTCCCTCCCTCCCTTTGCACCACCTTCTGCAGATCTTTTTCCAAGTCTCCTTTGCCCCCATCAGGTGGCTCTCATCCCAAGTCTGAGCTAAGCAAGTGGAAGCAGGAAGGAAATAACTCCCTTCAAGTTGCCTGCTGTTTACCTACAGAGAGGGCAGTGCATCCACAGTAGAGTCCCAGCAGACAGGACTGCAATGGAAAGACTGCCACGTCTATTGTTGGACCGCTGGAAATGCACGGGGGGTGGGGGGAAAGGGATTAAGATACTTGTCTCAGAAACTGTTTCTGAAACACACCACCACAGCACACATGGCTTGGAAAGGCTTCCCAAGAAGGAGGGGGAGAAATGTTTTACTTAGGTTCATAAGTTATAAACAAAGTATATGTTCTCTTTGGCCACCAAAGCCCCCTTTTGCAGGCTGTCCTGGTTTCAGCTGGGATAGAGTTAATTTTCATTCTAGTAGCTGGTATAGTGTTATGTTTTAGATTTAGTATGAGAATAACCTTGATAACATACTGATGTTTTTAGTTGTTGCTAAATAGTGTTTATACCAAGTCAAGATTTTTCAGCTTCGAATGCCCAGCCAGAAAGAAGGCTGGAGGGGCACAAGAAGTTGGGAGGGGACACAGCCAGGACAGCTGAACCAAACTGGCCAAAGGGGTATTGCATACCATGTGACGTCATGCCCAGTATTTAAACTGGGGGGAGTTGGCCGGGGGGTGCTCGGGAACTAACTGGGCATTAGTCAGTGAGTGGTAAGCAACTGTATTGTGCACCACTTGTATATTCCAATTCTTTTATTATTATTGTCATTTTGTTATTGTTATCATAATTATTGTCTTCCTTTCTGTCCTATTAAACTCTCTTTATCCCAACCCACGGGTTTTACTTTTTTTCCGATTCTCTCCCCCATCCCACTGGGTGGGGGGGAGTGAGTGAGCAGCTGCATGGTGCTTAGTTGCCAGCTGGAGTTAAACCACAACACAGGCAAATTGCAGTAATGAAATACAGATTATTTTAGCTGACTTTGCACTTCAATAGCTCCTGTCAGGTTTAGAGACACCCAAAGAAGTCCCTCCCTGAGATGTTGGTCTGGAGCACGTTTTCTCTTACGAAGAGGACAGATTAAAACAGACATAAAATCTACACTTGTGAGCAACCCATCAGCCTGCTGCCAGCACAGCCAGAGGAGCAGGGACACACTGAAGTGCTTCACAGCCTTGGCAGAACCTGCCCTTTCAGTCACAGAAGCTCTATTCCCTGTCCTGCAGCTGGTTGTACTTCTAGTCAACTAGTTTACTCAATGACAAACCCTGGTTTCTACTCCTTTGTATAAAAATTCTCATGAGATACATAATTTTTGTTTTTTGTTGGTTTTGTTTTTGTGGGGTTTTTTTGTTTGGTTGGGTTTTTTTTGGTTTTTTTTACACATACTCCTCATCAGCCTTGTCTCGTGTGCAGCACGACTACCAACGGCACCTAACACACAGCTTTTCCCCTCCTCTCTCCTCCCAGCCATCCCATGACTTGCAATCTCTCCTAGTCCAGCAGCACTGAGTGTCCCCATCACACCCCAATGTCCTGAGCTTAAAACAAACGCTCCACCACACAGCAGTTATTTGCTACCAGACAGTTACAGCGAATGTCTCCAAAGCACACCATTGCAAGGACACTTCTCACAAGAGGGAGACAACAGGCCTTTGTACACAAAGCCAGAGTCCCAGGACAAAGCCAGGGCTTGCTGCACAGCACAGCAGGAGGAAAAGGGCTGGACTGTGTAAAGAGAATCATGTCCTCTCTCAAATCAGGGGCTTGAGGCCACCAGGCTGGGCAGGCACACATGCCACACACAAATGATAAATACCATCTGGAGAGAAACGAGATGAGATGAATTCAACACATAGGAAGAGCACTTCACCCTTGCCTGCAGACCACACACTCCTGCAAGCCACAGCTGACCTCCATGCAGGCACAACCACCCGTGCACACTACAATTTCCTCGTGGCCTGGTGATCCAGTTCTTGACAGCTCACAGATGAGTCCACACCTAAAAGAGGTTTGTTTCCACCTCCTGCACACAATGCCTGCTGCTTACAGGGGACACTCAGCACAGCATCCATGTAAATTCATCATGCAAAGGCCCTTCAAATTCCCGCCCTTCACCCATGAGATCTGCCATCACTGAAGTTCAGTTAGGAGCTCTACAAGCAGCAAACCATGCACTACAGGATATTGTCTACATTAATGGCACTGGGAGCTCTCAGAGCAGATATAGCAGCATCTGCAGCACACGCATTGATCAGAAAAGCACACCATGCTGAGGAAACAGAAAGGAGGTCCTGCCTTCTCAGGGGCGGGGGGGCCCAGGGGTGCACGAGCAGCCAGCAGATTGGCACTGTGGACCAGAGGAGGAGCAGAGGTCACCTGAAAAGTACAACAGTTCAAGATGCAGAGATGTTTCCTTACACACTGCCCAAGAGCTGCCTGTACACATAACATAGCATATCATTGCACTGCTCATATACGTTAAGACTTCCTACCACCCTGGAGCTACAGCCCTTCCCTGACAGGAGATGCAGAACACAGCTCTTGATCATACCATGTCCTCCCCAAAATCCACTCGCACTGTGGACACCTGTCTAAACAGGCAAACACAGGAAGGACTGCTGATTTGCTCCTTCCAGTATCGAGATGTTGCCAACTTTTACTCCCCCCACTCCAAGAGCGATTGTGGCAGGGCGAGTTGCAGCCTGTATTTCAGAGTTACCTTCTTCATCTCGGAGGGAAATACCAACTCCCTGCTGCATAAAGTGATCATCAGGACAGACAGGAACCACACACACAGCAGCAGGTTATTGCACAGACATGTACTTTGCAGTGCTAGACAGGCACAGCTGGGATTAGATACTGCCAATGAGTCCTCTCTCCTATGTAAGAGTTCAGTACCAGCCTTTACCTGAACATTATATCTATTGAGCTGTCAAGTTGGGAGCAGTACTAGGACAGGAAAACACTGCTAAAAAAACCAAACCAGAAGAGAGAAGCCTGCCTGCATCTGTGGGAAGAATGCATCATCTTCAGTTTGACAGCCAACAGAAACTGTCTTGGTGCTAGGGGTCGAGGTCTGGGGAGAACAGGAATGCCTAGGATCTTCAGGAGGGGTGCCCACAATAGAAAGCTCATGATAATCATCATCAGAAGTTTCCCACTGGAAGGGAGGCTGGGGAGCCAAGGTGAAGGAAGAGGAGGAGACCGGACTAGGAGCTGGGGTAGATGGCACATGGGAAGGCTGAGGTGGAAGTGGGAGGAGAGGCGCAGGGCCAGAGACATGAGAGGGAGCAGTGTTAGCAGGGACTGTCTTTGCAGCTTCTTTGGAAGGCTGGAGCTGGGGAGAGGCTGGAACAGAGACCGTCCTCCTTGGAAGGAGCGGGGATTCTGGAGGAAAAACCACCTAGAAAGACATGGAGGAAGAAGAAAGGTGAATAAATCCAAAGAGGAACCAACAAGCACTTCCTGTAACAGGAAGGCTGGTTGTTACCAGTATGTTTATCTAAGGGCAAAAAAGCAGCAAGAAAGAGAAGGGAACTAGAAAACATGCTTCTCTCTGCAGCTCAAGGAAGAGCACCATCTTATACCCAGAACTTCCTGCACAGGTACAGTACTAGAGAAAACAAAGCACGTCTCTATGACAGGCTTCCCAGTGTGGTTTTAAAAATAATCCCCACATGGACATTTGACACGTGACAGCAGCAGACTGCAAAACAGATACCATCACCAGCATCCTCAGATCCCACTCCAATTCTTAAACATCAAGAACTAGGACTCGCAAGCTGGTTCCCTTTTCAGGCCAGACAAGGGTGAATAGAAAGAGTTAGTTCTTCATTTCATGTTACTTAGGCCACTCAGAAACTTAATCTGCACCTCCACACAACGCTATCTGAACAGAGGGACATGCTGGAATTTCCCAGCACATGTCCCTGCTTTCTACCTTCTCTACTTGCTGTCCACCATTACGCTCTTCCCCCTGCGGTCTGGCAGTGATAATGACCCCCTCTGTCAGCCAGTCATCCTGGCTTTTCCGTTCTTCCTGTTCCTGTTTAGCAATGCCCAGTCTGTCCTGCAGCTCTTCAATCAGGCGATCTTGGGACTCAGTCTTGTGAAATATGGCAGGACCTAGTTTACGCCTTGGAGAGAGGTCACGATACATTGGATGCACATTCGAAGTCTCTTTTGTCCTCTTGATTAAAGATTTAATCTAAATGACAAAGGTAATCATATCAGCAGAGAGGAGCAATGTCAGAGCAAGCCCCAAGATGCAACAGCACAAACTCAAGCCATTAGTGACAACTGTGAACACGAAGAGTGATGACATTTATTCCACGATGCCAAAATTCCTCTTGGCACAGCCCAGAACAGTGACTCAGTGCAAGGAAAAACCCCGTAAGGATAATCACAACAGCCAAAAATAACTATCTAGAAAAGGAAGGGAAAGATTAATCAGCAGGAAGCCAAGATAGGAGGTGCAGCATGACCACTCCACTGAGCATTAAAGAAACCTCAGCATCACAAAGACACAGAGAGCAACCTCTCTGTGTTTGCCCTTTACAGGCATAAGACTCTTGGTCAGAGATGTCTGGTGCACAAAAGCATACTTCCAGCACTGGAAGGAACACTAACAGCTCCAGCAGTGAGACCTAAAAAGGCTAGCAGAGCAGAGGACCTGCCATCCCAAGTCAGGAACATCCTCCAGTGGCACGAGACAGCTCTTTTAACTTTTCAGAGGCCTCTATGGACGGAGCCTTACCCCAGTTAGGGAATAAAAGTCCATTTCACGGGGAAGTCCCTACAAACTGCCATGTTCTGTGCTGCTGACTGACATGCAGAAGAGCCCACAAGATAACACAGAGGATTTCAAAACTCCATGACATGCAGCTGTCAGTAACATTGCCCAGAGCTGCATGCTGTTAGTGTGGGTGAGTCCAGGCACACTCACACCACACATGAAATGTTAGTGCACTGTGAGAACAGTCCTAGCTAGGACTCGTCCTACTCCTACATTCATTCACTGCCTGCCTGGCCTGATGCAGATATCCTCTCAATGGGTGGTTTGGAGATGCATGGCAGATCCCATTCAGCTTTCCAAATGTTTTCAGTAGATTCTGGAGCAGCTGCAGAGCTTCTGAACTGCTCATTTTCCTGGGCTCCTCCGGCTTTGTTCATGTTAGCAGTACTTGCCTTCCTAGGAGTTCTCTCTCTGCCCTGCCTCTTCTTGACCAGATCAGGACAGCCATCTACCTTGGTTTCATGTGGTATTTCAGCTTTCAGCTTCCGTCCTTGCTCCACTACAAAGCCCAAAGGGTTTTTAGTGTCTGGGAAGACATCCCACCGATCCAGGGCCACAACAGAAGGTTCATACACAGGATTTAAAACACTGTCATTCTTTGCATGTACCTCTGGCACATGTGCAGACAGCTCCAGGGCCCACAGCTCATCTAAAGCTGTTTCCACACTTCTGGCCTGGGAATGAAGTGCTGAATTGTCCCTGAACTCTCCCTGCTGATCCAGCTCTTTAGGTATCTGCCCCTTCCCTTGACCATTTAAAGTGTTTGAAATTGGTACACTTGAGATTTTGGGGTCAGTTCTCTGCTCCTTCTTCTCAGTCTCTTTTGCCAAATTGTTCTCTAGGCCTTGTGCCTCCACATTAGCGGATCTACACAGAAGCTCCACACTGGAAGCTGGCACAGCCTGGAAAACATTTCTAGAAGAGTCAGGCTTTCTGCTCAGCTGAACCAGGCTTGCAGAGGTCATCTGCTCCCCACGAGTAGCAGAACCAGAAGAGACTCGCGGTGGGGGCACAGGGACCACTTGTGGCAAACAGGGCATATGTGGAAGAGAGGCAGAATGCCCCGAAGTAGGCAGAACTACAGTGTTACTGCCTTCCTCAATGCAGAGGACTGCTGAGGGGGCAGACGTCGGCACTGCCGAGTCCCCACTGTGACTTGCAGAAGGGTGTTTGGAATGGGAAAGCACTGTTAAGCTGTGAGGAGTGTTGCTGGAGTCTGCATTTGCTGAACTGGGAACCGGTTCTCGGAAGGGTTCAGAAATCAGAGACATAGTGGAACTAGTCTGCAAAAAGGAGACAGAAGGAATAAGGAGAGAAAAAGACAGAGGTAAGGAGAAGGAAAAAAAGCAAAGAATTAAGCATTATAGCAATCATGACCTCCAAATCAAAAAGTCACATTGATCCAAAGCCTTACTTCCAAGAGTAAGGAAGGAAAATGAGATACCAAAGAGCAGAACCAGTACGATGGGAGATAAAGTTCTACAGTCATCGAGATCCTTTTCCTATGCCCTCCTTCTAAGTGATAGCTCATGTGTATGTGTTCACCTGCAGCTGCGATGGGGGCATGCAGCAGCCACTGGGAAGCCAGCTACAAACCCAGGAATGTCTAGACTATGAGTAAAGGTCACTTTAACTTACTCATAGTCAGACACGTAGATTTTACATTTCAAAGATGGAAAAAAGGCAATCAATGAATAGAACAAAGCATGACGTTTTCTTCTTGATACACTAATAAAATGCTCCGTTTGCCTGAGTTCATGGTAATGAAAACAAAGCTTCAGGGCATTCACAGCAAGAACAGATGACATGGGCTTTGTTCTATTCACATCACTAATCTCACCTTGGATGTGACACATACTGAATCTATAGAAGTCTGTCAGTCACTCCATGCCCTTGTAAGCATTGCTTAGGTGGCTAGATTAGCCTCTTCCCCTTAGGCCAATGACTCCACATTTACATTGTAATAGAATCAGTATTAATTTTGATCCAAAATACACTCTAACAAGAGCAACTGATACAGAGTTCTCTTTGACTTACAGGGCCTTTTGAAAACAAAAGATCATGGGTCCTCCTTTCCCCATTTTCAGTGATTCCTGGCTGAACTCTAGGAGACAAACTGGCATTCCTTCTTTTTCTTAAAAAGGGAAAATCAGAACAGTGGCTTGGACAAGTTCACACAGCAGGACAGCCTAAGATCAATGCTGAGCCCTCCCAGTTTTAAAAATGTATCCACAACGGATTTCCAAACCCAAGAGCTATCAAGACCTGCTCTGATTCTTAGTCACATTTTCCAAAGAAGCCTCAAGAAGTTAGATGCTTACGCTCTGCGGCAGCAGGGCGTGTAACTTCCTAAGCCCATGCATGGTATCTCAGTCTTTACCTACCTTTCTGGGATACTTATCATGAACAAAAGGATAAAATTAACCAGAACATGCACAAAATCTACCAGTAGATGGAAGAGACATATACCTTCAGCTGACCTAAGCTGCTACCATTCCCGAAGGGTCAGGAGCTGGCACGCACACACACATATGTGAAGTCACAACAGCAGCGCTACAGGGAGATTGCACTCAGAAAAGAGCAATAGGGGCCCGCAATTCATTACAGATTGCTCCTCCCCTCGAGTAGCACAGCAAGACCCACAGACCCACAGTCACAGCAGATAAGAAGAGGAGTAATAAGTACATTCAGCAGTTGAAATGAGGGAGCTTCCCAACATTGCCCTCCTCCTGTATTTCACCTAAGCTGGATGCACCTGTAAAAGTAACCTGGTTTTACACTGTGGTTCACACTTAGCTTCCAGATTTCCTAAAATTAAGTCAGTCATTTTCAAGGCAAGACTACCATTTCCCTTAATAGCAAGTATTTCCAGCATATTAGAAACATACTAGCTCCAAACTAAGAGCAACGGTTAAACACTCAACAGTAATAGAACAGTTAAATACAAGCATCTAGCTATGCACTAAGCAGGCATCATATTACACAGAAATGGCAGAGGTTGAAAAAACAAGCGCATTAAGTAATCTCAGTGGCTGCTGACTGACGAGCTAGATTACCAAAATCAAATGGATTCTGTAAGCAAAAAGAATGAGCAACTCATTAAAGCAAGCAAAAGATGATAGAGTAATGTATCAGCCTGTAATAGCACCTTTTACTCTGGGTTATGAGGGAAACTAAACATTGGTGCCTCCACTCCTCCCATCCCCATCTACTGCAACTTCCAGCTGTACCAATTACCAACTCCAACTAATTACACATCACACTCAGTTTTTCTGTTCTATTTCTTGCAACCGCACATAGGTCTGGTACTTCAAAAATAGCTTTTCATCTTTTACCTTTGCAAAGACTCCACCTCTCTCCCTTACATCCTGCCACTGGTACAGACTAGAAATACATTTTTAGACAAGCTAACACCACTAGTTGGCATAAATAGAGGAGGTAAAAACAAACAAAAAAGACTGAAGGGAAAATGAAGCAACTCAGAGGACAGGAAAAAGGAAAGTAACTTTTAAAAAACAGTCAATGACAATCCTAACAAAAGGTAAATGATCACAGAAACAATGTTCTTTGTGCTTCAGGAAGAATGTTTAGACACAGATGAGCTCGATGCATCACAAAAATACTAATGGTGTGTTTATGAAGCCCAAATCTTATAATCTTGCTGCATTTCAGTTTGCTCTCAGAGCTCAACCAGAAACTAAGCCAGGAAGGCAGGCAGTATTACAGAAAGCAGCTCGTCTCTGTCATGCAGGTTTTATTGGAGTTGCACAAAGATTCTTAGGCCTTTTCTCAAGACTCCAAAGCATTTGAACACCCACACCGCGAAATGCCCTCTCCTTGTATCTTGCAAGGAAAACCTGTGCTGGACAAGGTCATTCTCAGTTGCCAAGAGCTCACCTAGGAGCAAAGGCTAGTGGCAGGAACCACACCTTGAGCTTGTTTTCTGAGCCCTGATAAAAGCAGCAGGGACAAGGCCACAGCACTCAAGCTCCCACAGCACATGGAAGGAGCAAGGAGCAGGTGGGAACTCCCTCCAGCTTCTCAACAGTGCAGTTTTTCAACCAGACCAAACAGACACTTGTGGATATTCTGCACTCTACCCTAGGACTTAATATGGAGGAAAAAGGCATTTTGACACTAAGGTGTCAATATTTGCAATTGACTAAATACACACTACAGTAAGCCTAGCGAAAACAGTAACACCTAGATTCTCACAAAATGAAGTACATGTGCCAGAAATGGCAGACTGAATTGAATTCCAGCAAGTGCAAGGCAAGTGAAGTGACCCAGAGCGTGCACGCTTACTGCTGGGTTCTGAACTCACGCACTTGGTGAAAACTCCAGGTATTGTAATGACCTCCGTGAAACCCACAGCACACATCAAAAGCACTCACATGAGAGTTCTCTCACAGAGAGAGCAACAAACAGCAAAGCTGTCATTTAATGTCCTGTCTACCTCTCCTCACAAAACATTCCTCAGCTCTGGTTGTCCCACCTGAAGTCATGGTAGGAGGAAATGGAGTTCAGCACAGACAAGAAACATCAAGCATCAGCACAATCTTCCACATGAGGAAAAAACAGAGAGTTAGACACTTTCTTAGGATTAGAAAGCAGACTTGCACGTGTATGTAAGAAAGGCAGACCCAACACTGACAAAAAGAATATATTAGATATTTGCTTTCTCTGCCTCCCTCAGAACAAATTTAAGTGAATAATTCAATAAGGCTATAAGCAAAGCAGCTGAAAGTAGAAAGTAAGAAGAGAAAATATTTTTCATTTTGCTATGATTATAGGTAAATGAAGTCTCATGAAAATACGTTCCACAGTTAACCATCTAGTGCGAGAATGTTAACATACCTATATGAATAAAGAACAAGTTATCCAAGTACATATGCCAAGTGCTTCACATTTCAAGATGACCATGGGCAAGTTACTCCTGAGCTTATCCTATCATGGGATTTTTATGTGCTGTTTGTGACTGAAGTAGCAGTTCTTTTCCAATACAGTAGTTTGATTTCCAGACAAGATTCTGAATAGTATTTGCCATCCTTTGCCCCCACAAGAAGCTCAGACTTTAATCCCACTTTGAGGTGAATAAGAAATACCGTTTTAAGATGGAAACCTTTGAAGTCTCCAGCTGTCTGATGCAAAGGCTTCAGTGCTCACATTACATGCCTGGAAGATGCTCCTCAGGGAAAGCACATCAGGGTAAAAATACACTCCAAAGAGGAGGGTCATCCCACAGAACAGAAGAGTCTGGTCTCTGTCAGTAAGCAGACTGGTGTCCCATGCTCCCCTAACTTCTTGTTAAGTCATAGCACAGCAAAATAATTCACCCTGTACTGAGCAGTAACTAAGCTCATTATCTTTGGCAAACAAACTGCAGAACCAAAGGAAAAACAGACCCTAGAACTGCCCTACCCTGCCAGTGATGAGAATTTATAGCAGTCGAGAACACCTACAGCAGCACTCAGAAAGCACAAATACCACCATAGGAAGTTTCTCAGAACAAGTTTGAGAGGTGAAGAGGGCGTTCTGGAGACCAAAGTCAGTAGATGTGGCTAATGGGCAAGAGAGCCTGGGGGTAGGGAGAGACAAGATGAAGTATTAAGTTGTCATGATAGGGTACCTTAAAGTCAGAGAGAGATGCCATCAGCTCATCCAGTTCTCGTGTAGCTGAAGAAGCAGATATACGGGTCTGCTGCTGACTGGCGGTGACCCGTTGAGGGCTGCTCACCTCACCTTGGCTCACAGTGATTGCAGGGCTGACCAAAAAAAATAATAAAAAAAAAAAAATGCATTTAAGCCTGGGAGAGCACTCCTAGACTGAAAGTCCCATTGCTTCCCCAAGCAAGCACAGCATCACAAATTTCATCAGCACTGCCCACCCTGGCCAGCCCTCCCCCAGACCCAGGTTCCACAACACACACAGACCCTGTCTCTCTGCCAAGTCTAACATGAGTGTGTACAGACACAACCCCTATCCATTAAGAAATGGGCAATGACCAAACATTCATTTTGTCAGACAGTGGGTATTTGTGATCAGCTATAAATCCGAGTTTGAACCTCTTTTAACATGACTTAGGTATTTTTTCATCCAGGAGTAGATAAAAGAGCACCAGCATCTTCATGCAGCTGCTTGATTTCTGACCCTTGAGACAAAGCCCACCTACTGTCAGTCCCCTGCAGCATCTGCCCCTACACTACAATCACTATTCCCACAAGAGCCTGTTCCACCCCACCCAAGCCAGCAACCAGCAGAACACTACTCACACTGGACTTGGCACAGAGCTCTCCAGCTCATCCAGCAGGCTCTCCACACTGGGACGCACATCTTCGATCCCACGTGCACCGTTTCGCTTTGGCTTTTCTTTTGTAGGGGGTGCAGCCTTCCCTCCCACAGAACTGCTGCTCTCTGGGATGACATAGTGAGGTCCAGTCACGCTGGGCAGTGATGGGCTTCTGCTGGCTTCATCTTAAGAAAGGGGAGCAGAAAAAAGCCATTCAGATCCCTAGGTCCATACATACATGTTCATTACAGGCAAGAGCAACAAATTGCCCAGAAATCTTGTGGAACATACATCTTTGAGGATATTCAGAACTTAACAGCCCAAGGGCCTGAGCAACCTCATCTAACTTTGAAACTTTAGTTAGAGCCAATTTTGAAGTTGGCCTTGCTTTGAGCAGGGTGCTGCACCACAGACTTCAACAGATCCCACCCACACTAAATGAATCTTTGATCAGGGGCTGGAGAGTTCTCCCTCAGTAAGGATGTTGGAAGGAAAAATCAGGCTACTATTTTGAGAATCAAACTATGCACTCATACCAAATGTCTTGCTATTCCTCACCTGCTGGAAAGCCACTAGCAGGATTATGTTGAACAGCATTCAGTTCCAGAAGAAGTCTGTCCAGTTCTGAGAGGTTGCTGCCCAAAGAGGAGCTGGTCATTGTGGGAGATGGTTCTGCAGACTTCTGCTTGTTCGGGAAACTAAGATAAAAGGGAAGCGTGAAACTTCTATGTCAAGATACAGCAGAAGGATGGAGGAAAACTTACATTAAGTTCACAAAGTTTACACATGTACTGTATTCTTTTCAAGCTGATCCTTTTAGCTCTGGGGGAAAGAAGATGTGTGCTTTGTGAAATGACTACAACACAGCCACTGCTTAGCCACATCTTCAGTTATCAGTTATAGAGAAATAGCGATGGACAGGGCCTCAGATTTTAGGACTGTGAGCTGCACAGCCCTGTAGGAAAGAGTTAACCGTATGCAGATCCAAGACACACAGAACAGCAGCAGAACCATTAGCTCACATACAGGAAAATGACTTGTTTCTGCTGACATCACACCAAGCAGCAAAAACCTTCCCCCTGAAGCAAGGGAATGCAGGGCTAGCACAGACTGGAGAAAGAGGCAAAGTATCAACAAAAAGCTATCAACAAAAAGTCAAAAGCAGCAGGTTATGTGGTAGCCTCTTGCAGCACTCAAGGTCTCTTTTCAAGTCCTCAAACCTTTAATTTGGGGAACTCTAATCAATTTATAAGAAAGTAATTTGAAACTATTTTCTACTGTGTTAAATATACAAGCCTTGAAAGAAGTTTACCTGTGTACAAGTGTGTATAAAACACCGGCTGTAATTATTGCTTATTGTTCATGGGTGATCCCATTTACCACACACAACTGCAAACTATTTCATCAAAGCAAAACTTAGCACCAATGCAGTGATCTTTGTAGTAATTACACTGTAATAACAGTCTTCCCATCATCAATGGCAGTGAAATTATTTTCTCCTAGTTTTACAAATGAAGAAATAACTTCTAATGCTCTAGAGATTCTTATTTTATCAAAACAATACTTTCCAAATCCAAAATGGGAACTTCTGTCTTGTGCACACTACCACTTTATGCTCAGAAGTTAATATGTAACAGGCTTCAGGACTCTGACACCTGTAACACCAGTGACAATTATGAAATTCTGTAAGGGCAGTTATCATCTTTCTCTTCAGACTTAAAAAAAAATAATCCACAAACACAATCTGTGGAGGTCATACTTCATCCCAACCCAAGCACACAAGCTACAATTCACACCAGAACCAAGCCCTGCCAGACCCTTGAACAGGAGGACTTATGGCTGCAATTATCTCCATTTTGAAGTAATTGCATGCAGCCATCTGAAAAAATTGCAATTACTACCTCCATTGGGCCATCTCTGAATATGCCTGCCTCCACCCAGTATCAGTTCTGGTTGAAAGCAACTTCCTCCTTAGCAGAAAGAGCCAGGCATGGTTAGAACACAACACCAGAGAAACACCAGTCTCCACACTGTAAAAAGGTACCCAGGACAGAGTACACTGTAGCGGGCCATCAGAGATGAAGTTCTGACAGCCTCTTCCTCACTCATCCCCACGTTGGCAGAAAGGTCTGTCCTACCGTACAGGCTACTCCTCCAACCTCTCAGTGTAAGAGCAGCTGCCTTTGCAAGTATAAGCTAGTTACCTATCTATCATCTACCGAGATGAACGTTTTAAAAAGTTCGAATTTACTTGAAAATTTAAGTCATTGCACATCCTGCTAGGCTACTGGTAACTGAGTTCCCCAGGATAACCGACCCAAAGGCCACCCACCTCCTAAAGAACTTTTGTGCTGCTTAACAGAGGGTTCGATTTGTCACTTGTCTCTGGATCATATCCTTCACAACACAATCCAGATCCTGTTCTGTCTGATGGATCCTTAACCTCTTCTGCAGCTGAGCAAACCAAAGGGCCAGGTCAATGTTTGAAATGAGTGTGAAAGTTATAGTGGCCTCTTACAAAAGAGGTAATCAAAACCCACACAAGGCAACGTAACATATACAGAGAGCAGTGTTTGTTTCCACTTACAGACGGCAGCTTGAGCCACAGCAGGCTCAAGTTTTAAGTCAGGCTTATCTCTTAACAGGGACAAGGTACCTGTAGACGTGTTCCTCTTCACTGGCACGTGGAGAAGGAGAGCTGAGCCCGTCTCTAGGAATGGAGGCACTGGAGCTTTTGGCACTAGAGCTGTATATAGGAGACTGGGACTGAGGCTGTGGAAATGAGATTTGCATTGGAAACAGAAAATACAAAGCAAATATGTACACTACTGCATTGCAATCCCACACATGGATAGGGCAGAACAAAGGCCAGCAGAAAAAAAAAAATCTGCTATATAGCCAAGCCACCCTCTATCAGATGAACTACACCAGGAACAACTGTTCTCCACTTGCTTCAGATTTGCCTATGAGTCGCAGATCTGTGCTGGAAACCCCCAGTCTGCTTTCCACAAGCTACGAAATAGATGACTAACACTAATGTCATCACACTACCATTTTGTCAGAACAACGACGATGGGTTTCAAATTATTTTTTGCCATTTTCTCCAATCAGTTAGTTCTATTAAAAACCCACACCTCCCCCCATTTCCCCACTCTGTTTGTAGTCAAACTCATCCTCACTTCTTGCTATTCCCTTCTCTCATCTACTTCCTTGAGAGATACTGCACCAACAAAAACAGCATGCACCCTCCCCAATCTGCACACATTCACTTACTTGCTGGTGGACGTATCTGGATACGTTGGGTTGCCACTGGTCTAAGGGGTCAATCACAGTGCCATTCAGGGCTTCATTGGAAGGTGGTGGGGGCACTGGAGGTGGCACAGCAATCTCCTGGTATGTGTGGTTTCCAGTTGGATAGGAGTAAGGCGTCTCCTCTGTTAGAAACACCGGTCGTTTGGAGATATGTGAGGTGGTGGATTCCAGGTCTGCCAGTAAGGCGTCTGCAGGAAAGAAAAAAGAAAAAAAAAAAAAAAAAAAAGAGGTAAAATCCTGGACTACTGCTTTTTCATCTCATTCAGGATATCTGTGTCAGAAGGTCTTTGGGAAGACTTTTCATTTATGGTGATCTACTAAATACCCTGAAAATCATTACTGCAGCCCAGGGCTGAATGGGTTAATCAAACTTCTGATACAAAGAAAACACCAAGAGGTAACAAAGCAGTCAGAAAAACTGTGTCAGTCTCAGATTTTTGACTTAACTAGAAAACTTCTCAACAACAGAGACCCGTAGCCTCACTGCACCCTGCAGAAGAGCAACCCAGGAGATCCGACTCAGAACAGGATATTGACAAAGACTAATTACAGGCCCCACATCATCACAGAGTCATTTACTGTGGCCGCAGGCACTGCTTTCTGCAGGAAACAAGATCTCGGGAGGGGTTTTCTCCAGAGTCTAAGGTAGTGGAAGAAGCATGAAACTTTCAAATTAGTCCATTGGTGCAGCAGGAGTATGTGTTTCTGTTTTGTTAACAAAAAAATCCCCCCCCTCAGTGCACCACACAAACAGTTAACTAGTTTCCAGAGGCTGCCAGGTAAACGCCATTTCTTGTACTGGAAACAATTCTCAACTTGCTGGGTGGAGACTGCTCACAAATTCCTGAAGAGAAGAAAAACTTCCCCCAGCTAGAAACACCATCACTCATGCCAGGCTGAGGAACCCACGTCACACAGTTAGCACCTCTCAGATATCTTAAAGCAGGAAAAATGCTCTCCCTTAGAGACGGGGCATGAAAAGGCTTTCCCACCGTTCTCCCTGCAAACTATCCTCTATCCATTCTCAACCCTACACTCCTCTGCAGTGACTCACAGGCAAATCCCAACTTGTTGGACCTCCTGTCCTGTGAACCCACCCTGCGGAGCCCACTGCAGTCCCTAGTGAGGGAAACTCCAGCAGGCGACTGCAGGTCTGCACTGTACTCACTTTCTAAAGAAAGCCTCGCTGGCCGGGTGCCCAGCTTTCCACTGGGGCAGCAAGCTCTAGTGCACATCTCTTTAAAGCTATTAGAGAGGAACTGGTTCGCTAGGGACATCAGCACTCTCCATTACAAGAGCATCAGGACATACCTGGCAGGTCCCTTTGGAGATGTGGAATTCAGCCAGACAACAGTAACACAACTTCAGCAGAATTAGAGAGGAGGCTCTCAGAAAGCCCCTGGATCTCCCTCCCCTCTGTGCAGACCCAACTGTCTTCAGGCAGTCTCAGCAGGATTTGCCTTTCTCCTCCTGCACACAGCAGGTACTTGATCCTCAGGTTTGGGGTGTGGGGGCTCAGCCTGAGCATAGCCCTCCTGCAGTATCCTCCACCAGGGTCACAAGGAGCTGAAGTTATCAGGTGGCACCAGAATAGGAACTGAGCAACTGCTCGCCCTAATGGCTGCCTACCGGCTCTAAGAGGGCAGGCACCTGCCAGCTCAAAGCCACTTCCTGAGCAGAGCAGACCACATCAGCCAATGCACTTAGCAACCCTTCAAGAAAATATATTAAAGGGTCAAATGGAGGACAGTATTAGTGCATTACAAGACGAAAAAGGTGCTGCTTTTATATTCACGCTCTTCCACGAACCGCATCACAAAAGGAAAAAAAAAAAAGCAGTCCTGCCCTCAGAGAACAGAATACAGCCGTTAGCGTATTAAATACTGCATTAAATTAACTCTATACACCTTTCATTTAGTCAAAAAGATGCTCCAAATCATTTAAGCCACAGGCATCTTCCTAGAGGGGCCAAAATACCCCAGAAGCAGATTCTCTGAAGGGATACAAGCTTTCTGCAGCTGGGGAAAAATGAACTTAATCTTCTTTCTAAGCAAAAGAACAGCTGGTGGATTCCAGAGCGAAAGGCACATACCTCAAGGGAACTGCTGAAGATCTACAACTCCTCCAACCAGGCAAGTCCTATGACTGGAGGTTTCGTGCACACAACCTCCGAGAGAAGTGCTATCCGAGAAGGTGTGGTTTTTGCTTCTCCCCACCAATGACAAAGGCAAATCAAACTTCACCAGGAAGTGAAAATCCCACGAGGGTGTTGGGCTCCTCCAGCCCTGCAGAGGTGACCCAAACCGTTTTTCCACCCTCCGCCCCCAGCCCTCACTGCAGGACAGGCAGCTGTAACCATCTCGCCACAAAATTCGCCTCCTCGGCTCAGCACTCTGCTGAATGAACCATCGGACAGAAACCCACTGCTTTTTACTAACGGCACAGAAGTGAGTTCGGGTAGATTTACTGGTTTACAAGTCTGCAGAAGAAGAGCGGTCTGGAAATACCACGAGCACTCTGCCCCCAGGTTGTGAAGGAGTTAAGGAGAAGACATTACAGTTTAATGATTAACTTCCCCCATACCCTCCCCCTTCCTGACTTGAGCAAACAAGGCAGAGCAGAGGAACGGGAAGCGGAGGGAGGAGAAAAGGCTGGAGAGGAATCACTCGGTTGCTCAAACTGCACTTCAACTTTACAACTGATACCGAAGCAGTTGCACAAAGGCAGCACCCTACCCGGTGGGACAGGAAAGGGAGCGAGCCAGGAGCAGGACAGGCGCCCACACACTGTTGTACGGGGGCAAAGGACCCCTCCTTGTGCTTGCTCACCCCCATGTTCTGCAAACCCAGGGTGCCCCTTTCCTTACGTCCCAGTCGCTCCCTCCAAGCTCACAGCCACGACAGAGGGAAGGTCTTCCCCATTTACGTCCATCCCCGTCGCTGCTTCCAGCCGCACAAACTGTTCTCCAATCCAATCCCATCAGCAACCACAGTTCCTTGAAGTTTTGCTGGACCCGTTCAAAGTGTCCGACAAGGGCTGCAGAACTGCCCCGAGGAGGGCAGGGCGAGAGCAGTGGTGGCACAGTGCCCACTCAAGTCCACCCCACCTTGCAGGGCTTCACCCTGCCAGAGGGACATGGCTCTGCAACCCGCGGGCACAGGCTGCAAATCATTCCCCCTTGAAGGTCAACCTAAAGAGTTTTGCAGTCCAGAGACCAACTCGAGGCAATTATTCAAAACCCAACCAAGGGGATTAACATTTTGTTTTCCATGCAACACCTCATCCCAAGAGGTCCCAAAGCACTGTGCGCCGGTTTAGCATTTGCGCAACTTTTTAACACTACCAGATGACAACGTGAGATAAGAGATAGGGTGAAAAGAACGAAGATGTATTAATAGAAAAAAGATGCATCACTCTATCTTTCTTTCACAGAAGGACCAGACAGCTGTAACCCGATGAACTGCAACAAAGATGCTGCGCCTTGTCAGCGCTACACATCGCACTACAGGATTGAGTTCACTGCGGTGACTGCTCCTTAAATAGACTATTAAATACTTAAATAGAAATATTAAAGGTTTGATCGATTTATTGGGTAATGAAGTGTTCCTTCCCAAGGCAACTCCTGAGGGACAGTGCTGCAGGAGGTGTAAATCAGCCAGTTAGTCCCTCCCAACCCGTAGGAAGCAGTTGACTGGATCATCCTAACGCTGACGCAGACCAGTTCACACAACCACCAGCCCTCGGAGGGCACCACTACATCCTTACATGGACAGAAAGATGAAACCCGACAGCAATGGCTAACTTGGCAGTAACTTCAACTCACTTGTTCATCCTTGCAGAGCAGGGAACCTGTCCCTATTTTAGGCACACAGAAACTTTCTGCCGGTGCCACGTGTGCTGCATCTCCCCATGGAGACGTTCATCTTCACACCAGCACACGCTGCAGCATCTTGGGCACTATCGCCCCATACTCTGGGAACAACCACACACACTGACCTCACCAGTTTTACCACTGCTCCAAATACTCTCGAAAATACTACAGACACAGCTCTAGGAGGCAGAATCTCCCCAGGTTAAGAGACCAGAGATTCATTTATCTCTAGAGGATAGATTTAACCATTTTGTAGCAATAAAATAACACAGACAGGGTTATACTAGATCTTCAAGCCATTGCTCCTCCACAGGATCACCCCTCCTTCCACTCTCACCTCTACAAGAAGCTACTAACACAACCCACAGACAAAATGTCAACTCACAGACACGTGGACGGAGTGGAACAACACGGTCCAGTTTTCAAAGACTCAGTAGGGCTCAGCCTACCCACAGGCACGAGCTGTGCATACAGAAATTTGTATTTTCTACTCTATTAACAGCGCGCTGCTCAGTGGGGTGTGGAAGACTGAGGGATACTTGCTAAGATACCACCAACCCAGACGCTGCTGCTTGTCATC
This sequence comes from Astur gentilis, assembly GCF_929443795.1. Lineage (NCBI taxonomy): Eukaryota > Metazoa > Chordata > Aves > Accipitriformes > Accipitridae > Astur > Astur gentilis. The sequence goes on from NC_064886.1 coordinate 4,428,101, forward strand.
ACTATGCTGGTGCAGTCACACAGCTGATAAAACCCTAACTCACTGTCTGCTGTAGCACAGTGCATCCCAACGTGTGCATGGCTGGGTACTCCACAGGCTCTGGTAACTTGGCCAAGCACCTGGTAAAGCTGCATGCAAACATGAGACAGAAGCACAGGACAGAGTCCTTCTCCCTCCACTGGGCAACGCAAAAATTACATGCTCAATTGAAACCACATTCAGGACTGAGGGCTACTCAAACCACATCCTCCTCAGTATGGGAGGACATTTGTGTTCCCATTCAAGTGGTTTTTCTACACAGATTTTCCTGTGGAGGAGGGACAGTTAAAGAATCATATCATGTTTGATACCTTTACTGCTATAAAGCACTCCAAGACATCTGGAGGTCCAGGTGCATTAGTTTGTCCCTCTCTCCCTTCCCTTCCTTTTGCCAAAAATCATTATTAACTATGAGGTCCTTGGGATCCTGGTCTTCAAATCCCACACACAGCTCTGCATATATATGAGGGGGCCTTAATACCAACTGCATTGCTTCAAGGTACTTCCTAGCATCTGCCAAAGCTCTGCTAGTCATTTAGGCAGCTTGGGACAAGAACTCTCAAGCTGACGTCCAATGCATTGAACCGCTCAGAAAAAAATCCCTTTTACCAAGAAAATCAGCAAGATGAAAGAGCAGGACAATACCTTAGGTTAAGTCCCATTTACCAGTTCAAGCTGTGCTGAAAAGAATAATCATCTCCCAAGTTACGTACTGCACATTCCTGCGCTATCTCCCTGGCCCACACCTCCGTCAGGCCAAGGAACAGCTCACACATTCCAGGGGCTCCAACACGGGCTCCTTCACCATCGCTGCGTGTCAGCACTCGCTGTCCTGCAAATGCAGTATCCTCCAGCAGAAACGGCCTCATGTGCAGCTGCAGGGGCACATTCTTCAGCTTCCCACATCCCAAGTTTGTCTGATAAAGAGCAGTAACACCAGCCTAGGGATCACAACACAGTTCCGGGGTACAGAACAGGAATGGATAACACGGAGGCCCCTTTGTACTGATGCACACAACACACACACCCCCCCACAGGTATAAATCTGAGCCACACTCAGCCCTCTTAAATAAAGTTAAGTTATTAAAAAGAAATAAAGAAGATATTTACATGTATCTTCCCATGCATATCAAAACATACTTGGTTCACTCCCCTCTTCCTGTGCCTTCTGTGCATTTCAGAAATGCTCCTGGATTAAGGTGGCACAGTGAAGCAGAACACATCAGGAACTAGTTCTGGAAAAAACTATGTGACAAGGCATCGAAAAATCTGCATTTGCCAACTGGCATCAAGCAGCTTTTTAATGCTAATTTTTCCTCAAGCAGGAAATAGTTTTCCACTATTCATAAGCAATCTAGGATTTTATTTATTTATTTTAAAGTGAGGCAATTTAGAGAAATCTAAATTTGCTTTCCTCTTCTAAGGAGAAGCCTTCTACTACTGAGTGTCCAGCATAACACCAGTCTGTGTGAGGGCTAGAGAGATACAGCATACCCAGTCAGCTGAAAGATGACAGCATTAGTGCCAGAAGAGAGAAAACTACCTCAGATTTCCATATGCAGTTCATCTCTCTCAACAACTGAGGATGAGCTATTAAGCCATGCTGACACAGCAAATCAGAGCATTATCAATATAGTAAGTAGATCAAAAGGATGGTAGTCAAATTTTCTTCTACATCTCTCCTACTGCTGGGGAGGAAATGGAAGCATAACTGAGGCAAGATACTTCAAATGCCTCAGATATCAGCCTTTCATTTTCAACAGCTGAAAGCCACATCTGTGCATCCATCAAACTGCACGGTGCCTGTAGCTCTGCTTCTTGCATGGGACATCTGGAAAGTGAGTGACATTGGAGACAGGATTCTTCATCCAACCACCACACAGAGCAAACATCTTTGGCGTTCTGCCACTGAGTCCCGTCTCCCCCAGCATCTCTACTGCCACATGTCCCTGACAGCCCAGACACAGCACACTGGGTAATCAGGATGAGATGTCTGAGCACAAACTACAGTATTTCCTCTAATGCAGCTACAGAGAACAGGTGTCTGCACCTCCCCTGTTCTTCCCCATGTCCCTGTTTACCCAAATTACTAGAACTGCTACAGGTTTTCCTGGCTTAGGCAGCAGAAGATTCCCAGAGGATTGGCAAATAGAAATAAAAAGCAAGATAGCCATAAGGGCAGTTCTAAATGAGGACACAGACTTTACATGGTAATCATGTCTCACTCGGTGGAAGACAAGTTGCAGACCCCTCATTTGCAGAATGATACACCATTCTCCAGCCCTTTTTTCTTAATACCTGTAAGATGCTGAATTCAAATCCTTGGGGTTTGCGGTCCCCTAAAAGAACAAGGGGAAATGCATCTCCAGAACTGAACCCTGAGCTCACAGACTCATCCGAGCAGCCTCTTTGCAAAATCCCTGAATCCAAACTTTAAAAATCTCATTAGGTTCAAGTAAGTCTTCTCTCTCTCCCACCTCCAGGAGTAAACGCAACTTCAGCTCACATATAGGGAGACAGCTTGGGGCTGTAACCCAATCCCTGGCAAGACAGTTTTACATTGTGAGTAACTGCAGAGGAATGGGGAGCTTGGGTATATTTATCCTATTAAATAACCTTTCAAAAGAAACATTTGCAATGCTCTAGAAGAGCTGCATCAAAAAGACTTGTTGGAGCCTTGCTATAGGGCTTCTCACTGCCCTCGAGTTTGAGTCTGGAAGCCATGGGGAGCCCCAAAGAACTACACTGATGACAGGAATTCCCTTTTTTACAGTGGTTTTGACTTTTCTCAGCAAAATGGAAGAGCATTGTCACAAATAGGAAAACCATGAACAAACAGGTGAATGCAGGCATTGACTTCCAGGTAAAAGAAATGTAATAACAAGTTCTTAAGGCATTATATTATAATCAATGACTTTAAATGCAAGAAGATCTGAGACTACAAAAGCAATAAAACACAAAGACTGCATTCAAAATGAGACCTTAAAAATTCGAAGTGTAACTAGATGCTTTTAAAATCCTTAAGTTCTCTGGTTTGTATATATAGAAAGCATGTAAAATAGGTCAGCTTACTTTCTAAAACATTTTGAGAAGGAGACTTTTAAAAAGTTTTCCAAAATTTAATCAATATGTTGAGAAGGTGGTTAGAATACAGGACACATAACAGCTCTCAGCTCTCTTGTGAAGCTGGGACAAATTGTTATTTAAGATACAAAAAAATTAAAGGTACAAAAGTTAAGTCATAAGACCTAACAACTGCTGGAGTAGCAGTACAGAGCAGCCACTGCTATTTTTACTTCACATTGCCTAGACCTGCCTAAAGGAAGTTCAGATGACATGGTCAAAAAAATCACTCAGCTATTTCTTTAATGTATTCCAGTGACTGATGTTTATTCAAAGCCTTGCGCTTTCTCATTATCAAGGTATTGGTGCAAGTCATGCCTTGTGTCACTGCTTAATAAAAAGAAGTGTCCAGACTAGTATCAATACATGGTATGGTGAAGTCTGATAGAAGACAATATCCATTAAACCCTTGAAGCTTCTCTGTTCTTTGAAACCAATACTGCCCCTTAGAATAAGCAAGACTTTGCATTTGTGACACTGATTTACAAAGTTGTGTAAAAGCTGAACAGCAAAGGCAACCATCTAGTAGTTGTTTTGCCTAGCTACACCAGGCTGCAGAGAAAAACTGAACAGGAATTCATCCCATGACAGACAGAACTGCTTTCAAAATCACATGATGGCAGCCACCATGAATCTTATCTGCCAAACATCGAATACAGACAGCCAAACCAGTTAGCTTTCCCCAGTACAGCAGCCCATGCACCCAGCTCTCACCGCTATCAGCAAATGTCTAAACAAAGACAAGACACTGCACTGTGAGATGTGGTCTCTACGATCAGCTGCAGCAATCATTGTGGCTTCCTGTCCCAACCACTGAGACCCAAGCTGGAGACTTTATTCCAGAGCTTGTGGCCAACTCACTGGTCACAACTAACATGCACTACTAACACCCCAAACATAAGGCTATGAAAGTGTGTGCAAATATAGCCTGTTTAAAGCAATTTCAGTAACTGTTTATCAGTAACTACTCACTGCACGTTTGGGGATGAAATGCAAACCCTTTGAGCGCTCTGGGCGTAGTTTTAGCACAGCCAACACCACCATACTCTGCCAGCGTAAGGGAAGGACCCAGCAAATCCCCCTTCCTCCAGCATGCAAACCCACACTGTTCTTGGAACTCACCCTGCTGATCACCAGATGCTTTCTGAACTAATTCAACTTACTAATCCAGTAAAGTTTGCTGGGTTCTTGGCTTGGTTTTTTTAGATAAATTCATTACATTTCTTGGAAGCATAGCTCCAGCCACTCTATGAACTAAGCAGCTTTTAGAAAATGTTTTAGAGACCAAGGCCAGAATTTAGCCCTTGTCTAACTAAGTGAATAAGACTTCTGCTTTAAATAGCAAATACTGTATTTCACCTCCCAAACTCAGACCAGGACACAAACTGTAAAATCCAGCCCCATCCTGGCATTAGTTGAAAGTAATCACCCATCCTCCTGTCTGATTCCCATAACGAATCTGCATCTCCGATGCAGACCAGGAAAACTGCAGCCTGAAAAGGGAGTAATGAGCAGATAGCACAAACTGAAATGCTCTTAAATTCTGAAGACATCCCTCACCACTACCAGCCACTTCTACCTGAGCCTACGCTGACATTTTATTTTGGCTCTGCAGCCCCAGAATTGTGATATGGCTCAATCAGCAGGGCTGCATACATTATGTACCTACTGCTGCTATTTCATTCGTGCCACTGAGCTTAAGAGTTAGTTAGCTTTTGACAGAGACTACTCTTGACCATAAAACTTTGAAGATGAGCCAACTTTGTATTCTATAAACACCCAACAGAAGCTATCATGTGAGCTCAGACCTTCCACTAGATCCCTCTGAGGGGCAAGAGGGCTATTTGTACGTGTGCTGGAAAACCATAAAGGTCACTGCATCCTTCCTGGAACTGGCCACACCACTTCCTTTCAAATTAACACAAGCATTTCACTTAAACTCAGACCTGCCCTGTAACCTCAGCAATGGTGTATTTGTCAGCATGGTGAGGGTGCTAGAGCGCCAGCATCACAAGGGGTCAGCTAGTTCCCGTGTAACGCAGCAGCAAGGCTTTCAAGGGCACAGAGTGACTGTAGGAAACCAGCTGACCAGTTTGCAGCATGACACCAGCAGTCCATGGGAATCAGTCCCATTCCTTGAGTGAGAACCTCAGATCCACCTCTTGTCATCTTTGATGCAACAGGCTGGGAAATCCTTTGACTGCTGGCTCCATTCGCATCACTGAGTTGGCAGGAAGGTAAACTAATCTTAACCAGACCCAGAGGGCATGGGATCATCAACGCAGCATGCAAGCTGAGAGACGCTGCAACTGCCTCGAAGGTCTGAGTCAGCACAGTTTCCTGGATGGAACGACACAAATCCACAGCACTCCCTGGCCTACAGTCCAAGCTATGTGAAGGAACCACAAAAGATTTTCCTGTAGGACCAGAATTTTTCCACTTAGCTCTTGAACACTAAATTAAACCCCAGCTCAAACTGGCTGAGAGAAATGAACCACCACCTGCAAAAGAGAAATGCACAGGCCTTCTGCCTTTCTCCAACTTCCTTAGAAAAACTTTCAACCCCTTACCACTACCTCAGAACAGTTCATTAGATGGCTGAAATAACGGAATTCAAGTCTCACAAGGCACATAACTGCTTACATGGTCAGAGAGAAATATTCCTCAATATGTTATAGGTTCGTTGAGCATCGTCACACTGGAAGTGATTTGTGATTTAAGCACCATCTCCTTTCAGGAGGGATGTACCTAATGCTCCAGAAAAAAAACAGTAAGGTTACCAGACCAATATCCAAAGAAAATATAGTTTGAATATGGTATTTTTTGTTTTCAGCCAAAAAGCTGCTGAACCAAGTGTAGCCTTTTCAAGGTCTTCAAATTAACCTAAGCTGTCCGCTCCACTGCCGTGGCTATCACATTTGGAAGCTGTCAACAGAAACACCAGGAAGAACTCTTACTGGCACTGAAGATCGAAGGACAGCATAGAGCAAAGCAAGGCCATACAAATCCAGCTTAAGCTGGCTGTTGTGTTCTTAACGTATTGCCTCCAAGAAGAGTACTTGAACTTACTAGCAGCATTGTGACATCTCTGGTTTCAGAGCCTGCTCCCTCCCAAAGGTGTGTCCTTCCATTTATTTCTCATTTCCAGAAAGCACTGGGGAGGCAGGGAGGGAAGAGTTATTTCCTGTCATATACAGCATCCTCTTTTTTTTTTTTTTTTTTTTTATAGCATGGCTTTCTCCACACTTGAAGAGAAGAGACATCTTATATTTACTTCCCTCTGTTTATAATCCTGAGCAGCAAACAGCTCATGCCAGGACAAAACAAACAGCCTATGCTGAGACCTGCTGCCTTAAACTGAATTCATGGTCCAGCTTACTAAACAAATAAATGTTTTCAGCTTCACAGCTACCATAAGCTTCTGAGAATGCCAGATCCCCAGGTACACAAGCCATGAATGCCTCTGTATAGCAATTCACAGACAGATGAACCCACAGCTGTACGAAGCTAAAAGAGAAAATAACTCCCTGTGTGGTTCCTTTCTATCTAGATTCACTGTACTCTCAAACCAAGTCCTGAACAACAGGAAACAATTACCAAAGATGGATAAACTTAGTCAAAAAATTCTTCCACTGCTCGATGAACAATCTTCAGGAGGGTCAGGAAAAGTTTGTGAAGGGTTTGCAAGTCATAGCTCCAGCACGCCCTGTGACACAGCACATGCAAAAGCAGCAGGCTGAGCTAATCTCAACCCTTGTACAATGTTTAAGAGCACAAAAACAGGTTCTGGTTTACTGGACAGAGAAGTTGGAGATTGCACAAGAAAAGTTTGTGATATATGAAATGCTTCACACAGACTTAAACAGCCAACTCATGACCCTCCAGTGATTGAGACCACCATGATTTAAGTACTACTGTCCTCAGACAATTGTCCCACCCACAAGTTACAGTACTGATAACAGAAGTGGAAGTCATTTTCAGACACATTTTTCAGTCACAGCAGTCGACAGCTCCACACCCTAAACCTAAACCTCAGCCTCCATGTATTTATTCCATTTTATATCAATGTAACAGGTTGTGACCTGCAGCAACTATAGGCAGTAAAGTCTGTAGCCACCGCACCTGAATTCCAATGAGGATCACGAATCAGAATCCTCACCCTAACATTCACACCCCCTTGATAGCACAAAAAATCATCTAACTTTCAGAAATGGAGAATTGATATGCAGTCCTGAACAGCCAAACATAACACGGCAAGTTGACGTTATATCAGAATAGAAAGCAAGTCTCACTCTCAGGCCTGTACTAAAAATACTTAAGTTGGAATTTCTCAGTCTGAATCTGCAGCCTGCTATGAGCTCCACCTGCTACCAAGTCTTTTGTCAGAATCCTCTCCTTTTGGAAGCAAATAGACTGCTGCTCCTATGGGCAGTTATAGTTAGCCCTGTGAAAGACTATGAGGAACAACGATCCACACAAATTAGAGTCTTCATTTCGCTCCCTGTGTGTCAACTGCCAAATTGGAAACAGCTTTGGTCTCCAAGGAGGGTAAGTACAGCCTCTGACCGTCCTCTCCTAGAGTGGCTCTTCTTGTGCAAGATCTATTTCTGATCTCTGCCTGACAGCAAATAGATCTTCAGGCATTTCCAGGAAGTCCCAGACAAAGGAATTAGCAAATGGCCAATGTTGACCTAACTGTCTCTGGGAGGGAGGCAAGTTGGCTCAGGCAAAAGTAAGGGACATTATCTCTGTTCAAACACAGCAACACTCAAACTGAACAAGAGTCAAATGGCATTCTGGCTGAGTTTGGTGGAAGGAACAGACTGGAGTGAGTGTAAACGTTTTACACAAGCAACTAAGCAGTTAATACTGTCTCAGTACTGACCTGGGCTGGATTTCAGCCAATATCCTAGATGGAAAAAAAAAATTAAAAATAAAAACATTAGTCACCAATACACTAACCTTTTTAGTCCTCTGTCTATCCTTACATGCATGCAATAGTAAGTTAACCCTCCTCATGCACGTCAAAGAATTTTTATTTGCTGCTGGCTTCCCTCAGAAAGTTCACAGAAACTGGGATCAACATTCAAAAAAGTCCAACAAGATCTGCTCTCCTCTGCCAAAACAAAACAAAACAAAAATATTCATGAAAACCAAACAAGCAGCCACTGAACTGACCCCTCTGGGACAATTTCCCAGGGCCAAGGCCTCTGATCAAAATACCAACTCCTTTGTATTCCTACAGGAAGAGGGGCTCAGCCAAGCCAGCTATCTGAAGAACCAGACCCTTCCTGCTACATCAGCACGCAGCTACTCCACAAGTGCTAGGTCAACACTCAGTGTGCGCTGCCATTTTACAAACATCTAACAAATCTAGTACAAAGGAAACCTCCATTAAACAGAGCAAAGAGTCCAAGGATGGGTATAGAAACAGCAGGAAACAAGACACTATAGATTTTAAACTACAGCTCCGGTAAAGAGAATAAACAGAAGCCCAGGGCTCGAGACAGTTCTAGTCCCTTGGCAGATCAGTCAGGCAAACATTCATGGAACTAGTGCCAGTGGGCAGTAAGAGCATCACAGTGCTGGGAAATTTATCATGCCCTACAATTTTGCTACAGCGGATGCCACTCCAAACCCATGCTGCTCTCTCCAAGCCAGGTACGTAAGGTTGATGCCATATAATTAGCATCTTGCCAAAAGTCAGTCTGTCCTCCTTGTGCAATGAAAGGAAAGACTCCTTCTACCTATTATTCTTCTTCCTTAGCAGCGTGTAGAGCTGCTGAGAAAGTCATCTGTCTGCTTCTAGACTAGCCTTCTTCCTCCAGCTCAGAAGTACGCTCTTTAAAGACCTGAACTGGGCAATCTGTTCTCATGCCTTTCTGGAAAAGGCAGGCAGAGAACAGTAACAACTATAAGGACAGTAGACCAGAGTGGAAAACACTGCCATCATTTGCATGCCAGACACTGCTCAGCCCTGAACTACAGGACTTGGAGAAAAACTGCCAAATGCAGAGGTGTGTGGCATCCAGCTACTACCAAGCAACCCTCTACATGCCCACTCAAATGAGGGTAAGACAAGGGCATTTTTTAGGCCCTGGGTGGACTGTATTTGGTTGAGATTTGCATAACTGTAGGCAGTTGGGTCTGACTTGAACTGAAAATTGTCATAAACAGCACTGAGGTTACAACACATGCTAATCCAGTACTGGATAACTCCTCTGAGCAGCCTTTAAGCAGTAGCTTAGTGCCATAAGCAGTGGCAAATCAGAACAGGGTAAACACACAGCGGTGGTTTCCAAATCTTTGGGCAACAGCAAGTCTCATTTACTTGTGCTCCAGAGACCTCAGGTGGAAATGACAAGTAAGTTTGACCACTTAAGAGGACACCTTACAACAGCTGTAGAGCACTTACTACATGGAGATGGTAATTTGGTAACTGCTGATTCTAACTCATCTAAGGAAGGGAAACATGTTACATCAGGGTTTACACAGGAACAGAGCACAGAAGTTTCTCTGGTCAGTGAGCACCCTGGAGTGAAGGATACAGTTTCACAAGATGTAGAAAGGCGAATTAACAGTTCACCACTGCCAAAAATGGAGAGGTTTTACTCCCTCTTCCAGACATGTGCTGCTGCCACTTACTTGTGTTGGCTCTAGCTCTTACAAGACCCCTCTGTGAACCAGTTCCACAGAATATACACCCAGCCAAAAAAATTGACTGTTTTCTTTGGGGTTAGAAAAGAGGGATGAGCACAGCAGTCAGCAAGAAGGAAGGGGTCTGTCCAAACAGCCAGATGAGGAAGCAGAAAAGGGGTAAGGATGAGTGAAAGTAAAGCCATCCCCCCTTTCAGCAGCAGCAAGCCATTATATTGGCTCAACTGCCAGCAGGACCACCACCTCAGATACCCCAGCATCTCACCTTTGCCACACAGATAACCATAGTCAATAATAAGATTGCTAAATATCTATCCATCTGTATATGTAAAAATCGTTTTGGACCCAGTCAGAGACAAAACGCTGTCAGAGCTTGCACATTCTAAGTTAATTATCTGCCTTTTAAAAAGTTACAGAAGCAGGAATGCATGTGGACCCTATAACCAATAAAGGGAAGGGTAAGTTTTGCATGGTTATGCAAGAATAGACATGAAATTTAAGGGAGGGGGGAAAAAAAGCATTTTTTAAACAGTGGAAATCCTATCCAAGCAGCATAAACAGATCTGAATATAAACCCATCCAGGCAAAGTGCCAGTTACAAAATTTGAGACACACATAAAGGTGATGAAATGAAGGGCAGAAATATTAGTATAAATTCTGAATTCATTAAAAGCATTAGAAGCACAAATTCTGCCCATGAGATATAGAATGCCTGGCTACCAGCAAAAGGAGGATTCCAGCGATAAAGAACAGGGACACTAAAGAGACACTGCAATCGTATCCATATTTAGTGCAGTCTTATTGAGGCATTCCTATCCTGAATGCAGACTTGAGAGTTTAGTTCTTGAAGAGAGTATTTTTCATTAACTCCAGGAACTTCCCATTCAGTAAGTAACAAGCATAGCTCCCAAGAGCATAAATGCAAAGAGCGTTCAACGAATGCAAATCTACCCTTAAGAACCAAGGTATTTCAAGTTTGAAAAGCCTGTGCCTATAAGGAGAAATAAAGTCCCAGCAAATCTCACCCAGATACTAAGGATGCCAGATAAAAGGTTAGTATATTGAGATACAAATAAAGACAAGTTAAAAAGACTTGCCGGCTTGACCTGCCAACCACCAAGGCAGGTTGCTTCCCTTTTTTTAGAAAAGGAACTTTTGTCAAATGTGGTATGTGGTTTAACTAGCTGGTTAAAAATTTAATTACTAAGAAAGTACTCTCAAAATGGTGGATTTTTCTTTTTAAGAAGTTTTCGTTTCTGCAAGTGTTCTCTGCAACAGAGTGGGAACAGACTTGGAAGCAACACCAAACTCTTTATAAGCCAGAAAGTGTAAGTCATCATCAGCAACTGACTTTACACAAAGTGCTGCCAAAAGCACAATGTAAACTCACAGAGCAGGGCAGGGGGAAATGACAACAAAATATTTAACATTTTTAAGTCATGTGGATCTTAGTACCACTTACAACTATAATAGGTATAAAGTTTTAGAATGAAGCTTTCAATCTGATGAGCATTCTACTAAAAAAGATAACCCAAGTAATTACAGATCATGGGCAAGCAACATAATTGAAAGACAACAGAGTACAAGGGGCCAAGAAGCACATGGTTAAAAATCTAATTAAAGCAGCTTCTTTTTACTTTAAAAGCAGCTTCTGGGAACGAGAGGAGGACAATGTGCCAGAAATTAATGTGGGAACTGGTCCCCCAGTCTACTTTGGGAGAAGATGTGGGTGGTAATTTGATGGAGATTGGCGATTGCTCTGCAGCTCTAGAGCTCTGCATTATTATTTTTTTAGCATTGGCAGAAGAATGCGGCTCAAGAGTTTCACAATGTCATGACAGAGGCCCACTGAAAGAAAGAAAATTGTTAAAGCCAGAAAGAAAACTAACAGTTTTAGAACTGGAATATATTGTTGCCAGTAGATGGAGAAGAGCTGGAGAATGTTTAAGGTTTTCTTATCTCTTCCTACTGTGAGAATGTAGATGACCTATCATTCTACCTATCATCTGGCATTGTGACAGAAGTATTAGTCACTAGTCTCCTGCTTGTTTTGTCACCAGCAAGAGAAATAGTGAGGATTTCTTTTTACCAAGAGCAGTATTAATAAAGCAATTAAACACATGACAGCTTTTTCATCTTGGTGCCCTGCACAGAAGTTGTTGTTTTGTTATTAGACGAAGAAAAATTTTATTCTGCCAACTGAAGGCTGTTTTACTCACAAGAGAACTCATGACCACAGAAAACTGCAATTAAAAAAAAAAATTAAATTACAAAGACCAAAGAGAAAGTAGATTTTTGAGAGGTAAAGATGAGTAAGAGAGACCAATCTCCAGTGCTGACCAAAAATGGAAATGTCAGCAATACTGAAATAGAAGCAGCATGAGAATAAAATTCCCTTTCATAGGTACATGAAAGGAATCCTTCTTCAAATCACTTTCTAAAAAAGGGGTTTCAGCATGATCTCTGATTGTTCCTCCACCAATCCAATGATAAAAGTCTTCTGAGATAGCTAGAGAGAATATTTTGCACTAGTCTACAGAAGTCAAGATTCCCAGCCCCCCACATTTCTGCTTTGCTGAAAATTAAGTTGACTTCTTTGTCTCAACACATCATATTCTTCCCTGCTATACACTGAAGTAGGGCACTGTGAAAAATTGATTCATTTTCCTATCAAGTACCTAGATGCATATATTTTTTATATGGACATGTACCTACTCACATCACTATCATCCCATTACTGTTGTGTACTTTAATCTGATCCACTTCAGAACCACACCAGCATTCACAACGCACAGAGAAACAGGGGAACCAGGCTCTTCCATTTACACATTGAATGTACAAAGACAACCTCCCACACACACACAGCAGTGCAACTGCCCCCTCGCTGAGAACAATATTCCACTCCTATCTCTGCGACAAATCCAAGCCTAACTGCTTAAAGCAGCTGGAAAATAGACTAACTCCAACTCCTTCCCCCCCCAAAAAATAGAAAATAAAAAAATAGCTGTTTCTGCCAAGCAAGCACTGAATACACTGCATTCCATTTCATTAAAACAATTACTCAGAAGCCAGCCAAGAATTACATAAAGCTTCCTCCCTGCACTACCCCCAACCCCTTGTCTTCAAGCCTCCTCCCCAGCAGCTTCCCAACCCTGCAAAGACAGGATCACACCAGAGCAATACCGCTCCAGAGAAAGTGGCACCAAACACCTCACATCACACCGGCTATTCCATCCAACGCAGAGTGTTTTTCAAATGTAAGCAATGCAATCAGAGGACTCTAGCAGATCCAGACAGCCTAGAACGTCTCCGAGTTTCACACCACCATAAGCCATATAGCATGGTGATCTGTTTCATGTAGTTTCCTCCCTCACATTTGATGGGAAAGTAGCATCCAACAAATTGAGCCCTTAACCAACTCTTACAGAAAAATGAATGATAATCTAACAGATTTTCTCTCTAACTTGCATGGCCAAGGCTTTTAAGCATGATCCCAAGGCAGAGAAGGTACTGGAGGCACCAGATTTAAGCAATTAAGAAGTACAGGAGCAGCACGCCAGAGTAGCTGTGCTTGTGAGGCACTGCCCAAGGGAACTGCTCAGGACAGTCAAGTAGCAAATCTAAGATTAAGCACCAGCAGGATAGATTCAAACGACAAACTTAGGGTTATAAGAACCTGACTGACAAATTCATCCCAAACTCCACAGAGCTACTCCACAGCTCCCAGCCTGACAGCACTGAGCTCCTCACATTTCACAGCAGAAATAAAAGACAGCTTCTTCTGGCCAGCACCGCTCACCCACCCACAACACTGAGTTGGCCACTGATAAGAGATTTCATGACGTGGATGAAATGGCATTTCGTTCCCTCCCCCAGTGCTCCAGCTCTCTGCAGGGATCCTGTCTAACTGCTGGAGCTGCTCGCAGCCAGGCAGAATAGTTCCAGCTGTGTATCACACTGCCTAACCAGACCAACACAGCCCAAGAAGTGTCTCCCACATAAAACCATAATGAACGAGAGGGAGAGCTTCAAACCAGAAGTACTACTACCAGGCATCTTAATCTTGTGGACCACCTCTGCCCAAAAGGGGTAATTTGCTAGCAGCAACAAAAAATCTCTAGTCCCAAGACAGGTGCTGGTGCTGAGGAATGGGGAGCAGCAGACCCAACTAATGGTCAAACAAGTTGAGAAGCGGAGAAGACCAGCCAGGCCATCATCTCATTCCAACTCGTGGGGCACCAGCAACCTCAACTGCCTTGCAGTTAGCCTTAGGCTCTTTTGTCTGAACCAGCTGAAATAAGTGGCTTCAACCCCAAAGAAACCTTTTCAGAGAGAAGCCCTGAACTTGTTTAGAACCATGAAAGAGGGTAGAACAAGGGAGCATTAAGCCCCTAATCCATGGCAAATCATTTACAGCCCTCCTGCCCATAACCTTTTCTACTTCTGGCTTTATTTGCCCCCTCCTGCTCTTAGAAAAACCCAGCCTACTCACAGTCCCCGAACCACCACCACAGGTTCCCTATAGCATGAAGTGAAATTCTCTGCTCACCTTGCTTTTCAAGGATAGAAATAAAGCAAGATCCTATCAGGCATCTAGACAGACACAAGATTAATTCTGTCTGCCAGCTCAATTTTGTGACAAAAACATGGGATTGGTTTATTCCTGGAGACCCCATACAGTTTGATTTATAGCTCAGCCATTTAAAGCACAATTCCCCATGCAAAGTGTCATTCAGAAAGTTTATTCCCTGGAGCGCCATTTACTTTTTTTGATGTTCCTTCACATCATTTGCAAGATGTTAGAGGTTTAAACATGTGCAATAAACAGTAAAAAAACAAGAAATCAAGCTACACTCCACTGCATGCTGCCACCCAGATGTACTCAGTAGCTCACCCAGCAAAGCCATCTACACCAAACTTGCGTATGACAATAAGAACACTGTGAGAAGTGGCATGACAAACTGCATTTGAAGACTTCAGGCTACCTCATCATCATTTAAATAACTTGAACTAAACTCCTTTGCAGTGTAGAGACAGTCCAGCACAGGGGAAAAGGAGCCAAGCAATAACAATGCAGGCTACCTCCCCCTGTGGCCTGCCATAAGTTCTCTTGGATCCTCAGCTCATAGTTGTCTCAAACTGCTTAGATAAATTTCCCATGTAAATTCAGAATAATTACTGTCTGCTACAAGAAAAAGCTACACTTATATGAGCAGAAAAAGAGCTTACCAGACTCCTAAAGAGCACAAATAGATAATCTCCGGGAGTCAAGTTCCAGTAACCGAAACACCAACACCAGACTTGTTCCACAGCACGCCAGTTGCCATTTCTACTTCATTTGCTTTATTGGGATTTAAAAACATACATACACAGAAGAGAAAGCATGGATTTTAACACTAGTCAATCAAGGAAGACTGTCCCCAGCCAGCTAGTTTCTGAGGCTCTGGGGCCATTTGCGATGAGATTAAGCACAAATGGGAAAAACGGCTAAGAGTGATATGAGAAAGTCATCACCCACCTCCTATTTCCATAGTGTATCTTTAGCACACAACATTCTTTGAATGACTTCACGACGCTCTGTGGTAAAGGGAAAGACTAGAGTAGAACTACTGTGGGGAACTTGGAAGGGAAAGGAAATCTTTTCTCCCTACTCACAGCCTATCACAACAGAGGATGAAGAAAGGATGACCAATCAGAAAGGCGGAGAGGGAATATTAAACAGGGCTGAGAAGGGAATAAAAACTTACAAATCTAATTCAAACTTGCCACTGCAAGCTTTTCCAGCAATGGTGACCACAAAAGCTTGAAAGAGTTACTATTCTGATATATTCAGCTGGAAGCTATTTCAGAAACACAGAGATCTCAACAAACATTAACCATACTTTGCAGGTAAGGAGCTATTATCCCTATTTCACAGACAGAGAAACAATATGCCTAAAGTCAGGGCAAGTTTTTGAGGCTGTGGATAAATGGTTACCTTATGCTAGATTAAACATAAGCTACAACTAAAAGAGGTAGGCTCACCTACTTCCCAGTCCACTGTCCATGTAAAAAAAAGACTTTCAGAACAATCAGCTTGCTGATCCAGCTAACTGCCCAACAGTTATTGTGGACACAAGGAAGGGAGATGGGGACAGGAAACACAACACGCCTTACAGCAGCAGTTAAATCAGGCTAAACCAATTTGAGATCGCAACTTCCACTTTCTCTCCAATCCATTTAACTTCAACCCAAAATGGAAAGGAATGGTGCCACTCCTTGCTTCTACACTGCACTGGATCTAGCTACCTTGCCACAGGGCAAGACAGTTCAGCTTATTGATTCAATGGCAAATCATTTGTTCAATTTGGGGGAAAAGGGCTGGTTTTCCAAAAGACCAGAAATTTGAACCAGTTCACTCTGGAGCCTGATACTCGCTAAGTAAGCAGCAAGCACACAAGGCATGGGGAAGCTGGAATCACCATTTTTGGCTGCTATCTGAATCTGGATGAGATGTGAAGTGAGATTTTACAAACACTGAAACAAGAACAGGACCCAAAGGTCTCCACAGTTCCCTACCTAGCATTTTAAAATATAATAGCAGTCATGACAACCTGCACTTCCAGGGCTTGTTATTAAACCTAAGTTAGTTCGGACAGGCTAAACTGACCAAGAAACTCATTCCCTAAACCCCATCTTCTTATCATAGCCTGGGGAAGCTTCCCACAGACAATGTCTTGCTTTCAGGCAGCTGGAGTAGAAAAGCATCTTCATTAACAGCTTCCGCATCAGACAAAAAGAGACACAGAAGATCAGTACACACAGGGAGGGAGGCGTACCCTGAGATGCAGAGCAGGAAACTGGGACCAGAGATCCTATTCACTAGCACTGATTTTCCACTAGCACAACACAAGTGAATTCAGAATGTGTTCCGGCTATCTCCAAAGCTGCAGCAGATCCTGGATATCACAACTAACACATTAGTCCGATTCAAACAGATTTGTTTTGTGGCCACGGACAGGATTTCCCCCCCCCCCCCCCCCCGCTCTAGTCGCACAGATTTAATTTAAGGAATTTATATATGTCTGTCTTAGCACTAGATCAGAAAACCAACTCTGATCTAACTAGAAGTGCATTATTATTGCTTGCTCTGCTGCCAGACTTTAGAATTTTATCCGTCATTTCTTCAGTTTCACAACTTGTTGCATATAATACAGTTCAAGGGCAAAGAAGGTGAGGAAAAAAGGGTCCAGAGAAATTGAACTATCATGATTCCCTGGGAAAGAAAGAACAAGTAGAGACACAGAGTTAAAGATGTACGAGAAGTTATCCATTTCTTTCTCTGTGGTAGAGATGGTGTCAGAGGATCAATTTTAACCAGGAGGGCAGCTGAATACTTGGGATAAGTTGACCTCTCCCAGCGAGGGACAAAGGAGCTAAAGACAGCACAGAGTCCAGCCTTTCCATGGAAATAGAGCAACAAGAAAAGAAGCCTCTCTCTACATCACACACTGCTTGAGGCAGAGGACTCCCTGTCTGAGCTGCTCAGGACAATGAAGTCCCTGTTTTATGAGCGGTCACAACAGCTAAGAAGCTAAAACAAGTCAGAACCCCATTGTGCAGAGTATTAGTTCTGTTTACAGTCTTCTCGCCCAGCAGCAGGAATGACTCAGAAACCTGAGCCAGTAGAAAGCCAAGGGACCAAATTACTTTACCAGCGTTTTCCCCAATACCATTTCCTGGGCGTAGCTGACCACGAGCAATTTCACACTAAACTTTCAGTCAAGTAAGACCAAGACCCATTGCATATGACTTCCAAATTGAAGGAACTGACTCAGAAACAGGCAAGCATCCCCCTCAGAAGAGAGACGGACAGCATAGCCCTGCAGAACACAGCAATCTTCCAAATGTTAGGGCAGATGACAGATGGAAACACATGCAATCCCCTCCACACTCCCATGAAAAATCAATGGCAAGATTGCTCCCTTTAAAGTCAATCTTGAGAGGATTAAGCCCTGAAAAGAGGGTGGGTTAGAGTTCCTAAATCAGAGGGAAACAACTTTTAAAGTAAAATCCCTTGTGCCACTGAACCTTTGCACCCAGAATTTTGAAGCCACATTGCTAGACAAACCTGCAAAAAGAAAAATCCTTGTAGAAGTGAGCAAGCACACCTAAAATAAGAAGCTTATAGTCTAGTTTACATGCACAGCCAAAATACTACCATAAATACGTTCTTATTAAACAGAAATAACTTCTTTGTAAAACATCTTTTACAAGCTCTAGTGAATGCTGTTTTGTTTTTGATTGCAAAACCCAGATTAAAAAAATCTGAAGCCTTTTAACAAAACACAAAAAAAAACAACCACCAAGCAGTAGAGAAGCAAGAATTCCAAAGCCATCAAAAGAAAGCTTCTAAAAGCAACACCATTTCTGTTTGGAGCTACCAAAGCTCCAAAAAAAAAAAAAAAAAAAAAGTATCATAGTAGTGTTTGCAAACAACCCCTTTCAGAAAAAGTCTGCAAAAAACATTCAAAGTCAAAAATCAAACAGTATCTGACTAAAGCAAATGTAAAGTTTCCTTTCTCCTACTCCTCTCACCATAAAATACATGACACACTACATAAATTAGGTTTCTTCCTCTGCAACCAGCAGATCCTAATGGATCTGTTCACACATACTACTTAGACAAGGTAGCACCACAGAACCAAGAATAATCAACATCTAATTCAATATCTCAAACAGCCTGAAGCAAATATGTGCAGTTGGTCACTTGTGTGCTGGAAGCACAGCATGTAACAACATGCTGTGCTTTGGTAATCCCCTGAAAGGGGTGATAGCCCTGAGTTAGGATTGTCACTCTTTAGGACAAAGTTTTACTCTTTGTGCCAATTTACAACACTGCAGAACGGCAAACTCATTCACCAAGCTTCCTGTCAAACTCCAAGCACATCCGCAAAATACGCTTCCTTAGAAAGATTCAAGGAAGACAATCTGGACAAGTCTGGTCAGCTGCTTGAATTGACCGTCTCCTCCCCCCCTTCCTATAACGTGCTATTCTAGTTTATACCCGGACCCAGCACTGAGTGTCCTGTGCACCCCCAGCGCAATGGGGTGCACCAGTTCCGCCTGCAGAGCTCTGAAACAGTTTCCTGTGTGAACTGTGCACCGTAACACCACTTCTTCAACACTGAGGGGAAAACAAAAGGAACAAAGTTTTTCTCAACTCCCAATGAATCCTCAAAGCAATACAAATCCATTCTCACAGATGTTTCATAACCTCTCCAGCCCAAGCAGCATGAAATTGAGATACTTCTGGACCTCCATTTCACAGTGCACAAGCACACACTGATCAACTCCGTCAGCTCCAGAAGAGGGAGGAGATTTTTGATAAATTCAGGGAGTTAAGAACAGCCACACCAACGGGCTCTGTGAGGTGTCTAGCAAGGCCCATCAGTCACTAGTCATTTCTGCACAACATAGATTCAGAAGCATGGTGTGGAAATATCTAAGTTGACATCAACCCTGAACCTGCAAGGCGTATTAGCTCAAGCTCAATGCTAAACTACTTTTGGGCCAGCACTGGCCCTGGAAACAGTGCAGCTATGTCCACATGGCATTGTGCCTGAACCAACAAGTCCTGCCGGACCAGCTTGACTCTGGACACAGCCAGTGCAGACATCTGTATCCATGGCACAGTTAATCCGCAACTCAGATAATCCACCCATAGATAATGAGGAAAGAAAAACAAACAACTCTCACTTCAATTCAAAAGTTTGACTTATTTCAGGAGAGTTGTATCAGCACGGCATTGTTCCCTTATATATGCACCCCAAGGTGAATGGCTTTAGAAAACGAAGTGAGCAATTTGGGGGCTAACAATGACTTCCAGAGGGAAAATAGCTGCCGTGCCTTTCCACGGTGAATTCTGTACAGCAAAGAAAAGCTTAGAGAGAGAAAAGGTCCCACTTTTTTTGTTCAACTGCTTACTATTAGATAATCACATCTTGTCCAGTCTGAAAGACTGCACAAAAATTGAGAAAGACATGGTGTAATTAAGACGTGATGAATCAAATTGCTGAGACAAAAACTTCTGTTTTAAAGATCAGATTACAACTTTAATTTTTGGTTGTGCCAATACATTTAACACCTCAGAAGAGCAGAACAGACACAAGTTTGGACCTTTTTCAGACTTTCTTTGCAGTTCACCTCCAACGCTCCTACAGAGGAAAGGAAAAATGTGTTGAAACTGCAGTAGCCTATTCGGACAACCGGAAAAGAATGCAACATCGCAGTGGGCACAGTACAGCTCCTATGGTTCGTTAAAGAGCACGTTGATGAGACACTAAACCGGCCCTACACAATGCTATCTGTATGCTCACCTTGAAGGGCCACTCATCAAGTAAATACACAGACTGGGTGAATCCTGTTCTGACTAGCGATGCATTCCTGAACAGCTAGAAACTTGCACCAAATCTCCAAGAGATAACCAGGCTGAGGGACATAAGAAACAGTAAACAGAACAGTCTGCAGTTAAAGAAACAGTAACTGTGAGAAGAAACTGCAGTAGAAATTAATTCTGATTGCACCACCAGCTACTTCACCCGGGCAGAGGGTAAGGTTTCACTCCCTAAGAATGAATCCTTCATGGTGCCCCTTTCACCAGGAAGCCATTCAGCTGATGGACTCCTCGCCCTGTAAGTTTTATCATTAGCCCAAATGAGAGTATGTTTTCTGAAGGCGTGACCACCAGCTTTATGCCAGGACTGTAATGTGAGCTTCCAGGTCCAGTAATAAAACTGCATTTTTTTCCTGGAGCATATCTTAAGAGAAGGTCTGGTTTCTATTAAAGGTAGGATGGAAGTAACGGATTGCGGCCCCTCCCCAGTGTCTGATTTAATCGGTTTCATAAGCGGAACTAAGTCACCCTAATGTCTCCCAGTGCACAAGGGATTTTGGCAGATCCACCCCCTTTCCGGCTTGGTACCAAAGGAACTCAAACTCTCTAGATCTTTCCAGTGAGACCTGACATTTCCCCGCTACACAGTTTCGGAAGGTTTTGACACACCTGGGAGAAACCCAGGGAGGAGAAGGAAGAGCTCCGAGCCCGGCGGCACGCTGGGCTGGGGCTGTGCTCGCCTGGCCCCCGAGGGCTCCCCAGCGATCGCTCTACACCCGTGCAAAGTTACACATCTCGCCCAAGAACAGGCTCGAGAGGCAGCGGCAGGGGAGGAGGTGTCTGCCGAAACCCGACCACGCTCAACGCCTCTCCCGGGGTACGGCACCGAAGGACGCCTTTCCCAACCGGGACAGACCCGGGACAAACACCGGCGGCCCGCACCGCGGCCGGGGGTGGGTGCCTGCCGGTGGCCCCCAGGGCAGCCCACCCGAGGGGCCTGGGGGGCAGAAGGGGGGGGGGGGGGGGCGGGAGGGGGTGAACCAGCGCTGCCAGCCGGGAGGGCCTGAGCGGTCCGCGGGGAGCGACACATCCCCGGGCGCCGAGAGGCCCGACCCGAACCCCCCGGCGCGGAGCCCGGCGGCGGCGCTGAGGGGCGCAGCGTGGCCGGGCGGGCCGCGGCCGCCGCGGGGGCTGCCCGTGGCGCTGAGGCGGGGAGGGGGGGGTTGGGGGAGAGGGGGAGCGGCGGTCCCCTCCTCGTCCTCCCCGCCGCGGGGAATACAAGCGGCTCGGAACTCACCCAAATCGTCCATGGTGCCGCCGTGCCCGGTCCGCCGCCGCCGCCCGCCTCAGCGCCTCGCAACTTTCCCGGCCCGCCCCCGCGCGCGCCCGCGGGCCGCGCGCGCCCCCGCCCCACCCCTCCGCGCCGCTCCCGCACGGCGCTGCCCCCTGTCGGTGGTACCGGGAACCGCCAAACCGGCTCCGGGCCCCGGGACGGGGGGGCTCGGCTTCCCGTCCCCCGGCCGCGTTCCCGAGCTCCGGTAAAGCTCCGGAGAAGTGTCCTGGGAAAAGGGCCGGGTTCCGTCCCCGCGGCAAAGCCTGCCCTGCCGCGGGGAGCCGTCCTGAGACCCCACGCGCGTCCGAGGCTGCCGGTGCCCGGCCAGGAACGCAACCCAAAACCCTGTCCTCTTCACTCGAGGGGCACGGCCCACCCGGGGGGCTGCGATGCAGTCGTGCCAGGCTCGGCTGGGGTGCTGCTCCCCGCGAGGAGCCCTGCGCCCTGCGGCTGCGCGCCCCCCAAAAGCCTACGAACAGAGCGACGTTTCTGAGCCCCTTGACGATTTACCCGATCCGCGTGAAAGCTTGGGCAAGCGAAACCTTTCCCGAGCAACTTTCCACAAGCTGTTGGTGCCATAAAGGAAAGCCACCAACCACTTCTCCTTTGCTCTGTTTAAAAACCGTAACAGCCCTCATGTGACAGTGCATCTTGAACCACCGCTTCCGACTTGCCTTGCCTTCCAAACCACCACCAAACCACGCTCCAAGGCAGCAAAGTCCTCAGCCTTGCCCGAACCACAGAGCAGCTCCACCCTCGTCAGAGCCGCTATTTACTCTACCATCGCTCTCCGGCCAAGTCGACATGGCAGTAAAAACAGTTGCTCAGCCCAAGTGTTCAGCTCCTAATCTGATGAGGGATACACCGAAAACTATCAGTGTGGGAACAGCTAAGGATGCAGGAAACATGACCCCTGTAGTGCTTTTCCTTACAAAATGACTACCGAGTCAGAGAATGTTCTCAGAGCTGAACAGCACATGTCCTGTTGTCGAGCTGAGGTTACGGGATTGCATTTTCATAAAAACAGAACATGAGGTCAGCTGCTAGCAATCTCCGATGCTTCATTTTTCACTCTCTAGGCTCAAACACACCCAGTTTCCCCAGCTAGCACAATTCAACAGACATCATTATTTCCTGTGTTAAGACATGCTACAATGAGAACTATCACTAGGGGGGCATGGAAATATCCCTTCCCTAGTCCCAGCCAACGCTCGCGAATAATCAACGGCCTCCAGGAAATTCATTCCAGGTTTTACTCCAAATCCAGAACCTCTCAGAAAATGATATCCTTACCTAGATCTAAGTACAATACGAATATTAGCAAAGACTTTCACCGTATGCTTCACCATCAATGCCAAGGATCTTGCCTGACACCCACCCTTGCTGGTCCCTGAGCAAAATTTAAAACATTATTTGAAGGGACCGTTACATTTGCTCAAAACCTATCACTGGCTGCACAATGAGGACTTCAGGATGCATCCCCCCAGGTGGAGCAACATAAACCACTAGCATTTACTGGTAGCATAGTGGACCTAAGGTCATCAGAAACGTGTCCTTTCCTGGGATCTGTCTGTTTCTTCTAGCAACAGGCACTTGTCTTGACTTGGGTTGTATTTTTACCTCTGCATAAATAAAATGCCCACTGTGCTCTGTTCATATTATAGCCTGGTATGCAATTTTTATCTGCAGCTTCCTACAGTGTCCTTTGGGAGTCTGGAAGTGAGTGCAAATCAAGAAAGCAGTTTCTATTCCATCTCAGGGCTGAAATTAACATGTCATAGCACCAGATAGGGTTGCACCCACAAAAAATAGGTTGTGTCCAAGCTGCTCAGTGCAAAAAAAGTCATTGCCTCTAAAGCTTTGCCTATGGCTTCAACACTGCAATGTGAGGTGGAAAGGCAGGGCTGTCATGAGTGATACTATCCTCTAGTAACATGACTTTTAAAACCAACCTTATTCTCATTGCACTCCTCATAGCCAGATACTGTTCATAACTGAAATCTTCACCCAATAACATTTCTTACTTAAAATTGCCAGTCCTTAACCATCCCATGATAGTCTACGGAGCAGGGGCAGGTTAAACCCCAAGCTGCTAAGACAACTGCTTAGTGGTGTGGGCTCAAGCTAAACTCACCCAAACAACGTTCACCCTCTCCTGTCCTTATTAATGCCCTGGAACTCCTGTTTTCTCATCATCTACCCACTCTCTGCCTCTGAAACTCTCACTCACAAACACCTGCTTGCTGCTCAAGCACCATTCTTATGCAGCTGCCAGCTGCTGGCAGAAGCAGCTGCCGTTCCCCAGTGATGGCCACCTCCAGCAAACTCTTTTCCACCAGAGCAGCGTACCCAAGGCGTGCCCAGAGGCTGCTTGCGGGGCTGAGGGGGACCTGATGCCGAGAGGAGCTGCATCCCTCATAACTGGTGCCGGATGGGAAGCGCTAGGGAACGGAGGCAGGTAGCACAGCAGAGGAATACACGGGGCTTCCTCTGACGTTGTGCCCTGTGACTAAGACATGTGATGACTCGACTTATCTTTCACAGAATGTGTGACAAGTTATTGCCCCCATTTACAGATAGGAAACAGGGCTGGGAGCTGGAAATAAAGTCAGACAATGAGTCAATATCAACCTAATGTTGGACTTCAGGACTTCCTGGCTCCACACAACCCAAGTGTTCAGAGTACTTGCTCAAGGCCTTTCCCTCTAGTCAAAGCATCGTTTACCAGTTATGGACCAGCTTCATAGAAGGGTGGCTTAACCCACTGACCTCCACACACTTGAGACTCAGAGACTGGATGGATTAACTGTCCACCTGTCCCCTTCAGGGCTGTAATCTCAGACTGGCTGCCAAACAGAGGAGCAATCCAAGCTCATTTCATACCTCCTATGAAAAACACCGTTATTTACGGCAGACAAGCTATGTCAGAGAAGAACAGATATGAAGCTACATGGACTTGTAAGGCACATTTAGAGCTTACCTGTACACTTTCTAGCAAGTGACTTGAAACTGCAGAGCGATGAGAATGACTTCATTGCAGTGTGTGTCCTCTGTGCTGTGCCACAAGGACATCATAAAAGGGGATGTAGCTCTTCCTTCAGGTGAATACATAAAAGAAAAATTCAGGCAGAGCTTTAGGGTTAAGGCAATGGCAGTAAACCTCAACATGCAACTTCCCCATTCAGGGTCCAACTTCACACTTGTTGGAAGGATCTATTGCAGCAAAATGAACAAACTTGGTTTCTAGCATAAGATGTAGGACATGACTTCGCAATGCAGAATGAAAGCACCACACCAGAGCACTATCACACACAGTTTTGGCAGAAGAGATGAGAAACAAGTGATGAAACCAATACTCACCAACACAGTTTATATGAATCAAGCAATTTACACAGAGTGTGTTACTATAAACTACGTATGCCTTTGGTATTTATTAGCATGGCTTATTCTGCCAAAGGGTTGCTTCAGGTTTTGATTTCAAATTGATATTGCTAGCAAGAAAGTACAAATGGGGGGACAAATACCATCTATGAGGTTTCACTGTCACTCTATAGTCACTATTGTGTATAATACCCCAGCACAGCTGAATGTTACAAATAAACCCGATAAAGAGGGAACATTAATGTTCACTACTCAGTTTTCTACTCTGCCTAGTTATAGTTTAAAACAGCTGCCTAGCTCAGGGTCTTACTGGCAGGGTAGGAGCATCCGGCTGGCACACAATCATACAGAGAAAAACTTCAGAGGTAACCTGTCAGGAGCATAAGCTACATCTAACTCATACAAAGTGACAGAGGGCAGCTGCTGCCAGCTCCAGCAGAGATTCAGCCCAGGGAGTGCAATGGTCACTAGTCTCCCTCCACAGGGTCTGCTTAGGTATTAAATAAGACAACAGCTGCAAATTAGAAACAGATGGTGAACAGGATTTTACACCAAACTGAGCAGCTGCTTTTTCCAGAGTAAAGGTTTGTGATTTCTTTGACAATAAGGAGACTTTTTTTTTTTTTTTTTTTTTTTTTAAGCAAGTGATGCCAATGGATATACCTTAACAAATCCACTCAAAATGGAGGTTACGGTACTGTGCACTGAAAGCTGTTCCCTAATAGGTTTTGGAGAACTTCTGGAGCCAGTCAAACACGATGCAGACTTTCACTCCCCCTCACTTGCTCCAGAAATGCCAACCCTCTCTCTCACTGCCTAAGCTACCTTCTGAGATGCCGTGATCCTCAAGGGATCCTTCTCAGCGAGAGCTACACCAGCAACACTTCTCCGGCACTCCAGTCCTTCCACTTCCTCCTTCAGCAGCTTTGAAAGAAAAAGGCAGGAACCGTGCTTTTTTGTGTAAACGCGCCCTCAGTTCATTAAAACATACTTTTGGCAGCAGCTTGCGCTGGCAGAGAGAACAAAAGCCCTTGCATCTCCCTATAATAAACCTCCACGTCCGAAATTTGCAATACAGACACAAAACCACGTTTCGTTGATTTTTTCTTTCAATCTGTTTTTTCACACGAAAAGTCAGTCTCCGTAGAGACTGTCAAAAATTGCCAATGCCGACTATATTTCAAGTCGTCATGGCGGGGTATTGGGAAAAGTTTTCAATTAGCAATAATCGCGCCTCGGATTAACCTCATTGGCTACGATACTGCCACTGCGCAAAGCTAACCTCATTCTATCGCCGCCGCCGCCCCTCGCCCCGGGGCCGCCGCCGAGGTCGGGGCGAGCGCCGCCGCTCGAGCGCACCCCCCTCCTTGCCTTTCCCGGTAGCGATTCCCACCGGCCACCGTGCCTCCCGCGCACCGCCGGGAGCGGGGCGCCCCATTTCCCCCCCGCACCACCACCCGTACCGAGCGGCGGGACGGCCGCGAAGCTTGCTGGGAAGGATTATGCAAAATAGGCGTGACGTCAGGGCGCGCATCTCTGTTGAATGAGGGGCTCCCCACTGACTCCGCGCCAACGCCAGCCCATCCCGGGGACCCCCCAGGCTGCGGACCCCCCACCCCCTCCGCCGAGACGTCTCCCACGCGTGTTCCCCGTTGTTTCAGACCCGGGGCTCCACGATCTCCTTTTTTCTGTCTTTAACCACGTAAAACCAGCCTCCGAAGAGGCTCTCAAAAATTGCCAATGCCGACTATATTTCAAGTCTTCATGGCGGGGTATTGGGAAAAGTTTTCAACTAGCAATAATCGCGCCTCGGATTAACCTCATTGGCTACGATACTGCCACTGCGCAAAGCTAAAGGACCCGTCCCCCTCCCGCCACCCTCCCCCGCCGCCGCCCCGCCGCCGTGGTCAGAGCGCGCCGGCGCGCCGCCCCGCGCCCCGCGCCGGCGCGCTCTCCCCCGCCCACACCCCGCGCTCCCGCTGGAGGCGGTGAGGGGCGGTGGGGGGGTTCACCGGGGAGGGCGGCAGGGCGGCGCGGCGGCGGGGCACGCGGGGGGTGCCGGGAGAGCGCTATGGTAATGAGCACCGGAGAAGGAAGGGGCTGCCCCGCCACCCAGGGACCGAGGAGCGGGGAGGGGTTAGCCAAAAATCGCAGTATCCCGGCCCGGGAGGTGGAGTATGGGGAGGCACGGCAGCCCCCCCCCACCCCCGGGGTGAAACGGGCTTTGCCGGGCGCGGGCTGCCCTCGCCACCCCGGTGGCATCAAAGCAGAATCCCCATCCAACGATTTGGAAACCCGTTTAAACGCTTAAAACGGGCACTGACAGCCTCACGGTCATTTAAGGCTCACGAAATTGCCACGGAGAGGGTCGCGCCCCACACCTCCGCAGGGCACCGGGGCGGCAGGGATGGGCAGGGTTGGCACCACGCAAGCAGGATGCGCTTCTTCCTCGTGGTCACAAGATTACAAGCTGCTATGTACAGGCTCGGGCTCGTCTGGGCTTTGAAATAACTGTAAGAGGCAAGAAAAATGGATTGAAAATCCCTGCAATGGTTTGAACTAATTAGCAAGAGTGATTTGGAGAACGCATTTGAAAAGCTGTCCAAATTATTAGAAAGAGCCCGTCCTTTGTAAAACAGCATCTAGTACCAGGCTGCTACCTTGCAGCAGTCTGAACTTCCTCCTGTTTATTTGTTCTCCAGAAAAATAAGACTCCTTTGGAAGAAAAACAAAACCAAAACCCCACCACCAAACCCCTTATTGCCAGGCAATTCACACAGTTTATCATGCGATTATCGAGACCTATGTCTGCTCCAAGCAGAGAGGCACAATCAGTTCCTGCCAGGGAGTGCATAGGCAGCAAGCAGGTCAGCACAGCCCTGGGGTTGAAATATAGCTGGGTGGTGTCAGCTCTGCAAAGCACCGCTGGCCACATTCACACAAGGACTCAAAAAAGTCCCCACAGGTAGCCACCCCTGCCCACTTAGGCAGGAAGAAATCCACTGGAAGAAATCCCTCCCGCTTACAGAAGTGCTGAGGGGTCGGAGCAATTGGTGCACCCAGCGTGTGCAGGAAGTGGTGAACGGCACTACTGGTACAAGCCCTTTGGGGGGGCAAAGAATTTAATCCTGAAGTGGTTTAGGGTGTCTGACTATGCCCTGGGAGAGGTCCAGCCAGATCAAAGAAACAGCTGCCCTCTCATTTTTCATCCTTGCCTCCTCTGAAAGCTGAACACAGATCACTTGTGCCATGCTGACCTCTCGGGTTTTGTCCAGCCCCACTAACTGCAGCGCAATGGACCGGATTTTCATTATCTGTCCATCCTTGCTGCCACGGGCCATTTCCACATCTATCTGCCAACACTTTTTGCTGTCATCTCAAGTGTGCTTAACTATGAATGTCAGGACTGCCAGACAGGTCCATCTCTCCTGGGGCCAAATGTAGGTGCCGAAGGAGGAGTGCCAGAACAGGGCAAACATATCAGCCCAACAATTTACTTCTCAGGGAATTCCTGAGCTAGAAGAGATGTCTTTAACAGCCCTCAGCAGATTTTGCTTCCATTATTTGTTTATTCACATTTTAAGCCTAAAGCCTGTTAGCATCAGTGAAAAGAAAATGAATGCTTTTATAAGGACAAGCATCTACAATGCTTTTTATCTAAGCTATTAGTTGCATTTGTATCAAATCTAATCTAATCTGATTTTATTCTTATATGTTTCCTTGAGGGCAGCTATGAAGCTCTTAGTGTTTTCAATTTGACTTTTATCAGGCGTGAGGAACTCCGGGGTTTTTTTCCTCCTTTGAAGCACGGGAATTGTAGTCTTTGTGCTTCGGGCTTAATTTCTTTGTGAACTACATTTCCCAGAAAACCCCTCCTCCGGCGGGCCAGCCCCTTCCTTCCGCGGTCGGGCACGGCAGCATTATGAAAGGTAAGTTTTCAGGCATTATTCACCATATCACTCTTATTTCGTTAGATGCGTTCGGTTCGGCTGTTACCCCCCACTCCCACGTCATTATTTCAGCAAAAGAGACTCGGGTGACGTGGCTGTCCCTCGGAATTTCTGGCCTGTAACCATTTGTAGAATTGTTTATCTTCCACCTTGAACTTGTCCGGTCTCTTTCTGTGGAGCATCTTGGATGCGTGTTAAAAACAAACTCTAGCCTCGGATCTCAGCAGGTACGTTCAAAGAGTTTTCCCCTACTATGTGTCATAGTTATTTTTTAATCTGAGCACTTTCATTTTAAAAGCAGCTTTGCATTTCACAGGAAATAGTCTGTCCTTTATAAGTTTTTCCTATTTCTACACTTCACGGCAGCTCTCAAATGTATCTGTTATTTTTGCTGCTGGGCCTACCGTTGCCTTCTCTCTCTTGTGGGCCAACCCATATTATATCTCCATTTCATTCCCCCTCAGAATGTTTCCTTCTGAGAGATCTTTTGATGATAAGGGACAGGAATGGAGAGTTTTCATCAGTTAAAGCAATTTAAATACTGTCAAACTGGCTTAACAGCCTTTGGGGAGCATCATGACAGAAGTTATTATCAAAGCAAATTACAGTTTATTGGGAGACTTTGTCCCTTCTAATTAATTCACATAGAAAATTAAACCTCTTCAGTGGGAATGCCCAACACAACTCCTGCTGAACAACAAGACAAAAATCATTGCAAACAGAATCTACTGCTTAGATTTAAAAAGTAATTCAGACTATGGAGGAAGTCCAGTCTTCCCTGTAATTCAACTGATGATGATGCAAAGCTTGAGAACTGGAGATTAACTGAAACAAATCTACTCTTTGCCAGCTAGCATCAGTTTAGTATCATGGTACTTACAGCTGAACACTGAAACTTTAAACGTATTCAAATATTGTGCTATTTACTCTAAGAACCGGTGCTGGAGGGGGACTGGGGACTTGAGGCAAAGCAATTTAAATGCAGCAGGAGCCTAAAAACCATCCAGGCACTGAAGCACAGGTCATCAAAAGTACTTAGATGCCAGCCTTTTAGATAAGTAAGCTCACCACTTGAATACCTCTGACTTTCTCAGAGCTGCCACAGATCTCACAAGCACTGCAAGTTTTCTATGGGCAGCATTTATGAAACTGCCCACGTGCTTTAACCATTTGACAGCTAACAAGCTGTACAGACCCCACCTTCAAACCACTGCCAGTAACACCTGAAAGGGATCTGCTCCAGCTGGCTGAGGACTCCCAGTGAGACCCAGTCCCTTAGCTGTCCTCCCAGTAATTTGTCATGGTGAAGGCAGAAGTAGGAGTGAGCATGAATCTGCATCCAGGTGTCCCACATTACCAAGCAAGCTTTAAGCACTTGACTATCTGGGGCCTGTTGCCATGACTCTTTAGAGATCATCCCTTTTTATCAGTAAATAAAGTCCTTCCTCCATCTTCCAGATGTCACACAAGGCCCCTTGCTAAGGGATATGGTGGGAGGGAGAAATACTGGTCAATTCTCAGTACTGTTTCTTTCAAAACTTTTTGTACTTTGTATGCAAAACCATAGAGAGGCCCAGAAAAAAATAGTTTTAAAATAGCAAAATGGAGAAAGGAGAACTGCAGACTGCTAGAAAGACCAAACAAAATCAAGGTCCAAGACAGTCCACTCCCATCACAACAGGTCCTCCACACAATTCCAGGCTACTTGTCAGCAAAGCCATCCTGCCTGTCCCCAACAGGCCATGCCATTCCTCCCTTAAAGCAGGATATCGTTCCCATTCCTACCTGCCAGGCAGTTGTTTCTGCCCTCCACACATTTGGGTGATCCCTTATCTCACCCTGTTCTGTTGGAGAAGCAAAGCAGTACCCCTCCACCTCTCCAGTGACTCTAAGGAGGTGGTACCCACAAAGGAGGAGGTGCCAGAGCATTTAGGCAGTGTCCTAACGATCTTCAGTCTCATTTCAAGGCCTGTTTTGCACCAGGCCTTTGTAAAAAAAAAAAAAACAAAAAAACAGGAGTAACTCCAGTCAAGGCCTTTGTACTGAAAAAGCAACATTTCAAGGTTGTTCTTCTCTCCCTTCCCACAACATGTGCAAAGGATGGGCTAGATAGAAAGGACTGATTTGGAGAAGGCAGAATATTAAAGAAAGCAGAGCAAGGGTCTCTTTTGGGAAGGAACCAGCCAGACAGTGCCTCTGGAGTGGGGTGCTTGGCCTTCCTGCCATTTCTTCTCTGCCCTGTTGCACATACCTAGGAAAGATTCTGCATGCTCAGGTCTTTCTGGGCTCTTTACAAGTCCTCTTAGGCAGCCATCCTTCACACCGAGATAGAAGAGCAGGAATCCTGCAAGTCAAGGGTGCTAATTTTGTCCCCGTGCCTTGAGCAGTCCTCAGTGTTGCCCTCTGTCAAAGCAACATACGAACACTGTCCTTGGATGGTGGGCTTTAGTTAACATTTCCAAAATAACTTGTGTTTCTTTACTAAAAAGAAAAAAGAACAAAGCATACTTATCAGCATCATTTTCCAGAGAATCCCAAGAAAATGGTATTACGGAGGTGCTCTTTGCTTTCTTTTACCTGCCATGTGTTCTGTTCTTGGCTTTTAGCTGAATATGTTCTCTGCCAGGAAGTTGTCTGGAGTTTGCAGAGCCATCAGATTCCATCATTTCAGATCCCATTCCGTATCCAGAATCTCTCCAAACTTGGCTTTCGTGCCAGCCTGTCTTCCCCCAGATCCCATGGAAGTAGAGGAGCTGCAGCGCTTTGTTTCTAACTCCAAGAGGCTGTTTGTAATGACTGGAGCTGGAATCTCAACTGAATCGGGGATCCCAGATTACCGCTCTGAAGGTGTTGGGCTCTACGCCAGGACAGACAGACGGCCCATCCAGCATGCTGAGTTCGTTCGTAGTGCCAGTGCCCGGCAGCGGTACTGGGCAAGGAACTTTGTGGGGTGGCCCCAGTTCTCCTCCCACCAGCCAAACACAGCACACCTGGTACTAAGAGACTGGGAGAAGCTGGGAAAGCTGCACTGGCTGGTGACCCAGAATGTGGATGCCCTTCACACCAAAGCTGGGAGCCAGCGCATGACAGAATTGCACGGCTGCACGCACAGGTACTCTCTGTTGGTAGAGGGAGGATAGTTAATCCTCTGGTCTCTCAAAGGAGGCAAAATGTCAGTGCTATGTTCCTGGAGATGACATGCTCAAAGGTGGTGTTGGGCCGGTGTGGAAAAAAAGATCACAAAGCAGTGCTGTGTGCATTTAAGAAACGTGAACACCACTCCGTTTTTTTGAGCATTATTTGGATCATTTCTCTTGGAGCCTGCATCAGTCAGAATTTCCCCTTTCCTTGCTACAGTAAATATCCTCTTAGTGAAGAGGACAAGGGGATCCTGAGGATGCAAGGATTATCCAGGGCTAAGCAGAGTGTTTAGTGCCAGGAGGGCCACCACAGCCTGGCTGTGATCACCCAAAGTTTCCAGATGAAAAAGCACAGCCTGAACTGGGAGAGAGGGTTCAAAGCACTTCCTCTAGAGCATTCCTACAAAACAACAATTGGAGGTAGAAAGACAGCTCCTTGACCTGTAATATTTGGTGAATAAACATGGATAATGACAACAGACCTTCCAGGCCTTCTAAAGAAAAAGTTACAGACTCCAGATCTTCAGCTGACATGAAACTCTGCATTATGATTTTGCTCTGAATTTTAGGGTTTTCTGCCTGGCCTGTGGAGACCAAATCTTGCGCTCTGAGCTTCAGGAGCACTTTGAAGCTCTGAATCCTACCTGGAAGGCTGAAGCATTTGGTGTGGCTCCAGATGGGGATGTCTTCCTGACGGATGAGCAGGTGCGTAATTTCCAAGTCCCAGCCTGCAGTAAATGTGGCGGAATCCTGAAGCCCGACGTGACATTCTTTGGAGACACAGTGAGACGGGAAAAAGTGAATTTTGTGCACCAACGCCTGGCAGAATCAGACTCCATGCTGGTGGCAGGATCCTCTATGCAGGTAAGCAGGTCTTCCTCCCACACTGCATTCCTATTTGTGCTACTCTGCCTGCAACAATCCTTGGTCCCACAATTTAGGACTGCTATTTGCTTGTGGATCAAATCAGCCTCTTCAGAGCTTCTTTGTATTTTATTTTTACTGTGGTTGGAATCTGGCTTCACAGTTGGCCTGGTTGGCTTCCCTGGCACTCTACTGCCAGTCTACTTCATGCCACTATAAATAACTCCATTCAAACCTCTCTCTGCTACCTCCTCCATCAGAATATAGTAAATTCACAATTGCCCATAAAGCCAAGATAACCGATACAATTCAGTCCTGAAGAGATCACCACCCCACATTTTTTTGCTTGGATTTTTGAGCCTTTGGCAAGCTTTCTAGGCCTCATGGCACACTGCATGAAACACCAGATTTTAGGACCTCTAATTCCTAACTAAATTCTCAATAAGAGAGCAGAAATATCTCTGCTTGCTGCTTAGGATTGTCCTTTGTATCACAATGTGTTTTCTCCATTAGCCTCTTATCTGTAAGGTAAGGTAGTTTAGAAACCCCTGTTGTTTAACCCATAGAAGCTTTTGGACTAGAGTTTGTATAAGAGAAATTTTTCCAGGAACAAGTTCTATTACATTAAAAAAACCTCCACTCTAACGCCTCCCAGAACAAGATAAAACCAAGGCTGCCTGATTGTGATTCTCTTGGCTTCAGGATATTGGAGACAAATTCCTTGAGCTTGCACTTCTTAAGCTTATAATCCTTCGTACAGGAATGATTGAAATGCCTTAGGTTCATTCTTGTACCTAAGCTGGGCCATGTGAGAATCATCAAAGTAGAAGCATTTAAGTACCTATGATAACTAATAAAAACTGCTGCAGAGGTTTACTAAAAGACAAGGACATTTCCCTTCAATGTACTATGAAGTTTTGGTTTCTATGAAACTGCAAATCTTTCACTGACAGAGGTTAAAAGCTGTTCTTTTCTGTGCACTCGTGAAAGAAGAAATTTCCTACCTGAATTCAGTGCAGTTGGCCAACACAGCATGTACATACAGCCCCGTTTCCCACTGCTAACCGCAACTATTTTACTTCCTTACTCCTTTCTGTAGCTCTTCTTTTGCCTAAGCTGCCAGTAATTTTGTCTTCTGATATTCCTGCAGGTATACTCTGGTTACAGGTTTGCTCTTGCTGCCTGGGAGAAGAAGCTACCAATTGCGATCCTTAACATTGGGCCCACAAGGTTAGATCACTTTGCATCCTTAAAACTGAATTCCCGCTGTGGAGAGCTGCTGCCTTTGATTGTTGTACATGACCCAACAAGATGAGCTTCAGTAGCTATCAGGAGTAAACTTATTTCTACAAGGTGAGTACCTTCCCTGGTCAGTCACCTTACAGGGTAAGAAGATGGGTTCCCATCAAATGCTGAGACTGAGATGTGCTGACTGAAAATAAGTTTCCACAGTGTGCACCAAAACGTGGCTATAAATTTTCACCTGTAACCAGTGTGCTCTGATGGGCCATGATACTGTTTCCCATGATCATAAACAAAGAGCATACTAAGTGTTAACACTCCCAGAAAATTGGGCAAGAGTAGCCAGAAGACTCAGCAGTGTGGAGTTCCAATCCATTTCTCACAATCAGAAAACTACAGGGGATCATCTGCAGATTCAGAGAACCTGATCAACACTGCTGCCTTTGCAACTGACAATTCAAAACCTGTGCCTGGTTGAATTGATCCAGCTAATCGTAATCAAAACACTGCTGTTTAAAATAATCAATTCCACCTATAAAGCAGCTTCTTCACTCCTGCAGGACTCATCATCTCAAAAGGGGAAAACCTCAATCTGAGGCAGCTGTGAGATCCAATGCATGGCCCCTGATGACACCAGGAGAGGGCAGCAAGCCTCACACATGTCAACCTGACCAGTTCTCTCCATTGAAACCATCTCCACTTACCAGTAAACAGGGTGATGAAAAAAGTACTTTTCTGCCTTACCTTGCCATTGTAAACAGTCCCTTTTCTTTTCTGGGACAGGATAATCAGACTACCATATCTGAGAACAAAATACCTTTCTTATAATTGTCCCCAGAGAAGAATGAGGGACAGGGATTTTAGACTACCATTTCTGAGAACAAAATACCTTTCTTATAATTGTCCCCAGAGAAGAATGAGGGACAGGGATTTTAACCAAGTAACTTAAGGCTATAGCACAGGAGGGCAATGTGGAAAACCACGGTAACTTCTGGAAGATCCAGTACCACTAGCAGGCAACTGTGCAGTGTGCGAAGAGGAAAAGGAGGCAAGAGGAACTGCAGTCATCATTTAAAAAAAAAAAGGGGGGGGGGGTTCAAAATAGAAGCTGAACAAGAGCACTGCTCTTGTAAGAGATTATTTGAAAGCACAGACTATAAGGCTGACGTCTTCCAGCAAGGAGGGGAAGTCAGCATTTCTCTCAACTGTCAGTTGACAAGCTAAACTGCTTACTATCTGAACCCTTTAAAAATTGTATATTGTTGAGATGCCAGAGGAGTTACTTTAAGCTAATCTGAACAGCACTGCTTTCAGTGTGGCTGTTACATTTTCCAGAATGTGTTTTTTGAAGATGTTATTTAATTAATGAATAGCTAAGTAGTGAATTAAAATTGTTTACAAGATTTATACTTGTAAACAATTGTATACAAAAACTTGTATACAAGATTTATATATTTGCATTGTAATTTCCTCTCCCTCCTATGATTTAAGTACAGTCTCAATAGCCAGTTTAGATACATTTTTTCCATTGCAAAAATGCAGGATGTAATTACTAACAGCTGATGAATTAAGAGAGAAATACAATTTAATCTGTACAATAGGTCTCCCTCAGGAGGTAATCTCAAGATATTAATAGATGTAATTTTCCACACTCCAAACAGGAGATCCATCACTACTGGGTGTAACCATTTATTTGTTGATCCTTAGGGTGGTAACGTAAGCCATATTAAACCATTTCTGGAGTAAAAGACAGAATCTTGCCCAGACTAGAACACTAAATTTTGACCCAACTGTCTGCATGAATCTACTGCTCTCCTTCTGGCTATGAGGGAGATTAATTGTTGGGATCTTTCAAATGCCCCAGTCCTACTCTTCACATAACATGTCCTGTATTAATATTTTGACAAGAACCATAACAAGCAGTTGGAAGCAAGGATGCCAGTCATCTGCTAAAAGGTCAAGCAGCAAAGCAAGGACAACTGACCACATGACGCAAAGTTCTTTTCCGCTTTGTTGTTGATTCGAATCCATGTCAGGCAGGAGCAAGTAAAGCACAGAACCTAAGGGATACTTAGGCACCCAATTTCTGCAGAAGGTAGGGGGAATTAAGATACTTAACGCATTTCAAGATTTGGCTCTTATGGGTCAGAGGAGAGATGGCTTCACTTAGAAGCCAAGCGAGATAAGTTCAGGACCCCTACCTGAATTCTGCTCTCATTTGATGGACATCCCACTTTCCAGCGAGTTAGGTATCTGGTGTTTGGTAGTGAAGAAAGCTCACAGATGTCTCTCCATCTTTAGCATAGTACAGCTGTCCTGCTAACCAAAGCTTTTGCAGAAACCATTGCTAAGGCATAGCAGACTCTCCACACACAGCCAGGGAGCTTGCACAGTGTTTATTCACATAGGTTTTTCCATGGAAGAAGAGACATTTATGCCTCCTTAGCAGAGGAACTGGGGCTGGCTTTCTCACTATCGGTGTCATCTTCTGCACTAACTTGGAACTTATATGACATACGTGTGTTAAAAACAGAGGCTGCAGGTTTAGTGCCAGTAGAGCCAGCATTTTGAGAAGTTGTGGGAGCATTGCCAAGAAGCCTAAAACAAGAAAACATTTCCAGTGAGAACTTGGCATTAGCAATGTGACTAACCCTCCCACATCTATCCCTGTCTCTTCTCCAGTTCAGCAGCTGAGCCTGTGGGAGAGGAGTCAGGGTGTCTCTTCAGTATCACTAATAAATGAGTCATGTTACCCTGACCCTCCACTGATTACACTATATACTTCTAAGTCACTAAGACAATGACTTACAGTAAATGAACATTACAGTAAATTTCCTGTGTGTGGTTTATTACTATATGTTAATGAGTACATATACAACAAGTATATGAGGCTGAGACAGAGAAGTTCCCTTTTTTTTTTTCCTGCTAAGCTAATCCATCACTACTGAAATTGACTTCTCTTAGAGCAGGATCAGAGCACTTCACCTCTTAGCATGTTCCCCAGGACACCACTGAGAAGTAAGTTCATTCAACTGAGAAATGCCAGAGAAAGCCTAAAGTTCCTACACCAAAAGCCAGATCTGCATCACTCTAATGCTGATTGACACCTTCCCCTTTCACTCCTTGGGGACTGTTTTTGTGGGAAGATGCAATGCAGAGAGATAACAGCTATCAGAAGGTAACGATATCATTGCAGGTAGCTAGCAAAGACCTACCCTGAGATGTTCGTGTTTGTCAGCTTACTGATGTAGTTACCAGCCTGGAGGGAGTTACAAAAACCTCCAGGGTTGAGTGCTATAGGATGTTAATTAGCCATGCTGTGGGAAAACAACAAACTCAGTAAAAGAACTGACCTAGCGTTCAGCTTTATTCTCTCAGCCTATGCAGAATTTGCAAGGGAAGAGGATTTTAAAAGGGGGAGAAATATTGTTCCTAAAAGACTAAACAAAAGGACAGTAATCTTTGTGTTACTGGCTGAAACTAACAGAAAAAGAGTGTTATGGAGCCTGAGCACTGTTCTCTTCCCCCATCACCAGGAAGGAAACACAGATCCTTTCTATTTACCTTGTCTGCTTTAAGCCAGCCTTATCCTCCACATGATTCAATCCCCTCCTACCTTTTCTGGCTCACTGTTGTTAGACCAGTCCACCAGTATTTTACATCAGGCCTTGAAGTTGTAGCTCTGTCCACCTATGCGTGGCAAAAGTACACGTCAGACAACAGCACAAGGACAGGTTTTTTACCATGAAATTAGCTGAATCAACAGCTTATGCTCTTCCCTTTTTCTTACAGCTGTTCCTACTGGGACAAGCTCCTGAGGTCTGGATATTGAGAGTGTCTTAAAATAGATTTTTCTGCCACTCCTTTAAAAGTGGGGTTGGAGTTAGTTACCCAAAGCAAACAAAAACTACTTCCTATGTGGCAAGTCCTGTCTTTGTTTCTGGGCAAATTCTCAGAGCAAACTTTGTAATTGAGTCCTGCAGCCTGGGAAAGATATTTCACATACTGTGCTCCAGTGAGGGCCGCACAGACTGCAGATGGCCTGGAGGACTTGTGCCTGATGGGTATGGTGTTAAGTGCAGCCTCCCATATCTTACAGGCAGATTGCTTCTACTGACAAACATGCTTACTCACGACTTCTGGAAAAGGACCAAAGACCCTGGGCATGGTGAATTTGGGAGATTCAGGAACCTTGGAGTGAAGGTGACTAAATCCACCTTCTAGATTGTGCTTCTTCCCCCATGGCTGCCTTGGATGTTGCCCTTTCCCAGTCTTTGCAGCTGTGAGGAGAGAAAAAAAAAAAAAAAAAAAGGTATTTCAAACCAGTGCCATCTTACTGGTTTCCTCAGTCTGTTCATTCAAAACCTGGGGCTTGGGCAGGACAGATGGAGTCTTCCTCTAACATAACCTGTCCTAGGGCAGCCCCAGGTAAACAGCAACTGAAAGCTACAGTTCTAGGAGGCTGTCTAGAGTTAATGGGAAAGGAATGACAAGGGTGTCAGCCAAATGCCTGAAGTCAGAGTTTATCACTACTCCCAGCCATTCTCTGTGGTGTCTCAGTGCAGGGGTTTTGAGATCTGAATTAACTTGGCCTTAGCAATTGTGGGTTTAGACTACAGAAAAGATAATAGTGGTGAGAGAGTACATTTACGATAGAGGACTTTGCCTCTCCAGTCCTACTGGTCTGGCCATTTTCATCACCAACAGATACTGTGAAAATACCTTTCAGATGCCACATTCCTCCTGGCTGATGCTTTCTTTCTGTAGGGACAGGAAATTCTGGTACATGGGCTGTTAAACAGCTTTGATTTGTTTGGTTGGAGCCTTAAGAAAGAGGTGGATGATGCATTTGGAATAACACCACAAAAGAGGAAAAAGATTAATGGGCTCCTATCGTATTGGTTCTGTGAGCTTTTCTAACTGCAAGGGTGCCCAACAGGGGCTGCACAGCTGAGTGCTCTGTCACCTATGCACCCAGGTCCTGATAGATACAGGAAATCATGCAGGGGACACAGAGGGACAGTAAGAAATTCATACCCACTCACCTCAAAAAAGCAATTGGGCAAGCAGGTAACAATTACTAAGGCTAAAAATAAGAGAGGAGGGGGGAAAAAAAAAAGGAAAAAGCATTTTGTGTTAGAGGGCCTCATGATATAGAGCTGTGACTTTTACACAATACAAGCAAGCAGTTTTGAGTGAACGACCTAAGTGCTGCTTGCCCTTGCCAAGACCCAGACAACGTATGCAGCTTCAGCATATGCAAATCAGAAATGGTGCCTTTTTGCTAATAAAAGAGGATTTCTGGGACATTCTGCTATTCCTTTATCAGAAGACTCTTGCAGAAAAAGAAACGTATAGAAAGATTTAGACACATGCTGCATGCAGATTTCCAGTGTGATCCCATATCTTCACATTGGCAAGGGCCAAGGAGAGGAAAATCCAACTGGACCTCTGTAATTCTAAAGACTGAATATCTGCAACAAGTCAGTCTGTGCCCCAGAGTTCATAGTTTGACACAAACTTCTGCTGGTGGGAGGGTGGCAGTGCTTGGCTTCTCACTCAGGCAGGTGGCATATGACAAAAATCACATTATACCCTCCCCTATTTAGGACTTGGCATTACAGAACTTAATTGGGTTTAACAGCCAAGTGCTGTGTCTGTGCACAGAACTGGCCATGGCTGCAGCAAGGCTCCTTGTCTCTCTGTGCACCTACTACTTCTACAATAAAGAAGCTGTGCCTGCAGGTAAGAAAAGCTGGAGGATCCTCAGGAAATTGAGGCTATCACACAAGTGGGATTAAGGCTGCCTTCTCACTGAGTCTCTTTGTTGCTTGGGGAAAACAGCACTGGAGGTGAGACAAGCAGCAAATGCTTTTTGATGCGTTTTCACAGCTTAGCATGAAGGGGGAATAATAACCTCCATTTATTGAGCTGCACGCAGCCAAATGGGTTGAAGACAATTCCTAAAGCTCTGCCAGATTTATGGTGATTGGTCTATCCAGTCAGAGGGAAATTTGGAGCTGTGAAGAGCTGATCAAAGAAGAAAGTTTGTTTTAAAGGGGGTGATGAAACATGGAGCTTGTGTCTCATGAAAACTACCCCAAAAAAATCCAGGAAATAAGTTTTAGTGATGCCCTGCAAAATGGAAGATAAATCAGATGACTCACAAAGCAAGTGAATATTTATCTCCTACAGAAACTTGCACTTGCGGCAAGTGGTTTCTGCTCAGGTGGTGATAAAAAGAGCGACATACAATACTGTATCCAGCAGCAAAACTGTTGATCTCGGGTATTATCTTCTAAAAAAGACCACAGAAAGCCAGGCACCTTTCTAGTGCTTTCCCTAAGCTCCTTCTGCAATTCACACCGGCAGTTCCCATGGTGAGAAGCATGTGGGAGCAGCAAGGCAGAAGGGGCATTTCAGAGAGGTGTGGGCTGAACCACTCCTCCCACCAGCACCCTCCAGTGACCAGAACCCGGTAACACTGCATGGCCTTTCCCTCTCCAGCTTGTCCTATTAACTTAATCCTCTGCTGAAGTAGTCTACTAAATACCTTTAGGCTGTTACCAAACCCACAATGCCACTACTTTGCAGTTACAAAAACAAGACAGTGCTTGCACGCAGCATTTAGCAGATGAATCATGTCAACCACTTTATAGGGAAGGAGGTATAGCTGCCTATAACGGGCAGAGAAGGCCTCACCCTCCTTTTATAGCATTTACTACTGGGACGCAGAAGAACTGGAGTCAGCAGTAGTTGCCCTACTGGTCGCTGCGGCAACGCTACTGCTTGGCATATTGGGGAAGGGATCAGATGTTCCTCTTAACAGCCTTTTGCCTACCTCCCCCATACAGACATGGTCTGAGGGAAGCACGCGCTAGTCACAGGCTAAAGCACCAGGAACAGG
This sequence comes from Astur gentilis, assembly GCF_929443795.1. Lineage (NCBI taxonomy): Eukaryota > Metazoa > Chordata > Aves > Accipitriformes > Accipitridae > Astur > Astur gentilis. The sequence continues at coordinate 4,469,112 of NC_064886.1, forward strand.
GAACAAATAGCCTGTAAGTTCCCCTACTCCTCACTGCAAAAACATAACAGCAGTTCAAGGAGGTAAGGATGCACGACAGAGCAGTTAAATCAATGGAACATTTAGGCTCTTTCTAAACAGAAGTATGCAGTTCAGCTCAATGGGGCACAAACAGCTGAGCATCTAAGCATTTGCTCGGCAAGCCCTCACAACTAGGAAGTCAGGTTCAAGACCTGTCCTTGTACACACCGTTGCAAGCCACCACCTCTGCTCCCTCACTTGTAACACTCTCCACCTATATTCAGTTCTCTTTACATTATCTTAAAAACACTTCCTCCATCTACTAAGCTAGGATAAATTGCATGCTCTCCTCTGTACTGCAAGTAACTGCTTTACAAACAGCCACAGCAGAAACACCGTATTTGTACACAGTGGTATTGAACCTGCACTTTTCTCTCCAGGTGGCAAAACAGCATCTGGCTCTGGGAGCAAGTTCTGCCAGGCATGTTTTAGTAGACATGAGCAGTCTAACACAGTCGAGAAAGTCACTGAAAATGGCAGAGACAAGCAGGGTAAAGTTTTTGTGTTCCAGTCCTCAATAAACAGTCATTGGTCTCTCAAAATTACCATGAGAAAAAGTATTCTGAGCCTTATTCAGATCTCCATACTGCCTCTGTCTTTCCAAGAACCATTCTCCACAATAAAATAGGGTAAGAGAGGATGACCTAAGAGACATATATGGGTCCCCACTCTATACCAACAGCAAGGACCTTCCTTAGCAGCCCACCAGTAGGCCAGCCATGCACACCCAACACACAGCAGAGTTTGTGGTGCACTCTCTTTAATAGCTGGTTATTTCAGCTGATATCAGCAGAGCAGAGTGACTGGCTTTGCAGGATTTCTGCACATCACAGACTTCTCCGTGTCTAGCAGGCTTGGCTATTCCCAAACTACAGCTTGGTGGGCTACAGGAGATTTTTGGTGCTGTGTACACAGTGTAAGTATCACAGCTCCTCACATCAAGGCACACAGGTGGCGTCCAAGATGCTGCAGGCCAATGACAGGCTCCATAGGAGCTGGGTCAGCTGAGAGAGTGGGGAGGGACCTTCAACAGTCTGCAGAGAGGAGAGAAAAGCAGGGAAAAGCAGCTCTGCAACAGCTGGCATATGAACCACACAGGATCTGATTTATTGCTCCATAAGGGCCTTGCCCCCAGTGATACCAAACTGCAGGAACAGTCAGTGCTGAATAGGAATAATTGTCTAACTTCTGTATTGGTCTATATATACACCCACTATATGGCCTGAAAACCAAAAATCAGGCATTCAGCTTGGAGCCAGAGCAGCAAATATCAAACAAGGACCTCAATTAGTTCCTCTCCTAATTTAAGGGAGTTTTGATACTAACTTCAACAGCAGTAAGTTCTTGGTCCGAAAAGAAAGTCAAAGTAATATTTTCAGTTAAACGGGAAGGTTTTGTAACACGCTTCACTGGATGTGTTGTTTTCTGTATCTTGTTCGCAGAACACTCTGGCCGTAAAAAGTGCTTCTGAAATGCTGGATATTAATTCCTCAAAAACATTCCCCCGTCTATTCTAACATACATTTCTGCTCCAAAAGATACATATTCTTTATGTCTCTTATTTTCTGGGGCAGCCAGCCCCAGAGGCAACAGGATAGCCAACAGGTGCACAGCGGAATCAAAGCAGAGGAAAACTTTAGTAGTGTTGCCCAGGGGACAGGGCACTAGGCTTGGAAGGATGAGACCGGAGTGAATTCTCAGTCCTTTGATCAATCCAGAAGTCACACTGTGACATTCAGAAAGCCACTTTGCCTCTATGCATCTGTTTTCCATAATGTAATAATACATGGGCCACAGTCATAATACTGTGGCCCATGCCTTTTTGTAAGGTATTCTGAGGTCTACTGAGAAAAAGCATGAAAGGCATGGTAGATAAACAGTATCACTATTCTCTCCGAGATCTTTTCTGAATTATCAGGAATGAAACTGCATAGGAAGGTGAAAGGCAGAGTCAAGCCAGCTGGGGTTTAAAACCACTGTTCCAGGTAAAGGTATCTGCGATTCTGTGTGCAGCCCCCCCATCCTCTCCCTTCCCACTAAGGAAAAATACCCAGTTACCACATTCTGCACTTTTTCCCTTCTGCATCACTAACTAAACAGTGGCAGAGAAGAAGAAAAGCTGAGCCTGAGAGGAAGAGCAACAGTACAAGCATCTAGTATTAGTCTCCAGGCCCAAATAAAAACCAAAGCACGGTCATTACCATGAGCGTAGTTGTTCACTCTCTGCATGTCTTGTCTCAGCTGGAGTACTTTCTCTTTCATCTCTGCAATGCCCATATAGTTAGAGTAATTCAGCTCTCCCTGCAGAGCCTGAAAAATCTTGGCCTAGAAAACAACAATAGAGAAAAGGAAGATAAGACACTGAGACTTTACTTCTGCAACGTAAGCCCACAGAGCCACCATCCCTCCAGCATCTCACACGCCAGCTGCAATGGCTGCAGTGGTGTGTGTAGGGCTTCAGAGCTCCCATGGTTGCTGTATTTCAGGTACTCTGTTTCTGGTCTTGGAATAGAAATACAGACCGGCATGGCAGAAGATCTTCACATATTCTTTGTACTCCCCATAAGCTGGCAGCAAGTCAGTTCAAGCAATCACTGGCCTGCTCTTAGACTCTTTCCACAATGTTCCTCAAAGGCCTAAAGAGCAACTTTGCACAACCCCTTCAACCTCCCCACCCATGCCATTTATTAGGGCCTGCCACTTTACATTCCCTGTGTATGGGCTCGCTCGGGAGGCTGTTTAAATTTACTGTTAAGTCTTTCGCACCACCGAAGCGGCATGTAAATGAGCAGCGTGATCAAGGGACCAAACGTAAGTGCAGGCTTATAAAAATGTGTATGGAGTAAGACAGATATAGAATGAATTGGTACCTTCTTCTATCCATTGAGTTTATCTAGGGAATGCTAGCATGCCCCAAATGCTGGATGCCAAGAGTAGATAACCTCAAGTCTAGAGAGTTCCTACTACAGGGAAAATTTATACCAAGTTTCTGAAATGGTTCCAACTGCAACCCAGCTCTCTACCCTGCTTGTGACGATATAGCTCAGAAGTACAGTTTTTCTTCTAGACAGTGATGGTATTTTACTTTTTTTCTACAATGGGAATTATCATTTATCACGACAAAGGGATTTCAGTAACTTTTACTTAGGACCTTTACTGCTCTACAAACAATAATTTCAGAATCAAAGCTAGTGTGTGAAGATAGGAGATCTCATCTTACACTTCCAGCCCTAGGAATGATTCCTCTTAGCCGTATGATGGGAGTGCATCCAGGATTCTCAGGTTTTCTGTGGACGACCCCAAGAGCTCCATGTTTCCAGAAAATTCATGTACACAAACACTCAAGGAAAACTAAGCAACAAATACTGGTATAAAACTAGGACCCAGTCTGCCTTAAGATGGAGTATCCAGCTGAGACACAACTTTTTTTTTTTTTTTTAAAAGAACAAAATGCAATTTACCATCTTATCTCATTATCACTCTAATACCCTCAAAGATCCAGTGACCTTCACTAGGAAGGCATTGCAAGTACCTTCAAATAAGGTATCAAGCCAGCTTCTTCCTTCTCCATCTGTTTCTGCTTTCTCAGAGCCCTCTCACAGATCCTTGGGTTCTGCTCCATGTTTGAGTACAGTTCATGCAGGCATTGCTGAGTGTACGACAAAGATTGCTCCTCAAATTCCTCTAAGGAAATCAGCTTGCAAAATGATATACTGAGGGGATACTCGTTGTCAAACTCATCCAAGATCTCCATTCTGTACCTGATCAAAGATGACAGAGTGGGATGAATGCTTTCCTTCAGCTGGTGGAGGCAATAGAGCTGTCTTCTGGTGATGAACCAGGGCCTTCCTCCTGCCCTGTCAGCAAACAGGGGCATAAGCAGCCCCTGACACAGGAGCTCACCAACACCCTCCTGAAAGCCTCTGCCAGTAAAACTGCCTCTGCAGCACGATGGCACCAAGCCTGGGTGGAAGCTTTGGCGCAGAACTTCATCAGGACAGAAAAACTTGGGCAGATACTGTCCCTCAGAGGGGCTTCCCCGCCCTCCCCTGACTTCCAGGCCAACATTACCTCTTTCCCTACAGCTCCTGACCAGGAACAGCACCAGGCAGAGGAAGACCTCCCCAGGGTAAGCACACAGGGGTCTCTCAGAGCAGCGAACAGCCAGACAAACGGCTCAAGCCCCTCAGATACGCACCCACGCGAGGGGCAAGCTGCGCTGTAGCCAACGCGTGAGCACCCGGAGGAGCAGTGCCTGGCTCACCGGGAGGGCGAAGGCAGGGCCGCCCTGAGGAGACCCAGGCGGGATGGAGCGTCCCTCCGCCTCACTTCAGAGCCGCCGGCACTCTGAGGGGAGAGGGCGGGGCTCGCGCCCTCAAGGCAGGGATGGGGCGGGGCTGCCCCGCGGGGCGCACCTGCTGGCGGCCTCGCGCCCGCGCCGCTTCCAAGGGCCAATCAACGAACGCGGCGGGCGGCGCGGGAGGGGGCCGCACGCGCCACAATGGACCGTGGGCAGAGGGGGCGGGGCCTCTCCTCCCTCCTCAGCCTGGTCGCCGCCCTCCCCTCGAGGCCCGCCCGCCTTTTCCCCTCAGCGCGGCGCAGGGAGGAGGCGGGAGGCGGCGGGTGGTTGCGAGGCGTTTATTAGAGTGAGAGGCCGCTGCCGGCCTTTTGCAGCCCTGAGGGGCAGGATGAGGAGGACTAGTGGCAGTATTTCTTGGTGTCCAGCCTGCTGTGCTCGGGATTGTAGGGCGCCTTGGCGAAGCACATGGCAGCCGTGCGGTCGCAGTTGCAGACGAACATCCCGCACTCGTGGTTCTTGCCTGGAGGAGAGAGCAGGAGCGGTCAGACCCCGAAGCTCCTTCACCAGGCACCGCAGTGACTCAGGCAGGCGTTCCTGCTGCTGGGGTATAGCCCCTTGACTGCTGCCCTCAATTTGGGGGTGTACGTGCTTCTCCCCGCTAACCTCCTGGCCCCAAATCTCCTTGCTCTGGCCCAGAAATCTCCTTGCTCCAGCCCAGAAATCTCCTTGCTCCTTCTTTCCCTGCAATTCTGTTTGCCAGCCTATCTGCTACTTACCTCTGTTCCAGAGCCCTATAAAAGCTCCACCATTAACATTAGAGATGCTTGTCAGAAGCTGTGTAACGCTGCCTGGTTAGCATGTTGATCTCTTATATACTGCCATTAAAGTACCACAGGGACTCAATCCCCTGAAGAGGGGACAGGCTTCCCTATGTACTGCGATACCATATATCTTAAGAAACTTTTAAGTTGTGTGCTATATGGAGAACATTCATTCTGGTACCCGTGTGAGGTGCCCCGTTTATAAATAACCAGCCGCCCGTCAGGGACTTGCACTGTGCCCTCCTGCCGCAGAATCACGGAGCCCCATTCCTTCAGAAGAGAGACTGGAGTAATGTTTGAAGTGGAGTGACATGGAAGTGGACTTACTGTTACATGTGATCTGCCCCTTGGAGCAGCTGAAGCTGTACAGCTCTGTGTAGGGATTGTCCAAGAAGGGTTTGCATGCTTCTAGTTTACGTGCCCGTGAGTAGCACTCATCGTGTGCTTGACAGCACCTGGGAAACAGTGAGGAAAAGGTCAGAAAATACCAGAAATGCAAACTCAGCTGACCTGTAAGACATGTAAATACACTAGTATTGCTCTGACAAGGCACTGGGGAAAAAAAAGATACTGAGTGATAAAAAAGCAGACACGAAGGACTTCAAAGGGACGCGGTTCTGCCAGCTAATGGTCCAAGAGGTGTCTGGTACACTTGTACTTACTGGAGCAGCTTCACAGTTGTCTATTGGGCACCGGGAAAGCAAAAGCCAGCATTTACCCTACACGCCCCGTCAGTGCCTGGTAGCTGAAGAGCTGGCAGCCGACACAATTCACTGCACCTTGGCTATCAGACTTGTGTGTTCTCTAAACTGCCCAAGCCACTTCTTAGCATTTTGCAGCTCAGCCCTGCACACGTTGATGGTTGTGCACTGGGCAGTGTGTGCAGAGCTGCATCCCAGCTGCTGGCACGGCACTGCTGAAACAAAAATGCTGGAATGAGTGCGGCGTAGTTGCCACAGAAGGGAAAACAGAGTTGCTGGGATTATATTTTATCTTAATAATAAGGCATCAAGGTGTGATACTACACATCCTTTTTTCCTGGAATCAATCTTTGAGAGAAAGCTTCATTCACAGCAGCCAGAGAGTTTTGTGAACGTTTATAAGCAGGGTCAGCTAAGACAAAGCAGGCGTGCAGAACCATGCACAAGCAGGGAAAGAGGTTTGTAAAAGCAAGAGTCATATAAACCTGTCAAGCTCATCCACTGGAGTCCCACTGCCTCCCAAGCCGCAGTAGCAGCCGTAGTCACCAAATTCCAGCAGAGGATGGCTGCCTGGGATGGTGCACTTGATCATGCTGCGAAGCTCCCACACGGCCCTGGGTGAGACAGCAGCACTGGCTGCGCCCACTGAGAAGAGACACAAAGGTTAGAGTTAGGCACGGTGTTACCAGTCCGGGGGGGTGAGTGCCACCTACACACCAGACAGCAGGAAAAGCAGGGCCAAGGACTTCATTCTCAGAGGTCTTAGAGAGAGATTGGTGCTAAAGAAAATGCAGCCCTTTATATGACAACCTCACCTTGACATGGGTATGAGATAAACAAGCCAGTATTTATATTACTAAATGCAGACTTCTTCCATCGGAGGCTGTGGGCAGCAGGTTGTGACATGAGCAGTTGAAGGCCAGTGGAATTAAAATCTACGAAAGCCAGGAAGATAAATATTTGCTCTCTAGATTTTTGCTATTAAATTCTTTCAATGCTACTTTCAATATTCTTTCAATATTAAAAGCCAGCCTGAAAGATCTGAACACTTTTAAGGGCTCTCTACTAAAAAATAATAGCAGTGTGGTAGTTATGTTGGAAATTGCTGACACACAAATAACCACCCTACTAATACTGGCATCCTCTTTTTTATGGTATCCCACTTATTAATCCTGTATTTCTCCATGGATTGTCCTGGCCTAATTTAGAGAATAAGGTACAGGTCATCCACTCTCCCCAAATGACCCTTTTGCACGAGCTGAACTGAGAACAGTTCAAGCTGGTTTTTACTTTGAAGCCATAGAGGAGAAGGAGGTACTACTAGGCAAGAAACAGGAGCCAAGCAACATGGAAAGCCTCCGGTATGTAGCTTAAACAAGGAGTAGTGTCTGTTTTCACATGACCTTAAGGGACTTACACTGGAAACGAACAGGGCTTAGAAGTTTCAACATACACAGCAGACTTCAGTAGCTCAGAGACAGCAGTTTCTCTTTCTCCAGCACCAAAGCAGAACCCCAGTTACGCCCTTTGGTTCTCTATGCCAAGGTATAAGGCCAGTTAGCAAGCCTTGAAACAAGATCAAAAAATGGGTAAGAAAAACCTTCCTGGAGTCAGCCAGGACTTAAGTCCAAAATACTGCACTTATATTCAGACCCCAGAGGCTCTAACACCGTCAGGGCTACAGGTTTGGCATTTTTACACACCCAAGAAGTAGATCCTAGACTGCTCACCTGATAGTCAGAGTGCATTTATTTCTAAAGCACCAAGCAAGCCTTCAGTTTCTGAGAGCAGAGGAAGAGGCACAGCCCACCTTTTCCTAACAGCCTAATATGCCAGAGTGCTTGTTCAGGAAACTTAGGGTTCACCACCCTTCAGTAGGTTCAAATGCATGTTTCTGTAGGGGACAATGAGGACATCTTCCCCCCTCATAGGGTCTGAAACTATGCCAGGGTACCCACAGTATCCACCGGATGCTTACATATCCATAGGACATCTAGTTAAAGGAAGACAGAATGGTTCTGGTTGTTCATCAGCACAACCTTTTTGATTTCTCACACGCTCTCTGATCCTCTGGGATTCCCCACTCACAGGTTACCTAAAGCCAAACAGATGCTGAGTTACAGATTTGAGATTCTCATGTCCTAATAAAACACTGAACAAACATTAAAGGCTGATGCAAAGGACAGTCTGTACCACAGTTAGTTCAGAGAAAATAATTTAATCTTTTGCCCACAGATCAATCTGTTGACTTTCCCTTCAATATCCACTTAAGTGTTCTCTTTCTCCTTTGCTACTTTGGCCACATTTACTCTTCTTTAAATTATTATTTCTCTGTTCTCTTATCTATGAACCTTAAGAGTCTAAGGTTCCTTCTTCCTCACTTCTCAATGTCTGATTTATTATTGATGTTGTGAAGAAAACTTCCAATAAACTGGCCTTTTAAAGTCACAGATCAAAAATACTGTCATATCTCAGATTTCGTGCATTTTAATTCAACAGGATCACCGTGTGTGGGAAAGTAAGCATGTGAGCACCACAAGAGTGCCTCATGAGAAAAATCCCAGCAGGGTAAAGATTTTTCCACCGATGCTATTTTTGGTTTCCCCCAACCTGTGCGGCATACAAAGCCGCTGGTCCTCAGTATGCTTGTGAGGACATCCCAACTTACAGCTGGTTCCTAAACTTACAGGCTTGAGCCTTCAATTATTTTTAAGACTTCTCTATAATTAAGACCTGCTGCACAGGGTTCCCTACTATTTCACACTGTTAGAATTCACCTTCTTGTAGTGTTGTCTGTTAAGGACTTTTCTTCCCTTCCCATCTCTACATTTTGATGTCTTAGACCTAGCCTCCTTGGTCCACCATAGTCATTGAATCCAGAGCATCTGACCCAAAATTCTAAACATCACACTATCTCCCCCTTTCTTGAGCCTACAAATATCTATACAAAACCTCTGTAACATAGAGAAGAGACACGATCTCTATTAAAGCCAGATCTGCCGCACATTATAAACCGGGCCACTGCCAAAGTCTGGGAGCAGAACACAGAGTCATAGCCCTGCCTGGGGCTTTTATCCTAATGGCAGGATGCGACTCCTGCCAGGTCCAAGTTCACCTGAAATCTCCTCCATTTGAAAATCTCCCACTCCCAAATAATAACAGAGAAGGACAGTTTTCAAATAATTTATTAGGAATTTAAAACTGAAATCTGGAAAAAGGGTTACAGGTGTGGAGAGAACAAACATTGGAGTGTAATAACTTACTGGCTTAAAAACACAGCTTTATTTCTTTTAAAAAAAATGCCCACCCTGAAACCGGAGCCCCAGCCTCCAGGCAGTGGCAGCACTGGCCAGAGAGTTAATCACAGCCCAGCAGCAGCACAGCTGGCCTTGGATGTCTGGAGGGGGCACGGAAGCAGTTCAGCGCATATACCAAGAGGGAGGAAAGCGCTGTCCGCAGACCCAAATTTGAAGTATATAGAATAAAAATAAACCCAATAAAATGCAGCTCTTCTTTAATTAGGAAATATTTAAAAAAACAGACATACAGACTCTTGTCTCAGTAACAAAAATTATTGCTTTGTGTTTTCAGTACTGATCTGTTAAGTACCCTCTTACCTAAACAGAACTCTCCAAACGCATCGCCCAGGTCAGGACAAGCTCCGGCGGATGGGGGAGGGATGGAAGAGAAAAAGGGCCCTGTGGGCACTGTGGCCCTCCTTGTCCTTTTCTAAGTGCCCCTCTCCCTTACAGGGGCTCAGTTTGGGGGAAGAGAGGGAATGATTTTTAAAACTTAAGATGAAGCTGTTATTTCCCTGGGAAAAGAGTTTGGCTGCATCTTAATAAAAGGCTTAATCACCCCCCTTAACAAGGTCTTTGGTTCACTGAAATCCAGACCCAAACCTGCCCCATGTATTCCTGCTGGAGGCTTCCCCTGGCAGAGTGCTTGTTAGCAGGGGCCTGGACCACGCCAGAGGAAGCCCCGGCAGGTTCTGGAGAAGGGACTAGATCACCTCCGCACAGGACAACGGACAAATTCCCACAGTCTTCAGAAGACAGAGTAAAGCAAACGGGAAGCTGCAATTCTATAATTCATATAATCCCTGAGAAGCCCTTAACCCGCCCCCAAATCACCACCCTAATGCTTTTCTCCCCCGTTAATGACTCCCCAACCCAGCGCCCTGCCCTTCAGAGAACGACCACCCAAATCTCCCCCTGGCCCTGGCCGACACCCCTTCTGATACCCTCGCCTCCGGAGGAGGATCCCCTTTCCCGGGAAATCTTGACACAAGCGATAGTGTTTGGAGAGTGAATTCCTTCCAAAGTAACCAAGACAAGCAATGGCGGTAAAGCCCTTTACCTAAAGCCAAACCAGAGGCTGGCACTACGGAGCCCAGTGATGGAGTCTGTACATCGAGCAATTGGAAGCAGCTTTAACCCGCTCAGCAAAACAGCCGATGGCCGGTACGTTTCACCCCCGCCCCCCCCCCACCCCCTCCCCTTTCATCTCATCAGAGGTCTTAAAATCTTACAGTAAAAGGTGTACAAAAAAAGAACGGAGTCCTGTCAGGATTCTGCTGGAGAATATTGCTCACGCTGCGGCACCAAGTCCAGGACCTGGAGCTGCTCCTTGGAGCCAGGCTGCAGGCGGCAGCCAGGTTCAGCTCGCGATATTTACATATTATACAGGAGGAAAAAGAAAACCCCACGTAAAACTAAACCTAGGAAAAAAAAAAAAATCTTTCAGCTGTAAGGATAGTGTTTTTCACTTAGCAAAATATACATTTGTTTTGTTCCATAGCGATGTCCAACGTTTTCGGATCCTTGGAGTTTCACACTTTTCAAAGCCTCACATTTACAAAACAGAAACAATTAAAAACAGTTTCTTTAAAAAAAATAGAAATACATCAGTTCCTCTCAGCCTTTGCTCTCTCTGTGTCTCTTTCTTCCCTTCAGAACTGCATTCTTGTTACATACCGTGCTTTAAAAACACTGACGACAACAACAACAGAGTTGAAAATATTCAAAACAGTTTCAAAGCCAAATAAAAATACTCCTCAATAAAAACTACCTAACACAATCACAAAGCCAATTCATAAAATATGTCTACTAGCTCGGGAAAGAGCAAACAACAAAAAGAAGGGGTAGCCCCAAAAAAAGATAAAAAAATAAAATAAAAAAATAAAACTAACAGCTAGTAAAATAAATAAAAGAAGAATCGGTGGGCTGGGGGCAGGGAGGGGGGAAGCGTAAACCGTCGGTGGTTAGTAAGAAAGCGAGATGATCTCCTCGGGTTCAGTCCAGTGTGGTCTGGTCAAAGGGAGAGATCAGGGCAGGGCGGCAGGAGCCTGGCAGCCAGCCGGCAGTGTGCAGTTTGATTCAAGAAAAAGGTAACCTTGGCTCATCCCCCGAGGCTCACCAGATCCTCCAGCCGCTGTCCTCGGTTAGGTCACTGGGGAATCTGCAGGACACAGCAGGGGAGGGAAGGGACAGGATCTAGAGCAACCAACAGCTTTTCTCTTGGGGTTTTCTTCTGGTGTGATCAGACAGAAATACTCGATACCCAAACTTGCCCCAACACAAAGTTGCTCTGCATCTCGCTGGCACAGTGACGGGGCATAGCAGAGATGCTTCCATCTTTAATGGTAACGTGCGGCCTGGGAAACAAGGCCCCACACGCCATGCAGCCTGCCTGCCTGGACCTGTGGCACTCCTGGCCCCCGGGAGGCCTGTGACGTAGTGGGGTCCAGCCGTTTTTCCAGCACTCAGCTCAGCGCAGCCCTGCCAGGCTGCCATGGGCTCCTGTCTGGACACTGTTCCCTGCAAGTTTTTGCCCTCCTTTTTGAAAAGCTGGTTTGTTTGTTTGTTTTTTTATTTTAATTCTAACTTCAGCCATGTTTGCAAAGCAAATGGAGACCATCCACCCGTTCCCTCTCAGGCCCACCCAAGGACCAGAAACAGAACTGATCGGATTCCGATTTTCCTTCTGCCCTTCTCCCAGGCAGGAGAGGAAAAACCTTGCTCCCCAGAGACAGTGTCTTAGCAGCTGTGAGAAGAGCCAACTGCATGGAGGATGCTTCCCCAGCCACCCAGGTGAGCCAAGTTTGCCTCTCAGGATCACCACTGGGTTGTGATTCTGGCCAACCCTGCAGACCTTTCCTCTTTCTGTCAGTGCTCCCATTTCCTTCCTCTTTGCACCCAGACACTAAGTGACCTCTCCACAGCACTCCCAGCCTGGGGACCATAAGGTAGGAACCCAACCTGCCAAGCCTCTGGTGCAGAAGAGAGCCCCAGGCCGGCCACAGGACTCCTCCCACAGGCTGGGTCAGGCTGGCAAACCTCACAGTGGCATCCGCAGCTCCTGCTGAGAGCCCAAGCACAGGGGCTAGCTCAGGACTTCACTCTTCTCATTACCCGTTCCTGTTCAAAGCTCTCTTACCTCCTGCCTCCTTGGTCCCCAGCTTCAGTGATACCCATTGGTAAAAGCTGTTGCAATCAAGGGACCCTGCGAAGAAAGAGTTAAAACCCCACTCTTAAGCAAACAAAAGAAAAGTAAAGGAGAACTACTACCACAACAAATCCAGTCATGGCTCAGATGCTGGGAAAGCTGGTCAGTTGGAGGTGCCGAGCCTAAAGACCGCATCACTCTGCAGGACACTGCATCAGGGCCAAGATGGGCTCTTGGAAAGTCTGGGCCAGATCAGGCAAAGGTCTGGATATCAGGACCTTGAGCGGGGTGGTCAGGGAGAGCCAGCAGAGGCCAGGTATGCAGGCTCCAAGTGAACTGCTGCATTCTGCACTGGCCGTCTGTGGTCTGGGGCTCGGCAGTGGCATGGCACGTGCTGCGGTGGGTGGTATTTCTTAACCAGAAAGCAGGCTGTGGGCTGAGAGGGGGCTGCCCACTGCTGCCCACCTCCATCACCACGTCAAGATACAGCCCCTTCCCCTGGCCATGCCACTCTCCATCTTCCTCCCCCTGCGCAGACTCCGATGGGGAGCACTCACCCCTAGGCTGTGGCCGAAGCCGGTGCTTGGGGCTGGACTGGCAGCGCTGATGTAACTGCTGACCCCTGAGTCCTGGTTGGCGGCTCCATAAAGCTCTGCCATCGGCCCAGGACTGGTGGTGCCCAGAAATCCACCGGTGCGACTGGGGGTGGAACCTACAGGAGGCAGCAAAACTACGTAGTGAAGATCCCAAAAATGCAACCCCGTCCCACCCCCCTCCCGCAGCCCATCGCAAAACACCGTGACAGGACACCGCGCTGGGGAGGAAAGTGGCAGTTACCTGTCCCTCGCACCACGGCCGCCGCAGCCGCTGCTGCCGCCATTGGTCCATACGCAGTGAGAGGGATTGCTAGAAAGGAAGGAACAGGCATCTCAGGGGCACTGTGGCTACACGGGAAACTCCTCAACAGTAACGTTCATTTCCCGCTGCAAAATACCAGGCCCACACAGATGTATCGGCTTAGTGCATCACACAGGACATCAGAGGATGACAATAGGGAAGTGCACAGCCCTGCATTTATTAGTATCCTTTTGCACAGTTAATATCTGGGGACACTCACTAGCCATGCTCTGCTAAGCCCACACCCTGGAGCATGACGTGGAAGAGCTGAACCAGAAGTGGGCAATTTCAGATGTATCCTGTCGCTACTTAACTTGCAAGATGCAGTTAACCTGAAGCTACAGATCCAGATTTTGGCTGTAAATGTGGAGAAATGCAGCAGCTCAGGGACAGCAGCTGGCAGCTCAGCATCCTGAGGCTCAGCCCCTCCTCTCTGTCCCTTGGTACTATTCTTGAGTAACAGTTTAATAGCCTCTTTCTCTCTATTTCTCTACTCAGCTCAAGACACATCAACCTTCCCACTCCGAGTTTTGCTCCTGAACTGCTCAAACACTTGCTGTTCATTGTAGAAGAGCAGGAAACATATACCTAGGGAGCAGGAACTAGAAATGGCTTAATTAAACCAGTAAGTCTTAATTTATATGTAGCAGTTCTAATTCCCAACTCTACTGCCACAGGCATCCAGCCCCCGGGGCAGGAGGCATCTAGCCAGTATGTTTGTCTTTGCCCTTAAAATGACTGGGTCAGCATTTCATGCTTGAATGTGAAATTCACTGTGATTCTGTTTAGAGCACCATAAAAAGAGGTCAGAACAAATCAATCACGTTAAGGCTGAAACCCAGACTAGCTTATAAGGGAATATTTAGTAGCAGGCACCAGCCTGTTTCAAGCAAACGTCATATGAGGCTTATATCTGGGTTAGGCGCTCATTACAGGCCCTGGGCCAATGTGAGCATGTTGCTGCTTCGCATCACCCCCAAAGATGCTGTTTCAGGGAGGAAAGGCTGCTGGCAGCCACCCTCCTGCCCTATCATTGCTTCAAGTCCCTAACACACTGCTGAATGAATGTGGTTTTACTGAGAAAGGAGGCCAGGTCTTCTGAAAAAGACTCCAGTTCTTTTTCCAGGAAAAACCCTTCTTGCCTCTGCAGTCTATCTACTGAGACACCAGGTTTGTGTTGCAATAACAAAGCACCTGCATGGTAGCTCCCTGCATGCTGGAGCAATCATCCCCGCTTGTGCCATCCCCTCATCTCAGTTCCACTTGCCAAGCCCATAAAGCGCAGCCCATTTATGCGCACGCATCCACTTGAAGGCACAAGGGCCCTCGAGCACTGCACAGCTCGCTGGGCCTTTGTAGGAACGAAGGGGGCCCTGCCCTTCGCGGGACCAACTCCAGCCTATACATGGGAATTGCAGCTCTTGGCCTAGCCAAGAGGCTGCACAGTGACTGTTTAACAGTAGGTAAGCGTAATGGCAAGGGAAGAATGCCACGATCCCCAGCTGGTACTTCAGCGAGACACTCAGGACTGTAAGCTAACATGGCACCCAGCCAGGACAGCAGCATTAATAACTTCTTGTTGTACAGAGCCCTGGTGCACCCCAGCCGCCGGTGACAGCCAGGCCCTGGGAGATTCACCTCCACTAGGAAAAGGCAGAGTGCAGCCGGGGGTGGGCCTTGGAGGGAAAAGCACTTTTGCCAAGTGACCAACATTTACAAATTTTATGGGTTTTGCTGAAAAACACACATGTAAATAAACAACCGGACCCACATCTCCTTTGCTTGGCAATCAAAAGGCTCAGAGGTGGGGGTCCAGGTGCTTATGCAGCTGCATACATGGTGTCAGGGAAGGGTTTTATTAAAAGGGAGCTAGGATTTGTTCTCCCCCTACCTTCCTCAGGGCAATTTGTTCATTGGTGGCTGCCAACCTTGGCATCCTCAAGAAACGCAATTCCCTGAGGACTGACATGGTTCTGTGCTACAGAAAGCCCCTTTCAAGCCTGTTGGTACTGATAAATCCAGGAGAGCTTCTCAGGAAGCTTTTCCACACCCCCATTGCAGACATTCAAACCCTGAAACAGGTGGAGGCAAGGAAGCGCTGGAGAGGAGGAACACCACAGAAATGAGATGGCACATGGGGAGCAGGGTGCTACACAAAGCTGCTTTTCTACGACAAAAACCATGGACACAACAGAGCTGGGGAAAACATGGCCATGGAAGGGAGAGTAGACAGAAGGAGCATCACCTAGAGAGAACACACTGCACGTAACCCAGGGGCTGAGGATCCAGAGGGTATTTGCACTGTGAGGACATTGAGCCAGGGCTAGTCTCTGGAGAGTGGTCCTCTGCCCCCATTCCATTCCACAGTTCCCTACAAACACTGCAGGACTTTACTGTAGGTTCCCACCACACTCGCTTCTGCCCGGAAATTCCATGTTGGAGTAGCTGGGGGACTGCACCACCCAGAGCAGGGAAAGCATCCCCTGCAGCCCCTCCTGCACAGGGGAACGGGATTAGAGAAACCAGGAGTGCCCACACACCCTCTCCCTCCTCCCAGCACTCCAAGTCCTTGCAGCAGCTCAGGTTAAGGTAATTTGTAGACCTTTGAGAAGTCACCCTGCTCTCTGCAGTTTTCCATATCTGGTTTACCCCCAGCCTGGGGCAAGGAGCTAAAAACAAGGCAAGCAGCAGGAAATGCCATCTAAGGATTACATGCCTTCATTTGGTATGACCTACATTGCCCTTCTCAGAGGCAATACACATGGCTCTGATTGCCTCTCCATCTTTCCAGCCCCAGATTTGGATGGAGCTCGTACAGATGGAAGAGGAACTAAGGAACGTTTCCAGTCTAACTGCACCTGGCTGTGGAGCAGCAACACCACTGGAACAGCCCAAAGCCCCCTTCTCCCCTTCCAGCTTGTGAGTTTAGGAAATGAGCAGGACTGACCTGTGAGCTCAGGGAGGACGGGGGCACTCGGGAGAGGGGTCCGCTCTACACGGAACTCTAAAAACGAAATGCAAGACAGCTTAGGAACTCGTCAAATGCCCCGAGGCAGACCCCACAGAGAGACGGCAGCCGGGGTCTGCTGGGGGAGCAGCCTGCAGCCAGACTGCGACCAGACCAGTGTCTTCTTTAAACTAATTTATAACTGGTGCTGAAAGGTGCTGGACTCCTGCCCTGGAGACTGAAAGGATCCATTTATCCTTAGAATAAATCTGGCCAAGGCAGGGCAAGTGCAAGCT
The DNA here is from genome assembly GCF_929443795.1 of Astur gentilis. NCBI lineage: Eukaryota > Metazoa > Chordata > Aves > Accipitriformes > Accipitridae > Astur > Astur gentilis. The sequence continues at coordinate 4,485,581 of NC_064886.1, forward strand.
TCACTGCGCAGCCTCAGGTCAGCCCTGGAGCACTGCTTGGCAACCCATCCAATCTGACCTCTCGGCTGCCACGCCAGTGGGTGCTCAGTACGTCCCACACTCATCTGGGCACGGGTTTACAATGAGGCACTTGAAGCCACTATGACTGAGACCCATAAACTGGATTCAGGGATAGCTTCCAGACAGGTGGGAGGCAACAGCAACTTTCAGCCACAGTCAGCCTGGGCTCGCCTCAGGCAAAGAGGAAACTTCCCATTCCCAGCCCCTAACATCAAGACTTCATATATAAACCGTCACACTGAGGGATGGAGTAAGGAAGGGATGCTCAGAGTTGCCACTTCTCTAGAAAATAGCAAGACAGTATTTTCCCTGAATGTGCTCTGCCTCGTTCCCCTGCCTCGCAGAGAATGGGAGGGAGAAGAGGCCCCAGAAAGCTCTAAGCAGCTGCGGCACAGCAGGTTCCAGCCATTGATCGCAGAATCCATGTTCTGAGCACATGGCGGGATTGAGAGCTTGAAACCACCCAGTTTGCGGGGGATCTGCAGCCCACCACCCCAGCAGATGCTTTCTGGAGTCTGTGAGTGGTCCAGGCGCTGTTCAGAACACAACTGTAGCAATGCAGGCGCCTGTGTTTGGGGTGCCTAGGAGTTCCCTCGACCATGGAAAGCCATGTTTTAAAATTCTGTACTACTTTCAGAGCGGTGGCAACTCTGGTAAAGAGAGACAGACAGACACAAAGGCAGCGAGACAGGCAGAGCTGCAGGGGCCCTTCTGTGTCACAGCAGCAGCCCTACGGAGGAGGCTAACATAAAGGGCGTCAGAGCAGCCTTGGGCTTTTCCTGCCACTGGAGTGTGAGGATAATCCTAATGAAGGACAGGCTGTTCCCACCTATTCCAGGGCTTCTCCCCTCCCCCTTCCACATCCGTCTCCAATTTAAAGAAAGACCAAACAGGGGAAAGGGGCAGAACCTGGGTCACGGATCATGCCAGGGACTCCCGTTACCTGAAGGCAGACCAAAAAAACGAGCAGGGAGCACCACTCACCAGGGAACTGGTAAGTGTAGCCAGGTGCAATGCCAGTGTAACTTCGACTCGCGTAGGTGGCAGCTTGGAAGCCCGGATAACCTGGGGGAAGAGAAAAGGGCTCTGTTACTGCAAGCTCGCAGGGTCGATGTCCTTAGCGCCTGGCTGCTCATGAGCAGCATGATCATTAGTGTTAGAACGCTCGAATAGGGCTAATAGCAGAAACCCCAGGAAATTGCTGGGCCGAGTGCACAACGCATGCAAATCTGCAGAAGAGTTTTAGCAAGCCCATTTAATTTTTTCCTCACTCCAAACATGTAAGAACATGGACATCTCCTTCTCAGAAACTCATAGCTCTGCAGACTAAGGCTTTCTGATGCATCAGCTGGATTTACAAATAGGAGGAGATCAGGGAGGTGGGGGCATTTGAATGGCTGAATAGCTCTGAGTCACTTTTGCACTAGAAGCGCTGGCGAATGCAGGCAGAGTGCTTCTTCCTGGCGCTGGGCAGGACAATTCCTGCCGTTCCCCAGGAAGCTGACCACCTATATAGTACAAGCCTGTGAGAATGCAGGGCATTGACTCAGAGATGAATATTTGATTTGAGATCTCCCAAGACATGAGTACATGGATTTCTCAGTGACTCAGCTTGAGCCTTGCTGCTTTAAAATTCAGGTGGCTTAGAAGAGGCAAAACCCAAAACCACAGGCTGCAGATTTATTTTCCTTCCATAAGTCAAGAGAAAACATTGGGGAAAAAATGCCCTTTTTGGGGTTTTGTTCAGTGACTAACTGCTACTCGGCAGGCTTAGCAAGGAGAGCCAGGCTGAGTACACCCTGCCCAGCAACACCAGCGATGATCCTGAGCAAACAGTGTGCTCTTGGGTCAGCTCAAGCCCAGCTAGAACAAGTGTGGGGAGCAAGAGAAGCCAGGAACAGCAACTGTACTGGAAGCATCATGCTTGACTCTCAGATCCAGGCACAAGGGTTTGTAGACCTGGAAGTGGAAGCTACAAAGGACTTTTTTTTTTTTTTTTTTTTTTTTTATCTTTTATCTGAACACATTTGCCTTAGAATCATTGGTAAGACATGAAATCCAGCCTGCTTGTCACCAATTGCTCCTTACAAGACAGTCCCACGATAAGTGTATAGTTTTCCTTGCAATACCAGATACTTGCTGTCCCTGAGATGGAGGAAACAAAGTGAGACAAAGCTTAACTAGAACGTTAAGGGCATTTTTACAGTCTTTAAAGGGCAGTGAGGACATCTATATGGACCACTGTTTCAAGTGAAAGCTCAGGGGTTCTTTAATCAACTGATTCATCAGAAAACCTGTTCAAGTATGGGAGGAAGATGCCTGGGCACAGATCACTCCACGCTCAGTTCAGCTATGTAGTTACATCCCATTCCACGAGAGGCATTAAAGAATTATAGTCTATATGCTATGGCACCGTGTGACCGTTAACAGAGCTGCAGAGGGCCAGAGCTGCCCAGCACATGGCTGCGCCCGGCCAGCTCCGGCTGTCACAGGGCAGCGGTGACAAGTTTGCAGTTTTTCCAGGTGCCACCAGAGGGCAAGTTGTGATCACAAACAGGTCCCGGCAACCCCCCCACAGCGTCCCCGGCCTTGCACCAGGGAGAGCTGCCCTTGGCCGCCCTGCCTGCTCTCGGAATAAAACCTCTAAGCTGCTGCCTGGCACGACCGGGAGCTGGGGAGGAGATCTGTCCTTGGGCTTACCCAGCATGCCGATCCCGAGCATGAAGGCATCCATCCCGTAAGGCATGACTCGGGACCGCCCTCGCGCCGAGCCCGTTGGGGACATCACCTCCTTCGGCTGAGCTTTTTTACACTCCACCTGCCACAAGAAAGTAAGGATTAGGCTCGGCTGCCACGGGCACAGGGCACTGCCACAGAGCACACGGAGGCAGCAGCTGGGCTGCAGACCAGGCAGGACTGCCTGCCATGACGGCATTCCTCAGCCCCGGCCACCGCCGACAGCCCATTCCACGGTCCTTCCCTAGCGTCTCTGCCTCTGGCCTCCACACTGCCAGCCTTCCATCTTGCTCTGCAGCCACCACAGGCAATGGGGAGCTCAAACACTGCTTTTCTCCTCCTGGAGCTGCCCTCGATGCTCTGCCTGGCCCTGCACCAGGGCCTCAAATCCTAATTTTCCTCATTTCTGAATAAAGGTTAAACCTGCCCCCTCCCAGGCTACCAAGAGGTTTCACGTAGCTTCAAAACCTCCAAGTACTACACAATTCCTCATTACAGTTAGCTCTTCTCCTTGAAAACTCAGTATTTGTGCTCCACACTGTGAGCTTCTTTCCTAGACCGGCTGCTGTGATTTTGGGGAAAAGATTCAACCCAATTTGCCACTACAGACAAAAGTGCGTTGGGACCCAAGTGCCTTACACCCTGCCCCTGTTCCACTGCCCCACTGTATCCTATACCTCTGTCCCTTCTCCCCCAGGTTCTGCCCCAGACACTCACCATTTTGTTGTTGATCTCATGGAAGTGGATTTCACACACTTTTTCCACAATGTCTTCACTTTCAAATGTGACAAACCCAAACCCTGAAGAAAAGGCAAAACTCCTTGAGCAGGTCAGAGCTCTGTGCAGTTTGCACCCGCTACCCACATCCTTTTAGTGGCAGGAGAAGAGAAGGATGGTACAATCAGCCCTTTCTAAAACGGCTGTCACTCATCTTCCCTCTCCAGCAAATCCTGCTTTTATGCACAAGAACAGGACCATCCCCTTACAGATTGCCCTTTCCTCGTCATCCTGTACTTCCCAACCTCTCTGAACTCAACTGCTCTCAAAACCAAGTTTGGGGTTGTTTTTTTTAAACTTTGCCATTTGCAAGGCAAATCACGTGGCTGATAAAGCTGGGGAGGATCCCAGCAGACGCTCACACAAAGGGAGTCGGTGGAGAAATGAACAGCTGCTTGCCAGGACATCACCATCCTCGCTAAACACACTCCACCAGCAATAACACCCTACTCGTTTCCTCAGCAGTCACCAGTCATTAAGGCCTTGTATAAGCAGGCAAGTATCAGCAACGCAGTCGTACAGAACAAGACAGATAGACACAAGCAAAGTGATTTGCAAAGTTTCACCAAAGTAAGGTTAGTATCTGGGGTAAGACAGGACAGCGTGTTCCTGGCCCCTGGCCCACGCTCACACCTCCTTTCTTTCACCAACCCCTCTGCTGACAGTTCTGGCAAAGACCAGCTCTGGTGGGCAGACTAAACTCCTCTCAGCTGACTGCAGTCGCTTCCGGAAAACTGAGGCAGGTGGGAGGATGTCTTTAAGCTTGCCTTACAAGCAAGCTGGGATTAAGCAGAGCTTTCTGCTTTATGGAACTAGCCAATTCCACGGTGCTTTAAAATAACTTTTAGAAACAGATGGGGATCTGCTGCCCAGAACCCCACTTCTTCCTCCATACTGCCAGAAAAGTCTCTCTCCATAAACTCCTCCATCTGTCTGTGCCCAGGTAGTTACACACCATTCACCTCAACACCCACAAGCGGAGGGGCTCAGGAGTTCAAGAACAAAACACCAATGCCGAAACAAGTCCTGAGCGCCATCAGACCCCCACCAAGCCTACTGCACTCTGGGCAGAAGTCCACACTTCCGACATAGTGGCTGGCAGCTCTCCCTGCTCCTTCCAAAACCTCCAACAACTCTAATTGGACTAGTGACTAGGAAGCACCCATGGAGGAACAGGGGTTAACACTTCTTCCCTTTTAAGATAAAGTTGGAACAACATTCAAGGCCAGGCAATCAGAGTACATTTAATGGCTCTAGAAAAAAAGCAAAAACCTGAAGGGCACATAGTGTAGCGAGAGCAGAAGGGAGCGTTCCCTCGCTGATCTGTGGGCAGAGGTGCTTGGAAGTGCTTCAAACAACACACAGACATGAGAGTGGCCAAGCACAAGGCTGTTACTGGCCCCAATTTGAAAGACGCCAAAGCTAAGTTTGCAGGTTCAGTTGCTGCCAATAAATCTCTGAGCTGGTTCAATGCTAGTGTCGAGCCCTGCCACGCCACCGGTTAGTCGGTCTGAAGACTCACCGGGAAAGCGGGAGGCAGGAACGCCCATGGGTGGACTTGGTCCGGATAGCGCAAATATTACAGCCTTGCTCCCATCCTGTAACCAGACTCCACCAGCAAGACTCGGGTAAGAAAAGGTGACCTGGGAGCGCAAGTGGGCTCCAGGCCGAGGAAGGGGCAAGAAGCAGGCACTCTTCAGGCTCTCGTGTCAGCTTTCCCGGAGCTCAGATTACTCGGGACAAGGTAAGACACACACTGCGGGCTGGAGCCACAGAGGTAAGCGGGCAGGGGAGGGGGCTGTCTCCTCTCACATATCTGCAACTCGGCGAGTTTACAGCACAGGAAACGCACTGGACAAAAGCTCTCTGTGCTGCAAGGGACGCTGGTAAAGGATGCAGATGCAAAAGGATAGGGCGACTGGAGGCAAGATAAAGAGCAGCTGCGACCCACGTCCCCTGCTGCTGGGATACTAACCCCTCCCCAGGCAAGGCAGGAGGCAAACCCTCCGCAGTTCCCTGTCCTACGGCCAGAAGACCGCTCTCACCTCGGTGCCGGTTGGTTGTCTTGTCAAACATCAGCATTGCATCGTCCACCTGCAAAGAGAAGGGTGCTGGTCAGATTATTGCTGTTGCCATGAGCATCCTCTGACACATTTGCACAGAGCTTCCCAGGCCTCCCCAAACCTGAGGGGATTGAGATGAGATCTCCTATCCCCAAGAAGGAAACGGGGTGTACACACACATCAGCTACCACACCAGGCCCTTCCTTCCCCAAGCCACAACCAGCACGGTTCCCCCCACCAGCCTGGGGCAGGTGCTGCAGAGCTGAGCCCCCTCGGCCCGGCCCCTGGCAGCAAGGGACCCCGATTGTTTGCCTGCGGCTCCAGCCGGGGGGCAAGGAGCAGGGAAGGCATTGTTCCCAAATCCCGGCCTCAAAGGAGAGGAGAATTAAAGCGGGGGGGAGAGAAGCAAAGCTGGAGAGGGGAGAGGAATAAGGGGCCTCCCAGCGACAGGGGAAGCGGAGGCCTCAGACAACAGAGCCTGCCTGGGAAAGCTGGGAAGCTCCCCCGCCCCCACCCCAGAGGAGCCTTTCCTCTAAGTGAGGTTTCCCACTGCTGGAGGCTGTAATTAGAGCAAATTTACTGCAAGGCCTGAGCAGGGCTGCCTTCCCGGGGGGAGGGGCAGCCGGATCCCATCCCCCAGCCGGCCTGGGGCTGCTCTCCTCCCCGGCGAGCACATCACCGCCTGGTGCCACTTTCCCCCCCCTCCATCTTCCTGCTGGGTGCTGCCTTGCAGAGACGCATCTGCACCGCTCCGCAGGTCAGGCCGAGCAGGGTTAAAAAATACACTTCAATCCCCTCCGTGTAAGCCCCAGTGTAAACCTGTCCCACTGACCCATCCCTCCTCTCTAATACCACTGCCTTAATCCGATTATGAAACTGGACGTGCAAGTGCTCAGGGGAGGCGGCAGCAGTCTCCGGCCAGCAGCTGCCCTGGCCCTCCTCCTCCTCCTCCTCCTCCATGTGAGACAGCCGCTCCCCGAGCAGCCAGCCCCGCACGCCCCCAACTCCGCAGAAGGATTACTCCCTCGCCTCGTCCCTGGGAAGCATCTGCGTGGCTGCCTTCTCCAGAACAGCCCACCGGTGCGGACAGAGCGCTGCCCATACCCTGGCGCAGGCAGCCACTGGCTTCGCTCGTGGAGAGCTCAAAACCCACGTCAGGGAAGGGAGAGGGCTCCTAGTCTCAGCCCCCCAAAGGACAAACTAGGACAGCCAGCTCCACCTCAGTGCCACGAGGATGGAAGGAGCCCTTGCTAACGCTTCCAGTGCCATCACAAGCAGAGAGAGATCATCTTTGATGCCCTTGGGCTTTTCCAACATGTCCAGCCCACACGAGCGAGAGGTGACGACAGACAACCTGGCTCCCGCTCCTCCCGCGCTCTTCCCATCCCAGCTCAGCCTCCCTCAGCCAAGTCAATGGACACCTGAGAAACGTGCCAGGCATCCAGTCAGAGCCACGGGGGATGTAAGACTTCACACAGAGCCAAAGCAACTCCTCAGCAGCTTCCCAAGACACCGCCACAGAGCTGGGGCCTGACAGCAGCTCATCACGCTGCCATTCCCCATCGCCGCTCGCTCCTGTGCCTGCACCATTTCCCTTCACGGTGCCAGCACAACTGTGACATGCTGGGGGGAAACCTGACATGGCTTAAAAATATTTCAAGAGTTTTTACTGTCTGTTTTTCTTCGTTTTTTAAGCTAGATCCATTCCTCCATCCAGTTCACAAAAAGGCTGGGCACAAAGCTGTCCTCCCCACTAAACACTAGGAGAAAGCTGTGTCAACAGCACTCTGTGGCGGTGCCACTCCCGAGGACTTCAACTCAGGTAGCTGGAACCCACAGACCGACCCATCATGACGAGAGATGGGCACAGGAGAGAAAAACCCAGCAGGGACAAGCACAGCCCAGCTCCTGACTTGCTCTGTCTGACAAGCCCCAGCAACAACCTCTTCTTCACAGAGCCTGGAAAGTGGGAGCAGCTGCAAGTGGCAGAGCCCAGCACACATCCACACGCAAAATCACCTCACAGCAACGTCCCAGGCAACGGCTGGGCGCTCCCGCGGTGCTCGAGCACTCAGAGCCAGGAGACATGCAACCACTTCTTCCCAAACTGTACTCCGTACAGTTCTTCCCAAACTGTACTCTGCAGCCTTCTTTCAGCTGAGCTTTTTCCTACATTTCTGCTGGTGCTTTGAGATCAGGTGTCTACCCAGCACCCCAAAATGTACTCATCTTGCAAAAAACATATTTACAATAACACACGTACTCTGTTTGAAAGCTGACTCCCGACATGAACTACATCTAAGATACCTAAGTGTATATACACATAACGTGAAGTAGTCTCACCCCACTCAACCCTAGGGCCTCAACCCTGTGTATGGCTACAACTGGTGTTTTTTTATTGCCAGCAAAACCTGCACGTGAGCATCTTCTTGTCTCCTTCCAAGGCAACAGGTGAGATGAGTTGGGTGGTCTCAGACAGCACACTGCCAGTGCCATGAGGTAAAGCAGGGCCCGGCAACCCAGGGCGGGCGCAGAGGTAGTGCTGGAGCCTACAAAGGCCTGCAGGACAGGCTGCAGACCGGAATGCGCTGTGGAGCCAGGAGAAAGGCCTCACCTGCATCCGTGGGGAGCGGCCATTTCCAGCACCCTGCCCAGGATGTCCAGCCTGTGCCCCAGATCCTCCCTAGCTCTTGCCACCACCCCTGCAGCTAGGCGAGGGGATGGAGACCAGCTACCTCAGCTCGTAGGGCTCCCTAAAACCCAGCACTACCCGCGCAGACCCTCGCACCAAGCGCTGACCGCTGAGGAGGTACCATGGCCGGCTCCCACCAAAGACCAGCCCCAGGCAGGGACCAAGCCAGGCCTGCACCGACTCCGCAACCACAACCGGGCATAAGTTGCAGCCCCCCCCCCCCCCCCCCCACGGCGGGCTAGCTATTGTGGAGGCGAGGCGAACCGACACCCCCCCACCCCCTTACTCCCGCCCTCCACCGCCGCGCCGGGCCCTTCCCGGCTGGGCCGCGCCGGGCCCCAACAAAGGCGGCCGCCGGCGGGGCCGTCGCCACGGCAACGCGGCCGCCAATAGCAGCTGCCGCCCGGATTAGCGCCGCGCACAAAGCCGCCCCGCTGCGCCGGCCCCGCGCCCGCCTCGCCAGCGGCGGCGCCCTCACACAGATCGCGGCCTGTGAGGGCCTGCGGGAGGGCACCCGCCGGGCCCGCAGGCCCTCACAGGCAAATCGCCATCGCACACACGAGGGAGTCACACCGCAAGGAGAAAGGTCTCACAGCCAGACCCCTCCTGCACCGGGCTTTGCCCCCCCCCCCCCCCCGGCCCTGCTTCTGGCGGGGCAGCGGTGCCGCCATCTTGTCTCACCCCCCCACTGAGGGTGAGGGCGGCAGGTCTGGGCAGAGGTGGGTTGTGAGGGGCTGAGGGGACAAGGAGCCAGGGATGTGGTGATACGAAGGAGGGGGGGGGGGGGGGGGGGATTTGGGGTCTCCAGAGAGGCAGAAACAGAGGTGGTATCTCCAGGCCATCCCCAGTGGTTGGCAGAGACAAAACAGGTCAACTACCCGAGAACTGGATGTAGGAAGAGCGCGTGGAAAATAGCACTTAGGAGTTTCAGAAACGCCCCAAGTTCATTTTTAATAGGGTGTGGAAATAATCTATGATCATAACCGTACTTTAACAAAGGCTTTTTGGCTGGGTGAATTGTGTTTCTCCCCAGTCTCCCCCCCCCCCCCCTTAAATAAATATTTGTTTCAATTCTTTAAACATAGTCAAAGAAGCAGATCACTTTACTAGAAAACTGTTTAGCTTAGTGGTCAAGGCTCTCTCCCAGGGAACTTTTTAACTTGCTGGTCCAGGCTGCAGTTATCCAACATTTGAGGTTAGAAGTTCAAGGTTTGTTAAGTTTGAGGAATGTCTTTTGCCATGTTTAGCCACAAGGGTCAAAAACGTCAAGGCAAAAAGAGGGAGTCCCAAGAGCAGTGACTATTGCTCTCTAGGTGTATCCTTCCCAAGGCACCCTACCACAGGAGACTATGTCTTTGGCAGGTACTTGGCAGTTTGGGAGTAGGTACCACACCCCTGAGCCTTAAATCCAAGCTAACATCACCTCTTCTCAATTCTCTCTCCAGCAGCTCTCTCTAGCTTTGGAGAACCAAATGGGAGTGGAAGAAGGATAAAGGCTTTGGGCTCAGTGGAGGTAACGCATTCAGAAAGTGAAAAATGGTTTGTCCCTGAGGAGGAAGCTCTTCTAATCCTCCATGGATTTGCCACTGCTGAGACCTCCTGCAGAAGGGCAGCAAGCAGCACCTTCCCAAGAGCTGGAGACAGGCTCTTCTCAAACCAGCACCTGGTTTTGACGAGAGTGGTGTGGTGGTGACAGGAAGGAAAAGTGACAGTCACAGGTTTCAGAGAGAGACTCCACCAAAGCAGCCCTCAGCCTAGCCAAAGTATTCAGGTGCACAGATATGAGGCATTTCATACCAAAACAGAATGCAGTACAATCCACCTGGCCTTGGCCAAAAGGGCTGATTTTTTTTTTTCAATGGCTTAGTCCCAGTCTAACATCTTTCAGTCTTCCTGGGACAGTCATAGGTGTCTGCAAAAGACGAAGTCAATGGCAGCCTCATGAAGATTTAAAAAAATATAATAATAAAATTTCCAACACAAGTTTGATGAGAAATGTTGGCTGCACTTTCACATGGGCAGATCTTGAAGAAAGTTGTAAATATTCAAGCAAAGGCTTTACAGAGACGGGCATCTTCCACTTGAACAGCAACTAAAGATGGCTGGCTGGTCCTAGAAGGATCCATGGCAACGTATTTGTAGAAAAATCAGGCAGAATAATAACAACTGCCGAGACATCTTCAAGGTGGGAAATATAAACCAAATAGTCTAGAAACCACTCAGCCATCCTGTCAAGACAGGGCATTAGCAACCCTGCGAGGTTCTCCCAGCTGCTCAAACAGGACAGGCCAATTCTGGGGAGGAGGACGTACTGACCCAGAGCCCAGCTCCAGGGAGCAGGCATGGTGCGCCCGCACGGCGCTGGGAGGACCCTTTCTACCCCACTCTGCAGAACCATTCTCAAAACTCTGGGAATGAGACTCAACCAAGGGACAGAGCCCGCTCCGTGCCACGGGTGAGCAGGACAGCCTGTCCAGGTGTTCCTGCCTGCTTGTGCACTGCACCTTGGGCACCTGGCAAATATCAAATGAACCACTGAAGACCTGAATGACCATTACTGCTACAGCATTTTTGGCTATTTGCCTACCAGATGCGGAGCACAGAGAACCCTTTGTTCCAGAGGCATTGTTACCACAAGCCAAACTGCCTACTGCCACAAGAGAGGTGATCAGATTCCCCTTCTCCTCCCCTCCCCATCTGTTCATTGCAACCATGTTACGCGTGAGAATTTGCATAAATTGCCCTCTGATCTGTGGAAGAAAATCCAAAATCCAGTTTGGAAATCCACAGCAGGTTGACAAGCAGCTTTGATCCCTGAAATTTCCAGAGAGCAGCAGATTAAGGATTAATTAATTAACATTCTCCAGATCCAAAGTGAGGGAAATCATGCCCACTGTAAGCACAGGAACAAGTCTTCCTTTAAAGAAATTCCCCATCAGTATCTAAAGGTTCTCCAATTAGTCAGCAGGGAAAACTCATTTCATATACTGAAGTCAACCACACCATTTTTCTGGCAGGTGTACATGAATATGCATTTGTGACAGACATGCAAACCCTCATCAAATCCAGCACCTCAGATACAGGGGTTTTCTCTTGGTTGGGACAGTACTAGAGTCGTTGCCTGAGCAAGATGTCAGAAGCTGTCTCAGGCAAACGGTCCAGAATTTGGACTTGAGTATTAGATGGCAGCCCAAAGGTCAGAATCGTCCTCAGATCTCAGCAGATCTTTTTTCTTGTTTGCTTCCAGGATATTTTTAGAGGGCAGATCTCTCTCTGGGCACGATCTGCCTCACAGAGGCTGAGCTTTCATGACCGACTCATCCACATACGCAGATCACCTGCAGGCCCAGGGAGAGATGCAGACTGTTTTTAAGCACATTTCAAGCACCCTTGGAGCCACAACTGATTAGTGAGTCATGCAAAGATGTCATTGTGAATATATTTCTTGCATTTCTGCTTCACAAAATGCAAAAGCACAGAAGAAAACCATGAGTTCAAACACCTGAATTGGGTCCAGGCCCCCATTTCTTCCAGCACCTCTGCATTTCTAGTTTCTGAAAGGATCAGCTTCTCTCCTAATGACAAAAGACTGGCTGCACCAAGTTCGAGCAGAGGTCCACCTTGCCCAACACCCCCCCCAAGATACCAACCAACAACAGACACCTTTGGAAGAACGTAAATACAAGGCAAGGATATTATGATAGACCCCAGAACACTCAATCATCTTCCAAGCCATTTGTGATTTGGGGATTTCCTGAACTCAAAGGCATGTTTGTGTATTTAGACCTTCCATGCATTTGTCCAATCATTTTGGAGCCTATGCAGATTTTAGCAACGTCCTGGGGCAAAGATTTCACAGCTTGGATAAGCTCCATGACAAAAAGACCTTATTTGTTCTGAGCCTCCTACCTTGCAATTTATTTGACTCTGTCTACCACAAAACCTCATCAGACCAACCCTTGAAAAAGAAAGATGATCTGATTTTTTTCAGTTATGATTTGAAACAAGTGACCTTTGCTTACAAGACCAGAGACCCAACAGTCCAAAGAAATTACTCTGATGGACAATCTCTTCCCCCCCAAAATAACAGAGAACAACATGTTCCCACAGGCTGAAGTAGAAAAGGAGGAAGCTGAGACACAAGCTCCTCTGAGGCATCCTCATACGTGTTGAACTAGACGGAGGACTAGCTATGCCTGAGGTGGTAGGTGCAAGATATCTTCCACCTCTCTTTCTGTTTCAGGTTTCAGTGAGGGTGGTAGCCTGAATCTAGAGAGGCTGTTGAAATACTTCCTTGTGCAGTCTAAGGATCTCCAACACCATCCAACTTAAGCCAAGACACTTGGCTACACACACTGTGAATGCAATTCTTTCCAGGACTTCAGTCCTACAGTTGAAAAAATAATCTCCTTTAGAAAGCATGTCCGTGGCCTTAGCTTGCATCTCAAAGAGACTTGAGTTTTGGAGCCAGAACTGTTTCCTAGAGATCCTGCTATGTTCAAAGCCCTAGCAGCTGCACCTGACAAACCATAGCCAGCTTGAGTGCACTTCTCAGTCTCTCTCACTGTACTAAAAAACCAAACCAAAACAAAAAAACCCAGCCACCTTTGTGTTTTCTTCCTCAGGAAAACAGCAGCCCATATTTTTCAATCACAGTTTTGGAAGAAAAAAAAAATTAAAGTGATCCTTCTTTGAAGCAGAGAAACTCACACTGTATTTGGGATCCTCTTTGAAGCTTTACCTTTTGTGCCTGTTAAAACCAAGTATTTTGATATGAAGAACTGGGGTGCCAGCCTCTCCCTTTCTTCCTTTATCCCTAAGTAATACTCATGGATTTCCTCCTCACGCATTTTCATTTTTCTTTTGCCACTTCCATTTTACAGAGCTGAGAGAAGGTTTTGGATGCAGCAAGGAAAGAAAACAAAACAAAAATAGGAGTAAGCGGAAATGCAAAAATGGAAAAATCAGGCTTTGGAATTTTATTTTATGAAATGGGGAACCATTTCATCTCCAGCCCAAGCAAACTTCCATTTTTTTCCTGCTAATAGACACGCGAGGTATGTTGCTTCTGACCCAAGATGCACCAACGCTAACTACCTTGGTAGACTTGTGAACTGCAGGTCACTGATTTGGGCCAGAGAGAACATTATGATAATCTAATTTGACCTCATCCGTACTGCAGGCCATAGCACTTCCTCTCGTAATTCCTACAGCTCTCTGTCTGGACTAAAATGTATTTTTCAAAAAACATCTACCCTAATTTAAAGGCTTTAAGTGGTGGCAAATCTAACACATGCTTAGGCTTGCGGCCTAAGGGTTACCTAAAAGATAACCTTTACGCAAAACCCATTCAGCAGTCTGTACTCCCTTGTCCTTAGAAGCAGGGGATGATCTCTCCCTGAAGCTGAGATACAAATGGAGCTTGCCACTGGCTTCTCAAAGATTGACTAAAAATCACCCCCAGGAACCTGGTACCTTGATCTTGAGGAACCAAGACAGGATGACTTCATGCTCCCCGCTCTCTCCTCTCTAGATCCTAAGTGTTCCCATACCTCCCTGGACAGGCAGGAAGAAAGAGGAACAATTTTTCTCCTGACAGATCCTAAAAAACTGTGGGGCTGCTTGAAAGAAGAGGTAGCATAGACAAAGCCATTTCCTCAGAGGGTGAGTCCTCCAAGGAAATGCTTCAAAAGGGCATCCTTAACAATTCCTTCTCAGATAGTCCCAATCCAATTGGCCCAAATGACTTAGAAAATATTTTCTCAGACAGGCTTTCCAAGATGAGGATAACACAACAAGCTTCACCACCTCTCACTTAAAGGTGCCACAAATCGAGGAAATGAAGACCACAGAGTGAAATGCCAAGAGTTTCTCTAAAGAAGGGATCCTAGGAGACCTCTGAAAGCTAGGAGGCCCCAGAGTATCATAAGCAAACACCAAAAGAGCCTGTGTATCAAAATCATGTTTCTCCATGAGTCACATCTGAAATTGAAGGCAATGGGCTTTTCTTAGTCCTGGAAACCACAGAGCGGTGCATTCAGAGTGCAGAACCCCAGAGCTGATGGCCACAGAGGCTCTCCTCTGAAACACGCTTTCCCACTGATCCTGTCTGTCAGCCACACAGAGCTACCAACTTGGAGAGAATTTCTCAGGAAACAGTTCTCCTGGCCTTTGGTGAATTATTTGAGGCTTAGCCTGGAAGATGGTTACAGGCCAGGAGAGATGCTTTATACAAGAGCTTTGAGGAGTCTCTCCTCAGCTGAAACAGCCAGGTGAGTCAGAAAACTGCCCCAAAAATGGAGAGTCAATCTGACCAGCCCTGACCTCTCCCCACAGAAACTCCACAGAGCCAAGAGGCCAGCTGCATCGGCCCCATGCAGATTTTGAGCACCGGATGTTGTCCAGGATGCTGGTTCTTTGGAAATGAATTGCACTGAGCTATGCAGAACTCTCCCTTCTGCCCAGTCCCAAGAAAACAATCTGACACAACCAGTTCTTGCCGGTCGTCTGACGTCAGGACCCCTTTCAGCACATGACCATTAAACAAGAGGAACACAACAGCGTAACGCCCCAAAAGAACTGGAAAGTTCTTCTCAAACTAGAGCAACCATAACTGCTTGTAAACAAGAGTGCTACATGACATGCTTCTGCTTCAAATTAACAGAGGTACAGTTAAGGTGAAAAGGGGATTACATCCAAGACATTTTGTTTTCCTATCAAACGCATTCAGCAGCAGCACAGAAGCATATGCCAGTCAAACTAACAACCTTCAGACCACACAGACAACACCACCTTTACTGGTGACACCTTCAGTGACACCATGTAAAAGCTCTTGAAAACACAACAGAGTTTGCTTATTTCTAATAGAAAATAAAACCACTCAGAGCTAAAACATGGAGGTATCTGACCACTTTTGCTATTGCCACTTTCTCTTAGGATTGAATAGAAATACAAAGGAGTCCCACTTTGCAGTCATGATAGCATCCCAGGACATTCAGATTTGACTTCAGAAGCTGAACAAAGGTACTGAGCAAACACTTGTTCCAAACTCTGCCCAAAAGTTCCAACAATATCGCAAAACTGGTTACAAAACTCCCCTTCCTTTCACCAATTAATGTGCCTTAACATAACATTACCCTTTTTGCAGGACCTTTCAGAAGGAAATTAATACCAAAGCCTTCATCCCTCACACTCTACAGTTCCCATGGTACTTTCCTCCACGATCCTATCAGCAACATCATGGCCAGATTACCACGCAGCAAACTGTGTTCTGCCCCACTAGCCAGGCAGGAAGGTCCCAACAGCTACAGAATCCAACACTTCCTGCCTCAAACAGCAAGCCCATGAACACCACCGAACAACAGTCACAGTGCCCTGCCCCAGAGGTGACCACATTCAGGGTTTGGGTATGATGATCCCCATCAGTTCCAAATCCCATTAAAAATCTTGAGATCCTTCAGTCTAATACTTCTGAGATTGCTCCTGGGGATGCTCACAACCTCCTGACGCAGCTGAAAGGCCAAGACTGAGTCCCCTTCTATCCTCCAATTCGGTCCTGACTCACAATCTGCACACCTGGCTGTCACGGACCACGGCACAAGTGTCTTCCATCCACCCTTCCCTGAGCCACCAGCTGGCACAGAAGAGCCAGACCAACACAAGGGACAGCCATAGTGCCAGATTTTCTTCAAACATCCAAAAATAACATCACCACTTGCCCAAGACTCAGCAGGAGAAGTTTCAGGACCAAAAGGCTTATTTTTAATAAAGAATTACCAAAATATCAATTACAAAGCTTCAAGTTAGAAATAGGCCAAAATCACAGGTTTGATGCTGCAGCCACTCTGTTAGGAGCGTCTACAAAACTTCCTCCAGTGTTAGAACAAACTGCAAATCTGCGGGCCACAGGAGGCCTCTGGATAGGGGAAAAACTGGAAAACCATTTCCCCTAGCCCAGGTCCTACCGACTCCAGGAACAAGCACAAACTCTTTGTTTCAAATCATTACAGCACAGGAGTCACTGGCTGTAGCCCCTACAAAGACATTACAGCCAGCCAGCATCTGTAACTGACCTTGAATCTACTTAACCCCATGCAAAAGGCTTGCAAGCTCCTAATCCCGCCTCCACAGAAGTTCAGAAAACTCCTTTTTGCCCCAGAAGCAACAGCTTTGATCCAATACCACTCAAGAGACTTACCTTCCCAAACTGCTCGAAATATTGTTTCACATCCTCCACAGTAGTGTTCACAGACAGACCACCCACAAATATCTTCTTCGTTCGGGTCACCATCTGGAAAAGGGAAGGACAGGAATTCACCGAATAAACCCAGAGCGAGCAAAGAACAAGACTCAAAAGGCCACTAACTCCCCTCTGCTGCTGGGAAGCGCCTGCCCCATTGCTGCAGCTGAGCTTCCACCTCCTCGAAGCCCTCTGGCTAAACACGGCTGGCAGATCCGTCCCACGCCGGACCCCAGTTCATGCTCTCACCCTCGCGCCACCCCATCATGCTTGCCAGCACCCAACCACCACCTCCTCCTCGGACAGCACATTACCAGCCTCTCCCCTCACTAACCTGCTGCCTCTCCCTCAGCACCTTCACACTGCCCCAAAGGCGTGGGGCAGGACTGTCCCCTCCCCAGCCCTCCAGCTCCTCTCGCAGCCCTGCCACTTTGCACAGCCAGCCTCCTCCAGGCTCCCCCAGAGATGACTGCTCTGCTTCCCAGAGCAGAAAGACGGGCAGGAGGCCTGCCAGCGCAGGTAGGCTCGCCAGGCTTCGCCCTCCTAGTTCGCAAATTGCAAAGCATCTGGTCTTGCACGGAATAAGCCTCATTTGGCACCCATTCCCCAGTCACTTAAAAGGACCCCAGTCAACTCCCAGTTAAATCTCTTTTGCCTTCGCAAGACGGCAAAGAGAGGATCCCTCTGCCACTTGTCACTTGTGCAGCTGGAACAAGAAAGAAAACTAACTACCCTGAGAGGGGCCATTGCTGCCAGGCTGAGGCACACCGACATCCTTTGAACCGGCTCTCCAGCTGCATCCTCCCCTTAGCTGCTTGGCTACACCCCTGCTCTCAGAGGAACACATGGTCCTAATTACCCCAAGGAGCATAGGGCTAATCCGCAGCAATTCCCTGGCTTGGAGAGCAGCCCGTTCTAACACTAAAGCACCTTCTGTCACCAAACTGCTTAATGGAATTAACCCAATTCCTACCATGTGCTTCCTGGCTCCAGTTACTTGGGATACCTGCTCACCAATTGTTCTCAGTGCCTGATCCCCCTTACTTCCCTCCTGGCACCAGTCCCCTCTTCCCTCTATGCTTCTTGACACTGCTTCTCCCCAGCTCTTTCTCCTGCGACAGCACTTGGAATAGAGACTCTAAACTTTAAAACTCCCATCCAAGAGCAAAGTTAAAGGGTGACCCCAAAGTCTAAAGACAGTCTCCAGCCTGCTGCTGGCTCCTCAGTTAAAAGTTTCTAGCTGCACGCCTGGAAAAAGTTCCTGCAACTGCGCATTTCAATGCCAAAGCCTCCCGTAGATAAGGTCCAACACCTGCCTTTTCCAGTGCTGAAGCACACAAGGGCATTTCACAGAATGAAATCCTTCTCCCCCTCCCTGCCATTCCTACACCTATTCGTACACACACCTGTGCCTACACACGACCCTCTTTCCACGTGTCTCACGTTGCAGCGTGGAGCTGTTCTGCATCTCCTAAGGCCTTAAACTTCCAGACACTGGCTGCAACCTTGGATGGACTAAGTTCACCCTGGGCAGCATTTATTTCACCAGCTCTAACCAGTGCATCCTAAAGTACAACCGAGGGACCTCCTGGTTCCTCCAGCGCCGCACAAACCCCCAGCGCTGCACTGCAAGCCCGACAGGAGCGCACCGCGGTGCAGCGCAGCAGCTCCCGCTCCAGGTGAGTCCTGAGCAAACCCCAGCAAACCCCGTTGTATGCACTGCCAACATTGCACGGAGGGACAAGATTCACCGCCACGAACTACGCCCTTTGGGGTGGCAAGGGCTGCCCGCAGTGCTTACCTTGGGCTGTGCTCGGCGGGGGAACGCTACCTTCGGGTCAATCTGAAAGAGATGTGGGGAAGAAGAGGTGAACACGCTTTTGCTGCCTATTTACAGATGCAGGGTTTCCTCCATGTGCACGGCTGTCTCTGCCCACGTGGCACCTTGCTAAAAACCCAAAGAATCTACCTGAGGTGCATAAAATGAAGCTGACTGCAGACATCTTTCCCTCTCAGTAAGGTGTAATCCAGGGAGACTACAAGTCCCAGCATGCAGTGGTCTGTCTCCGGCTGAGCGCTGGCCAGACGCACCCGAGAACCCATCACATGCTGGGATTAACAGGCTCGGCTGCACCCTCCCACTCAGCCTTCCCCTGGGTGCCCTGCATCACCGGCCTCATATTAAAAGTGCTTTTTTTTGCCTTTTTCCTCTCCCCTTCCACTCTACCTACAAATACAGAGCTCACCTGGGTAGTAACTGGGCAGAAAAGAGGCAGCGCACAAAAAGCCAAACACTTCATCCCACAAAACACAGGGTAAAGAAATAAAAGAGCACACAGGACGGCACAAATTAAACCGAGGAGTCCAAAGCCCCACAGGCTGTAGAGGCTGTGGCTGCAGGGCAAGCGTGCTGCCCCTCTCCCCAGGCTGCGCTGCACACAATGACGCGATGCCTCCCCTCCGCAGGCTGAGCCCTCCATTGTGCCTGTTCAGCTTCTCTATAAACCTGCTGCCGGCCGGAGCTGCCGGTCCCCGTGCCGCCATCCAGGTGCCGCACGTTCTGCTGGGCTCAGCACGGATGAGCGTGTGCCTGCATTGGCCTCACACTACCACAAAAGCCAGGACAACACTAACGCAGCTGCAAGCCAAACACCCACGAAGCCTCCTCTCCTCCTCAGCCACCATCTCTCTCTTTATAGCCTATTTTTACAGCAACTCCTGTAAAGTTACATCACACCAGGGATGATCCAGACCTACAAATCAGCTTACAAAGACCTGTGGTAAAGGCAGGTCTGGCTCATCCCCGCACTTGGACAGGCTGCAGCTGGGAGGGCGGCCTTGAGCGTTGTCCCATCAGCCCGGCAGCTCAAACAGCCCAAAAGGAAGCTGTGTTTCTCCAGCTCCTCTCGCTGCTTTGTTCAGCTTCCCAGCCTGGCCACCCTCCCATCCCGCATCCTTTCACTTGTCACACAGCCCCGGAGCTTGGCCTCCCTGTGCCCTTCCACCAGCTTCTCTCCCTGCCTTCCCCACCTCCATCCTGACTCACAGCCTACAACATAAATAAACTCAGCACGCAAGTAAACAGAGGCAAAAGTGAAGAGCACAAATAAACTCAAAAATAAACCTCCCTCCCCAAGCTCCAAGCGCCAGCAGATTAGCATACCCTCCGGTGCCTCCCTGGGGCATCTGAACCATCCCTCCCCTCCTTGCGCGCGCGCGCGCACACACACACACACACACACCACAGCTTCCTGGCTAGTGCAGACACCCACAGCGAATTCTGAGGACAGGGGACGGCAGGAGACCAGGAGGTTGATGGCAGATAATAAGCAAAAACAATAATCTACTGTCTTTTACTTCTCAGCCAGTGTCATTCAGCTCCTGCCAAGAAGATGCTTTCATACTCAGCAATGCTAAGCTCAGCCTCATTTTCTCATTACCCTGAGTGTGATCAACTGGGCAGAGATAACGTGTCCTCCTGGCTGGAGGGAGCAGGCAGTCATTTCACAAATTCTTCTGCACAAGCAGCTATTGTTGCAGGTAGAGGGAGGCCAGGGCGACTGACTGCAGGGGCAGCCCTGGGAACACGCGGAGGGGAGCAAGTTCAGTGCCGGACTCAAGTTACTCGCACTGGACTGCTCTTCGGTGGCTGGAGTCTTTCTAATTAAAGCAAAAGCACCAGTACCTTATTCCCTCATTTCTGGTGTTAAAACAAATAGCCCTGGAGGAGTTGCGTTTCAGTGTCAACCACTGACGTAATGGATCCTTTTTACAAACCTAGATAGAAACCTGCTAAGAGTAAGAGCATTCAGAACTGCTCAGATTGTATCCAAAAAAACAAAACCCCGAGATCAGGCTGCAGTGAGTGGAAGTCACCTGAGCAGAAACCATTTCCACTTCACCCCACAAGGCTTTGGGGATGAGGAATTCCACTGATGTTGCAGGTGTACCAGTGGGCCGGCCGGCCTCCTCAGTAACACTCTTCGAGGCACCTACGGCACCATTTAATAGCTCAGGTCACGTAACTCCTGAGTTAACCTGGCTGGTATCGGTGCCCCAAAGCAGGGAGAGGGCAGGTAAGGACCCGCGAGACCTCCCGGCTGGGTTTGTTCATTCATCGCACCTCCACAGCTACCTTCGCTCTGTTGGTCTGCGCTGTCCGAGAGCCGCAGATCGCTCCCTCCGCCACAAAAGACAAACCCAGCAAAAACTCACTAACGGCAACAAAGAAACAACAGGGCGACCCAGCACTGCCAAGCCAGCTCTTCCCAGAGCTCATAAAGCAGCAGCTCAAGGCAGCGGTCAGCTGCAGCTTTACAAAGTCACGCAAATCTTTTACCTTGAGACCGCAAAGCCAATTCTCCTATCAAGCGTTTTCATAAATAACCCCGTAGGCTGCTGCTATCAAGCTTACAAACAAAGAGGAGTCTGAAAAGCACAAGGTCTCCCCAGAGAATCGGGCCAACAGCCCTCGTTAGGGTAGGAAGAATCAGAAAACAATGAAGCAACAAGTTGGGCAGACAGTGTCTATCAAGTGCTGCTTGCCAGGAAACACCTAGCCTTTAGAGAAGGCTGTCCTTTCAGGACACCGGGCCTTTTCCTGCAAAGTTTCATAAAACCCTATATTAAGATTCAGATGAGTTTGTGTCATTTAACCCATGACTCACAGCAGAGCCTTTCAGGCTCACAGGCGTACGGAGGCTCCATGCGGTACCACAAGACCAACCTCTCACCAGGCAAAACACCCCAAAACGTCTGACCCAGCTGAAAACCGTGCTAAAGAAAAAAAAGAAAAAGGAAGGGGGGAGAGGATCAAAGTTCCTAACAAAGGAAGGGCCCTCGCGAAACTGCCCCCATTCTCTCCGCTGTGCCGGCGGGGCGAGCGGAGCAGATGCAGCCGGGAATTTCAATGGCTGGCCGGTCCCCACGCGCCACGAGGCCCTTCTGTTCTCCTGCAGCGCTCATCCGCCCCTGCCCTGCCCTGCCCGTCCCTCCCTGCCCTCGTGGGCCGCACGGTGGGCTGCAGAGCGGCTTCGCCCAGGCGGCAGTGGCGGTTTGGGGAGAAGAATGGAGACCGTGGGTTTCAGCTCGCTCCTAGCCCCAAAATGCTTTTGGGATTAGCGCTACAACAGACATCCATGACTTGCCTTTCCAAGAGGGGTCTATGCCAGCCCACAGACTCAGGACGGGACTAGCTGAACAGACACCGTGTTTACACAGGCTAGTAAAAAAAAAAAAAAAAGAAAGAGAAAAAAACAAAGCCCTGGGCCCTCCTCGAAAGACTTTGCCATAACCCTCCCCCAGAGCAAAACTCACTTTACATCACTCCTGAAAGCAGGAGGGCTGGGAGTCCTGAGGACCCAGCCTCGGCCAGGAAGGCTGGGGTAGGTTTAACCGGGAGCTCCCATGGGGAGGAAGGACCTGTGCACATCAAAGGGAGCGATCCAGGCAGTTAAACAGGAACAGACATAAATCTCGCTGCAACTCACGCCATAAACCCTAAGAAAGGGGGTCTCGCTCTCCCGCCCTCTCCCTTCTGCCAAGATAAAGGCTAGGACGCACGAGCCACGCGCTGGAGGAAACAAAGTTGTGCGTTTGGACTCCTCGGCAGCCCGTGCCCGGAGCCAGAACCTCTCCCCTCGCCGTGCCACCCCCTCGCAGCCCCCGCCGCTCCTCCACCCCTACCCTCACCTTCACCCCAGGGCAGCAATAAGGAAAAGGAATTCAGGGGAAGGCAAGTCACTAAAACTAAAGAGAAGGGACCTCCCACTCAGACACCTCACCCCCACCCCCCCTGAAACAGCCTGCACATCTCCCAAGCGCCACAGATTTGCAAGGCAGGACCGGGCACGATACGACACCGACCCAGGGAACCACCGAAATCTTTCCGCTGGCCCAACCAGGGCACCTCATCAGTCCCCACTTGCAGAGCGAGGGCCAGACCCGCGGCCGCTCCGAGAGGCCGGTGGTGGCCCACATGGGCGGGCGCTAGCCACGCTTGGAGACAATAAAGTCTTGAACCTCCATGACCGTTACAAAAAGTTCGCCCGGGGAAACTACGGGAGAGTCTCTGGGGCGTGCAGCACTAAGGCTCTCGGCCGAGGGGAGGGCACAGGCCGCCGCGGCCAGGGGAAGCGGGGCCTGGGTGCTGGGGAACAGCACCCCTGGGGAAGGAGCAGCCCTCGGCAGCGTGGAGGGGGGGAAGGGGCGGCTCCCCTCTCCCCAAACGCAGCCGCATCCATTTCCCAGTGCGAATCCTCGCCCCAAACGCGCTCAGGTGTCCCAGCTCCGAGAGGGCCACGGTCACTCCTCGGAGGAACCTTATGACCGACGGGCGGGAGGAAAACCATCACCGGGATCTGCAGACCCACGCCGGGACGTCGGCCCCGGGTCGACGGCGAGGCCGGTGCTCGGGCAGCAGCTAGGCTACCCGCCGGTGAGAGGGGCGGAGAAGGGGCCGATTGATCCGTATCGGGAATCGATAGTTTACAACCTCTAACTGGAAATCAAACACCGCAATCGACGGCTGCTCCGAGCGCAGCCGCTTCCGCCGGCAAATGCACCCCTGAGATGAGAGAAGTCATCTCACCGTCTTGGAGTCCAGTTCATGTCTGGATTGGGCCAGGACCTTGTCGACGCCAGCCTGGTCCATGAACGTGACGAACCCGAAGCCCCTGAGCCCCGCAGCCCGGGCAGGAGAGGGGATGCGGAGAGAAGAGAGAAAGTTGGTTAAAGTGGCGGCCGGGCCGCGGCGGGGGCGAAGGGAGGCGCGGGCCCGGCCTCTCACCTGGATCTCTTTGTCAGCGGGTCCCGCATCACCAGGCACTCCTTCACCTCGCCGAACTGGCTGAAGTACTCCCGCAAGCCCTCTGCAAGCACAGCGCCCACCGTGGGTGTCCCAGCCCGGCCCGGCCCGGCCCGGCCCGGCCCCGCCGCCCCCACCGGGCTGGGCTCGGCCCCGGCCCCGGCCCCTCCACCCCCGGCCCCGGCGGCAGGTGCGGGGCCGCCGCGGACTCTCACCTTGCGTGGTCTGCCAGCTCAGTCCCCCGATGAACATTTTGCTGCGGGAGGAAGGAGAGAACCGTGAGCGGGGCCGCGCCGGGGGGGGGGGGGGGGCGGCCGCGGCGCCCCGGGGGGGTGGGGGTAGCGGCGGCGGCGGCGGCGGCGGGGCCGGGCGGGGAGGGGAGGGCGCGGATCGGCCATGTTGGCAGCGGCACCGCCGCCGCCGCCGCCGCCGCGCCTGCCCGGGCCGGGGCGGCCGGGGCTGGGGGGGGGGGGGTGTAGGGGGGGAGAGGGAGGGAGGGAGGGAGGGAGGGGGGCGGCCGGGGCCGGGATCGGGACCGGGGGGGACCGAGCTGGGGGGGAGAAGGCGGGGGGGGGGGGGGGGGGGGGGAGGAAGAGCACGGTCGTCCGCCGCGGCGGTACCAGGGGTCGTGCGGGGAGTCCGGGGAGGCGAGGCCGGGCTGGCTGCCGTCTGTCTCCATTCGGACCTCTTCTCCCTGCGAGGAGCGGCGCCGCACTCCCGGGGCAGATGAGCGCTGGAAAAGGGGCCGGACGGACAGGCCATGCTGCCCCCTCCCCCGACCCCTCTCCGCCGGGCGGGGAGGGAGCGAGGGAGGAGGGCCCGGCGGGCACAACCTGCCCGGCTCCTCCCACCCCCGCCGGCCCGCCGGCCGCCCTGCGCATAAAACCCGCCGGCGGCGCCGGGGCCGAGCGCCGGGAGCCGCGCCCGCACCGCGCCGGGGGAGCGCGCCCGGCCCCCGGTGCACGGCGAGCGAGCGAGCGAGCGGGCGGGCGGCGGGAGTCAACCCGGGAACCAGCCGGGAACCCGAGGCCGCTTTGTCCCCGGCCGCGTTCGCCCACCCGCCCCGCACCTGCCCCGGGGCGGCGGACAAAGGGCGGCGGGCTCAGCCCCGCCGCCGCGGAGCCAGGCCTGACCCGGGGAGCTCGGGCTCGCCGCGGCGGACCCCGGCCCGGTTCACCACCACCCCATCCTCCTTTCCCCCCGGTGCGTCGGCGGCACCGGGTGGGTTAAAGCCCCCGGGACCGGCCCCCACCGCCGAGGGCGCTTCCAGGGTGGGACCGGGGCTGCCCTCCTCGCCCCGGTACCCTCAGCCGGGCAGCGGGGAGCCCCGGTACCTTCCCCCCCCTCCCCGCAGCCCGGCGGGGACCCTGCCGGGGGTCAGAGGCTGCCCGGCCTCACCGCTGCCCGCCCCGCACGGCAGTGCCCGGGCTGCACCGGCCACCGGGCCCCGAGCGAAGCCGGCGCAGGGCACCGCGGCGGAACCCCCGCAGCACCAGGTACGAAGAGCCCAGCCTGCTCTCGTCTCTGCCCGCGGTTTACCGGGGAGGGTGGCCAGGCTGCCCCCCCGCCCTCCACCGCCAAGTCACAGCGCAGTTTCTTGCTCGTTCAGATTGACAGACAGACTCGTGCCAAGCTCCAGCCTCTCTTTCTCTCCACGGCCACACAAGTTCATCCACATACTGATGGCTTCTGGAGCAGGTCTGTGCGCTCTCTGCCTCTGCTCTTGGGCAACCCGGCCTGGGTGGCCAGAGGGGCTCAGCGAGGAACAAATGAAATACCTGCAAAGCCAGAGTCAGGTGAGAGTTGTAGCCTCTCCTGACCATGTCGTGCATCGCTCTGAGAGAAGGCACTTGTTTGCATCTGTGGCACATCAGAACAGAGCAGTGTACAAAAGCTCTGGTGACGGTTGCTGCGAGCCCCTCTCATTGCAAGAGGGTATCGCAGGGTCCCAGGCATGTGCCGCTGTGCTGCCAAATATTTCTCACATGCATCTCTAGCTCCGCTCCTTCCAGCACGAGTCTCCCCTGTACCCTCTTGCCGCCTAGAGCGAGGTATTGACAGCTCTCAGGTCAGTGCCATCCTCATTTGACCTTTCTTCCCCTTCTCTCATGGCTGCTTTCCCACGTGCCAATATACCTCATCTCCCTGCTGAAGAAGAACCAGGACACCTTTGTTTCAAGAAGACTTTGCAATAGTATCTTTCATTACATGGGCTCATCCCAAGGCCTGTGGCTGCAACTCTGAGTTAAATTCATCCCCTGCTTGTTAGCTCTGCCAAACCACCATTCACCCACTCCATTTCCTGAGCTGGGTCAGTGGCACTATCCTGTCTCCTGGCCCTGTACCTGGGCACAGTAACACACTCGACACCAGAGACTTGGTAGGGAACTGTCCTACACAGCAGCCCAGCTGTGGCCGCGGAGCAGCCGCAGCTTCCACTGCCACCAGTCCAGGCTGAGTTTCTTCTCCAGAATAACCCACTCATCGTTCCACAGGGCTGAAGTCACCACTTTGGGTGGAGATGCCCCCAGAGGCAGCTGGGCTGGTGCAGAAGAGAAATATAAATAACAACATGCAGAGGTGGTACTGCAGCTGGCAGTGACGGGGAAGGGCTGCACGGCCAGCAGAAGGAGGGGTGCTGAGGCAGCAACCCAGCCATCTCCCCTTGTACGACCTGAGAAACCTGGACAGTAGCCGGGCTGTCAGAAAGCCACCGCTGCCGCCTGCCACGCTGCCCAAACTCACTGCTGCTGCGCTGCCTCCTGGCACCTGCTCTCTCCAATTTGGATGGCAAATACTCCAAAGTGGCGACTAACGTTTTCAAGTCACCTGGCACAGGTTTTATGCTCCGTAATTGCCCAAACTAGGCACAGTACTAATGCTAATTAAACACAAGAAAGAAAAAAAGAAATAAGAGCTCAGCATTGGACACACGAAAGGATAACATCTCTTGGTTTACTACCAGTGCATTGCTATAATTTTAAATGTGTGTTATTTATGAGACAGATAAAGTAGACCTCTGAGGGACACAGCGTTAAAAGGCTTCATTGTATCTTTTTTTGCATTATGCTTATTATTTTATTCTCTTTTTCTCCACCAAAATAATATCGGAGAAGGGAGAACAGGGTCAACGTGAGTTAACATCTGTGAACATCAGAGGGGAAAAAAAAGTGAGCATTCAGGAAGATTTGGATAGAGGATGTGGTTGGACTTGCATCGCTGGGAATGACATCGTACCACGTAACTTATTCCGAAGCCCTTTTCAGAACACACAAGCAATATTTTGTATTTCCACCTTAGGACCCCAAAGTGCTTTGTAAATACCAATTCATTTATCTCTGTAACACACAAGACAGCGGGTCTTGAAAAATCTGTTGATTAGTGACAGGAGGAAGCTTTCCTCATGGAGAAGTAAATATATAAAACATTCCAGACCTTATGATTGGAAAGATGATCTGCCGAATATAAAATAATGCAGCATTGTTTTCCTGGGGCTGCAGACAGACAGCTGTAGTGCCTCTGTGGCTGCTGCTGAGAGGTTGCCAAACACCAGCGAGATTAACAAAACTGCTCAGTTTTCTTGCTGCTATTCAGCGTCTCGTGTGTGGTAGAGTGACACTATCAAAATCATGTCCACTTCCTGCTGAGGAGGATGATTGGCAAAGCTCTGCCCAGCACCAGTGGCAGACACTGGAGTTATTCATGGCGAGAGGGAGGTTCCAAAAAGTGGAGGTTAGGGGAGGGGCAGGGCAGCAGCCGCCTCTTTTCCTCCCTCATCATATAAGGCTTAAGGAGAGATTGTGTCTTGGAGACCTGTCTCTAGCCAGGAGGTTTTGGCAGTCAGGTACTACGAGAAGTTTCGCTTTTCGTTTAGTTTGGACAGTAGATAAACAAACCTGAACTGGAATTCAAATAATTTTTGTAATATTTGCATTACGATGCTGAACATGCAAACCTGGAAGATATTAACTGCAGCTCCATAGGCAGCCTGGGGGCAACGCCAGTCTCTGGCAGCGGCTTCCAGTGGTGCTCGTGGCTGCTTTGGAAAGGATGCTGACCCTCTGGAGAGGCTGATGGCAAAACCTCCCTGCTAGCCCATGCACGAGGCAGCCAGGGGTGTCTGCCTCAAAGGGAACCCGCCGCTCAGCCACCTCCTGCTTGGCAGGAGCTGGCTTGGGGCAAAAGTCAGGCACATAGCGGGAGAAGAGCTATTTAGAGAAATTTAATTATTCAGACTCCTCTCAGGTAGGGAGGAGGGACAGAGTCAGCAACAGGAAGAGAGGAATGGCTGCAAAGGCACCGAGGATTTCTTTGCTTCATGTAAGAAACCTCACGGGGCAAGATTCGCAATGGGAAAACAGGCTACATGGTGCAGAGCATTGAAGAACAGGGTGAGAAAGAATAGAGGAGAGGAACAGGGCTGTATGCAAGACAGGATAAGAAAAGAGAAACATTAGGTGTGGGTGAATGAAGAGCAGGAGAAAGGGGATTATGAACAGTAGACAACTGGGATAACTAGAAGAAAGGAGTAAGGGAGGAGAGAGGACAAGGTTGGAGCAGCAGAAAAAAAAAAGAGGGGAAAGAGGTCTGCATGGAATGGGAAAAAAAAGTAAATCATCAAGAGAACTTGTAGCCCAGTAAAGGAGAGGTCTCTGAAGGACAGTAGGAGATTGCAGGCTTCCACTTGCTGTCCTGGAAATGATGGCTAAAGGAAAAAAATCAGAGAGCCCTTCCTGCTATTCTCCCTCTCTACAAGCTCTAAAACCTACTACATGGTGTCTAGTCTCCATGATCCTATCTAAATCAGTCCAGGAAATGAGGGAGGAAACCCTGACTGCTCAGCTCTAACACCAGAGCTGCTCCGCACGCCAAGAGCGCCCAGCACCGCACCAGTCTGGCCACTGCGCAGGGGCCACCTCTCTGAAGGAGTTGAAAACATTTTCACTTCCCCCACCGCCTTTTATTTTCCTTAACATAACACTCCAAAGATCGCATATAAAGAACGCAACAACAGGTTTGAAAAACGAGACCTCTCTCCTCGAAGGTGCCCTGAGCTCCACCTTCCCTCTAACCTCCTAGTGACCGTTTGTCACAGACTTTCATCAGTCACTGCTTTCTGCTCCATCCTTGCTGCTTCCTAACCTTTCCCCAGTCCTCGCTCCAGCAACCCATGTAAAGGGACCTTTCCCACAGCATCCACTGTTCAGAGGCTCTTCCCCAGTCTGGAAGCGGAGTGTTGCCTCCTGCTCTTCCCCTCCTTGGCTGGAATCTCAGAGCTTCCTATGGAGCGATATAGGGGGGCCCATTTCCCCACCATTAGAGAAGAGGGATGCAACAGAAATCCTCCAGATGTGCTAGACTGTTTTAAAGAAGACATTGATTAAACTGTTCATTGAGGATAAGGCAATTGGCTCGGGGGCACAGAACGAGATAAAGGTTAGATATTAGGAGAAACTTAGCAACTATGAGGATGGCTAAAGGTGGGAGAGGTCAGCCAGGAAGGCCAAGGAATGTCCACCCATGAAGATTTTTAGGAACAAATTAAGCAAACGTCAGTTTGGTGATCAGGTTCTATTTTGTCCCTGCCTGTTGCAGAGGTGACCTCTTGGCACCACTTTCAATCCTCAGTTTCTACAGTTTCTTCACCACATGAGGGGAAAGGAAAGAGTTTGGAGTAAAGGAGGCAAAAGTGAGGGCTTGTCTGATAGAAAGGGGAGTTCCGAGTGCGTTCCAATGCATATATGGAGGCTAGAGAAGAGAGGAATAACACAGAGAAATTTAAAGGCTGTGGTCCACAGGCACATGTCAGGGCAAGGAACAGAGCAGCTTGGGGCCAGGCTGCAGCAAACACCACCAGGACTGGAGAAAAGGTCTGGGACAGAGTCAGGTAAATAGGGGTAACAGAAAAAGGCCTGGGTCAAGTTTGAGAGCATCAGCCAGTGCAATGGCTGCCAGATATCTTAGACAAAATGGGTTTCTGTATTAACATTTTTTAAAAGTATTCAAGTTCTGTATCAAAAATAAAATCCTGTGTCCCAGTGGGAGGAAAAGAGGAAAAAAAAAAAAAAAAAAAGAAAGAAAGAAAACCCAAATACAAACCACACCGGAGACAGCTTTTCCAGTGTCTCCCTGCAGTGACACTGCTGGGTGCCTTGCAGCCCAGTCTGCTGGGCCTCCAGTAACCAGCTTCTCAGGCAGGGACCAGTGATTCTGCACTATCAGTAGATCTGCACATCCTCTGCAAGTCTGACGCATGTGTGAATTATTCATCCAGGGCTGGAGCCACCACCATGTCAAGGACCTCTAAAATCTGCCTTAAAGATAGCCGAGTCCAAGCCAACAAGGGAGCAAGGGGAGAACAGGGCTCAGGGGAAGGAGGACTGGATCCTCCACCGAGATGCTTGCAGGAGGCAGAAAATCTGGGTACTGGCACTGTCCCAGAGCAGCACCAGAAGGAAAATGCACTTACAGAAGCAAACAGAGAACTTCTGGCTCAACATACAAACAGGAGCTGAGCAAGCAGAAGCTGTTTTTTCATCCCCTCTCTTTCAGGACATAATCGATTTCCTACCTCTGCTATGACACTCACACTGGCTTTTAACTCTCCCATTTCTTCAAGACTTATTTTCTAATCTAAGCTGACGGGACCTTTGCTCCACAAATCCCAACAGCACTTCTCAGAAGACAACTTTATAGCATTCTGGTACTGTGGGGGTGTAAAGTAACTGGGACTACACTGTTAAAGTTAACAGCACAAAATTGAGAAGGTTTACAGATTATTTGGAGGAATAAACAGAAAAGAGCATCTTTAAAATCCAGGGTGCGTGCTGGAGCTCCTGAGGTGGGAAAGGTTCAGACCAAGGCTGGTGTACAGGACAGAAATACACGCTGTAAATCTCCTTAAGCAGCTCAGCCTGCCCTGGTTCCTCAAGGTTTTGCCAAGGTATTTTGTTTGTACTTGTCACATGACTTACATCAGGCATCACATCCTAATCAAGACGGACACCAGTGTCTTCCCAGGCAAAGCTCCCATCCTCAGATTGCAGGAGCGGCTTAGCTGCTTTGTACTTGTAACCCCTGCCTGAGCCTCCTCCCTGCTGAACGGGGAAGGGAGACGAGAGAGGCTGCAAGGGTCCAGGTGCACTTGTAGTCATCTCCGGTCGTTCTTCTCTTTGCCGTAGAAGAATAGTCTATGGCAAGGCACAAACTTGCCCAGTGGGCGTTGTACTTGGAAATTCTGGCTTTCTACAGCACTGCACCCAGAACAGACGCTCTGGGGCCAGGAGTGGTATCCTCCAGAGAGGGAGGGTTTCCCCCACCCCAGGGCACAGCATCTTCACTCAGGCTTACAGGCTCCCGATCCTTCCAGGGTGGGGAATGTGAAAGGAGGCAGCTGTTACTAAAGATTCCAGCTGCAGCAACCTACACCAGCTTTTAAATATGTTGAGTTTGGAACTGGAAAAGGCTCGAAATCCACTCTTTGGTCCCAAGGCACAGCAATTCCCCCTGCCCACAGACCCAGTGAAGTAACCTCTCACTGAAGTCAAGCTCTGATTCTGCACTGCTCATAGTCTAGTGGGAAATACTTTGCTCCTGCTGCTACTTGTCCATTCTTGCCCTTGTATCTTTTGCTCACTTTTCACAGCCTTTAAGCATTTATCTTTTCACGCCTTTGCCTGCTCTGGATTTCCCTCAAGGCTGATTTTGCTACATTAGGGTCCTTATGCCATTTTCTTTTTTTTTTTTTTTTTTTTTTTTTTTTTGGTCCCAGACAGAACTTTCCCACCTACCTTCTGCCCATGCGGTTCCACGAGCTGAAGTAAACTGAGTCACTGACCCTTTTCCCACCAGGAGCAAGAAGCGATTCACAAACTATATTCCTCAGCGCTCCCAGCTAGCTGGTGGCCAAGCTGCCGCAACAGCTAAGGACCAGCTCCCTCCAAAGTAGCTGTCCAAGACATTCTTCAGCGCAAAGCTGGGACGCAAGCGACATGGAGATACTCTGTCAAAAGCAGGGGCATACAGAGGAGCAGCAGGAAACCTCTCTCACAGGGGACACGCACAGTATATATTGGAACCACCCCTTTACTAAAAGTAGAAATGAAACAGTAACCTCTACAAATCAAAGTTTCTGTCGGACACATGTATCAAAATGGGGAGCATTAACATTAAAAAAAACCACCTTCAGGCTCCTGCAAAAATTTAATCTAATTAAATGTTTTTTAAGATTTTAGTTCCATCTACCTGGCACATTCCTAATCGATCAATGAGTAGATTCTGCTCTCCTGTTTGCAGGAATGACCAGTGCGGCTCTGGAGACATCAGAAGAGAAAAATCTCATGAGTTACACTGGAAATAGTGGGATCATACTCGGGCTTGTGACATCCTGACTCACTGGACTTGTAATCTGATTATATGGGTGTTTTTGGAAGCCCTGTGCAGTATGTCCTGCCCTGCTCCAGCATTTCATCTCTGGGGATCACCCAGTTTGTTGCTTCACAGACACCCTTGGGGTTTGGAAACTGCCCACTTGTGACGGATGGAAAGAGTGAGGCATCTTCCAAAACTTTCCATTGATTTTGAGCACTTGAGTCAAAAAAATGGAGATGCAGTAAACGTTCCTCTTTCCAAATAAGGCCTGGGGAAGCTCTGGGCACAAAGCATTTTCTGCAAAACAAGCACGTGGTGTCTCAAGGTGCACATCCAAGATCTGTGTTTCTTTATACATAGTGGCATAGGTGACTAGGTCGAAAGCATAACACTCAGATGATCTATACCTTCTCTATGTTTTTAGCCACAATAGCACCCTGTTCTCAGTTTACTGGCACTCTTCTAGACACCAAGAAAGCTAGTACAAGCATTTCCCTATCATGTTCCTGTAACTTAAAGTGTATCTAAAACAAATCACATTTTGGAGGCTGAATCTAGAAGACCCTGTCTGGTATTTGAAGAAAGCTGGGGATAGAAGAGACGTTTGCTGGGAGAGCAGCTCTGGAGCTAAACAAGTTTTTGAACTAGGAAAGCTCCTCTTACACACTCCTGCTAGTCAGACAGAATGTGCTCACGTTCGTTGGTCATTCTGGAGCCTTGAAAGCAATGCAGCGTCTGGTAAATTCATTCCCAGATGCTGGGGGAACAAGGGATTGTGGGAGACAGTGTAAGATGGGGAGGGATTTACTGCAGAACAGAGAAAAAGCAAATCAATGAAAGTTTGTTCAGCCTTACTTCCCTTTTGGTTTTTTGTTGTTTTGTTTTTTAAGTGAAGCTGCAGTAGGAGAAATTTTGGGATTTTATGCCTGTGTTGCTTTAAGGACAGGAATGCTGGAAACAGAGGTATTTGATACCTTTGCTGCTAATTACAGTGCAAGCTCCCAGTGTCCTGACAATGCCCTTGTCCCTGACCTGGAGGGGCCTCACTATCTCAGGGTCAGCTGTAATTTAGTTTTAGGTCAGAGCTGGGACTCTCCTGCCAAACTAACTGCACTTTGTTTTGAAGTAGAAACCATTTACTAGCAAGTCTGAGACCATCAAACTCATTTCACTAACGAGAAACAGGAATGAACTGCAGAGCCCCAGAGACGAAGGTCAGTGTTCGACACAAGGAGAGCTCAAGCTGCCTCACGAAGGAAGGGGCTGTTTTGCCCACCGAGCCACACAACCACATGAGCTCAGATCTTCTGCTCCCTTCAATTAAGCACGTTTATTACAAAAAAACTTAAGGACCAACTAAGCCCTGCCAGTCCCCGAGCAGGCACAACGGTGCAGTCAGCCCCCCACCTTACAGAGTTTACAACACAGTTGCTGCATTTCACAGCAGGCTCAAGAAAAAGGACCGAGCTCCTCAGTAAAGCTCATGAGTTGTTGGTGCTGCTCCTACCTCTTTCTCACAGATTGGCCGGGTGATTTGGGCCAAGAAAACTCTGTTTTTCTACTTGAAAACTGAGGTGTTTCTTCCCTATCTGAAGAAAAAAATGCTTTGAGATCTTCAG
This sequence comes from Astur gentilis, assembly GCF_929443795.1. Classification (NCBI taxonomy): domain Eukaryota; kingdom Metazoa; phylum Chordata; class Aves; order Accipitriformes; family Accipitridae; genus Astur; species Astur gentilis. The sequence continues at coordinate 4,518,942 of NC_064886.1, forward strand.
AGAGAACATGCTGCAGAAAATAACCCTAAGCTGTAAAGGGAAATACTTTTTAACTTCCTCCGAATAATCAGCACTCTCTAACTCACAGGGAATGAAGTATTTTTTTCAAACCAACAGATTTTTATCCGATCTTCTTCCCCCTCACCATATTCATGGACATAGATTATACTGTCATGATACCGCACAGCATTACCTGAAATTAACTTGTCACTTAAAGAACCGTTCTCTACAATTTGTGGGGTAGTCTGAGAGCCCAGTACATTCTGCATATTTTCAGAGTCCCTGCTCTTTTGCATTTATGTAGACCTAGGACTAGGTTTGCTAAGGAAAAACCTATCCAGAACACAAATTTTTTTCAACGCTGCACACCACTGCAACAAGAGGCCAACTCGCACTTACAGGAAAAAAGCTGGATGAAAAATTTGTGCCCATTTACTAAACAGTAAAAGTCTTTTGACAGCAAAGGAGGGTTCTGTGTCCAAATCTATGAACACACGAATGAGACAGACAAGTAGAGACCCAAACATGCTCTTTGGGAACAGTAAAACATATTTAGCTCTAGATGCTGGCCAGAGTTGAGGTTAGCGATCAGACGTGAGAGAGCACAGCTATAGCAAGAAACAGGACCACTAAGGGATGTTCAAATCTTTCTTTCATAAAAGTTGACTAGAAGACTGCAGCACACCCTGATGTGCGCTAATGCTTGCTGCCATGCTTGACAGCTGCAAGGCAGTGTGGTGGAAAGAATTACCAGCCCTACAGACTTTCAGATGAGTTCAAAATGTAATACCCCCGTTGTCAGACACCACAGGTTCCTAACTACATGTAAACCCAAATCGCTCCTCTCACCATTGGTGCCTCTGCAAATAGCAAACCAGCTTCCAAGAGCTCATCTTAATTGCCAGAGCTCTTTGTGGGAAAGGTCCCAGCTACCCAAGAGCTGGGTACCTCCTTCATGATTCCCTGAGAAAGCCACGTGTTTCAGGAGTGATGCAACTGCCATGTACCAGAACAAGGCTCTGGAGCAGAGCAGATAGCTTCCTTGGCAGCTGGCCTGCAGTGCTGGAGCTTGCTCCCAGGAGAGATTAGAGGGAGTAAAAACCTCACTGCCATCAGAGCAGAGCACTCAACCTGCTTCTACCAGAGATTTCTCACAAGAGCAAAAAAAAAAATCCAAAAGTGTCACCACAAATAGGAGGCTGTGGGAACAGGGAAAAGATAACCCAGTTAATGTCATGCATACAGCTTTGCTAACAGCTCAGGTAACACCGATCAGTAAAGGACAGGCAAAAGCTCTGAGCAGAGCCTGTTTTACACCGGGAAGATTACCTGACTAACATCTCGACAGAGAATTGCCTGCCTGCACAAAGCCACCCAAACCCCCGACCTGCAGCTACAAACCTTTCAGGTGAGGATTTTAGATTTGGAAGTTGAATAGCGTGAAATACATTCTATCCCCCAGCTGACCTTATTCAAGTCCCTTTTTTTATTTTCAGGGCACAGTAGAGGACAGCTACCCTCAGGTTCCCAGATAGCACAATTTATACCCTGAGGCAAAGGAAAGTAACAAACTACTTGCACTCACTTAGACTTTGTGCGCTTTTGGACTCCCCTGCTACTTCAGGTGTCACCACATCCACGTAACCCTGACAGCAAAGAGGAAAGAAGAGGGTTTTCACTGGTTTCAAGGAAGGCTGAGCTCTACTCATAGACAAGGTAATTTTCTGTCTGCGCACAGAGGACTCTGCACAGATGAGCGAGCTGTTTCCCAAGGGTGCAGCGGAGCCCCTTGGGAGCCCCTCCAAGGCTGGAGCTCCTGTGCTGCAGAGCACACTGTGGGCTCACCCCCCAGCCGAGCAGACTCCTGGGGACGGGGCTATAATGACCATGGACTGCCCAGTTGACTCTACGGAGGTCATCTCCAGTCCTCTGGTCCCCAGCCACCGAGGTAGGGCTCTGCAAGGTGGAGCACGGAGCTCTGGGCAGGGCTGCGTGGGCGGCAGCCCAGCCTGGGAACTCAGGAGCAGCAAGGAAGGAGAGGATGCTGGAGTGGAAGTGATTTGAATTAGAACAAACTGGCTGCTGAATAGAAGCTTTTATTCCAGCATGGAGAAGGCTTTGTTAGTCAAGCACATGTGATGCACAAAAGCCTCCACTTGAATTCATTGAGTTTTAATTGGTTCTCAGGTGGGGGAGGAGATGGGTGTTAGGAATTAGGGATTCCTTAAAGAGGCAATATCATTAAATCTTAACGCCTCTTCCCTCTCACCCCCAGTTTCGGCTTAGGAGTCTGGCCTCATTCAATTGTCCCATGTTAGAGAATCAGAAAAACTGAGGGAGAGAAAGGGTGGGAGGGGGAGTCACTAATAAAGCCTAAAGGGAGATCAATGAACGAGGAGGGTGAGGGGCAGGAGGAAGACTGAAAAAAGAAAGCGGCTGGTTGGGAGAGGAGGGAGGTCACACGCAGGCAGGGAAGGCAGGAGAACCTCAAAGGGATGAGGGAAAGAGAATGATGCCATTTGAGTTGGGGCTTTCTTTTCTCCCTGCATTCCTGCTTTTATTGAACACTTAAAACTTCCCTTGGAGATCCTCTAGCTTGCCTCTGTGAGCCTGTGCTCCAAAATAACAGAGTTGATCCATCACAAGGAAAGAAGCAAATTCTGGGATGGGTATGCGGTGCTTGCGCATGGGGAATGACAGCAGTAAGAGAAACCTGCTTGGAAGGACCTCGCAAGAGCTGCTGCTTGTTTTGTCAGACACAGCACGTTTCAGACAGAAGTTTTGTTACTAAGAGCCTGACGCAGACGTAGCTGAAATCAAGGTCCTTGTGAGTCAAAGAGAAAGGGAGCAATCGGGAGCTAAGGAGATTTCACAGTCAGCATTGTAGGAGGTACAGCACGCTGCCCAGCTTACGAAAGGGACCCTGGGTACCTGCAAGCCAGACCCTGACAGACAACTGCTACGCTGCAATGGGGGACACACATCTCACAAATGTATAATGATTTCCATCAGTCCAGTACATCATTGGAGAATGAATTAATGTTGGTTTACCTATTACATTTGGAATTTAGATAGGTAAGTGAATGACATACCAAACGCATTGCCAGCAAACACCAACTGGAACATATTTTCTTTTAGAGTTCCTAACAGAAGAATGCTGCTTCTATATTTAAGCCATACAGTTTATCCTGTATAAAGCCATACATAGCAGATATTCTTTGCAGGAAGCACTGCCTACTATTTTACTATAATTCTTCATTACAAAATTAGGCTGCACAATCTCCGCTTGTAGACACAATGGCACTAATCTCCCGCAAAACAGGGGCACTGCAACCAATTGCTATACGGACTGAAATGAGAGGTCTCCGACTTCTGTTTGAGGACAGTGTGGGATGCTGAAAACAGCATTCCCATGGTGGCTTCTCTCTGAGAGACTGCCTGATCCGAGTCACTTACTGTGGTGTGAAATCTGAAGGAAACGCAAGATCCTCCGCTGATACAGCTGTGGTATGGGGTAGCTCTCACATACACGTGGGTTATTCATGTATTTCAGAGCACGGGAAAAAAAAGAAAAAAAAGAGATCAGTGAATTCACCCATTGAAAGTGTCGTAGGATCCAGTTTTCCAAACCCCCTCCCTGAAATACGAGCCTAAGTATCATTTAGAAGTGACACACAGACTGAAGTCTCATTTGGTCCTTAACTCCAACTAAAAGCAGACGTGGTCTCCACCTGGCAAAGGCATTCGTGAGCAGTGGGCCGCGACAGTGCCTGGCACCAGCTACACAGAAAGCATTTAACCACACATGGAGAAGGGCTAACACTACTTGCCTTGATTTTTAATACTGCAAAGTCTACGCTCTGACTCTGCCAAGCTGCCTATTGTCACCGCTTGGCCAGTGACAACCCACGAGAGCCCTGCCCTACAGGAGCAGCAGGGTTTTTCTCCAACAAGGGAGTCCAGTGGAACCTCCTGGAAGGCTCACATAGAAAAACACAAACAAAAAGCCCCACAAATCAGATTAGAGATACATTTTTGTTCCCCTTCTACACAATGTTTCTTGCATGCTTCAGTTTGCCCCTTCTCATAGCGCGCTTGCATTACAGGTAGCGTACATGTTACAGATTTATTTCATTTTCTATCTTACGAGTTTAATTAATCCACAGGCATAATTTCAAATGATATCTGACTCACGTGAAGCAACCAGCTGCTCTTTGTCATCAACAGTAACATTTGCAAGTCCATCTTGTTGTGCACAGTGCTAAACACGACCCCTGCCTCATCAGAAAGCCACATCATTCTGCAGAGGACTAAGCAATTGCGCTGTTTCCTACATCCCTGCATTCCACGTCAGAGACAGAGCAACTCCTGTGACTATCTTCCTAGGAACAAAATGCAGGAAAAGGCTGTCGTGGTAAGGATGGGCAAGGTCATGCATCCAAGATTGTTCCCCATATTTGTCCTAAACTTGTTGCCCTGGGTGCCTTTGCTCTCCTCCCAGCAGTTTTCTAGGAACAGCCTTTCCTGCAATTGTTTCCTTCTCTCTCAGATATGTTCAGTTTATACTTTCTATCTTTATACTTCAGCGCTGGAGTATTGGTTTTCCTGATACCACCTTGTTTCTCAACAGTCCCCTATTTTGTAGCTTCCAATAGGATCAGACCAAATGCCATTTGTGCCTTTGGAAAGAAAAATAATAAAAAAATCTCCGAGTATGCTCAAATATCTTGTTGATCTCCTATGGCTTTCTGTAGATGCCTTTGGCATTTGGGATCCTCTTGCAACGTTTTTCCTAGCAAGTACCATTTCCACAGCCTTTTGGTATGCGACAGCAGGCACTTCTGAACTGCTTCACTACACAAGCCACAGATTTGTCTGTCACAAACAGTGTCAGTTATCACAGCATCAAATTTGCTGTGTGCAGCAGGTCTCTTTAAGACTGCCATGAATTGAAAATTGTTTTGCTACCTCTTCTCAATGCCTGACGGAACAGGTATCTCAGCAATCAGCAGTGGCTTTGGGGCAAAGTGTGACTGACACATCTGTATCAGCTATCCAGTTAATTTTATTCCTGGCCTGTTTCGTTACATTAAACCTCAAGACGCTCACCATATTTCCTCCTTTCCAAGCAAGAGAGATAGCAAAACCATCCTTTTGGCTCAGGAAGTTTAGCTATAGCTGCTCCACCTATTAGACCAGCTTCACCTCACAGGTCGTCCTGTAACCAGGAGATTGCCTCTTTCTTCGTGAGTACTAACATCACACAAACAAAGACAATCCTAAACAAAATTCAGCCCTAACAAGATCTCACGGCCAATTTCAACAGGACCACAATAGATACGTCCTGTGCCAAGCTACTGGTCAGGCACAAGCCTTTACTTTCTGTTATCCCGTGTGAAGGGGCAGATTTACGTGGCTGCTGACATAGTTTCAAGAATTACAACATGAAGACCACCTACTCCAGTACAGGTCTTTACAAAGCTGGTCAGAACACTAGTACAGAAACATGCTCTACCCTCCCTGGAAATCACTCATTTCTGCTCCAGCGGACAAGCCCTTGCAAGGAACTTTGGGAGCTCCCATCCTTTGCTCTTTCGATGGCCACATCAGCATCCTAAGCGTAGCCCATGGGTTTTCTGCGGCTTGCCTGACAAGGAGACAGTTTGCAGCTTCTCATGCTTCTTTCTCTGAAGCTGCAGCCCCCTGGCAAGCTCCACACACAGACTCCTGCCCCAGCCCTGCTGTAGTTGCTGCAGGACCAGACATCCAAGCATTCACAGCTTCTCTGGGCCCAAAGGCCACGTCCAAGTTTGTGCAGGAGGAGGACAGAGCCGCGCTAGAGCCGGGCACTACGCGTTTCAGAGACAGAATGAGGCTAGGATGACTAATGAGAGAAGCCAGCGCTGCAGAAGCTTTCCAGCCCAGTGCCCTCACGGGTTTCTGTGCGAGATGGTAATACTTTGCACGTTTATTGGTGTAATGTTGCACACTTACCATTCCTTTAATTCACGCAAATCCACACCTCCGTGGCCCCACTAGCCAGCGGACCTCGCTTGGAAAGATCTCTACGAATGTACATCGCTCCTGATAAACAACACGGGAGTTACCGCTGTGAACTTCAGGGGAGTGCTCTGCTACTTCAGTACGTTTGCCCGTTGCACCCAAACATGTGATTGCTCTGAATGGTATCAGTGCTCCGTCTCCTGTGTTTTGACAGGTAAGTAGACGAGGGGCACTGTGGCTTTAAGAAGGTCATTTCCACTGTCCTGCCGGTGTAATTAGCCTGCTAAAGAAAGGGCAGAGGCTGGAAATTGGATTGAGCAAACCAGGCTTTAGCCGCAGGATGAAGGCAGAGCCCCGGGATTGTTATGTTAATCACCTGAGCTCAGCAGTCCCTGCCCTTCAAACCAGTACCAACCCAGTACAAACCCAGGACACCTCTGCAGAGCAAACCCAGCCTGGCTCAGGCTCCAGCTGCCCAAAGACATCTCTCTCCACCTCCCAGAACGCAGAGGCCAACCCCTGCGGACAGACCTGGGGCCACCCGGCACCGAGAGGGGATCCTCTGCCCGGCCACAGCCTCGGCCCGCGGTCATACATCTCCTCTGGTCCAGAGCGCCGGGCCACAGCTGCCAGTGGGGCGAAGACTAAATGGGGTGACGCCGTGAGCTGATGGGCCAGGGCTGCTTTACACCAGCTGAGGATCCAGCCCTGGCCGTGCTCAGTCAATAAGCACGTCCGAAAGCACAGATCGCTTACTGCTATTTCACCGATGAAAAATAGCATTAAGAACAATAGGCCAGATTTGTATCTGGCATAAGAACGGCCGTAGGCAGCGGAGCTGCGGGTGGGTTCGGTTGGGTGCCAGCCCCTCTGAGGCGACAGCACGAGACCCCTGGGTCCCTGGGCCACCGGCTCGTGCTCAAGTCCGGTGTCTTCAGCACCAGAGCTACCCCAAGTTAATCCCAGGGGCAAGTCCGGGGGGTACAGCCCCCCGGCCTGCCCCTGCACTCTCCTCAGGAGCGCAGCCACGCTCTGGACCGGAGCCGTCACCAGCACCGGGCACCAGCGTCACCTCCGGCACCAGCTGGTGCAACGCCACCGAAACAAGAGACGCCGACGCACGAGCCAGCGGCAGCGGCGAGCTTGGCCCAAGGTGCCCTGTTTGCTGAAGGGACACGTTTGTGGCACAGCCAGCGAGAGCTGGCCACGAATCGCTCCCAGTCACAGCCGGCTGCCTGCTGCCTCCTGTTTTGTCCTCGCCGCCTCTCCCCTCCGCGGGAAACAAGGCTGGGGTTTACCTCGCTGCGCTTTGCTAGCTCGTGTCCCCTGGAAACGTGCCTTTTTGTCCTCTCTCCGCTCAGAAACTTTGGGCTAGCAGCCCTCGCCACCACCTCCCACCTTCTTTTTAAGGCAGCGACCCAGGCTGGCCATTGTCCCCTCCTTGCTGCCCCTATTTTCTTAGGGCGAGCTCGCGCCTCTCCCCCACGTCGGGCCAGCTGGGGCTCCGCGTTACCTCCCTTGTTCTTTGGCGCATTTTTTCACTGCGCCCCTGCGCTGCCGGGGAGGGGGAGGGAGAGGAGGAGGATGGGAGGGCAGCGTCTGGCTCCCCATCCAGCACGCCGGATGGCATGGTTTTGGAGAGGCCTGGCTTAGTGAAGTTATTCAAGCCAACGGCAGCCTGGCAACCGGGCGGCCACAATGGGAGCGCAGGAGGAGGAATGTTTCCACATGCCTGATCAATGGGAGCAAGGGAGACAGCAAAGCAAACAGAAGCTGGGAAAGAGACACAAAGAGAAAGCAGCCTTTTCTCTGCTCAGTTCCTTTCATTTGTCACAGCTCTTTGTGCAGCTGATGACAACGGAGGCCCTTCGGAGGCTAGTTTTGGGGAGTTTGGTTTTTCTAATTAAATAAAACACCGTGTCCTTTTTCTTCACTTGTCACCTTCCCGCTCGCCAAAAAAACCCTAAGAGCAGCCCCATCTGCGCTCGAGCCTCCTGCTCCGTCCACCTCCCGGGAGCCCCAAGCACCTCTTTCTCCCTGGGAAGAGCAGAGAAAGGCACAACCACCTCCTCGCTTGCTCAAAAGCAGCTCCCGGGCTGGACGCGGTGCCCGCCCGAGCGCCGGCAGGGCCGAGCAGCACATGCCACCCGCGCCCCCCCAGCTGCTCATTACGGGAATAAAGAGCCCAGCGAAGGACAACTTCTCTGGAGGTGGCGTGCTCCCTGCAGCAGCTGCTGACGAGACTAACGGGCAACTTTCTATGGGAACGAGGCAGCATTCAAAATAGGGTTAGAGGAGAGTTGCCTTGGAAACTTGGACCGTTTCTGCCGAGGGGCTACGATTTCCCTCGATGGGTCCCAGACAGGATTTACCTGGAAGACGACGACTGTTGGGACAGAAACTCCTGCAATCTGCAAAGCGGCTCCCTGGAGGGGGATGGAGGCAAAGGAGGGGTTTCAGGACAGAGGCACCAGCTTGCTGGTGCTGGGCTGCACGGTGACAAACAGCGGCCGAATCCAGCCCCGTTGCGTAACCAGTGGTGGGAGCCCAAAGTTGTTTCCTCTAATTACTATGCAAGAGTTCACAGCAACAGGCCTCCTCTGTGCAGGAGCTTACAGGAAAGGTCCTCCCTGGCGCTAAGGCAACACCAAGCAAACCAAGAGGAGAGACAGTTTGGGGGTAAGCTTTCCCGCATTGAGGCCAGAGCAGAGATTATTCTGTCTCTCAAAAAAAAAAAAAAAAAGAAAAAAAGTCTACCTGGATGTATGTAGCCCTGAAGAACAGAAAAACCTTCTGGCTGCTGAGGAACAGGGGACAGGACACCTGCCTCCTCCACACCTCCACCAAAACACAGGCTTCCCTTCTTGCAACCAACTCCATCCCCAAGCAGCCAGGGCTGCAGAAGCTCAGCTCCAGCCCCGCTGGGGATCATGAGTGGAGGAAGAGGATTAGTGATCCTGCATGTGCCTTAAGAGGAGGGAACTTTAGTTATAAACATGGCGATGTCTGGGATCTCACCAGTCTTTTCCTCACAGTAAGGTTCAGGGTGCAACCAAACCATGAAAGGGAGCTCTGGCAACATGAGTCAGTAAATGGCAGCTTGAGCTCAAGGAAACAGAATGAAACTTGGTCCGAATCGAGGATGCAGCACTGGCTGAACAGCACAGGAAAATTCCTGCCCACTTCCAACAGCCAAAGACACAAATGGCTAAATCCAGGCTTCTCAGTCCTCGTGGCCAGATGTTCCAGGCTTTCCAGGCAGACAGCGAGTTCTTCTGCCAATACCTGTTTCTACTCCCAGCACTGCCGCTGAGCTCAGGGATAAACCTTTTGGCTCCTCAGTAGTCCTGTTTCTCAGTCAATCAGTGGGGCTAATATTGGACCAAACGTTTTAGCAGTCAGGCTCTGAAGCGATAAGGATGCCTAACGCAGTAGTCTTATCAGCTTCCGATGTCACCCCATCTGAATTGCACTCCCATTGATGCACACCATGCATCTCCACCCATCCCTCTCCTTTGAGGGTTCAGGCACGCCCCTGTTGCCTGGTGAGGTTAAAGAGGATCCCACGACCCATTTTGCATGAAAGCTGAATTCCAGCAGTGTTGGAGTTTCCTCTGCCTCGCTCTGGAGGCATCAAGGGGGTGACACACCGCCTCAGTTTTACTGTTTCCCCCACCTCCCAACAGGGTCACGTGTGACATTTTGCTGGGTAATGACGACTGTGAGGTATTCATTTAACAATGTGAGTGCCCAACAACAACAACAACAACAACAACTAAAGAAGAGGATTCTACCATACCCCAAATCTCCTTAACACCAAGTAGTTTGCTCCCATATAATCAGCAAACTTGCTTTTGGGAAGTGTCTCAATTTCCATATCAAGTCTATCACTACCATCCCACAGTGCTACCTGGCTCTTCCACTGCCCCCAGACATGTGCTAAGTGCCAGCCTGCAGCTGAATGAAGATCAGGAACCTCCCCAACTTCAGAGTGAAAACTCACTCCACAGGCATTACCTACTGCTTCAAAATTATTCCAGTGCTCCGTGAGCCTTCTTGTAAGGAAGGAGAAATCCGCCTTCACTTCTGCTCAAAGGATTGCTTTCATTAAGGCCTCCATAGATTTGCAATGGCAAGTATTTGACCTGCTTCAAAAATATTCATGAAACTTTCGAATGCATTCAAGTAAGGGCAGACAAGCAAAATCCTCAGCTCGTGTTCTCCTGGGGTCTCAGGGTACTGATGGCAATATACATCCTAATTACAATATATACCATATTGAGAATGAGACCTTGTCAGCTCTGGTGACGCTTTCTTTGAGTCAAAGAAACAATCTGGAAGTGATTGTGATTATTTCTCAGTAGATCAGAAAAAAGTCTAACCACGTGTGAATATCTTTAAGTAACTGCCCTTTTTCCTGGCCTCAGTGAGAAGCTTCCAAGACAGGCCACAGGGAATGTTTGAACTGTACAAGAATATTTAGACACTTCCAGAGCTTGGGTTGTGCAGACAGCAAAATGTGCTGCTCTTACGTGGGGAGGGGGGACAATCTCAGGTACGAAGACTGCCAAGACAGTCCATTATGGTATTCACTAAGCTCTGAAACAAAAAGATTGCTCTTCTTTACAAACACTGCATTTGAAGTGTCACAGGGTAATATGCATGGGACAAAACAAGCATGAAAAGCAGCATTCACTCACCACAAACAAGCACCACAGAATGCTAACCAGTTACTGCAGACTTCCAGAGATGTTGCAGAGTGGCGCAAAATGGGTCCCTTACGAGAAAGAAGAGCAAAGCATACTCCCTTTTAACACGATCGCTGCAAGGCAAAGCAGTTCTTGCGTAGCTGGTGCTCTTCTTTCACTCCTGCACCTGCTGCAAAGACACTGTCCTGAGAAGTAGCAGCACTCTATAGCTCCATGGTCTGCCTCTCTCAACAAGACCTTTCTGTGCTGCCTATGGATTCATCTCAAGATAACATTCTTCGGTAGAAGGACAACCTGCTGATGGACACACGCAATTAGTAGCCTGCTGACAGGCGCCCTTTCAGCCTGTCTGTGGCCTCTTTTACTCAGGTAAAGCTGGCACAGTGATCCAGCCACCCATCCTTTGTTGCAGCTATATAAAGTGGAGGAGATAATTCAAAAAGTTTTAAAGGGAACCTCAGGGTGGGAAGAGAAAACGTGATAGGTATTCCATAACTGAGGGAGAAGCAGCATTTTATCAGCTGTTGAAACAGCTCCCACTACTGAATCAATAAGCGCTTGAGCTTTTTATGATCCTCCTTAGCACAGGTAATACCACAACAAGGCAAAGAGCTACCACCTGCAAATACATAAACAAGAAAATCTCCGAGGGGAGAGGGGGTGGGGTGGAGAGAGCATTTCTTTCAGGAAATACTGTGTTAATCCCAACTGAAAGAGGAATACTTCCTCTAATAGCCTTCCTTTCAGTCTTCTGACAACGGCAACCCTGATGCAGGCAGCGCACAGATGATGCAGACAGCACACACAAGGCAACTAGGATGGCGGTACTTCCCCCCCGACCTGCTGGTGTCCTGCAAGGTACAGAGCGCACACCATACCCAGTGACCAGATCTCCAAGCAGCCTAATTACACGACCTTGCCACAAGGGTCAACCCCTGGGGTGGGAGGAAAGGAAATCCTTTCAGGCATATCACGTCAGAGCTTCTCTTCTGAAGCTCAGAGATCCTTCCCACTTACTCACACCTCAGTCCCACTGGCACACGTGAGCCACAGACTCGTATAGCCGTTTTCTGAACAAAACTAGAAGCAAAGTGATCCGGACTGATTTTGGTACGGATCGAGCAAAACAACTTCACGTGGTTACAGGACAGACGTTATAACACCCTCTTGCATCCACTGCCATAGATCCCTAATGAAAATGAGGGAAGCCCATCCCCTTGGGTACAGTTTGTTCATGACCACAACACGCGTGGGGGCCAGAGACAAAGCACAGGGCAGATCCAACCCTTTCCTTCGCCACTTGAGACCCTGAACTTGACCATCCGCTTGGCAGAGGATGTATGTGGCGTTCGGAGATTGCTCCCCCCAGTGTTCAGGCTTTTCCCTTTGCTCACAGATACGTTACACAAAGCACAGCCCAAACGTACCACAGGTAGTACGTAATTGTGAAAACCAGCCACCCCTTCTGCAAAAATCCACCAGCCTGCCGCAGCCCACTCAGACATTCCTACAAAAACAGGGAAAGTGGCTTTTAACCTTTTCTCATTTGCAGACCTTTTATAGGAATATGGACCTCTACACAGCAAACTTCAGCCTACCGAAAATACACCACGTTTCTCTTGTCAAAGCACGTAGTAAGAATCCTTACAGGCTAGAGAAGCAGATGTTAAGCTAGGTCAGGCAGGACAACAAGAAAACATGACAACTCATTGTCTTCACCTAGGGAAGAGATGTTCCTTCGCTCCAGTGAAAAAGCTGTGACTTCCAGAGAGCTCAGGCACGCTGACTTCTGCAGCCCATCCCTCATTTTGCAGTGACCAGCTAGGCCGTGCAGTACAAGGGAGAAATCCCTTCTAGTTTGCTATCTGACTTAGTGTGGGAGACCAAAGAGCAGACACGTAAGTGCTACCTATAACCTCCACTGGAATTAAAAAGCCATTCATACAAAGCCATCGGTAACCTCCTATGCCCTGCCAAGGTCTACGACCAGGCACGGAAGCGCCCTCCTAATAGCGCTGCAAATTCCCTTTTAGAAAGGCTGCGACAGCTGATCTCTGTTACACCACTTAGCACCTGATGAGCAGCAACTGGGAAGGGGATGGGTGCAGGTGGCCACAGCAATGCGCTTCTCAATACCGGGGGCCTGTCAGTGGCCGAGTCCTGCACAGATCTGGGGGAAGGTGGATTTCATCACCCTGAAATTCTGTCGGTACAGCAGGTCAGCCTTCTTCTGCATCATCGCTCTGTCCTGCTGGCTACAGACAGTTGGCTCTAACTCCAGGAGCAGCAAACGCTACTGTCTCATTTCCTCTTGTCAGTTGTATTGTCTTAGCTCTAAAAGCCATACGAATCCACAGAGTTAAATCCACCCACTGCTGCAATTCCAGGAGCGTATGCACCCTTCTATCATATTGAAACTGCCATACTAATGGTGCCCAGCAGCAAGTCCTCCATCCTGCCTGTTGGCCATTTGAAAATAGCTCTGAGTGGTTCTCTGCCATGCTAGAAGAGTTTGTCAGCTTGTCTCACGCCCAGTTCTGGGGATACCAGCGTGGCATCTCACAGCAGCCATCACAAGAACAACCACAGGGCTGAGTACCAAAACTGGCCACAGGATGTCTGCCCATAGCTCCGAGAAGCTAATTTGAACCAGGCCGAGCTGTATGGAATCAATAATTAAGAAAGAATGTACCTGAATGTACCAGTATATTAAGGGGTGAGAATGCATTTCAGGTCTAGAGAATTAAACCATTGTAATCAGAGAAGGAGAAAAAAATAATCTGAAGTAAAATCCTTGCATAGACCTTGACTATTCCCTCAGCAGGACAAACCTGATGACTAGTTGTTGTTTACAAGGATAAGGTCAGAGGAAAGGCTATTTCCTCTCAACAATTGTCAGAAGGGATTAAAACCTGCATTCAGGCTTGCTTTGAACTAGCAGGTACTCCATTCCCCGATGGTATCAGGATCCATTCAGCGAGGTCTCAAGCAGCCTCCAGGGCATGTCTCCATAATGCCCCTATTGTGGAAATATGCAGGACTGCTTCCTGCATTCACTCTATCTTTATGAAGCTTCACCCTTGTGGTCTGATACCCAGGTCAGGAAGCAATCCTGCAATCACTGTTTAATTAGTCATTTCCCAGGTCTGCCTCAGTTGAGAGTTGCTGCTGCTTGTCAGCTTCTGAAGAGGGAGGTTGGGAATTGGAAACATCACTACCAGATTGGGAAAGAAAAGTTGCTCGCAGAGTTTGAGGCGCGTTTGTGCCGCAGCTCAACGTGCCGCATTCTCCATTTCCACTTTTTTTTTTTTTTTCCTCCTAAGTAGAAGGATTTGAGCGGATGAAAGGGCCATTGCACCTTCTGCAAGTCAAGACAAAAGCTGATTTATAACAAAAGTGGTTTTATTTTTGTTGATTTGTTGTTACGGGCTGGGCTTTGGTTGGCTTGGGTTTTGTTTTGGGTTTGTTGGTTGGGGGTTTTTTCCGTTGAGAAATAGAGTCTTTGATACAAAGCACATACTTCAAGAGAGGTCTGTTCCAGGAATTCCAGTTGCATACTTTCCTTTGTGGAAGTCAGTCCTGAGCCTGAGAGGTTGGATACACGCAGCTTCGGCTTTTCCAAATGAGCTCACTCGAAGAGGTACTTCTTACCATGCAGGCACCAATTTGAAAAGAATGAGTTACGTAGTATTAAAATATTTGTCTAGATAATGAGTGTTTGTGTGTAGAGCAGTGCTAAAGGAAAAATCTATTTGTTGAAACACAACTGTTTTGAAAAACATGGTGATTTTTCTGTTCGACAAAATAAATGAGGTATTTCAATAATGTCAAAAAGACCTATTTTGGCATTTTCAGTGTATTGGATATTGTTGAGAAAAGCTTTTCAAAACAAAAAAAATACAAGTATATATAAAGTTACATAAAGCTACATAAAATAACTTTTTTTCAGTTTAAAGACACTGAAATCAGAGGAACTGCTCTGATCAAAACAAAACAATGTTTTCAGAGTTCCATTTTGTAAGAAAGTTTGATTTAAAATGTGATTCATTCTGGAGTGGAAAAGTTTCTGAAATCTCAACATTCCCAGTACAAGAGAACTTCTTTCTCTAGTTCCATTTTCCCTTGCTGTAACGAAATAATTGGAAAAGTGGTGTATGTGATAATTTCCTTGTGACAGCGGGACAACCCTGTTTTTGATAAGTGTTTGTGAAGCAGAAAAAAAAAAATCAGAAGAAAAACCCTAGCAGATCAGTAATCCCACTAAGAAATTTACATAAATTTCAAGAAACAATACTGGAATTCACGGAAGGCTGTGTGAGGGAAACTGACTCCAATGGAGAGTAGAACTGGTGAGGGAGTTATAACATGAATTATTTTATCTATCATATGATAGAAATAGATAGACCCTCTCTCCCTAGATCTAGCACATAACTTCTTATAACCTTGTTCAAATCATATCTTGTAACGTGCTGGATCAGTCTGTGTACTGGGCTAATACACGTTGCTTCCAGCAGCTCGGAGTGCAAGCAGAAAAAATACGTATTTGCTACAAAAAAACGTGCAAGTACATCCTCAGAAGGTTTGGGGGTTTTTTTCCTCTTTCTCCTACCAAGGCTATACTAACTGTGGCAATAGCCAAATCCAGAAGACGTTGGGATGAGATATCACATGAGCATCCTTTCTCCTCAGCCACTGTTCTGCCACTCAAGGAGACAAGTGGCATCTTCTCCATGCTCCTTTCCTCTGATTTCCTGACAGTTTCCCTTTCTGCAGCAAAGTATCTGGGATCACTCTATGCAGTCTTCCATTATGCGATCTTCCTCTTAAGCTGAGGTTTCTTGCAAAGTGCCAAAATGCAGTAAGAGAAATTAGTTTTAAGACCCACACTGATAAGAGAAGGGTGCAGGAGAGAGCTGTGAAGAGAGCTCAGGAACACCTGTGAGGTTATCATCTCCATCCCCTCACCTGGGGGAACAAAAGCTCAGCATCCAGCATTACCATAGCACCAATAGCCATCAATAAATTGCTCCCGTAAGAAAAGAACAGATGTGACAAAGATTGTTCCAGGGTCTATAGCAGACCACAGCCAAAGCAGAAGAGTCTAAATGTGCTGGGCTGGGATGGCAAGGGAAGTCACAACTGGGTTCCATCTAGGGGGAATTATTCTTACACTCAATTCATCAATTTATGGGCAAGCGATTCCACAGGCAACATTGACTTGATTAAACAGAGCCATAATGACACTGAGTGTAGGGAAGCATCCAGCCAAGTATGCAAACTAGCCTTCTCAGCCTAGAATAAAAGCTTTCTAACCAATAATTTCATGCTTTTATCTATACAATCATTAATACAGATACCAAACAATGCCAGCTCGACGTGGTGTCAAAGGCTCTGACAACCTCTAATTGATAATAAATAATTCAATTTCTGTCCCAATCCAAAACTGCTAAATCTTGGGACATGTTCCAAATAAATGATTAAAAAGAACTTTGAATGTAATTATATCTAACACAATTGGGGATATTGCCCAGATGAAATTTACAGCAACTATTCAGAGCTACAAAATTTCAATGACACTGGCAACACTTTATGCCTACTAGAAATGAAATGTTCTTTACTCAGGCAGTGGCACAGACTGCATTTTTTATCGACAGCTGTATGCCAGCAACTCACTCAGGCCAACCGTGCTTCCCACAGTCTTTCCCAAAAGTGCTCGAGAAAATTTGGGAACAGGGTTTTGCCACAGCCAGATCTTTATCGTTCGGTACATGCAGAACTGGATCTTCTTTCTGATACAGCTGATTCTTCTTCTCCCTCCAAACTGCTTACACTACAATTAATAAAAGTTTCTTGAGAAATTAACACCCATTGTTCCTGGAGGAAACTAGGGCGATGTGTTTCAGCAAGGAAAGTGACTATCAGCACAATCCTGAAGTGATGAATGCAGCATCTCAGAGGCACACCGATTGTTCCCAGTAATTCCCAAACTCCAAAGCCAGAAGAACTCTGAGCAGTTATTAGTGAAAACACAGGACACGTATTTACAAGAGCATCCTTACATGAGAGTTGAGTCCTATTTTTCTCTCACTTGCGTAAATCCTTGCTGAAATCTTAGAGTTTGCATCTGTAAAACAGGGATGGTGACATTCACTTTGATTTCTTTGGATGCAAGTTGTTTTGAATGCCATTATTTTCTTTTCTTGGGAGAACAGTGTATGTAACCAATCTGAAGAAGTGGTGACTTAAGAACCTGTTAGATCTGCAGCAGTTACCTTACTGAGCTCATACGGAAACAGTAGAAGTGCACTTGCCTTGTCGAACCTGTCCCGTGTCTTTATTCCCAGCCCGTTCTGGAAAATTCAACATCAGCATCACTGGAATCCCCACGCTCACAGGCAGGGCAGACAGCACTGCTGTGAAGATGTGCAAAGAGATCTGTATTGTCTCTCTAGAACGCTAATCGCTCCCTGGACCTACTTAGACATATTTCTCAGTCTTTACAATACAACTTGCTATTTGTGAATACAAAGTGACAGAAGAAAACAACAGCTCTTCATCATTCACCACACGCTGTTCTGGACTTTGACACTCACCTGTATTTACCTGGCAGAGTGGTCAGAGACAGCAGCCAGCCTGAAGCAAAGAGATCACCTGCAATGTTTGCAGGATCACGAGAACGTCTGGGAAAATAAAATAGCGCCATAATTTGGTGAAGTTCTCAACTACCATGATCAAGTGAGCCAGGCTTGTTTCTTCAAGAAAACAAACGTAAGGGAGAGAGGGGGCAGACAAGCACTCAGAAGTGTGTCTAGTCCTGCATTATCCAGAGCTGCACTGTGTGCCCCACATCACATAAGGTATTAAACACAGCTTGCTGGTCTCCAGCAGACCTGAAGGCACTGCTGTGCCCTGAACAATGCCCAGTTAGGCACCTTCACATTAGTAGTCACATGCCAGAAAGAGACATTTATACCATTAATTGCAACAGCCAGTTACATTAAATAGGAGACAAATTAACAGATTTAACAGATCTCGTATCTGCAGTCTGACATCAGTAGACCACTTAAACGTATGCTTAGCTTGAAGGAAGGATGTAGTCCTATTGGAATCGGGGGTTTGTTACACCCTAGGGACCGGCTCAGGTGCTGAGGTCAGAGCTGGAACCTCAGTTCCTGCCAGATATTCACTCTGCCTCACCTAAAGAAGAAAATTCCCTTACAGGTGAGAAACCAAGCGACTCTCTATTGTACATCCTCTTACACTAGGTACTTTCTCTGAAGTATCTACTACCCATCCCTGATCCCTGTAACACAGAAAATGTTACATAAACCTACACTCCAATCTAGTGGTGACAAGCTAACAAGAATGATGAAACTTTGCTAGCGTCCTTCAAAAAGGAAGAAAACTTATAAACTACTATTAAAACCTAATATTTGAAATGACTGGATCTTCTTTCACAGCAATATTCACCGTAAATTATAAGTTAAGTTATATAAAGTAAGTTATATAAAAGTAAGCATATATATAATGTAAGTTATATAAAAGGGAGAGCGGCTAACAGAAAAATTAAATACCAGAAAACGTAAGGAGGCTTTCCTTATGCAATCTCAGTTGCACGCGCGAACTAGCCAAAGATGTCATGTGTCTTCAGAGCCTTGGCGGGGTTGATACTATTTTTCTAGAAACCCAGGATAACGGAATAGTGGAACCCAGGCACAAAAATACTGTAATATCAGAAATCACTCTGGAAGTTGATGAGAGAACTGGATTGAGCGCTGTGACCCTATAACATTTTCACCGCCAGGTCACAGGTAGAGAGCGTTTGTTCACAAAGTAACTTAACAATCATTAATACTTTGTGGTTAAGCTATGTATCTATAGGACATGTTTTCTTAACACTTTATTATGCAAAGTTCATTAAACAGGAGTTTGCAGCAGTTCATTCAGAAATTCCACACGGCAGACTTCTTTTTGAAAGGGGAGAAGTGAGTGGCAATAACAGAGGATTCAAGTTAATATCCTGATTTCTCACTGCATGCCTGCAGGTTGGAAAGGGCACAGGATGTTAGAACAGCTGTATGCTTCACCTCTCAAAAACGGAGCAACACATCCCTGCTAGCAGCTCTTCTGCTGAACAGAAGGGGCAGCACTGGAAGACTTGATCTAACATCTCTAACGTTAACAAGAACTGCTCTACTAAAAAGCCCCTACAAACAAAATAAGTAGGAAAAGCATTTCAGAGCTCCAAGAAGGGTCAGAAATGGGACAAGATAGAAGTAGAAATGCAGAAGATGTATTAAAAAGATGTCATCACCTTTTTAACGTGTTTTGTCTTGTCGGCTGCAAACATCCATAGTTGCTCCGTTTGCACCGGTACAGAAGATGGGAAAAGGCTGAGCTTGTAGCACCAGCTGTACTCGGAGCTGGCTCCAGCCTTCCTGAACAGACACAGGGTGAATGCTGCTGAGGTGAACCCAGTTTAATAGGTTGCTACTTACAGGCTTAGAGTGATTTACAGGTGTTTGCCCTGAAATATGACCATCCATGTCATCCCTGCTAATCCTCTCCCGTTTCTGAAATCCTCCCACTTCGGCAGATAGCTATTTTTGGAGGAGAAAACGACATACATACCGAAAAGCAACAACGCTCTCTAAATCTCCTCCCACAGGAAGGGCAGCCTGACTATCACACACCTGACAAGTTGTCTAGTACAGCACGACACCAAACCCTCGGTTGCCTCTGTCACGGTGGGTGTCAGCCACCTGCGTGTGACAGTAATAACAGGGATGTCACAGGGAGAGCGCACACAGACCTCACAATCCTCCTCCCTTGCAGCCTGGTAGAAAACCTCCTGTTGGCAATGCAAAGCCTAAGAAGCACGGCTGGGCTGCTCCCAGAGCATCCAGGGGAGCAGTATTTTCCATCTTTCTCTGCTGAAGACTTCTCTTTTGCTCGCTCTCTCAGGCTTGTGACCTCTTTTCTGCAACTGGGTTTCCAACCAGCTTGCAACTCAGTTTTGGATCCTGACACACTGCTGGAAACCCAGCCTGACAGATCCAATGGCCAGAGCACTGTGATGCTGTGTACCTGATGAATCAGTGTCTATTCCCTGCACGCACTGCTCCGGCACTGTGGTAATGATTTGCAGACACACATGAGAACAAGGTTCACAGTCTAGGTATACTAAACAAAAAAATTATCTTGGGATTGAAAGTAAATTTACAAAAGTAGATAACCTTTTTTTCCTTAAGTAATATATCATATAGGTACTGACTGCATTGCATTCATCTGTCTCTTAGCTTAGCTTAGAGACTGCTGAGTACAGCTCCTAGAAATCTACCTCTTGCAGCAAAATACAGCTTCTAGGAGCTCAAGGCCACGCCAAGCCTCACATACTGAGCATAAGACCTGCTATTCTGGCTGCTATGCTTTGCTCCATACCCACAGAACCTGCATTTTAGCTATTTTGAAGCATAGCACCCCTCTCTCTCTGTCGCTTTAGGATTTTCATGTGGCAGATACGTTGGTTTGGCAGGTCACGGTGAGCTTCACAGCTCTGCAGGTACCTGGGCAACACTGTGGGAGAGGTGGCTTGCTCATGAACCACAACTAGGAGAACTGCTGCTAGAAGGAACAGCCTAGCGTTGGGGGCCCTTTCCCATCACGTGGCCCAACACATCTACGTAGTGGGAGATACACAAACCTACCGCAGAGGCTGAACGATGCCTCTGGGCATCAGGATCTCAGCCAACTCGGTGTATTCCATAACGTAGAGAGCCAGATGCACGGGCACAGGTGTCCCATTGTTAACCCTGAAAAAAAAGTCCAGAAAGCTCCTAGAAATTTTCACACACTTTCCAAGCAGCCAAGCAAAACCCAAACATGAAGCCGAACTACACAAGTTAGAGACAGAGATAAAACTGGATGAAAGTCCACAGGGATTGTGAGTTTCATATCCAAAATAGCAGAGAAATCTCATCTCTCTTCTGCTGTAAATAAGTCACATTGAAGCTCACAGCACTGCAGGAACAATCCTGTCCAGGACTCCCCGCTTCTTTTCAGTGCTACAGAACCAATACCTCCAGTAAAAGCTGACGGTGACCCTAAGTGCTGATGGTGCAGGGATCCCATTCCCTGCCGCATAGAGTACAAGGGACTCCTCACACGCTTCAGGTTTCATCTCCACCTCTCCTATTCTTGGCCTTAAAAGAACAACAATATTTTGAGATATCCAACTGTGTGCCAACACACTGCAGACTGTCCTTCAGTTTCTGTGGATGCTACCGCTCTCCAGAAGTCTTCCTTGGAATAGACAGCTGCATGTGTGTATTCTTACCCTGTTCAGTTTTCCCAATGGCTTCCTTTTTCTATCCCCTCCCAGCTTTTTCTGATACATCCTGCTTCTCTTGTTCCCCTCCTATGTGAGCAGTTCTCCGTCTATTCCTGCTTCTTTTTGCTCTCGCTCTGCACAGCAGTTACTTGTTAGTTACTCAGAATCCCAATAATTTAGGTCAAACAGCCCGGTGAATCTGATGTGGTTTGTTTCACATAAAAAGAGTGAAATTGAAAACCACCTTATTCTTCTCAACTGAAATGCTGCATCCCTATTAATTCAGGTGTATAAATAACACTCTCTAATACTGCATCAAGGGCTCTGCTGTGTGATTAAACCTGCCTCCCTGACCTGTAATTAGAAACTTTGCCTCTGAAAGGCAGTTTGCAGAGAGAAAAGGAGAAAGAGAGATAGAAGGAACCAGCTCTCAGACCCAACAATTTTGTTCTTAGTAAATTATTCAGAGTTTTTGAAAGTTGAGCTGGATTTCCATCTGCTAGCGTTAAAGACCCAAAGGGAAGAAGAATTGAAAGATTCTCACAGTAGAACACAACAGTACAGAGCATGTGGCTGGAAACAAGAAGCCAGCTGAGAAGTTCACTGCGTCCTCTGCCTGTCCCTGCCCTGATAGCTGCTGCCTTTGCACGCCTGGACTTCCAATAGGTCTTAGAGCAATGCAGTGACCCTCCACCAGAGTCCCACTGAGCTAGAGAGTCACGTGTTGGGGATATAACATTAGAAGAAAACCCCCAAATTCCATGAATGCTTTACAAATGTCAACAGAATCGGACAACGAACACGCAAAAGAGTGGCGGTCGTGAGTACACAAACAATACAGAGACCAGGTTGCATGGTCCCACACAAGTAATATATAACCTTTTCAAGACAAGTAATTTAAAGATGAATTCATTAATGATTAAACTGATCTTTTGCTCCAGGGGCAGTTAGACAGTACGGACCATTGTGCTATTAATAATGGTAGTCTCTACTAGTTGCAACCCCAAGAGTACACCTGATGTTATAAGGTGAACTTCTCACTTGGAAGTGCGGAGATAGTAAACACCTTTTTCTCCTGGAGTCACTGTAAGAAAAACTACTATTCCTTCAGCCAAATGTAGATTATTTTAACAAAAAAACCATACCCGAAAAAAAAAACCAAAAAAACATTCCAGCTTATACAATGGATGTCAGTAATCTTTCCTCGTTCCATAAATTTGGAATAGAAACAAGCTTTAGAGCACCAGATAACATGAGAACCAGTCCCAGGATGAGAGGTCTCTGGCCTTGGATATTTGGCAGCTGTTTCCAGAGTTCTGCTTGATTTCAGATCAGAGAGATTTTGTGATGAATTCCTCCTCTGGTTACACCTATAATCTTTGTGTTGGGGGTGTGACTGACATCATAGTTTCAGTCTTATGTTTTCAGGCTCAAGTTTGCAAGGCCTCACACCAGGGGAATCAAGAGTCTGATAATTTTCTGCGTAATTGTCTTTTCCTAGGAACTTCACAAGGTTGAGCCAGGGTTTCAGGGAAGCCTTATGAATTGAGACATCAGGTTTAAGGGGACATACATGATAGAGGAGGAAAGTAACATTTACATCTCAAGGACCCTTTGGTCAAAGTACCAGTCCTCACTGAATTCTCCAATGCTTTTTCTCTTCTACTGTGTTTTTTGACATGCACAATTTTAACACAAAGAACAGGTTAA
This sequence comes from Astur gentilis, assembly GCF_929443795.1. Taxonomy (NCBI): domain Eukaryota; kingdom Metazoa; phylum Chordata; class Aves; order Accipitriformes; family Accipitridae; genus Astur; species Astur gentilis. The sequence goes on from NC_064886.1 coordinate 4,541,694, forward strand.
ATCTACCAAAATATTAAATTGTCACTAGTGGAAATGTCTTCATTCCCAGCTGCCTAAGTTTGTAAATGTATGAGGTACACAGCCACTGGAGACCACAACCCTGGTCCGAGGGTGTGGAGTCCATGAAACAAAAGAGTCCTTTAAATTCAATAACAACAACTTTAAGTAATCTTTTGTGTTCGTAATGTGGTAGAGTCCAAGTTTATCACAGAGCTGCCAGAACATAAATCTGATACAAACTACTTTGGATTAGATAGCGCAGCAGAAAGAGCTTTAGTGGGGTTTTGTGACAAGTTTTATGAACTTCTTAAAGAAACAGAACTTGGAAATACTAGCAGTGTTGGTAAGTTATTGCCTTGTGGGCTTGAACACACAGCACTAAGAAAGGAAGAAGAAAAAAAGCTACCAAATTCAGAAAATAGAGCAGTACTTGAAACTCGTATTAAGGTATGTTTGTTTTTCAATCAGAATTGTAAGTCAGTTGTACTTAAAAGTTGAATCCTGTGAATCCAGCATGCTCTACCTTCCTCAAATGCAACCACTGGCTCTCCTCCCCCCGTTTTTACAGATCCTCAGATTGAATCCAATATCACTTCACTACTCTTTCCTCTGAGGGTGTCCCTCCTCTTTTAACATTGGCCTGAAAGTACATAAGCAAAAAGAGGTAAAATGGACTAGGAATTTGCCATACGTCAACTTCCAGAGGCTACCTGCTTCTGCAGAGTGCTTTCATGCACAGGGACTGCCCAGAAGCCCCCAAGACGCACAACCTCCGCACCAGCACGGAGAGAGGCAGCCAGGCAGGCAGTTTCCCAGTTTCGGCTGCTTTGCGGGGACCAAGTTCACACTTAGCTGCTTGTGTGGCTGTGCTTAGAGCTCTGTCCAGCCCTGGACTCCACTCTAGCCTGCCTGAGTTACTAACCAGTTTCTCTGGTTTTCAGCAAGTCATACATCGGCCAGAAGCAGCCCACATGGTTTGAAACAACCTTTCCCCTTTGCTGCCTTGGTCCCCCCCTCGCTCTCAGCAGCTCTGTCGGCATAGCTGCTCAGTGCGAGATGGCTGGCCTGCCCTCTATTTCTCGTTTCTTGAGGGCAGTTCACTATCTACAGCCGTTCCTTTGAAGATTTTGCTCTCTCATACAGGGATTTACTCCATAAGCTGCACTCCCCCGCTGCACAAATGCCTCATATGCCGCCTTTCCAAACCTCTCAGCTCCCCCTCCAACACCTGCGGCATGTGCGTGCCCCCGAGCAGGCTGCGTACGGGTTGCTGTGATCCCAACATTTTCCTCTTCGGGAATCCCTCATTCTCTCCCACAGTAGCATTTTAAAGCCGTGCCTACCTCCTTTCCCTGCGTAAATGGGTCCTCCAAATGTCACTGTCAGGGTTTCTGTGCACACCTACACTGCTGCTGTAGCAGGGTACCCTCAACTCCCTCATATCAGGTTTTCTGTGTGTACCCCATCCTTTTTCCTTCTAACTTTGGACCTTCATTCTCCTCCAGTTCTGCAGAGGTTGCATACAAGCCCTACATTTATCTGCTGACAGATCTTTCAGTGTGCTCATATGATAACTTTTCTAGAGTGATAGACAGAGATGAGATAAAGGTATTGGTATGCGAGTGCTATCACCCAGTTGCTTCATCTACAAATGCAATGGTATCTAAATTACTGCTGTTCCCCCATTTTTCCCTTTTTGTTTTCCTAGTATTTTCACGGATTAGTGGTGTTCTCTCTCCCAGTAATAACAGGAAGTCTCTGAAATTTTTGCTGTTGATCAGATGGAGCATTTAGAAGTTGTCCTGTTCCATGAAGTCAGAGAGAAATGATGTCCAGATGAGCATGCAGCCTCACAAATTTAGCCTTAAACCTCATGAAAATCAAAAGGAACCTTTCGTCATTCCAACCTTGGATTGAATGAACCACAGTGGGATAACCTTCAATTGGTTGGGGGAAAAAGAGGATTTATGTGAGATTTTCTTGGTGACATCCCAAGTGACTTCCAAATCTCAGAATAAAAGGAAAGGTGGATCCAACAGTTTGCATTATTCCCAAGCTCCGGACTGAAATATGGTACTACACTGAAAAATGACTCTCAAAAAAAAAAAAAAAATTGTTCTGCATCTGTTAAACTCCAGTGACTCTGAAGAACAGCTTCCCTGTTCCTCAGTACAAATATTTTTCTAGCTTTTAGAATGCAGAGAGGATTCTGAAAATCAAGCTGGGTTTCTGTGCATCAACTGAGTCAGAAGGTGCCATTTCTACACAGCAGCTTTGCAAATATGATTAAAGCCTGAAACACAATGCTATGCTCCATGGGACATATCTGACCCACACACTGCCTTTTCAACTCTCTGCTTTTTCTAAATCATGTACATTATGAGTGAATAGGAAGAAAATGTGTAAACAAGAACAGAAAAGGTTGTTGCGAGTTCATTAATTCTGATCACTTAATAAGCTGTAAATTGAAGTGCATGAATTCCATTCTCTTGAACACCAGGATAAATTTGAAGAATCTCTATTGACTTAATTTACGCTGATATGCATTAGAATAGTTTCTGGCACATTCAGAATCAAAATAATTATTACAGCAACATTCAAGACCAGAAGGCACCTAGTTCCCATTTGGATAACTGAGGGCCAGACTTACAAAAGTAAAGAATTCACCACATTAAAAGAATAAAATCTTACTTCTTTTTTAAAGGTGGTGCAGAGGCACAGCCGTGGGGCCCACGCAATTTAGGGCTGCAGGACTGGCCTTAAGAAGCAGGGTGATACTTTGCACCTAACTAATGGGAACGCAGTGCTGTGCAAAAGTGACTACTGTCTTCCATACCTGCTTCTTACAGAAAAAAAAAAAAAGATGAACTGCATACAAGGAGGCAGAAGTACTTGAATAACTCTGTCAGGCCAATATTCAAAGTGGTACTGATACATTTTGGAGCTCTTTGCTTTACAGGTCCCCTCAGAGGTCATGAGGAATCCAGGAGTATATCTTTCCATGCAAAGACAAGCATTGCTTTGGAATTCTTTACCCTGTGATTAGGATGCTGTCCATAAAAAGCATACGCTAGCTTTCTTGGAAGATAAAGCACTTGGCCCCTTCCAGGGACTAAAAAGAATCCCAAACATCTTCAGGAACACCTTAAGTTTCTGAAAAAAACAACAGAGAAAGGCATCACAGTGGGAGAAGGAATCTGAGAAGACTCAAAAAAAAATTAAAAATTTATTACTGGAGCTGCTCAGTTGCAATACCACGAAGTTGCCTCTGTCTTCTGCCGCTGCTGGATTGTCTGCAAGGAAGTCCCAAGAAAGTAGATCTAAAGTGACGCCCTTGAAACATGCAGCTGTGACTGTCCGAAAATGATCCAGCGAAATGTCTAGAGAGCTCCTCCTGCCGGCTGTTTTCTTGGCGGTCCGAGCTCTTGCCAATAAACCCGACGTTCGGTTTGTCTTTTCAGGAAGCTGGAAATGAAGGGAAGCAAAGTTAATGCTACATCTTTCTTATTTGTCATAGCAATAAATCAGCATGATGCCACAACGCCTCTCGTATCGCCGCTCACTCACTCTCCCGCTTCTCAGAAGGACGGACGGAGATGCTGTGCCTAAAAGGCCGCGGTCAATGCCAGGAGCCGGGCAGTGCAGGAGCTGCAGAGGAGCGTGGGGAGCACAGCCGGGCTCACAGCCAGGCCGGCAGGACAGGACCTCACTGTGAAGGGGCACAGCGCCGCAGTGACCAAGCAAGAGGAGTGGAGCAGGTCCGGTGACGGTAACCACGTTTAGACAGGAGCCCAATGACCGTCGGAGAAGCCCATAGGGATGAGCCAGGTCTGAGGCCAAGCCAAAAGGTTAAGCCAGCAATTCGGGGTCAGGATCAGGAAGGTCCACAGCCAGGCAGAGACAGCCCTACAGCCTACCCCAGACAAGGAGCGAGGACAAGGGCAGCTCTGTGCCGTGGCTCCCAAGGGAAGTGGGGAGGCCCCAGCAGACTTCCCTCAGCTCTTTTGACACACAGCTCTTTTCACAGCGCTCTGATCCTAGGTTACACTCCACCGTATCAGGGCAGACCTTGAACACAGGCAGCCAAACCTGTAGGACAGGGGGAAGAGGTTGCAGAGTCAGCTGGTGCACCCAGGGCCCTGACAACACACTGCCCAGCACAGTCAGTGAAGAACATAAAAAATATTTGAAGTGCTGACAAAAGAACCTGGGTACAAACATGCCACGGGGGTTGGCAGTGTGAAAGACTGATGACAATCTGTACTTCAGCTCTTTCAGGGTCTGGTCAAGAATGAACTTTGCAGGGCACCGTATGCATGCTTTTGTTTTGCCAGTCTGTTGGGACGCACTTCTTTCTAAGCCAGAGTAAATCTAAAACTGCCACTGGGACATAAGGACAAAGCCCCTCCAAGTTTTTCACCTATAACTTAAAACAGAAAAAAATCAAATGTAAACTAATCCTGGCTTCCCATAAAAAATCCATCCACACCGCATACCCCTCTGTGATGTTTCAACTGCTCAGTTCTTTGGTCAGGCTATGCCCCGAAAGGAGAAAGCAGACGAGACATACTGGCATCCCATTTCTTACCTCCTTACTGGTGACATTTGCCACAACACTGCATTGGCTAGATCTTGCAGGTATGTGCACCAGTCCAAACTCCCAGCCTGCCTGCATGAGGAGGTAAAACCTCCTGAGGCAACAAAGCTCAAGTGGCAAGTAAGAACTATCTTCAAAAAAGGAGCTTGTCAAATCAACCAGGGTAAGACTAACCCTTTTCAAAAGGGTGACCATGATTATCTTACTGAGTTACAACAGGAAAGATCAAAGACAGACATAGAGGGGAAGGGAAACAATGTGAGGTGAGCATCCCAATAGTGTTCCCAGCTGGACTGATGCTGATACACTGCTTAGATAAAGCTAGTCTGCCCTGCAAAGGCTGCGTGGCTACAGCAGAGAGCAATGGTCTACTGGAAAAAGAACATCTTTTAGCAATACTGATAAAAAACCCATCTCCAGATTATGTAAACTATTTCGGAAAAAAAGTCACATTTACAAGAAGCACCCATAATTTTACTGAGATGGCCAGGGATACATTTTGTCTCCTTCTGTATGAAGTCCTGAATGTATACAGGACTGTTACTAAATGTGGGTCCTCTGCCAAGCAATTGTATTCCCGTACTTTATATTTCCAGTGTGAAAACTCTAATGAAACATTTTAAACCAAAGCCGTTTCCTTGGAGCTGCCTCTGACCTTTCTTTTCCTCCTCTCTCAGCTGAATCTCCCTGCCAGAATGAATTCAGCCCTAATGTCTGCTCCTCCCACCAGGCTTTTGGATATGTGACAATATCCATGTCTCTGGGAGCTGTGCCTGCTGGTGTCCATTATCTTGTGTCCAGTTTTGGAGAAGGCTTCTAAGAAAAAGCCCAGAATTAAATTTATGAAAAGTTCAGTTATTTACAGGAATGGGCAACCATGTAGCTAGTTTTTGCACACATCTATCAGCAACTTGTGAGTCCCTGGCAATTAATTCACAAGGCTCCAGCATAGGAATGGTTCAAGGCTCAAGAAAAGGCTTTTGAAAGTTTAAAAAAATAAAATAATTGACATGAGTGACCGATCTCAAAACACTACAACCCTGTGCATCAGCTAGAGCTGTGGTAGGATACTGGGGGAAGTGTAGGGGGACTGCCTACCAACCTGCCATGCAGAGCCTGTTACACTCCCTAAAGGAGTCCCAACAGGCACAAAAAGGGGACAACACACTGACCAGAGAGGACCTGCTGGCTGTGCTTTGTGGAATGCATCAGTTCCATCGGATCGGTGACAGGCACAGAATGGATGTGCAGCCTGATCACAACCACTGCTGAGTACAGCCAGGCAACCACATCATGACAGCGAGGTCCCGGTGCAACGAAATGAGATGACATAGGGTCCAAGAAAGGCGCTGCTCGTAATGGAGATGCTGAGTAGGGTGCACTGCCCAGGTAAAACAGGAGTGGGTCTGTGGAACAGGGGTTATAGACCATCAGCCAGGTGCAAAGTGCAGCTGATGCAAGGCCCTGGATAATCCAACAATGATGCTCACAGTATGGTGGGGTACCACCAGAAGGAAAGCAAGTTATATGCCTTATTTACAATCAGTCACAATCTGTGGGGATATTATATTCCCATACCCCATAGTGTTGTCTGTGCCTCACTCTGTACGATGTCATCTATATTGCCTGCCCTATATAGTTTAGGTACATGAACAAATACACACCTCGGTAGAAAGTAAAACTGCTTTCTCTGTTAACATCTCCCGTAATCACACTGCAAACAGGGTACAAAAACCTTTGCAGATATCTATCCAATTCCCACATTAAATCAGTACGTTACTTGACAAATGCTTTCATTTAAAGACCAGCTACCTGCTAGGAATTCACAACTAGGCTTGAGCCCTTTGTCTAAAAACTCTTAACTTTTCTTCTTCGGTCCCCTGTCCCCCCCTTCCATCAGTGTTCTGCAATTTGCCAGCCTCCTTTATGTCTCAGTTATGTCTGCACAATGAGAGGCAGGCAGACCCATGTGCCCACAAACAGAAAAGCTCCTCCAGCTCACAATAACTCAGCAGGCTTCTGTGATTTTCAGAGACTGCATTACTGTGTGCCCATGTCTGCTGTCAAATTACTGCCTGGACACAGGCTCCAGGGCTAACCTCAGCCTTACCCTAAACATGAAACTGTCCCCGAGCCCTCAGAAACATTCATCTTCTCTTGCAGCTCTTCTTACACAAAGTGGTGTAAACCTGGCTGATGCTTCTAGGAACTAAAGAACATACTTACCCCTCTGAAGACATGTTATGATTTTATGTCCTCTCTCTGCAACCTACTGAGAGTGGCTGTGCTCCATATCATGCATTTAAAACACATCAAAACAGATTTGAAGGGTGGACAGTCCTCCTGAGGTTTCTAAAGGAAAATGGAGATAAAAGCCATAAAAAGCAATCCTTCACACATAGCAGAGGTCAAAAAATAAAATCTAAACCTAAGCTCATTTTTCTTTTCAGTGCAAGTTCTGGCAGTCCCAGGACTGTTCTAACTTCTAGCTGCTTGTCATGGCTGTAACATCACAGCAGTGAGGAAAAACCTTGAGCACAGTTACTCTAACCTTAGCTGCCTTCCCCTTAAAACCCCCACTCTGCCCTACTCTATCTGAGGCTGTGAAAGGACAACAATAATAGGAAGCTCTTCCTAGAGCTCCTACAAGGGAAACAGTTATTTCTGTGTCCTGCCTTATTTTAAATACCTGTATATAGGAAAGATGGCATGCACAGATCACACACAAACCTGTAATTGAGGCAAGATTTTCTCAAGTCATAGATGTTATTATTGACTGTAATTGCTGTTGCCTGTTTCGACCTTCTCCTCGAGGTGTCTCCACCTCCCATTACAATGTCACAGCGAAAGAAGTTCCCTGGTGGTCTGCAAAGAAGCAAATGGCAAGACAGAACTGACATTGTTTATATAACATAAAATTAATCCTAAATCAACAACTCAGAGAAAGTAACATTGTTGCATAAAAAGTAGACAAAAAGAGATTTCATTGACAGACTGCTACTAACAGCAACATTTTGCATATATAAAGTACTCTGTAGCCCAAATCCTCAGAATGTTTTAGAAAAAGGAATACATTACTATTATTCAGTGTTTTACAGAAAAAGTGAGGCATAAGGCATTCATAGGGCTTTGTCAAAGTAACTGACAATTTACCACCAGCATGAAGAATAGAATCCAGGCCTTTTAATCCCTGTTACTCAGTTATGTGCATTATTTTAAAGCAGCCCTTGGATTTACTCATTTTAGTGTAGGTTGGGTAAAAAGGAGCACTAAAGCAGAAAGAAACATGTGTTCTACATCTTAAAACAAGATTTTCCTTGTGGAATGGCAATAAGGATACCCTGCAGCCTTAGGTTTTCTATGCAGCCATAAAGGCTTCATCCTCTTGACTGTGCTGGTAGCCAGGATAACCCCCAATCCATATTCTATGCCCAGTGCATGCTGCAGGAGGCAAAGATAACAAAGGCTGTGACAGAACTCCATCAGGGAAGTCCTTTTGGGCCCCATTTCCATCAGCTCATAAAAGGCACAGCCTGGACCCACATGCTGGGCTCTGCTAAGGCTGCTCCAGGCTGCAGCTCTTCATTTGCAAAAGAAATGACCCATTCATTTCTCTCTGACCTATGCAGACACTTCAGACTGCTGATCTCATCTGCCAATGGCCCCCACCACTACTGCGAGCTTCCTCAAACAGGTGCTCCTGGACTAAAACCTCTGCCATCCCAGGCAAGCTGAACTAATGCAGCTTCAAGAACCCTGTATCAGGGTTCCCAGGGGGCTGTTTGTGCACAGGTTGGGAATGTTCAGCCCTCAAAGCATTTACTTCCTAACCAGAAAAGCAGAGGCTATATGAAAAGGAGGTGTACAGATGAGAGGCTGTAAATTTAACTGAGTCAACCGAAGTTAAAAAATATACACTTGCTTGTGTGTGCGCATGCACTTGACAGATCTCTTCCTTGCAACTCCTGACAGCTGCACTTTGTATTAGCGTGTGGTTGTACAAGCAGGTCCTGCGGTTCCTGTAGAGAACCGAGTGGCTCGTGGCTGGGGTGTTCCTGTCTCTGCAGTAGATTTCCAGACTCAGTTTTGTGTTGAGGGATGACAGGTGACAATGCTACTTCAGCAGGGGAATCCCCATGCCTGCGTTGCATTCCAGGAAAAAGACACCTCTCTTCAGACATGCATTTACCCTGGTATTTGCAGCCTTATTACCAAGAGTATCACAATCCATCTTGACTTTTGTTCTTAAAAGCCCCGTTCCAGAGAGAAGATTACCCTGTTTCTCAGCTAAGGTCACAAAGGCATTCGGTGGCTGAACTGGGAGTTCAGTGCTGGTTTTAAGTCCAAGTTCAGAGCCCTGCTTACTGGACTAATCTCTAGGCAATAACATTTTGCTGCTTGGCAGAGAGGTGAGAGCTTTCAGGTCTGGAAGAATACTGAGGTCCTCAGATGGAGTCACAGATATAAGCAGCACAGACTAACATAAGTTTTCAATAAAAGTGGCATAAAAATAAAGCAAACTAGGTCAGTTCTTCCATTGGCCTCCAGAGAACACCCAATTATCAGAATGAACATAACCATAACAAGTAAGCCGGTTTGGAAGCTGAACTGTTTGTTCCAAGTGCCACATAGATACCAGCTCTTGCTACTGGCAGAAGAGGCCTGTGAATCAGAGCCCGAAGTCTGATGCAAGAGAAACTTGGGCATCTCAGGCTGCTTTCCCCAGCAGAGAACAACCCTATTAGTTTGAGAAAGTCCCCTGCCTGCTTTCTCTCTGAGTAATTAAGAGTGAAATCCTCCTCTCAGTGACCCCAATGCTCTCAGCCTAGGCTGATTTACACATGAAAGGAACCCTCTGAGGGGCTTTCTCCCTTTCACATTCACAACCAGGCAGGACCTATAAATAAAACCTTTCTGAAAACAGGAGCTTTCAAAAAGGTCTGTGTATGCGCGCAAATGTATACGAGAGAAAGGGAATGGATGTGTGCACTTGAGAATGCGTGTGTGTTTGCATGCATATGTGAAGAGTGGGTGAGAAGAATGTGCATTCATACACCAGTCCGCATGCAAACAAGCTTACTCAGGAAAGCATCTACATGGATGCGCGAGTGTGCACAGGTAGTGGGAGCACTTGCAGGAGCGAGAGAGGGCATGTCCAAGGCTGGCTTCCAGCTAGCACGGTTTCAGGGGACATTTCCCAAGTCAGCTGAGTCACTCTGGAGTTATACACGAAAAAAAAAAGAGAGCAGATTTAGTCCCAGTTGTGCATGTGAGAGTATGCTTGTGATGCACTTTCCCTCTACAAAGCAGTAAAGTACTTGCAGAACAAAACACTAGTGTTTTACATTGAGTTAGATATAACGTGGGAAGTAACAGAGAATCAGGTCTCATGGCATGTGTTCCTATGACTTTGACAGAAGGCGAGATCTTTAAAAGGCTGCATCTTCTCAGCTGCCCAGGAGACAGAGAATAGTGTTGCATTTTCCAGGGCTGTCATTGTTTGAAAGTAATTTTTAGTTTGTTGGAACACAAAACCCCTCAGAGTTTGAAAAATAAACAATGGGACTGATGCTGTGAAAATGAAGGTCAGAAAATCAAAAGACTGTGACTGCCTTTACAGTAGCTTATAAACACAAAAATGCCTAGATATGAATCTGTACTCTCCCTCCCCTGCTGTCCTGTTCACCTCTGTGTCCATGCAGTCAGGCTATTTCCCCTTCCATGAGGCCTAAGCAGGACCCTACACAGCTTCCAGGAAACTGGCAGTTAGTGTGACCCTGCCCTAATATAAAACAGGTGACAGAGCTCTGAGCCAAGCCAGGGCAGACTGCAGTGTTTCATAAAGCAGGTACTGGTCTGCGAGTCTTTGTCCCCGTAAGAGGAGGCTTTTTAAGACCTGGCTACAACGTGATAATTTGAGAACTGCAAACTATTTTACTCCACTACTCCTGACCAGCTGAATTATTTGCTTACTGAAACCGTGTCCGTGCTCTATGCTAATGCCAGCAGTCAGGCTAAACATGAGCTAGCACCACTGGGGCTGCACCACTGCTTGGTGGGAGACTCCGGGGTGCAAGGTGGGAAGGCAGGAGGGGTGCTACACCCTGCACCGTTCTGACTTCATCACTGATAATCGCAGCTCTTAGATCTCTCCCCTACCCGATTCTTATGCAAACATTCAGAAGAAGCAGGCAGAAAAAAAGCACAAAGCAGGAAGCATAAGGAGTGCAAAGCCTCACAGAAGTGCACAAAGCACAAAACGTCTCTTCTGCCAGTTCAAAAAACTCTTCCCAGCTCCTTGCGCTAGGCAGGAGTGTGTCAGCAGGGATGCAGAGCTCCCCTCCTACTGAGCTCGCAGCTAAAGCCCTCCCCCAGTTCCCAGGGTCTTCAAATGAAGATTTGCATAGTACTTCCAGATCATTCCCGAGAGAAGGGACAATGGCTTTCTCAATGCCCTCTTCCCCCCTCCCTCCTTCACTTACAAAGCTGATAAAGCCCTGGTGAAAAGGGGAACAAAGGATTTACAGATGGCAGAATATTGATTTCTGCAGTTCCAGGACTACAGGGAGAAGATGAAGAACCCCCCAGAAACTCTGTGAAGTTTGAGACACAGACGCTATCTCTGCAGCACGGACTCTGCATTTGTTAAGACAGTATCTGATGGAGGAAACAATGCTATTCGAAAGGGATGAGCAGGTCCCTGAAAACCTGAAAATGCACAGAGATGAGATTACAGTCTGAAATCCCAGTGAGCACGTTTGTTGTTCCCAAACCTCCTAAACGGAGAGGCACTTCCAGTGAAAGCAGTTTGCCACCAGGCGGGCCAGTCGGGCATTGCTTTGACAGCTTTCGGCCCCAGCTGACAGTATTGAAGGCTTTTATAAATCACATCTCATCAGTGATTCATGCCGTTATCCATGTCCTCTCCTCTCCGACAGCCACCACCGCAGCTAGGAGAAATAAGAAGAAAAAGAAAGGTGAAAGTCAAGTCTTTGGAAAGTGGCCTTTGATTCTGAATTACAGTGGAACCTATCTCAGAATTCACTAACTTTTAGGGCCATTACCTGAAGGCTAAACCTTCCTGCCTCCACAAGCATCTCCATGCTCAGTACACGCAAACCCAAGCTTTCTTTTGCACTACAAACATTATTTTTCAGCTTAGCGAGTCAACTCCACCTCTACTGAACACCAGCTCGCTGCAATCGTTCAAATTTTGCTAAACTGAACAGCGATACGATCCAAAGTGTTCACACCCAACAGATGTCTACTGGGTAGCTAAGTCAGATTACAGGAGTTCTGGCCTGACTTCCACCTGTCCCACCACCACACTGAAAACAGCGTTCTCAAAAGTCACTGGCTACCAGCACTTTATATATGTTTGGTTTGGGTTTTTTTCCCTTTTTCAGAGCTAACTTTGTAGCATTTCTGCACTCAGAAGGCTCCCAGGATGCTGGATCTTTCGGAAAAATGTACATGTTGAAACTTGCTCAAAATGTTGGATGTAGGACTGGATTTTTAAAGGTGATATGCTACTTTCTAAATCAAGCTATAGGCTCTCAAATAGGTCAGCTTTGGAAAAACTCACATTAAGTCCCTTCTGCAAGGCAGCAGTACATACCGGTGAGTGCAAGTGGGGGTTCCCACGTCACAGGTCAATAATGCAGACAGAGCTACTGAGCCAGTGGCAGAGTTGACCGTTCATTCACCAATATTTCCCCCACACCTTTGTAAAAACACATGCTATCAGGATGACTGCAATCATCACAGTGACAATACCCATTACATATTGGACAGTTAAACATATTTCACACAACTGTATCAAAAGATTCTTCACAATACTTTTTTAACTATCTAGGTTTCTTCAAATACCTGTCTGTCTTATCTCAAGGACAAGTTTTTCACGTGGAATCTTTTGCGTCTTCCCACAATCACTCCCAGTTTACACCACATTTAAAGAAGAGGTGAATCAGACCCATTAGGCTCCTGACACACCTAATAAGGAGACTAATTACAGCTGTTGGGATGATAAAGCCTAAAGTTCCACTTTAAATCAGCATAACTCGGACTGTAATGAAAATGCCACCACACTCAGGTCCAGGACAAACCCGAACCCCATTTTCAGTTCCTCTCCACAAGCCCCCTGGAGCTCCATGGGTAGAAGTGCTCCCAAGGAACTCCTTTTAACCTGGGGCAGCTGTGCTGAGTCACCACTATGCACCATTCTCTGTGAGCATTTTCTTCTCTGAAGAGCATTTTCAAGACTGTCAGAGGAGCAAGTGTCAGGGAGAACTAGGGAGAAGCACACCTTGGCTGCTCTCACCACCGGCTGAACACTTGCATGTTGTGTTCTGAGGCTACTTCAGCAGCACAGCTCACATATACTTTATTTTAGAGACTACCACTTTATGCTTCTTTCCTTATCCTAGACAGGTTTGCTTCTTGTTTCGCTAATCCTTTTTTGTTCTCCCTCCTTTGTAAACATTAATGTCTGTTGCTTACAGTTCTTTTCGCTACAAACAAGAGCAGTTTTGTTTATGTAGCTCCTGCTATAAAAACAACACTGTAATCTGCCTTAGGATACAGAACTTAATCTAGGTTTCATCACTTATAATATTATACAAAATAATTCCCTATCTTCTGTTCCCAAGAAAAGTCACATGCAAATTCCTTTTTAAAAGTCCGATATTACACATCTCATAAGCCTGAAACCAAAGGATGCAGGTGGAGAAAAGTAAAATTCACCTCCAATATGGACAAGAACTTAATGACATAACATTGCCAACCTCATTCAGCAAAGCAGATATGCGCGCACATGGTGAGTTGCAGTGGTTTCAGGTCTGTACTGTACAAAATGCGTCATGTCAATGAAGATGGAAGAACACTTCTGTAGGTACACACAATGCCACCAGGCAATAACCTCTTTCAGTATGGAAGCAAGACTGTTCTTAAAATGATTTATTAAATGAAAGAACATGAAGGCAAATCACTTTAGACGTACTTGTGATTTAAAAAAATAAAGAGAGTAACAAAGTACTTATTAACAGTTTAAACTGCAAAGATACAGTAAACAAACAACTGAGCAATATTTTTATGTTGAGGTATGTTTCACAACAGCCTTCCAAGATCCCAGCCATCTTACCATTCCTATATGCTACATAGTAAATTTGGACATGAGACCTGCTCCAAGTGAAAAAGGGAGAAGTCACACTCCCCAAAAGCAAGCACAGCTTCCTACCATCTAACAACCATGTTGTAACAGCAACTCAGGTGTGCTACATGCTTTGATCTTGCCAACAGAAAAGCGATCAGTTTTGTGGGACCAAGGTGAAAGGTGAGCCCCTAGCCAGAGTAGCACTCTGTAATAACATAATCTCAAACCAAGACGGAGCTCTTGTGCAGGGTCAGCTCCTCTTCATCTTTCATAGATGCCTGCTTCATATGACAGACAAACCTCCTCCTTCTCCTTCCACGAACAAACACACCTTTAGGAGGAGAATACAATTCCTTCATCATCATTTGCTCACAGACCAGGCCTTACCACCACCCCTTCCTGAGCATGCCGTTTCTCTGCTTTCCCACTCTTCCAGTCTCTGCATCCACTGCAGGAGCGCTCTCATATTACTGCAGGGGTTTAAGTGTTTGAAAATGTACTCTCCATCTGCATGGCTTCTACCAAAGGTCAAACAGCCAACCATCAGGCTCCGATAAAGAATTATAATAAAATAGGATCTAAATATTTGCAAACTAATTAATTATTTTTTTTTTCCCTAGAGACATGGTGTTCATTCAAGTGGTGGTATTATTTCAGCAGGATCATCCCAGGAATTCACATAATTAAAACATCAGTGGTTACAAAACTGCATTTCATTAATGACAAACATCTTTTTATTGTCATGATTGAAACAGTTTTTATATCCCAGTGATGGGATCGGTCCCAAATGTGAAAAAGTCACATTAACAAATCTAACAGCCCTCCTCTGGTGTTGCATAAAAGAAACTCAAATACAGGTGTGCAATCCCTTTGCTGCCAGGAAATTCTACGCAGGGCACCAGGCCTGTCTCCTGGGCCACCTACACCGACCACAGCCTCTGAAACCCACTCATGGACATCCGCAGTGGCGGACGTCCCTCCCCAACCTTCTCTGTACGCAATGTCATAGATCAGTAGGTTTCCTTCTGCTCTGGAGAGCTGTGTCACGGCTGCCCAGCTGCAGCCCTCCGGTCCCCTCACACCCGGGACCCGCCCCAGCGCTCTCCCGCACCCTCCCTGTCCCCAGAGCTCCGGGGGTGCTCGCAGGGCAGCCTCCCCCCAAGCCTGGACCAGCTACGCGTCACCGCCACCCCTCAGCACCAAAATGGCGCCCGTTCCCCCCCCCCCCCCCTCATTATCGACACGCGGCGACGCCCACGTCACTAACGGTTCCTCCCTCCCTCTCCCCGCCGAGCGATGGCGCATGCGCAGCAAGGCGGCCGCAGCCCGCTGCCGCTCAAGGTCAGGCTCGCGGTGGGAGCGAAGCGCGCATGCTCGGACGCGGCGGGCGGCGGTGCGCGCAGCTGCCGTGTCCCCTGCCGGCCGCCGTCGGAGTTCCGGTTCCGGTGGGGGCCCGAGGACGCTGAGGGGATGGCGGCGCTCGGAAGGGTCTCCCGGTTGCTGCTCGGCGCCGCCGCCCCGCGCTCTTTGCCGGGGCGGAGCATGTCGGCCGCGGCCCACGAAGCCGGAGGAGGTAACGGGGCTTTTTCGGGGCGAGGGCGTAGTTGGGGCCCACGGCCGGCTGTCCTTGACAGCTGCTGCCCTTCGCGGTGAACGGGGCTCCGCCGCGGAACCGGGGGCGCTCGGCAGGCGCCGGCGGTGCGAGCCCGGGCGAAGGGCGGTAGTCTCCCCCGGAGAGCTGAGAGCCCGGGATCCCCGCGAGAGAGGGGAGCTGCCTCGTCTCCCTGTTCAAAACAGGGAGGGAGACTCGCGCTCTGGTGAGGGACGTTGAGTGTAATTCCTCATTAATGTACTAATTGCATTTAACATGCTCTCCGGTCGCTTGGCACTAATGGAGACGGTGATTATTGTTCTAATTCATGTAACGCTTCCTACTAGCCCGCCTGTGGAAGCTCTTGAGCTTCGTGGTGGCTCTGCCCGGCGTTGGCGTTTGCATGCTGAACTGCTACTTGAAAGCCCAGCACGAGCACGAGAGGCCCGAGTTTGTTCCTTACACTCACCTCCGGATCAGGACCAAGGTACGTTCGCCTGCTCCAAGGCCCTCTTTTCTTCTGTTATTGTAGAGCTTCATCTGAGATTAGTACAGTGTCACTTGCTTTCTCTGCTACGTGAGGCGCTGCGTACGTAGCTATGATCTAAACTCACGGGTTTGTTTTGGAGGCAGCAGAAGAGTTTCTCCCAGCTCAGATGAAGTACCTGTGGTATTTGCAGGCCTTCCCACCCCCAAGAAAACATTTCAGTCCTAGAGCTGCTGTATTTACCTAAACCTAATACAGATCTAGAAGCTAACAGAGCAGATCCCAAATTCTCAAAACTGGGGTCTTCATAGCATAGTGCAGTTGATGTTTAACCAAGAACAAAGATCTTGTTGTCTGGAGAGGGCGGCTCTCAGCTAAGGGAGACTGTTTTTCCAGCTGTTGCTTCCTACAGCCTGGGAATAGATGCCAGCTTGCTTAATGCATCAGCCCATCAAGCTGTGTGATGTTTGAGTCCATATTGCTGTTGATCTTCTATGCTGTATAGATCATTCAGTTAGCTGCCACTGGCTTATTTTCTTTCTTCCTTCAACAGCCTTTCCCCTGGGGTGACGGGAACAAAACTCTATTCCACAACCCTCACGTTAATGCTCTCCCAACCGGTTATGAAGATGAAAACTAAGATCCTGACCACAGCCAAACTTTGGCTCTTCCCGTCTCGGACCAGAATGTTGTGTGGGAACCATCACTTAAGAAACTCTACATTCCTTCTGTGATGAAGCTGAATGTACTTGCGTACTCTGTCTGTACTTGCGTAAAGGTCCTTTAAATAAACAACTCTGAACTTGACTTTAGGATCTGACATCTTTGTTAATCTGAATCCTTAGAAGTTCTTTAGTTCAGCGCTTGCTTAAACATTGAGGCTTCCCACAGATACAGTGCAGAAGCAAAGGGGTTTGCTTGCCTGAATACCTGCTCCTGTATCTGATAACACTAACAACAGGAACACACTCAGCATAGGACACTACTCAATTTCATATTCTTCACGTCTGGTTTAACTGATCCCTGTAAACCCACAGCTCACAGCCAGACAAACAGGTATCAGGCTAATACTGTAGATTAAAATTCAGTATATACTGAAGCACATTCTTCGTAATCAGCTATTGCAATATTTATTAACAGTCATGAAGGCAATTTTCTCTTAGCCCCTTCTGGGGGAGGGAGTGGCAGCGAAGATGTTTAATTAAGCTCGGTGTGCCTTAACAATGTTAATCTTCGGCTCTCACATTTTCTAGTATATCAGCACGTATGTTGCTCACAACTCTGCTTTTCAAAAAGCTGCAGTCTGATTGCAGAAAGTCTCCATACAGGTCTTAAAAATGAAAACACAATTTTTGCTCCAATGCGTATGTCTGTATAATGTATCCTGTGTCACTCGGAAGCTTCTTAACCTAGAAGAGCTTAATTATCTTCCATAGTTGACAGTCAAGTTTAAAGCTCCAAGTCTGTTCCAGTACAATATTAGTTTTGAAGTTTTTCCTCTCTGCAAGTCAAACGTTTTCCAATTCCTTCTGCCACTTCTATATTTTTTTGCATAGTATGAAAGAGAGAGCTATGTCTTAGCTGTCATTAATACTGTTTTTCCCAAAAGGAAAAATGCACCAGCTGACTTGGCATCTTGCTGCTGAACGGAGTGATGGATGGCAAATGCAAATCTCAAAGTGGGTGCTGTGGGACACCCTTCCCCATGTTGCAATGCAATTTATTTCACCCACTTACTAGTAAAATGAGTGCCAAGACAAGCTTTTCTGTGTTAAAAGCACAGAATAAAGCACTGATGAGCCTAGTTGTTTTAAAGCTAACTGACAAAAATGACACTACATTTCTTCCTAGGTGAAGATCATAGAAAAGCAAACTGGTTATGTGTTATTCCTTAAGAAAAAAGCTGCATACTTGACAGTCCCCAAAATGCTATTTATGGTGCTCTTAGAAAGACCTTTCCCTTAGCTTACTATTTTTATTTATACCTGAGTGACCCAGCAGTTTAAGTGTCAACAGCTTGGTTTTTAAGTGCTACATTTAATCCCCACACACTAGCTATCTCATGCACCTGAGAACAGGAGTGTGGCTGACCCAGGCTACCTGACTGTGCTCCAGCTGCTGCGTTTAGGCCATCACTGAAGACACAGGGCCCTGTCTGCTGCAGTTCCTGATCTTCTGCATAAGCCTCACACTACTCCCGGTGTCTGGGGTCATTACTCAGGGGCTGCAGTGGAGACAAGCCAGATATTCTATTTGAGAACTGCACCTTTTTTTAAATTTTTTTTAGCTTTTTTAAAAAGTAGCAATTCCGAATGATCCTTCAGGTAGTGCTTAAAAGCAAAGAGAGTGAAGCTGACTTTTTTCCTCACTGTAAATCTAGGAGAATTAGGAAGTTGACTTCTCTTTTGTCCCCAGGCCATAGTATTTTTTTACTCTTTCACCTGTGTTAGTGTAATGAGAGGGGGGACAGCTTCTCCCCCCTCCCTGGTATGAGGATCAATGGAAATCTCCTCACCTGCCACAATGCTTACAGGGCCACTGGATGGGATGGATCCAGATCCCTTGCTTCTCTTCCAAACACCTTTTTTCTAGTTGCTGCAAGCATTTCTGCAGTTTACAAGCCAGCACAAATAACTTTTGTTTGCTTTCCTAGGTGTAAAGTACACACACAGTTCAGGAGCAGTGTCGTGAGCAGGTGAGATTCCCAAGCGGCAGCTGGGGCTTCTAACATTATCAGCTGTCGAGCTTCAACCCCCTGTTTCCCTCATTCAACACAGGCTTTTAACTACCACAAGCAAAAGTCTAACAGTGATCGTGGCCAGCCGGGTGCTTTGTGGTAGTGTGGAAAAGGGCAGCCAGGGCTGTGCTGCAGTTTTACTGCAGTAACGCATAATGCTAAAAGAGAATTCAAGTTCAGGATTGTTTCAGTACCTCAGAAAAGGCTGAAGAAGTACCCTCTGCATTAAAAGTGTCCTCTTCAGCTTCTGTTGCAGGCCACCTCTGTCCTTCCTAGAGGTCACACTCAGGTTTTACTGGACAGTTATTTACTTGAACAAAATATAACTTGGTTATATTTATTTTAGCTAAGTTATTGCAGGTCCAATAGAGTGCTTTTATACCATCTCTGTTGCTGATACAAAACAACACTTTCGCCCCTCAGCATTCAGGATCATATAAAACAAACTTCTTCCACCAAAATTCAGCAGCACAGGGACAAGACAAAGTAAATCAACCTCCTTCGTATTCTTTTTAAACACTTCAGGTGTTATATAAATAAGCAAGTGAAATCGGTCACAAAGCAACTACTATCTCAGCCCACTCTAAGAAGCATTCTCCCATTATAGAGTACATTCAATAGGAAGTTAGTTCAAACGGCTTTTCACGCTGTTAGATGCTGAACCACCACCACCAAAATTCACTGAAAAGGAGGCAGTAGTTACCACATGATCCAGGTTTTGGGGTTTTGTTTGTTTGTTTGTTTTGGGTTTTTCTGTGGCTGTTTTTACAAGTAGAGAAGATTCCTCTCTTCCTAGAAAGCAGCTTAACAAAGGTCTCATCCAGCTGGCATGTCTAGTCAGTATGCCTGGTGACGTTGCTTAGTCCAAAGGCTCACATTAGTGACTCCATCCATACAGCTGAGGTCAAGAGGAGTTTTCAGTTTTCCCTTTGCTTGGGCCCATGAACTCCAGGCCTTCAATGGGTATGTCCTTCTCCTTGATCGCTTTCTGAAAAGAAGAAAAACAAAGCCAAAAAATTAACCTCAACACTTCTTTATAGCGCCAAGTGACGCAATCTTTGGCACAAAACACGATCTAGAAAAAGTAGTCTTAAAGCTGGTTTGGATAAAGCTTCAGTGTTAAGAGATGCAGTCCGGATCCCGTCACACAAGCACGCTACAGCCTCTAAACCAGCAGGCTTAAGAAGTTACATGAACGAGAAAAACACAGCAAGAGACACCAGTAAAGTATTTACACGTCGTGACCGACGGACGCAGGAGAAAATCCGGAGCAGCGCGGTGGAGGACGCAGCCGCGGGCTCCTCCCGGGACTCCGGTAAGAGGAGTGAAGTCCGGTGGAAGGCGGCTCGGGCCGGAAAGCGAACGGGCAGGACCCGGAGCGGCGTGAGGGCTACCCGTGTGCCGCAAGGGCGGCGCGGCCGGCGGACGCACCTGCACGCAGAGCTGGTAACGCTTGAAGAGCTGCCCGCAGGGGTCCCCGGCGCTCTCGCCCTTGAGGAACTTCTCGGCGAACCAGCGGTTGAAGCACTGGTCGTACTCGCGCTTCAGCTCGGTGCAAGCTTCGCCCACGCTGTTCATCGCGGCGGCCGAGCGGCCCCTTCTCCCACCGCGCCGGGGCCGGCGGCTCCGCCGCTCTTGACGCGCTTCCGGCGCGGAGAAGTGACGTCCCGGGGCGTCGCCGTTATCCTGCGCGATGCGGTCGCTCTACCTCGGCCGGTGGCTCCGCGCCGCGCCCGGTGCGGCCCGGGAGCGGCCGCCGCCGCTGCTGCTGCTGCTGCCGTCGCCGCCGGTGCGGGTCCCCGCTGCCCGGGCCGTGTCCCCCGCGCAGGTCCCCCCGCGCCCGGCGTGGCAGCAGGGCGAGCAGCGGTCGCCCCCGCAGGTAGGGGCGGCCCCGCCGGAGCGGCGCCCGGGAGGAGGACGGGGAGGGACGAGTGCGGCCCCGGAGCACGGCTCCCGGCCGTGCCTCCTTGCCGGCCGGCCGCTGCCCCGGGCGGAGGTACCGGAACGAGCGCCAGGTCCGGTTTGCCCTGTGCTAGGTGCGAGGGCAGGAGGAGGAAAAAAAGGAGTTTGATTAAAGTTCATTTTCCAGGAAAGTACAAGAAATCAGCGTCTCCCAGCAGATGTAAACTCGGGGGTTTGCCATGTAGCGAGTTTTCAGCTAAAGGAAAGGAGCGCTGTATTAAACTTGCTCACTTTTGCCCTTTTTTGTCCGTATTTGTCTCTTTGTACAGCAAAAAGTGACGGTGGAAGTGCTGGATCACTTGGAACGCCTGGCCTTGGTTGATTTCCGCGATTCAGAGGGCGTAGAGCGGCTGCAGAAAGCAATCCAGTTTGCTGATCAGCTTCATGAAGTAAACACCGATGGCGTAGAACCGATGGATTCAGTCCTGGAGGACAGGTAATGAATCACAGCAGCCTCCTTTTAACTATTCATGTATCAAACTACTTGGTTTTGTAACTTTCCCCCCCCCGCCCTGGGAATCATCCTGGTTATGCATTTGGCCCCTTTGCTTACAGAAGAGTCTTACCGTGGTTTTGTGTGGAAGGAGGATGTCGCTGGCACCCATAATCTTTACATGTAAGCATAGCAAAGGTGAACTTTCGTTCCTTTGTGCACCTTACTTGTCATGAATGATCTGCACACGCTGCTCCCCAAATATCTGTCGGTGGCATTCTTAGTTGTTTCAAAATGATCCAATACTTGTCTCACTGCTTACTTAAGCCCGAAACCAGGTTTAGAAATAAGCCACACTTGCTACTTCATATTCGTAGAATAGCTTAAAGACAGGCTAGTAATCTTTGTTCTTCAGGTGTCTGTATCTCAGAGAAGATGATGTTACAGAAGGCAACTGCACGAAAGAGCTGCTGAAAAATGCCAGAGAGAAAGTAGAGGAATATTTTGTAGCCCCACCAGGTATTGTCTTGCTTATAAAAACCTCTTAATCTTGCTTGAATTAACCTGAGCAGTATAACCCACCATAGCTGCATTTACTTTCAAAAATACTAGCTAGTAATAAGGATGTACTAAAATAACTGTAGCCATCTGTATAAAACAGTCTGCAATCTATTGGTCCAAACGCAGTACAGAACGTAATTTTACTCTAAAGTTACTGCACATGCTGAGCGATTATTGACAGGAAGTCGGACAGGACTTACTCTCCTTGCTTGCTCAGGAAATTTAAGCTGCCTGTACATACTCAGAATAAACTGGAGAAGCACTTTTGTGCTAAGTTGTACTACCCAGAAGGTAACTTAGACCTGGTCTCACACAACTTTCTTTTTGTTTTCTATCAGGTAACATCCCTTTACCAAAGCTAGAAGAACGAGATACTTTTCTGCAGGGCTCTTAGTGAAAGCCCAGAACCCAAACACCATTTCAGTATTTTATTTGGAAAAACCAAGTTTTGTGCAGTCACAGCTGAAATACCCCGGCATGTATTTTGATCAAAAGAAGAGCACTTGCAAGACAATTTACAGAAGAAGGAAGGTGTAAAAAGTTTAGTAGTGCTACTGAAATATTCCATGTTTATGAAGCTGGAAGGCAGCACGACAGATGACCCTAGTGCTTTTATTTAGCAAAGTGAATTTGGTGTTACTCTTTAAGATACTGAATGGCTTAAAGACTTTAAAAGAGAACATTAAAAGGTAATTATTAAAAAACCCAAACCACTATATTTTTCCTCAACAAGTTTGTCAGGAAAACAAGAGAGGTTGGTAGGCTGTATTTGCCTATTTCACACCTTTAGCTCGACTCTGACCCTGTCAGAAGTAATAGTCTGGTGTGGAGGAGGAGTTCGTAACATTGCTGAGTATCTCTGTGACGTACGGACAGAACTCAGATTTTCATTATGGAAGAAAAGGCACTCTGAGAAGATGATTCGCTCAAATATTTTGATTCTACTGAATTTTTCCATTTTATCTCTGTGCTCCATATCTACGTGGATTACCTTCTATTTCCCACTTTGTATTTTTATTCTCACAAATTAAATACCTGGAGTTGCATGTAATCTGAGAAAGTACTTTTCAAGCACAGAAATAGCTGCTCTAAAATAAAAAAAGTCTTTGCTGTAAATATTTCTGTCCACCAGACATGTATCTGCAGCAGTACCGGCAATATTTTCTGGCTTAAACCATTCTTCCATTTCAAACAAATCACTGCAGTTGTTTATTTAAAGCATCTTGTGTGGCTAAGCTTGTTGTAAATAAAGAATGTAATTACTTGTGAACTTGGCATTTTTGTTCTGTTGGCACAGTGAACTAAATATCTACTGTCACCTTCATTTTTTGTTGGAACAGGTTTTAGAAATCTAAGTACCCTGGTGCTCTTCAGTGTTGCAGGCAGACATTGCTAGCAGGAAGCTAGCAACAGCTTTATTAGAAGCAGAACTGTGATTAGCAGATACCGCTCTGGATACGGCTTCACCTTTAATCTGTTTCCAGCTCTATGAACTCGTGTAATCATCACCTCAACAGCACCACTTTACTAACTGTAATTTGGTTATAAGGATGCTGAACTTTTACTTTAGATCTCAGAGTTGTAGAAACCATTCCCCAGACTGTTATATCCTAGAAGTAAAATATCTTTGAGCATGCAGCTCTAGATGCTTTTCTTGCAGCTCAGTTTTGGTTTTGGCTTGTAAAGTTTTCATCTTGAGGGAAAAAAAATAGACTGAATTAGTGAAGAGTTATTTCTGTTTGCAAGAGGGTGCCGAAAATTAAGAGTTAACTGTCTGGCTCAGCCTGTTACCCTCAAGTAACAGTCATGTACCAGTATTTCAAATTCTGTAAGGAAATCACTGGGGCAAGTACCTCAGCCATCAGCTCCCAGATGGGATGTTTGTCATAGAAAGCTCAGCCACAGTAAAGAAATGGTTGCAAAGAAGTAGCACAGCTCCAAGAACAAAATGAGCCTCCCTGACTCTGCCTTACTGGCTCAGAGGCCAGGAGACCACCATGAGAAGAGGTGCTGTGCTGGGCAAATCGGGGAGACTACTTCAGCAAGCAACCTACTTTGCCACTGTCTCATCCTGGCAGAGAATGCTGAGGCTTCCTCACAGAAACTCCAACAGTCAGAGGCAAGATAAACCAAAGCTCACTGAGAAAAACTAGAGACCTGCTGAAAGAAGAATACTGCAGCAAACTAGAATCAAATAGTCCAGACCATTCACTTTCTGGCCATAAAGAGTGCAGTAAAAAGCTGAAAAACAAACTTTTCTTCCTGGGTGGTGCCCTGTCCTCCTACAGATTTAAGAATCTGCAATTATGTATTCCAACCGTAACTCCATGCACTAGAAGAGATCATGACATGCTGAGCCACAGTGGAATCTTCAAAAGTGCTTGAAAAGACCCCTGATGTTGTTGTAATAGGATACTACTAATCACCAGTTCTGAGTCTGCTCTTAAAGCTCTTGAGAGCCTGATGGGAGAAGGAAAGTAGGCTCCTCCATGACCGTGCAGGTACATGCTTCCCCTGAGGGCAGAAACTCACCTCATGAGATCATAACTTGATGTCATCCAGCTTACACAGTGCATGTTCTGTATCTTTTTGCAGAGAAAAGCCATTACTCCCATTCCGTCTTTCTGTACATCTGCATAATACACACCACCAGCTTGGTGCAAGTGTCCCTTCAGGTCCTGCCAGCTGTCTGATAGAGGAAGTCTTCTCAGCATGGCCACAACAACCGATTCTCCCACAAACTGCATCTTCCACATCCTGCAAACAACAGATAATACAAATTAGGGATTAACGATACACGTGCATTGTTTCTTAACATCTCAAAAGTCTACCAAGCATATTGGAAGTATCAGAATTTGAAAAACACTGAAAAAACTACTAAAGAGTTTGAATAGTACCGGTACTAGGTTCGCCCATTAGTGGCTTGCTCTTAATACTACGTGTACAAACTGCTTTGACAAGCTCTCTCTCAGGCCATTCATTATCTGCTATGTATTTAATGGAAAAGCTAGGCTGAGTGAAAAGGACTACAGCTGTCTTTCCTGGTATAAAAAAAATCACAGCTACTGGGTAGGATCCACTTTCACTCACTACCCTCAAAGGCTGCACGTTTGGTAAGCTTTGAACTCTTTTTTTTTTTCTGGAACTGATATTTTTTTTCATATTTCTCTGGCAGGAAGTGAGAGCAAACACTTGTCCCACTCTTATTTGTGCAGCTACTTCATTATTTGTTTAAGCTTCCATAATATACACACATACATATACATATATGCATACGCATGAAACATGTAATTATTATGATACTCAAATTCTTTCAAGGATGCTGAATTAAAGTATCTATTTAACCCCACTAATCCAATTCTATGCAAAGCTGTAGCACTGTATTAGTGTTTTAGTCTCAGGCTTTTCAAGATTCAGACCCTGCAAATGCTGCAGTTTTACAAATACATAAGTTCAGCCTAAAAGTCATTTATGATGCTTATATAAATCACAACAAGGAAAGACCTCAAGTCACACCATACAACAAGCACGTTAGCAGAGAATTCCCAGTTTGAGAAATCCCCAGTTGTTCTATCCATTTTGGCCACCTCCTTTGACAGAGAGAATGGGGACAATGTTATTTACATAGAAAAAGGGAGAGGAATTTGAGAGTGAACTGCATGGCTGCAGGAGCTTCCAACCCAACATATGATCAAGTAACTACTTAAAAGCAACAACCAAACCAACAATTTGGACAAAGATAATACCACATTCCCAGTACAGCACAGGCTAATTTTAAAACTGCCAATTCACTACTGGTCCCTTACCCACACACTCTAGTGAGAGAACAGACTGCCTGATACTTGTTCCCTGCAGCCCAAACTGCATTTAAAGTGGAAAGCACACATTTCTTTAATGAAAGGGTTTATTGCAACTTCACCACTAATAAGGGAATTACAGCCCTGACTCAGACACCTGCAACCAGCAAAACAGAAACCCTCGTAAAGGCCAGATGAGCTGCCTATGGGGCAGAATAAGTTAGTGCCTCAGCCTGTCCTCTGTGTGTCTAATGTGGTGGGTGCTGTGCCCCATGGGATGGCGCAAAGCCCCCCTGGGCCCTGGCTGCACCCTGAGGTAGGGACAAGACACCCTTCTTAGTGCCTGTTCACCTGCTTTCACCACAGGGCCTTGACACGCATGGGTCCGGATCTGGGTCAGATCTTTGCAGCATTCTGCCACAATGCAGTTTATAAACCCTGGCAAGTGAATAAGTATAGTTAAGGACTTGTGTAATAAAATCACTACCTGTAAATTCCTTGTAACTGCAGTGAGGCAAATATAATGTATATTTGTGAAATAACTAATCTTTTCTCAGTGGTTAATAGATATGGCAAAAAGAAAAAAAAAAAATCTGTTTGGTTAAAAAAACAAACCAACAACAAAAGGAGGCCAGATTCTAAGATGATGTGTCTAGCTAGTTTCCCTGGAGACCATGGAGATAACTGGACTTAAACCTGCTAAGGTTTTTCCACTGCTATGTAGATCTGTAACATACAAAATTGGATTAGAAGCCCCAGCATATAAATTCCAGGTTTAAAAAGAAAATTTCAAGGTGGAGATTTCTTCAGTTTTATGGAAAAAAGAAAATGGAAGTTGTTTTATTGCTAATAGTGATTATTTTATGTTTTGATAGTAACTAGGAACCCCAGGAAAAATCTCTATTAGATATAGGGATATGGTATACAACACAGAGCAAAAAAAGGCCTCAACTGAAAAGTGCTTGCAATCTAACCTCCATCTGCAAGAGGAATCTCATGATATGCCTTATTCATTACCCAATTTTCTTTGGCACCTCCTCTACTCCAGCTATCATCTCCTATGTGTATTTGTTCTGCCTTCCCCTGCAGCTCTGTCCTGAGGGAAACTATACTTTTATATTCTTGATTAACAAGTAAGGCTCTAATGTTTCTCTTTAAAGCCGTGTATCTCAGGCTTTAATGTATCTTGTTAACGATGTGTATCTCACCCACACTGACATTTCCTGCAGTCCTCATCACATCTGTTCCTTCAGCTAACCGTTTCTTAATAAATGCATAGAAATGTGCCTGCAGCTACCAAACACAACCACCTCCTCAGAGATTCATGGGTGTTTCTGAAGTTCCTTGTAAGCCCTGGGAAGGTTGTTAAATGGTTCAGTTCTGTCAGCACAAAACTGTCTAGTACTCAAAGAACCATTGCTAGTGCTGCAGATACTAAACACAGTTTTGTAAATTAACTGCTTACTGTGGCCCCGAGACTATGCAAAGCTTCTTCAAGTTGCTAGCACACAAGGTCTCTTATGCTCTTTCTTCTGCTGCATTAAACCAGATAAATTCCCTTAATTTCATGACTTTCAGAGTTGTCCCTAACACATGCTCTTGATGGCAAGACACAAAGCAAAGTTGTGAATTGCATCTCTTCTAATTGGAATGCTAAAACCTGGGAGCTAAAGCCAGAAGTTACTTCTGAGATACTCTAGAGTGACAACAGTACTACATTATGCAGTTTTAATATTTTGGGGACAGTATATTCTTCTGACATCACCTCAAAGTTTCCAAAAGGTTGCTTCCAGTCATGCTGCTTTTGCTATGAATGACACTGGGCAGGTAACTACACTGTATGAATATGAAAAATATTTGCATTTCATGTGAGGTGGATGACTGCTCTTTTTTGTTTCTACAAGGAAATGGCAGTCCCATCGACCAGTATTTGAAAACCTTTTTTAAGTCATCCTGTGCTGTTTGCAATAGACATGGTTCAGAGTCCTGTTATTAACAGATCACCAGGTATGGAAGATTCAACAGCAATTTTCTAGCTGCTGACAAGAGTATAAGCAGAAAGTGCCCCGGGGAGAGTGAAACTAACCAAAGAGAGCACTAGGGATCTCCCAAAACATCTTGCTTCATTTAAACCAAAACCAAACCAAACCAAAACACCCCCCCCCCCCCCCAAAAAAAAAAGGGGGGGGGGCGAGAGTTGCAGAAATAGTGAGGTCTGCAAAACATGCCTTAAATGAGACTTAAGAAGTCTGATGGATTCAGTTCACGAAAGGCACGAAGTTTAGAGCTGACTTGATCATACTCAGTAAACAGGGGTAATAGATTTCTATCAGAGGTCACTTAGTCTGAAAGACAAAGACAAATTGAAAACAGACACGTGAATAGAAAAGATGATCAAGTGCCGTTTATAAGCTATGGAACTCCTTCCTCGAACATGGGTGCGCTTTCCTCTCAGTAAAGGGCATCTTACTGAAAGAGCTGTTCCAAGAGAAACAGGGGCCTGCTGCAGAGGTTACTGGGTTAAATTCGGCGTCTCTGAGATCTGGGTTGGGGTGAGTAATAAAACGGCCTTTGGGGCCCACTATGGAAAGGTGTTTTACAGAAACTGGCGGACACATTAAACGCATTGGAGACTGAGCGTACTTCAAGGAACAGGTTTTTTGCCCCGGATCGCCAGATGACGACAGAGAGGAGTACGCGGGAGCCGGGGCTGGGGCCGTTCCGTACGGAGCTGAAATCTACGTTAACAACCCGCACAGCATGCGCTCTGTGGGACGTGCGGGGCCTCCTCTCCGGTACCTCGCCCGCGTCCTGCGGCGGGACCGGGGGCCGCCCCAGAGGCCGAGCCCCGCCGAGCCCGTCGCTATGGGAACGGACGCGGGCGCGAGGCATGCCGGTCTGAAAGAAAACGCGACAGTAAAATCCTACGACAGCGCCGGGCCACGGCCAATGGGCGCTCGGCGGGGCGGTGGCGGTGACCAATGGGTGGCAGGCGGTGCGGAGGGGGCGGGGTTGGAGGCGCTCGGTCGTGGCCGCGGCGCGCAGTGGGCAGACCGCACCGCCGCGCCGCTCCGCACCAGCGCCGGTCCCGCAGCGCCCGCCGAACGGTGAGGGGAGAGCCGGGGGTGCGGGGCGAGGGCGACTCCCGAGAGAGACCGGGACGGGGGCCGACACGGGCACCAGCTGCCGTGCCTCAGCCGTCGCGGTGCCCGGGCACCTCGCGTCGCCCGGCGCGGTGCGTGTCCCGGCGGCTCCCCCGTGCCCTGGAAGAGCGGCCGCCTCCCCGGGGGCTGCAGGCGGGAGCCTCCCCTGTGGCCGCGCGGAGCTCCGAGCCCTTGGCGTGGGGGTGCCGGGCTTCGTCCGCCTGCCCCGGGACGGGGAGGACGGCGGGGCCGGGCGCCGGAGCGGCTGCGCCCTCTCCCGGGGCTGCCGAGCTGGGGAGGGGCTGGGAGGGCGGCGGCGGCGGCCGGCGGGGCTTGTGTCGCTCCGGGCCGGAGCACCCGGCGTTCGTTCGTGCGGCTCCGAGCGCGGGCTGTGCCTGTGCCCCGACGCCCCCGGCGAAAACGCTGCGGGGCCCCGAGAGCTCCTTGGGAAGGACGGTACCTGTGCGACTGCTTGGCAGGGGGATCCTGGCAGGCAGCTGCTCCTGCAACTTCGAGTTGTCCTCTTCTTTGCTCAGAACAGGCAATCATGAGCGATCGAAAGGCAGTGATCAAGAATGCGGACATGTCCGAAGAGATGCAGCAAGACTCTGTGGAGTGTGCTACTCAAGCCTTAGAGAAGTACAACATCGAGAAGGACATTGCTGCTCACATAAAGAAGGTAAATGTTTGCTTGTAGTGTCCTCATGAAATCTCTGTGCACATGAAAAATCAAGCAGGGAGAATGCTGCTAGGCAAGTAGCTCTAGAGCAACAAGTTCCAGAGACACTAGATAATCACGTTGGACTTTCTGTGTTGGCTGGTGTCCTTACGTTCCTCTCCCCACCCTTTGCATGGACTTTTCTAGGTCCTCCTGCTTTTCTCTTGCAGTGCGTTCTACTTAAGCCTTTCCTGCCACTGTCCCATTGTCCAGGTGAACAGAGAGTGGCAGCTACTGTCCCTGTGACTGATGAGCTGGGGCTCTATGGAGCCTATTTGAGAAGTGGGGGTTTGCTGACCTTGTACTAAGTGGTTTTGGTTTTGTTTCTTTTTCCCCACCACATGTAAGACAAACTGTTAATGCTAATGCAGAACAGGTGGTTCATAGCTTCCAGTTTGTCAGATTTTCTCTCTGACTCCTACTGGGAGCCTAAAGGAGCTGCAAGTAGTTGAAGGGTTTGGTTGAGCTGAACACAAAGTCTTGCATGCTCTCACATAAAAGTCTCTTCGGCTGATGGCTGTTAAATACTGCACTACACAACGATTGACTACACAGTTTTACTCATAGTGGATTTGTAGACATGAATTTATTTGAAAGTCGTAGCAGGCTCCTGACTATAGAGTGTAGGAAGAACATGGTCTCATGACCTGGTACCAAGGATGTGGCAGAGAATTCTTCATCAAGAGTACAGCCCATGAAGTCAAAATAATGGCTTAATGTGTAGAGATTCAGAACAAGCAGTGAAATTCTTAAAATTACAATTTGAGATCATGGTGTGACTTTGTGGAAAAGTTACTTCCTGAAACATATGTCTGAAGCTTATTCCTGTGCAGCTTGGAAGCACTTTTTTTTTTTGGTCTGACTAAGCAGCAGATGAGTTAAAGTGACAGATGATCCTTGCACTTAAGAGCATATGTTGCTCCTTAATTGCGTTCTTCCAAAAGTGATACTTGTTAACAAGTGACATATTGCAAAAAAACCCCTGTTAGACAATATTAGTACAGTTCTCACAAAAATGCTAAATTTCTAGTTCTCTCTTCTGTAGGAATTTGACAAGAAATATAATCCCACTTGGCACTGCATCGTGGGAAGGAACTTTGGCAGCTACGTGACTCATGAGACCAAGCACTTCATCTATTTCTACCTCGGCCAAGTCGCTATTCTTCTTTTCAAGTCTGGTTAGAACCATGGACTGTTACTGAAACTTGCACCTAGTTACAGGACTGCACATGAATTCCAAACAGCCTCCTACCTTCAGCCTTCCTGAGGAGACAGACCTTGATCTTCAGGTCTTTTGTTGTATTGTTAATAGTCAGGGATTTTGCTGTAGCAGCTGGTATTTTCATTGTGGCTATAAAAAAAAGGCAAAAATGTCTTCCTTGTATTTATTTTCTTTCAAAAGACAGCTGCTTTGCTAATAAAACTGTTGGAACAAGTTTATCCTTTAAGAGTTTTCTTTACCCTTCTGCCCTCTTAGTGCTTACATTACCCTCTTTATTCCATTGTGAATGAAGGAGGAACATCCCACCTTTGTTTCCTCCCTGAAATCCACATCTGAAGCCTGGGCTCATCTATGAATACATTATCAGTCAGTAACTGAGAACAACAGGAGATAGTTTCCCAGAGAGAAGAGAGACTGCTTTTCAATTCTTGGTAAGTATATTTTCAGTATGCACAACCTCCAGTGCAAATTCTGGAGTTTAGATACATGGTGCTGCTTTTCTGATTTTAAGTGAATTGGTGAGTTAAAAGCAATAGTCTTTTCATCTCCCAATTTTCAGAAGAGAGAAAATTTCATACTTGTTTGTTACACACCTGTCACTTCAGAATATAATTTACCTTCTCTATTTTTTTAATCTAGCCCTGTATCCTGCTACAGAAGCATCTGTTCTTCAACAGTTTTGTTTAAAGAACAGAAGGAAATGCACAGTATTTTTATGTAGATGTTATGCATCTAGCTTTGACAAAAAGATTTTGTATGGAGGTCAAAACATGTCATCTCATCCCAGAGTAGAGGTAATGTGGTCATTCTTCAGAAAAAAATTCCTTTCTTAGAAAGGAAACCTTCTTATAAAGGTTAATATTTTAACTTAAGTGAAAAAAGTTGACACAGAGCTGTTTTATTTCACAAGCCTTCCATTTGCCTTTGATAGATATAAAGAAATCATGGGAAAAAAATCCCTTAAAGTCCACATGACAGAGATAATGACAGCTTAATAAAAATGTACTAAATCCAAGTTACTTCTCACTGGTATGATACCCTCCCTGAAGCTTAGTAAAAAAACAGGAGGCATCTTATTCAAAGGCTACTCAGTCTATTTCTGTATCCACACCACTGGTAACTGAAGTTGCTTCATCTGTTAGCATTGCTGAGTTTTGGCCATGTCCTTTATGCTGCACTTAAAGGGAAATGCAAGTGTAAGAAACACCACAGGAGTCACTCCATCTGCAAGTTTCTTGGGGAAGAAAAGGCAGCTGACGTTCTTCTGGGTCTGACTGCACAAAGTTCTTAAAACTCATCTTCAATCTTGATGGTGTTAAAATTCCACAGCTTTCATACTCCTCAGGAAAATTATACTTCCTGTGTTTTGCTACATTGTAGACTCACAGTTTGAAACCTGAGTGAATGGCAACAATGCCTGAGTTTAAATTCTGATAATCCACTTTAAAAAAGCCTGCATCTTCTATCATTGCCTTCAGCTCCTCCTGAAAAATAATAGTTCCATAATTATAACAACCTGAAGGCCTATAAGCCAGCAGCCTGCAAGATTACACTGGGACCGTGTTGTGTGTTAGCGAATTCAGAGAAATACTGTCTTACCTGAGGGGGGAAACGTCGGATGCTCTCCACGAGATACTGGTAAGACTTCCAGTCACCAGCGATAACCTCACCCAGAACAGGGATAACCTGGAAACTGTATAGATCATAGAGCCTGCACAGACAG
Source organism: Astur gentilis (assembly GCF_929443795.1). Lineage (NCBI taxonomy): Eukaryota > Metazoa > Chordata > Aves > Accipitriformes > Accipitridae > Astur > Astur gentilis. Next base: position 4,573,816 of record NC_064886.1, read on the forward strand.
ACAGCAAATGCAGATTAATACAAACAAGTTTAAAACCAACACTCTCCAACACAAGTTGATCTCTGTACCACTATGCTATATGGAGTCTGTATCTGTTTTTAAAAGTGCACAACGAGGTGGCCTCAAAGTCCCTCCATCTCTTATTCTGGCTGAGTACAAATAAGAAAGCCTCGTGGCATTGCATGAAGCGTCACCATGTTCCTACCTGGAAAGAAGGGGGTTGCTGACATGACTAAATTCAAGGCAGAGGAATCTTCCTCCTGGTTTCAGCACACGATAGGCCTCCTGAAGTGCCTGAGACAAAGCAGATGAGATAAGTCTGTTGCTGTAGAACAGCACCTGCCTATGATCATGCCATATGACAGCAACTCAGTGATGAGCTGAGGGGAGTAAACAGAATCCTGATTGGCAATCCCCAATATTTACTTGTGGAGAAGCATCCCAAAACAAGTACAAGAAAACCCCAAACACACCACAAAACCAAACCACAAACACTCTTGCTGTTACATAAATAGATTTATACCAGGCTTTATGTTGAAACTATGATGTCAGGTTTGCAATTTTTCTTGTTTTTCCCTACTCTTAGTTGATGAATGCTTGCCAGCAGAGCTCTTGTAATTACAGACCAAACCCAAAAGGGAGAAGGTGACTCAGCTACAAGAAGCGGAAAATGAAAAGAGGGCATGATAGGTTGTTTTTTTGGTAAAGAAATAAAAAAAATATTTACTCAACTGTGAGGCACACCCAAAGGATCAAAGAAGAAATTATACTGGGTTTTGGATAAGCAATGCATAAGAACAGGGAGGAAGGAAAGGGAAGAAGAAAATCTTTGGCCACTTTGAAAATTCCATCCTATATCCAAAATAAAATACTTAAGAACCACCACGACAAAATTCCGTTTACAGCTGTATGGTTTTTTCATACAAGAGCACAGCAGAGTTGTATTCAAGAACCTCTACAGGTTGTACATCTGCTTGGCTTCAACTGTCATGTTCCTAAGGGATAAAATATAAACAGTACACATACACAGACAGGAGCTCTACAAAAGAATTGGAGGCTTGTCTGTGTTTTGTGGCAGGTCTCCAGGGAGCTATTCTACCAGACTGCTGTATCCATGAAGGCAAAAAGCCTGTGCTTCAGAAGCGTGTAGGCGAAGCATCGTGAAAAGCCATCCACATTAAGACATGTTCAAAGGCATACAGTTCAAGGTGGTTTGGATTCAAATGCTACACCTTCCATAGAAGGAGCATTGCCAAGTTGTAACACACTCCTCCAAAACACAGACTAGTCCAGCTAGACAGGTGATCTAACTTATCTTCACCTTCAAGACAGCTAGTCATTCTGGAAGGACAGATACTGTTCAGAACAAAGGGTACTACTTTCCCTAATTAAAATCATACTCATTCTTCATGGGAAACTCTACTACCAACCAGTGTAAAGACACTGAGCAGAAGGGGGCTGAACAGGTTACTTCAATGGCAGTGGTGCCAGCAGCCAGCTGGTTCCCACTCTCTGCTTTGGGAGCTCTGCTGTCTCAGCCAGGCAAACAGAATGGGGCAGGAAGTGCTGTGGGTGGGATATACATCAGGTGCTTCAGGAAGATTTGAGACATGCAGACTGACTGCACTGTGTAGATCCAGTAACACCATAGGTCAGGAGAAGGTGGGGGACGACTTTTTGCCTTCAGAAGAGATCGTGTGGTTTACCAAGCTGGAAGGATTGGGTGCAACTAGTGAAAAATCTAACTGTTTATGACAAAGGTGGGGAATTTAATTGCATTCTTCATTCAAACAAGTTGCACACTACATGCCACTTATTTAAAATGCTTCAGGAGTAGATAAGATAAGTAGATGTTCCTTTATCCAAAGGAATTCTTCATTTGCTTCTTCTGTTAGAATAAAAAAACCTTAGGTGAATCATAAGGACCCCACATCAGGATACACTATAGCAACTTACCAAATCAATACGAGTTACATTTCGGATTCCAAAGGCAATTGTGTAAACATCAAACTTATCATCATCAAAGGGCAACTCTTCAGCATCCCCAAGCACCCAGGACAAACCTGTAATAAAAGCCAAGGATACAGTATTGAACAGACCTTATATAACTCAGACTGCTCCAGAAAGACTAGAACTTCTCTATTAATAATAATTTCCTTCTGGAATAAAGTAGTATTTTAAACTAATATTTCAATTTTGCATTTTTGTTGGAGGAAAGGCACCTTGGTCTATACTCAGAAAGCTTTCAAGGCCCTGTACTATACAGCTGTCTTTCAAGCAAAGTAGTTAATCTTACAGATCAGCCAAAACATTCTTCTGCATATGCACACGTTGTGTTCACAGTGCCTTAGTCTGCCAAAAAGATTTCATCCAAGTCTTGCATCATAGTGGAAAGCAACTGGCTTTCCAGACACTGGCTGCCATTTGTTTGTAGCAAAGTTAAAAAAAAAATAAAATAATCTCTGCTCAAAGAATAACTATAAACAATGATTAAAGTCTTGCCATGCAACAATGGTGAAAACACTTAAAACATTTTGCTGGAAAGCGTCCATAGATTGAGGAACATGAAAAGCCACACTCCCTCCATCAGCACTATCAGTATGTGATTGATCCTGTTGCAGCTGTGTTGCTTCCTAAAACTCCAGTGAATCAAGGCCATGTCTATCTGTGGCGCACAGATGTCCAGGTTATTTGTACCAGAAATAAGACTGCTCAATTTAGAATTAATAGTTCTTAAAGTCACTGGTTTTGGTGAGTCAAACACAAAACAAAAAAACTAACAGAAAAACCCAGGAGTCTTCTGCAACAGAGATCAGCAGTGTCAAAGAGCAGTATGCTAGAAAGTGACATGGAGGATGACAAAACACAGGAGAAAACAGTTGTTGCCAGGAGACATTCAGATTTCATTTTTACAAAATATATGTATTCATAGTTGTAGAAAGTATTGTATGCAAAGCGGCACGTAACATTATTAAAACAGCAATTATTAGTGTTATTTAAATGTAGACAGTTTGAAAAGACACCTAATAAGTGAGCATCAAAAGCTTTTAAGCAACAGGAAAACTGCACTTCAGAATACACTTTGGTAAAATCACAGGCCAGGAGTTTTTAAGTGGATACATAAAAGGGGTTGTGAGCGTCCAACAAGAGGAACTGGGGCACCTGCAGCGCAGCCTACCACTCCTGGCTAGCCAAAATGCACAATCAGCAATTGTGTAACACGTGTTTCTTTTTGGCATGCACAGCCCCCACTGTTGGTGAATGTACATAGGAACACAGTAAAAGAAAACTGCCCCTTACAATTTTATGGAAGAAAAAAAAAAGTAGTCCTCAGACAATCAACAGATAAGCAAGCTCAGAAATGAGATTACTACAACAAACAGAAGGTAGGACATATTAAATGGATATATGCTGAACAAGACAGTGAAAAAGAAGTCAGAATTGTGGCACAGTGGGGCATAAAGCAACCCAGACAACAATAAGACAGCTGGGCTTCTACAGCTATGATGTACAGGGAAAAAAGTTAAAAAATATAATACTCATTTTGATAATTTGGTAAGTCACAAAAACACCTAAAAAGCGCAGCCAAATAAAGCAACAAAATGCTTTATTTATAGTAGCTGGCAGGCAGCATCAAGCTTTATTTCAGGTCCTAAGCTACAGTTGCAAAGCTTTTATACTTACAATGTTGATACAGTTGAGGTGTTCCTAAACTAGGATGCATAGAAACAGCTCTGGACAGGCTGGCAAGCTGCTCAGAAAAGCACGATACAAGCAATCTGCCAGAGCTGGAAGAACCAATGCTTTCACAATCATTTCATTTTTTAAAGAAAAGGGAGAGGCAGGCAGGCAATGGATTGGGGTAACCCACCAGCAGGGAGCAAGAGCAGCTGAAAGAACCTATGCCAGCAGCTTCTCTTTCAGCCCCTTTGTGCTACTGAGCTGTTCCATATGTCCTTCAGCCTACACAATTTGCAGGCAGGAAATTCACTTGTACCTGCTTGGAGGACCATTCTTGCAAGGCCCCATCTTCTCACACATACACACACCCGTAGTTCCAGGAGCTGTCCGCGAGTGGTATATGCTAGATGGTTCACTGGCTTCAGCTGTGATGGGAGTCCCAACAGGGGTGTGGGAGCAGTGTGCAGTGAAAGGACATGCAGATCTTGTAACACACACAGAGGCTGCCCAGGGCATTCCTAATGGTGGTACCCAGGCAAACAAAGTTTGGGAACTTTCTGGTATACTTTACATTGCTAAAATATTTGCCAAATATCTATAAACTAAGAGAGGATAAACAACCATCATACAGATGCTGAGCCACAAGCAGGACTTCTTTCTCTATGTCTTACTTCTTAAAAATCAGGCTTTTCAATCAGGATTGGTGTAGTCCCCAACAAATTCTAGATATCAGTGAATTAATCCATTGACCTGCAAACTAACATTTAACATAATTCAGTTTCTCCAAGTACTATCAGCATATGCTCTAACTGTGGAAAGTTTCATAGGTTCACAATATACTTTAGTTCTTGTATTTTTTATTTACTGCCTTGATTCTTAAAATACGCATTATAAGATCTTCAGTGTAATCATTCTAGGGCTGAGCTCTTTTGCATTATCTGCCTTAGTACAATCAGATTCATTTGCACAGATAGAAACAGCAGGTTTAGATTATTTGACCAATTTTGACGGATAGCTGGGTATCAGACCTCATGGACATTGCCACATATAAATTTCTGAAAGTTCAAGTATTATTCAAGAGGATCACTGTACATCTGAACAACATACTACATATATGCTCACTGAAAAAGTAACTCAACACTGGCAAATACGCAAGCACAACTATAGTATAGACCATGGCTATATAATGTATATTGTAATCCTGAAGTGGCGATTACCTGATGACTATCATAAGTCAAATTCTTGCTATCAGGCATACTACTGAAATGGTACAATGCATGACTTACCTTCAGAGTAGCCAAGATCCTGTGCTTTCTGCTTCCCAACTTTTAACATTTCTTTGTTAATGTCACAGACCACCACTTGGGAATCCCCTAGCGACTTAAATTTGTCTTCCTGGTAACTCTCAGAAATTTCCTGCCACGATAAATTCTGATGGTGCTTAAGCTTCTGTTGGAGCTGGCGTTCTCGTGCAGAGCGAACGTAATTAATAAATCGAAAGGCTATGTCACCTGCATGTTTTAAAAGATACATAAATGTTTTGGAATGTTTTCTGACTCCAGGAAATCAGAACATAAGGCTATAAAAATAAAACCCACACACAGTATAGAGAGAGAGGGAATATGTGTGCATATATCTATCTAAAAATATATAAAAGGAACATATTAAAAACACACAGTCTATGACTTCCTACAAATGGAAATAGTTTTCCATAACATATCAGGGCAGTACTATAACAACTTCCAGAGCCTTAGAGCAAGATATTTCAAAATGCAAAGAAGTTAGCTCTCAACCCTTCTCTTTGAAAATCAAGTAGATGCTTCACTAGTTTTAAAAACAGGGAACTGAGGGAAGGAAAAAAAAAAAGCTAGGCAACTTGAGTCTGAGCAGACTCAAACAGTTCAAAAACTGTGGCATTGTCACGTTGAAGTCACCAAAATTATTTACCTGTTCCTCCAGCAACATCAAGAAGTAGTGTTCCAGGAGAAGGGTTCATTTTATGCAAAAGGATATCCTTCCACAGTCGATGAATCCCTAAAGTCATTGAATCATTCATTACATCATATTTCTTGGCCACACTTTCAAAGACGTGATAAACTGCAAAGAAAAGACACAAGAATGAGATGCAATTTACTTAAAAATGCTCCTGTGGAGGTAAAATGTGTCTCTTACTGCCTCGTGGAGGTGTGTCATGACACGGAACTGAAAAGCCACCTGAAAACTCAAAGAAAAGTGATCGCATCCTACTGAGCCTGTCGCCTGACAAACGTCTCTCTGGAGAAACACAGCCTCCTCCCGTAACCCTTCCGGAGCCGAGGGGAAGAATCAAGCAGGCATAACACCAATACTATTCACCGAGACTCCCGGTAACGTCTCAAACCAACGCCCCAGCTCCAAACACATCCCCAGCACCCCCTCACCCCCTCAGCCGATGCGCGCCGGCTGCTCCGTTAGGTTCCAGCCCGCCCTCCCCCGGGGCTCCGCCCGGCTCCCCAGCGGACCCCGCCGCCGCCGCTCTCACTTTTCTCCCTCCTCTCCGCTTCCGTCACGGTCTGGAAGCCGAAGTGCGTCTCCGGCCCCGCGGCGAGGCCCCGCACGGAGCCGCAGAGAGCCCGCAGAGCCCCACGGCGGCGGGCGAGCAGCGCCCGGTACGGGCAGAGCGCCGCCGCCGCCATTTTGTAAGGGCACGACCCCCGCAATACCGGCGGAAGGCGCGGCCACGGCCGGCCCCGCGGGGGCGGGAAGCGGCCCGCCGGGAGAGGAACGGCCCAGCCGGAGCGGGCTGGGGCCGGGCTCCGTACTCAGGTTCCGCGCTCCATAGGCGGTATTTATACTGAGGGTGTACCGGCTTCTCCACAGCCTGAGGGGGACGTAAGTTCTGGCCTGAAACAGTCGCCGAACATCCCGGCTGCTTAAATCTGTCCTGGTAGAATAGACGTGACAGGGAAAAAAACCCGACACGCCCCACGCAGCATATTTGAGTAATTTTGCAAATAAATTTCTCTAGCCTCTTTGGATTTTTAATTTTGCAGTTTCCTGGCTAAAGTAAAACCTCACGGGGAGTAGGGGGGAGGATTGTTGGTTTGTAGGTTCTGAAGAACCGAGGGGAGGACTGCAACGTTGCCTGCTAGGAACATGAGTACAGATTAGGCACCTTTTCTGCTGTTCTTTTGCAAAAGCTGCCCTGCTTGTCACGTTATTTTGAATCATTCAGAAATTGTCAGCTTTGTAGATAAAGTTACTTAACCCTTTCTCAGGAAAGATTACATCCCACTTAAAAAATCAGACCAGAGACTGTGCTGCCCCAGTACAAGTCGCCCTCTCTCGCCAAGATCTTCTTTGCATGTTGGGACATATTAGGGCCATCATCAGACCCTACCATGATTTTCCTAAATCTTACCTGCAGAATTAAGCAAAACGTAAAATGTTGATTTCCCCCCCCCCCCCCCCCCCCATGTTCTTTGCCGCAGGATGCCTTGCAAAGCATCACATATGTTTCTGGTTTTGTTTGGGGTTATTTTTTGTCTGCTTCAACTATAGGGAGAGATGATCTTTAGCTACCAGAGAAGCGACCGGGAGAGCCTCTCTCACGCTGTAGTCACAGGCCGCTGTACAGGCACCAGCAACCAGCCACGTTCAGGCAGCTCTTTCTGAGGGAAGAAAGGGGAAGGCCGAGCAGAGGCTGCACACCGCCTGAAAGGAACCAGCCCAGGCATACCCGCAAGCAGAATGCTGCGGACACGCCGTGCCCCGGGGGAGGCTCTGAGGGATCCGGGCCCGCCTCAGAGGCCTCGCTGCCGCCGAGTCCGGGTTCCGCCGGCACCTGCGCTGCCGCCCGTCGCTATGGGAACGGGCGCAGGCGCGAGGCATGCCGGTCTGAAAGAAACTGCTGCGGTAAAGTGCTACGAGAGCTCCGGATGCTGGCCAATGAGCGCTCGGGGGGGTGGTGGCGGTGACCAATGGCTGGTGGCCAGTAGGGAGGGGGCGGGGCTGGGGGCGCTTGGAGGCGACGGCGGCGGGCGCGGGTCGGTTAAACCGCCCCGCCGGCGGAGTGAGTTGTGTGTCCGCTTTCCTTTGTGCCCCGCCCGCTCCGTGTCACGCAGGGCCGCTCCCGTGGCACCCGCTGAACGGTGAGGAGAGCGCCGTGAGGGCCTTGAGCGCTGCGGTGGGGCAGCTCCCGAGAGGGGTTGGGTCCGACCGGGGCACCGGGAAGGCTGAGGTGGGGCAGCCGGTGCCCGGGCACCCTGGCAGCTCCCCCGTACCCTGGAAGAGCGGCCGCCTCCCCGGGGGCTGCAGGCGGGAGCCTCCCCTGTGGCCGCGCGGAGCTCCGAGCCCTTGGCGGGGGGTGCCGGGCTTCGTCCGCCTGCCCCGGGACGGGGAGGACGGCGGGGCCGGGCGCTGGAGCGGCTGCGCCCTCTCCCGGGGCTGCCGAGCTGGGGAGGGGCTGGGAGGGCGGCGGCGGCCGGCGGGGCGTGTGTCGCTCCGGGCCGGAGCACCCGGCGTTCGTTCGTGCGGCTCCGAGCGCGGGCTGTGCCTGTGCCCCGACGCCCCCGGCGAAAACGCTGCAGGGCCCCGAGAGCTCCTTGGGAAGGACGGTACCTGTGCGACTGCTTGGCAGGGGGATCCTGGCAGGCAGCTGCTCCTGCAACTTCGAGTTGTCCTCTTCTTTGCTCAGAATAGGCAATCATGAGCGATCGAAAGGCAGTGATCAAGAATGCGGACATGTCCGAAGAGATGCAGCAAGATGCTGTGGAGTGTGCTACTCAAGCCTTGGAGAAGTACAACATCGAGAAGGACATTGCTGCTCACATAAAGAAGGTAAATGTTTGCTTGTAGTGTCCTCATGAAATCTCTGTGCACATGAAAAATCAAGCAGGGAGAATGCTGCTAGGCAAGTAGCTCTAGAGCAACAAGTTCCAGAGACACTAGATAATCACGTTGGACTTTCTGTGTTGGCTGGTGTCCTTACGTTCCTCTCCCCACCCTTTGCATGGACTTTTCTAGGTCCTCCTGCTTTTCTCTTGCAGTGTGTTCTACTTAAGCCTTTCCTGCCACTGTCCCATTGTCCAGGTGAACAGAGTGGCAGCTACTGTCCCTGTGACTGATGAGCTGGTATAAAACACAGGGCCTCTATTGAGCTCTCCTACGGTTTCCCTCTGAGAGAAACCTTGTTTTACATAGTCCTTGGTTTCAATTTTATTGAACTTAATCTTAAGGATCTCTTCACAGTTCTGTCCAACTGGGTCAAAAATTGCAAGGAAAGGTAGTTTTCTACAGGTCTACTGTAACGACACCTCTCCTTAGGTAGTAATGAAGCAAAAAAGAAAAAAAAACTCATAAGAAATCCTGGTGGCCCTAATTATCTGTTGTTTGCAATGTTTGTGTTGTTCTTTATGTAGGATTAACAATACTGAACATGGGAAAGATCTAGTTCTGATTATATTTCCTGCTTCGTCAACTCAGGAGAATGGGGAAATCAAAGAGTGTCAATGGAAGTTAAACTGATCTGAGTGGAAGAGCTGTTTAAAAAGTAATTCCAGTAAGGAGAATGATTGCTTCCACTAGAGAAGTACTGGTTTGCTATGCCCATAATGCAGAAAGGTTCCCCCCCCAGATGTGGGAAGTATATATGACAATGGAAAAGAGAGTGTTTAGTCTAATATTTTGCAGGTATTCTTTGTAGCGGCTACTGGGAATTTGTAGAGGATTTGTTCAAAATATGTAGAACAAATTCTTAGATTTGTTTATAGTACTGGTGTTACAGAGCATGTGGCAGAGAAATTTCATGAACAATAAAGTCTAAATTATGGCTTAATCTCTGTGGGTATAGAATGAGTGATGAAGCTTTTACTCGAGGGCTAGTTTCAGATCATGGTATGAATTATGGGGAGAGAAAGACTGCTTTCCCTGAACAAAATGAATGTTAGAAACTTACTGCTGCTCACATGGGAAGCACTGTGGCTTCTTTTTTTGTGCTTATTTTTTTTGTCTGACTAAGCAGCAGGTGAACAATAAGATGTAAATAAGATAATCCTAGTGCTTAAGAGCATCTGCTCTTCCTCTAATTGTCTTGCTCAGAAAGTGAATACCTGTTTAGAAGAGTTCTTAATTTCTAGTGATCTGTTTTGCAGGAGTTTGACAAGAAATACAATCCCACTTGGCACTGCATTGTGGGAAGGAACTTTGGCAGCTACGTGACCCATGAGACCAAGCACTTCATCTACTTCTACCTCGGCCAAGTCGCTATTCTTCTTTTCAAGTCTGGTTAGAACCACAGACTGTTACTGAAACTTGCATCCGGTTACAGGACTGTGTGCTGACTCCTCTGACTAGTTACTGCAGCCTTCCTGAGGACGTAGACCTTGATCTTGAAGGGCAATGGCAGGGATTTTGCTATAGCAGATGATGATGTTACATGATGGATATATAAAGGAAAAATACCAAGAGTCTTCCTTGTATTTATTTTTTTTTATATACGGCTGCTGCTTTGCTAGTAGAGCTGTTGGAGCAGTTTTGCCTTTGAGAGTTTTATAGCCATCTACAGTATTGCCCAATTACTGTTCGTGCTATGTAAATACTGACAGTGTTTAGTTCTTTCTGTTCCAAACCTCCCTTATTCTTCTGATTTTTTTTTTGATTACTTACCCCCCCCCCCCCCACTTCTTTTGCCGGATGTACTGCCCCAAAGTCTGAGCTGTTTCTTTTTCTGCTGCTGCCTCTTGCAAAACCGCTTTGGAGAATAAAGGACAAGATCTCCCTGAGCCACCAGCTTGTAATTTCGGGCGGCGGCGGTGGTGAGTGAGCGGGCCCGGGTGAGGCCGACGGTCAGGCCGGCAGCCCTGTGCGGGGCTGGCCCGAGAAGGCCGCGGGTGGCCCGAGGCCTTGCTGCCGCCGGCCGAGGCTCGGTGCCGGAGTCGGGAGCGAGGGGAGAAGCGGCCGGGAGCGGGCCGGCACTGGGGGCGGCGGCCGAAGGCCGGTGGGGTTCCCGCGGCGTCCCGGGGGACTACAGCTCCCGGCGAGCTCCGCGGCGGCCGAGGACTACGAGTCCCGTCGTGCCCCGCGGGGTCCGTCCGGGAACGGCTCCATCCGGGTCCCGGCCACTGCTGTGGGCGACTCGTCGCCATTACGAGGCAGCCGTCGTCCGGCGGCACATCGTTCATGCTGCAGCGGCGGGCCCGCGTAACCTCCGCCATGTCCTCAGTGAAGGACAGCAGCTGCCATCCGCCTCGGTCGCGCCCGCCGCAGGGGACTGTGAGCCCGGAGGCGGTGAGAGCCGAGGCGGGAGGAGCGGCCGGTGGCGGGTTCTCCCGTCAGCCTGGCCCGGCCGGGGCTGGGGCCGCTCTGAGGCGGCCGCGGCGCGCGCGGGTCGGTTAAACCGCCGCCGAGGGGGAGCGCGCGCCAGCTCCGCTCCACACAGGGCCGGTCCCGCAGCGCCCGCCAACGGGTGAGGGACGGGGAGGCCGGCGGGGCCGGGCGCCGGAGCGGCTGCGCCCTCTCCCGGGGCTGCCGAGCTGGGGAGGGGCTGGGAGGGCGGCGGCGGCCGGCGGGGCTTGTGTCGCTCCGGGCCGGAGCACCCGGCGTTCGTTCGTGCGGCTCCGAGCGCGGGCTGTGCCTGTGCCCCGACGCCCCCGGCGAAAACGCTGCGGGGCCCCGAGAGCTCCTTGGGAAGGACGGTACCTGTGCGACTGCTTGGCAGGGGGATCCTGGCAGGCAGCTGCTCCTGCAACTTCGAGTTGTCCTCTTCTTTGCTCAGAACAGGCAGTAATGAGTGATCGAAAGGCAGTGATCAAGAATGCGGACATGTCCGAAGAGATGCAGCAAGACTCTGTGGAGTGTGCCATTTTGGCCATAGGGGAATATAATGTTGAAAGAGGAATATAATGTTGAAAGAGAAACTGTTGCCCTTATAAAGAGTGTAAATGTTTTATTGTAATATCCTTTTGTTGAATACTATCCACACCAGAAATCAAGCAGGGTGGATTTTGCTACACTTTTTGGGAAACCAAGTTCTGTGAATACAAGATACATTAGATTTTTTCCTGTGGTCTGGTGTCCTTGTATTCCTTTTCCCACACCTTACATGTACCTTTTCTACTTTTTGTTTTGCAAGACCTTCTATTTTTAATTGTTTTTTTCACTGTGCTATTGTGTAGTGGAATAGGAGAGCATCTGCTGGCTTTTACCAGCGTGACTGATTACCTGGTAGAAAATACAGCCCTTTGAAGCCTGCTGTTACTTTCCTTGGGGGCAATGACTTTTTTTACCTAGTCCCTGACTTAAGTTGTGTTCAAATAAGTCTTAAGGTTCTGTTCATAGTTCTGTAATAGTTCTGAAATGCTGGCTATCTGGTTCAAAATTTGCAGGGAAAAGTAATTTTCTGCACATCTTCTGTATTCACATCCTCCTTTTATGTGCTGAACCATACTAAAATCCCATGTCTTGGATCACTGTTTATCTGGTGTCCACAGAATACCTGCTTTTACCTATGCATGAAGAAGAATAACAGATGTGCAAAAGATGTAGTTCTGATGCTTTGCCATCTCAGGAGAATAAAGAAATCTAAGGGTGCCAGTGGAGGTTAAATATTACACGAATCTGAATGGAAGACCTGTTTGAAAAGTCATTTAACTAAATGGTAAAATGGCTTCTGTTGGGGAGGTCTTCCTTTCCTGTCACCCTAACAGAGATATAAGCAGGTTTATTTTTTCCATATGTAAGAACACTCTATGTTATTGGAGAGCACAGGGTTTGAGCTCGTCAGATTTTCCTGGAGGTTCCTGACTGGAACCTGAGAAATTGTGGTGAGGAGATAATTTATCCAGAGTTGATCAGAAATGCTTGCATGTTCTCATGGAAAGTTCCCTCATTTGAGAGCTATTTGGATATAACAATTTATAATGACTGACTGGAATGTTCTGCTTTTAGTACAGCTGTATATCTTGTTTTTTGAAATGTGGTAGGCTTCCAAGTATGATGGAAGAAAATGGATAGTTCAGTGGTACAGTTTGAGAACATGGTATGACTTGAGGGGGGGGATTGCAGTCCCCAGGCTTATTCCTGCTCAGCTAGGAAATGCTGTGGGCTTTTTTTTTGGTGTCTAAGCAGCAGGTGAGGTATAAGAGGTAAGTAACACAGTCCTTAAAAGCATATCCTGATTCTTAATTGCCTTTTCAAAAAGTGATACTTGTTAAGAAGAGACACATTAATGACAAAAAAATCTGTAGTCAACTTTGGGGTGAGAACTGTGGTAATACTAAGTTCCTAGTGATCTCTTCTGCAGGAGTTTGAGAAGAAATATAGTCCCACTTGGCACTGCATTGTAGGAAGGAAATTGGGCAGCTATGTGTCTCATGAAACCAAGCACTTCACCTTGTTCCTCATGCTTGGAGGAAATATTATTCTGTTTAAAGCTGGTTAGAGCTATGGATCGTAGTTCAAAGTTGCTCACACTTACAGGACTGCACACTTAATGGCAGCAGCTTAGTGCCTTCAGCCTTCCTGAGGAGGCAGACCTTGGTCTTCAGGGTTAACATGAGGGATTTTTCTGGAGTGGCCGGTGTTTTTGTTGTGTTTAGGCGGGAATAATAAAAAAAAAAAGCGTTGTATTTGTTTTCTTTCCAAAGTTGGCTTCTTTGCTAATAAAAATGGTATGTGTATTCCATCTTTAAGAGCTTTACGGCTGTTTTCTCTTTTTCCCTAACGTTGCTTGTCCTCCTCCTCATTTCCCTGTGAACAACCACCTTTCAAAGAAACCTCTTCCCGAATCCAGAGTATCTGAATGCTGAGCTAAACACGCGAGTAAGTCGGTAACCCAGAGCCGCACAGAGGAGCCCTGTGGTTAGGGGAGTAGGTAACGAAGAGGAGTTACCGCAAGCCCTTGGCCTGGGTCAAAAAGGCAGTCCGTTTGTCCGATGGCTAGGACTGTGCTGGTAGATGCGTGGAGCCTTGAAGGTAAGCTCAGTGCCCTGCGTGTGTTTTCAGTAACCGGAGTCCCTGCTGAGAGCAGGTTCCTTATCGAGAAGAGGCTCAGCAGCCGCTTCCCCCTCGCAGCAATTTGTGCCGTGGGAGGTGAGGGGGAGCGCTCGGCCAGTAAATCTGGTTTTACAGTAAATCTATCTGCCAGAGAGCACCGGGGGGAGAGGCGGCTTTTAGCCGAGGCTGCCTCCTCCTCACTTGCAGCGACCTCAGTATTACAGCAGTTTCGGAACGCGCTCGGGCTGCAGCTCTCTCCCGCGGTGTCCCCGCTTGCTGACCGCGGGCGGGGGGCGGCTCAGCCAGCGCGCCTTCCCCTCGGCGGCTGCGGGCGGGAGGCTCGCTGGTCTGAAAGGGAACACCACCCCCAAGCGGGACCCGGTGCTGGCCAATGAGCGCCCGGGGCGGGCGGTAGCGGTGACCAATGGCTGGCGGAGGGGGCGGGGTTGGGGAGCTCTGAGGTGGCCGCGGCGCGCGCGGGTCGGTTAAACCGGCGGAGCGCGAGGGGAGCTTTGTGAGGGGAGCTTTGTCCCCACCCGGTCCCGTGAGGCGGCCTTGGGACAGCGCGGCTCCCGGGACGGGCCGGGTCCCACCCAGGTGCCGGGAAGGCTGAGGCCGGGCAGCCAGCGCCGCCGACAGCGGTGCGGTGCGTGTCCCGGCGGCTCCCCCGTGCCCTGGAAGAGCGGCCGCCTCCCCGGGGGCTGCAGGCGGGAGCCTCCCCTGTGGCCGCGCGGAGCTCCGAGCCCTTGGCGGGGGGTGCCGGGCTTCGTCCGCCTGCCCCGGGACGGGGAGGACGGCGGGGCCGGGCGCCGGAGCGGCTGCGCCCTCTCCCGGGGCTGCCGAGCTGGGGAGGGGCTGGGAGGGCGGCGGTGGCGGCCGGCGGGGCGTGTGTCGCTCCGGGCCGGAGCACCCGGCGTTCGTTCGTGCGGCTCCGAGCGCGGGCTGTGCCTGTGCCCCGACGCCCCCGGCGAAAACGCTGCAGGGCCCCGAGAGCTCCTTGGGAAGGACGGTACCTGTGCGACTGCTTGGCAGGGGGATCCTGGCAGGCAGCTGCTCCTGCAACTTCAAATTCTTTTCATTGTTTGATACAGACATTCCTGGGTGGTCAGACAGCCGTGGTCAAGAGTGTGGACATGCCCAAAGAGATGCAGGAAGATGCTGTGGAGTGTGTCATTCAGTCTCTGGAGGAACGCAATGTTGAGCATGATATTGCAGCTCATATAAAAAGATAACCATTTGCTCATAATGTCTTCCTACTGAATGCTATATGGACTTCAAAAATCAAGCAAAAATACTGGTGGGTAAGTAGTTCTAGAGAAGCCAGTTCTGTGGACACTAGATAATCCATTCAGACTTTCTCTGCAGACTGGTGTCCTTAGGTTCCTTTCTGTACCCCTTATATATGCACTCTTTTGGTTCTTCCCCTTCTCTTTCACAATTCCTTCCATTTAAGTCCTTTCTTCCACTCTCCAAGGATAGCACTTGAATAGTAATACTAAATTCCTGGTGGTTTCTTCTGCAGGAGTTTGACAGAAAATATAATCCTACCTGGCAGTGCACTGTGGGAATGAATTTTGTGACTCGGAAGACCAGTCACTTCATCCTCGTATGCCTGGGTCCTGTTACTGTTCTCATCAAGGGTGCTTAGAGCTATGGACTGTTTCTCAAAGTCTCATCTCGTTAGTTAATTGTGTGCTAATGGCACGAAGCCTGGTGCCTTCAGCCTTCCTGAGGGAGCACAGCTTGGCCTTGAAGGGTAACGGCAGGGATTTTGCTGGCATGGTTGATGTTTTTTATTGTAGTTGGGGGGAAAAATAGCAAAAAAACAAAACCAAAAACCTTCCTTGTATTTATTTTCTTTCCACAGCCAGCTTCTTTGCTAATAAAAGTGTCATGTTCTGCCTTTAAAAGTTTTATGACTATGTACCCTCTTATTCTAGTATTGCTTGTGCTGTTTCGTATCTCTCAGTGAATGTGGATGACTTACTTTGTTAGGTTTCTTTTTGCAAATCCCAAACATCTAAATGCTCTAGTAACCACCCTCATACTTTGGTTAGTAATTCTGAAAATAACAGACCTAGATAGGGAGCAAACAGGAATTAAAAGAAGGCATTTTATGAGGCTTCTCCTAAAATATTATTTATTAGCTCTGCCCTTTTGCACTCCACCCCTACTTTTCTTGTAAGAAACCTGGGAACTGTTCTCCCAGTGAACCCGGAGCTGTCATCCCTAAAATAATGGGAAAGGGATCAGCAGATAGGCTCAAGATCTTTGAATGTTATTTTAAGGGTTAATTAAAATGCCTCTAAAATCTCTGTTGTTACCAAAAAACCTGGTCAAAGAAACTCTCCAAGACTCAGTTTTGGAGTTTTAGAGAGCAGGCATTCTTTATTGCAGCGCTGGGTACGTGGGGGATTGCTCCATCTATCGTGCACACCGTTACCTACAGCATGCAAAGATTTATATTATTTCAGTCATACATATTCATATGATCATTTACATGGTGTCCACCCTTTGGTCACGCGCAGTGTGGGCCATCTCTTTCTCCTAGTTAATTGGCCTTGGCAATTTTTAATTACAAAAACTCAGCAGAACTCAAAGCTTATCATCAAGGCCCAAGGCTTCTTGTCTGCTGATGCACATCAGGCCTGAGGCCTCCTGTTTGTTGGCGCCTCCAACGCATACCATTGACAAGGTCAAGGTTTTTCTTATCTAATTAGTACATACCAAAGTTTTGAAGTTTTCAAGCAAGGAAAAGTTCGTTAATACAGCGATACAGTAAAATGTTCCTTCTCCTGCCTTTGTTCAAGGCATCACTGTTGCCTTGTGCTTTTTCCCCTTCTGGTTTTAAGGAAAAGTTTAAAAGTTCATTTAAACTAGGCATTGTATTTTTACACTTTCACAGTTGTTTGCTTACAGTTCAGTGGAAACGCTTGATTCTTGATATCCTCTCAGGCCTCTGCGTTCACCAGCTCAACCCCTAGCACTGTCAACTCCTGCCTGCTTGGGAACTGACAGCCTTCAGTTCCTTCTGTTCCCAACCTCCCTCCTCCTCCTCCCGAGTTGTTTTTTGACGACTTTTCTTTCTGTTTGTTTCTTTTTCCGCTGCTGCCTCTTGCAGAACCGCTTTGGAAAATAAACGACGAGATCCGCCAGGCCGTTGCTCCGGCGGCTTTGTGCCGGGACTACAGCTCCCGGCGTGCTCCGCGGCGGCCGAGGACTACGAGTCCCGTCGTGCCCCGCGGGTCCGCCCGGGAACGGCTCCATCCGGGTCCCGGCCACTGCTGTGGGCGACTCGTCGCCATTACGGGGCAGCGGCGGCCGAGCCGGGGCCGGGGCCGGGGCGGCGCCGAGGAGCCGGTGGGTGCCTGGGTGGCGCCGACCACTCGGGCGGCAGGCAGCGCCGGGCCCCGCGGGGCTCCGTGAGCAGCTTCCCTCCCTCGTCGCCCGGAGCCCCGCAGAGCCCGGCCCGGCCTCCCGCGGCCCTCCCCGGTTCGAGCGGAGTCAGCGAGAAGATGTCGCCATGAAGGAGGCCGAGTCCGCGCTGCGCCGCCCCCGCCGGTCGCCCCCGCGGGCCATGAGCCTGGGCCCCCGCCGGCTGCGCCAGCGCCCGTCGTGCCCCCCCGCTCAGGGCCACCGCTCGCCCGCCGGGGCGCCCGTTGATGCTGCAGAGCCCGCCCGGCGCGACCCCCGCCTCGTCCTCCGCCATGGACAAGAGCAGCCCCTGCGGCTCCGGTACGCCCGGCTCCTCGGCCGGCAGCAAAGGGCAGCAGCCGCGATCCGCTTCGGCCGGGCCCGCCGCGGGGGAGTCTAAGCCCAAAGGCGGTAAGTAGCCGGGCGGGGGGCGGAGGAGCGGCTGGAGGTCGCCGGGCGGTGCGGGAGCGGGAGGGGTGTCTGGCCCCGGACCGGGAGGCCCGGGGGTTTCGGGCCCCCCTCGGCGGCCTCTGCGTCTCGCTGGTGGGTCCGAAGCGGTGGTAGCTCGGAGGGAGGGGGGGGGGGGGGTAACCGTGAGAGAGCGAGCAGTGTGAGGCAGCGGGGGCCGGTGGGCTTGTGCCGGGGTTTGGGTTCGTGGTGAAGCTGAACTTCTCCTTGTCGGGCTGTTTGTCTCTCAGCTGGGTTTTAATAGGCTTCGGTTCAGGTCACTGCTTGTTTTTGCTTTCTTTTTCCTTCCTCTTCCGGCTTTGCTCCCTGTTCAGTGAGCTGCGGTTCCTACTCTCTTCTTCCTTTAAGGATTAATGCTTTATCTATGTTAGCATTGGAGTAATCAGCTTGAGAGCCAAAGCCCTGGGTTTATAGTAAGAACATACGTTTGCCAGTGTCTATTAAGACAACCCTTAACTTTATTCTGTACTCCAGTTGAGTGTGCTTTTACCTCTTGCTTAAGGAGGTCTTGTATGGATACACAGCATTCCCCTTACTGGCTGTATTTCAGTAACCTACTTTGGAGGGGCTCAGAGTTAGTTACATACAGTTTGCTCACCTGGCATTTAAAGTGAAGTGTTACATCTGTCACTGCAAACAGCTAGTTTTGCTGACATAGCAGTTCATGAGGAGCAATTATGGTTCCTGTCATCTATCTTTTCAAGGTAAGACCTAAGCTGCCTCCAGTTCTCTAAAGCTGTTTGGGAACAGAGTGTTCCTGGCAACCTTGCATTTTTTTCTAAAACCTAGAAGTAGGGCAATAGTGATTAAAATTAGGGTTTTTAGTCCTGGAAGTACGTGTGAAGAGGGTCAACAGGTTTCTGCAACACCATTGCTGTACTAATTTCCTTCCTCCTCAGTGGTTTGTTTCAACTATATTACTTCAGATCTCTCAGAAAGCAGCAGTGTATTCCAGAAGGTTAACAAAACGAGTATCTTGGAGGTGTTGACTCCTTTTTGGACCTTCTAAATGCACTCAGATCCCAGGCAACCAAGTATTACCTGTTTTTCACCTGTATTAAGTGATCTTGCACAGGATAAACTGAAATGAGTGACATGGGAGGTGGCTCACTCACAGCTCCCCGGGTTGTGGTGTAACTGTGCGATTATAGTTAAGTTTTAACTTCAAATTCAAACACATGAAAATCTTTTTAGGAAGAACTTTTTAGTCAGTCGTTTCTGGAAGAACTCCTAACTGATTTGCAAAGTTTTTTGCATCAGCAACAGGATTTGATGTGAGAGTCTTACTATCCCTAGCTACTGTTGTTATTTTTCAGTCTCTTATTTCAAATTTTTCCCCCTTTAAGGGGCGGACCAATGGAAGCAGGGGATGTCACGTGCTTGGTACGCAACAAGAGTTTTGGAACCAGATCTTTGGCTTCTGATGGAAAAACAAAGTGTATAAACTTCTCGGCGTGTATCGTGAGAGGCAGCGTGAAAGGCTAGCAGACAAGAGGTTTTCCTGTTGTGGAGAACTGGATTCTGTCCATGTCTTGCCAAGAAATACTTCATCACTACAGCTTCTTTTTTAGCATTGTGTGATACTATATGGAGGGTTGTTCACAGAATATAAACATTCCTCAGTAAGGCATTAAGATGGCCTGTCCTGTGGCTGATAGGCCTCTTCAAGTAGAAGAAACAGTATCTGTAGTGAGGAAGGAAATAAAAGGCCTGTGATTCCAGCCCAAAATGAAAGTGTTAAGTGATTTTTGTGGAATGCCACCTTTTGCAGGCTTGAAACAATGTCACTAGTAGCAGAGGAGCTGTAAGGGGAGAAATCCTGATGTACTATACTTTTCTACTCCATTGCAATAGGCAAACTTAAAAAATCCACACTTTTCTGAAGACCTCTTTTTTTTAATAAAACAGAAGAAATTTTGGCTTGACAGAATTTTGCTTCTAAGGTGCTCGTTTCTTAACTACAATGGAGGACAAAGGGATATGGAATGAGGTGCTTCCTTCAGAGCGCAATGAAGAGGCCTGGCAAAATTACAATCTCTTTTAGTAGGAGTAGATGTATATTTGCGAATATCTGAACTGGAGGGTACTGAGAACTAAAATGAGAAGAATCCGTTAGATTAGGGCAAAAAAACACGGGACAAACATACAACATGCAGCTGTCTTAAATTGCGGCTATGTTTTGGTTAGCTGTTGCATGCAAGATGCTGGCATGTCACCATATGGGATTTTTTTTTTTTTTTTTGAGTTCCTTATCATTCCACATGTAGCTGATGTGGTCCACCCAGTTCCTCTCCTGTTTCAGGAAAGATATAGGAGGTATTCTGAAAATCTTGTGTCTCCTTTGAAATGGAAAGTGTTCTTGATAGACCACAGACCCTCCCCAAAATGCTGACCTTTTGTTGCATAAGTGACTTGTGCACTGATGGTAACTGGATTTGAGTCTAGTCAAGCTCTTGCCATTTAGATGCTTTTCAGAGTTACCCGCTGTGATCAAGTCCAGTGGAAGAAATGAGGAAACGGATGTTCGTGAAACGTTATGGTAGTTTCTCCTTCTGTTTTGTCTTGCAGCACAGCTTGAAATGGGCTAAATAGGATACTGTAAGCTCTTGTACTTGCAGAAGTTAGGTTCCAGCTATCTTTCAAACTTGGCCTTAGAAACTAAATCAAACTCAGAAGTTTCCAACAGAAAAGTTTCTCTGGGTTAGATTAGTGCACCAACAGGAGTCACATCGCGTTAGGATGGAATAAAGTAGTTAAGGGAATATAGTCTTTTTGGGTTTCTCTGCAGTCCTTGAGACCTGATGGACAACATTAGTTCTTGCAAATGTTCCTGGGCCTTATTATTATGGTGTGAGCATGCTTAGCTGGGGTGTGTGACTGCTCGGTCACCTCTTGCTCACTGGGATGTTTGCCTTAGCAGCAGCAATAGCTTCAGTGTGTTTTCATGAAATCACCCTGGGGCCTAGGGTGATCCACCACCCAAACCACTTATGCAATACAGTTGGCTGCAACACAGGTCAGCTGAAAAGAAGAGGCAAAGACGGAAGGAAACTGCAGTCCTCGCCCCAGTAGCAAACTAGTACTGCAGCTCCAGGACTGAAGTGGTCACCTAGAGCTGCTATTAGTCCTGTGAACTTGATCTCCTCTCTGGATCATTGGAGATAGAGGTCCTCTAACAGAATGTGGCATCAAGCAGGAGAAACCACAGATGTCAGGCCTTGCTCCAAAAGGCAACAACAGCTTTGAGGCTAGTCTTATAAAATTATATAGACAGTATTTTTTATAAGTCTGTGTTTTCTTGGAGTGTGGATGTGTAGATATATTTATTATGGGTTAGATCTTGTGAGAATGGCAAAAGGATTAACTGAGGACCTGAGTGAAGAGTAAGTACCTCACCAGCACTGTTGCTGTTGCTCATTCCTAATTTGCCAAGAAAAGAAGGAAAAAAGAAACTCCCAAATCCAAACCTACGCTACTTAAAACTGGTATCTAACGAGAGGATGGCAGTGAGAATCTTCCACTTTTCTCCCTGCATGAGTGCAGATAGCCCTGTCCTGCCCTGCTCTTCATGGGAATGCAAGCAGGGATGATACAAAGCGGAGAGCTCCCTGACACGTGGCATGCTGGAAAGGTTGGAAGGAAGAGCATTGCTTAGATTTGGGGGGGGCAGGGGGAGCAGCAGAACTTGCAATCAGTAAAATCAGGTTTGAAGCCTAGTTAGACTGTCATGTAAGGTCCTTAAAAAAGGCTCAGGTGGAGAGGACTTTCCTGTAAAATGTGAGAGTCATTATAGTGACTCTCAAAGCTCTAGGAGTTGGTCTGAAAGGACCTGTAGTATGACAGGAATGTGTGTAAACCAGCTGTTTGACAAATTTGATGGTGACTAACTTGATTAAAACTATGAAGTGGTAGGAAATTTTTTTGTCAGCTGCAGGTACAAGCTGTTCCTGGGCCTTGTAAAGACACACTTTAGACTGAACTTCTCTTGAGTTGTTTCTTTTCCCCAGTTGGTGATTGCAGAGGAACTGCAAAGTCGCTATAGACACAATAGGCATGTGCCTCTCTAGCGTGTTCTCTGAAATTGCAGATTTAAGAGGGTGGTTGAGCTCTGAAGTGGCAAGCTCTGCTCCTGAACAACTGAGGTAGTTGTCCAAACCTCTTGAAAATGGCTTAATTTTTGACCAGAGACTTTTAGTGGTGTTGATTATAGCTTCTTCTCTACAAACACTCTCAAAAAAGGTCTATCTAAATAATCATTCAGCCAGACCTGGTCACACCCTCAGTACTTGGCCACTTCTGGTGTGTTTTTTTTCCTGATAACACTCAACCCATGTCTTTTTAGCCTGACATGCATTACAGCACTGCAAGCTTTGCAAGCGTGTGTTTGAGTTACACATCTGTGGTTCCATTGGAGTTGGTTGAATTCTGAATTAAAGGATCAGCCTTTTGAATAGCAGACTAAATGACCAGTTCTGGTGACGAAGTTTGTCTGCAAAATAGCTGTCACATCATGTGAAAGTAATGATAGTGTCCTTTTACTTCTGTAGCTGTAGTAGCAGGCAAGAAACAGCAAACCCCAGTCAAGCCGCTTTTATTGCTTAAGTAGTCAGATCCTCAGTGACGTACAACAACACACAGACCTTTCAGTCCATTGCCTCTCTCTTTTTGGGGGTGCCGGTGGGAGAGAAAACTTAACAATAACAAAAAAAGTGAGATTTTGTGTGAATGATCCTATTCCAGCTGCTTTAGATGCTCAGGAGGATTGGAAGTGGTGCTAGGGAAGGGGGAAAACTGGAGGCAGTGATAAAGAAAACTACCCATATGTTCAATGCGATCTTGAATCACAGTGGTGTGTTTGCCTGCCATGTAAGATTTATATTAAGGGGTGGGGAGGACTACAAAGTGGAAAAAGGGAAACTAACAGATTTTTATAAAATGGATCTAGATACTGTATGAGGTGTTACCGTTTGTGTAATGCTTACTGAGTATGCAGAGTGACTTTGGGGCTGGCTGGTGTGGATAGATGTCTTGCTGGGCCTGTGGGGTTTTGCTTCCAAGCTTATCAACGTAACTTCTACAAATAAAACTTTGGGCAGTTGGTGGAAACGCTAGGCTAAGTGACAGGTAAGCAGTCTGTTGTGTCCTTGGGGCAACTCGGGTCTTGTGTTAAGACTATTAGAAATACCTTCATAGTATTAATTTTCTGTTCTAGCAGTCTAATGAAGCAGCTGTTTAGACACAGGAAACCCCTTTAAAGAGCCTGACTGATTTTTTTTCTGCTCGTGAGCTTTGTTTCTGCAGTATTTTGCTTTGTACTTTCACCACTGTGTGAAAGTGACCCTGTGTTAGGGTCAGTGGTGCACTCGGCATGCTTTCGGGCAAACAGTTCTTGTTGCATAGGTTGGTGGACTTAGTACTTAGATATTAGGTTCGTGCTTCAAGATCGATAAGCATTTGTCTGCCTTGTGAAAGAAAAGGGTATTTTAGAGCAGAATTAGAACTGTTGGGGTCTTTTAAGCATAGGGGCAGAACTGAGTGAAAGCAGGTAATGGGGTCTTGCAAAGTGGGAAATCTTGAGACAAATGCAGGCAGCAGTATATTTATATGAGGGAACAATATATGATAAATTGTGTGTTTTCAGAAAATGGAAAGAAAAAATGAACTAGTTGTTGTCAATTTTTGTAATGGGGTATGAAGATGTGATGTTGGTGTTTATCACTTAATGTACCAGGCAACACGCTAACGTCTGGTGACGGAAATTCCAGATGTGGATAAAGAAAATTCAGCTATTCTAAGAAAAGATAAAGCACAGCACATACATCCTTCTTTTATACTCTTTGACCAATTATTTGGGCAGTGATAGGAATGAAATGGTTTGGGTTGCTGGGGGGATTTGATATCCTGATAAACACCAGCCCAAGGCAGTGGCCGAGGTGAACGCAGTGCTGTCTCTGAGGCAAAGCTGGCTGAGGTGGAGTACGGGTGGACAACTCCAAGACTGCTGATCTGAATCTTGTTGTTTGTTTTCTTTCAGATGGAAAGAATGCAAGTGGATCCAAACAGCGTTATAATCGTAAAAGAGAAACTTCATATTCAAAAAATGAGAACTTTTCCAGTCAGTCCCGTCGCTCCAATTCACAGAAAAGCAAAGCTTTTAACAAGATGCCCCCTCAAAGGGGAGGTAGCGGCGGAAGTGGCAAACTTTTTAGCTCTTGTAATGGTGGAAGACGAGATGAGGTGAGAATTGTAATGCCATGCCTCCAAGGCCTTCTTTCTTGGGACGAGAGGACCACTGACCTGCCTAGATAGGTCTTCTGTATTCAGCTCCTGGGCTGGGAAGGGAAAGAGCGATAAGAGGTGCTAACATCGTTGAAATGCCAGAGTGAGTGTGAGCAGAACAACTTTGCAACAACAGAAGAAGAGTGCTCTCTGCTCTGAGAGACTTGCATTAAAAAATACCATCTGAGGAATGGGTACCTAGACAGGCCACATATATATGTCATGAAACAGAGGTCCTTCATGAAAATATCTAGTGATACAATTTCTAGCTTTTAAGTCTGAGGTGATTGTGTCTAACCGCTTCAGTGTACAAATCTGTGTGTGATAGTGGTATTGGTAATCGTGTTATTAGCCTTGGTGACATCAAGAGGGAGTAAAACCAGACTGAGGCTTTTATGCTGATATAGATCTAAATTCTGTAGATTATCGGTGGATTTTCATTGATACAGACTCATTTTTCAGTTTTAGTGGATGAGCAACACTGCTCACCTAAATTGCTGACTCTGTCAAATCTTACCTGCTGTCTCTGTTGAATTCTCATTCTTTGCTTCGTTATATGAAAACTAACCAAAACAAGTACAACCTGTGCAAATAGTAATCAGACTTGTATTACTGGCTGTTTAAAAAAATACTGTCAGGTTTCAAAGAACTGTCTTCTGTTATTAACCTTGACTACGAGGTTTTGCCAGCTTTTGCTTGTCCTTATGTGGGTTGTTTTTGTGCTCTCCTCCTTTTGATCAGTGTGGGGTAAGACTGCTGAGTTCTAACTTTCAGGTTCTCATGCACTTCTAACGCTGCACTACTTGATTTGCAGAACTGGCGTAGGAGAAGGTGAGTGAGTGGATGCTGCGTATTCTGTACGTAATCACTGGTGGGGCCTGGGTATCAACTTGTACTGATGCTTTTGCAGTAAATTCTAGCAAGTTCTAACAAATGCCGTTGTCTCTTAGGTAGCAGAGGCTCAGCGGGCAGAGTTCAGCCCTGCCCAATTCTCTGGTCCCAAGAAGATTAATCTGAACCACTTACTGAACTTCACTTTTGAACCCCGTGGCCAAACAGGCCATTTTGATGGGAATGGACATGGCAACTGGGGGAAAAGGAACAAGTGGGGACATAAGCCTTTCAACAAGGAGCTCTTCCTGCAGGCCAAGTGAGTGGAAGACCAGCAGGGCTCTTAGACTTCTACAGAGAGAGACACTGAGTTGTAGGGGACGATCAGCCAGGAAACTGTGTTTGACCTTGACTACTTGTGTAGACTTTTCTAGGGTAAAGTTACCTCTCTGTAGTATTTTTAGTGGTAACGACTACACTTGAAAGGGATAAAAATATATCAAGTTGTCGTCTTTACCTATTTACAAGGTATCTGATGGTGTGAGTCCTTTAAATACAAACCAATTAGTCTTCTGCTCTAATTTTCCAGCATCGCTTGTGGAATATGACATTCCACTTGAGAAGACCTACGTAGCTCCCTTACAGAAGATGATCGTTTTTTCCAAAAAATAATATGTTGAGGTGGTAGGGGTAGCAGTTGCTTGGATCAAAGCTAATCTGAATTTATAAAACCCAGAAGCAGTTACTCGTATGGGTCTTAATTCTTAAACTGCAGATTAGTTCACAGGCCCCTAGGTGTGTAGTATAACCCAAATGATGATCAGTGTAGTAATCCAGCCACAGAATTGCTTTTGACTGGAAATAATGGTCGCTTTCACTGGAATTTGAAGCACGTTCAGGACTTCCTGTATCTGATCATGTTAAAGATAATAA
This sequence comes from Astur gentilis, assembly GCF_929443795.1. Lineage (NCBI taxonomy): Eukaryota > Metazoa > Chordata > Aves > Accipitriformes > Accipitridae > Astur > Astur gentilis. The sequence continues at coordinate 4,599,394 of NC_064886.1, forward strand.
AAACTATTTTCAGCATTGATGCTTCTGATTTTTCCCTATTGTTCTGTGGCTTATTGTAGTGAAGTCTATTTGCAGGAACCCCAGTAGTTCTGGTTTTTGTGAGCATATTTTTTCCACTTGTGGATTCCCTGTTTTTTAATAGATCCCCGAAGGAGCTGGCTGTTTCTTACATGTTTCTGGAAAAACACTCTGCCTGGCTCATTCTGTAGTTAGTATGTGATACCGTGTCTAACTGAAGTGAGACACACCTATATTCTGGAAATTTGGTTGTGAATTGAACTCTTTTGGGTTTTGTCGGTATAAGTTACTGACTGCATCCAGCAGTTTTCTGCTGGACAAAGAAGAAGCTCAAAGAATCCTGTAGGTTAGTGCTCAAAGAATTTTTAGAAACAACTGAGTGGATCATCTGTCTCTTTGCCTTTCCCCAGCTGCCAGTTTGTTGTCTCTGAAGAACAGGACTACACAGTCCACTTTGCTGATCCAGATACCTTGGTCAACTGGGACTTTGTGGAGCAAGTGGTCAGTTGTGATGGGCTAGATTTTTTTTTTTTCCTCCTTCTTAAGAAGCTCAACCTGTCTTTAACTGCCTCTTTATCTCTGTGATGTTACGTAAAACTCAGCTGTTTTTGAGTTGAGTCCTCTTCTGTCACTCCCACAATACTGGGAAAGATCTGTCATGGAATATATTATGAAATACTTTCATGACAGGAAAAGAGAAGTGCTAAAATCTATTAGGAAAATTAGCAGCTTCTTCTTGCTTTCGCAGATGGGAGCTCATCAAAAATAGTATCTGACATTCTGTAGACAGAGTCCTTGTGATCAAGATATTAACAGAAAACTTGGGCATGAGTCCATGGAAGAGGACTAGAGTGTAGAATTTTGAAGAATTATTCTGTGCATAGGTGGCCCATCTTGCCTAGCAACAAAATGGAAAATCTCTTGAGAACTGTGGTCAGAACTTTGGGTTGCCTCAAGCAGAAACTTGTTATCTGCTAAGGCTAGTCATGGTGTAGTTGGAGAGGAGGTAGGCTTACTGTTACCTGACGCTATGAGAGCGCTGAAAAATCTAGGTGCTCGCTTGGCAGTTATGTCTGTATGCAACATACAGATGCTAACAAAGTGTCTGACTAGAATGTTCATGGAAATAGGTAAGTTCAGTCTCTCAGTTAAACAAGACTGCACAAGTCTGCTTGTGTAAGTGGGGCGACAGGGCTCATTTGCTGTCTTCTCAGTGTCTGAATTCGGATGATGAAGATGCTGCTAGCTCTTAGAGATGATAAATACATGAGGGGAAACATGAGAAGAGTCACTTTTTTAATGTCACTAGAGTAGAAATACCAGATGGGTGGCTTTGAAGGTTATTCCATGTGCAGTCTGAAGGTGTTAGTTCACAGTGTACTTAATTTCTTTGTAAATAAGCAGAGCCTAAAGAGCTGGAAGATTAATATGTTAGAGTAGATATTATTCTGTAGCACAGGAACTTTTTTCCAAGTCTAAAACTTGTACTATTCTTCTCGTGTGCTATTTCAGCGAATCTGTAGCCATGAAGTGCCCTCCTGCCCAATATGTCTGTACCCACCAACCGCGGCAAAGATCACCCGTTGTGGGCATATCTTTTGTTGGGCGTGTATCCTTCACTATCTCTCCTTGAGTGAAAAGACCTGGAGTAAATGTCCTATTTGTTATGGCTCTGTTCACAAGAAGGATCTCAAGAGGTGAGACCTAATATTTATTAAATGATGCATCTCTTTGAAATATTATTTTTACCATACTAACCTCCTCCTTACATTGCAGTGTTGTTGCTATGGAAACACGTCAATATGCAATTGGTGATATCATTACGATGCAACTTATGAGAAGAGAGAAAGGTGTTCTGATAGCGCTGCCCAAATCTCAGTGGATGAATGTGGTGCAGCCTGTTTACATTGGAGGTGAGTGTATCTGAGTACTGGCGATTGGCATCCTGCTCCTAACTGACTAGGACTTGTGTAGAGAGGATTTACCATAGCAATGCCATGCTGTCACCTTAAAACAGACCAAGACTACAACACATGGGTTTTAGCAGCTGAAAACCTTAATGACCACATCTTAATAATAAGCTTTCTACCCACACTTTATTTTTTGTAAGGCTCTAAGCTGTGTGCTCTTGCCGTTCAAGTTGCTCTGCAGACTCCTGCCTTCTCAATCATTAGCTTGGCATGTTTTGTATCGTACAGTCATTGGTGTGACTCTTGCTGCTTTTCTTGGCTCTTCAGTGTCCTTAACTTTATTTCCCCCCATCCTGGCTCCTCGTTATACAGCTTAGCAAAAATAACTGTCTTTGTGTCTAAACTATTTCAAGGATGTAATCTTCAATAAGGTTTTAATCTCCTTCATTTATCAGCTAAGATCTGTGAATGATATGGGAAAATAATCAAAATTATTGCAAACGGATTCCAAACATCTGTTGTCTGACTTCTTCAGTTTTCTCCAGTCAAGTAATGTGACTAACACATCATCATCTTATCTGTTAGTATCACGAAAATTTTGTGACTAAAGAAATAGTTTTACTTAACATTGCTGTTTTGTGGGCTGTCTTGGCTCACTTCATTTTGCAGTCACATTCGTGAAAGGCTGCTTGCTTTTAAGCTCGCTGTAAAAAGTCAAGTCTCCCAGTGCATGATGGGTATCCAGCAGACAGGGTGTGTGCTTACATGTTCCTCAGTATTTGAAAGTAAAGGACTTTAAATCCTTCCATAAAACAAACAAAAGAACAAATATGGGATTTGAGATCATTCTAAACCCAGGAAATTCAGCATTAACTTGGTGTTCTGTAGACAAGGTTGCACCCTTGGGGAGCAGTGAATATATTGACTGTACTAGTATGTGATGCTATGGCTGCTGTAGACTTCATAGCTAAGATAAGCTCTCTAGTAACAAAGACGAGTACCTTTTGCTAAATTTGCAATTCTTTAGTTTACTGTTTCTGCTGTGCTTTTTGTAAAAAAACCTCATAATAATGTTTTGTACAGATTTTGAATACGTATGGGTTTATAAACTGGTTTGAGCCGAAACAGAGGTTGCTTGCGGGACTTTCCAGTTGCAGTATTTTTGAATGTATAGAGAAGAAGCAGCAGCTGCAGACTGCATTGTTTCAGGAATTTTCGACCATCCGAGGCTTCTCAAAGGCGATACTTCCACAGCAAAGAAGTTTGGACTTAATTTTTTTTTATTTTTTTTTTTTTTTTACTTGTAGCAGCTGAGTAGTGAAGTGGCAGGTTGAAAGTGGCAGATAAATGCTGTGTGTGTGGGATGTGTGTAGCAGAGCAGGTATGCGGCACCAGCTTGTGTCATCAATGATACAATGGTAATATGTGGAGTCCGTCTCAAACCCTTGCTAAATATTGTCTGCTCTGGAGTGGATTAACTCACAAAATTGAGAAGTAACAAAACTTCAGAAGAAATAGCAGTTCAAACTGGTGCCTCTACATGCAGATATTAATGATTTGGTGCTCCTTCTGTTCAGATGACCAGCACAGTCAGTATTCAAAGCTGCTTCTGGCATCCAGGGAGCAGGTCTTGCAGCTGGTGATTCTGGAGGAGAAAGCAGCATTACTAAAACAGTATGAGGAAGAAAAACACACACCAGAGGCTTGCTTTATTGAGGCAGCTATCCAGGAACTGAAGGTGAGAACCTCTTTGGACGCTTTTAGTAACTTTATTTTTAACGGTATACTGAGTGTTGAGCATCTATGTTCTGCTGCATAAGTGGTTGTTTGTGATTATTCTGGTCTTCGTGATGTACATACTAGCAAGGTGGTTTTGCTGCTAGAGTAGCATTATAAATCTTGAAGGAGACTATAGCCTTTGGACCCTAGGTATCTGGCATGATGTTCAAGATAACAGAACAGAATGCTTTTTACTGAATGGTATTCCTTCCATAAATGTAACAGAGTTCTGCTTTCAAAAGAAGATGTGTTTCCCTTTCAGGTCCAACAATTTCTGGGATAACTTTTATCAGGCAGACAGGAGCAAACCTGTAGAATATTCCTTTTCAAAGCCTTTAGGTGTTCTACAAGGGGTGCGCTTTCCAGTAACAAGAAGGAGCAGACCTCTCTTCAAGGGTCACTCTTTGTCACAGATGAATTATAGATCTGTGAAAACCTTAAATACAAGACAAGGCTAAAAATATCTATGGTGATAGTCTGCTCGCTTAAATAGGAAATTGCAACTTGTTTTCTTTGGATGACCTGTAGGAACGAGAAACAGCACTCTCTGCTGACCAGGATAAAAACAATGGCATTGCTGGAATCAGTGCAGCTGTGGAAGAATTGGTCCTAGAAAGCTCCAAGGCCGTGGAGCCTACAGTTTCCCAAGAGAAAAAGGTAGGTGACAACTCCACTCTGGCAGATCTTGTTAGTACTTAATTCTGCCACTTTACACTGCACTGTATGGTGAACTGGTGCCAAAGATTTTTGCAGAGATTATAATCTTTTGAAGGAGGTGATGTGGTACTAACTGTATGCTCTCCACTGTGATAGTGTGGTGTGGAATATCTCTCTGCATTTGATGAGGAGCTTGTGGAGCCTTGCTCTGATCTGGCAAGTTCCTTTTCGCCTCCTGTGGAAGCAGAAGGGGCAGTGCTGGATGAAGAGGAAGTACCTGAGGTGGACACTGTAGGGGCACCTGATACAAACACTACAGAAGAACCAAATCCAGCTGAAACAAGCTATCAAGAATCTAAAGATACAAATAGCAGTGGGCATCTTGGCAACTGTCCTTTCTACTATTTCTATCAAGGTCAGTGCAATGAAATCCTGGAATCATGGGGGCAGAGGTGCCTCCTTTGGGATCCTTCTTGAGCAACATGTTTGTCACTTCATTAGATGTAGGTAACCCCTGTGAAATAAAGCTCCCGCAAACTCAGAAAGGAGCTCTAATTTTATTACTGGAGAATGTACTGAGGTGGGGAAAAAGCTACTGAAAATTAATAGGCAAAGAACAAGCGATGGTATCTTATCTTACAGCGGAGGATGGACAGTGTATGTATCTTCACCCTGTGAATGTTCGATGTCTTGTTCGTGAATATGGCAGCTTGGAGAAGAGTCCAGAGAAGATAACTGCAGCTGTAGTGGAGCTAACTGGTTACTCAATGACAGAGGTAGTTATTTTATCTTCTTATTAATTAAGGGCCCTTGTTTTTAGCAGATTGATCATGGTGGCTGACAGGTGAGACTTGTTTCTCTTCAGTAATGAGAAATAATAACCATGAATGGGTAGGCATGCTAATCTGTGAAGGGCATCTGTGTAAGTTGCAGTACCTTAAGTTGCTTTTGATTAGTAGTCTGTGGTCTAGCTTTTTTTTTTTTTTCTATAAGGTAGGAAGTTCTAGGAGTGAGAGAATTGCAAGTTAGGATTGGTTTGTTGTTAAAGCTGTCTTAAAAAAAGTAGATTATTTTTTCATATAAGACAGTAGCTTGAACTTGATCTTCATCTATCATATTCATTTTGAACAAGATCTATCATCTTTCTCAACCTGAAAAAGTGTTCTGCCTCTATCATGGACAAACAGTTGTTTCTGAGCATCAAGGGTAGAGGTAGGACGTTGTGAAAATAAAGAGGATGGAAAGAAACATCAGTGCTTGAGATAGAGGGAGTGAAAGTGCTTAAGGCACTGAAATTCTGGAAGAGGGGATGGGTTTTGAATTCCTTTATCTCAAATAAAGACAACTTAATGGCACGTGCAGTAACAACTACATAATTCTTAATTTGTCTTTAAGAAAGGATGTCCTCAAGTAAGAATGGATGCAGAGGTAGTAGGGAATTGTCTTCAAGTTTTCCATCTCTGAGAAGAAAAGTACAAAATTCAGCTTGTTTCAGTCTAGCTAAGTGGTGTTTGTTGGTCCAAATAATTTGTTAAAGGCAAATTTAGTCCAGTGCAAAAATAAACACATTGGAAGACTGGTGGTGTAGAATTTTATTCTGGTGATGTGAGTGAAAAGGGACGAATAACAAGAAAATTGGTAACCAAGCTGGAGTTAACTGCATCCAGATCTATTTATGATGTAGTTGGTGGAGATCATGGAGCATTTGGTTCTGACCCAGGGCATCCTTCATGTGTTTGTAGTTTATAAAGTGATTATTGTGTCACTGCTGCTATTTTTTTCCATTTGAGTTGATCAATGGTGAGCGTTCTATCTCCATAAGCTGTTCATCACTATGACAGCCTCTAGACCTTATTGTGATGATAATTCTACTCTTTTTTTTTTTTTTTTTTTTTTTAATCAGGATATAAGACAGCGTCATCGCTACCTTTGTCACTTGCCCCTCACCTGTGAGTTCAGCATTTGTGAACTGGCTCTGAAGCCACCCATCATTTCTAAGGAGACTTTAGAGTTGTTTTCAGGTTGGTACTACCTTTCTAGTAGGCTCTGTCATGTATCTGTGAAGGTGAAGGGGAAGTTGTTCTTACCCCTTAATGGCAGAAGAAAAGAACATGCATAGCAGCTTTACTTCTCTTGCACCAACTGTCTGATGACTACTTGACAGAACAACCCCAAGTAGCTGTTTTACAGACAACAATTATACAAAGAATAAAAAAGCCTGACTGCTTGGAAGAACATATTTTGTTTGTAAGCATATTTTGTAACTAATGTGTTGTAACTGAATGTGTTGCTCTCAAAGCTGGAGAAAACATTGCCAAAGTATTGGTGTGGGGTTTTTGATATCCAATGCTGTGCATTGTTCCTAGATGACATTGAAAAGAGGAAACGTCTTCGGCAGAAGAAAGCTCGTGATGAACGACGACGTGAACGCAGAATTGAAATAGAAGAAAACAAGAAACAAGGCAAATGTAAGTCGTGATTGAGCATAACTGGTGGATTTCCAGTCATCTTTAGTTGCTGAGCTGATTTCTTGAGCTACAGGGTGAATGAACTCTAAGGTCTTTAGTTTGTCATATGTACTTAGAACAAGATTACAATGTATTAGAAACAATGTCTGTAGAGTGAAAAATATAAGCTGTTTTAGTCAGGACGTTAAATGTTGTTATGCAGTTGCTCTATACTTGTACATTATGGGAGAGACAGAGGGCATTCAAGGGTGTAGCTATCTCCATGTTGTATATAGCTTTCAGGATTCTTAGTTTCTGTTTTTATAGTAATCACGATATAGAGTGAAAAGTGAAGAAGGAAAAAAAATGCCTAGGAACTGCTTCCATCTAGCAGCAGGGCTTGTACTGGTCTCTAAAATAGAGGGTGGAAAGAAAATTGAGTTGGCACCTCCTAGACTCCTGAAACAGCTTGCATATTGACAGTCCTCCTCCACATTGTGTAGTGCTTTAATTTAAAACCTCTTTCTAGATCCAGAGGTCCATATTGCTTTAGAGAATCTGCAGCAGTTCCCTGCTTTTACCTCTTGCCCCGGAGAAACTACCAGCATTGATCATCAGAGCTTCTGTCTGTCTCCTCTTGGCAGAAGCCCTGTGTTTCAGACAGGTGAGCATCTGGAAAAACACATCACATCTAGCTTTTGAACATTCTTTTGGGATCTACTGCTCAGGTCATCATGCTAAACTTTCTTGATACTGATCAAAGACTGCTTCTTTCCTAGATTGCCTATGAGATCATACACAAAAGGCTGACACGGCTAAGAAACTTTCTGGTCCTTTCTCTGCTTTTTACTACCTCTACTTCAGTGACAATATGAGATCTGCACTGTAGTTACCCCATCTTTTAAAGCTTTGCTGAGGCAGAAGAAAAGAAAGGAAAAAAAAAATACCCCAAAAGGGAAGAAAAGTGTGTATGCCAGGAAAACACTACTGGCATTTTTTCTTTCTACTCTCCATCTTCCCCCACCACGTTATACTAAAATAAAACGTAGTTAATGAGCACTCAGGTTGTTGTCCAGTAATGCTTTACCAGATGTTTTATCTTGCAGTTCATAAAAAATATTAAGTAGAAACTATTCTTAAATGTTTTTTCTTAAACAAGAAACAAAGCCAAACCACAAAAAATGACCAACCAAAAAACAAAACCCACACAACACCCCAAAATAAACAAACAAAAACCTCAGAGCAGCAGCAACAAACTTAAATCTCCTTTCAATAAAAAGATTAAGGAAATTTGAAAGGTCTCACTGTGTGACTAATGGACGGAACTGATGAGATAAAAATCGTTAATTACATAAGATAATAAAACTTTATTTCTGTTTCATCCTGATAAGCAGCATAATGAGTGCATTTGCCAAATAAAACTGGCTTTAATTATCTGCTGCTTTCTCTGTAGAGTCTATTCCAACTCCACTGTCACCTGCTGCCAGCCAGGTCAGCCCATTCCTCTGTGGGAGTTTAGAAGAAGAGTCTCCCTTCCCTTCTTTTGCCCAGGTAAGCCATGTAGCAGAGTAAATCTTGTCAGAATTACTTGTATCTTAGTTTGGCATTAGTTTGAGAACGCAATAGCTTCCCCCACAAAAACAATGGGGGATAAATCTTAGGGAGATAACATGGGGTTTGAGTGCTTGAAGGGGTTCCTAGATTTTCTTGCCACTTAGGGGATATACAAGATTGTTCTAATACATGGGATTTAATAATATCTTACAACTTTTTTGACAGATGTTGAGAGTTGGAAAGGCAAAACCAGAAACGTGGCCCAAACCTGCCCCAAAGACAAGAGGTAAGAACATTTGGTATTACTACTTCAGGTTCTTTACCATGCATCTAAATCTAAGAAATCTTGTAACTTCACAAGAAACATCTGGAGCGTGGAGGGGCATTTGCACTGTGAAAGTTTTATACAGCCTTCTGCCTCTCAAGGCCCTTTCCTTCTTTCAGATGAGAACACTCTGGCACTCCCTGTGCCAGTGGATAGTGATGGAGAAAGCGACAGCTCTGACCGCATACCTGTGCCCAGCTTCCAGAATTCCTTCAGCCAAGCTATTGAGGCAGCCCTCCTGAAACTGGACAAACCGTCCACAGCTGATCATTTATCAGGTAAAAGGCAGGGGGGAAGGCATGAAAAATTTCTGAAGTGAAAAAATTGAATATTTCCCTTTCTTCCTCTGGGAGAAGCGAGAGCAGCAATTTTGGGGACCAAAAATTGGCCACAGAACAGTTCTGAATATCGTCAGGTTGTGGTTTCTGAACAGCTTGACTAGGGCTTCTGTTAGCTTAAAGTGGCTCTCTTAGTGAGAGCTGAGAAGATCTCCAGCTAGCAAAGAATCCTGTTAGGACAAAGATGGCTTTTGACTATCATGTTTGCTGTGTCTCTACTGGAGCTTAATTTAAGCTTTATCTCAAGGAAGTTCAAGTTATGCACTTTTAAACTAAAAATATGTGAGCTGCTGAACTACCAATGAAGTTTGATCAAAATGTCAAGTAACTGCTAGCTGAAATTTCAAGTTAGGGAGTCTGAAACAAATTGAGATGAACTTAAACCTCCAAGCCTGGTGATGGCTGATAATATTCATTTATAATGCTCAGTTCTGATATTCAGCTTTGGCTTCTGTTTGGAGACTGTGCTGAGTGATGGAGAGAGATTGGGCCTGGGAGTTTCAATGAAATTGAGTATCAGCTCCAGTTGGTAGTTTTTTGGACATGGATGAAAGCGATACTTGGCAAACTGCTGCATACCTGCAGCCTTAGGATCTGCTGTTACAATAGCAACTTTAGAATCAGGTAGGCATGTTTATAGGTGTGCTTTAGGTGTCTGCAGTAATTTTATTGTTAAAATTAAACTAGTTGGTGCTCAGTGAGTTGATAGGAAGTGTCACAGACCTGTGGAAGTCACTTAGGCTAGGAAAGACAACATCATTTCTGTGTGATGTTCCTGTTCCATGAGAAGAATGACGGTATGATTTTAATTCTTCACAGAGGAAAAGGGAGGCAAGAAAAGAAAGAAACAGAAGCAGAAGCTATTGTTCAGCACCTCTGTTGTTCACACAAAGTGATTCTGCTATTCAAGAGAAGTTTCATCTCCTGGTTTTCTTTTCATTTTGCTTTGTTTTGCTGCTATAGTTTAAGTATTTAAATTTGAACAGACTAAACTTGTGTTTCCAGGGCTTCTAGGGGGTTCAGGAGGAAACCATTACAGTATATGTTGAAGTAAGAGCTTTTGATTTCAACTGTTTAATCAGTTTATACTGAAACAAAGTTTTGAAAGAAACAACCCAGAGACAAATCGGCCAAGGCTTCTAGTGTGTGCCAAGTCAGTTCTTTTGGCCTAATAAGCAGTATGAAAATCTTTACAGCTGTGTGGCACTGCCAGAATACTGCAATATTACCTAAGTGAAGAGGCAGAGAGCCTTTATTTCCCTAGAAGTATTCATGGGCAGAAGTCCATCTGACTGTGATGGTAGTGCTGTTTCAGTAAAGCTGTCAAACTGCTCTCTTGAGAAACTGGTTTCCGCTGCACTGGAAACGGGCAAAAGAGCTTCCTGGCTTTAGAGCGCTAGCTGCTCTATCTGTTCTTTTTCTAAAGAGCAAGAATTCCTCCTGTTCTCCTGGCTTGGAAAGATTTAAAGTTGAGGTGAGTGTAAAGCAGAACTTGGCTACTTGGTTTTGAAGTGATGAATTTGTGTATTTCAAAATGCATACTGGCACTAGTGGTAGAAGGAACCTCCTGGCTTCTCAGTTGTTCAACTCTGTTTTAATGTGGGTGAGTGAGGCTGCTAATTTTTACTTTTTTTTTTTTTTTTTTTTTTTTGCCAACCATGGGCTACACATTCTTTGTAACCTGATCATCTAGAATAAACACTCCACCCTAGGGTTCTTGGTAACTACCTGAATGTTTTGACACTGGCTGCTCTTGAATTGGAAGAATAACTGATAGCTGGAGTCTGTAGACAACTTTTATCCCCTGGCAAGAAACTGGGTCTCTTGTGCTGGGATAAGGACCTTTATCTGCTTGGTTCTGGGATGTGAGTTGATCTGTACTAAGCACTTCGGGCCATAAACATGCCTCTTCTGGACCCCTCCCTGCTTTTTCTTTGGGTGGTCATATTCTGCACTGCTTGTGGTTTGATTTGAGCTAATGAGTTAAGTGGTGTGGATTTTGTTGAATAAAATGAACTATAGGTGTAATGTACCAGTCAAGGCCAACAGTTGCAATAAATCATATGCACACGCACTTACAGTACTGCACACTTCTGAGCTGTAACTGAACTGTCATATCAACATGGAGCACAATACCACTTAGTTGCACCGATTCACATCTTACCTTCTTACTGACAGAATTCATGCCAGGGAGCTGGCACTAACTTACAGTGTGAGACTGACAGGTGTCTTCTGTTATCTTCAGCCCCACTCGCACCAGTGGTCTGCCTGCATTTGCACAGGCTTTAAAAAGTTGATGTGCCCTCTCCCTTTGACCCTGTGACTGATCTGAGCAAGGAAGCATGTGTTTGAGACTCCTGGAGTCAGGTTTTCTAACACCACTGGTAAAGTCATTGGTTGTGTCCCTATTTAAAAAGTTTCTGTCAATACATGGATGCTTGATTTCAAAGCAATAGGCTCCATGTTATACCAGTGCTTCCCTGAGGCACTTAAGCATGTGTGCATGAGAAGCTAGTACCAAAGAGTATACTTCACAAAACTGTACGCCAACTGTAAACCAGAAAGAAGGGGGAGAGAGGAGAGGTAAAGAGTACTTCCAACTGCTACAGGAGGATAGAGGAAACACCTGCAAAACATTCTTTGAAAGCAGCTTGACTTCATGCTTGGTCACAATTAACTACACTGGAGGGAAAGACAGTACAGCTTGTCAAGAGAGTGCAAAGAAACTAAGACAAGATGCCTGAAAGCGGTAACACATCTTGCTGTTAATGCTTTACGTGCACATTGGAAAATTATTGGTGAGGGCAGAGAAAGCAACAAAGTAAGAAAGATTGAAGTATGCAGTTAACTGTTCACAGTACTATTGGTTTCCTATTTGTAATAGTCATTTTAAGCCATGGAACAGGAGTAACTACTTAGTGTCTAATCAGTATCTGTTGTGTTCTATTATCTCTACACATTTATGGTCAACTTTTCTTTGCATTGGGAAGAGAGACAATAGCTGGAGCTGGTGTAACTCACCTCCACATCTCACAGGCACTAGAACAAGAGAAGTGATGCGGGCAAGGAAGACTGTCCCTTCTGCAGGGGCAGTCTCCACAGGACAGTATCTTTAAGTTGTTTTCCTATGGATTTAAGAGATAATACCAGCAATGCTACTTTCCTGTAACTGATTGGTGTAAACTTAATAAATATCTAAGCAGTACTTGTACCTATGAGTTTTATAATGGGTCGGATGGAGTTGAGCCTTACAGCTCTACCTTGCATTCCCTGTAATCCCTGCTCCTGTGTACACAAATGGTGCTTTTGTGACTCAAAACAATGGACAGCCCTATGGGTAACAGGTAGACTTGAAGCGAAGGTTAAAAGCAGTTAAGATGTTAATGCTTTTTCTGTATCGAAGGAGAATAACTACATTCCTTGTCCATGCCAACTGCCTAAAGTTCACTTCTACCTCAACATGAACATCACATCAAGCTGTTACACTCCTTAGGAGTGCAGGCGGTTTTGACTCCTGGAGTTGAAACAGGAAAGTAACCTACTTAAGTAAAACTGTTTTATTTATTTAAGAACATGTGGAATGGGGTAATGAAGTCTAAATACGAACAGATGCTTTTTCTGTCCCCCCTGCTTTGCTTAACACTGAAGATAACTGGTAACACCTTGATTACACAAGTACAAGACAGAGGTGAACAGTAACAACATTCAGTCTGTCTCTGTGCCATCATCATCTTCCTCATCTCCACTTTGAGACTGCTCTTCTGTAAGGGAACAGCTCGACAAGGACTTCTGTATACACCGTCTTTCCTCTGCAATAAAGAGAGCAACAGAGGGTCATTATTTGATCTCTTCACATACATGGAAATATCCTCAACTTCTAAGGAAAGGATGATACTCAGTTCAAGAATTCAGAAGTAGCCCAGCATATCCTACAAAACCCCCAGGAAGTGAGGCTGCATTTTAGGAAAGCGACTGGAGGAACTCACCTTCATTTGTACAGTTTTGCAACAACATCAGCAGCTGTCTTCTGTTATACTGAATTAGAAATTTCTGACATGTTCTTATAGTACCTGTAGGAGTCACAAGAACAATACATAACAATCTACAGAACCACATGGTTCAGAGCTGCTGGTTTATTTTCTGAAGATCATTGTATCAAGTGACAAATGCCCCAGACAACTTTATTAACCCAAGTGCTAAGAAGTGGCTGTAGACTTCTTTTCTGCACTGCTGGGGTCAAGTGGTGGAATAATAATTTCTAACATGTAGTGCCCATTATTTGTCCCAAGTGGTTAATTTTCAGGACGTGGACAATGCTATACTTTAAAATATATTTTCGAAAAGAAAATAATGTAACATAGTATTCGCTGCTCTGCTTCTGTGTTAAATGTAATGACGATTCAAGCAGAATTAACGAGGGTTTCAACAAAGAACCGCTGGTGCCTGTTTCTTGTTTGGATCTGCTAGGAGCTGCTAAGTTAGCGACACGGAGGACGTGTCTCTCGCACCCGCTGGCAGCAAGAGGGGCTTCTTCCATTTTAGCGGGCCTTCCAGGTACGATTAAGCTCTGCTGCCTCCCTCCCTCGCTCCCAGGCACCAGAGACTCCGCACCCAGCACCGGGGCAGCTCGGGCAGCGACTGACCTCCGACGTGCAGGGTGTTGAGGAAGCAGGGGTACCGCTGGTTCCGGCTCTCCAGCTGCCTCACGAAGGGGAGCGCGGAGCAGAGCAGTCTGTAGGAGTCCTTGCGGCACCGCAGGAGCACGGTCCCGGTGTAGGCGTTCAGGTACTTCACTGCGGGGAAGAGTGGGGACGGAGGGGCGGGCACAAACGCACCGGTGAGATCCGCGCCCCGGCCCTTCCCTGAGGAGAGCCCCCCTCATCCCCTCCCCGAGGGCCCGGGGCACCTGTGAAGGAGATGGAGCAGCAGGCCAGGCCGTAGTCCCCGTGCACCCGCCCGATGGCGTCCCTGACGGCGAGGCCCACGGCGCGGTCCTCGATGCACTGCCGGCACCGCGGGTCCTCCGAAACCACCTCGCACAGCACGTACCTGCGGGACAGCGCGGCGTCAGCGGGGCCGGGACCGAGTCGGGGCCGGGGCCGGCCAGGCAGCGGCGCCTCCTGCCTCACCTGTTCTTGAAGCGAACCATGGCGGCGGCGGCGGCGCCCGAGCCGGACGGACGGACGTTGCGGCTCGCCAATGGACGAGGCGTCTCCGCGCACTGCAGCCAATCGTCGTCGGGCAGGGGCGGGGACAGAAAAAAGCCAGCCCGGCCCCTGTGGTCCCGCCTGCCTTAAGCGGGCGGCTGCGGAGAGCGCATGCGCGCTGCTTCCCCCGCCGGCCGGCCGGGCGGGCGGTCGGTCGGTTGCTCTGTCGGGGCGGCTCGCGCGGCCACCCCGCCGCCTGCGCGCACCCTCCGCGCGGGGGCGCGCGCGGCTCGCGGCTGCGCGGGCCGGCGTGAGGTGAGGGGCTGAGGTGGGGGGCGGCGAGCCCTCGGCTCCCTTCAGTTTGCGGAGGGGTGATTCGTTTGGCTTTTGGCCCTTTTCGCTCCGTCGCTTCGATCCACCTCGGCTAAGCCGGCTTTGTCCGGTGCCAACGAGTCGGAATGAGGCAGACGGGACGTCCCGCCCTCACACCCCTGGTTCGTCTGACCGGAGCCGCGGGAAGGCCCTGGGGAGGAGGGAGAGGACAGGCCCGGTGCTGCAGTCCGTCTGTGGCAAGTGGTGGGGCCACCGTCTGCCCTCCGGGGCTGAGGGCTTTAGCAGAGTGTCCAGGGCCACCGCTGTGCTCCTGGAAGGGCTCTCCGCCTTCGCTACCCCACAAAACTCTGGTATTTGTAACTCCTCAGGCTCTGGGTACGGGGCGTTTTGGGCTGTGTACTGTCTAACAAATGAAAACAGCTGAGAAAATTGTGGAACAAAGCTACTTATAATTATTTCTGTAGTGGTTTTCAAAGCTGTCATCGGTGACAGATGATCTGAGGAAGCGGGGAGCGCTCTTTGGAAAGATCTGGTACAAGAAGAAACTGGAGAGAGGGGAATGTGGGGAGTAAGGGAAAAGAGGAGAGGTGGGCACGTGAGTGTGAGGTGGGAGAAAGAACTAGTTAGGGCGGCGTATAATTCACGGGAGAAATGCTTTCACCACGGTCCCTGGAGCCAAATCACATGGGAGCGCTGAGGCACTATAAATTAAGTGGGAACTCATTGCTAATTCAGAGTGGAAACATCTTCTTTAATGACCTTAATTCTAGACAAAGAAAACAATGATAAACCCAGTGGAAATCCTGTCCTGGGTGATAAACTTCTGCCCTCTGAAATAGATGCCTGTTCTGCTACTCTCCCCCTTTCTCTATTAACTCCTCTCTCCTTCACCTCTAATCACATTTTTGAGTCATGTTTTTTTGAGAACTGCAGAATATGAATTGCCTGGGGAGAAAAAAGCACAAAATCCAGTATGGACTTTCCAAGAGACCTTTTCTTTTGGGCCACGATCAAAGGCACTGGGGGAAGTTCGTCAGTTTCTGAAGCTGATGCAGATAGAAGCATTTTCTTGATGAGAGAGGCTGCATTGCATTGATCTTTGCCATATTGCTTTGCATTTTAGTATCCGAACTGGGATCTAGCTGTCATCTATTCCACTTGTCAATACAGCGATCCTCCTAGGTGATAAGCTATTCTCACATTTTTTAACAATATCAAAGTCCATGAAGATTCTTATGTATTTTCTTTGTGGAGTAAGGTCCCAGCTTAGCCTTCCAGCATGCTTGCAGAGGTGCGTTTGCCTGCTGCCCCTGTCTTTCTGGTGGCATCCCCCAACCCTGCCTTCTGACTGGGCTGGGGTTCTTCTGGGCGGCTCAGGTTGCTCTCATTCACGCCCTCCCTCATTTTCTTCTTTTTGCAGGGGCACGGCCGGGTCTCTGACAAGCAGACCATGTGAGTGCACTCTGCCCAGTAATCCAATAGGACATGTGCAGTGTGCATGTTACAGGCTGGGCTCTATGTATAGCAAAGGCCTCTGTTTTCGGTCCAGAAGGCTGATTAGGAGAGACATGGTGCAAAGAGAGAGCAGTGTTGTGAGAGAGCCCTGTCCTGCTTGATTTCACGTAGAATACTGCCTTTAGTTCCCTGTTGTTGGTTTGGAGGATGCACAGAGCAGCCCTGAGCCACCACAGCTCCCTGTACAGTCACTGCCTGTGTTAGTACAAGCCGTCTGAGTCCAGTCAGGCGTCACGGTGTGCTGAGCTGACAGTACAGGACTAAAAGGTTACAACATCTTCACATTTGTTTTCCCACCTCTTCAGTCCCATCCTCTGCCAGCTTTGCTGTATTGATTCCAGAGTCAGTGATTCAAGAAACTGTCGCGAGTGATGGTGAGTTATACAGTCAAGGTGGAAAAGAACTGTCTCCTAAGAAATGATCTGAGAGAGCAGAAATCAGAAAATGCTATTTAAATTGAAGAGTGGGTCAAGAGACCTGCCAAGAGAGAGGATGGATATCTCCTGCAGACTTGGAGAGACAATGTGGCCTCGGGATAGCTTATCAAATAGAAATTATGGAGGACAGAGTATACGAGGACAGGGGGAAATAACGTGCACTGCCTATACACATTAGAGACAATTGGTAAAGCAGTTTGAGAACTTTGGATAGAAGATTCTTTATCAGCACAAGTATTCATCTATGATTGTCCAATAAAGTGGTGATGCTAGGGAGGTGCAGGAGGAATACTGAGGTCTCATTTTCCCAGCTCATGTTTGTTATGTGTGGTAGTGTGCATGTGGAGGAGTTATTCCCAATCAGTCTGGGTTGGTTTTATTACCATTTGAGTTTGTGATTTGACATTTTACTACAGGCTTGAAGATCTAGACCCTCATTTTGGATTTTTATGGCATTCGTAATCTACAGGTTGCAGGTTAGATTGCATTTGTATTATATGGAATGAATTGTTCTAATAAGCTGCAATAGACATTGTGATTAATGCATATGTTTTATTGTATGCAGCCAGCTCTTAGAGTTTGTATTTATTTGCTCTAATTAAAATTACCAGCAAATGTGTTCACTGAAAAAACATATATCAGTTAGTGAATCCTTGCGCTCTTTTTAGGTAGGTTGTTTTCATTGTGCAGATGAGGAGACTGAGGTACAGGGGTATTAAACAATTTGTTCATAGTAAATAGCTGTCAGTCCAGAGATAGAGAGCAAGGACATAATGTGAGTAGAGGGAACCAGCACATTAGTGCATATTGTGTTGGGGTATAGGTCTTGTTTGTTGCTCATGCATAAGGTAGCCAAGTAATTACATTTTGGAGTAAAATTAGGATGCACTGGTACTCCATCCTTGTGATACCACAACTTGATCTTCCTTGTGTAGCCAAGACCATGATTTTTGCTTTCCCCTGGAAGCACAGAACTGAATTTGCCATCAGGTGTGGTATCAGAGTTGTGGGTGCCAACTACATTTTGTTCCACTGTATGCACATTGCACATTGCATCCCCACATAACCCTGCAGTCAAAAATACAAAACAATCTGGCTAAAATTAAAACTGCATCTTAAATCCTCTGTCTGATGTTGCCTGAAGCTTTTTGTTCAGTTTATCTTCACAAGGTCACTGAGACAGAAGAGTGCATTCTCTGAGCATGTTGGCCTGGAGCCTTTCATGCAGATGCTTTCATTTAACATTTGGGATGTTCTCCTTCTCCCTTGGTCCCTTCCTTTTTACTCCCCCATTTTCTAGATCTCTCTACTCCCCCCTTTTGAGCTCAGGATCCCTCAGATCAATACACATAGGAATAAAAGCTATGCTTTTTTATCACTTTAACATGTAATCACTAATCATAAGCTTTCTGGGCACCCAAGCTGTCAGGGGCCAGAGACTGCTGGTCTGTCTGCCAGAGCTGCCACGTATGCTGCCTGCAGCACTGCCCTCATCTTTGCTGTCATCCTGCCACGTGGAATATTTGTCTTGCAAAACCATGTGTTTGAAGCAAATTCTATTTCTGCCTCTTTCAGTGGCTTGCAGTGTGATCTTGGACTACTCACTTAAGCTCAAAATAATAAATTCATGTTTCTTTGATTATTTTTTTTTTAATAGTCAAGAATGGGAACTTTCAGTTCAG
Organism: Astur gentilis; assembly: GCF_929443795.1. Lineage (NCBI taxonomy): Eukaryota > Metazoa > Chordata > Aves > Accipitriformes > Accipitridae > Astur > Astur gentilis. The sequence continues at coordinate 4,617,536 of NC_064886.1, forward strand.
GTTAATAATGACTGCATGCTCTGAGAGACATCCGAAGTCCTGTAAGATGAGCTTCCTTTAAGATATCAAAAATTGGAAGCCACTTTGGAAGATTGAAGCCAAAGTTTAAGATCTGATAAAGGGCATAAGTATCTATGAGTCTGGTACATGCTGTCAGAATCAGAAGTCTTGTCCTCCTGCGCAGCAAAAACCAGTGTGAGAGAAGAGCGGTGCAAAAAGGCTTTGTGTCAAGTGAGAAACTGGCCCTAAACTTCCAGGCCTCATTTTCTCCAGCTCTGCAGTGGGAATAATTGCCAACACTTTACTCATAGATACGTGTTAAAAATTAGTAAAATGTCCACTTGAATGTTCTTAATTAGCAAATATGGTAAAATTTATAGTTTGCAAATATATAGCAAATACATATGAGAGATTTGTAGGCAGCACACTTTTAATTTGCAGCAAGCTGCTGCAAAAGAAAACAGCTGTTTCCAAAATAGTTGATTAAATTAAGGCAAAAACTAGAGTGTTAGTTCAGATAGTTAAGGATTCTCTTTCTCTTTCCATTCCGCATTAGGGAACACAGACTGAACAGTAGGCCACATGAGTTACTGTGTAATCTGCTGTGTAAAAACCCCATATTTAATACCTCCTTAATGGGGATGTTAAGATGGATTAATTGTTCTTTGTTCTGGTCTCTGAAGATAAAGGGTAATGACTATTAATTATGTGTAATTGAAAAATTGCTTTCACAAAGAATCGAATAGCATTAGTGGGATTTTAACTTCTTGCCACCTATAGGGAGGCGTACAACATTCCATAATGTTATGGCAAAGACTGCCATAAACTTAAGAATGGCCTCTTACTCAGAGAGACTTACTCACCTGCCAGCCCGCACTTGAGACCAGTATTTTCAAGATAACATCTCAGAGCATGCTAGTGAGACAGGACTCAGTGTTTTGTTCTGTGCTGAATGGCACTTAAACAGAAGATGCAATTTGTAAGGCTGGTTGTCATTGGTGATGCTGCAAAACTTTTCCTCAGTAAAGTTGCAGAAACCTGTGGAACAACCAAAGGGAAACCAAAGGGAAAGTATTAGAAACAAACAAACAACAATAATGACAACAAAACAAACCCTTGAGCTTGCCTCTCTGGGAAGGAAGCTTTTGAAAAAAAGAAAAAACAACCCATGACTCTTTAGTAACCAGTACTTCACCTGTGGGTAAGCACAGACAGTAGAGGTGTCTGACAAAGAGTGGAGACTATGTGGAGATATTTATGTTAAGGTGAAAAAGAAAATAATGTTATGATTTTTACAAGGGTAGAGCATGTTCAGTTATGTAAGATTAGTAGATTGGTTAGCCTGACACCTGAAATTCCTAACTGCCCCACTGATTTCTGTTGTTAATTAAAACTCCTCAAAATATTTAGGTGCATAACTTCCTTTGATTTCAGTGGGAGTTGGGCACCTTCATATGCATAAAAGTCTGGCCCTTAAGCTCTCTAGGCCTCAGTTTCACATAGGCAAAATGAGGATAACATTTTTCTACTTCAAGGGGTGCTACAAATAGATTATTGAGTTATTATGCACTTAAGTAATATAACAATTGAGATAATAGAAGTTCTTACGGCATAAACATAGCCTACCCTGAGCGAACTTCTTCACATATGAGTTGGGGTAGTGGCTACTCTGAAACAAAAATGATGAGTCTAGTGTTGCTTGTCTTGCAGATCTTTGCTCTCTGCTTTTTCTTTCCATTGAATTGCCATGTGCAGATTAAACCAGGGTCCTATTTTACAGTAAGGTGTATCTGCTTATGTTGCCGTATACTGAACAATCCTTTCTCTGTGTGGCTTTATGTTTAACTCCAGCAGCCTAGAGCAGCACCGAATCAGAGATGTCTTCCGCAGAGCACTTATCTCCCTAATGAGGGAGACAATGAAAAACATTTTCCAGTGCATCCATCACTCAGCAGCTGCGGTGCTGAGGCGAGAGGACAGGCATCCTGGAGCAGCCTTATATAATCCGTGCCTGCTGCCTGGCTCCGGCAGGGCAGCAGCAATCCATGCCGGCGAGGTGAGGGGGCTGCGGTGGAGCTGCTCTGTGGGGGTACGGCCAGGGCTCCCCTTGGCAGCTGCAAGGTCTTGGCTTGTACTGGTGTCAGCTTGGTGCAAGAAGTATGTCAGTCACTGCCTAGTTGGGGCACACAGGTCTCAACTCTTTGCCTGACCCACTCCGACAGAGACCTCCCCACCTGTCTGTTCTTGCCTAGATCCAATTTTAGCTGCAGCATCCCACTGCCCAGCACAGTAAGTGAAAGCCCCTCAAAAGCAGAGCAGGGTGCAGTGTATGAGTGCAGATTTGGGTGGGGAGAATCGACAGTGACTCTTTTTATGTCTACTGTGCTGACTGGGGGTGCTCGCAAAGACTAGTAAGTGCAAAGAGATTTCCAGAGGCAGTGGTTGTTATAAATTGAAGAAGACAAAAAGCACTGGAAGCATCTGACCTATTTTGGGAAGCTTGCTGGGGCCTTTTGCTTTTATTTTTTTTCTTTTTTTTTTTTTTTCCTAAACGTGTCACCTGAGTCAAAGAGATTGTAAATATTTGTCACTTTTCCTAACTCTGTGCACCATGAAGACAGAAGCAAACTAAAAAATATCTTGCTGCATTTGCTAGACTGATTCCACCAGTTGCCCTGAGGGCATAGGGGTTTGAGCTGGCACTTGAGATGACTTCTGCCTGCTGCTGGTTGGTCCCAAGCTAAAGCTCCTGGTGATGCACATGGCAACCTTCTTGCAGTGCTTGATGGCATCTGCCACAGTGAGATGATTTGGGGGCAGTTGACCCAGGGCATGTCCCTCAGGCCACCTCAGTAAAATTCTGTAGTGCTCTTGCTGGAACTCAAGCAGTTGTTACTATGTGACCTTCTCTGTCCCTGTTTCATACCTGTGATGCTTAAAAGATCATGTTTATCCTGCTGTAACATTAGTGACTTAATTAGAGCTGAATTTGGTCCTACTGCCTCTGAACACAAGCAGCTTCCATCAAGTCATCTAAAGGATCAGATCTGGTTTCTTCTCTCTGTCAGTACTGGTGGCATCTGGTTTCATTTTCCATCTTTCCTAAGGGAGCTCACTTTTCCCCACATTTCAGCATATGCCTGTTGTATGTCAGCACCCCGGGCTGCCTGTGTCTCTGTGCCAAGCCAAGTACCACTCTTGCAGCCAGCAAAGGTAGAGAAGATGGTGTAGAGACAGAACGTGAGACACATCAATAATTGGTGGTGTGGACAGTGTGTAGCTTAAAACTAGTACCTGCTTATGGGTCAAGAAACTAAGCTGGAGCCAGTTAAGTGTGGTGGTTCTTTTTCCACTGTGTAGGATGTGTAGAGGTAGCAAGATCTTCATCCTGTAGTGTCACAGGAGCCAGTGTTTTTGCACAGCATGGCTCCTCTTTGTTGATACCATTATGGGTGCCTAAGGGACTTCTCAGGGTAAATAGCAGTGGGGCACTGCTGATGGAACAGCAGGGCTAGCAGAGGACACCGTACTCCCAGCATCATAACTTAATGTCCAGCACTGTCTGCATGACATCCCCATTTATTTCTAAATATGCTGACATGGGAGATTTTCTACATGTGATGGTTTGTCGCCAGGAATTGCACTGATTCTTTTAACTCATTCCATCTCTTCTCCTTCCCTGTCCCCACCCCAACCACTTGGCCAAAACAAAACTCCCTCAGCTTTCTTTGTGACACATAGAGGGACAGCTATTTAAGCAGTAATTATGAAGTTCTTTTTTGTAAGGTGTAGTATTTTAAAACAGCATAAGATTATGATTTTGAGTAGATTTATTAGATTCCCCTAAAACATACATTGAGCTTCAGCTCTCAACATTTTTATGTCTATTGCTGCATAGATAAACCTATTGCTTGAAAAAGCATACAAGCTCTCTATTATTTATGTTACGCAGTAAGAACAACATCTGTGAGTCAGATCACAGACATTAAAAAATAATTTTAAAATAATTTTATTAATTTACTTAAATTATACATACTGAGCTCTTTTATTTTGGAGACTTGCAGGGTGCAGGAGTTTCTCTGTAAGCACGGGGGCAAGCAACTTCATTAGTCTTTTAATAGTCTCTTAGTAGCAGAGGCTGATGGTGTCATCTTATATTGAAGCTCATTTTTCAATAAAAATGAAGCAGTTTATAACATGGATACAGAGCTCCTGCTCCCATTCACATTCCCTCCTACTCTACCCCGTATTCTGTAACAGAAGGATACCACAGTGACGAACACAGAAAATTGAAAGACACATACTAAATCTCAAGTTCAGTTCTTCAGTGTCTTTCACACATTATAGCTTTATAGAGGAAGGTGACGTCTAGAGGACAGGGTATAAGTAACTTTAGATTAAGTAGTGGACGTAACGACTTCATATCCAAGCAGACTGTCTTTCTGGCTGTCAGTGCTGTGCATGCCACCGATATCCAGTCTGATGTTTTCTTTATTATTATTCATAAGCTCCCATGCTGAACAGCAATCAAACTCTTCAGGCTGTGCCATCTTGGGAATTATCACACTTGCAGGGCGGTTGAAGTCACTTCGCCTCAAGTCTTCTGTGTCTGAAAAGTGCCCAAGGCTAATCACTGTGAAATGTGATGCCTGTCATGTCTTCTTGTTCAAGTATGTGCGGCAGGCCTGTCATTCACTAAAAGCCTTAACATCTGTTATTACATGGTAATCCTCACGCATCAGGCTTCCAAATAAGAAACTGGTGGAGCCCAGCAAGGTATGGCTCAGCTTTAGTTTGCATAATTCCCAGAATGCAAGGCAACTTGCTCTCCCTTCTGAAATCATTAATAAGCAATAAGAATATTATATAAGCTGGCATCTTTTTTTAAACCATGATAATTTCAAATGCTATTATAATTAGGACGAAGATGAGAGTTTGAGCTGGGGGAGGGAACAGACAAAGGATTAAGCTGATCTCCACCATGACGTTAGAAGGTGGCTTTGTCTGTTATATCCTAGTTTGGACAATAATGGATACACTTTAGGCACATGAAGAGGCAAATAGACAATTAATTTAAAAGTATTAATCCTTTTCATCCTGAAATGTTATCTCTTGGCATAAACAGGATCACAGCTTTCCAGTCCACTTATATTCTGACTAACTGACCCTGTAGAAAAAGCCTGAAAAGCAATATATGTTTGTGTTTTAACCTGATGACTATCCACTCCATAGTGGGTCGGATAAAGTGGACAAAAATATTATGTTGCTGAGAATATCTTTGTTTAAGCCAGAGTGACTGCTAGCTGATTGCGACTACAGCACTATCACATCGCAAGAGATGTGGCCTCTCAGGTAGCGGGTCCCAAGCCCTGACAGATCAGATGTGATATTTTCATGAAGAAAAGTTTAGTGTCTGGATCGAGCAGGCAGGATTTGTTGGAGAAGGAAAACCAGGTGAAAGTATGGTTTATAGATGTAACTAATAGGGCCGCTTTCTTTGGAAAAGGGAAGATTTAAAAAGTCACTTGTCAAAATCATTTTCCCTCTAACGCTGCAGCAGCCCTCAGAGCTGAGCATGTTCCTGATGTTCCCCCTCACTCACATGCACAAACACGGGGAGGCAGGCAGGAGGAGGCAGCTGCACTGACACACTATGGGGTTTGCAAGAACACGATAGCAATTTAGCAGAATGATTAAAAGATTGCAAACATTTATTAATAGCTTTGCTGCTGCAGCAGCTCTGCCGGAGAAGCCTTGCTTCCTCAGGGATGCTCTTACCTCCTGCCCATTCCCTTCCAGAGCTCTAGAAATGGAAAAGTCAGGTTTGGACTCAGTTTCAGTTTAAAGCCACAGCTACACACAGTACTGCAGACCACTTTATCCCACTACCTGGGAGGACAGGGGGAACTTCAGTGTGAGAAAGAAACAAGAGAAGGTACGCAGAGCAAAAAGAAAGGATTTTTTTTCTTTTCAGGTATTGCTTGGCCTTTCTTTTCTTCCCTGTGTTCCTCTCCCTTTCTCTCATTGCTCTTCTTTACCCACTGCTTCTCCTCTCCCTTGGGACAGAGCAACTTTTGTTCAGTGCATTGGCACTAGATTCAGATGTGGGTCTACAGTGTCTTTGTGATACTGTATAACAAAATCAGTGAAGGACAAGTATAAAAGCAGTATTGGAGAAGATCTGCAGAAAGTTCTGCAGAGCAAATTTCCTAACACGAGCACAATCAGTACTTTTGCAATTCTCATGACTCTATCATTGTCTCCTCAGATTTTTTACCTTTAACATTGGGGAAAAGGAGGAGGTGAAGGTTCAATACCAAAAAACAAAAAAAGAAAGGGCAATTGTCTGAACAAGAAATCACCTTATACTTCATGGCTGATCCTGCTGAACAGCAGTAAACACAGTAAATGAGATGGGCAATTCTGATGTTTGAGTGCACAGTATCTGGGACATTTTTATCCCATAGACCAGATGATGGTGACTGACTGATATAAGTCTGCAACAGGAGGATATTTATCCGACACATATGGTGACCTCCTCCATATTCCTCTTCACAGTGGAATAATAACTTCTTTCACCTTTTTTTTAAACTGGGTCCTAAGAGAAACTAAAGTGTCTGGACAGCCTAAAAGGAATGAATTTTTCCTGCTAAGCAATAATGACAGCAGATATGACTACTTGTGTCCCCGTCATTATCTAAAATTCTGCTTGTAGCTGGGTAGGATAACAGTGCACCTCAACCATGGCTTTCCCTGTACGGCATAGCCAAGTGACTGGATGTGCCATTGGGCATCAACAGCTGACTACCCGTGCTTGACTTTTTAGTTCCATCAGGAGAATTTTTCTTCTATTCATACACGCAATTTAATCATGCCACTTGGCAATTTAAGAAAAACCTCATTGCATAATCACTACATCTCTGCTTAATGCAGTAGAATAGGCAGAAGGGAAAGTGAGATAGATCCAGTGGATCAGAAAGAAGAAAAAATAAGGTGGTGCAAGGATGCAGGAAAGAAAATAGAGTTGAACTATGAGTCCTACATTATTCTGACCTGAATCTGCTTTGGGTTGATTTGGCTTTTTTTGAACTGTTTCCCCTATTCCTTGAAGTTTTCGGTTAAAATATTTCCTTTGTCAGTTCTCAGGTGCAGTGTCCAATTTGGAACTTGACTAGCATGAATTTTTGTCTCTTGCAAGGGGATGTTGCTTATGAAAAACATCTGATTATCTCTGTTCACTTCTGTGCACCATGCTTTTCTTGGGATGACCTGGGAAACTACACAACCTGAGAGATAAGTGTAAGCCCCACAGAAAACTTCCTCCCTTGGGATGTTTAAGGAAGGTCTGTATAAATTTCTGGAGAGCTTGGCAGGCAGCCTCTAGGGCCTTAAAAAGGCCTGCTTTTCTAGGGAATGAGTATAATACTTTGAATAATCCTAGTCTAAAAGACAAAGAACCCACATGCAATTGTAGTTGATACCATGGATGCATTTGGGCTAATTGCTTCTTCACTTTTTGTCTTTAGGAGCTGGAATTCCCTGTGCTCAGAGTGGCCAAAGAATGCCATAGATGAGGATGAAAGAGACCTGGACATTGGAGAGGTACCTGGTCTCAGGTGAGAAAGGATGTAGACAGGATCTTGCAAACACCAGTTCAACAGAAGGAACTACTTTCAGAGATGCTTTCTGTCTCTCATTTATTGTCTGATGATTGCAAATGGCAGGCCTTTCCAGGCAGTAGCAGCGCTCTTTCAAAGTTCTCATCCTTTCCTGGCAGTAGCTATTTCATTTGCATTGGTTTCAGTATCTTTAATTTCCGAGTTTGTTGTGTGCGATAAGAGGATGCCTTACAGTCTTGGGACAATTAGGACACCTGTTGGTGGAATTGTTCTGTTGGGTTTTTTTCCTCCTCACTGTGGTTTAACCCCAGCCAGCAACTAAGTGCCTCGCAGCTGCTCACTCACTTCCCCCCCTCCAGCCAGTACAATGGGGGAGAAAATCAGGAAAAGAAGTAAAACTCGTGGGTTGAGATAAGAACAGTTTAATAGAACAGAAAAGAAGAAACTAATAATGATAATGATAACACTAATAAAATGACAATAGTAATAATAAAAAGATTGGAATGTACAAATGATGTGCAGTGCAATTGCTCACCGCCCGCCAATCGACACCCAGTTAGTCCTGAGCAGTGATCCCCCACTCCCCCTCCCCCCAGTTTATATACTAGATGTGACATCACATGGTATGGAATACCCTGTTGGCCACTTTGGGTTAGCTGTCCTGGCTGTGTCCCCTCCCAACTTCTTGTGCCCCTCCAGCCTTCTTGCTGGCTGGGCATCAGAAGCTGAAAAATCCTTGACTTTAGACTAAAGTTGACTTAGCAACAACTGAAAACATCAGTGTTATCAACATTCTTCTCATACCTAGCTCAAAAACATTGCACTATACCAGCTACTAGGAAGACAATTAACTCTATCCCAAGTGAAACCAGAACACTCATGTCCCGAAAGGCTGTTTTGGGATGTGTTGGCCTTTACAAATATTTAAAGCAAGAAATTGTATTTTTTCAGTATTTCCCCTGCTCCCATCAGAACCTCAACCCTCACTAAGGCTCCTGCCTCCCATATACCTCATTGTCTTTCTACTAGCTATTTTCTTGCTCATTAATAAAAAAATATAATGTACTTCTTAAGTATGGGAACCACCATCCTCTGACTACACCATTAGCGTTCCCTCCCATTGTTAGGACAGATGCTCCCTCTGGGTACGCTGAGCATATCTCTTGAAGTAATTGGAATTGTATCTTTGCAAATGAGCAAAGAATTTGCTTTCTTAAGTATTGAGCTATCTCTCTATGTCATATATCTTGTAGTGGCTGCTATGTCTGTATCCAAGTAGCAAGTAAAAGGACTACAGCTATGGTTAAAATAACCTGCATTGAGATTCAAATACAACAAAGACCAAAGTGTTATGTTTCTCAGTTGATAAATGCATTTATTAGTGAGAGTAAAAAATCCTAGACTGCTAAGAAATTGATGAAATTCCAGGAGTTCACCTATTCTATCCTTCTCCCATCATTAAAGGAAGATAGAGGTTTGACATTGTTACCAAGGAATTGACCTTTGCAATTTTCTTTCTTAGCCTCGTACAATACAGGAGCTGGTGACAGCACTCAGGTACAGCCCAGACACATCCTTGACACACAAATAGTCTGTGGTTGTACAAACTTTGTAAAGCTTGGATTCCACAGGGAGGCTAAGGAATATACAGATCAATAGCAATATGGCTAGATCTTTTCTAATGGCAAAATTTAGAGATGAGAGAAAAGATGGTGATGAGCCTGTCCCTTCTGCACAGTGAAAAGTATGGAGGTGAGGATCTTCTGTTGTTACTTACTGATAGGGGAACATCACAAGAGAAAACTGATATTCTTCTTTGTATCCTTGTTAGGAGACAGAGAAGAGGTAATAGTGAGGAAAGGGAGGAGAGGTTAGAGGTGATAGCAGAAAGGAGGATTGTCCTTTTATGGGTGCCAGGTGCTAGTAAATAACTTTCTAAGTGCTGAAAAGAAGGTACAAAACAGGACAGGGGTCTTTTCAAGGTTTAGATTCTTCTATGGAGTAAGTCCCTTCTGTTTAGAAAAAAAAAAATCATCAAGGATAAAATACTCCCAGACAACATGAATATAGAAATGATGAAGCTGCACATGATGAACTTATAATATTCTGAAGTAGGTCAGTTTTAAAACTCTACCAGAACAAAGTCATTAACTTTTAACAGAATGTACTTTGTTGGTTTGATGATGAATTAAAAACTGGAGGGAAAATGAAAAGGCAGCTCATGTAAAACTGCATCATCCTCTGCCTCCATTGAGACAATACTGTATCACCTCTGCTGGTAGCAAAAATTTTGCCAGGGTTTGTCATCATTTTGCATCACAGCATGACCCGAAAGCAAACATACCCTCTGCCGTCACATGGTACACTGCCGGGGATCACTTGCAGAACTACAGTGGCCATATAGCTGGGGAATGTTGCTCTTGTCAGCACTACTGAACGCTGACAAACCAAGGGAATTGAAATATATTGCTCTATTTATTCTGTTTGTGTGGATCTTCATCAGCCTTACCAGTTTTCAGTTCCAATAACAGCTATGTGAATTTTATTTTTCAAGATTCTACTTGCAAAGATTTAGCTGCAACTGAACTGTAAGATATTCCTGATTGCCTGTCCTGTTGTCCAGAGCTTGCTTTCTCACTCAATGCTTGAGTGAGCCATGGGTCACAGCCATTAAACTTAGTTTATGGGAAACATACCAGAATCACTTTGATCACATTATCTTAAGCTCTCCATTTGAAAGAAATGTAGCAGTAGGAGATTTCCTCACTTCCTATCTCCAAATCTTGCTTTTTTTATAACAGTAATACTGGCTTCCAGACCCTGCTTGTGTTCTTCTTCGGCACTGACTTTGTATTTCCTTCCCTACCTGATACTCTTTGCCTTCCTTTTAACCCAGTATTGGTTTAAATTATTTCCCGCATCATAAGTACTCACTCCCAACCCCTCCAATCTCTGCTAATCACAGCAAATTGGTGTGTCTATCTTGGCTAGGACTTGCACTTTACTTACTTACATAGGTGTTTATCCATAAGTTCAAGAAGCATCTATCTTTATTGCCTTAGGCTTGAGAAAGGCCATGTTTCAAGAGAGCTCCATTTGCCTCTGAATAAAGCCTATATGAACAAAACAAATAATCGCTAGAATTTCTTTACTCTGGTCACCTGACGTCCTATGCAAGTTCAGGAAATCACACTGGGGAACACTGCTTTCCTGCAACAGTACTAGAAGAGATACAGCTGTCTATCAGCTCCATGCATTGTCTTGTTTAGAAGAGGATGTGGGTCCTGAGTGAATTGCTCTCACAATGGAATAAGCAAATCTGTCTGACTTTTCTTATTAAAATCCTCATGTTCTTTCCTCATAGGAAATACAGAGGTGTGCCTAGTAGCACCCCTCACCTAGAGGTGAGGGTTTGTCAGCTCACCTACTTGTTGCTGTGTCCATCCACTGAACAATGTCACCAAATCTTGGTAAGGAGAAGTTCTTTGTAAGTAGAATGAGAGGTTCATTTTCAGAGATCTGGTCAATCATTTCCATAACAAACCAATTAATGGGTTAGAAGCTCCTGTTGAAAACCAGGGTGGCATGGATAATGGTGCGGACAGAGGGGGCTGAAGTGCCAGTGTTGGTTTCTAAGCGCTCTGATGGATTTTACATTATTCTTATTCACAAAGTGATGTGGCTTTCGGGTCCTGATGAGTAATGAGTAGAGCTAGTTTGTTTAGTGTCCCTGTCCCCCAAGGCCACTGCCCTTTGAGAGAGAACAGTGTGTACCACTGCTTTTGGCAGCCACGCTCCCAACCTGACGCAGTTGATTTGGGGGGGCCATGGAGCCAGCAGAGATGACTCATTCCGCCTCAGTGGCTCATTGAGGAGCTGCAGGGAGAAGCTATTTATAACCAGACCTTTCAGGTTCAGTGCAGCAGCATCTTCAGCGGGGGGGGGGGGACAGGAATGGGGATGGCACATACAACTTCTCAGATGCAGATCAACTGCCACTCCAACATTGTCCCTAGAACCACATAGCCACCAGCTGACTTCAGCCAGTCCTTTTTCCCAAGCCTTTTGCTCAGCTGTCTGGGTGCTCTCGTCCTGGTATAAGATTCTGCTGATAACTCATCAGCTCCTCAAAGAGTAGGGAGACAACTGTGAATGTCATCAGTGTGAACAAAACACAAACTCCTTCTACTGTAGCTGCTAAGCTGACTCTTGCCGATTCTTTCTGACCCATGGCCATAGGATTATCATCTTATCTTTTCTTTTGTCTCTGTCCCTGTTTATCCCTGGCTTGCCATTAAGATGAGCTTTTTTCATGGGCGTTTTCAAACAGTCTTTTTGCTGCCAGCAAATCCCATTTAAAACTCCTGAGGTTTCTCTTAATATACAAGCTAACACTATAATTTATAAAACTGTAGTTGTTTTTCCCATCTTGCCATGGACTCATTTCATCTTCAGGTGCTTCCATGACTCCATATGTGAAACAGAGATAATGATACCCCCTGGGTTAAGCACAGTGTGATCTACAGCTATGAAACACCACCTAAGTGGTAGTATTATTACCAGAGAGAGTCACAGAACAATAGGAAAGCATATTACGCAACAGTAGAGGACAGCATGTGTTAAAGAAAATATTTACTATGAACACATACGTCTTTGTATCTAGGTAACTGTGGCCTTTATCTTGAAGCATATTAGCATACATTAAAATTATTGAATTTTATGTTAAACTAAACTTCTTCAAGTTGTCTGTTCTCTTAACTGGCTTTTGAATTCAAAGCCACATGGCACCAGGGATCCTGTTACGTGAATGCTTACCTTGTTCTTGTTCTACCTCTGCCTTATTCTTAAACCAATTTGTGTGTCTGGAACTGGGCTGCGGTTAGATGGCTCCTTGGCTCCTGTCATTCTGTTCATTCTTCCTGTAGCTTAAATGCTGCCTGTTTGGCTCTTCATCTTCTCTTTTTCTTCTCTCTACTTCTTTCTTCCTACCCCTTCTTCACTAAGTAGACAATTGGCTCTGCAGTATTTGACTGGTGTACTGTTTGATGAGTATAAAGTCTCAGCACATTGTTAAGGCCATTTGGTAGATCTGTAGGTTTCTCTGGTGTTCTCTCTTTTGGCTCTCCTGCATCACTGTGCTGTGGACCCAGAGGCATACTGGCCTTTTTTACAGTGGGTTGTATTTATTATCTTCATACAGAAGCTGTACTATAAATAATTCTTGCCTTCAGTATTGGCAGCCCACTAAAGGGGAAGTCTACCCTGCATAAACCAAACAGTGCTGTGATGATAATTTCTTTCTTGAAGCCCTGTTATGAGACTACAGAGATTTGTGAATGTGAGACATACCTTATATGCTTCAGCTCATAATCTGGGCTGGAGGTGGCCTCTGCACAGTACCCCCAACTCTCCCTAGCTGCCACTTTATTTTCCTGAATCTCAGTTTTGTTTTGGAAAAAGTAGGCCTCTGGCTCTTATGGTTGCAAATAAGCCTCTGAAACATCAACAAAATGTAACTGGTGCAGAGATATTTGTATTGGTATTAAGAGACACAGACCATATTTCAGGGACATGGAGTGTCATGTTTATTTTTTTGAGTGGTAAACTAAGATGTGAGGTGATTATAACTATGTCAGTTTTGCTCCTTGTCTCTTTCTTCAGCAAATTTTACACAGTAGATAAAATGGTTCCTAGAGCTGTTGGTTTATCCTTTCAGCAGCTGCCTTGTCTTCCCTTTGGCACCTTGGCTACCCATGAGCACAGTGTATGTAGTGCAGCTGGTTCCCCTGCGTGTCTTACCACCTCCCCTTTGCTTGAGGCTTGCGACATTCTTGAGCAGACCCCTGGAAAGGCATCCCAAGGATGGGTGCTATGGCCAGAGAGCGCACAAAGAGGTGTGTCCAGGTTTGGCTCCAGGAACCCAGAACTGAGAGGGCCAGGAGGGGAAACCAAGAATATACATACATGTCAGAGACTGAAAGGATTTACCTCCCTGCATTTCCAATTGCTTGTTTTCTATCTGGGGAAAATCCCTTTTGACAGCCCAGGCGGTGAGCTTCTAATTCCTGTCTCCGGCTCATTTTTCACTTCAATCCCTCAGCGAACGGATTTTAATGCTTGATGGATTCAAACAAAATTATTTCCGTTCCTGTGGCTTTGCAAAAGCCTCTAGGGGGTGTGTGTGTGTGTGTGCATGCAGGGGAGGAGGGATGGGGCTTGTTTTCTTTACACTCCAGTAAGCCTCCTCTCCAAGGGAAACATATTTCATTTCTTCATTTAGGGCTTTCTTGCTGATGATTCCTCCCATGCTGTCCTCCCGGCTCTTGGGTCACAGGAGGACCTGTAAAAGATTTGCTGTTCCGAGGGGTACAGGATGCAATGTTCCAGATCAACATTTCTGCTGCAAGTGGGGATTCAAATAATGTGACCAGACTGTGCTTCCAGGAATAGCACTGGATTGGGGGAAATAACTGTGGGAAAACTTTCATATTCCCCAGCTCTAGCTGTGAGTGAGACAACGCCACAGGCTGAGAGACGGGGTTAGTGACTGAAGCGTTGTCTGGGTAATCAGCAGTCTTTAGCATTGACATCTTGTTTGAACATGTGTACAATTCACCATGCTGCTATTGTAATGGACAACTATTGCTTTTTATTACAATTTCCAGCCTTTCCTGCCAGCGGAAATCACTGTAGGGAACTGTGCAAGGGCTCTGCTTGCATAACATTCAGTAATCAGTCAGAATTTCAGTTGCTCAGCCACCATGTGTTTCTGCCGGGCTTCTTCCACATAATTCCTGTGCCTGGGAGGCTAAAATACTTAACTGCTCAATATCTCACCCTTCTATCCAAGCCAAATTATCATCATAACAAAAATTAACAAAGAAATAAGTGTATGATACATGGCGCTAATAAATACTTATAACCAGCATGCTAAAGATCCTCATTATTCTCTGATGGATTTAGAATGTAGCATGAAGTTGATGATGCCTCTTGATGTATAAAACTACTGTTGTTAGGGTGTGCTAAGCCCACTTGGTGATACCATATCTAGATTAAGTTGTTTCAACTTATTATAATTGCTACCAAGCTGTCACTTGCTCAGGCAAGGAAAAAATATTGTTCCTGGAGTTGGAAATGTGTTGTGTGTTCCTCTTCAGCATGTGCCTATCTTCTAGGACAACCTCCTATGTCCACAGCCTCCTGTGAATATTTGTTTAGAGCAATTGATTTTCATCATAAATGTGTATTGTGTCATGCTTATAAAGCTGGTGGATCCAGGGACTATCAGGTGTAGTCTGCGAGTTTGTTCCATTTTATCTCTTCATATTATTTCAAAACACCAGTTCCTCTAACTTCAGCTTTTTTTCAGTATAAATATTCTAATTCTCATTTTTTGTTTTGTTAAATACATTGTCTACAGGTGAGTAGCCTTATTTTATTAGTATGGTTTTCTAATATGTTGCATCAGACAGTATTAGGTTGCATTATAAATACTCAAAATTATACATAAAGCATACCTTGAAGTTTTAGTTGTAAATACAGTAATAGCATTTCAGGAATTATTTACTTTATCTAGTTAATATATTCTTGCTTGTAATTGTATATTTATTTCAACCTTGTCAATAATCCCCAAGCTTTTCAGCCACAGACAGTAAATTGAAGTGTTAATGAACTTTGGATCTTCATTAACAAAATCATGCCAAGTCTGTTACGTAGAAGAGGCCACTAATTTATGAACCAGTAGATACTGACTAACCTGAAAGCTTCAGCTAATTGTTACAGCAATGGTATAGGCAAGTCCCCTTTTACATGTCTTTAAATTGTAAAAAATAAATAAATCTAATTGACATTTTCCAAAGGATCAATAAGAAATTGAATTAAATGTGAGTAAAGAGGGAGTTCTTAAATTTCTATCTTGTCTTTCTGATGGAAAATGTGGAGATTTTACTGCAGAAATAACTGATTCATTAACCTTGTGCTTTGTCACCACAGAAAGGAAGTAGACAAATATTTGGAAAATGTGTGTTTTAAATACTCTCTTGTGTCTTCCAATGTTCTGGATTGCTTGTGTGGTATTAATAATGTTTATTAATATTTTGGTTTAACATTTTCCTAAGTCACCAGTGTTCCTTTTGCCAAAGGCATGAGTTGTGAATCCAGCTGGATACCCGGGGACTGGATTTACTTGCTGCAGATCAAATTATCTAATATTAAATACATATTAGCATCTGACTGCACCAGTTTTATCAACAGCATTTGCCAATAACTGATAACTTATTTTAGTACTTGTTTCCACCACATTGTTGGACTGAGGATAATGGAAATGAGCATTTATCTATAGTGACAGAATACTGTCAGTATCACTGAGAAAGCATCAGGTTGGGTTTTTTCTTTCATTTGTTGTCTCTTTTACTTAGCTGGCAACTCTGAGACCAATAAGCTCCTCCTGCATTGGAAAGTCTTAGAGATATGGGTGGCATCTTTCAGCTGGAAAATCAGTATCAAGCTTTTCTTTCCATTCCATGTTGTACCAACCTTCCTACGTGTGCTGCCATTTGCTCAAGTCTAGGCTTGCTGTGCCTTTGCACAGTGAAAATACTCAGGCACTACCCTTAAATGTTTTTCAATCTCCTATTTACTCATATATCCAGTCTCTATAATCCTTTAATGGCGACAGGCTTATCAGTGTAATCTCTGAATTTTACCTGGATATCCCTTGCTCTCTCTGTTGTGTTTTTTTTATTGCACATAAGACCACTTCTAGCATTGTACTTACTTGTGTGCCATTGTCCAATTTAATAAATGTTTCATTTCCTTTCAAGCTCATAGCATATTCAATTATCACCGCAACACTGAGGTTTCCTTCTATGAACAGTTTACCTGAGGTAGCAATGCATGATCTTGTCTGTGTCGTGCAAGCTCTGCTGCTGCTTGCAGGATTTGCGAAGCTCATCTGTGACATTTCTTGCATCTTCTCCCATATGCCAAATATTTTCTCAGTCCGTCCTGGTTGTCATAGTGCATATGTGATTCTACATGATTTTATCTTTGAGCTTAATACACTTTTCTCTCTCAGATCTCTTGCATGGTGTATTTGGGTCTTCATTGTGTTTAGATCTGACTTGCACTTAATTCTGGACTGGATGATTGCCATAGTTTGTTGCTTTGACCTTCTATCAGTCTTGAAAATTTTGAGGGAAAACTAATTCCCTAATAAGAGCACAGAGCATAATTTGAATTTTTAGCAAAAATCTCAGGAGGCACACCCCTGAGTAATCTTTGAAAAGGTAAGAATCAGCCAGGCACATGCATTTCTTCAGTTCCGCTTTCCTTTTTTATATTTGCCCCCAAAATTTAATGTAGAGATGTTTTTTTATGTGAAGTGCAATATCTCACAATGTATACAGATTTCTAAGGGGTTTTCACTGCCAGAATTGACTGGAACCTCTTAAACATTTCAAATGCATCAAAATTGAGTATTAAGAAAAATAAAGCTTCTGACTGTCTTCCTTTTTACTGGCATACATGGCTTTTAGTTAAAGATGGATTTTTAGCACATACACATGCAATTTAGTATTTTCCCAACTGCCTTCTGTATTTCCAGACTTTCAGCTCTTCTGGGCATCTTGGTAGCTTCTTCTTTTCCATTCAAGTTACACTCTTTGGCATCTTTTTACTCCTGATACCATATGGCATTCCTTAATCCCTCTGCACCCAAACTGCTTTAAAAGTTATTCCTTATTAATGACATATTTCCAGCTGTCTCTACTTAACAGAATGAAGGCTTTTGCCACGTCCCTGTTCCTGAGCCTGGGCAACTGAACCACTTAACAGTTACAATTGCCAGGGCTATGGCTTGGGAAGGAACATGCTCCAGGCACAGTCCCTGCAGTAGAAGGCATGGTGTGGGAATGGTACATTGGCAGAGAGGGTCAGTCCCTATGTTTTTCCAAAAGGAGGCTACCTCATAAGTAAGAAGTATATTCAATACTATTTGCCTGATTACAGTGTATTACAAAATGATACTTCCGTAGAATCAGAGTAATTGTTCCCACAAGAATTACAGGGAAATAGCCTGGGCTCTTAAAGGAAACACTCTTTAGGGCACTTCCTTGAAGAGATTGTTTTTGAAAAAGCGAATCAATCTCCAGGAAAGAACTCTAATAAACCCCAGGTTGTTTACATAGCATTGAGCCCTGTTAGCTTTCTTGCTCATTCCTCTTGGCCAGCGCACAGGTGTAAGGAGCTGATGTCGCTCGCTGCTGAATGACAAATGCACCAAGTGTGAATTCTGTTCTCGCATGCTCTTCCCAGGAAAGCCAGTATAGCCGCAGGGGTGTAAATGAGCAGATGCTTTTCCCCTCTTGTAGGGACACCTGCTGTCAGAGTGCACATTGCTGAGCAAGAGAAGCTCTAGGCCACACACCTAGTTTCTTGCCTTTTGCTGCTGTGGATTGCAATCTCTGCACGAGTTGTCATTGCTGCTATTATTATTATTATTATTATAATCATTTATTATTATGTGACGCTGCAGATCTATTCCCCTCCCTCCAAGATGCTGTTTCTGTCAGAGCCTTTTCTGCCTTTGATCATGCCAAGAAGATGGCTTTGACATTGTACGTATTTGCCTAGCCCACTGCAAAGTCCTAATCCTTCTAATAGCTGGAGGTTTTCAGTTTAAGTCTTTTATTAATATTCCATCTTAATTGTAAAGCACTTCACTGATATCCAAAAGCCTGTCTTACATAACAGCCTTAGCCACACTTGAGTCCTTCAGAGCTGGAATGTCAGGAAAAACCTCTGTTTGATCTGCCTAGCTTGTCATTAGTCCTCATGCCTTTAATGCACAAACCCATTAGAAATTAACAATACGTTTCAAATGTCTAAGCTCAGTCAATGTCTATTTTAAAATATTTTATATTAGAAAGAGTATGACTTGCTGTCATGTACAGATTTAAGTGACGTAGTTAGCAAAGTCTCTATAAAGTCTTCTAGGAGCCTTGTTTGCAGCTCTAAATCATCTGGAAAGTGAAAGAAGCTATAGGAAATTGAGATAATCAAGACATTTCATAAAGTGCCAGTGCTGATAAAATCCTACTATGCATTAGGTTTTTCTCAGCTGGATTAAATACATGAGAGCACTTGGAAACTGGGAACTACTTGTTTCCTCACTCTGGATATCCCAGAAAGTCACTGAAAAGGAAGGAAGGAGAAGCATTTTTGCTAATCAATAATAAGCCTTTTTGAAGTATGGTTCTTAAGATTTTAATTCATTGCAGATGATCATCCCCTTTCCTCTTACACGGCTTCAGCTATTTCAGGCAATTGCCAGCTTTTTCCAACGTTTATATATTTTAGTAAAGACTAGGAGTGAGCCTTGAAACTAACAAACTGGCATGTTTAGAAAATGAACCTTCATGTTTACTTGTCTTAAGGAGATTTTCTTCAGGAGATTGATTCAGCTGAGACACATATTGTTCAGACTGAATAAAGCCCAAAGAGTAAACAGAGAGCCTTCCTGGTAAACTAGTGCAGGAAACAAACAGTTTTAATAGAGTTTGATGTTATTAATAAGCAGATAAAGGAGAGATGTGAACTTGAGCTTCAAACAGCAAGCACGAACCTCTCCTTAAATCCCACTTCAAAAGATAAAGAACATACCAGCACATGTCCGCAGTTTGCATTTAGAAGTCACCTCCAGAAGAAGAAGATTTCTGTTTTCTCCAGATTCCGTACATGCTGCGTTAAATGATTTTTAAAAGCCTGCAACACTTTCTACTTTGTTTCTGAGCAGAAATTCTTAAATCCAGAGACCTGAGAACACTTTTGGAAAGCAGGCGTTCCTGCCTGTACTTCACATGGAAAGAAACTAAGGCGTAGAGCAATAAAGCTCATATCCCTGTAGGTACTCTTCACTGTGGGGGAATATATCAGAATTTAGCATTCAGCGATTCAAACAAAATCGCAGGCAGGCAGAGTGGTCATTAGATCTCTTTTTGACACCCAGCTCCCTGCTTATACACTAGCGTATGCTGCCTGCCTGAAAACTGCAACACTGATTTTTGCCACTGCACAAGATAAAACTACTCATTCTGTATGAGTTAATTTGATTCTTTAATAACTATGAAATAGAAATGCTTCTCTAGATGTTTAACAAGATTTGTTGGAAATTACTAAAAACCTGCATTATTCAATATAACTTGGTAATTGTACTAACAAGGTGTTGTTAGATCAACTACCAAAACATAGCAGCCCTCTGAAATGAGGCATAAAAAGGATTTTGCAACTAACTTATTTGTAGCATTGACAAATGACTTTATCTGAAATTGAAGAGTAATTTAGGTGGAATGTAACTAGCTAAGCTGTAATTTGCTCAGTACATCAGGTCTTTTATTAAATTCCTGGAAAAAAATATAATTTAGATCTCCAAGATTAGAAATCCTCAGTGCCTTTGTTTAGTTCCTTGTGCCAATGACACTGGTAGCAGCATCTTTGCCCTCGCCCTCTGCTACCCTGCCGACTCAGCAGGGAGGTGGGCATGCTTGCACAGGAGTTCTGAGCAGCTCTGCTACTGAAACAAGGTGTCTTTCCTCCACTGGCCACATGTTCCTGACCCTCTTCTCATGTGTCAGTACTAGGGTTATAATTTTTCATCTGAAAGGGACTACTGGCTGCTAATAGAAACCTGACCATGTTTTGCAACACATAAAACTTCCTTTCTGGTTACAAGCCAGATGTACCAAACCCTGTCTCTCCCTGGAGCCATCTTCTACCCAGAACTGTGCTGGTTATATTGAAAAGTCACCCTCTCTCCCAAAATAAACACAAGAGGGTTTTTTTGCCAGGAGAATGGCCAGAGATCAGGCTGCCAGGCAATGAGCAAGCAATAGCAATTTATTCAGCCTTGTCCCCAGACTACTTCCAACCCAGACTACAAGTATCTGGCCTTCAGAGCTGCTCTCTTTCCCTCCCATTCCCTGAACTAATTCTTTAGACAGTTGATAAATAACCTTTTTTTTTTTTAAACTGGCAAAGATTAAATGTTCCTAGTCAGAAAAAAAATGTGGGCTTTTTACCTGATAATCAGGGATCCTTTTTAATGCAGCTGAAGAGTCCAACTGTCTCTCTAAAAAGCAGCCATAATCCCGTGGTCCACATCATATTTCAGAAAGAGATCACTCCATCACACATGTAGTTTATTGTGAATGTAAAACATCTGCATGGGCTCGTGAAAAGCTTTGCTCTTACCTAGAAAAGCTCAGGTCATCTGAAATTGGAAAATTATGAAGTGATTTAATTTTTTCCTTCCTATATTAATTGCTGCTCTCAATGTAAGCCAAAGACAAGGCAACCAACTGAGCATTCCTTTGCTGTCTACTGTTTGGCACATTATCATTTTATGCCTTAAGACTGTGTCAAACAGAGAGAGGGGCCACTGTCACTGTTAAAACCATGTCAGTTTTGCTTCAGTGATTTTCAGAGTTGGTTTTTTTTCCTAGAACCTGTACTCAGATCTTCACTTTAATGTGCTTCCTGCCTGCCTTGTGGTTCACCTCCGCTTGCACAGCAGTGCCTTCTACCTAGATGTGACTGTGAAGTTGATTGTAGTTTGGCAACAGAGATGTCTGATATGAAAGAGGTGACATTTGCCAGCCGTGGGCAATAAAACTGCAAAGCTGAGCCAGCTATATCAGCTTAATTAATTGCATTCCTAGCTGTGTGAACTGGAAGACTGAGACTCAAAAAAGGGTGTGTGGGAAGGAAGTAGAGTGAGGAGTAATTCCAGGAAAATTATTTACTTTTGTTACACACCTGGAGTAGGGAAGTTTGCATGTCTTCTCAGGAGTCTGGCTGAAGTTAGGCCACACATGCTAGCTCAGGGAACTCAGCCATATCTGGCCCATTGAGCAGCAGAGTTTCCCTTGCGTCTTTTTTCACGTTATTTGGTTTAACAAGCTAAGAAAGGGTTGGGCATCATCTCTGTGTGAAGCGTGGTCTCCTGATCTGACTGGCCTCTCATGTGCCAACAACATGGAGCTGTAGAGTTAAGCAGAGGTCTGTGCCCTCACAGAACATCGTAGTGAAAAGGTTTGTTGCTTCCCTTTGGGAACACTTCCCCTCTTGCACCCTGATGATTGCTCTTACCTGTTTTTCCCACTGCCAGCTCCATGGGCACAGCCTGGCTCTCTGGTAAGCCTTGTGTATTTACATTATAATATATAGGGAGCTTCACCTTTGTCCCTACACATTTCTTCTCTGCCTTATCTCTCTGTCATCTTGCTTTACTCCAACTGTGTTTTTCCTGTGGTTTATCTGTTTCTCTTGTGGACTGTTATTTTTGTTCCATTGTCCTTCATCCTCCTTTCCCATTCCTGTAGGTTTATTGCAGGATCACACTGCGGCCTTTCCCCCCCTTCAACGCTATTTGACCACAGAAAACAGTGACTTCCAATCCATCTGCCAATCTCGTCCTGACAAATACAAAGGGAAGGTCTCTGTTTGCAATCAGGATGCAAGTAACCAGGGTGGATTTGAGCACGGGGATTACAGCCAGAACAATAATGCCTTTGTAATGCTGTCAGGATTATTCCTCTCCTGTGGAGTAAAACTTGAAGAGCAATACCAAGTCTTCAAGCAAACAGAATCTCCAGCTGTCAGTGCTTTTGCTTCCTCTGGAGGCAGACACATGCCTGTCCAAATACAATATGGCAGAAGACTGATACTTGGCATCTCTATGACTATTGAAGCATGACATGTGTCTGAAACCTTTTAAAAGCGATGGAGGTATAGTAAAGGGAAAGGAAAGGCTGTAAGTGAGGGCTAGACGGTTCACCTTCTGTTACGGGAGAGATTCCTGATTAGTATCTGGATTGTCAGCCCAGTCCAGCTTAGATTTTACTGTGCTTTGGCAAATTGTTTGTATGATATCATACTTACCCTAGACGATTATGTTCTTGCAAATGCAGGTGAGAGAAATAATAAAGACTAAGAAACTAGTACCAAGAGAACTGCTGCAAAACATCACAGACATTTGTGCCTTCCCGTCAACAGCTTGCTGGAGACTTTTTTGTGGTCATTGCTCACTCATTTCACTCTCAAAGTCCTTTTCTAGGCTACGGTCTTTAACTGAAATTAAAATACACTCTTCTGAGTTCAGGTCAGGCAATGCAGCCCCTGTTTGTTTGAACAGTATTCTCTTTTTTTTCAAAAATTTTCTCTACACAAGTGAAGCCAAAAAGAATTGACTGAACCCTTCCCCCAAAAATGCCTATGCATTTGTTCTTGTGCATACTTTTTGATAGCACTTTTAAGGAAAGACAGGATTTTACACTTGCAGGCAGTGCCGTATTTGCCATTGCACGCTGGAAGTGGATCCACCTTCCCCCAGTGGCCCCAGGCTATTCACTTGCTCCAGAATCCCCCTGGTTTGCGGAGGGAAGCGCAGCTCCCCTCTGGCTTGGCCTCTGACTGAATCACATGGATAGTTTTGACTTAGCTCCATCTCCGGAAGCAGCGAGCGTGCACACTACATAATATAATCTTCATGTCTTGAGGATTGAGGCCTGTCCTCTTTTGTGCTGCCAGATGGAAGAGGAGCCACGCTCTCTCTGGAGAGATGTCCCTGCACATCTCGCCGCTCAGCCGTGCTGGAATTATGTGCTTCTCTCTGCAGCCGGGCACTGTTTTTCCCTGGCATTTGGCTCCAGAATAGCTAGCTTTTTAGTATGCAGCGGATGCTACGCAGCCACTGTGGTCCCAAGATTAATTTGTCTAGAAAAGGAGATACATGAAGAACCTCCAAAATGAATTTGTGACGAGGATGTACTCCAGATTCTCTGAGCAGGCAGGGTTTGTTCTCAGCTGAAACTCAAACACAGGTGTCGTGGACAGCCAGGTTTCTTGTTTGTGCTCTCACTCTGTCCCCTTTCGTATTTTTTTCAGCTGCTGCTGTTTTGTTGCTCGGTTCTGTAACATGGCCCCTGCCTGCATTGTGATTGCCTGTTAGTCAAGCCGTTTCATGCCCTGATCCCTGAAGTGCTCTCCAAAGTGATGAATCACACCTGCACTAGTGAGTCCCTTCTCACTAATGAGGCATCTGCTCCAAATTCTGTAGTGCTCGGTTGATTCAGGCAAGAAGCTACAACCCACCTGTAGTGTCACTACAGTCCTCAGGAATAGCTCAAAAGACCCCAAGGAGGACAAGAGCAGTGTTAGTCAGGCTAGACAGGAATCTTATCTGTGTAAACTTCCTCACAGCAATGCCTCGTCAGCACCAGCTGCAACTCCAGAAATGGCAGCTTCTCTAGAAGCAATGTTACATCCCGATGGAATTAGCGTCCCCAGGACAAAGAGGTATTGAGAAATGTTCCTTCCAGCCTCCTGCTACCTCTGAGCTTCCTGGCAGAAGGACCCCTGCAGCAGCCACAGCTCCAGCAATACAGCTGCAGTAGGGAAAGCCAGAGCTTGCGTTTTTCCAGCCACGAGTAGTAGTTCTGCACTGCTGATATCAAAGAGGAGCAGCCTGTTCTGAAAAAAAACCCAAAACAAACCAAACCCCAAAAGGTACCTTGGCTATAGTTAGGAGCTGAAATGACACTGCAGGTATGAATGGGAAATTGTTGCTTGATAAACATCCCCACCACAAACCCCTTCAACAGCCCGTTCAGCCACCATGACAGCTGCTGCCAAGCATCCAAAGCAGGAAAGGGGCAGAGGGACCAGCCTCTTCTCCTCTCTGCCATCCTAAGGCTGGACGGAGGGCACCTTGTGCAGGAATCATGCTTGGCTGCTGTGCATCTGGTGCCGATAGCACAGCTGAGGGGACAGCAGAGCACACCGACCCAGGGCCGCAGAGTAATTCTCTTTCCGTGGCAGCTTTTCCTTGACCAGCACATGTGACTGTAGCGGTGGGGGCACAGGAGCACAGGCTGCGATGGGACCCCAGGCTGCAGAGAGAAGTTGCACTTGGGTTGTTGCAGAGAAGACTGTGTCATCACATAGTAACTGCTGTGCATGTGCCAGCAAGAGCAGAGCTAGCATGAGTAAGCTTATTATGCGATAATCACACCTTCATCTTTCTGGGTACACAAACTGCTGAGGTATCCAAGTCTGGCGGTGAGGCACAATCGCTGTCTGAAGATGAGCGAGAAGGAACTGGGTCCTTTCCTCATTGGGAACATATGTCTGATTTGACACCATTATCTTTTACTGTTTTTAAACAGAACATCATTATTGAACCACCTGTTGCCACTTAATTACCTGTGTTTGATTACAAAGATGTTAAGTAATCGGCTTTTTAGGTACAAACTCCTTCATTTTTACATCCTTCTGTGATGCGCCCTGACAAAGCCTCTATGTCCATTTTGCAAAGCTGGATCAAAACTTCCCCCGTGGGCTATGTCAGACAGGCAGCGGCTGAGCGCCCAGCCTCCCCCTTGCGAACTTTGGGAAACCTGGAATTTGGATCAAGACTTTGAATCCTCTCAGTTACGGCGACAGGACCTATAGGTGCTGACCTATAAAGCCGGTATCCACCGTGGTCCCCGTTTCGGTAGGCGGAGCGTTCAGGTGGGCCCCGGCCCCCACAGCGTGCTGTCTCCTGGTACCGGAGCGGAGGCGCCTTCCGAAAGCCACGCGTGGGGGCAGGTGGGTCACCCCGCGGGGTAGAGGTGCTCGCCTTCCCGGCCGCTGCCCTCGGAGGCACTAACCTCCTTCCCGGGGAGACGCGGGAGCCTCGGGGGGCCAGGCCTCCCCCGCCACCCCCCCCCCCCCCCGGGACGCCGCCCACGTCCGCGCCGCCGGGGGCGATGCTCCCGCCGCCCCGGGGCTGGGGGTGTGTGTGCTGCGGGCCTTACGGTCCCCCTCCCCGCCGGGCCCGGGGCCGCCGGGCCCTGCCCGCCGCGCTGCGGGAGCGCCGCCCGCCGCCGCCCGCACCCCCTCGGCGGCGGCGGCGCCGCTTCGCCTTGCCGGCGCGCCCCGGCCTGAGCCGGCCCCCGGCGGGGGGGAGGCCTCGGCTCACCTGGAGAGGAGGAGGAGGAGGAGGCGGCGGCGACGCGGGGGGGGACACACACACACACGACGACGACGACGGTGCCCGGCGGAGCGCCCCTTGCCGCGGCCTTTGTCTGCGCTGTCACATGGGCCGCGGTGCGGGATTTAAGCGGGTCTCCGCAGGACATGCCGTGAGCGGCGCGCCGCAGCCCTGCCCGCAGCGGCAGCGCTCCGCCCGGCCGGGGATGCGGCTCTAGCGGCCCCGCGATGAGCGGCTCCTCCATGGCGAAGAGCGAGTCCCGCACTTCGCTGCTGAAGGCGGCGGGGAGCCGGAGGGCGGCGGGCGGCCAGCCCCAGCCCCAGCCCCGCGGCAGCCGCGCCCGGGACGGCAGAGGACAAGGCGGGCAGGCGGGGAGGGAGCAGAGCCAGGAGCCGCTCCCCGGGGAGCCCAGTGCCCGCAGGCCGCTCTGCCACCCGGGCGCCCGGGAGGACGGAGCGAGGGGCGCGGGGAAGCTGTCACATGGACGGGGGGAGAGCCAGCCGGAGCCGGCGGAAGGAGGTCCAAGGAGAGGCAGCGGCAAGGAACCGGTGCGGACATCCAGGCACCAGCACCACCACCTCCCGCCGCACGCCAGCCACGGTCACCCCCCGGACCAGCATCAGCTCTCAGACAGGGATGGGGAGGAGGCAGAGGAGGACTTTTTCTTCAGTCACAGGCAGAGGTCCAGCAGAGAGTCCCTAAAGCTCTCGGAAGGCGCTTCACCTCTGTCCAAATCCAGCAGCAAGTACTCCACCAAGTCCAGCGGCAGCGATCGGTCGGTGGAAGCGGACCCCCTCTTCCACCAGCTGCACCCCATGCTCAGCTCGGTCTTTGGCCAGGTAAGGGGCAAAGCGCCTCTCGCCCCCTCCCTCCCTCCCTGCCTGCCCCCCCCCCCCCCCCGCGCCCCCTCCTCCTCCTCCTCCTCCTCCTCCTCCTCCTCCTCCTCCTCCCGCCCGCTCACGGACCTTCGGCTCCTCGTCCCGGAGCCCCCCCCCGCGCCTCCGGGCTCAGCCCGCAGCTGTAAATGCACTGCTTCCTGGCCGCCCCTGCCGAACTTCTCCCGGCGCTGCGGCACCGCCGGGGCGCTGCGGGACCGGCACCGGCACCGGGACCGGCACCGAGGAGGGCTCCGCGACGGGGAGGGGGGACGCGGGTCGGAGCCCCCCCGGCAGCCCCCGGCCGCCCCGCCGGGAGCCGCGGAGGGCGCTCTCGGTGGTGCTGGCGGGGGAAGTGCCGGTGCTTTCCCTGTCGCCGGGGGAAGTTGTGGCTCTGCCTGCTGAGGGTGAGAGTCGGAGAAGCGGATTTAAAAAATGTATTTACTTATTAGATTTCCATCTCTCTGGCTCCCCGCCTTGCTTTGCTGTATTTGTTTACATCTCCTTATGGTACATTTCTGTACAATCGGCATATGAATCATTTCTGATGGCAGAAGCTGTCAGGAGAAGGTAGCGGGGAGGACGACAAAAAAAAATCCTGACCCAATTCCGAAGCCTTCCCAGTCACTATGTTAGGATGGAACAGATGCTTTCGGTGTTTGCAAGCTCTTTCGGTACAAAGCTGTCGCTTTTAGCTGCTTCTGGTAGTGAAATTACCCAACAGGGTTACCCTCTAAAAATGAAAAGGCAGAGGGAGACCAGCTCGAAATTTTCTTTTAGAGCCATTTAGGGATGTTACTGGGCGATGTAATCTCCAGGAAGATTAATGTAACTGCAATCTCTCAGAAGCACAATTATAGGTATAAGCCAGTAGCCTGGGCAGCCAGCTAAGTTCCAGCCCTGGAAGTGATCGATTAAACCAGAATTATGATTTGTGGGGTTTGTTGTCATTGGGTCTTTTTTTTTTTTTTTTTTTTTTTTAAAGTGGGTTTGGGAGGCTTCGCAGGGTGCCCATTCAAATTAAGATTATGGAGAGAACGAGAAGAATTATTGTAATTGGGCGGAAGGAGGTGATACACCCGTATCTGTTTAATCTGGTGTCAGAAAGTGTTGTCTACTTCTGTTCATCTTGACTTCTCCAGAGAAAAATCAAAGCACGTCTGCTCTCCTCAACAATTTTGCTTCCTCACTGACAGTCTGCTATTTACGAATGTTACGGCTGTGTTTAACTCAGAACGAGTATTACCCTCCCTGTGCCAATGGTGTACCAGAAGTCTAGATTAAAATTTGGTAGTAGCAATAAGAAAGGGCCTGGTGAGCGGCTTGGTGCTCAACCTGGTTACAAAAAGCGATATTCCAGCACCAGGCTTTGAAATCTGTGGGCTCAGCTCTGACTTGTGCTGTACCTGTAGTTGTGAGGAAAGTGAAGATGTATGTGAGAACATATTTTAAGTCTCTGGAGCTGTATGTCCCCAAAGTGTCAGAAATACAAACAAATCCATGCCAGGGCTCCCACTCGCAGAAACCTCTCTGGTTTTGAACTCAATCCTTACCTGAACGGCATCTTTATTTTTTACCTGCTCTGCTGCTTGCATTCCAGTGTCGTAAGACGCCTCTAAAAGCCATAAACTTAGCAAAATTTAATTGCAGTGTTGAACAACGCCCCTTACAGAAGAGAGACAGATACAATTCTAGTTTTCACCTTTTCACTGGGTACATTGCACCAGTGCTCATAAACAAACGCCAACATCTTTATTTTAGAGCATAATATTATTTATCCTCATTTCTCTCTGTAGACATCTCTCCCTTGCTTTGTTTGAAGTAACTATGAGAGAACGACCATCTAGTGGAGATTTTAGGACTGGCTTTCAGGAGTGGGCTGTAGTGGGGCTGTATAGGGGATTTGTGGATATAAGAAGGGGAGCTATAATGTAGGATACGCAAAGAGCTGGTTGCAGGAAGAGATATGTCAAGATTTTTTGTAGCGATATAAAAAACCTGGGACCAATAAAGGCCCAAGGATAAATTCTGTCATGGAACGGAATGATGGAAATTTTGTTTCTGTGAGTGAAGAAACAAATGCTAAGCGTTATGTAAAAACGTGAGTGATATTTTGAGGCGGGCAAGGTCTTAAACCTGCAGGAGCCCAAGTTGCAGCCTGGGCTGAGGCAGGGTCATAGGCGCAGAAGTGTCCAGGATTGCGGTCTAAGGCTGCAGGTGCTCTAACACCAGTTTGCTCCACATTGTAATTAGAAGAGAGCAACAGCTCAGCAGACAATTTATTTAACACAAGAACTTCTCTCCAGCCCACACAGCCTACTGTGAAACAGTTAAAACAGTAAATTTGCAGTACATAGAAGGAGAGGAGCACAGTGATGCATATCTGCAGCAGCAGAGCACTGTGGTCCAGCAGCACCAGTATATCTTGTCCCAGCTCTACAGATGTGGAACATCATCATCACCCTGTTGTTCCACGGTGGTGCAGTGAGGTGGTCGCAGATGCAGACACTCCAGTGGTACAATCGGATACGCAGAAAAGATTGCAGGGATGACTTCACGGAGGATGTCATTATTGCAGTAACAGCAAAAAGGAGCAGCCCAGGACTACAGGGTTGTGTCTGAGGGAGACAGATTTGTAGCTGAGCAGAAAAAAAGACGGAGTGAAGGCAGAAGTGCTGTGTTTATATAACCAGCACAGCAATATAGTGCACTGTGGGTGTGTACTCCGGGAGAATGCTAAGATACTGCCAGGATACAGGATGCAGTGATATTTTATTAATTAGGCTTATGCTATATTGGTGCAGGGATGTTCTAATATAATAAAGCAATAATACTCTTTTGGGGCACTTTACCATTTTGTAATTGAGTGGTACATGAATTAACAAATGTAGGGTAGTGTAATGATGTATTAGTATAAGCCAGGATGTCATCTTGGTCTAATGACATGTTTGCACACTAGATCGGCGAGGCAGCTGCGGAAAAGCACTCTGCTGTGGAGTTTATACCGGGTTAGTATGCAGTGCTGCACAGCACTGAGCGCCTGGAGAACACAGCACTGACAATGCAGTGGTGTGGTAACGCAATCCTGTGGCAGAACAGAGATGTGATACTGGTGCCATGTGGTAGGAGTTTGGCAGTGCACGGGTGTGATAATTGTGTAGTGTTGTAGCCTGACAGAAGAGTTTAGCGGTCCAATGATGTAGTAATACAATATTCCAGACGGGAGCTATTCTATACAGCAGTGATTACTTCTGGTGTGATATTAGCAAAGGGCTGCGCTGATCTGACAGCACGATCCCATTGTACCAGAAGGCAGCGAGTGAGGTGTTACCACCATGCCGCAGTTTTGGACGCACGGCTGTGAGTAGCATGAGGGCAACGCCACCGACTTACCTGGTGACAGAAGTGCAGTGTGAGTACGGGCTGGTTATATGATGCATGTGATTAGCGGGACAGCAGTGTTTTAAAGTGGCCCTGCAGCGGTAGCTCAGTGCCCAGTAGCTCAGTGCAGTGTGAGAGCCGTGCAGTGACTCACGGGTGTAGTTGGCAGGGGATGCGATGCATGTGTGATAATGCAGCAAAGTGGGAAGGTGGCGAGAAAAGGGAGCGTGGGGAGGATGTTTCATATAATTTTGGCCTGATAGCAGGATAGGGTTGGAGCGGCCAAGTGGTAAAGGAGTGTCATGGAGCAAAAAGGAGCATGCTATCACTCCTGCAGAGCAGAACAGCATGACGGTCCTATAGTGCCTATAGTGTGGCTACAGGACACAGTTTAGCAACAGCGTGGTATCGAGCAGTCGCGCGTCCATAACAGCAGAGGAGGAGTGATTCCTCAGCAGCCGGGATGGTGGTGAGATGGCAGCCTGGCAGCAGGACACAGTTTATTAATGTGACAACAGTAGCAACAGCAGCACAGAGTCTGGGACAGCAGTGCGGTGGCAGCAGGGACTGCGATGCAACAGTTTTATGGCAGCAGGATTCCTGGGGCAGTGGTGATGCGGCAGCAGCACCTGCGGTACAGCGGCAGCTTGGCATCGGGCTCACGGCACAGCGCTGTATGGGTACTGCGGCACAGAAACCCACTGGTTCTTGTCGCTTCATTCCTCCTCCGCCACAGTGTTGGCCTAGCTGGCACCTTTAAGAAGAGCTTTTTCCGTGCCTTTGCTATGCAATATTAATTTGCAAGCGATCCTGCCATGTGAGACCTGACCGTTTTCAGAGCCGTTTAGCTTTCACACCCTGCCTGACTGTTAAATTTTTCAGTGAAGTGATTCCCCAACAGTTTTCTGTCAATTGCCTCTGGTAGCATGGGGATCAGAGGGGTCAAACAATGCTGTAGGGACTCATTAAGTATTTACAGGCTTCTGCTGTTAGCACTGTGGCCAAAGGGGCTTTTGTATTTCTATTTGTACAGGGAGTTAAAAGCCTCTCCTATCTGCACTGTCTCCCATTCCTGCTTTGATGTCAGTGTCCGCATTACCATTAAAATAGGGAAAGAATCTTTCTGTATTTGCTGTATAATTTTCCTTCTCTTGTCCTGCTCCATCTTCCTTTACTCATGGGCTTTAGTTCTTCTTAACAGGTCTTAATGGACCTTACAGCAAACAGGGATGACAGAAGTGGCCCCATTTTGGGGCGGGATGTATCCTCTGGCTGCCTGCATGGGAAGCCAAGAACATTCCCCTCTAAACTTGCCAGGAGCAGGTAGGGAAAAAGTGCCATGTCCAGCCTTTCACCCTTCTGGTCTCATCTGCAGGTTGACCTTGTTCCCTCAATGGCTTTGGCTTCAGCTGATTCTAACGGGAGTTTTGCCCAAGAGCGGTTGCCGCATCAGGACCACGCTTGGAGCTCCGCCAGCGGAAAGCCAGGGAGCTCGGGCCAGCTCAGCCGAGGCAGAGTGGTTAATGGCTCAGTAATGGAAGTTTTCAGTTGCGCCCGTGTATTACCGAGGGAGGCTGCAGCGCATTGGGCTGCGCTGGAGCGGCGATGCCAGCGACGGAAACTGTCAGGTGTCGCGCTGCGGGATGGCAGAGGTGAAGGTGAAAGGTCTGGGTTTGCAGGTGCTCGCGTGCTGCGTTGTTCCGTGCTGTAAGGCAGGTGAAGCAGCAGCGTGTCAGGGCTTGTGGCAAACTGAGGACAGTCTCTAACAGCTATTCATTTACAGCGTTAAGTCGGCACAGTAATTTGGGGTGAACAGACTTCTTCCTGCTCAAGATGACCAACCGCTGTAGTGATGCCGATCCCGTTGCACAGACTTAGCTCGCTGGTACAGAGCGTGCCCGCACAGGTTAGGAGGCAAAAAAACCCAGAAGAAACACCGTACCCCTCCCTTGACTTCCCCCCCCCCCCCCCTCTTTTTACGGCATCTCTGAAGGCTTGTTCCGGCCCCAAAAGGGTCCTCAAAGGCCGCGGGGAAGAGGGGCCGCAGGGGACGCTCCTGCAGCCGGCGGTACGCCCCGAGCTGCTGCCGTGCCTGGCCGGGTGCCGCGCCGGCCGTGCCCGCGGGGCTCCCCGGGGCGGCAGCGGCTCCGTCGGCTGCTCCCGCGGCCCCGGTTCGGCCCGACCCGACCCGGCCCGGCCCGGCCCGGGGCGCTCGGCGGCCCCAGGGCGCCCCCTGCTGCGGTCGGCGCGGCCCGGCCGGCTCCTGCCCCGGGGCCATTTCCGTGCACCCCGGGGCTTGGGCCTCTGCCCGGTCCCCGGCCGCCCGGTGAGGGTGTCGTCGGAGCCGGGGAGAGCCCCCCCCCACCCCCCGGTTCCCGTGATGTAGGCGGGAGCCGGTGCCGGTGACCCCGCGGATCGCCAGGCGCGTATTCACAGGGGACCGGGTACCCGCGTGGGGTTCCTACGGTCTCCGTGCTTCCATCCCTGCATGCGTTGCCACAGCCCACGTCCATGCATGTAGCCTGACATTAAGAGCCTTCGCCGTACCTGTCTCGTCTGTACGCACGCAGCCTGCACGCGTGCGGCCTCTGCTAAATCTTCTGCGGGACTACGCAACCACCTCTCTACGTGCATATGCGTTCCTGTGCTTAAAACGATTGGCGTTTGCATACATCCCTGCCGGCTGACACCCACCATACCTTCCAAGGTACGTCTCGTGTTTTCTATATGTGACGGACACAGACACGGAAAAACATTGTTCCGCTTGAGCACATCCACTCAGCTCCCCCCTTGCTTGGCTTGGAGAAAAATTTATCACATTTATTGCTTGTAAAGAGTTTGAGGGATGTGAGCCAGACGTACAGAATCACTGAGGGGCAATGGATAAGCTTCCTGCCTGCAGTGGGTCTGCCAGCAAATGTTAATCTTTGTCAGTGATTTACTTTTTAAACAAATCTGTTTTAAAAGGATATAGAAAGACATCAAAATAAAACCAAGCTAAAAGAACATTCATTAAATATTCCGTTCATGAAATATACAACAGCATGATCTAATGCACTGAAATACACAAACCTTCTGGTTAGATTCAGCTTATCTTTTGAGAGAAGAAAATCTTTCAATAATAAATTAATCATCATTTAAATCAGTCCACTGTGCATTCCATCAACCTCTACCGCCTTGATTTTTGTTTCATGCAATATTGGGTCTGAACAAAGTGTCAGGGAAGAGTTTAGCTTTAGATGTAGTGGCTGGGCTGCAGGTTTGTCAGCTGAATTAGCTGTGGTTCTTTGTAGCATCACAGCTTCAGTAACTGTTTTTCCCTGATGAGTCCATGAGTGGTATTGATTTCCAATAACAAGCAGCTATATGGTGTGCATCCAGTAAAAGATGCCTAGCTAACTTTGGGCTCCCTTTCAATAATCCTCTGACATTCCTGTGACCTTAGAGAGCACAGCAGTGCCCATGAACTTGAGAAATCCTCCAATTTCAATCAAATGCCCTGCTTAGAAATAAAGACAAACAGCTGTCATGGCTTGTATGGTCATATTTAGTTTTTGAGTAGCTTTCTGCGCCAGTATAAGACCATGAACTCGATACTATCTATGAATGAAGTAATTAGCAATATTCTAATATCCGCCTATTCCTCCCCTAGAGTACTTTGCACCTTGCATCCATCTTTGGAAAGAATATACAGCATTGCTTCATCCCACACAGATTAAATACCTTTTCTGCTCTTGGAAGGAAACAGGCAACCGTGTAACACTGTGAGGCATCATGTCACAAGGGTTGAAGGCAGGAAGCAGAAACCTGCCAGCAACCCCCCTGAGCTGTGCTGAAATAATGCAAAAAGGGTTTAGGTAGCTTGTGACCAGCTAGCTTGTGTTGAGATAGAGCCAGAGATCTTGTACTGGGATATGCAGTTTGATCGTTCTAAAGGTGCTCTCAGATCCTTACTCAAAACAGAAGTGAGGCAGACCTCGGTTTTGTGGTGGTCTATCTCATGTAGTGCTGCAGGGTTTTGGTTAGGATTGGTTCCCAGGTGTTGCTCATCTAATAATCAGCCACGCTTTCTGTAGGACCTCAGTGTGCCAGCCAAATGCTGACCCCCCGTCCCTTTTATTTGGAAAGAGGTGAGGGAGCCAGGGCCAAGAGAATTAGCTGCTTTTGCAGTAGTGCAAGATGGACAGAGTGATTTACAGTTCTCATATTCCTGAGCAAAGAGAAGGGACCATGTAAGGTTTGTTTTAAACAATCTTTGTACTGCGTATACATGGCAAATTGTCACAGCAGCTTCTGAGCTGTCAAGTTTGTACTTGTCTTTTTGTAGCCCATTGATGATCTTGAAAGCAGAAAATAGCCACAAAACATTGTGCTCTGGCCAACACATCTCCTGTGCCGGGACTTGGAGGTTGGGCTAGTGCAAAATACGTGGACCAGATCGGCATGGAAGGTGTCAGGAGATGGCACGTTCCCATCTCTTTTCATCTAATGCAGAATAAAGCTAGCTAATTACAGACAAAGCTGTTCTAAACAGAAGTTGACGGTTCAGGCTTTGTTACCTTGAGAGGGACGGAAAATATCCTTGGTCTTTTTAATAACCTTTCTGTTGTTTGTGATTGAATATGATCCAATTGCTCTAATGGAGGAGAATATTATGCACAGCATGAGTCAGCAACACTTTCTTCCTGGAACAGCTGACAGCTAAGAAAGTTCCCAAACTCTCTGCAGAAATATTCCTCCCCCTAGATGAGGATTTGGACTGCATCCACCAATACCTGCGGGTGCCTCCCCTTGAGATGGACCTGTACTTGTCTGACTGGAATATGGAACCATCCAAGGTTCACTCGAGGTTAGAAGATGCAACTCGATGTGCAGCAAAAGCACTTGAGAGTCTGACACAGAAGAAGAGAGGGAAGCCAGTCGCAGAAGTTCAGAGTGCCAGTGTATGTTCCAGCAGTCAGGAGCTTTGAAATGAGGCCCTCGACAGCACTGGCAACGGGAGGATGTTAACAATTCCAAAAGCTTAGGCTCGTCTGAGGTCATCCCGCAAACAAGACTGGGTTGTTTCTTGTAAAATACATATCTATAGCCACCGGCTAAAGGGTGGTTGGGAGCAGATTTGAAAGCTACTGATCAATATGTGCCCTCTCCGCTCTGTGATAGGAAAAAATAGACTGGAAATTCTTGACCTATTAGGATAAATTAAATAAGGTGGCGTATTTTAAAATACTAAATCTTCGAAGCATGCAATGGGCTTTTAGGTAAAACTATGGACTTCAGTGAAAAGATGCTAGGAGTGAGTTTTCCCTGCTTTACTATATACTCCCCTCAGACATTAATGCCGGTACCTCCTGCAGACTTTGCCTGTTGCAGTGTTTGTGTTGTGTTGAGAACAACCATCTGATACAATGCTCTAGCAAGTGAAAGACCGGGCACTGAAACGGGCCTGG
Source organism: Astur gentilis (assembly GCF_929443795.1). Lineage (NCBI taxonomy): Eukaryota > Metazoa > Chordata > Aves > Accipitriformes > Accipitridae > Astur > Astur gentilis. Next base: position 4,652,892 of record NC_064886.1, read on the forward strand.
CATCTGAACAGCCTCCCTGTACAAATCCATACTTCCACTGGAAATTTTTGCCAAGCAAACCTACAGTCTGATAAGCAATCCCAAGTTTTGGATTGACTTTTGTTCTTTCTGTTGTGGCTGTTGGATCATTTGATGCCACTGGATAAAGTTTCTGGCAGCTACCGAGTGATTAGCTATGGTGGGATCCAACATTTTCTTATGAAATGAGAATTTCTGCCAAAGGTGCCAGCCCGAAGCACAGCACTGCTGCTTTTTAAAGAATCCAGACATATTAAACCACCTAAATCACTCCCTGTTCAATGCCAAGTCGCCCAGCCTCCTCCCTGCTCTGTGCTCAGGTCAGTCAACGTGCCAAACGCTTCTTTCTTGTGAGCCGAGACCTCGCTCTGTGCCAAACCACATCCACCAAGGTCTCTGCTCTCCACCCTGGACCTCAGGGGAGAAGAAGGGATGCGGGCGCATAGGCGAGACTCACATTTCACAAAGTTCCTACCAATTTTTAGAAAGTTTACAACAGAGCCCCAGACCTTAAAAGAACAGTGTGATTGCCACAAAGAACAGTGTGGGAAAACCAGTATACATGCATGTGCAGCCCTCCCACACGCATACTGACTACCCCAGATATAGGCATACCCACAGATCAGCACCTACACACAAATGTTTTTGACACACTTATTCTGAGCACCCTGTTCTCTTACAGCAGCCTCAGTTGGAGGAAGGGAGAAAATATGTTCCTTCTAACCTAATCTTCTAATGACCTTTCTGCCAACTCCACTTTCCTGCCTATCTCTAAGCTGCCCGTAGTGGTGATTGGAACAAAATCCCAATGTAGAGCGTGATTTTCCTCCTCAGAGGTCCGCAGGGTCTGTCTGCTAGATTGTGATGTGCTGCCCAATTGCTCTTAAGAGATTCACTGGGAACAAGGAGATAAGAAAATTGTTTATGATAGTGTCTCTTAGGCCTCTTGCAGCTCTGCCAGAGTTCTTGCAGAGTTGAAGGACTGTGACTGTGTTGCAAACATGGTGCAAGTGGGCTCCCATCACCTCTTCCCTTCCTGGATTGCGAACTCCCTGCCAAGCCTGGCAGCAAGTCTCAGCCTTCTCACTCTGCCCTGCACATTTCCTACAACTGCCTGCAACTGCAGGAAAGAAAAGCAGGAGAGCAGGCGAACACGCCAGCCTGCCATGGTGGCTGGCTCTGAATGCTCCGGTACAAGCTAATATTTAGAGGGTGACCACCTCAACTTTTGTTGAGAGGCTTTTAGAGGTCTGTAAGACATGCTCAACGGCGGCCCTCCAAAGCTGTCCCGTGGCAGTCTGGGGGCTGTGATGAATTCTCCTGGCAGGAGACACTCCCCGTCTCTGGGAGGATGTGGGAGATGGGCACTTCTCAATTGCAAAGCGTTCCTGGCCTCCACGCTGCCTGTTGGGGGAGATTCATTAGCAGGAAGGAGGCGATTCTCTCTCCTCTCTGCTCTGGAATTGAAGTCGTTTGTCTCGGGAAGGAGCCCAGGCGCCTCAGCTCGCTGTGTGGCAGCTTCTGCTCAAGGGAGACAAGCACTTCGTCAGTAAACAAGGAGCCTGGGGAATGGCTCCAGCTGACAGAGGGCTTTATTAATGACCAGCAGTTTGGCTGAGGGTAGGTGAGCCTCCCATTAGCTGCTTTAAGAGGGGAAAGAGAAATAGAGCTGAAGGTGGCAGCCTTGAGAGGAGCTGGGAGTTTGGCATCCTCCTGGAAAGTCCCCTGCTGCGAGGCCCAGGGCTGGCACAGGAGTGACTGTATATTTCCCCAGTGCCAGGGGTCTTCAGACCGTGACAGCAGGAGACAGGCCCATCTCAGGAACAGTTTCGCTTCCCAGCTCATCATGGGTGGACTCTGCTATGGAGGTCTTCCAGACCAGAGTTTCCCCATCCCCTCTGTCCCTTCCTCAGTCTGCCCTGGGTACAAGGGGTGTCTTTCAGTATCTACTACTGCAGCTTCTTGCTTTGGAGGGCCTGTGGACCTTTGTGCAGCTCTTTTCCAGGCCATGCAGTGAAGAAGACATTGAGGGCATCTGAGAGGAGGCTGTTCTACTGCCTTCACTCTTGGGAAGTGGTTAGTACAAGGAAGAGCAAGAAACGCCACCCCCCATGACCGTGCACTTCTGGCTGCGACTGGAACTGGAGAAGCTGTTGACTCTTGTCATGGTTGGACTCCTAAACTCATTTCCTCAGGTGGAAGAAGCCTCTAAGCTCTAAAGCAACTGTTGATTCACCTTGCAATCATGCTTAATTTGCCATAGCACCATCAGGGTGGAAGCAGAGAAATCCCTGCTTTGTTATGACATTAGTAGTTCATCCTTCTCTGTCCTACAGCCCTAGAGGTGCCAGGAGAGTGAGTCCTTGGCTCCTGCACAAAAAAACCTGTTGTGCAAGCATTCAGCCCATGGGTTAGGTCTTGTAGAGCCTTTTGTTTGGAACTACATGTGCAAAGAAAGTTGTAAAATCTTTCGGCTGAATGCCTGAGCGTCCAACCAGCCTGCTGCACAGACAGGGTGTAGGATCAGTGTCATTTTGGTCTTCACAGTTCTTGAAGGAGGTAGCTTTTCATGCCGTGGCTTCTTATCACTATGGAGCTGCAGCTGTGGTAGCTTCACAGCTAAGGGCGCATTCACTATCATGTTCAGATCTTGTTGCCTGGGTGTGATGGTGAGTTTTTTATGCAATTGAAATCTTTTTTCAGACCGAATGCTCTTATGCTCAGCCTGAGATCAGAGGAAAATGTATTGGGGACTCATCCCTTTTCTTTCAGAGTTTATTCTGTTACCACACCACGCCTAAAATCCAGAGCTCAGAGCTGGCTCTAGGTTTAGGAGCCTCTTATTTATTCCAGGACTTGGGTGCTTGGAAATGGAATGGATGGATCTGACATCCAAATTCTTTGCTTCACATTATCTAGCCTGGGGCTGTTCAGATTTAGATTCAGATGTGAGCCCACCTTTGGCAGACTAATGCAGGTAAACCGCCAGTTGATTTCTACTTGCAGAAAGCTGGAAAAACTTTACCGCAAGACTGGCTCAAGGTCTCTCCCTTGTGGTTAAAAATTACTATCCTGGGGCTGAGCGTGTTGGAGGGTCCCTGGACCGGTGCCTCCAGGCTTGCTTCCACCGTGGCAGGAAAAGAATGAGGGACTTTTATGTCTGCTGGTATTTATAAGCTAAAACAGGTCCCACCCAGATAAATGGTCCATTTCTGCTCCAAAACGAGCTCTGGACTCTGCTTCAAGCCCCTAAGTGGATTGCCTTCTGGCCAGCCTAGCTCTCTGGTGATTGAAAAGCCGAGAGGACTTAGAAGGGGGGTGGGTAGGGATGCGATGTTCAGAGGCTGTGTGGACCCAAACTAGCTGGATTCACTGAACTCATCACTGAAATCGCTTCTTGCGGTGCCTCTCTGTTTTAATTCTCCCTGAATCAGCCCTCTCTCATGAGTGAAACAATCTTGCCTGCAGATTGAGGGGGGTGGGAGGGATTTGAACATTAATCTGATGTAGATTATACATCCGCCTCCCTCTCTCTCCCCTTCTCACTCTCTCTCTCTCTCCCTCTCTTTCTGTCTGTTTCTCTCCCCTCCCTCTCCTTCCTGCTTCATCTCTTCAAGAAAGTGAACATAAAGTAAAAACACGGAGAGAGAGAGGCAGAGAGAGAAAAAGCTCCCTGAAGAGGGAAGCCCCAGCAGCCAGTAGCTGTTTGGATTTGCCTGGCACTGCCTTTCTTGCTTTGCTCCCAAGGAATACCTTTAATGGGATCAATTGCTTCAGTTCCTTTATAACCAAGTCCACCGGAAAGGCAGACTCAACATATTATGGGCAACTGTGTGAAGTCTCCACTGAGAAACCTCTCAAAAAAGGTATGTTCCCTGAATCAAAGTGCATTGTGCGTTTCCAGCCCTGCTTCTTGGGATGGGTGACGTCGTGGGCAGATGGGAATGGGAGGTGGGAGAAACACAGAGGTGTGTATGAAGGGTTCAGCTCTCTTCACCAGACTTTTTTTGTAAGAGCTGCTCATGCAAGTGCAGCTGTTAGAGCCCGGGATGCTGAGACCCGTAACGTGTGTGTAAATAAATGTGTGCATATGCATGCACGAGTAGGCTTGTGTCCTGCTCTGTGTGCGTGTGTATAGCTGTCCTCTGGGTACGTGCAAGCTTGTGCTTTTCAATGTGCACAGTATGCTGGTACACATCTTCTGTACAGGAATCTTAAGTATGTGTATATGTGTGAGATTGTGTGTGTGTGTGCATGTGCTTCAGTTGAGAGGTATCTGCATGAGTCTAGTCATGTGGGTCATTTCTGTAGGGACATATATTCATGGACATGTGAATGGGCATGCGTCTGTGCGTATTCCTGTTGGTGTGTAAGAATATGTACACCTAATGAGTCCGTCTGAAGCATGTGTGTGTCCTTAGCTCTTTCTGTCTCTATGTGCACATCCTGAGGTGCGTGAGCAGGCATGCAAAGTTTGTTGTGAGTGTATAGGGGGGGAATTTGTGTGCGTCACACACGTATCCCTGCTTGTATGGTGCCCTGTGTGTGCATACCTGCTAGTGGATGTCCTCACAGAAGTCTGTATGTAGACGTGTGTGTTTTCATGTATATCCATCCTTGCGTATGCACGCATCTAGTTTTGTTGGTATGTGTTTGGGTACAAAAGCATGTTTTTCTCTGTAATCTGTTTGTCCATGCCTCTGTCTGTGAGTGGATACACTGGGCCTCAGCTGTGTGTTCGTGCATCATGTCGCACGTCAGCACGGCCCATGTGTCTACATGCTTGGGCCCAGCTGGACGTCATCTGCAAGCTGCCATGTGTATCTGTTAGGCTTCAACCCGCAGTCTGCTCTGTGCTGAGGTGTTACAGTGATCCCAGGATGAATTAGATTCAGGAACAATTCTGCTGTTAGGGACTAGACTGAAATGGAAATGATGTGCCCCAGAAATATTTCTTGTTTGACTGAGGAAGGTCTTGCAGCACCGTGTACCTGTCAGCTGCACGGTTCTCACTTAGCATCCCTGCAAATCTAATAACTCAGCAAAAAGCTGTGCAATACGCTCCTTGTAAATGAAAAAGTTATGCTAAGCATCCGAATTATTGCAGTGAGGAGCTGCCTCTGTGGAGACCTTGCTGACAGTGAAATGCCACTGCCATCAGGGTGCTCCACCCAGGACACCTTGCCACCAGGGAAGGCTCTTCTGGGAGGGAGCTGTTGCGGAGAGGACCTACCCAGCAGGGAGTTTCTTCTCGCAGGAGATTTGCCTCTTCTGCATGGAAGCACAGTTTGCTTCTTATCTCGGCTGCTGTAAACAAAGCCAGTAATGGCACAGTGCTGCTGTGGGGGAGCTGGGATAGACGAGGAGGGAATTCATCACCAAGCAGTTAGGCAGTGCTGAGACCAGTCAGGGTGACCTCCAGGGAGAGGCAGAAGTGTTTGAGGTTCACCAAAATGTTGCACATATGAAAAACCAACTTGGTTGCTTGTAGGTCACCTCCAACTTGCAATAAAAGGAGTTGGCTGCAGCTGTGCTCAACATGATAAAGGCGATTGCAATTAAAGTCTGACGTGTGGCCAGCCTGCTTGAATCAAAATGGATTCAAGAACTTATAAGCTCTGTGTCGTCAGTCTTTTAGGTAATTTATGCTTTCATTCCTAAAAGCTGCTTCGAATAATGCACTTTGTGCCTAGTTAGAAGGCCTGGGATGGCAGGACTAAGGGCAGAAAGCTGAATTAGAGCATTTCTCAGACGTTGCTCCAGCTAGCCATGAATTAAGGCCTCAGGCACGCATCCTGACAGGTCCTGGGGCTCTGCTGTTCTTTTGATCACGACACACATGATTATAGTGGAGACTTTGCAGGTCAGTCTTAACATTGCACAACTTCACTTGGCTGTTTTATGATCCCAGTCTTTTTTCTCAGATTTACCTTGGGCAAACTCATTTTGCTGAAATGGTGAAGAGGAGGGACTCTAGAAAAGCTGTGTGAAAGCTGCTCTTGGGTGACACACTGATCTCTTGAATACATTATTTCAACCTGAAATTTGGGAGTCACTCCCAGCCACCCTCTGGCTTGGTCTGGGACTGGCTGACATGGGGGCACCTTGCCTGTTCATGTGGCAGTGCTCGGGCTTTTTCTCCACAACATCTGTTGTTGGCAGCTTCAGTTCCCCCTGTCACAGTGTCCCCCCGGTGATCCCCGTGGCCAGCCTGGCCGCCTTTCCCTCTGAGAGGCACTACAGTTGGGATGAAGAGGCCCCTCTGGGCTTGCCGTTCTGCAAAGTCCCTCTGACATGCAGGCAGGTAAATGAAGTGAATCCTGTTGTGCTTCTGCTGTGCAGAAAGGAAGGGCTTTGGCATCCAGGTCCCTTGCTTTGCTACCCTTCGCCATCACGACGGCTGTCTCTAAATCAGCCTGGTCTCGTCTCTCTCCACAATCTGCTGGTCTGACAGAGCCAAGGGCCGGACTCAGCCAAGAAGCGTAGTGGTCCTTTGCTTGGGGAAGGGACAGGAAAAGCCGGAGCTCCCCAGTCCTGTCCTTGCATTTTCCTTGTCATGTATGCTGCCATTTCCCCTGTAACGGGTGGCTGATGTTGCTTTGCCCCGTACCCATATCACAGCTCCCTTCCCAGCTCTGCTGGGAGGTAGGAGGGACGTGGTGGAGGGAACTTGTGGGGATGCTTGCAGAGAAACCTGCGAGGCTGCTGGCAGAGGGAATGTCGAATGCCATAAATCCTGCCTGCAGCAGCAGCGCGGGGCAGAGAGCCCCTGTCAGGGTATCGGTAAGCCGTGCACTTTGTCCTGGCACTGCGGCGGGTTGTCTGGTCAGGATCCTCGGTGGCTCTTGGCAACTGTTTCATCAGACTGGCAATCTCTGTCCGCACAGGAAAATAATGGGATGACCGTTCTGTGGTACTTCTCCGTGGTTTGGTAATAAATTCTATTGACTGGAAGGGTCAGCAAACAAGGATTAGGGGCTGTGGGGCCTTCAATCTTTCACTTGGCTTCACTGGAATTAAACACAGAACCAATGTGGGCTATTTTAAGTGATTCATATTATTTGGTATATTAAACTGAAAAATGTGCCAGGAAATAAAGCTGATAATTTTGAAAATACATAGCACTGATATCACGAAGCTGTGCAGTTCAGCACAGATGCCTTGACATTTAGCTGAGCTAGTAATATACCATTTGTGGATGGATGCTCATCTTTCAGGTTTTTAAGGACAAATATCTTTCAGGTTTTTAAGGGCAAATGTCCTATGTGTCAGATTTAATCAGAGACAAATTCCTTCCTCGTCCATGACTGCAACAAAAATGCTTTTCTGCTTCATTATGTTCTTTCTCCATGGCTTGCTTTTTGGGTTGTTTTTTGTTTTGATGCTTGATATTCACATGACATTATACTTGAGCAGATTGGTGTAAGACTGTGTACAAAAAGGCAAACTACAAACCATGTGTGCAATATAATAGCACATGGCAGACACAGCAAGTAGGTACAATAGACTCGGACAAGTGTGAATGGGCCGTGTGTGTGTATCTGGTCTTTTAGGCTGAAAAAGCACATCAGGCTTTAAGGAAAGGGTTAACAGAGACAATGACAATTGACAGAGCTTCTCTGATCACCCCTGGGAACACCGGCTGTAAAAGTAGAATCATTCCTGAAGAGGAATCTGATGCATGATTAATGTTTATTCTATAAAACCAAGGGTCCTGTGGGTTGTGCTGGCTTTTTATAGCTGCATGGGAATATCAGGATAAGAGTTTTCTTGCAGAGCCAGGGAAATGCATTTCTATAAAAGGAAAGCAGTGCCTCCTTATAAAATCCAGTGCTGGATTCTGTTCTGGAGCCCTAGCTTAGCAGGACGTGTGCACTTAGGAAAATGTGCAAATGCAAACAGACAAAAATGTTGTGCCCGTGCCTGATCTCCACTTTGGGACTGTCAGTGATTAGAAGAGGCCAGCTGCAGTAACTACCTCAGACCCTGAGGATGTAACTAATTAGAAGTGGCATGGGGAGTGTGAGCCTGCAGTTGGCAGAGCCACCTGATGCTGTAAACGGCCTTCTAATAATATTATAAAGCGTGTGATGCTGTGTTGCTGAAATGTAATGTGGAGCCTCGTGCAGTGCCTTTGTGCAGGCTCTGCCTGGTCTCCTGAGGATGCCCTGGATGACGTGGCCCTGCCAGCAGCTTTGCCCTGGGCACAGGCTGGCACACGTACTGTTAGGTTGGGGTGTGCTTGTCCTTTGCAGCTCATTCAAGGGATTAACTCCGGGGCCGGTAGTAGGAGCATGGCCCTTTGGCTGTGTCTGGGTAGATGTGAGCAGAGCTGAGAGTTTGATGTCGTTTCAAAGCAAAATTCTCCTGGTTGGTCGTACTATCAGCTTTTGAAAGTGAACTCCCGGACTTACTGCTTCTGTACAAATCCTAATATACCGGCGGGGGGGGACGCAGTGTGGACCAGATGAAGGAAATTTAGCAATAATGTCTCTGCGAGGCGGTTCAGTAAAACTTCAGAGGAATGGCTGGGCGAGACGGGGAGGTAACATCCTCTGTTGTGTTGTTTGCTTGCTGCTGGTTGGCTGGGAAGATCCGCCATGAGGAGAAGACGTGCTATAAGGCTGTCCAGACGAGCGAAGAGGGGCCGTCGGCTTGCGAGTACCAGGGTCCGCTCATGGTGCTGGCCCAGAACTGCGCCGTCATGCACAACCTGCTGGGGCCAGCATGCATCTTCCTGAGGAAGGGCTTCGCAGAAAACAGGCAGCCTGTACGTAAGTTACACCCAGCCGGGCGAGACATGCGCAAAGCCACATGGACGTGAGCCGGGGGATGCGGAGCTGCCCGCGTGCTCCACCTGCGTGGTGCATCCCGGCTCCAGCTCCAAGTGCAAATACAATCACAGGCAAATGTCTAACCTGAAGGGTGTGCAGAGATATCCCCGTGCCTAAACACCAAGAAAGGAGGATTCTAAAAATGCAGCTACGGAAGATAGATCCAAGTCTACACTCAAGTAGGCATAATCATATGGACTCAGGAGAAGGACTTAGGACTTCAGGACTTATATAATCATGTGGACTTAGGAGGAGTCCCATCTTCAAAGCTGTTATTCCAGCAAGACATCCACATCTCATTCCCAGAGGCTCAGATTAGCATTTAAGGCCTAAATAGCCACTTAAATGCAAATCGGGGCATCCGCACTGGGAACAAGCTGTCCCACAGAGATGCCCATATTTGATACTGTTCCTGTCAGCTCACAGTGACCACACTAGTACCAGCAGAAATAAGCACGCATCTGCCTCCTCACAGGTACCCAAACGTAATCTTTTATACACTATCATACCCAGCCTGACACTGCAGCAGTCCTAGCCAAATAAACCAAAAAACATCAGTCTGTCCTCATACTTGCAAATAGTGCCAGACTACCGAATGCTATTACCCGCACACACACACAGATAAATAGCAAAACCACATCTATCCACTCAGGCACACCTCTATTTGTAACTATGTGCTCATATGCATCTAATTTATGCATTTATATACAAACAAAAATATGTGTTTGTATGTAAATTAACATGTAGATACCTGGACATGTTAAATATACATAAATATGCACCCCAATATTGTATCTTTACAAGAAGCAAAACATATTTTTGCACATAAACTTTCACTTCCTACAATAACATTAAAGACATACACAAACATATGATTAACACAATTTTTATGGATATATATGAGTGAATATGCGCATTGACAGATATTCACCCAGTGCGTTCCATATTCTTGTGGTGAAACAAAGCTCACCCCAGTTACCTGAGAGTCGGAGCTTTCTTGCCTCTGTGAGAAATCTCTGTCTTACTTTTGCGTTGATATGGTTATCTACAGCTGTAGGAGACACCTAGGTCTTTATTTCTGAAACCTCTTCTTCAACCAACAATGCCAAAAAGATTCATTATTTGTCATTATTGATCAAAGGGCTTTTGTTCTTCTTAACCTTCAGCCACTAAGTGATCACATGTTCCTTGTGCCAGTTCACTAAAACACAGACTGTAATATTCTCACCCAAGCACACTTGCTGGCATGCACAGAGCTACCTGTCATAGGAGATAGGTCCAGCTCCCTAGTGGAAGGCTCACAGCTGGACAAATATCCATCCTGCTTAGGACGTGGAAACTCGCAGTACCCTGAGAAGTATCCAAAATAGGATTAGTGATGTCTCTAACTACCCTGATGTAGAATAAGTGCATCTGATAAACAGCTTTACTTTTACTGACTCTCTAGACCAACAGGATTTATTGTGCATAGAACAGAAATAAATGAGGGTAAGAACATTATGAATAATGGACTCTCTGAGGGTCACCTCTGTTCATATCTAGGATCTAAACTCTGAACAGTTTTATTCCTCTTTCCATATGTTCTCCAAAAGCTTTAGAGTGATTCAGACCATTTTTCCCCAAGCAATTTTCCTCCTTTATCATTTTAGGGGATCTTCTTTCAAATTTAAAGCAGAAAACCTCTTCACGATGTTAGTTATTGCTTGAGTCAGATTTTTGGAGGGACGTAAACCCTCCCCCACCTTTTGCATTTGCAGTCTGTGGCTCTCTGGTGGTAGAATCTGCATGTGCAAAGATATGCTGAGAGCCCTGCAAACGCAAATGCCTTAGTGTACAAAATTAGAGCCGGTGCTGAAGCCCCCGTTTCTGACATGTGTCAGTCATGTCGGTTGCAACACGGTCTTCAGTGCGTGAGGAGGAGGATGGTGTTGTGATGACTGCACTGGAGGAAGGCCGGGGTCCTACCCCAGCCACTCTCACAAGACAGCAGTTACCGCGGGTGAGTCACGGCACCCTTTGCACCGTGGCGGTGGTAATCATACCCCTGCATCTGCTGCCACGCTGAGCCGGCTGTCGGCACACAGCCGTATCTCCAGGGATTAATGTTTGCGAACTCCGGAATGAGGTGCACAAGGTGTTGGTACTGATCACGGGTGGTTTTCATCTGCTGTTTTATCTGAGGCAGGGGGGCAGTAATGCCTCCTGCAGCCGGTCTGAGGAGTTTGAATTGTTTTATTATTTGGTGTTGATGAAAGCAGAACAAATGGGATGACATGTTTGAAAATACCAGGTCTGTGAAGGATGAAACGGCAGAGCCAGTGCACTCTGACAGTTCCATCCAGCACAGAGATGCCTCTGGGAAGGTTATGAGTGGCAAGCTGGTCATTTCTCTGGCACAGCCCACTTTTGCACAGACGTAAACCAGTGTGTGTCCTAGTTTGCTATGCACTCTGAGCAGCTGCCATTAGAGTTTCCAGAGGAGCCTGTGGTTAAATAACAAAGGATCATCCTTCTCAAACTGATCAAGGGCACCGTCTCCAGGGACGTGTGGTGAGGCTGGAGGACACCTGGAAGGCAAGGAGAAACTCCCCACGGTTGAGGGGAAAAGCCGAGAGTGAGACGACAAAAGAGATCGCATTTCTGTGTTTCCAAATTCTCAGATGTTTTGGATTTGCCTGGGAGCCATGAGAGGAATTAGAAAGGGCATTTAAACCAGAAAGCAGTGCATTTCCATGCTCATCTCTTCTTCTTGGTGCAGTGTTGGAATTTTCCTATACTCTTTTGTATCCTCCCCCTTCTTCCAAGAAATTCAAATTGGATGTTTGAAGTTGCAGTGTTTCCTGAACATGGTGAATCCTTGTCCTGTTTTGTTTGTAGATGACCTTGGTGATGTATATGTTGTGTGTCTGCCTTCATGCCTGGTTTCAAAATGCTTGTATATGGAGTTGAGGCTGGGGGGAACGGGGAAGTTCCTACCTTTTTGTGGGGACTGACTGTAGGAGATGGCACTGGGATGTTGGCTGTAAGAGAGCTCGTGGCTGTCGCTGTCCTGCCAGAAGGACAGGGATCAAGCAGTGATCCAAGCAGACGATGGTATAGACCTGCTGGTTACAGGGACTGCTTCCAGCTGTTTTGATCTGGCTGTGTCAGCGGAGCTGCGATAGGAGATACAATCAGAGCTCTAGAGATGATCATAACTGCTGCAGGGACAGTCTCTGCTCCAGGACTTGGTGCTGGGGAATGATGTAGGACCTTCATGAAGGTGCTCATAGTCCCATCAGGTGGGGAGGCCACACATATTGCTGTGCTGGCCCAGGTCTCTTCTATTTTGGGGGAGCACCTTTCATCCCCCTGTCCAGCAGATGAGAGGGAGAGGGGCTTCCACAGAGAAGTGTGCAGGCTAACACCCCTCCCATTGGTGGGGAGAGCTGGGAAGCGTTGCTAGGTGGATGGTATTAAACATGTCATCACCTTCTTGTTTCTTCTCTCACTTTCTGGCTTGTCCCAGAACTGCTTGCACCAACAAGTGCTATTCTGAAACTGTTTGTGGCAAGCAAACAGCTCTAACATATTATGTTCTGTTTTTGCAGGATAGAGAACTGCGTCCGGAAGAAATTGAAGGTAAAATTTGTCGCTCCTTGTGCGTCACCTTTCTCCCTGCCCAGTGAAAACCTACTGGCTGGCCCTTCCAGGTTGGCCCCCATGGGGTAAAATAATCTGGGGCAAATCAAGGGAGATGATTAGTGGAGTAATTCCTGGAAACCCCAGCAGAAGAAATAATATGTAAAACTGCAAGAGTGCTGACTGTGAAGGAATTTGCATCCATTCCAGCTTCTTCCAGGGTGGGAGGATAAGTAAAGTAATGAAATATTGGCTGTCAGGGAACTGCTGTTCACCCCAGCTCCCACAGAAAGTGTTGTAGGGCATGATACAATAGTATGGTTCCAGGGAAGCTATTTTACCTACTAATCCCTACAGTGAGGGTTATGTAATATAGTGCAGGGGTAAAAGTTGGGAAAACTTAGTAGTTGCAGTCTCTTTAGGGAGTGCAGTTTAGCAATGATCCATTTGTGATGCTTGTAGTCCAAGCAAGCTTTCCTCTAAGGAATGGGTCAGCAGTGCTGCTGATAGAAGAGCTGAACATTGCTCCAGTCATTGCCTCTTTGCAGGGAGATATGGGAAAATACGGAGTATCTTAGGGAGTCTGGCCTCATAAAGTGCTGCTGATTCTGGGGAGGTTTCTTGGAAAAGGTATTTCAAGCTGTCACTGACAATATTGTTCTTTTTGGATCCACTCCCACAGAATTAAGAGAAGCCTTTAAAGAGTTTGATAAAGACAAGGATGGGTTTATTAACTGCAGGGACCTGGGGAACTGCATGCGAACCATGGGCTACATGCCTACTGAGATGGAGCTAATAGAGCTCTCCCAGCAGATCAACATGAACCGTGAGTAATATCCACCTAGCCGTACCTCCTTGTTGCTGCTGTGCCCTGCATCATTGCCTTGGGCTCTCTTAGTCTCCTGCTGTTTCTTTTCTTTTGGATTCCCCCCCGCCCTCTTCTTTTCATTCTGATTTTCACTCCCTATCATCTTTCCTGTTTGTGGTCCCTAGAAGTTGATGTCTGTCTTTCTTGCTTATCAAAGTGACTGTGTGGACTGTGCTGTATGGCAACAGTGAGTGGAAGTGTTGTCCTTCATGCTCATGCTGTCGGGCATGAAACTGCCCTTAATGTGGGTGGTTGGGCATTGGTGCACAGATTGTGGGTGTTGTCATATTGAAGCTGTTGTCAGATGGGTCAGGCTGAAGAAAGAGCCTGGGAAGATGGAGATGGTTTGGTCAGATGGGTGATGGATGGGCTGTTCGCTCTGTGGTGGTTGTTTGTGGATCTGCTGTGTGACAGGGGATGGGCTGCAAGTGAGCTGTGCTGGCAGTGTCAGATGGGGGCATCTGCTGGAGTCATGGAAAAATATGACAAACACATCCAATTCACTGTAACTGTGTTTGTGCCCCTTGTCTTTCACCATTATTCTTTGTCGCCTCTTGTCTGTGGCAGTGCAGGGTATTACCCTCAGCCAGGTGGGAAAAAGGATATTTAGTGCATGTTATTTCTGACACATGATGATGTAAAAAGGACAAGTTACTTGGTCAAGAGAGGGAAAACAGTTGTGACATACGCAACCAGTCACACACAAAAGCAGCTGATAAGCCTGGCACACAAGTGCTTAGGAATTTGAGAGTGTTACTGCCAGCTTTCAGATAGGGGACAAGCAAGAAAAAGGACTATATATGACAAGTAAACAGTTGGACATACATTAGCCACTGCTAATGGAGCAAGACTCCACCACTGCTGGAGGGCACTGCCTGGGCCGTGCAGGATCATCACGCTGTGCCCTTGCTGTACCCTTTGGCACAGGCACAGCAGAGGGTTGCTATAAGCACTAGAATGATCAAGCCTCTAACACGTAGTACGTGATGCCATAAGGATGTGACAGTCCATGGCAGCCTAGGATGGAACAGCTTGGGCTCATTCCACCTCGCCCACAATCCAGAAAATACAAAGACAGGTTAAAACTACCTCTGCTTTTCCTTCCGCTGTCCTCCACCTTCTGTGCTTTGCTTCCTGGTGAACCAAGCTATCTCTGGGGCACACAGAAGTGCAAAGTGAGTGCTGGGCTTGGCTAACGTATGGAGTTCTTACACACGATCTTTCATCTTGTCCCAAGTGGGTGGCCATGTGGATTTTGAAGATTTTGTTGAGCTGATGGGACCAAAGCTGCTAGCAGAAACGGCAGACATGATTGGTGTAAAAGAGCTCCGTGATGCCTTCAGAGAGGTGAGTGCTCCCTACCGCGTACCCCCCAGAGAGGCGAGCAACAGGAGACAGGAAAGAGAGGAGACCCACTGGGGAAGAGAAGAGGAGGAGGAGAGAGCAGCACAGTGGAAGACAGAGAAAGAGCCAAGCCAGGCATGAAACAAGGGAGGAGCAGAGAAAGTTACTAAGATAAGGGAACCCTTGAGGCAAGGAAGAGGAAAGCTGGTGCAGACACAGCAGTTACAAGGGGTTTCTGAGGAGAAAAGACAGACTGGATCCAAAAGGCACCTGAAGGAGGAAAAGGAGGGACACAAAAGGAATGCAGGAAAAATAGGTCACTCAGGAGCAGTACAGTACAAAATCCAACCCAGAGCAAGATCCATTTCCATTAACTGTATTTCCCCTGCTGGTATTTTTCATGTACTTACAGTTCGACACCAATGGTGATGGGGAGATCAGCACCAGTGAGCTGCGAGAAGCCATGAAGAAGCTTCTAGGGCAGCAAGTGGGCCATCGGGATATTGAAGAGATCATCCGGGATGTGGATCTGAATGGAGATGGGCGTGTTGATTTTGAAGGTGAGAAGGGATGAACACTCCCTGTCCATCCGCTCTCACGTGAGTTCAGAGTTTCAGCTCAGAGGCAGAAGTGGAAGGGAAGATTTGCATGCTTAGGGCCCAGGTATCTGAAGTATGGAGAAAAAAATCAAACAAGATTTTTTTTTTCCTAGTCAGCTGAGGAAAATGGAGAACATTGGCCCACACAGGGAATTCCTCAGGTGAAGCGTTCATTTGTGTATCGTCTCTTGCCACATCTCAGTTTCAACTGGGTCTCCATAATTCTAGCATGGTAAGGGATATGCCCTGTCACAGAGAAGCAGATTCTGGTGCACACAGCCTTCTTTTTATGGGGCATTTTCCTTTCTGTTAGAACTATTGCAAGAGCTGTGACAAGGGTGGATTGGTTTGGAGAATGCATTGCACCTTCCATTTCCTCTGGCTCACCTTGTTATCTGGGTTTATAGAGAATTTGTTTCTATGCCTTTATGCCAGAAGATGGTCACGTGCCAGGTGTGTTCAGTAGGACTGCAGATATCTGATCTAGAGGTGTCATGTTAAATCCTAGAGATAATTCATTTCTTCACCCACTTTTCATGCCAGCAGGACTTTGAAAAATAAGAGTGGTTAGGCTGCTATCCTAGCCATTAGCCATGGCAGGAGCATATTAATAGAGCTCAGGGTTTCTGGCAAGGGAAGCAGTTGATATCAGACAGCTAAGCAGATATAAGAGCTGGAAGGTGTGAGAGCATGGCAGGCTGCTTGTTTTCCTAGTGAAGCACAGGAACTACAGAATTAAAATAAAATTGATGTAATTTTTTTGGCTCAGAGGCACTCCTAGGTCTCCTACATGGCAAGGAGTCTCAGTCCTCAGGATTACTGAAGCTTCTGAGGGCTTTGAAAATGCTAAAAACCTAGAAGTGTCTCCTTAGAAAGTATCTGGCAGCTGCAGTTGTTCTAATGCACTGGCTGATTACATGACAGTAGCTTTCCTTGTTTCCCACAGCTAAATTACGTTAGACAGCTAAAATACATGAAATGCTATCCCAGTATCATTTTCTCTGTGAGTTACTGCTTTAGTTGTCAAAGGACAGCTCCATCAATGGAAAAGGAGAAGTCAAAGGGGTAATTTCCACTGCCCTCCTCTTTGCAGAGCCATTAGTTCCTCAGCAGTTCAAGTGCAGAATGAAAACACATTTATATTTGATGGTATTTACACTCAATTTGAACAATTGTAATTGACTTCACAAGCTGCAGGGTGGTGATCCAGGGTATCCTTACAGTTAACCTGTATCTTTAAAAACAAGAAGTCCATCCGAGTAAACTTTTCTCTACAAAAATGCTGGTACCTACCAAAAACACTAGTGCTTCCCCACACTGGTGTCTCTGTGAAGTGGCAAGCTTACTAAGAAATCATACTGTGTTCCCTGGACTATAAATCAAGGTTCCCTGAAGTTACAGTGAAGGTGACAACACTTGCCATAGTGGCTCACAAGGAGTTGCTTGTGCAAACAAGACTGTACACTGGCTGGGAAGGAGTCCGAGGCAATGAAATGACCTGCTAGTGGGATCATATCACCATATCTAATGCAAGGATTAAAGCCCATTTTGTGTGAGCTCTCCAGGACCTGTCATGGAGCAGCACAGACCTCCTGGCAGTGTGTGGACTCTCGGTTTCACCCTGGTTGCATGCTATCTCCAGGGAATGAGAGCTGGGTTGGGGACCATGGATGCCTTCTGCTTCAGGGTTGTCTTTTCTTGTTGGTTGCAGAGTTTGTTCGCATGATGTCCCGTTGAAGACTATTCTCAGCTAAAGAAGAATCAGCACCTTAGAGAGGGCAGAAGAGGACCTAGGTGGAACATCTAGCCCGGATGTTCCCACATGAAGGTTTATCGGCTGGCTGCAACTGGGACATTGCAAGATGACCTGCTGCTCCTCCCTCATGGTGGTCCCCATGCCCCTCCACCCTTTCACACTGTGAAAGACTTGCAACTTCCTACAACTGGAACCATTCCTCGGAGATGATTGCAGGAAACTGCAGAGCCAGGACTTACCATGATGCTTTCATGGAATATTTGCAACTTTAGACTCCTCCTCCCCAGCTTTATTCTCCCACCAGCTGCTGCAAAGCAAGAGCAGGAGAAATCCTCTTGGCTTGGTGGATGAGAACAAAGCCATTGGGACTGGTGGCAGCCTCAGGGCGTGCTCTGCACTTCTTGGTTTCCCTTGGTGAACCGTGTCTGTGTTTGCTGTCTGTGTGTGTGTGTCTATCTGTGTGGAGTTATTTATGCTTCCCCAGCACATATTCGCATCTCCTGTGGTTATGTTTACCAAGAGTAAATTCAAATACATGTCTTGCGGGGGGAAAGCGATAAATATGCACGCTGAAATGATGTGGAGCCTGGATGTCCCTGTGAGAGGTGGTGGCTGGGCTGGGGGAGAAGGGCTTCAGCAGATGCACACGCCAGCATCTGCACCAGGGTCCGGAGGTGAGTCCTCGCCTCAGGAAGGGGAGTCACTGCCAGCCACTAAGCCTGTGGCAGGGCTCTGCTCTTCCCTCCCGCTGTCCCCACATCCAAGGGGCCTGGAGGTGCCTCATGGTGAGGGCAGTGCGGAGGGTCCCCATCCCTGCATCCCCTCCTCTTGCAGGGGGGCAGGTCAGAGCCCCTGGGGCGCCGCGGCAAGGAGCGATGGGAGAAAAGGCGCAGAGGGGAGCTGGGTGGGAGGGGGATAGGCAGCAGTAGCCAACCCTCCCCCCCCCCCCTTTTCAGACCATTTCAAACATAACTGTGAGCGTATGCACTGTGGGGGCTGTGCTGCGGGAGCTGGGCTGTAACACAGTTGGTGCCAGGGATTGCCTGGGAGCCTCCTTGTATGGCAGTGCCCTGCTCTCTGGCTTGTTCACACTCAAAAATGCCGCACTGTCTGCAGCGGTGACCACGACAGCAGCCTCTGGGCCCTACCAGCTTCTTCCAGACACGTCAGATGCTCATCCTCCTTCCCCTTTCCCCAAGATGCTCCCGACTTCCCGCTCCCTTCCTCTACCCTGCCACACCTACAGATGTCCCCTTCCTCTATGCAGAGGCTCAGTCACAAGTTGCCGGGACTAATGTCTGCTTGGTTTCGAAGGGCATCATCATTGCTCTGTATTTCTCGGTGTGACTGGGAGCTGTTTTCCTCTCAGTTGCCCCCTTACTCCAACTGGGAGGTTAAGGACCAATGTCGTCCTGCTTCCTCCATCTCAAATCTTTCACTTCCCAGGTTCGCTTTCAAATTCTTGGGGTCCACAAATCTGTGTCCCAAAGGAGGGTTTTCTCTTCTGCTTTCCTGTTGCTGTGCCAACCAGCATAGCTTCAGTGATGGCTGATATCCCAGCAATGGGAAAACCGTGTTTCTCCTCATATTTTTGTGTGTGTGTACTCGTGTTTGCATAGGCGTGTGCACTGGGAAAGGTTTGCATGTGTGCACGCAAAAGCAGGAACTGCAGCTAGGTACCTGGGAGTGCAGCAGTAGAAGAGTTTGTTTGCAAGTGGGTGTATGCAAACTATGTGTGTGTATCTATGGAGCTGGTCCAGTGTTAGAAATGTGGGTGTGAGCCAAGATATTGGAAAACGGGTATTTACAGATCTCCATATTTACAGGTTACAGTAGCTGTATTGTGCTTAGGAGATGGGGGTGATAAACTGAACAGAGTTCAGAGTCCTGGTAAGTTATATATGTACTTAGGATAATAATGGGGAGGGAGAGACCTGTGCAGGCTTGTGTCTGCCATAGAGAGTGTTGATACACAAATGTGCTTCACTTACAGTGGAGCCCGCTGAGGAAGAAGCGTGCTTGTGTATGCAGAGCAAGAGGACGGCTGTGCTGCTTGCCTGTGTGCAGCAGAGTGACTGTGGGGGCCGGTGACAACTCAGGGCACGTGCCTTGTGCCATAGCCAGCACGCACAAGCCCGAATGACAGTCAGCGGCAACAAGCACGGTGGCTGCCTCTGCCTCCTCCTTCCCGGGTCCTGCACCGAGCAGACCCATCTTTTGCCCACAGCAGCAGATGGCAAGACACAGTCTTAATTTGTTTAAAATTGTAAACCCATTTCTAGAGGCTGCACTGATCCACAATGCAGCATCACGGTGGCTGGGGATGGGATGTTCTCTGTGAACTACTGCCATTTTCACTTAGGCAGGTCTCTGTGTTTGTTCCATGGCAGAGCTGTGTTTTTCTTCCCAAGAAACATAGGGACACGGGTGCTAGGGGAAGGGTGGCTGCAGGACACCTTTGTGGCATTGCAGAGGCAGTCCTGGAGCCACAGCTACTTCTGAGGAAAGCTGGGTCTCTGCCAAATCATCTGTAGCTCATTTCTGCCAGGTCTCACCATGATACAGTGAACAGGTCAGACAGGGCAGGTCTCCAAAGCATTCATTTTTTTTCCTTCCAGCAGAAGCTCTTGCTGCAAGCCTGCTTTTACTTGCACCACCCAAATAATCTCAGGGAGTTTTACTATTTTCTTGTGCAGACAGGGTCAGAGATTAAAGCTCCAATCTAAATAATCTAATTCCAGCGATAATCCTTTTGCTCTTCTCTCCAATACAGTACCAGGGAGGCTTCCAAATAGCTCCACGTGGCAGGGCAGAGCCATTCCCCTTTGGGCACCTGAGACCCGTAGCCCCATGTGGTTCAGGAGCTGGCCCAGGCAGTGAGGCTGGCTCACGTTGACTTCTTCGATGCCTCGTTAGCCATAAGGTCTGCTTCTGACCCACACGTCTCTGTTGCTCTTTTTGGACACCCCAGATCCTGATCCCTTTTTCCTGTAGGAAATGGCTAATACCCAAAACACGTGCCCCACACCACTTGTGAGTGATCGGTGGTGTAGGTAGACCAGGCACGACTGATTCAAGACTGAGACACATCTTGGCACAGCTGCCAGGGGACAGGGAGAGATCAAGGGATTGAGAAGACAACCCTGAGCCTTTCACTTGTAGGTTACTGGTGTAAATCCAGCCTGCATCAAGGGACTGATGGCTCGGTGGATTAGTAACAGCACACAGAGCCTTTGACATCTGGGGCACAAGCTGGCATCAAGTTGCTGGTGACCACAAGTAACGATTCAGGGGCGGCAGGGGAGGACATCGCGGACGCAGGCCATCGCAGCGCGTCCACCGTTCTCTGCCAGCAGCCGCGGCCAGACTGTGAGCCAGGGTGAGTGCTCCTCCTGCACTCGGATGAGCGCAGCCACTATCCCTTCCTCACTCGCTGCTGCTCAGTTAATCCTTCTTGCTTCAGGATGGGCTGCTGATTCTTGGGAAATAATCATCCAGGCTAGTTATTAGATTCTCTGATGGGGGAGGCAGAGGAGGTATTGCAATGCTCAGTGCCTTGCCCTCTAAAAAGGCTGAGTTCTTGGATGGAGGGGAAAGAGAGGGTTTTTCCCCTCTGTTCAAGGAGGGGAACTCTTCCTTTTCAGGGAAACTCTTCTCTTTTCAAGGAAGAGTTGCTGATATTTCTCTGTGAGATGTGCAGGAGCCCTGGGAGCCCTTGACAGGGACCCAAGGCTTGGCACAGCCACAAAAGCCCCTGGTGACACTCCCAAGGCAGGGGATAAGCTGGGTTAGCTCCCAGCTGCCCTTGTACATGTCTGCGGCCAAAGAGGCCCCTTCAGCTGAGGGACCTGTCTTGGTCATACCTAAACGTTAGCTAGCAAATCCCTTCATGTCTGAATTCCTGCTCATGGGGACGTTTGGTCTGGGCTGAGCAGTTTGATGCTGGGTTTGTGGTGAAGCCCCAGTCACCGGCTGCACGGCCCCCGCGCCCACCGAGGCAGCGAAGGTCCTGCCACAAGACTCACGCTCCCCAGCTCACTGAAAAGCACAACAGGGTTTCAGCCAGGCTCTGCCCAGCCAACGCTGCCATTTTGTGTGTGTATGTGACCTGCGACAGCCCTGCTGACCTGGGGGCCAACAGCGCCAGCTGCCTCTGCCCACCTGGGCCACGCAAGGGGCTGTGCGTGCCCTCGGCGGGACCTTTGCTGCCCTGGTGGGTCTCAGGACTGGAAATAAGAGGATTCACACCCATGGACATTGCTGTTTGTAACCTCAGCCCCACCTGTCTCCTTGGCCGGCTGATGATTCACAACATCCCTCTTCCCACTTCACTTCTGCAGCTCATGGCAGTAACCTGGTGACACACCAAGTGTTTATGTGCTTTGAAGTTGTGCTCCTGACCCAAGCGCATCGCAGTTTAAGCTGAGAAATCTGGAGAGATTAGGGAGGATTGTCTGTAATCAGTACAAATGAGCTCTAACGAGGCCTCCCTTGGCCTCACCAACTGGACAGCATTGTTCTGGCCACGGCTGCTTGCACTCCTTTGCTAACCAAACGTGGGGGACACCCAACAGGTCACAAACAGCAGGGAAATGGGAGATTAGCCTGGATTTGATCAGATGCTGCCAGGGCTGGGGTCTGTAAGGCTGAGATGATTTGCCAGGAACCAGCAGTGAGGTGGCTTAATCTGGAGAGGTGCGAAGTGTGTGTGTTTCACACTTATTTTCTGGATGCGGTTTCCTAAGCCACCTTGCAGTTTCAGGAAGCCTTTCCTGGCAGCAGTGCTGGCGTGGAAACACAGCAGCGCCATGGCTGCCCTGCCCCAGTTATACCATGAGCCCGAGAGCCGATGTGACAGCAGCAAGGATGCAGTCTGGGCCCACTCCAACGTGGGCAGAGCAGGTTAGGGAACAGGAGGTGGGTGGTTACACCCCCCACCAAACTGAGCTCACTTCTCCGAGGCTGTGTCCCTGTTAAGAGGCCTCATGAGAGAATTACAAAAGCAACAAATCCGTCTAATTCTCAATCTGCAGTGCTAAGTCTTTATTGCTAAAAGCAAATGCTTTGTGCAAGTCTCAAATTAATAAAGTGTCATTGGGACTTGGGAGCAGCCGCTGCTAATGCAGTTGGCACCTGGAACGCAGACACGAGGCCTGGCTGGTGTCTGAAGCTTTGAGGAACACCGGGATCAGACAGAAGGACAAACACAGAGGCAAACATTAAGTTATTTGCCCCCCCACTGCGTAGCGAGCGCGTCTCATCCAATCTCCATCTGTGATGTCTCACTCCAGTCCTCCCAAGACCTTGCCAAGGTCCTCCAGAAAAAAAACCCCAGGTTCTTACATTCTCCTGTAAAATACAACACAGGGAGAAAAGTCACGGGCAATGTAACGGTTAGCTCTCTCCTCCCCCCCCGCCCTTTTATTTGCTGTTTTAATTTTCAGGCAGATTATTGTGGTCCAAAGAGGCTGCGCACCACCCAGCTGTCTCGCTCCTTACCGGGTGGGCCGGTAGCTGCCTTTTCCCACACTCCACGGCAGGTTCGGAGGGGGGAACCAGCGTGTTTTGCCGAGGCAGACAATCGGTACCGGGAGTTGCTGTTCAGAGTACAGCGGACACCGAGCTACCGGGATGTAGCTCGTCGTCGTCCCCGACGGCCAGCGGAGCTCCCGCTCCCCCAACTCCGCTCCCAGCCGCTTCACCCAAGCTCGCCGCGGCCCCCCTCCGCCTCCCTCCCTCTCGCTGCCCGTCGGTCCCGGCCCGCTCCGGTCCGGTCCGGTCCGGTCCGGTCCGTCCTGCCGCAACGCCGCCCGTCGCCTCGGCAACCCGGCGGCCTCCCCGCTTCCCGCCACCGTCCCACAGTGCTTTGCGTTCCGGCCGCGCTGGAGCTCCCTGATTGGAGGGGCGGAGGGGGCGGGGCTCTTCCCTCAGGCGTCCGGCGCTGAGGGGGAGCTCGCCGGGTTGCGTCCCCGTTCCGGACACGCCGCTGGGAAGCCTCGTCCCTCCCCGCCGCTCCTTCCCGGGGGAGCCGGTTCTACCCTCGCTCCCCTCCCCGAGCGGGCGGGCGGTACCGGCCCTGGGCACTCCCGGCTCGCAGGGACCGACTCCCCGCTCCGTTCCGGGCCGGCCCGCTCCCGCCGGGCACGCCTCCCGCCGCAGCGCGCCGCCGTCCCCTCGCCTCTCAACCAAGCCTGCTGCGCCCGCTCCCGCCGCCTATTGGCCAGGCGCCTTATGAATATGCAGACGAAGGCCGCCGGCCGCCTAATAGCAGGAGGGCAGAAAAATGAATATTCGCGGCGCGGCGCGCGGGTTGGCCGGCGAGCGCTCCGCCCCGGCAGCGGGTTAGGCTGCCCCCTGGCGGCGGACAGGAAGGGGCGGGCGGCGGGGCGCGGCGCCGGGAGCCCGAGATGGTGGGCGCCGGGGCGCGCGGGGCGCCGCTGCTGCTGCTGCCGCCCTTGCTGCTGCTGCTGCCGCCGCTGCTGCTGCCGCCGCCGCCGCTGCTGCTGCTGTTGCTGCCGCGGGGCGCGGCGGGCGGCCTCGCCGACAGCGTCGTCTGGGCCGTCAATGCGGGCGGCGATGCCCATGTGGACGTGAACGGCATCCACTTCCGCAAGGACCCGCTCGAGGGCCGCGTGGGCCGAGGTGAGGGCCGGGCCGGGGCGCCGGTACCGCGAGGGTGGCCCGACGCGGCGGGGGGTGTGTGTGTGTGGGTGTGGGTGTTGTGTGGGGCCGCCCTCGGGTCACCCCCCCCCCCCACCTCAGCTCCGAGGCCCGCCTGTGGTGGTGGTGGTGGTGGGGGGTGGTCCGGGACTCGCGTCCCGGCGCCGTCCCGCCTCCCCCGGCCCCGCCGACGGAGGGTCGGTGCGTCTCCCCGCAGGGCTGCGGTGGCCCGGGCGGGCCCGCAGGCCGGGTCTTCCCCTCCCTCAGCCGCCCGGGGTGGGGGGGGGGGGGGGGGGGCGACACACACAGCGAGGCCCCGCCGGGCAGCACCGGCCCGGTCCCCGCACGGCACTTGTCACCCGCGGGGGACCCCCCCCCCACCACCGTCACCCCCGCGGCGGAGCGGGCGCTGGGCCCCGGTGTGGCGGCGGGATGAACCCTGCGGGCTTCGGGCTGGTTTTCCCGGCCTCGGGCTGCGGGGTTGTGTAATGCCGGAGGGGAAGTCGCTCCGCGCGGGCTGGAGTGGAATTTCGGCTGGAAAGGCGACGGGAGCGGTCAGGCTGCCAAACCGGCCGCATGCAGCCGCCTGGCTCCTTTTTATTTTTTTTTTTTTAATTTTTATTTTTTTCCCATTTTCCACTGAAAGACCCCAGTTTCCACAGCAAGATCTGCCAGTTTGAAGCCCAGCCTGCAGCGCTCGCAGTATAAAGCGAGAGAACGCGCGTTGCCTGCTCTGCGCAGCCGGATCGCTCACGGTGCGGGGCGATGCCTGCCACCCCTAGACTGGTCCCAACGGACGGGGAGGAGGGCAGGTTGGTCGCTGGAGCCTCCGAGCTGGGGCCGGGCAGGAGAAAGGTGCAGCTGGCTGGTCTGCTCTACTGCTCCAGTCCTGGCAGGGTGTTCAAGAGCAGGGCAGGGACAGAAGCAGAAGTAGAGGCAGATGGGATATACGATCAGCTGCTCTAACTACTGAATCAGTAAAATTTCCTATCTGCCAGTAAGGACCGGATGGAGAACTAATATTGCATTTGAAACCGCTCTGCTTGTACGAATTTTGCATGTTTCTGGTAATTGGTGCACCAAAACTTAGTTGATTCACAAACGTATTGAAAAGTTACCTGTGCTGAGCAGCTCCTGCTGTCGGTTACAGGTGAGTGGTGGAGTGCAGAGAAGATCAGCTATCTGTTGACTTTTAAGCCTAACCTTCACTGTTTCCACGTAGGATGGTGAGGATTGCCCTGTGCTATACAGCTAGGACTGCCATTGCTTGCCATCCCAGAGAGCCGTTTGGGCACGATGGATAGAGGGGAGGTCACATTTAAATACTAACACAGTTTGTGAGGAGTTTTTCACCCCCGGTGGGAGCTGGCCGCCCCAGTCACACAAGGTGGCCTGATTGCTGTAGGTCAGCTTCCCTTCACAGACCTCTCACATGTGTGACTTGAAGGAGAATGTCCTTGTGGACTTGAACAATTTATTTTTGAGTTGAGGAGAAAAAAGAGTCTTTTTCAAGCACATTGTGACATGCTCTTCCTTTGGGGAAAGCCTCTGGTGCCTCCTCTGAACAGCAGGCCGTTACAGTAATCCTGCTTCAGCCAGCGGTGCCAGGCACAGCGGAGGCTTTACCCCTTTGAGCTCTCAGCTGCTTTTCCCTCAATGGCTTTTTATTGCACCATTGTTCAGTTTACTCTGGACTCCTCTCTGTGTTGATAGGCATGTAATGGCTACAGCAGAAATAGGTGGCTGACTGGGAGGAAACGACCTAGGGATAGTGTTTCTGGGCTGTACTGCCTCTGGGCAAATTAAAACCATTTTTTTCACGCCTCGGTTCAGATGCTGTGCCCTAAAGGACAAAATGTGCTGATGGCAATTACAGAATAGCCAGGTGCCAAACATAGTTGAGTCGCAGCTTAATGGGTACTGCTCCTCTCTCGGTGAGCTGCCTCTCAGCGTACCAAGCACGCTGTAAAATCAAGCTCGCTTCCACAGCTATGTCAACAGACCTCTGGTACGCAGGTGACGGGTCTTACTCTCCAGTTACCTTCTTGGATATTAAAGGACTTATGCAGGTTTTCCTCTAACAGGAGCTGGCTTCTGTGGAGTCCCTAGTTCGCTATCTGTAATTTGTAGCTGGCCAGAAGTATCAGTGTGGGAGGACAGGCTAAACTTTTTCACCCTCTGTATTTCTGGTGATTAGAGTCTTCAGCCTTTTTGCCTGGGTTCAAGTGTAAAGAGAAGTAGAAGATTGCCTGAGTAGCTCTGTGTGAAACAGGAGACTAAGAACTGGCATTAAGTTCCTGTTGCTCGTTTGCATTGGCTCCATCTTTGGCAACGTGCGCTGGGTTAGTAGTTCTTGCTTTGTCTTGGCCAATGCAGTGTCTGTTCCCATGGAAATGGGGGTGGAAATGGCAAGTGTCAGCAGAGAACGTTGTCTGGATCAACTTCTCCTGTCTTAAGTGCCAGTGGGCAGATGGTGTCCACAGTCTTCCCTCCTGCCCCTGCTTCACCAGGGAATTATCTGATTCAGAGCCCTTGAGGCATGCATCAGTTTGCATTCGTACAGTAACCCTGACACAATAAAATGTCAAGTTGGGTTAAGGTCTTTTGAGGGCTGCTCTAGAGGTGGTGAAATAATGAATGAGAAGAGGCAAATTTTATGATTTCTGTTATTTTCTCAGTTATTGTCCCATTTGGGAATGTTGTTTGGGCCCTTCTCAGGGGGCTGTTCAGATGCCTGCAGGCAGTGCCTGTTTCAGCTGGATGGCTGTAAGAACAGCAGCTGATGGAGCTGCTGGTGCTCTTGAAACCTTTGTGTATCTTTCTTGCTTCCTTCCTCCTGTCTTCAAGCTGGCAGGTATTGCGTGGCTGTGGTGAGAAGAAAGGGTTTCATAATATGTCTAATGCTTTTCACCCTTCTGCCATTCCCCAGGTTTTCACTTGAGGAGGATGAGTCTCTAAACCTGATGCCATCAACCGCTGACTTCAAATCCGTTGAATGAATGAGTAAAGTCAGTCTTATGCTGACTGTTTCATTTTCGTACACAGAGTTTGTAATCTGAAATTGTTGTAAAAATATTCTAGGTGTTTTTCCTCTTTGAAGCAGGAGTCAATGGCCAAGTCCTTTGGCTCTGTGCCCTGTTCGTGAAACAGACTCTTCTTTCTGAAATGGTGCGAGTGAGTTTACAGTGTCTTAAACTGTAGCATGTCCAGGCCTGTTTTTCTGCAGGGCCTGGGTTCTATGACTTTGGCTACTTCTGCTTCTGCTCCAGTAGTGCCTCCTCCTGGTGAGAGCAAGGAGGGGAGGCAGGTCTGACAAGGGCGTAAGTGCTATGCCACTTAGAAAGTTAAGCACTTCAAGAGTATATGAAGTGTCTTGTCCGTGTGCCTCAGAAATTAACCCTTCTTCTCACTGTTTTGTGCGTGAAACCCAGCTTCTGACTATGGTATGAAGCTGCCAATTTTGCGGTCCAACGCAGAAGATCAGATTCTGTACCAGACTGAGCGTTACAATGAGGAAACCTTTGGCTATGAAGTTCCCATCAAAGAGGAGGGTGACTATGTGCTGGTGTTGAAGTTTGCGGAGGTCTATTTTGCACAATCTCAACAGAAGGTAAGCAACAGCTCCGTGTTTGTCTCTTTGATGCGAGTTCCTGGCTAAGACCGTGTGTGTGCAGGTTGCCTCTGCTGCTTTACGCGCTGGAGAGGGGAGAGAAGTAAGGCGCTAATGGTTAACTTAGTTCCTAGAGTTGTCGTGGGCTCTGAAACTTTGAGCTCCCTTCCACACTCCAGATATACGGTTGGCTTGGAAAATCACATTACAAAATATTCAAACATGTGCAGCTAAACATAATTAGCACTAGAGTTTTATGATCCATTTAGGCTGTGCTGGCTTTGAGAAGTGTTTTTGCCTTTTCCCTGAACACTTGTTCCTGACCTGACAGCATGCTTGTGCTGGAGAAAGAATTGCAGAGGTTGAATCAGGGAAGTGATCTGGGTTAAATAACCTACTCACAACGATTTTTAAGAATGTAGTAAGACTGGATATGGGTTCAAACTGATCCTGAAAGCAGAGAGTTAAATTCAACCCTCTTTATTGCTCTTTAGAGAAAAATAATCCTTGTCCACTTTTGAAATCCCTCATGTAAGGCGTGGAAGCAGAAGCACAAAGAACTCAAAGCCCTGTGATAAATTGGGACAGAAGTGGTCTGTGGTTTAGTCTGGCTTTCCCCTGACTCTATCAGCTTCTTTAAAGCCCTGCTCCTTAAGCACTGTGCTGCCTTCCTGCCAGAGAAGTATTTCAGGGAACAGAACTGGTGGGGCTGGCTTACAGAATGGATGCAAAAAGCAGCCTCAGATTAAAGTGAAGGGCTGAGGCATCTTTGGTTCCTCTTCCTTCATGTGGTTCTGCTGGGATTCCCCAGGTGCTGAGTGAAGTTTGAGTCATTACAGCCCTGAGGAGGACTTTCACTCTGAATTCACAGATGTGGTTAGCAGTTCAACATTTTACCTCCTTCAAACCCTGTGTCCTTCACCAGCTTGTTTCCTCTTCTCTACTCTGCTGTAGGCTGTTAGTTAGAAATGGCTTAACTCCCTAGGGTGTGGTGTGCCGCAGCCACCCTGAGGTGGTAGGAGCAGGTCCTCAGCCAGTAGGTGGAAAGGAAGCTGTGAAAGAAAAGTATGAATAAACCAGAATAAAATTGTGCTCTCCTCAGTTCTGAACAGCAGACGTGGGGGTTATTTTAAAAGGAGGAGGCAGGTTTCAGGGTATTTGAAAGCAATGTTAATGCTTCAGTGTCTTCACCTGGCTGCTTTTGGGCTCTGAATCCTTCCCAAGGGAGTGGAGCTTGTGTGGTGGGACAGTGCATCCTGCAATGCTTTCTGGTCTTGAGTGCATAACAAGCAGAGACCTTTCCTGTTCTGTTCCCCTTTCAACCGTCACATGCCTGAATCCATTCTGACACTCTGTCATTTCTTCCAACCTGAAGGTATTTGATGTTCGCTTGAATGGCCACGTGGTGGTGAAGGACTTGGACATTTTTGACAGAGTTGGACACAGCACAGCTCACGATGAGATCATTCCCATGAGTATCAAGAAGGGGAAACTGAGTGTCCAGGGAGAGGTTTCCACATTCACGGGGAAGCTCCACATTGAGTTTGTAAAGGTAATAAGCTTTCCTGGGCAGAGCCCTGATCTTCCTTTTCCCCTTCTTCTCCAGCCGTGTGATACAGCTGTGTGCTGGAGGAGGAGAGGTGATGGTAGGTGGGAAGAATATTTCTTGCCTTAAAGCTGCAGCACTGACTTCCTTCTTTGCTTTCTCTAGGGCTACTATGACAATCCGAAAATCTGTGCCCTATACATCCTGCAAGGAACAGTGGAAGGTAAGCACAGTTTTTGAGCCAGAAGGCTCTTCCCCCTTGGAGAGCAGCCTGTTGCTTCTCAGACCATGAGATCATAGTTCTTGCTGACCCACCTCTGCCAAAACTGTTTCTCTCTCAGCAAGTTCCCACAGAGTGCAGTTGCAGAGTGAAATAGACGTGTAGTGTCCCCCTGCTCCTCCAAGTACACAAAGCTGTGTCATTTTTTGAATAAGAAAAATCAACTTGGCTCAGGACTTCCTGCATATGGGGTAGAGGAGAAGGCAACACATCTGGTCAGTCTTAGCTTATAGCTACAGATAAATTCCCTCTGGCCTTGGATGTCAGCAGCAGCCCTGCAGACAAGTAATTTACAGAGATGTTTTAGTTAGTAGTTAAGTGTTTCTTACCTGGAGCTTCGTGTTACCTTCTCAGCTTGAGGACAAGGCAGTGTTTTTTCCCAGATATCAGTTCCTGTGGATAGCAGTGGGGAGTGCTAGTAAAGTCCTTGCTCTTTCATCACCCTCTTTGTAAGTCTGTGCTGGAGTTGGACCCCCTCCAGTTCCTGAACAGGGGAGGTTTAGGACCCCTCTCTGACCAAAGCATCAAGCTGAAGATTTGGTGTGTTACCCTGTGGCCAGGTGGCACCTTGCTATATGTGAGACCTGCAATTCAGGCTCCAGGCTCAGAGGACTGGATTTGAGTGGGGTTGGGCCATACTGCTCTGATAGGTCTGGGGTTTGATGGGGTGCAGTGGTGTGAGGTAGGACCATTTGCGTAAAGAGTTGTTCCCGTTCCTCTTTGCACCTGTATCTGCTGGTCCCACAGGCAGCAGATGCTTGTTTTTGACTAGGTCTCACTGAGCAGCTGCAGTATCTGACTGTGTCAGCTTTAAGTGTGTTTTTGTGCTGTAACTTCTCCTGTGTGACACGTAGATGGGGTGGAGGGATGTAATTTTCTTTGCAGACTGGGTCTTTAGATGCGCTTGCATCATGGAGGAAAGAAATAGCGGTGTGAGCCTCTGTGAGGGAGGATGCTCCTATTTCCTGGGGTGCTCTGGCCGTGGTGTTGATGTGGTGTCATGCCCTGTTGCCCGTGTTCATGCGGGATTGGGGAGAGGGAAAGGGAGTGACTCTGGTGATTTCCCAGATTACATCCTGTCTCCTTGCAACCTTTTTGTCTTGCCCAACAGATGTTCCAAAGCTGCAGCCACACCCAGGTCTGGAGAAAAAAGAGGAAGATGATGATGAAGATGAATATGATGATGGCTCCAGTGTTAAAAAACAGGCAAATAAGAACCGGGTTCAGTCAGGCCCACGCACACCAAACCCATATGCCTCGGACAACAGCAGCCTCATGTTTCCTATATTGGTGGCCTTTGGCGTCTTCATTCCTACCCTCTTCTGCCTCTGCCGATTGTGAGAGCAAGCCCCACAGAGCATCAGCCAAGGGGCTGGGAGGGAAGGAGTTGGACCAAACACAGTTGCTTTCAATTTCTCCATATTGTTCATAATTTAAAAAAAAAAAAAAAAAAAAAAAAGATGAATCATTTGGAATGAATAGCAGGTCCAGGTAAGAGGGAGCTTACCTTCCCCCTGCCAGCAAGCAGCGAGGCCCTCGCCTTCCCCTTCACACCATGTGCAGCCTCCAATCCTCCCTGGGGCATCCAAGAGTAAACTGAGTCCTGGCTGCCTGTGTATTGGGCTGTTGAAAGCTGATGCTACCGGTCCTGGGCCACGTCCCACACTGAGAGAAAGCCATGTGCTGCAGGATCTCTGCCTTTGCTGGGTGGAATACGGTTCCTTAAGCGGGGAAGCAGCTCTTAAAACGAGGCCTGGGTACACGTTTTGTCTGGGAGCGTGGAAGTGTTGTGGTGCTCTTGGGTGACTAACGACTATGGAGGACAGAGCCTGGCTCAGCATCTCCCTGAATGTGTGCAACACTATGTATGGTACTTGCCTGCATAAAGCTACCGAGACTCCAGCTAGCCGCTCAGCCTCTGTGGAGACGTTCTCCTCCTAGGACTGCAAGCTGCGCCAGGAGCAGAGGGATTTATCTGGCCTGATTTGCTGCACCAGTTGGGAGAGACTTTTCTAGTTTGGCAATTGTAACGTTAGATCCATTGCAGAGGGATTCTGCTGTAGCCTGCGAGAGGCTGACGTTGTTAGCGTCTGATCAGATGCACTTGTTTTCTGTATTGATTATGGCTTTTGTTTCTTTTAATATCCTTTTCTTTTCAAAGGTTTCATTTTAAGCCCAGTTCCTTGTTTTACCCTTTCTGGCCAATGACCTCTCCTTTGGAAGAAGCGGAGAATCAGATGGCCTAGAGAGGAGGTTCTGGACTTGTTCCTTGACTTTCCTAACGGTTAGCTCCCTGCCCCGTGACTGTGAGCAACCTGTGCTGTAGGACAGAGTGGAGCAATCTCGCGGATGCTCCCTGTGAGCTCTTGTTCCCTGTCATAGGGACCAGGCCTACCTGCAGTGGTGAGAAGCACAGTGGAGTTGGTTAGTGTCTTCAGTTAGCTTGGCCTGTTGCGTATCAAGGGACTGTAGTGAAGGGGCAGATGTCCAACATTTCAGTACTGTAGAGCAAGGTGGTCTGTTGCCCTCCAGAGATCTGGAAGCGAGCAGAACACTGGAGACAAGGTCACCCACTTACCCCAGGGATATTTCTGCAAGAGGCTTCTATACAGAGGCTGAGCAGAGCGAAAGCCCTCACTGCGCCTGCTGATCCAGAGCTGCAGGCCCTGAGGAGCTGCCTTCCCACTGTCTTGGCCTCTGACATGTTGAGCACTTCTGGCTGGTGGGAGGGAGATGTTCTGTGTGCTGGAGGAGGATCTGTCCCAGGCAGGGTTGGGTTGTTGTGGGTCAGCTTCAGTGCTGGTGAGCTCTGGCTCACAGAAGACTTTAATTCATGCTATCTCTGTTGTTCTCAGAAGCGCTGTCTCTACTTGGAGCGCTGGCACTGAGCGGTGTCCTCCTTGCTGCTGCTCCTCCCTGGGCCTGAGTTTTCCTAGTGGTTGGGTTTGACCCCCTGCAATGGCTCAGCCTTTCTTTGAGCTGAGATGGGTTAGCAGAATTCCCTTATTTCTGGAAGGGAAACCGGAGGAGTAGCCTTTCTGCTCTGCTGGGCCCTTATTTCTGGAAGAGAAACCGGAGGAGTAGCCTTTCTGCTTTGCTGGGCCCTTATTTCTGGAAGAGAAACCGGAGGAGTAGCCTTTCTGCTACGCTGGGCCCTTATTTCTGGAAGGGAAACCGGAGGAGTAGCCTTTCTGCTCTGCTGGGCCCAAGGAGCTGAAGCCTTGGCTTCCTTCTAACCCTCAAGCTTTGATATGAGCTGCCAGCTCAGTAGCTCCAGAACGGGAGCTGGGAGAGGTGTCAAAGCACTGCTCTCTGCAGCAGTGACACTGAACCTTGCCTTTCTGATCGCATACATCACTGCTATAGGCCTGACCCCGATTCTGTGTCTGTGAGCTAAAAAGCAAGCAAGGACCTTAATCACCTTCTCTCCAATTGCACAAGTGGTAACAGCCAGTTTGGGAGAAACATGAGCGTCCCTGTCACAGTTGAAGAAGAAGACAGGCTTTACAGAGAGCAGATCTTAAGAACAAACCTTAAGATGAAAAGGTGGTAAGCTTGAAGTTGTCTGCTTTGCCTTCTAGCTGCTGTTAAAATCCTAGTACTTATAAAACTTATAAATATGAGCTCTGTTTTGTTTGGTGGTGGTGCCTGCAGAGATTCTCCAGCGTTTTGGGGATTGCTCTCACTGGAGCACAGAGACCTTTAGATCTTTATCAGTTTTGAGAAGCATGGACTGTGCTGATTTGTTAAGCAAAGAACCTGGGCTTGAAAGCAAGCTTCTCTGTTCTCCTCCAGGCCTTTTAGGTTGCATTTTATTTGAGCATCCTTGAAGCAAGGAATCACTCAGCTTCTTGTGGCTCACCCAGTAATCTCTGCACCTTGCCTAGCATGAGAAAAGGGGTGTGCATTTAGGTGTGCAAAAGTCAGAGACAAATCTTCTAGGATAGTTTATCCCTGCCTCTCCTGGCAGCCGGGGCACCCATTTGGTGCCATCAGCCGCCCTAAGGCAAAGCTGTGCAGAGTGTGATCTGTTGTGTTCTAGTTGCTCAGTTTAAATGACTTTGTCTTATTTGAATAAGAATAGGGAAGAGGAATAGTTCATCCTTCATGGCTTCAATTTAGTTGTTTTCTGCTCTGGTTTTGTGCATCTTTGTCACTGCAGAGCTGGTGGTTGGGGAGTTCCTGACCCTGTTGTGGTGCTGTGAAGAGTTTTCCTTGTTGGTCCATCCCCTCCAGACAGGTTTGCCTCGGAAGGAGCCTTCAAACAAAGTGTGTGGGAACACGGGAGGATGGTAGGGGATAACCAGTCAGCACCTTGCTGGGAATGGCATACTCAGGCCGGCTTCCCTTGCCATCTCTGTCTGGAGCTTGCAAGCCAGACAGATGTGTATAATGAGGTACTTGGTCCTGACCAGGGAAAGAAAAAGTTTGGATTGGCTGTAGCTTTCCAGCACGGGTGTTTGAGAGAATATTCAAGATGTTGTTTAACTGAGACTGGTTAGAGATAAGCCTGTTTGTGCTTTGTTGCCTCCAGCTGGCAGCAGGCAGGAGAAGTACGTGTCCTTGTGCAGCAGTGTGGGGAGCTGGGTCAGAACAGACCCTGGCTTGGTTTGTGCAGCAGTTGTGTAGAGAGGGGCAGATAAGGCAATTTTAATAAAGCTTCCAATTCATAAAGGGGAGGTGACGCCATCAATCATGTTTTGGGCCTGAATCCAGCCTCAGGGTAGTGGTTCCAAAGCCTATTTTAATTATCCCCTCATCAGTCCCTCCTTTCATACCTTTAAGCCAGGCCATTTGCCTCTTCTGTGTTTGCGAGTAAACCAACAGCTCAGCCCCTTTTGAGTATTCCATGTGGCAGTGAGCAGAAAGCCAAATGAATTTCCTTCTCTTTTTGGTGCCTTTGTATCAGGCTTTGAATAAAAGTCTATTTGAAGAAGCTTTTTTTTTTTTTTTTTTTTTTTTAAGGAGCTTCTGAGCTGTTTTTTCTTTTTCCCCTAAGGGACAGGCATTCCCTGCCCTTGTGATCAGCTGGGGATTGTCTCAGTATCCCTGGATGCCAGCTCTGGAGGTCACAGCTGAAGCAGAGGACTGTGAGCAAGTATCTTTGGTTCCAGCCCTTAAGGTCAATGGGAAAAAAGCCTAGCAGGGGATAGAACAACTGGAAGAGCTCTTTCAGGTCTGGTCTCCCCCAGAAATCTCCCGAAGGCAGGATGGAGAACTTCCAGACAGTCTGGTGCCTGCGTGTCTGTGCAGTTCAAAGCTGAGTGAGTCATGGCTAGGTCCTGGTAGTCGTATGGTTCTTACAGCTTCTGAGTGCAGAGTGTGACTTGGAGGGTCCTGCCCCCCAAACTCCCTCACTGAGGGCTTGCACTGCACCGTTTGGGTTTGAACAGGGAGCAGAGACCTGTGCTTTGTCTCTTGGCCTTTCTTTAAGTTGAAATGGGGTTGCAACAGCCAGGGAAATGTCTTGATATGGGAAGTCTGGGCTGAACAGACCTGTCTTTGATAGAAAACAGCAGGAGGAGGGAGAGGACCAGCAAGAGCAGCTTCAGCCCTTGATGTGAGACAGATTCTGAGCAGCTGCGAAGTACCAAGTGTTTCAGGCTCTGTTTGGTGCTCAAATGTGGGAGAGAGCCGTCTGCTTCTTGCACTTATGTGGCAGGGAAGGAAATATCCTTGCTGAGAATCCAAGGGAAATGGGAGCTGAGCCAGCACTGAGCTAATTTACCTACTGGCGCTTCTGCATCTCCACAACAAATGCCAAAGTCTAATACAATTCAAGGATGCTTTTTTTAACGTCAGCCTGGTTCCACCAGTCTGTCTTCACTGGCTAGTCCCAAATAGGCTCAGACAAGTATTCTGAACGGCACAAACACAACACCAGGCTGGAGCTGTGAAGGCTCGTGAAATGCGATTACCGAATAGGCCTCCTGTGCTGCATCCCTGCTTTGTGCGCTGCCCAGCAGGGCTGGGGCACGTGCGTTTCACCTTGGATCCGAACGGATTTGTCCCAGGAGTATAGTAGGAGCCGCATTGAAATGGTGCTAGGCTGGATGGGAGAGGTGAAAGCAGGTCCATGTCTTCCGGGACTCTGGCTTGCTCAGAGTTTATTGCTGTATATTAAATACTATTTTTGGAGATTGGGGGGAAGATGGGGGAGGGGGAGGGATGGGGCGGCACTGTCCCCAGTCTGATCAGTGGGACGCTACTGCAGGTTATTGATAGGCTTTGATTTCTTTTTTTCCCAAGAAGTGCTTTATTTAAAAAAAAAAAAAAAGAAAAAATAATCAACAGAAGTGCTTTCCTCCTTCCTAGAAACAGTGCTGGCTGAGTAGAAAATGTGAATAATCTTTTGCAAACATCAGAGGTCTCTGCTAAAGAGTTTGTGTGATGGAGATGTCAAGGCAAGGGGCAAAGTACAGCTTGAACCAGTTTAACTGGGGAGAGTGTGAATCTAGAAAACGCAGGATCTCTGCCCTGGAGTTGTTGCCAGTCACGTGTAGTGGGGATGTGCTTGCCTGTGCTACCATGGCTGTTCTGTCACACTATAACAGTTCCTGAGCTAGGGCGCTGGATTGAAGCAGTGTCTGGAAACTTGCTGGCAAGTAGGGGCTTGAGTTTTTCACAGTTTCTACGGGGGCTGCGTGTGTTCAGGGCTTTCCCACTCGAGAAGCAGCCAGGTTGGTAAAGCAGCCCTGGAGACCATGAGAGCAGAGGCAGGATTTGTGCTTTGTGCCAGGAGGCAGTAGCCAGGACTGCGAGATGCTGGGCAAGTGACAGCGATGCTTGGGTCCCATCGTCGTAGCAGCTTTTAGCGTTGGCAGGTTGTCCCACTGCTCCGTAGTGTCCGGCTGCAGAGGCTGGGACACGTGGAAGTGACCCGTGCCCTTGGCATTAAGGACACATCACAAACTACTTGAAGCTGCAGGTCTAAGTTGTCTGTAAAGGCTAAAGCAGTGTGGGGAGAGATCTCCATCTGTACTTGTCACCAGCACAAAGGGTTTTGAAGGAGGATTTTTTATTTTACTGTCCATTGCTTTGTGTTATAACAACTTGCAGTGACATTTTTTTTTTTTTTTTTTTTAGTTTGTTTTGCAGCAAGCTTGGGCCCTGGGTGAAAAGCACAGATGTCTATTTCTGATTGCATTGGCTTTGCAGGGACTAGTTTGGGGGAAAAGACGGGTGTGGGGGTGGGTTATTTTATTTTTGGTACATGGTAGCGGTTTTATTTTTTAATTTCCCCAGGATGTTTGGTTGAGGGAATGTTCTGAAATCTACTGTCTGGCAGTTTTAACCAGCAGTGTGTTAAAGGAAAATAAACAAAATTATATTGTCACTTGGATGAGGTGGTCCCTCTTTTCTAGTGGTGGGAGCGGAGGAGCCCCCTCTGCTTTACGGCTCGTGGTGCGGGAGGCCGAGACTTGACTGCACTGCGGAGGGGACTTGCAGGCTCTGCCGAGATGCAGTTTAATATCCCACCACTGCTGCAGCCCAGAGCCTCTCCCTGCCACTGCCTGCCTCCGGTACAGCCCCGGCATTCTCTTGGGGGTTGTTTTGGGCGATCGAGTGCAAGTTGAATGGTATAACATCCTCTTAAAGAGTGCTGATGTGGACCTTGTTGCTTCCTGCTCAGATCGGGAACACCAGATATGTAACCTACCTTCTCGGGTTTTGCAAGCTGCCCCGATTTCGGCTTGAAGCTGCGTCAGAGGCGGTCAGAAGGGGCTGGAGCTGGAGCAGATTGAAAGCGGCTCCTTCCTCCTGCAGGTGCCTCCTCTGGGGGGACAAGGGACCCCGGCCCCACGCAGAGCAGCCGTTCTTCCAGACAGCCTGGGTCTTTGGTCTGTCCTTCTAGGGCACGGGATGGAGGGACCGAACCCGATGCAGCGAGGAGGATTTGGGAGCACCGGCGTGGGCAGCCTTGTTCGAAATAGCATTCGGTTGGCAGTAGCAGGCGTGTGCCGCTTGCGAGCAGCAGCGAACGTCACTAACCACTGCTCTAAATCTGTTTGCGGTCATCTTGAGCGTTGGTTGAAGCCTGAAAAGAGGACGTGGATGTTTCTTGTTCTTACCCCGGTTCCCCGAAGGGCTGGAGGTGGCTCTTGGCAGCTCTTCGGTGCCTATCGCAGGCTGGTGGGTAGCCCCTCTTTTGGGGAAGAAATGCATCGCTTCTTTGGTGTGATGCTCCTGCGGGATCTCCCCAGTCCCTCCCGCCAGGCTGGGGACACTGGTCCGGTATTTGCTCCCTGGGGACAGCAGACAGGGGGTCCCCAGGCCAGGGCAGCGGTGGGGCGCGCGCCCCGTGGCATCCCCACGCCGGCTCACGGCTGCTTCCCGAAAAGCGCTTGCCACCGTTCCCTAAAAAGACCGGGGCTCTCAGGGGGACACCCGGGGTGCAGCGGGAGGGGTTTTTGTTTGGGGTTTTTTTTTTTGGAGTTTCTTTTCCCCAGGTAACTCCCAGCTTTTTTTTTCCACCCGCTGTCATCCGCCCCGCTGTGCACAGCGCCGGGAGGGAGGTGCTGCCGCCCCGGGCCGGGGGCGCCCGCCAGGTGGGTCGCTCGGTGTCGGGGCTCCACGGGCGACGGGTCGCGACACGGTTCGCCGGGTCTCCCCTCCGGCCACGGCCGCGGCGGGCCCTGCTTAGCTTCGCGGGGCCCCTCTCGTTGCTAGGCAGCGCCCGCGCCCTCTGACCCGCCGCGGCCCCGCCCCTCGCTCCCATAGCTACCGAGGGAGGCGGCGGCCATCTTGGCGGCGGCGGGGCGATGAGCGGCTCGAAGGCGAGGGCGGCGGCGGCGGCGGCGGGGCCGGAGAAGAAGCCGCCGCCAGGGACCGGGGGGCCGCTCAGCCGCCTGAGGGGGCGGCGCGGCTCGACCGACGCGGCGCCGCGGCCGCCGTGGACCGAGTCCGAGTTGCTGGCGCTGGAGACCGTCCGGCCCGAGCACGTCCTGGGGCTGTGCCGGGTGACGGAGAGTGAGTGCGGGCCGGGGAGCGCTTTTTTGTTTTGTTTTGGGGTTGTTTTTTTTTTTTTTTTCCTCCGAGCTGCCGACCTCTGCTTTTCTGTCCCGATCCCTTCCCTTTCTTGCTCTGCTCCCTGGCACCTAGTGTGCCTTTGTTTCTTCTAGCCTCAGTTTTGTCCCGCTTTCCTGACGCTTCTGCAAAACAACTTGCAGTATGTATCTTAACGGGCTGGGGTTGGTAAAAAAAAAAAAAAAAAAAAAAAAAAAAATTCCTTTGGTAATTGCTCAGAGATCTTTTGAAATGCTACTATATGTTTTCTTTCTCTTCTAGATTATTTATGCAAACCCGAAGACAACATTTACAACATCGACTTCACCAGGTTTAAGATCCGGGACCTTGAAACTGGAACAGTGCTGTTTGAAATTGCAAAGCCATCTGCTTCAGGTATGTCATGCTAACGTTGCAGGGAGGGTAGAGAGGCTTGCCAAGCTGAGAAGTTGCAACGCAGAACCCACGCAAACCAAGCAGAAAGGTCCTTCGATATGTCCTGGTGACTAAATTCATCTCCTTTAAGCATAGGACGGAGTTTACTTCTGCTAAGAAACTTGTTGTCATAAAAATGTGAAGTGATTTTTGTAACATGGGGGAGTACTATCAGCTTCAGATCTTCCGTTGTTGGCTGGTTGTGGTGCAAAGTGTCTTTCATGTGCTTTAGCACTTGTGAGCGGGGATATCCTGTGAGGTTGAGGGTAGTTTCAGCTCTGGAGCCACCAAGGCTGCACCAGCTGTCATAGCAGATCTTTTCTTTATTACTTAGTGCCAGTATGAACTCAGACTAATTATTAGACACCTTTAGGTTCAGTGCCTAAGTAATAGCCAGCTTATCCTGATATACCCGCTAGCCAGTATCACCTTACATGTATGCTATTAGCAGAATAACTCTGAGCTGGTGTGTTTTCTAGAGCAAGATGACGAGGACAACGATGACAACAGTGAACTGGACGCTAGTGCAGGCCGCTTTGTTCGTTACCAGTTCACCCCAGCATTTCTCCGTCTTCGGACTGTTGGTGCAACGTGAGTATGAGTCCATAGAAAGGAGGGAGAATCAGATGTTTACAAAGTGTCGCTTGACAGTTTATAACAAAACTGAGTCAAAGCCTAGAGAGAACTCATCTTACACTACAAATATCAAAGTCTCTCTTTCTGAAATGATCTGTTGGATTCTTGTGTAGTCTTGGGTCCAAGGCTCTGTTCTTCCCAATAGGAAGAGAGGTACGTCGTCTTAGCTGTTTTTTCCTACTTTTTGCATACAGAGTGGAATTCACAGTGGGAGAAAAGCCAGTGTCAAACTTTCGAATGATTGAGAGACATTACTTCCGAGATCGCTTGCTGAAGAACTTTGACTTTGATTTTGGCTTCTGCATTCCCAGTAGCAGGAACACATGTGAACACATTTATGAATTTCCTCAGCTCTCAGAAGACCTTAGTAAGTATCTTCTTTCCCACACTGAGTTGTGTTTTGTTTCTGTCTGTGCATATGCTCATTTTCTCCCTCTACTTGTGAAAGAAATTGTGATGGGGATGGGGGTGACACAAAGAAATAGATAGAGGTTCCTGGTTTAAGTTGTGTGTAATCTTGATTGAATTACAGATTTGTGCTGCTAATTCTCCTTTGAAAATGAAAGCCCAAGACAACCTGTGTTGTCAAGTCACGGGCTGCAAGAACTGATCAGAGTCACAGGGCTGACATATCTGATGCCTAACAGTGTAGCCCAGAAGATAACAGAACCCTGAAAAAGGGTTCTCTTCATAGCCATGCATCTGTTTTCAGCGCTTGCTTGTTAGGGCTTGAGCCTCCTGCTTTGGAACAGAACTGGCTCTTCTCTGAGAGTGTGTTTTTGAGCCTACCAAGATCTCTGCAAATACACATTGCACAGGGTATGTCTGACCTCAGGAGGTGGATAGAGCAGGAGCACGTGGGCCCTTCTGTAGCTGCCTAGGTGCGGGGGGAGGCGCGGAGTTTGTACCCCGCCTTTGTACGTGTCGGGAGTGCCACCGCTTTTTTGTTTGCAGATTGCTACCTCTCTGCTCGCAGATGTGATTGCTGCTCTGCTCTAGTGGTGGCTCTGACAGTTTCTAAGGTCGTCTTGTGTGAGATTACTCGATCCCCCTTTGTTTGCTTTTGACAGCACTTGTCCTGTGAATAGGAAGAATAGGAAGGGGCAGGCCAGAGCTTTTGAAGCATGCTCAGCGGAGCAGTTTGCTGCTTTTACTTGGGTAGGGCAGAGCATCAGCCTGGTAAATCCAGCAGAGTGGCAGTCCTTTTTATACTCTGACTTCGTGCTGTCCAGGGGAGTGTGGCAGGCTTTTGAATGTAATTGAGCTTTCTCTTTCACAGTCCGTCTGATGGTTGAAAATCCGTACGAGACCCGCTCAGACAGCTTTTACTTTGTGGACAACAAGTTGATTATGCATAACAAGGCCGACTATGCTTACAACGGAGGACAGTAATGATTCTAAGTCCGCTGGATGCTGTGATGCTGTTAAACGTTCCGGATGCCCAGGAGTGGACTGGAGTTGCTGCCTCGTGCAACAAGGCTTCTTGCCAAACCTTTTCTCCTTGCATGAGGCTGAAAACATGAAGCAAAGACGACAGCTCATGAAAGTAAAGGAAATCTCCCTGCAACACTTCTCTATCTGACATTCAACGTATCCTGCCTCTCATTCTCTTATTTCTGGTTACCTTCTGGTACCTTGGTTAGGTCATGGATCAGAGGCACTGTTAGAAAATTATTGCTGTTACAGTCTTTATAGTTAGGTTGCACCTTTAGTGCTTCTGATATTTCACCTGCTGGGTGACTACACTCTTTCAAGAGGTCAGATTGTTCGGGTAAGCTATTTCTTAGCAGGAAAATTTTACCCCTTCAAGTAGTCAGTGATGCCTAAAGAGCAGATCTTTTCTTCGGGTGGATAGATCATCTCTTTAGTGCACAGTGGTTTAGTTTGTAGCATGGCTGACGTTGCTTTTTAGGGCGCATCCCAGTATTCTCCAGTGGGAAAGATAAGAGACTAATTCAGCTTCTAAGCAGTGCAAGAATCTTCCTTCTGCCTCCAGGGGCCTGAGCTGCCCCTGAGAACAGTTTAATCTGTGTCTTGCCAGAGATTTCAGTAGAGATACGAGATAGGGGGAAAAAAGGGGCTTTATCCAGGTTGGTCGTCGAGTCAGCCTGATAGCATTTCTGTTTGAGCTCTTGTGAGCAAATTGTTGCATTTTGGAGCTCGGGGGTCAACCTTAGAGCTGAAGTTAGTCTCATTATATTTACCATTTCTCCTTCTTCCCTTCGTGTAGGAATTTTGGCTCTTGCTACAGAGTGTATTGCTTTCTAGATCGACGGCACGTTGTCAGTCTAGCTGGGGTGGAGGGGAGGTGTCAATCTAGTGGGGCTTAGAGGAAAAAGGGAGAATGTGGGAAAATGCCTTGAAAAATTGTGTAGGAAGCAGAGCTTCCTGGGCTTCAATCTCTCTAATTTTAAAACTGAATGATCTGTCAGAGGTGTTGGAAGGAGAAATGGTGGTGTTATGAACTCATTTGCTTTGTTTCATTTGAGGTATTAGTAGCTAAAAGCTTCCCGGGTCAGATCACTCAGTGTTACGGAGTGAGATTCTTACAAAGCGAGAATTTAGATGATTCTCTTTTTTAATAGTTTGAGCTCCCATCGCTACTTTGCCTACTTAGCTGCCTATTTATTGTTTAGGAAGTTCTTCTGCCAAGGTAGTTACCACCAGACCTGAGGGTGTATTTCACAGCTGTGTTTGGGGTCTGGCAATAGGAGTATCAAGATGCAGTAGGAGAAGGAGACCCATGTCTTCCCAGCAGCCACGCAAACCCTTTTCTGCTTATTTTGTTGTCTCTCAAGACTGGCGTTTTTCCTGTGTCCTCGCCGGGCTGGTCAGTCGTGTCTCTTGTACGTGGCAGTTAGGTTGTGTCTAGACTAGAGATGTTTGCTAGCATTAGTTCTATTTGTTCCTTGAGACAATTGAAACCTAACTCCTTCGTGGACACAGTTGGTTACCTATTGTGTTAAGCAAGATTCAGTATATGTTATGTTTTAGCAGGATTAAGTGGGGTGGGCATCACACCCTGCGGCCTGTTAATGCGTAGACAGCAATAGGAAGCCACTGCCTTTACCTCGCAGATTAACGATACTGTCTTTGGTGTAGAAGATCAGCTGGCATCAGGGTAAGCAGTGAGAGTATGTGGGGTGGCAGTCATGAAAGAATCTCCAGCTCTTGGGAAGATATTTAATTATGATTAACCACAACAAATGACCTGTTCTGGGTGGAGCATTAATTATGAGCAACCACAACAAATGTCTTGGGAATGCAGAGGGGCAAGGTCTACGTGGTTGAAAGATGAAGAACAGTTCTGCTACCATCAATCCCCTCCAGCATCTCTAAAGGCACTTAGGCAATCTTGTTTAGATATTTCAGAATTAGTTAAAGCTGCTTGTAAGGTGGAGCTTGAGATGCCTCTTGCAGCGATTGTCTTCAGAAGGCCTCGTGCCGTGCCAGGGAAGGTGGGAAACATTTGTTTTGCTGGAAGTTCCTTGTGACAAGGCAGAACTGCCTGGAAGTGTGCTTTTCATCCTGAAGAGTTCTGAGATGCTCAGGATAGCGTCTGAAGAGCCTGCTAGTTATTCCCTGGGAAATTTGAGCATATTGAGCTGAATTTATATGTAGTATAAATCCAGGTGCCTTTAAATGTTACTTTTATTGCATTTTCTGCATGAAGCAACCTCTTGCTTTTCTTATCAGTGTGATGATTCCCATCTGTTTTCTATGTCACTGCATAAAGGTTCTTAAAAGGAAGATGGACTGTTGCCAGAGCAAGCAGCAGAAATCACTGTACGGGCAAATGACGATTTGTGTGAGCCGTTAGTAGTAGTCAGCGTGCAGCTCTGCACGGTCGGTCGGGCTGTTTGTAGGGAGTGTGGGTGCCATCTAGCCGCTGCTTTGCAGAATGCGACTGGCAGCAGGAGAGCGCTCTGCCAAATGTCAATGAGGCATTTGATGCCAGTAGTGATGAGAAAAAAGCGTTGAAGCAGTTGCTTTCCCATTGGTGACTGTATCAGCTATTTAGCAATAAGAAAAGGAAAACTGGAGGAAAATGGGAAGACCTGCAGGCAGCAGTAGCACCCCTCAGTTTCTAGCCGAATGTGTTTGCTTTGCCAGATTAGAAGGTCTTTGCCCAAAAAGCATGCTGCAGGAAAAAAAAAGTCCCTACAAGAGGGCAACCCAGCACTGAAAAAGTTGATTGTAATCCAAAAAGTCAGGGATTTCAAAACTCCTGTCCCCACTTTGGCCACTTCCCTAAGGTTACTTTTTCTCTTGGGTGTTTTCTATAAAGTGTCTTCTCTTTGTGGCAGGGATGATGTCTTTGGTAAACATGGTTTAACAGAGCATCTTCCTTTTGGATCGTGTGCTCTGGTGCTTTAATGATGGGCCAAAGCTCCTCATGCCAGTGAGCTAGGAAGAAATTCCAATGGGGTCTCATCCTTTCAGGTGGATGGTCTGTCCTAGCCAGGTGCTGAACGTAAGGGGGATGCTGTCAGTGTCAGGTTGATGCTGTCAGGTTGAAGTTTGAGCAAGGGAAAAGGTATCTGTGCAGACAGCTTCTCTCGGGTTGTGTGCTGAGTTGGAACGAGGAAAGAGTTGGGATCATACTGTGTTCTGCTCTAACAAAAAAAGGGACCAAACCCACAAACTCATGCTAAATCTTTCCAGTATTTGTCCTCTTAGCACCAGGACCTCTTTTTCACATTGAGGCGAGTGCTTTGGATCCATGCAAGCAGTTTTCTTGGACAGCTATTTTCACGATTGACTGACATATTGCACCTTGTGAAGGAAGGTCGTCTCTTGTTGTATGGACTGGGTACTGCTGTCCTTGTCCTCCATTTTTGGTAGGAAGTATCTTCCTTTGTGTGTTTTCC
Source organism: Astur gentilis (assembly GCF_929443795.1). Classification (NCBI taxonomy): domain Eukaryota; kingdom Metazoa; phylum Chordata; class Aves; order Accipitriformes; family Accipitridae; genus Astur; species Astur gentilis. The sequence goes on from NC_064886.1 coordinate 4,696,976, forward strand.
TTAGGATTTTCAATGTCTCTTGCTGCAGAGAAGCAGCATCCTCCTCTCTGGTGCTTGAGGATGTTTACCCCACTTATCGGAGGGTTCAGGAAGAATAAAACAAGCATTTAGAAGTGAGAAATGCACGAGGAAGGTGGTGGCGAAGCAGTAAGGTCCAGACGTGGTAACTCTTACTTCTCAGCTCTGTGTTTCATTACGTCCTCTTCAGCTGTTTCCCAGTGTTTGTCTTCTGCCCCGCTGTCCTGTCGCATCAAGCTACCGAGCCTTGTGCTACCCCAGAGCGTGGCCCGGTATCGGGTGAAATCCTCGGACTCGAACACTGCCATCTCCCCGGAGCTTTATGATGAAGACAAGGCTAAGGGACGGCGGTCTGGCGGAGTCATCGCCTCTTCCTCTGCAGCAAAGGGAAACAACGAACACCAGCAACCACCCTCTCCCTCTGCCCGGATCTCAGTGCTGTTCCAGGACACGTATTTGTATCTCTCACAGCGTGGCCTTTGGGCTGCTGGCGCGTCGACCTCCTCCGTGCTGTCCCCTCCGGGCGCTCCCGTGGCCCTTTTGGGCTGAGGCCAGCCGTGCTGGCCGTGCCCCTTCAGTCCTGGGGTCGCTGGCTTCCCTCCCTTGGTCCCAGCACGGTGCCGGCGGCCCCCCCCCCCCCCCCCTCCCCGCCCTCCGACGATGTATTTGTATAAATGTTATTTTGTCACCAGCAATAGTAATAAAGAATTTCCCTTTTCGCACAGGTGGTGCCCGGTCTTGTGGGCGGGGCCGGAGCGCGGGGGGGGGCGGAGCCGTGGGGCGGGGCCGGGGCGCCAATGTGGGGGGGGGGGGGGGGGGGCCCCCCAGGCGGCTCGCGCGTGCGCCGTCTCCTCGCGCTCCCCTGAGGCGACGGGGAATGGCGGCGGGAATGGCGGCCGCGTTGGCGTTGCTTGCCCGCGGCGGTGGGCCGACCAGGGGTGAGGGCGCCGGGCTCGGCTCCCGGCTCCGCCGCGGCTGCTCGGGAGGTTGCGGGGCAAGCGAAGGGGGTGGGAAGGGGCCGTGGCCTGCGCGGGAGGCGGCGTCCCGGTGCCCTTCAGGGCCTGAGGCGGGTTCCCTCAGCCCGCGGCGGGGCGGTGCCGCCCTTCAAGCCGAGCCCCGGGTGCCGCGGCCTGGGTGCCGGGGGAAGAGTCTCCCTCCGGGGAGGCCGCCAGCCGCGTTGCGTGAGACCCTCCTGGGCGGGTTTCAGCCCTCTCCGCCGGGCGTGAAGGGAAACAACGGCGCTCAATTCCTTTCCTTCCTCTCAGCCCTGCCCTTTGGGTGCCTCCGTCGACTGCACACGGTGTACCAGTCAGCGGAGCTGCCAGAAACGCACCAGATGCTGCGTCAGACGTGCCGGGACTTCGCAGAAAAGGAGCTGATGCCTCTCGCAGCTCAGCTGGATAAGGAGCACCGCTTCCCGGCCGAGCAGGTGGGTGCTGCTCCCCCCGGGAGCACGACGGAGGCGGACTGCCTCGTTCAGAGCCTGACTTCCCTCCGCTGCTGGGGCAGGGCCGCTTGGGCCTGAAGCAAAAAGTACATTAAGCTCTGGCTTAGTAGAAGATTGAGGTTTAGATCAACTTCTGTCAGAGTTCGTGGAGTGTGGACGTTGTAATGCCCACAGGACATTTTGAGCTCTTTACTTGCTTTTCTCTGTGTCTGACTTTAGTATCGTTGAATTTTCAGTTCCCTTACTGCCTTACCTGTGGGCTGTAATACAGCTGACTTATGAAACCAATGAAATACTTTCATAGACTGCAGATAACTGTAAAAATGATTTATAGCGAGGAAGTGTGGGTGACCCAAGTGCATTTCAGATGGTGAAAAGAAGTGATCAGGAGATAGGAGATGCATGTTAGTCATCCTCTGGGGCTGTGAAGAAATTGAGATGCTAATCAAACCTGTGATTTCTCCTGTGGAAAGCAGTACGGACACAGCAGTACATTCTGTGCTGTGTTGAGCAGACTAACTCACCTGCTTCATTGCAGTGAAGTACTAAGCTCCAGAAAAATTATATACTGTTACGTTAGCCAAAAGGCTCCAAGTAAGAACAGTCAGAGGCATGCGAGTTTTGTCATACGTCCCTCTTTCTGTTAAGGATTAAGGAAGGATTAAGCCAGGGAAGTCATACTCACTCTAAGGAAGAAACTACTTTCCACTTTACTTCACTGTTCTTATCTGAGAATTTTACATTTTATTTTTGAGTCTTTTCACTTGAATGTGTAGGGGAAAATTCAAAATGTAAACAGCGTTTATTAAGACAAAGCAACATACATAGAACTAGTTGCTGGCTTTTGTTCATTCTCTGGATTTGATGTGAAGGACTAGTGTTTTGGGTGCCCATACAGGAGGGAAAATATTTGTTTGCTGGTGACGCAGTTATTTCCGCAACACCAAAAGCTTGACATCTTAAATGTAAAAACAGAGGAAAGGTTGTTTTTTCTCTTGTATGTTGCCAAACATTAACAAGAGACCTAGAGTGAGACAATCAGTGCTCTGAAGAGCTTACAGTTAAGAAAGCAGGGGTCCAGCTGAGGAACTTGGGGTGGAATAATGTGGCATGTAACCAACAATTAATGGGAAAGAAAAAAATCACCTTCTTGCAAACTGTTCTATGGGTCATTCATTCTGTAAAATTCTTTCCTTGTGCAGTCCTAGGCTGAAGCTCAGCAGACTCAAAGGTAAAGTTCTAATGATTTTTATCAGCTAGATTTCCCATTGAGAGCTTCCTACTGATAGGGGACATGCAAGGGGAAAGCTTTGGTGGGAGGCTGAGGAAATGCTGGTGGGGTTGTAGCTGCCTGTTTCAGAAGGCTCCCTCCTTCCCCGTACTGAAGAGAGCTCTTTAAATAAGCAAGAGCCTCGTCTTAGGCAGCAGTGACTGAATGCAGCTCTTGGCTCTTGTTGAAGTCATCGGGACCTGGGGACACTTACCAGTTGGTACAGTCAGATTCCCATTTCACCAGGAGTTGTGCACATCTTTTCCTCTGTGTGTAGCCCTGCTATGACCTGTCTTTATTTCCATGTGTCTGTGTGTATTTGCTGGGACACTGGTGGCGCAGAGGGTCTCACTTCTCCATTCCCTATGTGCAGGTAAAGAAGATGGGTGGCTTAGGGCTGCTGGCTATGGATGTGCCGGAGGAGTACAAAGGAGCGGGCCTCGACTACCTGGCCTATTCCATTGCTGTGGAGGAGATCAGCAGGGGCTGCGCGTCCACGGGTGTCATCATCAGCGTCAATAATGTAAGTGTCTCGGGTTGTGTGCGAGGGACAGGTGTGGAACTGAGGCTGGCATTGGGGGGTTATTGGAGAGGGGTTTGTGGGAGAAATGAGGTCTGTTCCTGCGGAGGGTTCTGGTGCATTGGAGAGCACTTAGAAAGTAGGGAGTTACTGGATTGCTTGTACCTTCAAGAGGCACTAACTCAATGCTCAATTCTTAAAGTCTCTGTATTTAGGGCCAATACTCAAGTTTGGCTCCGAAGAACAGAAGCACAAGTGGATTGCTCCCTTCACCAGTGGAGAGAAAATTGGATGTTTTGCCCTTAGTGAACCAGGTGATGTGACTGTTACTGTTCCTGTTGCAGAGAATGTAGGGTAGCTTCTTTCCTTAGTCAGGTTTACGATGGACTTTAGGTCTGTGAAATTGTAGCAGTTTGTGGAAAGGTGGTTTATAGCCATTCTGTGTAAACGAAGTCCTAGTGCCCGAGGTATTAACTGCCATCCCCATGGTCTATGCTGAAAATTTTCATCCGCTCTGTGTGAGCAGAGCTCTGGAGATGGACACATCTTAGACAGATGCACCTTTCCCCTTCCTGTGTGGGTCCCGTGGGAGGGACAGTGGTGACACTACTGCAGTTAAAAGAGGTGCCGTGAGAGGGGGTGCGGGCGGGGGGTGGGTTTGCACCCCAGGCTGCCACCGATTGCCTGAGTTTTGTTTGCTGGCTCCTTGCTCAGGAAATGGTAGTGACGCGGGTGCGGCGTCCACGGTGGCACGCCTGGATGGCGACGAGTGGGTTCTGAATGGCACCAAGGCCTGGATCACCAACGCCTGGGACGCCTCGGCCACTGTGGTGTTTGCTACTACAGATAAATCCCTGAAGCACAAGGTGTGTTCATTTGGGTCAGTCAGGAAAAAGGGGCGGGCGTAAAGGAGTTGTGCAGAAGTACTTTGAAAAGGCTCTGGGGACTCTGTTTAGAGCCATGCAGGCATTGAGCAGAGGAGGGGCTGATGTGCGCTGGCTCTGTTCCGTCTCAGCTCTCCCCTCCCTTCTCCTGGTTACCTAGTGTTGTGGTTTAAGCCCAGCTGGCAGCAAAGCACCACAGGGTTGCTTGCTTGCTCCTCTCTGGTGGGATGGGGAGGAGAAAATACAAAGAAAAGCTTGTGGGTCGAGACAAGGACAGGGAGGGATCACTCACCACTTATGGTCACAGGTGAAAAACAGACTCAACATGGGGAAAAAAAACAAAATCAATTTAATTCACTAACAATCAAATCAAAACAGGATAATGGGAAGTAAAACCAAATCTTAAAACAGCTTCCCCCCACCCCTCCCTACCTCCTCCCGGCAAGAGGTGAGGGGGCTGTGCAGTAGGGGTTGGGGTCAGTTCATCACACCTCCTTTCTGCCACTCCCTCCTCAGGGGGAGGACTCCTCACTCTTCCCCTGATCCAGCATGGGGTCCCTCCCCCAGGAGACAGTTCTGTAAGAACTTCTCCAATGTGATTCCTTCCCATGGGCAGCAGTTCTTCATGAGCTGCTCCAATGTGGGTCCTTTCTGCGGGCCGATCTTCAGTCACAGACTGCTCCAGCGCAGGCTTTCCTGTGGAGTCATGGCCATCTTTGGGGGCATCACCCTGCTCTGGCATGGGCTCCTCCATGGGCTGCAGGTGGGCATCTGCTCCCCTCCATGAGCTGCAGGGGCATCCCCTCCTCTGGTGCACCTTCTCCCCCTCTTTCTTCACTGACCTTGGTATCTGCATTGGGTTTTCTCTCACATCCCACTCCCCTCTCTGCTGCAGATTTCCCCTTCTTAAATATGTTATTGCAGAGGTGCTACCACCGTTGCTGATTGGGTCAGCCTTGGCCAGAGGTGGGTCTGACTTGGAGCCATGGAAGCTTCTAGCAGCTTCTCACAGGAGCCATCCCTGTAGCCCCTGCCACACAAACCCAAAACACCTAGACATGTGGCTTCTATGAAAAATGTTTGGAGGAAGCTTGTTGACAGCCACGTAAGTGGGAAGTTGGCAACACTCCTAAGAGTTTTGGGTCTCCTTGCAGGGCATTAGCGCGTTCCTGGTTCCCATGCCAACTGCTGGGCTGTCACTGGGGAAGAAAGAAGACAAGCTGGGAATTCGAGCCTCTTCCACTGCCAACCTGATATTTGAGGACTGTCGGATACCCAAGGCCAACCTACTGGGGCAGCTGGGAATGGGCTTCAAAATTGCCATGGTAAGAGATGGATTGAGGTGCAGCTGTGGTTGTGTAAAGCTGTAGTTCCCAAGTTTACCATTTTCAAAACCATTTTCAGACTTACGATCACTTTGGTGAGGACCACTCACATAAGCTGTTCTGTGTGACATTAAGCAGTTGACCCCTCTTGCTAATGTGGGAGAAATCATTCACAGAGCTTGATGAATCATTAATTTACTGTAGATCCTTGACAGCACTTTATTGTAGACTCTGTGGTGGTTCTCAGATGAAGGAATGGTGGTGTGTCAGCAGGCATGGTGTATTTTAATTTTTCTCCTTTCCCAACCCTCTATTCCTCTAGTTTGTACCTGCAGATAAAGGGAAAACATGGCATTTTCCCTAAATACTGTGGCAGAGGAAAGCTGTCCTGGAGGCCCAGGACAACCTCTGGATAGTGTCTAAAGGTGGATGAAATCTGAGTTATGGCATGTGTGCGACTTCTGAGGAGGAGCCAGGTAGCTGCGGCACAGCGTGTTCCTTGCAGTGACGCACTACCCCTTGGAAGTGTTCATTGCTCTCTGTAGGGGCAAAACACCATTTGTTGGCCTGACTTTTTGAAAAAGGCTGAGCTCCCTGGAGAACAGCCCATTCCATTATGTCCAAAACTAAATGAACCTGCCAGTCACCAACCACTTTTTTAGGACGCTCAGCCCAGGACTTGGGAAGATGAAGTCTTTTCTCATTGTGCTGTAAATTTTTCCTGTGCATAGTGAGGCAGGGAAGCAGTTAAAAGCAAAATGGGCAGGTGTTTGAGGTAAGTCAGGTTACTGACTCAATTCACTAGTCATTTTGAAAAATGCTTGCTTCACTGTGTGTACTGATAAGAGCAAAGAGGAAAACTGACCAGATTGCTTTTTTTTTTTTCTTTCTTCTTTTTTTTCACTTAAAGTAAAACCAGCTGCACAGTGAGCCAGGGGTCTAGCTGAAGGGTTCTTTTCAGCCCCTTCCAGAGCAGATGCTGCTCGTTGTGCTGTTTCCCTTATTTTGTACACCTGGCTTCTCTGTGCAGTGCCCAGTACATTTTAAAGCTCTCTATTCCTGCATAACCAGGAATATTCTGAATCAAGGAAGTGTCTGACCACAGGATACTAAGGCTACAGCAGCTCCCCAGCAAGATCAGAAATGTGAGTGTACTATCTTTGATCAAGCATGACTTGACTTAACACGTGTATTTTTTTTTTGGTTTTCAGCAAACTCTGGATGCAGGAAGAATTGGTATTGCCTCACAGGCTCTGGGAATAGCACAGGCAGCTCTGGACTGTGCTGTGGATTATGCTGAAAAGAGAATGGCCTTTGGGTCGCCCATCACAAAGCTACAGGCAGTGCAGGTACAAACCAGGTGGACGAGGCAGCTCCAAACATCGCTGGTGCAAAGTTCACGTGCGCTCTCAGGCGTGGCTTCTGGCACACAGTGCACTTTGCACTGTTTGGCCTAAACAGGGTAATAATTTCTGTTTTAAACCACTTAAAACTGATTGTTGGGATGGAGGCGCTCCTTTTTTAGCAATACTGGCCTCAGGGGTGGGAGACTTCTGCTGTATGTTCTTGCACAGGCAGAGGCCAGCACCTGGAACAAAGGCAGCGTTTGTCGTTGCAGTTTAAGCTAGCAGATATGGCTGTGGCGTTGGAGGGTGCGCGCCTGCTGACCTGGAGAGCTGCTATGCTGAAAGACAATGGGAAGCCCTTCACAAAGGTATTTCCAGCCTTGCATTTGTCTAACAGCGACAACACAGGGCACAGGCTCAAGGCAAGGAAACCGCACTATGTACAGCATTGCTGCATTCAGCGCTTGCCCAGCCAGTGCTGTTGGTGTTTAACCCACCAGAAGATGCTGGACTCTGCTGTCAATCCTCAGGCAGCCTGCTGATCCGAGTCCTGGTTTTAGCCAAGGGGAGGGAGGTGGCCACTGTCAGCTGGCACCAGTGATCAGGCCTGCCTCTGCACAGCTGGTCTGTGGGTGTTCAAGCTCCTAGTGCAAATGACCTGTTCCTTTTTGTGATAGCTGCACCCTCAGTGATGTTTTCCTTCTCCAAAGGAAGCGGCGATGGCCAAACTGGCTGCATCAGAAGCTGCAACAGCCATTGCTCACCAGGTAACTACTTCAATTGACATCTCTGATACACAGCATGCTGAAAGGGAGTTTGTGTTGTTGCACAAGTGCTTGGGGAAGGTGGCATGGAGTTTACTAGATTTTTTTAAAAAAAAAAAAACAAAACCCAAACCAACCTGTATGGCTGAGGCTGGTTAGTACAGCCAACCTCCTGGATTGTGGGGGGTGTGGGCAGGGATTTGTGCTGGCCTGTGGCAGCTGTATTATTAAAGTCTTCTGTGCCTGTTGCTGTCCAGGGCAATGTCAAAATTTTGAGTAGGATTAGCAATGGGGGAGAGAACATGGGTGCACCAGTCAGGACTACTAGTAAGATTGCAACATAGTGAACAAATGGAGCAGGACTTCTGCTGTCTGCATTTATTTTCCCCTGTTCTTAACAGTGTCTTAGCCAAACATGGTTCACTAACAACTACCTCTGAAGCGATTCATTCTCTGTCTGGGACATCAGTATTGCTCTTACCCAGTTAAAATCCTGTTTATTCCTCTGACTGCAAATGGGCTGCAGTCATCCCCACGTGTTCCCTCCAGTTATGCTTGCTGTGGGCTTAGCTCCTTTTAAGGTGGCTGTGTTCTCTAGAAAACAAATTCCTTGACCCTGCTTCCTTTCTAACCTGCTACCTTTGTTTCAGGCCATCCAGATCTTGGGCGGGATGGGCTACGTGACAGAGATGCCAGCAGAACGCCATTACCGTGACGCTCGTATCACCGAGATCTATGAGGGGACCAGTGAGATCCAAAGACTGGTGATAGCAGGTCAATTGCTGAAGGCCTACCGTAGCTGAAGAAGCCGACTAGAGCAGGACACTGGCCCCAGAGTGCCTCGTAACAGTGCACAACAGCGATCGAGTCTTGGCTGTCTTCGACGAGGCTAATGATGGAAGTTTTCCTCACCAATGAGTAACTGACCCTCTTGTTAAAATGTGCTGATTCTTCTTTGGACAAAGTATGATGCACGGAAGGCCCTATCTAGGTTTGTAAGTGATGGCTGCAAGTGCAGGAGGGAGGAGGCAACCTATCCTTGTATGGGAGCATAGACCTTTTCCTAAACTGGAGCGTTGTGTTGGTTTGGTAGTGGCAAAATGACTTTGCTGTTCAGTAAAGTCAGCAGCTCTCCTTGTGTGCTTCCCAGCCGCTGCCTGTTTTCCAAAAATTTGTCACTATGTGATACTGGATAACCAGTGCCAAAGTTAGAGGCACTCAGACAGGAACCCTGTGCCCTGTTCCAGGCTGGGGTTACACACCCTCTTCTGTTCAGGGTTTGATGAATTTCAGGTGTGGCACACAGCTATGTGTGAGCTCCTAATTGGATACAGCCTGTGTTGAGGTAATCATTGCAGCAGAGCACTCTTCCCTACTTTCAGCAGGAGAGGAGCCAGGTGGGAGGATACAGGTACTACCTACACACAAAGGGCTCTTCGTACAGGCTGGGGTTGCTTCTATGTAGATGCAAAAACAAAGGTCAGAAAAAAACCCTTGGATCTTGGCCAGCAGAGCCCAGGAGCCTGCTCACTCAGCCACTTATGGATGTAGGTATAAAAGCAAAGGACAGAAAAGCTGCACTACCTGGGACTGTGTGTGTTTGGTTTTTTTAAAAAAAACACCAAAAAACCCTCTGCTCCTAAAGCTGCTTTTACTATACCAACAACTACCCAACAGGAAAGGAAGTACATGAAGTAGCAGCAACAGCCTTTAATCTCTACAAGTTTTGGGCAACAAGGAGGAAATTAACAGATGACACAGAAAACCTTACCAGGAAGCTTTAGCAGTAGCACATATCCTCAATCAGTTATCTTTGGCAAGAAATTAACTTTCAGAAGATTCAACAGCCAAAAGAAAAGCTACAAACTCAGGAAAAGATGGAGACAATTAAGACTCCAGCCTTTATGGTCCACCTCATTGTCCAAACGATGAGTAAACTAGAGGTAAATGGTTATTTTTCTGTGGTGCCATTTATTTAATTTGTGTGGAAGGAAAAACAGCAGGATCCTATTACATACAGAGAGCAGAGAAGACAAATAAAACCTAATTTTATGGAGCACCAGTCCCCACTGTTTTTTTAATGCAAATGTGAATTCATTTAGAGTATTTTCTTCCAGTCACAAGACACAGGAGCATAAACCACCTGGTCCGGCACGCACCAGTTAGACACTGCTTTGAAGTGCAGCAGGCATTTGCTAGTACAGACATCCCAGAAATATACATAAACCCACTGCAGGTCGCTAGAGGGCAACTGCATGTTGGGGCAAAGTCTTCAAGGCTTTAATTTCTCCTTGCTGCTCTCACAAACCTAAGGATTAACAGAAACTGAGCCAAGCAGGGCATTCAACAGGGAATTTCTACTGGAAAACCATTCTAAAGACTGTGAATGTGTTACAAATTATGGAGGGCTTCTAGGAGTGAGAGACACTTTTCTAGCTTGATTTCAGCCCATACCACTGCTTGGACGATTGCTGAAGGCTTGTATCTATGATTGTGTAGGAGAAAGTGATATTATTTTATACTTATTTCTTCTTGCAGCCACTCAGCCAGAACAGGAGCTGTAGGGCTGCTCGCCGCAAGGAAGTGAGGATTGCAGAAATGCAGTTACTGTTCAGTGCTTGTCTTCACTGACCTCGTGTGCTGAGGTCCAGCTGAAACCCCAGCGACCCAGAGCAGTCAGTCACACTTACTTACACCATGCCTGCTGCACTGTTTCCCCTCTTTTTAGCTGGCTGCTTCTCTTACAGCTGCTTTACTGTACCATCAGAGCTTTCAGATCGCTCCTCTTCAGCATCACGCCTCCTTCATTTACCAACTCTAAATGACTGCAGCTTCTCCAGAACAGAGTGAAATTGTCTCTACACGCATCATGGCTGACCTAAGGGGGAGAATAGTGATGAACACCTCAGCTGACTGAGAAGGCACCTGAAGAACCTACAAACTAGATGTACCAAATCCCTGATGGACCTTCTGCAGAGAATATGGGGGGGGCAACTCTTGCAGAAGCCCTGCTGCTGCGCCTGTGCCCAGAACCTGCTTTTGGGAACGCACGGATCATGCACTGCACGCCTCCTTAACAAGCTTCTTGTTAGCTCTGACCTCAATACAACAGCTGACCTGGCTGACAACTGCATACTTGATGCTAAGTTGCTGAGTGCTGCACCTCTGCCATAGTCTGTATCAAATTACACTGCACATCATCAAATAACAAAAAGGGTGGAGCTGGTTAAAAATCGCTGGTCTAGGTACAGCATGCCAGTCAGGTTCCCGAGCCTAGGAATATCTTAAGCTACTCTATTAGAATTCCCTTTGTTATTACCTAAAAACATGCTTTAAAGGCACAAAGGCTTTCCAGTACCTTCCCTGCTGCATAAGTCCAGAGAGGCGGTAACCTGTCACACAGCACTGTTCACAGCAGTGCTTTGGGGTAAACAGCATGCTTATGCACAAAGCCTACCCCAGAGCTCTGAGAGCAAAGAAAGAACTGGGTTTTCTCTGAGCAAGATACTAAGAGCTTACTCCTCGCTGCTGCTGGCTGAGACAATTTTGGCTGTAATACATGTGCGTCTGCTCCTCGGGGCTGTTGTTACTGAAGAGAACTGCTGAAAGTGCAAAACACAAACAAGTTTTGCAGCATTAAATAGGGAGCTCTTGCCGAGAGCCACCCCCAGACAGCACTAACCTGGCTAGGTATAGGGTAGGGCCAGGGTTTGAGAAAAGGATCTAGTTACAAGTAAAGCAAGAAGTTTTTATCAATTTACAAACTCAGCCAACACTGCAAAGTTGGAGCACTGAGATGGGAAAAATCGGGTCATACCTAAATAAGAAAGAGGTGGGGGAGGAGGTAAGCCACAGCTACAGTTTTCAAGGACATTGTGTTTTCTACCCCACAATGCTCTTAAGTGTACATGAAACTAGTTACGAGGCAGACTACTGGGAATGAAGCAGGGGGAGCCCTAACTAGTAGATTTGATATATTTTATGTCATATCTAAAGCTCACAGTCTCTTCATGTCAGTTGCCACCCGACTAAAGGAAGAGAGGAGCTGTTCTGGGCTGTGACAATTAAATACACACAGGTGAGAAATACTTAACTCTTCCTGGGGCACACGGACTTGAGCCACATCCTTCTTGGCCTGTCCCCCACCAAGAATGAGGAGCTGCCTGGAGACTGGATCCCTTCTGAAGCATCCGACTTCCTTGGTGCACAGCAGGACGGGGCTCACCTCTCAATTTCACACAATTTTGAAAAAAACCCCAAGCATTGTCTCGACCTTCCAAGTTTAAGCAGTGTATACAGTATTTACAGGACTCAGCTGACATAGCTGTAGTATTGCTTTCACATTACACTAGTCTCCTCTACTAGTCTTTTCTGACACTGTTAATCTATAAGAAAAACAGTACAAATTATTTTGACTTTATATCAAAATTTTGTTTTGCCTAAGTAGAGAGCCCTCATTATACACACAGACCTGGCAGCAGCCACACATTCAGGTTATGCTGAGGACCTTGGAAAGCGTGACAAATACCAAATTTGAAAGACATCCTGAAGTAAAAAAGCAAAGTACCTGTAAGAATAACAGGAAGAAGAAATGGAATAGAGGTAAGAAAACATGACAGTGTTGTAACTTGAATGAAAAATGCAGTTTACTACTGTTAAGCTAAAAATTGGTTTCAAATTCCACTCCATCACTACTTGTATAAAAAGAAAAATACTTGGAAACCTTCCCTCCGCTTCCACCTCCAAGGAGGTCAAGACTAAGCTGGGGAAGCCACTCAACCACCAGTATGTATTTCCCAATTGCCTCAGTGACTTCTTCCCCTTCTCTCACAGAACATGCTGTACTTCCACGTACAAGACAGGAAATGTTCATCTCAGCAAAACGCTTCTGAATGTCACACGATTAAAAGTGCGGCGCTGGCCACCCTGGTGTGCTCCTGAGCCTCCGCAGGCAGCGCAGTGCAGCGCAGTACAGCCCCGCAGCTGGGCTGGGCACCGATTTGACAACTCCCTGGGTCGCTCCCATCAGGCCAATACAGACACGGAATGACCAGCTTGCATTTCTAATACATTTCACCCATACTGGCTGGCCAGACAACCCCAGGTCATTTTTGAGCTCATAATATTTGCAAGATTAAGTGTGACCTTAGGGAAGTTTAAAAACACAAACAGTAAAATTTCTAAGCTGACTATTCCCAAAGACAAAGCAGAAAACCAACTCTAGAACTGTTAACAGGTTTGTATGTTACAATTCTTTGCTATAAACACACTCTATGTCTATCACTTTTTGGCCAGTGTCCTTTTACCTTCCCACAAGCAGGCTTATGTTAGTCAAACAATTGCTAAAATATTTTTTTATGACAACTTTTCAGAAGAAAGGGCAGGTGGTTTGGCTATCTCGCTGCAGGACTTGGTGTCAAGTAGTTTATTAAGGAGTTCAACAGAATGTTAAACCAAGAAGGTATCAACAACCATAGCAGCCACAACAGGGACAGGGAGCCCTAGGCCCTACATGGCCTCTGGAAATCCAGAGGACCCAAAGCAGCTTGTACAGTTTCATCCTCAAGCTGAGAAGACATGTAGTCGGCCAGACTGAAGAAACAAGGACAAAAGGTGTGTCTGCGCAGAGAGGGCCCAGCAGCTGAGTAGCGAGGTAGGAATCTGCTTCTAATCCCCCTGAATGCTGAGGTTGTTCTAGATGGGAGAGCTGTGGGACAAAGCTTTACAGCTTTACCTTACTCAAAAAACCTAGGAGAATGCTTTGCCCTCCACAAGTGTAATAGGTTTGTATTTAGAACAGTTATGCTTCAGTTAACCTCTGCAAAGCACCAAAATCCTTTTCCCACAGGTGGCAGCTACTGTTGCACACTGAAGGGGCAGCAAACATTTTTCAGTCCAGTTTTTGCTCACCTGGCAGGTGGGAGCTTCCGACGGGGAAGCTGGGCAGTCCGCTCGGTGCAGGAAGCTCTACCTACCTGTGCGTTCAGAAACCAAGTGTTGCAGTTACAGCTCAGTCTCTTGGTGTAAGTTAGAAGGTCGCAGTGTGTGGGAGGGCAGTACAGCTTAAAAAGGCAGGTCAAGATTTTTCCGGAAAGCTAAATTAATTCTCATTAAGCATTTGTCCATTAGTACTTATAAAACTTTTTCCAGAATCCTTTTTAAGTGTAGAAAATCATTCACAGGCATGCTTTCCTGGCAGGGACTAAAAAACACCACTTGTAAAACAGAGAAAGACCTTTTATTTTAATTCCAAAGGCAGGAGGGAACTCCTGTGCATTGCTATCAGGTGGGTGGAAGGGCTGGGAAGATAAAGCAGTAGTGAACAGGATCTAAAGATTTTATTCCACTGCTTGGAATCTCTGGGGGAAAAAAAAACAACCAAAAAAGTGTCTTTTTTTTAATCTCTCTGAATATCCTCATCAATATTTTATTCACCTTAAGTTTGAGGTATGTACTGAAAATTGATGCCTTTTGTCCCAAGCTGACTGCAAGTCTGGGACCTGACACCTGCTATGAACAGTAAAAGCAGATTTTTAATTAAGAACTATTTATTTCATTAAAAAGTGACAGTTACCTGACGACAAGCATTGCAGGCACATGCTAGAAGAAATGCTTTCAACTAAGTGAAAGAGATGAACTGGGGGGGGGCGGGGAATAGAATAAAGTCACAACATCCCCACCACCACACCTGCCCACCCACACTTGCTAAATCTTGGAGCCCTCCATGCCCCCCAAAGGGCTGCGCTGCTGCTTACTGTTTCTTCAGATGTTTCACCTGTCTCGGAGATCTGTTACAGCCCTCGCAGAGGCCGTCGGCCCCGTCAGCCCCTCTGACTGTGAGCAGTGGCAGACTTCCCTGAGAACAGAGGAAGACATTAATTAATGACAGTACACACGCGGCTGGACAAAATTTTCTACCATGCTAAAATATGCTCTTGTAACATCTGGAAGAGCAGAAAGGATCAGACATTTCACCAAAGCTTCCTTACCTGTTGTAACAAAACTGTACCCCAAAGTAATGTTACCGTTCCGTCAGATTCATTCTTAAACATTCCTGTTTTCCTTCCAGTCAACTAACAGTTACCAGCATCTATCAAACTAACAAAAGCTATGAGTTTTTGGGAGAGCTCCCCAAATCTGATTTGGCAGAGTATTTTAAAGGAAAAAATTTCTAGTTAGCTAGGGAAGCCTTTAAGTCAAAAAAACAAAACCCCAAAACCCCCAAAAAAACAAACCAGAACTGGAACTGCTGGTTTAAAATAAATAAAAATCCACATTTTAACAGGCTACAGGTACAAAGCAGTCAACACGCAAACTCCAACCAGTCACAACAGTAAAGGACAGTTTTTCTTTTTTCCTTTTTTTTTTTTTTTTTTTTTTTCTCTTTAAGGGGCAGGGGCATGGAAAAAATACAGCACACTAATGAAACAAAATGCAAAAAATACAAAAAAATAGAAAATAGAAAAAATGTATTTACAAGTGATACATTACTATGATCAGAAAGCACAAAGACAATTGCTGCTATAATACATGCACTGGGTCAAGAAGGAACTACTAAAAACCTGCAAGGGAGCTGTTTGTAAAAAAAGAAAGTTAAAAAAAAAAAAGAAAAAAAAGACAAAAAAAAGACACCCCCACTCCCTCCCCCCTCAAACGAACAGGGTTGGGTTTGAATTTTTTTCTTCCCTAATTTGCTACATTGATCAAAATCAAATATCCCCTAACGTCCATGAGTACAATCAGTACAAATACTACACTTGTTTTTTAAACTGCAGGTTCAGTTGTAGGAGGGGGGAAAAAAAACAGCAGCTCATTGTAGATCCATATACAAGAAAGCCATAGTAAACTGCTCTACATGCTAAAAATTACAGCAAGCCCCTGTCTGCTACATAGCATGATCTTAGCAGGTTTTCCTTTTTATTTATTCATATATATATCTATATGTGTGTATATATATATGTATAAAAATCGTGCCCTTTTTCACTGCAACATGACATCTGGGTGGAAATGTAACTTGTTACAACAAATTTTTATATGTATACTGCAAGAAGTCACTCAATGTCTGTGGATTTAATAAGTAACCTCACACCACAGGAAATATTTAATAAATCAAAAAAACCCAATATTGTGACAGAAGACCTTCTGTCTCAGTTCTTTTCAAAACCGAAGTCCAGCAGGAAACTGGTCCCAATGTCCATGAGGAGTTCTCTGAAGAAGCTTCAGTTTTCTTAAACGTTATTTCTTTTAGTGTTCACAAGTTTCTGAACGACTTCAAGCCGTTTTCAGTTTCAAGTCTGTCTCTTCCTCTCTCACAAAGGTAATAGTCTGGTGCTAATCCATCCGAGTGAGGAAAAGAGGAAAGTGGCTGCAGTTGCACCAAGGGTCCCCCAGTTCCACATCTGCAGGGAGAACGGAGTCACACGGAGCTCCAGGATCTTAGCTTTTTTTCTTTTCCTCCTTTTAATACAAAGTCCTTTCATACAAGTCCCGTAGTTGGTACCTTCCCAAGTACCAGCCAGTCCAGCTTTAGGAGATGACAAAGCCACAAGTTAAAGTGAAAAGGACCAAGGCAGAAGTTCAGGTCACTTTCTATCTGTTCCATCATACTTCCAGGAAACGGGAGCTGCTGGACTTGGAGTGGAAAGGCTCAGACCACATGCGACGTAGATCGCCCTAGGCAGGAAAACAGCAGAACGACCATGCCTTCAGAAACTTTAAAGTCCACTTAGAACTCAGATTTTAAAATGCATATATAATTGCAAGCATGTCTTAATGTTTTAAAGCAAATTTATTCTTCACCTGTTTTGCAAATTACAATAAAGACAGTAAAAAATAAATCCTTTCCCTGTCAGGCCAGAATGTCTTATTTTGGTGGCAGATCTACCCAAAATGGCTTTGTGATAGAGAGAAAATATTTATGCAGGTGGAAAATTCTGTCCTTTCTTCGGCTCTGCTCTGCAGAGCGCTAGAAGTGTGTTTCAACAACAGCTCTGTAACAGGAAAGGCTACGTTTTAAAATTTCAGTTCAGAGCAGGTGACTGAAAAGTGGTAAACAAGGATATGACTCTCCAATCTCTGTCCGACCTTTGTGCACGCATTCTTTCATGACCAGCTGGGCGAGGACAAATTCACTTATTTAATTAAAACAGCATTTAATACTTCAGAATGTAGTTAGTTTATAATTACTGGCACTTTACGTACATCAATTATCTTCTGTTTCAGCGACTCATCTCTCGGTTACTCAGTCCTCGGAAATTAAGATTCACCCCAACAGCACCAGTACCTTAGTTCTGGGCCAGGGCTGTTAAGGACACGCGTCATCCTCATGAGAACTGCTGCCCAGTGCAAGAACACTGACCCCGCTTCCAGCTGACCCCCAGAGCTTCCTGCTGTGAATACATAATCCTGTCTTACCTTTAAATAGGCCATGGTGAGGAGCGGCAATAAAGTAAATGGTACCAAATAGAGTAGGGCAGGCTGGGCTGCCCGGTGAATACGAGAAGCTACTGTTGCAGTTAATAGACCTGTAAAAGAAAAAAGTGACTATAAATATCTTTAGGTTGCATATGGATCCACACGTGGCTCCCTTCCCCACCATTTTGAGAGACGGGCTGTGGAAAAGTTACTTACCTGTGCTTTGCTTTCCCTGAATACAGTCGAAACAAACAAAACAGCGAAAAATTATTCTGTTTTAATATTAGGCTGTGTTGAGCCACTTGCTCCAGTTTTGAATCTCAAAGACTCAGCTAAGAATAACTCAAACAAAACGCAACAAAAGGCGAAGGGGAGGAAGCTGAATGCACCACAGTGAAGTGCTACTCCAGTGCTGGTACCTCTTGAGACTGTCAGTCTGAGGCCCCTAGCCTGAGAAACGGCGGGCCGAGAGGAAGGACCGTACACACCAGGAATGATTTTCCTGGATACTTGCCGAAAGGGAATGTAGGGGGAAAGATGGGGCGTTGTGGGGGAGGCTATTGGTAGGAAATGATCTTTCCTTTTCATCCTCAGAAGGACTGCAGGAGGTCAGGATATGCACAGACACATGTCCTTCTGAAAAACTTATTTTATGCTGGGGAGGAGAGGATGGCTACATCAAATTATAAACAGCATTCCAGTTGTGACTTTTTACCATTTGCTGCACGTACTACAGCGTCACAGGATCATAAGCATTAACAGTAGAATACAAAAATGCAAGAATTATCTAGATGAATTATCTAGATGTACTCTTGCACAGCATAGTCCATCTAGAAACTCCCGTATTTTTCCCAGAACCCAGATACGAGCTACGACACCTTCTATGCTAGTAAAGCAAAGTATAAGAAGTTGCTAACCAAAATACACCGATAGTCTCTTTCATCCTCTGAATAAAAAACAAACAAAAAAAAATCTTAAAAAGATGACTCTTGAAGGATTTTTCTCCCTAGACCATGCCAATGAAACCCAAAGAGAAGAGGATTAAAAAAACCATAACCAAGCGTTCTCTCAAAGCCTCTTTACACTTGTTTTCATCATCTTTTAAACCTACTACAACAATCCCACTTCTGCTCACTAAGCAGCTATCCGTATTAAACTAATTACTCACCTACAAAATATCCAATAAGTGTGCAGTGAAAGTAAGAGACCTTCTGCATACGTCCAGAGATGTTCCCTGGTCCTGGGGCACCACAGGAATCACTGTTGGCTTGCTTTTTGTAGTTATCGTAACGCAGGACAAAGCAGAGCAGAAGACCTGGCATCACAATATCTCCGATCCCCAGCATAGAGAAGTGGCTGCCTGTGGAACTAGAGAGCAACTGAAATTGGGTTCATGCCCAAAACACAGGGTGACAAGCTCTAGACTCCTCCACTTTGGTTTTGAGCTTCATTTTGCACATCTCTTCTTTCTACCTGCAAACTTTTATTTATGTAGTAGAAGCTAAATGCTGCCTACCGAGTATTTTTTCCTCAATGATTACAGCACCACCTCAGCTCATTTTAAACATACCCATTTTGACAGTAATGACATGTTGCTCCAAACCAGTTTATTTCTGCCAGCAGTGTTTAAGCTGCTTTTGCTCTTAACTCACTCAGTGAAACAGATCCATCAACTCAGTATTTCAATCATCTCTCTTCTAAGCGTTAATGGGAGGTACCAGCTGAGCGTTTTATCAAACTGTTTAACACTGACAGACACTGCACCTTCATTCCCGAGCACATAGATTGCCTCTAATACAAGGCAGTAAATCGATTTATGGACTTCTTAGATCTTTGGCCTCATTCAGACAAAACACATAGAAAACTATAGTCTCACCAGATTCCCAGAAAAGAGCCAATTGTTGAGTAGATTAAGAACTAAAATTGCCCATGATCTTAAATGCAAGGGATTTTTCATGAAAATGAAGCCAAATTAAGTTATCACAAAGTTGACAAAATGAACAATTTTCGTTTTACCATTGCAGACAATCAACTCTTAATCTCTGTTATTTCAGCATCCCAACATCTGAAGAGACAAGAATAGAGTAAATATGCCAACGTAACCTACTGTATAACTGCTGACGCATTGGAGCTTACTGCCCAATCAGGCCTACGCGTATCTGGTTAAAAATCTGAGACATCAAGGAACCCCTGCAGTAGAGAGATGTGGAATAATCTCCCTCCAACACAGCACTTGCCCAGTAAGCCGTCCTTGCTGAGATCAGTTTCCAACTCCCTTCCCAATCACTTGCAACTACGCAGTAATCAAGACTATTCTGATGTTTTAATAAACCTCAGGTCTTTTGCTTTTAAGTATTAGGTCATAAATCTTACCATAGCAGTCATTAAACTGTAAAACTCACACATGTGTCGAAAAGCGTATCCTGTTCTCAACAGGCCACCTTTTAACCTAATTAGGACCATTTCTGCATGCTATGAGTCAGCAAACGCAAAGTGTCCAACCCTCACTACTCGTTATATACCTTCTGATCACGAAGAGGGAGTCACTAAACGGGGAACTAAGTTGATATTTTCCAATAGAATTAGTACTACTAAAGCGTACGGGGAAGGAAAAATTTTCTTATATAGTACAGTAAAAGAACCGCTGATTTTACCTTGGAAATACAAGTTTACCAGGCAGCGACAGACGGGGAACATCTCTACCCACGTTTGGTCCCAGGTGAAGTTTCCGGGATAAAACATCAAGGGGATTATCAGCTGGTTGTGTGGCCACTTTCACCATAACATTGCTGTTAAAGATGTAGGCAGAAAAAAACACCTACGGAGCAAGGAAATAATCAGAAATTACAAACTGCAACTATAGAGCAACTCAAAGCTGCGTGTATTTTTGCTTTGCTTATTCAAGAAAACAGAGGATGTTGTCCAAGTTTTCCATACACATACATTGTATATATGATGATAAAAGGCAAAATGTATTTAAAAAATTCTGATAAAGTTTTTTACACCATTAATCCTCAAGAATAACTGGAGTGTACTTTCTGATATCAAGATATTGATCAATATCTTGAGATCCTTTGGCAAAGGACCTGTCTGAGCTACAAGTTGTAGTCCAGGACTACAAAGGCCAGTAAGAGGATACTGAAAATAGGAGAAAGCTTGAAAGCAGAGAAGAGGTAAGTGCGGTGCTCACTCATTAAGGGAATGATGCCACACTTGTTTCAAACAGGCTCTTTATAGCTCATCACACTGGGAAACTGACTGACTGCCAGAGCTGTCAGCAAGTGCTTCCCTGGATCAGTACTCAGTGTTATGCAAAGGTAAAAAAAACAAAATAAAAAAAAAATAATTAATCCTTTCAGTATTACAAAATATATTCTGTCAGGTTTCTTGTAAAAGTGTGGTAAGACTTTATGCCAACCTTACTGGCTATAAATCAGCTTGCATTGCATTCCTGTTTTGAGGATTTCACTACTAATCAGAAGCTGGCATGTGCATACTGTGCAAGTGTGCATAAGGTTTTGTGTTTACTTGGAAATGCTTGTTCTGATCTTCAGCCAGGCTTTCAAAATTTGAGGTCCAATTTCTTTTTTTAAATAATACGCCAAAGTTGAAATAGTCTAATCATGTTTCTGCTTTTGTCAACTAATTACCGAGGAAATCATTCTGCATCCTGCTGCAGACTTTTAACGTCTCAGAATGGAGCAATGAAGCTGATCTTCTGGCTTTGCCAGATTTCAACAACTAGTACAATTCATGTAAAAATGGCCCAAAGCCAATTACAAATCCAAAGGATAAAAACAGTTTTAGCAAAACCAAACAAAACACTTACCCAAAAGACATCATAAATTAGTAACCCAGAGAGTAGCAAGCAGGAAACCTTCAGGCTCGGCAGCCGAACAAAGGCTATCATTGCAACACACAGGCCCATAGCCAGAGCTACAAAATGCAAGCACATAATTAGTTCATTAAAAATAGCAAAACAAACAAACAAAAAAACCCCCCAACCCCAAGCCAATACCTCCCCCACAAAAAAAAAACACCCCAAAGAAGCCTCTGTTTGCACCTGTACAGCACTGCATGCACTAGATGACTGTCCACCATTGCCAGACAGTGAAATTCTTCTGGCCAGAGTTAAGAAAAGTCAAAATACTTTCAATAGCCAACTGCAAACATGTTCCCATGGAAGCAGAAATGCCTCTGCAGGCACAACTGCCCATTCCACTCAGCTTCCACTACCCGTCACAAAGACCTGTTTTCACGTCTTGTGTCCTAGAGACTCTGTCTCCCCGTAAAACACTGACTACCCAGCTAAAAACAGAAGCAACAAAACAACTTGGAGCTCTTTGTCCCCTAAATGTAAATCTCTACTTTTACACAGTTCAGAGATTTTCTAATAAATGCGTAAAATAAATAAAATCCTTGACTCAATTCAGAAATAGCGTGGTTACATGACGTGTTAGAACACGATATGACAAAAACCCACTCAAACCAACCTTCTGCTTGGGCAAGATTGTGTAAGACTGCCTGAACACAAACAATGAAATATTATCATTTAGATATACAGGGATTTCCCAGTAACAAAAATCTATGTGAAAGCCTACCTACCAACGGGGAAAAAAATTTCTTTTCTTAACCCTTCTCCCAAGGGTGAGTTTTCAGCCAGATCAACGAGCTGAACGACAGCCGCAACTCAGATGTTAGTTCTGTTCAAAGGGGAATTTTGTCAGGGTGGAAAACTAAGATGTTACACTAAAAAAAAAAGAAAGAAATTTCCCAGCCTTCACATTTGTGTGGTTTCCTGCTTCTTTAAGCCTAGCCTTAGCTACCACAGATACTCAACTGATAATCAAATGTATTTTAACTGGTTCCAAGCAAATCCCTAAAGAGATACTTAAAATAAATAAAAAAACCCCAAACAAAAAACCCCCCAAACCCTTAAAAAGTAAATCAACTTTCATCTATGATATCAGTATATTTACAAGGAATAATGGAGCCCTGTTGGCACCAGATTACACTTAAGTATGCAGAGACTTATAAACCAAATGTGTTTGTCTAACATGACATAGAATTTGTAAAAAGTTATAAGCTTATTTTGACCAACTGAAACCACAGGGAAAATTGATTCATTACGTATATGTCCACCGGTGCGATAACTTGACTAGGCCAAAATTTACAAGTTAACCATTGGATTCTCGCACTATAATTATGCAACTGTGAAATGACCTTACGCTTGCATTTCACCTGAAAGATGTGGAGTTCTTCCATCACATTTCCGTACAGATTCAAGGGAAAAAAGTGCCAGCAAACACCTGCCAGTGTGGCTGCTTGCAGTGCCCAGGGGTTGCATCCCGGCAATGACTTTGCCAAACCCACCTTTATCTTCTGAGAACTGACAAGCTTAGCACAACACGAAGTGTCACGGCTGCCAGTTGCAACGAAGTAATGGGATTACTCAGATAAAAATGTACCCCAAATCAGGCTGCATAACTAACTAGCTATAAAATGTAAGCAAATTATTGAGGTTTAAAGAATTTGACACAGCAAAGCAGTGAGAAAAAGAACTGCATTCAGTAATTCCATATAGCCTTCAGTTACAGACTTCCTCTGGCAGGAGAGCAAATACAAGGGAACAGTCTGTCTTAAATCAAAGAGGTTTCTCTAAAGCCAGTGTTAATAATAGCTCAAGCAAGCCTATATTTAGGAGAGGATTTCCAGGTTATAATTAACTAGAAGTGGAAATATTTTAACCAGCGTGAAGCTCTATCTATTGTTCACACGCTCTATTTCTCTATCACTGAAACGAACGCAGGCACACGCGCAGGACACTTTCATCAAACTAAGCAAATACCGGGTAGAGAAGGAGATGGACAAAAAGTCCTTTAGAAGACAGTGAAATACACATGCTAGTAATTATGCAGTTTTGCAACTGCTTTAAGAAATACTGGTAAATTTAAAAAACAGAAGGGAAGCAAGAATGCCCGAGAGCAAGTACGAGTAATATAGGCCAAAGTGCAGTCAAACCACCAACAGGCTTCTCTAAATGGAAGCCAGCTTCCTTTTCCAATTAAAAGGTCCAGAAATCATACAAGAAACAAAGTCATCCATATCCAAGCTCATGGATGGTGTTGACAAAATATATAAGGCAGATCTCCACTGAAGTATACTCCATTAAAAAAAAAAAAAGAAGAAAAAAAAAAAAGGAAAAAGGAGAGGGAAAGAGAGAAAGAAAGGTAAAATAGCCACATGAACAGTAGCACTGGGTTGGAAGTGCTGGGCAACAGGTTAACGAAGCTGAATAAGAAAAAACTAACTGAAAGAGTTAACTTTCAATGAACAGAACGAATTAATTTCAGAATCCCTGCAAGCACGGTCCTTACGGAATAAGGATATTCTGAGGATTAACAATATTCTTGCATATGTGATTAGACTCTCCAGATACAGCATATTTTTCAGCTTTACTGCACTACTGCACCCAGAACAGATGAAACCACTGAGATGCTGGTGCTGTGGTGTCTGGTTTACAAAGCATTATGCAAGCTGGCGAGGCTTGAACTTCCCCCACAAGCCACCAGTTGACTTTTGAAAGAAACAGGTACAGAAGTTCTGATCTAATCATGTTCCTATAAAACTCTCAAAGCGTGTTTTAGAGTGGGAATAAGAACACGTGTCACGAAGCAGCCTCCGCCCGACTGCCGCAGCAGTTCCCAGGGTATCCGTGACCGTTCAGTTCACTCTGTAGCTATAGATAGACACCGTGTACATCCACAGCATTCCCATTGTACTCTCCAGCTATGTCCACTATTTAGGAAAGCTTTTAGCCAGGGTTTACCAGGGGACAGTGACCATCCTTGATGATTCTGTCATCAAACAATCCGCTCTGAGAAATAAGCGTTTCTAGACCTATAAATGTACATCACCACGTGCCAGAACAACCCCCTGGAGACAGTATCTGCTCATTCTATCCTGTAAAATGTCCCTGGCTTTAGAAACAGTTCAACCAACTACTGTGCAGACAGGGGAACTGCAGTACTTGAGAAACGAAGACTGTTCTGGTGGGAACTGCCATACCCCAATTTTGTAAGGACTGGAAATTACCATGAATTATTTCCCGTCCTTGTTACTTAGCTCTAAAGTAGAAATACTCATGTCTCATAAGGAGAATCAACTGCACAACAACAAGCTATACACACAAAAATCCAAGGTGTACTGTTCAGAAGAAATGCCTGCCCCACTTCTCCCTCCAGCTGCCGGCCCAAGCGATGTGAAGCACGTTCACAACATCTGTTTCATTTTCTGCCGGCAGCGAAACAGAAGATCATCCCTGTGCAAGCGGGGAGGAGGAGTTAGATCACAGCACACCCAGCAGCTGGCAGGCGACAGCTTAAAGTCGAGCAAGCGCTCCACTTGCATATATTATCGAGCAGTACTTATTACCCACATTTCCCTCCAAACAAGATTAATTGCGGTCTGAAGTATTCGCTTACAGAGAAGCAAAGGGTACAGGCAGAGATGGTGTGATCCCACTTGCAGCAGTATAATATGAGGAATAAAACTGCAGAGTCTGTTTCCCTGACAAAGGCCAATAAATGCTGTTCCCTGTTCAATGTCACTGACGAACATCGATTTAATTGGATTTGAACAAATGACAAGAGGCTTACCTATACAGTACAAACTCCCTTAATATAAACTACATAAAATACTCCAAAGCTAGACAGCATCAACACAATTCAGTAAATCATAAACAACTACCAAGAGAAATAAAACCCAGAAACCTCACTGCACCAGCAGTTCAGTACTCTGCAGATTAATTACCTGAAAGCCCACTATTTCAGACTGAAGCACTTACAAAAATAGCTATTTTAAGTAAATGCTTCTGTCGATATCTCAGTGTAGACAAGCCTTTTCATATTTTACCAAAATCCACACGTGACACTCCATTTAGCTTTGTAGCTACTGCAGATCAAAAATCACCCTTGATTTCATGGTGGGCTACTCTCCTTAACACAAAACAAACACTGCATTTTTTCGTTTAGTATCTGGGTACTTCAAAAGGTATTCCCTAACAAGTAGAGCTTTTAAAGCAGCAAAAAGCATGAATGAAACACAACGCCTATACACAAAAGAAATAATCAAAATGCCATAAGAGGTTTCAGTGCTAGGGACTTTCTGCTGCTGCTATCTTTTAGGAGGAGCTGGAAAGCTGATGTGATGTATGTTTTCTATTGCAACAAACAATTTCACGGGCAAGTGATGTTGTCCCAGCTATTTTTCCTCAAGCAATCACAACCTCAGGGTGCCATTTCATGAGATGTCCTAAGCCAGTTCAGCTGCCTGACACTACCGAGAAGCGGAGGTCCTGCTCCTGGCTACCCCTTCATGCCTTTGCTATCATATCAACTCCATCCCCTCAAATCCCATCATGCTGCCACTTACCTTTTCCCAAATTTAGCAAATACCTGACTGCACAATAAGCCAATTCATCTCACTGCAGCAGCAGAAAAATAGCCTGGCAAAAAAAGAGTATGCTGCCATTCTAGTGAGCTGAATCAGTTTACCATGTGATTAAATGAGTGCCAGAGCTAGCACAAGAGATCTGGAAGGCAGGAGGGGAGAAGGAAAGCTCCTTTTTGGAACAGTAAGCTCTGAATTCAGTTCGACCAGCATTTAAAAAAAAATAAAAAAAAAAAAAAAAAAAATCACACCTTCAAGCCAACTGGATGCCTGCCAGCTTCACCCATCTCACCATCCATGGCAAGCATCAAAGAGATCAAAGACAACCAGCTACTGTGAACTGTCTCACAACAAATTATTTGATCATCTGAACCAATAAACAGCAAGACGCACAGCAGAAATTAACCAGATTGTTAAGATCAAGTTATGTTTCATAAACAACCACTGTCTCCACACACCTTTAACTAAAACTGGTGATTCACCCTACATCACACAGGTGCAGAATATCTTTCATGAGTGTTCTGGCACTTCCAAGGAAGCTTTTACAAACCAGAAAAACAGGTGTCCCAAACACTACCCTTGCATGCTCCTGACAGCGGTTGTTTTCAGGGAGTCTACCACACAATATTACAACTCAGCAAGCCACTAATATTAGCAAATTTCACCAATCATCACCAGGTGACTGGATGTGTCAGAACAGGCACAAACCAGTAGTAAAATCCCTCAATTCACATACTCACCATCCATAAGGAGCCAGTGGCCAGTTAGGACCCAGATAAGGACAAGCATCACAGACAGAGAAAATGAGAGCAACTCAGCAGCAGTGAAACGCCCGCAGCAGCCAAAGGAAATCCTAGGAACAACATATAAACATGAGCTAGAAGACTTTATGTTTCCATTTAAAGAACAGAAAATGGACGCTGTTGGAATGAGGCTCAACTGCTGGTGAAAGATGCCAAGAACAACTGAAGGGAAGTTCCTTTGCCACAAATAGGTACCAAAACAGCAACAAAAATAAAAGCTTTCCTCACATTCAAATCATGTGCGTAAAAGCCTGAACTACAGAGATGGAAAAAACCCTGTAAATCCTGGCACCTCTCTTGAAATTGTTACCACAAATGCTATTTTCTATTTCCATCTTTTGTATAAGATAGTGCTTTTTGCAACATGAACTCCAGTCACAAGGTAAAAAAAAACCAAACCAAAAACAAACAAATAAACAAAAACTAGTTTCAAAACACGACATTACCAACTGTAATTTTCACCAGTGTAACTATAGTCTCTGAAAGAGCCAGCATTAAAATCCATAGTCCGATGTTAACAAACATTAAAATCCAATACCAAATCCCAAACTCCGAAATCCCAGCCAAAATAAGCCAAACTTCTTAAAACCACTGTTGGGAAATCTAGTCTCCTGCAATGGTACTGCACTTCCCAGGCTGGCAAGCATGCGTGACTTACAGAAATTGTGGTTCCTAGTTTCAATGTGGAAACATGGTGTTGGCACAAAATATATGCACAAACATCAGCCCTGAAGCCCTGAGGTTAATGCTCGTAATCCAAGACTCCGTTAAAGAATTCTCATTAAAAGAAATAAATACAACATACAAGAAGAGAAGCAAAAGATTTCTCGAGTCCTTACTTGTTTTGAGGTGAACAAGGCCGTGTTAAGTACTGGCACATCGGGAGCAGAAGAAAAGCGAAAGCTATTGTTGCAAGGACTAGAAAAAGGAAGAAAAGGTAATATTAGTACATTCAGACCCAATTTCTACAGTACACAAACAAGCTTCTCCAATTTGAAAAAACTCTTGCAACAATGTCCTGTTATCATATGCTGCAGCATTATTAAAGCAAGACCAGCTAAAGGCTCCAAGATTTTCTGCAGAACTTCAATTGTTAGTACCCTTTCAATCTTCAATCAAAACAAAAGCTCTCAAAGGAATGCAACGCCCCATCCCCAAACGTTAAAAAAAAAAAGTCTTAAAGCTATTCATGATCACGTCAGCAAGAAAAGCAGTTTTCAAATATTCTGAGTAAAAAAAAAAAAACAAAACATTACTACAAACTGGTTGAGTTTCTTTTGAAATTCTCCAACATATGACACAGACTAAGCCAGCATAATAAAGGGGTTTTGCCACTTTTTAACTAAGATAGTCACTTCTCTCCCCCCATCTCACTCAAACCCCTTTATTCATTACTGAAGCAGTCCAACTTAAAATAAGCTATATCCAGTAGCTGGCAACTTAAATTTTTTAAAATACGAAGTGCTTTAGGTTTTTGAAAACAGGGTGATAGAAATACATAAATATCCAAATAGACTATTTCCATAAACATTTTCTTTTTTAAGAAACATACTTATCCCACCCACGCATTTGTAAAAACATTTAGTAACTGCTGGTATTTATAATCATTTTTCCTTTCAGTTTTTTAAAAAATAATAGCACTGAATTTGTACTGGGGACTGTTTAAAAGACTGAAGAGTGAGGGTGTGGAGACACAGACACGTCAGCAGCACACATTCAAAACTGCTGTAGCAAGAACAGACTGAAATGAAAATGGAAGAATCGCTTGACATTTTCTGCATGCTGCAAACCAAATCTTTGTGCTGTCCTCTACTCATTCCTTTAAAAATTGGGGTGGTTGGTGGTGGTTTTTAAAAGGGACTTTTTTTTTTTTCTCTCCTCAAGTGAAGATAATGGGAAGGAATCAAACATTCTCTTTAGTACACAGCTTAAGCCAACTGGAGAAAAGAAATTGGTTTGGTCAAACCACAACTTTTCACTCCTCGATTCTAACCCCCTTCTGGTAGGAGGAAGATTTTTTTTTAAAAAAAAAAATCAATTAATTAAAAGGAAAAAAAAAGTGTCTGTATGCAAACAGCACCATGGAAAAATCACAGTTCTAACAATATTTGAGAGAGGATAGAGAAAAAAAAAAAAAAGCAGAATGGGTAGAGAAAGAATGAAGAGTGTGGCAACTCTGCACTCGTTGAACTAGGAACCTTTTCAGAGGCGCCCAGCAAAGAACGCTGCACAGCAATCCTGTGCCCCTGTTGCCCCAAGTCCCGCAGGCCTCGCTGCCTGCCCTGCTCCCTACTCCCCCTCCACCACAGCGGGACTGACCCTTCCTCACCCCAAAACCAGCCTTCTTTCCCCTTGGAATCTCTCCTTCCCCTTCCTCCCCTCCACCTCTTCTCAGTAGGGAACCCTGCGCCTCCTGCCCTCGTATCCCCAACCGCTGCCACCCCAAAGCTGGGCTCATTCAGAGAATCTAAGAATTAAAATGTAATCACAGTAAGACACACGAGCACCGACTCTCAGTCTCGTTCCTGACTGTCCAGGCTTCCAGTTATAAGTTTTTTCTTCCCTCTAGTCTCAATACCTATTATTCAATCGGCTTAACTCCTGTCTGCAGGCAGCGCGCCAACTCTTCAGCTCTGCCCTCTGCTTAGCAGCTGGTCCTGGCCTTGGGCTGCTTGCTGTACCTACCCTTGCTCCTGTCTCTTCCCTGAAAGGCAAATCTTTGTGGGAGGAAGATTCAAGAGCGGTTTAAGAAACCAGACATCGGCTACAATTTAGAAGTCCCCCCACATCAGCCTCTAAAATCTACAAAAAGAGGATGTAAAATAGCATTACTTAAGCTTCAGGGGACAGAAGGACCAAGTCCCACAGCTCGCAGGTTCCCAGCTCCAGGAGGGTCCGCAGCCTGCTGCATAGCCTCTAAGGAGGCTTTGCATTTTAGAGGTTCTGGGGCCAAAGTCCCCTGTGGTTAATGACACCCTCTGATACAAGACCAAGGAAAAGCACAGAAGTGTCATAAAACCAGGTTCAAGAATAAAGGACAACCAAGCGCACTGATCCAAACAGACTCCATCCTCTTAAACCTGCCAACAAGCCCAAACCGACACAGTATCATCTAATTACACACCACAAATGTTACAAATAAAGTTACACCTCAAGGTCATTCTGGAAATAAATGGACCAATAAAATTGACAAAAATTTGTCTTTTCTCATAAGTCTTCCCTTACAATATCTTATATATGTGTGTATATATATTCCCCTAATATCTAGCATACAGTAGAACGTATCTGAAGTAATAATTTATTTTTAAAAGGAAAGAACATAGGTGTCATAGGTCAAAGTTATAAAAGCAGTATTCAACAAACCTCTACAGGACTGTGCCTCCAGAATTAGCGATAGGAGTCTTAAGACTCGTGTCAAGAGCAGAGATTTAGATTTCACCCATCAACATCAGCCGTGCTTAAGAGGCTGGAGAGGATGCACAGCTCAGGAGTTAAGTCGTGAGGGAAAAGCCTGCACTGCATATACATGAAGAAGTAGGAGAGGATGAGAGGTATTTAGGGATTTAAAAATCTTCACAGACTCAGTATGTGGACTGAGGAGTACAATTTTTGAAAGCTGCTGCATATTTGGAGCAGTAGGAAGAATCTTGCTACCCTGAACAGCAGCTGGTCTCTTGAAGAACTGCAAAAAGATCAAAAGGCCAAAATTTTCCAAAAATCAAAGCCCTGCTGTTTATTTAAGTGACAAAATGTAAATAATAATAAACAGGAGCAGAGGACTTCCAATTTATTTGCGGACAACAGTTTCATTTTTGTTCTAGACTCAGGCAGCGTAAAAGATTAATACTCAAAATGCTAGTGAGAGCAGAGGTACCCTTGAAACAAAGAAAAACTGCATAAAGGCAAAAACCAAAATTAAACTAGGAAAATAAGTCACTGGATAGGATCTCCAGAGTTACGCTATGATCCTATAAGGTACCCGAACTATGAAATACCATGTACAGTTCTGAGCACTGATTTATAAACAAGTGAACTTTACGTAAAATAATACATCCAGCATCTTTCAAAACTCTGGCAATTTATAGTTGCATAGGTTTAGCAAATCTCCAAGTGGAAAATACTTCTCAAATAATACTTGTCACTTTATTAATAGCTACAGAGGCAGGAAAATACAACTGTGAAACCTGATGATTTTTTTTTTTAAATGTACTATGACACGTATTATAATTCCTATCAACAATATTTAATTGTATCAACACTTTCTGTTCTATTCCAATTCTTATAAAGAGAAGAAAATTTAGTCACCTGCTGTGCATATTGTAAAGACAACTTGAACTGAATCAAAGAAGAAGAACATAACTAGGAGAGACACAGACGCTCCGATCGGCAGGAACAACGCCTGGGTAGAATCAATGGTTTGAATACCTGCAGAAGAGAGAAAGTGACATTTAACTTGGCCTATTTCTTACCACCTACATATCGACAGCCTGTCCTCACCAACACAACTGAGGACTCTGACAGTATATTCCAGTACAATGCTGGTGCAACAGACGCTTACTCCGAGATCCTCATGCGCTATCATAACCAAGAACAGCAGTCTGTGCAAAAACACTCCAGCTAAACTGCACGATCGCAGTGGCTGGGTGTGTACAGCAACAGCCCTGCTCTACAGAATCCAGGAACTGAAAGTTGAAAAAAAAAGGTATGACTTTTATCTTGTGCCATAGACAGAATTAATAACAAGTTACAAAAATTAACATTATTTAGGGATGAGGGATCATATAGCAATTATACATTTCCTTCATTTTACCCTGAGCAACATAAATGTATTGAACAGAGCATCTGAAAGTTTTATTTAACCTCTCAGCATGAGGTAAAGAGCCTGACCAACAGCAGAGCTGCAGAAGCATTAGGCTGACCGAGCTCATGCAAAGGGCGCCACAGCTTCAAATTCCACTTGGGTGAAGGCCACCATGCACTTCAATTGCATCACTCATTGCAGCACCAGATAACATCAAGCCTCACAATACAGGGCAGTTTTCAAAAAAACACCAAAGCCATTTACCTGTTTATGAAACTATCAACTCAGTTCAGCGTGCACTATAATCACCTTTTATGCTAAAAAACCAACAAAAATTCATGCTCACATTTTATAGCTGGAAGCAATTTTAAACAATGCAGAGATACTGAAGTATTTTATTCTGATTATTTCCCCCACCTCAGCCATGCAGTATGACTACTAGGGATCTTAATAACGGGACAGGACATTTTTAACTATATTTTACCATGAGGTTTTAGAACTACTAACAAAATTGAGAAGATCAGGCTTTGAAAACCCCACCTATGCCTGCAAATTCTAATACTTAACCAGTCTCTGTAGCTGTATTTATATTTGATCATGAGCGTGGGGGGAAAGAAGCCGTAAGTAGCAACCCAATTAAAAATACAAGACATACTTACACTTGTATAGCATTCAAATAACAGGTAACATCTAAAGTAGTCACTTGATAAGAAGTATCCAAAATGTCTCTAATGAAAAATTAATACAAGACTCAGACCTAGATGAGATCTAAACCAGCTTAACATCACGGTGTTATCCTGAAATTAATTAGACACTGCAGTAGGAAGGAGGGTTTTACCAGTCCCAGGATTTTAAGGATAAGCTTTTAGGTTATCAAGCAGAATATCTGTGCATATGTATGTATGCATGTATACACAGACATACACATACAAGTAAATATACACAGTGGGGGTGCAGGTATGTGGAATGTGTCTTTTTTTTTTTTTTTTTTTTTCCTGTGGAAGAGTGGTACGTTGTCTAAATAATGGGTTACCTATCAATGTATCTGAGTTTGTTGAAAAACCTCAAACACATGTGAAATACGAAGTTGTAGTGAGTGTATCTGTCAGAAGTATTTAACCATTTTCATAAAAGAAAAGCTAAACAATGAGCATGGAAGCCATGACACTTGCACTGTATAGTCATTTATGAGTTCAGGTCATGGATCTGTTCTTCTTAAACATAAGTACCACAATAAATTTTAAAAGTAAAAAGCAGAACTCAGTCGCTTGGGATTTCTGTGTTACTGAGGTCTGGTACAAAAGAGTAAAGTACAATATAGATAGCTGAGTGATGAGAGTGTGCAGACACAGAAATTCCGTGTTCTAATCTGTGACTTGCATCTAGTTTCTCCTGCTTTGAGAAAGAGCATTTATTCACATGCCCTTCAACTCCCAAGAGAAAAAACAAACAAAACAAAACCCCAGAAATGACACACTACAAACCACCTTGGCATATGGGAATTAGTGCCTGCAGCGTTAAATGTCAAAGTTCTTCTTTTAATTTCTGATCATTTTGACAGCTAATCCCCTTAATGTGCTTATTCCCCAGCCCCAGACTGCCATCTCTTACTTCCCAGATGCCAAAAGCCTCAACTGTTCATTCCTGGATCACCAAGCACAGCAAACACTTTGCTCTGTGTTGTCAGCAGAAGCAGTGCTCTGACAACTATGTAAATTCCAGAAGTCTACATTAAAAAAAAAAAAAAAAAAGGCAAAAAAAAGCAAAAGACACATACAACATATGTTACTTGGTTGGTTTTTTTTTTTAAGCTATATTTCTTATTTTAAACAAAGTAAACTTAGCATTCAGGGTTTTGTGCACAGGGTTGCTCATATATCTCACTCCTGTCTTCTAAGCTTGCGGAAACTATTCATTCTAGAGCCTGTTCTCAGAATATGGCCATATAAATTGCTATAAGTTGAGGTCAGGTGTGAATTTACAGCACATTCTGTACAACGCATTCTACTCGTAACTGTTCATGTACACATTTTTACCTGCAAAACAGTACATCTCAAATGGTCAAGCTGCCTAGAATCTATTTATAGATTACAGAGGGGACAATCACCACGTAGGAGCTGACACGTTAATCCCCACTCTGAATAGATTGTGTGTAGACACATATTTTGTTGTCAATTATAAATGAGTTGCCCAAAGCCATGTGAACTCTATACTTCAATTTCTCTATTGATAAAGCTGAATCATCCTTATGGGCTTGCTGGCATACCATGAGATCTCTCACTGCTTATGGACTGGCCAATACGTCATAGTGGTAAACTCCAGACAAAGAGAAATTACATTCCCTTCTCAGAACTGTGTGGTGTTTTCTTTGAAAGTAAAGCTGTTTCCATTTCCAGTAAAACCTGACAACTTGTGCAGCATGCGATTTTTATGCGGTATGGAAATGTTACATTGACATTTTAAATTTAGCTTCTGTGGGCATGAACTAGATAGCAGTATTAGTGCATAGCAAGATGGTAAGTGCCTAGGCA
Organism: Astur gentilis; assembly: GCF_929443795.1. Lineage (NCBI taxonomy): Eukaryota > Metazoa > Chordata > Aves > Accipitriformes > Accipitridae > Astur > Astur gentilis. Next base: position 4,730,550 of record NC_064886.1, read on the forward strand.
AAACAGTTCCATTGTATCAGGTGAATCTAGAATGCACGTAGCTGAAAACACAGGGACATGTGAAGCAAAAGAAGATGCAGCACACTGAGGTGATAGAAGAAAGATAAGGAGTAAAGCTAACCCTTACTGTTATTGGTGCTGTTGCCATTAAAAGACCCAGCTGCGCTGCTATTATCTTTCTCTTTGTCTTGATTCTCAAAGTCCATGTTGAGAGACCTGCAGGAAACAAAGCACACTTAACAGACAAATTTCAAACTCCTATTTAGGCTTGTCAGCTATGGTCTCATCACCATTCTACCACAGCACCCTCTTCCTGAAGAAGCCCTTTAATGCTGATGATTGGAAAAAACACCATACATACCAGAAATTTAAAGAAAAAAAGCTTACACATACAGATGAGGCACCAAATCACACAGGTTCTAATAATGAGACTAGTCACCATAGTGTCTGAACTGGTAAGTGTTAACAACAAATCATAACAAAGATACTTATCTGCATTACTGGGAAGTGTAGAACATGATGCAAATGCAATAAACGTTTCAATTCTCTGATGAATTTGAACTCTTTCCAAGTTCTCATTTTGAGACTTTTCACTCAAATTTAACTATCGGGTTTCATTTTTAAAACAATATTATTTCCTTCCTCTACATCTTGTTATGATAACCAAAACTAGCTTATAAGTAATTGTCTGCTGAATGTAAGGTGTTAACTTCATTGAAAAAGTTTCAGCAAAGTCTAGAAAGTAACTAGATACATATTTTACATACATGCAGAACAGATGACTAGAGGAAGCTCTGAATAAATAGTACAAACTGATACAATTTAATTAATCCATAAGAGCTGACCACATTCCCCTATGTACCCAGCTCAGCTGTAATTGATTCATCTTTCCATTTTGATATACGCACTTTTTAAAAGTTCCAAAACAACACAGTATTCTACCCCTTTTGCCACAGCCCTTCACTTGGAATATAATTTAGAAGTTCATCAAACAAATTTTGGCATAACTTTCTGAAACAGGCGATTTCACTTAAGGTCTGTTTTGGCCAGCAATCATGTCTATTGGTAAATTCTACATTGTTTTTAATAAAAATACTAGCAATCAAGTTAACCATGATAGTTTCTCATTCTGATACATGCATGTTATCCATAATTTAGCTGCATATTTATTTATTCAAATAAGCTACAGAGAACCACCAGAAGCACTGTACAGCTCCCACTGTACAGCTCCTGTCTTAAGTCTGCAGCAGCATCTGAGTATTTCAATTAAAATTCCAGGTCGACAAGCATTAAACTCCTTTTCAAGTTTAGCTGTAAGTGTGCTATGCAAAGTAAACAAATTCTATTAATTCATCAGACACGTAAAAAATACACCACAGTCTTCTACACAATTCTACAGGTATCAAAGTGATTTTGTTTTAGTGTATAGGTTACCTACTACAATGCACAGGTGAGCAATTTTGTGCTGCAGTCACACAACCTGAAATCAAGCACATACAGATCTATAGTATCAAGATAGGTGTGGTGTATTAAAGACAGAGAGTTTGAGCAGTTTCACTGTAAAAAAAAAAAAAACCAACCCCAAGAAAAAGCCTCTTCTAGTACAAAACTGGTTTGTTTCTTCTGCTTCTATTATGCAAGCGCTCCCAAACAGCAGTATGAATTAAAGCAGCTTTGGGGCTCAGGCAAAATACGATGAAGCTTCAACCTCAGACATAACAGTACTTCTACACAGATTATGGATCAACTAAAAAGTTACCAAAAATACAAAGAGGCAACAGAGAACACTAAAATTCTAACAAATTAATCTGTTGTTTTTAGCTTGTTCTTCTAAGATCTGTCTGCTCTCCATCTTGTTTGGGGTGCCTTTATCCTTCATTCACACTTCCTTTTTCCCCATTAGTGCACTGTAGCCTCATAATTTTCCTCTCAAGCTATAAAAATCTGGGATGAAGCTGACAACCCTCCAGGACTTGATCCAAGATTCACCCAAACAGGCTAATTCTCTTCTCAGTGCAGTGTTTCATTCCTCTTTGATTAGCGCAGTTTAGCAAGAACTTCACACCATCATTCTCCCAGTGGCATCGGGCAACTCATAATTTAAGGGATTGCTATCAGCAAAGAAAAGTGGAAATAAACTATTAGATCTACTGCTCATAAACAAATTCAGCACCTCTCCTTTCACTGCATTAGTGTCAGCAATTATTACATTATTACCTATAAACATCCCTACCTCTAATGTAAGCATAAATTAGGAAATTACTTTCACTTAGCAACACAGCTGCTGATCCAAGACAACTTCTGAATAATCTCCAACCGTTTTATGATTTGGCTCTTCCCTCTGCTACAAATTATCACTAACATAATAAAAAAATTGAGAGGGGATCACTGAAACATCCTCAAAAAAATTTAAAAATTATATTGTAAAACAAGATATACTCAAAGCTACTGGAACTGGACTGTAAAGAAATTGCAAGCTGCGAAACGTTTGCTTTTTTGTTCAAGTTTCTGCTGGGCTTCCAAAGGCAACACTCAGCCAGCACTCCCATCGGGCAATAAACTACACCGTTGTTTCTTCTGTGCATCCTCACAGTGCACGTTGGTAGGATTTCTAGCACAATGTTTCAAAGCAAGCAGGGGCTCAGCCTCCCACAGGGAGCCACTCAGTGGGGTTACACTGAGGCCAAAGGAATGAGTAAGCTGCTGGCACATTATTATCATGAAAGTTCAGATTCAACTATGGATCACTTCCACTGCAGTAATGCTTCAGGGAAACCCTGCGGGAGAATATTCTTATGAAACAAGGGAGGAAATATGAAAGCAAGTATGGATCCATAGAGTCGCTTGCAGATGCAATATATTGAGAAGTTCCTACTTGCTCTTAGTGAGGACAGTCAACCCGTCTGATCAGCTCTGGGACTATGAGAATTGTGGGTTGCCACAGAATTGCTAGATTTCAATTGCTCTAAATAAAAAATTACAATCAGAATCAGTCATTGACCTCAAACAGTTTAATTGAATCAAATCTTAATGCGTGTTACAGCGAGTGAGCCTAAAATATGTTGTGTGCTCTAACATTGCTACAGTTGCTTATAAAACATTGCTGTGAGATTAAAGGACAAGTTCCAATGCAAGATCTGGAGTAGAAATAAGAATAGTGGAAACCATAGCAGAAAGTGCATGTAAAAACATTTTCATTTACATGGAGTAAGAATGCCCGAGTCCCACGCCTGTGATAAGAGCATCTCACCTTTGGCATGTATTTTATGTGCACCCACTTGTGTGTGCACACGTGCAGACAACCTTTGTAGCATTCAGTGAGGTCTGCCCAAATTCCCGATTCCACCCTGCCAGCGCTGCGGCTTTAGACGCTTACGAACTCCATAGCCTTTCTCTTTAAGTTTTATTGTGAAATACGTATCCTGATTTCTGTAAATGTCAAGTCATAAAGCCAAGCCTAAGGACACTGCTTGAACTATATTCTATTTACACTCTTATTTTGGGTACCCAAAGCCTAGAGATAGAAGACACCAGTTTCATTCCATGCTTCTTGGTTTGTTTTAAAAGCAGATACTTGAACAGGTAGATTCTGGGTTAAATCTGGCTTTACGTAAGCCGAGAGACCATGTCTGGATATGTGATAGGATAGAAAAAGATTTAGCTGTTACCTGCCTGCAAAGTAACCCCAACATTTAAATCACAGAGAAGCACTTGGACAAGAACCGGTAGGAACCCATAGGAAACAACCTGTTTCAAGCTAAGCTCGCCTCTTTAAAAAGCCATAACTAACACATATAGTTGCATGTTCCAATTTACAGCTTGTAACGGTTTAAAGGATTATACTTGTCCCTTTGGCAGTCAATGATAAAGTATATAAAGTTCAAGGACTGAGAGACAGTCCGAATGTATATGGGAGAGACGTTCAGAAGGGCTTGAAACTACAACTCCTGACCCAGCACAAATGTAGGAAGGAAATGCTCGTTCATCCACAGTAAGAGAAGCGGGGAACTCAACTCTGTAAACTTCATTCTGGATGTAGACTTTACCCATGATCTGTTAGACATTCTGACTATTTTGAGGGTTTGGGGTTTTTTGGTTTGTTTTGGTTTTGGACAAATGCTGCTTGTATGAGTAACGACAGTGGACCAATGCTTTCCTTTGTTCCCCTGAAACCTCTTGCATTAGATTAGATCTACCACGCACGTGGATTTTATCCTAATGACTCACCCACCCAATTCTTTCTGATCCTATTACTGCACTTCTGTTTAAGTCACTTGCCAGCAATACCACAGTAACTCTACTGGCTTCTTTTCAGACTGAAAATCAGAAACAAAACCTGCTTTCTGCAACATGAAGGTTAACTAAGGAATGCTATTTGCTTTTTTGTCTTATGACAGCTCCATTTGAGACGAAGCACTCAAATGTAGATGAAGACATCATTGTTGTCATTTGAGAATGAGCACCCTAAGCTGTAACTTTCGTCTTTCTGGCAAGTCACTTTTCTAAGAAAATCCACCCACTTTGCCAGAAGTTTTTTATTTTACTACTTTAGAAACTTCCAGATGAATATAATTTTTCAACTTACTACCACACTTGAATTCCTTAATTAACTTAATTCTATCTTAGACCCCTTTGTTAACACCACTGTACAATTGTCTGTAAAAAGCCTGCTTTTGACCTCACTTGCTGACCAAACAGAATGGGAATCTTTCCAAGTCACCATCATAACTGTGGGTTTCAGCTCAGGCGTCTGCTAAAGAAACTGCATATAGGAAATTAATTAGGAAATTCATTTTAAAACTTTGGGACCCTATCTTGGTCTGTAATAGCTTGCACCTTGGTGTCTTCAGGATACAGGCAAAGGAAGTGGACTAGAACAGGGCATTTCCTCAATTGATTTGTATCCATCACCATTCCACTACTTCATCCAATAAGTTAGATTGTTCTGAAGTTTGCAGTCCTTGTTAAGTGAGCAGTTTTAAATGTAAATCTGGACAAGATGGTAAGAGAGCATGTCTTACAGGAATAGGATGGCAAACAGCAGGGGAAAATTTTTTAAGAGCAAGGAGCTCCGAGAAGGGCAGGCAATTTAAGTTCAAGACCTCCTGCTGTTTTACATTGCATTATGTTTTCAAAATTTAATTTTAATAATTGTTATGGCTTCTTGCAGCCAGATGCATAGTTCCTTTTTACACAACTGCATAAATTCAAATAGTTAAAAACTGAATTAGTCCCTCAACTATATGCTAGACTGACTCAAAACTCGAAGAAAAAACCCTAAACATTTCTCAATTGCTACTCACATACAACCTTTTATTTCTTTTGCATTTTCATCATCTCTAGATTTTGTCTTCCCAAAGCCTTCTATTTTAATTCCATCAGCAGTGCTGTTACCTAATACTCGCTGGCAACAACAGATAGCTCCTACCAAAAATTGGCTCTTTCATTATATGATTTTATTAACTTATTTATGATGGCGTTTTAAAACCTCTTATCCTCACAGCTGCAACTTACATCATATGTATGACCACGGCTATCATCTATTTCAGAAATACTCATGGCAGTTCAGAGACTTCATAGTGAATGTATGGCCTTTCATCATAGACTTGTTAAATGACAGAATGTTATTCAAGAAACAGGAAGAAAAACATGCTGTACTTAAGTTTGAAAAAAAATTATCATACTTTCACGTTGTGATGAATATTTTTTTTTTAATATGTCACTATGAATCTCATTCCTTAGGTGCTACTACATTAAAACAAACTGTATGATACAAGATGTAAGTCTAAAGGGACAACAATGATTTCTCTAAACTATTCTCAAGTCTCCTAAAGTGGGGCACATTTGATTTTTCAAGATTCAAACTTATCCTGCAGCAGTTATCAGACACTTTGCTGGATTTCAACACTGATGGTGTTTCCCACTTCTCTATTAAGCTGTTACTAACACTAAAGTAGATAGCATTGGGACTCGGGAATCTCCGTTTTACAAAACTTGTTTGCAATCACAACAAGGACATGCTGAATCAACCAACACTGAAACATTATATATAAAATCCTACTATTGATAACACTACATTCCTATCTCTCTTAACATTGCTTTTATACCCTCCAAAACACAATTTTACAGAGCTGTCTTCAAGGACTAACATCTAAGTTACCTTATATGTGCCTGTAACTTGACATACAATTCTATCTTTCAGAAACCCCAACTAGCTACTTTTTCTTCCTTTTCCATTTCCTTTTCAAAAGCAAGAAATAGTTCATTTACATTAGCCAGTCTGACAAAGATACAATGAAACAAAAGGTATAAACTGTATTCAGTCACTTGCCATAATTTTATTTGAAAAATTCTGCAGAACCTTAAAGAAAAATCTTACCTGAAACTGCCGTAGACTATGAGAAGAATAGAAATCAGGAAGGTAGAGACTTGACTGGAATCCACAAGGGAATATGCCCTGGAATTGGGAAAAAGAAGGCAGGTGTGTCATTACGAGTATCCATTTCTCCAGTGCCATTTGCTAATTCTTTTTCTTATTATAATACAAATAGAGAATTGGATGACAAATCTTTATGGCAGCGCTCTCTAAAGTTCTTGTGTCATCTATGAATATAACACCTGTAGCTTGTAAATTAACTTTTTATATTCAACACCGCAGCATGCAAAATCTGTACAACAACCAAAAAACCATTCAAAAGCCTTATGGTAACTTGCGCAGAACTCACCACATTCGGAATTTTTTTCCCCTCAAACACATTAAAATTGCTTCAATTGCAACTAATGCAACCTTGGATGTAACTAACACTAACCTGCTTTTTGTAAGACTTCTTATGTCTTAATTGATAATAGTTATGTTGCAATATGGCAGTCAAGGTTCATTTAGTCCAGGAAAACAAAACAAAACAACCCAAACATCACAACAAACTGCAATATGCATTTATTAAACCACATGCAATTACTTCCCTATTACATCTTGCACACCACTTGATACAGGATTCCCAACAGAAATTTCAGCAGGAGCCTTAAGACCAGCTTTATTTAGATCAATTTCCTGATACAACATACCTTTGTGTTTAAAGCACAGAAATATAAATATTAATATTCACCATTTCCCCCCCCCCATCCTTGACAGACCAAACCCTACTCTATAGCTTACACTGAAACTTCTTTTCATCTGGACATGGGAACAGAAGGCAGCCTCAGCAAGTTCCCAGCTGACAGCCAGCTGCGGAGAGTGGGTTTGATATACTGGAGGACAGAAAAACCTTTAAGAGGGACCTTGAGGAACGGACCAACAAGACGACGACAGCTCGCAAGTCAAGAGAAACGACCACTCCCTCTACTTAGCACTTGTGAAGCTCTATCTTGAGTCTTGCGTACAGTTTTGTGGGCCCCAAAAGAGAAAAACACTGGCACGCTGGAGTGAGCCAAGTAGAGGGCCACCACGCTGGTGGGGGTACAACGTATGAGGAAAGGCTCCGGGAGTCACACTACAACTCCCAATTATTCTTCAATAACTTGTGCTAAAGTAATGGAAAAGAATAATACCCAATGTTAATTGCATTAGTCTTATCCTACAAAAAAAGACAACTAAACATTCCTGAAAACCAACCGAAAAGCCTAATTTCAACAAGGCTAGGGATATGGAACAAAAATAATTGAATTACATGATAGTTCCAAATTAAATAGCACCAAACAAGTAAAAACTACAGCTACAAGACAGTTAAAGAATCACTCATCTCATTCCCAATTTAAAAGCAATTCAGAGAAAATTACCAGACCACTAAACATACACTTTAAAATACTTTTTTTAATATATAAACACAAATGTGAACCTTCTACTATAGAAAGTCAATATTAACTATCACTGAAAAACAGACTGCCTCTTCTAGATGAAATTATATACTTGTTGAACAAGCTCTTAAAAAATGAGAAACTACTGTTGTTAACTACCATAAATAACTTCAACATTACCCCACACTGAAAGTGAAAAACAGTTGTCTTATTTGCTCATAAAGTTGGCCAACACATAAAGATGATCCTAAGCTTTATATTTTTTTTTTTTTTTTTTTTTTCATTTCGGTCATGTTTGACCTTTAGTTTCCAGGTTATGGAACAGAGGTCTTAAAAGCATCCATGAAGATCAATATACTGAATTGCAAATACACGCAATACGTAGCTAAGCACTTCCAATAAATGCTGTTCAGGTTATATACAATATAGTTCATAGCATATTATTTTTAGCCAATGATTAGAGCCAAGCAGACACGAAGAAGAAAACGGCTTAAGGATGGTCACACTAGTTTTATATCCTGTTACAAGCTTCAATTTGAAGGGAGAAGCATTCCTTCACCCAACCCTGAGTGAAGGCAAAGGGAGACTTTGCATCCTGTTCGGATTTGAGAATAAATAGTGGAATTAATCTACTAAAAGAACCTTCAGGAACTCCAAATTTATAAGAAAAGCAAAATGATTGAATGGAATTTCAACTGGAATTAAACATGTCCAGGGTTATGGACTAAATTTTATTAACTGATGTTCATAAAATTATATCTTCATAAAATGGCAAATACTTTTGAGACGAACAATGTTTTCTATGTAATTCATCAGTCGGTGGCAAGTTCAGAAGCTATGATAATTAAAATGCCATTTCATCGTAATTACTAAACATTAGGCAAAACAAGGCTGTAAATGTTAAGATAGATTTATAAAACAGATAAAATAAGAACGATACATGGATCACGCATCAGTCCTGTCCATAATCCATTAAGTTTTGTATTAAAAACTAAGGGCGCTTCAGTACAATGAAAGAAATTGAATACGTGCAAACCCACTCTAAACAATGATCTAATAATATACCATAACCCTACTGATAGGCTGCAGTGATGATTAGGACAGCTATCTGCTGATTCTATGCAAGGGAGAAATGAGAATTAAAGTCCTTCCACCCTGCACAAGTGCAATAGTCTAACTGGAAACTTGCCGCACACCAGTGGTGTTTCCTGACTTATTCGCACAGAGAACTTATAGCAGGACATCCTAAAAACTCAATGTTGGTATTGTGATCATGGTCTGGGAAAACGCATCTTCACTGATACCCCAGCAAACAGGGCCAGGGAGATAGATTCACACTTCCCTTCTTCCTGAGGCAGGTGGGAAAAGAGCAACGCAAAACACACACAGTATGACAAGTCTAAGAGTAACCACATGGCAGGAATGAAGCGAGCAGCTCAGGCATGTCCAGGTTCCATCCAAAGTTTCCAACACAAGTAGCACACAAGGAAACTTTTAAGAATAATTTTATAATGCTTAAGTGAATCTCATCATAATAAAATCCTGCATCTTTTTCCCATCTATTTTCCCTACATTATATAAGGTATTGCACAAAACCTGGAAACAGAACTGCTTCCTAAAATCCTAACCACTGGACAGTTCATTAACAGACTAAACCCCTTGACTGCAAATAAATGCTTTCTAATGCATTAACCTAGACTAGAGATAATAAGCAAATGACAGCATCACATGAAAGAATCAAGAAGTAAGATTATGTCAAAGTTTTGAATATTATTCAAAATGCCAGAGAGTGATCCGCAAACCCATTTGTATTTTTAACTGAAATTTAAATGACCTTCTACAAGTCCAGAGTCCATTTGCATATAACTGGATTCTCCTATAAGCATATTGCAAGTATGCAAGTTCGCATACTCTCACAGCCAAACACGGCATCAGTCCTACGTTCTTCCCAAATGGGATCAGCCAAAACCAAAACAAAATCCCTCACTTATAAAATTTTTCAGAAGTTAGAGTGGACTTCATGCAGTCACATTTAACCAGCCTTCCACTGCACATATAAAAACAAAACCATCTTCCTTCTACAATGTACTTTTGTAAAATCAAGTATAATCTCAGAAACTTATGCACAGAAAATGCCTGTAACAAAGGACAACTATATATATGTGCTTGACTTAAATAATTATTTTAGACACAATTCTTAGTACTGACTACATGACAATCTAAAAAAAATATCGTTATTCTTCATTCTCATCCTGAAAATTAATACTGGACAAGGCCACGCTAAAGACTGCTGTCTTTTGAAGGACTGACTTAAGTGCAGTTCATCTGCATGCCACTTTACAAGAACAACTACCAACCCATTTCTAAACCGTAGTATATATGCAGAACACTGCTCAAAATACAAAGACGCCATTGGTTTTCCCAGGGAAGTACATTTTTTAGGATTCTTACACTACCACACCTGAAATTCAACAGCCATGTAAGGAAGTTGTTTTACAAGTTATTTAATCAGGCTATCAGACAGATTCTTGCTAACTCAGTCAAGTAACAAATAACTATTCATAGTTATTAGACCCATATATTAGACCCAAGTACTTTACAAACCCAAACACACTGATTGCTTACTTTTCTCTGTAAGCTCCTTTTCTCAGCCAGCTAGTGAGAGGTAACTTCCCAAATGCCTTCTCTACAACTCGAGAGCTCACTCTGAACCTGCTTCTTTACACAGCTGAGATCAATTTTAGCAAATTCTCTGCCATTAGGCATCTATTTCTGGCAGCTTCATGGGCAAGTGCTTACAACACAGAGCTTGCTAAGGCATGCCAAGACAGAGACACAGCGAGCACTGTTCTATAACATATTCTGTGTGTCAGCCCTACAGCTATACAGTGAAAGTATTGTCCAGACAACAATCGAAGCAGCGAGCTCTCCAGCCTGGCACAGACTGCTCCATAGACCTTTACCTACAGAACAATTCCAGGGATGCCCAGCCATTGCAACACACCACGACTTCCACGCGTCCCAAACAGTAACCATGCAAAATACGCCACACCAGCTACAGCTGGCGTTCCAAGCAGCACTCTCCCTTCTTCTGGGAAAAAATGAATAACTTCTGTATTCCCAAGGGAACAGAGACCCACTTCATTCCCAGCTGGAGAAGATGGTAACCAGCTAATAAAAGCTGCAACAACAACAGTAATAGCATTACATTAGAGACACTTGCAAGCTCTCTTTCCTCTGTATCAGTAGCTGCAGGTCAAGCTCTCTTTTCCCCTGTGGCTACAGATCCAAGCTCACCTGTCTCTGACTGTGAACCTTCACCCTACAGGGTCTCTGCCATCTGACTGCTTTGGAATTTCTTATAAAACCCCTCTTTTAGCCCTAATGTTCTCCTCTTATGTACTTACTTCTGAAATCCTCCGTTTTTGTCATTTCTTTTGCACTTCCAACTCAAGAAAATCACCCAGTCAATGCAAGCACTGGTTTTCACGTTTCAGCTCTTATCATCAAAAGGTAAGCAGTTTCTTGGCAAGAGTCTCAACAGTCCTTTCGAACCAGCAGGAGTCCCTTAGGCAAAGCCTGGTACTTCTTTTTGCCCTCCATGTTGAGCAGTAAGTATCTGCAACTCACTTTGTTCAATGAAGACCTGGAGAAACACAGAACTAGAACTAAATGTGTCTCCTGATGATGGCACAGACCATTACCCTCTACATAACCTACTTGTCATGGGCCAGTCTGACGTGACCACAAGCCAACCCTGCCATTACAAAAGCAACTTTTTCTCACCAGTCACCTATTCTCTTTCTTCCATCCTGTGCCAGCACAACCATTTGCAAAACCACATGGAAAACTAGATCAGGGGACTTGTCTGCTTGAATAATGATGGGGAATGAACGGGAAGGTTTCTCAAGTGATTCAGATTCCTGATCTGGCATGTTTCTGGACATAAAATCAAAGAGGAAAGACTTTTCAGTGGCAGCATTGGCTTAAATACCCCAAAACTATAGCCTCAGAGATCAGGGAAGTTTTATATAACTGAAACAAAAACCTCTTTCTGTTTGCACAAGAACCCTACTAAATGGATGATCAAAGAAATTCAGCCTCTCAATGTTTCAGTAGCAAATATCACTCCCCTGACTTCCAAGTCCAAGAGAAATTACTGTGGAAAATTCTGCTGAGGGGGGGAATGAGAACCCTATGCACTGAAGTTTCCATAGCAATGTACACTAAAGGCCTTGGATGTGAATCACTCTCATACAAAAGCTGTTACAACAGCAGCAAGATAAACTTTCCCTGCATTTACTGTATATATACAAGAATGCAAACAATAGAGCAACAAATAAATCACATCAACTTGAAAAGTGCAGCAGATGAACTAACTTCACTAAAGTTTGCATGAAGAGACAAGATCACATTTCATCAGGTATTTTTCTTTATCATAATATCTTGATCATAATATCCAAGCACTTTCAAGATTAAGGAAAATAAAACTATAAAAGGAAGGTAAGCTTTAGGCTAGAGTAAGGATGGATTAAAATAGAAGAGACAGGTCTTTTACTTTGTTTAATGGGACCAGATCTACAACTTGCAGACATCTATCACAGAATCACAGAAATTCACACTGACAGGAATGTCAGGAGGTCATTTAATTCCCTGAGTTATAATTTGATCTTACTTTGGGGAAAGACCATCAGTCAGTCATGACAAACATTTACCTCACCTGTTTTTTAAAACACTTACTGGTGAAATGAGAAGACTTTTCTTGATATACAAGTCTTTCTGACTACAATTTTAGTCCATACTTTTTCTCCTATACAAAAAGTCCTTCAAAACTCACGGGGAGCTTCTCATACCAGACACAACTGGGGTAAACTGGATCCATATGTGAATTCACCTGCATATTTCAGCTTCTGAAAGATGTGGCTGCTTGAAAAGTGACCACACAAAACTTCAAATACTCTTCAGTCCACATTAAAAGCCACGATTATTTATTCAATCAATATGGTACTCTTCATCTACACTTAAAATACCAGTTTTATTATAAAGTGTGCACTGTCTCCTCACCGGGCAAGTGACAATAATCCACGTCCACCAGAACATGTATCCCACTCTCCCAACTTCCATTCTCTTCGAAAGAAAATTCCTCGTATGTAGGTACCAGCATTGCAAAGGTAACAATGAAGCATCTCCTTCCCTGCCCTATCACTCATCATTCCTTTTCAGAACTTGCTGAATGCATGCATTCAGTTTGAGGGTCCCATCTCAGCAGAAAGTCAATTCTTTCAAAGGGAACCAGAAAAAAGAAGAAAAAAACCCCAAGCCCCACAGCCAACTTTTGCTGGAAATTTGGTGTTAAATGACAAAATCAAGGATGGAGAAAGTTCCTGCCTCCCCTCCTCCATGGGTTTTATACGTTTCAAAAGCTATTTAATGTGTTTATTACATCAGTGATTGCTATAGCAATAGAAAAACAGAAATTCAAGAACTACTAGTTGGTAAATTCAAGACAAGTTGAAGGGTATTTTGCCATTCACTCACCCTGACCCACCCCTGGTTTTTGGAGCTACCAGCTGTAGGCAGATATCAACATTCACCTTCACATGACCCTATGCATCTATTTTCTTTTGACCACGCAAGAGTATGCCGCTCATGAGGAAAACATTTTCTTGAATCTATTTGTCTGATATTTTCCAAACATTCTACTATTTTATTCCTTAAAAGTAGCAAATAGTTATCAGGACAATTTATGGCTAAGAGCAATTCATTTTTGATGCTACAGTGCAAGGTGTTTGTGAACTATCACTGTAGCATCATTTATTAAGATGAGCAAATCAAACTCAGGGACTCCAGAGCACAGCCCTAGGGCACATGAAAGAAGAGCACCATCATGGACATGAAGATAAATTACAGTTAATTGTGCAAATACTCATTTTGGTTGGGGGGTGGACCTACTCCGTAGGTAAAACCAATACTGCTTTTTTCCCTTACTGGATTCCAGGTCAAGGGTATAACTAAAAAGCCTCTTTCAACTGCCTTACGTGTGCAAGATATATACATATTTAAGAGCCTCCATTAGGCTTGCTGCCAAACCAAAGTTAAATCAGAGTGTAACAGTTAAAGGTATAATTTTAAGCGTGAAGTCATGGCACCCACAGCTGTAAACATATCTCAACACTATTCCATTCTTTAGTGTGATTCATAGGAAAAACAAGCAGATTGCTACGGCTTCACTTATGTTAAAGAAATAGCTTGTTTTCTAAATTAAGTTTATAATTTCATCTCATTGTCACGTGCAGATAAGGTCTGCTAAGTCTGAGTAATTTATGGAAACATGGATCACATCAGGAAAAAAGCAAGTCTGAAGTGAAAAAAACAGTAATTTGAGATGCCCCACTAAAATCAGATTTTCCTACACAGACTTGGTTAGGGCTCAGGCAGGCATTTCAAAGTTGTAACCAGAAAATAATTCTGCTGTTTATCAGACACAGGGCTCGGAACGACATTTTCACACTATTAGATACCAAATATATATTTATTTCTTCACACATCCAACTAAAAAACCCAATTCTTTCTTCTACCCTTTCCAGAAAGCTGCTTTCCTAAAGCTCTTGCCCTAAAACCAAATGCCAAGCTCCCAACTAAACTGCTAAGAGAAAACGCTCCTCTGAGCTCACTTTGAGAGGAAACTGAAGTATACAGCCAGTAAGGCATTAGGAGAGACAATCTTGCAAAAAACCCAAACATTTTCTGTTAAAAACATTATCTGAGCTACCCTTTTGGTTCACCCGACTGTTTGCCAACAGAACAAAGAATTACATGCTTCACAGTGTTTAAGAATTGCAGCAACTGGAAGATTTCCAGATTTCACATTCAGTTTGAAGGACTCACTTCCTCACAGGAATGGGAGCACAACTTCCAGTCCCTGCATAGAAGCATAAGAATACCTTACTCATTCAAAGGACTATTATTTCCAACCAGCACAGAACAGCATCCCTGTACCTCAAAAGCATTCCAAGCTCCTGACCTCCCCACTGCTCTGGTGGAACCACACTAAATACGATACTTTGCAGCAAAATTTGCAAGCAGTGGTTAATGGAGTAAAATTACATCTTCAAATAAGTTGTACTGGATACACGTATGTTTGAGTGTTAAGTAGCCAGAACCAAAATAAATATCCAAAAACATGCTGAATGTCTTTGACATTGCTGCAACAGAAAATACAGGCTTTTTTATTTCATACTACCCATTTGTAGACTGAATGGGAGCCTGCATACATAATTTTCTCCTCTTACCTACACATTGGTTCATTGTTTTATTGAGAAGGACTGCCTGGTTGATTTGGGTTGGGTTGGGGTCTTTGCTCTAAAACAGACAAAAAAAGACCTGGGAACCTCCCCTTTTATCTTTCTTTCTTTCTTAAAGAAAGAAATTAAAAAACAAGATGTCTTGAAAAACAGGGTGTGCTTTTACTGCCAAATATATGTCACCACCAGCCAAAGACTCCTCTCCAGCAGTAGATTCTTAAACAGTATCACAAGTATAATCAACTGCAAACAATTTTTTTTGAAAACATGAACAAAACATCCATACAGTAATGTCTGCAATAATGGATCCCCATGGAAAGAAAGCTAGTAGGTATCATTTAAATGAGTTAAACTGAACAAGACTATATGGAAAAACACATTTGATATCAAAACACAGAGCCTGTTAGTAGTGAATGTTTCACTCAATTATGTATTTTAATTGTGTCATGTTTATTTTAATTGAGCTGTTTCAGATCAGCTAACTTGTTCCAGAACACTGGCATCCTACTAGAGACCAGCCCCAGCAAACTGCTGAGCCAAGGCACAGCCCTGGTTTTACTCTTTAAAACAATTATTGCTTTTATCCCTTCTTGACAGTTAAATCTAAAGGACTGCAGCTTAAGATAGGATTTGCCTATGTTGGTTTGAAAACCAGAAGTCTGAGGCAAGAAAGACTAACAGGCCAGCCCTACACTGTAAATTTTAGCCACCTTAAGTTAGCTCACCTCTGACTTAAGCGGCATTAACAGAGTTCTGCCAACAAGACCTCCTTTTTCAAACATTTGCCATTACAATTAGCTTGGGTTTTGCTAGTAAAACTTATTGTATTCATGGGCAGGAAAAGAAGAAAGAGGTGGAAAAATTACCCCATCAAACCCACAAGCTGACCTGGCAAATTATCGTTTTTGTGAAGTAAGTTTTCATTCAAGCCAGCAGTTGCACAATTACTAGGCATGACGCAAAGATGAAAGGAGTCAACATGTGGCCAACGACAAGGTGAGACTAAAACCCTTTCAGGAGCAGCTTACAGTTAGGTCTGATGAAGCACAGTGTAATACACCCACCTGTAATCCAAGCTTTACTGGAGCTGATGTAATTTAAACAAAACTAACCTTTCTATTTCCCCTCTAACTAACCTTCTACGCAGAAGTTGTCACTGGTTTAATTAAGTTAGTTTTCAAAACAGAGCACAGGTACTATAGTTGCTGCAATCTATGACAACATTTCATAATATTTTGTGCTATTCAGTCCTTCCAGTTTTGTTTTCACTAGTAAACTCTATGGTTGCAGCATGCAGTAGTATCCATCTCTCGAAAACTATAATGAAGTTACCTGTCCCCACAAGCCCTTTGAGCACCCGCACACTTTTATAACCCCTCCTCTCCAGATACCTTTGCTACAGCTGCATGGTCCCACCACAGTGTAACATCTTGAGGCACTGGCCATCCATTAACGAGACTGTCAAGTAAACCCCAGCATCACTGACATGTAACGGTATTTATTCAGTGAGGTACAAGAAATAGCCATGCTGCATTTGCAACGGCCAAACTATCAGTAAGTTAAAAAACACGTTTCATGAGAATGCGAAAAAGAGATAAGACTCATTTGCTGCACTAATAAAGCCATTGTCTTGTCTGTAATTGTCTTCATAGTTTATCAATTTATAGAAGACTTCAGTGTACTGCAGAGGATAGATTGATGTTTTGCTGTAGTACTATATAAATTGCTGAACAAAAATATGAATATAATGCTTTTGTGGAAGAATTAAGATCAACAAATATCAGAATAAGATGTAACTATGAAAGTATACATAAATATATGTATGAGACATCTGACAAAGCAAGAAGGTTGTGGCTTAGCCACAAGAACGCACTGACCACATAGGAAGACTTCCCTCATCTGGAAAACTGTTTCCACCTTCCACAAATAATCAAAAGGAGGACTGGAAGGAGGGAGAAGACAGGAGGTCAAATCAAGATCTGTTATGCACAATCCTTTCTTGCCAGAGCCACAAGCATATTTCTTTATGTAAATTTTCAGATTCCAACAGACCAGTGAAGTTTGCAAAGGTCAGTCCAATATTTAGCCTACCCCAAAGCTTTGCTGAAACAGCTCTTCTATCTAAATTACCACTTTCAACTGTATGAATTTTCCAAAAATAGCCCTTTTTACATCAGAAAAAAAAAAGGCAAATCAAGGGTGTGGTTACTGTAATTTAAGTCTACAGACTACCACTGTGCAAGCTGTCTACAGTTTTATGCTAGACAGCCTCATGATCCAAACAACATTGTGCTTTCAGGAAGGGCCGTTTGGAAATGTCAGTGGTTATCCCTGGTGCAGGAAAGTTTTCTGCAATTTTGACAGCTAAAACATTTTTGGGTTATAAAGGTATCAATTTATATTCCAGTCATATATGCAACCCAGAGTTTTCAATCACTTGGTACTACAGCTCTGCATTAGGCAGAAGACTGCTTAGTGCTAGGTTTCATTTTATGGCACTTATTCTAGTTACAGGAAGATAAAAACTTCCCCGAAGTCTTCACCTTAGGCTCCCATCTATGTTTTTATTTCTGTAAGCCTTTTCCTACTTAACAGAAAAGCTCATTAACAATTACTATAATCACCTAAAACATGAGGATGGTCCCTACTTCCAGTTTTCAGTACATTTACTGCTTGAAAAACGAGTACAAGTCTCTTCTGCACAAGAATCCAAGCTATACAGCGAGATGTTTACAACCTAGCGGTTACTGCTGCCAGCCACAGTACAGTCAGAACAGACTCGATGTGGGCTCCATGTGGGTATTTTGCTCTTACAGGAGCAGGAAGACCTGTTCCAAGCAGGGCTGGAAGCCACTGCAGTGAAAATGCTGACAAGCAATTGATATCATGACTCAACATTGTTAACACAGCTACTACAGTACGAGTTACTACTTTCAGCCAACAGCATCTCAGAGGACCCTAAGCCCTAACTAAAAGTAGCCCAAGCTGATAAGATGTGGGAGTTTTCATTATTTGGAATTAAATATTTGTCCCAATCTTCACTGCTGCTCCAGCTGGACCAGGAAGACAGTGGTGAGCAAGTATCTCCTATGTGTCTCACAATTAAGAGATTCATATTGAGTTTGCAAGCTATTGCCAAGCAATTAATACGCAACCTCTGACAATAGTACGTCCCATAGAAGAGTCTTATACACATACACACACACACACACAAAAAAATGTTTTCACTAAAAGAAAACAAAAACTAAACACCCCACACCAACCCCCCCCCCAAACCCAGCCTTCTCTCCCATGTATTCCCAGAGCACCAAAATAAACTCAAATAATTGGTCATACTGGACTAGGCTTACTTTTGAGTACTTTAAAACTGTGCCACTCAGACTTTAAGTTTTTCTAAATTTAGAAGAGTGGGGGGACAGTAAAATTCCAGCTCTACACTTGTTCATCTCAAGAACAACTAAAAGCTTCTCAGGTCTGTAGTAGACTGAAAGCTCTACAATAGTATCAGATTACTTTGGCAGACACACACACAAAAGTCAAACACCTCTGATGAATCAATCTATTCTCTAAACATACACATATGATCAAAAGGCATATTGATACAAGCAGAATACAAGAAAAAAGTGCTAGTGGGGGAAAATGAGCTTCAAGGGGTCAAGGAACTAGCAGCAGTTGAAGCCAGAAAATTTGAGGTGTGTTTAATTTCTTCACTGAAGCAACAGCACTGACTGAAATTAACACTCCTACTTTCCAATATAAGTGAAAAGCAAGGAGTTTAAAATATTAAAAGAAAAACCCAAAATCTTTCATGTAGTTAGAATAAAAAGCTTTAAGTAAAATCTCACACCAGGTTTTCTGTAATATTGTAATGATAATATTTCACAGTTCAAGTATTTCATTTGTAGAGGAATAATGCACTGCTGTTCACAAAACCAGAAGCATAATTCTAAAAAAAAAAAAAAAAAAACAACAAACCAAACAGCAATGTATTTTGCTTTTTGAAAAGCAAATCCAAGGCAACTTCTTTACAAAGAATGAACTCCTTTAAACAGGCAAAAAAATTCAAGCATCATTAGGATCTGCATTACCAGTATGTCAGACTACAGCTTTTCGCTGCTGAATAGATCCCACCCAGAGAGAATGCACAAAGCTGTATGGGAACACACAAGTCCCGTGATTAGTTACAACTGAGGTGGTGGAGGGGGGAAATTAAGCTTAAAACTGGGATTTTGCTCCTGTTCTGATGCAAGTCATTGACTCCATATCAACTTGAGTTAAAATTCACACCCACAAGTACAGGACACACTACACAAAGTCTCTTAATCAAAGGGAAAGAATGGCTATTTTATGGAGTACAGAAAGAAAAATTAAACAAGTGAATCAGAGAGCTATGTGTATTTTATTACAGGAAGAAAAATTCTGAGTTTAAAGCACCAAAATGACACACTACAAAGAAATACAGACAGTCAATGCAGCATGTTTCCAAAGTACCTGTGCCAAAGGCTCGGTGGCTCAGGGTAGCATGAAGCTAGGAAACTTCAGCTTAAATTGTTAGTATGGCACTAAATGCATATAAACAGTCTCTAATGCAATTAACTTGTTAAAACTACGTATGATTTAGTACAGAAGTCAATTAAGGTTTTACATTATGAGCATTATGATTTTCCTGTACTACTGAGCCTACTAATAGTAGTATTTTGGATAGACGCTTCTGTAGTCACATTTTTCCTGAGGTGTTCTCTCCTCTTCATTTCTCTTCTTTTTAATCCTGTTTTGTAAGAGCATACAATAAATACAGCACA
Source organism: Astur gentilis (assembly GCF_929443795.1). Taxonomy (NCBI): domain Eukaryota; kingdom Metazoa; phylum Chordata; class Aves; order Accipitriformes; family Accipitridae; genus Astur; species Astur gentilis. The sequence goes on from NC_064886.1 coordinate 4,750,450, forward strand.
GAAGGACAGAGGACTATTAAGGGGGAAGGCAGGCCCTGGTATTTAAGTGTGAATTTAGCTTTAGCATGAGCAGAATTATCAGCCTGTCACTGGAACGAGTGCAGAAAAGAGTTTCTAAGATGACTAGGAGAGATAAAAACTGAGTTTATTTAACCTAGAAAAATACACAGTAAGGGGAGAAGCCATCACACAGGCAAATAGGAAACACCAAGTAGGGGGAACGATGAGATTAAAATTACCTAAAATGGTGTTACTAGCAATAGGGGAATTCACATTCTTTCCCAACACCAAATGGTAAACTGATCCAGTTGAACAATTTTTCCCCCTCAAATCCAAGTTCATTTTCAGATTAACATCTCCATAAGTCACACGAACAGTAGTGACAACACAAGAGATGGCAGTTCTTCCACTTTCATACACTGTGCTTTTGGGGGGGGGGGGGGGGGGGGGGCAGGGAACCAAAACAACACAAAAGACAGACGGACCCGTTCCAAATGTATTATCCAGTATGCTCTTTTCAGTCCTGAGAAACAAGAAAAAGGACAGCGTGTCCTACTGCTCTTTTGTACTCACTTCTTCTAAACAGTAGAGGTTTAATGAAACAAGAATGTTCAGACATTATTAGAGACATCTCACATGCCACATGCGGAGCCTCTCAATGTTGCCATGCTTATTAACAGCAACTGTCACGTCTTCAATATTGCACTATGTAAACCTTTTGGACAAAGTGAAGTATACAAGGCTTCACATTTCATTATGTACCATTCTTCTTCTACAACACAAAATTGAAATGTACACACCAAATCCAGTGTCAGACAACGCAGACAGCGAGTCTATAATATTTCTGCAAGCCCACTGGTAACTAGGTTCAAAAGCTACTAGAATCCAAAATGAAACAAAAGAGATTATTCTTACTGGACAAAATGTTTGCCTTTTAAAAAGCAAACTTCTATGTAAAGGCATCAAGATAACATTACACGGGAAAGTAAGTTCTCTCCTATTCACAGGTCATCCATTAATTTGCAACAGTCATCCTAAATATGCAACTGACACACCATAGCAAAAGGACCCAAGATGATAACTTCTGTTCACATCTCCCTCTTAGTGAAACATTCATTTTATTTCATTAATTCAGGTTGTACTCATTTAACAGCTGTTGTACGCTAGACAAACTGGAACACATCAGAGCAGTGATCCACTTCAAAAAAAAAATGTTTTTTACTTAGGTCTTCATTAAATGTTACAGCAGAGTCAGGTTAAATCTTTAACAAGCAAACTCTAACCCAGACAGAAGTCCAATCCAGCACTGCCAGGAGCAGCCGCATCAGATTTTTCAGGTGTTAATAAAAATCATGACACTTCCAATCACACGGACAGAAAGGAAAACACATAAATACAGGTCAGGTTAACTTGTATTTTTCCCATCTTTAACAGCATTGCTTTGAAAAGTGCAAACTGTCTCTTTTGTATGAATCCTGAAACCCACTAAAACAGTAGTCTCTAATTTTTACATTAACTTAAAATAATTTCCCTAAGGATTAGGGAATTAATAGCTCAATACTTTTAAGAAAAAAAAAAACAGAACCATTGGGCTCAATAGAGATGTCCATGTCCCAGCAGGCTCCGAATGACTTAATATATGCCTGGCATGTAGGAACTACTATAAAACAAACACTATGTGGTTTTGAAGACACGCTGCTGATGCTATAGTAGAGGACTCAGCTTTCCAGGAAATTTTACATGCTGGAAGCCTAAATGCCGACCCTTCAGCATCTATTTTGATTCACATTTTCATGTAATACATGTAGTAAATAACAAAATACTAATTAAAGTGAGTGACCAGATTTAAGCATTTCAAATAAACAAAATAGTCTTTTCAACTAAGCAACAGTCTCATGAGATCATAATGCATACAAGGAAAATCAAATAATATTTGTGGAGAGGAGCAGTCTCTTATTAGACCAGTTAATATACAGCTGGAGAGAGATAAGCTTTTCAATACATAATCACAAGAGGTTTTGAAATCCTTAGGGGGTACATAAAACTCCTCATATCAATTAGTTTAAGAAATTGCCTCTCACCACAAATATATTTACCATCATATCAACTATATTAGAAAACTGATATAGTAACTAACTAAAATTTCGAAAATCTTAAGTTTTCCTGCTTGAGAAAAAATAAATGTGTAGAACTAAAGATACTCAAAATGTATTAAGAAAATGAAAAGGGAATGTCACTGTTCTCTAAGCAGCACTGGGAAACTGGTAAGTGGGAAAAATACTGCTCAGCTGCAAATGCAATTTTTTAGCAATAAATATTGCTGAAATTTGGAATTTCAAAACACATTACCATATTTGCATAAGACTTGTTCTAGTCATTCAAGTTTCAAGCTAGGCAGCCAGGACACATTTTTAAAGCAGTATTCTGTATAATCAAGGGTGTAAGACAGCTCATATAAAACAGAAGCCTAGCTCTCTACAAAGTTATTTCAGTTAAACACATTTAATTCAGTTAACTTGCACAGCTTTCTTGAAGTTTGTTCCCATGCACATACAATGTATATGTGAATGCCTTAAAACCATCACAGACTACCTAAGTTTTCTTCCCCAAATCCTATAATGTACCTGTAACATTTTTGTATTTTCTGAATCCAGAAAACTGTTTAACACTGACAGAGAACAATTTTCTACCAATCAACCTATCTCAATTAAAAAAATCTACTTTTTTTTTTCAGCCAGAATGCAAACACCCAGAGTCTTAGAAACATTCCAAATGTATTTCTTAAGTCCCCCATAACTAACATTCCTTCCTTTCTAATTTGGCACCTCTACTCAGTTTCATCCCTGTTCTGGATTCCCATGTCTCAAAGCCACCTACAAAAATACTACAGAGGTAAATCCTTCCAATATCCTTCTGTAATCCTCAGAGTTACTTTAAGCAACAGACCAGTCTGAAAATACCAGAGTCCCCTGGGAAGCCAGAGATTACATGCTGCTGTGCCGCATTTATATTTCTGCTGATATTTCTTGCTCAGGAACAAAATACTTTCCTGGAAAAGGTTTTGTAGTGAACATCCAGATGTTTAACCTTCCTAAAAATAACCTTGTTCACCTTTGGAATGCTTTGTTAATCCCACAGCACCCTACAGGCAAAAGCACTCACATGAGAACTAGAAGAAGATAAACTCAACTCCAACAAAAGTTAAACTCGGAAAAATGTAGTAGCAAGGTGACAAAGCTGACTCAAACATATTAGCATTTTTTGTTGATTGTTAAAGTATTATACGTAAGCCACCTACTAAATTTAGATGTAATTCACATTGTTTGTCACTTTGCCTTGACTCCTGTAACTAAAAACTATATGCTATTTTGAGGCCATAGTAATATTAAAATGCTGTTTCACTTTCACAGCATTATTCAGGTTTGAATGTACAGAGTAATGAACAAAGTACAACCAATGATTTTAAAATACTGCTTAATGACCCTTAATATTTTATTTGAAAACTACTTCCGCCTAAGAAGTAAAGCACAGTGAAGATGCAGCTACCATAAATTTTAAGCTGCTTTAAAACACTATTTCATTACTGCTTGGTGTTTGGGGGACTTCTTAAGATTTTATGTATGAGCAACTGCATCTTGTGTTTTTGAAATACAAAAAAAGAGAAAATTATCTTAATCAATGTGTAAGTGATTAACTTTCATCAGCCATGCATAAAGTTGCAAATCAAATACTACAATCAGAGACAGAAAACTAAATTACATACATTTCATTCACAGACATCAATTCTAAAAGTTTATAGAAACAAAGACACAGAATGCAGAAGGAAGGTGCTGCTGCTTCTGGATGTTCAAAAAATAATTTTAATATTTGAAGTTGGTAAGTGACATCTAGCTGGAACAAACTCATGCTCTGTGTGTTAAATTATTAGAAAAAAATAATAAAAATCAGCTCTGCTCAAATTCATCCCAAGCTAGGAAAAAAAGCCCACAACACTCTGGAAAGTGTGATTTCAGTCTACGTACAAGTACTAATACCTACTACACAGCCATTTAACTGTCATCTTTGCATAGCTGCTAGTGTGTGAAAATATCAAAAGCCTCTGGATGAGAAACAGGAAGGAGCTTTGGAATTAATCTCTGTTAAATATTATTCTTCCCTAGATTCCAACAGTGAAGATCCAAGTGACTGCTTGAGACTTACATGAGAGACCCCTAATCATCCAGACCAGATTTTTGTCGAGCCCAGCAAATGAAGGCTAGAACGATGCTATTCCAGGGACAGACTAAACCGTGGCTAGAGGAGCCTTCCCAAATGCAGGCACAAGCCACAGCTGAAGTCCCATGTCACTACATCTGGAAAGAAGCACACACACACACACAGAGATACACAAAAGACCTTCCCTTTAGGTTTCTCTGTCTACCACTCTGGAAACAAGCAGAGGCTGATGACAAGGCATAAGCTGCTCTAACACTTCACAGGAAGCAAAGCGCAGGATTAAGCAGTTTAAAATCAAACAGCACAAAGTTTAAGACATTTTTCCTGCCTGTTTCGTTTCCTGTATTTTAAGAGAGTTCTAAATCATGGTATCTGCAATGCAAGAAAAAACAAGTAATTATGTAAAAGGAACAAAGCTGGGTGATGTCTTAATGTGAGAAAGTGACAAAAAAGTGACAAAAAAGCAACAGGTGATTTCTGGATGAAAAACTGAAGAGAATTTTTCTTTATTCAGGACTTAACACTGGTTTGTCTAAATGTTTTCCTCTAATCTCTCCAGAAATTACTATAGCAGCACAACTCTTAGAAAGCACATTTTGAACCCCAAACTATTTCTAAAAATCCTGAACGCATACAGAGCCATGCTCACGGCACACGGCTAGGGCTCACGTTTATTTGTGATACTGCAGGAGACGCTTAGGAGATTGCATATGTGCAAGTTGGAGCGAAGTTTTCAGACAGCAGCTAGTACTTGCTGACACCTCGGTAGGTGAACGGGAACACTTCACTTTTTCTAAACTGTCGTGCTCTACAAATTTGTTTGAGATGTTCAGTCAAATGGTGTTGTAGCAAATGGATACAGAGGTTATTCGAGTCCTCCTACGTAGGGCATCTGGAGCGCTACATTTACAAGATCTTGCTCCCTACCCAGTCAGTGGAGAGAGGCACGCTTCTACTGAGGGTTTGCAGTTATCCTCTGGTCTCTCCATTCAGTTCAGGTATTTATGCAGTCCTAAATTTGGAATTTAAAATTAAGATGATGTGAATAATCACCCCATAATTTCTGAAGCATGTACGAGTAAGAATTCAATTAATCTACATAAATTTTGTTTAATACTTGGTATTTTCTTTCTCTGATGAATAACTTACTGTGAAGGCAAGACACTACCATGATTTTGGAAAACTACATACAAAACACATATACAATCCAAAACAGTTTTCACACAATTTAGCTCATGATGAAGCCAGTCTTCATTCTTTCCTCTTTCAACAGCTCTCACTTATTATGTTCACCTAAGCAACTCCATGGGAAACGACAGACATTACTAAATATTAGGAACTCTGTGGAAGGCAAATGCTGGATTTGACCAGGAATGTGATGACAAAGAGTTTGCTCTAGGCTTCTTTCATGTTTTAGAAAGCCAATTTGCTTATCAATTCCTTTCAGGGGGAGAATGACATAGATTCCAGAGATGTAATCATCTATATGAAATCTTGTTTCACAAAACAGAAAGCATGAACCACAATGTCCTGTCTCCCGGGAATGAAGGAGGATAAATATCTAATCACATAGGTCCTTGACAAAGGAGAACAGTATATATTATTAAGAAGAAAGACTAGAAAAGCACTTTCTCTTTTAACATTAAGCATCTCATTTTCTCCTGCAGTAGGTGTGTAATGGCAGCACTACCCAGTTACGGACATGGTGCAGTATGAACTACCACAATGGAGACATCTTTAATGTCATCGGCAATGTTGGTGACTTTAATCTTTTTGTATTAAACAAGAGTTACTAATAACTTTTCCTGAAGACAGGAAAGAGTACACAAATTATCCACCACAATTCAGTCAAGACAGAATTGAATCCATGTTACTTATAACAGGAAGAAAAGAGGCAGAAGTAGCATATCTAGCTTGCAATATGCAGTCACAATGTATCACAGAATTATCATTAGTTCTGGAGTCCCCACTGTTAGATGTGGACAACAAAGACACTACCATCAGTTTTCTTCAGTGATGATATTTCCCAGGTGTTTAACACATACCTTAATTAGGCCGCCTAATTTCTCTTTGAACTCCAACCAACACTAAAATAGGCTTCTGGATTTATTACCCACTTCCCAGACTCTGCAATGGCTTCCCATTCATTTCACATTTACAAAGACACCTCCTTTTGCTTTCTGAGACCCGCGTAAGGAACTCTGCTAAGCATGAAAGTGCCAGTCATCAGTGCCAGTCGTCAGTTATTTAGGGAATTCATGGCCTTCCCAGTTTCAAGGCCTCAGTACTAAACAGAAGGGTCTTTCTCAACGTGTTTCTCTCTAGTGGAACACAAATCTAGGTAACGGCACGATGTTATGCACCCTCCATATGCACCAGACAAAATGAGGCTCTTCGAAATAAGTAGCTATTCCCTTCTACCTTCAGTAGATAGATACCATGAATCAGAAGGTTATATATTTTCATTTGTAAACTGTGAGCTACCTTAGCAATAACTGTTCTATAAATTTAGAAGACAGATAAATTGTGAGCATAAGTAGGCTGTATTCTTTCCCTGCCCATCCTTCTGTGCAATTCTAACAGTGTCTTAATTAGCAGCATGAATTATTTGCCATGGTAATAGGGAAATAATCAAAGCACAGAATGATGATTTCCTTGAAAGTTGAAACGGAAGACATTGGCTAGAGATACACCACCTGAGACATTATTAGCAAAAGACAAACACAAATATAAGCATCTACCACAGCCAAGCCCAGACAATTGCACAAGCGAAAAATTCCTTTACAAAATACAACACAGCTACATGAATGCTATGATGGTCCTCATGGTGAGGTATGAGAAATGTAAGCAACCGAGCCTGGCACCGTCCTAGCACCACATCCCTGACAGCTACCTAACAATGTTCAGAGAACTGTCACAGGCACGTTGTAGCAAAACAGTAGCGTCTCTAGCATTTGACCACAGACTTCCGATGCCATAGCGTATGCCATTCAATACAAATTCTTTTCTTTCAAGAAATTAAACAGTTATGAATTCCTAAAACAAACAAACAAAACAGTCCAAGTGAATGCCCCAAGTATAGAAGCTCTTCCTAAAGTTTGCGTAAACAGGTTATTTAATTTAAAATAAACTCAAGTTTAGTGCGTCAATCATTCTTTCTCCAGAACAGTTTGGAACAGTCAAGTGACACTGCAAAAGACAGCTCAAGTCTCTGGCATCTTAAAACAGAGGATGTTCTAGAACAGCAAAAACATTTCCTTTTATAATTAGTGAATAAACCAAACAATCTGAAGTGTCAGAATAAACAAATAAGCCAGAAAAAGCATCAGAGAACTGCCCAGAGCTAACTGTCCATACAGAAAAGTTTAATGACTAGTTACATGGAATTTCTTTTTAAGGAGAATCCTTTAACAGTTAATATTGGGGTTTTTTTGCTAATGCTAATGATCTGCAACACTGCTTCTAAGAGACAAGCACTTTACAGTAACGAGTCTAAGTAGTGATAAAACAGAAATATTTTCAACTCCAGCATATGCAATGCAAAGCTGCTATTTAAACAAAATGCTGGACTAATGGCTACACCCCAAATGGAACAGAAGACCTAGATTCAGGACCACACACTGGCTCATAACTCCCATTTCAACTATAGAGAGGGAATATGTCTTGGTATGAAAATTACACTCGGTACAGAACACAATGCCTTGTTAATAAGCAAAGCAGGTAACGGATTACCTTGCCATTAAGGTCTCTGCTGAGATCACAGACTTCCAATTCTCTCTTAATGTCATGAAAACAACAACATGGATCTTAAATCTGACCAACACAGTTACATAAAGGGTTTCTCAGCTGCTCCCTCCACATTTTTTACTTAAGAGAGTTTTTGTAACTTTACAGCAGGGAACATAGCTTGGCTAGGCAGCAAGGAGGTTTTGTAGCTGACCTAAAACAGAGCAACACCTTAAGAGGAATTAGGAACCACACCGCTAACCACATGGCAGGAGAAACACAACAGGTTCCTTGAACCTTACCCAGTACACCTTCACATTCATGTGATCTTTCCTCCTGGGAAGAGAGGAACCCAACGCAGGTTAGTCACTTACCCAACTGCAAAATCAAAAGCAAGTTCTGGTACATCTCTGATACATTTATACCACAATAAAAAGATGGGAAAAATTGACTTTTGTGATGAAAATTGTAAATGGTATTACAGAGTTGTGTGGGATTTTTATTACCATTTAGCCTTATGTTCCCCACTGCCTTGTATCAGAAAGAGGGGGTGGTGGCATATCTTTGAGTTTGGTAACAAAACATTAAAAAAAAGCAGGGGGGGGACGGGGGGGATGGGGGGGGGACGGACGACACGGGGGGACAGGGACGGACCTTATTTACAAACATTTAAAAATTTAATTGAGGAGCCCCCCATCATCAAGAAAACATCCACCTAGCATTGGATTTCTAAAAAATATCTCAACATATTATATACCCAAGACACTTTTAGTTACAAAACATCTACTACTCAAGCAACCTTTGTTTCCAAAATAAGAGCATTATGAATTTGTTAGTTGGGCAAACTGCAGAGTCACTGTCCTCAGGTGTCCACAACCTTAAGAAAATCTAAATACTTGCTTGATTTTACAGGGTTGAATAGCTTGCATGGAAAAAAATATGGCACATCACTCCCTCGATAAGGCACCATACTTTCTAAAAATCATGAATTCACATAATTCCTACAACTGTTTTTAAATTATTTCTTTTGTTCCTCTCTCTTGCACAAATTGCCAGCAAAAGATTTAATAACCCAGAGAAATGGAGGATAAGTTGGATCTCTTCAGATGATTGGGGGCATTATTCAGTGTCCGGAGGGGTCAGGAGATTCTGTTATCTCACTTCAACAAAGAGGTCTAAATTTTGAAAGACTATGGCCCTGCAGGCTTTCCAAATTAGTCATGTAGACCCTATTAATAAATTGCCATGGAGTTCTGGAATCCTGTTCATCCAAAGCTATCCATTTCCTATGCAGTAACAAGATACAGGATATTCAACAGCAAGTTTCCTAATAGCACGGAAAAATACCATTACAAAAACCTGCCAATAGTTGAACTATAAACAGTAAATTCAAGGCTACTATTAGTAACAAGGGATAACAAATTTTCACACTTTACCATAATGAAAGGGAAATATATTAGTGTTTTTCAGAACTGAAGCAATAAGTTATTTGAACAAGGTTCCAGATAATTGAGTCTTTAACATAAGAAAACACAGCATGTCTTCTAGTAATGCAATTCAGCCTCGTCCCAGACACTGTCAGTAATCCAAGTCCAGAAATGGCATTTTTCTGAATAAGGTTGTTCAAGATAAATACTTTATATGACTAACAGATCAACTTCACCTTCCTCCCTTTGCTCCTCTTACAGCCATATTACCTGAGTATCAGACATCCGCTGAAGATCCAGGGCTAAGTTCATCTAATGTGCAACTGAGCCAAGGCACATCATCCCGGCCATATTTATCAACACTCAATCATATGCAGAATATTATGGTTGTCATGGTGCCAGCAAGCAGTTAAAAAAGGGCAAAGACAAAAGAAAACAGATTAATTATGTGGCAGAAAGAGACGACTCTCAGGATACGTAGGGAAATTCCTGTACATCTGTTAGCCTACAATATTCTGCAAGAGAAACCCCAGTGCAAAGGGCAGAGCTCCACAGCAACGCTGCTGTGCTGAGACTGTCCTTCAGCCCATTCAGGCAAGTGCAGATTTTGCACAGCCACAGCGGTCAGACGCCTGCCAAGGTGTCTTAATTGTGTGAACTGAAGTGACTGCTCAGTTTGCTACACCAAGAGCTAACCAGGCAGACCTCAACCGAAAAACACAAATAATCCAGCACTACAGACAGGACAAGCCGTATTGCCTCTGAGGACCTAATAAACAACTTCACCTTGAAAATCTTATTGTAAAGCACTGTAACACAAATATGTAATCATTTTGGCAGCTTTGCTTCAACAGGAAACACACTGAGCAAAAAGAATACTTAAATATTTAAGACAATAAATCTTAACAAATCTGTAACCTGACTTCCCATGGGATTCAGAGAGGCAGGTAACAGACTAAACCAAAAAGTTCAGACCAAAGTAAGTATCTCCATCTGAAGCAGAACAGAGAACACCACACAGAAAAAGTGCAGCAGGTTTCCTAACAAGCACACAAAGGAATACCACTACTCAATGCTATATTTGATCTCATCCACAAGCCAAAACCAGGAGATGAAGTTGATCCTCTTCTAAGTATACAGTTTCACTCAAGACACATACATTATCCTTGAGAGTCCGCCTTGAGTGGCCTAACTCGCTCTCAAAGTATTACCTAAAAACATTCTGTGCATACTCCTGCTTAACTTCCTCGCCTTGTGGCCAGCTCCATCCTTTATCACCAGGCTCTCCCTCTAGCCCTGCTCCTCATCTTGCATGGGCATCCCCAGGTTCTCATCAAAGCTTCACTCCCAAAGAGCAAACTGCCCCAGACCACTATAAAGTCAGTGCCCAGTTCTGGACCTTGTAACTGCCAACACATCTAGATCCAGCAGCACAGATATTCTTCCACTAACCTTGCTCTAACTATCTGGAGTATAATACTCGCTGGAGTCAAGGCCCAATAAAAGAGGTGTTTATTCACAGTCATAACGTTTCTTTCTGAAAGTGGTAAGAGCTGATCATGCAGAGCAGAACTCCGATAGCAGAACGTGCTGCAAATCCCACCTCTTTGGTAAGTCACTGCCTCCTCATAAAGGAAATGCAACAACTGAAGCTCCACCGTGGTTCAGAGACCGAGAAAAGTGCAAGAATACTCGTACTAGAACCATACAACTGGTTCATCTGTGAGATACAGGCATTTTGGCAACGAGTGCTACAGAAAAGCTTAACATGTACATATGCAGGCACTACCAGAAAGAATTAAATTAAATCCTAGAATAGGTCCCAGGAAGATACCCTAGCAGAGACCCCAGGGTCTCTATCTTTTCCAACAACGAGGTATCATGACTTTGTAGTTGACATAGCTTCAAAAATGTAGCTGGCCAAACTGATGGAAGAACACTCACCTAAGACTTAGTGTACAAAGACACTGTGAAGTCCTCTCAGGCATGGAGAATATTCATCTGAATGCTGCATTACTTCCTAGACAAAACGCATCTTTCTATCCCAATATTAAAAAAAAATAATTTGTTATTTCAAGGTTTAACTTGGTGCCAACCATATCCTGGGCTGTATCAAAAGAAGTGTAACCAGCAGGTCAATGGAGGCGATTCTTCCCCTCTACTCTGCTCCGTGAGACCCCACCTGCAGTACTGCGTTCAGCTCTGGGGCCCCCAACATGCGAAGGACATGGACCTGTTGGAGCGAGCCCAGAGGAGGGCCACGAAGGTGATCAGAGGGCTGGAGCACCTCTCCTATGAAGACAAGCTGAGAGTTGAGGTTGTTCAGCCTGGAGAAGGCTCCAGGCAGACCTTACAGCAGTCTTCCAGTACCTAAAGGGGGCCTACAAGAAAGCCAGAGAGGGACTTTTTGCAAGGGCACGTAGTGATAGGGCAAGGGGTAATGGCTTTAAACTGAAAGAGGGTAGATTTACATCAGACGAAAGGAAGAAGTTCTTCATTGTGAGGGTGGTGAGACACTGGAACAGGCTGCCCAGAGAGATTGTGGATGCCCCATGCCTGGCAGTGTTCAAGGCCAGGCTGGATGGGGCTTGGAGCAACCTGGTCTGGTGGAAGGTGTCCCTGCCCATGGCAGGGGGGTTGGAACTAGATGATCCTTAAGGTCCCTTCCAACCCAAATCATTCTATGAATCTATGAATTTCCACAGTAATTCCCATACTTAAGTTACAAATATTCAGAATACCTTGATTCTAATATTTTTTTTAAAGGTACCAAAATGTAGGAGGCTCTCTAATCAGAAGAAAGGTTGTTTGTTTTTATCACTGAAGTCAGAAACGAGGATGTTATCTCATCTATATTGACTCTACTGTTTACTTAAAAAACCAGAACAAAACCACACCTCATACCTCTGACACTTAGGCCAGTATTTTATTGATTATGCGCTTGGAAGTCCAAACTCTTTTTAGCAGTGTATTCAGAAGTCAAATCAAAAAATAAAACTAACAACTAATAGTTTAATCAAAGCATTTAACAATGAGGCCTCACCATCCACAAGCCAAAACCAAAGTCAAATTGATCAATATGACCTTGTCATACAGAAAGAGCAGCTCTGAGTGCTATTGATGAGTTGACTTATCCGCACAGTACAGAATTATGATATATACTTCATCATTACATGCCTAGGTAGAATTAAACATTCTTTTCATAAAAAAATCCATAAAAGAATGAGTTAATACCATCAGCACCAAACTATGAATCTTCAGTGACAATGTTGAAAGTATATTCCTGTACAAGTCAAAACTATAGAGTATCCAGTCTGTCTAGCCAGATTTAAGCAGCTTTCATCATGCTGGGTCTGTATCAAGACAAATTAACGTTGTCAGATGATGGCTGGTGAGATTCTGAGGTGAACGTGACTATTCACAACCGCATGAAGTGAAACGAGGGGATTCAGCTGGCATGAAAATACAAAATACAGCCCATCAAAACAGGCACCTTGGTTTTGCTACCTCCAATTAAGAGAGATGCAAACTCAAAAAAAAGGTGTGGACCGTAACAAATGTGGCCACTTTACAGATAAATACACTGCATACCTGAGAGAAGGTGTCCTGTCACAGACTGGACAAGGCCTGATCTCTGCCTTACAACCTGCGTGCAAGAGAAGCACGGTACGTTAAAACACTTGAGAGTGTCAGGCTTAAGGTAGCAGCTTCAGTTCCAGGTGCAAAAAACAGGCAGCAGAAGAACAGATGGAGACTGTTTTCAACAAATTCTAGCCCAAATATCTTTGTTTGTGACAACAACAAAAAGTAGGAACATTCTTTAGAGAGGGTGCTTTGGGAATCTTATGAAACTTCTTCCAGTAAAGCACCCTGCAGAGAATTTATTTCTGGTTTATGGCAGACTTTTTTTTCATCTTTTGATTTAGCTTTAAGGTAGCTCTTTTTTATGTTCCATCTGCAAAAACATAAAAAAATAAAGAGAAAGATAACTAGCTGGAAAACTAACATTGGGGTTCTTGTAAGGCACTTAAGTGTGATAAAGAGGTTCTTTCTGTTCTGTACCATCTGTAACTGCTTACAGCTGCATCTGCTTTAGAAGTAGTCGTTAGCAGAAAATTTAAAAAAAAAGTCCAGCTCTTCACTATTTAGCTTTAAAGTTTCCTTTTTTGAGAGAAAAAAAAAAGCTCTTTAAACTATTTTCAACATAAAGCTTAATTAGATTCTACGCTTTATCTTCAAAACCCTGCAGAGATCATAATATTCCCCATGAGAGCTTTTAGCCCTTTGTGCTAACTTCTCAGAGCAGCTATTCAAGTGAAGGTATAGGATCAGCCACCTCAAGAAAAGTGTTCAGAGAACAGCTAATCTTTCCTCCAGCAAACAGACCATCAATCTGAACTTCTAAAAAGGAACAGAATGACCTTGCACCATCAAACCTAGAAAGCAAGACACAGACATACCTCACCTCACCAGACTGTAATACAGGCTACAGAAATCCATACAATCCAGCTCTGTTGGCTCTGTTTGCCTCCTGGTATTTCACCAGCCTCACCTTTAGCTAACAGTCACCTGGAAAATGGACTTCCCATTGACTAAGTCACTCAAAGCCACGCTACACCTATTTTATCTTGCCAAATGGGTCTAACACAGATGATGGTGAGATAAATCACAGCTGTAGCCTTGAAAGTGGTAAATTTATACTAGTAAAAACAGTCCTCTGTGGAACAACATACCATTGAGCTTTGGTCTTATATGTCCAACACATCTGTACCAACAGCTGGTTGATCCTAATTACAATGATTATTCGGAATTCATTGTTGCATTTCTACCCACTACAATAGTTTCCAAATAAATTTAAATCAAGTTTTAAATTGGAGCTAGCTATCCAACAGAAGAAGGGATGGCAGATTGCTAAGTGCCACAGACACCAGAACTAAAACTGCATCAGAACACGCCATAACTCAGCTGCTGTGTTTAACTCTGTCCTGCTCATCACACTACCGCAAAGCTCAAACATTTTGTAATGCTAGTTCTTACCCAAGCTACGCTCTCTCAAGTGGAGTAAGCTGAACTTATTAATCCAAGTAACTAATGAAATTAAAATAAATCCTGAGGATATACACTTGCTACTAGCTTAACCTGTGTGGAGAAACCCCCTGCAAAACTACCTGTGCTTCACTGCTGTAGAGACAGGTGCTGAGACCACTTGATTTTTTGTACCACCTGAAACTAGGCTGCACCATGAACAGTGCTTTTGCTATTCTAGCATGAATTTGCTATCTGAAGTACTACTGACATGAGAAAATGGTGTAAACAAGGAATTCCCAAACTTCTGTGATTCAGTGGAACTCTGTAAATTCTTAACATTTCTACTGATCTCTGTAAACTTCTGACAAACTTTTAAAGTTATTTAAAATTAGGTATCATTGCAAATTTACTACAAGTTATCTTCTGGCTAGTTATCAGATGAACAAAAGGACTTTTTAAAGATACCTCTGTCCAAAACCAGCAGAGTCCATAGGAATGAAGAAGTAAATTCAGGCTTTCGAGACAGAAAGTGGCAAGCAGAAAAGCACTGACCAGGTAGAACTAATCAGTAACACCAGAAGACTGGAGGGTGCTTGGCTGTAAAAGCTAGTAGTTCACACTGCACAGCACATTATTTTTTTTCCAGCAGCTGGACTGAAGAATAATCTAGATTCAAGCCTATTCCTGCAGGTAAGCTTGCCAACTCACGCCTAAAGCTAAAGATTCTGTGTGTGAACAGAGGGTGGAACCCCCTGGGTCTCCTCCCGCTTCCCCCACACTACCTCTGTTGTGGAAATGCCTGCAGAAACGCGGCTAAGGTGTAAAAATGGGAGAGAATCATCTCACGGTCTTCAGCTACTTACCTGTGCTGCATAGGAAAATACTTTCTTGGGTCAAAAGCCTATGAACTAGCTACAAGAAGTAAAGAAAGAACATCCAAACCTGACAGACACAGAAGAAAATACTGTTCTCAGAAGGAAGGAGGAGAGAAGAAATGAGTGTCAAACACCATCATTTTCCTTTCAGATTCCACTGGTTAGGGAAAATGCTATCATATATAAACTGTAATATATGATTGTATATCTCTAACTTCTACATGGGCAACTTCAGTAATAAGGGAGGCATCTTAAGCACAACATTGTGCAACAGAGAATAATTTTCTTAGTGTGTTCCCCTCTACTTCAGGACACTGGCTGTGATGATTTTAAAGAACCTCTGTTCTGACACCCTGAAAAAAAAAAGCCACTCCATCCTTAAACCCTGTCCTCACACAGCAAAGTATAAGGATCGTCTCATTTAATATATTTGTTATTTTGAATCCTTGTTGTCATAGGATATTAAAAATGTTCTGGTTTAATTGATTCGTTAACACTTATAGGGTATCTTTCCAAAAAGTCAGTGGAACATTCTGACTTTCTGACACCCCTGTCTACACCACGCCACTTAAATGTGACATACAGATATGGAGGCTATCCAAGGGAATTTGGGACATGAGGCTTAGACCTGGCCCTAAAAAGAAATACTCAACAGAATCTAATTATGAAGATGACAGCACAACAGCTACACAATTAATCAGTTCCAGGATAATGTCATCATGGTGGTTCTGGTAGACAGAGACACTTAGTGTATCATGAGAGCTGAGTTTCTGTAGGGATGGCACATGAGAGGAGAACCCTGGTCTGGCAGATTAGAGTACTTCAAGCACAGACACCACTTGTAAAAGATGTAGGAGAAAAGCTCATCAACGTTAGCATCCTCAGAAGAATTAGAGGGAGAAAGGGGACCAGAAAGTGTTGCAACGACACATGCACTCTATTAATCTTATTAAATCATCACCTTTCAAAGTCAGTTTGATTGCCTGGATCCAGTTCAGCTAGTACACTAGCTTGTGTTTCACTCCACTCAACCCACATAATTGGCTGAACTGTTTCAAATTTTAACCTTTATCAGTTACACCAAAGCAATGTAGCACCAATGAGCAAATGTGCACAATGACCAATTTCAGCCTTGGTTCTTCCTGGAAACTTTACTCAGATGTCACTAGAATTAAATTAGACTGTTTGACTAAATGGCTTGTGTCAATTATTTGGTTTTAAAGTATACTGTAATGCCTAGAGTCATCATAAAATGTCAAAGGGCAATAAAGATGGTGGCACATATGCCAGAGATGTTGATACATCACATTACCAAAATAACAAAATAAAATAGCTGTGATACTAAAAAAAAGACCAGAATCTGTTCTGCTCTTCTTCCAAATTTTGGGAAATTGGAATCACTGCATTTTAAAAAGCATGGCACGTATTTCACACTACTTCTTGTAGGAAGGTTTCCTAAGTACACATTTTTACATTTTTTGGCACTGTGTTTCAGCAACAACCGATTATTGACAGAGATTTCAGCAACTGAAGCTAATATTTAAAACCATGGTATTCACCAAAACACAACTAATCTCAGAAGAACTTAATATCCTCAATTCATCTGGCCTGCTTGGTGGTCCACACACAATTCCTCAAATTCCAACAGCATCAGGTTGCTTGACTCATACCAAACTCCCAAAGTGCACAAAATAAGCAATTACTTTATTGGATCACACCCTTCGATAGAAGAAAGAAATGCTCTCAGGCTCATTAAAACTGACACAAACCACAAGAAAAGGTAGTGATAATGGTAGGTCCACACACCTAGCAGCTCATTTATCTATGACACAGGAAATCATATTCAGGTTGTCTTCTCTTTGTGGTAATTCATACTCATCTCTCAAAAAGCAGCCTGAACTACCCCCACAGACTACAGCCCCTTCGGTCTTCTGAACTACATTTTTATCAAGGCAGGAAGTGGAACCCAGGTCCCCGCCAATCCCAAATTAGTATTTTGATCACGAAGACAGAAAGGTATGCCTGCTTCCTAGCCCAGCAAATATTTACAGTATCCTATATGAAGTGAAACAGATTTCAATGGACACACAAAGCTCAATCTCTGCATAACACATAGTTTGGTGATGAGAGCACTCCCCTGGAAGGTGAGACACCCAAGGTCAGAAGCCCTGGGGGATGGAACCGATCTCCTATATCCTGGCAAAGTTCTCTAATCACTGGGTAAAAAGCAAGGAACTTCTGCTGCCGCAATATCCTGAAAAGGCTAAGGGCAGAACTGACAGAACTCTTAATTAAAACAGGTGCTGCACATCAGCACCAAGAAAACATTGATTCATGTTCTTCACTTTAAAATTTTTCTTTAAAAATCATTAATATGCTCGTAAATACAGCCTTTGCATTGAAGCGGGACAATTTTTTTCTCTTTGCTAATCAGTGTCTTTATATATGTGTACATTCAAGTAACTGTAAGCTTCAACTAAACCCATGCTCTTTGCCTTATTTGTCTTTCAGTCCAGCGCTGTACACATACAGTGAGATAGCAAAAGCTAGAGGGAGGATAACAAACAAGTGAAGTGAGACTGGCACTGGAAGACAAACATATTAACCACAAACCTGATATTCTCAGATTTACTGAGGTTTAAGTCACTTTTCTGATGCCAGATACTCACATACATTCATACAATGGCATCCTTGTCCTCAGGAGGCTTCTAACAATCGTTAAAATGGAATGTGGCCCGTAATTTCAGTTCCTGAAAAATGTAAGATTAAAGGCCAAACTCCATGTTTGTATGCCAAGCTTTCACAACAGATTTTAGACAGTACACACAACAGAATTTCATCTATCTGCTTTGCAATCTGCCGCCTAAAAATTGCGATGCCTTAAAAATTCAGGTGAATTATTTGGTTTGTTTCTGTTGTAAACTGCCTCCCATCCCATCCTCAAAACACCTGAATTAGTCAGTTAAGGTCTCTCAACCTAAACTGAGCAAAGCTAGTAAAAAATCTTGAATGCAAAAAATTATTTTACTAGCACTTGACAAGTTCTGTCAACAAGCTGTAGCTCCTCTTACTCCCTACCCTCCCACATATACATCTAATCCAGCCAACTAAGACTTAAAAGCACTACCTCAGTCTTCTGGAAGAGACTGTATTTTAATTCATGGCAGTAGCATGTTAAATGCTTAAACGCAATGAAAGCAAATTCTCAAGACTTCTGAATCTAGAAAGATTTTTAACACCAACTGATTTGAATTCTCCCAGGGGCAAAGACGGCATTGTACATTTACACTTATTCCAAAACCCGGCAGCTTTATTGATTACTCTGACGCATCATTAGACTTAATTTCCACGCCCTTTGCATTACAGTAGAGAAGCTTCTAAATATACCACCATTTCACTCATCAAACATTTGATGGCTAATACAAGAATCATTCCACCGATTAAAACATTTAAGAGGGAGTTCAGTTGTTTTTAAGCTTAGTGACTCAATACAGCGGCTTCTTTTTTTGTTCTTAGCTTACCCTCCCAGACTGTCTCCTAATCATCACCCTG
Organism: Astur gentilis; assembly: GCF_929443795.1. NCBI lineage: Eukaryota > Metazoa > Chordata > Aves > Accipitriformes > Accipitridae > Astur > Astur gentilis. Next base: position 4,769,273 of record NC_064886.1, read on the forward strand.
ACAGGACACGCACGCATTGCAATCTGTATTACAACGCTCTGGGAAAGGAAAAATTAAAAATATATTTGGTTTTGGTGTAGAAATCCCCTTCTCTCTTCACACATGAAGGAAGCTGTGAAAATCTTTTGTGCATTCAAAGGGCAAAAAAGGAACAAAGCAATCTCTATTGCCAGACTGGGCAACAGTAAAAAGGGAGGGGGTGTTACATCAGGCCTTGAAAAACACTAAACACCTACTAACTGAAGATAAACAAGATACGCATGCTGCTGAGCCCTCTAAATAGGATCCCGTGCAAAAATCTCACCACAAGGTGCCAGAAATTAAGGAAAGACCAAGTACTCCACCAAGTAATGATCTAGGTCCTGCTGCTTCCATATTCACCTATTGTAATACTTCCAACAGCTTGGTGCCTCAAGATAAAATCCTTGGCATTTACTAACTTCTTACGCTTGGGTGATGGGTAAACAGCTCTTCCCGCATTTATTCCCTCCCCTGTTATAGCAGGAACTTTTATCGCTACCCAGTCCCATTTCCTCACTGGAATACAGACAGGAAGCAAAGGGAAAAGGGGTATTCTACAACCTCTTTTCTTCTGCCAGTCCATTCCACTCGCAGAAAATTAGTTTCAGCTCTCATTTAATCTAGAACATCACGAGCAACCTTGCGACCCAGCAGTGGTGTTCCTCTGTGGCTTGAAGATTTGAGTAACAGCAGTATCATACGTAGCTCTGCTAACTTCCTTCTATTATTGCAGGTACTTCACAAAAAAAGTTTCTCTACTCGCTACTGACAAGCCAACACCTTCCTTCGAAAAAAGTGCATATCCTCTGAAGGAGCGTTTCCATCTGGCACTTATCCCACATTTCGCATTAAAATTAGTTTTTCCAGGATGACAGTATTCAGTTTCACCTGCAAAATTCTCAGTAGATCCTCCTTTCGGGGATAACACACCTATATCTGAAACACTGGGTCAGCAAGACTATTTAAGACATTTAAAAAGAGCTAAGTAAAAGTACAGATGGACATAGGTGTGGGAACTACTGAAGGGAAAAAAAAAAAAAAGAGAAGAGGCTGTTACAAGAAATAAGAATAGTGACAAAAGGCAACTTACGTATTTAAAATTATGAAAGGGATGCAGAAAAAGCGCAAGTACTTCCTTCTTAAAGTATCTTAATAAAAGAAAGTAGTTGCAATCAATTTCATTTGGTAATCAAAAGAAAAATATAAACCCACCTTAAAATCTCAGATTTATGTTTACAGAACAACAAATATAGCAAAATGAGAATTAGCTCTCATCTCTTCGAAACAACATCATTAACAGAGACGCCAGTCACCGAAAGAAGCCCTATTTCTGCCTAAGTGTTTGACAATGCTAATGTCCGGTAATCATAGCTTGCAAGGACATTTTTTCAAGGTATTTCTAACACATCTGAGACAATTTTTAAAAATAAGTGAAACGCAAAATAAACCTTTATCATATCTTAGGAAGCTACAGTGATTCTATGACACATGTTGATAAGTTATGCACTTATCAAGCCTTATGCTCCTGGACAAAAGGGAAACACTACTGCAGCCAGGAACCAATTTACATTTATACAAAGATAGGTACGTGAAAGGATTTTTGTTAATGTCAAATTATGTCTTTTCAGATGTGAAATACGGTATCTGCACAGCAGCTAGACACTACACCGAGGAACACAGAAAGCACTCGTTCTGAGAAAGCAGCCGTTGCATCGCAGAAAAAGGACCGCGTCCGGCAAACGGACAGGATGCGATCTGCCAACTTCAGAACTGTACAACTGCCCTAATTGCTGGACACAATTCTGTACAACTCTTCTGTACATAAGTCCCAGTCTCCTCAGCTGACAACATGCGCATTTTTCCTAAAAGTACTGAAGCACTAGCCAATTCTATGCTGAGTTGCATTACCACAATTAAAAATAAACAAACACAAGATTGTTGCTAGAAGTAATTAAACATGCATCCACAGAGAAGAGCACACAAGTTATAGAACAGGACTCCTTAGTCTGAAACTGGATTTTTGCTCTTTCCATAGCTCCCAGAAAATGCTGATCACAGGACAAAATGCGAAGTGACAGAAACCTCAAAAACATGAGGACGCGTTAGTGAATATAGACACAAAATTCCAGTATTTTGAGACGTAAGCCTCACATCCTTGTTCTGTTACAACCTCAATACTGTAAGAAAGAACTACTATTCTTGTGATCCAGCTAGCAAGCAGTACAGAACAACTTAAATCCCAACTTCATTCCCCTAAAATACGCAACCTAAAGAAGAGTTAATCCTCCTCCCAGCCTCTGTTAAAAACCTTCCCTTTAGAATACTATGACAGCAAAGACACTCATTCAAAAAGCAAGGTAGTTAAAGATCAAAATAATGCACAGTTGACATTTTGTTTCATTCTTTTTTTTTAAAGAAAGCCGACAAATCCTGGAGTATTTTACTAATTTATAATTTCGTTCTACAGTTAAAACACACTAATACACTAGTTCACTAGGCACATCTAATCGAACTACAATAAACCACCTAAATCTGTACCAACGCGCATTTACCGTAACAATACGTAGTTAATCCTTCAAGTCAAAGAAGTCGTGTTTTTACTGTTGTTTTAAAGCAGAGCAGACCACCACCTGAACTGAGCTCATGCAACAAAATAAGAACATCTAAAAAGCTAACGACCAATACATATATTGGATTCTCGACAGAGAAGTGACAGGAGATGGGAGAAGGGGCTGCCAAAGTCTCAACATGTGGCAGAACAGAATTCCCCGCTAGGTTCCAAGTTTTGAAAAAGTAATGGGAAAGATTTCCAGAACCACTCAGAATAGGAATATTCCTTGCATATTCAATCCCTTCTCCACACTCAGCACACACCAAGGTCAAAAGCTGAGATTTAACTCCTTTTTTAATGGGGGTATCATAACTTTTTTCAAAAAGTGTAAGAAACAACTCTGGTTGATATCACTGGAACGGATTTAAACCGCAATAACCGTATCACGATTAAATTGCGGCAGCGGTCAGGTCAACAGAGCTGGTGCACAGGTAAATTATTTGAGGTTATTTTGGTTGCGATCCGCGACGGTACAAAATTACACGAAGAAACCGAACCCCGTCTCTCTGATCCGCTGCCAGCTAGGCCCGAGACAGTGTCAGGACACAGAAAAAAATGCCCTCTCATTTGCTACACTTCACGTCTTCCCACAGGAACTGGTCTCTTCCTCCTCATTCTATTTCCTGTACACAGAACAAGCCCATTGTCACTAGGTGAAAACACACACACACACACACATGCCACTGACTTACCAGCCAGCCTACACCGACACAAATCTCCCTTCGGGCAGAGAGATTACCTGCAGCCTCACAAAGGTGAGCGCAGGCACCGTCCCTGCTCCGGGCCCAGAGGATCGCCGTCCACCACCTCCGGCCGTGCAGGGATCCAACTCACCCCAGCCCACCTCCGGCAGAGGGGAGGATGACAGCCGCGACACCGCTCACGGCGACCCTCTCCCCCACTCCCCGGCTGTCAGCGGGGACGGGGAACCCTCGCAGCGCCCCCCCACCCCCGCTCCATCCCCTGGCTCGCACGACGTCCCTCCTCCCCCCCCCCCCCCCCCCAATCCCTCCTCCTCCTCCTCGGCCGCGCTTAAACCTCAGGCCGCAGCCCCTCGGCCGCCAGCTCCCTTTACGCCCCAGCCCCCACCGCAGCCGCCGGTCCCGCGGCGAGAGGCGAAGCGCGGCGCCGGCTCCCCTCACACACACACACACACACACACACACACCCCGACCCCCCGCTCGGGACCGCGACCCCCATCCCCGCCGCGGGGACCCGCTCCTCCGGCAGGAGGCCGGGTCGGAACACCCCCTGCGGCCCGGTCCGGCCCTCGCCGGGGCTGCTTCCCCCCCCACGCCCGCGGCCCGCAGCGCCGGCGCCCGGCCTCAGCCCCGCGGCTCACCAGGAGTAGGTCTGCTCCGCCATGGCTGCGGCTGGGCGGCCGGCCGGCTGGGCTGTGCGGGGCGGCCAGGCCTCGGGCTCCTCCTCCTCCTCCTCCTCCTCCGCCGCCGCCGCCGCCTCCTCCTCCTCCTCCGCCTCGCAGGCTCCGGGGCTCAGTGGCGGCCCCGCTGCGGCTCCCGGCCCAACATGGCGGCGGCTGTGAGGAGGGAGGGGAGCCGAGGGGGGGGGGGTCCCCGCCCGGGCGGGGAGGGGATGGCGGGGAGGGCGATGGTGGTGGCGGGGAGCGCGGAGGCTCAGCAGCCGCAACGCAGGGCCGCGCTGAGGCGCCGGCGGCGGCTGGGCCTCATGGCCGGCGAGGCGGCGGCGGCGGCGGCGAGGGGCGGGGCGGGGCGGGGAGGCGAGGGGGCGGGGCGGGGCGGGGAGGCGGCGGGCACCGGGCGGCCCAGGCCAGGCCGCGCCGCGTCCCCGCGCTCGCGCACGCCGGGGGGGCGGGGCCGGCGCTGGGAGCGGGGCCGGCGCCGGGCGGTGCGCGGCGTCACGTGCCCACAACACCCTCACGTGCCGGGGCCGGCGCCGCCGCCGTCGCCGGCCGCGCGCAGGCGCCGATGGGCGAAGGAGGAGGAGGAGGAGGCTACGGTGGTTTGCTGGTTGTCGGGCCCGGCCGCGTTTGGCGCCGCCGCTCAGGCTCGGGCGGGCGGGTTCGCTGCGCGGGTGTGCCGGGAGGAGGGCAGCGGGGCGGGAGAACCGGGAGTTTTCTCCGCCAGAAAAAGCGGGCAGGTCCCGGTCGGGAAGAGCCAAGCCGGGGGCAGAAGGCCGGGGGTTCAGGCTTCCCCGGGCTGGTGGGGTGACCGGGGAGAGCGAGCGGGGCTGTGGCCTAAAGGAGCGGGAGAGTGCCGCGGTTTTCCGAGCGTGGGAAACCGGCTGCTGCTGCCGGTGTTCGGGCAGGTCCGCCGGGTTCCCGCCGCCTCCCAGGACCTCGAGTGGCGGTCGCGGTGGGTTTTCCTTCCGATGGAGGGCTAGGTGGTAAAGGCGGAGTTCAGGTAAGGAAAACCGCAACTGCGAGCGCTCACGGTGTGTTTCTGGAGGTCGCTGTGTCTTTTAAACAAAGCAAGTAAAATAAAGAGGATCGAGCGCTCAGGATACTTCTTTTTTTTTTTTTTTTTTTTTTTTTGAGGCAGGCAAATAACCTTCAACATGCTCTGAGCAAATAAAAATCAAGAGGCTTCACGTTATCACCAGCCCTATCTCAAAACTGGGCAAGTCCCAGGCAGAGGCAGTGGCCGCCGTCGATACTTGGTCCCGTCTCCTCGCACGTTTTTTGGGTGCCGACAGCCCTCGGGTACGCTTCGGCCAAATGCAGAACTAGCGTCCTAGGTTTGCTCAACTGGAGTAATCCGTATCTCCTGTCGCTTCGCTTGCAGTGATTTGTGCGAGGGGGGCTTCGCGGAGTTCGGAGCGATTGTTCCAGTCCAGCTGTGCAGTCTTCGTTCACCGTTCCTTTTGGTGCGGGAGGGAGGAGAGACGGTTTTAACACACGCTTGGAGGTGATGTAACTGCGTTCAGTGCGAAGAGAAGAACAATGGCCGGGTCTGGTAAAATGAGGTATTTGTTTAAAAAAAAAAAAAAAAAAAAAAGTATGGAGAAATTCTGTGCCTTAATACAATTTTGCTAAAATCTTCAAAAAATTAATGAGACATTGGGACATTCTCGTCGCAGCTACGGAGATGCCAGATGCCTCTAAAATGGCATTTGGAGCCCGCTGTAGTTTATTTCTATTAGTGGATTGAATAAACAATTTCCATTTTGTCCATCCAGTTTATTCTCTTAAATGGAAAAAAAACTTAGGCTGGTGTGTAGTCATGACACAGGATGGAAGATAAGGAACGGCTCGTTTCTTCTCAGTTCCGTTACCAGTTGTCTCAGCGATCTTGGGTGGCTCACTTCATCTGCTAGCTTAGTTCCTTCATCAATAAAGAGGAAACTGCAACATGTTCCAGCCACCTGAAGTTTTGGGACGCTGCAGAAGGGAGATACTGCATACGCAACACAGACTGACTTGGTCTCGGTGGAGGGAATGCCTGGGATTCTTGTGCTGCGCTTAAACAGCGCTTTTTAGTAAGACGGTGCTGGACTTTGAAGGCTTCTCCCCCCGCCCCGTATGCCTGTATATGCATTGGAAACAAGTGATTTGGGTTGTCGTCACACCTCAGCATCCAAATCCTCTGTGCTTTTCACAGCCTTTGGGCCTTGGGGACAGGAATGACCCTAGAGCTCCTGACACAATCAGCACTCTACCCACTTACTAAAATCTGCTTGAGAATCAGATTTATCAACTATGAGGTGGAAACATTCAAAGGACCGTGACCGACTAGCTTACTGGGATCCCTGCTGGGGTCAGTCACGGCACCTGGGTGTACTAGAAAGATTAGATGGTGAGTAATGCTAACATTTCCTCTCATCCAGCTCAGGCTGGGCTACCTTGAAAAACCTTCTCCCCTATTTGACCATATAGCTCTTTGCCCTCCAACTTACGCCCCGTACACAGTACTTGTGTCCATCTCGGCCGGTACAGAAAGCTTTGGTGGATGCGATGCAAGGAGAGAGGAGCGAGTCAGGCTCAGAATGTTGAGCTGTAGGGTACACAGCCCAGTCAAGCGGTTCTGGTGGTAATTCTGGTGTTCCCACATACGCACATCCCCTGGTAAAAAAATGCTCAGGCTCTGGGTAGGACTTGCACGATGGAGAAGTTCCCTGCCTTTATTCTCCCTCAGCACAGCAGAAAAACCTACAGTAATAATTAGAAAACAGACAAATAATTTGGAATCCTCACTCCACTGTGGTGCAGTCCCAGTGCCTCTAGCATGCCTGTTTGCTACCCTTTTCACCGATTATGACAGAGTAAATGCAAGAGGGAAAAAGAACCTCTCCATCCTTTTGAATCAATACAGGGAAAGATAATTCAGTGCTTCAGCCTTGTCTTGGTACTAAAGAGCCTTTCTTAATTTTTTTTTTTCCCTGAGAGTAGGATGTAAAACTGATACTGGTATCTATGAAACAATATCCCTGCTTTGTGTCCTTATTGAAATAGCTTCAAATTTCTCAGTCTTGCAAAATTTCCAGCACATTAATTTGGCACAAATGATTTATAGCTGATGAGCAATTAAAGTATAATTTTTTTTCAGCATCTCAGCCTTTGTGACTAGACTACTAAATGATTTCACAAGCTTGCTCTATCATTACAGGATAGCGGTGGGATGAATTCACAAGAGAAATTTATTCTTCCTTGCAGACCCAGCATCTGGTCTTACTGCAAATTGGAGCACTGCTTGCATTCCCCAGATAATTTTCTCAGCATATCTTTTGTACGGTCTGTCTTTGGACCTACATGAGAGCTTTACTCTGAATTTCAGTGACAGTTTACTCTGACATTACAAAGTCCTTCCAAAATATCTGTTCTGTCTGGAACCTTTGATGTAAACTGATGCATTACTTAGACCTGTCAAGGTATTTCAAAACTAGCAGCAAGCAAAAATAAGGTGTTCTTTTTTTTTCTTTTTGTGTTTGGAAGGGTAGCTCTGAGGCAAGTGTGGTGGAGAAAAATCAGATTAAAGTACTGGCTACAAAGAATCCTCACCTCCAAATTGCTTAAATGTCATTAGATGACATTTAGCTAACCATGTCTTGATTTTGCTATAATGGAGGTGGAAAGAGAATGAGAGTAACTTCACGTACACACTTCACCTTTCAGGAAAGGACTTGACAGGTATAGTTGTCCATGCTGCTTCATTTTGGGAGGAACAAATAGCATGGAAATGAGCAGAAAGGGAAGGCAAAAAAAAAAATCAAGAGATCCAGTTCTGACAGTGTAGCTCAGAGCTATGCTAGGCTATTCTGCTTGTAAGATCCTTGTGGGATTCCCCTCGATAAAAATAATTAAAATGTGCACTGACCAGTACATGTGACACGATTCTCTTCACTACCACCTAGTGGGAAACTCCTTCATTAACTGAACTCCAGAGCTGCTCCGGCTCTCCAATCTCATCCTCACCCTGATGGTAGAAACAGTGAGTAAGTGAAGGAGGAACAGAGGGATGACTGGGAAGAAGGACGCAGTCCTGTTTCCCCATACAGGAAGAGGAATGGGGAGAGAGAGACTGTAATTTAAGCCCACGGTGCCCTATGGCATTATCACACCATGCCTTCTAGGTCTGCATCCAGGCCAGTTCTTAATGGTTGTTACACCTTAGCCTCAGTGTAACTGAGACTCCCAAAGCTTAAGAAATGTCTTTGGAGATAAAGAGTAAAACGTTGGTTCTTCTGAACGCAACTGAATCCATACAAGCAGTGGTAAGGAGGGACTGGGAAGTTACGCCAGTGTCTCAGTCAAAAGGTAGCCTTGCCCCCTTCTTGGCTCTGGAAGTTTAGGTTGTTCTGCTTCTGATTGTACTACTGAAAGTACAGAAGGAAAAAAACCAGCTCCCTTCTCTGTAAAATCACATTTTAGATTATAATTACATATTTACAACAAAGACTGCTAAATCAAAATGTAAATGGGTATGTATTTGGAACATGAAAACCACGCATTCAAGAGAGTCCTTTCCCACTGAGATACTCGGGGTTTGCAGAAATAGCTGAAATCCAACCCTACGAAAACAACATATAAATGACAATTATCTTTGATTTTTTACACTCCCTTGTGCCATTTGGGACCAAGCTCCCAATGCACAAATAATAATCAATTTTCGTACTTGCATAGCTTTCTTTTCCCCAACCACAGAAATAAGGGTGAACATTATAATAATAGCTCTCACATTTCAAGGAGGGGATGATGTTAATGTCATTCAGGCCAACAAAGCATTTAGCAGTCTCAGCAGGAAGAACAGGAAAATGGTAAAGAATTATTAGAAGAACCATTTCTCTGTGTTTCTTTTGCCGATGGCAATTTTACCTCCATATTTGGGGAACTATACAGGCTCCCTCTGCTAGCACTTTCATCATAAATATACTTGGGCTTTTTCCTTCTCTGTATGCCCCTTGAAGCCACATTACACTAGCTTTATCCCAGCAAATTACTGTATTTTTCATCACATACACTTAATAATGGATATAATTCAGTAAGTGAAAACATCAAAGGTAAAAATGGTGTTGATCCAAGAAGTCAGGCTTTGGGAGCCTATTCTGCCTTCCATTCTGTTCACAGGACTCTGCTGTCCGTTACTTTGGTTTTGCCCTAGTATAATAAGCAGAATACAGACGAATAAGCCTACAATAAGAATTATTTTCCTATTGTATACCCATTTATACTCTCATGCAGTTGTTCTTAAGTGTTAAGTAATCCACTTAATTACTAATTCAACTACTTTATTACATGTAGGGGAGAAGGGATTACACTGGAACAGTTAATCAAGGCAGACTATTATTTACCAATAAGATAGAATTCCATTAGAGTAACCCAAGACATCCTTGCCTGGAAGGATATGGGAGAATGCCAGGAACCCGGTTTTATAAGATAGCTGTGACACAGTGTTATCACAGTCTGCTACATCAGGAGAAGAAAATAATTTTTAAAAAAAACTCATAGAAGTTGGATTTAAGTGTATGTAGGATGATGCAAAGTAGTTGAACGTGTTTAAATAATCTTTATTAAACTTGCCATTAAAATAAAATGGAAAACAGACTTCTTGTGATTACTAATTGATACATTTCTCCAATCTGCATCCAAACTCATTTGTTAATGTAACAGCGTTCGAGAGCTTGCTATTAAGCTGACAAGTTTAGTGTTGTAAAGCTGCTTATGTCTTGTCAATGAAGCACTGAATCTGAGGGGTCTCAACCACCACATTAATTACATCTAAGTAAAACCAAGCAATTCTGCAGGGAAAAAAAAAAATACAAAAACAGATACTGCAAACATGAGAAAAACAAGCAGGTGCCGCTCAGTGTCTTCAAACTTCAAGAATTTCCCCTATCTATCACAATTGCCAAGATCACATTAGTCAGGGTGACTTGAAAAATCAAGTCATGACCCAGCAAATTGTTGCAATTAAGAAAATCAACATATACTAAGCACTGGTAATAGATGAAAATGGATATAGCAAAACCAAGACTTTTTTTTCAAATATTCACCCTCAAGGCAAAATCCCTGAGTACAATTCAGTTACAGGAGAATGTTGTCTGGATTATGGCACTCTACAATTTAGCTCTTGCTCTACTACTAGGTCTATCATCTAGCTGGTTAAAGCTTTGCAGCTTCCACCCTTGAGCTCTGCTGTTCTTATTACCTCACCACTGAGTATCGTGGCACTGGCTAATTCACAACAGGAATCTCCTTCAGTCTGACCACTAGCACTTTATAACATTTAAGAAACACTGAAAAGCTCACTGGTTTTCCTGTACTGAAGAACCTGAAATACTTAATGGAGTGCTGAACCATTCACTAGCACAGTCCAGCAGGTTACAGTGATGTAAAGATAAAAGTGTGTAAGTTTACTTGTTGTTTTGTTAATTGTCCAGGCTCCTATGGTTTAAAATGGACAATTTAATAGACCAAGGGAAAAAGCCCTTCAGGATAAAGTGATAGAGAATATTTACCTCCTCCTCAGTATTTGAAAGGTTTCCATATTCAGCTAAGGATTCTCCACATGGCATCCAGTTGTAGCATTCAGTGAGGTCCTAACATACAAACAGATGTTCAGTTTGGTTTTTATAGACTTCAAAGTTCACTGGTTTCAAGACAGGCTGTTTTAAATGCCTCTGCAGCTGAAGGTCTTCAAGGCAAACAGAAGCAACAGCAACAGGACTTCTGGGTACATAAGGGATCCTTGAAACCATGCAATTTAGATAGATAATTTCTTGCTATGTTTTCTTCTTTTTGCAGTTTTCATTGGCAAACATTGCTCTTCTTTGTCTAAACTTAACGGTCTATCTCCCCATGTATACAGACTTACAGAACAGAGATTGGACACTCTTTTAAACAAAGAACAATGGTAATATTTTCCATCTTAGTTTAGGTAAAAGAAATCACCATGCCAAAGAAAGACAGAAATAAGTAACGTGGTATGACAGAATCTCCTGTCACACATTGCAGGAACCCCACAATCTGTTGTCTCTGTTTGCAAAGTCATTGAACTATAAGGACATATCATGCAGAACTATAAGTCACAGCTGGATATTGTAATTGACAATTACTGTTATCAGCCAGTAATTTTGGTGTGTCTACTGGGGGGCGGATAAGAAAAACTGTAATAAAAAAATAAAATGCATGGAAATTGTATCAAAACATTGATAGGACAATGCCAATAAAGCTGACCATTCTTTCAATACTCTTTATTAGGAGTATGACAAAACAAAATTCTTTATAAACTAGAGATGTCTTTTTACATTAATGTTCACATGAAAATTTCTTACATTTAATGTTTTTACATGGACTCCAAATTGTTACTTCTTTTTAGCCACACAAAGAAAGTCTTCTGTATCCATCTGAGCTTTTTTAACTCACTGCAGGGAGGGGACCTGGTACTCTGGGTGCAGTCGCCATCTGAAATAAAAGCTAACAGTTAACAGCAGTCCTGGTTGAGAGGGTCAGCCCAGCAGCCCGACTGCAGCTTGCTGTGCCTGGAGGGAGGAGGGGGTCCAACCTGCAGAGGAGCTCTATCCTTCAGCTGCTGACTTAGCATGTTGTTGCAGGAGCCCGGAGAGCATGGCTAATGGTGCCCACAAAGGGAAAACAGGGGCCAAGGTCACTCTGCAGCATTGTCTTGGGACATTACCCAGTTTGGGGACAGTCCTACTAGGCTCCTCTTAGCTTAGGCTCGATGGGAGCGTATAAAGAGAGACAGGTAGCTGCCCCTAGAAAACCTCCACTGAGAACAGTTTTAAATCCTTCTTCGGTTGATCACACAAAGAATCATTTGCATGAAACACTCCTGCATCAAGTCCACATGTGCACATCAAGTTATTCCCTAATTTAGCCACTCAAAGTAGATAGATTCATTAATATCTTTTCAGACCAGAAAAGACAATTTAGTCATAAGGACTCCCTGAGAACTGCGCTAAGCGACTCCAACCAAACTAGCAAGCATGTTTTAAGAAGTCGCCCAACAGGTGGGAGCAGAACCTTAGCACAGGGCTGGTATCAAGAAGGGATGGAGATAGATGATAAATGGGAACCACAACCCTACCCAGAGCACTCCTCAGGAGAAGCAGGGCAATTGATGATAGGACAGGGACTTTCAGCATGAACCAACACCTAGGGCTATACCTTGTCACATGCTTGAATCACAAGCTCAGTGGGGCAAGCCCTATAGTCCCCTGAATTATGTGGGTACACTACTCCTGCTCATCAATTAAGCAATAAACGTAGCAAGTTATAATGGAGGTACTAGTATTTGCATGTTAAGATACCTAGCACACCAAGGCCAGAAGTGAAAAAGTCATTTAACACTTGATGCTCTGCCACAGAAGTCAGCTGGAGCTCCAGAACCTCCTGTGAGTCTTGGAAACATTCAAATAAACCCAGTGGCCACACTTCTCTGCTGGGGGATTGCACAAAGGCTAGCGAAGCTGCCAGTCCGGCTTTCTCTCAGCCCAAAGCCTTTGGCAGAGGCTGAGACTGGCTGAACTTCACCACTGCCACAGCTCTGAGTGGGCTCTGCGATCTTCCAACGGCAGCACCTTCTCCTGAACCATGCACAGCCAAACACACCTCTTCCTTTTGGGTACTCCACCTCCTTCCTTCTATAAAACTAATGGGGCCAGAAATAAGTCACACTTCATCCTCATTTTCCTAGTTTTCTTTCCATAGCTTCCTTTTCTTTTCCATGCTGCAGACCTCCTATTCCTTCATTTTACTCTCCTTCTCCCTTCTGCTTCCCTCCCTTTCCCCCTCCCCCTGCTTTCTCTCCCTCTGCACTTTGTGAACTGCTGCTGCGGTGCTGAAGTCCAAAGTTCAGTAACTTGCTAAGCACACAGATAGGTATGAACCTTGGAGAATTTACATTGCTCCAATGTAAACAGATAGCCAAGGGTCCCTTTATCAGCACTGGCTCAGGACAGTCGTGGGGGGTCTGAAGTGGCTCAATTTTGTATTTTGTTTTTTTGGGGGGGGCGTAAAGGCGGGAGGCTGTGCTGTGCCCACTCTCCTGACAGTCGGGCGTGTTACCTCGGGAAGATGGTGTAGGGAAGCTGGAAGCAGGATAACCTGAAATTCAAATCCAAGAGACACCAGCCTGAAGACCATGGTCTCAAAGCTGAGTCATCTTCAAGTGGAGCTGCTGGGAGCGCTGCTGGAGTCGGGGCTAACCAAGGAGACCCTGATCAAGGCACTGAGCGAAGTGGAACCCTACGTGCTCCAGAGTGAAAGTCAGCGCGCTATCAATGCCCTCCAGACAGAGAAAGGGGAACCCTGTCCCGACATCCCCAACCTCCCCAACGGAATGGGGGAGTCCAGGTTATCAGAAGATGAAACCTCCGATGATGGGGAAGAATTTACCCCTCCAATAATGAAGGAGCTGGAAAACTTGAGCCCTGAGGAGGCTGCTCACCAGAAGACTGTGGTGGACAGACTATTACAGTAAGGACAGATTTGCTGCTCCTCTTTGCTGCTTTCTTGCACTCTTCCCTCTAAATCTCCTTTCCTTTCCCATTCCGCTCAGTGTCCCTGCTATTCACAGTTGATCCAGCTGCACAGAGACCGGCTTCAGCCATACCAGGACTAGCAGCCCCAAAACACTCCCCAAATTCTTTATAAATGCTCAAACTTTCCCTTCATCTCACATAAAATGCATGAAGGGAACCATGGAGCCTGATAACATATTTGAAGTGCTTATATTGCCAGGCTTCAGAACAGTCCGAGGCCTGTATAACTTGCATCTCTCTGACTGAACGTTGGATTTAATTTTTTAATAGGATTCACAATTTCAGCCATCGGGGGGGGGGGGGGGGGGGGAGGGAACACCACCAAAAAATCTGGTCACTCTTAACTGGTGCTGCATTTGCCTGAGGATGTACGGTAAACTGAAGTTGTAATGTTTCCCTGCTATATTTAAGGAGATTAATATTGTTACTTTTACTGGGTTTTGGTATAGATTATTGGTCAAAGACAAACCCAGAGAACTTGTTCTTGTCATTCTTGTGAGTGCAAAGTTCTCCTGACTTCAGTGGGGATTTTTCTTGTAGAAAGAGGACACACCAAATACATGCAGAGGTTAAAACCTGGGCAGAACACTCCAGCCTACCATTCACTGTCTGTCACAGATGCGAAGTACATACGCAGCAACAATTACAGGTTTTACTGCCACAAAAATTTGCCTTTGCATACAAGCATTCCTGAAACCAAAAGACAGGAAGAGTTCCCCAAACCAATAAGCCTCGTTACAGACTCAGAGAAACATTCACCAGGATTCCCAATTGGGATTCTTGCTGGGATACAATTGCCGTGGGCAACTTAAGAGGTTTGTCCAAGCAAGGATCAGGTCCATCCAACCTATCTATCACAACAGAAGCAGAATCTTGCCTATCTGTTTTGGGGGTATTTTGAAATGACAAGCTGATAGAAGACAAAAGGATGCAGCAACATCCTGCACTGAAAATCTTCACTACAACTAAAATCCATCTAGAGAATGTCTCAGGCTTTCTGATCACTCCCTTTCACATGCAAAGGAAATTAACATAAAACGTAACAACAAGAAGCAAACATCAAATCCTACCACAAAAGGACAGAGCTAGAAAAACAGCATTACAAATGTTAGCATTCACTGTAAATACTTAGGAGAAGGAAGCTCCCTGGCAGATTGGGAGTTGATGACTCTGCAATACCCAACAGAGGAAAATTCACTGGATCAGCTCTTACCTGGGTGGGGAAAACATTCCCAATAATTCAGTCTTTTTTCTGGCCCAGTACTGTGTCCCCTCTCTTCCCCACTTCCAGCTCTGTCACATCTTTTAGTCTCTTCTGTTCCCTTTACCTCTTTCCCGATCTTTTTACGTATTTCCCTTCTCTCCATACTTTTGTCTCTGCTGCTATTCCTCCCATTTTGTTGTCTTCTTGGCTAATTCTCTCTCTCCCTTCCACTCTTTTTCTTCCCCTCATCCTTGTCTCCTTCTCATCTTCCTGAGTCTGCGTACAGGTCTTGGGGTAGTTTGAGCCCAGTGGCACCGGGCGGGCCCTGGCTAGTTACTAATTATCCAATGGCTTTATTATTTCTCTTTTGTCTTATAAATTTATAGATGAAAAGACCCTGATAAGCTTTTTGATCATTAACTTCTGATGGTTTATCAGGTATCTCTCCACAAAGGAAGCCATGAAAGTTGAAGAGCAGCAGCTGGCTTTGCCCCATTTTCTGTAATGAATGGGTGAAGCAGGGCTGAAATGCCATCCGCTGCGATCTAAGAACAGACACACAGATGGAGGGAATTCCTTCCTGCCATCCTCACTTCACAATGAATTCTGGTTTCTGATCCTCCCTGCCTTTCTAGGAGCTTGCTGCCAGTCTTTCCTGTGCTTACTACCAGCCTCAGCACAACAGTCTTAGATCTCTCTTGCAAACCTGTGATATTAATGCTTTCCAATGAATGGTCTCAACATATCTCTCTAGTCAGTCAGTTGAGTAGCATTCCCATTTTACAAATGGGAACTGAGGTACAGACAGATTCTATGACCTACCTTAAACCCTAAGATAGTGCAAAGAGGACTGGGCAAGAACAAGGATTTCCTAAGCCTCATACTGGGTCTTAATTGCAAAGATTTATTCTGAAACATCAGAATAGATGCAATTCACTTCTGCTGTTGAGGACAGTATGAGGGGACCAGAAGCCTCAGTTTCAGCAAAAAATTACAAGTATACTTATGGAGGAATAGAATAGATCAAAATTAGTCACAGTAAAATGAAAATAGTAGGAAGTCTGTATTGACATGTTTCAAATTTCTGGTCAAAAATTTAAAAAAAAGCAACTGTATGTCTGAGAATGTATTCAAAGCACCTGAACCAGTATCAGGGTTTGATAATATGTACGCATTTGTTACCTACTAATAAATTTCTTTTGTTTTTAAGAACAAACCTTTCCGCTAATAGAGGCCTAAATGTAATGTCCTTAAAATACTATTGGAAGATGGGGCAGAACAGTCTATAATAGAAATTACTCCCCACAATAGCTAAAAGGCAGGCAGGCAAGAATCTCCATGCCCAGGGATTCCGAGTAAAACTTCGGTGCTTGCAAAGCTATTTCAGCATCTACACACAGATTTCAAATCCAGAAACCAGATGGAGGCACTTCTGCCTTTAGGCAGAAGCCTCTTTGGGCATTATTAACAACTCCTAGTCTCATGTTGTAGACCACATTCTAACAGAGAGATTTACTTGTACGCAGCTATTACTGATAAAAGAAACTCTTTGTGGTAACTTCAGCCATTGCTTATGAGTAGAACCAGGAAAGTGTCTGTTGCTAGGCTTTCCAGGAGCTGGAAAGGAAAAAAATGATAGCACCAAGAGACCAAGTATGTCCTCACAGGACCACTAAAGTTGAAACCACAGTTTGGAAAGCACTAGTCAAAGCTGAGTAAAACAGGATGTAGAGAAGATACACCCACATGACTGGGCGCACCTGTGAGTATTGATTAGATTTTGTCCCTACAGAAAAAAATGCTAAAGACAGTTCAGACAAAGGTTTCTCTAGTAAGGAATTAACATAATTTCATTTTGTCCTTTAACTCGTCTCACTGATCTTCCATAGATTTACAGTTTGAATAAAAACATACTTTCCATATCACTCCACACAGAAAACAAATTGCATCTATGATAAAGAATAAATAAGTCAGCTGGGAGACAGACCTGTGTGGAGTAATTCCCAGATACTCCCCAGAGTAGAAAGAAGAAGAGAGGCTACCTTGGGGGAAGGGACAAATCATACTACTGCAGGTACAGCAAATAGAGCAAGGTATAGCAACAATTCACCTGTAGGGCAAGGGGTGAAATTCCATTAGAAAGAGAGAAATTGAGATAAGCAACAGATTTCCCCTGGAAGCAGGGATAAAAGCATATTTTCCATGAGGAAAAAAGAAAATAAAGATATGTAATGATAAAGGTTTGGTCTTTTCCCCATGTAAGCAGTGTCTTAGCATGGCTGTAGCTGGGGAATCTGGAGATGAAGCTGCCACACCCCTTTATTTCCACATATAAGCCAAGATGAGGCAAACCAGGCCAAGTTCAATAGAAAGGAACCCTGCCGGGATGGTCTTACCTTCCCTGCTCTCTGCCTAGCCCGGCTCCAGGCTGTGCAACTGACATCAGTGAGGGTTGTCTAGCAGGCTCCAGAAGAAAGGGCCAGAAGATGGTCCTGAGTACTTCACAGCTCTGAACCTCTGTTTAAGCAAGGTCTGGTCCAAAGCAGCAATTCAGAACCCACCTGAAGGAAATGAAGGCTCCTCTTGCCTGAGAACAAGAAAGAAGAAAAGGAGAGACAGACAGAATGAGGAAGAGGAGGGGAAAGAAAGGAACAAAGGAAAAAGAAAGAGAAAAGTCAGGAAGAGTGAAAGAGGGAGAAGGTCCCCGAATGTTACATCTCCAGCTCTCTGGTATGGGTTTTCTTTAATGCTAACAACTTGATATTTACTTTCCATTTAAATTTGAGATGTTGCTATAAATTATCAACCAGCCTCTTGTCCCTTTGAGTTTATAACTAACTACCTGGGTTACTTATTGTTCAGGTAACAAAAGGGAGGTGAAAACGCCCTTAAAAAGTGACCTCAGAACTAAGAAAATGGGAAGCTTGCATGGAGAGGGGACCCAGGCCCCTGTGGTTGAGATGAGCCACAGAAAGGGGCTATGCTCAGATGGCAAGAAGCAACTGACAGCAGGAGAGCAAGACTTGAGAAGAAGGAAGTAGAACTAACTGTGTGAGAAGAATTTGGAGACAGAGATTAGACCCTGGAGGACAAGAGAGGAATGGGGAGACAGCTTGCATCTGGGGAGGAAGGGAAGCTAAAAAGCAGGAAACAGGCTTGGAAATAGAGAAGGAGAGCTTGACCAAGGCAGACCCATTTCTGCAGTTCTGACTCACTGAAGCAATTGAGATTTTAGTGCAACTACAACCAGAAGAACTAGGTTTAGGGTTAAATCCAGCCCTCTAACAGTCAAGGACAGCCTTACCGCCAGTGAAAGAGTGAAGGTTTCAACTTACAACGTCTTAGTCAATGGCGAAGGCTCTGCAGGTGGAACTACGTATTTGGGCAATGGTTCACGCAAGGGTTCAGCTGACCAACTGCCATCACTTGTTCTGTGATGTAGCCTTGAGCTGAAAGGAATTGCTGCATTGATATTACAGCCTGTGCTTTGACAATGTACAGGGTAGGCAGGATTTCATACAACTGTCCTATGAAATCATACTGTACTAAGATTCCCCTGCACTGTTTTGCCTCACTAAGCCCTGCTTTGTCTCAAAAGAAGACAGAAAAACCACAGGGCTTTAACCACTGTGAGAAGAGACTCATGGATACCTCCTGCTTTATTCCTACCGCAAAGTGACAATCTCAACAGGGGAGACAAAAGTGACTCATGATTGGGGCACAGGAAGGCAATCAACAAGTAACAGAGGTTTCCATCAGTGATAATGTAGTCCTTCCTCTTCCCATCTGACCTAGAACTCAAATCTAAGAGACCAGAGTTTCCAAGTCTGATCCTTTTCTCCTTTGTATAGGGACTTGTGTAATGAATTCAGGGTACAGGTGCTGGATAGACTATCACAAATACAAAGGGAGGAGATTGGTCCTTGGTTTGGACAGCAGGAGAAGAAAACAGAAAAACAACACACTGAGGAAAGAAAAGCTTTTGTAAATTCAGCCCAGTTTGAGGCTTTTGAAAGACAAAGACGGTTAAGGGAAGAAGCTAGAAAATAGAAGCCTCTATAGCAAGCATCCCATCATAAAAGAGAAACAAATGTTCCTATTTTAAGAAAGCAGGTTCTTCAGAAAGCTGTAACTGACACTGATTGTGTCACACTTTAACTGCAGCAGAGCTTGCTCCTCAACTACCTAGCCACTGGGAGAGAGGCTGCAGGGGAACAGAGATAAGGGTGTTTGTACTGAGAGAACAGGTGTGGACTTTGTCCTCTTTATCACTTTGCAACCTCCCGAGTCAACAAAGCAATGAACAGTACAGTTGTTGCCTGTTGCTCAGACCTGTGTGTTCTTGTGACGGTTTCTGCACAATCCTAGGTACTTTTTTCCCCCTATTGCTCCTTTGATGCTGGTGTTGGATGTGACACCAGTGCATTTCTACAGCATGCAAACCATTGCCACCAGATGTTTCATATAGAAAGCACAGAAGGATGCTCTTTGTTAAAAGTAAATCAGAGGCTTTTCTGTAGAGAGGCTCCTGCAGTTTGGATTTAGACTGCCTGGTTTCACATCTTTATTTTTACTGTGATTTTCAGCTCTGGTGAAATCAATACTCACAACAAAGTCACAGTCATGTTTTCTCTATTTTCCTTAGGAACCTTCATGGATATTCTAATTGGAGATCCTAAAAGCCAGAGATTTGCATTCATTATGAAATCCCAAATCAGATTAGCTTCTCAAGTTTTGTGAGTAGGTCTCAAATTGGTCTATTCCCTCAGCTGTTATTCCAAAGGAGGGTTGCAATAGGAGGAATTAGTCATTTGCCTGTTGTTCTTTATGGGGCTTAGAAGCTTTGAGTGTATCTAGACTTGAATCAGTGTTTGACTAACATGTAGCAGATGTGCAAGAACATAATCCTGGATGGCTTGGTGTACACATATGCATATATAGCAATTACGTCACAGTATAATTAAAGCCTGTTTTCATTTCCTGAATCACTGCAAGGCAACCCAACCCGGACCAGAATCAGCGCATGAGCGAGGTTCAGCCTAATAGCACAATGAATCTGTCTTGGAAAATTAAGTACACCTACCCAAAGCACCTATGCCTTAAAGAAAGGGGGTTAGAGAAGAAAAGTTATGTAGGGAAAGGGAAGAGAGAGGTCAATGCTGAAAAAAAGAGATCTGTAGTCATAAAACACCCAACTGAATACTGAAATGCAACATCACTTCCCTCCTCATACCATTTCTCACTAGCAGCGAAAATGCTTTATATTCACATTACTTTCCAGCAGAAAGGGCCATTCCTTGCTCACACCACTGGTCAGCACTTTCTATCATTTACAGATGACAACTGCCTAGACAGAACAGCCCAAAACCTTGCATACAAATGAGCACAGTCACCAAAGACTCTGGCTATGTATTGGGAAATTCCTTTGATAACCGAAGAGTCCCCTTCTAAGGGCAGATCAAAGTGCCTACAGAGAACAGTTTAAAGGAAGCTAGTGCTACCTCTTTTGCACTTCATTTCTAATGCCATGCAGTTTTTACCCTGAATTCAGGGTCAAAAATGAACAAGGTACCACGCCGAGGAACAGCCTTCCCTTATGGAACCAGTTACCGCTCCAGGCTCACAAACACAATGGTGATGACTTACATGCAAGGTGCACCTCAGGAGGTACCAGTGCACTGCCTTGGAATCCAGGTCTGCTGAGTGCAGGTGTGGATCTCTCTCTCCTGAGAAGTGTTTTCTGCTCCTTCCAGAGAGGATCCCTGGCGAGTAGCAAAGATGGTGAAATCCTACCTCCAGCAGCACAACATCCCTCAGCGTGAGGTGGTGGACACTACTGGTCTGAACCAATCTCACCTCTCACAACATCTCAACAAGGGCACTCCCATGAAGACCCAAAAAAGGGCAGCCCTCTACACCTGGTATGTCCGCAAGCAGCGAGAGGTGGCCCAGCGTAAGTATGGCAACAACTGTTCTCCTGTCTGTTTCATAAAGGTCTCTGCTCTCCCTTGCTAATCCTTACTCCCTAATTTTATCAAAGAAAAATGCAAGGAGAAGCCACTTTTAGCAGGAAGCTTAGAGGAGTCTAGGTTAGTATTCAGTGGTGAGGTGAACCAAAGAGTACATGGAAAAACACTCCCTCATGAAGCAGCCTGCAGCCACCCACCCCACCCTCCATTTGGCTGAAGAGAAGCAAATATTCTACATTTGCAATTAGAGTTCTACACCCATCCTCAGACTAAAGCAGTATAGTGGACAGATGACAGAGACAGAATTTCTGCCCAAGAACTATGCTTTTGCAATTTCAGCTAAAGCAACAGTTCCTCTAGCTGCAAAAAGCAGCACGCTGCTCTACTCACTGTGAAAAACCACTGTGGACTATCACCTTGTGAAAAACCACTGCAGGCTATCACTTTATGCCTTCTAAGGCCCTTCATTACAGGCACCCACTGGGAAGTCATCCCTGCAGAATCACTTCTACATTCATGATGCCATCTGGAATCTGTCTGTCTTAATTTTGTATTGGTGGGTTGCAAGTAAAATGAGACATTTGGCCTTTGGATGGTTTTGGAAAGCAGGACTCCAGTCACGCTTACTCTAAACTCAGCTGCATTTGCTTTCACAACTCCAAGGTTGGAGCAGAGATGCAATGCATGCAAGAGAAAGGACAGGTAAATATGGTCCTGCTAGGAACATCTTATCAGTTTTAGCAGGTTATTGAACTTTATTTCCATCCCCATTTCGATTCAGCCCTCTGTCTTGTATGAGATTTTCTCCAAGGGTAAGCTGCATTGGGCCTGCTAGGCACCCAAATAGACAGAACTATTGGAAATGCTTCCAGAAAGCAAACTCCCTTGCCCCTTTGTGCCTGCAGAATTCACACACGCTGGCCAGGGTATCCTGACAGAGGAGCCCATGGGAGATGACCTGCCCACCAAGAAGGGAAGAAGAAACCGCTTTAAATGGGGTCCTGCCTCACAACAGATCTTGTTCCAAGCCTATGAGAGACAGAAAAACCCCAGCAAAGAAGAGAGAGAGGCACTGGTGGAAGAGTGCAACAGGTAAAGATGGGTGTCTGAGGAAGAGGGGCACAGCAGGGCCACTCTGTGTTCTTGGGGTTTGCTAGCACCTATGAGAGGCAGGCTAACAGTGCAGCAGTGGATGTCACCACTGACACCAGCCACATTTGAATGAAATGCCACAACTGTCCACAAAGGATCAGTAACGCCTTGTGTCTTGCTATACCTGCCAGGATCCTTCCACACAGTGTGCCAGACGACAGCTGCTTTGAGGCTGCACACTTACTGTGTGTCTCTGACTAAGCCCGGCTCAGCAAAGCTCTTCTTGTGCTCTCCCCCAACAGAGCAGAGTGTATTCAGAGAGGTGTCTCCCCATCTCAGGCCCAGGGACTGGGCTCAAACCTGGTGACAGAAGTCAGAGTTTACAACTGGTTTGCCAATCGCAGGAAGGAGGAGGCTTTCCGGCACAAGCTGGCCATGGACACCTTCAGCGGACCGCAACCCACCTCTGCTCCCCCTCTAACTCCTCACAACTCTTCTTCCCTCCAGCCACCATCTGCTCTCTCACCCAGCAAAGTTCACGGTAAGGAACAACCAGAGGGCGATCTGAAAGAGGCATGGGTGAACCTACACAAACTTAGTCACCAAAACTATCTCCCAAGTCCACCCCTTTAGGAGGCAAATCTACAGATAGAAAAAGACGACTTGCTACAAGGGAAGAGCATCGGTGACAAAGAGACCATGTCTGAGTGAGGAGGGCAGCTAGAATAGCAAGGGTGACAGAGTTCAGTAACAAAACTTTCAGCCAAATCTCCTCGCTTATTCTTTGACATCCTGCACTCCCTCATGGCTGGCAGGCAGTAATCCCCTTTCAAGGAGTCATCCACTGGCTGCCATCACAAGTCAGTTCTGTATCCTTTCACTCACGTGTGTGCCTCTTGCTTGTTCCAATACATATCAGCACAGTCAGACTCTGTGACTGACTTTTCAGGCATCAGGAAAGGTCATTCAGAGCAGAGATTTTTCAGCTTCATAGGCCAGAGCTGGTAATTGCTCTTATTCTGGGAAGAGATGATCTCACTGAGACTCTCTCCTCTCTACACCCACATCCAGAAGGGTGGTTTCTTGTGAACCGTGCTTGCTCCCTGCAGCACACGCAGCCATACATTAAAGCCAGTATTTGAGGAAGCAGTTGCGCCAAGTTACAGAGGAAAGCCTGTTCTCCTGGTTCCCCTACTACCCACCTTGTCTCTGCTTCAGTCATCTAAAGGCAAGCGCCTGTGAAGGAAACTGAATTTAGTGCTTGCCAAAGTTTCTCAGTTTCTCATTTTTGACAGCCAGTTTCCCTCCTGTTGTGATGCAGGAGTGAGGTACAACCAGCAGCCAGCCAGCGAGGCAGAGTCCTCCAGCAGCAACCACCATGGGAACAGCTCCATGGTGACCACCCAAACCATCCTGCATCAGGTTTCTCCCCCCGGACTAGAGCCCAGCCAGAACCTACTGAGTACAGACACTAAGCTGGTAAGTGATGTATACTTAAGTTCTGGTGACTGAAGGACATCAGGTCCTTTGTCTGTGGTTACAATATGGACTATTCAGAAGTAGTTTTTCCTAGATTACTCTTAAAACCACCTTCTTATAGAGATATTACATAGCCACTTTGCACTGACCATGTAATATGAGCAGTCCTGAGATACATGTGGTCTCTAGACTGCTGGTGGGGACATGTATTAGAGCATGAAAGCAAGAAGTATAGCCATTTCCTTACAATCAATCAAAACAGCCTGTTCTGAAAAGATATGACACGATTTCCTTCCTCCTAGGAAACCCTGTCCTCTCCTCCTTTCCCCAGTGAGATTCTCATCTCATCTCCAACTCTCATTTGAACTCTAGACGTCTCAAGATAGTTGATCAGCCACCAATGGGATTAACAGAACAGAGACACATACTTATATCTATCTTACCTGTAAAAATTAAGCCCAACAGCTTGTATGCAGCACATAGCATGGAGACATGTACTGGATATCTAGATGGTAGCAATCTGCCTTCTCAAAGCAAATTTCCTTTTGACATTTGACTACACCTTTTCCCACATAATTAGCAACGAAGCACTAGAACTACATGACTGATAATTTTCAGTTTGCACACGTTCCCTTGCTTACAGGGAAACAGTTGGCAGAAGGTTGCATTAGTGCATACCAGCCTGATGCAATGTTAAGTTTGCTATAAATGAGTATGATTTAAATCTCGTCAGTCACTCACTTTGCTGGCTTTCTGGTCTCTTCCTGAAGAAAGAAAAGTCTCTCATGAGGTGCTGAAAATCTTCTACAGCTGTCTTATAAAATTGATATCAAAGTGATTTGTCCCACTGTTTAACCTCTTGGTGCTTATTCTTACTAAAGATTCCTTACAGGTTTTTGTCTGAGGGGAGGAAAAAAAAAGTATAAAGCATTGAACTTTCTCTGTCAGGCAAATTATTAGAATGCTTTTCTGCTGTTCCACAGTACTTCACCTACAGGTCTCTGAAGGGCCCTGCAAACTCAAAACCCCATTAGAGCATAGACACAGGTTACGTGGTTCATTTTAGAGGCTGAGAAAACAGTCAAGTTATTAAATTTCTCAATGACTCAAGGATCAGCAAGACGCACAAGCACAAACAGTGCTGTTCTATCTAACAGGTACTTTTCCTCCCTAACAGCAGGGAACTGCCAGGTAATACAGCATGAAGAACATACTGTATGAGAAAAAAGTCTAAGGAAACTTTCCAGCAGCTCCTTTAAAATCTCAATTGAAAAACTCACTGACTAGTAAAAGACACTTGCTGGGAGAAAGGGAAATTACAGGCATTTCTCAGAGGAAAAGTTGAACAAGAAAAGATTGGATTCTGTGCTGATCTTTGCAGCTAAAATTACTATGTAAACTACCCAAGCCTCTTAATTTCTCTGAGCATCATCTTCTACCCTCAGTTGTAAAACAGAAGATAAACTTTCCCTATAGAGAATGCAGTGGGACTAATCTCATTCTTGTTTGTAAAACCCTTATGATTTCTTAAATGTGAAAGAACTAAAACAGCAAGGATTTACTCTTAGTATTTCAACAGCTGACCTTTGCTAGTTAATTGATGAGCACAGGGGAACTGCAGACAAGCAAATGTGAAGTCTTTCTGGTTAGCAAGGGGTCAGAGCAGGCAGGAAGAGGGAGAGGGACATTTTATCACAGCTTTGGGACTCTCCATACTCAAACTGCTCCAGATGGCATTTTCACAGTCCTCCTTTCACGCAGGTCTCAGCTCCTGGAGGAACTCTCCCTCCTGTCAGCACCCTGACTGCCTTACACAGCCTAGAGCAAAATCCACATGCATTGAGCCAGCAAACTCAGAACCTTATCATGGCATCACTGCCGGGCGTTATGGCAATTGGAGCTGGTGAGACCTCATCCCTAGCACCAGCATTCACCAATACAGGTGCCTCCACCCTGGTGATAGGTGAGTAGTGTTCTGTAATGACTCTGCTTATTAGGATTCAGATGAAGAGCTACCTGTACTTGTTAGTGCTTTTGTCTCTGAAAATGAGGCAGGTAATTCTAAGTTGGCAGTAATACACATCTGGGGGAATTGTCACAAACACTAAGGATCTTCAGCAGCACTACTTGTGAGTACCAATGGAATTAAGGGACAGATGTTCCTTATTCATGTTAGAACTAAGTTACATGCAAAACCACAAGTCTTAAGAGCAAGGAACTTCTGCAATCTATTCCTATACCAATGTTTTGTTTTGCTGCTCTGCATCTCCCCAAATATAAATGTAATACTTCCTTAGAACTATGAAAATTGAAGCACGTTCATAGTGCTTGAAAGACACAACATCCTGTTCTACTTCCTGCAAAAAGCAGCATATGCCTTTGGAATCAACAGCAGTAATGACTATTTTTTTTATATTTATCACTTTGACAGCTTTTCTGGACTTGCATGAGATTTCTTTTCATTCCAGGACTAATCTACTGCCAAAGTGCATCTTATTAGATAAAGGAAAATAAAATGTATACTCTTCTCTTACACTTTCTCCCCAGGAAGAAAGAAGCCTTATTTTGTTCCATGGTGACAGCTGTGAACTAATTTCCATTTGCTCATTTATACCCAAGATTATGATATGGATTCTAATTCTGTGGAGAAAAAAAAAAATGGAGATTACCACACAGTGGAAGTCTCTCAGTGCTGGAGAGACTTGCTGATTTACAGGAACAGGGTCTGGACAGTTGTGGGAAATGGGTAGTAACGTGGGAAGTGGGTAGTAACGTGGGAAACCTTCTACCTCTTTCTCAGTGGTCCAAATTCCATAATCTGGCAGCTCAAGCAAAATGAGCTGAAACTCCATTCCATGTGGCTGGAGAGCTACAGCATAGTTCTCTCTGTGGCCAACAGCTTTATAAAAAAAAATAATCATAAAATGAACGGGACTCTGAGATGACACTCTGAGTTAACTTCTGAGCAAGGCCTCTCCAGTGGAACTCTGTATCAGGTTATCCCTAAACTGGAAAGTGATCTATACCAGTACACAAAGATGTACACAGGAACAAACACTGGAAATCAGAGGTGGTTTTATGGTACCTGTCTGCATGGTACATTTCGCATGCTCCCACTTTGCTTTCACTGGCACAAAATCTACTCTTAATCACAGATAACAAACAGAACACCTGAAAAACAGGATCCAAAAATCACCCTGCGACAACAGGCCTGCCATGATGACTATTTCAGATGCCCCTATTGCAGAGCAGCCACACTCCTCCCATAGTGTGTAACACTACTGTCATCAGTCCTTGTTTTTCAGGCCTGGCCTCAACTCAGCCCCAGAGCGTACCTGTAATAAACAGCATGGGGAGCAGCCTCACTACCCTGCAGCCCGTCCAGTTCTCCCAGCAACTGCACCCATCCTACCAGCAGCCCCTCATGCAGCAAGTCCAGAGTCACATCAACCAGAGCCCCTTCATGGCAACCATGGCCCAGATACAGAACCCTCACGGTAAGAACATGAACTCATTTGCTCAAGCAAACAAACAAACAAACAAAAAGACTGTTCTGGAGCATTTGCTGGGTCCTTGGGCTTGCAGCACTCTATTTTCCTCTTCGATTATTGTTGCTCTAATTATGAAATTATTTTTCTATTGCATTTATCTCCCTGTCCCTCCACTCCCACTGTTTTGGAGACAGACAACAGATCCACATGCATGAGAACAATTCAACCAAATTAGTCTCATGCAAAGCTCCAGCATCCACATGATCTTGTTTTCTTTCATGCACAGCTCTCTACGGCCCCAAGTCTGAAGTGGCCCAATACACACATACAGGCCTCTTACCACAAACCATGGTGATAACAGATACAGCCAATCTCAGCGCCCTGACTAACCTGACACCAACTAAACAGGTAACAGCCTTTAGCACATGCCTTTGTTCCCCCACCTTAGAACTGCACAGGTCTGCAGGTACCTCCTTGCTTATCAAAGAGTTTTTGGGTGTGTGGTCTATGCCATTGTGATCTTTCTTACCTCCTTGCCTTGCTGGTACCAGCTGCAATACTGGCAGCATTAGAGCAAGCTCTTCACTGCATCATCACGGAGTATTTAATCTCCTTGGAAACAGCACCTGCTCACTCTCCTCTCATGCCTGTTAGAAGGGATGTAGAAACCAGGCACCATTAACTTTCTTTTCTCTAGGCATTCACCTCTGACTCCGAGACTCACACAGAGTCTGGAATGCATACGCCAGTGTCACAGGCACCAACGATACATTTACAGAACCAAGACACAACCATCCAGCACCTTCAGCCAGGCCCTCGCCTCACCTCAAGCCCTGCTGGTAAGAGCAGCAGCCACTATTATCTTAAACCATGTATTGCCTAGTTTCTCTTGCTGTAAAATCCAGTTAGAAAAGGGTAACTGGGGCTCACGATTCTCTCAGAGGGCTCTACCAGTATCCTGGGAGGTTTGAAAAGCTGGTACAAGGAAAAGATTCAGAGCACAGTCTACACAGGGCCAGACTGTGGAAATGGGACCCTTCTTCAGAATCTAGAGAGGAAAATAAAAATATTGACAAAATCAGTGTCCATGAGTATTCAGTCCTGTGGGCAGTTTTCAGGGCTGAAAAACCCAAGACTCCCTCATGAAGAGACTCCAGCTGGATCTTCCCAATTCTAAGAGAAGAACTAGGACATTAACAATCAACTAGAATCCTCAGAACTGAACTCTCTAGCGGTTGTCCCCCTCCACGTTTTCAGACTAGCTGTGGACTTAAGCTAGGTATATAATGGCACACAAAATAGAAAAAGGAGTTATGCCCCTATGCCAGGAGAGTTCAGTCATGCTGGAAATGTGAGTGTGTGCACACATATGGGGACTGCAGTGAGAATTTGTACTTAACTTCTGCCTGTGCCTTTGACAGTGTCCTCCAGCAGCCTGGTGCTGTACCAAAGCTCTGACTCCGCCAACAGCCACAGTCAGCTGCTGCCATCCACTCACAACGTCATCGAGACCTTCATCTCCACGCAGATGGCATCCTCCACTCAGTAATAAAGACAACTAACTCAAGGGTGACTGCCATGACCAACCTGTCAGGTGCAACTCCAGCCGTGTTTGCCATCACTGTCACCACTGCCTTCCGTGGGAAGGAAAGGCTGCTGCGCTCAGCTGACCTCCAGCCCCTACTGCCTCATACAAATCCCTTACTCAGCTGCCTCCATGAGAAGAGATGTCGCAGATGTCTCAGATGTCTCAGGCTCAAGACAGAAGCCATGGAAAGAGGATGCTAGCACTGCTAAAATTCACTGCCCCCCCCAAAAAACAAGCAAACCCAAATCCCACAAGCCAGCCTAGAACGACCAGACATCCTTTTGTGGCTGCCCAAGAAGGAATCCCATCAAGATCGGGAACTGAATGCAATATGGCAAAAATGCCAGGGTGTGGATGGGACTTTCATTCTGCTCAGCCTTCATCGAGCTGGGCCTGTACAAACCTGCCAACACTGGATTAAGCCACACGGGAAAGAGCAAAGCTGGGCTGCCGAAGAAGGGACACCATCTTTAAAACACTCACCTCCTTTGCTATAAGGAAGCACCAATGGGAAATATGAGAAATAATAGTATCTTGGAGGCAAGCATGAGAACCTGGTTTCTGACTTTAATGAAAAAATCACCAGGAAACAGATTCAGGAATGGCTTGGCCCAAGCCTGTCAGTATGGGATCACTGGCTACAAGCTACAAATCCTTTAATTAACTACAAAAATACCAAACATTCTCAGTTAAAAATGACCTGCTCTAAAATCATGCTATCCTAGTGGAAATGGCTTGGTTATTTTTGATATAGCTCTGCTTTGTTTTAAATGCAGAAATTAAAGTTTAACAGCAGCAAGGAGATTCCAGTTCTCTGCATTAACTACGTGGATTCTCATCTCGTGAGTCTTGCTGAATGAGCCAGGGATGACATTCCCCAGTGGTCCCTGCACACCTAGGGGGTTCCCATGCTCCACAAAGAGCAGCGGTTCTTTCAGTTGTTCTCTATAAAGATGTCAGCTTGAATTCATTGTACAGAACACGGTTCATTCTTAGCTTCCCTGTAGGCTAGATTCTGTAGTTCTTGATGTGCAAATAATTACCCTGGGGTCTAAGAGTCTTACTTGCACTAAGTGAAGGTTTTTAGCCCCAAGGATCTACTTATATAGTTCCTCTTCTAATTATTCCTCTCTTCTCTATTTACTCTCAATGTTCACATCACTAAGATGTGACTAGCCAGACATTAAAAAAAGCCCAAATTAACAGGTTTTTGTCTTTGTGACCAAAACAGAGCTATTCTTTCAACTGTGAAATGGATGAAAATCCTTGTGCTCAAGACTCTTAAAAGGTTAAGATACAAGGGAGAATTAAAAAAAAAAAAGTCCAACAGTGAACTCTTTCAGTTATCACATCTGGAAATTTCAAAATTGCAGATGTCCATTACAGTTTTTATTGATAAGAGCTTCCTCTAGATACCATCAACCATAAGAGACTAATTTCAGTAAATAGATTCTCTGAGGCATTCCATCCTATAATTATTTCCTAATCTCCCATGTTCATCAGTTGCAAATACACATAATTTCCAGTTAGCATAAAAAAAAAAATCATAAAACGAGTCAAAAGGTAATGTTTAGACCACTATGCATTTGAAACCCCAGGTGCTAGCTTCAGTATACTCAAGTTTTAACTACCCATAAGACAAGTAACTTCTGCTGGCATATTCAGTTAGATTACAAGCCAATTTTCTACTTAGCTTTTCCATTTTTGGATGCCAACTGTGTTTTCTTGATTAAAAACCAGCAAGGATCTTACAGTAGGAAAGACAACATCTCCGGTTTTCCTACGCTCAAAGAGCAACAGTTCACGATTTCAGTTTCTCTAATCTGACTTTCTGGTCTGAATAGGGCCAATAAGTTAGAGCTACTGAAACCCAACAATCTTAAATACTGAAGAAGAGTATTTATCCAATAACAGGTCATTTCCTGAAATACTGGAATTGAAGTATAAATAGACTAAGAGGCATACTGAAAGCTACCAATACCACTGTATTTCAGGGAGACAAAAGTCATAAGCAACCAAAATAAGGACTGAAACACAGTGACTTTTAAGTTAGGCTTAAGTCCCTCCTGTAACAATTTCATAGCGTTGATCACCAAGCAACTAAAGAGCCATCTTCAGCCATCTTTATCTCTGCTGGGGGAGCCGTCTGAATACAGCAAGAAAGCCACTGTTGTACAAAACCCGCCAAATTAAGCAAGTCTAATAGTGTAGCAGAATTTAATAACAACGAATGGAATGAAAAAACTATACATGGAAAGAAATTTCAACAGACACAACTTGAACAGAACTACCTATTTATAACAACCCTGAAATAAGCTCTGCACACTCTGTGTGCAGGGGCCCTGGAAAGGTGCAGATTACAGAGGGATTAGTAACATGGCACGTTTCAACAACGGATTGTTACAGTGATCACAGGAAAAAAATAAGGGGGCCCTGATATCTGACAGTATGCTTTTGATAAATGAGTCTCCCACAGGCTGAAGCTATTCTTAGTAGGGATCTAGGAGGAGGCAAAGAGAAAAAGGAGTTGATCACCTGTTGCCATGTAAACCAAATTCAATTCATCATATACTTTCTCCAGGACACAAGATTTGGTTTCGTGATGTGAAGAAACAGACCAGGAGGGATGCAGCTATGATTATATCCCTCTGTGACGCAAGTCTATGCACAGTATTTAATCCTTTTACGCTAGGTCTGCATAAGCAGCAGCATATATAACCGCTCTGCTAGGAGAACAATGTTCCCTTCCCCAAGGGACGCCAACAACATAGGAAGTCACTTAATTAAACTCTCAGGCAGGCCACTGAGCTTTTAGAACGGAACCTTTGCCAATTAATTTTCCCTCATCTGCAGCAACTCTTGTTAGTTTTGGTTTTGTTTGGGTTTTTTTTAGCATCCTTCATCCATCATAATCACCTGCCATTTGCAGAGCAAAATCTTCATTCTCTTTTTTTCTTCTTTTTCTTCTTCACAACTCCTGGCAACAGCGAGTTCTCTGTATGATTGCTGTCCTGTCTCTCATGCTGTCCATTTGCAGACACCAACCGTGGCAAATCTTTGCAGATCTGGTTGCATTCTGCTGGGTCTATTATTTTCTCTTTAATATTGTTCTCTCCTCTAATTTTCTTTTTCTTCTTTTTTTTCTGGCTGTGCTCTACATAACCCTGACTCTGATCCTGGCTGGGATCCTGGGACGGTGCAGGAAAAGCACTTTGCTTCAGAATGTCTGTGGCTGACACTGCAGCCTCCTGGTACCTTTGCCACTCTTGGTCACTGTCCACGTCACTGGAAAGGTAACAAAAGGAAAGGAAGCTCTGTTACGCTTTGGCCTTGAGTTCACTCAAAGCACAGACAGCAGAGTAATCCAAGATGATAAAAACTGATATACACCCAGTGGCTCTGAGACACCAATACCTACAGTTAGCATTTAACTATTTTGAAGGCCAAAGTGTTCTTTACACACACTAGGAAGGAAAAGAACATCCCCCACAAACATTTATAGTTCCCCCGCACTAAAAAGAAACAAACAGAAAATCTGCTCTAGTCAAATACAGGAGTCATAAATACACACTTCTCAAGCTCTTCAGCTTCCTAATCCCTTGCGAGAGTCCCAGCTGCCTCTGAAATGTGGGATGCAATAGCACTTCAGGAGCAAAGCATCTGACACCACCTCACCTGGAGCTAGATGGCTGTCTCCTCCTTGCTGCAGGGCAAGGCTCCAATTTCTCACAGTCTCCAGGGACAGAGGAAGAGAAGAGGCGAAAACCTAAAATATGTAAAGGGGAATTTTAGCCACGATATAAAACAGAGGTGAAAGCAATCAACAGCAATCTCCCTGGGAAGCCTCACTGCTGTTATTGCTATAGTGCTCGACAGCAATTATTTGGGACTATCTGGGAGGACTTGGGGCACAGAGATCACAGCTTCAAAGGAACAGCCTTCACGGATGCCAACAGAAATTCTTCTGTTGCAAATGCTTATTACTCAGTTGGGTGTACAACTGGCAATGGACAGCATCCATCCCATTTGTCACCATTTAACTAACAATGTCACAACACAGCCACAATGGCTGTGACTAGAACTCACCATCATCTGCAGAGTCAGACTGTTGCACAGAAGTTTGTGAAGGTCCTGATGAGTCCTTCAAGACAGTGATGAAACTAAACAGAAAACCCCAGTCAGATCTTAGACAGGTTTGTGCAAAATGAGCTAAAGTTGGGTATTTCTAGAAAACAAGACTACAGGGAGATGTTACATAGCTACGTTTTTTTCTTAGTGAAGCTGTCTCACTTCTCTGCTTTCAGAGCAGACCATGCCTTCTCTCATTCGCAGTGCATGCCACCAGAATGACTTAAAAGCAGCGTTTCTAAAGCCAGCTCTAAACACCAGGAATTCTAGTTCTCCAGGGCCATATTTACACAATAAAGACAGTGGCAGCCCAGTCAGAGGCATACTACCAGCACAAGCCTGAATCAGGTATTGGTATAAGTTGTAAGAATAAATGAAAGATTCTCATGCAAGCCTTTCAATGATGAAGGTGCTGAGGCACCCAAATTCTACTTTTTCCTCCCCACTACCCATTCACCACAGAGGAAAATGGAGACAGGCAGTGCTGCACAGGGAGTCTTTACCAGAGGGACACAGCACATGGGCCATGTCAGTTCACAGGATATTGGAAGTTTGCATTAAATACAGGAATGAAGAAGACAAGAAGAGAAACAAACTTCTCCATATCCAGGCTGCACTCAGATCTTGAATTTCCTGGGTTTAGCACACAAAAGCATCAATGTACTTGACCTATAGAACAAACTATTTTAGTATTGCTTGCCAATACCCATCTAGCATTGCTCCCAGTTTCTTTGCAACATGTGCTCTGAACTCTGGTGTCGTCTGTAGCTCATTTCCATCCTCATCATGACCGTTCACCTCACGCCTGTTTAAAAGAATAATAATAATTATTATTATCTTTTTCCAGTCCAATAACATCTGGTGCTCTTGCCCAAACAGGAGATAAGGGACTATAAAATCTCCTGCCCTCTAGTAATCAATTCATACTTGATAAGGAAGACTGTTAAGAAAGATGGAAAATAGCTCAGTAGTAACAGTTCAGTTCCCAAGACAGCGCTAAACATTATTTAGCCATCTCCATCATAATTAGTAATTGGATTATTATTCTCATTGAAATAGCCTAAAAAAGCAAATAAATTATGTCACAACATCCCTTCCTTTGCATGTAGTTCCTCTGTATGTTGCCACAATTCATGCAAAACCTGTCCCAGGAAAGAGGATTTTATTAAGTAGCCTGGCTGACAACCTTTGAAAATGAGCCTACAGAAATGCTGCAAACTTAGGACAGCATCACCTCCATTGCAAGGCTCCTAATTCAGGTGTTGCTTTCCAGCCGACGAGTGCTTGCCTTTGCGATTCCAATGTTTTTTTGAAGAAAAAGAAATTTTTTTATATGTAACTGTACTGATTAATTCCTGAGACACTTGCAGAGTTGGGAGATTCTGACAGTTGGAACTAATGCTGTAAACTGACAGCAGCAATAAGTTTTCAACTTCTCTGTTCCCCCATTGCTAGAGGAATAAGAAATGTACTTAAAAAAACTATTAGCTTTTTCAGATTCAAGCATCATTTCAGATCATGGCTGGACTAATGTCTAAAACAGAACAGGCCCTTCCAGTAGGAAGTTATCACAAGGCATGAACTATAAGTAGCACAAATACAACATACGTTAATTTTTTCTTCAGTGGAACATCAGTCCGAAACTAGAAACAAAAATACCTTAGGCTAGGCTGAGCGGGCTGTAACCGATCCTTTTTAAAGCCACCTGACAAAGGAAGAAGTAAAGGCAAGTTTAAAAGACCTGTGATCAGGACCTCCTTAATCCACTTTCTGGCATGTTATGATTTTACAGCATTAAGAATCATGCCTGAAAGACAATCCACGCCCACCTTCGGGGGAAAAGTTCCGAAGGGAAAGGGAAACTTCCCACCGGCCAGGCTGTAGCAGATATAACCTGCCCGGGAAGGGGCTCTGGCCCCGGCAGGAGGCCGCACAACAGCCGGCCGCCGGCAGGACCGAGCCGAGCCCCCCTCCCAGCGGCTCCGACACGGGCACCGCGGCAGAGAGGTGCCCCCGCCTGACCACCGCTCCCCCGGGGCAGGAGAAGCTGCGGAGGGGGCCGGCCCAGACCGGCGGGGAGAGCAGAGCCCAGCCTGTCGCCGATCCTCACCGCGGCGCGGCTCCACCGGCACCGCCGCCTGCGCAACGCAGTCCCAGGCGGCCTCCCGGAATCGCGCTGCCGCCCCGCCGCTGCTGTCCGAGTCGGTGTCCGTGTCCGTGTCCGTGTCCAGGCCCGAGCCAACCCTGGGCGCCGCCATCTTGAAGGCGCGACAGCCGCGGGGAACGCTGGGCGCTGTAGTCCAGCCGGCCGGCCGCGGAGCATGCTGGGGACTGTAGTCCACCAGGGCTGCCTCCGACAAGATGTCCGCCACGGGCACCTCCAGGTCTTTCCGACGTGCGGTTTCCTCACTTCTCCGTGAAAGAGGCCGAGCGAAGGCTGCGCTCACAGGAAAAACGGGGGGGCTGTAGCCAGGTCTTCCCCAAATCAAGAAAGCCCGAGAGTGAGCATATAAACGGAAGGAACCACGAGTAACGGGGTGTCGTACACAGAATCGTCAGATACCGTGAAAAAGGAATATTTACGCTGGATGTTTGTACCAGCCTCCAAAGGAGAGGCAGGACGGACGGTGCTGCCTGTGCTGAGAAACCCCAGAAGGGTAGCGGGGGGATCCCCGGTGGCCCAACTGCTGTTTCCCGCTGCCCGTTCTTCTGGTTTGTGCTACTGGGAAAAGTGGTGCCCACGGATGGAAAATTGCTGGAAGTAAACACGGCTTGTTTTTGCATCCATCTGTTGCTGAACAGTCTCCTTTCATGTGTGCCGTAGAAGAAAATATCTTAATGTTTCTCAGATGTAACAGCTCGCACAAAGCAAGGGTGAAAAACATACCAATGATAACCAGAAAGCCCGTATTGCTTTTGTGTTTGTAGAGAAAGAGAATACTTGCCATTAAAGAATAAGGATGTGGAAGGAGTGAGTGACTGTAATAAAATTCTTAGCACTTTATCACATTTTGTGAGATGGTAATTTCACTGCTTCAGAAATACTGACTGGACAGAACTCAAAGTTTTTGCTGGGGAGTCAGACATTCTTATGTTGTAGACAGCACAAAAATCTTCCACCATGAAGCCATGAGCTGGGACGGGATCCATCTGCTGTAGGAAGTTATCTTTCAAAAGCAGGTGAGAAAAGACACACAAGATTCATTAAGATGTGTAAAATGTATCAGGCAAAAAGCATCTAATTCCCCCACCTCTGACAAGGGAAAGAAAACATGCATCTTCTCTACCTGTGCCTTTTGCTTTGTCCATAAATACGGAACGACAAGTTCCATGGATAACAAATTGACCTCCAAAAAGGCATTAAAGCTTTAACTCAAAAAACCTGATGACTGTACGGGAGATGCTCTATTTAGCACTCTTACCCAGCTTGCCTTGGTGGATCTTTCATTAGGCTTAACGATACTCTTCTGGCCATTTCCTTCTAACTGGCTGTTAGAGGCATGGGGATTTCTGTAACAGATTGTGACCGTGTTTCAGCTCGATTATTTGCCTTCGCAGATGTCAAGCGGCAGCTGCTTCAAAGCATGTTTTACTCAAGCAGATCAGGCAAAGTTCAGTGTGCTTATGGGCCTACTCTTTGAAATATGGCAGTTTCCAGAGATACGATCCAGAAAAAAACAGATGAATGCATGTCACATACCAGAAATAGCTGTATGGTCTCCCACCTTTCTGGTGTGGTATTGAAAACAGAAGTTCTTGGAAATGGCTCTTGCTGAATGAAGGCAAAAGGCCACAGACAGATGGAAACTCTTTCGCATGGAAATTTCAAGGAAGGAAGAGTATTCCCAAATGTCATTTAATACTAAATTAAGATACCGTTGGGTTGAAAATACAAGTAAACCAGGGAAAACTGATGAGAAAAATACTGATAAGAGGTTCAAGGACTTGGATTCCTGATATATGTATGACTTTCATAATTAAGAATTTTAGGAGGGGGTGTTGTGCGTACCATAAATATCAATGTTATGTTTGACAATCTTGTGACTTAGATCATGAAAAAGTGAATAAATCAAAGTGATTTGTTCTCATGCACACCATGAGAATGAACTGGCAGCTAGGGCACAAGATTCTTCTAACTCTAAGCAATTACTGGCTACCAATTATGCTGAAGAATGATACACATATCAACATTAGAATATACATAAATATAAATTATATTTCTATTCCCATTATGCACATGATCTATAGCTCTTTGAAAGCTGATTTTCTTAGCTTTGGTAAGGAAAGTATTCCCTTGCATCACTTAGTGCCATTCAATGTGATTATCCTTTGCCAATGGGAGTAAATCTGAATGTCCCACCTCTGTTCTCCAGCTGAGCTACTGTTTTAGATAAATCTGTTCCCCTCCTATTAACCTTAGCTGTAAATAAGAATAACATTTTCATTCTCTTCTTGTATACCATCTTTTCCATTCATCCAATCTCATTCATTGCCTGTCTCTGGATCTTTTCCATTTTAAAAAGAAAACACTTGCTGTAAGTGGAACAGGGGTGCTATGAATAAGACATTATAGAAATGCATAATAGTAACATTCCATTCTTTTGAGACTTAACACATAAATAAAATGTTAAAATTATCACTGCGCAGTGAAAATATTCCCTGGCTATGTTGTCTATAGCAATAACTGTATTTCTTTTCAGATTGCTTTAGTTATGGTATGACACCCAAACAATAAAGACTGTTCTGAGCATTACTTAATCCCATGATTATAATACCAAAAATCAACCTTTTTTTTACTTTATCTGTAGTCACACCGTGACTAGTCCAAGCTGGTCCAAATTTCACAAGCTTATCCTTGTTTTAATCAGCATCTGGAGGATATCATTTATACCTTTGGGGCCTTGTTAAATCGGATATTACACCGAGATGCCAAATTTTTGTTTGAATGCTGAAGCTGTGCCAAACCATGCTGCTTTACAATCTTGTTGAAAGTGAGGTAGCTTGCTCTGTTAGAGAAATTTTCACGGACAGCAAATACACTGCTAGCGTGGGTATGACAGCTTTACAACACGTGTCCTAATGCCATAAGCACGATCAGAATCTATCTTCATCTTCACCTCAAGTACAAATGTTCCAGTGTGAAACACCAATGCGTACGGCAATTCCAGCCGGGCTGCTGGATGACCACTTTGACGTGGGTTTTGCCAAGCCTGTGTGCTACCAAAAGCAGTATGAAGGCTCAGTACAGCCGTGTTTTTATATCGCTGAACACTTCCCGGCTTGCGTGTTCCAACCTTCACGCTAGAGCTCTGTAGTCTCAGGCCACCTGTCAGTAGGCAGGCCTCAGACAATATCCTTGGTCTTTCTGACAGGCTCCTTTGGTGCTAACCTCCCTCCACTTCTTAACTATTCCGTCGTAAGGCTTGCCTTTAGTGGGAGGCCTTGGTTTAGGATTCACCCATTCTCCACCGTGTAAAACAACAAGCAATTTTGCGAGTTTCTGCCTTGGTGTCCTCAGGACTGGCGGGGTGCCCTTGAAGCGGGGACAAAACCCTTCAGAGTTGCCTTCTTGGTCACCTCTCTCAGCTCTGACATCTCCTTCAGACACCAGGTCCCCTCCTCGCCCTCCCTTCTGTCCCTCTCTCTGGCTATGTGGTTTCTCACAGCTGTGTAAAATACCTTTATAAAGCTCTCCGTTCCCATCCTGGAGATGCTCCTCTACACAGGTCCTAGCGCTCTGCACACACATTTGAACAGTTTGTTTCCCTCAAAGCTGCCGCCTTCCTTCTTCCCCTGCTTGGGCCGAACATTTGCTGCCGTTGATACGAAGTTTTTGCTCTTTTCAGAGGCAGGTGTTTGGACACGGCCCCCGCAACACCTCACGACGAGCGGGGCAGCAAAACTGTAACCGAAACAGAGCTAAAAATCACAAGGAGCGCGCAGGCAGGGGTGACGGTGAGGGCGGCGGCGGGGACAGCCCGAGCGGTTCGCACCGAATCGGTTCCCTCGCTGAGGTAACAACCGGCCGGGGGGGGGTGTGGGGGTGTGGTGTCTGCTTCGGGGGCTTGGGGGAAGGAAGAGCCGCCCGGCAGCGCTGACCGCCCGGCCCGAGCCGCCGCCGCCGCCGCCGCGTTTCCACGGAGCCGTCCGGCGGGGGTCAGCGGCGGGAGGGATTCCCGGGCGGACGGAACGCGGCCCCGCGGCCCGGTGCGGCGGCGGGGAGGCCGGTCCCTTCCGTCAGGGCCGGGCTTCCGGGCGATCAGGTGACGGCGGCGGCGGCGGCTGGCAGGGGAGCGGCTCGGGGCTGCCGCGGGGGAGCAGCGAGACCCGCCGGTGAGCCGAGCCGATCCTGGCTAGTGGCGGGGGGCGGGGGGACGACCGAGGCCGGGCGGCGGCTTTGAGGCGCGAAGGGAGCGGGTCGGGGCCGGGGCCGGGGGCGGGGGGGAGGCCGAGCCGTGCCCGGGAGCCGCGGGAAGGCCGGAGCCGCCTGCGCCCGTTTGCAAACGAACGAGGCGGAGGCGCCCGGAGCGGGCCGGGGCCGCCGCGGGAGTCCAGCCCGGCTCCCGGTCGCAGTCTCACAGCCCCGGCCCCCCCCCCCCCCCCCCCCCCCCCGGCAGGCCCTCTCTTGCCGGAGCTCCGGCTGGCGGCGGCGGCGGCGCGCAGGGCCCGGCGCCGCCTGCGAGGGTTTTCCCCCGAAATCCCCGTTTTCAGCGGCTTGCTGGTGCCTGGTCCCCCTCTCTTTGCGGCAAAGCTGAAACCCTCTGCGAGGAGGAGCGCCTGCTTCGCCTTAGATAAATGTCTGGCTCTAGGTATGGTCGTAAAGCATTAGCTTTTGGTACGTGCCATTGTTTTTTTGGGTTTTGTTTTTTTTTTTTTTCTGTCGGGAATTGCTTATTACTTCTTAAACCACATCAGAACTATTTTATTTTATTTTGCTGCTAACCAGGTTAGCCCACTTCAGGGCACTTAATGTTTTACATAACACTCCAAACCAGGAAAATGCTCAGGCAGTATTACCCAACTGGTTATATCAATTTCCTTTTTTTTTTTTTTTTTCCTTTGGACTTTACAAAGCAAGAGGATAGAAATCTTTCTCTGAAGATTTGTGCAACGTTTTCTCGGAGTCTATATTATACTTCTATGAAATCGTTAAAAAAAAGAATTACTTTCATTACTTGGGGTTTTTTTGATAGTTTGTCACAACGTCTTGCATTTGTGAGGTATGTTGAATCCTTAAGAGTTGCCAAAAGCGCCTTTCATCAGGGCTCTTATCCTGGAAGCAGCAACTGTGACACAGATGTGTGTTGCAGAATCCCAATTAATGAAATGAGGCCAAGCGAGGGCACGTTGGTCTGTAAGGCAAATGGCTGATTTTGCAAGACCAAATGGTCACACAAACATATACGTGGGGACCA
Organism: Astur gentilis; assembly: GCF_929443795.1. Lineage (NCBI taxonomy): Eukaryota > Metazoa > Chordata > Aves > Accipitriformes > Accipitridae > Astur > Astur gentilis. Next base: position 4,809,248 of record NC_064886.1, read on the forward strand.
CTTCATGGTAATACTAAAAAGCAGGTGCATGATGCTGTACAGGTTACAGGAAGTTAAAAGATGAACTCAGAAAATGTTTCAGAGGTGTTAAAATGTGACGTGTTTGGGGGACAGAATAGAGTAAAAAGGTAGTGAGAGATAAATGTGTATTTAATGATTAACAGTGGGACTTCAGTCGTGTTTGCCAAGAATATCTAAAAACGACTGTCAAGAAGTAAATGTACTTTCTTCTAGGCACTGTCAACAATCATGAACTAAGGTTATGTGTTTGTTTTACTTGAAGTCCAGGCAATTGTAATAGGTTAAGAATCATGTTTTTGTTAAACTTATGAGTGTGTGTATTTATATAAACTCTGAGCAGTATTTTTAGATTTAGATAGAATTTCTAATGTTTATAAGATTGGTCATATGTGTCTGAAAATGACATTGTCACTGTAGTGATAAGAAAAATAACCTGACAAGTTTTCCTTTTGATTTAAACAGCAAGAAGTTCAGAAAGTACTTCAGAACTTGTTTCAGAAACAAACTAGATCGTTTCAATTTCAGTAATCCTAGGTAAAATAAGATTCATTAGGAAAGATACATGGAAAAGTGTCTGTCTTGTGGAATTTTACATCTAACAATGCTCATCTTTTTATTTCATTGTTATGTATTAGATATCACAAAGAGGAATAAACTTTGGGTTTTATTAATAAACTAGCCAGAGTCCAATATCCTCGCCAGAATTTTTTCTCATTGCTTGTGAAAGAAGATTAGAAAGTAAATGCTTCAAACATCCTAATGTTGTAGAGCTGTGAGCATATATTCTACAACTGTTTCATACAGATGACATTAGCTTCTAGTTTATATTCCCTCTGTCTTTCTCAGGTTGAATTATTGTTCACCTGGTGTTCTCCCAGTTTGTCTTCAAGTGTTTCTCTTGTACTTTTACTGTCAGCTCAGTGTATTTTGGCAAATGCGTAATTTTTCATTTGCTGAGTTCAGAAACATGATCTTTTACAAGCTATTGGGCTTGTGTTTTCCTTGCATGCAGTTTCTCTCACTAGATTTATAGATTTAGTTTTTAAAGTATTTGAGTAAATTTCTTTCTTATTGCCTGTTAGTGAGATTTATACACAGTATTTATACACAGTACGTAGACCTTACCAGTTTCCTGCACTTACTTCTTTCGTGGACCTCCTGTGTTCTCAGTTGTCATGAAGCTTTGAGGTCCCAGTGTGCCATCTGCTTGTCAGAGGTCCAGTTTCACCAGCTCTTTCAGCCACGCTTATTCTTTATGCAACTCAGTGGGATTTGTGCTGGATCCCTAAACACGTATCTTCACTTCCACGTCTTCTTCATACTCCACCAGACTTTTTTTATTTAGGAAGACTACTTGAAAATGGGTTCTTTGTTTCTTAGCCATTCATCTGCTGCCACTCTTGGTTCTTGGATGTAATAAATGTCAGTAATTCAGTCGTCTTCAGAACAACCTGTTGGGATATCATAGGGTTCATGATTTAGAGGAAATAAACAGCTAATATAGATGGCTTTTAAGTAACAAAGGTACTGTTTTCCTGTAAATATATGGAGAACAAAGAAGCAAGAAAGAAAAAAGAGAAGATTTTTGAATGCTTGCAGTTAGATCACAGCTGATTTTTATATCCTTTCACTTCTTTTGTTTGTTATCATGCATCTAGGTTTGATTTGGAGACCTGATCTAAAGGACAAGGGTTTAGCAAACCTGGATTGGCATCTCTAAATTCTGTTTACTTAACCCCAAGAGCCATGTTATACCCTAGTGTACTTACAGTCTTCCATCTGAACTCTAAATCAAAATGCAAATGGTGTTGGTTTGTTGTGTTGATTTTTTAGTTTGTGGTTTGCTTGTGTTTTGTTTGGAGTTTTTTTCCCACTAAAAAGTTTTATCTCGGAGTTTAAGTAGTTCAAGTGACATTTCAGCAATTTTGAGCTTGTTCTACACTCAGAACAAGTTGAATTTGCAGTTGAACTTCTACGTTAGGATTCACAGACTATGCTTACAAGTGACAGAATATATGATTATCAAATGTAGGTTTAGTCATTGGATGCTGTTTTGTGCTTGCTTCTTTGTGTATGTGCAGCGTGATTTGCGGATGAACAGACCTGAACAGCACTTGTTATAGACCTACTTATGTTAAATGGTATTCCATGGACAAGAGCAAATGTTTGAGAAAGCTTTTCAGAATAAGATTGATTATTTTTGTCTTTTGATATATTTTTGATATTTTAAATTGGTTATATCCTAATAGGTCATCAGGCCCAATCAGCCTATGGAGAAATAATCAGGAGAGGATCCCAGTACAGACGAAGGAATTACCTTCTTCTAGGAGAGAGTAGATTCAGTGCCTGTTGTGTTCAATCATTTTGATCTTTCTTCTATCAGCCATCTTTATTCCATTACATTACTGATATTCCTATGGATTTCTCTATCATCCTTTTTCATAACTTAATGATTTATTTATTCTTCATAGTTACTAAAAGGTAAGGGTTTTTGAAGTAGGTGTTTGTGAAGGTACAGATTTAATCTTTTTGCTGAGTCTCCAGATTTCTGGTGTTAAATATATGGAATTCAATTTGGAAAAAGGGACCTTTTCTTCTACATTGGGTTTTGGGGACACAGAAATTAATTTATTTGCTTCTTCTACGCACTTCCCTTGTGTTCTATGTCAAGATACATGAGCCAGACATTTCTTGTGCCCATTCTCTAAAATGATGCTAGTGTTTTTTACAATGCATTGAACTCCTTAGTTTTAAGGAGGTTTTCTCTATTTTGATATTAATTCCCAGCAAATATATATAGGTCCAAGTTGGTAAGTTTTCAAGTGTTAAACTACTGAGCAAGATAGGCTGAAGATTCTGGTAGTATAGATGTGTGAAAAATCCAACTGTCTTTAGCATATAGTTTGTGGGCTGACAGCATTTCCATCTGCCTTGAACTAACAAGGATTTTAATTTTGTACAATGAGCTGTGTTGCTGCTGAGTGTAAATGAAGTCATGGTGTGAAATGCTAAGAGTCAGCACTGCTGAAAGCAATGTATGTTAAAGTACAGCATCTGTGAATACAAAGCTGCCCTTCTGGGACACTGTGCAAAATGATGTAACTGAGTGAAAAAGCTCTGCAAAAATATATTTCGCTCGCTGTAATTGAGTGTCTTTGCTGCAATACCTTCATGAGGCTTGAGTATTAAGCTTTCTTGACTGTGCAGTGGGATCATATTGTATGAAAAAGCTGTTGATAATAACAGCTAGAAATACTGAGGTTTTATTTTGCTGCCCTGCACCTGTGCTTCAGCACTGCTACAAAGAGGGAACACTAAAGAAACCCTTTAATGCTTGTGGGGTAAGTTTGCAAAGACATTAGCTTCTGAAAAATCCAGGTTGCCTTTTTAAAATGCTTAACTGTTTGTACACTTGTGAAAAGTTCAGATAATCACCTGTTTCCCTCTCACAACCTTATCTAGGTATTCATATCTCTGCAGCAGCAACATGATGTCAGAGTTTCATGAAAAGCACAGTGGAATATTTTAAACATTTTTGTTTTGGTGAATTAATTTCTGTTACTGCTGAAACTCTCTTAGTTCTTGGATTAAAAATGTACTGGTAAAAGTGTTTGTTTCTGGAAATGTAACTGCTTGTGCTGAGTCTCAAAGTTTTAGGCACTGTGGAATTTGCATATCAAGGAATTGGACTGTAGAGGTTGTTGCTACTGAAATAAAGTAAATGGTGTTCTTTGATAAATATGATGATGTTAATGAGAGGTGAAAGCATGTAAGTAAATTAAAGCACATTAAAGTAAAATTTTTAGTACTTCTATGTTACTACTAGATTAAAAATATTTGATAGTTTGAAAGTACTAGAAATGCTTGATAGTCATATCAACATGCTGCTGTGATAGCAGTGATACACTGCTGCTGAGACAAATCAAGTACTTAGCCACCTTTGCTTGCCATTATTATCATTAATATTCCAAACTAATGAACATTGAACTTAAAACTATGCACTAAGTCAGTCTGTCCAAACTGTGAATTGCTTCATGATTAAATCCTCTTTCCGACTGCACTCAGTTATAACTTGTATTGAATTTTTGGAAGAGCATGTATCATTAGGTGAGCTCATTCTTCTCATAACAAGTAGCATTTATGAGAAAATAGGATGGGTTTGTTTTGGCTGTGGATCTCAGTTGCTTATCAGTAACTTTAAAATACAGGTCACGTATCAGCCAGGTCATACTACAGGACTTTAAAGTAGCTTAGTTTCTAAAAAAAGATCCCTCTAGGCTATGTTAAACTAAAACCATCAACAGTAGGATTCAAGTGCTGCTTAGATAAATCACTACCAGTTTGGAACAGGACAAAAATGCAATGTTATAATGCCAATAAGTTATTCGGGGTTTGTTTTTATTTTTTATTTTTTTTCCTCTTTCTTACTGCTAGGATTCCAACAGGAAAATTTTCTCGACCTTGTGTCTGGGTAGCTCTTGAGGATGGCAAGCAAAGGACCCACAACTTCTACATCAACAAAGAACTCTAGTACTGGAGGGACCAGTGGCAGCAGTAGCAGTAATGGTGCTGGGGACAATGCTAATCAGGACAACACTTTTGAATGTAACATATGTTTAGACACTGCCAAGGATGCAGTTATCAGCTTGTGTGGACATCTCTTCTGGTAAGTATTCAAGCCCCCACAGATAAATCAGAACATCATATACCTCTCTGATCACATAAAAGCCTCTAATTTTTATAATTGTAGATGTCAAATAAAATGTCTTGTATAAAATGAGTAAGGACCATGGTTTTGGTTTAGGAGCAGTTTGGTTTTGCCCCTCAACTGTTTTTCTTTGCTCATGTTCCAGGGAGTGGGTTTCTTGCATCTTAAACTTCCTGTATTTTTTTATCATTTTGTAAAATCAAACAAAAAAGCAGCAGCCCCACATAGACAGTTCAGTGTTCATTGGTACTACTTGGTTATCTGTGTTATTTTTATCTGTGCTGTCTGGTCTAGCATAGATATCTCGTTCAGACTGAAATTTCTTTCTAACCTATGCATACTGAAACCTGCATCTGAAACTAGGTTTGGAGGCCAAATTGTAGTTTTCATACTTACTGCAAGTTTGCTCTTTTTCCCTTTGAAACCATTTAAAAAAAAAAAAGTTATATAACAAGCTTTTACATGTGGGCTATTTCTCTTTTCCCATGGGACTGCAGTTGTAATACTAACTTTTCAGTTCTTTGATCTGACCTGGGAATGTACCACACAAATACAATAAGCGTGCAGCATTTCTTATTTGAGTAACTTGGTCTAGAATATATTATTTCTTGAACGTTAAGAAGTTATTAAGGATTGACATGGCCAAATGTGGGTTTTTTTTGGTTTATTTTGCACAGGAGGCTAAGTTATGCTCTTTAATAAGAAGGGACCTAAAAGAGCATTTCTTTTCTGTGTAAATGTATGTCACATCTGAAAATCCAGGGGTTTATTTTAGGAGGAGGTGGAAAATCACTTGCTGATGGCATGTTAAGATAAAATCAGATAAAATTATTGCACGAAAAGATTTGGAAGAATGGAACCTTAAAAATAGCATGTATCTTGACTGAATAGTGTTGTCAAGACGGCTTTGAAAGGAGATGGCAGCTCAGCAGTTTTATGTCGTAGCTTGCTTGTTTGATCCTTTTAAAGTTGCTGTATTAATTTAATCTTAAGAGTAGTTCTGTATAATGGGAATTTCTCTGCCCTGAGCAATTGGGTCTGATCTGAATAGCTGACCCTGCTCTGAGCATCAGGTTGGACTGGAGGCCACCTGAGGTACTGTCCAGCCTGAATTATTCCATGATTCTGTGAATGCAGCCAATGTTTTAGCTAAATGTGTGTGACTTCTGTTAAGATTCTGAAGTCTCATTACTGACATCTTCTTCATTTACATCTTAGCTCAGGGATATCTTTTCATGGTATCAGAAGAGAAAATCTGTACAGTCAACACTAAGATTAGTTAAGCCTCCGTATGGGCCTTTGATATGGATGAGGACCCAGGAATCAAAGGTGATATGCAGAGAATCACGTTAGCAACTTAGTTAGATTGCATAACCTGAAAAGACCAGTGGAGATGGGTCTTTGGCTGTGCTTTCAAAAATTATTTTAATGGGAGGTTATGGAACTGGCCCAGCTGGATTCCAGGATTGTTGTCTCCAAGCTCTGCTCTCTGTGGTACACATTATACATCTGTTGGATCGAGTTGTCAGTAACTAATTCCATTTTCCCCTCTTTTTCTGCCTGTGAACAAATTGTCCTGGGAATGCTTGCAGTTGGCCTTGTTTACACCAGGTAAGACAGGTTTCCTTTTACTTTGTCTTTCATCAGCTGCTGTTACTCAATAAAGCCCTTGGTTCTCTGGAGTATCCCCCTCTTTTCAAATGTGCTTCTTTCTCTCCAGGGCAACTGCAGTGTGCTAATGCAACTTCATGCGCGACACCTTGCAATCTGCTCTTTCAGCAAAAAGAAAACTTAGGTTCTGTTCCACTTGCCTCCCACTTTTGAGTTTCTTAAACACTGAGTATTCCCAGTTTTGGTAGAATAACTGTAGGCAGTTAACAGGGGTTTAGTTTGCAGGCTGAAGTGCGAAGTGTACTTCTCTTTGCATATGTAGTGTTTTACGTTGTGGTACAATTATAGAAAAGATAGATGAAAGGACGGTATCTACGCTAAACCTTGGCCTGTGCAGGACTGTTGATACTGTTTATTTCTTCATATTTTACTCCAATTGCAGTTCTGAATGTGTACACATCGGCAAGTGGATTGTAGCAGAACAACAGCCAAAATGCTAACTCCACTTTGGAGAGTGCTTGGCACTTATTAAAATGTTTTGCTTCATGGCTTTCTGAGAAATTGCTAAAGCCTCTCTGCCTGACTGCAGATGAGGTTTGCATGTTGTTGTTTTCATGGCCTTTTATTAGTTTTCTTATAATCTCCTTTCTTTTAGTGGCTAGAGACCAGGCCAAACAGACAAGTGTGTCCTGTATGCAAAGCAGGAATCAGTCGAGATAAAGTTATTCCTCTGTATGGAAGAGGTAGCACTGGGCAACAGGACCCCAGGTAAGAAATCTAAATACAACTGGTTTTGTGTGAAAACTAAAGATGAAACTTCAGTTTAAGGTCTTAAGATGAAACTATCAAAAGTGCTGGATTCACAATTTGAAATACTTTGTCAAAAGATAGATAGAACTGACGTTTCTGCCAAATATTTCTGGCTTTTTCAGGGCCTGGGTTTGCACACCTTATTTTGTGTTCAGCTGGCAATTTATTTTAATTGGGATTGGGTGTTAATTATCAGTTACAAGTGGCGGGTTGCAGTGAATGTTATCTGACTGGAGAAGCTTATATAACATATTAATGTCCTCAGTTTCTAGCCTTTGCAATGGGACTTTGTTATTCAAATGTGCAGTATCTTAATTCAGCAATGTGATACTGAAGGTTCATAAGCTGGGTGGTCTGCTTGTTCACATGCTACCTCCAGCTCTGCTGCAGCATGGCCCTATGAGAGCATGCTCTGTTTGTTCTGTCTTATTAGCCAGGCTATTGCAGATACTATTGTCATGTGTCCTTGCACTTGAGCTAATTTCACAACTTCCTGCAGAGAGAAAACTCCGCCACGACCCCAAGGACAGAGACCTGAACCAGAGAACAGAGGGGTACGTGAAAAAACAAGCTCAGCAGCTAAGTTGTTTCTCTTGATCGTGGTATTTATTCATCCTGGAGGATATAATGTGTACCTGAGATCCTGTGTGGGGATCCTATAGCTTACGTTTCTTGCTCGTCCCCAGTAGGTTGTTCATGAATAGTTGATAGCTGCGGTGTGGCAGAAAACTCCATTCCTATAGTCCTCTTTAGCATCCCAAAGAATAGGCTAACTTGAATCGTGAAAAAAGCCCTGTGTGGCGTCACTGGAAGTGCTCTTCATGCTTAATTGTTCTCCATATATAAATACAAGGAACACTTTGCTTTGAAAATTCTTTGGGGAAGTATATTTCTGTCAGACTATACCTGTCATGGAAATATATAATCCATGTGTGAACTTACTTTTTTGGCACAGACACCTGCATCTAGCATTTCCATGGGATGTTACTGTACCATGGCATTACAAGCAAAAGAATGTAGATGTCTGTTGGATACCTACTAATTTGAAGAGGGATCTGTGGTTTTGTTGAGGAGATTACATACAGTGAATGTAAACAGCAGCTGGCATAGGTTGAACAAATGTGGGGCAGACCACAGTGTTCTTTAGCATGATGGCAGCGAGCATGACCTGATGAAACAATTGCCTATTTCCGTGTAACTCAGCCTCAGGTCCTTGGAGAGCATTTGTATACCTTATGCTTCAAGCAAACAACTCCACTGGGTGTGATTAAGGAACATTTCTGTATTGAATGTATTGGGAGCTCAGTTGTTCTCTCTTGCTAGGGAGTTGCCTTCTTATTAAATCAGCTGCTATACCTCATTTGAACCTTTTAGCTGGTGCTGCTGTAAGTCAGAGGAATCTGGTATGAAGACACAGCAGTAGTGATGCAGCCCTCCTGTACAGGTGCAGGACCTGCCATGCGCAGTGCTTTGCTGTGCCTGATAGTTAATGGCAAAATCCTTGAGAGGAGTCATAGTCAAAAGACTTAACTCCTCAAATCAAGGATCAACCCAGAAATGTCTGGCTTTTATTACATGAGTGAAATCATCTTTGTCCTCCCACTGTTTGGAGGTGATAGACCAGAGGGTTTTTCAGAATTGGTAGCCCTGTTTTAATTCTGAGACAAGAGGACAGTTTGCTGGATTGCTGCTGAACATGGCAACTGTGAGCTCTCCACAGTTTTCAAACATGATGCAACTACTTAGATTCATATACAGTTGGGTCTCAAATAGTACACTGCTTTTATACAGTAGAATTCATATTGATTCAGAAGACTGAGCTTTTGACTTGATGTAGTATTTTAGTCTGAATCCCACAGGGGTCAATGTTGTTGCATTGTAACTCTTCCTTTTTTTCTCCTTTCCTTATGTCTTGCATTCCTGCCCTGAATGACTTTATCTGCCACCTTAATTAGAGTTCCCCAGTAATTTTTTTTTTTTGTACTGTTCTTCTCTATAATGCTCTATGCATCGCACTTATCACTTTACTGAATGTTTAAATGATGCACGTGTATCATGAAAATCAATGCACATTATTTTTTTACAATGCCTTTCTTATAGTTATATGGCTAATAGCTATCAATACAGAATTATTAATATATTGTTAAGACATTCTAAATAGAATTGGTAATGTTGATTTTGATATATTGTCAGATATATACTATTTTAAGTTGAGAAATGTTACAGAAATGCTTTTATTAATTTGTGGCCTTCAAGCAAGAACTGTTGTTCCTAGTTTTAATTTTCTCAGACTTTTGGGTTGCTCTGGTGAGCCTGCTACTGTGCGAAACATTTTAAAACCAAGAGAACTAAGAAGGTATTTAACAATAGTGGGCAGACTGAAAGTTGCCAGACAGCGTGATACTCCTACAGCTGTAGGAAAGCCAGTGAGAGGCAATGTCTGCGCATTTACAAAATATTCTGAAATAGGCTTTAAATGCTTGGTACCTTTTTTCTCTTCTGTTGCTTTGTTCTCTGCAGGGATTCCAGGGCTTTGGGTTTGGGGACGGTGGCTTCCAAATGTCATTCGGCATTGGGGCGTTTCCCTTTGGTATATTTGCAACAGCTTTCAACATAAACGACGGGCGACCTCCTCCAGGTACCACGCATTCTATCTTCTCCGAGAGTCCTGTCACAAACAGATGTTTTACAAACTCCCTTGTAACTTTTAAACAAATAGCCTGCTAAATGACAAAACTTTCTGAACAGTAAGGTAAGTCACTGTTGTAACTAGAAACACAAAATGAGGGAAAACATCCAGTAGAGAACATAGTCTATGGTTTACATGTTTTGTGCAAGTGCTTATAGAAGAAGCAAGTTTGTTACTTCCCTGTGATTTGCTGAAGGCCCTCCTGAGAGGACAGTGGAACTGGAGAGGGATGGTGGCACTGGAGGCTTCTCCCTTTTAATTCAAATGTCTCCTCTGGTACTCCAGCAGACTCCCTTTGAAAAAACTGAGACAAATTGGACTAGAGTTTCTAATAATAATAAAAAGGAGTCAGTAGGGGTGTATGAAGGAGACCCATATTTTGAAAACAGCAGGAAAGGACCATTTCCCGAAAGATGAGAAGGAAAAGTTTAAACTGGTGTACATTCTTCATGTCACGCCTGTGTTGCCAATGACCTGCGCTGTCCTTGGGTCGAATTAACTTGCCTATTAACTATACTTCAGTGTTCACTGAAAATTTGTGTGGAGGTGTGACTAAGCTAAGGAATATGTAAATATATGCTGTTGTAACAGCCATAATGTAACCAACTCCTTTATCTGCTTTTCATCTGTGGATTCAATACAGCAGTTCCAGAAAGGCATGGCTTGAGCTTTAGAGCTTGTGTGTTTTACAGTAGTTCTCTTGGTCAAGGCTACACATGCAGTTTTGACCGTTTTACCATTTCCTTATTCAGGCATGTTTCACCTTGATGGGCAGGAGTGCTCAGGCAGAGGTGGTAAAGTTCCTTAGGATGGAAACAGTGAACATAGCTCAGCAGTCAACAGTGAACTAAGCAGTGAACTTGGCTCAGCACTGTTCCCAGAAGTACTCCAAGCAGAGCTGCGTGTACTCTAGCACTTGGAGCGGCCTGCTGCTATTAGTCATGAGCAGGTTTACCACAAGTGCTGCTTCAGGGAGCTGATGCTTGTCCCCCTTCTGATCTTCTAGTATGGCTGACCAGTCTGAGGGTAGGAAATAGCAACAGTTTCTCACTAAGTAGATTCCTTACATATTTTTCAATTTATGAATGTACTGTGTTCAGAATATACATGATTCTGGAGAAGAGGAAGGAGCTGAACTGGTTTTGTTTTTTTTACTTCTTGTTTTCCAGCTGTTCCAGGGACTCCTCAATATGTGGATGAGCAGTTCCTATCCCGCCTTTTCCTGTTTGTGGCTCTGGTGATAATGTTCTGGCTGTTGATTGCATAAATCTTTTCCATTATTCTGTATATTCATGGCCAACAAGGCTACTGAAACAGTTACAAACTGCATCCCCATCCCATTTTAAACCTCTTGGTGTCTGGTTCCGTAGCTAACTATGGGCTTCAGGAATTGGTCGTACCACAGCACAACGAGGAATCTCGCATTTTGCACCAGAGTTGGAAATTAAACATCGGTTAAAAAGTGTATTTCAGCTCGGTTATCTTGTACAACAGGTTCCTGCTGCAAACCATGGGCCTAGCTTTGAGCTCCGCTCCTAAAAGGAGTGCTGCTTTGAAATCCTGTGCCAATCAGTGACACCAGGTTTATGTGAAAGACAGTTGCCGCAAGGTAGACTGGGCAGGTAAGGAAACTTCTGCAGTGTGATCAGTATCTCATGCTCAGTAACCACGATGGATCTGCCGGAGCTGCGGATGTTATTTAATGTCTTCACATCAACATCCAGCCTTCTTCAGGAAGTGATCTGCAGCACTGCTGAGACTCTTTGGGCACAGCACGTGATGCAAGTGGAACCAGGTTTGGAGACTGGTTTCTTTTCTTGCTGTTATTTGCCGGCGTGATGGAAAACCCCTCCTGAAGCAATTCTAATGGCTGTTAGAAGAAGGGATACAAATTTATGCTGCAATTTTTTTTAGCCTGAATTTGCTGGAGCCAGACACTGGAAGATTCTCTCGTTGTGGAGCCGGGTGGGGTTGCCGAACAGTACGATGCACCTGTCTGCCTCACCCAGCCCAGTTCCTCACTGACAAAACAGTGTTGTCTTCCTTGGTTCTGCGCAGCAGCCTGTGGCTGCACTTACGGATAATCCCCTCACAACCTTGTCACTGTAGCTACATTTATTCTTCCCAAGGCTTTGAGACTTTCTACGGAAGGTCATGTACTCCAAATAAAATCCTATTACAGATCTGAGATCAGCTTGTTTGGGGAGAGGAACAAAAGACATCTTTATGTGAGTTTTGAGGTTAAACTTGCCATACTGTAAAATTATACAGGAGGAAAAATGAGATCCTGCCTTTGCTAACACGTGCCACAGTAGGGAACGTTTGGAAGAGCTGCTCTCTACAGGTGCATACAGCTACTCCATGCCACAGCAGAATGGCTATAGTGCAAGAGTCTCTGCAGTATCTACCAAAGATATTAATTTGAAGTGCTGGAGGAGACCACAACCATTTATGTGCTGAGGGGAAAATATTTCAGAAGGTGAGCACTCTGTAGCCCTTTTGGAATCCTGTTGGGTATACAGCTTTAAAGAGTACTCCTGACGTATTTGTGTAGATTCCTTCAGAACAGCAGATACGAGAGGTTCCCTAGCAAGATGAACAGTTTTTGTATTTCTCTGACTAGGCAATTCCATTTTTTTTTCTCTTATTGTTTTTAGATTATTTTGATTCAGATCACTGATAGTCATAATGATTTCCTGCAAGATCAATATTGTGACTCCCCTGGCAATAGACAGACAACTGACAAAACAAATGAACTCGTAGAAATTTTGTTTCAATAGCTAGGGTTTTTTCTAGTGTATGGATGAGGTTCCTGGCCAGGACACGTTAATTAATTGTTGTAGGAGCTTATTTATGTAATTATAAACTGTTCACTTTTAGTATCAAGACAGAGGATGACTGAAGTTTAACTTGCCTACCTCCAAAATTCCATCTGGCAAGTAGAATGTTGCAAAGCTTCTGCAGTGTTTTGCCGCACCTAGCCAAATTCATACCTGACTTGATGATAATCTGGCAGAATATGTTGCTCAACTACAAATAGTTGAAGCGGTGCTTCAGCTTTTGTTGTGTGACACTTTCGAGAAGCTTAACTTCTTCTGCATATGGTTCTTCTCAAGGGCGTAACTTCGTAACTAGGTAGGTCCCTTTCTAGGAGAAAGGCTATTTATTGCATTCTTAGAAGCAACTGGCTGTAGTACAACGTCGCAGCTTTGACTTTCTTTCATGAGCAGGCAGCACCACCTGCTGATGAAAAGGGAAAGTTCATGTCATAGTAGAAGGGATGGTTTTCCTTCTCCTTTTTGTATAAGAAACTCGATGCTAAGAGCAGAGGTTGTCCAGGGAGGCGTAGGGTATCCCTTTAAAGCCTTTTTCTGATAAAGAGGACATTAAGACGACTGTAATAGGTTCAAGAGGTATTGAAACTGATTTGACTAACATTTATGTTTTAAAATACAGAATTTTAATGACTTGGGTTTTTTTTTCATCTGTTGGTGAGAGACATAATGGATTTAGACGGAGGTGGCTGCAGGAACATGACTGAGTCTCCTTGTTTTCTGGCAATCCAAAAATGAAATAGTCTAAAAGTGTTAACGCTTTCGTTCCTACCTTTTTCTTGGTGTGCTTTTTTGTATCGTACCACTTCCCTTCCTTGTACTCAGACTGCACACAGCCTGTAATGGCTTGTTTAGTGCATTACCATTACTGTTCACTAATTTTCACTGTTGTGAAAGTGATTTAGAATTAAAAAATGGTTTTACATTGACCCGCGTGCGCCGCCATTCCTTTGCGCTTCGCGGACGGACTGAGGTGAGGCGCTGGCCCGGGCCCCTACCTCCAGGACGAGGAACCCGTCGCTGGTCCGTGCCCCGGGAAGCGGCGGCGGGGGGGTGCTCACTTCTCCCTCCTCCCCGGGGCAGCGGCGAGGCCGGGGGCAGCGGCCGGTGGGGCCGGGCCGGCCCCGCCACAGGCGTAGGCCGAGCGACGGGAGCTGCCGCGCCCGCCCTGCCCGCACGTGGTGGGAGGGGCCTGGGGGCGTGGCCTCGCTGTCACTGGTCCTCGCCGCGGAAGGGGCGGAACGCTCACCGCCGAATAGCGCGGGGATTGGCCTGTGGCCGTGAGGGGGGCGGAGTGCCGATTGGCCTGCGGCGAGGCAAAGGGCGGGGCGACATCTACCCTCGGGGCGGGGTACGGCGTTGAGATAGCGGCGAAGGGGAAGAGCCGGGCGGTCGGGGGAGCGCGGGCGCGCTCCCGGACCAGGTGCGGCGTGACCCACCGCGCGTTCCGTAGAGGCTGACGTCGGCGCGGGCGAGCCCCGGGGCGGCGGCGAGGCCGGCGCGGGATGGAGGGGCTGCCAGGTGAGGCTGCCGGGCCCGGCCGGGCCGGGCCGGCGGGGATCGCTGCCGCCCTCCGTGACAGCCAGGCGGGTGTAGGTGAAGGCCGCGGTTCTCCACCGGCCGGGCGGTGTGGCGGGGGCGGCAGGCGAGGGGCTCGGTGGAGGAGGAGGAGGACGGGGGGGGGATGGGCGACGACGGACCCTCGCCCGTGTGGCCGCCGGTTGCCTTGAACCTGCGCCCCGGCTCGGCTCTCGGGCTGCGCCGTGCTTTCCTGCCCCGGGGGGGGGGTGGGGTGGACGGCTACCGGGCGCGGCATCCTTTAAGGCAGTTGCCCGGTGTGGGCGGCTGGTCGCCCTCGGCCTCGTCCCTGCCCCGGTGCCGCCTTCCCCGGCGAGGGTCGGCTGGCCGGTGCTGGAGGAGCTGCCGGTTTTCCCTCGGTGGCCCCCTCTGGGACATTCCTCCCGCCCTGAGGGACGCGACAGACCTGTTACATTGATGATGTCCGTTTGTTTTTCCTTCGCGCTATTTCCTGCTCTGGTTTTTTTGGGGTTTGGGTTTTTGTTGTTTTTTTTTTTTTTTTTTTTTTTTTCGTTTCCGTCGCTTCTCCTGGATACTTAACCCATTTCGGTTGAATAGAGGACTGTTCGTTTCCGTTTGTGAGCTTATCGGCCTTTCTGGGTGCAGTTAAACAGCTGTAGCACTGCAGCTAAAAGTAAGGTTGACTGCTACCTGGAGTTCAGAAGCTGATGGGTAAATCTTGGTGTGAGCACTGCAGAGGAGTATCCATCTGTTGCTTTTCGTCAGCCGTGGTGTACTCGTGAAATTCCTTCAAATAGGATCCGCTGCCTGTATTCACATTTGCATCTTGCGCTCGTGGCACCAAACGGGAGGAGATGGAGCTGCAGGATGTCTGGTGTGCAGGCTTGTTTGGCCTGTAGCGTGGCAGCAATTCCAGAAGTTCAGCTGACTTCTATCTAGGGCTCGCGCTGCTCGGAGAGGAGAGCGTCGGCCGCCCGTGCATTGAGGCGCAGGCACACGTGGCTTTGCCTTTTATTTCTAAGCGCGTTCGGTGTGCTGAAAAGCAATTTGCTATGTAGAAGAACCTGGGTAGCGCCAGCTTTTTCCATGTTTCCCCTAACCCTTACCCTGTTGTGCTGATCTGCGGTCAGGTGCTGTTCTCGGTGTTCCAGGTAGCAGGAGGACATGGACAAATTCCCAGGTGTGGAGCTGGTGCTTAGCTGGGTACTGAAGCAGCACCTTACACTAAATATCACGTTTGAATGAATCCTAGCTAGCCCTATAGTCTGCATGGCGACCTTTGTGGGTACTGCCGTTCTGCCGGTGAGGGTGGTGCTTGCTCCTGGTTAAGCAACAAGTTTTCTCTCTGAAATAGCTATTTGTGTAAAACGTACAAGGAAATCTTCACCTTGGTTAGTTTTAAACCTTGTCATTGACCTACACAGTGGCGTAAAAGTGCATAGAAGGCTGATGGTTTCTGTTCTGTGTCATTTCAAGGAATTTAACCTTGGTATCAGCTTGCCTGAGCAACTATCGAGTTTTAACGTTCTTTGGAAAATGGAAGTCCGTGGTTAGTGGTTTTCCTTCTCTAATCGCACTTCTTTCCTTATGCAACTTTACTGCAAGTAAACTTTTGGTAGCAGGAGGAAACAGGTTTGAGATCTGCCCAGCTATGTAATACGTTCCTTGCGCCATCCTGCGCTCACCCAGATCCTTGGCTTTTTAATACGCCCGCACGGTTGTTTGGATTTTGGGTAGCATTTATCTCTGTGCCAAATGCTCTTTGTGCACGAGTTTTCATACTGTTTTTCCTAGCTTGCGTGCATCTGAATAACAAGGTCTCTCTGGGGCTTTATGGCAGTTCTAGCAGAAACTATTGTAACTGTATTATAACTATTACAAGTATTTTCTGAAAGGGCAATAGGCCAGTAGCATCAACGCGTCTTCCTAAGTGTGATGGTTCTCTGGTGTTGGCTGTACAGTCTCTACAGGAATATTCATTCAAGTGTGTAATTCCTTCCTGGTAGTCAGGTTGTTCTCTACTGAATAAAGTTAGCTTTCCTTTCTTTCAGTTCTGGGAAATCCAGTTAATTATACAAATAAGTGCAAGCGTTATGTGCTGAGTCAGTGGCATGGGGGAAATTAGTAGCGTGGCTTCCTGGCTTAGCACGGTTCTCTGTGGGAACTGTTACAGTAGACCAGTCTGCAATCCTGAAATCTCTGCTCTGAAGGCCAGCATAGCTGTAAATGACCTGTTTTCTGTGAAAAGTCATATTGCTTCCTTCTGCAGAATGTGAAGGAGCTGAGGGTTGTGTTATGTCTGGAGGAAAGAAAAAACATATATATGTAAGTTATCAAAGTTCGATTTGGGAACTCCACTGACTGCCTGGTATTGCCTTAACTTTCTGTGTATGAAGGCTTTGCTGTCAGTTATATAATTTAAGGTTGCTCTTTATCAGGGATGCAGCAATCCTTGTTTTCTCTGATGTAAAATGGTTGCTGCATGTCGCTTTATTCCTGCATGCAGGTGAAGAAGTTTGGAGATGTCTAGGATGCGGGGACAGCATTGCTGCTGGTCAGCGCCTCTACAAGACTGTTAACGAAGCTTGGCATATTTCCTGTTTCCGGTAGGTAAACTTTTAGCCCATTAAACTCTCCTTGTTGTGTTCAACTGGTTTGGAACCTGGTGGATAAGTACCATCTTGCAGAGCCGTTGTGTGCTCTTGTTTGTGGCTGTACTTGAGTGCTTGCAGTAGCACTCTGGAACTGACTTTCGGTCCCAATAGCGGTCTGACGCTGCCTGGCAAAAGTGTTGCCATGCTGACGCAAACGCATACGGGAATACAGATAAAGTACAAATGAAAGCTCTGATTTACTGGTGGTGGCAGAAGCCATGGGTTGCACCTTTGTCTTCAGCTGCATTCCAAAGCGGTGCCCAGGCAATTTAGATAGCCTGTTGCTTTTTCCATATGTGGTAGGTACAAGGGAGATATCAGGGTGTTGGGGGAAACTGCTGATATGGGGGAAGGAGATCTTGCCTTCTGCTTTCTCTCCTTTTCAGACTAGTAAGACATACAAACTTATGAAATCTGTCAGATAATGTTGCTGTCAGCAAGGACAAAAAGGGATCTCTGACATGCTTTTCTTCCGGGTGGTAGGAGTAGTGCCTTTCGTTGGTGTTTCAGGAATATTCGGTTCAGCTTTCATGCTCCAGAATCACATTTCTGAAGGGGCCTATATTTTTGAGAGGGGTTGAGTACCTGTAGCTTCTACTGGCTTCTGTGTTGGCTTGAATCTGGAGAGACTAATGTTTTGGATACTGTCAAAGCAAGTAGGGAAAAAGGAAGCCAAAGTGTGGCTTAGGAGGAATGTTTGCTGTGCCAAGATAAGTATCTACTGTCCTGGTTTAAAGAACCAAAAAACCGCAACAAAATACCCCAACTTTGCTGAAGTGAGGATTATGGTTATTGGTGTATTTAAAAACAACAACAACAACAAAAAATCATCATGCTGCCAAAGCAGTGCTAGCTCTGTTGACGTGGAAATTGCTGTTAGGTACAATGACATGTTAATAATCACAATTACAGCTTTATATCACTACAGATCCCAGTCTTTTGGGTTTCTATTGGTTTGAGTATTCATGTTTAGCTATATTGAGTCAGCTTGTCTTAATCCTGGTTTTCTCTTCTCCTCCTTAAAGAACTAGTATCCTGTTGTTGAGTTTCCCTAGATTCTGCCAGTAGCCAAACCCAAATCTATGTGTGTGCTAGTAAGTCTTTCTTTCTTGCCTTTGAATGTATTTCTGTTGTGGGTCTTGATTTGCAAATGTCTTCGTGCTTCTTGCTATCGGGGCTGTCGAGGTGGATAACAGCTGAGCTTGAGGCAAATCCTGCCCTTATGACACTTTACAGAGAATTTGATATCATGAGTAACATTGTATAATGGAAGTTTGGTGGGGGTTTTTTCGTTTGTTTTATACAAGCGAAGACGCCAACTTTTGTCCTGAGGTGTGTAATGACTTTTTGCAGTTGCTGATGCGGTTCTCTTACGTGCTGTGCTTTTGGCTAGCTCCAGCACCCATCTAAGCTGCCATGCTGAATGAACAATTGGAACCTGCAGTAAAGGAAGCTGCCCTTCCGTTTTTCCAAGTTCCAGGGTAGGACTGTACACGAAAACAAATTTCCAGTTTGCACTCTGTTCCCCCTTTTCTTCTGTTATCCCTAAGCCATGCTGAGCAGCAGTCTTGTGCTTGATATCCCAAAGCCAAACTTTAAAAAGCCTCTAAGGGTAGGAGCCTTTGGCAGCTGGTAGCTGTGAGTTCCGGCAGCTCTTGTGGAGTGTTTTTTACAGTCTTCCTGTGGATTAGCTGACTCCCTGGCCTGGCACATAATTTCTCTAATGCTGATTGGCACTGCTCCAGGCTCGTTAGCTCTGTTTATTCTTGGTCAGGCTAGGCTGCTGATCATGCTTGGCACTGGCAGTAGCTGACGTACATGCGTGTCTCTGAGGATTTAAGTTTTTTGTCACTTCCCTCCTTCCTCAAACTGCATGTACAGGAGCTTTGTCTCCGAAACCTGTATTTTCTCTGCTGTGGCTGGAGGGACAAGCAAATCCCAATTCATGTATCTTGGATATTTTAAACTGTTCTTTGGCCAGCTGGTCCTTAGGCTTGGATCTGGCTGAGGAAGTTTCTTAGATGTTTCTGTCACAATGTCTTTTGTGAATTAACTCTGAATGTACTTTTGGCCTCTGAATTCTGTTGAGATAGCATATGCTTTTCAAAGGTTGTTGCTTTTCCCTGATAACGCAGTCCCACTGGATTGGAACTTACGTTGCACAGAACTTCAAACACTACACTAAGAAAGGGAAAGAAAGAAGTGGCAAGGTATCTTTTTCCTAGGTCTGGATCACTTTTACCTAAGGGGATTACTGGAAGAGCTTTTTTTGACTTAGAGCATGCTGTTCATACTGCTTTCAGTCTGACTTTTTTCCATATTACAAAATAGAAGATACTGCCCTGAGTTATACCTTTGAATAAAGTATTGATACCTGGTCTTTTGATGTCCATTGTTGGGGGCTTTTTTTTTTTCCAGAGATAAAGACAAATGAAATTAAAGACAATTCCCTCTTTCTGTTGGGATATTGCATATTTGAACTGGAGTAGGATGGGATGAGAAGACCCAGATATAGCTCCATGGTTTAATCTTAAGGGCACAGTATTTGTTAAAAATCCAGTTTTGATTATTTGAAAACCATTAATTCAGATCAAGCCTCTTGAATGCATCCAGGTGGAAAATGCTTTTGGATCCCTATGAAGAAAATTATTGGAAATGGTGGTAGGAATTCCTGCTGTAGTGGGGTTCTTAAGAAATTTATAGGAAGGAAGACAGCTGAGGTTCAGTTCCTTCCTAACCATGAAATAACAGAGGATGTATATTACTATGGTCTATAAAATAAATCTAATTTAGGTAGCCAAGCAACACAGGCTTGCTGCAGAAATCTCAAACAAAAGGCAAACCCACCGCATCAGATTAAAACTGTTCATAGTACATCTTCTAACAAAAGTTACTGAAGGTGATGGATTACTGATGATTTTACAATTACAGATTTAAAAATATACTCTTTAGTTTATACCAAAACCAGTTAATTTAAAGCTGAAAAATCATCAGGAGTTTGAAGAGCAGAAAAGCTCATCTTCCTTTTTCCGGAAGAGGAAAGGAAGGCAGAGAAATTTTGTATGAATCCAAAATTTTTCATTAGTAGGTCTAAAGCACTGGAGATGATGGTGATCAGAAACTATTGGTTCAGTTTGGACAAATATTTCATTTTTGCTTAATACACCAGATTTCTATGCATACGCAATGCAGCTTGATCTCAGGAAAAATTATCATGGCTTTCTGTATATTTTTTAAAATTATATTATGAAATAGGTTGCTGCCAACTTAATATAAACAACTGTATGACTAAAAAGTGTAACCTTTTGATATCTGACTAAATATATATTAAATCTCTTTATACTGATCAGGGATTACATTATTATATTCAAGTAATTGCAAGCAGTAAGTTGACTTTCCAGTAGGTGATGTTGGCTAAAATTAAATATGGTCTTGAAATAGTTAAGAGACTGTTTACACTTGTAAAAAAAAAAAAAAATCTAAAGTAATAAAAATGTATTTGTTTAAATTATTACCTAGAGTTAAATGGATTCACTTGACAGATTGTTTAGGATTCAGGTGCTTGCACTCTTTTTGAATGTGTTACTCTGTTTCAGTTTCTGTTAACCTTTACTGGAGCTAGAAACTAAAACGCAGAGAGTGTTGTAACCACCAGAAGGCTGTTCTCTCTAAATGAATACTTTGAAAAAATGGAACAGTCTTGGCAGAGTGCAGAAGAACTCCTGGCTCCGTCTCCTACTGGTATTCTGAAGTGAATTTGAAACAAATTCTCCTTCTGACTGTTTCTCAGTAGTGGAACAAGGTTAAAAGTAGATTCTTCCCAGAATCCCTCGTTGCCCACCCGTTGTGCACTCTGCAGCGTGACAATTGTCCGTGGTCAGAAAACAGAACTGGATTAGCTATCCATGCATCGAGGGGATGCCCTAAGCTCCGGGCTACTGAGCAGAAAGAGAACCACTATTAATTTGCCAACTCTAGTAATTTGATTGTCTTACAAAGACGTGCTTTTTCTATACTGAATGGCATATTTTGTGTTCTATAGAAGTATTTTTTGCTCAGCAAAACTTAGTGAATCACTTTGATTCTTTTTACATTTGGGGGCAGGGGAAGGCAAGCCAGGCAAACGTGAAGAACGTATATAGTTAAACCTGTTTTGGGGGTTGCAGGATAAACTAGATGACTTCTGAGGGTATTTTCTACATCTGTTTTCTGTGGTTCTTAGGATATCTACTAAGCTTCAACTTGGGTTTGAAGGAAGTAATTTCTATGGCTTAGGAATGATCAAGAAACTGATCACCTAACAATCTCCCATCACTGTAGGTTTTTGTTCTCCCAGACTAAGTCTACTAGCACTTAATTATCCTTAGTGTTAGAAGCTTCTGTCTACTCCCTTCAGAAATTCCCCTTGTTGCAATTTAAATCAACTTCTTCTAGTCACTTTCACAATGGATGTGGAAAAGAACCTTGTTTTTCCCCCTTCTGTTAGTCAAGTAACCTTTTCCTGTTTGAAAGCAGCAGTCGCGTCTCCCATCAGTCTCTCCTAGACTGAAGAAGCCCTGGACCTAGCTTTTTCTCATAGACTGTATTTTCTAGACTTTGGATCACTTCTGTTGGTTCAAACTGTTTGGCACAGGCTTTCATTTTCCAAAAGCTGCTTCCTCCCCATAGGCAACAGGACAAATAGATCTACAGCGACAGAATACAAAGCTCAAATGTACAAATGTTGACAAAGATGTAGGCAAAGGTGTGTATTAAGATGAATTTGAAATGTGGGGACGTTTGATGCTTTGAATCTTCCTTTAGCTTTTCAGCTGTGAACACAGTCAGGTTTGTATACACAGCAGCTGAATTGGAGAGCAGGGGAAAGATCAGTAGTAACAAAAGGCAGTTGAATTATGGTAGAAGCAGGAAACAAGAATCTCCTCTTCTTCCCTGTCTTCTCGGGTTTCTGGCAGTTACAGAAAGCTAATGATAGGGCCTCAGAGGTGAGAGCTCTTCTCCACTAATCCTGCAGACTCCTGGGAATGTCTCTTTGATGATGTCTCTATCAGCATTGAAATTCAACAGCTCACTATCAGATTTAGGGAGAAATAGTTGCTAAGTGCCTGTTTGTACACATTGCCAGGGCTGTTCAGGAGTTTAAAAATGCAAGGGAGCAGCGAAGCACTTTGCAGGTGGAAGCAGCCACATGCCTCAGGGGAATCTATATCAGCTACAGGACATCATGATGACCCCTTATATTTAAGGAGTAGTTGGGCATTCCAGTCCTAACTTTTTTTTTCAGTTGAGTTGCGCAGCTTGTCCTTTAGGGCATTGTTATCAGAGCATTACTATATCAAGGCAATTAGAATTACTCACACAGCCCAGTATGTGGTAGGCTTTCCACAAGAGTGAGACAGGATCCTTCCCTGAGGAGTTTAGCGGCCTGCACAGACAAAAGCAGCAAGTTAGGGAGTGACGATGCAGTGGTGTAAGTGCCGGTCTTATTGCCAGATGTGCTGCATTTACAGATCAGAAGTCTCTGCTTCCAAAACCATATATAATCTGTGAAGTTTCAGTAGGTTTAATTTCTTTGGCTTGCTTCTCAGCCTACACGTATTCGGGAGGTCTGCAGCCATTAGGCAAGTACGGTGGAGACAAAAATCTATCTCCATCCTAATGTTGTGCTTAGTGATGTTAGGTATCGAGAAGGCATCACTGTGTTGGTCTGAAGTTCTGCTGCTGCTTAGAAGTAAGGTGCAGTGAAGGAGATGGCTTCGCTTCACTGTTCGTTTTAGTTTACTCAAGAGCTATGTGCAAGAGCTTTCACTCAGAGGTACGTGCATATCAAAACGGTATTAGTTTCAGTAGCTGATGTCAGGAGCTGACTCTGTCTTTCAACAGCAGTGAAGTACATGTTATA
This sequence comes from Astur gentilis, assembly GCF_929443795.1. NCBI lineage: Eukaryota > Metazoa > Chordata > Aves > Accipitriformes > Accipitridae > Astur > Astur gentilis. Next base: position 4,832,016 of record NC_064886.1, read on the forward strand.
TGTAAGTGCCTTGGAAATACAATGAGGTGTTGGGATTGTACTGAAGTATTTGGAACGCCTCCAAACTGCACCCCTGCTGAAACAAAGAGTTGCTGCAGATTCTTCAGGCATCAAGCAGATGCCTCTTCCCCAGCTTATACCGGTGCCGCACATACCAAAGTGCCCGTCTGTGCCAGGATAAATTTGTGTATCTTAGGGCTGGTAGATATGCTGAGCAATACATCTGTCTGTAGACATGCTATTGGACAGCATGAACTATGTGGTAAAGAGGGTGTCTAGATGTGCAGCCTAACCCCAGCTGTTTTAAGATATTAATCACCTGAATATCACAATAGCGATGTGATGCATTTCTGTGGGTATAAAACTGTAATGGCTGCGACTCAATTTGCAATAAATTTCATGTTAAGTCATTGTCAAGGTTTTTCATTTCTTCCTTTTTATCTGCTAGTTGTATTTTTCAGGCTTCTTTCTTCCTTTTTATCTGCTAGTTGTATTTTTCAGGCTTCTTTCTGGCAAAAATTACAGTACAATTCTAAACCATAGTAAGGAAAGCAACTCCCTGTGATGGGTACATGTTTGTAGTGGAAATGCTGTCAGCATTTGCAAGAGAGAAGATGCTGATAACTGACTTCACCTGGTGAAAAAGAAATTTGCTTCGGTGCATTTTGGCCCTCAGAGATGGTATCAGTAAAATTACATGGAAAAGGTGTCCCCCCCCCACACACACACCTGTTCATCAGCATTTTTTGAAGTGCAGTCATTCTGGCAGGAATTCAGATCTAGAATGTATGAACACATTAACACCTTTTCCAGAGTCCTTTTATCAGAGCTATTGTGTTCTCAAATAGGTTGTAGAAACAATAAAAAAAAGGCAAGAAGTAACAAGAGAATTCTGTGTAGGAAAAAGTAACTTACTGGCTGCTGCTGGGGCTTGCTGCAAAAGTAAAATCATTTTGATAAGATGTTTCCTGTTTAAATAGACATTTGACTATGTGTCCTTTGGCTTTAAGGAAGTCTCAAACAAAATCCCTTCCCAGTTGCTTAACTGTCTGGGTGGTTTTTATTACTTTGAAGTTAGGCTTTATCTGCTGGCTTCATTCACAGACTAGCTGGCTGCTTATCACATCTGTGGATCAAATCTTCAAAGGTTTTGTCTGAAGAGTTGGGATTTATGAGGTCACGTGGAATCCCCCTTGGAGGGAGTTCAGCCCATGGCAGCAGAATTGTGGGGAAAAGCTTTTGTCTGTAGGTGATACTGGGCAGGGAAGGGGCTCTGGGATGCGCTGGAGGTATGTCTGTGTTGTGGGGTGATGCTGATAGCCAGGGAAGCGTTGGATTGTGAGCACTGGCCCATATTCAGCACGCAACATATAGAGAATGTGGGAGACCAGAGTGCATTCCTAGACACAGACTCACCGTGTTGCTGCTTCCAGTAGAGCTGTGTGAAATGTCAGAAGGAATTAGGCCCGTGCTGGAATTGACAACCACATCGGGCTCTGCAGCACTAGGCTTCACTGCACTTTTACAGCCAGGCTTAGAAGCTGCACTGAACGGGTGAAAATTATGAATTATTTTTTTTTTCCCAGAAAGATGGATGCTTATTAAAAGTAAAAAACAAAAACAAACAAAAAAAAAAAAAAAAGAAAAAAAAACAACGCAAAAGGCTGCCTGGCTTTCTGCTTACTTCAACAGTGAGCAGCAGCTGTCAAATCTGCAGCCAAGGCTGCCTCGTCCCAGCCCCAAGCATCCCTTGAACAATATGCCAGCTGAGACGAGCATCTCCAGTAAAAGCACATTTGAGTACTCTTGCCTCTGGAACACAGCATGATTTCCAGGCTGTGTTCAGGCACGCCAGGCTTTGCTGACTGTACAAAAATGGGAGGGCTCGGTGCAGCAGCGTATGTTTGTTGCATTTCTGAGTGTCTTGCAAACAGCTTTAGCTGATTAGGCCACTAGAGATCATGCTTGGCTTCAGAGGAGGCAAAATGATATAACTACATGTGCTGCGAGCAGCAGAGAGTACTCCTCCGTGCTGATTTATGCCTCTCAGCTTCCATTCAGGAGATGAAGATTAGGTTAAATGACTGCAATGATCTCGGTTAAAACCGTGTTGGAAAGAAAATTATTTTTCCTTGGATGAAGCACACTGTGAGCTACCTCCTGCAAGAGGACGAACAGATTGTCAGTTGTGTGAAGGTAGTGTAACCCCCCTCACTGTGAGGGATTTAGGAAGGTATGTAGCAAACGTTCATGTGAAGTGTTTGGAGACGTGGCTAGTCGTCTTCATCAGACCCTCTGCCTGCCTTGATTTCCCCATCAGAATGTGCCACCGCTGCAAAGAGTAGTTTCTCGTTGCGCTTTGGCTCTTTGGCAAAAGCTGCTATCTTTCAGCACTTGCTAACGCAGCCCCTCTTTCGGATCTGAGCTCCACCCCTTGTGAAGAAGTAGAGCTTTTTCAGCCTCTGTAGCCACAGGCTGTCCTCCTGCAATCGCTCCTCCTCTCCTCCCACCCTTGGGTGGGTCCAGAGAAGGGAAAACTTGACAATAGTTAGCAGGCAGCAGAGCTCGCAAGAGCTATTGCAGAAGCATGTCCAACTAGCCCAGTTAGCAGTTATTCTATCCTTCCCAAGGGTGCCGCTGCCGCTGAATGCGGGAGAAGATGGTTATAGCCATGGGAGCCAGGAAAAGTCTGAAAAAGAAGGAGCAGCCGAGAGACCTGGCATTCCTTGGGCAGCTTCAAAGAGAGGTGAAGTATCTGAATCAGCGCAAGATTAAATGAGCACTGGCTGCTGCCATGTTGGCAGAACAGAGCTGTTCAGAGGCAGTTGGACAAGTTTGTGGCTGAGCCGGTTTATCCAGTGTTGAAGATGGGAAGTTACTTGTCTGCCCCAGCTTACTTCGCTCCCAAGGATCCCTTTCGGTAAGTCTTGCGCAGGATTAGCAGTGGATCTTCAAAGTGTCGTTTTACCCCCTGTAATGCTATCCTAAGCAGTTAGCATGCGAGGTGTGAAGAATGAGGTCCAGTGCTTGTGTGCAGGGAACAGCCAGTCCCAAACTGCGTTCCTGTCTTGCTTTGAGGAGGCGACGGGGAAGATTCTTATTACCAGCCTCTTCACAGCTCTCTGGTACAAGGGAATGGCACCTGTGTCGTGAGGCAGCGTCTCCGTAGCCCAGGCAAGCAGGCTCCCTTTCAGGGCAACACTACCTGTGCGGCTTTACCCCATGCCCCTGTGCTTTGCTCCACTGCCAGAGGAACGAGATTACTGTGGCGGCTGCTGTTTATGTCTCTTACAAAGCTACTTGTGCTTGGGCATAGCGCAGGGTGAGGTGAGGCGCTGCTGTTGCGGAGTTCAAGAAGGTGATGTAATCTGCAGTGAGGCAGCCCAGTAATCTTGCTTCAGAAAAGAAATCAAGTACTTTGCAGGTAAATAGGGACGAGCAGCCGCTCACTGTGATTGCATTACATCTCCACAGTGAAAACTGTTAGTGGGGCTGAACGAAGCCAGGATGGTGACTGGCGCTGATGTGCTGATAAGGTGAATGGATGGGGAAAGGCACAGCTTGCAGTTTCATTGTCTCCCTCCTATCCCCTACACTCGGATTTGCTCATTATTGATCCTGTTCCTGCAAACACTTTTGTAGTGATTTGGGAGTAAGGAGCCTTTTGTTAAAACAGTCTAGTATAGGAGTAAATACTGCCACACGATTGCTAAGCTTCTTTGGGCAACTTTCTGAAACAGCATCCGCTTTCAGCAGAAGGAAAGTGAGCAGACATTCGTTATTTCTAATATGTGGAGGGCATCATGCTAAGCCATAGATACACCTTCTCCTAAGTGTGTGGAAGTCGTTTTGCATAGTCAGAGCTTAAACGCTCCGTCTTCTTAGTCTCTAGCATCTGTTCTTCCCTGTCTAGTGTCTTCTATGTAGCCCGTGCACACACTTCTGCTAAGTCCGGGTAAGAAGCCTTTGGGTTATCTACGGGCTGGGGTTACGTTTTATTCCGCAGCTTTCTGTCTGCGTGACCGTCCTCTCCCCAGTTCTGCCTGCAGAATTGGAACCACAGCTCTTTTGAGCCTGTCTAGCGTTAACTGATCTAGCCTGACAGTGTGTGTGAGGGGTGCATTTTATTAATGAGCCCTTCTCAAAGGGATCTGTCTCTTCAGTGCCAGGGAAGTCTTTGCTTCCATTAGGGTATTGGCTTTCATTTAGATGTAAAAGAGATGCCACATCAATTGAATCTCCCATCTCGCTGAAAACCGGGCTGGTTACCTGTTGTGACCTGATCCTCCTACCACCCCCCACAAAAACAAGTAGCCATCAAGCAGCGATTTGTGAACTCTTTCTGCACCTGCTGTGCTGCAGAGCATCAGGGCTGAACACTGCACCCACGTGCTGCCTGGGGTTCCTGGAGGATGGTTATGGGAGGCAGATTAATTTATTCTTTATAGCCAAGGCTGGGAAGCAAAGAATCATAATCTATGGGACTGTATAATCGGAGCAGGGCTCTGCAGCTCTGAAAATGGTGGCTGGGCAGCAAGAGGAAACATGTCAAGTATGGCTGTTGCCCGTCCTCCGAGAAACTTGATTACCATGCTTTGTTACTCTGTAATAAGAATAGCAAATCATCTAGGAGAAGATCAGCAGTTTCTAAACTATAAAAGACAGAGGAGCAAGAAATCTTCCTTTCTTTTGGTTGCAGTGACCGGCAAAGATTAGCTTGCTTAATACCTGTAGAACTAATTGTATTCCTGTCTTGGCTGACGTGAGCTCTGGCAACGGCAGCAATGCAACGCCATGCGCTCTAGTGAGGAGGGAAAGGAAGGAGTGGTAATTCTTGTATCTTCTGTGATAAAATTCTGACATATCTCTTCAATAAGTCATGTGGAACAATCACGTGATGCCTTTATCATTTGGGTGAAGGCACTGGAACAGTTGAAACAGGTCTTGAAACTATACCTGTGTGCTGTCAGCCAGTTCTCCACACCTGACAAATCTAAAGCCTTTTCTACATTACAGAATGCACGGTAAATAACAGAAGGTGCTGCTTGGCCATATGGGCCATAGCCATGTCCTCTTGCTGTCAGTGATTAACAAAGTAGCCAGTTAGACCCATTACCAGCATTTAGCCTCTCTGGGGCCGGTTGCTTCGTTCCTGTTGCCTCATTGCCCTGGGTGGGGTTCTGAGCCTTAAGCTGCAAACTTGTCCTGCCCAGATTTGTTTAATTGCATAGCAAAGAACTGACTGCTTGCTGGCTCCACCCCCTCACCTTCATTTTGCTATTGGGTGTGTTGCAAATTAGATACCAGTGCTTATTTCCGGGTGGAAGCAAACTAATCAAAGTGCTGTAAGGTTGGAATCGCACCATGAAGGAGTAGGGGAAAGGTAAAGGGAAGACAAGCATACATGATCCTCTGGAGCCTATCTAAACAGAAGTGCAGTTGTGTTGCTTTTGCAGAAATTCTACATTTTCTTAGGGAGAAAAAGGAGTGGTTGAAGGTGAAATTGAAGAGGGGTGAGGAAAGGAAGGTGGTGTGCTTAAAAACAAATAAATAAATAACTCACCTACTTGGAGAGAGCTTAGACAGAAGGTCAGGTCTTGAAGTCCTGGTGGAGCAGTCTCCAGTATTGCTGTCTGCATCCCAAGCGCAGGTCTGGTCACAGCTCCCTGTTTGAAGATGTAATCACTCTTGGAGCACGCACTGGTACAGGCATGCACGCAGAATTAGGATAAGTCTGAGGGATCTGATTTGCCCATGCTGAGCCAGATGTTCCTGCCACAAGGTGATAGAAATCTTTGCTGTTAGTCTCCACTTGCTCTTTTCTCCCTCCCACTCACCTACTTGATCATTCAGCATAGGGTATTTACTGCAAATGGAAGCCAAAGGCTAGTGGTTGAAGGCAAAATGCATTGCAATGCCCTCTAGGTCTCTTGCATACCATGAGCGGGGTGTAACCATGACAGTGCCCCAAGGCTGAGGCTGTAATGATGCATGTAGCATGTATAGGAATGTTAAGTTACTGCTCCCCCCTGCCTCAGACAACATTGGCAGGGCCTGTTGCACGCGCTGGAGTTCTTTCCCATCACTGAGGAAGGGGCGGCCAGGGGCAGGATATGGAGCTCCTCAGCTGGGAGAACAAACGCTATAAAAGCCAAATACATTAGAAGGAGCAGTTTTCCTGAGGGTAGGGTACGGCACTAAATACCTCATGAGGTGTGTTTTCCCCTAAAACTATAGGCTGCTTACAAGCAGCTTCACCTTGTTGCTTTGCAGTCTCTTGAGCTGGAGCAAATAACTCTCTCCTTGTTGGAACACGACCAGCCTCGCATATCATCACACTCATTACAAGCTGATGGAGTTTACAAGGAATGTCTCTGGCACAAATAAGTCTTCAGGAAGCTCGTGAAAGATGAAGTCAACAGTAGCTCTCATCTTAGAGCTGGGAGCATGTAAAAAGTTCACCTCTGCTGCCACTGGCTGACTTCAGTGCATTTGGTGCTGTAGAGAGACCTGCTGACCACGCACCCACCTAAACCCCCGCGCCAGTGCGATGGGTTCCCCTCCAGTGTACTGAGACAGTCATTGGGATAAGGGGCAGGAGAAAATCTTCCTTGCACCTTTGGGAAAGCATCATACTGAGGATGACATTGATCCTTGGGTGTTTCTTTGAACCAGTTATTGGTGGCTAACCTGCCTTGGATTCTGCACTCGGAAATGGCCAATACCAGACTAATTTTCCTTTTTAAAGTCTGAGAACGTGCTGCCCAGGGCTAATGGAATAATCTTTAGTGATGCAACTGCTGTCTGTGCCTTATCTCTCCATTAAGTCACACCTCTGTGCTGCAGAAGTTATAAACTCCCTTACCCAGTGCATCCTGCTGAGGCAGGATTATTTTGTGTTCAGGAAGCCTGAAGATCTGGATTCTGCCTGTGATTTGCTAAAATGATATCTGCAATATAATTGCTGCATCTTTTTCCTTGGTTTTTTTTTTTTAGGGGAGGGTTTTTTTGTTTCTTGGAGGGGATGTAGATAGAGCATTAATAAGGTTGCTTGTTGAAATGGGAGCTGACACGGATACATGAAGGATTTTGAGACTCTCTTCGTTAAATTAGAGAAATTGTTTTGTTTGGGGTTTTTTTGGTTGGTTGTGGGTTTTTATTCTCATGCACTGTCAGCAGCAGAAGGAAAGGGAGAGCAATTGGTGTGGAGGGGTGGAGGACTTTCATCACAGTTAATTGGTGGATGCAGTAAGTATGTGGAGCTCAAAGGATAAACTGCTTTGAAGACTCTCCCTCAAATGGATAGTGCTGCAGTTGACCTTTTGGGAGAGGTCTACTTACAGAAGAATAGAAAGGCTTTCCACAAAGATTGGTGCAAAACTGGCTTTGTGTTTTATAGGGAAGTGCACGCTGCCTCTCTGGTCCCCCAGGAAAAACTGGCTGAGGAGACAGGTGCTCTGGCACAAGATGGTGTGATGCTATAGAAACACTAAGTAGAAACACAGCAGAGCTATCTATGTGCTGGGCAACTCTGCAACTGGAAGCCTGCATCCAGGAAGAGGGAGAAAGCAAAGGAGCAAAATTTATAAGGCAGAATTTGTAAACCTACTGATGTGTTTTAATTAATGGATGGGATTTGTTTTAAACTTTGGAAGCTTGTCTTTTCCTTTGTATTGGTTGATACCACCTCTCCTTACAAACCTTGGGTTTGGTGCTAATTTTCAGTTGAAAAAGCATTGGGAAATGGAGGGCCTTAGTATATCTATAATTAGAAGAGCTGGTGGTGAGCTGCTGCTGAATGTCTGTTTTCTCCATGCAGGAGATCACCTTTTCTATTGATTTGTGACTTGTTGCCAACTGGAACTTTGTTCCTTTATTTCCTTCAAGGTGCTCTGAATGTCAGGATCCCCTCACTAACTGGTACTATGAGAAAGACGGGAAGCTGTACTGTCACAAAGACTACTGGGGGAAGTTTGGGGAATCTTGCCATGGCTGCTCTCTGCTGATGACTGGACCTGTGATGGTAAGGACTCTTTGAAGGACTCCTGCCTGCCTGGAGGCAGGACATGCCTGCCTCCAACTCCTCAAACTTGGTTGGGAGTTGTCCTATCTATTCAGATAACCAAATAAACTGAAGGTAATAGTCTCCTTGCCACTCTAATCTCTAATCAGAGATTAAAAACGAGGCATCTTCTAGATAAAGATTAATTTTGAACAGAGGTAGCTCCTAAAGGAGGGAGTTGTGAGGATCTGAAGCTTATGAACAAAGAAAGTAAGGTGCTGAAACGCACAGGCATGAGAAGTAGAAATGTGATTAAGGGGACATCTCTTCTGTTTCTGTAGCACAGTGCCTCAGTGTCTCCATGGGGTGATCTTCCACTGCACTGCAGAGTTGAACCTCTCAGCTCAGGATAAGCAGCAGGTTCTGGCTTTGGGGAAGGTTGCCATCCAAGTCCCACCTGGACTGTGGCCAGAGTGGTTTTCTGGCTGATGGTGTCTTGAAGTAGTGTTAGCCTCAATTGCTTTGAAGCATTGAACTCTGCCTGCACAATATAGGGCTCACCTAAATGTTCCTCTTCTTGCCACAACCTTGTAAATATTTAACCTTTAAAACTGTCAAGAATGAAACATAACCATTGTTTTTCTAGGGCCAAAATAAAAGCAGCATGGGACTCAGTAGTATGATTGCTACCTCAAAGGGAAGTACTGAGAAAAGTGCAGACAATTTCTTATTGCTTGCAGAAGTCTTTGCAAAATACTGTCAATAAGGGAAGTTCTCATAAGGAAAACTGAAAAACAGATCAATGAATAAAAATATTCTTTAAAGGTATTTTGTTGTCTCGGTTTCAGCTCGCCTTTTTTTTTTTTTCTGTCAGCTGGCTGGTAAAGTATCTGAATTTGTGTGTTGCCGGTTTGCCAAAAAAAAAAAAGCCCTTTCAGCTTTATTAATTCAGGCGTAACGTTAGTTATCTTGCCAAGAGCAACTGAACAGGAAGGTTTAATATCTTGTTTACTAGTCTGCAGCAGACTACCAACTATTTTTGATAGTTGAGCAGCTGCCAAATATAGCAGATGTTCCTGGGATGCAAGCTTTGCTTTGTGTGTTGACGTGTTTGTTTCAGAGAAGTTTTGCAAACAGGGTGCCAAGGATGGGGTTCAGGAAAGGTAGAATGGGCTAATATAACTCTCCAGCAAAAAAACTGCCACTTGACTTTGAGATCTGAATGAGAGCATTAATTGGAGAGGAAAGCAGTAGTCGCATCTGCTGATGGATTTTGGCCCTACTAAGCTACTCCCTTTTCTGTCTGTAGGTGGCTGGCGAATACAAGTATCACCCCGAGTGCTTTGCTTGTATGAGCTGCAAAGTGATCATTGAAGATGGGGACACTTACGCACTCGTGCAACATTCCACTCTCTACTGGTAAGACGGAGCTGCACGCTTTGCCACAGAGTTGCTCCCTGCTGTATGTGTAAGCCATGTTTAGCTGGCTCAGCATGGTTCAGCCGAACGCTACGCTAAGGAATGCCAGGAAGCTGCCTTTTGAGGGGGGGAGGGGGGAATGGTGTAAGCATTAAAAACTATAGCTTATGGTCAATGAGAGAACTTAGAAATGTGAGTTTGGCAGGGAGGGCTAGGATACTGCCATAATTACTTTCTTCACTTCTTTTAGTGGAAAATGCCATAACCAGATTGTGCTGACACCGATGATAGAAAAACACTCCACTGAGTCTCTGCGTGAGCAGCTGCCTTATACGCTGACCCTCATCTCCATGCCGGCAGCTACTGATGGCAGGAGGGGGTTCTCTGTGTCTGTTGAAGGTGGCTGCTCCAGCTATGCCACTGGTGTCCAGGTGAAAGAGTGAGTATGACAAGGTTGTGTGCAAGGTACATGCCTGTGCAGAGGGAGCTGGTAAAAATTCTGCAGCGCTGCTGTCCTGCCAGCTGCTTTAACTGCTGAGGGGATCTGTCTTGGCACAACAGGGACATATGTTGACTAATAGCCATTTGTGTTTGGTCTCCGTTTTGCTTCTTGTGATGACCTTAATTGATAACTTTATTTCTGAGTGCTGTCTTCCTCACTGAATGCAAAACATTTGGCCAATTGTAATGGACTAACATTTTTTGCCATTGGGCAAATGAAGAGCTCTCCCCAAACCAGCTCAGACCTAAGCACTCGGTCTAAGGGTAGCTACCTGTGTTGGTAGATTAGCATTGTTTTATTTCAGAATACCAATATGAAGGGAAGCATCAGAGATCAAATCTTTTTTATAATTTTGGCTAAACTGACTTCACACACACACTATAATTCCCGTGTTTAGAGTTAACAGGATGCACATCAGCCCAGATGTCCGAAACGCCATCCACCCTGCAGATCGTATCCTGGAGATTAATGGAGCTCCTATTCGTACATTACAGGTGGAGGAGGTGGGTAGAGTTCTGTTCTGAAGCCTCCTTCTCATCTGCCTTCCTATAGCTTTTCTGTTTCTCAGCACTGTTCTCCCCCCCTACATACAGCGTGTGTTCATAATACTCATGCTCACAGTAGGAATAAACATGAAGACAAGCTTTGCTACTCCTTCCAGCTGAAGAGGAAAATGTAACAGATGGAAATGCAATTAGGATGCATTTCTGATTTTGCAGCATTCAAACATGAAGGGAGTTAATAAGAAAAGTGTAGGGCTATGATATCTCAGAGGACAGAGAGGCTGTGAAGACTCTTCATGTATTGCTAGTGAAGTCCACTGTTCTGATCCTTTTAGGATCAACTGATCCTAGGGATGAGTTTTTCCCATTGCAAAAAAAGTATTTGATTTGGTATTTACAAGTAAATAATTTATACAGGTATCAGGTGATGCTGCAAGAGTGTAGTGAGACCACCATTACCTTCACTATGCAAGGGTTTTATTTACCGTTGGTGCTGAAGAGAACATTAGGAGCACAACAGACATCTCTCAGATAAATATCCATGTAGGTTTTGCAAAGCTGTTTTTTGCAGCACTGTTCAGGATGGAAGTTTGTGTAGTTTTTGAACACTTCTTAGGGGGGGAAAAAAAAAAAAAGGTTTAATAGAATCACAGAATACCAGGTTGGAAGGGACCTCAAGGATTATCTGGTCCAACCTTTCTTGGCAAAAGCACAGTCTAGGCAAGATGGCCCAGCACCGTGTCCAGCCAAATCTTTGAAGTCTCCAATCTTGGGGAATCCACCATTTTCCTGGGGAGATTATTCCAATGGCCGATTGTTATTGTGAAAAATTGTCCTCTTGTGTCCGACTGGAATCTCCCCGGAGTAACTTGTACCCATTCTGTCTTTTCCGTGTGATGCCTTGTGAAAAGGGAGTCTCAATCTTCTTTATAGCCACCCTTTAAATACTGGGACATGGTGATAAGGTCTCCCCTAAGCCTTCTTTTCTCAAGGCTGAACAAACCCAGTTCTCTCAGCCTTTCCTCATATGGCATGCTTCCCAGTCCTTTGATCATCTTTGTGGCCCTCCTCTGGACCCTCTCCAGCCTGTCCACATCTTTTTTTGTATAGGTCACTTGTAGCTGACCAGAAAGAAGAGGATTTGGATAGCATAAGGAACTTCTATGTTGCTAGTTTGATATGTCTGGTAGACAGCTGTGGTGCATGCAACTAAACCACAACTATGGAGTGATCTCACTGAACTCTCTTCTTTCATTCCTGAGGGGCATTCTGCTGTGTCTCCTCTATCTCCTGTCATTTGTGTTCTTCCTGTCTGCTATCATCCTGTCCTTTGGTTTGATTTCAGGTGGAGGAACTGATTCGCAAGACAAGCCAGACACTTCAGCTGCTGATAGAGCATGACCCTGTCTCGCAGCGCTTAGACAGGCTTCGTTTGGACTCCCGTCTCCCCACCCACATAAAGCCGCCCATTTCCCCACGCTCTCTCTCTCCACTGGACATCAAGGAGAATCTGGAAGGAACGCTCCGACGGCGCTCCCTCAGGTAAAGACGTGGAAGCACTGGCTCTGACCTAGCTTGCCTTTGCCCTGTGCTACCTGGCTGGGCTGCTCTGTGCCTAGGCCTTGCGATTGCAAATGACTGCAGAGACACAACTCAGCTCTGATATGAGCCCTGGTAGGAACCACTGGCGAAGCAGCTGAGAGCTTTAGATCCTGCTATTGACATGTACTCTCTCCATTCCCTTTCAGGATGGCAAACTTTCCTTAATAAAAATAAGGACCTCTACTTTTAACATAGAAAAGCTACTAAGCTTTACAGTTAGAAAATGTAAAGGTCAGATTTTTACCACCCTTAAATGGCTGGGGAAGAACATGTCCCTAAAGGGAATATGGCTGAGTCCTGGGACTTGGGAAAAATCTTGTCTTCCTAGGCTGGGACACTCAGTTGCTCATTTAGTCATTTACCAGTATTGTAACGTTTATTTAGAGATAGCAAGTGCTGCATCTTCACAGCTTCCTCCTCCTGTTCACAGAGCTCCACTTCTGACTGACAGTGCAGGAGATGTGTTGTTCTTAGGCAGCTCTGATTTGGAAGCTGCTCTAGGTTTGTAAAGAGCTTCTATGGTGCTGGGAGAGGATTTGGCTTTTGAGATATGAAAAGCACCAAAGCACATCTATAAACTGGTCCCTCAGGAGCTAATGATGGGATATGCTGGACCAAAAGTTTCCTAGCAGCTTTCCTGATCTTCCCGTCTCCTTTGTTTTCTAGGCGAAGTAACAGCATTTCTAAGTCTCCTGGCCCCAGTTCTCCAAAGGAACCGCTCCTTCTGAGCCGTGACATCAGTCGTTCTGAATCCCTACGTTCTTCTTCTAGCTGCTCCCAGCAAATCTTCCGGCCCTGTGACCTGATTCATGGCGAAGTACTAGGAAAAGGATTTTTTGGACAAGCAATCAAGGTGAGGGAGGTCCCCAAACATTCATCATTTACCTTGATTACAGCAGTGTCTGCCTATCTCGGGATCCTTTGCCACTGTCTCGGTGGCCTTTGCCCTGCTGATAGCGATCGGTCTTGGCACTCACCTGGTTTGCTCAGTGAGATCCATTTCTCTGTTTCATTCCTTGACCATGAGTGTCTCTGGCTGCAGGCAGTTTTGACTTTGTCCCCTTTGAATGTCAACCTTGGCCATACATACTCATCTCCTGAGTTAGACTTAGAGCTCCAGAGTGCCTGTGTCACAGCAGCTACCTGGGTGAGGTGGGAGAATGGGGAACAAGCTACACTTTCTGTTAAGAGCATCTTTCTTATGAAGAGGTGCGTTCAACCCCAGTACAGTATTTCTTGCACACCCTTAGTGTCTGCATTCTTGGGGGTTTGCCAGGCTGATGTAGTGACTATCTCTGAACCCCCAGCAGAGCCTAAATGGCTTGTCAGTGTGGTGGTAGTGGTCAGGTCTTGCATGACTCTCACAATTAAAATCTCCATTAATAGCAGTTCTCTTGTATTTAAGCTGTCTGGTCTTGAGTGGGGATGCTTCAGCAGATCCTATCCTGGCATCCCTCACAGCGTCGGGGGCAGCTTCTTCTGCCTTACTAAAGTGCTGTGAGCGGCTCAGTACTCGGATTGCTATTCACCATATTATGAGACCTCTCTCCTTACACCTGTATAAACTTCAGGTGTCCAGCCACCATATTCATCTCATGCTTCCATGGGAGGTGGTGAGCCAGTACTACAAACCCAATGCTTTTGATCCATACTAATGAGCATATTTCTCTTCTCCTCTGCTCATAGAGAAATAACAGGTCCAGGTAAGCGGAACCTTTCCTCTGTCGCATGCTTTTGTCATCTGCGTCCCCACAGTTAATGGCACAAAGGCATTTCTTTTCTGCTCAAAGTACCCGATAGCCATCCTGTTCTGGTGCATGCTCTGGGAGTTAAAATTGCCCTCTTGGAGTTTCATGATGACACTTGTTTCAGTTTTGCTGGTATGTCAGCTTAAGAATTCCACTTAGCCTTGTCTTGTCTTTGTCTCTTCACTTCCCTTTATCTTTGGGTATTAGATGTTCCTGGCTTTCATGTCCCTGGCTGAAATGTGTAGTGTTCCCTGGCTCGCTACTTGTATATGGATGCTTGATTTCAGATGGGAGCAGAAGAATATTGTACTCTTGCTTCTGTTGTGTTTATTCCATGCATTTGTATTCCACCTATATCAGCCTTGCTATGTCCCATGGTTCCAAACAGAACTAGTGTGCCACAGTGTTTGCAAGAGCTCATAAGCTTCCTAAATACTATAACTGGGTCTTGTGTTCTGGACTGCAGCTCTGGAGGTTTTCTGAAAGGCTTTTTATTTTAAAGGGTACAAGGCAAAAAAGTGACACTTTTCTTGAGCTTCAGAATGACTATTTTTCATGCAACAAGTACTGTATCTGGTCAGAATAGTTTCCTCCTGTTCCTAGAGAGAAGGTGGTTGTTTAGTTACCTGGAGATCTTAGGGAGACAGAGCTGTCCAAGTCAATCAACTGAAGGGAAGAGGATTTCCAGGAAAACCTGCTTACCAGAATTTGGACCCTTTCTACTCACTCATGCACTGTATGCAAGCAAGGCAGAGCTGGTTAAAAGAAACCTCTAGAACGCAGCAAAATGCCAGGAACTAGTTGGATACAGGCAAACAGCTTTCCATGTCAAAAGCCAGGAAACCTATCATCTGATGTTTATGGTGGATTTGTGTGTTTGCCACCATTCTGGGACATTCCTTGCAGGTAGCGATACACTGCTCCCAAGGAGCATGGTAAAATAATTGCTTCCTGCCTTAACTGAACAGCCTGTACACCCCAGTTCTGCTTGCACTTGCACATGAGTATGTTTGATAAGCTCATCAGAAACCATCAGGCTTCAGAGTCCCCTTAAAACCAAAGCATGTAGTAATGTAGTTTTGGGTTGTTTGGTTTGGTTTCTGAATCAAGTGAATGTTGATTCCTTCGCTGATACAGAATGTAGTGGCTAGGGTCTGTGTACAAAATGTGAGCATCACGCTGGGCAAGTACTTTCTGTAAGGGAACTTGAGGCATGCACAAGTATGGAACTGATGCCTTCAGGGGCTTTGACAGCCTGTACACATGCTCAGCCCTATGCTACCTAAAATAGAGACTTCAGCTCTGGTTCTTGGGATGCTGTTGATCTCTTGGTATGATTCTCTGTCAGCTTTAGGTAGTTTCTATTTCATGTACAGAGTCTTTGCTGAATTCTGAAAGGAGAAATTTTATGCAGTTTTCTGCAGACCGCTGGGCTCTGAATTTCCTCCCATCTCTATTCCTCTCTGGATGGAGGGGAATGTTACCCTCTCATTCAGAAATGTTGCAAGAGCATTGGAGCTACGTATTCTTGAACCTTGCCTGTAGTTGTGGTTTCTCTTTCCACCAGGTGACTCACAAAGCAACAGGAAAGGTGATGGTGATGAAAGAACTGATTCGCTGTGATGAGGAAACACAGAAGACTTTCTTGACAGAGGTAGGAGCAAGATTTCTAAAAGCTTCTGAGCCAGTACTGTGGTGGAACTCTCTTCCATCTTCTCCAGAGAGAGAGCGATCATGCCAGCAACCTGGCAGGAATCAAGGCACTGAGGAGGGAGACATCACACGGGGAAAAGCTGACATGAGCTGAATGTTTGCTGCAGTGAAGTGTGACTCACACTGAGCAATAGACATGGCTTCAGCTCCCAGCTCATTAATTTTTCAATGATAAAAAGCAGTCTGAATCTGAGGCAAATTGAGCTGTGCAATACATAAAGGATTTATCCCTTGAGCCTTGTGCATAAATACAAATAATGAGGGCCTATATCTGTAAGATATTTAAGACTCCTGCTGTATTTAAGCTAAACTATTTTCTTGGTGGCTGCCTACCATGTTTTTTGAAGTCAGATTTAGCTTAAAGGCAGCTCCCTAAACACCTGACGCTGCTATTCTGGCCCTGACACATGCAGTATGGACCAGATAGCTTGTCCTGGAGAGCTCCTGTCTCTTAAAAGTTAGCCAAACTCAGGGGTGCTCTCCTTAAAGACTAAGATCAGGTTAATTGCACAGCTTGAAAATGAAGAGGCAACAGTTAATTGACTGCCTTAAGGTTGGGGTTTGAGTGCTGGAGGGGACCTCCGGCAGCATTGGAGTGCTTGTCACCACAGAGCGGATCTGTCAGGACTTGTTCCATTCTCTTCTTTGGTGTGTGGGGGGGGTGTGTGTCTCTGCTTCCCAGGTGAAAGTGATGCGCAGCCTGGATCACCCCAATGTGCTGAAGTTCATCGGTGTACTGTACAAGGACAAGAAGCTGAATCTCCTCACTGAGTACATTGAGGGGGGCACCCTGAAGGACTTCCTCCGCAATGCGGTGAGTATGGAAGCCTGGTAGACCTCTGCTCAGTGAGGTTGACAGAGCGTTGTTGGTTGTACCAGCCTTACGGTGCTTGTTGTTAGCGCTCTCCTTTGGAGCTGTGTGAAAAAGCTGCTTCTTAGCTGTGGGTGGCCTGAGGCAGGAAGCGCCTGGGGCTGTATCATCTTTCTCTGACTGCTCTAAGAGTCCTGTCGTGGAGGAATTTTGGTCACCAGCTGGCTGGTAAGATAGTCCCTGACCATTGAGGACTTGTCTTTCAGGACCCGTTTCCCTGGCAGCAGAAGGTCAGCTTTGCCAAAGGAATTGCCTCTGGAATGGTGAGTCGGACTGTCCCTTCATCACAGAGCAAACCTCCAGGGTCAGGGTTAGCTGCTTCAGCAGGGTGCTGTATAAAGGGTTGTGGATGCTGCCTGACCAGTAGCATCTATTTGTTGAGGTCTGTAAATGTGAAGGGACATATTCACCTGGGAACCCCCAACACCAAGTTTTCTCCCTCTGTTCCAGGCTTACTTGCACTCCATGTGCATCATACACAGAGACCTGAATTCCCACAACTGCCTAATCAAGTTGGTGAGTTACACCTCTGTTCCCCACAGCATGCTGTTCCCCTCCTTGTCATCCTTGTCCCTCGGTTTTCTCCACATGATGTTCCCTCTTTTGTCAGGGTGGAACTGATTTGAGAGCGGCTTTTACTGCCCTAAACAAGGGAGATTCATCTTCATATAGGATTTTCCAGACTGATCTAGCTTTCGCTGTTTCATTCTGTTCTCTTACCCCCTTTCCTGTGGTAGTATCACCAATTAACAGTCACATTACAAGAGTTAGTACAGCTCCGTTCCTTATCTGAGCTATGAAATGTTCTCTACAGCTGCTTCTGTTCTTTCAACCACTTGATGACTTTTTTTATTGGCACTCAGGATTCAGACAAGTGTGCTGGTGTGTGCACATGTGTGTGCTCTCTCTTTTTGAAATGCTATGTCACGAGATTCTTGTGTATCTTCATTCCCTCAAGCCTTGCCCTTGTGCACTTGGCTGGAATATGAGATTAGTATGTGGGCTTCAAAAGACCCAGGGTGAAAGTCTAAATTAATTTCTGGCTGGGTTAGAATAGGAAGGTCTGAAAGAAAAGGTCCAGGTTTGCCCTGGCAAGTGTACCCCAATTGATGGGATTAGTGTTAGCGACCACACAGACAATGAAGAGAGGAAATGACAAGCTGGGATTGTGAATTGTGTCTTACACCTGTCTAGACAGCTTGCTACACTTACCTGGCTGCAGGAAACCTTGATAGTCACCCTTACAGCGTAGCTGATAGTGAACAGGAATTGCAGCCTCTTTGCTCCTGAAAGGAGCTAAGAGGAATCAGTGGCTTGTACTAAATCCCTTGTGTAGGATAAGACAGTGGTGGTGGCTGACTTCGGTCTGTCTCGGCTGATTGTGGAGGAAAGAAAAAAGCCCACTTTGGAGAAGCCATCTGCCAAGAAACGAACCCTACGCAAGAGTGACAGGAAGAAGCGCTACACGGTGGTTGGCAACCCATACTGGATGGCCCCAGAGATGCTAAATGGTAAGATAGCGATACCAGGGTGCAGGTGAGGAGACAGCCTGTGGCAAGGTATAGGGATGATAGGATTACTGAAAGCTTCGGGGCCCTAGTAACAATCAAACCTATTAGAGCCTATGGTTTTAGACCTGCTAATAAGCAAGCTTATTTATACACACAGGTACCCTATCTGCACTTCTTTTGCAGTACTTGACCTGCTAAGCCTTTGTACCAGGCGAGGTAACGTTTCTGGCTTGACAGCAGGATTCTTCAGGAGGGCAACAGACCTAAACTTGCTATGATCCAGATAACAGGGAAGACAAAAGAGGCCTGAAATAAGACTGAACCTGAGATCAATTTCTGTTACAGCCTCATGCTTTGGAACTGCCCCTTGAGACAGGGAATCATTAAACTCCAGGATGAGGCTTACGTGTGCTGTTGTGTAGATCCAGGGAGAAGCCATCTGCTGCCAGGTTTGCTGAAGCCTCAGGACTGGGGTGGGAGTTGTCCAAGTGCAGGGAAATCTGTTTTTTTGGCATGCAGCCCTTGGTTGCATTAAAGATGAACTATGTCCCTTAGGGGAAAAACTGCCCCTGCAGGAGTTGAGGTAAGGGTGAAATACAATGGATACAATTTCCTCCTAATGAGCAGGTCTGTCTGACCAGGTCAGGCAGTTTGCCTGGCTACGATATCAGTATTGTCCAACATAGTCCACTAGGGAAGGGAGGACTGGGCTTTTCTCCCCCAGCTTAACTTTTCTCCATATTGCTTTCCTGTGTGCTGTTCTGTTTTCTTTCTCTCAAGGCCTACAGGCCCTGCTGGAGTCTGAGGCTGCTTCTCGGAGCCTGTCTCAGACCTGGCATTTGTCAAGAGAACAGCAAGAGTGTAGTCTGACATCACCTCTGAAAGCAAGGCTGTTTACCAGATATTGGCTTGGGAGGGGCGTGTCTAAGCAGAGAATGGCATGCTGGAGCCAGTCTGCTTTCCCAGATTCAAAGCACTGCTAGTGTGTAATTTATTATCTCTGCAGTCACTGCAGCAGGGACTGGGCACTCGCTCGCTGCTGGGGAAGCTGAACACTGACAGTGCGCTGTAGAGATGCACTAGAACAGCAATCAATGGAATCGGCGGAAGCTTTCCAGTTATCCTTAGCATTTGCTCAGACCTCTGATATACCAGGCTTCCCTGTGCTGTCCTGTAATTCCCCAGCAGAAGAAAGAAGCGGGGTTAATATGTGATGGCAGTGTACAGGAAGATGCAGTTGGTATACATATCTTGGGGCAACTGACCCTGCTCAGATTTAAGCCTTGCTTTGTCTCCTGTTTTAGGGCCCTCCAAGAAATAGGCTTAGTTCAGCTTTGGACTGGCAGCTCCTGGAATAGGTGGATGGGGGGAACTGCCTCTCACAGGGCTGAATGTCTTGTGTTTCCTGCAGGACAGAGCTACGATGAGACAGTGGACATCTTTTCATTTGGGATTGTTCTCTGTGAGGTAAGACCAGGATGTTACGTGGCATCTATAGTGGACTTCTTCCCCGTTGCCACCTCCTTGCACATACTGCATCAGCCAGTTCTCTGTGTCTGAGTGTGCAGTCTGTGACCTAAGAACATGGTGAATTAGGCTGGGAGTACAAGCTTAACCTGCCCTCTGCTCCTTCAAGGAAGATAACTGTCTTGTAACGTTTTGGTCCCAGAGAGAGTTTCTTCCTGGACTGAAAGAAATGCAGCGGTTCCTCCTGGACTGAGAGAAGCTGTAAAAAAGTCCAACAAGTTCTGACTGAGCCCTGGTATCCATTTGAAAGCAGACATATTCCCTAAAACTGTGATACTTTTTTATTTTTATTTTTCTACTGCCTCATTAAAAGAACAATCACCTTTATAATCTCAGCAAATTCAGGGCCTGCACTGGGGATGACATTTCACTTCAAAGAAGGGGAAACTGAAACCTCTTTGCAGGTCGATTAATGAAGCTTGCAGCCTGAAGTCTGTTAGCTTAGTTTATTTCTGAGCCAATGCACAGTCTTACTCTTTTATCAGGCCTTTCCGTCTGCAGAGCAAAGAGCACTACTCAAAAGCTGCAAGGTATTTTCAGTTTAAAAGGTGTGTAAGACTGGAAATACAGATGAAAGGTGGGGTGTTATGTATATGGGTAGCACAGCAGTTACAGGAACACCAGGGGAGACCAGCACAGTTTCATCTTCAGTGTTTGGATGAAGGGGACAAAGAAAATATCTGTGCATAAATCTTTGTGGTCTCATCTGGTGCTCTGTTTACACTTGGCCCTCCTCTCAGAGAATATTGTGGTTGTGAGTGATAGATTTAGGAACTTGAAAAATCTGTATGTGGGATTAAATCAATTGTTTCAACTATAGAAAAAAGACAAATAAAGAGGCAGTAGCATACGAACATTTGTCACCAAAATAAAGATGCTAAAAAAAGAAGTTACACACTCAAACAGATAAGGAAATAACCCTGACAAAATACATAATGGGCGTTCCACTGTCTAGTTACAGGATGTGGTTGTCCTGCTGAGTTATTGGCATAGAAAAGCCTGGGTGGTTACAAATAACACCCTTGTGATATGCGATGAGGCTTTAAATTTAATACTCTTCCCCATGTGAGAGTTTGTATTGACATTGACCTGGACTTGTCTGAGTCCAGATCACCCCAAAGCTCCCGCTGTGGGTTCCTTCCCTCTTACTACACTTGTGCTGGAGGTGGTGAGTGCACCTCGGCAGGGTAGATGGTAAGCAGTGGATGTCTGAGTGCTGGGGCAGTGCTTCTCTCTGTTCCACCCAGCCCTTTCCTCTACCAGCTCTCGCCTGCAACCTCCTGGGCATTGGTTATGGCTGTTCTTCTCTCCGCCCCTACCCTCTGACTGTGGGTGGGGTTGAATCTGCCAGTAACAAAGCAACTCAGAATTTGTGGTGCTGTTGAATTCACAGCATTGTTTTGGACAGGCTCCATAGAGAGAAGAGCTTTGCTGGTGGTGTGAGAGGGTAGAGATGGGATGGTGATGCAGGTCGTGTCGATTACCTGCAATCAGGAGGGGCTGCATCATCCCCAGCAGCGAGACACTGTCAAGCTCTCTGGCAAGTGCACATCATCCTGTATCTCCTAGCAGAGACCCTGGGGAGAAAGACAAGGCGTCTGGGCCTTCCTTCACAACAGTGGCCACATCACCAGGTCTTGAAAAAGTTTCATGTGAAGTTTGTCTCTATACAGTGCCTTGCTCATTGCTTTGTGCAACTAGCCCCATTGGAAAGGAGGAACAGTGTTTCTGCTCTTTCCCTTTCACCGTAATACTTTGAAGGAGACCCTGCCTGATGCCAAAGTTCCCTGTTTATTAACGCTCTGGAAGTGTTGCTGTACTTAAGCGCTGCTCTCATTTTTCCCTAGATCATAGGCCAGGTGTATGCTGACCCAGACTGTCTCCCACGCACACTGGATTTTGGCCTTAATGTCAAGCTCTTCTGGGAGAAGTTTGTTCCTGCTGATTGCCCTCCAGCCTTTTTCCCTCTGGCTGCTATTTGCTGCAGACTGGAACCAGAGAGCAGGTAGGTTTGGGGTCTGGAGGACTCCTCTTTGTAAGCCTGGAGGATGTGTCTGTATCCCCTTAGTGGAAGGATTGCTTTGCACAGAGGGTGGATGAGGGCTGTACTCCAACCTTCTATAGGAACGCTCAGAGGCTTCCACATGAGGAGAGACTAAAGACTCCTCAGCTTGGGAAAGAGACTGCTGTACATGGTGGAGGTCTCTGAAAGAATTTATGAGATGGAGAGAATAAGGGAGGAGCGATTGTTCAAGGTTTCTCACATACAAAAAGTAGGGGCAGACCTTGGCAGCAGCTCTGAAAGGTGAATGCTTCATTTGTGAAACTCGTAGCTTCAGAACAGTGTTGATGCCACGTGGATTCCAAAAAAGCCAGACCTCCCTGGTCATTGGCTTTAAAAACGGGTAGCCCAGTCAGATGGGATCTTTGCAATCTCAGAAGCTGAATGGGGAGGGATCATGTCCCTGCTCACACCTCTGTGCGTGGGACAGCAGCCTGGATGGATGACTGGCTTAGCCTTTCCAGATGCTGTTCTGCTTCCTCTTTCCCACTCACATTTCCTCACTGCTGCTTCTAGGCCCCCTTTTTCCAAGCTGGAAGATTCCTTTGAAGCTCTCTCTCTCTATCTGGGAGAACTTGCTATCCCCCTTCCATCTGAGCTGGAGGAGCTGGACCACAACGTGGGTGTGCAGTATGGACTGAACCGTGACAAGCTACCTGAAAACACAACCTAGTCAGCTCATCCTGCTGCCTGCACCACTTCCATTGGAGTCGAGATGAGTGACAGGGAGGGAGATGCACTTCAGCCACTTCCAGGGCATTAATGGGGCACCACGCTGTGCGTTGCTGCATTGCCTCTCTCTCCCCACCCAACACCCCTCCTCTTGGACATCCTGATTCACTGTGGATTTCTGGCATGTTTCAGAAGCAAAAAGGGCCGTTTCCTGCCAACTGCACCTAGGAAAGCTGCTCAACACTATTTTTCTGGCTTGAGAAATGTTTCTCTGGCCTTTTCAGGCTTCTTTACTGTGGTGCCTTAGAACTTGGCTGCAAGCTGTGAAGTCACCCTGGCCTGTCTGCCAGGGAGGGAATTGCTATAGGAGACTCCTGGGCAAGGACCAGCACTTCTGGAACTGCTTCTCCCACTGACTACCCTGCTCAGAAAGCTGGGGAAATTGGATATCCAGTAAAAGGCCCCACCAGGACAGCGTGCGTGTGTATGTTTGTGCATGTGTTTTCCAGAACAACCCACTGAGATTTTGGCCTCCAGTGTGCATCAGGGGAGGGAGTGAAAAGCCCCAGAAACTGGGCAGCTCTCCTGAAATACCTTGTCTGTGGGGAAGAGTGTATGAATTTTTGGTTTTGTGGGTTTTTTGACTCCTCTGTCTCTGAATACCTCCAAAAGCCTGTCTAGAAACACTAAGACTGAGCTCTGCTTGCCCTTCCTGATGGTGAACAAGGCAGGCAGCAAATGAGCCACGTGAGCATCTTCAGACCCTGAGCCTGCACAGTGAGTTTGCCTGCCCAAGAACTTTAACCTTGGTGAAAGTATTTGAATCTGAATGTGTAGAACTACACTAGGCACTGACTGTGGACATCCCTGGAGTGCTGAAGCTGCTTGAGCCCTTGGTCTGTAGACATGAGGTGGCAGAAAGTGCTTTTCAGAAAGCTGAAGGTCTGAAGCAACTCAGACTTTGTGCATGGACAATGGCAAAAGGGGACATGCCCAAGGTTACTTAAAGGATTGACTTGTCGTGAACAGAAAAGTGCTGAAGAATGTCCCATCCTCCCAGGAGTGGCAGCTGGAGAACTAATAATTCAGTTGCCATTACCTCATCCTTTCCTGCAGGCTGTGCAAGTTGTTCCCTTTGAAGGTCCTTCTTGCAGCTGCTGCAGCAGCACCTGAGCTGATTCTCCAAGCAGAAACTTTCCTCAGGGTCATTCCCTGCTTTTGGGGAGAAAAAAGGACTTGGAGTCATTGGGAGGTGGGTGGGGGTGTATTTTCTTCCAGCACTTCTCTCCTTCCTCCTTCAGTGGGAGAAGGAAGAAAGCTACTGCCGTAGTAGCTCATGTGGTTGGTAGAATGGAACAAAAAGCTGGCTCAAGTCCTGCTCTTAAGTTTCGCAAACATCTTGGTTAAACTGGATTTTTTAGTGTGCTCCTTTCTCCCCTCCTCCCTGCGGTATTGAATGGTGGGGAATGGGTGTTAGTCTTTGCTGTTACTTTGATTTCCTCCCCCTACCCATGAGTTTAAACTATTACGTAAAATAACATGGGACCAGCCATCACATCACAAAAGGTGTGTGGGGCGGGGTGTTTTTAGTCTGTGTAGTGGTGTTTTAGAAACACTGGGGGCTCCCTGTGCTGTGAGTCAGTGGAGGAGCCTCTCTAAACTGGGTCCAGTGGATTCAGGATTGTTAATAGGATTTGCCCTTTCTTTCCCTCTCCCAGGCTGGTTTGTGAGGGGACCCCTGAAGGGGGGAGTCCTGGGTGATGTGTGGGTGGGGTTTATGAACTGTGATTTGCACAGCTCCATGTTCTAACTAAATTAAAAAGCAGTAAATGTATGCTATGAAAACAAGACTTTGTTGTCTCTGTGCTACATAAAGCAGGAAGCTGTAACTTTCTTCGGTTTCTACTGTTGTGGCAAAATGGTAACATCAAAACCGCACAGATCGGGTATCATCTAGAACTCCCTTTCTTGAGCCAAAGGGCTCTGCCACATTTACAGAACTACAGAAACACAGTACGAGTGCTCTATAGTACTATTTACCTGGAGTGATAGAAATGGAAGAAGTTGTCAAGGTTGGTTGGTTGGTGGGGTTTTTTTAAGGGTGGACAGGAGTCAGCAGAACATGGAGCCTCTCTCCATTTTCCTTTTCTGATCCAGGGATAAAAATACAGCCTGTTCTTGGAAACCTCTTATTCTGAAATACGTAGTTCAAGGGGCATTTGTTAAGGCAATGACTGAACAAAAATGCTAGCTATGTCAGTGCCCCCTGTAACCTGCTGTGCTCTGTCTCCATCATGCTTTCCAATAGAAGGCCCCAAGGGATGGAGCTGCTGCTGAGCAGCCCCAAAGCAGAACTGACCTGTGTCAGTGCAGGAAGGGGCTATAACTGAGAGCATCTTCTCACGGGCCAGCCTGCTTAGTCAGCGCAGCTCACACACCCGCAGCTGCTTTTCAGGAACAGCATCCCTGTCCAAGACTAGCTGCTGGCAGCAAGGAGGTAAGCTCCATGGCCTTTGTCAGTGCTGGTGAATGGAGGCACTGCTAATAGGGATTTACCTTTTGGGCCTGGCAAACTGAAGTGGCATCTTCCCTTCTCCTCAATTCGAAGTCTGCAACAGGCAAAAGGATGCTGCTCTAGCAGGAGGAATGTACAGATGAGCCACAGTCCACACAGGTTTACAGAGCGTTTTTCTTTTAAGCTTTAATACAAGGTAGCACAATCTGCACCTTCTCATAATGAGGTATTTAAAACATTTTACAAAGAAATGGTATTCAAAGGCATTTAAAAATAAAATGTTTCCCTTTTCTGAATCAAACGTTAACACTAAAACCCCTGCTGCCAAGTGCTGCTCCCTGTTAGGCCCACAGCTATAAAGCAGATGGCTAGAAAACTTACTTGAATGGCTTGAATCCCCTGAGGTGGGGATGGATGTTTCCCTGAACTGGCCTTGCCTTCGTGCTGTTTGGGAGACACTGCAGCAACCAACCCTTCCAAACCCCCTGAAATGCTAATAAAAGTTGTTACAAAACCTCTCTAATAGGGCCAGGCTCTGTAAGCAAGTAGTCTTGCTGCACAAGCTGAGTGTGTGTGAAGGAGGCTGGGCCAGAAGCCATGCTGTAACTTTGGGATCTTGAAAGAGCAGCTGCCCTGTCCTGCCCTTAGAGCAAGAGCTGCTATATCATGGTCAGGGTGACCTCCACAGCTGGCTTGGCCACTCTGTCCAGAGCTGGCTCTGTAAAAAGCCAAGGGAATTCGGAAGAGGATGTTATCTATCCTCTCCACAACTATCTACTGCTGGCCTTTGGTCTCCTGATCTGTGTAATTAAGTGAGCAGGAGGCACAGACCACCTGGACACCTACAACTGTGGCTGCGCGTGTAGCACCACAGAGGAATGGAGATGTGGCCATAGCCCTGGAAGACCTGGATTTGTCAAGAGCTTGAGAAGAGCTTTTCCAAATTGACACTGGGGCTAAACATACCGCTCCTGGCCAAAGCCATCCCTCAAATAAACTCTTCCTTGGAAAAAAACTTGATCCAGTAGCAGGATTCCGGACAGTGTCTCCAGCTCTCAGCCACTAAAGCAAAAAGGCAGGAACTATAATCAGAGTGTAATTATCTAGCTAAGTCTGACGTGAAGCTCCCCTCAGTCCCTGCAGTACTGCTCCCTCCTGGGGTTCCAGGCTGAAACTTAAGTAACAGTGCACACCATTAAATAGGAAAGGAACAGAAAAAGAGGAAGCCAAAACCACACTCTGGGCTATGGGATCTGTGGCCAGTTATGAGCCTGGCCCATCATCCCCCCCAGCTCCTTGGCACACCATGGAGATAGGTGGGAGGAAGCGGCAGGGTCCACCACACCAGTCCCCAGCTGGTCATGCACTGAATGGTGCCCCTCAAACAGATCGTGATGAATAGCCCATTGTTCTGTCCCTCTGCATCACCTTCATCTGGCTTTCATCAAAAAGAAAACAAAATAGAAATGAACACACACAACCCCCGCACTCACAGTGGGAAGCTGGAGGCTTTGCTCAGCCTGTATCGCTCCTGCCTGAGCTGCTCAGGCACCAGGAGTACCCGCCTGCCCCATGAGTGGGCCACTGCCGTCATGGATGTCCTCCACAGGTGTCTGGTTGGTGTGCACCACGATTGTGTTCTCATCTACAAGCTCGCAGGCAGGATTGGTGAACGCTGAGAGTGGCAGTGTGATGCGCTGCATTTCACGCTCATAAACTTTCTGTTCGTGCTTTTCCTTCAGGTCTTTCCCCCTAGATTAAAAAAAAACAAAACACGTACGTGCATGGAGTGAGTGCCACTGCTTGGAGGCAGAGTCTCTCTCAGTAAAGGTGATCTAGTAGAAAAGAAGGGACTCTGCTCTTGAAGAAACAGATGTTTCAGCTACATACAAAGGGCCAGAAACATTCCCTACTATAAGCAGAGGACCCCATCTGAGCATCTTTTAAAAACCAGCAGCCAAGTGAAGTCTGTCCCTCCCTCATAAACTGGCTTATTCACTGACATTGCTATTGCTAAATGATGACTCCAAAGCCCGGCTTCTCCTTCAAACCATGGAGCAGACAAAAGTTTCCTTATACCCTATAGTCCTGCAGCACTGCCTGGTGCAGGCCCAGGGGAGCAGTGAGACAGCGCAGAGCCCACTGCTGTGGAAAAGAGCTTCCGTAACCTGTTCCATCGGATAGAAACAAATACCGGAGGTGGTGACAGATTCTGCCTTTTGTTGCAGCAAACAAACCTGTGTAGCAAATTAAGCTGTTCCTGAAAGTATTAAAACTTACTGCAGAGCTGGCCCTGCCTTCTGCTGCTGCAGCTAACAGCTTAATACTACGACCAGCTCCTCAAACCTACCTCAGTCGTCAGCCTGTTGCTAAGGGAGGCAACACCTCTGTAATTCATACTGAGGAAGAACTGCCTTGCTTTAAAAATGGATGGCATTAATAGCGCATTGTCTCCAGAAAAGCTATGTATACCAAAAGCTACTAGACCCATTAAAGCTTTCTCACCACACCTACCCAAACCTGCCAGCTTGCACATGCAATTTTGAGAGCAAGGCAATTAGAGAGAGACAGTAAACCTGCACTGCAGCCCTGCCGTGAGCTTTCTGGGATCGAAGAAGCAGAGCTGCATTTGGACAAATTGGTCTATTGCTTCTTCCACTGAAGACAGGAGTGAGGTGGGACAGGCACCACTCACTCCTCCTGGGGCTCGTGATCCCAACCAGGCAGAGCTGCTGGGGTTTCCTGTCAGCACATAAGCATTTTGGCTGCTTTTCAAAGCTGCCTACGAGCGTGCAGCAGTGGCTGCCGTTCCTGCCAGCACACGAGACGGCATTCTCTGAAGTGACACCTCAAATCAGATTCCTCGACAAGCAGCGCTCTGTGTTTTGCCCCTTATGTAACACTCCTCCCTCTGTTTTTTTTTCTGTCGGCATTTATTATAAACACTTACATAAGGACATGTCCCAGCTTGGGAAAGGGCTCCTTCTGCTTGGTTGTGTCAGACTGCTGTCAAACAGCCAAAATACAGAACAAACCCTCCCAGAGAAGGGAGCCTGGGCCTTCATTTGCTGCAGCAACATTCACTGCTATTTGTTAATCCTGCCCTGTCTCTTACAGCTAAGCTGCTTGCTATTACCACTAACTTCAAACGCTGCTGAGCTAGAAACACTTCTGTCCACCACAGCGAAGTGGCTGAACAAATCATAACTTAGAGATGAATCAAAACTGACCTTAAAGTGTACAGAAGCTTTGCTAAAATGAACTTTGACCAAAAAAAAGCGCTACTTTGTATTCAGCTTCATAGGATGCAATGCACGAGTGGTAAAGAATTTGCCAATTGTTTGTCTTCTAAAGCTAGCTAGATGAGAGAAACCAGGGAACAGGTGGCCTCCTAGAAGGACTGTTCTTTTTCTGATCACAAAAGACACTTCTGTGAGGGCTCCTGGGATCTGCTCTCTCCAGCTCTTATGTAAAATTCAGCTCCCCAGATGCATCTGAGAAAGCCATATCAAGACACGCACGCACACACACACACACAAAAACAATAAAGAGGGCAGTTTGAAACTTTAAATGGGACAGAATACCACATCGATGGGTGAAATTGAGAAGAATGAGATTAACTCTGAAATAGTTCTTTCCTCTGTGCAACAAGCATGATGTGCTATATCAAAACATATGCTTCTATCTGCCTTTTCATTGGGATATGGTTGGGTCTGCAGGTACTCAAGACATTCCTGCTCTATATAAGTTACTTCATGCCTACATCAGCTTTTGGACAAAGAATAGCCACTGACCTCTTATAGATGTATCCCAGGACAATGCCAGCTCCGATGGCAATGATTATCACCATCATGATCAGCCCCAGCACATACCCTGCAAAGAGAGAAAGGAAAGAGACAAAATTAGAGGCAGTAGACCCAGCTATAGCATTGCTTCCAGAGCCTCAATACAAATCCATCCTGCCAGAATTACAGGAATGGATCCATCACATGATCCTGGGTTTGTACCTAGTGTCCCTAAGTCCTTCTTTTCTTTGGAGTTCATCTGCACTCTCTGACTGATCCCAACAACGGGCTGCACAGCAGCTGCCTCGCTCCGGGAGGGCAAGGTGTCAGCCGGTTCAAACACCTGGTCGACCCCCTGAGAAGTACCAACTTCTGCTGGAGGGACTGGGGCTGTGGCAGCTGTAGCATCTGTTGAGAGGAAAAAGAGACATACAAAATACCAAGCATTGATGAGTACCTCAAAACAACACGTGCCTTGTGAGTGGGACAGATCTAGACTGGTATCACTGAACCGCCTTCAAAGTACACTGACAGACACTTGTTCCCTCTTAAGTTGTTGCCAGAAATTCTACCAAGGCAGACAAGAAATGTACTCCTCCCCCCACTCTCCTTTGACACGAACCTATTTAACTAAGAGCACAAGGCACCGCCACAGATGAGACAGAAATAAGACAGCAAAACAAAACCCCAGTTCAGGGCATGAGTCCAGGGGATGCACAATGACTTCATTTAGTGTATAGATCGATACACAGGCTGCAGCTTCAATCATGCTGAACAGACATGAACAAGATTATGAGAAGAATGTCCATCCCAAATCTCCCAGGAGCCTATTTATCTCTCTTCTGCCTCAATCTTCCTGACACAGGAAGGTTTGATGGAAGGAGACTCCAGCTGGTGTGAAAACAACCTGGGGACATTCCTCTTCTTACCCAGCCCCTCTTTGCAGCCATGTAGCAAACTCCTTTAGCATGATGGACAGGCTAAGTCTGAGCAACACTTCAGGCAGCACAGCCATTGAGTAGTGCAAGTTCCCCCTCAGCCAGAGCCCAAACAAAGGTACATAAGGATGGACGCTCATAGCACAGACTCCTTTCCAGCCCTGTGGATTTTTTATCAACAGCATTGCAAGATTTCCAGGGTAGCTCCTTCTTTCATGACACAGTTAAAATGGCAGCTGTAGCACAGTAAAAGCTACAACAGTGGAAAGTAGGTATCTATGACCTGTCCTAAACAAAAAACCCCTACTTTTTGCAAATGCTATGCACAGCATGCATCCACACCTGAAAACTCTCTCCACCTGGATCTCACCCTACAGCTGGCAGTAACTCCATGTGGATTGCCTATCTGCAGCCATTTTGAGCCACCAGTGCAATGTGAAATGGAAGCAGAGAAGGGGAGTTAGAGACAGTAAATCAGGGTCTCCTGCACCGCACAGTGACTTTACGTAGGGCCAGCCAGAGAAGCGGAACCAAGGGGAGCTGCAGGACATGACTACAATAAAAAGGTGCCCGCTCTGAGACACAAAAATAGCCAAACCCCTTCAATGTGCAAATGGCATATTGGCTGATAGGTCAGGTAACTCTCCTGATCCCAAAGGTGCAGGACTGTTTTGAGTAAGGGTCTTGGCAGCAGAACATTTGTTTTGCTTCATCTTTAGGGAAAAGCAGGCAAAAAACGAACAAAGCAAAGGGGAGTGTGTACGTGTGGGGGAACATGTTTACATGCGAGGATAGCAATCCCGAGGGGCAGTGGAGTGCGTAAATCTTGAAGGGCTCAGAAATAAATAAACAGTTCAAAAAAAACAAGTGGTTACTTTGGCCTCAATCAGTACTGACATCTCCTCTCCTTGAAACAGGCTTCAGCTACAGTTCTTCTCTTGGCAAACTGTTTCCCACCCTGACTACCCAGAAGTAATCTAGTGTTTGGGGTTTTCCGTGTCTTACTGTCATCCCGTCAGTCCCCATTTTCTCCAAGTTCTCTCCCCTCACCTGTACCCAAATTCACCCTGGCACTCGTTTAGCAGCAGCACGCTTGTTTAGACAGCAGTAACATCCCCCACAGTAACGGTCTACCAGCATCTCTGCGGCTCCTGGTTGCCCAGACCTCAGCCTTTTTCCAACACAGCTGAAGAGCCCTAGAGTGACTAGTGGAAAGGGAGTGGGGGGCAAGGCTTTGCACGGGCCTTTGCTGGCACTAATGGAAAAGCTCTAGGGGCGGAGCAAGGCACAGCTGGGAGACAGATGTGCGCACAAACAGGCGAGAGCTGGAGGGCAGCCCCGGGTACACTCCGTTCCTGGGGGAGGGCAGCGGGTGCTGCCATCGCCCGGGGTTGTTTGTGCGCAGGGGACACCCCACCCTGGGTGACAAACCCAGCCCCCAGCGGCAGGAGGCAGGCCGGGGAGGGCAATGCCCCGGGGAGGGCAGGAGGAGAAGGGGGGGGGGGGCGGCCGGGGCCGCTCCTACCTGAGCACCGAGCGATGTCGCAGGGGCTCCGCTCGGGGACCCCGGCTGCGCCTCGGATGTAGCACCAGGGCGCGGCGTCGCCGTCCGGGTTTCTGCAGCTGTTGTGGTCCTCGGCGATTGCTGGAGGGCAGCGGGGCCGTCAGCGCCGGGGACCGCCGTCCCCAGCACCCCGCTCCCCCCCCCGACAATCCCCACCGCCGGCTCCCCGGGCTCCCGCCCCGACTTCCCGGACCCACCTGCCGGGAACGCGGCGCCGGGGTCGCTCCGCACCGCCAGCCAGTTGAGGCACGGGGCGCCTCCGGAGGCCACTCGCCGGTTTCCGCGGTAGGACGCGCCGTTGCCGCGGAGGCACTCTGCGGAGAGACGAGGCCAAGCCGTGCGGGCGTGCCGGGCAGCCCGGGCCGCTCCCCAGCACCCAGCCCCCACCATCCACCCCCACCACCCCCACCCCCCCCCCCGGCGAGACCGGCCTTTGTCCCCCACAACAAAGCCGAGCCGGGGCGGGGGGAGGCGAGCGGGCCGGCACTCACCCTCGGCGCCCCGGGCGGCCGCCAGCAGCAGCGAGCCCAGCAGCACGGCGCCCAACGCCGCCGACCGCCGCGGGCCCCCGCGCAGCATCCTCGGCGCCGAGGGCGAGGAGCCGCCGCCAGCCCGGCCGCGCAGCTCGGCCCGCCTCCGTTCGGCTCCGCGGCGAGACCTGCCCCGGCTCTCCCCTCCCCGGTAAACAACCGCCGGGCTGCGCTTCCTCTCTTCCCCCCCCCCCCCCCCCCCCCCCAACACTCCCGCCCCGCAGCCGCCGCCGGGTCCTAACGCTGCCGCTGCCGCCCGCCCCCGGGCGGCTCCCGTCCCCGCCGGGGAGCCCCGGGAGGGGAAGGGGCGGCCGGGAACCTGCCGCTGGTCTGCCGCGTCCGCAGAGGGTCCTCCCCCCCCCCCCCCCCGGAGTCCCGGGAGCGGGCGCAGCGATGGGTGCCCGGTACCGCCGAGGCCGTTTGGCTCGGCAGGAACACGGGGAAACTGTTGCCGAGGCGCAGCTCCGCGTCCCCGGGCCCGTCCCCTACAGCCGCAGGAAATTCCCTGGGCCGGGAGAGGAGATTCCCGACACGGAATTAGGCTTGAGCCGCTGACTGTGGCAGGGAACGTGTTTGTCTTCAGGGACCCAGAATTGCTGTCTCCCCTAGGGAACTCCCACGAAGGGCTAAATTCTCCGTCTCCGATTCTCTCTTTGGGCACCCCGAGCTCCACAGAGAGAGACCGTGCGTGGGGGGTACACACTACCACGGAAGCTGTGCACCTCCCCGTTGAAGGCTTACGTTCTCCCCTCTGCTAATCGATTGTTTTCCTTTGACTCCACATGCTCTAAGAGCTGTGCCTGCTGCTAGAAAAACAAGGTAAACAGCCCGAAAATGCTTTAGAGCAGTTCTGTTCCAGGCATCCCGCCACCGTGACAAAAGCCTCTCCGCAGACATTTCCAATGGGTTACAATAGACACTGCTGTTTCCCAACAGGCAGAGGTATTCAGATCCTGCAATGCCAGTGACTGTACACAAGCATCTGGAGTCATCAGCAATGTTTCTGTTTTACACTAGGCAAAAACAAGCAGCTGAATACTTGGTCCCGTTCGACAATGAGCTCTCAAAGGTGGCCTGGGCCAACTGATGGGTTTCTAGCCAAGGCACAGGCCTGCAGCAGAAGGTGCTATTTCTGGCTTTCCCACAGAGTTCCTTCTGACCTTGGCCAATCTGCCTGCTTCACTTCTTTTGTGCTTTCCCTTCCTTTCTGTTACATGAGGTACAATCAAACCTTCCTTCTCAGAAGAGGACAGGGAAGTTCTCTCCTTTTAAAGTGCTTTGAAATCACATGGAAACCACTGAACACATAGTAAGTACTTCTATGCCAGGAAGCTTCATGTTGTATTCAGTGTTTGGTGAATCACTTTTTGGGGCCGTGCTGGCTGGAGCAGCGGTCCTTCCCTTCCAATCCCAGATGTTTCCATCCTGGCAGTGCTCTCTGTCAGGCTGCTACAGGTACTTGTGTGACAAGCAGGCTCAAGAGGTGCTGATCCAACCCAACTTTTGTCCTTTTCTTACCAGGTTACGCACACTTTAACCCTTTACAGCCAGGTTGCCTGCTGCATCCAGTCCACAATGGAGCCACAAAAAAAGAGATGTACCAGGATGACAGAGGGGTAATGAGGAAAAGAGGTCAATTAAGCAGCACTACCACTGAACATGAAACCGTAAAACCATAAGCCTTAGCACTTGTGTGTGATTCACGCTTTAACAATATGATTTACCCCTAAACTTAGTCAGATTAAAAAAAAATGCAGCCAGATTGTAAAAAATAAAACAAACAAACAAAAAACCCAAACCTGTGTGTGTCAGTTCTGACCGACCCCACCAGCTAAGATGTCTGCCTTATAGCATTATGCTTATTTTGTCTGCACAGACACTCAGTTACTACATTCCTTATGCTCTCCAGTTGCTCTCTGTGAAGGCAAGGCTAACTGGAGTAAGCAAGAATTTTTAATAAGGGCTATTGAATCAGGCCTTCTGTTTGTAATAGGTCTTCCTAAGAGATTTTATGGGACAAATTCCATTCAGTCAGAAACTGCAGAGCTACACATGCATCCAGAGGCACAGTCTGTCCAAAAGAGTTTGCAGAGTGCTGCCAACCTGGACAATTAATTTCTTTCAGCTCATTTCATGAGACTAACTAATGCTTCCATGCCATCTTGCACAGAAAGCACCTCCTCCTGTCCATAACGATCCAGGAACTGCAGGCTGGGCAGTAGTCTCTGCGGAAACAACTCTCAGACCTTCCCAGCTCGCTCTCCTGTTATGTAACAAGATAAATTTGCACTTCTCATTACACCCAGCCAAGTTCTAGCAAACAATTTGAGTTTCTCATCCACAGAAGGACAATGGGGAATCTGGGAGAAATGCAAAAACTTTCACATTAATGGTAAAGATCAAAGTCTTTTCCACAACTGACTTCTAAGCATAATTTTTTCTCTTTCATCTCTAGCTTTCTCCAGGATGAGGGAAGATTTATGCCTGGCAGTTTCACAGAGTCAAGTTTAATAGGATGCAAGGTGGCAGCTGTCAAAGGCAGACTCAATTGCTCTTTCTGCTGTTTGGGAATAGGTTTGCTCTTGCCACACTTTTAGAGATTAAACCTGACATTACTTCCTAGGACTTGATTTTAAAGCAACTACCCAAACTGTAAGTAAGCTAATAGCTCTGCAACTACATCCTCACAGCGTCTACATGTAAAAGTCTGTAGGTATATACACATACATTTACCACAACACATACACACACCCACAAACACTTCACAGGAGAATATATATGCTATTTTTAGGAACAAGGGATGTTAAGCATCCTCCCAAAACTCAGCATGAACCAGTTTCAGCTGTGAGCTGGTACCTTTCTGCTGTTTACTTTATACAGGCTCCAGAATGAACAATGTCTGCTTTTTCTCTCTCCTGTCTGTCAACTGCTCGCTCTTGTTTGTTTGTTCTACTTTTTCACCTGTGGAAAAATTCAAAGCGTATGGAGAGTTTTCTTAAAGAAGAAAAATAAAAGGAAGCTAACATATAGCACAGCATGCTGTGCAAAGGGAGTTGTATAGCTGCACAGCTGTATAGCTCTGGAAGGACTCTGCAAGAAGCCGTCGAACCCACCCTCCTTCTCTGGCCACAGCCAAGTATGTTCAGAGCTTCCCGGGCAAAAGTTCACCTAACCTCCTATGAAAGAACTAATACGCTTTATTACCTAATCTTACTAAATAAGGTACTGGGGGGAGTAAGCAAAATTAACTTTCTAATCTAAGTATTCTTTCCTAGCCAAATTAACATGGATTGCTTAAAATGGAAAAAGTTGACCATTGCCCTCCTTGTAACAGGGCATATGTCATATTCCCATAACTTCCCCTTTCTTGTTTCTAGGCAAACCAAAATAATTATTCCAATTTTCCTCAAAACCAGTTTTTCTAAACCATTTTCTGCTTCCTTCATAAACTGTGATGCCCGAGAATGAAGATAGTACAGTCTGAGGCCTCATCCACCATGAACAGAGTATTAGAGCAACTTGTGCTTAAAGCTTAAAAAACTGTAAGCATCAAATGTTACTGAACACTATGCAACTCCAGCAAAAGCAGTTGTTTTTACTCCTTTGTTGCCTTTGTCTGAATCATGAAAATAACTGTGTGGCTCACCTGTAAAAAGCCTTCTGTAAGCAATGATGTAGGAGTCAGAAACAAGTATGTTTTGCTCCTAACCTAGAAACAATTTGAATAGAAGAAAAAAACATCAGGGCTGCAACAACAGGATCAGATGTTGAGTTTATGAAACTGAGCCGAGTATAACCAAAAATCAAGACAGAGACAGTCACTACAAAGGAGCCAGTGTGGAGCGATAGAAAGAAATATCTGACTGCACTGTTGCATCCCCCTGCTGACATGTTCAAGGAGAGGCTTCCCCTCCCCCTTCAATCTGACAGCATGAGCTATTGCTAAGTAAATGCCAGCCACAGCCTCCAAGGACTAACAAGGAAGTCTGCAGAAGCAAAACAACCATATGTGATACTTGAACTGGTTCAGACTGGTTCAGAGAGTTTGCTCTACTAACTCAAAGTGCCTTCTCAGATGAGCTTTCTGTGTGGGCTGTAATAAAAGGATAGAGGCCTCAGGAGGGCAATCTGGGTCCTATTGTTTACTGGGGGAGAAGCACTGCAGCTACACTTTTCTAGCATTAAGAGATTAGCACTAAATACTCTAGGCAATCACTGACTTAAGAAATTTCACACACTGAGTCCTCTCTAACAGCAACACTTCTTTGTCCTTTTTGTCACAAACTGCCCAGTGCCTTTCCACAATTCTCTCAGCAGTTTTGATAGGCCCAACTGCCCATAAACATTTGTGTTTGCACTGGCCCATCGTGGCTGTTGTAAAGGACTCAGCCTGGATCATGGCCTTTAGCTCTTTCCACTGCTGGAGCATTCTGAAATCGGTATTGGGATCACAGACACTGCTTTTACCTGCTATCCAATGGGTGTGTCTCCTAGCAAGATGCCATAAAACTGTGGCAATATTGTTAGGAATAAGATACAGCTGTCTAAAGATGTTTCAGTCCCCACTTGCACTGTTGTTTGTTGGGTTTTTTTGTTTGTTTGTTTGTTTTTCTACAGATGCAGGCTGCTATTGACAAAAAAACAGAGCGTGCATTTTTAAGGGTGGAGGAAGGGAAGCTATTTTGAAAGATACTCTGATCTACTCGGAGAACACATAGGTCTTTGAGTCACGAACAGGAGCCTAAATTCTTCTACTGATTTGTTGTTTGACCTTAGGCAAGCTTCTGCCTCAGTTTCCCATGTTAATACTTCTTCTGTCACAGAGGCGGAAAGGATTAATGTCTGCAAAGTGCTTCAAAAGCTTAAGACATGCAATATGTATGTCATGAAATGGTATTCAAGGGGAAGGAATCATGAAGAGAGATATGCAGGGAAGGTCTTAAGATGTTCTCAAGTTTTACATGTGGAGTGCTGACTCACATGAAAAGTACAAATAAGCATTAATGCAGGAATTAAAATAGGAGAATGTGTTGTGTTGTTTGTTTGGGGTTTTTAAGAGTACCTTTGTAGCTTGCTTGTTTCTTGATTCAGCGTTGTGCACAGCAGTAACTAGCAAAGCTAAGCAGTCAGATAAACCAACATTCATTCTTGTTAGAAAATGCCAATCTAAAAATAATAATTTATTTGCACATGAGAAACACGAAAAAGGCAGCACCAAAACATCTGGAGATTTGAGTCAAAGGGCATAAAGATTTCTGTTCTGGTATCTGTTCAAATTAAATTCCAGTGAATTGGATGGGATTATTAAATATCCTTCTACCAGTCTTTCACTCACAATGGAAGCTGATTTCATAGTCAAACAGAAGTGATAGCCCAAAACTCTGCTGTTTAAACTTCAATAATCAATTGAATATTATCAAAGTAAGAGTTAAGATTCCATTGTGGAAAGCATGAGGTTACAGAGTTGCACTTAAATATGCAAAACTTCCAACTCCTGTGGAAAATACACCACACCTAGATAGCACAACCTCTCATTATAAGCAAGCAACCCATATCCCATGCCAACAGAAAGGCCGTAAGGTTATAAACTTGTACACATAAAAAAAAAACCACCCAGACGTATCTTCTTATCTAGAAGATTTTGGGACTAGGATTGGAGTCATCAACAGAAGAGCAGGGCAGAGACCCATTTTATAATGCATCTCTTTGTAATTCAACATGTGAGCAGAGAAGCAGAGACCAAACCTTTCAGTAGAGCTACTAGTGTTTCCTCATAAAAGCGCAGGATTCATGGACATTTACAATGCAGAGCTTTCACCTCTGGATTTTATTTTCTTAGCTGACCTGAAAGCAGATAAAACCATTGGCACATCGGTACTGTGAAAGACCTCTCTCCCCACAGGTGTTTGCCTGAAGGCTGTGGGAGGAGTTGTTTATTTTGGGAAGCTGCCCTTTCTTTCCTGCGTAGAAAGGCAAATACTCTTTATTTTCTCTTTGGCTTGCACACATGCCATAGGCATGCAGAGATAGCCTTTTTAACGACTCTTATATATGCATGTGGACTTTTTTACATCTACTTAGAGAAGCAAAGACTCTGTTCCTTAAGTATGTTTACAGTATAGGGCAAACCTCTGTTGTTATTTTGGTCTTCAGTTTGCCATTCTTTTAAAAAGTTAAGGCTTAAACTGGTAAGACCACAAGGAAGCAAAAAGACCAGGAAGGAACAAAGGCTTACTGAAGTTTCACCTCATACTTCACTTATTTCTTTAGAATATAACGGTGTTGAGTTAGAACACAGTGCATTTGACTAATGACCTAGCACCTGAGGTAGGCAGGCCAGAAGCACTGCAAAAATATATTTATATATCCTGCCTCATTTTTATTTTCACTGCCTTCCAGGTATTCATTTAGGACAATACCGAATTTCACATAGATATGTCATTACTCCATCCACTTATGCTAAAAGAAAGTAAGAAATCTCATCACACAGCGCCAAAGAAAGGATTTCCTAATCAAAATAAGGCCATCCTGATACACAATGTTGCAACCTGCCCACCACACCATGGGTCTTCCTATGGAGCTGCAGAGATGCGCAAAGGCAGTAACTATCTCTGAAAAGAGGAAGATTTCAAGATATGAGAAATACAGGCTGTCTCTCTGTGCACTCATGGTCTCTACTCTCCATCTCCAGGAAATGAATGCATGCAGCCTGCAGAGTTTAATTCTCTTTTGGTTTATTACTATTTAAAAATCAGTTTTTGTATCCCCTTCTACAGAGGCTTCACCTTCCAACAGAACATACAAAAAGTACACACAATAGAAAAAAAAAAAAAAAAGATAGGTAGGTAAGTTGCTTTATACAAACAGGTCCCTAAGAACCCAAAAAGGCTAAAACAGGCTCGGTTTCAATAGAAGCAGGCCCATAAATAGGCAAGAGACTTCATTCAAGTAGGGAAAGAGTCATCCATCCTCACCTAAGATCCTTTCTTGCTCACACTGAAGACAATGGGAGGATTCCCAACAACTTCAGTAGAAGCAGGATTGGGATTCATCAGAGCCAATGGCAAACTTTTCTGCTCCTTCCCTTCCAAGGCACTGTCTCTTCCATATGGCGTGCAGCCAGGGAAAAATACCAATTTTCCTGGCTCATCCCACACTTGCGTTTCAGTTGTTCACTCTACAGGACATCTGAGAACAGCCTTTTATTTTCTGTCTTACACTGTGTATTTGCACTAATTGCAGCAAACTTTCAGATTACAACAGTACTGAAGAGAAATTCTGAGCCCAAGACCAAGGCTTGGTTGATTCCTTAAGAGCCAGCAGTTAGTCTGACAACTTTGCAGAGGGCATGTAAAAATTGCCTGGAGAAGGCACCAGTTTGTGGACACAGCAGTCAAAAAGCTATTAGCAAGCATGAGACTGATTTATTATAAAAGCACTTACCCAAGCTCACTATGTGACTGCAGGAAACTCAAGAGCATTTATGGCTGCCAGTGGCTGTATAAAGTGACCCCATGGTCCACATGGAACCCAGGAACTGGGAGGGAGTCACTGGCACATCAGTGAGACACCAGTTACCTCCTTCCTTCAGCACATCTCAGATCAGAGCACTTCCAGGTCTCCAAAATTGCAGTACAAGTAGAGAGGCCACTCAGGAAAAGCTTTGTTCACATAAACCCTGAGAGCAGATCAATAGTGCCATACAGTCTTTAAATTAATTTAAATATTTCACCTTTCAGGAAAAATGTGGCCAAATGTTTCTTTAACTTTGCATTACACCTGAAGTCAGTGAGGCCAAACGTTTGTAGCAGAGTTCAGCAGCACAATTCTGCAGCACAACTTGGCATGTCAATCAAATCTTGAAACATTCTCACCCAAGGGTTATCATCATCTTATTTTATAGATGGGAACAAAACACAGGAAGAGACTAGAGATGACACAAGGTATTAATTCTTTACAAACAAGCAGTCATTATCCACTACCACAGAGCAAACACCTGTGGTTTTTTCACTAACATGCTTTAACCATTCCAGCCATCACCACAAGCCCTTACAGCCAGTGTTCCTGCTCCTGTTCTGCACCACTCTGCAGTTACGCCACATAACTACTTTTAAGTTGTTTTTTTTCTTTTTAGCCAAATGGTTCTCTGGTTTGTTTTATAGACAACACAGTTATATGCAGAGCTGTACACATCCGAGTAGGTACCATACTGGCATAGGAATGTGTGGAGGGTGAAGGTGCCACAGAAGTAGGCAGTACGACATTATGCCAATGTTGCTGCTCCTGCCTCTGTAACAGTAAATGTGGTCTCAGGCTGCAGCCCAAGAGCACTGCCTCCCTCCTGGTCCCAGGCTCAGCGCTCCAAAACACAGAGCCTTCTTACAGGGACAGGGAGCAGCAGGTTGGGCTGAAAGCCAAATTTGTTCCCAAAGTCTCATTCACAACAGCTGAAGGATCTTGTTTTTAGAAGGACATTCAGGATATAAAAATGGGACTCTCTCAGGAGACATGGGAATCTTCCAGAATCTGTTTTCCCTTTTAAGTTTTCCTATTGGCTTTTTTCCCCTCTTTGCTCATTTGTTTTGTCTCTTGGGGTGGAACTGAGAGCATAAGCTCAGAGATTCACTGTGAGCTAATGTTCTGTTCAATTAAAACTCAGGTACTGTGCCCAGGCAAAAGGTGAATGGTACAAAGCTGGCTTAATTTACATTAAAATATTCATAATGCTGTTAAGGTATATTCATAATGCTGAAAAAGCCAACACATTCCGTGGTTTTGTTTGGCACTTGCTCTCAGAGTTTCTGCCACGCTGAACAATTGAAAATGTCTGATTATTTTTGTGGGTGATAAAGAAAAGCCTTTCCTGTTTCATTATGTAAAATTTTGGTAAGTGTTTTTTTACTTTGTCCATTTATCTCTCATGAAACCCAAAGAGAGCTCTTGCTCTCCGTTCAATCTTCCAACACTGAAGTCTGGAGTTCCTTTGAAGTTTACTTTGGCATCTACTTCCTCAAGCAAGCACCTTAAAAAAAAATTAAAGCTGAAAGTGGTACCCCACTCCAGACTCAAGACATAAGTTCAGATATTGATTTCTAGGAACAAAGATTTAGTGAAAAAACAAGACACTAAAGTTACAACAGAGCCTACAAAATCTAGGTTAGCTTTCATACTATCAATTCAATTAGTTGAGTTAGATAGACATTCAGTTACACAGCTCTTCTATTCAAGTCATTCCTTACTGCTGACAGCAGTTGAGGGAGGAACAATAATTTCAGGGAATACGTGGGAAATAACAAATATTCCCTAAGTCACTGGCACTCAAACAGGTCTAAAATTGTGACTGGGCATTTGCAATTATTCAAAAGATTGGTAGGAAGACCAACTCCACACCATCTTATAGTCCTAGGCTTTAAAAAAACAAACAAAACAATCATCCCCCCCCCCCCCCCCCCCCGACATATAATACTTTGCCCTACTACAGTTAAGGCACTGGATTGAGAGAAGGAAAAATCTGTGTTCAATTTCTGGTTCTGCTATCAATTTCCCACGTCATCATGGGCAAATCACTTAAGATTGAGAGCTCACACGCACCACATTACCATACATCAGGTGAGCCACACTAGTAAGTCTGTTTGCACACATCTAACACATTGCAAGTGCAAGGTAATGTCACTCAATTTAACTTAGTATGGAATAAATTCAAATTAAATTGCTTTACCTTGACTTTGTTGTGGATTAACAGTACAAAAAGATAAATTCAGGCAACAAAAGACGCCTGATAAGTCTGTGCCCCTACATTCAACACAACACTTAAGCATGCATGCAAGTGGTTTTTAGTCCTTCATCTTTATT
Source organism: Astur gentilis (assembly GCF_929443795.1). Taxonomy (NCBI): domain Eukaryota; kingdom Metazoa; phylum Chordata; class Aves; order Accipitriformes; family Accipitridae; genus Astur; species Astur gentilis. The sequence goes on from NC_064886.1 coordinate 4,873,332, forward strand.
TCACTCATTCACCTATAAGCATCTATTCCTTTCTTGTCTATCTTTAATGTTTAGATTATAAATGGTTGAAGATGTTTCCATCATACACAAGGGTCTGAGCCTCAGTTGAGAGGTTTAGGGACTCCTATAATACAAAGAAAGACTACAACTCTGATTATCTAAATTTGTATGAACTGAAGTTCCCTTCTTGGCAGAAAAATGCACAAACATTGGACTGTAGTCCCACCAAAGATGATGATAAGGAAAGGAGGGCTGGCCCACAATGAGAACTATCATCTATACACTGATATGCCAATTAAAAATGTAACAGAAACAAGTGAGGTTGCAGCTCAGAGCATGTTAAGTACTTCCCTTTGAGCCCTGAACTTAGAAGACTGAGTTTTCTGTTTGGGTTTGTCTTCTGTTCCAATAGAAGGAGACATTTCCCAAAGTACAGAATATAAAGAATTTGCACGTACATTAAATTACTATCCACAACGGAACTATATGCCCCCAAAGAAGCAAAAAGCTCTGAAAACACACCAGTGTTAAACATACGCCCAACCTCCTGCTGGCACTAGTCTGCACCAGTCTCTTGTGTTGGTGCAAATCTCTCCCATTTACACTAGGATGATTTAGAACTGTCATTTCAGGATTGTTAGCTTCCTGCCCAATTTGTTTCCCTGTCCACTAGACTGAGAAGTAAGTAGCTTTCATTCAATGTATTCATGACAACTTAGTAAGCATTTTCTTTGACAAGCAAAATGCACAGTTAGTATTTTAGAAGGCTTCCTTTTTAGTTCAAGGCTTTTCATTTGTTTCATCAGGTCAAATTCTGTAGAGTTCAAAATTAAATTCTGATACACATGGCCAAAATTCAACCCACTAGTAACACTAAAGTCAGTGGAGCTAAATGTAGGATGAAAATATCCTATATTCTGGACTTGGCTTTTGGGAGTTGAATTTTATGACTAGTGCACCCTCTTCGAGTGCATATAGGAACATCAGGGACACAAACCTTCTATCTTTCAGAATACAGCCTCAAATCAACAGAAATTTTCCTGGTGGTTTAAATACAAGCTATTAATAAATCAGAGTGACTGCAGTTGCATTTGCTAATCCCAATGAATTGTTATGCTGACTGGAAAGCCTGCTCTATCTTGATTTGCTTGGCAGTTTACAAGGTTGTTTCAGTATGGTCTACATTTGCAAGGTATTTTAAAATGTTTTGTTACCTTTCCAAAATGTCCTGTTTCTACTTGTCAACTAAGCTTACCAGTACCAGCAATAGCAATTCCATGAAGCTTCTAGTTTGAAGGTGGGCTTGCTTGTTTGTTTGTTTTCCCCTTTTAAATGAGACTCATACCTATTCCAGGGATTCTGGGGGAAGATGAATGGAGAAGAACATGTCCTTCAGTCTCCCAACACAGATTAATAGCAAAACATCAAGTCCACTGCAACATGCTCTCAATTTAGAAAGTGCTGGTGCTATAAAGAGAAAGCCATTGATTATTCATCCTTGGTTTATAACACTCCAGAGTAAGTACAAAAAAAGTAGCTTCTTACAAAAGAGAAGCTGGGGCTTCTAAGTCTGTAGAATTTAGAATGTCATTCCAAAATCCATATACTTACAAAAGGCTCTAGAATTCTAACATAAAAACAAAACAGGAATGTGTCTTATTTCAGTTATGCGTTAGCTGCAGGGTTTGGATTAGGAGCACCAGGGCAACACAAGTTGTGGCACAACAGCAGTTTGTGGCTACGTTCACATTTAATACAGACACATCTCCTGCAGAGGATGTTGGTCCTGGTCTGAGGTGATCTATCCTGCTCCAGCACTGTATTAATGATGGAAACAGCTATTGTTTTATAGAATGCAAGTTTGGTGTGGGACTTGGGCTCTTCAGAGTGGCCTTTCTAGAAACATTCAGTACATGTAGCAACTTAGTTTACCAAATCACTGTGTAAACCTTTGCTCATTAACCCTCACAGCAATTGTGATGTAGAGAAAACTCTTCACAGATGGGAAATTAAGGAATAAATTCAGGGAGCTGTCCTATGTGACCTTGAGCATCAACAGCAGAACCATAATTATAACTCAGAGTATTCCTAACTCCTAACCCTGTGTTAAACAACATTTATACCTGGATTTGGTACATAAGATCTTGACAAGTTACATGGGAGAAAAGGGAGGGTCAAGACAGGACACTATTTCTGCACAGATTAAAATGGAACCTCCAACAGCCTAGAGCCCAGCTTCTTTGCATTTTGTAATCAATTCTTTTTCAGAGATATGATGTTTGCAATTCCCATCTCTTATAGTAGAAACCCTTCTTCTTTGCAAAAGAAAGGAGTAAGACTGGCTTTTGCAAACCTGACCAGAGGCAGATCAGGAGAGCATGACTGTAGCCAAAAAGCCCAGCTCACTAAGAATACAGCACAGTGTAGAGTGGGATTAATGTCTTATTTACTGGTTCTCATTTGCGCACCTTTTGGACAGGTGGCTAAATTGCTCAAAAACCAGACAAAACGAGGGGATGCAAAGTAACATACTAACTTCTTTAATAGAGTCCAATCCAATTAAATCAAAATCACTCTGTGAACCCCTGGGTTTATTCACACTAAACAAGTCAGTGGTACATAGTGTTAACCCGATAGCTGATCGTGTTTATACCCTAGGTCCCCACATGAAAAATGAGCACCAGTCAACCAGACTGCAATGGTATTTTTCCTTCCTTTTTTTTTTTCTTTTTTTTTTTTTTTTTCATAAAACTATTTCTTTCATAGACTTAAAACAATCAACTAGCCAAGTTATTAATTATGGTACATCTAAAAAAAGAAAAATTAATACTAACCCTAATGTGACTGCTGCTTTAAGAGTGCTCTGTGTATCGCCTTAGACTGGCTTTTCAGTAGCAATTCACTACAACAGGTCCTAAAATAATAATAATAAAGAATTAAAAACCTGACAGCAAGTTCAATGGTTAAAAGTAACAAAAACAACCTGTTCTGAATGGTGATTTTTCTCAGCAGTTCAGTCCTGCTGCAGCACTCACAGCCTCACAAATGGCAGAAGGGGTTCAAATTCTCTCACCTTCTTTAAATTTTTCTGTTTTTATAAGGACAACTGCATTGTAACCTGCTAGGTACCACGGGGCATTTTACTTACTGTTATATTCAATAATGGGTCAATAATGGGTCTGGTTTTAAAACTTACTGTTTTTCTGGGGCAGGTTAGGGAAGGTGGGGAATAGAGAGAGAACAAAAGCAGAGCTCCCTGTAGCTGTAGCTCCCCAGGTGCCTCGGTCACTACGACTGTCTAATTCTCAGATCAGTGCTGGCAACTTTTGTTTATTTTAGAAGATCATAACGAAACACCAGCAGCAGCCTCTAAAGCTCCATTTGGTGTTTTAGGTCATGTCTCCTATTCAAGGTCACCATCTTCTGTAATTTATCAGCTAAGAAGCATTTTCTCCCTCTCCCCAGTGAAGGTTTAAAGGTGGGGGTAGGGCATGAGACAAAGAGGGAAGCTAAAATGAATAAAAAATTCTCAGCTATAGAACCAAATTTCATTATTTCCTCTTTCATTCACAGCATCTTATCATTATCGCCAGACTGCTGCTTTGCTTTGTTAAGATCAAACTGATCTCATTTCCCCTCTGGCCCCATTGGTTGCTGGTCGACCTCTGGATCCACTAGGGATGATGCAAATGCTGACTGGACGATCTGAAACCCAAATGACTCCAGGAGAGACATGTTCTGTTGGGGTGAAAAGGGGGATCCTAGAGCAGGACCGAGGTCCCCCAATGGGCCACCAAGGGCCCTGACGTGAACTTTCTGTATGTGTTTGTTCAGATAAGACTTTGATCTGAAAAAGCTGCCACATTCAGGGCAAGGGTACTTCTTCTCTCCTTCCGTCTCCATTTTGTTTTTGCTGACTGCCATGTCACACGAGAAGGACCCATTGGTGCTCTGTTTCTCAGGAGTCTTGAGGTCACTGGTGTCAGAGAGGTCTCCGTATGAATCAGAACTCTCAATCGGGTCCGAATGTGAACATTTCTGGCCTTCTACGGGAAAAAGAAAAGAGAAGTTTTCAGAATCTTATCTCCCCCAAGAAGTATTTAACATGCACTAAAATAGATTATATTGGTTACCACTTGATTTCATTAATGCCTGTCATGACAGAATGATACACATTTAACATCGCAATCCCTCATATTCTAAAGCCCTTGACCATAGGTCCTCTTTGCAAACCACTGGGCTGCTATTAGAGCAACATCCAGGTTTTTATTATGGATTTGTCATGATACTGATGCACCCATAATGGGTCTCTGGTTCATATAATACTTTTTTGAATCCCAAAGATGTCTCACAACGTTTACACCTCATGCCCTACAAAAAGATGGACATAATGATGAGTTTTTAACTGTACAATTCGCACCCATACTTCTGAAATATTGTTGATACTTGGGGAGAGCCTAGAAACCGAATAAAGTACAACAGGCTGCAGTAACATGTGAAGAAACCCGGAAATACTCAGCAAAACGGCAGTGAGCTACTGCAGTTTAAGAAGTGCAATTCCATTTAGTCTTGAGGAACTCTTTTTTTACAAGTTAAGTGCAATGTTGTTAAAAGTGAACTTCATAATCTGAAATTGCTCCATCTTTAAATATTGTAGTGTGAAACAGGAGAGAAGTTACGGACGCTATTTTGAGTCATTTGGATACATATCCTGGCAAAGCCATTGGTATGTTTGGAGTGTTCCCCATTCTCCTCTGGCAGTGTGCCAAGAAAGTTTGTCCACACTTTTTGCTCAGCTCATATGAATGAGCGTGGGAAACCCAGACATACTGCCTAAACAAGTCTCTGAATACAAATAAGCTGTATCTACTATTAACTCTAAAAGACCAAAGAACCACTTGGCACAATCCAAAAGACAGATTTGCTCTGGACTCGGCATTACAAACCAAACAGGATATGCATGAAATCAATACACCACTGAGCTGGAGTAAATCTCTTGTTAAGTCAGCACACCACCCAAAACCAAAGTGCTTCTGTAGTAACTCTATCAGGACTTCAACAGAAAAATATTACACAACTTAGCTTTCCACTGGCACAGACTTTGTTTAACCCAGCCTGCTGTGTTCTCCTGGGCAAGAAAAAAACCATAACTTTTTGGGACAACCATGGTTTTGAAGAAATTGCTGGTGTTTCAGCTTCACCAGGAATACTGACAGCTCAAACCAGGAAGCAAAAAGCAAGCTATTCTACATAGATTAGCAACAGGTTTACAATTCAGAAGTTAAATACTCTTTAGCTACTCTTACAAAAATATCTTTTTTCTTTTTTTTTCCCCAGAAGTTAAATGCAGGTTAAAAACCCAAAAGAAGTGGCAGTAGTATTATCACCCTCTACACTCTACCTCTCCTCCCCAACAACAGCATTAAAAAATGTAAGTTTAACTACAGATAGTTGCATGGCTCCTCATCAACCTGAGGATGAATATTGCTTTCACCGCTCAAGAATCTTTATGAACTGCATTCTGCAGCTCCCATTTGACTGACGCGATATTCAAGTATAGTGGGACTAAGGAATTGCCAAGGATCTGCACCCCTCAGGCAAAATTAAAATACTGACTGCTCCTAGGAAGATGGTCAAGATGAACTAACATGGCTTTTTCAACCTCTAAAATCAAAGAAGCTGCCAAAAATTCATGTACCCTTACGTGTCCATCTCCTTCCCCCAGACTTGTTAAATCAGCTATTCCAAGGACAGATATTACATACTATGTGATGCTACGTAATTTCTCTGCATCTCCCTAAGCTTCTCTCCAGTATTTCTCCCTGTCCTTCCTCCCTCCCCTTTCTCATGCCCAGCCCAACATCCCACAACACAAAGTTCTGCACAGAGCAGAAAGATGCAGAGCAGCGAGTCGCTTGCCTTTGATGCCATAGGTCCTGACGCAGTGGAACGCTGCTCCCCCATTCGGGATGGACTCCTGGTGCCTGGAGACCTGGGGAAGGGGAACACCGTGGTGGGTTTTAACATGGACCTTTAAGTAGGAGGCAGAGGAGAAACCTAAACAAGATAAAAGGAGATGAGATCCTGCCACCAGCAAAGACACACATCTGCCTTCCCCGTTCTTTCAATCTTTCTCTTGTTCCTAATCCCTATTACAAAGTTGCCATTATACTAGCTTGATTTCTGGTTACCTACAACATATGCTCAAGTAGGATTCCTAGACATAATCAGGCAATGAGTGTAAAGCATACCTTTCATTAGACTTCATTTGCTTTGTGGAAGTCATGATGAAAGAACAGCCTCCTTGAGAAACAAATCCTATGTAAGCAAACCTAGCAGATGACATGAAACCTTCTGGAAAAAAAGGCAGAAGAGACATGATACAAAAAGGCACCCATGTCTCTTCACCATTTTTGTGCTGGTTTATTTTAATTAAAAATGCCTTCATCATCTGATCATATTTTGGAAGATAGTTCAAATTAGTTTATTTTATGCTGTTAAGATTTGAAGGAATGCTGTTTAGTATTTAGTGTGCTTTCCCCTTAGGTTTCTAGCATTTACAGTGACTCCTAGAAGGCAGAAAGCTAAAACTACTGAGTTTTTAAGGTATACAATTTTGTTCTATAGTAATTTTTGAAAAACATTTCCTCCATTCAGCTCATCCTGAGTTTTAAAAAACATACTGAAACTCATATTTTGTCTGCACTTAAAAAAAAAAAGTTAAAAATGAAATTTCAGTATCTCTATTAGCTCTGATCTGTAAGCCCAAACCACTGAAATTAAAACCATGTATTTCAAACAACTGATAAAACAGTTTTTACATTTGTGCATGTGCTTTTAAAAATTGTTTTTGAAGTCTCACAAATATGGCCTTTTCCTTTAATGCAGTAAATTATCTCACATATACTTTGGAATGTTTTTAAATTCAATTTTAATAAGACTTGCAATTAGTACTAGTACATTTGGACCACACATGAGGTACAACGAGGATAGAGTTTTTAAAGACTTCCTACACAGGTAAGCCTATGAACAACCATCTTAATTTTCTGTTATATTTTGAACAGAATATTATGGCACTTTCATGTTAGAAACATTTTCCTTTAACACCTGAGAACACAACACAAGTTTCACCATCATGGACACAGAGTTCCAGGTTCCCTTTCTGGATAGAGAAAACCCAGGACCTAGATTATTTTTTTTTAACCAATACAGCATTTACAGCACAAGTCCTTGCAAGAGAACTTTCATACCAATGCTTCACTTCAAATATGAATAGATGTACTACTGTAAAGCCATTTTTATAGTGATATAACTGCACTTACATTTGATGATATATAATAATATATTAGGAAGGATGCAAAATCAATACTGGCATACATCTTTGGGGTGGATTTTCTGACAGCAGCTGTTAGTTTCAGGTGCTGAATTTAATAACGAATGTGGCTTTACACTAGAATTCCCTGTGCCTACCCAACAAAATATCCCTCTACCCAGACTTTTCTTAGAAGCCTGGATCAAAGAGTATTCAAGGGTTATTAAGATCTATATATACAGGACCTGCAGAGCAAGACAAAACTCCACAGCAACATGCTGAAAGTGAAAAAGGGCAGGCTGCTGAGGATGAACAAGAGAGAGTTACTGTAGACTCCTGAGTTGAAGATAAAAGTACAGAAAAGTAGATACATCACAGCTGATGAAACCAAGAACATATGACCCTCAAACCACAATGGAGCAGAATCACCTAGGCCAAGTCATCCAGGGAATTAATGCAATGATATTATCCTCCAATATAATGCAAGACCTACCCTCAGATGCAAAATGCTGTACTGAATATCTCACTGGGTCACAAGAAAATATATTTTTCTAAATACCAAAAATTCACTGTAGACATGGAAAGAACAAGTGTTTGACTGGTAGAGAAAAGGACAAAATGTATACGTACAATGGTGATACTTCCACCTACAAGGTACTTCCCTTATTTCATACATGTGTCTAATAACCACATGCATGCTGAGATGAGCCTCTTTATGTAGCAATGCATTAAAAACTCAATACCAACCATTAAAAAGCATTACACATAGGTATTCAGTGTTTTTCTATCCTACAACTGACACAGGAAAATCTGAAGTTGTAATCTCTGCTATACAATACTTTTTCTGAACTCCGCAGTTCTATTTGTAGTGTACATTGTTTTATATAATGAAAACTGCCTGCAAAGGGTTAGCTCCCCTTTATGCACTTGGCAGATGAACATGTGAGTCATCAACTTCCATCAAAGCAGTAAGAATGCCAACAGCTTCATAGGAAACTGTTTGAAGTGAGATTTTTTTGTTGGTTGTTTTTATCCTAATCTTTTTCTGAAGTACTTAGCACCGGCCTTTTTTTTTTTTTTCCCACCAGACCTTAATTATGAATGCCTGTCCTAGGAAGATGGGGGATTCATAGACAATAATCCTTTACTTTTAAAAATGTCTTTAAAAACAAAGTCAGGCTAATGCAGAGGATAAAGTGGCAGTATTTTTCAAAGAAGGAATGTATTTATTGCTTTACCCATATACATCTCTCAGCTTTGCAGAGCAGATTATTTCTTCATACCAGAGGAACCAGCATCAAAAACATGCATAGAGAGGAAACGATCTGCTTTATAGAAATGGAACCTATCCCTTGATCTTTTAGATAACATCTATAAGGAGATGGACTATAGAAATAATTGCAGGATGCTCCTTTTTCAAAAATTCTAATTTGGATTTAGCTGAAACATCCGGAGAATGTGTCTTGCTTTAATCAACTCTGTATCCACCATGAAATATACAAGAATTCATCTTATTGTAAAAAAAATTCTATCTAACTCATGATTGGAATATTTACCCTTCTCCTAACTCATCTGATTCCTGTGAAACAAAAATGCATATGTGTCTGAAACAGAAAATGAATCTTCTGAGTTGCACATGTTATTACAAGGTACCAGTTCTAGACTTGCCAAAGATATTAACCTCTTAAGTTCTTTGAAAAAGTCCACACAACTTAATAAAGTTCCTGAGGATGGTAACAGAAGATTATGTAACAACAAAGCAGGAGCAGGTCTCTTTTATTTAAACTGATTAAAGAGAATTTGTCTTTAAAAGTGAGGATTGAGGATCAGTTTTCATAAGTACATTTTAGATGAATTGTTAAAAAAAAAAAAAAACCAAACAAAAAAACCACAGAAAATATCAGACACCACCCCCCCCCCAATCGCACAGCTTCCCTGATTTTACAAAATTTAATTGCTTCCATAACTGTTCTAAGCATAAAGACCCTACGTAAGAAACTAACCTGGAAAAAACATCAAACTACAGATGGTAATTTTTGGACCTTATACTGCCATTTTGTGAAATAAATAAAAAAATAAAATCAGCAAATGGGTAGATGCATGACATGGCAAACCAGTGGCTACTGCTTTCACTCAGGTGCCGAGTTCCCCATCTCCTAAATCCATTAAACCTTTAAAAGAACATGAGACACTTGATTAAGTTCCACAGAAAAAGCCCTCAGTCTGATGGGATAAATTGAGGGATTCTAAGCTCTGTCTTTAACACTAGGATATGTTCAGCTGCGTAAGAGTCACCTTTTTATCCATTTTTTTTTTTGTGGGCCAACATCCAAAATTCTCTCTACAAGCAGGTTGAACATTCTTGCTTGACAATTACTATATCCAGAGCCTGACAATTACTATATCCAGCACCAGCTAAGTTCCAATTAAAAAAATACATGAGGACGTTAGCTGAGGGAAGAATAAAACAAAATCCCATTGCACAAGCACCATAGCCACGGCACAATTGCAGTCAGGGGGGTGGCGCGTAGCTTCTGACTACACTAATGCCTATTGAATAGATGTTTTTAATCCAGAAATTTTCCACTATACTTCATCTTGCCAGACTCTACAATCTAGAAGATACCTATTTAAAACAATGAGCATTATAATTTGATTCTAGAACACTTTGGATTAAAAATTCTGCTGTCATGGATCATAAATCTGTAATAAAAATTCACAGCATAGAACAATGAGTTCTTAACACAGTTGTTTGAAAAATCTAGTCTGTAACTTCCCTTTCCTATGAATTTTAACACTGGGTAGCTATTTAAGAATAATTCACCAGATTAATTACGTTTTCTAAGTGCTGATGTAAACTGAAATTCACAGCAGATTAAATTCTGACAACACATCTGAAATACACAAACTGTAAGAAGAAAGTAGTTGCTTAAAGTTTGCTGCATCACAGGTTCCCTATCCTTCTACAGAGGAGTATATATTTTATTTATATTTTCACTGTACATTTAAACCTGTAAAATGTGAATAAACCATTTAGTCATTTCATTGTTTGAATGCCAGATGTCTTTGTCATGCTGGCTGAATTTCGAAAGAGCTGCACTGACATCCAGTGGTAATTAAGTTGAATCACATGCTTACAAATCTTGGAAACAAGACAATTCCTCCCAACCCATACGAGTTTCTCTTTGGCACCATGTTTAACTGAAGGAGAGCAGGATAGCACCTGGATCTTGGATAGCGTCTTCCATGTTACCACAAAAAGAATGAGGGCAAGCTTAAGCAGTTTTTCAGAAGATAGGCTTTCAGCTGAAAAGGCGGCCAAGCTTCATTTTGTACTATCTACCTGGAGCTTCAGAATCTGAAGATTTTCAACCCACGTGCCTTTTCCACTCAAACTGTTAACATCACTTTCAGGACCTAACAGACTGTTCAACCACTGGAAATACCTCCCTTGCAATTTAATGTCTCTCATTATGCATCAACTCCTAGTTATCCAAAAGCTCCCTGTACAGTCCTCACATTAAATACAGAACTGCTTTATTCTCTCAAATGATTTCACTTCCCTTAAATTGGAAAAGGGAACACTCAGCATAAAAAAAAGGCTCATCAGAAAAAAAGAAAAAAAAGATCCCAAAACACAGCAGCAACGTCTTCCTGCACTTCTAGGTATGTATGCCTGTGTGAACCAACAATATATTTTGAAGTTGTGTATTAATAATTCAGAAAAACCCCAAAAGACACCAATAATCCCAAATTATTTTTCCAGCTTGCCTTACACCAAACGAAGTCTAAATTTACAACTCTCTCCAATTGAAGAGTACCACAAACAGATGGAAAAGCTTCAAAAGCTTTTAGTCACATGGTTTAGTTTTAGGTAGTCCTGCAAGGAGCAGGGAGTTGGTCTCAATGATCTTTACCAGTCCCTTCCAACTGAAGATATTCTATGATTCTATGAAAAGCTGTATTTGTAAATAGTTAATAAATAAATGAATAAATAAAGGTAAAGCACATTTCTAGCACTCTTTACAAAATTTGTGTTAGAAATGTACCTTAATACAAAGCAATTTCTTGTGTTAAGAGGGAGAAGCAGCTTGACTCTACTGCTGCACCAGGAGGTTAAGCAAGAGTGGTAACTTAATGTAGATTTTTTTATGTACAGTGTATAATTTTCAACTTGGTGTGTATTTCAAAGATTCTTCTTCCAAACTGATCACAAGGACTCAAGGCTAACCAGGTATAGGGAAAAAAAAGGGGTATGGTGAATAGTAGCAAGGCAACGTATCATGGTTATTTTATAGGGATTTGGCTATTTAGCAAATAAAATTCTTAAAACTGTCTAGAAACAATTTGCTTCAGGTTTAAACTGAGTTTCTTCAGGAACTATCAGCCATGTAAAAAGGCCAGACCTATAGCTCCAACAGTTTCAGGGTTAAGTATTCAATAATACATACATACACGGTATAACCTCCTCCTGTTGCAGACAGTCACATAGCCTTACAACTTCCCTCAAGTGTTGTCCCGTCATACTGAAATAAAAAAAAATAGTTTCTTCATTACCTCGGTTACAGATAGTGCAGAAATTGCTTGGTCCTTCACTATGTTTCTTCAAATGATCTGCCATATATGCTGCTCGCAAATACTTCCCACACACCTGGCATGGAACTTTGTCTTCATGACATGCTAGGTGTGAGCGCAGTCGGTCACGAGTGGCAAAGGAAGCATTACAAGTCTGCAGGTATAATGAGAACCATGTGACTCATCAACTGCTAAAAGCACTGATATTGTCGAATATATTTAGTATTCTTTAGAGTAAATACCTTAGATCCTGTGCAAACACACAAATGACATGATGCACAAGCCATTTTCCCACAAATAAAAAATTCACATCACCAACACACTGTACAAGATCTGATGTTACTACTTGAAAGAATTAAGAAAGCAAGAAAACAGCTCTAATGTACTACAGACAGTAAAACTTAAATCAAGGTAGAGTTGTAAGGCCTTAGCTCCTCTGAGGATGGAGATACTAAAACTTCAAGTAATATTTAACAAAAGAAATAGCACAAACCACTTTGTTCCATTTACAGCAAGTTCTGCCATTTCACTGAGCAATCAATCACTTTAGACCACTCAAAATGTCCTCTCTTGTCATCTTCCTAAATTTTACTCTTTGATCTGATCAATCTAACTTCAGTAGGCAGAATCCCTTTGGAGCACGAAGACATACAAACAAAGCATCAGAGAACTGGCTGGGATGAGAGTATGACGAAAGACAGTAAAAGAGCCATCCTGGTATCCACAGTAGCAGTGCAGACAAATTGTGGAAGTGAAGCCTCAGAACTGAGCAGGTATCAAACACTGTAATCTGTTTATAACTTACCCCTGATCAAGGTATCATATTCCACTTACTGCCATGAAACAAGCTTGATTTGGCATAAGATAATATTGATTCTACTTGCCCACTTCCCAGACATAATACATATGATGAGCGAAGGCTCCCTCCCATTTTTATAATCATAGCAATTGGCAGGCATGCAGACTATGTATATAGCCTATTACAACAGCCTGCCAGTTCTGAAAGGCTTGCTCTGTCTCTAACATGTGAAGGAAAATAAATCACCAGCAATACGCTGTACAAGTTATTAAAGATATAGTCTGAAACCACAGCTCACAATTGTGAGAAGAAAAACAAAAGCAAACATACGTTAGAATGACCAGACCAAGCGGGCAACAGTGACATTCAAGAATGTACAGTGTTTCGTTTATACCACCTTTATATAAAATAACGCAGTTTTAAGATGTGTAACCAGAACCCCCAAGAGATAATATGAGGCTATTAGGTGACTTGGGAACTGGATATATTCTGTCTTTTCAAGTATCAGTGTGTAATTAAACAACTGTTTCAATAGTGATAGACTTGTTAAAGTAGCAATCCTAGTAAAATTCCAAAATTATAACTTCAAAAAAGTGAAATTGGTAATGCAGAAGAGGATAAACCATATAATATTATATAATATAGTTAATCAAGAGCTTAATTGAAAAAACATTGAAGGCAGCTGAAAAGTGCCTATCAATTTCAACAGGCTTTACACCCATTCGATCCTATGAGTTGCTCGAGTATGGTAAACTCCCATAGAGCTGAGGCTACTCTGCAGCAAGCGTAAGACTTAGCACCCCAGAGGATCAGGACTTAATGAACTTAAAAAGACAACAGCAAAATTATCTGGATTTCTGCGATACACAGTTTAACTAAGCTCACCAAAGATTCATAAATTAAAAGTAGTGAAGATGAAGAGGCAAATTCTTGAACACGAAAGATTTCTCTTCATTTGAAATCTCAATACACAGCACTGAGCAAAACAGGTGCAGCTTTCACTTACTAAAATGTTCTTAGAGGTAAACACTCATTTAAGGCAGGATTCCAGCACTGATACTAACCAATCTGTTGGATATCAGCTAAAGATATATAACTAGACAATCAAGGATGACAGCCAAGAGATCATCATCAGTAAGTCTAAAAATCTTGAGCCACAGTAAGCGTCCAAACAAAAGCATTGGGAGTGCATTAGTTGATAAAGCAGACCAGAGACAAATCACATAAATACAGGGATGCCAGAAGTAAAACCATATCTGTCCCATATTGAACTTATCCAGTTGAAAGCTTAGGGAAAGGCAATATAATCATTTCTGTGTTTGATTTCTCACTCTTGCTGCTGAGTTGTGCAAAGTTAACCTTTGGGTAAGCTATATAGTAAATATATCTGCAAAGAAGCTTAAAAAAAAATAAAAAATTAAGTCCAGTGGAGAAAGCAAGAACCAGTTTAGCTGAATCATAACAATGGGAGACAGGACTAGGTTTAAAGAAAACCCCAAAGTTAATATTCAAATAGTTAATATTTATAAAAGGTATAGAGCAAAAAAAAAAAAAAAGTTTTATTTTACAAAAGATGTGAAGTGCTAAATGAGTGCTAAGTATTTATCATTAATTGTTAATCATAGAAGAAAACTCTCCAGTGCTTTCCTATCAAACATTGCACAGGTATATAAATAGATCAAAAAGAATATATATAAAGTTTAAAAAAAACATTGTTTAAGAAATACCTCTTGAAGTTTCAACTTTTCTATGGATGTGGATGTCTCTGAGCTTATTCCATGGTGGCTGCCATTTTCCTGCTAATAGGCAGGAAGTAAGAGAAATTAGGACAGGAAGAAACTCATTCTGCATTGAAATCAATGGGAAAAGCACTGGACTTGGGACGCCAATTTTAGGTTTACTTAAATAAATAGATCTTTTTTTTTTGTCAAAAGTTGTGCTTTAATTTAACCTGCATTTTTCTCTTTTTTTAAATTTAAATTGACAGAAGAACAACCTGTCTCTTGTCTCTGAGAAGGAGCAAACTTCTGTTTTTTCCCCTTGTTCGTTTGTGTCCACAAATTTTCAGATCACCATTTTCTCCCAAACTGCAGTCTAACTTTCGTACCATTCACACTCAAAAGCTGACAACCCAGCTTTACCCCTTCCCATATGACAAGTCAGCAAACTGAGCTATCCCGTTATGGCCAGAAAACTGATTTACCCCTTCTCCTACATCCAGAACTAAACTGTCAGATTTAAAAAATAAATAAGTAAATAAATAAATAAAAAATCACCAGTGCAACAATCCAAGGCAGAAGATCCAGAGTGCCATTTGGTGTCTTGCCTGGGCACCAAAGCAACTTCTTGGATCTGATTTCTCAGCTGCCCTGGCTCTGTGGAAGCCTTCCCTATTCTGAGTCTATTTTAACAGTAATGAAAAAGCTGGAATCAGGTCTTTGTCTGGCATCAGGTGCTATAGGTGTTGGAAATTGGGATAGTTTTTCAAAGATCTGTGAAGCACAGCCATTATTTTAGGGGGATGAGTGCAGGACTGCATGCTGAGCACTGAAAACTAGCTGTTGGAGTGATGTTCAGCTTAAAATTGTCCTGCTTCTCATAGTTTCATTTTATTTATTCTGAAGCTGGGTTGACACCTTCATGCTTTTGTTTTGGTAGTCCGAAATATACCACGATGCCACATCAACAAAACATTAGATATCCACTGGTTTGCAAAGATACATGAGGGCTCAGGTAAACAGCCAGTGGATTTTGTTTAAATCGTAACAGAGCACAACTTCCAAGAATGCCATTACAATAGAGGATTCTGGAAAGCTTTTCTGTTTACTGACAGAGTACTTCTCTTTGCAGTAAACATAAACAAAGCATGACAATAAGAGGAATTTTCAATGGGAACTCAACAGATTCAAAAAGGACGCTCAATGCTGTTCAGGCTACTCTCATGGAGAGCTAATTTGCCAAACAAAATCAATGGAAAATGGGGAAATAACATGCCAGTATTAAGCTATTTTCCTTCTTAGTGGCCAGATTCTGTGTTTAGATACACATCATGGAACAGAAGTGTGACTGGTTATGAGATAATCACAAGGAGAACTTGATCGGTTTATACATCAGCTTTCAGATTACAAACAAATTTTCAGCATGATAGCACCCCTTCCGTGGTTTGTACCATGTATATCAGGTCTGTGCACATTTAAGAAGACTCTCTTAATCTGACAGGATATTATGAAGCATTTTTTGCAAAGACACAAATTTTCTACACCTTAAGATTCATGAAAAATTAACTTTGAGGGGTTAAGCAGTCAAAAATCAAGGACAAACCAAGCCTGAATGACAACCTCAACTCTGCCCTGATGCTTGTAACCTCTAGCCTATACCTTTTAACTGAAATGAACAGTGCAAACAGTATTACGGCACTTTAGACAACACACAATGAGAAACACTGTTCTTAGAAATTGCTATCACAAAATACACGTGTGCAAGGAGATGGAGTTGAGCTTGGCTGTACAATCTTAGCTTCTGTATTTCTTTACTTTCTAGCTCTTAGTGTATTCTCTGATTCACACTTACGGAGTTTATATTTAATACTCTTAAATCAATCAGAAAACTAAACAAAAGTTATCAGGCATCAGCTGGCAAAGGACAATTCATGTCTATCAACGTTATACATAAATGGTGTTCGTTCAATAACCTTGATATCAACTGGCAAACGAATGAGGAGTTTCTGTTTATGTTGGGACCTAAACATTCATTCTCGTACTTGCACACAAATACATGCCTATGGAAAAAATCCGTAGTCATCTTCAGTTCATCCACCCAGACCCCTCGCTATCCCCAAATTGTGAAGTCTTTTTATGAGTGGAATTTTGCAATTTATATAAATCTATAATCCCTAAATCATCTTAAGAAGCTTAAGCCAATCTAAGGCTTTATATACAATATGCAGTTAAATCAATGTGAAGGCTCTATGGCCCGATTTTCAAAGGTGCTGGGCTTCCACAGATCATATGGAGGTCAACAGAAACCTTTAGATTGCTCTATATGTCTGAAAAAAATGTACACTGGATTATTAAAAGTTGCAAAATGTTTCAAAACTCTCAACAATTTGAAGGAAACATAGGAGAGGGGTGTCAAGAGATGGGATAAAAAACACAGATCAGGAGGCAGCAGTCATGTAGGACTAGGTTCATAAAATGTGGTTAAAAAATTTTAGAAGAAAAAAAAATCCTCTAACCTTCACTGTCGTCAAAGAAAATGAAAATTATCTTGCTCCAACTTTCTTTAGATAAATAATTAAATAAATCTTTCTTCAGAGACCAAGCATGGAGACTGCTAGCCCAACAAATGTTTTAGAAGTTTGCCCAACAACTATGTGAAGGCAGCGGGTGATATCAGAAGCTGATTCTCAACTTTGGTTTTAATAACCCTTACTTCCAGGCACCTTTTAAATCCCTCTACAAATGAATTACAAAATAACTTTCTTGATTTGAGCTTTCAAACCCTAATAATTTATTAACTGTAAAAAAACTACATACAACATTATGACATTGTATTACAAAGGATACTGTGATGCTGTTATTTATATTCTCCCCAGGATAAAAAAAAGCTTCCAATTTTGCTCAGTGCAATGTTCTGAAGGCTATGTGATAAAAAAAAAAAAAAGAGAGCATCTTGGCAAGTTATGTAATTTACCAATTTTATTTGAAATTATTCTAAAAAAAAAAAGTCAGCATTGGAGCCTCCTGTTTGGCAACAACTGCAATCAAAAAAAAGCAGGGGGGGGGGGGGGGAGGGGGGAAGGAGGGAATCATCAGTGACATTGACTCTAAGCCTAGGGACAAGGTGGCTGGGTAAGGGACAAGGTGGCTGGGTAAGAGATCCAGGGTGAGACTGGGACAGAGCAGCAGGGAAGAACATCTGGTAGAAGGGGAGGGAGGCAGGAGGACCAAAGCTGTAGATGACACAAGGGGCTGGGGGACGGGAGGGATGTAAAGCAGCTGTCACTGTTAAACGCTGTTATTTACAATCATTTATCCCAATTCACACACACATGGTATTTTTACTGATACTTCATAATTGTCTGCACACATCAATGCAATGCCAAAGATTACCCATACATCAATCTAAACCCCTCCAGCTCCTACCTGACACTTGTGAGGTCTCTCTGAGGTATGCACCTGTTTGATGTGTCCATTCAAGTGGTCTGGCCTTAAAAGAAAATACACAGAAGCACACTTAAAACAAATACTAAAAATAAACTTACATTTTTAACCAAAAAAAAAAAAAAAAAAAAAAAAAAAAGATATGATCCCAGTGATGGATCTATTACAAACGTAGCGATATTTAACTTTCCAAGAACCAGATCACCAACAACTCTCTGCAACTTACTAAAAAGGTTAGCATTTTCTCAGGAATTATGACTGACTGAATGATCAGAGAAAACACAAGCTACAATTTTCAAGCCTGCATGTCTCCTTCCAAAATCCTATTTAGATCTTGACAATCAGGGCACTTTGATTTACAGTTGCTGAATATTTGAAAATCAGACCCTTTTGGTTTATGTCCCAAGCACGGATGTAAGCAGCCAACTTTAAGCACCTCTGTGCAAAAAGACTGACTCTAAACTCTGTTGCTGTGACACATTTTCCACCAGCAAGATGAAAAAATACTGTCCTAACTCACAACTTGGTGGGGAGACTGCATTAATAAAAATAAAGTGCTCTGAAGGTCCCAACTAGAAGGTGCAATGGAAGAGCAAATTATTACTGAAAAAAAAGTTAGACCATTCTTCACAATCAGTAAAGCCTACTTTGAAGAAGAGAGGACTGAATAGCTGCAGATTTTCCTGGTGGGAGTTTCTCTCCTAGTGGGAAGAAAGCCTTTCATTGTATGAGGCCAAAACTGCTTGGAAACAAGTTCTCCACCCTCTCCTCCCCCAACTTTCCAGCTGCGCCAATGAGAGGGCGCGGGATGGAATTCACGCACTGCAGACAGAAAATAGACTGAACTTTGCAGTCAGGCTGTTAAAACCTGATGCTCCAGCAGCTAGTGGCCTGGAGCAGTGTAACCGGAAAGACTGGTTGGGGGTCCTTCTGCTAGGTACCTCAAGCCTAGCAACCTCATGTGCTGTGCCACTGAGTGAAGGAAAGGACACTAAAATTAGACATCACGCTTCCAACTTCCTTTGGCTGCTCCTGCGCCTGAATACTGAAACTTAGAGAGTCTCTACTTTGCATTCATACTTTGATTTTACAAAGATGTGTAGACGCGTTTGTTGTTTACTTTTATAACAGCATTCCTCCCTGTTCGCATTGACTTAACTCAGAAAAATGAGACCTCAACAGGTATCTTTCCCTTGTTGACAAAAACCTTTCACACAGCAACAGCAGAAAACTTTTAAGTGTGAATAAAAATAACAAAAATTGTCAGATGATCCCAGGTAGCGCTTTCACTTCTAGCCACAGAGGAAATTTTCATTTCATGACTTTCCATCACTAAATCTGGAGTCCATATGAAGATGCACCCCTAATTATCGCTGATTTGAAAAAAACCAAAAAAGTCTACGTTTTCTTAATTTATTTCAGTAGCAAGAAGTCCCTCTATCAGAAAGAGCTAGCAGGGGCACAATTCCTACATTTCTATAGCTGGGACAATTCTAGCCCTAGTAGCCTTTTGATTCGTTTTAGTATCTCGATTCCTTCCCTCCTGTAAAAGCAAATCAACTGCTGTAGAAAGCCGACTGCTGCTGCAAAAGTAACACAGTGTACGCATCCCCCTCCCCCCACTACTCCTGGTCTCAAAGCGAGCATCAAACTTCCAAAAAAGTTTCAAATTCATTAGCTCAGACTATAAGATACCACTAACATGACTACGCGTATCAAACTACTTATTAAATTAACTCCCACAAACAGCGACAACAAAAAATCAGCAACATTAAATGCACAGATCTTACGTATGTTGCAGGGCAGAAACAGGATCCCCTTCAGAAGGATGTAAACCCAAAGGACACAAAGATCATGTATTAAAAGATACTTGATGCTGCAGCCTTTGAAATCTCACCTCTTCCTTCACATTTGGGTGATAAAAAACATTACGAACTAAGAGAAATGAAGGGAAGTTAAGAAAAAGAAAATTTAAAATGGATACGAGAAAAATAATAATCTTGAGATGTATTAATATTTTGCACTTCAACAGCACCTTCAAACTACCTACAAATCAGTAGTCTCGAGACACTTATGTGAGGTAGGTAATTATTTCAATACCCATTTCACAGAAGAGTCATTTGAGGGAGAGACTAACTGATTTGCCCAAGGACACGCATACACCAAGCCTGGGACAAAGCTGGGAATGTTACCCAGAAGCCAGCTGACTCCCAGTTCTATGCCTTAATTACTTTTAAACCCTTTCAAGAGACTGTAGAATAGCGTCCCAGTGGAAATGATGGAAGTTCCCATTTCTCGAGACATTATAACGTGGAACAGCCAAACTATCCTAAGTACAAATTGTTCTCGTTTCCCAAGGGGTAGGAAAGACAACTTCCTAGGTCTCCGTTTGTGTCTATGGTCCTTATAAGTACTCTCTTACCTGGAGAAGCCTTTTCCACAGCTCTGGCAGATGTAGGGCTTTCCCACAGAGCCATCGTGAGATCGAACATGATAGGACATCCTGTCTTTCCGCTTGAACCGTAAGCCACACACCGGACAAGAGTAAGGCTTCTCGCCAGAGTGCGACAGCTTGTGCCGATTCAGGTGGTACACGTCCCGAAAAATCTTGCCACAGATCTCACAGGCCACCTGTTTCCTCGTCCTGCTTCTTTTTCGGGGGGCGTCAGGGTCATCCTGACCCGGGACACCATTTTCACCCAGTCTTGGGGGTGGGATGTCTATGTAGCCCAGCTGTAAGCTTGTCACCCCATGTTGAGCCTCGTGCTGACGAAGACGATTAGCATCCGTAAATACTTTCCCACAGAGGCCACAAGGCAGGATACCGGCCTCTCGCAGGCCCCCTGGGGTACCAAACATCATGGAGTCCAAGAGATTGGCCTTACGGGGACGCCCTCTGCCCCTCTTGGTGCTTAAAGTGGGGGCACTAGCAGCAACATTCTGGAAAGGCGAGGCCAGCAGCGGTGGGGACAGAGGTCCCGCCACCATGGGCAGGCGGTCCACCCCCTGCAAAACAGGTAGGGAGGACTGCGCGGCAGTGAGCGCAGCCCGCGTGGCCTCGTCTTCGGGCATGCCGGCGATGCCGTTGCCATTGGGTGCCAAAGCGGCACCGTTGGTCATGTCAAGAGGGAAGCCGAGGTCAGCCGCCCCCGGACGGAAGAGCATGATGTCGGGGCGTGCGGGGGGCACGAGGATCTGCACATTGGACTGCTTGATGACCTCCTGGCAGATGTCAATGACGGAGCGCATCAGCAGGAACTTGGCGGCCGTCATGAGCTCCGGGAAGCTCTCCAGCCGCACCACGATGCGCGACGTGTAGGCGAAGTCCAGGATGTCTCCGAAAACCTTGGAGCTGATGGTGTGCATCTCCAGCTCCCGCCCGCCCCCGGGGGCCCCGCCGGCCACCGCCGCGGCCCCGCCGGCCGCCGCCGCCGCCGCCGCCTCCGTCGCGCCCCCCTCCGCGCCGCCGCCGCCGCCGCCGCCTCCTGCCCCGTCGCCCAGCTGCGCGCTGAACACCGACTCGAAGTACTCGCTGCAGGCGGCCAGCACCGCCCGGTGCGCCGGGAAGCTCTCGTCGCCCACGCGCAGGAGCACGTCGCAGAAGCGGCCGCCGTTCTTGCGCTGCTGGTTGAGGCTGTGCAGCATGTCGGCGCTGTGCCGGCTCACCTGGTACGTGTAGCAGCCCGACGAGGGGCCGCAGGCGGCGGCCTCGCTCACCCGCTCCATGGGGCTGCGCCGCCCCGCTGGCGCCCGCAGGGGGCGCGCGCTCTCAGGCCGCCCGGCGGCGCGCGCCGCCTCCTCCTCCTCCTCCTCCCCGCCCCTGTCCGGGCCGACGAGCGGCGGCGCGCGCTGCGCTCCCTGCACAGCGCGAGGGGATTGCAGAGGGAGGGAAGGTGGGGGGGATGGGGGGGGGCGAGACAAAAGGCTCGGGCGGCGGAGGGGCGCGCGCCGCGCGGGGCCGCCGCGGCCGCCGGCGCGCGAGCTCCGCCCGGGCCCGGCCGCCACGAGGCGCTGCGGCCGCGGAGGCCGCCGCGGGAAGGGGCGTGCGCGGCGCGGCTGCAGCGAGCCGGGAGGGAGGGGGGCTCCGGCGGCTGCGGCTCCGGGCTGCCGGCTCCGTCCGTCCCTGTGTGTTTGGAGCGGAGGAAAGATGGCAGCGGCTGCACTTCCTCTTGCACTTTCACCCCTGGGGGGAGGAGAAGGAGGGGGCGATACCACCCCCCCTACAAAAATCCAGCGGGGGCCCCCCGGCTGCTGCTCCCCGACCAAGCGCCGCCGCCGCCGGCTCCGGCTCCGGTCCGGGCCCCGCCCGCTTCGCCGCACCCGCACCGCCGGCGCCGCAAACTTTCCTCTCTTCTTCGGCCGAGAAGACCCCCACCCTATTCATAGAGACCCCCCCCCCCCTCCAGCCACTCGGGCTCCCCCCCTGCCCCCCCGCTTCCTGCCCCCCTCCCTCCCCGCATCCGCCAATGCAAGAGCAGCCAGAGCCAGCAGGCCGGCCCCCACCCCGCCCGCCCGCGGGGGCTGGGGGCTGCGGTCTCCCCCTTCCCCAGCACCGATCCTCCAATGCCGAGCCGGCAGCGAGGCCCCCGCCCGCGGCACACGGGGGGGCGGCGGGGCTGCGCTCGCCCCCTCCCCCAAATATCCGGGCTGCAGCTCGCCCCCCAGGCCCCCCCTCCCGCCGGAGAGAGGAGGAGGAGGAGGAGGAGGGGCCGGCGGGGGGGGAGGGGGGGGCGTGAGGGGGGGGCTGCAAGCACACACACACCCCCCCCCCCTCCCCAGGCACAAATCGTCCAATGCAAACCCTCCCGGAGCTGCAGAGGCGCAGAGCGGCCCCCACCTCCTCGCCTCGCCTAAGGAGAGCCGATCCCTGAGGGGCCAGGGGCTGCAGAGCAGACCGGCCTCCCCCCGGTCTTTCATTGCATTTCTCACCCGCACACCCCCCCCCCCCCCCCCGCCTCCGCCGTACTAGGATCAACTCTCAGCCTGACTAAAAGAGCGAGGCGCCGGCATTGTGGGGGAGGGAAGGGGTACAGCGGGAATTCTTCCACTGCAAAAAACGCCCTCCCCTCGGAAGCGCTTGGGAGAAACGGTACCCGCGGGCCGGGGGCTGCGGGAGGCACGGGCAATTGCAGAGCCCCGAGCGCCTGCCTCCATGTTGGGGAAACTCTGCCGCCCCGCCGAGCCTCGTCCCGCCCGGGGTTTCCCACGGCACGCAGCGCACCCCACGCTCCCCTGAAGTTAGCCTTCCCCAGGCCCTAGGTTAACTGCTCCGAAAGGCACCGCTCTAATTCACGGGCGGGGGTTGCTTGGACTGTCCTAGTGCTGAATCTTCCCTGTGCGCTCAAGGTCTCTCTGCGAAGAGCTTCTCTTTCAACATCATCGTCATTACTCATTTTCAGCTGAAATGTGCTTTCTGTCTCAGGGAAGAGTTTTCCTCTACTTTTGAAGAAATATTCCCACACACGCACACACTGTCTCCGAAAACAGAGTTCTTTGTTTTGTTAAAGACAACACTTTTTCAAGTGTTCAAGGGCACACTTCTTTTGCATTTGTAACATCAAGCCTAATTAAGAATCCTTGGATGACCTATTCATGATCCAATATCGTCACTTAAACTGTTCCGTGGAAAATACTGAACTTAGTGCATGTGAGGGCATCACAAACTACAGAGCCTTCCAAGAGCTCGAACCCAGCACTTGAATTAAATAGTGGTAGAACTGAAAAAGCATGCTGGGTACTGATGTGCAAATGAGCGCACCAAGCTTCCAACTTCCAAAATGCAACGTTACATTAACACTTAAGGCCACGCAGTGCCCTCAGCCTGTACGCCAGATTTCTCCTGCTTTTGATAGGAACCGTTTGTCTACACTGCAGGCAGAATATTACCTGCGGCTTTTTATTACTGCATTATGTATGCACGCTTCCTGATATGAACATATATTTTTAGAAATTTGAGGTTGTTCGAGTGGTAGCAATGCTGATGAACCCAGCTCAAATACACCGTATTATACAGATAACACGGTGCTCACATTCTGTAAGTCTGCTTGTGTGCCACACACACAAGAGTTGTACTCACTACAGTGAGGAAAATGATTGTATTAAAACACACTAGCCAGGCTGCATGCACACAGACAGAGAGCAGTTAAAGGATCTGGAATTTGCTTATCTTTCCTAGTGGCTTTGGTCAGTTGTGCACCTTTCCCCCCCAAGTGGTTTATTAATTTGCTTTCTTTTAGTCCCCAGCCCCTGACATGGTTCCTGCTTCCTATTTCAGTTCCCTCCTTGCCTGTTCTTTGTCTCTCCTCTAGGCAGGGGGAGGGGGGTCCTGCCGCTCTCACTGCACTTTCCTCCGAACTTTCTCCAGTTGCCATGGAATGTTCTGGTTTCAGCTTCCAGCCCTCCTGTTTAAAAGGCACCATCCAACACACCCTGCCTGCTTCTTTAGGTAAAAGCTAAGTATTCTCCCCAAAGCACGGCTGTTTCTTGGCGAGTGACCCATTCACACTTGCCATCAGGATGCCAGATCAGCATACAGGGAGCTCATATTCTGAGCAGTCGCTGGATGCTCGTTAAAGACGACCGTCAGCACCTTGCACTCCCAAGGAAATCACAAGGAGACCAACATAACCGTTTGCCTTAGCTCCTCAGCACTCTGACATGGTTAACAGCTGGATCCCCCCTCTTAGTACTGCCACTCTTACTATACTGGCCTCCCCCACCTTATGGCTTCACCAACACGCTTAAAGGACCACTTCTTACAGCTTTTTCTGGTCCCAAACTTACCCTGTCTCAGAATGTGAGACTATCAAAGTAGTCATTCAACTAGCATTTATTACAATGTAGCCAAACTTCTCCTATTTGCAAATAAGCAGTTTGTGCCATACTGAGACAAAATTTGGCTCCTCAGTATAAACACACTTGGAAGATGAAGTTCCCTAAATTTAATGTGATGATTAAATATCATTTCCCCATACTTAACTATCTAAGTGTACAGGTATGATTACCTTTGAACTCATTTATCATCACAACTAGCTAGTTAGTGTCTTGAAGACAAAGTTCCAGGTGATGTGAAAGCGAGTTTTAAATTTTAATTTCAAAATTTACATTTTCAGTATACAGAATTTCTTCCTCTCTTCAGATGATCCCTAATCTATTTTCTCTGACATCTTCTGCACTGGGATCTGCTAAACTTCTTTTGAATTAATCTCTCTTAAATAAAGGCATTTTCCTCAGCTACTTTATTCAGCTTCTCACTATTTCCTGTCTCACTCCTGCTCATGGGAATTCCTGAGCTGTCCCTAAATGTTTTGCAGCTGTCTGGTGTCTGCTGAAGCACTCTGATTGGTATTTCAATAGTATTAAAAATCCTCTTTTGCTCTGAACATGTGTGTACCATTTGGGACTGTACACTGTACATTGCTCACTTCGCTGCAGATCAATTGCTACTGGCCTTACTCAGAAGTGCAGACCTTAAATTAGTCTGCAAACACAGGAGGTAACAAAAGACTGCGTTAGTCAAATCTATTAAAACGTATTTGGGTATATGTTAATTAGGCTTGAGTCATACCTATTTGTTGAACGTTCTGAACTCATGAATCTGTGTGGGTCTTGAGGCTACTGAAATTTTTCAGAATAGTCTCCATCATTATTGTACTCTTTAAGAAGGTTAGTCACTATTTCACATGGATTATAATATCAGCAGAGACATTTCTGCATAGCACTTGTGCCAGCTAATTCAGTCATATGAACCATTTCCTTTTTATGTGTGTTCCACAGAAATATATAACATAGCACATTTCATGGCACACTTGCCATTTCAGTAAGTAGCTGTCAGTTTTTTCTGAGCTTTCACTGGAATTTTAATTAACTGCGACTGATCTAACAAGCAATTAATTCAGCATTCATTACTTGTTAGGTTTATTATTACTTAAATTTAGCTCTTAAAGCTTGCTCAATTTTTTATTGGGAATGATCCCATGAGAATGCTAACCCTAGCAGCAAGGATTCTCAGACTCGGAGATAGCACTTTCCTCTGTAGTCCAGATGTGGGTTAGTGATTTGTCAGCTTTCTCCTCTAGAAGCTGATGAGCAACTCTCTTGTTTAAAAATACCTAGCATTCTCACAAAAATGACAGCAACTGCTAATAGGGAGCTATATGATGCTATGAAAAGTATGCAGAAAGGGTTATTTTAAAACAGGAAAACTGCACTGTTTGCTTTTCTTCTTTTTGATCACTCTCCTCACTGCACTCATGTGCTGTGTAGTCCAGCTGTTGCATGGCAGTCCACGACAAAGTCTGGGGAGCTGATGCTAAACTACAGAACTTTTTGTTTTTAAACTAATTTAACACAGTCTTGGAAGCCAACCTTTGATACTTAATCTCCCTTTTATTCCCCTCATTTCTTCACTCTGCCCAGTTTAACTTATACTAGACTGCCTGGAACCAAAGCAACCTGAGCCATTCAAAACAAGATTGCCACATTAAGGACCTGGTCAAAATGGGAATACAACCTAGGATTCCATCTAATCGATTCTCTGTGAATTAGGCATCCATGCCTAGCTAAGTAAACCTGACAGACAAATTTCTCATGTAAAACATATACTACAATACAATCCTAAATATGCAATGCAATTCGTAAATGTTTGGCATTTACAGATTAATAGCTAAACTATGGTGCTGTCCTGAGAAGGACAACTTCTCCATAAACACCAAGTAAACGGGCATAAAAAGTTAATCCAGGAAGACAACTAAGAATGGATACATCTGTATTTCTTACAACATTCAAAAGATACACAGCTTTCTGTCAATTGCCTCAAGAGTCAATTAAGATGTGAATTGCGTCAACATCCAGAGTCACTTCACCTCAGACAATCAGTCTTATGGTCCCATTGAAGACTCAGTAATATGGATCTCAGAAATCTTACCTTTTGACAGCAGGTTCTCAAAATCTCTTTCCTCCAAACAGTTAGGAGGCTGGCCCTTAGTCAGCTCATTATAACCACCTTAAAAAGGTTTGTCTCCTCTTCAGCATGAGCAGTTCTTCCCTGAAGTACAATAATAGGGTTAATTAGCAGCCAGTTCTCAAATCAAAGTACAATACGTGGGGGGTGGGGGGGGTGGGGGGGGTGGGGGGGGTGAGGGGAGTGTGTGTAAATTTGCAAAATTGTAAAAGAAAAAAAAAACAAACAGAAAAATCACCTTAAAATTAACAGATTCTCTATATGCCTTAAATTGCAGTTAGCCTTTTTTCATGAGCGAACTCTGGCAGGTTGGTTACAGTCCCATACCCACAATTCTTAAAATCGTAAGTACTTAGGTCGAGGTTATAATTTGATACAGATTATTTTTCACTGGGCTGGTGATAATTTCTGAGAGGATATGAAATTCCGAGAGCCTTGTTTCACCTGCAATCACGATTTAATTTCCTCCCTGTCACCTCCCTCCCGCTTTTTGTAAATCCTACAGCAGTCCCCACTGCTAAACTAGAAATGTAGTCCCTAGCAAGTCCACAAACACACATGTAGTGTTAGCATAGCTATTTGCCAGTATATTCTGCAGCTTCTGTCATAAGGTGAGTTACCAAAACCACAAGTGCTGTACTACCAGAGCGGCACTTAAGCTAAAACAACCTTCTCAGTGCATTGTAAATAGACTTGATATCCACAAGTGTTGGAGTTATTTATGAGAATAAAAAGGAGGAAAAGAAAAAAATAATTAAAAAAATACCTAACTAAGCAAGCAGGCACTGCTTATTTTTAAGAAGGGTCTTTATGTGATTTTAATGAAGCATACACTACACAAGTTTTCATGATTAATTTCATACTCAGATTTTTTTACCATGTATTTTACAACGGTAAATTTTACATCATTATCCAAAAGACTTGCAAGCCTCTTCTCAACATACTTAGTTTGCATGTCACGCAAGTAAAACTCTTACTTGAGCTAAAGTAATAGCTGTTTCAGAAAGACTTTCACAATTTGGCCCATAATGAAGCAGCTTATTTAAAATTGGTAGTTTGACAGAAAACACACTAAATGCATTAACTACTCAGCTCTCCTATTGAAGTGATCTACACAGTTATCATACTTGCAGGGCAGTGCTATGGAAACATGAAAGTTTCAATCATTCTGCGGCAACTGCACATTCCTGTTGTGCAAAAATAAAACTGAGGCACAAGTAAAGGAAATGACTTGCTCAAAATCAATGAGTCAGCAGGACTGGAGTGTGTAGAATATGAATTTCTGAAACCCATTTTTGCTACAGCCCTCCATCATTCAGATCTTGCTAATGAGGTATGTGCCATTTCAGTCACATTCCTGTCATTGTAGCTTGATGAAACGAACACTCCTGTTTTTTCCCAATCACTGATTCCATACAGTGTCATGTTTCTTAATTGTTTGATCAGAGTTCAGATGCAGTCTTCCTGCATTTTCTAAACAGCCTATAGTATATTGCTTTCCTTACCTTATTAAAAATATTATTTGAAAAGTGCTTATGTTATATACTTTCAGTTTATCAGTTAGTAATTCACATGACTACTTGATCTTTTGTCTTTTTTTACTCCATATCTGAATCTTTATTCTGACATAGCAGGCAGTTCACCACCTGAGAGATTGACTCTGCAACTGTTGTGCAATTCACAACCTTTGGAAATATACCCCCTCTTGCACTTCATCTACATTTCCTAAATGGAATTCTCTCAATTTAAAACACATACATATACCTTTTAATAAAAAAATGGCAATTCACATACTCCATCTTCTGTCAGCACCCACTGCAAAGCTCAATTAACCTTCCAAGTAGATCTGTCTCTTGCATCTCCTTTCATTTTCTCTCAGGTTCCATTGCAGGCTTTTTCCTCTTCTGACATTGTATCTAATATTCTATTAATATTTTCCTTGATTTTTCCCTTCTCTGACTGAATTTTTTTTTTTTAATCAACTTTTATCATTTGCACTGTTTTCTAGTTTTGACTGTTGTCCTCAGAGGACATAATTTATCCATTCCCAGCTACCCACCTTTCAGTCACTTTCCCAGTTGTCACACCTAACTTCCCATGGTCATAACCACCCTGTTCTCCAAGGACCACATCACATAAAACACCTTTATATTAAAAAATTCACAACAGTCATCACAGTAAATAAAAATAATTACACTCTATTCACAACCTGGAACCAATCTCTATTGAACAAGCCTTTCTGAAACTTAAAAGAGGGTGCTGTTATAAGCTAATATGAACTACTTTAAATATTCTAGAAAGTGTTAATTTGACTAGGAAAAAAACCCAGACAAATTATCTTTATTAATTAAACTCTTACTCCCTTCAGGCAATTAAGGACAATATTCAACACTGAAAGAAGTTTTTAGGAAGCTGAATTCCTTATAGGATCTTTGCTTGAGTAACTTTCTGGAAAAAAAAAAAAAAGGATTTAAGAGCATATACTGAGCAGGTGTCCATTAAGAAAGCTATGAATACCTAAACCAGGAAAACAAAACCCACCCACTAACTAAATTTTCAAACCATGTATTTTACTGACACCTTTGTTCATTCAGCCCACACTTGGAAAAAAGAACTTTTAGTTAGAATCAATATATGGGATTTGGAGTAAGTTTGTAAGGACAACTATTACTATTGCTAGCAACAAGTTCTGAAGTTAGCCATCATCTACTGCAAAAATAGAGGTAGTCTTAAATCCTGATTGAGCATGCAGGATTTGCATTTTTCTCAGTGTTTTTCCTGTTACTAAAAGGGATCCCAAATGTGG
Organism: Astur gentilis; assembly: GCF_929443795.1. Lineage (NCBI taxonomy): Eukaryota > Metazoa > Chordata > Aves > Accipitriformes > Accipitridae > Astur > Astur gentilis. The sequence goes on from NC_064886.1 coordinate 4,902,948, forward strand.
ACTGATTGTATGGCTGAATTCAGCTGAGGCATAAACAAGTCCAATTGCCTCTGAAGTAAGTAGGAAAAAATTTATACTGGGACCAAATCTGCTATGTCCTATGCTGAAAACAGATATTGTTCACAAAGAATAATTAGAAAACCATTAACAAATACATAACAGTAGGTGTGTTTATATTTACTCTAGCTTAGCTAACATTACCAGGAATAGTAATCCCATTTTATTTGAGATTCTATTTTAATAAGCTCTGTATAAGCTTATATTAATGACAGTTTCTACTATAAAGAGTTTATGACATTAAAGGCTGCTTTTTTGATTAAGATGAGACAACCATGGGATATGCAGAGGCAGAAAGAGATAGCAAATAGCAGTGTGGTTTCCATTGCACTAGCGCTCTCTCTCTTTTTTTTTTCTTCTTCTTTTTACTGTGAGTTAAAGAAGACTTAAGGACCCATAACAATTCTATTACCCAAATCGTTAAAAGGTTAGTTAAATTTCGTCAATTGTATGAAACTCAGAATCCTGTCTGAAGACAGGGCAGGTGATTCTGCAAGTGCCATTATAAAGACTTCTACAATATGGGCCCAGGAGAGTACATCTTTGTTTAAAAACACATGTTAAGTTTTAGATTTTGATAGATCATATAAAAACAGACGTTATAATAAATTGAGACAGAAGAGCCTTCCTGCAAAGGTTACTGAATATGAAGAAAAAGGTTTCCATAAATTATTCCAATTCAGACAAAATACAATAGGGAAACAACCTTGGAGACTCTAAAATCCTGAAAACTTATAAAAGTGTATTTCCTTATGTTTTTAGAATACTTTTTATTCCAAATCCTACTGTTTGGCTTCTTGTGATACAGGCAAAAGCTGGAAATACTCAGCTTTTTGAAATTTGAAGGGGCTGTTAAAAAAAAAATCCTTTATCTATTTAATTAGCCTGCATTCTATGGGGAGTTACAGATATCCCTGGGGCAAAGTGGTATGGCCTGGGCTCAGCTGAAAGGAGCCCTGAAAAAGCTTGGGTGTGGAAGTCCTGGTTTTATAAAACATCAGCTAAAGAAGGCTCTCCTGCAAGCAGTGTAGCAGCTCTACCCGATTCAGCAGGGCTGGGGAATACGTATGCACAACTACACACCTGGTGATGAGCAGTACTGCAAGCAGACTACAAGGAAGACCAGGGCAGAGGCAGATCTCCGCGTACGTCGAAGCGCCAGGTCCAGTTTAACCACAGGGAAAGGCACACACCACCTCCCCTTCACGGGCAGCGAGTGCCCCCGGCTCCAGACGCAGGTCCGCTCACACACCTGCGAGCCACCCCGCCTCACCACACGGCCGTTTTCCCTCCCACCGCCACACGCTCTCACCACACGCCTCACGCGCGTTTTCTCTCACAAGTCCAGCACCCAGCCTCACACCGCACTCGCTGCCAGCCCCGCAGCCCTACCGCCTCTCTCACAGACGAGTACCTTAGCCTCACAACGACCGTTTTTATCCCCCCCCCCATCCCCGACCCTTCTCCCACCAGTTCTCCCGCCGCCGCCCCCCCCCACACACCGGCGCCCGCTGCTGTGAGGCGGCGCGAGCGCTGACGGCGGTTGCCGCGCAGGGGGCGCTGTGGCGCCTGCGGCCAGGTCAGCGCGCGTGCTGCGGAGGGAGGGGGGAGGGGGGGGGGGGGAAGGGCGCGCGCCCGCCGCGAGCTCTTTCCCGCCTACCGCTGAGGCGCGCTCCCGCGGCTTCTCGCGAGCCCTGGCCTCGCTCCCGCGAGAAGCCGTTGCGCGCCTGCGCGCTGCCGAGGCCGGGGCCGGGGCCTGAGGAGAAGAGCTGCGTGTGGTGGTGGCTGCCGGTCGGGGCCGAGACTGAGGAGACCTGCCGCCAAGATGAGTGGCACGTTGGCCAAGATCGCGGAGATCGAGGCTGAGGTAACGCTACGACCTTCTCCCCGGCCGGGGTTGGGCCAGGCACGAAGCGCTAGACAGGGCGGCCGCGGTGCCGCTCCGTGAGGGGGTGACAGGGCCCTGCCGGCGCCGTTGGGGTCGTGAGGCGCCGCGCTGGAGCGGGGCGGGGGGTGGGTCCCGGCAGAGGCTCTCCCGGTGGCGAGACCTCTGTTTCGTCCTCTTGCAGATGGCCCGGACGCAGAAGAACAAGGCCACGGCTCACCACCTGGGGCTGCTGAAGGCCCGCTTGGCCAAGCTACGCCGGGAGCTCATCACCCCCAAGGGAGGCGGCGGCGGCGGCCCCGGGGAAGGTGCGTTGTTCTGCGGGACGGCTCCGGCCGCCTCGTTGGCCTCTGCAGAAGTGGCCGCTCCTAACTGCCGAAGTGTGAGGCGTGTGACGGAAATCGATCCAACGGGGACGGCTCCCGTCCGCTTCAGTCGTGTCAGACTGTCTGCGGAATAAATCGGAGCAACCTTCTTCTCTCTCTCTTGTCCTTCCTGGTACAGGACCTTAGCTGTGGTTTGTGGCCCTTTGTTGGGCTTTGAGGTGGAGCCGTTGTTGAAGTGTAAATGAAAGGGCTTCTGCATTTTGGCAAATATAATCTCGTATTTGCAGAAGTCTTAGGGGTTTTACATGAAGAAGCGTCTTGCAGCAGCCACCGGTTTTTATATGTAAAGGTGTGAACTGTCTAAGCTGCAGTGCTGAAAGGGAATGCTCCACCTACTCTCAAGTCAAGTATAGCCCACCAGGAAGTCTTGCAGCCTACACTTTATTGACAGGTACATGTACATCTGTACATTACACAGACAAAGTGGTGCAAGGCAATATAGATTATGAACTCTTTTGTTTCATACTCTCTTCCTCCTCGTAGGGAAGCTTACCTGGCTTTCACTCGGGCAGTATTATTAAAAGTAATAGCGGGACTGCTGCCTAGAACCTTAAAAGATAGAAAATGTCAATCTTTAAATGAGTACTTTTGCTCCTTATTTGCAGGTTTTGATGTTGCAAAGACAGGTGATGCGCGGATTGGGTTTGTGGGTTTTCCATCAGTGGGGAAATCTACTCTTCTAAGTAATCTTGCTGGTGTATACTCTGAAGTGGCAGCATATGAATTCACTACACTAACTACTGTGCCTGGAGTCATTAGATACAAAGGAGCAAAGATACAGGTGAGAACTTTTTGTGTCTGTGAGGATATAGATGCCGTGTTAATGGCTGAATGGTCTAGCCTGACATTAGCAGGTTAGAAGTGACTTGTAGAAGTGCTTGAGAATAGATCGGAAATGCTTCCATGAGGTACTAATTTTACCCTGCTTTTCACTTTGTTCTGGGGAGAAATTCTTGTGGTAGCTCTCATATTCTCCGTGAGATGATCTCTTCCATTCTACCGACAGGGCACATGGGGTAATACAATATATAAGAATCAAAGGGGAAACAATTTTGCCATATTGTTCAGATTTGCAGTAGAGTCAGCTGTTTTAGGAGAAAGTTGAAAGTAGGATTTATTTTCTCCATGAAGAAAAGTATTTTTCTCATGACTTACTTTCCTTCCTCTGAACAAATAGCTACTTGATCTGCCAGGAATTATTGAAGGTGCCAAGGATGGTAAAGGCAGAGGCCGGCAAGTCATTGCAGGTGAGTATGTTAGAGCTGGAGGCAGCATCCTATCCCTGGTTCAGTTAGTACAGCTTATGAGAATGAAGGGTTGAATCACCTTTTCTGATGTCTTTAAAAAGCTGAATTGTATGCTGGAATCGAGCTGCCTACTGTGAAGCAGTAGCCGTTTTCATTTTGGTCTGTTTTCAGTTCTGGCTTTATGCATTTGCTGAGTTTGTGCTCGTTGACACTGCAGTGAAAGTGTATTACCAGTTTTGAAGGCAGATGTGATCCCACGTTAAGCAAGACATGCTGTCTTCATTTCTTTACCTAGGTTATTGTCATCAATCTAGGGTCTGAATGTAGACAGGAAGGAAGACTTTTTCCAGCCTCTGTGATTCTTGTAACATGTCAGGATCTGTGTATCAGTGATGCTTGGCCAGCACTACAAATGTCGGTCTTATACTGGAATTTAAAAATAAGCAATGTACCGGCCTTTAGGGTTTTAGTATTGTCATCAGCCCACTGAGCCATATTTTTGTCTCAGGTTGTGTGAATGTACTTTTCGAGAGATTCCTTTCTTTTTCTGATTCTTAGTTGCTCGAACCTGTAATCTCATTCTGATTGTTCTGGATGTGCTGAAACCCCTTGGTCACAAGAAAATCATTGAGAATGAACTGGAGGGATTTGGAATTCGTCTGAATAGTAAGCCCCCTAATATCGGATTTAAAAAAAAGGATAAAGGAGGCATTAACCTTACAGCCACAGTAAGTTGGAAGTTTTCTTTAACAAAAAAAAAAAAAATTGCTTGAAGAAAGAGGCATTTGCAGTTAATGGTATGCTTGGGACCATTCCTGTGCTGTGACTTCTTTAGAAGCTGAACTGCTGTATTGTGCTGTAGTCAGTTCCTTTTCTTGTAGGCCATCCGTACCTGTCTTGGGAGCCTGACCACCTCCTCATCCCCAAATCAGAGGCTTGGTTCCTTTCCAACAATTACACGTTCCGAGGCCCAAAGGAGAGTGTGCAAAACCTGACTCTCACTTGGTGGCTACAGCATTCTTTTGGAGAAGATTGCTCAGAGTTCCAGGCCTTGCAACCTGGACTACTCCTCATTTCCCATTTACCACTGAATCTTTAAAAGTGTAGAAATAGCCAGAGATACCAAAAATCAGAACTCTGCTCTGGGATCTAAGTACCTAACACATAGCTGTCTGGGCACTGGACTAGTAGATACGTGGGTTTGTATTGCAACTGGTCCCAGATTGACAGGAAACACCACTTCTGAAACGTCTGATTGCAGCTATTAGTGGGGCATTAATATAAATAAAGCTGTTACAATTTAAATATTTTTTTCCCCTCTCCTGAGCCTAACGATGGTAAAATCACGGTCAAGTCCAGTAAGTTACAAAGCAGCTATTATTTCTAGTAATCTATATGCAGCGATTGCTAGGTGATAGCATTATCAATTGTAATACTTGATTTGACTGTAAACTCTTCCATTCCTTAACGCTGTGCCTACGTTCAGTGTCCTCAGAGTGAGCTGGATACTGAAACAGTGAAGAGCATCTTGGCCGAGTACAAAATTCACAATGCTGATGTCACACTGCGCAGCGACGCCACTGCTGATGATCTAATTGACGTTGTTGAAGGAAACAGGTACTGTTGGGACCCTGGCTTTGGCATACCTGCAGTTTGTATTACAGAGAAAAGAACTGTCTCTCAGGTTTGCTTCCCACAGAAGCTAAGCTAGCAATGTGGTATCAACATAGGAATATCCTTTTAAAAAAATGAAGTTTTTCTTTCCAATGAAGGTTGCAGTGTACTGCTGCTACGCTGCTGTAATGGTATTTCCTTGTCTTTGCAGGGTTTACATCCCATGCATTTATGTCCTAAATAAAATTGACCAAATTTCCATTGAGGAACTAGATATTATTTACAAAGTACCCCACTGTGTACCAATATCTGCTCATCATCGCTGGAACTTTGATGATCTGCTGGAGAAAATTTGGGACTACTTGAAGCTAGTACGAATGTGAGTCCCAGTTGCTGCTTTCTGTGGAGTTAAGTGTAAGGCTGAGACTGAAGAATGTCTCAAGAATGGATGAATGATGATTATTTTATAATGTTTTTCTATTAGCTTAGAACTCTAGCTTTCAAATGATGATGTCTTTTGTCACTGAAGTATGTTTACTCTGTAAATCAGAAATTGTGCTCCTCTTGTCTGTTGTGTGATGGACAGAGTTTCTTAAGAGTCACAAGTGCTATGTTTTGAACTTGTAGGGGAATTAAATGAGGACCTTGTGAAATCAAGTATCTCTTAAAAAATTCCTGAAAGCATGGAATTCTAGTCAAACTTAGTGAAAAGTTGTGAATTTCAGAGGTAGTCCTCTATTCAGGCTGCCATACATTCAGCTGTCTTAACAGAACTGAATTTAGTTCTTCATCTAGCATTTCAGATATTTTTACTATAAATTATTCCAGGTTTACCTCATACTTCTAATGCATTTCTTTGGATGAATTTATTAATGAATCTATTCATACTCATAATACAGTAATTGTAGTCTTTAAAACTTGTATCTATCTTCCTGTGACAATATAAAATCTACTGTAAAAAGGGATTTAGTATGTCTAGGTATCTGGGCTATAGACTTTAACAGTTTTTTTCCTAATATATGTTGAGTTTTTTAGAGAAAAAAAAAATCACAAGTCAGAACTATAATACTGTAGAAGTTCTTTCCATCAGCTATTTCTGTTTCATCTTCTTCTAAGCAACTACAGAAAGCTCAATAGTGATAAACCTTTGCAGTTACAAGGGAGAACCTGCTGCAGCCATCGGCTACCCAGATGCATTTTCAGCTTACGAACACCGAACAATTTACAGAGTATCTGTTGTCACCACTGCAATAGTGGAACTCGGCACAAGTGCCCAGGATGACAGAGTAAATGACCTATGAAATTTCATGATGGGTTGAGACAGGGAGGTTTTGGTATTGACTGACTGTTCCATCTGTGTTACAGCTACACCAAACCTAAAGGGCAACTCCCAGACTACACCTCTCCTGTGGTACTACCCTACTGCAAGACAACAGTGGAGGATTTTTGCATGAAGATCCACAAAAATCTCATTAAAGACTTTAAATAGTAAGTATTATTGTAAAAGAATAATTTATAGACAGTAGAAAATAATCTGCCTCTTGGTATATTCTTTCAGTCTCCTGTAAACTAGAAAAGAAAAGAGGATTTGATGTTTTTTCATGTTGAATGGAATAGATTTGCCTATGACAATCGATGCTTAAATTACTATAGTTTATGTTCCTATGCACTTTTCTGGATAAATTTCCTCTATGGGGAAAATGTTTTCCTTTATATTTGAAAGTAGCGCTAGATGCAGCATTACGGGCCATTGCCCTGTATGCACAAGTATTTTGGATGACTTCATACTTCGTTTTGATCTGCTTGTACTCTGGTTCACACAGACCACTCATCCAGGTACTTGCAAGAGAATAAAAATAGCTCTTAAGCATTGCTTTCTGTATTAGCTTTGTGACAGAAATAGCTGTTGTTCTGTTGTTTGCGTATTATACTTCTAAGCCTTTCAAATTTGATTTCTCCTTTCAGTGCACTGGTCTGGGGCTCATCTGTTAAACACAACCCTCAAAAAGTTGGTAAAGACCATACTCTTGAAGATGAGGATGTTATTCAGATTGTGAAGAAATAAAGCTGTTCTTGCATGGTTTGCCACTCCGCCTGAAATTTGTCATTAGTTGTAAGTGGCAAAGAACAGGCTATTTCTATCAAATCTATAACAAATGGGTATTGGTTTTTTGTTGGGGTTTTTTTTTGTGGGTTTTTTTTATGATAATACCACACTGCATGGTAAAACTGATGTTTCTGGTCTACTTGTACTGCAGTGTCGCGTTCTGGGAGAACTTAACATATGAGAAACTCACGTTAAGTGACTTTCACAAGGGCACAAACCTTATGAGGAAGCTTTGATGCCTGGGATCATTTTCTGCTGCATGTATGTATCTTACCAAATTGGGAAAAAAGTTCACACATCAGGAATTATGTTCTTCTAAATTAGAACAAAACACAAAAAGCAGAGGCTGGAGAACCATATCTTATGAAACAGTGCTGGAAGACATAGAGTTCTAGCTCTAGCTACCTTCATCTGAAGTGTTCTTGCTTGAATACTTCAAGGCTAGTAGTAGTCCTGTGGCTGTGGAAAAGATGGTAGGTTCTGCTCATGAGCAGTCACTTTTTCAGCTGTTTATACTAGTGGAAGTAAAGTAGATGCTTGTGTTCTACTGTGTCAGTGACTGGAAACTTTAAAAAAAATTAAAAATAATTTCCCCCTTAGTTTAGAGAAGTCAAGTAAGTTGCACAAGAGAAGCAGGCTGCTCTAAAAGCAGCAGTTCTATTACTTTTTTAATAGAAATGAATAAAGTTAGAGCTCTAACATGAGCAAAAAGCTTATCAAATGCATTACACTCTAGCATTTGCTCTCCTACAAAAAGCAAGTAGGGGTTTTTACTTAAATGTGTCAAAAATGCTCCCTCTGATGTTATGACACATACAAAAAGGGAAGTACAGTGATTTCAGACACCCATTCAAGCACTAACTCCTTGCAAGAGTGGTTGCTACTCAGCCTGTTAAGAAAGCCTGTTCAAGCCTTGGTTCTACTCCAAGCATTTTCCCTCATATTTTTTCTAAGCTTGGAAGTAAGATTCCTGTATAAGTGAGCTGAGCTACTGCAGATGTGCTGGGGTTATCAGCCTTGACTGGAAGGGGGCAGAGTTGAAGCTATGAACAGTGAACCTCATTCACCCCTTCTTTAGAGCTGGTTGATTTTACAAGTTCTTCTAGTACACTGGAATCTCATTCCTTACACTTAACCAAGACTACAAAAAAATTGAAATGCAACAATTCCATTGTATGTCTTCAGTGAGGCCAGTTACCTTCAAAGCAGACTGTTCCTCTCCCCCACATGGAAGATAAAACTAAAGTTGAAATTTTCTGCAGATTCAGCTCAAAGCATGGTTTTAGCCTACACACAAGAACAATGCTAGAAGTTAATCAATATAGTGATATTATAGTTTAGTTAAGAGCAGTTGATACAGACAGCTGGTAGAATCAACTTTATTTACAGAATGTTACTGGGAAAGTGTCAAGTTAAAAAAGTATGAAAACAATCTTACAAGGACAAGCTGGTGATTGCATGTTCTACACAGATTGTTTTAGGAACAACTGCTAGAAGTAAGGGTGACCCCCAACAGATTCCACATTGGAGATTTCAGCTTGCTATTTCCGTACAACATTGTCTCTGCTGGACTGAAACAAACCCACCACAGCATGCTGGCAATTGCTATAATATAGTCAAGTGATTTATTTTTTTTCTGCTGCTGGTTTTGCATTCAGTGAGACCTAAGAAAGAGCAAGTCCGTGAGAATTCTGGTTTTGCTTTCACCTTTTTTAAAAGAGCACAATGGCCTAAGCTAGATAGAGGACATGACAGCAGTACTAGACTCAACACAAGTGAGAGAGTGAAGTGAGGAACCATGCAGTAGAAGGATGGAAGAGAACACTTAACTGTTCAGGAAACAGGCTTAAAAGGAACATAGTATTTTAAAACCAAATATACACCATAAGATCACAAAACTACCCCATCCTTCCCCTTTCAAGCCACAGAACAAGACTCCAAAGGCAAGCTTCACAGTAATTGCATCAGTAGATGCACACTAGATTGAGGACAGTTCTTGGGACTCCCTTCTGTAAATAGAAGTGAAGGCAGTACAGAACATACCACAGCTATGACTGAGGAGTTGAAGGGCGAGGATTCAAAGGTTCCATTTTGATGACCTTTAGTAACTGGTTTGAAAGATTAAAACAAAGAAAATACTGCAGCTAAACAAGGACCAGCACCAGCCCTGTTGAAAGAGCTATGACCATTAGGAACCTACAGCCTCTTTGCTTATGGCAGACTGTAGATCTGGCTTTATCATTACTGTACCAGGTCTCATCCTCAAGGCTGTTCAGACTACACAATTCGCTCATTTGGTGGCAAATACACACAAGGAATCAGACCTTTGCTACACAGACAGCAAGATGTGGGCTTTTTACTTTGACACTTTAGCTACACTGAGTGCACAGTACGTGACAGAAGAACGTGAGAGGAAGACCTAGAGGAGATGAGCAGCAAGAAAAGGCAAAGCAACTTCATCCTGTTCACTCACACTTAGGATATGCAACTTTAATCTTAAAGAAAGTCCCACACATACAATGGAGAAAGATCCAAACCATAGGCACAACTAAAGCTCAACTGTTACCAGCTACTCTTATGTACAGCTGTATAGATTCAAAAAGGCTATTCTATGTGTATATATACAAAAGATTGTTTATACACAAGTCTGTACATAAGGGTCTATACATTTAGTTTTCTGCAGGAGGAATCCATAGCTGCTACCTCTACACTAGAGAATATCAGCACTTCATTCACATATCTTACAAAAACAAAAAAAAAATAGACACTTCCAGGATTAAACTGGCTTTGTCTTGCATCTAAATTTCTTCAGGCTTCACTATTCAAGCCATAATGGATCCTTTAGTCTTGATGCAGACATGAGACCAGGACAGGTGCCATGTGCTTTAGTCTCTCAAAAAGAAATTTTGCACAGAGTGCTAAAAATAAAAGCCCCAAAAAACAAACAGAGGTGAAGTCCTGACTATGGACATTTTTATCCAGTCTAAAGAATCACAAGTGTTCCACCCAGTGGTCACTGTTCACTGCCGGTATTCCAGTTCATCTACACTGATGACTTTAGATGGCATGGAAGGGAGAGGCTGCTGCAAGACATCTGAACCAAACCATTTTGCAAGGCCAATGGGAGAGCCACTTCTCTGGCTGGGGCGATGGTCAAGCTGTGTGTGCCCATGAGATAATCCAGTCCGAGGCAGCACATTTTGAGGGGTTGTTTGTGCACCAGCGGCTGATCCCTGTGCTCCAGTGCCTGTGAAACGTAAAGCTATTAGAGGTGGAGTAATACGTTCACCCAACAATGAGATTTGCCCTAGAGCAATCGCCTGATAAGGCATGTGAGCTGGACGTGGCTTTCACTCATTCTACTAGCCCTGGGAAATCCAGGCCCCACGTGTTTATTCTCTCTTTAGTACTCCCATAAACTGCTTGACACTGCCAGTTCTGGATACAGTATTATGCAGGTTTTAACTGGAAGACCAGCATCAAATAGCATTTTGAGATAGGTGGGTAGCCTCTCACCCAGCAAGGAAGGAAACACAGCACATGTGCTGCAAAAGGCAGATGTCAATAGCAACATCTATCTTGAAACTGAATGCTTTGCTTACAACTTTCTTCTGGCCTAAGAGCCTGTAGTGCCCCCAACTGCTCGATACCCACACAAGATTGGCAATTATGAATATCTAAATTAACAAAGTAGCTTCCTGTTAGCTCAGCATAGTGAAACAGGCCAACAAGTACAGTACCTGGAGCAGGCTAGTTAGTGTCCCGAAACTCACGCTCCTGTTTTATGTTTTAGCGTACCTGATCGTTGTAGTTGCTGTTGCATCATCGCTAGCTGCAAAGGTGTCCCAGAACGTGGATTTAAGATGTGATGGCTTGCTGTTGGTAGCGGATAGAAAGGTTGGCCAAGGATGGGAGCAGATATTCCCTGCAAGTGAGACAGGTCCACCCCAGGAGGAAGCATACCTGTCGAACAAGAAGTGAGGAAACTTCTTACCTAATAAGCATAAGGAACTTAAAGCAAAACAAACATTTATATATTTTGATAGACTGGAATTTATTGCCTGGCTTTAAAAGGTAAGCTTTAATGCAATAAACATTACCAGTAATGAGTATCAGTTTGTGCTGTTCCTAACACAAAGTCAGTATTACAGAGAACATGCATTAACTGAAGGGAAAAGAAGTACACATTACCTGCTTGCAGTAGAGGAAGATGTTGCGGATGAACCCCCTGTGCCAGCATTCTCTGGACCAATCCTGGATGCAGTTGATGAGCAGGTCGTACAATTGGTACATGGGGAACAAGGGGTACTTGATGAACAGGACGAAGAAAAGGGCCTCCTGGTACTGGGGAGGCCATTGTAGGAGTCTTTCTACCAGTTGATTTAGGCCTGTAGTCTTGCTCTTTGGTGCAACGATTTGCTTGGGTAAGAGGTGTGGAACATGCAGAGCGTTGCAGTGCAGGTAGTTTGGTACCTAAGGTGGGCAAAGTTTCTTGATCTGCATTCTCCACAGAACTAGACAGTAGGTTATCTGTAGCTAGAATTGAATACAACTATTATAGTCCACAGCTAGAGATTACACCTAAGGAAAATTAAAGCCAATGACTGGATCTGATAGCTAGAGTCCAGGACTAGTTGAACTTTAGTCATATATATATTTAATAGCAAGCATCTGTCATTCCTAGCTGCTTTTGGCAAAATTATTTCAAAACAGTAACGAGAACAAATGTGTCACACAGAAATCCCTTGTCAGCAAGCTTAAATTAGGTCAGAATCAGCAGTAACTCCACCTTTAATTCTTATTTTTCCCTTTTCTTAGAAATTTTGAACTGGCAGCATGGATGAGTCAGTCCCAAAGGCAACAGAAGGTACAAGGGATCCTCCCTAGACAAAATTGTAATATGGAGTTGTGCCAGAAATCTAGCCTGAAGTCATTTTCCATTGCGGGGGGGGGGGGGGGGGGGGGGGGGGGGGGGGGGGGGGAAGCGGTTAGCAGCAGCCTTCTGTGTCTGACATGTGCTTAGCAAGATTTGGAACACTGAGGCACCTCAAGAAGGTACTTCCACAGGCCATCTAGATCAGGTAGACAAGGCCTAAAATACCTTAGAATCATCTGCTACTAGTTGAGGTAGCAGTAATAGTTGGAGTGCTAAAAAGAAAAAAGCCAACTGTGGAACAGGAACTGCAAGCTACTTCTGAAGTTACCAGTATTGAAGACAGTGTCATTGCAATTAGGCATGTTGGCCTTACTGGGTCAGGCAATTGGTATCAAGCATTTCCTTTTAATAGCCACTTACATCAGTTAGGGTGACAGAATGCTTCATTGACCTGCTACACTTAGAAGAGCTTAATTGGTCTCAGCTTTGATTATTCAGTTAAGATGTCCCAAGAGGGCTGTAAGTTGCTTGTACTCAATTACTGGTGTAGAGATATATGAAAGCATTACTGTTAATATGCCTGTTCGTCAAGACCAGATGCAAAGAAACAGTTTTGGTCCAGGCCTCTTAGTATCACTACTGCTCACAAACTGACAGGTAAAGAAAAAAATGGCTTTAAACCCAACACTACTGGAAGACTGCACTTGGAAGTGTATCCTCTCCATAGCTCTAACCCTTCCTCTCATTACAGACTCATTTCTACACCCTCCTCATCTCCACAAATCAGGAATGTCTAAAGTTAGCCTGGGCATATTATGTGCTGAAGCTCTTTGATGCTATTCCAAATCTCTCTGGTGTGTGTTATTTTAAAGCCATTACGATACCTTCATTTGGCCTCTGATTTTCATCTTTACCATCACCAACTTTCATTTTCCCAGAAACTGGCTCCTCTTTGCTTTTCTCCTTGCTCTCGTACATCTTACGAATCACAGAGGTAGGTGTGAAGGAAGGAGAGAGCTGTAGAGAACATAGTAAGAAGCAACGCCTTACTCGGTGCTCATTATCTAGGCCACACTATCTTAGTTGTGGGTGGACACCAATTCCAGCACATCCTTTTGATTTAAAGCTCTTTTGAATCAGCCATGCACACCCATGATTTTACTTCACCTCATTTCATAGCTTTATTCTATCTTAAGCACTCTCTTTAGCTTTTGCAGAAGTCCAATACCTATATTAAAATCAGCAGATGTTCTCAAAGTTAAGTGTACCTTAACAGGCTTGAAAAAGTGGATGAGCTGTATTTTAAGTTACAGCTGTTTCCTCTCCACTATTGGTTCAGAACAGCAGCTCAACAGGAGTTCCTACAGAGCTGCCTTATCTGTATTAACTCAGGACTGATGCATCTGCAGAAAACTATTGCCTCATTTATATTTTTCCCCCATTCAAAGTCATAACATCTGTGGAAGCCACTGATTTGGTATACAAACAAAAGTACTTGTTTCATTTAGCAGCTGATCATCTGTATTAGTCCTGAGCTGCAAATACTTGACTGATTAATCAGAAAATTTAGATCATAGCCACATTCTACACAGTACTGAATGCAGTGAGGCAACAGCCTGGCTTTGAGATTTTATTTATTTTCAAAGTGACCCTCAAGCTCCTAGGTAATATTTCAACCTACAGGCACTTAAGTAAGTCACTTCATAAGTGAAGACCAGTGTTCTCCAAAGTGGCTAATGGCTTTCAGCACTTGTCCTCTGAAAACTTAAGTGCCAAAATATAAGGGCCTGAGTTTTCATAGTTATCTTCCTTTGGTTTCAGGAGACCAGGTCAAGGTAATACTAATGGTGCTTCTTCAGTTTTAGATAAGATAGTGGTCAGAAAGGGCTGTTTTCCAAAGTGAACACATTAAGTTAAATATAAAGTGTAATTCATTCTTGTATCATGTGGCAACTGATAAAACATGAATATGATTAACTCCTCTATGGCCTCCCTTTCTCCCATCAATTACAGTTGCTATACTCTAGTTACTGCAGGCACTTTTACAGCTTTCCTACAATCATTATACATTAGTTACTGACCATGCTAGTAATGGATGCTGTAGGGGCTGGAGAAGGTGCATTCCCTCTGTGTCCTGGCGCAGGTGATTTAGTCATTCGCTGCTGCCTGTTGACAGACAAGTTAGTAAGAAGTAGCTCTACTCTTAGCACAGAATGAAAGGCAGGATTGCCAAAACCCAATACAAGCTTGAATGACTAGTACTACTATCTAGCAAAAGACAATACTCACATTAAAAAAATAATCAGTTTACAGCATACCCCTCAAATTTCAGATACTCACCTGTTTCTGTAGCCATCTCTGCTTTTGTCCATTTGTGGTTTGCCAAAGCCATGCTGATAGAAGTTTGCTGCCTGTATGGCCAAGTCGTGTGGTAATGCTAGTCCCTCTAATGCAGCTTGTTGTATTTCCAAAGGACTCATCTGAAGTAGAGTTGTATAAAACCCACACAGATCAGAGATTGTATTTGGTTAGGTGTTTTTTTTAAGATACTGAAGTTTCACTGCTATAGCTACTAATGTCTTCACAAAGTGTCTGCCCACCAACAGCTATCTGTGTTATTGATAGACAACAGAAGTTTCAAAAAATCTTGCACTTGGGGTACTCCAAGACGGGTCCAATTGCAATGAGGTTTTGAGACTGTAAGAAATTGGACTTTGCATCCTCATACTCAGAGTGAACGTAATTAAGCATAAACATCTGAATGCAACAGCTATGCATTTGTTTCCACAGGTTAGTTCTAGACCACACAATGTAAAAAGAGATGAATACACATTAAGCAAAGAGCATTTAATCTAACCTGTGCAGCAACTGGACTCATGGGCTTCCTTACACCTGGAAATGGATCACCAAGCAATTGCTGAGAACCTTGTCCAAAACCTAAAGAACATTCAGCAGTTGTATTTAAAAGGATTAACAGTTTCTTTCAATATATACAATATACAACCCTAAGTTAAACAATTCTACATGAATTTAGGATTCCTTATGAAGGCTCTCAGCTCATCCCTTAAGTCTACACACAGTTATATCTCTTCCTTGTCACTAGGCTGGAGAGCTACAGGGAAGCCATAGTAGTGTTTCGCAATACAAATGGCCAAGTAGTCTCTGAAAATTAGCTTCCTATATGGTAGCTGAGCACATTACTCCACACCAGAATTTACTGTGAGATCTAGATGATCCATGACATACCTCTACATTTTTGAGATAAATTTAACATTAGAGACTAGTAAGTAAAAAGGCATCTTGCACTCAAAAGGCAGACACTGACCTGGTTACCCACCAAGTGCCAGGAAGTTTTATTGTTCTACAAAGAATTCTTTAAAACAAACTCAAGTAATAAAAAAGAAAAACTGTTTTGCAAGCAGTCTCACCAATGGGTGAAGATATTCTATGGCGCAGGTAATCTGCAGAAGCAGCTCTAGTTGGAAACACAGGTGGAATCGGGGGAGAAGGTGCTCTTTGTGTCAGTAAAGAGGCTGCAGGTTCCAAACCACCTATGAGGCCACTTAACACATTTGATGAAGCAGGTCTGGTAATGGGTGGACCAAGAAGTTCCTAAGAATAAGTAATGAAAGAATGTTCAGAGTAGGATCAATTTATACAAATGAGCTCATTTTACTACACTACAGGCTACACTATTTATAGCAAGTTAAAAAGACAAGGTGGACTTGTACAACAAGATACTCCAATTCTGGATTGCCCTTAGAATTAGGCACTTGGCCAGGTTTTTTATTTTCAAGTTGTAATCATGGGAAATAGCATGACAAGACAAATTTCTAAGTAAACTGAACTAGTAACTAGTTCTCTTTCCTCTCTAGAGTCCTGTTTGATTAGTGATCCCATAATTGCCTTAAATGTCTTATTTTCAAATAATTTTTGTTTTCCCATTAGGGACACACTTTTAAGTACTCCCCACCCCACCCCCGAAGAAGTACCTGCAGAATATTCTTTGATAGAGGCTGGCCCGGCATCTCTGGAGGTGACAATAAGTGGCTTTCGAGGCTCTGCTATGAAAATGAAAACATTGTAAATTAGATGTAGATACAACAAGCATCAAACTCAGTAAGAGACAATCCACATTTGTCTCAGTGACAGAAATAATTTCACCTGTTCTGTTAGAACCATAGTTTATGCATCAGTCAAATAAAATTCCAGCAAAGTTAAGGGCTGAGCTGGTTCACAGATCTTCCCTAGCTACAAAAATGCCTAGTGCTGGATTGCATACAGGTAGTTCAACATGCCTTATTCAGGTTTGGGTAAGATACATGAATTTATAATTGTGTAAACTGGAAATGAAATATCAGGCCAAGTGGCCAACTGAAACTATCCACATAAGTGTTTGTATATTAGACAAATTATTTAAGATATTCTTCTATGCATCAAAATTACATGTCAATGTAAAGGGACAGCCAGAAATGAAAGTCTTGATTTAAGTGTGAAAGTCTGCAAATTCTTCACAGGGGAAATTTACATTCTTCATTATCTTTTAGTGAAGTGGGATGAGGCTTAAAGTCCTTGGGTGAAGTTTGGCAGGAAAAACAGATGCTTTAGACTTACTCAGTTGTTGGAAGTATTTTATGGTGCCAGAAGTAGTTATTGATAGCTTCTGGGTCAAGCATACTGTTTAGGCAGTTAGTGGCAGGATGAAATTTCATACTACAATCTCTTCCAGCCTAAAGCTTAGTATCATCTGTTGTTTAATATTAATCTTTCAGCTAACAAGTATTCAGTTTAGTTTAATATTAGTACAAATAATTTTACACTCTCATTTTAAAATTAGACCATACACTAACATACCTCCTAAAAGTCACTAAAGCAAGACATCTGAGCTTCAGGTAAGTGTTACATCAGGTAAGTGTTAGCTGTACCCATACTGCAAGCATTTTAACAGAGATACCTTTTAATAGCAGCGCTAAGACAACCATTAAACTAACACTAGTGAGTCTTCCATAGAGTGGACTGATGATGTCTGTTATACAGATAGTACCATTTCTACAGGTGTATTTTTGTTAAGTAAGGTTCAGACAGGATGAGTTCAAATGTAGGAAAATTTTAGACACTAATCAAAGTGTCCTCTATAGTAGAAGATTCAGCCTTTTCATCATACAGGATCTTTTTAGGGGCAAGTATTTATAGTCTTCGAGTCCAGATATTAATCAATGGGATTAGATATTCACATAGGTCCACTATCATGCTGCTGTATCCAGTCACGGCTCCCGTGTTATCAGAAGGCTTATGTAAGGGGTTTCCAGTTCATAACCGATGTCTTAGCACAAGTTCAGAAAAGCCAGGAGTATGCTACTTACATTGACTTTGGGCTGTGAAGGTAGAGTCCCACTTGCCTTCATAGTGCTGACTAGTTTGTTAAATGCTGTCATATCTCCATCTTTCTTGATCTGTCTGGAGCCAGCAACATTCAATGCTTCCTCCATTTGCTCAGCCATAAATGGAGTAGCAATTTTCCCCTCCTGATCCACTTTCAGGCCTTTTAGCCCAGCTTCGACTTCTTCCACTGAAAGTACAACCCCTGAATGTGCTGAGAAATACAGGAGGAATACTGGTAAGCCATGGTTCTCTGTTTACAAGTGAGCTAATAATTCTTGTACAGGTGTTGAATACAAATTGTCTGAAAACAAGCAACAGCCAAACCCCTATCTTCTGATCTTCATAGTAGCTGTCAAACCATGTCTGACCTGCATTTAGACTGGTATTCTAATATCCAGATTAGGAGTATTGCCATGAACAACTACAGGCACACAAGGCTCCACAAGAACCCATTTAGGTTTACACTGGTAAGTTCTCACTAGCTTTCATTTATCCTGCAAGACATGTTACTACATTTTACAACTTCACCTGCTTTTAATAGAGAATATTCACCTGACAGCTGAGTTTGTTCTTTTTCAATTAGGAGAGTTCCATTTATCTTATACTCCAGGAGACCAGATGGTCTTACAGCCACAGGGTAAGCAATGTCAAATGGTCTGAAGCTATTCTAAGTGGAGAGAATACATACCTGGAAAATTTAGATACTTTGGAGACTCAGTTACACACTTAGTTTGGTGTGCATGAAGTCTGAAGTAGATTTTTTGCTCAGAAATGAAAGCCACTATAGAAAGATTTCACTGGCATAACCAGAATAAGGTACAAGTGTCATTAAGCAGTACTTTTTTCCTGTGTACGCATATATAAACATCTATCAGTGCCCGACATCAAGGCTAGACATGCTTTGTGGACCAGCTAACACACATCACAAGGTATGACACCTTAAGAGAAAAGGCAGAAGAGACAGGAGCATGCCATGGGTTGCTGTAGCAGATGCTGGCCCAAAGAAATAAGATTTACTGGAAATTTGGGCAAGAAGGTGGAGAAAAGAAACAATGATGCAGACATGCAGCATGGAACATGAGGAAAAATATGACATTGGTGGAGAGGAATTGACCTGAAAACTCCACAACACTTGAAGAACTGCACAGCATTTTATGGGAATAGAGAACCCACATCAGGTACTTTTGAGTGCATGGAAGCTTCCCCACAATTTTTTGTTCTTTCATCCTTGGTTTGTGAGGATCAAAGTTGAAAAAGCTTTTAGTAGGAAAGTCAGACTAAGCAGAACACAGAAAGGACTTGTAGTTCTTTTCAAGTCAAATTAAGAAAAAGTTCTCCACGTTAGCTGACACTCCCTACTCCCAGACTGGATGCTTAAGAATATTTGCAGTGCTTGGATGCTTTCCTTCCTAGCTACTTCACACAAATCACAAAGTAGCATTACTTTTTGTTCAGTCCAGTTTACATGGCAATACATGCTGCTTGCCAAAGAGAAACCAATTCGGAATTAGACCTTCAGATTTCACAGAACACATGCATTTTGTACCCTCCATGCATGCTATGGGCCCAAACATGCAAATCCCTAACTTGGAAGTGTCCTTGAACACCAAGTTTAAAGTCAGCCCTGAACTCTGTCTAGAACAGCTGGTGCTAGCAAAAGTGAATTCTAACAGACTAAGTTCCCTGGAATGCCATGATTCTAGCCAAGTTAGCATAACTAAGACAAATCTCTTCCTATGTTGTTGCTCTATATTAACCATTTAATTAATGCACTGAACAGTGAGCAGAGACCACTGTGCTTCAAGTGCTAGCAACAGTCTTGAGAAGTTCAAGTTTACACTACACACCTGAAAAAGTTGACATCCTCAAGCCACTATCTTTTTAGGTACTGATAGTTAATGGATCAATGTGATCCATTATAGATGTCTGCAAGAATGACTTGCACTAAGTTTTTGGTAAAGCCAGAGTTTAAATGCCACACAGTTTCAGAGGTGACATCACCAGTCTCCAGTATGAAAAACTTATGTAAATGGCATAGACAAAGCTGGAAACTCAGATCAAGACTTGCATCATCTTAACTTATGATTATTACTGGCCAGTAAAGCGGTCCGATAGAGTCCCGATGTCATCCTGTGATTAGGATGAAAAGAATCAGTGATGATATTGACAACTGAGATCTGTTGAATACTGGAATTTCAGTAGTGTAAGTAAACCTGTAATACTTCCTACTCCTGGACTTGGTAGTTGAGGTTTCCAGAATACCAAGCCTCTTGCCTTGAGATACTGCATCACAAGAACTCGACAATATCTGAAGAGGCACTTACTGCTCTCTCTAAGCTTTTCCTTGTTGGCTGAAAGACTTGAGAGAAGAGGTTTTAAGTCCACTTTGGCTTTCTGTAGCATTTCTAGGATGTCCACTTTGTTTTCAGAGTGGTCTTCCAATGGAATGGGAGCAAAGTAGTTTCCAGAGTTCTGGCCAGGGGAGAGAATGGCTTGCTCTAGACCTGAAACAGCAAAACCAGGAGCACTGCGACATCAGTTTACCAACCCAATGTCTCCAGATGAACATACACTGGTAACCAACTTCAATATGTCACTGAAAAGTTATGCCTCACACCCCTTGCCCAAGATCAGCTGGAAAGTCATCAGGAAGCATGACAAAAGCATTTATAAAAAAAGAACTTATAGCTGCTTACTCCAAAAGCTTCCAAAAGAATGTCAAGTGCTTAAACTGTGGGAGAATTCACTATCCTAAAGCTTTATCTGCCATGTTCTTATTGAATGAGTAAGAAGGAATATGGAAGGAGGCGATCTGACCTTGCATTGTCCTATAGTCTTACCTGCTAGCCTCTCCAGTTCCTCATGTGGTGTAGATCTCAAGCTGCTTGACCGACTTCCAGAACGACTAGGATTAGAAAACCACCTGCTGAACCTGCTGGCAGACACTGAACCTTCCCCCAGCACATCTTCTATCATCTAGATTATGGGGGCAAAAAAAAAAAAAGATACTCTTAACAGAAGCAAGATCAGCAACATATTTGAGAAGCTTTACTGTGCAATCAAGATTCTTCTGCTACAGACAACTAGATGCTACTCCCAGAGTTTAGCAGCTTTGAACTGTTTTTTTCCTCCTAATATGGCAGCATTTGTGTAGTCAGCATAACCCATCATACATCTTCTATTTATACCAAGTATTTGTTCAGAGTAAAACTGTAACTGAAACAGCATAATCAGAGCATCCAAAGATCATTAACTATTCCATTTTAAAGTGGATATGCCAAAAAAGTGAGAAGCATTTGACCCAACAATTACAACAAATTATAACAATTAGTAATTCTGAGAGTCAGATGGCTCAAGGCTGGTCCCTATCACTGTACAAAAGGAGTACTCTGATCCATTGGATTTTCTGCAATCACAATTCAATTCAGTTCCAGCACTGGCCAAGGACAGTGCCTGGAATGAAGCGCAAAGATTACTCCCTGGCTTGCGAGCATCCCACAAGGACTGGGGGGAGAAGGCCAGTCAGTAGCTAAGGGTTACTTGCTTGCACTTCACATGCTGAACCATTTTGGGAATAAGGAGAGGATTGCATTCTTCAAGTCAGAGTCTGCGTCATCAGCAAAGTACTAGCAGCTAGCACTTTCTCCCTTCCAGGCAGAACTGAGGTCACTAAGCAGTATATCATTGAGTTAATCTGTCAGAAGTCACTACAGTTTATAGCAACTGTTTACTACTTTGCTCATCATTACAAGTATTTAAGAAACAGCGCATTATAAAATTTAACTCAAACTAAAGCTCTTATCTTGCAAGATAGCATCCAGTTAAAAACCTGCTCAATAGGCACAGATGCAGTTTTACCAAGCAGCACATTTACTTTTAGAAAAAGAACAGCTTCCTTCTGCCAGAGAAGCTGTTTTCTCTGAAACAAGGGGCACTTAACGCTATTTACAACAGCAAAACCAAGATAGTATTGATCCATTTGTTTTTGATTGTTTGAATCTAACATATTAGAAGAATTAAGACAGTTATGTCAGGAAATGTACAAATCTACTATAACACTTGTCACAGACATAACCAATACAAAGAAAGAATATTATGATAATTTCTGGTTAGTCTGAAACTCGCTTTTTTGACAAATTATAAGCATCTGCTCGCTAAAGTTTCATCAGCAGATATTTTGTGATTTGGGAATTCCCTGTTTTTGAAAGGAGTCACCATCTTGCAGATATGCTGAAGATCAGATTGTCAAGCCTAAAAGACACATCATTTACATCTTCTTGAGGGAGAACAAACTCTCCACTATGTATGTATGATGAACCTTTTTTAATGCAAGCAGCTCTTCCACATTAAAGACTAGCTCAGGATTCTACTTTTTTAAACCTTAACATTTGTAAACTGTATATCAGGTCTGTTTCTTTCCTGTCAGAGTTTTTTTTTTTTAAACTTAACTTTCTACAACACTAAGCCTTTTAACTCAAATTCCATCTACTAATCAGTTATACTGTCTAGAATAGTCAAGAATAGCTTTTCTTCCTAGTGATGTAGAGGTCAGAATAGAAACATCAGCAGTTGATGGATTAGGCCTGTGCTTAGTCAGTACTTGCTGGACCCACTTACCCCTTCTTGTGGTGAAGAGGAAAAAGCATGTTAAGGTACAGACCAGGTACAGCTTTCAGACTAAAAACAGTGAACACTAACCATCTACTATTACCTCTAGAAATTAGGTGTTCAAGAACTGCACACTACCAACAGAAGTACCAGAATCCCCATCAAATCATGGCTGGAGGTAAAAATCCACTAGTGGAAGAAACCTGCGGTGCAAGTGTCAGTCTTTCTTCATAGTCTTGTTACTAGCTCCTAGGTATCAGTAGCATCCCGCATATGACCTGGGCTACACAGAGTATCTACTAGTCACATCAATAACATTGTTTAAACATGCTTTTGACTGAATTAATAGGCTATGTTTCTTTTTCCAACTCAGTAGTAATAGTTCTAAATAATGAATTAACCACTATACAGAGGTTTAAGTAATAAAGATTCAAACCCTGTCAGACATACATCCTTTCAGCCACATTACTGGTATCAATAACAACACAACTATATCTGAGACAGCATTCATCAGGTGTTTCCAGGCTTCCTGCCTTCCAGGAAGCTCACACAACACATCCATTTGAATGGATTTGAGTGAAACTTCTCTGAACATATCTGTAATAATTTCAAAGATCATCCACCCAGGATGCTGATTTTGAGTCTTTAAGTAATGACCAAACAGGAAAAATAATCAGCTAGCTTGCCTCACATCTTCTTTGGAGATGGAGCCAGTCCCAGGGATAACACTTTAGAAGTAACATCCTAACACTGCAAAGCTAAATCTCTGCAAATTTATCTTAGATTTACGCACTGCATAAAGCAACTTCACAAAGCAGGAAGTTTTAGCTTTCACTGAATGCAGCCGCAGCAAAAATGCTGCTTATGAATACAGCCAGTTCTAGAAAAACAAAACAAAACACCTCACCGAAGCCAGGCCAGGAACACTTTTATCCAAGTTAAAGAACTCATTGAAGTCAAACTCTCCTGGAGCTGGTTCTTGTAAAACAGCTTCCCTAGGAACTTCTTGATCTGCTGGAGTTTCACTGGCAAGGACAGTTTGTGCTTCATCCTCTTCTGCCACTCCACCATTGCATTCTATCCCTTAAAAAGAAAAAAAAAATCAAGTGATTGCCGAGTCACTGAACTTGACTATTTCCTATGGGAACAGTGCCTAACAGTCAATGCATTTGCCTAGGAATTAGGAGCATAGGACCAGAGTAATCTAGCCACCTATGTGGTATTTCATCACTTATAGTGTGCTGGCTGCAGTCTGCCACAACAGAAACTAGCACCCACTAGAACTCCTAGCACAGAGCTTCTAGTCTGTAATGAAGACTATCTACTTCAAGAAAATAAGAACTGCCACTGAATCATGCGTAAACAACTGCATCCTGATCAGCCCAGGAAGTATACAGAACAGATGTTACATCACACCAAGCAGATACAGCTGTTACAGTAAGTTAACAGCTGCTGCTGTTTTTCCATCAAGAATCCTTTGGCAGCTCCTGCCTTCTTCCTAGGTGCCCCCAGAGAGCAGACTCCCTGAAAGCTGTTACTTGACACGAGTTCTTAATATTGTCAACATATGACAAAAATTGCTTCTAGTCCTCCAGCAGGAACAAAGCACATGTCATTTTAAAGACACAACAAGCTTGCACAGGTACTGCAAAAAAGCTGTAACGTGACTACAAACCTAGTATGCTTGAAACTGTACTACATTTTGGTTAAGTGGATACACAACTAAACCTGAAGTCTTCAGGTTTATGTTGTCCACCTGTGGAATTTCTAGCATTAAGAAGTCATCCTCTCTCTTGCCTCAGAGAGATTTATACTACAGCTTTCACAGTGGTAATAATAATTGTAGACTTTAAGTCCAATGCCTGCAGACAAATTCAGATAGTCTCCAAATTCAGCTTAAAGCTCTATTACTGGTAGCTGTACGTTCAACTCAGTGTTCCCAACGTTAGTATTACTATAAGGAAAAAAAATATTTCAGGTACCTCAGAGCATTAGCTTAGTTTAAACCAAACCTTTAGCACCCAGCAGGGTATAGAAATGGACAAGACCCTTTTAAGCGCCTACAAATTCCTGGTATCATTCAACATCCATACAAGATTTTTTTTTCCCAGCCTCACAGTCCTGCCTGCCTGCCTTTTGAAAAAAAAGTATTTTATCACTTAAAAAGGTATCTGCAGTCTGAAAGATCAGTCATGGGCCTTACATCTTATGCTTCAGGATGATCAAAACCTATACAAGTTTAAGATAAAGGTTGGTAAACTGCATTAATCTTTACAATTGCCTGGATCTGTAACAATCACCTCTACACCCAGCACCATACTAGCCAACAAGCAAAGCTTTTGTCAAATCTGCCATTTACCTTCCTTTAGTGAGGCTGTGCGTCGTCTTGTACGTTTTCTCCCTTTGTGATCTTCCTCCAAAATTTTATCATCAAAGCCAGTGAGCTCAATTGTTTCAGACTGACTTGTAGGACCAGCAGAAAACCACTCTGGTTCCTCTTCAGTGTAAGAGTCATTCCTTCTTCGCTCCCCAAAGACACGCTTGCTGTCACCAAATTCCCTCTGAAGTGGGATATTAAAAACATTAACCATAAAATGCTGTTTTGTAAGATTCCTCCCTGACCTCCAAAGCAAATTACAACCTTTTCACACCAGTTCTGGGGTTTGGGTTTTTTTTTGTTTGTCTTTTTAAAGTTTTATATGCACACTCCGCATGCTCAGTAAGCTTTTACATTTTCGCATGCTCAGTAAGCTTTTACATTTTAAGCTTCACAGTTGAACTTCTGCTTCATTACACTGAAGGCTATTGGTCTGCCAGTGCCTGTATAAACTCAGTTTTGTATCCTGAAAGGTAGGCTAGTGGTTCCTCCTTCTTAAAAAAAAAGAAAAAAATTATGTCTGAAAGCATGGAAAGCTTCCATCTGAGGTTAGACACAACACTCACTGACAACTTCTAGGTCAAGAACTACAAGTGAACTATTAGACTTTTTAATATCTTTCTATTACATCTACCACAGGCAAGGTTTTTAAGCTACACAGTATTAGATGCATCCCAGTTGAGCTGTCCAAAGGACTGAAAACTAAGTTTTTGAAGCACTGAGTGCTTGCCCTTTACACCATAAAGGTGCTTTTAAGAAGAAATGGCCTACTTGCACAGAAGACTCAACTGCTGTATGCAGACAACTTGCCCCAGTTGCTTTTAGTGCAAAGTGTCCAAAACCTCTAATTTAATATGCAATCAGAAAAAGAAAGAACAAACCCTGAAGCGTTTATCTTTGTAGTCCCTATCACGATCTCGGTCTCTTGCATCTCTAGAATCACGTATGTCTTTTTCACCACCCCGGTGGTCTTTATCAAAGTTACGAGAAGAGATAATTCTTCCGCTGCCAATCCTACGGCCACCAATAACACGGACCCCGTCATTCTCCTTTTCTAATGGGCTCCCTGCTCGACGTGAACTAATAGCTGCAGTTACATGACAGCCGCCTCCAAAGCTTCGCCTTTGTGGACTTAAGACTACATCCAAGTCATCTTCTTTCACTCGCTCTCTTGGATCTACAAGTCAAAGACCACACAAAAAGCATGGAATTTAATGTATTAGTAAATACAAGCTAGGTATCTGTATAGTAGCCTTCCATTCCATAGCCTTGCTGCTATCCCAGAACTTTGCAAAGGAAAACACTCATGATTTATTTTCACAAAGCTAATCTAGCTGAGACCACAGGAAGTGCAGAGGAAAAAAAAATTATATTTACAGTTGGATATTGAGGAATCATTGCAGTCTCCTAGGAAGTACCTGCTTTCCCACTATAGACCTTTTAAGTACTCAGTCTTGAATTGTAGGGAAATTGTCCCCCGCGTTATTACATTTACATTTTACTTGCGTTATTACATATGTATTTACTATTATATAGCAAAAATAGTAGGATATAACTGACTGCTACTGAAGTTTGTTGTTAGATAAGTTACCAGAATACCAGAAACTAGACTATAGTCGGAGCAATCAAGATTTCCTTGACACTTTTTATGTGCAGTCAAACAATTTTCAGAGATACTTTGTTTAGTCACATTTGTGTCATCCCAAAGGAAACGTTTTGCCAGCAGCCTATGTTCACTTTTGAGTCTTGTTCTATAAGAACACACTTACCTACTATCCTACGCATAAGAGAAGTCCGATCTGAATCCAAATCTTTTTTAAAGCTTTCCACTGGTGAAGTTCTTCCTGAACTCGGATATAAAGATGCATGCCACTTCTCTGGATCCCAGACACCATCGCTATGAAAATAAAATTGCAGGATTGTTTGCTACTTGTAGTCTAATAAGTAATTCATAGTACTGCTGCTGAAAACCTGGAATTCACTGGACTAGTAGTCTGTACAAGTGAAGCACCTTTCATACCCAACTTCTAAATCTTTGCCTTACTATACTTTATTACCTTATACACAGTATTCTGGATCCCTTCTGTAACAGTAAGGAAGTAAAATACCCAGCATCAGATTATAAAAGGGACAACATATAGAGACATGTTGTCCCACCAGTTATTGGTGAAGTTTGCTTGGTACACTGAAGAACAGCTCAAGTAGATCACACAGCACTGTTTTTAAGCACTCCGAAAATTCTACCTCAATCTCATACTTACTTGTACAATACATTAATCTGAATAGTAAAGATGCTGCTGTTTAGCAAACTTAGAAACACAAGCCAAAACACTCTCACCTTCATTCTTAAATAAGGTACACTGTCAACGTGGGAGTCATCTATCAAGCAAGTCAGCTTGTTGCAACATGACCCAGTCTGTGCTACAGAGCCACCTATATTCTTGGTAGTTTTTCCTGCAAGTCCGTAAGACTCATGTGAAGTTATTTTCCGCTGGATCTCATGTTACAATCTTTGTTCAAAGCACAAAATTCCTAGCTAGAGCATTAAGCCTTTCCTAGTAGATTAGTACTTCTGAAAACAGTCATACACTAAACTCAGCAGCACATATACCTTGCATGAATATAAGTGCACTTCTTAGCTAAGAACTTTTTGCAATTTAAACTTTTATTTTGAAAAAAATGTATATAGTTTTTGTAGAATGAAGAAAATACCTGTCATATTTTTCAGAAAGACAAGAAGGTCTTTGCTTAGAGTACGGACGCTCTTTAATATCCAGCAGTTCCTCCTAGGAAAAGCAAGCAGTTAATTCCAATTCTCACCCAGACAAGACTCAAGTGACCCAAAATAGCTATTCCAGACTGCCTGTTCAATTTAGTGTTTTAATTTGACTACCCAAGTTTCCCAATATGTTGTTTCATTTCCTGTGAAATAGTGCAGTGAAAAGTCAACCTTAGACAGCAAGTTTATTTTTCAGTTCTTCTACCACTGACCACTGAACAAACACTTATTTAAAGTACTAAGCCTTACTAGGTCAGGTTCAGCCCTCATTAACACTTCAAAGGCCATTCACATCATACATGTTTACCTATTCACTCCCCTGGACCATTCAGCTTATAAGCAAGACGGGCATCATTGATACTGGAGCTAGTAAGTTCTCAAGATGGAATCATAATTGCTATGTTTAACACTATATTAAGATTCAGCAGGTAAAAAAAAAAGCATTACCACAATACCAGTTACTAATGTAGATCTGCAAATTCCACAGAAGCTTGCAATTTGACCACCACCAATTCCAAGATACCTAAATGCATTTTATACAATTACCGACTCTACCCAACACCAAATCAATGACGAATAATTACTACAGTTTTCCCACTTTCTACCAGCTTTCAAATACAGTCCTTAGTTTACTATCGCACGCTCCTGAGCAGTTAGTCATTTGAGGCAGACTAATATTCAATCTGCACTCTCACTGCCGTTTGCTACACTTAAAAAGTGTTACCAGTGGCATGATCATCAGTGCTTTGAATCATCATTAACTTGGCTGCAGTCAATGTGCACATTTCTAATTAAACTTACTTGCTCTCCCTAGGATTACCTTTCTTCAATCTGCCTCACTCCCTACTGTACTGAATTGATTCAGAACTGTGCAGAAATCAGTGGGCAGCTAGAAGGATAAAGAAATCCTAACAGCAGACACCACGTATCAGCCGAACTGAAGAAGGAAATCCCTTTACCTTTTTCCCCAAGAACACAATATTCTCTAGAGCTTTTACATCATTATCCCCATGTGATTGAAATCAGTTTGTTAGCTATGGGAGCTTCATACTTGAAAGTTTCCAGATGGCAGCTTCCCCTGGACAAAACCTTAACATGTACACACACATACCTGCATCTATAGCCAAGCATCATCCTGTACTAGTCTTCAGCAAAAAGAGTTCCATTCAAGGGAGGAAGACTAGCCTCTCTGCCCATAGCTTCCCAAAATAAACTTTGATCTACAAGGAACATCGGTGCTGTAATGCTATCATTGCCTGATGCAGATATCACAAGTATTAACCGCACTGTCCATCACCAGACTTGAAACTGACTGTTTTGTTGGCCACGAGAGGGAGTCCATAGACTCTCAAGCAGATCCTATTGCAATTCTTCCATTGAAGTGAGGAAAATTTGAATTGTTTCTTGGCTTTCACTTATTAGCTATGCGCCCTTGGAGCAACAGCTTCCAAAAAACTAGAGGTGACACAGCTTGGACTATATAACATTCTCATGAGAGTGGAGATTAACAGTGGCACTTCCAGAATGTGTTTTTGGGTGGTGGTTTGTTTGGTTTTTTTTAATTATCACACTAGTACTTTTAAGTGGGTGGAGGAAAGTGTGTTTAGCTGTTATTAAACAGTTTTATTCAGTTTAGAAGGATTCATAGTACAAGCCAATTGTTTTCCTACTGGTAGTAAATGCATATAAACTGTTAAAGGAAATCAGCTCCCCCTTCCAAATCAGCAGCATATGTCTTGAAACAGTGTTTCTCTCATCCCTAATTAACAGGAAACTGGATCATATGAAAATGCCTTACAATGTTGATTACAGGAGCACCTTAAACCAGCTATATTTAAGATGCTACTTGTAAAAAAAACCCCCACAATGCAAGATATTTTAACAGATTGATTTCTGGTGTTTCTTGAGTTTAGACTCCTTGGAAACCAACAGATAAATAAGACTAGATGCCTTCTGGCACTAGTTCTGCAACTTTATCCTGATCAGAAACTACAGGTACTGAATTAACAAAACTGAAGCTACAAGTGGATCGGTTTCAGTGTATACCTACCACCAGCACTAGCTGAATACCGCCCAAAAAAAACCATACAGAATTTGAAGCTGCATTCAGTTACTACTCTTGAGAGGAGCTGGGCAAGGCTCAACAAGCACAGATACATCACTTCTCCAGCAGCAAAAAAGTTTAAAGAGAGCTCCTCTCCTTCACTTTATAGTTAAATAACAAGGTCTGAACAACAGTATGGTTTACATCTTAGAAGGTTAAGTCTACATCTTTTCAAAGAAGTTAGAGATAATTAGAAAGCCATACTATTCCCATGTAAGTTTTGCCAATTATGAAGTACTTGGTTTATTGTTGATGTCTCGTTAAAATAAGCTAGCCCTACTATCTCAAGAGAACAAAGCCACAATGATAGTTTTTTTTCTTTTAAAAAACAACCTAGTAGGAAGCTAACAGTTCAGAATTCCTCAAGTAAGATAACACAGTCAGCAACAGCACACTGTCTCACCCTGTTCCACACTTCAGGCCATTTGTTGCAAACAGTCTTAATAGGTTTCCACAAAGCAATGACCACCTGTTCCCACAGGTTTCAGCAATGGGAAAATCAGCCACCATTATAGGCTCTTTCTAAAAGCATGTTTTTCAGCAGTGGTACCAAAACCTCAAGCAAGATTTGAACCTTGAACCCCACAGCATATCAAACTCACTTAGTATTGAAAGAATCTTTATTTGCAAGTTATTTATTGTTATTCCACTCATGCACATATTTAGGTATCACAGCTAAACAAAAGCACCTGTATTAAAGTTTTAACACTAAGCACTGCTTGGAGTCAGAAGCACTTTGGCTTCCAGCAGCCAAATATGAGCAATTCTAAGATTACAAAAGGCATCTTGGTAAACACCTTAAAGCTTCTGATAAGATCTAGTTTGCTACATGTTCCAAAGAAATGGCATCTACTGTAAGGAAGCATTTTGGTCAACTGCTTACAGGAACATTGCTGAAAGTAGAACTAGAACCATGAAGTGCAAGCACTTGGGAAAGCTGGTAGAACAACATACTTCAGTCTCTACCATAATCTCTCCAGCACATGCTGTGAGGTGCTCAGATATTAAAATAAGGTGGTGGGAATCAAAAAGTGCATCAAGGACAGGACCGCGCAGCTACATCAGACTTAACAAGCCGCTCATATCACACCACCTTGCAAATCCTAATCCAAGCAAAGACTTTTCAGCCTTCACCTTGCTGCCTCCCTCTCAGAGAAGCCTCCACCTCCCACTCTACTTCTGCGACCAACAGCTCCGCGCACAACTTCCAGAGGAAAGGGGAGCGCGCTAACCTTTGTGTAACGATGCGGGTATTTTGTCGCAATTCTGTTCAACTCCAGGAAAGCATCACCGTTTTCAGCTTCTGTTACGCCTCCTCTTTTATCCATGGCTACTTCAAAGCCTTTGACCATGGACCTACTTAAAACAAAACCAGGCCGTCAGCTTTTGAGACGTACCTTTCTAATGGGTGCATCCACCTTCCAGCCTAAGACCATCCACTACTTACAGATAACAACCCCATTCCCTAACAGGGCCTTTTTTTTGTTTCTCCCCCCCCAGCCCCTCCCGCGGGAACACTCAGCCCGATCCCGAAGCCCGCCGCCCCCGAGCCCAGCTCCTAAGCAGCTTTACCACAACAAAGATCCCCAAGGAGAGGTGCCGAGCGGCAGGGCCGGGGAGGGGGGGGGGACGGGACATCGGGACAACCCCCCCCCCGCCTCACACACACCCACACACCATCCCCGCCGCACCGGGAGGGGACGGGCCCCACTCGCCTGACGACGGCGGGGGCGGGGGGGGGGGGGGGGAGGCAGCGAGGCCCAGGCCCCGTCCCAAAGCACCGGAGCCGAAGGGGAGGAGGAGGAGGAGGAGGAGGAGGACGGCAGCGGGGCAGGTGACTCAGCGGATCCTCACCTGCCCCGCCGCCCGCCCGGCTTCCCCCCCGGTCTCTCACCCAGGCGGCCGCACTCACCGCGCCGGTCGGCGGGTCTCCCGACGGCGCTCCGCTGAAGGCCTTACCGCCGCCCGCGGCGTTTCCTGCTCCCGGCCACCGGCTCCGCTTACAACCCCTAGACCGCCCTCTCGGCGGTGGCGCCCGGCACCGCTCTCGATCCCCTTTCCTTCCTTCCTCCTTCCTTCCTCTTCCTCCTCCACCTTCCCGCGCCACACGCGCACCGGGTCGGCTCCGGCCCCCTCCGCGCTGGCTCGCGCGCCCTCTCCCTATTCGCCCGACTCTGTCTCTCCTCAGCCGCCGTAACCGGGGCCTTCCGCTCCCCACCCCGCACCCATTTAATGGGCCCGTGCGCAGGCGCGGCGGCGGGAGCGCGCGCCGGGGCTCTCCCGCCCGATGCCTGACTGGGAAAGGCGGGCTGGGTGGAGGATCGGGGCCGCGCTCGTTCCCGCCGCGGGGTTAGTCCGTCTTCATCCCCCCCCCCCCACCCCTCTTTCTTTTCCCCGTTTCGCTCCGAACCGTCTTCTCACCTTGCGAGCGCTGCGGTGGGTGAGGAAAGTTGCCCGGGGAGCCTCCGAGGGCCCGCAGGCGCTCTCGCTGGGCAACCCGGCGGGGGAGGAGGCAGCCGGGACGTGGTGGGCGCCATGTGCCGCGGAAGCGGGGCAGCCGGGAAGGCAGCGGGGACGGGACCGACCCCACGGAGTGTGTGTGTGGGGGGGTGGGGACGGAACGGGACACAGAGGGGATTGCGGTTGCGGGGTGGGAGAAAGGCGGGAAGCGGCGGCGCGAGCGCGGCCCCCTCAGCGATGGCTGAGGCGCGGTCGGCGGCTTCGTTAGGGCGTTCGCCGGGCTCTCCCCCTCCTCGTACCGCACGTTTGCACGGAGTAACCGAGGGGCTCGGGGAAGGGTCCCCGTCAGCGGCCTTCGCCCCTGGCAGGGGTGCTGAGGTACCGACGGGAGCGTAGGCGTGAAATTCCGGTGCCCCACGCAGAGCGCCCTGTCAGGTCGCGGGTATTATCAAACGCCCTTTGTCCGTCTTCTGTCAGAAGGGAAATTTGGGCTTCCCGCGGGACAGCAGGGGGTCAGCCGGTGGAGTGAGCGGAGTAGCTTACTCGGACCTGGCGAATCTTTCGGTTGTCGCTGACAAGGAGCAGAAATCGCGTTCAACATCAGCTTGAGGCGGTTACTTGGTGAGTGAGGCGGCTTGCGCCGTTGAGGAGCCATGTCTCCAGCACCTGCATCCCTGCTGCCACCCAGAAACGTGGCGGGGACCCCGGTTTTCCAGACACACGGGTAGGGCCAAGGAAGTACTTGCAGGATCTGGTGAATAAAAAAAAGTTTTCTTCCCTGATCTCTAACGAATACCAGTATTAGAAACTGGTTACCTGTGCAATGAAACAAATAAACGCGTCTCTTTTTTTGTTCTGAAATGACAAAGCGCTGTATTATAAACAAGATAGCTTTGTAATTATTACAAAGTTTCTGGTAGCGAGTTTGCTTTTCAGGGAAACATGCAGCAAGGTGCTGCAGGCACTGGCTTTGAGCGTGTCAGAACGGCGGTGCGTTTTTCACTGTAGCTTTCGTACACACGACCGTTGCGATCTGACGTTCCGTTAGTTTCTAAAGGCACATCTGTCATCACACACCGGTTACCGGATACTCGCACCAGAAAAGCCCAATGGCCCAGAAATGCCAAAAATGCTTCTTTCCTTCCACCTACCCCACTGCAGCGTGGGCAGCAGTTCAGTGCTATGGCACCCTGAGCCCCTTTTTTTATTTTTTTATCCCCCCCCCCCCCCCCCCCCCCCCGCTGGTCGGGTCTACTGTTCGGTATTTGTCCGGGGGGCGGCTGCTCCCCCTGGGGCAGCCCCGGGGCTCCATCGGCCGGCCCGGCCCGCATTCCTCCCCGCCGCTGCGGGGCGCTGCGCCGCCGCCAAGAGGGTGTGTGGGGGCGGGCGGGCGGCGCTCTGGCCCCCTCTTTGTGGTGGTGGGTGGGGCTCTCCCCGCTGTGAGGGCGGGCGGGAAGCGCGGGAGTAACGCGCTCGGTGCTGAGGCGAGGCGGGCCTGTGCTTCTCCCTCACCCCCGTCTTGGGGGTCCGGCCGCCTCCTGGTGGGGCTGGTGCCGCCTTTCGCCCCCCCCGTACCACCCTGCCGCCCCTCGGAGGCGGCTTGCGAAGGCAGACGCGGTCGTGCAGGCGTGTGCGGGGCCGTCTCGGTTAGGGAAGGCAGAGCTCCCCCGGGCCTGCCGAGGAGCGGGCTGCCGGTGACCCGTGAGGTGCTGCCTTCGCCTAGCCGTTAACGCAAGACGGCTGGTCCCCCCGGGGCTT
Organism: Astur gentilis; assembly: GCF_929443795.1. NCBI lineage: Eukaryota > Metazoa > Chordata > Aves > Accipitriformes > Accipitridae > Astur > Astur gentilis. Next base: position 4,936,588 of record NC_064886.1, read on the forward strand.
GGCCGCGGCGGTGGGGAGGCTGGATCCGGTTGTTGGGTGGCCCGGGAGGCAGGTACCGCGGCCTCCAGCGCCTCAAGGCAGGGCTTTGGAGCAGCATCGTGCGGTTCTTGAGTGTTTGTCCATAAGCACAAACAGCGTTCAGACTATAACTCTCTGCTGCCGAGAGGAGTTCTGTGCAGGCAAACTCTTGACTGACTGCAGTAAGTTTTGGGTTTTTTTTCTGTTGCCCCTTAAACCTTGCTTATAGAAATGCCCACCTTGGATCTCACACTTAACGAGGAGGTTGCTGATCATAAGTCCCTGGGTGTTTTCACAAGAGTCTTACTCTCCCTGAGACCTTTGGCAGGTAGAAGGTTCTGTGCATACAGGAGTTCTCACTGGAGCTGGGTGGAATTCATTTTTTCATTTTTACGTGCTTGTGAAGTGAGAGAAGCTTAGTAGTTTAAAAGAAAAGAGGAGTCGGTTTGATTAGGTACTGATTTTGTCACTCTTGATTATTAATTTGTTTCTAAGTAGGGGAACATAACTTAGGGTCATCTCCTTTATATAGCATCCTTCTAGCACGGCTTTATTTAGGTAGGCACAGCTGCTGTCTTACGATTCAGGCAGTTATGACTTTATTACCGACAGATTATGTCAGCACAGTATCGTTCAGGTCAGCAAGGCTGTGAGTGTGCAGACAGATGCTTTTTGTGTTAAACATCTAGAATTGCATTATGCTATTTGTATGCAGGTCGAGTGAGTGGAGTTCCTGTCATTGTTAAGATACAGACTGCATTTAGCATAGACCCGTTTGATGGATTCATCACATATAACAGGAACCAATTTATGCTTTGTCCAAAGCTAATATACAACGTTGCAGTGCAGAGAGTACATTTGTTTACTGCAGGCTTGGAGCTATAGCAAAATGGAGAAATCCAGAAGCAGGTAAGCAATAAGAAGAGGCTACCTTGTTAAAGATCTCAGCTGTAATTTTTTTTATTTATTATGACATCTTAGGCATTCCATGGGACAGAAGAAAGTTGTTATTCTCATATGTGGGCTTATTGGTCTCTATGGAATATTGTTAACCAGAAAGCGTTCCTCTTAAAAACAAACCAAAAACCAACAAACAAAACCACCCCCACCACCCCCTCCCAAACCCATCATGAAATACGGCTTTATGTGGGTTTGCATTATCATGACATTCAAATATTAAAATGATGTTCTTGAGCTTGACGTCTTAGACTGGAACGTAAGATATTTGGATGTTGTTGGCCCAATCACACGTTTATTTTGTGGTGTTAGCCAGTTCTCTTATTCTTCCCGTGCTTTTATCTTCTAACTTTACAAGGGACAAATGATCCTTCTTCAACTCTTATTTTTGGTGGTTACTTGCCATAAATTCTCATGGACATGGGCTGTCGTCACTACATATGTGTGGCACCTACAGCGTTTCAAATCTAGGAAAATCTGTTAAAAATGACATATATTGGAAAATCATTAAGTATTCACATGCCTCAGACTTTAATACAAAACTTTTACATGCTCTACCTTGAGCTTGATTTTTTTGACTACTTTGCGTTACATTGTCGTTGCGTGTGGTCAGACCAGTTTACCTTTGGAGCAATTTAGAAGGTTTTAAAGGGAATTGGGCCTAATAGACGTGTACAAGAACTTTTGCTGAAAACTATATTGCATAATTTTAAAAGTGCCTGAAACTCTTTTCTTCAAAAGTGCGTACCTAACTGTACATCTTGACGTGAACAGAATTTATTCATCTGCCAGACGGGGCCCACCTCTTTCAGAAAACATTCAAATAATATTTTACAGGAGAACAAGAATTTCTCTTTCTCACACAAAATATAGGTCTTGTTTTCTTTCATTAGCTTTGTTTTAGCTCCTTGCAGCTTGCTGGCATAAGCCAAAAATACTGCATTTCCTCCTATGAGATTTTTTGGGGGTGGGTTCTGGTTTTGTTGTTGGTTGGTTTTTTTTCCCCCCAATGATTTGTTGTTAATACCGTGAGCAGTTGTTCAGCTGAATTCCTGAAATTTAGTAGTATGGATTGTTCCAAAAACTTCATAGAACCACTTTTTTTTCTGGCTGCAACCATGTTTTTCCTAGTTCAGTTCAGGTGATTATTAGGGTGAGACTTCAGACTATCCTCTTCTGATGCTTGTTTGGGAGTTCAAGAATGTGTTTGTGGTTCTAATGTGCAAATTTTCAGGGTGGTGGCAGTATTTGTTTTGGGAAAGAGGCTTCAATACAACTGGTTCAGCAAGTTTTATCTGGTTAGATTTTTTTTTTTAATCATTCGTGTTTTCAGAAAATTACTGAGACAAAATACTTGGAATTCATAACAACATACTTGTTTTTCAGATTAGAACTACACGTGAAAGTAAACTGTATGATGGAAAAATACACCTAATTTTGCTTTTTAATGATGAATGTGTAAAAACAGGAAAGGAATTTTAGGTTTTTGCGTTTTTTTTTTAAAGAAGAAACACAGTTAAAATATGATGAAAAACTAGGAAAAAAGTTTATTGTAAAATAACTGTATGTGTAAGTGCATTTCATGTTAAAATGGGAGATTTTCGCTTCAGTTTGCTAGTCCTCAAGAGAATTTTTCAGCAATAGACAGAATACTTTGATATGCTTGAGAATAAAAGGCAGAAAAACACATTCAAATCTCTGCAAAGGCATACTGTATGCACACACATGGGAGGGCTAGCACAAATGCATTTTAGTGCTTTTTCATTTCAACTTTAGAGGAGAAAGGAGTTGTCTGTGATGTGATTGCAGTGAAATGCATCTTCCTGCTTGTCTTGCGGAAACAACTTTAAAATTCCAGATAGTGAAAAATGCCTGATAAAGACACAATAAACATGTTTTAACATTTTGTAGTGGTCAGCTTCTATGTGCCATGATATACCTTTGTTATAGATTAATTTATCAAAATAATGCCACTTATTTGCAGTGAATGTAGTTTTACAGAAAATATTTCTTCTTTCCTTTTAAGTTCAAAATTTCTGAAGATGCATGAAATCCAACAACTACCTAGGCATCAGATGCATGCAGCTGGGCAATCCGTTGCTCCCCAATCTGACAGACGTGGAGTTCAGGACAGAGGTCATGACGATCTGGATCAAGTTGGGTGTACCTGGCGTCACAGAAGAAGGTTAAAAGAATTCCAAATCAGGTGATGAGTACAAAACATAATTTTCACAGAATCGAGCAGGGGGATCAGACCTAAAGAAGTCTGGTTTAGTAGTACAAGTGCAGGCTAAGGCAAAGGTTTTTGTTCACAGGTGTGCCAGACAGTTCTGAAGGTGTCTTGTGATAATTTGAGGACATGCATTGGCACAGTCAGATTTCACATAGATTTGATTTTCTAATGTAAAATTTAAAAATAGCTATTTAACAGCATGCTTTGATGGGGTCTGCCAGTGTAATGATTTAGTCTTGCCCTCCTTTTGTGTTTCTTTACTTCTTTTGTTTGTTGAAGGGATCTTGACAAAGGTGGGATGGTAATTGTTTAGAGATTAAAAGCCTAATATTTGTTGAAGAAGTGGAGCTGATCTAGCAACTCAGACTTGCAGAAAGAGGGAGGCCCTGTTCATGGCTGTGTGCTTTAATTAATTACCTTGTGATGTCTTTGGTGCTTATTGGGGCCCTCTGTGTGCCAATTAACTCTAAAATCCGTTTGAAAGAAAAAGGCAGGGGGTGAGGGGAGGGTGATAATATCACAGTTACGGATTACTGAGTTGAACTGGTACTAGAAGCTTGCTGAGAAGTGAACTGCTGTGGGGGAGGTAGGAAGAAGGAAGATCTGCTGGTTTCAGGCAGGAATAAACATTAGATTGGCTCAAGTATTCTGGAAACAAGTCTCACTCAGCTGGTTGACTTCAGGAAGGCAGCTATGTTACCTCTTCTAAATCACAAAAAGGCTCCCCAGTTAATTGGCAGCCTGGTCATTAGTATTGCTGGGTGTAAGTGGGCTGCTGGGAAGACATTTAAGCTCTCTAGGTTTCCTAAAGAAGTATGTCCTAATTCAGGTCTTGAAGTGATGCTTAGGCCTCTGTTAATGCTCGGCGAATAGTCCTGTTACGGGTACTAATTTTAGGGTGTAAATATTTCCTATGTGCATTGATCTCTGAAAACCAGCCCCTTAGTTTTATTAGTGAAACTAGCGTAAAAGTTCCTATTTTTATTGCTGCCTGGGAATTAACAGAGGGAGAGTACAAAGGCAACTAACCTTTCCTTATATTCCAGATACTTAGCAAGGAAGTTCTTCCATCTGTGGGCAAAAAAGACATTTGGACAAGTTTTCCCTTCCAAAGCCAGGTAGATAAAATTACAGAAATCAAGGGTGGTTGTTTTTTTTTTTGTGTTGGTTTGGGTTTGTTGTTGGTTTTGGTGGTTTTTTTGTTTGGGTTTTTTTTTTTTGTGGTTTAGTGCTATACCATTGGGCTAAGAGAGCGCTGTCTGCCAAGAAAATATTTGGATGTCTTTTGGATCACTTGAAGGTTTCCTTTGAATACGCTTCTTGCTTTTTGTTTGTTTTTAAAAATCATGGTTAAACTTTACTAACTAAATTCATAGGAATTGCGGTTGTCTTGATGAAGTTGAACTGTACATGTAGATAAATGATGGGGTATGATTGTGACACCTGCTTTAAATTTAACAGTTTTTCAAAGTTATAACTAGAGATGGATCGTGAAATTCAGTTCATTTTATTGTTTGCACTATTGTTCTTAATGTATATCTGTATATGCTTTGTATCTGTCTGACTGAAATACCTGCGGCAGATAATTAGTTTCTGTTGTTAGTGTTCTGTCAGCTGCTGAAAAATAACACTTTGATACTCTTTTCTTGTTTTGCTTTAATTTGCATGTTCATTCTTGTTTGACCACACCCTTGGGAACTGAAGCAGTTCCCAGTGGAAAGACCTGCATTTGTTACAGTCAGAATAAGTTATCCAATTTCATTGTACTGTATCAAATGTACTCTGACTACATCTGCCTTAGTTGGTAACCAGAAGTTGTCCTGTGAATCTTGCTGTTCTTGCTATCCTGTATACTGAATTTGCACTACTTTGTCTGTGTGTGAACTCAGGACAATTATTATTTATTTATTTTTTTTAGGAGGATGAGTGGAAATACGTTTTATAAAGTTCAGCAAAGAACATAAGCTGTAATTAATTGTTTTTTAGATTTAAAAGTCTCCAGTTCTCCTTAGCTTTTATTGGCAATGTTCTGTTAATGCACCAAGTAAAATAAAAATAAAGTATAGCTCATTTCTTTTTTCTTTTTCTTTTTTTTTTTTTTTTTTTCCTGCTTGAGTGCTTGGAATGACTTAGCAACTGGGCTTTGGGTAGGTAGCTATGAATTGCAACTTGTGAGAGGATTCATATATGTTTCACTGAGGGACCTCTAGGTATTCTGGGCCTAATCCTGTTATTACAGACATGAGCAATTTCATTAAGCTAGTGGGATAGTTGTGATCAAAGGTTGTGAGTCTGGGCTTGTGTGCTTTTTGTTTATTAGCTTATATGTTTTCATGGGTCCTTTGTCTTCCTTCTCTCCATCACAAATACAAAGAGATGAGAAATTTTTGAAAATGTTTGTACTCCAGTTGATGAGACTTTCCGGTTCTTACGCTGCTGCCCGGGTCATCTTGACCACACTGAGAAATGTTTGCAATAATATTGTAAAATAAAAAAAAAATTGCTTGAAATTGTAGGTTATGACCATTATTTTTTGTTAGGTCATCGAACTGCTAGTTCCCTCATGCAGACTCTCTTATATTTGAATTTTCAGTTGTTCACAATTCAGTTGCAATGTAATGTCACTTCTTACGTGGTCAGGTATGTGTTAATTAAATCTGGGTATAAAAGCAGAGGCTGTTCTACTGAGGTTAAAGAATTGGAAGGTCATGTGTGACTTGTGAATCCATTTTGTACATGGCTTAGCATCTGTTGGAAGGAGAAGGAAGGTATATGAGCAGGTGAACAGCTTTGTTTTTAGCATAGACGATGTGTAACTAGCTGGAGGAGTTCTGAAGCCTATTTAAGTGATCTTTGGGAAGATTTTAAATTTGGGATAACTTAAGATCAGCATGCTTTTTCTAAGAACACAATGGAAATATCAAAGCATTATAAAATCTGAAGTAGATTTTTTATTTATTTCTCTACATAAAATGTTTTGTGTTAAAAAAACAAAGAACAAACTTAGCAAGGAAAATACACGTATCATTATCAATCGTGCTGGTTTTTTGAGTAAAACAGAAGCAAGGATAAAAGATGCGAGTTATTTGTAGGTTTAAAGTCAACTGGCACTGTGATATTTGGCCAGCTAGTTAACATCAGTCTTTCCTTCCTTGACTTTACGTGATGTATTTACAGTCACTAAGCTGACTGCTTCTTGTCATACTTCATAGAGTCTTGGAATAAAGTGTCACAGTAGGGTAGTGGTTTTAAATGCAATTAGACGCTTTAGGCTAATTAGACAAGACTGGAAAAGAGGTAGCGTAATCTTCATTAAAACTGATTTTTGGTCAACCTGGAAACCTGTATGAAGTTTCCCATGTCCAAATTTTTCAACTGTTTAGATGCTTTTATGACCAGAAGATTCTTCAAAAAACTTTTGGAGAGTGGAAGGAGTGGTGGACTGTTTGCAGAGAAAGGAAGCTCAGCCTCAGAGCAGGCAGCCATTACAGGTTTGTGACATGACTTCCTATTATTGTGTGTATATAGCAGTATGAGAAATTTTCCTTAGGTTCTGAAGGAGTTATTAATGCCAGTAAGCAAGTTACATGAACAGTACCTCTAGGCCAAGAGCAATGTCTTCATTGCTTATTTTCATATCTATCTTCTCTTTCTTTTTTTGTTGCTGTTGTCTTAGGATGAAGTCAAAATTTCCTATCCAACATATCTTTAAAGTGCAACTGAACTTGCAAGAATCCTACTTCTAGGCATTGGTAGCTATTTCACTGAATAGTGCTTTTTTCATTTTTCAGGCATTTACTCCAGAATTTGATATTCAAGGCTTGGAGAGCCTATGTATGCCAGCAACAAGGAAAGAGGAACAAATACTGTGTTGCAGAGTCTCATGGTAAGTGAAGTGATGGTAACTACCTTTATTTGGGGACAATACTGAGATGGGAGTTTCCAAAGGAAATATTTACACAGAATCTCTTCCCTTGTGCATGTTTGCACATTGACCTCCCCCACCCTATGGAAGTGTAATGCTTTTAGGTACAGATGGTTGTCTGTCTAAAGCTGGCAGGGGGGTTCTGTTTGATGCACTACTGTGTGGCTATATAGTTATTTAGGGATGCCAGTGAATAAGCTTAAGGGCCTCTCCATCTGCTCTGGATTGCATTGTTTGTTTTTTTGGGGGGTGGTTTGGTTGGTTTGGGTTTCTTTTGTTTGTGGTTGTTTTTTTTGGTTTTTTTTACTTTATCACAGTATGTGTTCAAATAAATATTTTTTGTTAGAACATGTTGCTGGAATTCTGTTATCAACTGTGGCTATAGAAATTAAACAATAATTCCCTGTGGTATTAACTGCACGTATTTTATCTGTATTCAGTATTTCTTCCAGCTTGTGTCTTGCAATTGAAAAGCAGCCCAAGCTTTTGAAGTGCTCCTTGTCTTATTGTATAGATATGGATTTGTCCTGTTGATGACATTGCTTATATTGGTTGCAACATCCTTTGGTTTCAGGGAATATGTTTCGCTGAAGGGGCGGATGACCCGCTTTTAAAGATGATGCTGTGGTTTTTGTTCTGTGCTGATTTGCAAAATAAGTTAACTGCTCTCTTTGCATATGCATGTAGCCTCAGAATATTATATAGACTGGCACCTTTCAAAATGAACTGATAGGCTATCTAGATTTCCATTCTTAGTGAGTGAGGCCAGAGTACTTGGAGAAGCAGCTGTGTGTTAGTCAAAAAAGATAGAAAAGCAGCATGTTTTAAGGTAGGTTAATACTTGATTCACCAGATCACAAGGAAATCTTTAAAAAGTGTGGTGGTTTTTTTGGTGTAAGTGTGGAGTGGCATAAAATCAATGGTGTTTTTTCTAATAACTTTGCTTCAGTAGTGTCAGTTCTGACAAGCCAGACTGTTGTGAGGAGAAAGTGCAGTGCACTGCATAAAGTGGTAAACTGGGATTTGTGACACCACTTCTGTTTTTAGCTGTGTGACTGACCTGCTAAATAAACTTGACTTGTTTCTGGTTGATTTCTCTGCTTGTAATAGAGAATAACTCTTGAAAAGCCACTGATGAACCTGATGAACTTTTTTTTTTAAAACGAACCAAAGAAAATCCTGTAATTCTTGCCCAATAAGGTTGTTATGCTGAATATTGTTATACAATTATATACCCTGTAAGCACTGAAGACAAAGCAGTGCCGTTGTCTGATAATTCACGCTGCTCTGAACAAGTGGCATGATGCTGTCAGCGTTTCAGAGATTCTTGTCAGTGTGGCACCCTCAGCCAGGGTGGATGGTTGTGGCTGCGGCTCTCGTGGCTGTTGTTTCAGGGTGTCCCACGAGGTGTCACTGCGGGTTGAGGGGACCGGAGGTTGGGGACAAGTGGTGTTATGGAGTGGTTAAAAAATGCCAGATTCTTGCATTAACTTAAGATGCTCCAATTTTTCTGTTGTGCACAGCAAAGAAGCAAAAATTGCTCAGGACCTGGCAGCACTGGCTCGTTTATGTTGATGTTCAAAGGACGAAACATGGGATGCAGTCTGTGGCACTGGCTTTCAGGGAAAGAAGCCGTTTGCGGTAAGAATGGAGTGGAAGCAGGCAGAGGGGCACTGACTATAAGGCCATGGTTTTTACCTGTCTTCTGTTATCTTTTCCTGCAGTGACTTTGTTCCATATTTGATTATATTTTTTTTTGAGGGGTGTGTGTGTCTGAATTCTTCTGGTATGCCCATAGACTGTGGATGTAAAAGATTGTTGTTTGTACCTTTTTCCAGTGAGAGGAAGGTGATTTCTTGCACCAAACTATGGAACCTGTGTTTGAACATGTCTGTAACATTGTTTTGGCAGCATATCGTGGGCAGTGTGGAGAAGACGACACTACCAGAACAGCAGTGGACGTAAAATGAATATTTTAGCTCTGCAGCACTGGGCCCAGAGCCTGCAATTTCGAGTAAGTGCTAGGAGCTTCAGCTACTACCATTTCTAATGTTTAAGTTGCATGCACGTGTGACTAATTTTGCAGATTAATAAAAAATAGGCCTTATACTCATTTGCTTTGCAAATTGCAATACTTATGATGGAAGAACATATTAGGACATGAGGAAGTGGAATGAAGCTGTGTCAGGGGAAGTTCAGATTGGACATTAGGAAAAGGCTCTTCACTGAGAGGGTGGTCTGTCACTGGAACAGGATCTCTAGGGAAGTGGTTATAACACCAAGCCTGTTAGAGTTCAGGGAGCATCTGGACGATGCTATTAGATGATTTAGTTTTAAGTAGTCCTGCAGGGAGTTGGACTCAATGATCCTTATGGTCCCTTCCAACTTGAGATATTCTATTAAGAAGGTCAAAACAATATTTTTACAAGAAAAATTTCTTTACAAGGAATCTAGGCAGAGCAAACTGGATCCATGTCTTATATTTGGTGGGAAGCAGAATGTCCAAAGGAATTATTACTGTCTTATACAATGCTTGATGATAGTGAAAGCATCAGAGTTCTCTCCACCAGAGAAACTAGCCACAAGTAAAGAAGAGGTAAGAGAAAACAGGTGTGTGAGTTTGCAGCTGTGGCATTTTGAGCAGGACATGAAGGGTAGTTGTATCCAGCTCTTTAGAATGCCAAACTCCACAGAGGTCCAATCCACTGTCCCATTAGGAGGTAAGATAGCACTGGTCAGCTGTTTGATGGCACCTTGCCTCTTCGTAAGACAACATTTCTTATGTCCTAATGAATTTCTGTGAGCATGTTTAACTCAATTTGGGGTAAGAAAATACAATCCAGCATTTCATGTTCTTGAGAGGTTGTCAGCTCCTTCAGTAAATTGTTCAGCTTAGCTGATGTGAAAATAGTGTGGTTTTCTTTCTTTCGCTGGAACTGTGGCCTTTTTGTCCATTTCGTTAAAAACAGGTGATGGTATTTAATTTGGCCTGTGCTGTGAGATGGTAACACTGCCTGTTTGAGGCCACTATTCTACTAAGGAGATAAACTTGTGACTTGGGAAATCTTACCATATCTCAAGATGTGATTCTCTTTTATATAAAAATACTCTGTCTGAAAGAAAGCCTGTTGTCCAAAAGGTATTATTTTGGCCTTTTAATGGAAAAAGTGGAAAAGTATCCAAAAAAAAGGAAAAAAGTTTGATATCAATATTCTTTGACCTTTTCTATGCTGATATTCCTTTGGTGTTTGGTTTTGCTTGTTGACTTTTTCTCCATTTGTGGGGAGGAACCTCACTGCTCATGGCTTTCACCTTTAGATCTTACATGGAATTTACTATTGCCTGTGTGTTCTTCCTCTTCTCTTCTTTGTTCTACTTCCCTAATCTTGTCCCTTTTTTTTCTCCTTTATTGCCCTGCCTCCTCAATTGTTTGGTCAGGCTTGGTTGCAGTGGCGAGAGCTGTATTTATACAGCCAGAATGACAAGCAGAAGGAGACTAGGGCAGTAACTCACCATCGGCACTGGGAATTAAAGAGGTGCATGGAAGCGTGGCTAGGATACTTAAACCTCCACAGAGAAAAGAAACTTCAGAATGGTGAGTGAAAATGGTGAATTAGGGCAGAACAGGGCTCAGCCCTTTTGCTTAGGGCACAGTGATTTATTTTTTTTTATTATTTTATTTTCTATTCTAAGAGAGGCTGTAATGTTTCTGCTTGCTCAACAGATGATGAGGTGCAACTTGGACTGTACACTGTTACAAGCCTGGCTAGCTAAGGTTACATACTGAACTGTTGGGAATATCACCTGCTTTCCATGTGATTTAAAAGAAAATGCTTTACAGTTCTCTTGACAAAAACTTGCACATTATATTGACTGAGATAGCTGTGAGAAGGGTATATTCAGGACTATTATCAGTCAATCTGTATGTGGATTTTCTTGATAATCGGACAAATTACAACTCATACAGGATGGTAAAGATTATTACACCAGTTCTTTTGTTTATTCCCTTGAAGCCACTGGAATGAGTTCAGGCATTTGTGTGAATTGCCTGTTGATTGGTGGTAGTAGAAAAGAATCCAGCTTGGATATCTGGGAACTAGTAATAAGAGTATGCTGAAATGTAAGCAAGCTTGTGTGTGTTGAAAAAGTGATGCGGTGTCTTAACTTCCCCTTCTTAAGTCAGTACAGCACATTCCTCCTTTATAACTGCCTTTGTGATCAATAACAACAACATAGTCTATAGCTGAGTATTACTGTGAATTCTTACCACCATTTTTCAGTTTTAGAGTTTCCGTCACTTCAGAACCACTGGCTGAAATGTCATGGCCTCATCTGCGATGAATGAACCCAGGATGGAACAAGTCATGAGTAATTTGTGTGTTTGTTTTCTAGAGCTGGCCCAAGAGCATCACCAAAGCAGGATAGTCCGGCAGTGTTTCTCTGATTGGCAGCTGTCATGGGAGTGCAGGAGAAGAGTGCATGCTCACCAAAAGGACATTGAAAAACTAGCAGCGAGGATTGCCTTATGGAGAGTCTTTGCACACTGGAAACATTGTATCCAATCTGTATTTAGTCCCTAGCAGGGACAGCTTAAAAGCATTCCTGTGGAGGAAAGATCTGGTTAATAAGCAGGAATGTTGTGCAGTAGTGTGCGTGACAGCAAACCCTGTCATTAGAAGGATGCATGTAAGGCTATATTAACAATTAATAAAACTGTTGCAATTACAGTATGGTAGCCTGTTGACAGCTAAGAGCCTGCAGAAGATAAGTTTGGGGAGGAATTCCTTACTTAACAGTGAATCAGAAATGTATTGTGATAAGCCAGCAAAATCTAAAAGCTTGACTGTAATCAAAACTTGTGCAGGTAACCGTGCTTGGCAATTCAAATATTGAAGCAAATATAGATGGAGATATAGTGCCCCTCTGTGGGAGAAAGTTGTGTATATATCAGAACGGATGTTTCTGTGTAAAAGATACTTTAACTCAGTGACAGATGTTGTACTGTGTGTGGAAGAGACTCGACAGTGTGAGCTGGCTGAAAAACATTACAAGCATCATCTGTTGGTAAGAGCACTGTTATGTGTCAGGTGGAAGAGGCTGTGGAGAGGATTCAAATACTTCTGACTGGCAGTGTGCTTTTAATACTAACAGTGGTGTGTGGGTGTTAGGTGGGGGATGCACCATTTTCTGTCATGGTGAGTTTGGATCAGGCATCAGGTTTCTAAATTCCAACTGTTCTGGAATCTGCTGTTTGAATCCAAATGGGGAAATTGTGCTGCTCTCCAAAATAGTTTTTCTTCCAACTGGGAAACTGGTGATGTAGCAGATTAATCTTGATGGTATTGGGCTACTGTGCTCCCTGGCCATTTCACCATGAGATTGCATTTTCCCCTTGACTTGCCCTGATATTTTTTTCTTTCCTTCTCTACTCTACCCCAAATTTTTTTGTCTGCTTACACTCTTTTCTACAAGAATTATTTTTTTTCCCCTCTGTAGTAATGCATACATGCTTATTTTTGCAGGAGTCCAAAGATAGCTTATTGCATATGCAGGTAGTTGGGTATCTTGTGGTTTTTTGTTTGGTTGGTTTTCTGTTGTTGTTTTGGTGGGTTTTGTTTGTTTTAAAGAAGATAAATCCTTGAAGGCTCTCTGAAAGGTGGGCACAAGCAAGCCTCTAGCTTTTTTGGAACTGAATTATTTTTAAGCGTGGATCAGTACAGATCATCAAAAGAATGGCAGTAAACCTGTTTGGATCATAGACTGAAAACATTAGTGACTATAAGAGCACTTTAAGGCAGGATGCTCTCATTATGCTATTTACCATGTTCATCCCCGAATCAAAGTATTGTGGGATTGTAGACCAAAAGACCTTGTGCAGAGGAGACCTAAAAGGGAAGTGGATCTTTTCTATTTTTGATAAGGAGCGACTTATGAGTCTTGAACTGAAGGAGGAGATAGATCGGGAAAGGACTTGGGTAGTAGTGTTGATAGCCGAATAAGGAGTTCGACATCTCGCAATAAAACCCTGGGAAAGTGGAAGGGAATTTTAGTTTAGCTGGAGAAGTGACGATTTGTGAGAGGAAATTGAGGCATGGCTTTGATGACAAGTTCATAAATCTTAGCTATTACAAGGAGTAGCACTGAACATAGATTGTCTGTAAGGAGCAGCCGGTTCTAAACTTACCAGTGCTTGCTGATTTTGGATTACATGGAAGTTGTGTACATTTCTCGTTGTTACAGAAACTTGGGTTTAAGGGTCTTTGGCAGAATGTCATGAATGCTCGTCTTCAGCAAATGAGAAAAAATCTGTCATACCGTCAGCATCAAGTTACAGTGAGTTTGACTTTATTTTTGTTCCTGTGTTAGTTTTTCTTGAGCTTTCCTATTGGCTTCCACTTTCACCTACAAAATACTTTTTTACTAAATCAGTGGCTGTGTTCCTAAATACTAATAGCCACAGAAAATCTCCTGTGTAAGTCAGCTGTCAGTCTTGGATATGTTATTTTAGTTTTCTGTTTTCCTATATTTATGGTGAGTTTTTCTTTTACCAGAAAAATTCATACCAGGTTATAAAACAAGCAGTTTCAGTAGGACATTTAATAATTTCTTTCTTTCCATTCTCCTCCTCCCTCGATATCTATGTTTTTTCATGTCTTTGTTGTTTTGTTTCAGGTGCTGCAGAAGTTCTGGAACCGTTGGAAGTCCCGTTTGGAACATGAAGAAGAACAGCAGCAGCAGGCCTTAACATCAGTGGCTCATGCCCATTACAGGTACGCAGAGAAAAATTAATATAAATTTGTGCAAATGTGGGATCTGTGGGCCTTCGGTTCTCTTTTAAAATCTGGTAATACCTTTGGGGGCATGACCATCCTAGTGCCAATTGCTCTTACATTTTCTATGAGTAATGGACAATTTATGTTTCCTGCTTCTCTGTGAAATGTGAGAGGGAGATTGATTGATTAAGCCTAGCTCTGAGGCTTGTTTAGATGTAAGAGTAGGATGTTTTACTGTTAAGAGCAGTAGGTTGCAGCATGAGCATGGACAAAGCTCAAAATGCTTACTGCTGCTTTACTTTGGGGAGGAACAGGGGGAGTTGATGGCTTGTGTATGCTACCTCTGCTGCTAGAGGTACTCTTAAGAGTGAAGGTAAGGCTTTTTTTGTAGAAGCTAAATTTATTTAGTTCTAGGAATAAGTCAACATTAACAAAGCAGCCAGAAGGCTTTCAAATTTGACCATGTTTGTTATGATGAAGTTAAAAGGGTATATATTTGATTCTTATGCTTCCTTTGTCTGTTGGGTCTTAATGCTGCTTTCAGTTGCTCCCAAAATTGCAGGATGTGCAAATACTCTAAACTTTGTTGGCTTAGAACTTCCTTGGGTTTTGGGTGAAGCTTAGCTGGAGAGAATGAGAACTCTACTCAATACAGCATGCTATACTCCACAATGCCCAGATCCTCAGGCTAGAGTTGAAACTGAAAACAATTCAACCACAATACTATGGTGTTGCTCTCAAATGAAACCTGTTGAGATGTCACCATGTTAGTATATTAGTGCAACAAGCCACATAGAGTTGCTTGGTTTAAATTAGATGCAGGGTAATAAAGGAAGGAAGGGAACCTTCATTCTGCTGTGCAAGCTTATGTGTGATGTTCTTTATGAGCTTAGCACAGCCTGCACTCAAAAAAGATACTTGATTTTACTACAGCTCAGAGAACTACCTTGTGGCCTAATCAGTATCTTCTACTCAATAAAATTTCTATCTCATTTCTTTTAATCCTCCCAGCAGAGTTTGCTTTAAGTAATAAAATTTTCTTGATTAAGAGAGGCTAATCCTACAAGAGTGACTGATACACTTGGTACTGAATTAGAGTTGATTCTTGTTTTATTTTCAGGGCATAATTTTTGCACAAATCTCTCAAATTGCCTGATGGCTTGGCATCAGGATCACTTTGGTTTTGCTCAGAGGTCACTGAAGAAATAAGGAATCTTACTCTGGTTACAACTGACTTATAGTCAGTTGCAGTATGTGCAGTTGGATTCAATATGAAACAAACAAGGTGTGCCTGCAAGCTTTAATTCTGGCTCCAAGACCATTGTGGGACTCATAGGAAAAGAACCTGCACTCAGAATGATGATACTGGTCGTTTCATCAAACTGATGATACAGTTGTTTCACAACTGCAGTTGCACCAAAATAAATCCATTACAAGTGCTGGAGTTATTCTTATTTAAGTTTGCAATATGAAATTGAGTGATATTGCTGGGAATTTTTCTTCTTTAGAAGTGCTTGGCATTTCTGTTTTCTGTTAATCGATGCTATGGGTTCTCATCACCTCTTAAAATTCAACCACTAGCCTTTGTTTCAGAGCAATGATATATCTTACTAACTACTTTTACTGGCATATTATGGAGGCACAGACATGCACAGGAGCTGCAAGAGTGTGTACTTGTTCATTGTAGAAATCAGAGGTGGGGGAATATTGATTGAGAGGAAAAAAAAGGTATTTGCCTCTTTTTTGAGATGCCTTAAAGGCCTTGCCTGGGCTTGTATTTTTACCCACGGATTTAGTGCTGAGTCTTCAGGTAGATTTATGATTTTTGATGCTACTAAAACCTATTTCCCATTTTCTGTATTAGAATACTAACAAAAAAAAGTTTGCTTTTCTTGGGAAAGGGTATGTTTGGAAATATGCTCTTACAGCGAGTCCCCTCCTGGGACACTTTTTCCTGTGTAAGAAAAAAAAAAAGTGTTTTTCAACATCAAATCTTCTTTCCTAGTAGACGTGGAACCTTGTACCTTTCATTGGCAGAGGATGATCACACCATGTTTTGTAGATTCATACTGTTCTGTCATCAGAAGCCTGGCTTCACAGTTGAAAAGCAAGCTGCAGAAAGTCTGTTTTGCCTTGGATATTGGCTTGCTTTTTGGGAGATTCTCAAATAGGTTTGGAGGGCAGGCTGAATAATAAGGGCAGCTGCATTTCTGCAAGCAATTAAGAGTTTTTCCAACTGGTGTGAGAGTGCAGCTGTGGTACATTAGCTTACCCTCTGGAGACAAGGAGAGAGAAAAGGGTCAAATACTCAGGAGGTTAAGCTTAGTGAAGATGAGTTGCAGCATGTAACTGCTGCAATGTAACTTATGCCTCTCTCACCAGGGAAGGGATGAACAGATGGTTTGAAGGCTCCCATTGGTTCTGTGGGCATACCTTGATTTCATGGGTCAGGAATGTTTTTGTGTGCAATCTTTTCTCTTTAGAAAGGGTATAAATGAAGTCCTATTTCCTGAACACAAAAGAACAAATTATAAGAAGTGTGTTCTTGTTCAGAGGTCCAGGGCTGCTTTCCAACCAGACCTAAGTAAAACTTTCATGGCAGCTTGCCAGAACTCAGCTTCTCTGTTGGTCTCTGATGCGTGTACGTGCTGTCTCACAAGTCAGTGCCCCAATTGCTGTGTCTGGTGGTAAGGCCTAGGAGATAATCCAGAAGAGCCATCAATTGAGATTTGTGGCTGTCTACAGATCAAAGACACCCTTGCTGGCAACCACCAGTACCCTCCAGGAAGGCTTACTTAACTCATACTGTTTACCAACCTATAAACTTGTAATGAGCTCTAACAGCTACCTACCAAAAATTACCTGGTAAGAATCCAAAATATCTCTTGGGCCTCTTTAGACTAGAGAAGAGCTGAGACTGGCTGACAATCTAATTAGTACGCCCACATGACTGAGTTCTAGAAATAACTGATGTAGTTTGAACTGCGTGCTATTTCCACTATGCTGTAGCTCAGACTTCTGGACTAGGACGCTTCTACTGTATGCTTGTTCTGTGGGAGTTGCATAGTGCTCCATCACAAATATGTATTAATTGCATTTTGGGGATACTATTTGATAGTGATTCTTGTGCATCCCTGGGGAGGAGGCAGACTAGCAAGTATTATCTTCATCTAGAGAGAAAGAAGCTTTGATAATGAGGGCAACTAACCTGACCTTGTTCATAAAAGAAAACTTTGGTAGAATCCCTTCAGTATTGAGATCAGACCATGCTGCTCTTTATTATTTGTTGTTATGATTTTTTTCAAGTCCTATTACAATATTTGTTTGTTTGTTTTTTTAAATAAAAAAGGTAGAGTAGGATTTTCAAAATATTTCCAAGGGAGGAGGGAGTGGACTATATTTACAGTGGAGAAGAAATAAAAGGTTATTATATAATTTTTTTCTTTCTGTGTGTTTATAAATGAAACTAATTGGTCAGAAGTCAGAAGGATCTTTTGAGTTATCTGAATGAAAGCAGGGAGTTCTGGTAACTTCAGAAAATGCATTAATCTTGTCTCATGTATTCTGGGTAAGATTTCAGGGGGCAAATTGCCTGTTTTTTTAACACAGAGAATGAGGACATATAGCTGCCTGATTTCCAAAGAACACTTGCATGATATGAAAAATCAAGTAACTGTTTTAAGTTGTAGATGCATTGGTCTTTTGACATTCATAAAAACAATCTCTTTTCTGAAGGAATTCTCTCCTGTGCTGACATTCTCCCTTTTTGCTTGCAGGAGGGTGTTGATGAAACAGGTATTTGACACATGGTTGCTGAATGCCTGCAAGCAGCAAGAATACAGAATGGGAGAGGAGAGGGTAAATGTGACTCTTTTACCTGGCCTTGCTTAGGAGATAGAGGGGATGATTTCTTAGTCACTGTCCGGGAACATGCATTAGCATGAGATGGACTTGGGTGTTGTAAATTCTCTTTTCCCAGGTGAGAGATCAAGTCAGGGGAGAAAGAACCAATATTTACTAATCACAATTTTTTAAGTTAAGCTGTTTATTAATAGTAGAATTAAGCTGTTATTATTAGAGGATAGCTATTCACACAGTTCATTCACTTATTCCCTTAGCCAGTAAATATGTGTGTGTGCGCTCTCTCACACTCAGTCTGTTTCATAGTTAGCTGCTTGAAACAATAATAGGAATAAAGAGCCAACCCCAATCTATTGAAGAAGCGCAGGGTTGTACTGACAAGCTAGTTGCTTCTAGGTAGGTGTCCATAAAGACCCTTAAGGGGTCCTTCATATCCTGAGATGTGTGTGTATGTGTGTATATATATATATATATATAAAAAATCCTGTAGTCTTGATATATAGCAGCCACTGCTGGCTTTTATGTGGTCAGGTTTAGACAATTCATAGTTGATAGTAGCATGTGTGGGTGGCCTTGTGCAGATATGGCTGGCTCCTGGTGTTCTGAGATTATCGGTTCTTGCAAATTCAACAGCACTGGTTTCTGGAGCTTATCGGTTCTTGGGAGTCTTTCACATGCTACTTATCAGCTTGTATTTTTCCTCTCTTTGGCCCACTGTTTTCTGGTAACAGTTTCTCCATCTGTATGCATATAGATACCTGTAGAACATGTTCACATAAACTTGCAGCTTGCCTTTGATGACATATCCATTACTGTTCAAGGTGAGAAGAGGAGAACAAACATTGGACAGTTCTGTGCATGTCATCTTCAAGGGATTCTCTTCTGTTTGTAACTGGCCTGTGTCATGAATTCATTGCCACCTTCTTGCCATTATAGGCTGTACTTCATTTTGAAAGACAACTATTGCGTTCTTCCTGGCGCTTTTGGCATAGAAGAACAGCTGCATGTTTGGAGGAGCAAGAGGGCTTGGTTCGTGCGAGAGATCACTACAGCAACCTGCTGCTGCTAAAGGCTTTCAGTCTGTGGAAGCAAAATACTCAGGAGATAAAAACAGAGTAAGAAGTTTTTTTAAAAGGGAGAATTATTTGGATTGGCCTTGTGGTGGCTTACTTCTAAGCATTTCATTCACAAAGATTCTGACTCCTTATTTGTGCTTTGGAAACTACTAGTTTGTCTTTCCCTAAATGACTTACTGAAAATAGCAAGTGTGGATTCAAGTCTCTGCTAGAGAGGTTCAGTAACATGGATTGCATTGTAGGAGAAATAATTAAATTATTTTTCTTATAGGAGGCTCAAGGAGATGCAAGCCTTAAGATTTCAATATTCAAAGTGTCTGCAGCAGACTTGGAACAAGTGGAAGGAGGTGAGAGAGTTAACAGATGGGAAAAGCTTGAATCCTTTTTGTTATGTTCAGATTGCTTGTACCCATATGGCTAGAAATTAAATTGTTTATTTTAAATACTAGTCATTCCTAAGCTTTCCTCCCTTTCCAGGTGGATAAAAGCAGTTCTGTGTGGGTGGAACAGGAACTGTGTAAGGAGGAGAGTTCTTTGACTTCTTGCTCTAGATATAGTGAGAATGGGACCATAGTTTAGGAGGTTTATCTGGGAATGTCACCAGAGTTAGTGTGATGAAATTGTCCCTAGCCAGTACTGTGTATGTCCTTCTCAAAATTTTACTTAAGTTAAAAGTTTGCAGCAAGGCCATGGTGTATGGTCTGTAGTTGTGTACAGGTCATGGGAGGCCCTATCAGATGGCACTTCAGTCTTATGCTGGACCTTTTCCTTACCATGATGTGATGTACCAGATGTGCCTTGCAGCATGTCTTGAGAATCTGTGAGAAATTTTAGAGTTGATGCTAGTCTGTTGGTCCAGAACTGTTAAGCTGAGTGAATTATGTCAGTCTTCAAGAGTATTCCTAAAAAGGGCAGAAAAAAAGAAAAAGCCTCAACTAGGCCTTTTGGAGGAATAGCAGAGTGCAACACCAGTTTCAGTGAAAACCTATTACAGCAAGATAAAGCACTGATGTTTCCCCAGAGACTGGGGATGGTCCTTTTCCCTCTGCTCTCTACCATTGCCTGTTTTCCCTCCATCACGGGTACATGTGGGTTTTTGTTTTTTGTTTTGGTTTTTTTTTCCTCCCCTGCATTATAGTATGTGGGACATCAACGTGAGAAGTGGAGGAAGTTGGTGCAAGCAGACATGCATTACCGGCACACATTACTGGGCAAGACCTTGGCAGCCTGGAAGGTAGGAGGGAACGTTCTTTTCTTTGAGGGACTTGTCTGTGTGTTATTAAGTGTTTCAGTGAGAACTGAAGAGCTGCCACGCTGTTTCACTCTAGGCACTTACACACCAAGTATGCAAGGTAGAATGGAGGCTGTTGTAAATGGGGTTGTATAAGCTCTAGCATTGCTTTCTGGAGCAAACGAACCAGTCTAATCTTGTGGCTTTGGTGAAGGGTATATAATAGCTAGTATTAACTAGTGTGTAATGACTGTTCATCTCAGAAAAGCAGCGTTCGATTTCTGTGGCTGTAACTTAATTTTTTTTCCCTGTACTCTACTGCTGCTATTACTATCCTAAGCTCTGCTAAGAGTTTCTAGATGTCTCCTCTCCTCAGAGATGTTGGCAGTTGAAGGAAATTTTACCTCTAGCTGCTTTTCTTGCAGAGTTACCAACATAACGTACAGTGCGTTCTATACCAAGTAGCTGAAAAGGAGAAACAGTACACTAGACTACTGCTGCGGTAAGCCTATGTTTCGTTGTGCAGTGTGAGAGAGAAGTGACTGCACTGCAGTCAAATTACTCTCTTTCACTGCCACATTTGTAAATTTTTGAGTGTTCAGTGCTGGGAATTGACTCTACTGTGCATTTATTTCTGTGCAGGTCGTCTAGCTAAAAGAAGTCAACCTCTTCCTAGATTGCTTTAACTTTTTTTTAAATCTCTGTTTAGTCCCATAAGAGACAGCAGAGAGCAAACTCTATCATTCCCTGCAGTGCACGGATTCTGACTGCTAGATATTAAAGCAGTCTGGAAGATGTAGAGGCTGTCTTGCGTTACAGGGAGGAGAGCGATTAAAGATAATAATCGCTTTGTGTTTGTTGTAGTTGCTTTAGTTTTAACTACCTCATTTGTTTTAATGCTATACAACTTGAGTCACTCGCAGAGCCTGATTGACTCAGCTTAAGATGCTATATTTAAGGGTGTGTTCTGTTTTTGCACTGCCTTCTCTTCAGCAGAGACCTGAAGGGGCAGAAGTTGATTTGCAAGTCTGAGTTTGTAGAGGCAGCTGGTTTTGGTTCCCCTGTGAGTGAGAAGGTGCCAAATCCAAATGAACAAGTGAGAATCATTCTTAATGTTTTTTGTTTGTTTTTTAATTTTTTATGTATTTTGCCTTCAGACAGCTTCTGTGTACGTGGAGAGAAAATACCCTTGCTCTTATACATGAAGCAAAGGCAACTACTCAGGCAGACGAGCACTACAGGAGGGCAATCCTGTCAAAGGTAGGGTCTGTAAGAGCAGATACCAAGGTCTAAGTACAGATGGTAGTTCAGGCAGGGGTCAGGTAATGCAATTAGAAGGACTGAAAACTTAATCTAAGAGCCACTACTAAGAAAGGTCTAAAATGTGGGAGTCCCATCTTATTTTTACAGGCATCTCTGAAATTTGTCTCTGAGTGACCTCGTGGTTTTTCCTCTTCCTTTCTTTCTCCCCCTTTCCTAGAAGGAAGGGAAAACCAGTAGTATGATACTGCTTAGTAGTATTACCTGGGACAGGGAGGACAGGGTGCAGCATGGACAGACAGATGGAGAAGAGGGATGCCTTGAAAAATGCCAGGGGACCCTCTGAAATACTGTTGTATTTAATTTGTAGGAAATTTGAACTGTCTTGCTAAGCCTCATGAAAAATGAGATGGAAATGGTTATGGTGCCAGCAATGTGCAGTACATTGCTTCCCCTTCCAAAGAACATTGCAGTGTTAGTCTGTATCCTCTCTCTTGTTTGCATTACATCTTTAGGTGTTGCTACAGTGGAGATATACTGCCTTGCTACAAGTGCATTGCCGTCAGCAGAAGGTGGCAGCTGTGATGGAGGCCAGAAAACATTTGGATATAGGTGAGCTGATGGAAGTATTAAACTCTCAAAAGACTTAGTTATCTGTGTATGATCCTTAGAAAGATATGGGTTAGTAGGGCAGTCTTTTGTGTCATCGTACAGATGAAATGGCTGGATGGTCTATTAAGCCTGCAAAGGACGTCCCTGTGGAATGGGGAATGACTTGGGACCTCAGTGATCTGTTGAAGGCTGCTTGTGTGACACTGCTTCTCTGTTGGTTCCTTGTCTATATAAGGGATGTTAACACTTCCTTCCTCAAAGGAATTTTCCATTCCTGATTTTGAGAAGCTCAGACATCTCTGTTTTGAGGGCAGTGCAAGTAATCTTATCAATTACTGCTTCAATCTTTCTCTAGTAATTAATACCAAAAGGCCTTGAACTCTGTAAGCATTTTCATGGTACCAGCCACGTTCTTGACATAAGAAGAGCACAGAGGACAAATGATTTCCTAAAGTTTATAAAGAATGTCAATGGCAGCAGGGAAGATTTGCAAGTCATGGCTTGCTGTCCATTCCTGAAGTGTTTCATGATCTTTCTTCCTAGTGCTGAGTATTAATCAGTGTTAAGTATTGCTAAAACAGTCTGGAAGGGTAGCTGATCACTTGATACTCTCTGAGATTAATAATGTCCTTTTGGTACATTAGTTAATTTATCTTCTCCTAACAGTGCATTTACAGACCCTGTTTCTTCACTGGAAGGAATTAACTAGGGAGTCTCTGATGCTGAGGGCTCAGCAGCAAAGGGCAGTACAGCACCACCAGCAGCACCTACTCCAGAAGTACCTGGTGAAATGGAAGGAATATCATCAGCAGCGTGTTGGGAAAATGGTGAGAAGGATCAGCAACCTCCCCAGCCAGTGACCCAGGGTGGAAAGTTATGTGTGGAGGAGCAGGCCATGTGCCCTGGTGAAGGGAATGGTGGTCTTGGCTGAGGAGGAGCATGACAGCCTTGTGCATTGAGGAGGAAGGAACATGCCTGTGTCTTGCCTGAAGAAGCTTTGATAGAACTAATAGACTTAAGAGATGACAAGCTGGGCTTGCCATGTGTGGGATCGTTTACTCTTAATGAAATCCTTGCTGGGCTCATAGGTACTTGCAAAACGGGGTTACAGCTGTAAGGCACTTAGATATTGAGGGTAGCCTCAACAGAACAAAAGGAGGGTGATAAAAAGCTGTTTGGTACCTCTTCTGCTCTAATAGCATTTGGCTGAGATAAGTGGGGTTTGTCTGCAAGTGACTCACTGTTTTGATTGCCTTACAGCTACTACAGAGACAGGGAGATTGGCTAATGACTCGTAGACTTTGCTCTGCTTCCTTCTCTTGCTGGAAGACACAGGTACGGAATTGTCCCCTGGGTAGGTATCTAGCTCTTTGCTGATCCGTATCCCTTCTCATTCATGTGCCATTTACACATGAGGACCACAAGAATTTATTTAAACGTTCTCTTGATTTTTGGTTCCACTAGCACAAGAGAACCTTGTCATATACTGGGTGAAATGAGTATGTTATTCTGCTATGGCTCCGCCAGCACTTCCTGTTTGGTTGATGCTCTGGCTAGCATTTCTGGTGTGGGATATACAAACTCCTGACCTGGTTGCTGTGCGATTTTTTTTTTCCCCTGATAGCTGTTGTGGCAGCGATGGGAAAAGCGGAAGACGGTGCAAGCATTGTGGCACTGGTCCCTTTCATTGCAGAGAAAGGTAAGGGTGTGTGGGGGTCAGGGGCAGACAAGTGAATTTGCAGATGTGCAGATCGTATGCAGATTTGACTGCAGTCAGCAGAATGTGCACTGAATATCTGTTTCTTTTCATCTTTGGGGTGCTATATGTTATTTTAGGATGCTGGAAAGCTGTCCCTAAATCCTCTTATCTGATTAAAAAATTTGCACATGTTTTTTCCCATCCAGCCTCAGCTGACTTAAATCCCTGTCCTTTTGTCCTTGTGGTAGTGTCCTGCTGTTGCTGTAGCTCTGCCTATTGCTATCCAGCAGAAGGGAAATTGTTCCCGTCTGCAGGGGGAGTCCCCGGCCTGGAACCTGTCTTTGTAACACTCGCAGCTATCTGTTGTTCGTGCTGTAGGTGTTTGATGCTTGGCTCACAATTGCCAAGGGGCAACAGCAGAAGAAAGATCACGTTGAAGAAGCCACAGGAGTTTACCACACAACTCTTCTGAGAGAAGGTGTAACCCCGGTCTCGAGACACACTGCTGGCACGGAACAGTTGCAGGGACAGCTGCAAGCCCAGCACCAGCTGAAGGTGAAAGAGACAAGTGATTGCTCACATATACCCAGGACTGGTCTGCTCTGATCCTGTGTGTGTGTGATCGTGTGTATGTATGTATCTTGGAGCCCTACATCTCGGCTCTTGTTTGGATCTGACATACACTTCTGCCTGTAGTTAAAAGCAAAACACCCTGTCCTTTCATACAGCTGAGACTAGAGCACATCAGACTTATGTTGCTAATTGGGAACCTCTCTTAATGAAGCTTTTTCAAAACTGGCCAATTGCTACTGTAGACAATACTGCTGGATGAAACCTTTGCATGTGGCTAGGGTCTGGTCTCTACATTCTGTGCTAGAATGAAGCATTAGAGGCTGCATCTAATCCTGTCTTAGCTTTAGCACCACTTATACCTTCAAATGTGGACTTGTAGCACTTCTCCCTTTGTGTATCAGCCCAGCCCTGTGTGTGGAAAGGAAGATAGGGATGCCTGTATTGATTGCTCTCTTCCTGCTCCTGGGCAGCTTTCCCAGCTCTTTTCTGGGTTTTCAGGACACTAGTCGTTCCACTTGCTAATGTGCAGCCTGCCTCATTGCAGAAGTACCCAGATAATTCTCCTTACCCAAATGTTACCACAGTAGACCTTATTTAGCTTAGAGAGCTGGTATGGCTGTGAGGTCATCAGAAATCTCAGTTCCTTTCTGTGGTGTTCTCCCTGGGTGGTGTTGTGTTGCTTCCTACTCTCAGCCATCAAATGCTCTACTATACTTTATGTTGGCAGGCAGCCGACAACCTTCACCAGTCAGTGTATCGTTGTGCCATGCTGTGGAAACAGAAGGCTCTCTCCAAGAAATTAAATAAACTTTGTTCTTTTCTGTCACCTCTGAAGAAGCAGGTGACATTTAAAATGCCTGATGTTAGCCTTGAGACAAGAGGACATTTAGCAGAGAAAGAGCCATGGCCTTCAAAATGCAGTCATCTACCATTTCACCTTGCTGATGGGGACTCAGTTCTCAGTGATCTGTAAGTGTAAAGCTCTAGTCCCTCCTGCGTTTCTCTGGCATATATGTAGTTTTGCATATATGTAGTCTATCTGTCTGCATCTCTCACTTTTGTACTCCCAAGTTTTCACACTGATGACTGAGTGACCTAGAGCTGTCACTGAAGCTCTTCTTTTTTTCACTGAATTAATGTTTAGGGTCTGATGAAATGATAAACATCAAGATCCTGGTTGTGCAGAAACTGAACTTTCCTCTTGCACCTTTCTTTCCCTTGGGGAAGCTATTCCTTAAAAAATTCTTGCTGATCATGGGGCAATTGCAAGGAATATTCTTCCATGAAGCTTCTGAGTCCAGGACAGGCGCCTTACAGGGAAATACAGTGATAGCTTCACATTTCTTTAAGCTAGTATATACTGCCAAAAGAATTAGTTCTGCCTTGTTCAGTTCTGTCCCTTCCACCACTCCTTGTGTTGGCGCAATCATTCATATGGTGAACCAGATTGCAACATTAATACAGGTCGAGATTTAATCTTTAAAAATTATTATTGCATGCAAGGGGAATGTTGCAGAGCAGGGATGAATGATAGAATAGGACTGTTTCTTTAGCTGCAATGCCAGCTTATGCCAATTTAAAATAATCATGAATCTGGGGCATTACTGAGTCTGTCTGTTCTTTTTCAGAAATGCTATTCGACGAGCGAGGTTACCACCACGGAGGCCTGACTTTCTTCTGGAATCTCTAGAAAGCAACGAACTGCTGGGACCTCCTTTTACTAGGTAGAAAATCTGGTTTTAAAAGTAAAGAAAAAGAGGGTGACTTAGAGTGGGCCTTATGCTATGCTCATCCCCTCAAATCCCCTTACCTTCGTAATAAAGAACATGCAGTAATTATGGGACTGTGCATTGCTCTGTACTATCAAAAGGCCATGGTGACCTTAAAAACTTCAGGTTTCTTACATGAAGCAGACGAGAATAATGGAACTTTCAGGTTAATTAAATAGCAACCAAGGCCTTTGTTGCATTAGTGACAGATTTTGATGGAAAGATAAGGCACATCACTTATTTCCAAAATTCATGGGCTGAATTAATAAGTTGCCTTTTCTGTCAGTCTTGCCACATAAACTCAGAAGTTTGAGTTGTGCAGGATGCTTTTTGGCTCATAGATCATATTTGCTCCACAGTAGGTTTGGGTCTGGATTTAACTGACCTACCAGGGAATAATTAATGATTCTGGAAATGCAGAGCCAGAACTGAATATTTCGCTCTGTTTCAGCTGAATCAACTTCGCTGCTCTAAAAGGAGCTACTTTTTTATTTTTACTTTTTCCAAAAGGTCTATGCTGCTGAAATTGTTCAACTAAGCAGTAGTTTCACTCTCTTGAGTGTTCTGCACTTGTTTTAGTTATGGTATCACTTCTTAGCCCTGCAAGTGAGGGAGCTGAAACTGCTCTTGCTATAGAAGCTGAAATTGCTTTTAAGCAGATGTTTAGACTGAACTTTTTTAATGAAACTGTTCTGTAATTAGCTTTAGAGAGGGGAAATATCTATCAATTTCCTGTCAAAATCCATCTGAGATTGCTGCTTCTGCTCCCCTCCTTCTCTTGTCCCCAAACCAAAATAAGGCAGGATTTTGTTAATGATTTGGATTCACAGCTCTAAAGAAATTGTTTCAGCCTGGATTAATGTGTAGAATTTGGAGCAGGGCAGGTAGGAGTAATGGAAACCTTAACTGCTTTGCTGCCTTTTTTTTTTTTTTTTTTTTTTTTAAACCATTGTGGTGTGTTGGTTTTTGGTTTGGTTTGGTTTTGGGATTGTGTTTTTTCTTTTCTTTCCTTTTTTTTTCTTTTTTTTTTTTAAATTGGGGGTTTCCCTGTATATTAAAGCAGCTAACTGGGAAGCTGTAGGCAAGGGAATAACAAAGAACCTCCCTTTTTTTTGCCCTGACTGCGAAGTACAAGGCCAACAGGTTGCAACGTATAGGGACCTC
Organism: Astur gentilis; assembly: GCF_929443795.1. Taxonomy (NCBI): domain Eukaryota; kingdom Metazoa; phylum Chordata; class Aves; order Accipitriformes; family Accipitridae; genus Astur; species Astur gentilis. Next base: position 4,963,739 of record NC_064886.1, read on the forward strand.
ATCCTTCTTCCCTTACAGATCAGAGGCACCCTTTCAGCAAACATCTGTGAAGAAACGTTCTGCACAGACTGGGAACTTAATGCTAACACCTCAAATGGAAGAAAGTACTTGTAAATGTGTCTCTCAAATGGGCAATACCTCTCATTCCTATCCATCTCTCATACATGCTGCTGTCCCGTCTGTACCACCGTGGACAAATGATGTGCACCGTGCTGTTCAGAGGCCAGAGCTATGGTCTCCTTCATCTTTCATGCCCCAAATGAAAGCTGGAGCAGAAATGGTGGGTGTATCACTGAAGGAGAAATTAGTGTGCTTACTGGGCTACTGTCAACACGCATGCTGCTTATTGCTGGTTTTTCCCATGGCTCCTCTGAACAGCTGTTCTGGTTGTTGAGCTATTCTTTTCTTGTTCTGTTACCTTAAAAGCTGACCAAATTAACTGGCTCTGAATGCCCAAGAACTGTTTACCACCAGTCTGAAGCAATATTTTGTTAGCTGACCAATCCACATGTGTGTTATACTATAATTCATGCCTTTTTTCATGGTCTTGTGTCCTTCCTAACCAGATGCTTTTCCTAGCAATTGATTTGAGAGTGCTTCAGAGCAGTTAGTTTGCCAACCAGATTACAGGGATTTAAAAGTAACTCAGTTTAGGAGTAGTGGCTATGGCTGAGAGTCTCAAGAACTGAAATTCACTTCACCTGTAAGTAGGTGCTTGCATTTTAAACTCCTTTGTTCCACACAGAATGGGAGGTGTTAATCTTGATGAAATATCTCCATGCTAGAAATGAAAGAACCCATTTCTTAAGCTCTGCTTCTTCTGTGGTATTTTATGAGAAGGGCTTAGTGACTACAGGGGGTGTCTGAGTGTGACTAGGGCTTAGTAGCTCAGGTACATCCTACTTGTAGGGCTCACTCAAGAAAACCCTTTGAGAAAACCAGTATCGTTCTGACTTTGTAGAGAGGTCAGCCAGTGAGTGGTCACAAAGGAGCCCATTCCCAAGACTCTCAACAGGACTCTGTGAAGAAGTTGCAACCAAACTTGCAGCCACATTTGCTGTCACCTGAAGACTTTGTGGGAAAAAGGAGTCACCAAACTGCAGGTAGGTCCTCAGATCTAAACCATAGCAGTTGTGTGTCCTCCTCCAATATATGCAAGACTGCAAGTCAACTCCACAAAATGTCAGGGAGACAAGGCAGTCTTGTATGGCTGCATCAGGTGAAGAGTATCAGCCGTTCGTTTTCAGGATGGTAATACAGTTTTGTGGATTCTGCTGAATCAGGGAGCTTAAAACCCTGTTCTAGGGATTGGAGGATAGGAACTGCTAGGGGTCAGCTTTTAGCAAGAACGTGCTCAGGCATTCATGTATGCAAGGCTGAATGTACACCAGAACTCGCTTCAGGAGGGAAGAATTCACCCAGTAAGGTTCTCAGTTTTCCCCATACTTAGGGTATGGTTGTAAAGGAGACGGACGGTGTCTAAGCACCTCTCAGTGTGGTGTTTTTAATGACGTAAGGGCATGAAATTTGTGTTCCACAGGACTAGACTTACTACTTAGTTCTAGAGTAGATGTAAAACACTAAATCGTGAATAGGCCAAAATAGCATTTGTAGTACCAAACCATTCACTAGAGCATTTCTTATCTTTTTTTGTATGTTTAAACTGAGTCTTCAGTTCTTGTAGTGCTGTCAGGATTCCTGCCCTCTCACTGTACCTGATCTTTGGGTGAACAGGTACGTGTCACAGGATGACAAAATGTGTGAAAAGGACGCAGGAGGGTTCCATGTTTCCTGTCTACTAACCTGACTTTCCTTGATAAAAAGAAACAGCTGAAGTCTACTCTACTTCCATTGCTTGTGCCTTGTATCTTCCATTCAGCTGAGGGGGAAGAAAGGGAGCATAGTTCCAGAGAAGAAGTGGCATTACAGAGAAAGCTGGAAGTTGAACTCCAACACATCCAACAGCAGATGCAGTACTACTTCAGCAGGAAGCAAGAACTCAAGTATGTTGCAAAGCCCCTTTAGCCAGACTTTCTTCACGCCACCAACTCAATATTGCAATTTTTGTATGCATCTACTGTGAAAATAACCAGTCTGTTCACAGCAGAACTGTGAATGAAACAGAGGAAAGTTCTAGATATTTTTATTTTCTCCTTTTAATAGTTCACTCCAGGTGGGGAGAGTACATGTGCAACTTCTTTTGTAGTCAGCAAGTGGTTTAATTATACTTTGGCAGCTATTGGAGAAAGCTTGACAAAGGTGTCATTGGGTGTAACCTGAAGGCAGTACAAACGAACTTGGCAGAGCAGCTGAAATTTAGCTTTTAGTTCTTTTATCATGAGGAGTGAAAACTTAGCTTTTCCAACTGTCAATTAAAAAAAATATGGCTGGTGTTTGACAACATCTCTATTAGAACAAGAACACATTTACAAAAATGCTTCAAAGAAAATGGGGCTTGGAGGGGATTCAACTGTCGGGAAAGGAAGAAGTCAGGAACGAGGAGTAGGAAATGGAGACAACAATTTTCAGATAGATTTCTCTGCTTTCCAGCATCCTTTTTTTTTTTTTTTTTCCTTCTCTTTTATTTAAAGACTTTTACCATTCACTGGTTTGAGACAAAAATTTGGGTCTTATTGCAAGTATCAATTGCAAGTCTAAGTTGGCTTAGACTGCTGAGCTCCTAACTGGGATAAGAATCCTTCTAATCCATTTTATCAGGTCCTGTCAGCAGCAGGCACAGATTCTACAGAAGTGGCTAGAAAAGAGCACGCAACCAGAGGACCAAGATGGTGTACAAGGAGTTCAGGAAGAATTGGATCAGGTGCGTAAATAGCAAACAAACTGAAGTTACTTAGGTGATTATCACTATGCTATGCACTTAGCCTAAAGGCTAATGGTAGTTACTAAAATGCCAAGAGAAGGGAAACTTGTAATCAGAAGTGGGCTGATGAGTGAGCAGACCAGACTGCTGTGTAGATGCATCTTCCTGTTTGTTCAGAAATGTAACTCTCCAACAGACCTTTCTAAGGCTATTACCAAGCTACATAGCAGGCTTTAATAGACTTGGTCTCAAAATTTTTTTCTGTGATTTCTCAGGACAGTGTAGCTACACTGCAGTGACTGCAGCTGCATTGCTTGCAGTTCCCAAGTTCATACAGCTGTGAGTGGGTCTTGTACTGTTACCTCTAAAGCTAACCAGTACTTGGCTGTTCCCCAGTGACACAATCCTGTCACTTCATGGTTCTTAAGTGGGATAATGTAAAGGCTGCTAGAGCTCATTCACTCTTCCTCTGTCAAAAAGACTAAATGCTCTCTTGCTGTGCAAAAAGCTTATGCAATTGTCTTCAGTTGCAGGTGAGGATCAACACTCTCAGCAAAGCACAAGTAAAAGAGAGACATCATGTACAGAATCTGGTTGCCCGCCTGCGTGACATCCGGATCGCTCTGGATATATAATGCATCTGAACCAATTTTCCAGCTCAGGGGTAGGACTTTTTCCCCCTTTCATAGCAGGGGAGGATGGAAAAGATTTATACATTCTCTCAGTCTATGTATGGCATTTTTATTTTATAAATTAAATATTCTTGCTTGTTTTATTTTGTTACTACAGCTGGTTAAAAACCAAATAAAACAGGAGCTAAATATACCTCATGCTGCACTCACAATACCTAGCTTAGGTTACCCTGACATTTCAGAAAGATAAGCAACACTGATAAGACTCTTTATTTCAAAATGTTTGCAGTTAAATGAGTTCATGTCAGTAAGTCATACACTTTGACATACAAAAATACCGTGCTACTGATACAGTTGAATTAAATGGATTCTCCATGCAGGAGAAATTCACAGCATTATCAGTACCCTCTAGGAACTTTGCTTTGCTTTCACTTTCAGGGTGCATTGCTGACCTCTGCATAATAAGCAATGTTTGTTAATCAGCTAGCTCTGCACAGTGTTAAGACCATCACAAAAACAGCCACTTGCACACTGAATCCTCTCCTCCTCAGATTTCTAAAAAGCAAACATCAGGTAACCCATCTGTTACAAGGCTAACAGTAACCTTCAGATACTGTGGATGGTGATGCTGAGTAGGAAGAAATTAAAGCTTAAAGTTGCTTTGGCTGTGTCTGGATGCCATAGGCCCCAGTGGAAAAGAGGGAAAAGATTCAGTTTTCTTTTCTCTCGTCCACTGGAACAAATTTGCTTTCTACTGTTAACATGACAGTGAAGTTTAGTCAAAAGGCTAGTCATAGCTTTATCTTCTTGGGGGTGATGTTTGCCTTAGTCTTTTCTCATTCTCACTGATTTAAAAAAGTGCACATTTCTATAACCTGTATATGGTAATATACTGCTGCAGGAGTAAACTTGCTAATGCCAAGAAGTTTAACGAGATAGGTGGCTGAGAGCCACTTCAAGCTTTCAACTCCTCCCTGTGTAAAGAGGAAACATTGACTCTCGGAGCCAAATGAATTTTCTCTTGCTTGTCACCCAACCAGCCACCATCATCTGAGTCATGGCTGGGCTACATCACATAGAGGCAGTTTGTCATCCCTTCTTTCCTGATGACAAGCTAAGTGTACAGGACTTGGCAAATGGGACATCTGTACAACAAAATTGTATTCTATTTTCTGCAGTGCATACAAAGAAGGTAAGTTTTTTTCTTTAGGAAATCAGAGCTGGTCAAAGCCTACCATCTCCTTGAAGTAGCAGAAAAGTAGCTCAAGCAAGGAAGTAATATAAGAAATCTTTCAGAGAGCAGAAAGGCAGGTTTCATAAGCATGTCTGCTCCAAGCAGCTCTGGACAGCAAAATCACTTCTAAATGGTTGAGTGCCTGGACTTGAAACAGTTTATTCTCTAAAAACAATTGATACATTGCTTTAAAACTCAATTTCTCTTCTTCACTTTGGCACCAATTTCTGTCAGTGCCATATAGTTCCACATTCAGCAGCTCCAAAGTTGATTTAAAGTAGATTTTAACTCTTGACGTGAAGTTACAAAGAGGCTCTAAAGTTTTGTTGTGGGATGAAGCTTCAGCATAGAGCTTTTAGCCCCCAGCACATGCCTAGTGTTAAGTATGAGGGCAGAGGTCAGAGCTAGTGTGGGGTGTTTTTCATATTTTGAGTAAGATGAAATTGTTGCCAGTCCATTATAGGATGGCCAGGTTGGCACCTAGGAGGCAACTTGGAATTCATTCAAAGATCTGTAGTATTTTTATACACAGTCAGCGCATAGGGCATTTCACTCTGTGCAATAAAAAATGGTCCTGAAGTAACTGAAAGTGTTCTCTAGAGGAGTTAATTCTTCAAGAACTTAGTGGCAAAGCAACAATGAAGACAGATACATAATAAAAACATATTTTGGCTACCATCTCATGGCCTCACACAAGAAAAACATCCTCTATGTCTTCTAACCCCTTAATCCAAGAGGTGAAGTAACTGTCTCTCATACAAATAAAATCTTTTAAGGCCTGGAATAGCAAATTAAAACAATGGATTAGAATAGGACACACAGCTTTGCTTTTTTTTGCCTTTTTTTTTTTTTTTTAAGAAAATCCCAAAGATGACCAGCTTTATCATATGGAATGTAGACACAGTGTTTTCAGGTTTGAAATACAGCGCAAAGCCAATTTTTAAAGGGACAATGTCAGGTAAAAGAATTAAAGTTGTCCAACAATATAAAACCTAGATGAGTGTAATTTACTGTACTGATGGTGTTATACATTTTGCTTAATTTGGACTGTGAAGCCATACTAGCCAATTATACTGTTTGGTGCTCTATGCATTCACAGGCTGCCTTTTATATAGGAACTTCAGCAGAGTGTCTTAAAATAAAATAAATATGAGAACATATTCTTCACTCAAGGTCTGAAAAACAGATATTGCAGATAAGGTACAAGGTCTGACTCAGCTTGTTAATGCCCCTTTAAATACAGTTAATCTCTACCTCCACCCTTCCCCATTGCACTGGCACAGCCTAGGAAGGCTCAAAAGGGACTTAACAGGCTCTAAGAACATAATTATCCTGTGGCACGTTGAGGGGAGGACATGAAAGACTACAGGCACAGGGTGGGACAGAAACCTCCACCATCAACATTTTTCAAGGCAGCTGTACCTGATACATATATGGTCATTTAATTCTCTTTCTGCATTCAGCAGCATGTAAATGTAGACCAAATACTCTCAGGTTTAACACAACAATGACATCCTCTTTATTCCTCACCCAGGTCCTGCTGAGTGATACATAATTGTTTAGTAAGTGAAACACTCAGTGGTGTGGTAAGAGTCCCTTTGTATAGAAAACCTTCTTGCTCAAGGGAGTTTCTATAGAGAGCCCAGTGCTTCTCCAAAGCGGATTTTCTGTCCAGCTTTGAGGTGGAATTTGAAGTCCTTGGGTGCCTCAAAGATTAGTACAATCGTAGAGCCTAAGTTAAATTCCCCTAAATGTTCCCCTTTCCTCATGGGGATTCCCTCCTTGTTGTTGTTGGATATGAAGCTGAAGTCATTGTAGGAACCTTTCGAGTAACAGGGACTGTTGGTGTGCAAGTCCTGTACAGAGAAGGAAGAAGCTGTTACTTGAGAATTTCAGTACCCTGTATTCATTAGCACAACTGTAGACTGTGGGTATCTAGGCATTTTCAATGCAGGAACTTACTTACAATTAAAAAGTGTGATAGGAATATTAAAAAAAAAGTCTGTACGGGAGAGGACTCCCTTTAAATCAGTCTTAGAACATCAGTATTGTATTTCAGGGTAATAAGATTTTGTAATTTTATTATACTGTACCAACCTCAACCATCAAACCCAGAAAGCTACTTACTACCATCTTGCTCACCTGGTCAAAGTAGATGCGGATAGAGCCCACATTCGTTGCTCCTACAGCTGTTAAAGAGAAGAAGCCATGTTTCCAGTCACCTGTAAGGACAACCCGTTCATTGTGGCAGAACAGTTCCTTGATCCAGCGAGCAACTCCAGGATTCACAGACATCAGAGAGCCTGCAATAGTGAGAAAATAATCAGGTTAAGTTGTCTGGTTTGTAGTAGAATTGTAATGCTACCTAAATGGTATTTTCAGTATAACTGTAGCTGATCCAGTAAACAATTCCGTCGCTTATTTGCATGAAGAGAGGCAAATGCTGGCAGAGCAAATGAAAGACAAGGCTGTAGTATAAACAAGGGGTCATAGAAAGATGTCATCTTTAGTCTTCTGTCCAGAAAGATCAACACTCTTGGGCAGGGCTTGTGTTCCTTTGTATTTTTCCTAGCAGAATCAGATGGAAACTAAAGACCATGCACATCCTTCATTGTAAAGGCTTGAATGCAATCTGGAACACCATCTACAGTTCTCTCTGTTAAAGAGCAAAGGGTTTCAATTTTCATACCTGGAAATTGTTTTTTGTACCCCCCTGCCTCACTCAGCTTTTGCTTATTCCCATCTACAGCTTCACCTTGACTCCACTTCCAGACAGTGAAAGCCTGCCATTAAAATAGGGAGCAAAATCTGGGGTGGGAGTCCCTTTCAAAATACCTGCCATTGTTGAAGCCTATCGTAGCATCAGTCATACCTACTCCTCTATCCCCAAACTGAGGTGGCAGGGACTCATTTCCACATTATCTGATGCTATTCCTCTACCAAAGACGTAACCAACCACCTTCACACTAGTGTCATCTACAAATTCACAAATGACAACAACTGCTGTTCATTGGCCTCCGATAGGCAGAGCGAGTCCCTAGTCTGAGATGGAACTGAAAGAAGCTTTCTAATAAGCACATAACATCCATCTAACAAAAGGCTACAGGCTACTCAAAGGAAGCTAAAGAAACTTTTTACAGCTTAGGAACAGGTTTCACTGGTTAACTATCTAGTGCATGACAGCAGCCCCTTCCAGCTCTCTTTGGTAAATAGGTAGAAGTGGTTACTGAGACTGTGGCTGAAAACCAAGTAGCTATCTAGCTAGAGCAGACCAGGAAATACTAATAATGTGAATAGGTTAAAAAAAGTTCATGACAGAATAACCTCAAGAATTTAAATCCCTACATTGCCACTGAAGTAATTTAGTAAGGTATATTCGCTACCCACATTTTTAGCTGTAAAATGCATCTGCTTTGCTGCACTGAATCCAATAGTAGCATTTCACTAATACTCCTTTGTTTCAGTCAAGGCCTAGCTTCAGTCTGGAACTTGAAAAACTTCTCAAACTTTGTGGCAGGTCATTGTCTGTGTTTCTCTCTCATGGCGTTTGAAACCAAATCCAGGTTTCTGCTAAATACCAAGTAGTAAAACATTTTTGTTATCTGCTGAACTAGAGTATGATGATCTGCAAAGGGGAGGACAAAGACATCTGATCCCAGCTCCAGTAGTGTAACTGTTCAATTGCATCTTCTTTGCCAAGCAGAGGAAGAGATCATATTTTAGGCTACTGTTTGGTCTGATCTGCAGAACTCGTTACTTCAGGTGCAAACTGAACAAATAGTGTTTGGGAACAAGTCAGGTCAGCTTGCATCAACAGTTATTTCAAAGATCGAAACCAGCTTGAACACGATATTACTGTTTTCACCATTTATATGTGATTTGTTCTGGTAGACTATACTACTATAAAATTCATTACCATTTGTGACAAATCACTTTTCTACCATTATCCATCATGCGACTGTACAATTGCTGCACTGGCATGTCTCGTTCAGCAGTGGCCCATACCAGTGCTTCCCTCCATAGCTGCTCTGTGTTCATTTTCTAGGGATGGAAACCTACCAGGGAAATGACGACGGTGTGACACCCTCCAGTCAGTGGGTGAGTGGAAGCAGTGATAATCCCCCGGTGCAAGGTAGATTACACAATGATAGAGCTCATTGCCCTCCTTTGTGACTAGTTGTTGCTGAAAAGAGTTACCATGTGGGGCTGCAAAGAAACCACGGAAAGAAAGGGGTTAAAGATATTCTTCATGCAGTCGTCCACCACAGCCAAGCAGTCTCCATTAGAACCAGTGGTAACAGCAGAGAAGTAAACGTAGTCTACTTGTATTGTGGAGACTACAAGAAAATTAGACCCTGTATTGTTTTAATAATTGCGGAAATTCCTTAATTTTGGAGTTTGCCCTTCCCTAAACAGAAGAGCAGAAACTGAAATCTAGTGAAACAGAGTTTTTATTAAAGCTACCCTTTCAAGAACAGAATTTTTCTCAGAGCGACCCTTTTCAGAACAGAATTTGTGAAGAGGCCCTATTTTTATAAAATGCAGTAGCTGCATTTGTGCTCATGTTGAAAATAACCCCACTATTTGCAGAACTCGGTCTCTCCAGTTTCCTCACCAGTTTAGCAAAATGTGTTGCTTTCATCAAAACTGAAGACCTTGGACACGGTGCTCCAGGTGCAGCAGAGCAGTAACAGCACAAGTCATTAGAAGTACAGCGCTTGAGCATAAATCTTGTTAAAGTAGCTTATGCCAATTTTTGCTAACCAGGTGCTTGGGCACATTTCAGTCTGACAGCAGAAGTGCTACAGCCTCATTATAGTGGCAGATCTTAGAGTCAATAGGAACCAAGCAATTAAATTCAGATAATCAGATTGAGCCAGTCAAGAGACTATAATGCACTGGTGAGAAAGAGAACTAGAACAATGACATGTTTATCCCCAAATAAAACAAAACAAAACAAAAATTAGACCCGCTTTTGTTCCTGACAATGTGAGAAAGAGAGAAAAAAAAGTAATCTCTTTTCTCATGATCTCTGAAAACACTGAAAGGGCAGAGCAGAATAAATGCAGAACTGATGCAGAACTCACCCTGGCTAAAATGCAGTTCCTCTGTGGAGATCCGAGGTCCCAAGAAAGATTCCAGCGAATAAGTAACCCCTTTTACTTGCTCCACTTCACAGTTTTTTACCTGTCCAAAATTAAGGATCTTTCCATCAGAGGGACTAATCTACAGTGAAGAAAAAAAAATAAAACAAATTAGGAATTCATTCATTCCTCACAAAGCAGACATGTTCCTTTGGGCGGTGGGGGAAGCTGGTAGCATAGTGTAAAGCCTTCATTTCCTTTTACTCACCACACTGTGCAAACAGCAGACTGGCCGTGCTTGTGGTTTCAGCTTCCTGCGGAAGAATTCGCTGAGGTTTCTGTAGTGATGCAGATCTTCAACAGCTGCCTCCTTCATGTTCACTCCAAACGTCCAGATGTACAGGCTGTAAACAGGCTTCCGGAGCCATGTAGGCAGCTCCACCTGGTTCAGGCGACCCCAGGCTCGTGAGAGCAGTCGAGTTGGTACTGATTTGTACAGAGCAACCTGAAGAAAGATGGATTGCACCGTGTCATTCAGTTCTCCCCACCAGTGGCTTTCTCTTACTTCTCCCCATAAAACAGAAAGGATCAAACTGTTCCTGCTAACCAATCCCTGGAACTCAGTGGGTTACACCACACACAAAGTAACCTTTAAGTCGGCAAAAAATTAACACTGCACTGCACTTAGTCCTCACTCCCTCCATTCTGCTGAGAGCAGGTGAGGGGCAGGATGAAACTTACTATAACCTTATACCGAAGCCAGCATCTCCACACCCGTGCAGGCTGAAGCTCCACATTCAAGTTACTGGAAACTGCCCAACATGAGGCTTACAGGAAAAAAAAAAAAAAAAAAAAAAGACGCATTTCACATATTCCAGTACAACACTCATCACAAGGGCTTAACGTTACCAATATATTCATTTTTGTGAATAACCAAATGAAAATTGACTGAAAAATAATTTCTCAGTGTTTGATGATGTGCTTCTCGGATGCATCTACTAATGAGGGTGTTTTCCACATTCCAGTATTGTACTGCTCTAATGATACTGGTACAATCAAAGAAACATACCCACGTGGATGCAGCTACACCAGTATAAACTTATGCCAGCCTTACTCCTCTCGCAACAGCAGGAGTTGCTAATTGCAAGGGTGTAAAGTGCCTTTATTCCTGTAGAAATATACCTTTGGACTTACACCAAAGCATAAGTTTTAGTAGCAAGAAAAACAAATGAAACAATGTTGGCAAGAGGTATATGCTGTTGATGTAACTGGAAAGATGACTCTGTCTTCCTGTTGGCAATTCCAGCAGGTAACTCTTCTGGGATTTGTGGTACTTCGTATCAGCCAAAAAGCTCACGTGACCATGATGTAATCAGGGGAGCGTGGACCAAGGGAACTGAATCCTCTAAAACCAGTTTTACCAAAGAAATAGTGATCTGCTGCATCTAGTACAATTTTTTTGAACAGTACAGCTCAGCTACATTTAGCTCCCGATGAAAAGTTGTAGTTTTTTTCTTTTTCTTAGCAAGAGTCATCATTTATTCTCAATATTAATCATATCCTTCAAAATTAAGTCTTGGAAAACAGCCATAAACACAAACAGAAGCACACACTGGCTGAGAGCCTGTCCATCATATCAAATACAGCAAATTAAGATTTCACTCACAAATCGCCATCCTGCATCACATTAAAACACAGTGATATTTCAGAAAGAAAACACCAACCTAATCTTACTTCAGATAAAAACTTCTAAGTGAACAGTAACTTAGGTTATATAAGCTGAAGTACTGAATAAAAAAATGTTTTGCCATTTTATTTGACATGCCTTATACAGTGTTAATTTCTAAAATAAATTTTGCTCAGTTTTCCACAAACACGGAGAACATGCAGATACAACTGTAAAAATCAAAAAAATTGTCAGAAGAGGTATTTCCTAGTAGCCCCTTCTCTTCAAGAGACCCTGATTTACAAGTTGATAGGGTCAAACAGAACAGCTGTTCAATGAAATAGGCTTAAGAATGGCAATTTTGTTCCAGTTTTCAATCAAAATATTTGTGGTGGTGTTGCATTCTGAAATTGCACACTTGTGGGGAGAATAACCTTGTGCAAGACATCTCACACCCTGCTCTCAACAGTGTCAGAGCAGAGATTTGTGTAGCATTTGGACAGGCTGGATTACAAATGCTCAAAAAACTTGAGGAACAAACCCTCTCTGTGCAAAAATGACAAAGCAAGAGACCATTTCAGTGTGGCCAGGAAAGGAAACTTGAGAAGAGGTGTGGTCTGCCTTATCCTAGTGCTGGTATTTCAGGTGACTGAATTAATTCAAAAGTTTCTGTTGATTTTCCTGGGTAGACCTCTGACTGTTGTCTGTGAAGCAATCAGTTGACACAACTATGAACAGTAAAAACTAAAGGTAAACATGAATTGTATCTCTCTGCTTTCCTACTACTGATCATCAGCCTGTCCTATATTAAGGATCTCTCCAGCCAGCTGCTGCCAGCTCCGGTATAAAACAGCTAACATACACGAAGCGCAAGAGAGACCTGCTCACACTTACCCTGCTCATAGGCCTCCATCCCACTCTGGTCAAGGGTTTAAGAGCACCGAAAGGCAGAAGATAATAGAGAATAGTCAGAGGCCAAGAACGGAGTTTCAGAGCAGGCCTAGACATACAGCTTAGCTGGCCCAACCTTCGCCTCAGGGCCAGCTGGGGAAATTGCAACCTGAAAGATTACATACACAACATAAGAGGGTCAGCCATCTCAGCCTCAGAACCACCAGCGTCTGATAGCTGGGGATCATTTATTCCTGCTAATCTTTACTTAAAACATTGATTCTGCAAGTCTTTACTCCTTTATCAGTTCTTCCCCTTCCCAAAATAGGAGACTAGTTATCTTAAAAAAAAAACCCAAAACCAAAAAAAGACAAATCCTCTGTCCAAAAAAACAGTGTTCACTCTCACAGGTCACATTTTATGAATGACACCCTCAAAAATTAAAGGCAAGATCACTTGCAGGTGACATTTGAAAAACAAGACACAGCTGGTTCATCCAACTAACAACATCACATGGTAGTTTACAGTGGAAATAATAAAGAGCAAAGGTTCTTCTTCCAAATCTCAGAAGACTACATCCCCAGAAAATGTTTCTTGCGACTGCTCCAGCTGGATAGCCAAAGTGGACAGCAGACAATATTCTGAAAGCTAGGAATCTGTGATGCTGGGACTTAATAAGAACTCTACGGAGGGACACTTAAGGAAAGAACAGATACTCCAATGAAAGAAACCCTAGAAACCTAATAAACTGAGGTCCCTCCGAGGGTTCACGTGTTAAAGGCATCTTGACTAGATTGTGCCTCAAGTTGGACTTTGTATCACAAAAGACAATGGAGACCAATTTACACAGACCTGTTGGTCATTCACGAACTTCGAGAAACAAGCAGTTACTTGAGAAACAACAGGAGTGGCACTCCTGAGTTAATTAATACCATTTACAAATAACTGATTCCAAAAGACATCCTTCCAGGTCTTAAAATGGTCACTGGGCATCCTGGTTCTGAACAGAGAGCATGTGGACAAAGCCAATGTTGCTAGTGCTGCAAGATAATCTAGTCTCCATAGCCCAATAACCAACTCCTTCGCCTCAACCAACTGCGTCTACGTTTTTTTGTCACGTGGACGTCCTGACTGAGAGGAAACTCACTTTGCACAAATGGCCACGGGGAGAAGCTGAACTTGCAAGTCGCAGAGGGAAAAGCTGCTCAGTTTATTAGCAGAGGACATCGTGGGCCTCAGTTCAGACCCTTGCAGGAGGTCTGGAGGAGAGATCCTTCAGGTCCCCATTTATTCTTTGGCTTCTACGCATGAAGAAACCACTGGCATTTCCAAGGTCACATTATCAAATGAAAGTCTGCCTACCTGAGGGCAAAATGTTCAAGTCTTCTGGGCACTGACTTAAATCCTGGCTAAAAGATTGTTCTCCACACACTGCTGAAGCCAGTGTGCCTGCAAGCAGGATACAGCTATGTGTGCGCACAAACTGGAAGTGGTACGCTCTGTCTGTGATGAACAGCTCTCTCACTGGATTATATGATACAAAGGATGAACTATAAAATACTGTCTATGTCTTTCCAAGATGGAAAGAAGCTGGGAAATGAAAAGGAAATTTTCTTGCCAACGCATTCTTTTCACAACTTGGATCAGAATTAAAATACCATGCAGGCAGGTACAACTGTCATCACTTTGGGATGCAAGATGGTGCCTTTGGCTCAGATTCTTTTCTGCAGCGAACACAGCTCCTTTTCCCCCCAAGAACTAATAAATAAAAACCAGAGAATGATCTGTGCATCACAATGCAAGGGGAAAAAACCGAACCCAAAAAACCCGCTGAGGAGATGAAGTGCTGTCTCAGCAGAGGTAAAGCCGGCTTTCTTCCCAGCAGGAGGTGGGATGGCCTCAGCATGGGAATAAGGGACACTTCACATTCTTCCTCCCATCCTGACCACCCACCAGCCTGCGGTCTGCTCGAGGGCTGGCGGGGCTGGGAGCTGGGTTGCCAGCATGGAGCGCGGAGGTCCCGCTCCCCCTCCCACTGCTCTCCCCCTCTTCACTGCAGTCGCTCATGGACCAATCCCTGCAGAGCTGCATCCTGGCAGCTCCCGCCGGAGCCCTCGGGCTTCTCACTGCCTTGGCCTGGTTTCAGAGTGGTCCCTCGCTAATTTTTCCATTCTCCTAGTGATGGAGAGGAGAAAGGAAAGGAATGAAAGCCTCTTCATTCCCCTTGTCATATAACAGCACGCCCTTCTCTGCCAATTCAACGCATAAGGAGCTTTATAGTAATTAGGCCAAACAAAAGCTTCGCAGATGGCTGTCGCTCCTTCTGCCCAGAAGCCCTCCCATCCTCCCTCCCTCGTTTCTCCCTTCAGTCACCATTCCTGCAAAGCAGAAAATACTGAACAGTACCTGAAACGAGTTCTCCTATTTGGTGTACCACCGGCAGAGCCAGCCGGGCCTGGACTCTCCAGTTGTGGGTGCTGGTCCCCGGCACAGCTGCTGCTGCCGCCGTTCCCTGAACGCAGCCTCCGGACATGAATTTTAACTTTGCGGAGGTTGTAGCAAGAGGGTGGAGGGTTAGATAAAGCTTTATAGCATCTCACCATTTCCCTGTGTGCAGATCTGGTCCCTGCAGGGTGTTTGACTGACACATCGTCAGGGTGACGGTTGGTTGCAAGGCTCAGTCTTTTTTCCTCTACCTCTCTTTCCTTTGCTTGCTCCGGCACAGGAGAGAGGACACGGCGTCACAGTTCCTAATTCCCCCGCTGGTTTCTCTCTGGATTCCCCCTCTGTTTCCCACTTGAATCTCTGCTACGAGGGTTGCAGCTATTGCAAACAAACAGGCATTGTGTCATATTTCAACATCCCACTACAAAGCCGACTCCGCACAAGATAAAAACGAGCTGTCCGTATAAGCAGTCCTCGCTTCCCGCTAGTCAGGGTGGCCATTGAAACCCAACTCTCCAAAAAACACCCCGCAGTCTCAGGCTGCTGGGCAGCGATGCACTACAGTCAGATGAGCAGCCAGCTGGCCTTGCACAGCTAACCCCAGAGCCAGTCTGAATCCGAGGCTGGGAGGAGGAGTGGGGCGGAGAAGAGGAGGAGATAATTCCCAGCTTCAATTCTGCAGTGCAGCAGCTGCCCCAAAAGAGTTCTGGACTGCTGCGCACCAAAAATCCTTTCCTCCTCTTAACGTCCAGCTTGGAAAGAAGAAAACAGAATGGAAAGGAGCATCTTGCTATTTTACAACCCTTGCCAGACACCACCATCCATCTCCTGAAGTCTCCTGCTGTCTCAGAGACTCACAGAGGGAGCAGGTAAAGGACATTCTTCTACAAATACCCAGATACATAATTAAATAAGCCAGTTTTAGGGCCAGCTTCAGAATCGGGTATAAAAGAAGTGTTAACGTGTCTTACTATGTGACTCTCAGTACTGTCACACTTTTAATGTCCAGTAGAACTAAAATACAAAACATGAGTAAAGTAAGCTGTTTTGGTTTGGTTTTGTTTCTTAAAGACAAAAGGCTGCAGTATTTCTGTCTGAGCATTCTGAATACACAGAGAGAGAAATTTCCCTCTTTGACCCTGCAGACCATATCAAACAGATTTTCTGCATCTCCTGCGACTGGTTTTGGATTGTTAAGGGAGCTTGAAACCAGACCCCTGGTTCAGAAAGTGGAAGTCAGCTAGCTACACCTCACCTCAAGATTAAACCAAATACCCAGAACAATTTAGGGGCTAACTCTCCAGTGGCTAGCCATTTCACTTGCGTTTTCTCTTAAAGTCTGGGTTTAAAAAACAAAACAAAACAAATTCCTTGTTTCCAAAGCTCTCTAAACACCATGAAAGCTGTATGCCTACAGAGTAGATCAAATAGAGCACTAGTGCTCTGATGTGAAGGGTTGTACTGTATTAGAGACAGAAGTGGGAGGGCCAGCAGGAAAAGCTAGAATTAACTAGCTAATGGCATCCCACTCAGGCCTCGAAAGGAAAATATTCTAGAAAGAATTGTGTACTTTGATTGGCCTTCAAATATTACAGATATTCCCTAGAAACACTTCTGGAGTCCCTGCATTAGAGTATTTTCTTCAGGAAGAAAACTGCTACATGGTATTCTGTACCTCAGGAAGTTCCAAGACCTGTGTGCATGTTGTTGCTTAAGCTGAATTTTAACAATTGCATTTAAAAAATAAAAATAAAATCCAGTTTATTGAAAGAAGATAAATTTAAGATCAACTGAAAGCACTCAAAACATACTCCTTCCTCCCTGTGCCAACTTTTTTTGTTTTCCTAGTTAAAATATCATTCAGTCTTTCTCTGGCTGGCACAAGAAACTCCTACACAACAAAAATGAAGCCATCTGTATAGTAAAATGATGAAAGCAGTTACCCCAAATCCCATCAAAATTCAACAAAAAGCAATGAGGAACACAGGGGAGCTATTTCTCCTAATTTGCCTGGAACATTAGAAATTACCACCATTAAATACTAAATTTTAAATAGAAACAAGCTAAATTGACAACATCGTTTCAAAGGGCACTTCATCGGACCAAGACGAAAATAATTTTCACACTGAATACGCATCTTCACAAAACCGTGGAGTTTGTTCATTCGTTTGGCGCTGGTGGAGCCAGGCAGGAGGAGGCAGAGCACCCCGACCCGCAGCCTGCCCTTTGCACGGGTGGCTCGCAGCACCCGGCCGTGCCCAGCTCCCCAGGACGGGCTGGCACCCTGCTCCCCTGCCTAATCTCCTTTGGAGACCTTCACCTATGCCTGAGATTGCAGAAAGACAACAGAGCAAACAGAAGTCTTAGCTACAGTGTCTTCAGTACTCTTCCCTTAAGGGTAAGGGAGATAAAACGCACACGGTCTTTCAGTAGAAATTCAATCTTACCCCCCAAAACATTTTCAAGAAATTATTATATTCTAGACTGAACAAGCCTGATTCTCTGAAAGCATGGAACAAGTTAAATAGCTCACCTGCTGCCTAGAAACAAACGGACATTGAAATGTTCTACAGCCCAATGCAGTGGGAACTACCACCCTTTAGTTCAAAACAAAAAATACAGTGCAAGAGAGATTCCTCTCCAGGAAGGGAGAAATATCAGTGTTAAAAGCTTTAGTCCTCCACTTCTTCAAAAAACTGAGTTCAGGTGAATAAAACGACCTAAGTTTCTCTTAAGTTCTGTTCTACTGACCTCCTTACATTCACCAAGATGCAAATACCCGAGTCCTGCTTAAACGCTGACATATATGGCAGGTTGCCATCCCTGTTGTGGCTGCCCGAGAAGCAATGTGCCATTCCTACAGTGTAAGAAGGCTGAAATGAAAAATCCACGCTGAGTTTACCTACTTTCCATAGGGAAAGAAACAAGAACTGGTGATCAACCAGCTCATGACAGAGGAACTCATATAATGGCGTCTCAATAGCTGGACTTCTTGGGATGCAGGCGGTGCCACAAAGCCTGCGTTATCAGCTTAGACAAGAATCTTATTGTTGGTTTGTAGGAGGTTGGACATCAGTACCAGACTCCCCCACCTGTCTGAACTCACCCAGAATCCATGTTAGGTAAATAAAAGAAGCAGTTACCAGCAGGTATAAATCCCTAGAGAATTATTATCCAATAGAGAACTGCTAATCTGCCAGCTATGCAACACCGTTCTGCTCTGTCAGCTCAAATAAACGTCAAATCCAGTGACCCCATTTAATTACTTATCATTACTACCTCAAGCCCTTCCCTCAAGTTTTAAAAAATAATACAGCAAGGCGTTTGCAAGAAAGACTAATATACAACTGAACTTCAAACCTGCAGTCTCTATTTTAAATCATAAGCATGAATCATGAGGCTTGGAATGCGCTCGTAGAGTGCTCAAGGCCCTCTGGTCACATTTTCTACATTTGGTAACTGAACTACTGTTTAAAAAATGCACCGTATGCATCCAAATGCTGTATTCTATGCAAGTGCCAGCAAAAATAAGGTCTTGCAATCAGGGGAGAGGTACTCAGTGACCATTTATTAAAGGTTCCATTCCTTTCCCAGCAGCATCTGTTTAATTTCAGACACGTAATCCCTGCTCCCACCCAACCTTCTCCGGAGCCAGCCCAGCAAGAGAAACACTGGATGCTCCACACCCAGTCAGGAGCTCCTGAACTACGAGAGCACGACAAAACCTCAAGCTCTCATGCTGCTGGGGAAACCCGAGTGCAGAGTTAGCATCTGCCAAGGCCCCCTAATTTTTGAGTAGCACGTTCGGTTCCAGCTCTGCTGGGGAAGTTTGCCAACTATACCGCTTTCTGCAGATTATTGGTGCTGGCTAATGAAACGTACCGTGGTCTGCTTTATCCATCCTTAATTTCTAAAATTCTTTACTTTTCATATGAAGAAGCCTTTCTACGTATTTTTTTTCTTAATTTATTAAGAAAAAAAACTTTTGATCGTTTTCCCCTAATTTTACGTTGCTCTTTTAGTTGCATTCTACAGAGAAAAAGTTTTCTTTACTTTTGCAAAGTGACATGAAACTTGATGACACCTACAGCACACTGTATTATTTTTATATTTTGTAGTAATATTTTCCATTTCACGTCTTAACCCGCCCCGCATTTTAGCTTAAGATACCTGTAAAGCAAACTCCCTGTTGTGTAAGGGATCTCTGATGGAAGCATTAACCCCGTTACGTCTTCCCAACAAAGCAGGACCTGGCAGAAGCTGAACAAAGCCCCCGGCGGCTCCTCCGGCGCCACCTGCCCTCCCCCGCCGCGGAGGAAGTTAACAGCGGGACTCTGAACTCCGATAACGCTGCTCCGAGAGACTGACGTTGTTTGCATCTGTTAAGAGATGACTGACTCGTGAGAGAGCCGAGACTTTGGAACGTCTCTCCCGAAACTTCCAGCCAGCCAGAGGCTCAACGCTGACGCCCAACCCTTGGCCACCGGACCTCGCCCGTCCACAAGCCCTTACCCGATGCCGGCCAGCAGAGCGAGGTCTCCTCCTTCCCGGCTTTTTCGCTTTCCCTCGCTGAAACGCGATGCCGACCCGCCCTTTTAAAACAGTTTTCGGACACGTGAACAAAGCGCCGGGTCGCGCACACCCCACCACCGCGCACGGCCGGGCCCGGCTCTCCCGCCCCCCGCGGGGCTCCGTGGCCGGGCCGGCGGGGAAAGGGGGGGGCTCCCCCCCGGGTCGGCCAAACCCCACCACCACCCCCGGGGCCCCTTCTCCGGCAGGAGAGGGGACGGGAATCCCCCCCCCCCCCCAACACACACACACCCCTACCCCGCCCGGGCAGGGGCACCCCGCAGCCGCTCGCTCCCCGCCGGTGCCGGTGCCGGTTCTCGCCTTTAAGGAAGCGGCGCGGAGCAGGCGGCCCTCCCCCCGGGCTCGCCTCCCAGCCACTGGGGCTCCAAAGCGGCTCTGTCTTCCCGTAGGGCCCCGTCCGCCTTCGGAGGAGGAGCCAGGGCGGGAGAACCGAAAAGGAAGAGAAACGGGAGGGGACCGGAACACGGCGACAACGGTGGCTCGGCCCGGGGAGGAGGGGGCTGGACCTCCGGGGCTCCGCGGGAGAAGGAAGGGGTCTGTCCGGGAGGGGCATCCAGGGCCTGCCGGGCTGGGGGGGCGGACGCTCCCAGGGAACAAGGAGGTCCCTTCATCCCCGCTCGGCTTCCCAAGGAGCCACCGGGCAAGGCAACGGGAGAAAGCGACCGTGCCGGGGAGCGAGACCCCGGCGCGGATGCGGTTGCGCTTTCCCGGTGTTGTCCTGGTGCGGCGTTAACACCGTAGAATCACAGAATTATT
The DNA here is from genome assembly GCF_929443795.1 of Astur gentilis. Lineage (NCBI taxonomy): Eukaryota > Metazoa > Chordata > Aves > Accipitriformes > Accipitridae > Astur > Astur gentilis. The sequence goes on from NC_064886.1 coordinate 4,983,858, forward strand.
TAGGCAAGATCATCGAGTCCAACCATCAGCGATGCCCACTAAACCATGTTCTGAAATCTGACCATCTGACACATACGCACAGTTTCGGCCAAAGCAAGAAAGTGCCCTGCAGTCTCATAAAGTGCTCCCGAAACGCTCGGATAAATTGCTCCCTAATCCCAGCAAGATGCTCAGGAAGTTGTACGAGAGAGAACAGATTTACATCGTCAAAAAGCCAGCTCACGGGTCAGATTAAAACAAAACAAACAAACAAACAAACAAAAGGATTGATTCTACTCAGTTCAACTTTCCAGGACAGCTGAGAAAAACATTTATACACTGTCACACCCTTCACGTGTTTTGATGTTGTTGAAATTTCACCGCTTTTAACATTTTCTGACCATCTTTGTCACGTGCATTGGGCCACTCTACAAGAATTTTTTTCATAATTGTGTATTTGCTCAAATAAAACTCCAAACATCAGAACATGGGAGCAAGAACGACGAGCAAGAGACCAACCAACCAGAGATTGTTTCATTCTTCCAAAGTTGAATTAAAAAAAAAAAAATCAGAGAGTTTTTCCATTATTAGCTCTTTCCTGAACTTGATGCACACCTCTTACCATAATACTAAATGTCTGTCTCCTCTGGGCCAAGGAAAGCAACTTCTGTATTGTACTGCCAAAATAGTATCCAGTATCCTCTGTTCCATAAATACAAGCAGTTTTTAATATCAATAGGAAAGACTGTTGTTCCTACCTCTGGAATCAAGATCCTAAACCTATACTCAAGCACTTCCCCACTGTATTAAGCCGTTTTAAAAACTGTGACCCATGATGATAAGCTGAGGTTCGAACAGAACAGAACTGTGTTTTTATCTGTCATCTGTATTATCAGATGTCACTACAGCTCACTTCCCTTTAATGGTTCACTGTGTTTTTCCTGGTGCACGTCACTCCAACAAACACTGCTTTTTGCTTACACAAACCAGAACAAACTATGGAAGCACAGGACAGCTACGAGAAGTTCCTCTCTCTAGAGGAAAAACTCTTGTTCATCCGGCCACTCCATTCATCTGAACTCACTCTTTGGCCAAGGTTGCCCATAGTAACTCTTCGATCCTGTATCGATGCTGCCTGGTGCCCAGGTGAGAGGAGGCAAATTGACTCTAGTTAGCATAGGAATGGCGTGCTATGCACGGAGATCCCAGTCAGGAAATGTTCTGTGACAGCAAAGATTTGAAACAATAAGCTTCCATCCATCTGATAAATATCTACCCATCTCCCTCCAAGCCCTCTGCTTTACCTCATCTTATTAAATGAAAGCTGATCCTCACTGGTATTCACAGTAGGAGACACACTAAGGCGTTAATCAGCTCAAGGTCTTAGCTACATAATGTCTCTAAGAAAATTACAGGAAGAAAAGATCTATGGTAAAGAAACAATAGTTTTGTCTTTCCCTGTGGAAAAACTTAAGGGACACTCAACTTCAACCAGATTCATTTCCCCCCCCCCCCATTCTTTTATGAAGCTTGAGCAAAGCAAAACCATATAGGAGTTTACTCTTCTTAATTCCATCAAAAACTATGCACACTTCTATGACGATACCGATATGTACCTCTGGAACAGGGAGAGATTCCCTGCTTGCATAACACGATGATTTCCTATTTCATACCTGTCTTCCGCTCAGAAGCAGGGGAATCTGCCTTACACACAGAGCTGTCAGGTGGAAGATGGTGCATGTTCACACATGAACACGAGGTTGGTACCGTGAAATCAGAACTTCATAGCAGCAGGCTCTGCAGGGAGGGGATGTGCAGCAGTTTCTTGTTCTATATTACCCTTTCAAAGCCTGTTCAATTGCACTTGGTCTCTTTTTTGCCTATGCAAAGGCTTATTCTGCTCTAAAAAACAAGCCGAAACCCCTCTTTTCCACACTCCTTAAGCGTGCTTCCAGGGATGCAAAAACCAGAATAATGGAAAATGATAGGTCAGCAAAAAAGGCACTGCTTTCCAATAAAGAGGAACAACACAGCTCTTATTTTTCTTGAATCCTTCATTGTTTGGAATATTTCTTGCAACGTCTGAACACAGTTTCTCTTTTTCCTTGTAACTGTCAAGCTTCCTTTCCCTCCCACAGAAGCATTCAACAGAACTTAAGCACATCAGAAGGACTAGGAAACCTTGTTAGTGTCTCCTACTAGTATCTGCTGCATTTGGAGCCCTGCTTATCAGTTTTAAATACTTTGTGTGATTCCCCGCTGCAAAAAACAAATCCTTTAGAGCTGTTTCATCAAAAGCAATACTCGGAGCTTCACCAAATAGCCATCAAATAATAACAAACCAGCATATCAGTATGATGAAAGAAAGCAATTTTAATAAGGGAATTACCCAATTTCATACCTAAAAGTACAAACAGTAACAAAAAAAACCATTTGATTTCGAGTATCAAAACTGAACTGACATCGCCTTTTAAAATAAATACTCCATGAACACTTACCAGTTCTTTTTTAATCAAAACATAAAACCTGTTTGAAATAAGCTTCAGCAGGAAAAGAATATACAGAAGACAGATTTACAGACAAATTCCTCAGGAGCTATCGCTGCCTAAACTGTTAGCATCTGGACTGTCTGGATCATATCTGATTTGGGTCACTAGTGAAAATGAATTTAGGGATTCCAGCCTAGTCCCCCACAGGCATGTGGCCAAACCACTCACAAACTGGCAGTGTGCTCAGGAATGCAAAGAAATGGGATGCTAAAGGTCAGACTGAAGCATCTCCTACACAATCCTACAATCCTAGGATTTTTAACTCCTTGCCTTCAGAAATGGCACTGAAGCAGGCACTCACCTGGCTGTTTGGAAGAATACCACATATACTTTAAACTGTCTAACAAGGAGTTGTACAATATACTTAGTATTTCAAAGGAGATACAGCAGTTACAGGAAATTATGAAGCATTTCTTACTTCAATGCTGCAATGAATATTTGACCTATGAATCTGATATACCTACTGCAATTCCACAGTAATTTCTGAACTCCTTGGAATCCAGAAGGAAAAGGCAAAAATCCCCCAGGATCACCAAGAGCCATTACAGACCTAGGTGTTACCTACAAAAAAAAGGTCTTGCTATATATTCACAAAGAAAAACAGTAAATTTTTATTAAGTAGGTATTAATTCCATCTCAGCTTCCTTGTAAAGTATGTAAAGCATGAAGGCATAGAGGAAGTAACTGAAGTGCCGAAAGTAGCACAGATTGAGCAGCTAGCGAGAAGATAAACCCTACAACTACTGCACAAGCTGTATCTGTAGCTAGAACTGCTAGGACAAAAAAACCCAACAACTCAGCACTGAATGTTTTTTGAATTTTATGATATGTCATTTTAGTTCTGCCTATTTTGATTTCTGTATTTAACTCTGTAAATTGCATAATGTGCTTAATTTGCTACCTTGCAACTCAAGGTGGGGAAAATGAGAAAATGCATTGCGCTAAGCGGGAGCTATAGCTCCATTAATTACTGCAGATGCATGCCTTATGCTCTCTCAGGAGTGCAAGCGGACAGCAGGTTGAAGATGAGTCTGCATCGTGCCTTGGCAGTGCTGAAGGCCAACAGCACAGAGGAGCACAAGCCAAGGGAAGGTCATTCCATTTTACTTTGTGCATGTGAGACCAGATCTGGAATACTGTGTCCAGTTTTCTCAGGATCAGAAAAGATGTTGATAGACTTGAGCATGTGCAGTGAAGGGCCAGCAGCATAGTCAAAGGGCTGCAGCACATGGCCTTTGAGAATGGGCTAAGGGTATTGAGCTTGTTTAGCCTGGAGAAGACTTAGGAAGGACCTAACAACAGCCTTCCAACTTCCAAGAGGTTACTGAGAAGATGGAACCAGGCTCTTTACTGAGGGAGATGGAGAGGTAACAGCCATCAATTGAAACAGCGACAGTTCTAACTGGATATAAAGAAAATATTTTTCACTACGAAGGTAATTAAGCATTGGAACAGGCTGCCCAGGGACACTGGAATCTTTGTCCTTGGAAATTTTTAAGACTGAAGTGGACAAAGCCCTGAGTAACCTGGTCCAAATTCAGTGTTGGCCCTGCTTTAAGCAGGAGGGTGGACTACATGACTTCCATCTGAATGATTCATTGCCTACCAAACATTTTTTTATTCAAAATGCACAATACAATCACTTGATTAACTATCCCCTCTACCTCTGATTTGACAAGTATTTAAAAATGTAGTGTCAGCTGTACTAAAAGATGGCAGAGACGCCAGCAGTTCCTAATGTATCATTACATTGACTTCAGAAAAAATTATAGTTACTTAAGTGACAGAAACTTTAGTTCCATGATTTGTCAAAAATGCATTGGCAGTAGAGGACAAATTAAACATTCCTTTGTTGGAATGAAAGCAAAGGAGCTTTGCCTCAAATGTGCCAGAAACAAAACTGCCCCAAGTTTCTTACCTCCCACTCACTTGCAAGCTTCACAGGCACCTCTATGCCCCTCTTCTCCAGCTGTTCCAACTTGTAATCTTCATATTTTCTGTATCCTGCATATCCCCCACCTGTAGCAATCAGAACATGGAAGGGGCGCAGGCGGAAGACTTGCCCTAGTGGAGCAGTATGAAGCTTCTTCCTGTCTGTAACAGAAAAAAACCCACATTTTGGGATAGAGAACAAGTACACACTAAAGAAAAAAGTTATTATGTGCAGTGAGGGATGTCAGCTTAGGTGATGAAAATGTGATCAGAAATCTATGAGACAAGCTCCTAATATTTCAGTTATTGCGGCTTACCAAGTTACTGAAACTCAGCTGACAAGGACTGACTGGTCATCTGTGTTTTTAACCTCATCCCCCTCACCCCTGCCACACATCTCTCCAACATTCTTCCCCCCAAAACATATAAAATGAGCTCCCTGAAAGCACTATCATACTTTCCAACTATGAGATCTTCTATGCTGTTACTATATAGAATCACCAGTTGCTGGTGAACAATCTGTAGTACTGAAGACCTTCATGCTTCTCAGTCATTAAAGCTTTCATTATAGTTAGGGAATCCCCAAATTGTACTGCTAACTGGAAGAGGGATGACCTGCTTTAGTGTAGGTTTGGTAAACAGGATAATAGGCACATTTCTGCTGTAATACAGGTCATCACGTGGAAGAAGAAAAGAAAAAAGAAAAAAAAAGAAAAAAAAAAGACGTCTAGTATTATGTCTGTTTCTTACGGAGAACTGCCACGCTCCTCCTGCATAACACAAGCCTTGTGTGTCATCTGTGAGATTCATGTACACCACATTGGTACTGAGCAACAGGACAGCCACACAGAGCAACCACAGCAGTGGGAAGTATTTCCTTTGCAAAATCTTCAGAGAAAACAAATATGTTCCGGCTTAATGGGCTAAGTCTTAGACTGCGCTTCTATCTGTGTTACAGTCAAAGTCTGAAGGTTCTCAGCAATGAGCTATAAGTCACTCTGGGACAAAGAAAATGTCCAGAGAAACTAATTCTGATTCGTGTCATTTCCACAACAATCGTTAACATGGGTGAGCCAGAATCAAAAACAATGGACTACATCTTGTTCCATCAATGTCAGGCTTAGGGTTTGACTATGAAAGGACGCATTAACAAGCAAAAGAATAAACACCAAATCTATTTCTAGGCACGCATAGAGACAAAGCATAATTGCTTAGCAATCTGGGAAGCTTTAGTTCTAAGTAGTAGAGTTGATTAGAAACATTCAGCTATTCTTCATCCATTATGCGGCAAAAAGATGCCCAATAAAAGTAATTCTTGCACACATTTTGTTTTACCAAAATAATATTTTTGCTCATTTCTTTCCTGCGTATGGGATTTAAAACAATGTTTGAATTATATGTCCTAAAATACATCATAATATGCAAACAGCTTTATTCTTACAGGGGAAAAAAAATATCTTATTTTCTGAGAAAACAACAACACCAAAACCCCAATAACAAACAAACAAGGCAGCAACTACAGTTACAGTTAAGATTCTAGAAAATATTCTGCCCTAAAGAACAATGCTCAATAAAGGACAGGGATCATTTAGAACAGCTAAATGTTTATAAAGACAGACTTTTATTTTGAATTTACAAAGACTCTACAACCTTTCAAATTTGCATCACTATTTCCACAGAAATATCTGGACCGAAACCAACCATATTCTTTAGCCCTAAAGCCTTCAACTCCCTTCCTACCACATCTTTGGTTCTAAGTTAGCAAAGCTGCTCAGCTGTTTCACCAGAGCTTAGCAAATTCCCAAACCAAAACCACTCAGTGGGAACAGCTCCTTCTGGTTTGTATCCAGCAAGAGGCTGTTTCCACTTCAAGAGCCCCTATTGATTACACCGATGTGAACATTTCTCTTCCTGTGCTACAGACCAAACCATTTGATGTTCCACAAGCCACAACAAACACAATTTAAATTGTTGATAAATGATTTTAAGAGTTGACTTTTCCCCATCTCCAGCATTAAAGAAACAGCATTTCTGTAACTGGTATCCAAACCATGATCATTGGCAAAGACATCTAACACGCCATTGTTACGCTTTTTTTACCCTGACAGAATAAAATTCCACACCTCTCAGACACGAATGAAATTCACATAACCAGTTTACAAATTCCAAGACAAAAAGATTAGTTACTGATTCTGGCAACAAAGCCATGTTCAGGCAGTTGGCACTGTTGAGAGATTTCAGCTGAACATCATGTTCTCTAATGATACTAACACTACTGCAGCTCTCTGGCAAGCAGCACGAGAATATGAAGAAAGCTCATGTCTTGGCACATGAGCCAGTAGAGACAAGTCCAGGACAAGAGGAAAAAGGTGTAGGATTTTTAACATGCTAATGACACATTTTTAGATGCTTTGAACCCTAAATCTTAACTCCTTACAGGTAAAGCTAGCCTGTTTCAGATTTCTTTTAAACATTGAGTATATTCAGCAAATGAGAATAAAAACAATTTCCTTCTTTGGAACAGATGAGAAAACCTCATTCCCTCAGAAACATTAAAAAATGCAGGCTGAGAAAGCAAACTGCGTAATCGAAGGCATGCTCTAGTCTATGGAATCAGATGCAATGATATAAATATTGCTTTGTTACTCTGACAAAATGAAGAATTTCTTCTAGGAAAGGATACAAACACATAGAGGAGGCCATTATAAGGGGTAGAGATAAAACTAAAGAAGAGTTATCTGCTCTTCATAATGCCATCATTTGCAAGTCATCTAGATTTAAATCCACACCAGAATCTGAAATATCAATGGATTAGAAAATGGCTGGCTAAAAAGTTAATTTGTTCAAAGCCAACTTCAGATGACTTTTTCTTCCATGTGATCAACAATTTTGCAATATGCATCTCAACTTCCTAGATATTTTTTTTTCCCGTAATGACTAACTTTGGTTTCTAGACTACAAAGAGCTGCTGTTTCTATTAATCTCTCCAAGCATATTTTTCAATAATGAAATATCTGTATATGACATGCCAGACAAAGGATTTGGACAGGCCAGGCAAGTTAACCCCCAAAAATGGTTATAGAAAATGGGATCAACACCTCAGCTGGCAAGGAAAAAAAAAAAAAAAAAAAAAAAAAAAAAGACAACCGCATGCAGTTGTTACACTAATTTACAACAACTCATATGCTACAGGTTTACAGACAAATACTTATTAGAAACAAATACTAATATTTGATCTTCACAGCATTACCCAGCTAAAGTAATGCCAAGTGCAAGCACCATTTTAATCAGGTCTTAAACATTTCATGTAAACCTACTTTGATTTCCTGATTTATTAAAATTACAAGTACAGTTTGAAATATAAAAGTATAATTATACCTTTTCTTTCTTACAGACCTGTTAAACTGCTGAATTCTGAATTCCTCAGACCTCTCAAGGTGAATAGCTGATAAGACTTGCACTACAATGCAGGTAATACGGTTGAACATTTTCAACAAATTCCCACCTGGTTTGTGCTGTTACTTTCTTTTTTTTAATATAGAAACACTGTCCTAACATGAACCTCTCTGCCAGACTGTGTCTTTAAAAAAGTAATTTTTCCACTGTAGGCTCCTCAGAAAACTAAGTTGCATAAGTTAATTAAGAAAAATTAACCTATGATTAAAGGGTTTTAATGTGCTATACAGAGATCATCTTCACTAGAAGAATTTCCGATGTTTTGAAAAGTTTAAAGTCTACATTTAAAGAGATTCCTTTATATATGCTCTTCCCCAGAGTCCTTCCTCCCCTAGCACCCGATAACAGTATCACAGTCAATCAGATTAAATTTGCTTTACAAAATAGTCTACTTTCTTCAGTTGTTGAGAGTAGAGAGAGTTGAGAGTACAGGGAAACCTGAAATCCCTCATTTAGCATACAGCTGACCTAATGAAGTCAAGAAAGTGACACTGTTGTTACACGACTAACTTCTAGTTTACAATTTGTTGTTAAGTTGTACAAAAATGCTCAAAGGGGAAAACCTTGATTCATTAGTGTGCCGAGACGGATGTGATCTAAGAAAGGTGAATTTGTATTGTATTTACATGCAATAAGTCATGTATGAAGGGTGCAGAACTGCCCAGCTATTGTAAGGTATGAACATATTAATTAAATACCAAACTTGTAAAAAAAAAATATTGCCAAGGAAGATGGAAACAGATCCCAATATATATTTCCCATAGGAAAAAAAAAAAAGAAATAGAGAAAATAGAAACATAGCAGCCATTCACATTATTATCCTAGCTCCTTTTTTGCTGACCGTTACACTGGTTTCTTCAGAAGTGGTAATACCAGTGAAAAGGATGATTGTCAAAGTATCAACGAAGCTTAAAAAAGGGCAAATACCATCAAAGGGGGCACATTAAAAGAGACCATTAGGGCAGCAGATGTCACAATGACAAAGCAAGCTGGTTACTTGCTGATAAATATACACAGGTATAATACAGTGTGAGAGTGAACAAAAATAACGAGGAAAAAAAAACAATGCAGAAAACAAACAATTGCATGGTCTATTCATAAGCCCCAATGGAGGTATTCCTGATCTGGGGGGGGGGGCTGACATTCCCCCAAGCAGGATCAGCTTTGTTTAGTTTAGCCAAAGTTTTAGCCAATACTGCTCTGCATACTACAGCATCTTAACTGATGCCCAGATTTTTGTCTCTGCAAGGCTCCTCATACCTACAAAATCATTGTGGAACAGATGGCACTTCTAAAAAGACAGAGAAGAAGCTTTAACCATGGCTAGGGAAGCTATTTGTCCAAAATGCTCCTCTTGTTAAAGGAAATGATTTCTGGCTTTTGGTTTTTTTTGGGTTTTTTTGTTTGTTTTTAATTTATTTATTTTTATTGCTACACTTGCTATCCAAGTATTCCAAAATAGCTGAGAAACAATGAATAACACCTCATAAGGAATCTCATGAAATAGGTAAATACACTTCTTTTACTATCTGGAAAATGTAATACCAAAGGAGTAAACCAAAATTTACAAGCTTGTGTCTATGGAAATGCCATGAACTGAATAGGTCTCTGGTGCTGGACTCCCACTACTACTTTAATCTCAAGAACTTCACCAATATGTGACTGTAATTTGCCTAACTTTGAGTAACCCTGAATTTAAAAACACTGGGTAGATACAAGCCTTCACTTACCACTGAAAAATGTCCTAGAAGGTGGCTGCTTCCAGAGGAGTCCAGTTCTAACACACAGGTTCTCATGTATAAGGAAGTTACAGCTAGTCAGCAAACTGCAAATACAACAAACAAGAAGCAGTTGCTTCAGTACAAATGTTTAATAATGCAAATGTAAGCAGTTCAATGTAATGATAATGTTATATTCAGAAGCTGAATAATATAGGAAGTAAAAGTCTCCTCAAAATATAAAATTTCCACTGAGCCTATTCCCTTCTGGCCTATTCCTTCCCTAAAAAACCAAAAAACCTGACAATCCAACTGCTCCTACAGATACTTATTTTATGTTGCATCTATTTTATCTTTTCTTTTTCTTACCAAATATTGACATATGTTCCTCTTGAGTTTAATTTTATTGTAACAGTGATACTCTTTTGAGTATTGTACGAGCTCATCTTGGCAATAGCCCTTTTCGTGCAACTAGTTATGTTGTCATTATGTACCATATCTTGGCCTGTTTGGAGTTCTAAAATGTTTGTGATGGTGAATACAATCGGAGTCTTTTTTAAAAAGCAAGCTAATATAATCTAATTTTGTCTTGTTTTATGCACTGCCCTGGCCTACATGTTTAGTAATCTGTTACCTTCTTTTTTTTCTTTTAAGTGATTCTAGAACTGACGAGAGTTACTATTTTCTAAATCTGCTTCCAGTTTAACATAGACCAATTTTATCCAATAGCATGGAAAAGACTCCTTTTAAGATCAGTAAATTACTTATATTTTGCTGGAGAAAACACAAATGTTTAAAACAAGATTGCTCGGCTTACAAGGGAAGTACATACTACAAGCATCACTATCTTCTGTAACAACATGGCTAACGTATTCACTTCCATCTAAAGGTAATGTTTATAATGAACAAAGTTGAATTCAGCCATGCTGATCAAAACAAACTCTTCTTGCAAAAGTAGTGGTAAATTTTGTAATGATTGTTTAGTGCTTGGGATTATTCCATCTCCACCAGGCTGCTACACAGGTCTGTCATTTAGGAAACTCCTACAATAGCAAGTGTCTTAAGAGACACTTAGGAATAGGGTTCATGTATCTCCTTCGTTGCCATGCTGGTGAGGAGGAGGATTCTGTGAAGCTATGGATTCTGTGAAGAGGTAGTGTCATTTATTAGACCAACTGTTATAGCTGGAAAAGTAAAAAGGCTGCCAGGCACAGAAGCTCTTCTTTAGAATTTGTCTTACCACTCTGTATGCTGGTGAACTGTAATGCGAGTGGTTCTGCCACTCTGAAAACACATAAAACAGACTTCTAACTGGCCAACACAGGGAAAAGGTTCAACCAGGATTTCTCATATGTTTAATATATCATATTTCATTTAATGTCTCTAATAAATCTGAAAAGGATCCATCCAATTGTACAAGAACTATTCCTGTTCAAAGTCTGTAATTAAGCACGTTTAGAGAAGTACTTGAACATGGCATGGCAACACCACACCCTGCTGTTAGACAGGATCACAGGCCCAAGCCAGGGCAGGATTGGGGCAGAGTTCTCACACCAACAGGCTCGGTCCCTTGGGAAGAACCAGGTCTGGCAGGTCTTTGTGCAACCTACTCATTCCTGGGATGTAAATGCCACAGCCGGGATGTCTTCATTTGGCCCTCTGACCTTTTGTCTGGTCTTCATCAGATACATGCTTAACACTGAATTACTTCATTAGTTTACAAGCTACTGCATCATTTAGGGTGATTCAATTCCAGGAAGTGATTATTAAGAGTTTTAAAAAATAATTTTGGGTGTCTACTGAGTAGACACTATATAGACATTATCTCTTTATTTAGAAAAGGAGTCCACAAATAACACATTTCTTGTCTAGAAATCACGTAATGATATAAGCAGACACTTGCTAACAATGTTTTAATGTTAGCTAAGGACAAATAGCTATAGTTTTCACTTATCCCCATAACATGGTGTCAGTAACATTTCACTCTGCCCTTCAGCTTCATGGTCTCTATTGAAACCACCGTATTAACCCAAATGTGACAGGACAGTCCCTCCCCAAAACACAGATTCCTGTAACCAGGTGCTAAACATGCCACACTGCTGCATCATCTCCCAGGATATTATTTCCTTAGCAAGACAGAAAAACCATCCCACACTGCTGCAGAACCTGTATGTTTGACATAACAACATGATGTAATTTTATCATGAACAATGAGGTCAGCTGATCCACATGGGTCATACACCAGAGCTACACTAATTTGCGGTATTACGAAGCCTGCTTTACAACATATTAGAACACCTGGGATAAAAGGAGTACCTGCCCATCAGCAAGCTGGGAGCCTGTGGGCTACTTTTAAGGGATTCAAAAAAAACAAGAACAAATCCAGTTAGCATTAGACTTAAATTTACCAGAAAAGTTTTAAAGCCCTAAAAAGTCAGGGAAAAAAAATAATTAAAACTTAGCTACAGCCTAAAGCACTAGTATTCTCAAGACACATATTAGTCCTGATACATAATAACCCACAAAAAAATGCACAGCCAGAATAAAACTAGCTGCATTGGCTTCACAGGAGCATCCAGGAGCTGTTCATGTCGCCAAGGTAGAATAGGGTGTACTGGGACTTGGTACTTCAGGAGACAGATCATCACAGAGGAAGGATGCAATAATTAACTGCAGACCCTAAGCTCTTACCAAAACTGTTTTTGGTGTCCAACATGGGTAAACCAGTCTCCTCTTTACTCTGAAATCTGTCTAAAAAGAGGTAAAGATGCCAAGACTAAAGAGTTTACTGTCAGCCTCACCTTCCCTGCTCCTGACAGCCCGACCTTGATGGGTAGAAGTGTGTAGGAGAGCACTGGCCTCCTGACTCTGCCACCTGACTGGAGGTTGTTGGAGTGGGAACTGCTGGGACCCCAGTTAACAACTTCAGCCCCTCGGTGACTTCAACCGTGGCGGGACGAGGGACGCCGGGCACTGAGGCCGGATGGTAACAGCGCGCTCTGCAAATGACATGTTTTCTCCAGGTTTTGAGAGAGAAGGTGAAGTAAAGGCACTGTGTGTTCTGTCCAAGAACATAGAATCGTGTCCTATAAACAGTATTCTTTAAATTGTTTCGTTGCAGTGGAAAACATAAGCTTTAGGAGCATATCTCCTGTGAAGAACGGCCGGGTTCCCAGTGAGGTGCTTCTCCTCACAGCCGGTCCTCCCCGGGGGGGTTACATAACCTCAGGGGCAGCAGCTGCCCCCCTCTACCAATTTCTACTAAACACTTACACACTGACCACTACAGACTGTGAAACCGAGTTAAAATTATACAAGGCCACACGCTTTTCTTTCTTAAAAAAAAAAACCGTAAACCCTTCACCTTTCTTTCCAGCTTGGAGAACGAGACTCCTCGCACGCGCCCAGGGGGACAGGGCCGAGTTACCAAAACCAAACCTATTTTCACCCCGGCAAGGAAACGTCTGCGAACGAGGCGGCCGGAGAGGAGGGGGCGGCTGCAGCCCCCGGCCCAGAGGAGGCCGGGCCACCGCCCAGCTCCTCCTCACGCCCCCCGCCCCCGGGGGACCGGCTGTCAAGTCAGCGGCAGACCGCTTCGCCCCCAGCGCTGCCGGGAACCGGACAGCCTCAACCCCTTCGCCGCCGGGCCGGGCCGGGCCGGGCCAGGCAGCGCCGCGCCGCGCCGTGCCGTGCCGCGCCGTGCCTCCCGCCCGCCAGTGCCCGTACCTATTCCTCCGCAGCGCGGCCACGCCGCCCCGCGCTACGGCCGCCGCCATGTTCCCGCTCCGCCGCCGCCTTCTCTGCTGCGTCCCGCGCGGGAGGGCGGAGGGCGGAGGGCGGGGCCAGGCGGGGGGGCGGGGCCGGCGCGGGGCGGTGGTGTGAGGGGACGGGGGTGTGAGGGGACTGGGGTGTGAGGGGACGGGGGTGTGAGGGGACGGGATGTGGAAGGGGTCGTTACCTGAAGGGAATGTGTTGTGTAGGGACGGCACCGTTTCTCAGGGGAGAAACAGAATGGGGAAACGGGTACGAAGGTGTTCCCCAAAGCGGGATGGGGGATGTGGTGAGGGTTGTTCTCTGGGGGGGGGGGGGGGGTGGTGGTGGTGGTGAGGGGGCAGGGTTGTCCCTGAGGGGATGTGGTGAGGGGGCAGGGTGGTCCCTGAGGGGATGTGGTGTGGGGACAAGGCTGCTCCGCAAAGGGGGTATGGTATCGGGACAAAGCTGTTGCCTAAAGGGAGGTATGGTTTGAGGAGAGGACTGCTTCTTGGGGAGCTGAGGGTGCAGCAGTTGGGGTTCAGTTGCTTCTCAGTGTTGCTCTTGAGGGGCAGGTAAGTCCTTGGCCACAGATATGGGAACACCAGGGATGTCAAGGCTGGGGGCTTACTGGGGGGGAAATGACACGGGACAGAGACAATGCTGTTCCTGCAAGTGAGATGTTGGGCAGGGTAGTGCAGTAACATCTGTTCCTACTCTGGTGTCCCTTGCCTGTGTCCTAGCAGCACAGAGGGGATTTTATAGAGATTATTTTGTTTCCAGCCTGTTAGATGCATCCCTAGATACACACGTAGATGCTACATTACTGGGAAGTAACTAATTACCATTTTCTGACGGTGGTAGGGGGGTAGTTTTGTAGGGTGAATCAATAGGGAAAGAATTCCAGAGTCCTGCCACTGTGTTTCTGCATCCTCAGTGCTTTAGGGTACGGTCCTTTCAGCGGACCTGACTACATTTGTGATTAATGTTTGTTTGTTTTCCTGACCAGGCCTAAGTGAAGTCTACAACAACTTCATGTCATCCTTTTTTTTTTTCACATCACCACAGACAGCAGCATAGTATCTGTACAAGTATCTTAGACATGTACAGGAAAGCCTTTTATTTTTAAATATGTACAATTTGAGCGGAGATCCAGACGCAGCCCTCATGTAATGGTAATATTATTAGCTGACTGAATTGCTGGGAGGTACATATATCCTGTACGTAATGGTAGGATTGGCAGGAAGTAAAACCTCAAAGAAGGTGGGATTTGATCCTGTTAGGTGCTTTGCTACAAGCATTGCAAGAGCTATTATTAGCTTTGATGTCTAACTGCACCCTGCTGGTGGTCCTGACGGACAAGTTTCCCCAGAAGTGATTCAGAGGTTAAGGTGTAGTTAGATGAAACACACTTGTTTGTAGTGTATATTAATTGACATTGACTGAACTGATCAGTGATCTGTCCTATCTAATCTTTCTCCCTGGAATTAAAAGTAAATATGTGGACCTTTAACTATTTTAAAATTACTTTATCATATTTTTTGTTTTTACATTGGTTTTGCTTTTTTTTAACATCTGATAATATATTGTATTAAAAGATTATATAGACTGCACTCACTGAGGAATAAAACATACTTCCCAAAGGGTACTGAGCTGTGCTAGGCCTGTGCAGGTGAGCCAAGTCAAAGAGTGGATTAATACCAAGTTGTTCTCTTAGCAAATGAGAGAATGGAGATCTTAGGGCTTGAGACCATTTGTTCAGGGAGTGCAGGAAGGAGTGAGCAATGCAACTCCTTCTGTGATTGGATTAGTGGGAAACATAACACCTCAACAAATGTTGCAGATCTAGTGAGGGAACTTGTGAAATGCAGAGATAAGCAATGGAATCCATGTATGTGAATGCAAAAGAAGCAAGTGGGGAATAAAGACTGTGAATCACTAGGAAAGAGTACATAAGGCAACAAAAGAAATCTGGGAAAAGTGTTGGCAAAAATGCATGAAGCAGAGAAAGTGCTAAGAAAATCCATAAGATGAAGAAGGAAAACAAAACTAGGAAAACGACTTTCTTTCTCCAGGACTCTTGGACTAGTCAATTCTTCCCCGAACAGGAAAGATGAAACCATATTAGCAATATTTTATGCATCATCAGATCAGTTTAGTATGCACACTTACGCTTTATATATATATATATGTATTTTTTTTTCCCTGCTATAGAATTAATGATGTTAATCATGGCTGCTGTAGAGTAATTAAGAGGTAATACTCCAGGCTAAGTGTTAGAAAACAGGGAAATAAGCCAGTTTGGATGAGACTGCTGTGCTAGAATGGAATTAAGAGAGTCAAGAAAGTCAACAGCGTCACAGTTCTATTCTGAATTCTTAGGGAGGCATGGGATTACTTTTTGTTTAAAATTACTCAGTAGATAAACCATTGTCAGCTGAAAAAATAAGGTAAGAAGGTCCCTTCAATATTCTGTAGAGAGATATGTTCAGTAGTTTGGACAACTCAACTTTAGATATCTTTTTTTGTAAGATAGAGGTAAGTCTTACCTATCTATCTCCCAAAGGCACTTTGGTGCCTTTTGAAACAGGAGAAGCACAATTTGTTTCAAAAGCAGAGGCTTACATTTCTTCCTATGCCTGTTCATAACAAAGCAGAAAATGCACGGGTATTTTCCATCTATAGATAGGAATAGGACACTGTCTCTTTCTCCTTTGCATACAAGGATATACCATCCTCTGACAGTTTGGGTTTTTTTCTTAAATCTTGGTTTATTCTTGTTGATGCCTGAAACCCCTTTGTTATCTTCCAGAAGCTTTGGTCATCACTGTGGAATTCCTGGTATGAGAAGGCAGAGCAGCAGGGTAGAGAGAGGATCCTTGCTGAACTGCTGTAATCATGAAGACAGTGATTTTAATTGTCCTAATCATCTTCACTTTGCTGTCTTCAGGTAAGGCTGATACAGGGAGGGAAAGAGAAAGGTGACCTCTGGATGGGTTACCAGGATACAAACTCTAATATGTGCTTTGGTTTTATTTTCTTCTGTGCAGAGAAGTTGCAGCTAGAACTATGCCTGTGATTTCCATTTGCCTGTATTTTTCTTGTTTGATCATTGGCAGATGGTGACCCTGTTAGTTTTGAAGCAGCTTGATACACTAGTTTCTTAGTAATTCAGTGAAGGCTTGTTTCCTTTGAATAGCTGAGGTCTGCGTACTCATAAAAGCTGTCAAAATGAATCAGTGTTATTTCAAGCTGCTCCCCTCTAAAACCACAACGGGTTCTTTTTGGAATTGTGCCGAATTAACATCAAAACAAGTGGAATACTAATGTCTGATGCTATACTCAAAGAAATAAGAACTTCAATGTTTTAATTGTAAACATTATTTATTCCAGGCAGTATTTTTGTTTAATATTAATAGATCGCCAGAGATCCAAATGCTTAAACACTGGGAAATGACAATGTTAGAGATGATGTAGTGTTTTCTATTCATTCAGTCCTGGTTTTCATTACATGGTATAAGATTCTCTTAAGTTACATAACTGCATGGTATTTTTATATATAATAACCTTTTTTCTCCTTAAATGTATAGTATCTTCTTGAGATGTATATGATGATGTATTTCAGAGTAGAAGGCATTTAATAGGAAGAATACAAAATAAGTCATAGTACGTCCAAGATGGAATAAAATTGGAGTCTAAAGCAAAAGAGAAAATTTTGTTGACGTGTCTGGACTCCCATAAGATGTAGCTTTATAGTCAATTTAAACCAATCATACCCCCGACTCCTAGTGGAAAAGGAGGTTTCACCTTCTTCTTGCATCTTCTTAACCCCTTCTTTCTGCTGGCGCTGTTTTGGGTTCTTTTTATTGGTTACTTAGGTTTCAGCTGGAAAAAGATCTGACAACTGAATAGTTCAGTCATTTCTGCCCAGTGTTCCTGTGCAGGTTATTTAATCTCTTTGTTTGGCACCCAGAAATGAAGATAATTATTACTAACTTCCTGCTTGAAAGAATTAAGATTTTGAGGATTTTGTTGTTAATGTTTATTCAATACTCTGTTCAACATAGTACATGATCCTTCATTGTCAACAACCAAATTGTCCCTAGTTCTTGTCTTTCATTGTGAGTGTTGTCATGGAAGATAAACCCCTCTATCTTGAGGGAAATCCAGCAAGGTACTTGTCATTGCTGAAGAAACACTTAGACAGTACATTGTTTAGAAACAGAAGAAGGTCCAAGTCACAGAACTGTCATCGTAATTTTGAATAGTCCTACATCCTCACCTCTTGGGTTGAGGGGTTTGGTTTACTCTATTATAAAGTCGCATTTAATTGTCAATTTCTTCCAACTTAAAATTTTCATATGTCTCCTCTGATCTAAGGTTCTCTGACCCTGGAGCTCTGATATGCGTCTTATTATTTAAAATCAGGTAGTATTTGTCTGGAAAGAAAATGGGAAGAAAAGACTATTCTAACAAAGCATGGTGTTCAGTGGGAAATGCTGTTCTAACAAAGCATGTAGCTCAGTGCTGTGAGACACCTGGGACTTGGAACAGTAGCTATTGTCTCTTTAAAAAACAACAATCCCCTCTTCAAAGACTAAATTCAACAAAGCTAAAGCAACTTGATCCGCTCTTAACATCCTCCCTCCTTATTTCTTATTTCTTATTCTTTCACAGGCTTAGTTCTGAATCACTAGAACTTTGTAACAGAAATATTAAGATTGGTATGGATAAGTTCAGCATGGGAATATGTGTGTGTGAAAGCATCAGAGGAAACAGCAGAGCAAAGGTTAGAAGAATGGCCTGTATTGATAACCAAGGACACAATTGACAGCAATAAACCTGATAAACCCTGGGGAATGCATTGTTTACATCAAGATTAGGAGGTCTGTGCTCTGATAAGGTCACATCACAGTTGATTTGTCAGGAGAAAAACTGCAGTCTGATAACAGAAAGATGGTAACAAGGTTACCCTACATTGTGAGTGCCATTCCTCTTCTTGCTATCCCAACAGGAAAACAGACCATAGCCATACAGATGTCCTTGCTTTTCTTGCCTCATTTTGGGTGACAACCTTGCCTAAAATTCATGGAGCATGAAGCAAGGAAGATTCTGAGGCAAAAGGTCATGCCATAATAATTGTTGATTCTTGAAAAATCTACCCAAAAACTAGTTTGTTGCTGCCAGTCAAGAAGAAGAAAAGAGACTTAGTAAAGATTCAACAGCAAACGTTCATTGTCCTTCCTGTTGGGCAAAAGTGATCCTGGTCGGACTGCTTGGGCACATCTCTTGGGTGCCTGTGAGTATGTGGATATTTGAGTGCGAGTGAGCAGAATCAACTTACTTGTGAAGTTAAATAAAATAACCTCCTTCTTCCATAAGGTCTTAAACTGAGTGGTTTTTTTCACTAAATCCTGCAAATCTTGACCTTTTTTTTTTGATCGTCCAGGGAAGAAATTCCGATGGTGCACCCTTTCTGACCTAGAACAGAGAAAGTGTGCTGAACTATCCAAAGCACTTACGGCTGTGCTGCCCCTTGCTACTGTCAACTCGTTTGCTAGGATTTCTTGCATCAGAGCCCACAATACACATGACTGCATTGATAAAATCAGGGTGAGTTCACAGAGATTTTAAAAACTGATTTTGAGTTCAAATCCTCTTTTGAAGAAGTAACTGGTAAACAGAATTCATGGGAGAATAAAATGATACTGAAATGATGGTATTGCATATATGACAAAGTACACCGTAGCTTAAGAGGCAAGAATTAAAACCCATGAGCATTCTCCTAGATGTACTATTTTACCCCAGCTGATGTCCGTGCAATTTCCAGGAAATAAGTAAAAAGCTGCTTGGAAATAAATGGACAAGACCAAACTAGTAAATTAAAACATGCTCAGAGCATTCCCTTTGCTTGTGGGTTTTGGTCCTACTCTGGCTATAATGAATATTTTCTCTTCCCTTTCTTCCCTGCTATTTTTAGCCCCTAGTCAGTCTTTTCTGAAGTAAAGAGCAAAGCCTTTATTCATATAAAACCCTTTAATTTGAAAAAGTTAGACATCAGACCTTTTGTAAGTGTAAGCTCTTGTAATTGACCAGTTCTGGAATGAAATTTTCATAATGCTATATGCTTTGAAAAAAAATCACTAATGAAAAAGGAAGATAAGCATGTGCTGTAGAATAATTTCATTAACATACCTAAAACTTGACTGGGATAGAGAATTTCAGTTTCTATTTTCATTCAGTCCCAGTTGCCCTCAATGGAGTCCAAATCTGACCTGGAAAACAAAACGAAGAAAACCTTTCTTGTTGGTTCAGGGAATAATTTATTTTGTGTTTTCATTCAATCCTGCAACCCTTGTTAATAGACTTAAGTTCCATTTTCTGGGTTACAGAAAGATTATAGGCAAGAGAACTCTGAGAAGGATTTGGGGTGTTCGGGGAGCAGTAGGAGGAAATAGGGGTTGCCTTTTTCTTCAGTGGCATCAGAATAGTGTTTTTGGAATGGAAGGCCCAAAGAAAAGGTGAGAAAGGATGTTACTGGAAAAGAACTGGTATTTTTCGAAGGTAACTCAGCCTTCATTGCTAACATTTCACCATGCTTTGTAGCAGGGATTCAATTAAAAGCAAAGCAAATGCTTGTAAAAATCACTGGTTACTGCTTCTCAGGCAAAAACTCTGTTCTTGAAGCTGCTCTGTTTGTTTCCCTGTAAATGCACTTGTTTTGAGGGTTTTGCTGTTGTTTTTAAGGTGAATAAAGCAGATGCTGCCTCCTTGGATGCTGGAGATGTTTACTCTGCTGTAAAGCTCTATGGTTTGACAGTGGTGGCAAAGGAGATCTATGATCAAGGTAGGTTCATAAAGCAAAAGAATAAGCTGTACTTCTGATTTGGTTAATAAATTGCTGTGCAGTGAAAGGCAAAGCTCAAGAATTCTTGAAAAGAAGTCTCTAAGTTTTCATTAACTTTATAGGAGTATGGAGGTGACTAGCAACTGTTTCTAAAATACTTAGTGATGATGAATAAAATACCAGTGGTGCTTTGTATCTAGTAGCCTTTCTGCCTGTGGTACTGTCACTAGGACAAATTGTATCTGTGCTTGCCCGCAAGGAGTTCTATGTCTTGTAGGGAATAAGAAGGGGTTTATTCAATCTGTGTCAATTCTTATACCATGCTTTACTAGTGCAGCTGAACATTTACTAGTAGTTCTTTAAGAAATTAGCTTCTGTCATGACTTAATTCTCTCCTTCTCACCCTAAAGAGACAATAATGTAAGGTGGAGAATCTTGTTACAGTAAGATTCCTCTTCATTCCTGGCAGAGCTGAACAGTCTGTGCAATGAATGATTTATAAGGCAAGAATAAGTAAGTCTGAGCCAAAATCAAGCATACAGCAGAAAATACTTGTGGGACATGAATCTGAGAAGGAAGCCAAATTAGCAGATGGATGTAGGAAGAGACTAAAGGGGATAGTATAAGAACAGAAGTTAATTTTGTTTTGGCTGAAGAACCATGAAATCATAGTGGAATTGATATGTTTCAGGTGGTAAGCATGTTCTGAGGATAAGACATAGGAGTTCTTTCCATTACAATACCTAAACAGTGTGATACAAATGTTCAAAACTCTTGAGAAGCAATTGCATTGGATGATGGAGCTGGATGATCTTGTAAGCCTTTTCTGCCAGATTTTTATGTTCTTGCTTTGCGCATCACTTGCATTGCTCGGTTTGGTGAGGTGCTGTGTAGCCAGTATATGGTAAAGTTAAGTACATATGTTTCATATGTCTAAGATTTTTTTTTTCCTTAGCCATGTTCACAGAAGTAGTTGAACTCCTGTACACAAATGGAAGCTGCAGAATTGGGATTTAGTTATTTCTGTCACATATTTTGTCCTGTCGCAGGAAATTGTGTGTTTGCTGTGGCCATTGCCAAACGAGGAACTCTGGATATCCAGAGGCTACGAGGTGTGCGCAGCTGCCACAATGGAGCCAGATGGACATCAGGCTGGAATATTCCACTTGGCTTTCTCCTTGCAAGAAATTATCTTTCCTGGGATGAGGCGCAACCTCTGAGCCAAGGTGGGTAATAGGAGCCATAGGGCTATGTCTCGCCCTCAGCAAAAGTGAGTGAAATGCAAACAGATGTAGAATGAACTGAGCTGTGCAGAAATTGAAGGGCTTTGTGGATGAGATATCCTCTTGGAGTGTTTTTGATACTGGCTCTTAGCTCTTTTCAGAACTCTTCTAGTGATCTCAAAGCAGCAGAATTGTTACCAAAACAGGAAATCTTTGTGTTCTCTATGCAACAGGGAACAAATCTTTGCAATATCTAACCGGCACAAAGATGGTTTTAAACAAGCAAAATTTGATCACTCTGTTTCCAGCAAATGTTTCAAATTTGAAGTTTAGACAATGAAGTTACATATGCTGATTTATTTATTTATTTGTTAAAGCACCATAGTCCTAATAATGTCCACAATAAGTTTGGCCCCTTTTCCTTCTTCCATTTTTTCCTATTTGACTTTTTTTCTTTCTTCCTCCCCGCCGCCCCTCCTTATCTGCAGTAATCAGTGAGTATTTCAATGCAAGTTGCATCCCTGGGGTTGGTATTGCTGCTCCTCGACTGTGTGCTCTCTGCCAAGGACAAAAATCCTATGTCAGAGACAAGAACCACTTCTGTGAGACAAGCAGTAACGAACCCTTCTATGACTCTGAGGGAGCCTTCAGGTGAGCTCTGTGACACTATGAATTTACCTTTGGGGAAAAAGAACATGTGAGGGAAGAAAAGGCAGGTGACATGTTAATAGGATGCCATTTGTCTTTCTGCAGGTGCTTGAAGAATGGAGTAGCAGATGTTGCCTTTTTAGATCACCTAACAATTACGAGTGCCACAGGTAATCCTAAAAACTCAGATTCCTTTTAACCTCTGGCTGTGCTCTTTCCTGCATGGGATTTGGGGGATACGCCTATATTTTTGTTGTTTCCACGGAAAATTCAATCCCTGCAAGCAGTTCAGTGGTACTTCTTGGCTCTCCACACAAGTTGGAAGGAAACAGAAGAGGAAAGAGTAAGTGAGAAATATTTGCTCACGGGAGATTCTTAGAATAGGAGCAGATGTTTTTATACAGGTAATTTCTTTAGCCTAAAGTCTCTGATGCAGTATTTGCATTGCCTGAGTTATAAGGTTCCTTTTAAAATTCAGTGTATTGAGCTTCTAGAATGGGCAGTTCCTGTATACCTGTTTTGTATTTTTAAACTTAGTCGAGCTCTGTACTGATGTTTTTGAAGGTGGTTAGCAGTAGTAGTTACAGGTAAGTATTTTTAAACAAACATATTTACAGGGGTACAGCTTAAAGAGTATTTTGGAGTATCCCTGGCTGAGGTCCCTCTCTTTGTTAAGAGAAGAGCGTATCAAAGACAACTCTCCCAAGTGTGCTTGGCACACTGTGCTGCTTCCATAATCTTTGAGCAACCTCCTCTGAAAAACGTTTTACCTTCCATCTCTGTGCCTGCTGCCAAGTCATGTCTCACTTCATAGATTCATGAGTATCCCCTTGTTTCAGAGTCAGAACAACAGGAATATGAACTCTTATGTCCTGATGGGACTACAGCTGAGCTGACTGAATACAGTACCTGTAACTTGGGCAAGGGGCCTGGCCGTGGTGTCATCACCCGCCACAACTTCCAGAAGATCACCAACAAATTTCTTAGCATGATCCAAGTGAGTGGATATTACAAGCTGTATATCTCCAGACACAGGTTTTTCTTCCATTTTTGTGTGGAGATTACTACTCAGTTTGCCTTCTTTCTTGAGAAATTTATAGTTAGTGTGAACAAAGCACAAAAAATTGGTTGTTCTGGGGAAGGATCCTGCATTGGCTTCTGGAAGAAGGTTTTTCTTTTCTCTAAAGTCTTCTTCTGTAGAAGGGTGGGAATAAATAAGTAAAGATGGGGAAGATGCTATAACACCCAAACTGGAAAACGGCTAATGATGTTCATCCAGACCTGGAACTTACGTGAATTCTTTTGTAGCCGAGGGAGACACATAGATTCAGGCAGGGTTCACCTTTTTTCCTCACTTTTTCTCAACTTATAAATAGTATCTGTTACCTTGACATCCAGGAATCTATTTGAAGCTGAACCTGAAATGCGTATTTAAATGCAAATTTAAAGAATTTATGAAGCTATCTGGCCCTTAAAAGAGTCCAGTAGACAGTGAAAAATTCAAACCAGTGGGCTGGGTTGTGCAGTTACGCAGACTCTGGTAGATAGCAGTTGTACAAAATCTCTTCTTTATTGAGAGATTGTCATAAGCCCTTGTCAGTGCACTTATTAACACATCTTAGCTGTGCTCCCCCATACATAGCAATGGCTATGCAGCACTATTCCTAGTACACTTCTCTGTGCTTTCTTCTCTTCCAGTACCATCAGGCTGAACAGAGCTACTTTGCACACGGTACTTCCTCATCATAAAGCACAAGAAATCTTGCACCCCTTTACTGCACTGATCTTTATGACATATGTTTCTCACTCAGCTACACTCAGTTGCCTTTCCAGGGTAGGAGACATTGAGCATAGCCCAATAAATTGGAATAACTAAGACGGGACAAAATTCTTCAAAAAAGTGAATCATATAATGCTTTTAGGACTGGAACCATCCACTCACTGCTGTACCTATGGGCTTTGTCCCACTGTCCTGGAACCCTGAGTGCTGTGTTACAAACAATTGATATGAAGGGAGGGAAGGATGAGGCTGTTACTGGAAGGATGAACAGATTTGTTGCAATTAAAAGTTTTTTTCTTGTCTAGCGCCTCTTTGGGCGAAAAGGAAAAGAAAGAGCCAGGTTTGAACTCTTCACTTCAGCACCCTTTGGGGGAAAGAACCTGCTGTTCCGAGATGCCACTCAGCACCTGCAGCTTCTTGAGGAGCAGCTAGAGATTGCCTATATCCTCGGTCTGGATTATGTAGCTCTCCTTAAGGGACTAGGCCATGAAGGTGAGAAGCCTTCTAGAGGACTGTAGCTAAGGAAAGGGAAGAAAAAGTTCTCTTTCCATGTTATTCCTCCCTGCCAGGCACAGTGCATAGACCTACACGTCTCTTAAGAAAGAACAGATTAGTGCATAGGTGACATGGTCTCACTGTGCTCCTTCCTTCCAATTCAGGGAGCTCTTTGGACAACAGTGTTGTGCGCTGGTGCTGCATCAGTGATGCTGAGCTTCGCAAATGTGAGGAGTGGGCGCTGAGTATCAAATCCGACCCATTAGTTTGTGTCCAAGCAACTTCCATGACGAAATGCATTGAAATGATCAAGGTAGGAGACTCCCTCTGGTCAGAGTATATGATAAGACCGCACAGGGTGTGTATGTCCTTGTCTGAGCTGAACAAGAGGAAAAACAGCTTGTACACTAGAGAAACTAGTGGGAATGAGAGGGAATTTATGCAGGGGAATTTCCAACCAGTGGGGAAGTACAGCTGCTTGGTTACACAATTCATGCAAATCCTGGTTTTGTTATTTCTGTAATGCTGTTGGCAGAGTGGTGAGGCTGATGCAGTCACCCTGGACGCAACACATGTCTACATTGCAGGGAAGTGTGGATTGGTGCCTGTAGCTGCAGAATGTTACGGTAAGTTCTCACGTGACCTTAGCAAGAAGGGAGGGAATCAAAAAAGTACCATTAAAAATGTAGTTAAATTTCCACAGTTTGTGATGTTTTGTGATAGAAGCAGGAATCTATATATATGTCCAAATACTCTTCCCAGCTCTTCCACTACCTGGCTCTAGCATTTGGTCTGGCTGTTTATTATATCTCTTCTGTAAAAGGGACAGAGATGCTGACATGGCTCGAGATGATTGATGGGGTGCTGCCATGTAATCTGAATGACAGCAGTTGCAAGATCCTTAATGGTTGTCTCTCCTCTCCAGGGGGAGATTGCGCCCCAGCTGCTGAGACCATGGAGGAAACAGGGAAACTAATGCTTCTTAAGCGCAAAGGTAACAGGACAACTTCGAGAAGGCAAAAGTTTTCAATTTTCCTGAGATTGCCTCTAGGATTTATGTAGGAATGTATTTGCATGCTGGTTTGGAAAAGAATTTGCTGTGCATGTTCCGTAGGAGCTTTACAGACAATGCCACGCAGCTAGGAGAAGAGCTAAGCAAAGAATACAGATCCTCTACTGTAACTGAAGATACTGTGACAGGATGAGGGAGAGAAGAGGGGGGCTGTACCTGTGTGGAATACTTAATTGCCTTGGTATCACTGGTTGTTGTCATTGTTTTACAGCACTGCCGTCTGCTTATGCTGTTGCCCTAACTAAGAAAAATGCCAAACAGATTAACATCCATAACCTTAGGGGAAGGCGATCCTGCCACAGTCACCTGTATAGTCCTGGAGGATGGTTACTTCTTTCCAGATACACAGTGGGAACTCTGGAGAATGATACTGAGAACTGTGACGTTGGCTCTGGTAAGAGCTGCTCTAGGTTATCTGTTGACTAGACCACGGAAATCTGAAGCCCCAAATGTGGGAGTAAAATGGAGATGGGGCCATTAGGATTTGATGAGCAAGTGGCGATTGCAGTCTCGGAGGGTGTTGGAGCAGCTCTTCTGCCTATCTGACTATTTGTGATTCTTCACCCTATTTAGCCCTCTTGCTAGCTATTAGGGTGGAATTCCATTCCTGTCTTTTCCCATGCGCAAAGAGCCTTTGGAATACCTTGCCTTAATCTCATCTCAGTTTTCTTTACTCAGCTTATCAGAATTACTTTTGGAAGGGCTGCATGCCAGGAGCCGATGGAAACCTGTGCAAGGTGTGTATTGGAGACAGTGAGGTGGAAGGGGCTCGAGTGTCTAGCAGATGTGCTGCAAGTCACAACGAACGTTACTATGGCAATATGGGAGCACTCAGGTAAGCTTTTTGTGAGAGTTAGAAATGCAGAGCAATAGCCGGAATTGGCTTATTATTTTGCTGATGGTTTTCTTTGGAGGTTTGGTTTTTGTTTTTTTTTTGTTAAGCAACTGGCTATGTAAACTTTTGCTAGCATTTATTTTGTTTTCATTGCAGTTGCTATAGGATGTTCAGTTGACTGGTGATTTAAAGCAATCTTGAAAACATTTCCAGAGCCAGACAATGCTTCCAAACATGTAAGGTTTAAAGCACTGGTACTGACGCATTAAAAACAAGGGATGAAAGACAGTTAGAAGGTCAGAGAGCAGAGGTGATGTGGTAAGAAGCAGTGTAGGGTGCAGAACGTAATTAAATAGACTGGAGATATTAAAAAAAATAGTTGAAGACAGAGGAAGAGAAAAATATTGAAGCTGAAAGCACTCTTATAAAATATATATAATGCATTTAGTTGAATTACGTTCTCTTTCCTGGCTAGGCACAGGTGAGGCTGCATAGACATTGTGCCACAATTTTGACTTGGGACCTGCTTTAACGGATGAAAGGGATTGCCTTATCAAATAGGTGAACACGGTCCACTGAGATCTATATTGACATCACTAACTTGTTCCGTATAACAACCAAGTAATTACAGATTAGAGGGATTCTTCCGGCTACTCCTGGTTTAGCTTCAGATGACTGTCCAAATGTCAGTTGTTGTGTAGTGGCTGTCTCTAATAACTTCTTGGTTTTTTTCTTGCACTAGGTGCCTAGTTGGCAATCCCAGTGGAAGAAGCTTTGGAGATGTAGCTTTCCTGGAACACTCTAACCTACTCCAGAACATAGAGAGTGAGATGCAGATATTCTCTTTTCCTTTGAGAATGTTCATTAGCGTCAGTTACTTCCCACACAGTGACCATCACTCACGAGGATCAGCTTTTACAGGTTTAATCTAGGTCCATGAAGTTGTGTTTGTGACTGGAAAGTTGCAAGAACCTTCCTGCATGTAGGTGTTCCAGTAAAGCTTAAAATTCTGTTCAGTTTTAGAGAGGAAAGAGGAAGAATCACTGAGTGCAAAGATCAGTGTGTGTGTTTGGGTGGTATTCATCCTTGGAGACTGAGCTAATTTTTGGAAAGCTCAAAGCTTTAAAAAGCAAGTGACCTTTCTCACCAGACCTTCTCCTATAGGCAGCCATAGTGCATGTACCTGTTGTTTTTTAATCAGAGTTTCAAGAATTAAAATGGCAGATAAGGGCGATGCTGTGGGCTGTTTGTGCTAGGGATGTTCTATGGCTTCATCATGACACAAAAACTTCCTCATGTAGTTTCACAGGCACTTAGGAATAAACAGTCCAAATAGCTTAATAGGTAAAAATACTGCAAATTATTTTGCCTTTCACAGTTTCTAAAACAACATTGTTACTACACTGTGAAATGAAAAATTTCCTCTGGGAAATACTGATCTTTGCAACACTCTAGCAATTGGATTTTGTTGATGAAAATGGTTTTGGCTACAGTACCTTAAATCCTCAATCTCTTAAATTTTGCTTACTTCTCTGACAGCCAAACTATGCTGTCTTTTCATAGAGTTGAAGAGAAAGGGAAGCCCCATTTTGTTCAGTCTGATAAAGCACAGTGAAATTGTATTTTAGGCAATTTCTGTAACAGAAGAGACTTTTCTAAGAGGAATCTCTCTAAAATCAAGTGGAGTTTTAAGGGCCTGGAAACCCACAGGAATTCATGCAGCAATGAGCAGTTTTTTTGGGGAAGCAAAGGAGATGCAGGCTGAACTGCTTTGTTTTCAGAAAGCGATCTGATTACAGATAAAGATAAGACATGATAAGCTGTTCATATGCCTTGATATTACTCTAGTTTTTAGTTTATAGGTGCAGCTTAAGTTCACTGACCTGTTTCCTCAGTGAAAACACTACCTTGCTCTTTATGCATTCCTAATAAATGACCATGTAGCATGGAGTATTTGTTTTGAACATATTAGCTAAACTTCTTCCTCTCAATTTTTAACATTTTGCATGAGATTCACCCTGTTTTCTCTTTCATTTTTTAAAAGGATTTGCTTTCACTTCATCTTCTTTTCAGATCTGGACAGCTCTGGTTGGGCAAAAGGTTATACAGCTATTGACTTTGAACTCTTGTGTCGGGATGGAACACGTGCTGCAGTCACAGAATGGGCAGGCTGTAACCTTGGCCCCATTCCCCCCAGCACAGTCATGACTCGACCAGTCACTGTCACTAAAATCTATGACTTTCTAATGAAATCCCAGGTAAGACAGGAAACAGTGAAGAAGTTAGCATGTTATCACTTGTTATGTATGACTGCTGAAAACCCTTTCAAGATCAAAAGCTTTATGTACTAAATACATGAAGTGCCTTCAGGTCCAATGTGAAAGAATTAAGAATGTGCATAGGATATTAAGAAAATAATTATTTGGATTCTCTAAAGGGGCATTTTGGCACCAGTTGCCATTCTGCAGCAGTCATACTTTTGCTGAGAAATAAGCCACTGCAAAACTGCATCTTTTTGTACCAATAAGGACAGTGCTAGGTGAAAATGGAACCGTTTTTCTGCTAGATCTTGCTGTAAAACTAAGGGTCACCAGCTTAACCTTGCTATTTATGATTCAAGCTGTAGAACTTATTTCTCTTCTGTTTAGGAATCTCTGGGAAGCAAACTGGATTCTGAATTCCATCTCTTTCAGTCGAGGAAGTATGGTGAAAGTGATCTGCTTTTCAAAGATACTACTCAGTACCTTGTTCATGCAAGTCACATGAGCTATCAGGAAGTTCTTGGAGTATCTTTCTTTCAACTGGCAGAATCAGTATTTAATTGTACACCTGCAGGTAAAGTCAAGTTTTAATTGTGAGTTCGAGAAAAATGCAAAGCAGGAAGCCTTCTGTGCATAGCTATTGCCCTTTTGTTTAGACTGAATGGAGAAGTACCTTCTAGATAATCCTGTTAGTAACAATTTTCCAAGGAGTACTGTGTTTGGAGCTCCTTTAGAGCCTCTTACAACTCCTATCCAAAAGCACTGAAACTGGAGCTCTGCAGGAACAGAATAACCAATACATTTTAGAGCAAATACGAGGTTACTAAAATAGGACTGTTTTATTCCCACTCTGAAATTTTTCCCTTCAATTCCAAAGATCAGTTCTGGGAGAAGGGAATATAATGTTCATCGGATATGCCAAACTTGGGAAAAAATAACAAAATGTTATATTTAATTCTTGAATTAATCTCCAAATAAGTTAAATAATTGCCTTTTTAAAAAGAGTGCATTAGAGAACTCAAGATCAAAACCTTTATAAACTTAAGGAATGGCTTTTTCATGATTTCCCACTGTATGAAGTATGCATTTAGCTATCACTAAAACTGAAACTGTCTCTAAGCCAGGGTCAAGCTGTTCTGGGATCTGAAAATCTGTATTGAAGTAAATGAAGATTACACAGAAAATTAGACTTCTGTGAGTCTAAGCTGTTAAAGGACTAAAATTCAAAAGGGGAATTTTATCTCTCTTCTGCTGTTTTAGTGAATAGTATCTGAAGAATGTGTTATTTTTAAAGCTGATAACATCTTTAAGTGTATACTTTTACTTGTTTGTAGGCATCTTAGACTTCTGCAAACAGGATATCTGTGCATCCTCATCAAACTGACAGCTAATACAGAGGCTTTGCAAGGCATATATATCACCGCCAATGTTGAAAACAAGGAAATATGCAAGTCCAACCTATCCAAAGCAGTCAGCAAGGAAACAGTCATCTCTAGAAAGTATGCTGAATACTCTTTTTTTTAAAGCAGATTTTTATGTTTATGATAATGTAATACTACTCACATGTCACCCCTTTCTTGTTTGGAGCATGGCATCATGTAGAGCAGCACAGGCCAGTCTGCATAACCCACAGCACAGAACTAGGATCAGCAATTCTGTACAACTACTATGGAGAAATCGGCATTTTTGTGGAAATAGCAGGGCCAATAACATGGACTAAAATACAGACTGTCATGATAGGCACAGGTTAGTTGGTAGCAGTTTGCCTTGCTTGTCTTTATAAACTGTTTCCATACAAAAAACAAGCAAACAAAAAAATCAGTTGACATTTTGGTAGTTGCAGCATTGTCCTCCTGCACCCATGATTTTGGTTGCAGCTAGATAGTCCTTGCTGAATACGTATATATGCTATAGGTTGTATATGTAACTGCCATCAGAATCGATAGTCTATTCTGCTTTTAACGGGGAAGAATGTATTTGCTTTTTTAACCAAGGATTTATACTAGTAAATCAAAACATTTTTATCTGACAAATTAATGTATTAAGGCATCTGATAGTGAGCAGAACTGGATGCTCGCAGCCTTAAGGTGAAGGAAAGCAACAGATATTCATCCTTGTAAAAAACTCCAACTTTGAATCTATGATTCTATGAAGCATCAATATATGATTTATCAATTAAAAGAATTGGTTTTACAAGCAGAAACTGCCTGAACATGATATGAAGCCTTTTGAACAGAATGCATCATGTATTTGTTTTGCCTGTTAGTGGATAAAGATTTAGAGTGGATGGCTCTTCATGGTCAGGGCTCATTTCAGTTTGCAAGTGTTATCACCTTCTGTTCCCATGCACCCTGAACCAGGCAAGGTTAAGATTTTTAATTAAAAAAAAAAAATAAATTCTTCAACCCAAACTGTCCAGTCCTTGCTACATGTATTGCAGTTGTATTAACCTTAGCTAGCAATAAATGACATGCAAATAGTGAAGACATGCTAGCTGCAATATAGTCTCCATGTATCTGCCATATAAAGGAAAAAGTGTAAAAAAAAAACCCTCCACCAAAACCAACGCGAGGCAGCAGTAAAGTATTCAGCTGTAAAATACACTGCTAAGAATACCTGGTTTTAAACAGTTTGTTCCATGCCTAGCTTGTGTTTCCTGTTGTTTGACTTAAGTCACGCCTCTCTTCCCCCTTTTCACTTCCTGAGAAAGAAAAAATTTGCAATCTATCTGACCAATAGCAAGGGTTTTAGATTCAGTGCATCTTAGCTGAGACTGTTCTCTTATCTATCCCATTTGTTCCATTGTTTGACATTGACTAATCAAACAACAGAGAGGGGATGCAAGTGCAAACTCATCTACCTTTCAGAGAAAACAGGGAAAGCTAAACGGTGAACGAAGCACGTCCCAGAATGGTAACAGAGCAAATTCCTCATAGACTGTGTCGCAGCCAGCCGGCTATAGCCCTGAAAAAGCTGGGAAACAGGAGCAGGATGCTTGTTTAGGTCCCTGAGGTGCTCCCTTCCTTTCTTTACTGGAGCTTACATGCCATCTGCAGGACCCACGCAATACTGCACTTCAGTCAAAGGGAGTTACGAGAACAGAGTGAAGAAATATATCTGCCAGCTTAGTTTTGCCAAGAGCAGCATGCAGCTGAATAGCAATAAATTGAAAAGCTGGGTTATACACAAGATTTTAAGGGGTGGTGTTTTCTGGCATAGATATTACAGATGCTTAATCGGCCTTTTTGATGTTCCTATGCTTCAGCTTTGGTTTAAAAGCACCAGTCTGATGCTTTGCATAGACTGTAGTACATGAACAGGTAGCCTGCTTCAGCTGTGAATCTCTCACTTCTGAATCTAGCAGGAACTGTCTGTGCTGTCTGGCTCCTATTACCTTAAGAGATGGACGCTGTCTCAGCGCTATGAATAGTAGCTAGGATCATGCTTAAAATCCCCCTGGTCTGTTTCTGTTCCTGTTAAAGCATGGCTACGGATGAATGAACACTAGAATTGCTGCTCCATGCCTTACTAACAGCCCACCCAGTTACTTAATTGTGTTAATCTCTTTGGAGATGTGACCTCTTCCCCCCCCACGTATTCAAGACAGATATATCACACA
This sequence comes from Astur gentilis, assembly GCF_929443795.1. Classification (NCBI taxonomy): domain Eukaryota; kingdom Metazoa; phylum Chordata; class Aves; order Accipitriformes; family Accipitridae; genus Astur; species Astur gentilis. Next base: position 5,016,022 of record NC_064886.1, read on the forward strand.
TATTTACTGATATAAGCCTAAAGGCCTTAAAAAACTGAAAGGTTCTCAGAAAAATTTATTTCCATAAATTAAAAACACACACAAAAGAAACAGTAAAATTTTAGATTCACACAATATTGAACAGAAACAAAATGCCAAGAGCATGATGGAAGCTAATGGCACAAGTGTACAAATTCTCAATGAGCTATTTGTTAACTTGATAGCATCATATAGACTTTTATTCCACAGTTACCATCCATATTCTAGAAGAGCACCTGGAACATAATATACAAAAGGCCCACCTCAAATCAAATACAATAAATGAGGACTGCTTGCAGAAAATAATATCCAGCAAGCATCAGAACTCGAATGTATGCAGCCACAAGGCCAGCCAGGCAACTGCTGTAACATACATTAAGAAGCCTTAGCTGGCCCAGTCGTAGCATGATGAAAGTCCGATTTTTTTTTTTTTTGTTGGTTTTTTTTTTTTTGGAAAGTGATCTTTACCTCCCATAATCAGCAAATTTAGCAAAGAGCTGCCTGGCTCTGCAAAACTTACTACTAAGAGACAGTACACAGCAAAAGCCTTCCAATTCTTCTCAAGCTGATCTAGTCATCATTCTGTGAGCAATACGTACAATGTCTTTCCATGATGATACAAAAAAAATCCCCACTGGAGTGGGTTCGCTTTATGAAAAGGCAAGCGTACATATCCTTCAGCTAGGGATGGATGGAAGACCCCCAGAAATACATCCTCTATACTTTTTTCTTTCCATTATCTGGACAGAAGCAGCTCAGAGTGGCAAATACCTAGCTTTTGCACAGTCATCACACCCAGTGTACAAGCAGCAGCTGCAAGGAACAAGGCTGTTCCACGAGTGCTGTAAACAGGAACAGAGGTGGGAAAGGAAAAAAGAAAAAGTGCACAAGCAGGACTGACATCTGTATGCTGGAGCGGGGGAAGAGATGTTTTGTCTCAATTAGCTTACATCTCTGTCATCATACAAATACTAAACCAAAACAGAATAATGCTGTATATTTGGGTTTCCACAAACATACATCTGGGACAACCTAGGCAACTGCAACATAATTTTGTAACTCCTCCAGTTATTGTAAACAAAAGAGAGAGAACTGAGTGTTTTCTTTGTTCTGCTCTCTCTGCTGTAGCTGTTAAAAAGAAAGCTGAGAAATGTTATTTCAAAGCAATCAGAAACAAGACAGCAGGGAACAGACAAAAAAACCCCAAACCAACCCCAAAACAAAAAAAACCCCACAACCCAAAGGAAAAACCCAACACGTTCCATGTTTTGAAGCACATTAGAGGTCTGAACTTTGCCTGGACCCAAGTTTCCTCCCTCCCCACCCATATCCTTGTTTTCTTAAAAGCCCCAGTAACGTTACAGCTCAATTGTGTCACAGCACTAGAAGCCTCCCATATTAACAGAAGGTGAATAAATGCTGTGTAACAATCCCATTCTATAGCATAAAACCATAAAAATATATATCTCATTCTTGCTACAGCTTCCAACCAGTCAATAATTGGGCTTATAAACCAGCATAGGGAAAGTTTCAAACATATTTTAAAAGCAGTCGACCTTTATTTTCTAGGGATTTCTTTTTATAAAAATAAAGAGGATCAATTAAAGTGTTCTACAGCAGCCCAAATAGGTTAACCAGACCTTGCTGCTGAAATAGTACTTCAATATGTTCAAAGTTTGCCTGCCTTGTTATTTTACCCTCAAAACCCAAACACCACTACTTTAAGTGTGCACTCCTCTCTTTTCTTCAGTCTTCCTGATTAAAGATAATTAGCCTCCAAAACAAGACTGTAAACTTCTAGGAATCCCAGCACATAAACTGGGAGCAAAACAAGCCCAGATTACATTTCTTTCAAGACTCAGGCACACACAGTGTAATAATCTTCTTCCATTTCTCTACTTTCAAAGCTCTGGAATTCAACAGATTGCTTTTTAATTTTTAGTTTTCTGTTCGGTCAGTAACAGAAGCAGCAGAGCAACAGAAGATGATGGCATTTTCAGTCCTGCATTTATTGGGACTTTATTAAAAATACCCACCCACTAGATATTTGCTCATTTTGAAGGTAAATAAAACTCTATTATATGGGTAGGTAAATAAGAAAGTGCAAGTTTCAAGTGACAAGTGAAAGAAAGAACAGACTAATTAAATTTGAGCATCCCAGCAATGACAGCTTTGCCTGAATAACTTCTATAGGCACTAAAGGACAGAAATTACCTGAACTGCAGCTAGCATTCATTTTGAATTATGCTTCAAGTAAGTTTAACAGAAGTTATCTCTTCCCTCAAAAGGTATAGCTGAGAAGTTGCCCAGTGCTGCATCAGATAATTACAAATGGCCTTACATAGTGAAAAAAAATAAATTTCCACATGCTAGGAGGTCTTTGTACAACACTAGCTATTATATACAACAGTGCTGTACAGAGAACATATAATTATGAGCTACATGAATTGTAAATCTAAAATGGTTAAAAAAATGGAAAAAAATTATTTTCTTGTTTGCATTAAAGTCAAGTTTATATTTTTAATGGAATTAAAATCACTTAAAAATTAGTCTCAAAAATTTTGCTGGTGTTCCCCGCATGCAGCAGCTCAGCTCAGTTAAATAAAAACCTCTACTTACGTATCCTGCAGCTTAACATCCTCATGGGCTAATTACCTTTTTCGCTGGAGAAGAGGTTGGCGTCAGCCAAGTAGGTAAAAACTCTACTATTTGGGAAAAATTAGTACTGGGCACAATTTTTTCTTAAAATATTACCTTTTTTTTGAGCTCAATCATGTTAAAAGGTGTCCTCATGCAGCAAATAAAGAAATGTATACAAAGTGCAAGTTATTTAAAGTCTAGTTATGTGGGGCTTCTGCTGCCTGAAGCCAGGAAGGGCACAGAAACTCAGAAGAAACCTTCTAAGTAAACAGAAGGAAGGAACAAATGAAAGCAAACCCAGACAGCTACTTTTAATTATTAAAAAGTTAGTGGTATATCAAGAATGTGTTTGCTAGAATTCATCTTTATCAAACACCATATCTCTTCTGTCAGGTTGTTCAAAATAGCCATTACAGTAACAACAGCAGACTCAAATGTGCAAATGATCTGGAGTACAGAGTTCTAGCATCACTGAAGGTGCACTACTTCCTCCTTTACACTCCTACTCTACCCCCAAAAGGTGTCTAAGCATAATTAAACATTAGCAATAATTTCCAGAGGTTGGGGAAGGAATGGTAAATTGTATGTGGCTGTGTTACACTCAAACAGGGACCTAGAAGAATCCCTCCAATAGCATTTAAAAAAAAAAAATAAAAAAATAGCACCTTAAAGAGTGCCACAGCCAAAAACTGATCATCAGGGATTAGAACAGAGTGGTAGAGTAATGTATGAAGAAGTCAGTAGATTTCTCCCAACAGGACTAAAATACTAAAGGAACTGATTGGACCATTTTCAGCTAAATGGCTCCCTCAGATGCTAGAGGCCTGCTCCTGCTCAGCCTCCTTTGCAAAAAAGGCTTCAAGATCCATTAGCTTCTGACTCAGAAGAGCATCTAACTCTGCACTCTGTAGTGCAGCTTTTTTTGCTCGGGTGAAACTACCCACTGCTTTGATTTTGCCTCGTATCTTCCTTTTCCGGGGAAGAGTAAAGTCCTGAAACTCCAGAATCCGCTTTCTCTTCTGCTGGCTGACAGAGATCAAGCGTCCATTTTTCTCCTTGGGCTCTTCAAAGATTGTTTCCAAGCTCCTGGTAAAAGCGAAGGATAGAACTCATAAATACTCAAGAAGCAGTTAGCCACCTTACAAGGACAGGGAGACTGGTGGATTTCATAACCCAAGTAAACACACTTCTAACTTTTACATTTTTACAGTCCCTCCACACCTCTTGTAATGTATACTTATCTACAGCTTACACTTTCTGCACGTTACTGCTAGCTAAATAATTTGTTATTGGTGCATAGGCATTTGGGTTGAATCTCTTTCTATCCATGTTTCTGTTCAAAAGCACAATTACAGAATCTTAATTTTATAGAATAAATAAGATTTGAACATTAAAAAAAATGTAGTGGTCTTGATAATCATGCTATACTTGATGACAGACAGTTATTCTTAGTATTTTAAAGAGTATTTAGTTGCCTTTGAATTTTGAAAAAGTAAGTACTGTACTTGGATGATGGCTGGAATGAATAAGTAGATGAAAACAATATACAAATCCACACTTAAACAGCTGCAAATTCTTATTTCATATTCTACTTCACTGCTTTCCATCCAAACAGTAAAAGATACTATTTTTGAATTAACTCTCTCTACCACTTTAAGCTAGAGCAATTTTAAAAATTTATCTCCCTCTTAGCTTTCAGACACCTTTAATGTTCTCTTTGCTTAAGTAATTTACATTTATCTTAGTCTTCTCATTAGGAAGCAGAACCAACCTGGCTGGAGGAGGGGACTTATAATTCTTGTTTGTGTAAATTTCTTCTAAACTAAATTCTTTCTTCTTAAGCCTGAAAAAGTAATGAACAAATCAATCAATAAAGAAGAATTTCAAAACTACCTCTCTTCACAACAAGCAGATTTATGAGAAACAAGTATGGTTTGCATTCTAGGCCTAAACACGAACTAATTATGCCTTAACTAATTGAGGATAGGGAGGAATGAAAAATGAAGTCATTGAGTGCCTAATTTCACACAGTGTTTTTATAAGGTCTGGGTCAAGGCTTGCCATTTCTGCAGAGGTCAATGTTCCTTCTAGCATTCCATGATGTTTTGAAATACTGATGCTCAAAAGAAGCAAGGGAAATCCCTTCACAGGTCACTTGTTTGTGGAAGCTAAGAAAAGACTTACAGTTTTGCAGATTAACATTTCATCTCTTCGGACTGATTTTAATTTACTGACACTTAATTAGCAAGCTGATCTCTGAAGAAATGCATTCCTTTGTCAAAGCTGGCACTTCTGTTTAGGACAGAAGTGAACAAAATACTAGATGGCTGACTGGAAAAGCTTTATCAATATCTGGCACTGCGATTACCCACATTTACACTGAACTGATGTTTCCCTAAGATCATATAGCACAAAGAAGGAACTCCAACATAATTTGCATCAACAGAACTTCCTAACAGATCACTTCATCTCACTGCGCACTGTAGAGTGACTTATTTTCAATGTATGTTAATCAATATGAACTTCTTTCTTCTTTAGAGAAATCATTCCGTTGCAGCTTAGTTTTTCACATTTTGCCTAAAACCCAGTCAGTAGTTCATATCCCATAGTCCTTTTCTTACTTGAAAAAAGTTCTGTTCAAAGACCAATTTCTTTCTTCAGTCTTTTATACAGTTGGTACAGCTGTGTCAATCTTTTCTTATAAAGGAAGCAAACATCAGACATCACTCAACTGGGAGCATACAAAGTAGCGTGGTAAGAGAAGCATTTATTGAAATGATTACATTACTATGCAGGAAACGTAAGCAACAAAAGCTAGTATGAGTCCATTTAAAAAGTACTGCTCACCTTTTTGGTTTGGGTAGTCCCATTGGAGTAAGGTTAGGGTCTGGCTTAGGAACAGTTTTCCTGATTCGGATTTGTGAGACTTTCTTTGGCCTCTTTTCTGGCTCAGTCTTAAGAAAGGAAAAAAAAAAAAAAAAAGTTACAATTAAGGAAGTAATGACCACGCTAGTCAGCAGCAACAGAATTCCCTCTTACGTTGAGTATATATTATCTATAGAATAAGCATTCCTCTTTGTTTTACCACCTTCTTTCTGCTTGAATAAAAGAAAGAAGCAGCACAGATTAGGACTAGTAGCCTGTTTTCTCTCCTCATCTTTAACAGTTACTAAATAAAATTCAGCAGCAGCCGCTTCAGGTTCTGGGGAACCAAGAGTCTGAGATATGTAAAATCTAAAATGAGCTCACTTTTTTCAGTTCTGTGTCATCCTGGGGTCTAAGACAGGCTGGAACGGAAGCATCAGCTTCATCAAGGGCACGGACCTGGAGCTCAGAGGCTGAAAGCCTGGGGGGAGATGGTGATGGTTCTGGAAGTGAGCAAGACTTTGGTAATGGAAGAGGGAATGAAGATTCCAGGCTGTAACAGAGGAAGAAGGGAACATATGTAGATTTCCTACCCAATTTATGCTGCAATAGCATTCCATGCTCTCAGGTGATGTTCCTAAATAGCAACGTGGCCACAAAAAGCAATGCAGTTCACAGGAATTGCTTTCTCCAGTACATACATACAGTAAAAAACTGCTGCAGCCCGCATTAATACTGAAACAAACTAAACTGCCAGTGTATTTGAACATGTAATTTTAAATCCACTCTTTTCCTTTTTGTATAGTTAAACAATTTACAGCTCTATTTAGTAACTACTGATAGAAAGTGATTAATCCTCCTTTTCTGCCAGCAAATTTCTGTGACCCAACTATTAATTTAATACTTTTTGTTTACAGATAAATTTAAAAAGATAGCTTTTATATCTGCCATCCCAACACTGACAAAGAATAGAAGGAAGTTTCAGCACCTAACGTCCAGTCACCCAGGCAAAAAGAACATATATCCAAGTAAGGAAACAAACTTCTATACTTTCACGTATTTATTTCATAACAAGCGGCGCAACATGGTTGAAAGGAAGAGAATTGTTCCGTGCAATGATCTACATGGTGTTTGTATTAATGCCCCTCTACACTTCTCCATTACATGATCCAGTCAGTTTACTTCACTAACATTTTAATCAAAAAGCTATTCTTGGAGTGAACTGCCAAAAGCTGAAAACCAAAATGACATAAGCAATGTCTTTCTGAGAACGTTTACAATCCCACTACTCAGAATAAGTATCAAAGTCCAGGAGACTCACCATATCTCATGACCTGCAGCCTGTAGTGCTTCCATACTCTGTACAGGTAAGTGCGGTAACATGGCATAGCTGGTTCAAAAGAATAATGAAAAAAAAAACCACAACAAAAAAGACAGACAGAAATTAGGTCTACACTATAAAAAAGATGAGGGAAAAATTATTAGTATAAATTGGACTGTAAGACAAAAAATGTAATATCAGGAAGGAGAATGAAAGACTCAAACGATATAAGAGCAAGCCACATCTGCCATTTAGTCCACTAAATTTCACTGACACCTTGTTAGGGAAATAGTCCTCCTTGCACTTAAAAATGGTAGTGATGAGAAAAGGAAATAAAAGTACAGAAAGAGAGGGAGACAGTATTAGTCTGAAAGTTGTAATTATTTCTATGAAAGCCTGTATTCCTCATTTAAAAGCCCCAGGTTTTAAAATTAAAGTAACCAAAAACCTTCAAGGAATTGGTTACTAAATGAAAAAAGTGCATAGTGGCACCAGTAACAAGTGAACAGAAGGATTTCCATAAGATTAACTCCTTGTTATCTCCAACCCCCACATTCTTACTTGAATATTCTTAATCGATTGGAATAACCAAAGGCCTTTCCATAAGGGTTGGCAATTACCATAACTCTATGGCATAAAAGTCAGCACAGCAGCTCTAAATCTTTTAACATTAAGCTTTATTTTTGTGCCCACACTATTAACAGCAGGAAGAAAAAAATCAGTTGGGACAGCTTTTATTACATTAAACAGCAGATTTTGTACTTGCTGTTCTCCCAAACTAACAGCTAAAGGTACTTCACTGTTCTAAAGCAAAGAAGTTACAGCCAGACTGGAATGCTACAAAATAAACGCAAACCAACCATACTGGCAGTACAGGTAAGTCCAAATATAAGGAGGTCAGAAAGACCCATTTCTTGTATTTGTCATTTAATATCAGAACGATAACATTTTGTTTCCCAAAATGTTCCAGTCGCTGTCCCAACACTACTGGAACCTGTATCAATGGTGCATCAGTCTCCTCTGTGCTAGAGGCAGAGCTTACTGTTATATGCAATAATAATAATAAGAAAAAATTACAGGAAGAGAAAAAAAACAGTTTAGAAATTTTGAATCCAAATTAACATTAATTAAAAAAATGACTTAAAGAATGTTTTATTACTGGCAGTGGAAGTGACAGAAGATTTTTAGGCAGGAGAACTACACTAGTTCCTTGTTTTCCTGGTTACTGAAAACACTATGAATGAAATAATTTAAAGAGGACAAATCTCTTCCAGCAGAAAATGGCCTGCAGAGAACTTAGAGCCACTTTTAAATTTTTCTGATTTTTAAATATCTTAATCAAAACAGGCAAAGATTTTTGTCATACTGGAAGCTGAAAATTCTTCTATACTGCACCGAACATACTTCTTGTATTCTTGTATTTATATACCAAACATTTATTTCATAGAAGGTTTTTTTTTTTTGAGTACACACAAGTTTAAGAGAGATTTACTGAATTATCATTTTGTCATTGTTCCTGTTAATACCTTTAAAAAAAGATTTATTAGTTGCTGAGAACAGGCTGTCAATCTTCAGCAAAATGGAAACTAAAATGGTATGAAATATTTTAAAATGTTAGGTTTTGTTCTTTACGTTGTTTTATAACCAAATCTTTGATATTAATTTTTGCTTAACTGTTTTAGGAATAGAATTTATTTGCTGCACTTTAAACTTCTGCAAACATTCTTTTCAACTCACTGCATGCTACAGTAACTTCACTTTAAAGAAAATCTGAGAGGAGCAGAAGAATTAAGGCTACCTCATACACATATTTGTAAGGTATTTTAGAGAAAAAACAAGCTGAGTTTTACACTATTTTAACTTTGGGTTATTTTTTACTTGAAGTGATAAGGTTTGATTTGGCTTCTCTCCCTTTGGGATAAAGATCATTCACAGCAAAACATTTGGTTTTCAAATTACCCTTTACGTCAAGGTATTAAAGCCTCTTATACTTTTGCTAACTGGATATGCTATAAGAAGCTGCCTGGGAGTCTGTTGGCTTAAGGATGGGAGAAAACACGAGAGCATAAGTCAGCTCTGATCTCCCAGTTCAAAGATAGCATGCCTCAACAATACAAAATAATAAATTCACCTTATACACTGAAGTAAGTTTTTAAAAGGTGTTTGTTTTGTTTTTAAAGAATGGCAACAATGTCTTATTTTTAAGTTTAGTGCTCAAACCGTAGTTTACTAGTATGATTACTTCCAGACTACTAATTTGTACACTAGAAAATTCAGCCTGATATATTGACTCATGGATGAAAAAGAATGCAGGTGCAATAGAAAGTGCTGTGAAGTTGTCTCTATGCCATTATTCAACTTCATTCTTTTAGTGCAGACAGCTCCCAGAATGAAGTAGTACTTGCATAAGCTCACTCACACCTTCAGTAGACGTTAGAATTTATACTAACAAGTGATACGCTTAAAACTTTTAGGTATGTTATCCATTTATACAAAGCAAAATGCAGCATTAGTTATCTGGCAAGATTTTTGGCTATACGTATGTCAAGCTATGACATCAGATAAGCCAAATGCAACAGTTCTCTAGAGACTGCCATATTAACCAAAAGAATTAATCAAATGGACTTTTCTACAGTGCTCATGAGCCTATACTCTGTCCAGGAATCTCAAGACTATAAAATCAGGGACTGAACTGCCCCATGTCACTGAAGCATAACATAAAGGGCAAAATCTTTGCTGAACAGCATGCAAAAATCCTGTAATGGAGCTAGGAATCTCTTCCCTCATTCTGTTTCTTAGTAAAAAAGATCTCAAATGCCAATAGCAAAGTTAATTAAATAAACAGAGTAGATTTCAGTCCTCTTCCCACTCATAACGAGAATGACATGCACAAAAATTCATTACCAACCTGAACTGGAGCTACACTGGCTTGTGCCAACAATGCATCAGGCACATACTATCAAGGTTTCAGTTAGCGTAGAACAGTCACGGAATACAATTAAAAATTTAACTGAATGCCGCCCCCCACCCCTTTGGACTCTTCCTAATCTGATATTGAGCATTTTACAGTGGTTCTAAGTGGCACTTGTGGCTCAGACCTCTGAAAAAAACTTTCCTACCTCAGAAATCCAGTTGTTCTGCAGTCACTCTGAATAGACCTAATGAAGTAGCTCACCTTTCTGCATTATATATTCTGATGCATGGTGTGTATATTTTGCAAGGGAGAAGAAAATAGAGTTAGCCATTCTGCCAAAACAGGATAGTATTAAAGAACTGAAGGCAAATATATTTCAATTCAGCTAACAGACTGTTCCATAGGGAAGAATCTTCCACGTTGAGCCATTTTTGGAGCAGAATGCGTAGATTTGGAACAGGGGAAACTGACCCTCCAATGCAAGCTGCAATTACCCTCTCCCTCCCAGAAAGGAGCAAGTACGTACCCTATACATATTTAATCTCAGAAATAAGGTGATGGGTTTTACCTGTTCTCGATGCCCAGACTTGGCTGCCACTTGCAGTGATTGGAATGGAGAGGAGTGATTTCGGAGGGGCATGCAGAAGGACCATGCTGACTCCATATGGATAGTACCCTGCCCAATGAGTATGGCAATGAAGAGACGAAGTCATCTGATACAGAAGTTGGGTACCTTGCCCCTTTCAAACCCTGTGCGAATTGCGATATAAATAGTCTCTGGATGGTAGGAATATGACTCGTTAAGTTTCTTCTTCTTGTCCAAATCCTGTAACACCCAGGGGAAGAAAGTGCTAACACTGTGTGAAGGCCAAGCATGGAGGAACTTCCTCTTCTTTCAGCTACGGCATTTCTTCCACGGTCAGGATGAAAGGCAACAGCCCTTGGGGTTGTTACAGAGAGAGAGGAATGCAGCTCGTTATTTAGACTGGAATCTTCCTTGAAAGCTGTTGTATCTGAACAGCTCTGAGACAGGAGAAAAGAAAAAGTCCAGTTTGAAGGTGGTGCTGGCATTTCTCCCAAAACTGATCTGTGATGTACAGAGTGCTGGGATGTAATCCCCGTGAGGTCTGTCACATGACTGGAGTCCAATTTGATGTGAAAAGAAATTGGGAAAACTGGGGTATCCAAGAAAGAGGTTGGAGGCTTGTGGCTCAAGTCTGAAAAAAGTATTTTGGTAGATTCTACAGGATAAAGTGCCAAAGGCTGAAAGCTGAACATCTTGGTGCACCAACTGTCAGCCCAGCGTGAGTGTAAGTTCCTGTTAATGCAAGAAAAGGCTTCCAATAGATTTTTAGATGTACGTTGGCTGTGCCTCTCACCCATTGGAAGAATTTCAGAAGAATATGGCAGAGGGTCTAGGTTAGGGATGCTTCTGGCAGGTGCCAGGAGCTTGCTAGCCGTTGCAGTCAGCTTGCTCAACAATGCTCGTTCTTTGGTACATTTTCTAAATTTCAAGCTGTTCAACAAACTGCACCTCTTGGCCCTCTGCCTTGGCATATGTACAGATCTCATGGCTGTTTCAGTTTCCATTGTCGGTGGTTTACATGGAAAGTACAAAGATTTGAGAAGTGTGCTTTCCTGTTTAGGGAATATTTCCGGGGGAATTTCAAAAAATGGTGAACTTTTAATTTTTTTGCTTTTTCTTACAGTTTTTAGCTGACATGATGTGGGAACATTTTTGCACATCCTTCCAGGCTGTCTTTTTAATGGAAGAGGTCCTCTTAGTTTATTTGTAGTTCCAAAGGCACCAGGGATTCCATCATACCCTAAATTAAGGTTCAGGTTTTCCATTTCTGAATCCTGAGTCTTCAAAAACCGTGAACTAACAATATCTGTGGTAATCTTTGGCCTTTTGACTTCTTGTAAAGTGCTACATAGTTTATTTTCACTGCTTCTGACAGCAAAGATCTCTTCTGGAGGACCTTCAGACTTCATATTTCTTGATGTCACCAGCTGATTTGAAGAGCTGCACAAGAGTTCAGAACTGTGCAACATACTTGGTTGCAGTGTGATTTTTGCTTTCTTTTGGTATTCTGACTTCTGTTCTTGTTGTGCCTTGTCTGACAGATGTGCTTCCACCTTTTCATATTTCTTCTTTCGTTTAAGTACCTGACATTTTTCTATTTGATCAAGTCTCTCTGAACCTAAAGCCTCCTTTTCCTTGCAAACTGAATGAGTTGGTATAGCGTCCTGGCCTTCTGTAATCTCCTTTACGTTACCTTTGCTCTGTGCATTTAATTTGTAAGGCACACTTACTCCACTGCAAACCACACAGTTTAGGGATGATTCTTTGCAACTGTTTGATAGTATACCCATATGTGGATAAAATGCGGGTGCTGTATTATATTGCAATTCTGGTGATGTTTTTGCACTGGACGCATCTTCAGCTTGACAATCACGCATAGTTTCTGAAAGGAGACTGGTACCTGCTAAGTTTGTGAGCTTTGTATCATATTTTCTTTCTTTTGAAAGATTACTTACGTTAGATCTTGGGATTTCTTCCAAAACCTTTCTGTAATTCTCAGTACTGAGAGGGACTATTTTACTGCCAGACTCTTTTGAATCTTTTAACAAGGCCCATAGAGAATCTTCTCCATCAAGAAAAGAATCTATGGGCAACTTTTTTCTAGGGACTACTTCTCTTCCCATCTTCTCTTCTACACATGTATTCATAAACTTCTCTCCACAGTGAGTACTTTCTGGTGAGGTCACATCCATGTCTTTTACAGTTAGCACGCTATGTCCCTCATCTCTCAGACTTTCTTTGCTGTGCGCACAAATGCCTGAGCTTTTTGCACCATTCCGAAAGCTAGTCGCCGTTTCATTCTCTGAAGATGGAATCTCAGTATTGCTGGCTTTTCTCTTAACAAACATTGTTACAGAAAGAGGTTTTGTCATGGAAGAATCTTTGCTAAAAACTTCAGCTGAAGGTGGATCACAATTATCTATTTGTGTGTTCTCAGATGACATACACAGCTTTTCTTTCTCAGGCAGAGAGATTCCCAGGTTCAGAGCTGATGGTGTTTCTGAATCCGCCTGAGTCTCATTAAAAGATTCTTGGATGTCAAATTTTCCGAAATCGGATGGACCCTTTTGAGCATCAGTTTCTTTACCAGACTCAAATGTTAACTGTGGGCAAGGGTTATTTAAGATAGATTTTATTCTCTGACTTTTTTTGTTTTCTGTCTCTGAAAGTACATTCATATTTTCTGGCTTATATGACAGACTCCCATGAATTGATGAGAAGAGCGAAAATTGGGCACAAACTGTATTTTCCTGGTTCTCCATCAACCACTTCATCTTTGGCAAAGATTGCTGCATTTTGTTACCTGCAAATACTAGCTCTGCTTTCTCTTTTGCACATTTGATAAAGTAAGCATGCTGTGAGCAATGCGATTTGCTATCAGAAAAGCTTTCTTCAAGAGTTCCTTTATCTTCTCTTTCACATTCTTTCTCGTGTTCTTTTAGTTTGATTGTCTTCTCTTCAATTAGATCACTGATGAAGCCCACATATCCTGAACAGTCTTCATTTCTCACACCATTTAAAGAGTCCAAATCCACTACATTCTCTTTTAGAGTTCCTTGAAAACTGTCTTCTCTTGCATATTTATGAACTAATGGAGGCAGGTTGTCACTTGTTTTTAATAGTATCTCTTCACTTTGACTAGTGCCAATTGATATTTCATTTTTTTCCACAAAAGTAGCTGTAGTTTGTAAGCCAGTGTTTGGTTGTTTGTTTAAGCTTTCTAAATGTTGCTTGCTGCCTGGAACTCGGCCATCAAACTCACTCTGACACGCAAGACACTGGTTTTCCATTGGACAAAGGGTCTTCTCTGTTTGGCTAGCATGTTGTGTTTGAATATTCATGTTGTTGAGTAATGGACATGTATCACATGGTGAAGCACTACACTCAGAGGGATTAGCTGTGGGTGATGACACTTCTTTCTTCTCATATGTGCCTAGTTCTCTCTTCTTTGGGCCTAACGGAGAGTGGCAAAATCCAAAATTATGAACACAGGTTTTTTTGTTCAAGTATCTGACTGGTAGCTGTTCACTAGTCTTATTTCTCTGATTGCCTTCAGGAGCCTTTGGAGAATCCACAGTTCTTATTTTATCAAATTCATCAGCCTGGAGAGCACACATGCCGATTTGTTCTTGTGCCTCATCTCTGTCACAAACAATTTCACTGCCATCTGTTACTTTACAAAGATCAAATTGTTTCACAACCTCCATACTCTTATTTGAAATCTCATCTCTTACCAAGGTAGCAAGAGACCTCTCTGCAGTATAAGCTGAGCAAAATATGGGTTTTGCTGTGGAAATGTCATTTATCCCATGCAGATCTACACCTCTGTTGCCCCAGTCATCTTCACAAGGAAGAGAACCACATGCCAAAGGGAAGTGTGCTTCTGGAAAGATGATTGCCTTTTTACTATTATATCCAGCTGAAGCTTCTCTTTCCAAATTATCAGTTTCTTCGATCTTCTTATCAACCTCAACATTAAAAGAATGACTGTTTGGGAGAACATCATTTACACGTGTACTCCCTGATAAAATACAGGAAGTACTGGCAGCTGTACACTGGTCTTCTATAGTCTGATTATTACAATTCCATGTGTCACTATGTTCATTTTCTAAACCAGTGACCACAGTCTCTATATTTCCTGCTGAAGACTTCATGTTCTTTTGGGAATTTCTGCTTGTCATATTAGGGTTACCAAAAGTCCTGGAACTTACTGAGGACTTAAATTTGTCTTTATGAAGCACACTTTCACTGACTTGTTCCCCTGTTGTTCCAGAAGCACCAACTGACTCTTTTCCAAGATTATCCTGAGCCTCGTCCCTGCTTGAAACGTCATTAGCAGTACAAGGAGGACACTCATGACGATAAGGTTCTCTTGATTTTTGTGCAACAGGAGGTAGAGTTACATTTAGCGTATAAATCAAATTAGTTTCTTTGCCAGTGGTCAAACTGTCATTACTATTAACTTCTGTAGCTTCAACTAAACAGCCAGCCAACTCTTCTGATGTTGTATTACTTTCAGATTGCTTTTCAAGCACTTGTGCCTCAGGTGCATCTTTTTGTAGCTTGGTACCAAGATCCAGACAGCTGTGGCTACTGGGAGGTGAAATTTTACTGGAGGTATTATAAAAGCATATGCCTGCTTGTCCAATTTCACGGGAAGCAATGTTGCTCGTTTCCATCAATAGACAATTTTCTTTTGTATCACCCTTGCATACGTCACTGACAGAGAATTGCCCCTTGTCTTTTTTCACACCTTCTGATGGGACCATTTTAAATTTTTCTTTTGAGAACTCCTCAGGAGATGAAGAAACAGAACTAAAAACTGAAGAATGACAATGCTCAGAATTAGCACTTTCTTGAGCTTCAGGCCAGCTACGAACTTCAACGTTATGTCCCCCAGCAATTTTTGTGCAGACTTCAGCAGCTTCTTCAAATTCAGAGCTGTATGATTTACCAATACTAGCACTTACTTCCCTGTGATCAATTTTAGCACTAGACAATCCTTTGCTCCTTACCACTGAAATCTGCTCTACTGGTACAGATGTGGAGGTTCGATTTTCTACAAACCCAATTCCACAATCATAATGAGTCTGACTTTCGATGTTTTGGGGAAGATACTTTTGGGGGGTTTCATTGATAATTCCATGGACTGCAGTACTATTGTTTTCTAGTGGCGTATTTCTGAAGTTCAGATAACCGGTGCTTTTCAGAACTGAACATACAACTTCAGAACGTTTTGTGGAGAGTATTCTACAGCTTTCTACTGATGACAACCTATGAGGTTCATTATGTTTAGGTACAGGACCAGTACAGAAGTCATGAGCATTGTTTTCTTCATCCTGCTTAGCAAGTGATGTACTGAATTCATTAACAGGATTTTTTCTGGGTAACTTTTCTTCTCTAGTCTCCAAATTAGATACAACATTACCCCCTGTTCTCAATGGCATGGCAGTATGGGCTTTCAACCCATTATATTCATTTTTTATTTGTGGATGCTCTGTGGCCGATTCAACGTCCGTGACTTTTAAAGGCTCTAAAAAAACTAACGTGCTGGTTCCAGAAACCCCAGCTCTGGCCATGACTGTGTCTACGTCTGGGCATTCATTGCGCTCAGGTGGAAGACCTTTACTCACTCTGTCATTCCTGTATCCTGCTTTACTAAATATCCTAGTCCCATCAGCCTTCATACCTTGTACTTCTTCAGTGAGCTTTGGCAGAGTTTCAGCTGTCACCTGAACATTTGCTTGGTTTTCTCCTGCATAAGAAAAATAAAGCAAATCAGAACCATATACTAAATTTAGAAGGCATTCAGCTTAATAAGTTCCTTTTAGTACTGTAGAGAATATTGTGTACAGTGTTGGTTACCAAAATGTTTTTAGAAGTGAGAATTGATGCTAGAAATTCTACTCCAAGCCTTTAGATGAAAAAACAAACTACCCCACCACAAACCTAAGGTAACAAATGCAATCCTTTTCAATACAGATATTCCCCATGAGCAGCAGGCATCCAAAGACGTTCTGAATTTTTCAGATTCCTCCAATATTGAGCTAGGTGCAATGCAGGTCCTATAACTCAATACATAGGAAATCATGGCCAACATCGTAATGCTTATTTGTAACATCAAAGCTCAACGTAGCTGGGTACTTTATCTGCTCTATCCTAGAAATATGGCGGTGCATTGAGCAGCCATTTCCATTTCTTCTTCCTTGAAGGCATTTTTGTCAGTAAGTCATCCATAGGTAGACAATGAGTATCTCATTCTGTCCAAGCAATTATGATTATTACTAAACTTTTTTGTAAAATCACAAAGGTACTAATTAAAAAAATTACAGTTACTGCAGAATATCTTCATATTCAAAACTTTACAGGGAGCATATTTGCTCAGACTTCTGCAGATCTTTTTCATTTTTTCTAAGGACCAAGACTAGATGGTATTCTTCAACTAAGTAAAAGTTTTAGTTATGAGAACACATTAGGAGAAAGAAAATTACTAGATGCAGGCAAAGTGACCAAAGTATTTGGAGCTAGAAGATTACGGATCATAATGAAATCAAGAATGAGTTTTGTTGTCCTCTTCATTTGGATTCTGCACTTTTATTTTTTAAATCATTAGAAAATTAATGAGTCATACTTTCTCACATCTTCGCTATTACTGCTCTTGTATAATCCAGCTTTGAAACAAAAGGAAATGCAAAACACCTGCTCTTAACAACACCTTCTGCTTTGGGGTAAGTACGTATTTGAATTAAATAACTAAAACACATCTTGTACATAAAAGGTCTTCAGGCAAGTACACATGCTGTCAGGAAAAAGCACAGGATTAAGTTTTCATATTGTTCTAGCTGTGCAGGGTAATAGTTTCTACTGTAAAGCAAAATAAATGAGCTATCCCACAATCACTCATCAATTTTAAATTAAAAAAGTAACCTGGGAGAGAAGCAGGGGGTAGATAGGGATGTACAACTAAAATACGCACCTGTGTTCTTCAGAGATCCTGTTATTTCAGTGCAACAGATTCTCGAAGACTTCACCTCATCCTGGATTAAGTGAGGGTCCTCCTGAAACAAGACAGGAATATCAGTGGAGATTGATGGAATTTCTGAAATATTTAGCACATTTCAGGGACTGTACCTGCTCAGCTAGGTTAGCTCTGAACAAGAAAACCACCAAGAAACCTCAGAACATATCAGCCCTTGCACAGAGGCAGCCTTGCATTGCAAGTGGTTCACACAAGCACTTGTCATTCCTTTCTGATCCTATCAATCACTATCATCTCACCATTAAACAACGATGCATCCATAAAAGATTTGTATTTAGCAGCAACGAAGTCTTGTGATGCATCTAAAATATAAGTTGCTTAAAATGCAAATTGTCACAAATTTGAATCAGAATAATCAGAAGAATAATCCAGTCTCCAAGTCTATCTCGCATCCCCAAACCATCGCTGTATACCTCTGGTAAGATGCATGCATTTTCTGATCTTTATTAGAACTTGCTTTCTACCACTCCTTCCCTTGGCTCAAAAACACAAACCCAGGAACGCATGACCTAGGTCTACTTGCAAAAAACCCCTGAGCCAAACCAAAACAAACCCCACAACCAAACTACCTGCATTTTGAAATACGTGACAATTCATCTTGGAAAACTGAATGACTATGGAAAATTTAATTATTTTCATAAACTTTCAAATAAATCAAACAGACATCAAAATCCAGAGTTAAAACCACAAAGTATTTTGCAACATCCAGTAATTAGTGTAAAACATGCACCTATGTACCTTATTCAGAAATTTTCTGGCTGGTATGTGTTCAGTCACAATACTTCCCCCCCCCCCCCCATGTTCTTTTGGTGTGGTGAAAACTATTTACAAACTAAAGAAAACTGATCAAGAAAGTCACTAAAAATCTCAATTTTTAAATAGAGAGTTTTGTGACTCTTCAGTTTTTAGTCGAGTATTCTTTGGCACATTTTTCAGAAGCCTTTGCCTAGAAATAACATTTTACCAACAGTGTTTGCTAGAGGGGAGGAAAAAAAAGCCACGACAATGTGAGTCTACTGTTTTGAAAGAGGAAACTAACAAGAGATTTGCTCTCTAATTACAAACAATAATTCTAAAATGAAGAATAATCTTTATTTTTAGATTAAAAGCTGAAATACTAAACTGGAGCCCCCTGTAGCATTATAATACTATTAGCAGACTGAAATAGCTATTATTTAGTGGTTAGTACCTTGACTAGGGATGACGGTACCAGCAGAATATGCTATACCCACAAAACGTGGATACTGGGCAAAGAGCTTTTGAAGTTATTTCTCTTCTCCTTTTTAGTCACCAGTCAGTTTTGTTCTTCATTCTGTTACATACCTGCCTCACACCATTCCAACAGTATTTAAGAAAGTGAAAAGCTTGATATTTTAAAATAGGGCTGGTCTACTGAGGTATAGTCTAATTTTTCACTGGACCCATGACAATCCAAATAATGACACACATGCCAGAAGACGCAAATAAGAAACAGGAAACCACATGGACAAAGTCCTCTGCCTAGTCACTCTAACCCTAAATTCAAAATATCACGCAGGGATGAGTTTTCGCATTTGCTTACTTGTTTTGAACAACTTTCCCCAGGTCTTAAAGCACAGCATTCAGCGTGATACTCCTCAGCATCTTGTGCCTCTTTGTCTTCTTTCTGGTATCCATCCCTAGAACAGTCTAGTTTCCTAAAGTTTCTTTTTTTGTTTTCTTCATCCTCTTCAAGGTCTCCAGCCTTTAGTAATTCTTCAGTAAGGGATTCTGCTGGCCCATGAGAAATCACCTTGAGCATATCACCCAAATCCTCTGTCTTTTGGCAAAACTTTTCTACTCCAGAAGTCCTATGATGCCCAGCTGACAGGCTGTCACTGCGTGCCAGCACAGGCGTCAATACATCCGATTTTGCATCTAATCCAACGTTAGGCTCCGATACAGCCATAAGTTCAGTGGAGATGCTCTCTGGCAGTCCAGTGTACAATTCCTCTATTACAGCAGACACAGAAGAATCAAGGAGAGATTCCACCCCAGATGATAGCATCAGGGCAGCTGAAGATTGGTTGTCCTGAGCTGTTCACAGTTTACCCTAAAAATAAAAGCAATGTTAAATCAACGTATGTAGGAGTAAGCTCTAGATTAAAAGGAAAGGCTTCATTCTTCAAGATGCAAGCATATAAGTTTAAGAAAGATACTTCCAAATAATTTTTTTCAGAAAAGGAGCTGAGAAAAGTTTGAGTATCTAAGCAAACGCTTCATTAACAAAAGAAGAGAGTGCGGACAAACCGTGTCTTCTGGAAAACCCAAAAAGAGACTATAAACCAAATCGCTAGGGCTTGTATTAGACATCCTTCTCCTTAGCTAAAACTAAAGCATCATTTGTTTTCCTGGGATTTTCTTAAGTTTCTACTCTTTGGAAAAAAACCCATCTTTTCTTTAAAGGTTTTCTGCCTCAAAGGAACACATCTAAGACATCATCCACCCTACACCGTGCCTCGTAGCTTCTCATACGAGCACCTGCCGTGCCGTACGTAGGGCGCGTTGGGCCAGCACCGCTTTTCCGCACACAGCCCCGGTACCGGCGTCGGGATCCGCTTCAGCCCGGAACGAGACGCGCTGGTCCCAGCGGCCTGCTTTGCCAGCGAGAACAGAGACCTGCACCCCAGCAGAGCGGCGTTCCGACTGACCCGACCCGTTGTCACGACGAGAACGCGACAATCGAGGGGCTCCTGAAGACACACGCGTAAACAGGAATGGGCCAAGGCAGGGTTTTACAGCAGCGCCAAGTTACTCGCTTTACCGAAACACGGGTTTATTAGCCCGGCCTTCATCTCCCTGCTCCTTCAGCAAAGCCAGCCTAGAAGGAAAGAAGCTCCGCTTGCCCCAGCCCGACGGGGAGGCAGCGGGACGGCCGTCTTTGGGAGACGATCCCCCTTCTAGCGACACGGACCGGTTCCAGCTGGGCGCCGGCCTCCTTTGTTCCAAGCACCGCAGCAGCGGGGAACGGGCTCAGCCCCGAACCCCTCTCCTTCCCCCGGAGGCAGGAGCTCCCGCTTCTTCGTCCCCGGACGGACGGCGGACCGACCGGAGGCGACAACCCTTACGCCCCGGCCCCGAGGCAGCGCACCGGAGGAGGCCGCCGCTCTCGGTAATTATGCAACCGCCGGTGTTTCCCCCGGTGCTGGCAGGGAGCGGGCTCGGCCCCGCAAAACCCCGGCCGCGCCCGGGCAGGGCCCGCCGACACCCCCCACCCCCCCCCTCCCGCCCCGGCCCGCCAACCACTCGCGCCCCGGCTCACCGGGGCCGACGCTACCCACTCCCAACCGGCGGGCGGAAAAAGCGGGCCCACGCCGGACCCGACGGCGGCAGCGGATCGTTCCCCTTATCTCAGCGGCAGCGGCCGCCGGCCACCGCTCCCCGCCGTGCCGTGCCGTGCCGTGCCGTGCCGTACCGTACCGTACCGCGCCGCCCCCCCTTCTCCGCTCAACATCACTTCCTCATCCGGGCCCGCCGCTCAGCTCGCGCGGACCGCGCGCCCGGCCCACGCAACCGTTGTGCCGTTGTTGCTGCCGTGGCCTCGCCCCCGCCAACGGCCGCGCCGCTTCGCCCCGCCCCGCCCCGCCCCCCGTCCCTCAGCAGGGGACCCGCCCACCGTGACCGCCAATCCGAAAGGGGTTGGCCCGGCCCGCTCCTTCTCACGTGACGCGCGCCCCGTGCTGGCCCCTTGACGGCCCCCGGATGCGGAAGTAGCGAGTGGTCGCCCGTAGGTGGGAGGGAGGGAGGGAGAGGGGGGGTGGAAATCTCGTCGGGACGGTGCCGCTGAGGTCGGTCGCCGGCGAGAGACACGGGACCGGGAGGTTAGGGTCCCCGCTGCTCGTTCCGCGGCCGACTGTAAGGGGTGGGGTCGCGCTCGGGCTCTGCCGCAGGAAAGCCGGCCCTGGCGGCGCTGCTCCCCGCGGCTGGCTCAGTCCCGCGGCGGCACGGAGCGTCCGAGCTCCCTCCGCGCACCCCCACCCCCACCCCGCTTCTCCTCCGCCGACCTTCCCCTGGGGTTGCCGGGGCTCTGGCGCGCTGCTCGCTCTGCGGTACCGCATCCACGGAGGGTAGGGGGCCCCGCCGGGCCCCGCCGCTAGGAGCTGCTTCGGGGGGGGGAACTCGGGCCCCTCGCTTTACTCCTCTAACTCATTTTATAAATGTGCAACTGAAGAAACGCAGGCGTTTCCATAGCAGGGTTAGCGAGCGTGAGAGCTGGCTGGGAAGGCAGCGGGTTTATTCGGTCTCCCCGTTCCCCCCGTGCGGGGCAGTACGCTGCCGGCCCTGCTTCCCCGCGCCGTCCTCGGTGCGAGTCCTGCCGTCGGACGCTGCAGCCGAGTGTCTGATCCTTCCAGACCCACGTCAATCCCAAGTTGGAAGGTTTTACAGAGTTTGTTTTCACAAACTTCGGATGTGCGTGGTTTTTTCCCACCATGCCTTTGTAACTCGGTAATTGAATCGGCTTTCTGAAGAGCGCATCTGCAAGCTTAATACTTTAGCATTGTTGAAAGGCGTGCTTCTAAGTTCCTCTGAGTTTTCATTTGCTGTAAGAGTACAGTTATGATTAGAAGAGCTTGTATTTAATTTAATAACGTGGCTATAGTTTTATGAAGAAAACCTTATTCCTACTGATAATTTCCAGTTGAAATGCACTTTTAAAAAGAGTATATCGTAAAACTAAAGGTCTTCCTTTGAAATATGCTTTATGTTAAATGAAAGTGGCAGGAAGAAAAAAATGATGCACTTAAAGTAATGCACACCGGTACCTGCGGTGTTTGCTTGGCCCTGTACCTCTGTACCGCTGCCCTCTGCTGGGTACAGCTCTGCTGCGCTGCTGTGAAATCAGCCCGGTTGTGGATTCCAGCATCTTTGGGAGACGGGAAAAACATGTGAAAGGGATGGAATGACAAAATCAGGAGATACAGTTGGCAGTGGGCATAAGTCTGGGTATTTCTTTTAATGCGTTTAACACAAGGTACAGAGTTTATCCTTGAAATATGAAAGATGGGATTCTAGAGAGCGGTACTAGCTCTCTGACAGGAGGCTGGTAGAAGCGGTTGTTACTAAACTTTTAGTCTGATGTTTATTAAACTTCATAACGTGTATGCCTTTCAGGGGTGGCGTTCTTGGCTATGGGGTGGTACGACATTCTTTGTTCACGCATAGAGTGTAAAGAATGGTTTTGTGATAACGAGAGATCTGTGTTTACTTTCATTTCTGTATTAGATATGCAAGATGTCTTCAACTGTTTTTACTCAAAGCAGCTGAGAAGAACTGCAATTCAAGATGAGAACTAACAAGGTGTACAAGCTCGTCATACATAAGAAGGGTTTTGGAGGCAGTGGTCAGTATCTCCTGGTTCCTAACAGTGAGACTAGCACTCTCTTACTTAACTGAAAGCAATTAACTGATTTATTGATCTTTTTAACAAAACAGTGAAGGTGGAACTTTGATATAATAAGCAGTATTACCAGCCAGAGTTTGGAAAGCTCTTTTTTAAAAGCAAGGTACAGCAGAATGAAACTGCATTTGTCGGAGCAGAACGAGATTGCACCCATAAAATAAAATTGCTTTATTCTACCTCTTCCCCTTTGGTTGCATTGCTTTTCTTTTAAACTTGTCTTTCAGTCACCCTAGTAAGTGACAGACGTGTCAGTGACTTATGACTGTGTGTAGGTGTGTTTCTGTGTACTAAGAACAATGTCACTTATTTGATTGCTCCCTACTTCTAGACTTACAGCATGTTAATGAATCTTGTTAAGATTCTGTAGCTATCTACTTTCCTGGTGGCGTTTCTTATATGAAAAATAGACTATGATTCTGCCTGCCTAATTAAGGCACGCTCTTTTGCTGAACAAATCTTTTGTGAAAGTTCTGTGATTTGAAAGAGACGTTTTCCCCACAAGAGCGGCCAGACTGAAGTGGCTGGATAGGGGCAGTGTCATGTAGTGAATACAATACATTGCTGACATGTTAATCCTGGGCTAGTGTATTTATGTAGAGTAAGCTATTGCATACGAACATGCAGGCATCTGTGTTTGGTATATATCTGTTCACTGCAGTTTTCCTCATTCATTTATGTCTTGTAGATGATGAACTGGTGGTAAATCCTAAAGTATTTCTTCAAATCAAGTTGGGAGATGTTGTGGAAATTGCACATCCCAATGATGAATACAGGTGAATTCTTGTTTTTGCTGATACCTGTCAGGTGTGGTTAGAGTACTGAAAGGGCATGCTGATGTGCAGCGGCTTCCAGAGCAAGAGGCTCTTAGAGCTGATATACCTTTGCTTCAAGATGCTGCCATGGTTTTTTTTCTGCCTGAAGAAAAGTAAAGGGGATAACTATAGCAGGAGCTTTTCCTTAAAGTTTATGGAATTGTTTGTGTTTGTTGTTAGTTTGCTGACCTTTCATAGGGCAAGTAGCACCTGAACATAGAATCTACAATGTCTTTATCTTCTTCATTGAGCTGCTTTTACCTGATGAGATTATTCTTCTGTCCTGTAGTATATCTTAGGCAAAATGAAAACTTCCTGGTCAGCTATAAAAACGTAAATGTTCTTATATGAAGCTGTTCATCCTGCAGCCTGTATCTGAAAAGTACCAGTGTACTTGTATGAGGTTCTGAGAAGTTCCTGTGTGACATACTTTCCCATTTAGAGTATCATATTCACCTAAAGAGTAACTTATAATAGGTGTAAAGAACAAGACAGGTGTAAAGAACAAGACAGGGTGACAAGCAGGGAGGATGATGTATGAAACTTTCTAGAAAAAATTAATGTTTCTCTTAGCTTATCCCATGCTCCATGTTAGTAAACAGTTTTGAGAGGGTGATTTACCAGAGTAGACTGTTGGTATCTTACCTTGTCTATCTTTTTTCTTTTTCACATGCTAGTCCCCTGCTTCTACAAGTGAAGTCACTTAAGGAAGATTTGCAGAAAGGTAAAACTCTAGACTCGTAGTATGCATAGTAAAATCATAGACAAAGATTATGTGATTGGGCTGTACCTGTGCTTGACTAACGTGTGTATTTTACCTTTGTAAGAAAATCAATGCTTTGTGTATTTAGGAAAGGAAAGATTATAATTTTATCAGAAGGTGAATAGCCAATTAAAAATCTGCTTTTGATTTAGTAATGTGGAGTATAATTTAAACAAAATTGGCTTTTTAGCCTTAATTTTTTGTTTCTGCATTCTCTGACTAGCTTTGTATCTTTCCTTCTTCCAAGAATTAATTCAGCCTAAACTTTGAGTTTATCTTGCCTGCTTTCATTTTAATGACTCTTGAATTGGGCCGTAGCTGAAGGAAGCTGTTGTCTCTTGCTGAGGCCCTAAGTGTTTAATGACAGTCTCACTGTATTGCTTTTGTATTTGTAAACCACTTGAAACTTTTGGGGGATGTTCACTTCTCTGTTGTCCTTTCTCATTTTTGTGGCAGAAACTATAAGTGTGGATCAGACAGTCGCACAAGTATTCCGGCTGCGGCCATACCAGGATGTCCATGTGAATGTTGTTGACCCAAAGGTGTGTGGCTTTGCAACTTTTTTCCATCTGTCCCTCACTTAGCTCAAATCAGAGCCATGTGAATTTCCATCTACAGTAGTACTGGAAAAAAAGGCCTTTATTTTTTATTGAAATGTATTTAGCCTTCTTTCCTAAGAAAATGAGGCTTGGGCAATTGAACTGCTTGTTTGTTTGTTATGTGTCTCTTTCTTCTCTCCCTACCATCCCTGCTCTCTTTTTGAAGTCTGTGGACTAGCTTCAACACAGCTTGATAGACATTTAGAAGTTTCAAATGTCTTTAAATTCCAGAAATTCAGGATAACCAGGCAGAGTAAACAGTAAGTGGCCTAGCCAAAAGAAGAGCCATGGTGTGGATTTGCATTATTCGACACCAGAGAGGCATATCTTGTAAATGTCCCAGCTATCAAAAGAGCTTCAGTCAGAGCTTACATTCAGCACAAGACAAAAATCTGCAGGAAATGAGGCTTCCGTAACGTCATGAACAATGGAAATAATTTGTTTTACTTGTGCTTCCAATCTGCACTGAGACTTGTAGTGCAGATTGTATCCTTGGGCTTTTTCTGGTCACGTTGTGCAGTGTCTTGCAGCTCACAGTAGTTCCAGGTACTCCTGCAACTTTGGCAGTTATTCTGACGTGACTTCCCTTTTCTCTTGCATCCGTTAGGAGAATTGACTTGCTTTAGAACGGCCCTCCCTGTAACATTTGGTTCTTACTGGAACAGATTGAAGGGTGCTACTTAGAAACAACCAGTAAAATCTAAGCACTGTTTTTCTTCTGTTTCCCAGGAGGTGACCTTGGACTTGGTGGAGCTGACTTTTAAAGATCAGTATATTGGGCGTGGGGATATGTGGCGACTGAAGAAAAGTTTGGTAAGGCCTCTGCTGTCCTCATGTATAGGATGGAGATTACCTACCTTTTTCTTTGCTTGCTGTAAAAGAAAATAAGTGTTTTACAAAATACAGAAAACTGAGGACAAGACCACTATCAGCAGCTCCTGAGGAACTTACGCTGTAAATGGTACATCAGGGTACCATTCTCTAAATGGATGTAAATGTGTTACAGAAAAAATTAATCCCATCACTTCCTACTCCATTGCCATAAAGTTAATTACTGCCTTGGGCACTGAAAATGCTGTTGAGAGGTGTTTTTTTTCTTATGTTCCAAATTCTAATGATTTACTACATTTGGTAGGAATTGAATCCAAATATTTTTCAAGTAGAAGTATGCTAAAGTGTGTCCTCTCCAATAGCCCCACTTAATAAGCAACTAGTAGAATATTTTGTTTCTGTATCTCTGAAGTGCAGTCTTTGGCTCTTCTAAG
Source organism: Astur gentilis (assembly GCF_929443795.1). Lineage (NCBI taxonomy): Eukaryota > Metazoa > Chordata > Aves > Accipitriformes > Accipitridae > Astur > Astur gentilis. Next base: position 5,042,263 of record NC_064886.1, read on the forward strand.
TGCAGTGAATTAGACAAGTGAACCCAATAAAAGTTCATATGTATTAAAAACTATTTTCTGTTGTCTGTTGCAGAGGTTCTGTAGGCTGGGATAGTAGTAGTAAATATGCTAAGTGGTTTTCATGATTTTATGGCGGAAGTCAGGTGTTTGAGCTTGAATTTTTTTTGTGTAAATTGGTCTGCTCACTCTGAGCCTACTGTTCTTTTAACACCTGTAACTATTCTTTCTTAGGTCAGCACATGCGCATATGTCACCCAAAAAGTTGAATTTGCAGGTATCAGGTCAGTGCCTCCTCTGAGGGCTTACTGTTACTTATGACTTTAGATTAATGGGTCCAGAGTATCCAACTGGAGTATCTACTCTGAAAAATTCTTCATGTTTTATTGTTCTCTTACTCTTATACAGATGTCTTGTCTGCACCATGAGGTGGGGGAAGGTTTCTATCTGATTTGGGGTGGAAGAAACTAATAGTAGGACAGCCAGCCACACTTGTTGCCTCTGATGAATGCCAAATAATTTTCCTTTTACCTCTTATAATATTTTGCCCCTTCCTAAGATGTATTAATAGCTCAGATGAGGGTTACTTCAGTTACTGTTGAGATGACAAAGGGACAAGGAACTGTGCAGATGCAGAGCGAAATGGCTGTTCGGTATCTTTTGGATTAAAGATCGGGTATTAACCAAATAAACTTTTACTCTGTCTTGAAGTCATCCTTGAACGCAGATTTTGGTACATCCCTTATTTGCTCAAATACTGATTCTCTAATCTTCATATTCACTCTGGTTAACAAATTTTCTGCACTCCTTTTCTTCCAGGGCGCAGGCAGGTGAACTGTGGGTAAAGAGTGAGAAAGTCACTTGTGGATACATCAGTGAGGACACTCGGGTAAGATTTCAGGGAGCAGAGGAAAGGAAGTTTTTTCACTTCCTTTCCTTGTTGGGTTTCTTGTACTTCTCTCTTGCTTGCAGATTTGTATGGATCGTCTGAATTGGATGTATTGTAAGGTGAAGAATGGTAATAAATTCAGGAGAATGAATGATTAGTAAAGTTTAACTCTTCTGCGCTGGCAGCGCTAGGAATTACTCAGGCTGTTGAACTGCCAGCTTGTTAGAGGGTAAATTCCCTATGATGCAGTGGGCACAGTCATAAAAGTTGCTCTGTAGTTAACTTCTGCATTTGGCCCTTTTAGTGAATGTACCTTGTTTTAAATAAGATCTTTCATTCCTTTGCAGGTAGTCTTCCGCTCCACTTCTGCCATGGTTTATATTTTTATCCAGATGAGCTGTGAAATGTGGGATTTTGATATTTATGGTATGTAGGTAACTGACCTCCCTGATTGTGAATGTGGATGGCAGCAGCTATCCTTTCTGCCCCTACCGGAAAAATGCCACAACTATTTATTTCTGCCACTACTAGGAAGCTAAAATATCCTGCCTTTGGCCTATGCAGTGCTCCGAGGTGCACTGTGGTGCATTATTAGATCCTTATTTGCTTTTCTGTCACCTGGGTATTCCATAATTTTCCTGTCCCTACTGTAGGGCCTGGGTACTGTTAGCTCAGTGACAAAATCAAGTGGGACAACTGACTATGAACCTTGGAAAGGTTTTCTGTGGATATGAACGTGTTTGGTGATGAGGGCAGGTGCAAGCCTGTGTGAATCCTGAAACCAGAAATGTATGGAAGTCCTGTGCAAAGACGACCTTGATATTTTAGATTTCTCTTGACTTTGGCTTAGCGAGGAAGCAAAAACCCTGCCTTAGCCCTTGTAGAGTCAGCTAGAAGTATTAAAACTGTAGGCATTAAGAATGAGTCACTTATCTGTGTCACTGTCTTTTTTTTTTTTTCTTTTTTTTTTTTCTGGCTTAATTCTTTAGCAAACCTCTTACCACTTCCTTTGACCATGTGTTTGGGCATATGCAACTGGGCAACTATTCAAAACTGAGCAGGGAATCAGTTGTGCATACTATGCCTAAAAGATAGTACAGATGCTTTCCCAGCATGCTGCGTATGTTTTGGAAAAATGAATTTAAAGGTCGGATTCTTTTGACGTGAAGAGTCTTGTTTACATCCTCTGAAACATAGTCACGCTTTTTAATCTTTTTATCATCTTTGCTTTAGTGATCTTAGCATTCCTTATGCATACAGCTGCTCTGATTCTAATAAAAATAATTGTCCTACAATCTCAGGGTTAAATATACCCCATAGTTGAAGTAACTGCTGTTATTTGATGCTTTGGAGATGTTTACTTTGCAGGGGACCTATACTTTGAGAAAGCTGTGAATGGTTTCCTTGCTGACCTCTTCACAAAATGGAAGGTAAATAGCTGATTGAATTCATCCTGTTCTGAAAGAGCAAGTCAATGCCATCTTAATGAGCCCACTGATATGCCAGTTTGAGGAAGACCCAGGTTGTGTCAGGCAGTGCTAAGATTTACAGGACTATGAGAGGTGGCTCCTGGGCATGAAAAGAGTGGTTACTGCAGGTCTGCATTAAATCATACATGTGCCGAGTGACCCCAGTACTGATCTGTTGTATCTGCTGTGTTTGTATCATGCAATTTGTTTGTGTGGAGGCTTTGACTGCACTAAAGTCACTAAATGTGTGATATAGTTGTTTGTGCTTGTGCAGTAATGCACAAGTCTGGTTTACACAATTTTATTTGTTCTGGGACTAGGTTCTGAATATTTCCCTGGTACAGTGTGTATGTAATCTGTTTAGTGCTGCAGTCTTATAGCATGAGGGGTTCCAGGTTGTAGCATGTGGGCCACTGATGATGTGCAGTGTTCTTGGAAGCGAATTGCTTCAAAAACAAAGCCTTACTACCTCTTACAGCTGAACAACCCAGAGCTGTCTCCTGACTCAGTGCATGATCTGGCTCAGAGCCAGGTTGACTGTTGTTAGCAGTCCTGCAGCAGACTTCCACTGACTTGAGAGAACCATATCAGTACTCAAAAAAAGGCATATATAAATTCTGCAACCTCAGTTGAAAGAAGAGCTAGACAAGGCAAAAGAGTCTGAAATCCTAAATGTGTAACATCTATGCATAGTGCAGCTCATGATGGTCCTGAATGTTAAGGAGAGCAGGAGCGTGCCCAACAGATTTGTCTCATTTTCATTGTGCTTTTCGTTCCTTGGAGAGTTATTAGGAGCCCTGCATGACATGTCTGTAAAATGCGTGTTTTGCTTTTAGTACTACTATTAAATGTTGAATATGGACCTGAGTGATGCCAAGGCTCACAGGGCTTTTCAAGCTTTTCCTTTCAAGGGGATGGCCAGTGGGCTCTTTACAGCTTAATTCCATTGCATGCATTAGCACTGTAACTGTTTAGTGAAGTTTTAATGTCTCTGGAATTGTTAGGGGCATCTCTCTAAACGGAAGCAAGTAAGAATATCAAATTGCCATGAGTATGTATAAAGAAATTAAGTGAACTATTTTTTAAACAAAAATGTCATGTCTTGGCAACTACAGAGAGGAGTTTCTTTAGAGACTGGTGGAGAGTGCTCCTATTAAAAGTGATATAGCCTAGAAGCACAGAATCTACAAGACAGACCATTGTGTTATTTCATAGAGGCACATGCAGCACTCATGGAGGTATATTGATACAGCAGTCTGCCTTTTTCTAGTTACCTTTGGCCCTAGGTGTGAGGGGAAGGAGGGTGTTACCATATGTGTATATACACGGTTTTTTACTGAATGTGACGCTTAAGGTTTTCTTTTTTCATCTGTTTTTCCTGGACAGGAGAAGAATTGCAGCCATGAAGTGACAGTGGTTCTATTTTCTAGAACATTTTATGAAGCAAAATCTATAGGTATGTAAATTCTGTATTTTCATGTTTCTGTTTTTAAACCCATCTCCTTCTCTCTTTAAAGTTGGTCACAGGTTGCCAGTGACTTTCCCCGCCCCCCCCCCTTTTTTTTTTTTTTTAATGCCCATGTCCAGGGTATTCCCTACCAAGCACAGTGGATACACAGCCATTCTTATGAAAGTACTGCAATGAAAACCTTATGTAGAAGAATATATGGCAAATTTTCCTCATCATACTCAAGCTGTCATATTGGTTTAAAAGCAGTTTTAATATTGTGTAGGAGATCTGATATTTCTCAAAGTGGTTTTGTTGTTTGGTTTGGTTTTTTTAAATGGAAATAATAGCTTCTTACTAGAAAAGATGAGTCATTTCTATACAAAAGCATAGGATAATACGTGCTTTTGCTTCTGTTTCAGATGAGTTTCCTGAATCACATCGTGCGTCAATTCGGCAGGATCATGAGGGAAGATTTTATGAAGATTTTTACAAGTATGTCTTCCTCCCAGTTCTTTTACCTCTTGTCCTACAGTATATGTGCAACCCATGTGGAGAATATCATGTTAGTTACTGTAGGACCTTGCAAAGAACTAAGACAGTGAAAAACATCTATGTCTGAAATTGGCAGCAAATTGATGAGCAGTCCCCATTCCATCAGTGAGTCCACACCCATATTTGCTAAGTCAGTCTTCCGTGTGCATGTGAATATTGTGTTGTCTGTGCTCTACTGGAATTGTCAGTAAACTTAAAAGTTCTGTAGTGCTGGGAGTGTTTTTGCATAAGGCTTGGCTATTTTTCAGATCTTTACATTCCTGAGTAGTTGAAGAACAGATGGTGCCATTGCTGAAACCAGAAGTGTTTGCAGTTAGGTACTGGAGCTGTTTGGCTGATGGTCACAACAGATGAAGCTGTTGAAGCTGTCATGTGATTCTAAACTTGGACTGGTTAGCAATCCTACTGCTTTGCAGAACAGTGATGCTAGTTGATACAGAAAGCTGATCACCCATTTAGAAGTGAGAAATTATTCTGGCTGGGCATGTGCCCAGCTTTGTGTGTACATCTACACCTTAGTGATTGCTGCAAGTAGGCAGTAATTCTAATGTGCTGCCTAGCAGAAGAAAGAGACACTCGCCTTTTTGTGCTTTCCTTTTTCTATAGTTTGTTCATTCTTTCTCACTTCCTCTTCATAGCTTTCTTTCATGATCTTCATTAACTTGTGCTCTTTATAGAGTTGTAGTTCAGAATGAGAGACGGGAAGAGTGGACCTCATTGCTTGTGACCATTAAAAAGCTTTTCATCCAGTATCCTGTGTTAGTACGACTAGAGCAAGCAGGTACAAGAATCCTCCTTTCCCAGGCTTTTACCCTTTCTCTCTCTCTCTCTCTCTCTCGTCTCTAAACTCTCTAGTTTCAGTTGGAGTCTGGTATTGTACTACTTAGTGCTCTCCTGGCTCAGCTATTTTGCTTTCTGTGAGATACACCAATACCAATTTTACCTGTAATTTGTTGGAGTGATGGGATTTACTACAAATGCAGTTTTATTTTGGTTTGTTTGGGGGTTTTGTTTGTTTTGTTTTGTTTTTCTTTTAATTTTTTTTTAAAAGCTAGTCTATACAGAAGTGATAATTTTTTCTTTTTTTTCCTTCTGAACACCTGTCCAGAGGGCTTCCCTCCAGGTTACAATTCTACCTCAGCACAAGGGAACTACCTGGAGGCCATAAATCTTTCATTCAATGGTAAGTTATGAACAATGGGTAAAAATACACAGGGGAAGAACCATTAAAGCAGCTGCCAATAAATGGGTGTTGACTTCTGTTGCCTGTTAACATTGTGAAGAGGAGGGGAATATTAGGTGGTTAAGTTATCATTTTCAGCCTCAAAAGAATTGGCTTGTGTGTCTCTGGAAAACCAGTGGCTCTCAAATAACTGACTATTGGGTATTTCAGGCCTCAGGAACCATTTACAGGGCCTTCTCAGGATGAAACTTTTTCTTCCAGCTGTGTATTTGTATGAGAACCTCTTGGTATACAAGTTGAAACTTTAAATTATGGAAGCATTTCAAAATCAGGTTGGATCAAACATGATTTAGGTGAACCTGATCCATCTTTTTTTAGCAGGGAGATGGATTTGATGGGCTGGAAGGGCTCTCCAAAGATATACTTTTTGTGATTCTGTACATCAGATGTTGTTCAGTCACCTTAATGGCTCCCATAAGAGGGAGCACAGGATGTTATTTAAATGATTAGTAATGGACTTTACCTTGTTGGGTTTTTTTTTTTGAGATGTTATAAAGGAAACACTAAGAATATGAGAAAAAATATTCCTTTTTATGTATCTATTTCCCATCTTCTGTTCTGCCCTAACTCCTCTCTCTCCTGTAGCTTTATTAACATTTATTGGTTGGACAAGGCTATATACAAGCCCTCTCATGCTTGCATGTGCTTTGTGGAAGCTTGTTTAATGCCACTGTTAACAGTTACTTCCTTTGCTCTGAAAAAAACCCAACCATCCAGCATCTTTTTTCTTTTAAAGTATTCCCTAATTCTTTCTCTTAGTGTTTGACAAGCATTACATAAACCGGAACTTTGATCGGACTGGCCAGATGTCTGTGGTTATCACACCAGGTGTGGGTGTATTTGAAGTTGATCGACTCCTTATGATTCTAACCAAACAGCGGATGATAGACAATGGTAAATAACTAGTAATACTGTGTAATCTTTATCAAGGCAAACAGATATATTTGGAAAAGCTCTAGCCTTTCCTTGCTATGAAAAAGTATCTGTTGTGACTTGTGTACTCTGGGAAGAGGGGTTACAGCTGGGAGACTTGTGTCTGCACTTCATATTGAAATGGGCAGATTTTTGGAGACCTTAGAGGCATTTAATTTCTTTTGTTTGTAATACAGAACTTCATCTGTCCATGCAGACCTTTCCCTTAAAGGATAATCTTGCATGACTTGCATTTGTTTAGAAGAAACATTTCTTATAACCCCACTGGCACTGTTGGTTTGTAACCATACCATGGGACTGTTAACTACCATTTTCAATATAATTACATCTTAAAATCTGGTATGAATACAAGTTGGGCCTTCAGATCAAGTTGATGATCTGTTTTGGCTTAGTATATCAGTCCTGCTTGGTACATAGCTGAACTCTACTCTTCTTTCTTTACAGGGATAGGTGTGGACTTGGTGTGCATGGGAGAACAACCACTGCATGCTGTACCACTCTTTAAGGTAATGCATGCTTCTTTTCCCTTCTCTCTACTCCTGCTAGAAATGTTACTGATTTTGTGACTAGCTAGACACAACTAGTTGCTTCTGAATTACTCTTACAGCTCCATAATCGCTGTGGACCTGGCGACTCCAGGTTGGGTGATGACTACAATATTCCACACTGGATAAACCATAGGTAGGTGAACTCTATCAACCTTTGCTAAACACTTCTGCTTTGTAATCTGTTGAATTCTATTCTTTCATTGTTTATTTCCTCTGCTCTCATTGTGAAGCAAAGACATGTATTACAATAGTCTTGCAGGATTAGGAATGTTCTTGCAGAACTCTGGGCATTAATGCAACATGTCAGATATGATAGGCAATTTGCAGAGGAAAAGGTCTTGATCTTAAGTTCTCTTTCCAGCTAACTTTGTTCTAGCCTTTAGCTGTGTTGGAAGGAAGTTGGGAAGCTAAACAAAAAATACAATCACTTCAACTAGATTGGTTATTAGTAAAACCAAATACATCTCAAATGGAGAGTTACAGGTAGAGAAAATGTGGATAACATGGATAAATGTTAGTTGCAGGAAACACTGAGGCTCAGTGTTACACTGCTTCACTCTAAGACGTGATAGATTTCCTTTCTGCTTTCTGGTAAACATTCTGTGCCGTAATACATTCTCTTCTTTCCCTACACATAGAGATCAGGGGTCAGGATGAAAACTACCACTTCCTCTTCAGTTCTTGTTCTGCTGTCGGGTTATTTTTTTCTCTCTTTTAATACCTCCTTCTATCTGCATGCATTAATTGACTGTCCTGACCAATTAGCATTTATGGGTTTCTTATACCCAGTATTTTTGAGTGGCTGGAAGGCATCTGGTCTTTGCCATAGATGAAAAAGGTGTTTGAAGGCTTATAATAAGGCAGGATTTGAAAGATTCAGATAACAAGAAACAGATCTTAATGACTAAATTATTTCAAATGGGAGGAGGTCTGTAGTTTTCAAGTAGCTGATCCGAGTCGTCATTGTCATGTAAATTAGGGAGAGAGTCATGTAAAATGCACAGTATGTATAGACAGTGAAAGTGGATACCTTTCTGTAGAAAGTAGAAGTGAATGGGGGAATGCAGATGTAACCATATTAAGAGGTCCGGACTGAGGCTGTATGGGAATCAAAGGCTGGTCTTTAAGGAAAGAGTAGCTTCTCTCAAGTTAATAATTTGTCGGTGTTTTCCATATGTTGTCTTATGCAGAGGAATGTATCCCCTTTTCTCCGTCTAAGCTCAAATTCACAGGCTCTTTGCTGTGGAGCTAACCAGCTATGGTCAATTCTTAGAAGACAGCTGAGCCACCCTGTTTTTCCTTTCAGTTTCTACACATCCAAAAGCCAGCTCCTGTGTAATAGTTTCACTCCACGGATCAAGCTGGCAGGAAGGAAGGTAGGTATCTTTCTGATTTATCTTGTCAGATAGCTTTTCTCAGCCAAGCATCAGAATCTTTCTAGCAAGTATTCAAACAGCTGTAACCACGTATCTGTGTTAAGAGACAGTGAAAGCAAAGCTGTAGTAATTGTTGTAGGGATTGTGAATGAGGGTCTAGTTTGTAGGTCTTTCCTTTCTAGGATGAAACTAGGTGAGAAATGTTTTAGCCACCATAAAAATTAGAGTTTCATTCTGTAATGAAGAATGTCATGGAGAGGAAGAAAGGTGTTGACAAAGATGTGGTTTTTACACAGGTCTGTGACCCCTATTGGTATTTAATACTTATGAAGTGGTCTGGCTGCCTCACTGAGTCAGCAGGATAAACTTTAAGTCTGATGCTTGATCACACTGGGGAGTATTTCCTTAGAACATGCTGACTGTTCCCCCTCTCTCTGTCTTTTGTCTTGCTCTCTCTTTTTCTTTTTTCTCTTTTTTTTTTTTTTTTGTCACTTCACACTTCCTTTGTTGGACCTTCCAGCCACTGACTGAGAAAGCGAAAAATAACCGAGATGCCTGTAAGTAATTCTGTTCTGGAATGATCTATCCCACTGACTCCCAAACTAACAAACAGCTGTAGTAAGACAATGACATTTCAGTAAAAAACGTTACCGATGAGTTGTGGGAAGGGACAAAACCATTAGAAGCACATAGTCATTATCCAGGATGTTAATGTGCATATGTCAGTTGCCACCTTGGCAAATAACTAATACGGAGGGATGAGTTTCTGCCCTGGCTGCTTGTCACCTGGCTAGAGGAATAGATGGTGTCTGGCTGGTGTGCTAGCAGTACTGTTTGTGGGCGTAGGACAGGAGGGCATTCACTGGCTTGGGATGTTGTCAGTGCTATGGCCACAGAATTACAGTGGGAGATGCCTGCATTCTTCTAATACCACCTCGTTTCAGGAAGGTGTACGTTCTATAAGTGACTCTGTCCATTCTTTCAAAGGTGCTTTAAAATGTGCAGTTCCCTCATGAGGGAACTCGAGGGACCTGTTCATACGAGGATTGATTTGTTGATTATTAATTTAATGTCTTGGGTATATGGGGGACAGATATTGGGGCCTCAGCAACCCTGATTCAGTGGCACCAACTTTGATAATTGAGCTGCTCCAGCTGTTCTGCTTGTGAGACTTTTATGTGTGATTTCTTTTGGAATAGACGCTTTTCTTAGCAGTGAGAGTTGGATACTTCTAACTTGCAGATCTCAAACATTCTTGAAAGAGGTTCCAGTGTTATGTGACTTTTATTTCAGCATTAGGGGCTCCAAAAGACGCTGAGAATGCCCTACCTATCCAGGTAGATTATGATGGCTATGATGCCCAGGTGTTCAGACTGCCAGGCCCATCCAGAGCCCAGCGCTGTACTACTTTCAGGTAAGAGGCTTGTGAGCGTACCAGTTCTAGAGAAGCCATGTTGTTGGTTGATGCATAAAACGCTTTGAGAAATACAAGGAGAATTAAGCTCCACGTGCTTACAGTTGAACAAAAAGCTTTATCTGTAGCTAGTATTTATGGCTGGTTGTCTGGTATTTTACTTCTAAGATAGCGTGTGGCATCTAGGAAAAGGCATAAGTATACTTTTTCCTTACATCTTTAATTTCGTATGAAGTAGAATGAAGCTAGTCTTCCTTGCTAAGTTCCTAGCAGATTTTGCAAGCTGGATGAGAAAGTACTTGCACAATAGACTTGCACAGAGTTGTAGAAATAGTATTAGGTTGATGTACTGCTTAGTAACTGGTGCTGAACAGAGTGGTGGGGAATCTTCCCTGAAGATGATGGCTTTCTGAATGAGAGAAGAAACAGAGAAGCTGAGTGTGGGTTCTCAAATATTCCATAGTCTTTCATCTGAGAAGAAAGGCTAATTATTCTCTGGTCCTGGCCAAATTCATTGAACAACCTATAAATTTTAGTGCTTTTTCAGGAATATGGAATTGATTAATTTCTTATGAAGTATTTTTTTGCTTTCCTCCTTTCAGTAATATTGTCTAAATCTGAGGAAGCTGTGCATGTAGACTTGCTTTTTAATATGAGCAGCTTGTAGAAATCCATTCTGGAAGATGCCAGTACAGTTTAATGTAGTTAATAAGTTTCCCTATAGCTATGTGTTCCTAGCACTGTAGGCTTAGGTCTATTATCTTCTAGATCACATCAGTATTACTAACTTGGTGTGGTGTCTGTAGAATTGCATAAAGTCAAGCGTGCTCTTCTCACAGCTGTTGTGCTGGAAGCATTTTGATGTTCTGTTTTTCTACTGTACGATGCACAAAAGTATATAGTACCCACATAGTCAAAAAAATAGTGATAGCTTCCTTGTAGTCCTCTTCTTGAGTTCACCTATTGAGTACTGAGTCTCTTACATGACTTGGGCCTGTTCAAGCCCCTTGATAACCCAGGAATTAATCTCTTTTTCATATCACTGAACATATCTGTTTATTTTCAGCAGGTCTGTGAGGGAGAGAGAAAGTCGTACCAGAAAGAGCTCTAGTTCCTATGACGTCTCATGCAGCCCTTCTCTGCAGAGCCGCACGCTGCCCCCAGAGGAGGTGAGGAGCCAGGCTTCTGATGACAGCTCACTGGGCAAGATCTCCAACATCTTGATGATCCCACGGCCTCATCTGCACCAGTGTGAAGTCAGCAGCTCTTTGGGCTATACCAGCACCAGAGGTCAGCCTAAGGCAGATGGGAAAGTACCTTAGGTAGTGAGAGGGGAGAGAAAAGATGGAAGTTTGTGTTGGCCACTGCCAGGCCAGCCCAGGGGAGATGGTGCTTATATTAGCATGCATTGGTACACCTTTTCCGTAGCTTCAGCTACGGCTGGGTGTGTGTGTTCTCCCTTTGTTATCCTTGTCTAATTCCATTGCTTTTTTTTTTTTTTTTTTTTACTTGGCTTGTCCTAAATAGAAATGTCCTGACACTGATTTGCTCTTTTCCCTTGTCTATTGCCTTCTTTAATATTTGACTATTTTCCTGTGCCTGCCTGCAAATGTGGACATATACAAGTGACTTTTTATTATCCAGGTCACCTATAATCTGTCAAATGAGGATTGGCCTTAGTAACGAGCCCTGGGGGACCCTGCTTATAACTTGTCTCTATAGGGATTTGTTGTCATTAAGAGTCACTTTCTGGATCCTTCCTTTTGACGATGTACTACTGAGCTATCTTGGTGTGTTAGCAGTGCTGGCAGTCTCCTTCCAGTTTAATTTTGTTCTCAGACAGTAAGTGGTATCTTCTACAGGCCCAACTCATTCCTAGGTAAATTGTATTCCTCCTGCAATTGGTTGATCTTCTGTAAAATTCTGTCCTTGAAGGCTCTTTATGGGGTTTTTATGTCATGCTGTATGACACCTGATACCATATTCATCCTGTTACAGGAACTGGATTTACTGGTGTGGAACTGCTATCACACAGCGTACTTCACATTACATTTACCTTTCATGTTTTCTCCTGCTGTCAGTTAATATACACTATTTTTTTTGTATTTCTGTTACTCCTTTAGTTTGAAGGATAGCCTTGTGACCCAGCTGAAGGTGTGCAATTGGATGGGGATGTGTGTGGAATAGGACTGGTGGGGAGGGAAGAGTCAGAATAACTGAGGGTTTTCACATGTTCTAGTTGACAGTATAGAGTGGTAAATGAGACCCTTCTCTTTGGGATTTCTGTTTATTGAACAGAGCAATTGCTACTTAGTCATCTGGTTTATTTCTCTCTCCTATTTCTAAATGACTGCACTTTTCTACATTGAATAGTAGTGACTAACTGCTAGCTTGCTGAGATTGCGTCCCATGTCTTCTGGAAGTAATCCCTTATTTCAATGGTCAAATCTGAATGTTACAAAAAAGGCATATGTTGCTCAGTTGTAGCTTCTGCTATGTTTTTGCCTGTACATCTCCTGATGAACGAAACTCATCCTGAAGTTTCTGGTGTGTCAGTCTTTTGATTTCTCAGGAATTCTCAAAGCTCTGAATAATTCTTTATAGTTGACTTAGCAAGTGGTTTCTTTATGGCTTCATTTAGTATAACGTGACACAGTATACAGCAGTGCTGTAATGGCAGATGAAATAATACTCTCTTGTCTGGATTCTTGTTTATGTTGTAACTTGTTTTCAGCTTCTCTCCCTGCCTACTCCTCAGCTCTCCTTATTCCCACTTACCCTGAGGAATCGTTATATCCCTAAGCAATTAATTCTCTTTTGCTTGGCTTCCGCGTGATCTCATGCTGACTTTAAGTTGTGTTTTCTAGATGTCCTTGAGAACATGCTGGAGTCTCAGCAACGTGACTCCAGTGCCCCTGGGAGGTTCCATGTTGGCAGTGCAGAATCCATGCTGCACATTCGGCCTGGGGGATATACACCCCAGCGAGCACTGATAAACCCGTTTGCCCCATCTCGCATGCCCATGAAACTTACATCTAACAGGAGGCGCTGGATGCACACTTTTCCTGTGGGTAAGTCTGTTTCATAGCATGTTAGATTGGTGTTACTTTTTCCTTGTCCAAGCATTAACACAAGAGAACCAACGTGAACTCTCGTTTCTTAAAGTACTCTGCGCTGTAACAGAGGCTGAACAAAGTGTATAGGCTTGATAAATCAGAGATCCTTTTTTTTTTTTTTTGAAAATATTACCGTCTGTTGGCAAACTTGCAGCATCAGGTATTGTGGAACAATCTTACAGTAGATGGAGGCTGTTGAAGTGAATTGTAACACTAATTTGGGTTGACTTTCAGGTGCTGAATTGTTCTCATATTTGTTTAGTGCCTTGTAAGTAGGCCCTCCAAAATGTTTAGAAGAATATTCTGCTTCGCTGGCTTCAGAGAAGATGCCAGGGGTTCAAGTCTTTGAAGAGTTCATAAAGACGCTTTCTTAATTTCCATTAGTTAGCATTGCATATTTGTTGACAAAAGGAGGGTAGAAGCAACTGAGGAATCAATTCAGATGTGGTGAGTAATGATCAAACTGTAACTGTGCAGGTCCATCAGGAGAAGCTATCCAGATCCATCATCAAACCCGTCAGAATATGGCAGAAATGCAGGGCAACGGGCAGCAGGATTTGACGCATTCCTCTGCTGAGCTGCTGGAACTGGCTTACCACGAGGCAACTGGCAGGTGAGATCCTTAAGGTGAATCTGTGTAGACTTTGCATGAACATCCCTTTTCCTTAAAATTTTATATATGTTACAGTAAGGCAGCTACAGGTTGTGATCTTTAAGTTTAATAATATGCTGTATCAGTGCCACATATGCAATATATAGTTTTATTTTGAGATATAAAGCTCTTTTGGCAAGGCTGGAGATGGTTTACCTCCCCTAATTTGGTGAAGATGGTTGTTTATCACATAGGGCTTGCAGTGCGCATGCAATACAATGCATCATTCATGGAACTGTTCAAAATCACCTTACAAAAGCCTGTGTCTTTAAATCTTGACTTATTATCCCAGTAGCTGTGATGGTCATCCTGGAATAGAACATTTTTTAGTACAGGGCATAGCTTTGCCTCACAGTAACTGTTGAGCAATTTCAGTGCTATCCATTCGGTCCCGTCTTCCCCGTGCTGATAAGAAAAACAGCCATCATAAACATCAGGGATGGATGGATTGCAAATGAAAGTACCTGTGTTCGTAAACTCGTTTTCTTTCAAAAAACAGGCTTTGGTCAGTGTTGGGAGCTTACATTGATTGTTGGCTCCAAGAAGAGAAAAAGATCCCAGTGTTACTGGATGTGGCATAGTTGTGGGGAGGCTGTTTTTACAGTGAGAGAAGTTAGATCATTCACTTTACCTAGGCCATTTTTCAAGCTGCACAATTGTTCTCCAATCTCCAGATAGTCTTACCTTATCAGGTTTTTATCTGATTATTCTTATATTGACAACATTTTGTCTGTGTTTTTCACTCATTATTAAATGTTGTTTACCATTTTGTAGCTTAGGCAACTTTAGAATTCCCAATAAGTTTGTTTCTTTCATCATTAACTTTGGTATCTTTCCAGCTATGTGTTTCTTTTCTCTTGTATGCTTATAGAAATTCATGTTACATACTGTTTCTGGATGTCCAGGGTGAGTGAGTACACTGCTGGTATCCTCTGCCTTTTTAATTTTCATGTTTTTTTCCTGCTATCTTCAAGAATTCCTTCAGGGGATTGCACTGTCTAATTAGTCTTTCATGTTGGTTTTTTGTTCTCTTTTATAGGGAAATTGTTGTCCTATCTTACACTTTGTATTGTCCTTTAGAATACTCTAATCTCTTTCTGTGTTGCATCATCCTCACCAATTTTGTTCCCTCGTTCTACTTTAAAGAAAAAAAAGATTGCCTTTTTATTACTTCATAAGTACATCCAAGTGTGGTAAAGTATCTTGTCATTAACACCAATCTCTTGTGTCATTCTTGATAATTCTTTTTCTGGATCTCTTTGTCATCTCTGTGGATGACGTACTCATCCAAAGCAATTTGCTCAGTCTGGAATATTGGTTTTGTAGACCATGAAATCAGCTCTGTAAATAACTAGCTAAGCTTTATTTCTCTCCTGGGAGGTATGCGAGTAGCTGGTTGTCCGCTGTCCTGCAAAGACAGTGCATTGGTTATTGCTAGAGGCAAAGACCAAACACGTATGGGCAGATATGGAATATTGTTATGGCCTTCTCTGTGCTGCTTTTGTGCCTGTTACCATCTCCGCAAACATCATTAAGAACATGGTTTCACCACTGGCTCAGCTGAGATGGCAGGCTGATTACTTGTTATTTGTTATATCAGCCCTTGTTAAAAACAAGGAGTGGCATGAGTGAGGAAAGTTTGTGTAATACAGGCTATTTTGTTTTTCTCTAGGCATATCAGCTCTCGGCATCCAGGTGATAGTGCCTCTTTCCTGAGCTTCAGTGGAACAGAAGAGTACTCTAATGGTCTGGCTGGCAGCAACGGTGCAGGTAACAAAGCAACGATAGAGCATGGAGTTGGGAGAGAAGGCCCTTTCTTATTAGTAGTGACAAAGTAGTAGAGCCAGAAGTCGTGGAAGGTGGGCAGACCAGGCATTACAAAGTAGAAAGAATCAATAATGGAAAAACAGTTTTCAACTCTGAGTGATCTGTTAATGCTCTTACCTGGACTTTTTGGTGTGTGGTAGCTTTTTGGGTTGGATTGTTGTTTTTTAGGTTCTTTTTGTTTGTTTGTTTAATGTGTTTCTACTTCTCTAGGTATGTCTTATAGACTTTACTATAGTAAGATGCTTATTGTTTACATATGATAAGCTCTCGGGCAGTTGCTTAGTTCCTTAAAAACAAAGCACTGACATCCAGACACAAAAAATAACTAAATATGCACTGGTATTGTTCAGAACGTCTTTTTCTGGGTGGCGTTGCCTTAAGGTGTCACTCTTTCGATTAAGAAACTTGTTTGAATATATATGTATATTACATATACAAGCTGATGGAAAGAATAAAGCTTGATCCTATGTAGGTTTTGAGAGAACCTGTAAAAAAGCGCGTTTATTTTGTGGGGTAAGTTCTGGGATTCAGTGTTTTCTAGCATTTCTTGTCATTATCTGCAAAAGCACTTTCTTTAGATTTTAGGCATTTTGAACATGGCGCTGCTTATACTAAATGTTATTCACATAGCCTGAAATATTTCATCACGTTTCTGAGAGAAGGCACATGTCTGTACTTTCAGTTGAAGATTAGCACTGTCTTTCTTACCTTACCCAGACCCCTGAATTAGTGGAAATTCTCAACATTTCTTTTGAATCCTGTAATTGGAACAATATGCCACACTAAGCGTTCTGTTGTGTTGTCTGTTTTTTTGTAACCTACTTCCTGATTTTATGGACATGTTTTTTAGATGGGCACATGGAAAAAAATTTGATCTTTTGAACTATAGCATTCAAGACTTCTGTTCATTTTTCAAAACCAATTCAAAGATTATAAAAAAAAAAATTCACCCTTCTGAATTACATTTGGATGAAAGCAATTATGTTTTCCCCTATGCTCATACCTTGAAGAGCCATAAAGAAGTTAACAGACTTAATTTTCTTGTGTTCACATAGTCTCATTTAAAGTGATTTTGTTCTGTTGTTTCCTTCTGTGAATTTAATCTGAATACATTTCATTTTCTTGCTTTACTTTTTTTTTTCCCTGCCTTCCAGATAAGCTGTTTGTTCTTCCAATTGCTAAATTGCATTTCGGCTGTTGGATACAATTTGCACAACATAGATGCAGAGCATATCCTGGCAATAAACATGCTTGCGTGTTATAGAAGTCTTTTGTGTCTGTAGATTGGATAGAAATCACGTATGTGGTGGAAGTTAATCTGTGTCTGTCTTTGTGACAGTGTATGAGCACCTTCCCTGAAGAAATGCCCTTAGCCATCTGTAGCTACCACACTGTGACTCAGTGATTTGACTTAACGTTTCCTCTCTTATGGTTTGAGTCACCTATGAAATGAAACAGTTTGGGGTTTTTGTTTTGTTTTGGTTTGTTTTTAAAAAATTTCAAAAAATATGATTTTTTTCAGTTCGTCTGGTTCTCCTCTGCTGCCCACAGCATGTTTTGCTGCAACGTGGGCTTCACAGTGAAAAATCACCCCATCTATTTACACTGACATTCAGTATGTTGTCTCTATTGTCCAGCAGATGGTAGATGATAGTTCAGAGCAAATAAATCTCGTTGCAATTCCCTAACTAGATGGCAGATGGCATCAGCGGAGTTGGTGAAAGATTAATGCCAATTTGAGCCAGCTCCTGTACTGTTCTACTGGCATCATCATGGAAGCAGATAACCATCCTTTCTGTTAGTAAATGCTATTTAGAGTAACATCTATGATGTTGATATCAATTTCCTGGATAAATCTACATAAACTAGTTTCATAAAAGTGGCTTCTTTTAAATATTTGGAGGCTTCCTGAAATTTGTATTTTGATAAATGCATTTTAAGCCAGCAATTTTTCTTGTCTCCTTAGCTGCTTGTTTCCTCTTATGTGCCACAACAGCTGTTTATACAGCTACGTGGTGAACCAGCTCGGGGAACTGATCCAAAGGAAGAGTAACTGGGTTTTTTTCTTTGCCGTATGGATTGTTTCACCGTAGCTACATAAATATTGATGCAAATACAGCAGACAGATGTGAAATGGGGAGTAGGAAGAACTGGTCAAGGGGTACCCTAGCATCATGTTGGCTTGGTGTTTACTGAGCTGTAGTTTTAGTATGTTTTCCAGGTTAGTGGGCTGCTTAGAATGAATCCATTTGACAGTGAGAAAAATCATAGTGTCTTAAGTCCTAATCAAAACTTGAACTTAGATTTTCATTAGTCTTAAGTCCGTTATTAGTCTTAGTTTAGTTTAAACTGAATTTTGCTCAAAAACTGAGCATGTCTTCGATAGCTATCATTTTGTCTCCCTTCACAATGAATAAAAACTTCCTTACTATTCTTTTAGTGAAGTGTGAACTAAGGTATGTCTTGCAGGTTGAAACATAATGGAGGTTGCTGCCTTTTGAGAACATGGTAGTTTTAAACAGCCTGTAGTTAATATATTGGACCTATATAGGGGAACTGAAGGCTTAATTAATATTTTTCAAATTTTCAGCCTGGCAAGGGATAAAGAGGTAGTTTGTATTTGCTGAGTCAAGAAGATCAACTGTTTGTTTTGTTTCCTCCCCACCCCTTGGCAGAGAGCTGAAATGTGTACTGGTAGTTTATGCCTAAAAATGTTGGAATTGGAGTAAATCTGTGTTGTGATTTTCATAAATCACTTAGACTCTTTAGAGTCTTAGATAATTAGAATCTTATGCATGGGTTCTCTTCTACTGAGTCAGTCTGCTACAATTTTCTTTCTTGCTGCTCCTGTGTATTATGAAATTCTTCCTCTTAACTTATCCTGTGCTCATAAAATCAGAAAACCAATAAAAAAGATCCTGGTTTTGAGTACTGGATGTATTTAAAAGTACTTAGCTACTGAGACCGTGAGATTAGCAAGCTAAATGATTACAGGTGACTCTTTTTCTTTATTATTTGCTTTTTTAGGGTATCTACTTTTCAAGATGTGTTTCACCATTTCGGTTTTTGCTTGCTTTTTAGCTACTGAACACTTCTAATGAGATACTCAAATTTCATCAAATATGTCTTTTTTTACTCATTAGTTGGCTTTTTGTGTTTTTCTGCTGTGCAGAACCCCGGGTTCTTTCTAAGGAGAAAAATGCCATATTCTTAAAACATTTGCACGCTTTTGATTTATTTTTATTTTAAATGAAAGTGAAATGCACAATTGCTTAAAATAAAATACATATTTCTTTCTTATAGGGATGAACCTCAAAACTCAGAACAAGGATTCCTTGGAAGATGCTGTCTCTAACTCTCCGGATCCAAGTAAGCAGGAGAAAGGTTTGGAAAAGAGTTTGCATAGGTGGGAAGATAGGGAGGGAAAGGGCATGTGCATATATAGAGGCATCAGGAGGTGGTAGGCGAGAAACTGAGGAGCCTGCTTGGCTTTTGGCAGTATTTTATTTTGCCCTGCAGTAATTTGCAGGTTTTCCCTGTACTGTGTGTCTCACTGTGATTGCAGTTCTGTATCTCTTAAGAATATATGAAACTGGTTGTTGTATTACATCTGAAATTCTTTCCTTACCAGACACTATTATGCAAAAAGCTAAAACTGCTGAACTCTTATCTGCCTCTCAATAGGAAAAATTTGCTTGGCACCAGCTAACTGAAGCAGAAGTAGTACAGTCAGTTTCTGAATTTGTTACCATTTACTGAGAAATATCTGTCTTCATCTAATACAGAAATAAGTGTGTGACTGCTTATGAAAACTTTTTGTTTTCCTTATAGCGGACTGTCCTGTATTACATTCTTGTACAGTGTTCCTGCCATTAATGTTAACATTTTTATAGTAAAATAACTTTCTGTCTGTAAGATTTCTATGGCAAGATGTTAAGAAATAGTAGCTGGCCAAGTGCCTTGATATAGATCATTTGAGGCAGGTTAGAATGTAGTGCAGTAGTGAATTGAAGATTTGATATAATTTAGTTTGCTTTTGCTTTTTAATGTCTAGTTTTAGATCTCTAATCTCAAAATTGCAACATAACTCTAGGAAAGGGTGTGGGGAAAGATTGCTTTTTGAGTCACTATTTTTCTGGTCTTCCCACTCCTGTGGATCTGTCTTCTGTTTTTGTAACTACAGAAATACTCCCTTTTCTGCTGTTGTACTATTCCAGAAAGAGGCTGGTCTGTCATTCTTTCTCTCCTCGTCCCTAGCTCTTTCTGCAGTTGTCTAGGATGCAAAGCTGGTCTTGTTCAGACTTGGAATGTTGATCTGTTTTATTAATAATGAGTAACTGCACCTGACTTGCTGTAATTTTGAAAGAGTGGTGGCTATGTCAGCTCTAGCTTTTCAATCAAGAGAAAATTAAATGTATTAACTTTGAATGCCATTTGCATGATGGGATTGAATTAGCATGTGCACTGCATTGTTTAACAAACTCTGTCTCTTTCTCTCCCTCCCTTCTTCCCGTCCTACTTTCCTTTTCCCTTCCCATTCCACCCCCTTTTTGTCCCTGTTGACTTTATGCCAACTCTGTTTCTGTCCCTCATTCTAACTTTCCTCTTCACACATTTCTTCCATCTTCCTCTGCACCCTGTTTTTTCATGGGTGACCATATATACCCCCATTGTCTGCCCCCCAATGATACAACGAGGCAGTTCTGACGCTGTCTGCTCCCCCCGTAGTGCCAGGCTTCTGTTGTACAGTTGGAGTGGACTGGAAATCTCTCACTACTCCGGCATGTCTCCCTCTTACTACGGACTACTTCCCTGACCGTCAGAGTCTGCAGAATGATTACACTGAGGGTTGCTATGATCTCCTCCCAGAAGCTGACATTGACAGGTTTGGCCAGCACCTTCTCTGTAAAGTAACTTGCATTGATTCAAAGCGCTTAAGGCGTAGTTGATGGAAGAGGAACACTTTGGAGACTGTACAAGAGAAAGACGAATTGCTAACATTGTTAGCAGCAGAACACTTAGATTTTTCTCTTTTCAGTGGTAACTTTGCACTTTTTCTGATGTTACCATCTGACAATATCGTGTTCTACAGATTTTATGTTAGAAATTGTTTGCGTACAAAACTTTACATCTCTTGCTCTGTTGTGTTTCAGTTAAAAAAAATCAACCTCAAGCTATTATTTTTGTTAATCTATTTTCTAGAAAGTATTTTGGAAACAGTAAATGAGCAAATGCATGTGTATACACAGTGATTAAGATGCTTATCCTCACTTTCAGGGATTTTAGTTTAAAGGATCTTGAGTGTTAGTGGGATAAGTAGAACTTCTCGGCTTCTCTTGGAGGTCTCTGGTAACTGTTCCTTGATAGGGTTGGTTTGATTTTTTTTTTCTGAAGCTGTCTTATCTTCTTAAACACTTTTCAAACTTGCCATAACTTTTAAGACATCAGAAAGACCTGTTCATGTTGCTGCCTTATGGGAACAAACCAGAAATATTAGAGTGATTGAGATGCACAGGAAATAGCAGGATTAATGAAGACATGTCAAATGTCCCTTTATAGCAGGAAGGTGAAGTTCAGAGCAGAAGTAGTTGTAATAAGATGCCATAGTGATGTGTCTTTTAATCTCTGTGTGCTCTAGACTTCCTGCTGTGGGAGAGGGTGGAGCATTGCCTGCACACTTGCAATTCTGAGCTCTCCTGAATGTTTACAAACTGCACGGAGATTCTCTGCAAAATGCTGTAAAAGTGATCATTGGTGAATTTATTGGAAGTTTAACAACTGTTGTAAGCAAATTTGTTACTAGTTGCAAAACTGCTTTCAAAGGCATTAATAAGTATTGCCAGACAGCTAATTACCACCTGTTTAAAATAGAAAGGTACCCGTTTTTCTCCCCTGTTCCTGCAGGTTGTTTTTCATAGGCAGAGGGCTCCACTTGCACAGAGCCCAGTGCAGGCGTAAATCCTCAGTTGGGAAATGCAGAGCTAAGAATAGGTGTGTAGTCAGCTTCCTTATTCTAGTCTGCTTAACCTTTGTGTTCAGGAGAGATGAGGAAGGAGTGCAGATGACAGCCCAACAGGTGTTTGAGGAGTTTATTTGTCAGCGTCTCATGCAAGGCTATCAAATTATTGTGCAATCCAAACCACAGAAACCAGCCACAACTGTGCCACCCCCGCTCAGCAGCAGTCCCCTTTACAGTCGAGGTAAGTGACTTCGTATTGACAATTCAGTCTTTTGTCTTTCTCTCCTTCTGCCAGTCTCAGTAACCCCTATGAATTGGGCATAGATGCTCATTGAAGCCCTCTGTTTTGTTTTGGGGGGTTTTTTTGGTGGTTTTTGTTGTTGTTATATGAAAATCTTTGCTGGGGGAGAGCCTGATCTGGGGCAGCACAAACAACTCAGCTGCACCATGAAGGGACAGGTGCAGGACTTTTGAACTGTAATAAGAAACTGGCCTCATTCATGATGGTGAACCCAAATGAAATATGGCTTGAGTGCCGTTTGGCTGAATACATCTTAAACACAATTCATATGGTGACTGCAGAAGACAGACCTAAAGCTCCCAACTAGAAGCAGTTTCCCAACTCTAAAATAGCTGTGAAGGTTCCATGTAGACAAGTAAAGCTTGATTGTCCTGAAACCATGAGTCAGCTAAACCTCGTTAAACCCCAGAGGACTGGAGTGGGTTAAGAGGGTATCATATTCCTTTGAGAGAATCTGACTTACTGTTTGACTTCTGCCTTTTTTTCTGGATATTCTCTAGACAAGTCAGCATGATACAGTGTTCATAGAGCACGGAATATGCATGAATAGGATATGACTATTATTCACTGGTTTGGGAACAGGCAGCAAGGCTCCTTTGGTAAAGTGCCGAGCTTAAGTGGTTAGTTCCAGGAATGAAGCACAGAGAGGAAGCAAAAGTGGAGCCCAGCTTTACCATCATACCCACCAGTTTCTCAGCACTTCATATTGACTGTTCTCTAGTTGTCCTGACTAGAGAAGGTCTATATTTGTCATGTATGAATTGTGAATGTCCCCCTTCTTCAGTTGTGATAGTAGGAAATCTTAACTGTAAGAACAAAAGGCTCATTGTGCATATGTTCCTTAAAAAGGTGGCCTGAAAGATGGCTTTTAGTTTGTCTTGAGTTCAGAAGCCCAATTCTAGAGTCTCTTTCTATAGGTATGGTTTGTTGACAAAGGTCTGACTATTGGAGTAAGCTGAAAGGGGGTGTGTTTTGCTTTTTACAATTAGGTCTTGTATCAAGAAATCGACCTGAGGAAGAAGATCAGTACTGGCTGAGTATGGGTCGTACTTTCCACAAAGTAACACTAAAAGACAAAATAATTACTGTGACTCGATACCTGCCAAAGTGAGTATCTCTGAGCTGTTTGCTATCAATGTTCTGATGAACATGCTTTTCCAGCTGTCTGTACTTGCTTGAAAGAACAGACTGTAGAACCTTCTTTCCCTTCAGGAGGTGAAAGAGAAGCACTGCTATTGATGATGCTGAGATTAATGTTTGCATCTTCTCTTTTAGGTATCCATACGAATCTGCTCAGATAAACTACACTTACAGCTTGTGCCCATCACACTCTGACTCTGAATTTGTCTCTTGCTGGGTAGAATTTTCCCATGAGAGACTAGAAGAGTACAAGTGGAATTACTTGGATCAGTATATCTGCTCTGCTGGCTCTGAGGATTTCAGGTGAGATCTCCTTTTCCATCCAGACTGTTCTGTGTCCTAATTGCCTCTTTTCCTTTTTGACCTAAAATTTCTTCAACACGTTCAACCCATAAATGCTCAATACTCCAGGGAGAGTAACTGGCCTGCTTTCACTTGTATGGTGCTAGCAGCTGTTGCCTTGTAGGAATCTTACTCTGTTGCTGTTGCATTATCTGATCTTCGTTACAAAGTCTTGATCGCATAATTCAGCATAAACTATTTTTTTTTCCTCTGCTACAAATGCAAAGAAATACAATGGCATTTTGTACCACACAGATGCTTTTCTCGGCTTCTTACTCATTTCTGGATCTGACTCAAAACTTCCATTTAGTTTGAATCTGTTGAAGGCTTGCTGGAGTTCTAGGCTTAGCTTGACTGTAGTCCTACTCCTAAGCTATGCAGAGCAGGGCTTCTTATTAGCAATGTGGAATATCTCCACTAGTATCAATATCCTTTTCGATATCTTCTCTCAAAAAAACCTATCTTTGTTTCTTTTCACGTCTCAATCAAAATGTTTCCTACTCTAATGTGTACCTTTAAAATTACTTTTTCTTTGCTTGTTTTTAGAGAAAAAGCTGTTGTAGCCTATCTTTTACAGGAAAGAAAATACATTTCTATGATACAATTACTTTGAAGATAGCCTTGTTTTGTCTTTTGCCTGTCAACATTTTAATACTTCACAGTCATACTCATATTACTGACCATTTGTTTGCATATCTGCTCTTTCTCATTCAGGGACAGCAGAATGAGATTGTCACTACTCACTGAAATTTACAGCAGATAGATATGTATTTTACTTACTGTAAAATCCTTCATAGGAAACTGTGCTGAACTCTGTCCTGTCTTCCATGTTCCTTCAGCCTTATTGAGTCACTGAAATTTTGGAGGACCCGCTTTCTGCTTCTTCCTGCCTGCATCAGTGCCACAAAGCGCATTATGGAAGGAGAAGTGCACTGCGATGTGTATGGTGACAAGCCCCGTTCTGATGAGGAGGAGTGGCAGCTCCTGGATGGATTCATTCGCTTTGTGGAGGGTTTGAACCGCATTCGTCGACGCCATCGATCTGATCGAATGATTCGAGTGAGTCAGCTTTTAGTTGGGTGAGAAGCTGAGTTTGAGTTTTATTTGAACCATCTAATGAAGCATTAGCAGAGAGACCTTAAGACAATCCCAAGCAAGTTGGAGGGTTATATGTGTGTATGTGTGGGTAATCCACGCATAAAGCATAGTGCTGACTAATGTACTATTTCAGATTTCAAATAGTATGGCCTTGCTAACACCTTGCTATTCTTGAACTAATTACATTTACCTGGAATGTGTATCCCATGCTGCTGTGGCTGGAACCAGAATCAGAACAGTTAGGTCTCTCAATGAGAAGCCAAGCTCTTCTACATAGCAAAGCCACGCCTCAGTCTGTTGGTGCTCTATTTTTTCCTCAGCTGATGTTCTCTTACTATAAGCCTGATGCCACCTCTTTGTAAATGTGCATTGCTTTGTGCTGTAGGTGTGGTTAGCCTGGACATGTTATTGCACCATATGATGCAAATAATTGATAAAAAGGGATCTGTGAGGTAGTTAAGGTGGTAACTTCTAGCTGGGTTGGCTGTGTGCTGCAGACTTAAGAAATGGATTGTGAAAAGAGAACCATATGGGTGAATTCCTGGTGAACAGTAGCTTCAAGAGGGTGATGAGAAACTGGTCAGTGCGTATCAAATTCTCTTCCAATTCCCACGCTGAATGGCGTAATCTATTTCAGAGCAAATCCACCTTTTCCAAAATAACATCCATTTTATTTTGAGAATAGCATCCACACAAGACACTAGGCTGTTCCATTTCTTGTATACCTGTGGTTTAACTCCCTTTTTAAAGTGTACCTATTAAAGACCTGCTGATGTGAGGTGTTGTGTTCTTGCTTACTAGTTAAGCCTAGCTTGACTAAAGTCTGTGCTTTCATTTTTTCTTTGTTAGAAAGGGTCTGCCATGAAAGGCTTGCAGATTGCTGGTCCACTTCCCACCCACTCTTTGGAGCAGTCTGGGCCTCCCATTGGGAAGAAAGGAACCTCAGCACTCTCAGCTCTGCTGCAGATGGAAGCCAGTCAGAAGTGAGTCTCTACAACTAGGCTGTGTGAAGAGCACTAGGACATCCTTCCTGTGTATTCCACCTGGGCTGGCTAAAGCAGATTTGGGAAACTTTGCCTCAAAAAGGGATGTGGGATCCTGCTTCTTTAGTATCCTTGTGGCAGGCAGGGCTGGGGAAATACTGGGTTTTTCCAGTGACTTCCTTGTGTTATGTTTCCATTAATAGAATAAATATCAAAGACTAGAAAGGAACATGGAGACTAGAGAAGTGAATGTCCAGTAATTTAGAAGGAGCATCTTTTAAAGTAGCATTTCAGTCCATTACACATCAGATTTGTCATCTGTTTGTGATTTGCCAGTACAGTTGTATCCACATAAGAAGAGCTTAGCTGGGACATTAGTGTACACAAATACATGACACCAGTTGAGTGGTCTCAGTATAAACACTGGGTAACAAATAGAGTCTAAAGAAAATAGCTTGTTTGCACTGATAACATCTATTAAAATACCTGTGAAACTTCTGAGGTTCTTTCTCAGGATTGATCTAGAATGGTTCAAAGAAACTCAGAGTACTAATACCAGATATGCTGTAAACACAATTTAAAACATTGTTGCTGTTAAAGACATAAGAGATTTTAATATTTTTTTAATAAGGTAGTATTACACATGCATAATAAAACTGAGTAAGTTCAAGCGTCCATGTTGTTTATGTGGGGTAAAAAGTACTTACAGAACTTTGGATTGACTCTGTGCTTCAGACAGAAAACAAATGTCTGAAAATGCAGTAGTACTTCTCTTCAACAGTTGCCTTCAGGTGGAAGCTGACACGGAGTATGTTTGAACAAACTCTGCATTCCTTCCTTTTGTTTTAGGACACTGGGGGAGCAGCAAGCAGCAATGCTTTCTGGGAAGAGCTCTGGGCAGCCTTCGGAGAGTGGGAGCATTGCTATCACACCTACCTATATGGACAGCCCTCGTAAGGTAAAGACTTTCTGGTGTGTCTTTAGCTACCATTTTTACATAAGCATTTGTCAAATAATAGAAGGTTATTTCTCTAAGCACATGGCTACGTCATACTACATCTTACTCTCTAATCCAGCAAGGACTGGTCCTGGACCGAGGATGCTCTTAAGGCTCTGTGCGCAAGGGTGTAAGAAGAGGTTGGGCCACAGCCATCCTTCAATTCTTTAACACTGACAATGAGATAGAATCCCTGGGATGCTATCTCATTGTGTTTTGCTAATTTAAGTGGTATTTGTTAATTAGTCCATTTCCTTTTCCAGTAGCACATTTCATTTCAGTCAGGGTTTGATTTTTAGATTTCGTAGTACAGTGCTGTCTGCATGTGTATGAAGGCTTTCTTTAAGAGCAAAATCAAGCTCTAGACCGTGACTGTGTGAGGCTTCAGTGGAATTTTAACAGCAGGCACTCCAGTCACTTGCATCTGCTTAGAGGAGAGGATGTGTTCCTGAGTAGTGATTTAGATGTAATTCCTTCGCTGGCTGGACTCCAGGCTGGAGAAAACTCTCTTCCTGGAGCTCTCTTCAGACACTTAAAGAAAAGGCTGTGCTGTCTCTCAGCCTTCCTGTCAACTGTTCTGTGAGTGCCAGGAGGGCAGAAACTCCACCTCTAAGTCCAGCTAGAAGTACTTGAATATTTTTCTGTATTCTGGCATGAAGGTCTTTCAGCAAAAGTAACAAGGAACTGAACAAAGATACAGTCCCCAAGTGTGACCTGTCTTTGGGTTCAACAGTTGAAGTATTGCAAAGAAAAAGTTCTTGGATTCCCCACTATCAACTTAACCATCGCTTTCAGTGTTTTTCTTTTAGCATCTAGTGTTTTGACATCCACCCTTTTCTGCCACCACCAGGGAGGGCCAAGTGTTGTGTTACTCTGGAGACCTGGATATTGCTAGTTGAAGTGATAGAGTAACTGTAGTCATCTTAGTAATAGACACCTATTTGTAGAATGAGAGTGTTTCCAAAACACAGATGAGATTCTGGAGCAGGTCATGCTAGGCTTGGAAAAAATAGGTGCAGAAATTGACTTGAGGCATGTTTGCAAACTGCCAGATCATAATTCAGGCTTTGCATTCTCCTCTTCTACCATTTTGGAAAATTAACTTCATCAAACTTCCCTCTTTAAATACAGAAATTGTAAATAGGTCTTTCTCCCAGTAAAACTGGTGAAAAATCGACATAGGACACAGAACAGAAGCATGTTGTGCCTGGTTGTTCTGTGGGGCAGAGGGAAAAAGGCAAAATGGGCTTCCGTAGCAATAGCACACTGGTGTGTTGGAAACAAAGTAGCAGGCTTTGTGCAACCAGCAACTGCAAATAAGTAAATGAGATCTTGTGTAATTTTAAAAGTAACTATATTCAAAAGCCTTTCTGGAGGGCTAACCAGGGAATCTGGAAGAGTGCGTTACAGTTGAAAGCCTTTCACATTACAGTAGTAAACACTCCTATAAATATTTGCACGTAGGGACTGGGAGAGAAGCTATTGGGATCTCCAAATTGATGGTTCACAGTTGTTGGAAAGGTGCCAGTGGACAGGTAGCCTTATCAGCCAACTTTGTGCTCACTTGGAAACATCAGCAAGTGTGTGCCTCGTTCCCAGGACGACACAACTCCTTTAGGGCTCACCAGCATGGCTATGTCTATTGGCTGTCCAGAGCCTTGCAGCCAGAATACTGACAAATTGTCACAGCCGTGTGCTCTGTCAGCAGCCAAGGGAGCAAGTGCTTTTCTAGGATGCTATGCAGTGCTGGAGTTATTCCAAAACAAACCTGAGCCACTGGCTCCACCTTTACTCTGTTTCAGAGTAGGACTGACAAGTCACTTCAGCCAGTTACTGGGCAGTACAGTATGATTTTAACAGAGTGAGTTAGCTTAATGTGTAATCTGTTTGGGAAGTTTTTGCCCTTATGGATACAGGGTGCTTCGCTCTGTTTCTGCACTGCGTAAACTGCCAGCCATATAACCCTGGCGTTGATTCTTTCCAGAAAATGTTTTGTATGTACATACCAGGGTTAAGCATCATCTTAATTGCAGGCTAGACAAACTGTTTTGCCTAGGGAACAGAATAAAGAATTGCAAATAAGGAATGAAAATCTAGTTGAGTTCCACTGCATTGTCTTATGTGATAAGAGAATCTTGACACATCTTTGAATAGCAGCCGGGGATAAATTCATCCAGGGATTGCAAGTAGGCGGGGAACATAGCACAGGCAGTATCTGTTTAATTTTGCATCAAGTATTAAACACAATGTTGGAAAGATCTTTGCGATGAATGTTTTTCCCTTCCCTTTGCACCGTACCAGACCTGCATTTGAGAGGAAGAGTGTGCTTCCTGGAAAGAGCTTCTTTGCCTCTCCTTCTTTATTGTTTGAATGACTGACAGATTAGGAAAAAAAGCTGTTCTCCTTTGGATATTTGTCATTACACATGCAGTTCTACAGGTTTCTGTATCACTATTCAGCTTTGCGTTTGGGATGGAAACCCACATACTTTAGAGCTCAAGCCTTACTCCTGTGAAATGTGGAGGGAAGGCTGTAGTTCCAATTGGTTTCTGATCAGTGTGGTTTTCAAAACTTTGGAAAAGCATCTGTGCTAAGGAAGAGGAATGTCTTGTTACGGAGGGAGAAAGTAAGGGTATGTGTGTGAGTAACTCCTGATGCTCTGCGTTCTGCTGCATCAGATCTTCTGGGTCTGTTTGGGATTTGCATTCTCCTCATACTTTCTCTCTGTGGTCATTTCGTATTTGCACAACCTTGTATTTGCTTTTCTTCAACTCCTTGTTCCTGTTGCTGTTGCCATTAATGGGCCTACTTCCTCTGATGCCTTCAGGATGGGGCCTTCTTTATGGATTTTGTTCGCAGCCCACGTTCAGCTTCAACCTTCTACTCGCAGGTTAGTTTTGAATGGGGTGTTGTCATCTCTGGCTTTTGGACAGAGGTGATGGAAAGCATTTGTTGTCCTGAGCTTGCCACGTGGGGAACCTGTGTTAGTTTCAAGATCTGCTTGTTGAGAGGGAGGTGTACAACATTAGCAGGACAAAGTGACTGGTGGTGGTGGATGGGACTATTTCCTTCCACCATTCAATGTTTGTGAAGTGCTTTGAATGTTCATGTGCCCTGCCTTACTGTCCTTTGCAGTACTGTCTTGTCAACTACTGAAGCTTCTCTTTTTGTGTTTCAGTAAGTACTTGTTTTCCATCTTTCCTTGCTAAACAAAATGGCAACAGCTTACTCCTCTCCTTCTTGGCTAAATTTCTTCTATGGTATTTGACTGACAGGTGGTGGCTCTGGGAGATCCAAGTCAAATTGTGTCCTTAGATTCTTAAACAACTGAGGGCTGAAAATATTGGTGTCATTTTGATTTAAAAGAGTCATCGTGACAGAACTTGTTTGTACACTTAACACCGGTTAGGAGTTAGCAATAACACAGTGTCCATAGAAAATACTGCTGGTTTGAGAAGGGAGAGTGGATTTAGCTGGCTGTGGGGACTGTAGATTCCACATCGGAGCATCTGTCGTTTTTGGCTGCCCAAAAACAGGCATCTGCCGTTGCAGAGTGAGAGATCTTTGGGATGTGAGAAATGGCATAAATAAAGGACTCTGGTCTGGCTATCAGACCTAAGTCAAACTACCAGCTTTGTGATTTTTAGCTGTGCATGTGCTGTGGATTCATCGTGGCAGTTCAGCCCTCATATTTACACCAGCTTGAGTTACTGAGTTACTCTGCTGTTCGTGTTTCTCTCCCCCACCTATCTAGCTTTTACATAAGATGCCTTTCCTAAACCATACGTGTTAATGACAGATGGCAATTACAGCCTGTACTTTGCTGAATCTTTCAGCATTCATGTTCTTTTTGAAATGATTTTATGTTAATTTTGTGAACTATTCAGTCTACCGTTGGAGTAGTGCAAGTGTTCCTGCGGGAGGAAAGTGTTCTTGTTGTCTTGGCAACATAGGTGTGGGTGGGTGCCAACCAGCCTCCTGATACTACCCTAAGAAAGGAAGGAAGATGAGCTGATTTCGTGCATTATGAAACTTGAATTCCGTGTGATACATTTGCATATTTTTGTCTGAGAGTTAGAGTTGAAACGATTTTTTTGTAA
Organism: Astur gentilis; assembly: GCF_929443795.1. Lineage (NCBI taxonomy): Eukaryota > Metazoa > Chordata > Aves > Accipitriformes > Accipitridae > Astur > Astur gentilis. Next base: position 5,072,649 of record NC_064886.1, read on the forward strand.
TGGCTTACTACTTTTCCGTAGTGATTAAGTTTTCTGTTCTGTCCATTGTATGATTATAATCACAGTTATTCACTCAAGTTGAAAATGTTAGGTTGGGACTGGTGTTGCTGGTTTGCCAGTAGTTCTCTCAACACAGTTGTTGCTGGGTTGGTGATCCTCATCTTACTAGGGTCTGAATTTTGTGTTTGTCAGTAGTTCTGTAGTGATGACAAAACTAAGACTGTATTTATCCTTTCTGCATATGCTTGTGCTTGCCTTATAGTATTGCTTGTTGTTAACTAACTTGAGCTTGAGGTGATGCAGGGAGGGGAGAAAATGAGAAATGGATTACATCATAAATTTCATAAAGATGTTGCTGTGTTTACTCCTTACAGGTCTCTATAGATCAATCAGTTCCTGCAACCTCTGATGGCAACACATTGATAACCATGGGGCAGTTACCTGATAGGAGCAACACACAGACCTTGGGAAGTTCCCAGAATGTTGCAGACCAAGGATATATCACAGCTGGTGTTGCAGAGGGCAGGTAAGACAAGCACAGTAGTGCTGTACTGCAGTTCTGTTCAGTTACATTCCCCTTTCTGGTGTCAAGAAATGGGCACTTAAACAGGAACCCAAGAACAAGATGTGCTGTGTCTGTCAGCACTAGAAGGCACTTGTCACAAGACCTTACTGCAGCATTTCCACATGCACTTTTTCGAGTGGTAGTAAAATAAGCCTTGCAACCCAGTTTTCCAGAATTCAATGAACACAAGGCCTGATTTCCCCACCCACAAAAAGAGCTTCGTTCTTCAAGAAATGAAGAACAAAGAAATTCCATTTCTGAAATCTGTTAGCAGAAAACCAGGCTTTGAATTGACATCTGTCTTCTGTCTGTTTTAGCAAAGGGGTGGGCCCTGCAGGTCTAGTTAGATTGAGTAGGTTGATGAAATCCAAGAGGTTCTAACCTGGAGGTGAGACACCAGGGAGGAAGCAACACTGAAAATAAACTATGTTAGCACCTGCTTCCTGCAGTTGTATATTACAGTAACAAAAAAAAAAGCCCGCCTCAAAATGTTTGCTCTCAATTGCTCCTGAGTGCATCTGTATGTAATACAGTGTGCATTGGTTCAATATAGCAATGACCTGACGACCTCAGGGGGAAACACAGGTCTGATGCTTTTAGTCGTCCTTCTTGAGATGAAAAAGGAAATAAATGTGGCAAAGTCATTGTTGGGAAGAGGAGAGAGCATTTTTCTTAAATATGTATATTTGAACAAATCTGGCAGCTTCCTTGACTTTTGAACATGCTTCTGTTTACTTCCCAGCTCTCAGCAGTGTTCAGCAAGCACTCTGACTTCCTCCTCCACCTTGATAGAGATTCTTGAAGCCATGAAACACCCCACGTAAGTTTTTAATATAAATATGCTTAACATCTGTCTAGATGTTTTGTAAGAGGACAGGAGGCATGGAGTCACTCAAAGGAGAGCTGCATGTCAGCTGTGGAAGAGTTTTAAGCTTCCTTTTGTTATTCAGTTCCAACCTCTCCAACAAGGAATTTTATAGAAATCGAGATACGAGTATTGCTGCAGAGACTTCAATTATTAGAATCCCAGAATCTTGTCAAAGCAAGAATTCTCAGTAAGATGCTGAAGTGCTGTCAATGTCAGGTCTTCATCTTGTTATCAGAAGCTAATGGTATGTCACTCTGGGGGCATGGTGTGTTTCTTGTCCTGTATCATTAGCCCCCTTTTTTTTCCCCAGCAGTGATTTTTGTCTTTGTAACTTAGAAGAACTGTCAATCAGTCCATGTTAACGTGTGTGTGACTTGCTGTTGATTCAGCACAGGGATCCAGCTGCTCTCTGAACAGAAGGGCCTCTCTCCATACTGTTTCATCAGTGCAGAAGTTGTACACTGGCTGGTGAATAATGTGGAAGGTGTGCAAACCCAAGCCATGGCAATTGACATAATGCAGGTAAGAGAACTATCAGGGGGTATATGGAGGGCCAGAAATACCTCATTCTGTGACAAAAGTAGAATTGTAGAGGAAATCATAGCAATAATTTCTGTTTCTTACTAAAATCCTCTTATTGATAGATATTGAAAACAATGTTCAACCAACTATGAGGTAATGATGACATTTTTTGGATTCCCTGTCACAAAACAGCAACGTGTTCTTCAGCAGTAATACATATTTTTTCCAACTCATATATGATGACAGTTCTGTGTATAACCTCCAATTAGCTAGTAGTTACTAAGATCTCTCCATTGTGTTAGAATTACGAGGCACTACAGTGTGATTTGGTTTGGGTTTAGTTTTTGGTTTTCTTCTGATAATTATTTAATGGAGTTGTAATAAAAGCAGCATATAACCTCTGTTTTATGGATGCTGAAGTATACATACCTTATGCAAGATACACTGCTTGTGTTCATGAATTTTTTTTTCTTCTCTGTCAAACTGTGTCAGGGCAGAAGGTTGGAAATGTTTTGGAGTTCATTCCTCTTCTGAGATCCCATATCAATTAACAGAGAACCTAGAATGTTTCCAACCTCTTATCTTCCTATAAATCAATCTATAAAACCAGAACAGGGTAAGGGAGGAAGCCAGATATCTGTGGAAAAATCAAACACAATTTCCTAGGGAGACAAGGACTTGGTAACATTGCTGATTTTCTCGTTAGGCACATATCTGGGCAAAAAGATGTCAAGAAAAAGAAAATTGTTTCCTAATGTTCTCTAGCAACCTTTTTATGTAACTGGAAGAGTGACTTCTCCTTTTTTATAGTGTTTGCTCTGTTCTCTTTTTTGTTCAGAAAATGCTAGAAGAGCAGCTTATTGTCCATGCATCTGGAGAAGCTTTACGAACCTTTATTTATGGCTTTTATTTTTACAAGATTGTTGTGGACAAAGAACCAGACCGAGGTCAGCATTGTGTTATTACAAGACTTTCCTCATTATCCCTTTGCATAATCACTAGCTGTACTTGATTCTTATGGGTGCTGCAGCAGAAATGCATTTAGGGAGCAACCAAAAACACTGCTCTAAAGAGAGTCAAAAGAAATTCAGCCTATTTGAATAAAAAAAAATTGCAGACAACATAACCTAATTCTTTTTCCTTCCTCTTTTTCAGAAAGAACTACATCTCTTTCTTGATCTTGAACACTTGTTTCTAACTGCAATCTGTCCTTCCCCTTGCTTTTTGTTCAGTGGGCATGCAGCAGCCTGCCATGTGGCACACAGCTGCCATGGATGACTTCTCCGCCTTCCAGAGGAAATGGTTTGAGGTGGCGTTTGTGGCAGAAGAGCTCCTGCACTCGGAAATCCCAGCGTTTTTCCTGCCCTGGCTGCCCAGCCGCCCAGCCTCCTATGCAAGTAGGCACAGTTCCTTTAGCCGCAGTTTCGGAGGACGGAGCCAGGCAGCTGCACTATTAGGTAGATGCACAGCACAGGTGACAGCTGGGGAAGTTCAAGGGGATAGTTTGAAAGGGGAAGAGCAGCCAGCCAAGGGTGTGATCTCACGTGGACCAGCAATAAAGCTGCAAATTTCATGCTGGCCTTACATGTGTCTTGCACGTGGACTTGTTCTCATATGCTGGAGGTGTGTTTCACTGGCTGAGCTGGCAATTTCTGCTTCTGAGTACTGGAATACAGTAAAAAGTATTCTTTAAACACGTCTTGTTCTGGACCTCCCCTGCCATGTCATCCTCTAGAATTCAGAGAGGAAAATACTGACTTTGTCTCCTTGCAGATCCAGAGAGACTCTTCACAACCTGTTACAAGCATGGAGTTGTGATAAGTTGTGAGAACAGCAAAGCAACCAAACTGTACTTTAAATGACACATCTAACTGCTTCTTAGTGGCAAAAGCCACAGTGAGATCCAGATGTGTTAGAAGTTTTCTGTGATGTGATGGAGGTTTCTCGGCTAATCTGATCCATGCATAGCCAGACTCCTTATATTTAAGTCTGGGAAGCCCAGCTACAAATGATCCCTGCAGTGTGGAAGCATTAGGGATTGCATATGGAAGATCTTGCTGCTGGCCAAGATACCATTGTAATAACTAAAGTTCTGTAATGTGTGAAGTATAACACTGACTGCCACTAACAGCCCGTGAAACATACTGGCTGCATGACTGACTGTGTTGCTTTGTCAGCTTTTTGTTGCATTTCCAGGCCAGCCTGAGTCACTTGCTTTTTTTCTTCTTTCCCTGTTTAAAATTACGAGAAAAATCATTGCTATGGAACTGCAACTTCAGATTTACTTAGATGCATCTTTTAAAGGCCTATCAATTAAGCATAAAAAGAAAATTCTGCTGTTCTCCTGTTTTGTATTTTTGACCTGCTGAAGAGAAGTGACTTATTGCTGGTATAGTATCTCTTAAACCTGAAGTTACAGTAATCCTTGTGTATTTCTGAAAGCCTTGTTGGAAGAGGGACAGCATCAGAAAGTGTTAAGGGATAGGAAGTCTGAATTAGTGGTTAATTCCCTGAAGCCAACATATGCAGGATGTTTTTCCCTGTCACACGATAAATCCATTGCCTTGGCTAGTATCCAACCTCGTTAGGTCAATGACTGGCCAGAGCTGAAGCCTGAACATAGGCTGGCATGAAAGTATTGTGATGGCTGGACGTGCTTGGTCCAGATCTTGTTCGTGCTTTGATCTCTTACTGTTTAGCCCAAGAAAACCACTTTACTTTCCTATGTCTGTCCACTTTTGTGAGATGAGAAGACTGAGACTCCATAAGCTTGCACCTAGGGAAATGGGCAAAGAAAAAAGGGTGCTTTAGTGCCCCTCTCGCCTTTTCTTTAATGCCAGTGAGGAAAGAGTGTATTTCTTCAGCATGTGATATAGTTACACACCTGTGTAGCCCTCCTTTTTCATTTCAGTTGGAATCATGTCCATTCTGCTATTTAACTAATTAGCAGTCCTTGGATGAATGAAAAATGCCTCCAGATTGCTCACATGCGGTCTGCTTATTCCAGGAATAATAGTTTCTTGGAGAAAAATCCAGTGTGGAACCTTTTTTCTTACAAAGGAACTGGTTTAATTGATGTTTCTGTGCTGTCCCTCTTCTAAACAGTATTCCCAAAAAAACTTCAGCAGTTCATCTGAGGCAAGGAGCTTTACTAAACCCAGATGAGCTCTGGTCCACGTGACTTCATTTGTTCCTCTCTTGGCTTTGATTTGGTTGTGGTTTTTATTTCTTCCTCTCCCCACCTTCCCTAATTGTCAGGCTGTGACGTAAAATTGCATGCAAGCATTGGGAGCTCTGGAACAAGCTCCATGTATTTCTAAAATCTTTATCCCTCCCAGTTCCCCTATCACTTGCCCAGTGATTGACCCCTTTTGCTTCCCAGTGGAAGTCTGACCTGTGATATACCTAATCTTGTCCCTTTTGATTTATAGCAATGCATGCACTAGCAATTGTAGCGTAGTCTGTGACTGGAGAATAACCTGCCTGCTCCTCTCCGATTTACTCAATAAACCATTAGTTAAATACTCATTGGTACAAGACAATTGGGAAGCAGGTGAGTCCTCTTAAAATCAGATCTATGGAAGCCAGAGTTTATTCTGTTAAAATTAAGTTGGTTTTAATCTGAAGCTTCTGAATTCAAACACATGGATATTTCTCATCAGTTTTTAAGGTCCTTTTGATTAGCTCACCTGGTTGGACTGTTTTCCTGTTGCTTTACCTGTGAATTACAGCTGCAGGCAAGATGGAGAGAGAAGCTCCAGCCCTAATGGGAAGTCTGCATTACCTGGAAAAAGGAACAGTCTAAGGGAGCAGGGAGCTCATTCTTCACAGTGTGCTTGTTTGGGCACACTGGACTGTGGTGTTATCACTGACCTCTTAGCTAATGACCAACATCTAGCTGACTGAGCTGCTTTCGCTTTACAGCTTTCGGGATGTTGTTTTCCAACATACTTTGTTACAAAACTGTCACCCTAACCTTGTAATATCAAGCATTGCATTCACAGTGATATTCCACTGAAAAGGAGCAAGAAAAAGAAAATCACAAGATGTTGGTCTTTCTGACAATACCAGACCAACTCAGAAATTGCAAATGATATATTTTTCCAAAAGACAAAAATAGATCTTATGTACAAAACAAAACTGGGTGATGTTCTTCCATTTTTACTGTTTTTTCCTTTTTTTTTTTTCCCTGTTCCTAAGCTGCAGTAATAGCAGTGTAAAGGATTTTCTTATAACTTTGAAAACTGTCTCCAGCTAACTTGCAATGGAAGTGAAGGTGGGAACTTTCCATCTACCTTGAGGAAGAACTTCAACCATTTTTTTTTTAAATGCCATTAAGCCATTGAATTATAAGGTCATTCAAAAGCTGACCAAATAAAATGGTGCACATCTTTCTCTACTTAAGCAAAAAATAACAACATCCATCCTTCATGCATGCAATAAAAAAAAAGGGCAAAGTTTTTTCAATAGTAGTTTTTGCAGCCCTTTGTTTTGTGTCAATTTTTAACATTATAGAAATGTTAACTTTTGTATTTGTCTGAAGAAAAGTTGAAAGTGACAGTGTGGTTCATAGCAGGACTTTTGGTCGCAAAGTCAGGAGATCTGGGTTCTATCCCTGGCCTTGCAGTCTGCTATATGACACCAGCCAGGTCACTTCCACTTTCTGTGCTTCTCTTACTCTCTTGCCTGATATCTGAGATTTTCTTTCACCTGGATGCTGGGGTGTCGGGCACAAAGGGAGCTGGAGCTTGGGCACTATCCCAGCACTTACTGCAAAGCAACAGAAGGTATTGCAGTGATCGTAATGCTGCTGCATGAATCTTGGCTGACTTTTCATGCTTTTACAAAAAGTGTTGGATATGCAGTTTTAGCAATGCGGTAATGTGGGATATTGATATAGGGTTAAAGAAATGAGAAGTTTAACTTCTAATCTCCTTTAGCTGTGGAAAGTCCTGGAATGCTCCTGCCCTGTATAGCAGCACCCTGTTGTGATTTCTGGTGGGGGTGTATAGAAATATTAAAAACCAATTTGGAATGTCTTGGGTATGAAGGAGTTGAGGTTGTCTAGCCATATTTAATTATGGCACTGGTTGCTTATTGATTGGCTGCTTGACTCTTGGTTCTGTCTCTTTATTGCAGCTGAAATGTCTTTTGACTGCTTGGGGAGGTAATTCTGTGGCACAGACCCCTGATATGAGTAGTACTTCAGGTCTTCTGTGATCTGGACGAGCAGCGTTCTGGGACTATTCTGCTAGCCCAAAAATATTTGGGGAGGAGTGGGAGGACAAATTAATTTCCAATAGCTTGTCTTGTTTCTTCTGTTCTCTTCATCCTGTCTCCCACCCTCTCTTTAATGCATCCTTTAAATATACCCCTATTCCTTGGCTGCGTAGCTGCTACAGTGCCTGAGCAACGGACAGTGACGCTTGATGTGGATGTGAATAACCGCACTGACCGTTTGGAGTGGTGCAGTTGTTATTACCATGGCAATTTCTCCCTGAATGCTGCCTTTGAAATCAAGTTACACTGGATGGCAGTGACTGCAGCTGTTCTTTTTGAGATGGTAAGAGTCCTTGTGTTCTGGGTGGCTGCAGCAATGCCCGTCTGGCCTCTGTATCCCTTAGACTACTGGGGACACTGTCATGGGAAGTATTAGGAGAGAATGGGTTGGATCTGCCCTTATTTCCATAAGTAATTTTACTAGTGCTTGTTAGCATTGCTGCATCTGGTCATCATTTATCATGCTATCTATAGTCCTTCTGTCTGGAGGATAGTGTTCTGCTTTTAGTGGGTTTCATGCACAGTATGCAGAGATCAGTACAGGTCAAGGTGATAAATTTAAGTCCCCCTTAGGCAAATCTTAAGCCCTGAGCTGGGTTTTTGGAAAAGAATCTATTTGACACTGCATTCCTTCTGTCCCCAAACCTGAAAACTTTAAATCTCAGTGGAATTGCTTTCATGACAGGGCTTTTCCAGGCAATGTGTTCTTCCTGTTCAGCAACACTTTTTAGCTTTTCTTTTTAACTTGCTGAAAACATTTTGAATTGAAAATGCAAGTGGTTTGTGTCACTTCTTAATTTTAGATTTTTTTTGTAGCTTCTGTAAAACTCAAATTATTTAACACCAGGTTTTACCCCACCCAGCCAGATAGCACTAGGTGATTATTTTTGCTTTTGTTTAAAATCTATTGCACTGTTCCAGTAAAGCAGCAGTGCTTAGCCACTAATGATAAGTAGGCTGAATCAGTTCCTGAAAAATGTCCTATTTTAAAGTGCTTTCTGATCGATGTGGCACTTCAGAAAGGAAAGCCTGATGTCTTGTGCTAGTACTGCTTTGCTTACAAGGACACTTGTGTGCTTGCCATGCAAAGCAAGCTGAGCCTGTGGAGAATTGAGTATGTCTGATCTATTCTTGGGGAATAAGTTGCTCCTATGCACGTAAGTGCCCTTCTTCAGTTTGGCATATGTTGTATGATTCATTGTTTGAATCTTTTCTCAGGTTCAGGGTTGGCATCGGAAAGCCACATCCTGTGGTTTCTTGCTAGTTCCAGTCTTGGAAGGCCCATTTGCTTTGCCCAGTTACTTATACGGAGACCCACTTCGAGCTCAGTTGTTCATCCCACTCAATGTTAGCTGCTTGTTGAAGGAGGGTAGTGAGCATTTGTTTGATGGTAAGATACGTTCTTTGGTTTACCCCTTCGTATACTTTTCTGCAAGCCGGTCCCTTCTGGCATGTTGCTGACGTGAAGAACCTCACTTACCAGCCATGGATTAGCTGGATGAAGGGTCTGTTTCTACCTTTCAGCAGCCATCCTCAGATAGGTGGTGATCAGAGGAGGCTGTGCTGGCAGGCTAATCAGCATGCAACAGTGTTATGAAGTTGGCAGCAAGAAGTACCAAGGCACAGGAAAGGTTGTCTCCCCAGTGGTCTTTGTTGCCATAATGTTGCATACCCTTATAGAGCCTATATCAAGTAGTTATTGTTTGACATGATGCTATACTGTAAGTCTGTTTTGCTGGTAGACCATGCCCACCGCTGCTCTGCATTTGTATCCTGCATTTGTTTATTCTCCCCCTCGGTGAGATTAGGCTTTCATGACTGCCATCCTCTTTTTTTGTTGTTGTTGCCATGGTTACATTCACGGTAAGAGTGTTTGCACATGAGATTAAGAGCTAGAAAGTGCAATCTCCTTCTCTGCAATGTGACCTCGCCTTTCTGAGTGATGCTGTTGTGGTAGGTCTCAGGTGGAAGCTCAAAGATCAGAGAACTCTGTCCTCATGCAGGGAGAGACAAAATTGCATCATGAGAAGGGACAATTAGTAAAAGGCTCTGTTTTAAAATGGTAAAGATGATGGTTTTCTTTATTTTCATTAATGTTTGACCCAGTGTCCAGGTGTAAATGTAGAACAATCAGTGACAAATCCATATGCTGTGAGATCACCATAGCCCCCCCTGACTTTGAACTGAGTATTTTCAGACCACTCTGTGGTGATACACAGCAGCCCACTCTCCTTCCTTGCCCCCTCCTGCACACCTCATTATGTTCCTCTCCTTCATCTCAAGAGACACAAAAGCTAAATTCAGGGATGAATCCGCTACTGGAGTGTATAAGTCACGTCTCTAATAAGATGGCATTTAAGGGACAGCTGACAGAAGAAATGTGACTAAAAGAAATGGCTAGAAAAAAGTGCACAGAGGTCTTCTAAGGAAAACTGAAGTCTTGAAAATAAAGAAATAAAGTGGCTTTACTAGGTAATTGTTACCTTTTTGTTTGTTTCAGGCTTCGAACCAGAAACATACTGGGACCGTATGCATCTCCTTCAGGAAGCAATAGCACACAGGTATGTACAGAGCAGAATGACTTGAAACGTTCATATCTACCTTGGTAATCATGTAGGATGAAGACCTGTGCTGAACAGTCACTCCTGAGTCGCATGGGTTCTGTGCCTTCTGCCTCTCTGAAGTCTGCTTGCAGATTATGAGACTAAAATATAACTAGAATGCCTGGAGGTGGTTCTGTGGGTACAAGGGGCAGGTAGATAGTGTTTCAGCCTGTCACTTATTAGCAAACCATACCCTCCTCATAGGGAGGGCATTGTCTTTGGAAAGTGCCCTGTTTTTCTAAGTTAGCAGATAGACTGTAACTAGATTTCTTTCTGAGAAGGGACAGTTACTTCCTTCACATGTACTTAACAGTCTTGAACTGGATGATGACCAATGATTGACAATAGCCAGGAGACTGGAATGGGAGTGGTATGTAGGAGGTTGGGCCCAGTTTAAGAAGGAATTGTTGGAAACTTTGCATACTACCTAGCCTAACACCTCTGTGTGCTTGAGCTGTGAGTTTGTTTCATGGTCTTGCTGCCAAGGTCTTTTTCATGACAGAGAGACTGCCTTTTGTAATGGATTTTAGCTTGGAAATAAGCTTTCATTAGCTTAGAAAGCAGGAGAGGAACAAGTATTATACAAACAGCAAAGAACTGTCAGGTGAGCTGCTTGAAGTTCTGCGTGGAATATTGCCCAGCATGAAAAAAAGGACGTTACAGCTTGAAACATACCCAAGGAATGTCTGCCTTGACTATCACTCTTCCCTCATTCATGTGCAGCTGCCCCATTTTGTCAGAGACTGCTCAGTGCCCTCCCAAACTGAGCTACTGGTGCTCTTGTTTCTGTCACAAGTTAGGACAGAGATCAGTGTGGGGTTACAAGCTTTCACACTGTGCCTAGCAGGGGCGGAGAGTATTTGGAGAAGCTCAGCTCTCTTCATCCCTTTTCCCCTTCCCTTCAGGCCATACGAAGAGGGAGCCTATGTGATAGTGGAAGGATTCCCTGGTGCTCCTGCCTTGGGCTGGAGGAATCCTAGCTGGAGTGGCTCTCTATCTATTTTTTTTTTTAATTCTCTGGTGTTTGTTTCTCCAGATTTGGATTTGTGCAAGATAAATACTCGGCCTCAGCATTCAACTTCCCAGCTGAGAACAAGCCCCAGTATATCCATGTCACAGGTGAGCAATACTTGGCAGGCTTTGGGGCAAGGAGGAGGCTATTATAAACAAAAGAACCATTTTACGTGCAGTTTGTGTTTTGTGCCAGTGATGTTGGTCTTCATTATGTCCCTAGTCAGATGACAAGTAGGTGTATCAGCCAACACAAACCAGAAAACTGGAAAGGCAGTATGAAAAGTACAAAGTGTTGCTGCTAATCAATGGCATTGGTTTGAAATCTTGCTTTATAGTGTCTTTGAAATTTTTCTTTCCAGGAGATGGAGAAATTAAAAAAAAAAAAAAAAAAAAAAAGGAAGAGTTTATTCCAAATGCAGTGTAAATAAATATGTATCTAGAAGCTAGAAGGAGATAAAGGTGTTGGGACAAATCAGTGTTCTGTTCTCATGCTTAAGGTCAGTTGTAGAGGCGTCTCTACCCATGCACACTGTGTGGGAGATAAAGCACTTAGGATCCACTTGCTGTCATTATTATTTTCCATAAATGGTGATCTATCAGCACCTCTAACTAAGCTCCATGCATGGCATATTAAAGTAAAATAACTTAGTATGTTTAGAGGGGTTACTAAGACATGAGGAAGACAGCTTTTGGAAAACTGCAGAAGAGAATGGAAATTGATATAAAGTTAGAAAGATGGATCAGAGCCTACATCTTTGCTTCGTTCCCTTCTATGAAAAGAAAGGCAAGACTAAGTGTGCTCTCTCCCAGTGTTGTAATTTGCAGGAAGAGGTAGCATGTAAAAGTGAAGGAGGAAAAGTGTATTGCATTTTATCTTGCTAAAAGGCAATTAAATGAAACTCAGTCCAGTTTCCGTTTCAGAATTTAATGAGTCAGCTACCAGTTGTAGGGACTTAGGTCTGCCCAAGACTAAAGTCCTGTCTGTTTCCTTCAGGGACAGTGTTTTTGCAGCTACCATATTCCAAGCGGAAATTTTCTTGTGGGCAGCAGCGGCGCCGGCGCAACTCCACTAGCTCCACCAACCAGAACATGTTTTGTGAAGAACGCATTGGCTACAATTGGGCCTACAATACCATGCTGACGAAAACGTGGCGGTCCAGTGCCACTGGGGATGAGAAGTTTGCTGATCGGTTGCTAAAAGACTTTACAGACTTCTGCTGGAACAAAGATAGCCGGCTTGTTTTGTTCTGGACCGATTGTCTAGATAAAATGCATGCTAGTGCTCCATGAAAAAGGCTTGTATCTCTTAGGGAGACAGCTGGAAGCTTTACCTTGTGGCAAGGAAGTAGAGGTGAAGGATAACTGGAAAAGAGCCTCTCTGTTGGATTCATCTTGAGGCTCCGAGAGGACTTGATCAATAATGCTGCTGATATTCAACAGAATTTGATTAAGCCTTTGGAAAAAGAATCTGAGCTCTTGGCTTGCCAATATCTATCACCTGACCTCAGCTTGGTTTCAAGTAGCTGCAGTCTTTGATTGCCAAAACTTCAGTTAGAGCAGAGGTAAAAGGAGGGAGAGTGCAAGTGGGTTTCAAGGGCAGTTAGATTCAGCACAGAGTGTGATGGTAGCAGCTTACAGTCATTGGAAATGATTGGTGCTGTTTGCATCTGATGTGCCTGACAGCAGCCTGCCTCTTTCCCTTTTGAGGTGTACCTGATTGTGTGAATATGTAAGATAAAATGTGAGACGCACTTGTTAAATTTCATACATGTAAATAAGTAAAAATGCAGAAAATCAAGTGACCTGATGTTTTGTTGTGACTCCAGAGAGCAGTACAGAATCGGGGAGTAAAGGAGAATAATTGCCAAAAGGAAATACTGCTGCTTATGTTCAGCATGATAATGAAATGCTCGAAGTTCAGTGGTGGGGCTTTGTCCTTTAAGCATCCAGGACTTTCTGTCTCCAGCTCTGGATCTAGAACAGTGTCATGCAGCAGGAGCAAGAAGCCAGTTACTGTCCTGCAAGGCCAGCATCCAAGCCTAAGGAGAACTCAAGGGCGACTGAACACGAGGTCCTGCTGATTGGAGGAACAAGGAGGATTATGAGCAGATTTTTAGGATATGTCTGCATGCAGCAAAACGAAGATGCCCGTGCTCAAGTATGTAGTCTTTGTCTTTGCAGAGGAAGCTCGCTTATGGTGCATGGCCTGGGCATGAGCTAGTTATTTAAGTGTGGATTCAGGGCAGGTTCAGGACCTGCACCCGGGAGCGCTGTGCGTGGGGGGGCTGTTGACTCCCTCTGTGAGATCGTTACTATTGTTATCCGTCCTCGCTAAATTGAAGTCAGCAGAGGGCTGACACATTCACGGTGGTGTTCAGACCTGATTCAAGAAAAAAATCATTGCTGCTTCAGTTTTATCCCCTAAACTGAGTCTGGATGACTCATCTGTTATTAGGCAGCACCCACCTAGAAAAGGTGGGTTTGAGCTGCATGCCTCTTCATTCAGTTCGTCTCAGTGTGTCAAAATTACCAGTGCACGCCTGATCCCCGTTAACATCTTCAAAAATACTCTCTACTATGAAAGCAACTTGCTGCCTTCTATTCTACATCATTTTACTATGGAAAAGTAGCTGTGCAGGTAGCAGTTGCTTTGTCAAAGCAATTTAAGGGGCGGGGGGGGGCAGGGGTGGCTTGCAGGGGCAGACCACCGCCCCCCGTGCAAGGACCCAGAGGCCACCAGAGGCTCCGCACCTGCAAACCGGGATTGCTTTTAAGGCTCCAAAGCTCTTCGCTGCCTCCCTCCTTCCCTCCCCTGCAGGAGGCCGTGGACAAGGGTGAGGTTTCGGCTGGCTGCAGCACCGGCTTTGCGCTCCCAGGGTCCCGCAGCCCGGCCTTTCCCTGCGGAGGAGCGGGAGGGAGGGAAGAAGGGAAGGAGCCCCCGCCGCCCTCCTCCGGGGCCCGGCGGGCACGTACCGGGGCCCGGCACTTCGCCGCGGGAGGAAGGGGCCGGGGAGCCGGGGCGGGCTCCGGAGGGGACGGGGCTGCCGGGGGTGTCCGTGCTCCTCAACCTCGCAGGTATTTAACAGCTTTTCCTCCTTTTGTCCGGTGGGGCTGGAGTTGGCCCAGGGGTGGGGTGTCCCCGGGGGGACCCACCGGGCATCGCGCCGGCCCCCTTTCCCCAGGAAAATGGGCGAAAACCAGTCCCGACGGTCATTTGAGTTACACTTTGCTGTAACTGCCGGCTGCTCCTGGCCTGTCCCATGCTGTTTTGGAGAAAAAAACTCATTAATTTCACCTGAATGTCTCTGGGCTTCATGTTCTGGTAGTTTTAACCTGTAAGCAGAGGATGTAAAGCTTCGTATCGTGATTTGGATATGGGGGTACCTGATCCGAACAGGAGTGGAGGGTCTGGAGGCACGGGGGGGGCGGTGCTGGCAGCTCTGCAGCACCCCAGTGTCCCCAGCTGTGCACACAGACCAAAGTGGGGAAGACTGGGGCCAGCCCAGCATGTGGGTCCCCACAGCAGCCCCTCTGCTTTGGCCTCCTCCTTCAGTCTCCAAGTTTGGGGGCAAGTTTAATGTGTCTTTTTTGAGCTCAGTTTTCTCAACTGCAAACCTGGTGTGGCTTTAGCCTTTCAGGGCTGCTTTAGGTCTGGTTTTATTTTAAGTGTTTTGAGGTCCTCAGGCTGCTTTTAACAGCACAGTGAATTTCTTTCCTTTAAACAAACAACAAAAAAGCATACCATGGAAGCTAAAAATAGGAGATAATAGTTTTTATCTAACCACAACTTTGTGCATTGCATAGAAGAAGCTTCCAACAGGACGTAAGGATGAAGCGGTTCATGGCCATGTTAAATAGGAATAAAAACAAGGACCCCCCACCTGCCAAGCTGCTGGATCTAGCAGGACAGCTTTGCCAAGACCTCCAGAGCTCATCTCCTAGTCTGGAGAAGCTGGTTGGGGCCATGATGGGATGCAAACACAAGATGTATTTTCTCACTAACATCCATGTTGTCCGAGCTTGCGTGTTCGTCCATATTCATAATGGGCAGCATGACACAGCCTGCAGACTCCTGGAGGTAGGGATGCGTTCTTTGTTTCTTCATGGAGACAAAAATCATTATTAGATAAATAGTAGTTAGTGCAGAGGTACCTGAACTGCAGCACGTGGAGCATTTCCAGCTGGCGTAGGGCTGTGGAAGGTGATACCTGTGTGTTGGTTGACCTGAAACAGGATAAAGCCTTTGCTGTAGGTGGTTACTATCAATCAGCCAAGGGGAAGAAGGTAATTGGGTGATTAGGGGGTTGGTTGTAGTTTGTGAAAGCAGGATTTTTGTTCTCTAGTGTGGCGGTTCTTGGAGTTTTTCAAAAAACTGAAGGCTCAGGACATAAAAGCCTTAGGGAGGCCAAGTTTAGAGGGCTTACCAGGATGGGAAGATGTGAGGAAGGCTGGAGGGCACCACTCAAGGTGAGGGATTTTGGTCTCTAGATATGGTAGTGTAGCCGTTTTCACCAGGGGAAAAGAAGGAATTAGGCAACTCCCTGTGTACATTAGAGAAAGTACAGCGAGCCATATACTTGAATAATGCTACTAGCTTTGTCAAACCATAAGAATCTCTGAGTAAGTTTCTAGTTGTTGAGGGTTTTCTCCTACTTTATAGGGAGCCTGACTGACTACCTGGAAAGAGTTTGCTTACATACTGTTTTGTTTTAGTATTGCAAGGCTGAAGAGAAGGAGGAGCTGGTGCAACTTTGGCATGAGATTCACTACCAGAGGGTTATGGAGAAACACCACACGGATTTTCTGACACCACTGCAGAAATTCCGTTGCAGGAAGAGGTACCATGGTGTGGGGAAACGGAATTTTTTTTTCTCTGCTGTGGTTAGCAGATGCAGGGGCTGTTTTTGCATCTCAGGATGGTTGCTTCTTGGAGCTAGGTTTTTCTTGGCACTTTGACCACTTGTGGCAATGTGAGAAAATTCCCATGAATGTGAATTACTCTTTTTGGGTCCTTTTTAATCCTGTTTTCTCCTGTGTACAGGAATCCTCCACCTATTTCCCTTTGTCCTGAAGGTTTGAAGAATCGAAACTATTCAGATGAAGTACGCCAGCAACTGCGCAGGTTTGCTGCAGAGGTGACAACAAATCCAAACAAGAAACAGCGGGTAGGGATTTGCTACTTTCAATCAAGTCTCTTAGTCACAGAAAAGCAGAACTCTGCAATCGGGGTCCTATACCTGGTTTCATTCTAAATTCTTGCTTTCAGAAGCCCCAGTGAGGTTGTGATTTCCCGTATTTGATCTTTTCCTAAAGGTTTCTTTAAAAAAATCTTCAAGTTCACACTAAGTAATTTCACTTGCTTTGGACTAGATCAGGGGAAGTAAGTTCCTCATCGGGCCGTTAACCATTCTAATTATGTAGTGATTGAGTATAGGCAGCAAAACAACCATCGCTCAGAAGAGCTCTATTACAGTGATAAATAGTTCTGACTTGAATGAGTTATAGCCTGTACAATATTGCAGTTTGCTTACCAGAATATGTTTTGTACTGACTTATCACATTAAATTCACAGAGTTTGAAAACGCGATAGGCTGTGTTGATGTATGCATGTATCTACCTTATTTGGACAGGGACGTATTTGAAATGAAAGTGACATGTGAACTAATTTAGTAATCCTTGTTGATTACTACCTTGCAAGTTGAAGGCTTCAGACTTTAAAGTCTGCCTCTGTGGTGCTCAATTTTTCTAACACCCTTCTTATATGAGGCAGAATGGCCTGGGGAATAGTTCTGCAATGTGAAGATGGTTTATTTCTTACTTTCTCCACAAAGCAGCAACAACTTCCAAATTTTCATTTTAAAAAACCAATCTGAATTGGGAGCATAATGAGGTTGCATGATAAAAGGTCAGGATACAATGATCACTTATGCATTACTTTCCCAATACGTTCTTCACTTATGTGATCTATTATTTAACAGTTTAATACAGCAGAAATTTTTCTGTGAACGTGATACAGATGTTTATACTGCTCACAGTTTGTGAAAACTATTTAATGTGGTAAATGCATTAGTGTCATGTTAGTGATGTGAAGCTGTCGTTCTGTGGGAAGAGCATGCTTTGGTGAGGTTTTACATTTAAATGCGGCAATATAAAATAGCAGTATATGGTTTCCTTTAGCAAACAAATTGACTAGGGGAGCAGGGTGGAGTGTGTTTTCCAACAACGCAGAAGAGTTTATAAATTGGTCTCGATGAGATCCACATAGACTTATCGGAGACCTAGTGAACAAATGTCCTTGGGTTTGAAAGCTCTTTTGCTGGGCTGCTTTTGGAACTGAAGGGAAAAGCCTGATTATTCGGATGTGGTTTATTCTTTTTCCATTGATCTCTCCCTCCACCTGGGTTTGCAGGAAGGATTGGCTCGGGACACGAACCTGCAGCCGACACAGGTCTATAATTGGTTTGCAAATTATCGACGACGTCAAAAATCCTGCCTCCCTCGTACAGAAAAGCTCAACAGCTCATGTCCTGAGAGGACTTTGACTTACCACACAAAGGAGCAGCAGGATAAAGGATCCTACATTTCACAAACTGAAGGTTCGTCTCTTCCTAATGGGCTTAGGGTGTGGTCCAGAAAGCTGAAAACCAATTTTAAATTCCCTCAGGAAGGGAAGGATACTCCTTCTCCAGAACAGCATCTATACGCTGATGGATCGAGTGGACACTGGAGGACTCTACTTCAGTGGAGTGCCTCATTGTTTGGCTAGAGGCTATCACTCCATCGAAGGAGCAAACATTTATAATGCCTGTGCAAAGACAGGTGAAGAGATGCCCATCTCAGAAGGGGCACCAAGTGAAAGCAAGTACATGGGAGGCAGCAGGTTTTTAGCTCTCAGATTCTGGTATCAGGGCGGTACTCCAGTAAAACCCAGTATTTCCATGCCCCTTCACAGAATCTTGACCAAACTTCAGTCATGGGGAATAAGAGGGTCTTGCTACATTTGGCAAATTAGACTTGTTTCATTGCTTTTTGGAGTAACTAGTGTTCCTTCACCTGCCTGGCCTGCACCTTTCAGATGGATCTTGTGTAGGCATCGGCTCTGAGCAAATGGAGATAACCCTTGTGCCCTGTGACCCAGGGTGGGAGCAGTCAGCTGCAGATCTGGATAAGCCTCCTGAAGGAACTTATTTAAAGATGCTGGAATCCAGGTGATGTATGAAAAGGTCTTTAAAGTGACAGTTCAGAGATGAAGCAACCTTTAAACTTGTTCATGGAACTGACTTTCATGTTAGTTCCCAGGGGACATCACTTAGGAGTTGTGACTCCATAGATGGGAATGGTCCATGCCCAGCATCAGGCAGTCAGAGCATCTAGCAGTTCATCTCCCAGCTGTCAAGGGCAGGATTCGAAGATTTAGCTGGGGGCTCCCAGATTTAGCTCCCTCTTTGCAAAGCAGTATGTCTGGCTGATTTGTTTTCTCCATCATTACAGCTTTATGCAGAGCAGTGAGCTGTATGAAGGAAGGACCACTCACAACACTGAACGGCCTGTAGCTTTTTGCACTGAGGCTATGCTGGAACCGGGAACCTGCTTTAACTCTGCTGTCCTGCAGCCCAGAGAAGTAGCAAGCAGTTCTGATGCCAGCCCCCAGCCGGATAACTTTGTCCTGTGCTCTTGTGGGTCCCTTACCTTCCCAGATGAACGGCTGGCCATGTGGCAGGCCCCTTGCAGCGCCAGAGGAGTCTCTGGTTCGATGTGGACCCCAAGTATAGAAGGTTAGTAAAACTGCACCCCGATCGTTGACCTTAAGAATTTTCAAGCTTCTCTTGCCTTTGTTGTAAATACTCTTGCTCACTTACATGGCTTTCCAATGTCATGACAAATGGGAGCAGGGCTTATCTTGAGCTCTGGAGTTCTGCTCCCATAGTAGCTCAATGAAGAAAACCTGTTGATTTAAGGTGTCGAAATGGACATTCTTACTTACTCTTTTGCTTAAACAGTAACTGCTTCTGTAAGATAGTACTTTTCCAGCAAGGTGGATTTCTTTTAGCATTTCCATTGGAAGATTCCGTTCAGGTTTTGTGTGCTCACCTTGTCAATTTACAAGCTTTGGGGTTTTTAAATGCCTGTCATTCTTAAGAGATTGCCTGAGCAGAGGCTGGGAACTTTTTAACTGTGACATGGTGCTTGTCTTCAGCAACACATTCTCAGTTTCCTTCCTACTTCCTGCTATTCTTTCTTTCTCCTCTGTTTCCTTCCTGTCCAGTCTTGTTCAGCATTCCCACCATCTCTTTTCTTCTCCCTGTTCTTCAGAATAGCCTTGATAGGATACATAAGTGATGTCCGCCTGCTTTTGCTGTAGGTCCACAGAACAGAAAATGCTGTGACTGCCATTCACCCAGCCGCTGGTGAATGTGGAGCAAGGAGGGGAGGAATAGCTAGGTCAGAGGTTGGGGTCATGTTATCTGTAATTGTCTTTAATACGAGCATTTATTTCAGCAGGTATCAGAGCTCCCTTGAGCAGAGTCCCTCAAGGTGGCTGTATTGAGGCCAGTTCAGGAAGACTCAGTCAGCAGTCAGATTTAGAGGTTGAAAGCTTCATCCTTAGAGAAGGACAGCTAGGGACTCTGGAATCTATTCTTCCCCACAGGTAAAGTAGTGGAAAGCACTGGGCTTCCTAAAGGCAGGAATAACAGTGATGCTGTAGATCTAGCCTTGTCCTGATCCTCGCGTTGAAGAGGGTTGCAGCAAGAGTGTAGTGATGCATCTCATTCCAGGGGCCTGACTCTCCTTGTGTCCATCATATTTTGCAGATATTTATATCTGTGCAGTGGAAATAGGAAAAGCTGTATAAATGTATATGTGTTTTACAGTGGTGGCACATCGGAGATTCGGGGCCAGCCTAATCAGAAGAGATACGAACCCCTCTCTTTAAAGCAGGTTTAGCTTCTAAGCTATTTGCCCGTTTTTCTTTTTGGCAGAAAATCATATCCTGTACTGATCCAGTGAGAGCTGATGCTGTGGGCTGGGTTGGTAGGGCCCATACTTAATCCTAAAATAGTTTTTGTAGCTTCATAATCTCATGACAAGATTATTCCATAGTGCAAGCTTTCCAAATTGGAAGAGAGAAAGACAGGCACTGTTCTGTCTTTCTGTTTTCCACCTGTAACAAATGTTTCAGGCTGCGGGTTTTCTCTGGGACTTGAGATAAATTCACAGAATGCAAAACAACAAAAATCTGTGCCATCTTCCATATGTTATACAACTTCCATAATGTTACATAAAAATAAAAACTGCCAAACAGACATTACGAAGTTCCTTTAATTTACTGATCTGCAAGACAGAGCAGGAGCAGTAGCCCCATTTCATAACTCTTCTGCTTGATACTGTCAATAATATGTCAGAGGTAGCTAGAAGCAGTTTTATTCCCACTTTATAGATGAGGAAGCAGAGGCACAGACAGGCTTTGTGGCTTGTCAAGCAACAAGGGAAGGCAGCGATTCACTGGAGATAAAGATCAGTGGGTTTTCACCTCCCAGTTCCCTGCTAAAAACATTTCTGCCTTTTACCCGTGTTTCCCAGTTGGCTTGGTGCCTACAGTTCACATTCGTGTCAGTCTCCTTGCTCTGAATTGCTGGGGAGAACCCAGGTCTGGGCATTGTAAACCCACCTCAGTCTGTGTTTTAGGATTCACAGTTTTAAACAGTGGCTAAAGGTCATGAAAGATCAATGAGGCTTGCTGGCAACATTTTGGCTGGATTTAAAATTGTATGTTCTGACTCTAGAGTGAGCTCATGTTTATTTTTAAAATATGTTCCGCTAGTAGCAGAAATCTATGGTGAATGTCTCCTTGTTGGGTATGTCAGTTGTGCCAGGAATCCACACGCCCTTTATCGTATTCCTGGCAGGGGCGGGACTTGCTCCTTCCTTGACACCTTCTGGTGAGGATATAGTTATTTGAACTCTATTCATAAACCCTGTTTAGTGGCCTGGTCCAGCTCCCCCCAAAACCTTGAACTCCCCAAAATACCATGAATGCTATGGAACATCGATCTCTTTAGAAATGAGTGATGCTTAGGCTGCAATTTCATCTAGGCCCTTTTTGCAGTTTCTCTCTAGAGACCTGGGAGACCTTGTGTGGATAGTCTTGGGTAAGATCACTGCTCAGTGAATGGCAATGAATGAGGATCACTTTTGTTATCAGGCAGAGCCCTCTAACAGAGTTACCGGATTAGAGAGAAGTATGGTGTCACCAGAGTCATCTTTAGCAGTAATGTTGCAATGAGCATCGCTCATCTGGGAATGAGTGTTGCTATCCTGGAAAGAGAGGGCAGTGAAGTTATCCCCGCTTTACAGATAAGAGTAAACCACAGACAAGGAAGTTATTTAGCCAAGGTCACCCACCTGGAGTGGACTTAGTGTTATGCTTTCACTGCCCTGCCAGCACCTGTGGCTCCCTGCTTTGTAAGTGCAGAGGTAGAGCTACAAGTCAGACAAAGGACCCTTAATCTGCTTGTCTCATTTTTAAAGGTGCCTCCTTGGAAAGGACTTGGCCTAAAAGCTTATTAGAACAATTCCTGTTGATTTCTTTAATGGGCTTTTTACAGTCAGTCCTATGCATTTGGGCTGTATCCAAACCTCTTATGATCTACAGGACTGTGAGGTGGGAGAGTGAGGGGGAACCAGGCTGGAAGCTGACTGTCTCCATCTGCTCCTGCTGCCTGACAGGAGAATTTGATCCAGCTAGCGAACTGGAAGTCCCTGTGGACACCAAACAGATGCTCGCTTTTACAGATAGTCATGGTGTATCCTCCTCACTCCTCGAGTTGGGACAGGTGGAATGTAGCCCAGCTAATGGTTCATGCAGAATATAACTCTCTCATGCCTCCCATTTCAAACAGAAAAGCACACTGAACTCTACGGAGCAAGACAGACTGCATTTGTGAGCCAGCATATTGATTTAGAAAACATCAGTGCTGAGATGTTCATTGCAGCTTACCGCTTCTGCCTGCATTTTTGGGATTCCAGCTTGGAGTGCTAGGAATCTTCCTGCTTGTTAGGCTCTCCCCTCTGGATAACCCAGCACCCTGACACTGGCAGATAGCAAGTTCGAAAACACACATGAGGAGGCTACTTTTTGGCATGTAGCCTAATTAAATCACAGAATTTGTTGCTAAGGGCATTGTGCCTGTCAGTGTAAGTGGGCTATGAAAAAGGATGAGACAAATTCTTGGGGGGCAGGGGGTTGAAACCATTTGTCGTTAGTACATGTAATTGCCTGAATGCAGTCTCCAGCAGAGGAGTCCCAAGACTGATTGCTGGAACCTGGAGGGTATTCCAAGGAAGGGCAACTTGACCACTTGCCCTGTTTCTTGTACTTTTTTCCTATGCTCTGTTATTTGGCACCTTTGGTCTGGGCCTGTGTGGCCCTTCATACCCTGGGCTGTTCTGGGTGCGGTATGGACAGTGTTGCTGGAGTATAGATACTTTTGAGTTGGTGATAAAGGGAGAGAACATCCCTCTGTCAAGTACCCAGTGTCTCCTACTTGACCCAGTGCCCGCAGACTGTGACCTCTTTCGAGATGTTGGCAGAGCCCCCGGGGGAGGTGCAGACGGGGAAGCTATGTCCCCAGAGTCTCGACTGACGGCCTTGAAAAGCTGTAATAGAATTGTAGCCGATGTTGTGGCTATGTCTAAAGCCACATGTTTATCTGTTTTGACTCTTAAGATATGTGTTTTTTAAAATATGTTCCAAGAGAGACACATTTTGGTAGACTTCTCCTTGTTTATGGAGAGTGTCTTGAGGGCATAAGGAAAGTTGCAAATCGAGATGTCATTCCTCTATACTGCTCCTGGTCAGGCTAGTCCTCCCAGGGCAGAATCTGTATATTCAGGCCATAACAATTTGGAGAAACGGGGCAGGTTTGTAGACAGCTTAACGGAACTCTGCTGAAAGAATAGTCTTGCCAACAGCCCCTCTTGTCCTGCTGCAAAATGTTACAGTAAGTAGTGAGTAGAGCATAAATACAAATGCATTTGTATATCATATTTTCTTCCAGTTCCTGTCAGACTGTGTTTGGCAAGCCTCAGTGCCCACCTGTTTCTGCACCCTGCATGGAACAAAGCCAAGCCTTGGGACAAAGCCAGGTAAAAGAACACACCTAATGTTCAGAGAAAGGAGCTCAGCCCTATACACACTATCCAGCTGTAGCTCTCACACAGGAGATGTCAAATCTCAAATCGTATTTAGTATGAAACATGTCTGATCTAAGCAGAATCCAGTTCAGAGCAAACTGAGCATTCCCTGGGTAGCATCCAGCAGATGCTAGGAGGGAGAGGTGGTTTTGGTTTTTTTTCCACTTGGATTGCTTATCAGACCCTGATTTACTAAATGTGTCATTGAAACGATAGCCAAAGCAACCTGTGCAGATCCAGAGTGTCATTTAAATTTTGAGCAATGGAGGACTCATCTAGCATTGTAGAAAGATGACAGGAAGAAGATGCTTGAGGGTCCTCCCCTCTGAGGGGTTCTGCAGAATTTGACTCTACTCTCTCAGACATCCTAAAATCTTTTGTGTAATTTTCATTTCCAAGTCTGTGTTATTGCTGAGGAAAAGGAATTTTGCACTGTTCCAAGATGGCTGATAGCAGAGCAGTGCTGTTATTGGAAATGATAAAAGAAGTTACTCCCATGATCTGGATGCAGCCAGCATGGCTTCTCACGGTGATTTTAAGGTAGTAGAGAATAGAAGTTAGAAATCTGGTGCTTTCAAGGGGATGGGAGCACATCTGTGAATTAAATGTTACTTAAAAATAGGACCCAAGAAAGCCCTATCTAAACTGTACCTTGAGCTATTTTTTGGTTTCACATGTGTTGGTCTACTGATCAGTTATCCATTTGTGTTTCTCTTGCAGTGTAAGCTGCTGGGGAAAACCTTTTTAAGAGATTTTTAAAAGCAGGAGACCATATCTGCTGGTCTCATTATAGAAAGCGGCTGCAGCTCTGAGGGCAGTAACAGAACCTCTTTTGAGCCTTTGAAAGCATCAATATAAAGATCTGTATCTTGGAAAGTGGCCTTTTTACCAGCCATAATGTGAGCCAGACGAGCAGGAAAGCTTTGGGCATTAATAATGAATGAGCCTTTTCTAAGATTTCCAGAGCATGCAGTCTCTGTAGCTAGAGTTTTCATCTTGCTGTTTTGCATTCTTGCACTGATTTTGCAATGGTATAGAAACATGACACTCAGTGCAATGTGGGCTGGGGAACAAGATACCGTGTGATGCCTGCAGATGTCAAAAGGGGACATCTTCAAATGTTTGTAATAATTACTCAGTTCAGGAATTCAGAAAAGCAATTCTTGCATATTTTAATGTGCACTGTAGGAAAAGGAAGAGCTGTAATGGGTAAATGATCTTACAGCATTCTACGGACTTCTTGGGCACTCTTTTTCTTGCTGAATCAACTTGCCCTAGCCTTGTTGCAGGAATATGCAGATGTTAGGTTCCTATGTCTGAACCACAGGGGTGCAGATGTACACTTCCTTTTGTCCACACATGACTTTCAATTTGCTTTTCATAGGTAATGCATCCCAGCAGAGCCAAAATGAGAGAAAAACAAAACAAGCAAACAAATAAAAGTTAATTCATTTTGGAGACATTTCTTTCTCTCACTGAACAGAGCTCCCTTCTTCAGGTGATCACTCCCTTCTTAATTATTTAATTCTGGTCTTGCCCTCTGTTTTACTTGCTTTTATAGGAGCCAGTGTCTTGGGCAAAGGAAAGGGAATTGCTCTTCTCTGAATTACTAAGAGTTGAATTGTGCACTAGTTGTGCTTGTAATTTTTACAGCCACGTCCTGAACTTAGAGGGGAACAAGGACTTTGTCACTTCATGCACACAGCCCTCAACACTGACATTTCCTCCCATCGCACAATCTTGTGCCATTGCATGTCTGCCCAAAGGAGCTCTTCCACTGTGAGCAACAGCATCATTAAAGATCGTATGTGGTGAATGAAGCTTTTATTCTTTCCTGTGTCTTTCAGGTCCTGGAGGATCCAGTTGCTGACCCATTATCCAGTGACACGTTCTGGGCAGCATGGCTGCTCTTTGAATTCTCAGTCGGTGGACGAATGTGACCTGCCTGCAGAGATGCTCGATGTGGTCTGCACTTCTCCAGGAAACACCTCATACTTTCTTTTTTTTTTTTTTTTTTTTAATGAATTAGGTGTTTGACATGGAGGTGAATAGAGTTAGGTAGAAGGATGAAGACTTTTTCTAATAGTTACAAAGTTTGTTTTAGTTACAGTTTTATTAAGGATTTTGCAAAGGATAGAAGAAACCAAAGGTGCATTGTGGATTGTAGGTTTTTACTGGAGCAGTCTGAAGCTGCACTGTAGATGTTAAAAATAGCAAGTCACTGGTTTTGTGGCAGTTACATATTTCTACCCATAGCACTGGTCAGATCTGAGTCTTTCATTACATCATGAAGGTAAATGCAGCTCCTGTACTCAAAGAGTAAAATTTAGTTACATTGCCTATGGTTGGATATTTGTTAACTTTTTCTCAGGCCTCGAAAATAAGGTCTTGGCTAAGTGCTAGTAAATACTCCTATTTCTTATCCCTGCATTTCTGTTGTACTGCTAGGTGTAACTTCTGGAGCATCCCATACTCCGTAGTGCCACAGATGACATCAACTGGAGCATGGCAGAATTTTCAGTGCTAAAGTCAATGTTCTTGCAGGACTGGGGGACAGCATATCAGTGTTGTCAGCATTTAATACTACCTGCAACTCAGATTGCCTGGGAAAGAAGGATGAATGGTGGAGGTGGGAGCTGCAGAACCCTCTTGATCCATTTTCAGTCCCCAGACCTAGATGGACTGAAACTGCCAAGGCAATTGTGTCACCCTTCAGGTGGTCTGCAGCAGTCTGACAGCAGGCAGCAGCAGGTGAGCACATCCTATTCAGACAAGTGCCCTGCAAAGCAGTGTGAGTTGTGCAGACTCTGATTCTTACACGCTGTAGGAAGTGTGGGGCTAATACTGCGTTTGGCTGAAGGCTGCTTACTCCGCGGGGGTAAGCAGTTTCACTGCAGCTCTCCTGGAGAGCATGCGCAACTCTGTTCCTTTTGCCCAGTACTTTTCCTTACTTAACCCAGCCTCAAGGCTGCCTGTTACACTCCTTCATCTCACGCTGCTCAGGGATCAGGAGCCCTGTTTCCTTTCTCTTGGAGACTAAAAAGCAGAATTGCGTGTGAGAGCACTGGGGCATGAGCAGCAAAGCAGACCCTTGATGCAGGTTTAAAACTAATGCTGCAAGTCATTGGGCAGTCTTCTGGGTATTTTCCCTAAGTATTACTGCTGTTTTTTAAATCTGTATTGCAAAAGGGGTAATCCTTGCTGGAACTCTAGCCCTGATATCCAGGCAGTAGATGTCTCCAGTACCTTTTGTAATAAAGTTAGCAAATAAAGGTTATGAATTACTCTTTCACCAAGGTTCATTTTTCAAGGTAAGGGTGTGATTATTCACACGTGGTATTTAATTATATATTAAAACCCTAGCACCAGCTGTCCTGGGCACACCTGTGTCTGTTGAGACCCAGATACTTCCCTTATTTTGGCGGATCTCACATGGAAGGCCATTTTCTTGTTGTCGGAGGTTTTGTGTTCAAAACGGCAGCGTTTGGAAGGGTTATGCATACGTTGACACTTTCATTTTCTTCAGCAATGGGGCCTTGGGTGGATCCGAGGAAAGGTGCCGAGGGACCGCTGCCCTCCCAGAAACCCGTGAGGGACGCGTTCGCCCCTTCCCCACAAGCCCGCTCCCTGCCTCATCGCCCCTCTCAGCTCGGCCGGCGCGGTAGCCGTTTGTGACAAACATGGCCACGCGTTCTTCCCGCCGCTGTGGCGGCCACGCGCCGCCTTCCTGCTTCCTCCCTATTGGTCCGCCGTTCCACCGCGACGGTAGCAACAGCGACAAATATAATTCTGCCGTCCCTTGATTGGTTGCCGCCTCCCGCCGAGCCGTAGCAACAGCCGGGCGGGCGCGCGCGGCGACCGTTGGCGGCCCGCGCGGGGTGGGGAGGGGCAGCGAGCGCGGTCGCCTGCGCTGAGGGAGCCTCAGGGCTGTGCGGGAGAGGGGAGAAAAGTAACTCTTCCGAGGCAGGAGCCAGCTACACCCGGCGCTGCTGCTGCTGCTGACGGTAGGCGAAAGGTACCGCGATCCCAGCCACGCTGCGTAAAATCCATTTTCTAGGCGTTTGCGCTGTGGTGGTGAAGAGCTGCGTCTTCTCTGCGGCCTGTGGTGGAAAGAAAACAAGGCGCTGCCGTGTGCCAAACAGCGAAACGGCTTTCATGCAGAAGCAGCAGCCCGATAGCAAAATTTACACTGGGTCTTGATAGATTTTTGTATGAGATCCCAAATAAGGTACTTTAATTCTCACCCCTAATGATATGTCATGTCACTGCGATTACTGTGATTTAGCTAGTCAATGGTATGTGATACATGTGGATGAAAGCCAGGGTGGTTCCATTTCCCTGCTGTTGGAGTAAAGAGGAATGATGCCTCTCTTAAAATGAGACATATTTCAGCTCCTTTCAAATATTTAGTGCTGTTCCCTGCCAGGGAAGATGATAAAGGTTAGATTAACACTAGTCCACCTGTATAGAAATTTTTAGGTACCTGTCATTCAAAATTAAGTAGATTATTTTCTAAGAAAACAACCCATTCTAGGGAGTGCAAGTATTTAGGTTTTGGAAATAACTGATCTTTGTTCTACCATCTTAACAATACCAGTGTCCTAAGGCCTTGTAAGCTTTTTAATAGTTCAATAACACAATTGTTTTTACTTTTTAATTAAAAAGAAAAGGATCAATTCACCGGAATTCCTAAGGAGTGCTAGAATGACAAGTGTCTTTTCCAAACTTAAATCTGAAAACGGCTTTGCACCTAAAGCAGAATTAAAGCTTTTTCTGTCGCACTTCACTTGATGAATTTCATTTCCAAATTTGGCACAGTTGTTCTCTGGAGGACAATTGAATTTTCTAGGTCATTTCCCAGATGAAATAACTTATTACTTTTCTGGAAACTTACGTTAGATAATTCAAAGCTTGATATGTGAAACCCAGCAAATTAAAAAGTATTTATCCAAGTGGTTGAAGTACAGTATATTCTGGCCCACTAGCATCTTTACCCTGTGCCACCTGGGTATTAAATCTGCACAGAACACTTTTGAGGAGGTAATTGCATTTGGACAAGAATTTGCAAGCTGTGCCTATGGATGATCTCACAGGACTTGACAATGCTGAGTCACAGGTGGTTGAGCAGGGTTCAGAGGTAGGCTGCTGCTTCCCCATCCATGAGCTAGAACAGATGGGATGCATTGCTGTGCAGTAGAGGAAGAGATCAGGTGAATCTCTGCTGAATGCCAGTGATGTTTACTTAGTATTTGGCCTTCTCTGCCTGTGCTGCTAGGTGCTGCTAGTCATTGAAGGACAGCATAATGGAGTTCCTCATACTGTATTCACATTGGTGTAACATTTGAATTGTTCAGTTTGTGTCCTAGCTTGTTCTCATTTCCTAGGTGTCATTTGCATCCAGCCATGTTCTGGTTTCCCTACCCTACCATATGTAGCAAGCTCTGGATGTGTTTATGTTGTTCTTCCTTGGAGCTGTAATTAGAAGCACTCTGAGCATGTGGGTGACCTGCCCTGAGCTGAATGTGCTGTACCTGCTGTTGTCATTCCTCCTCCTCAACATGGCATGGCCTATCAAAGGAAGGAGCTTGCCCTAGATAGAAAAAAGAAAGCCATTTTTATCTCAAAATGCATATAAGGGCCCAAAGAATAGTACTTGCATGTGTTAATTGATCACAGAGAGGGGATGGAAATCTAGGAGCACTTTCAGAAGTTCTGTTACTTAGCTGTCCGAGCTGAGAGGGACACTTTCCCAATAGGCAGGCAGCTGTATTTCCCAGCAGTGCTGCTAGAGGCAGCTTTCCTCTTGGCAGTTCAACAGATAGGCCTAAGACTGACAAGGTCAGAGACTGAGCTGTTGCTCAGAATCGGTAGTTCTAAGTTAGAAGTGTGGTACCAAAAAATGGCCGTATGGAGGACCTGCATGGCAGCTGCCGGTGAAAAACTTCTCTGAACTAATCCACTACAGTGCTAGAGAGGATTAATGACATAAGAAGCAGCTTTCCCTGCTTTCAGTCCCATTGGCGGTTCCCCTAGATATCACAGTTACTGAACGGGCACATCAGAGGCCCACTTGGGACAAACATTAGGAGGTACAACTTCAAGGCCAGTATTTTCAGGCAGTCTTTTGTTCTAAATGCCTGGCCCAACTTGCTCAGGGCCTCATTTTCAGAGGAAATGAGCACTTATGCAGCAACTCAAGTAGGGCACCCAGAATAAGAGGCTGCTTTTGAAAATGTTGGCAAAGGCATTTTGTTTTATCTCTGCACTTCATTAGTCTTATCCCCAAAGTCTTTCATGTTATGTTCTACAGTGAAAGGTCATTGTTCCAGATCAATCATTTTCAGTGGGATTTAATCCAGTTCTAAGTCAAACTAATCCATTTTGGTAAAGTTTGAAGACCAGTAAAAATTCATTTGTTAAGACAGATCTGGGCTTGTTTTTTAACTGTGTCTGCTGATGCTGAGTCCTTAATTATGTACACCTAGCATGAGGTGTCTTAGGGCTGGTTCCAGAAATGCTGGACATCTAAATTCTGATCTTATCTATAGACTGCAAATGCTCACCACCTCTGCAAAACCCTGGAGTTTAGTAGGATTGAGGGTTTTTTTTGTTCTTTTTCTAATTTTATTTTTTTTACTTTCAGTATTATCATAGGTTGGGTTTTTTTTCTCTTACACATAGACTCTTTTTTCAATATGGTGCTCGGGTGACAGCTTCTGATAAGCAGGCTTTTTCATGTTTTCCTGTTTATGCTTGTGAATTCTGGTTACTTTCCTTTGATTGCATACAGAATAAAACCACATTCTTATATCTGGGCAGGACTAGCAAACACTGTGGTCTGAAGCAGCTCTTGAAGAGTTAAAGCTGCTTTCAATTAGCTACTGTGTTCTTGCCACTTAAAGAAACCCCCACAACTGAGCCTGCTTCACAACCTCCTGTGCATATCCCTGAATCATTCTGGCAAGTAAAAATACTGCCATAATCTTTTATTCAGACATAGTACTTATTCTTCACTGGACTCTGAAATGAGCAAGTGCTTGAAAATAGCACATTTTGCCAGAGAGTTCTGGGGATTTATCAACTCATGTCTGCACAGGATTTTGAACATGCAAAAGGCTACTGTGTGTGAATGTTGAGTGGTATTAAATATACTGCAGTGATCCCAAATAGGTTTCAGTATATGGACCTAACCTTTCCCATGAGGGAGCAAGAGCTTTATAAGTTTTGTACAAATGACTGCCCTTTTGTTTTGAAGATATTCCCATGTTGGTGAATAGATAGATATACAATGTACTTTACCACAGTTCACAGCATGAACCCTACTGCTTCTGAGCAGCACTCAGGCAGTACAAACTTTCTCCCTTCATTGTAGGTTTTACCTTTGAGTTATGAGGGAGGTTCTGTGAGAATGATTCAAGATTAATATGAAATTGAAATATGACAAAGAGTAGAATATTTTCACACACACTGTGACAGCCTAGAGGGTTCTGTTGCTTGTTAAACTGTGGTGTATGGTTTAGCTAGAAATATATCATTGAAATTATAGTCCCTCGTGGTTTGGGAAAGAATCATCACACTTCAGCTACACCCACTCCTATCTCGTGCTCTGATCATGTCATTGGTTACACCACCTTTCCTCCCTGATATGCATTTATCTCACTTTACTGGGGGGATGTGCTGCCAGGATTCTAACAGCAAAAAATTATAGATAGTCCTAAGCCTGTGAAAGAACCTGTCCTTACAGCACTATCTGAGCATCATGCCCCATGTAAGGGCCAGTCACAGTATTTCCAAGATCAGATGCCCACAGACTCTCCATCTCTCTTTCTGTAGCATACTCATCTCTACTTCTTTTGCTGTGATGTGGAAGCTGCTTAACCTCCCCCATCGATTGGTAGTTGCTTCTCTTCTCTCTTTTTCAGTGTCTTGTCCCCAAGACTTCTATCATTTAGCAGCTCCCTAAATAAAACATTTCCTTGCTGCAGAAAAGGGAGGGAAGATCGTTTGCTCCATGGATGAGGAGGATGTTAGTGGCAGGGACTTTGTAGTGCCACTGCTTTAGTTCCCTAAGTCTCAGGAAGAGTGCTGCAAAAGGTGTGTGATCCTTCACTGCTACCAGGACAACTGAAGGGGAAGGCTTTCCGCCGTGGGGAAAGGCTGGGAATGGCATGGGGTAGTTTCCTTGTGGTGTTTCCTCTTCGCCAGTGTACCTTCTGGCTCCGTCCCCTCAGCTAAACGTCAGCACTGGGGAGACGCCCTCTGAGACCACTTTGGTGTCCCCAGTGCCCCTGTGTGGAGCCGAACAGTGAACTAGAATGGCATTTCAGCAGGGAGCTATTTGTGGAACATCGGTGCCGTCCAATAACCAGACATGCCTGCGGAGCAGAGCCACTGCCTTAGGTCATAGTGCAATTTTCAGTACCATAAGTTTCTCCATCTACAAATTCTTGCTGGGTGTGGTCACTTTGCCAACAACTCTCAGTCCTGCCTCATGAGAGCAGCATTTCTGAGCTCCTGCCTGAGCTTTGCTGGGAATCGCGGAGCTCAGTAACGTCATGCCCGATGCCTGGCATCTGAGCTCGGCAGGGGAACCACAGTTAGGCAGTGTTTTGCACCCCATTCAGCACTCTAGTAAAAGGTCTGCTGAAACTTCCATTTCCTTTACATTTTTATTTTTAAGACATTGTAACTTGGCTTATAAATATTGTAGCAGATTAAAACTCATTGTTTGAGCTCTAATTTCGTTTTATTTGTACCTCTGTAGATCCGTGGAGCCACTGTTACAGCTGAAGATCGAGAGCACTAGGCACTGTACACACAGGAGAACATAGGTACTCTCCCACAGACCTTATATGTGTGAAATGCAATGTCTTCACTTTCTTTAGGTTGCAGTTGGACTGTACAAATGCTGCATACAAGGTTGACTTATTTTAGCACTTTTCCTTGCAGCTGTTGGATTTAGACAGGTATCTGATTTTAGAGCAATGAGGGTACGTATTACCTTGCAGATTCAAGGTTAAGAATTTTTGAGATGCTTTAGGCTGAGAAATAGCCTTTATACAGAAGCTTCAATTAAAAAAACCAAAAGCATTTAATGAGAATTTTTTTGTGCGTGTGTAAATATATCCACATATATTTGGCAGATTAATTAATGCAGATTGTCTGGTTCAGTGGGTGAATAACTGGTTTTAAAAATACTTTGTAATCTGTTTCCCTTGGGAGAACTGCTGTACGATACTAGAAAGCTTTTAGTAGACCCTAAAAAAATTTCAGAACCATTGCAACACTTTGCAGACTGACTAATTCCTACTAAGCAGTTAGTACAACTGCAGTTTCCAAACTGGAGAAGTGCATTGGGCATTTTGGGTCAGCCCGTCTCTCACTAGTCTTGCATAAGTGCTAGATGCATTACAATCTGTATTTTTACATTGAGTCGTACCTTTTCAAGAGCATGTTCCTGCTGTCTATAGATAAAACTTCATCCTAGGTAAAATCAGTATGAGTTTTGCATTAATGATGATAATGAATTAGACTGATACTTGGGATCCATTCTGTTAAGATTTTATATGTCATTGACTTCTCTCAGAAACAATGAAAATAAAATCCCGTTAGGAAGGAGGCACGGTTCAGCTTGCCGGTGTGTACGTACAACTGTGTGCTTCACAGTACTGCAAAGAGCTGTTTCCTGAATGTTCTGGCAATCAGTTTATAACTTGCTACATGTAATTTTTTATCTTTCATGCTTTATTATGGATAATTGCCATTTATTCTTGTCATAATATTTATTTATGTCCTTCAAAAAATTAGCAATATTCATCTATTCCCTTTTAAACCTAAATGCAGTGTTCATTTTAAAATGATGTTAGGGCTTAATGCACAAAAGCCAGCAATGTCAGAGTTAAGGCTGAAATCTTTTGGCTGACACAATGGACTGGATTTACTGGATGGCAGCAGTGCAGGAGCGCTGAGGGTAGTGGGAGAACAGTGTGTGTCACGAGCGGCACCGGCCTCGGCCCGGCCTCTGGTGTGTGCTAAGGCGCTTGCTTTCCTCCCCTTCGGGGGTGAGAGCAGATGTGAGCTTAAATTGATACACGTGCTGTGGTCAGCGGCCCTGACGCTGAACTGTCTGTCTGACGGCGAGCAAGTCTTTCGCTCAGATGTACAGCAGCTCCCTGTACGTCCAGAGGTGCTTAAACGCTGGCTGTGGGTTGAACAGAAAAAGTTAATCTCTGATTTATCGTAAAGGAGGAGTAACGTGGATGCAGCCACCGGCAGCAGCGGTGTCATTTGTGCAACGCTTTTCCTTAGAGATGATTTTTAGGCAAGGCTGGTGCCCTGTCAATTTACGAAAGAGGAGCTCGACTGTTACAAATTAAAATAGGTAGTAAAATTGAACGTAGGTGCATCTCCTAGGCGAGGTGGCCGAACTGGTCCGTGCCTACCACCGCCACCGGTAGGAACGTTTCGGAGCAGCTGGGATACGAGATACGTTTGTTTGGCTGGAAGGAGACACAGCTGTGTCAACCCTGCAGGACAAAGCTGGCGCTGGAAGGCCGCGGTAGCACAAAGCCGTAATGGCGCAGAGCAGGGTCGGACACGTGAAGGCGGTGCGTCGTTCCACACCGAGCGCAACCCGCGCGGCAGCCGGGCTCCGCCGGCTTCCCCGGGCGAGGCGCCTCCGGCGGTCGGTGCCGGCGGCTCCGCGCCGGTGCCACCGGACGCAGGCGGGGGAGGCGAGGCGGCGGACGGTGGCGGAGCCCGTCCCGAGGCATTTCCACGGCCGGCGGGGCGCGGGGGAGCAGCCCCGGCCCGGCCGGGCTCCGCAATGCCCGCGCCCACCGCCCACCTCCACCTTTGCAGCAGTAAAATGCAGCACTCGCAGCGCGCATGCGCCTCCCCCCAGCCGGCGCCCCGGGATAGCTATTTATAGCAAGTGACGTCACCTAGAAATAGAACGCGGGGGAGCAGCGCCCCCTCCCCTCCCCTGCAGTCCCCTCAACTCCGCCCCCTCGTTGCCTTCCTAGCGCGCAGGCGCAGGCGGCGGCAGCAGCGCGAGGCTCCGAGCCGGGCTGGAGAGGAGAGGCGCGAGCTGCACACGCCGCGGAGGGGACGCAGCGAGCGCGCGGTTGCCCGCCCTGCTGCGGTCCGTGAGCGCGAGGCGCCAACCGTCGCCTGGCACGCTCGGCCGGCGGGTGAGCGGCGGCTGAGGCGAGCCCAACGGTCGCTGAGGGAGCGAGCGTGAGGTGGCGGCTCCGTTTAGGTTCCCTACTCGCACCGCCCGCGCGTTTCGAGGCGCAGATCTCCGCCTCCCCCCCCCCTTCCTCTCTCTCCGAGGGGCGCAGAGTGCCCAGCCCAGCAGTCACCACGGAAGCGGCTATGGGGGACCGAGAGCAGCTGCTGCAGCGAGCCCGCCTGGCCGAGCAGGCGGAGAGATACGACGACATGGCCTCGGCCATGAAGTCGGTGAGTGGGGCTGGTAGCGTGGCGGCCGTGGGTCGTACCCGGGGAGGAGTGTGTAGGTTGGGTGGCGGCGGGGGAGGGAGGGAAAGGAAGTCCGGGCTGGTCCGAGGCGGAGTTGGGTCCCGGGGAGGATGCGAGCCGTCGCGGTGAAGAAAGGAGGGCGGGAGCAAGAGCCAGACCATCCCGCCAGGACCACCTCGCCGCCGTGCGGGGCGGTGCCCGTTACTACCTGCCTCGGGGAGAGACGAGACGGCCAGTAGCCGGTCCCAACCGGACCTCGATCCCCCTTTTCTTTTCAAATTTATTTTCTTCCTCCCTCGTCTTCCTTCATTCTCTCGTATAACGACTCCCTTGCAGCCCTCCCGCTCCCTTGGCTGTCCCTGCCCTGGAGGTGTGGCTGTCCCCATGCCCTCCTCTCGCCTCTCTCCCCCACCCCCGCCAATCCGGCGCGCAGTGCAGCAGTTTGAATACTGCCCGCCTCTCTCCTCGTCGCGGCGGGAACGCAGTGGATTCTTTCTCTGGCCCCTGCTCGAGATGGGGTCCGTCCTCGCGCACCGGATCCCACCCCCCAACCCCCCCGGCTTTTGGGGGCCAGCGGTGGGATGACGGGTTTGACCTTGGGGTGCGTCTCCCCTTCTAGGGGAGTCTGGGACATGCAAGCGGTTGGGGGTGCTGGTCGGGTGGGGGGGCGGGGGGTGTCTGGGGAAACGTCGCACGGCAAGAGGAGCCCCTTCCTTTTCTAGACGTTTCTTTTGCCTCGCGGTAAAAGGCACGAATAGAGGCCTCACCCACAGACATCAGCGCTCTGACTCAAAGGTGGTATGGTAGTTGCATCCGGGTAATAACAGCTACCCAGCGCACAGAGAGCTTTTCCCAAGCTTTAACGTTGCCTTTTTGCCTTTTCTTTGTAGGGCAACAAATTCTCAGTGTGTTCCTTATCCAGTTGAATACTGACATGTGTTTAAACAATAAGTTACAGTTGCAACTCGGCTCCTTTCAGAACCAAGCAACGAAAATTACTTGTACTGACCTGTCTGTACTGATACATAATAAAATTGCAGAATGATCAAACTTACTATGTCTAGTCCCTTTTTTAAAACCAGTATTCGTATAATCTGAATTTCAAGGGTAATGTTAATGCCAGTAAATGCTTAGCAGTGTCTTTGCTGTATCTGATTACAATTGTTCTTGCCGATCTGTCCTTTGTGAACACCAAAGGCCCCAAGAGGAATCAAGTTTCCCTTGAGAGTACTGCTGTTTAAAGACACAAGATTATTTTAGTTTGAAAGGGCAGCTTCAAACAGAGTTCACGTTTTTGTTGTAAGAATCAATCCATTTAGTCGTGTTCAGGGGCTTGTGATGTATGTCACATCCCTTAAATGAGGGCAGTAAAAAGACACTTAAATTTTGCTGCTCCTGTTCACTTTTGCTTTTGTGTCATAATAACTACTACAACCAATCCAGTTCTGAAGTGGCAGTACTTATGAGTATCTCAATATCAGAGGCATTAGACATTAAAATAAGCTGTATTTTAATGATATCGCTAGAATTCTCGATGCATATAATGTTTCAGTAACAGCTCTGTTTCTCTCTCAAATCTTTCAGTTGCTAATTCTAAAAGATGAAACTGAGAAACCACTGAAATCCACTGCTGCTCTAGAAGGCTGTATTTCTAGCTGTAGTTTCTAGATAGCTTTTTATTTTTCCAAATATTGCTGAACTATAGTGTATGTATGGCTCCCTGAACATGAGTGAAACAAACAGAACACAGTTGCTATGCTTCAGGAAATATGTAAATAAAGTATATAGAACTAGTGTGTATGTCCAGTTGTCTCTTTAAACTGTCCTAATTACTATGCAGTTTTCATTCATCTTAGAGTCAGTTTTCTCATCTGTAATGCTACTTTTGCTCTCAAATAAGTTGTATAGTGATGAGCTGCTTTAATTGAGAGCTTGAGAACACCTTGTGAGGGAGCAGAGTATTGGGCAGTTATGAAATGTTACATAGATACTTTTAAAAATACAAAAAGTAAAGCCGAATTTTGAAGGCAACAGTTTCCTTATTTTAAGCTGTTCATACACTGTTGCATGCCTATAATGTAGCATCTCTTGGTTACTTGGCTTTCACAGGTCTTCACTCTAACATGGTAATTTCCAGAATGCTCTTTAGTGTTAGAAGTTCATTTTGTAGGTCTGAGCATAAGCTCCTATGAAACATTATGTGGGCTCTCTCTTCTGACACAGCTAATATTTCTTTCTATTTCAGTGATTGTACGTAACAGCTATTAAGAGAACTTTTTATCCATATAGAATAATATTCAAATAATCTTCTCGCACTCAGAGATGTTAGACTTCCTTCAACAGGAAATCAGTGTTCTAACTCGGGTATCTATTCTCATAGAGGGATATCTTGATTTGAAAAGTTTCTTTAAAAAAAAAAAATAAAATTAATCTCTGAATATAACATATCTGATGGTTTTCAAAGGTGCTATATGAAACTAGTGTGCTTCCAGCGTAAATAGAAATCTGGATGATTGATTTCCATTCTAGGTATTTATCACCAAGCTTTTACAATACACAATATAGTCAACAGCCTGATCATTACTCCTAAAACATAAAGTAACAAAGATGACTTTAGCCAAAGCATGATTTTTGAGACTGACGCTGAAGGAAGAAAAAGTATGACAAAACTGCCATTTCAGCTGTCAGTATAAAGCTGGAGAAACACTAATTTTTCAGTCCTATCAGCTCCTCCTTTTAAAGAAGAGCCAGATGGAAGTAGCAGTTGTAGCTTAAATAAGGAAACTACTGCTCAACAATATGTTTGGGTTTTTTGTTGCTGTTAAATTTTTTCTTGGAAGAATTCTAGTATTTTGGTGCTTAATGTGTAGACAGGAGAGGAAAATGGAACTTTCACTTAGTTTGCTCTTATAAATTAATGCGTTTAGTTTACTTTTTTCTAGCCAAAATTATTTTAATAGAAAATGCAATCATATGTAAATGTGCCTTTACTAAATGGCATTCTTCTAAGGGGTGTGGCATTCTCATTGCATTAAATGCTGCTCCAAGATTCCAACTATTTGAAATAACCCTACATGGTAGGTAATAAATGACTTCTCAACACACTGGGGAAAGATATGCTTTTAGTGTAAGTGTTAAAGGTTCTCGCTTGATGGAACGCACACTCTAGCATCTCGAGAATACGCCTTTGGGTACCTTTGGTTTTAGATCATTCCAGAAACAGGTTAAACGTTTTAGCTGTATAAAACCATAGTATTTCAGACAGTATTAATCCTAATACATAGTGCTTAGGACCTCTTAATTTATGTTGCTTTTCTAGTATAGCTACATAATGGGTAGAGAGTAATTTACACTTTAAAATTGGTGAGATGAATCTGAGTTATGCGAGATGTTTAATTTTAAAATTAGTTCTGTATGAAATAAATTTAAGTCTTGGAAAGCTCTAAAGTTTTTTAAGCAAAATAGCTTGAGGTTCTAGTTTAATTTGTAGGCTTTATCTGTGTACATAAATGGACTCAAAAATTTGGGATGTTCCATATTTTTAGTATTGTATCACCAAGTTCTTCACATCAGTGTCTGGTTTTGGGTTAAAGAAGTATGTGTGTGTAGGAGGGGCAATGAGATGCCTTTAATGTAAACAATATCCTCCACTGCTGTGAGATTACTTCCTTACTGTGGTTTTATACAGTAAATCTAGCTCTAGAACTTCCAATGCTTGATATAAAACACTGAAGCCACATGATGCAAGAAACTGATCTGGTTTAAATTCATTAGTCTGGTTTCTATTTGCTCAAAAATTATGAACTGTATAACTTTGTATCAGGAGAGTTTTAATAATTAAACCTGACTTTGTACTGGCTCAGGTACAGTCATTTTTGCAGCAGCTCACTAGGAACTGGCTCTAGCTGTGACTTACATGCTCTGGCTAACAAAACAGAAGTATAATCACACACATTCAATTGATCTGGGTCAAATTCTACTAGGTAATCTGACAGTGCATCATAGATCTGCTATCAGTTGTGGAACCTTCACTTTGGTGTGTTTTCCATGTGAAAGTAACTCAGCTTGGTGTAGGTTATGAGCTGTTACAGTATTGTCTCTTCTTGTATTCTTGGTACAAAAAGCAGACTGTCAGTCTGAATGAAACCTGCTAGCAGATCATAGCCTGTGTGTTCAACTGCATCATCTGGCTCAGGACTGAAAAGATCTCCAAACTTAGGTGTGAGAGAGAGAGGGGGGGTATTAACATAAGGAAAGTATAGATTAACATCTGAGTAAGTAAATGCTGCATTGAAGTCATACTACAGATGGATTTTCATCTTTTAAGTGCTTCTGGTTTTCCTAACAGCCATTATAAGAAAGTATGTCTACATCTAAAATGTGAAAGTAAATTATTGCAGTCCAAGATCTTTTCTGTTAAGGAAAGGCTATAGGTAGAATGGAAGATAGGAAGAAATACATTTCCTTCAGCTTTTCAAGTTTTCTTTTTCTCTACATTGTCCCTACATGTGAAGAGAAACATGTCTGTTTTTATCTACTTTGCTAAGGTATCAGAAATAGGTAAAAGAGTAGATAGCTCCATAAAAGTCACATGCTTTCCTTTGAGTCTAGTTTCTTGTAATATAGCTGTTACACCAGGGACGTAGATGTGATTTTTAGATAACATCTACATAGAATATCAGCATTTTTTATCTAGGATGGGGAATAATTTGCCATGGTCTTGAGTCAATGGTAGTTGCTGATTCTCCAAGATAGTTCAGTAACTTCTGATACAACTTAAAGCTAGTAAACGTCTCCTAAACATGTTGAATTAGCTTCTCTGTTAATTTTTCCTTTTTACTTTAAGGAATGGTTTCAAAGTGAGTTTAAGTCAGTGGGGGGAATTAAATTATAAAGCAGTCCAGTGATGATCTGGAATAGTCTCTTAATTAAGTTCTTTAATCTTATCTCGTAGATACTTTTTGTTTTGATTAAGAGGTTAGCATTCTTTTTCCACGTATTAACAACTGTTCTGCAGTTAGTCCTGAGAGATGGCTTTTTTCCTGGTCTTATTTTGTTGTGCTTTACGTGAATGTATCTTGAGTATTCCCTGCTATTTCTCAGTCTTGCTGTGTTAGGATACATTCAGTTAGTCTGGTGCTTATTGAGAGTTTTAGCAAAAGCCCAAGCTGATGCAACAGCTAAACCTTAACTTGCTGGTCTAAATATAGTATGAAGATGCTTCCAAAGGTTACACTGCTTTTTAGATTGT
Organism: Astur gentilis; assembly: GCF_929443795.1. Taxonomy (NCBI): domain Eukaryota; kingdom Metazoa; phylum Chordata; class Aves; order Accipitriformes; family Accipitridae; genus Astur; species Astur gentilis. The sequence continues at coordinate 5,112,428 of NC_064886.1, forward strand.
ACTGTAGACCTACTTTTAATACTGAATGTTGAGTAAAAACCAGCCACAATTACCAGAGTTCATGCTAGACTTTACAAGATCCTCCCTCTATTAATGTGAACTTCAGAAGTTTCTGCAAATATGCTGTTTATCAACACTTGCATTGAATTTTGGTTGTGATTAGGGAAGGTGGGAGGGCTTTTCAGGTGTAGGTTATCTGCAATTGCAATGGCTCCTGTGCAAGTGGACTTTATAAATCTTTTTCAGCGTGGGTGTTGTGATGCATTCTTTGCAGCTAAAAATGTATAACACCAGAAGAGAGACAATAGACCAGCAAAACCCCTGGAATATTCTTTCAAGGCTAGTGGTATTCCTGTATTTTGTCTCTTGTGACAAACTGGATGAAATTTGAAAACTGATTAATTTATCTCCCCTTAAGTAAATACACCAGCTATATAGCATAGTGAAAAATTCAGGTTTAGTATTCAAAAAATTTTTGGTGGTTCCCAGGACATTTGTTATGTACTGTAAAAGGCCATTTTGGTGTTTCGAATACTCAGAAGATACCTGTCTCTAAAAGTTCATATTAGGCGTAAGGAGGTAGAAGAAATAATTATAACAAGGTTTAGGATGATGGCATATCTTTTTTTTAGTTATTGAATACTTAAATACCAGCATACAACAGGATATTTAGTTTGAAGCAGAGGGAAAGGGATGAACATGAAGCTAGCAGTTAGATGAGGGTAAAGAACAGAGGTAGTAAGTGGAAGATGAGGTGAAAAATGGAGGTGATGATGTATGAGGTGAAGAATTAGGATAACCATGGTTGCAGTCTTCTTGTAGCTTTAATTTCTTTTGTAAGGAGTCTGGACTGCAAAGCCAAGAGATGGTATTTCTGTTACCATTGTCCTGTCCCACTAAGTCTCATCATCAGTTATTTTTGTGTCTTGTGTGCTTTTCCATACACAGTTGTTATTTTTGTAGGTAATATAGCTCAGTAGTATATTAACAGATCACAATTTTTATTTTTTTTATTTTTTTTTAATAATACTGTACAGATAATGAAGGCAGGTGGGGAAAAAATTGATTTATTTGTGTGGTTAAATGATAAGTTTAAGTTTTAGCAAAACATTACTGACTCCTTTAGATCAACCACTGTGTTTGAGAACTTGCAGTGAACTTTCAACCTGAGTCCTCCAGGAGTGCAGGAATGACCAAGCGATTACTAATCTTCTTTGGTGGATTTCTTTATTTTTGTAAAAGAAAGTGCTGTCCTAATAGACTGTAGGGAATAAAAAGTTCTTAGCCTTTACACCTTGAGGGAGTTAGTACTAGAGAAGACGATAGAGGTGGGTCATAATAGAGATTGTTGACAGAGGGATTGTTGGGAGGATGATTGGAAGCTGTGAAGAAGGTTATGAAGATGTCATTAGAGTTGATTTCCTGTGCATTTCACCCTCTGTAGATTGTCTCTAATTGTATTAGGCCAGGCAGAGCAGTGTCTTTTGGGAGTTTGGGTTCCTGAGCTGTGGGGAAAAGGCATTTTGGAGATAAAACTAATTGAATATTTTAAGAGCAAAACCTAAATCTGAAAGTAAGCTCTCTCTTAATGTAACAGTTACAATTCATAGAAATTATTTTTTTAGACTTGGAACAATGCACATTTATTGGATGGTTCACTGGCTGCACCAGCAGTCTCAGAATAGTGTAAATATTTGTGACTTGATTATTTGTAGTATGCAAGTATTTGGTTGTGAACCTTCTGATGCCTGTCAAGCAGTGTAAATATCCACATAATTTAAAGAAACAGTTAATGATTTTGGCAGTGTCTGAGCAAGGACAAGTTTAGTTTCACACCAAAGTATGTATCCTTAGAATTCTAGTGACTTCTTTTAATGCAGTACACTTAGAAGTGGTGGAGTTACATTTTTCATCCTAATTCCTGTGAGTTTAATTTCATGTTTGTAAATTTGCAGAAGTAGAACAACCTAAAGTGACTAGAAGTCTGATAGGTTTTATTCCCTAAATTAACACAGCAAGTGAAATAGGCCTAAATACAGTACTAGAAGTATTATCCTTGCTCTATCTCAGCTTTTTGTAGTAGGAATTTGGAGTTGATCATGGCTTTTTTTCTCAATTTACTGTTCTATTTCTCTGCAGTTGCTTTCACGTCCTATCCCTGAAATTTGTCTGCAGCCACCAGTTAGCAGAAATCAGGATAACTTTTGTATTACACTGTATAATTGCTCACTAAGTGACTGAAAGATACTATGAAACACTAATTCCATTTGTACTATGCAGAGCTTAATCATAATGACTACAGCGCTTCCATCTCTGCTGTTGAATGAAAGCAAGCAGCAGGGGAAAGAAAGGCAAGAACTGCACCAGTTTCCAGTGTTTGTGCTGTGTTCCAGATTCATAAAACTGGTATTCTAGGTACATTTAAATTAATCACTAAGTGTTTAGTCTGCATAATTACAGCAGACTTCCTAAAAAAATTGAGCCTTCCTTCTGTGAATGCTTCTCCATTACACAAGCCTGACTCACTTTTGTTCAGTGAATGTGCTTTGCAATGGCTTCTAAATACCCATTCTGTTACAACAGAACTGTGGGGTTTTCACTCATTTAAGTCTTGGCTGCAGAAACAGTTTTAAACTTTCAACGTTGCAAAGTGACTCCTGTCTAGGAGGAATTTGGGGATCTAGAAGGAGTTTTGAATCTTGCACTTAATGGTGGAAGTATTGAAGGAAGTTTGTGTGCTCTTCTCCAAGACAAACCCTTTAAATTTGATCTTTGTCTGTATTTTCAGGTAACTGAGCTGAATGAGCCTCTCTCAAATGAGGATAGAAATCTGCTGTCTGTAGCCTACAAGAATGTAGTTGGAGCTAGACGATCTTCCTGGCGTGTCATCAGCAGCATAGAGCAGAAGACTATGGCAGATGGGAATGAGAAGAAGCTGGAGAAGGTTAAAGCCTATAGGGAGAAGATAGAAAAGGAGCTTGAGACAGTCTGCAATGATGTTTTGGCTCTCCTAGATAAGTACTTGATCAAGAACTGCAATGACTTCCAGTATGAGAGCAAGGTCTTTTATCTGAAAATGAAAGGGGATTACTACCGCTATTTGGCAGAAGTTGCTGCTGGAGAGAAGAAGAACAGTGTTGTGGAAGCCTCAGAAGCTGCCTATAAAGAGGCTTTTGAAATCAGCAAAGAGCACATGCAGCCCACTCACCCAATTAGGCTTGGGCTGGCACTCAATTTCTCAGTGTTCTACTATGAAATCCAGAATGCTCCTGAGCAGGCCTGCCTTTTAGCCAAACAAGCCTTTGATGATGCCATAGCAGAGCTGGACACACTAAATGAGGATTCCTACAAGGACTCCACTCTCATCATGCAGTTACTTCGAGACAACCTCACTCTGTGGACGAGTGATCAGCAAGATGAAGAAGCAGGAGAGGGCAATAATTAAAGAGCTTTCCTCCGATCCCTCTTTCATCCACTCACCATCCCCATCATCACCAATATTTCCTTGCCACAGTCACACTAAATATCTAGTGCTAAGCATATCTGTATTGTACAGCTGTTCAGATCTGCTGTCCACTTTATCAAGAAGCAGTTTCAGATGAGTCTTTGTGGGCATTGATGGATTGATTGGTTTATTGGCCCTATTTATCTTAGTTGCACTTGAGCAGTGCAGAAAGGTGCATAGTAAAGGAGGCATTTTTAGTTTGCCTGTTGATTGGAAAATATGGGAAAGAATAATGGAAAGTGATTGAAGATAATTATATTCCAGTTAATTTTTTTCCATTTGAAATGAGCTGACAGTTCTGTTAAGCAGTACATTTTGTGCATGCAAAGTAAATTAGCCACCCCAAATTTTTTCAATGAGAACAGTTAAGCTGATGTAAAATGGCAACCCTGTTCATCAGTTTACAATAAACTGTTTGAAATGTGCAGTTTCAGTAGCAATTTTTTTTTTGCCTCTAACTTATGTGCACAGTTTCTTTTAATGCAGTGCATCTACCTAAGAGTTTTGATACTTGTAACCTTTTGCAGTTGTTTTGAAGAATCATGAATTTATTTTTTGTAAACTCTTTGGCTGTTTAGTTGTCTGTGTATTCTGACAACACTATGTCAATATTAGCCCATGTTAAGATGGATGACTGAGATGCCAGACTTCTAAATTAAATGTTTTGGAATTAAATGAATAAAATAAAATGCTGCTTCGGGGATGTTATCTCTACTTAAGTTGTCCTGTCTTTTGTTCAGAGCAGAGATTGAGTTACCTAACACATCACTGATGGGTTAAAACATATTTAATCTAAAGTTTAATGAGAAGTTACATCACATGCTCAACAAACAAAAAAACCCAGTATGCTGAAAAGAAGGGAAAAAAAAAACCCTGAAGAAAAAAACCAAAAAACAAACCACAAAAACCAAAACCACCCACAGCCATTAGAATGTGATACTGCTCACCTGTGTTAAAGTGGAGTTTCCAAAGGTGGTATATTTAGTTATTTGCTTGGTAGAGCAGTTGTCATGCAGTTCTACTCAGGAGCTCAAGAGTTGTAAAGACCATTACTTGTCATACCAATGTAGGGCCTTGTATTTGCTTCTGTCCACTGTAACTTCTAAACTTGTTTTTCTGAAGTGCTGACCACCAAATCGCCTTTACACATGAAAATCCCAGTAACTCATATTTACCTGCTGCAACAGAAGCAGTATTTGTTCTTAAAGAATTCCTCTCTATTTTAGCTAACTTAAGTCTAGTCCCCAAGCTTATGTTGGTTTTTTGTTGTTTTTTTTTTCTCCCAACAGTTAGTGTATATGTATACTTATTGGTTCCATACATACTTCTGTAACGGTATATTAGAGAAGCAGGAAAAGTTAGCTGTTATGTGTTGCTGTATCCAGACTGCTACTGGCACCTGAGCTAGCTCAAAGGTCATGTAAGTTTTCATTTATCTAAATCTATTTTTCTTTGATGTGTGCAATAAATATTACTGTTCTGAATACCCACAACAACTACTCATACTTTTTAAAAGAAGTGCACTGGTTATTTTTAGGTATCTGTAGGATTAGAATTTTTAATGGTAGATTTGTGTGTATTTATATATTCTGTTATCTAGATAATTCTAGCTTTACATCAGTAAAGTTGGCAACAATTGAAAGACTAATGCAACATCTGAAAAAGATGAAAATACGGATCCTTGATGTGCTATTGTAGAATCTTGAGGTGCTTGACCTCCTAAAGTAGTTTGAAACGTGTACTTAATATAAATCACTACTGTCTGCCAGGGCCTATTCTGGAAGTCACTTTTTCTTATTGGCTCCTGTTCCATCAAACGGTATAGAACTCCCTGTTTTTCTGTTCCCCTTTTTGCAAGTAAACTTACAGGAGTCCTCTGGCCAGTAATATCCATCTGGGCTTTACCTGTCTCCTAGATTCCTACAGCTTCCTTTCCTTCCACTCCAATCTGCTTACCTGCCCCTGTGGAACCAAGGTAAAACTTGGCAATAAAACTGCCTTTTATGTTGAAACACTCTGGCTGGTTAATAATTAATATTATTGGCAATCACTAGGTTTATTTTCTTCCTGTTTATAGAAGTACCACTATCTTTCTGTTAATTCAAAAGCTAATGAGTCCTTTCTCATTTTAGTTAGTCTTGTGCAGATCCTTTGTCACAAAACTATGAGCATTATGTAGTCTGCAAGTGAGTCAGCAGGTCTCTGACATCCCTGGACTAGGCAGTTGAAGATTAGCTATTGACCGGGTGCTTAAGATCCAAAATGGAGACCAAAGGGATTCTGTGGTGCAGTTCCTAGGTGCTTTAATAATTTCTGTTAGGAAAGTTTATAAAGTATACCAATCAGGTTGTTGTGGTTATCTGTGTTGCTGTTTATCTGGGTAGATCTTTGCTGGGTATCCTAAAGTATGAAATTCTATTTTGAAATAGCTTACTGACTTGACTCTGCTGGAAGGGTGCATTCCCTTCTCCCAAGCAGTATAAATTTCAGTGGATAGATCTGTTGTAGCCATAAGTATCAACAGATAAGAAGATAGTTGCATATTAGGAATATATGTGAAAATTTGCACTTCAGCATCTCTTGATGATGTACTGTCATGTCACACATTCTCTCTGGTTGACTGAAGGCATTCTGACAGTTTGTGAATGTGGAGGCCCCTCAGAATGATCATAGAGGTGACAGAAAATTAGGAATGCTAGCTGTGGGGTATTGCATACTTGACTTGGTATACTTGTTCTGTCTAAAGGTAATCGATACTACAAAACTATCTAGGCTTTGTACCAGGTATCGGGATCTAATAGCGTAAGCAGACATGGTTGGAAAGTAGCAACTGCCTTCTAAGAATTTCATACCTTGTGCCAGGATCTTCAGAGGAACTATCCCAAAGAATTAGGAATAACAAGAGCTTCCTAATTGAATGTCCTGACATAAAACTCACCAAAATGACAAAATTTCTCAGTGAACTGTCAAATGTAGGCAGCTTATTATCAAGTGCTCCTAGCAAAGCAGAATTTGGTGAACAGCAAAAGATTCTCAAGTTTATAGACTAGCTCCCTCTGAAACATGGAAGAATTGAAATTCATCACGAGGAACAGCTGACAGGGTTTTTTTCCTGCAAGTGGTAGCATGTGTTTTTGCTGGGCCACCTGTGGATTTAAGATTATTCAAGCTACAATCTCAGTATACCTGAGTGATGATCAAGTTCTTCTGAGGGTGATGAACTTAAAGGCAGATGAGTGAAATTATTGGGTGTATTCAAGTAACTGTGTGCACAAGGTCCCAATCCCAGAAGTAGTTTTGGCTTCATTAAAACTGTGGAAAGACTCTCTGTACTTAGATGTATGTTTATTTTGTGTGATCTGCCTTTTAGCTTTGTAGCAGTGGATGCTTCCCGGAGGACAAGGACAATTCAGCTGTATCTTCAAATAATCTGTACTTTTTTTCAGGAAGTTCATTAAATATAAATGTCTTATTGTTCTGTGGCATAAAAAGATTTCTGTCCTTGCTAGGGGTTCATAAATCAAAGCTGACAGACACGGTTGCTCTGCATAAGTTGATGACTGCTCATCTAATGAGTCTCAGAAAGTCTTCTAAGTCAAATTCTTTCACTTGCTTCTGCCACTAGCAGTATAGCAGTATATTAGATTTTCAGTAGGAGAGCAGATACTTCTCCTACGTTCTCCAGTTGTCAGTGAATGATCCAGTGGCACAGAGAGCATGTTTTTATGATTGTTTTTTGCTAGGAGTCAGTAGAGAGTGTTCTATAGAGCAAGAAAAATGCTCCAGTGCAATCCATATTCTTGCTTCCACTTCAGAATCTTTTTCATTTTCTGGGCCCTGGGATTGCTAGATGCTTTTTTGTAATCCTTATTGTAGCAATGATCTGGGGGAAACCAAAGCAGATGAATAGCAGGTGTTGTTTATTGCAATATTCTTCAGTGGACCATAAGATTCAGATATTTTGGAATTGGTATTTCTCTTAGGTGAGACCCCCAAGTCATGTCTTCTGTCTCTCAGTTTCTAAAATGAATAAAACCCTAGGCTACACCCCATTTATTGTTTGAAGACACCAGATGTATTCACCAGAAGTGCCTTGTTGAAGTCCACAACATTCTGTGAAGTAGGCATTCCACTGGAAAGACTAAAAATTGAGTGACTTTCCCCCCGCTGGGAGCTTTCTTTACTTTGCCTTATTTCAAGCATAATGGGATGCTTGCTAATCTTGAAGGGGTGAAGGTTACGTTGGTTACATAAGGGTCCACCTAAGTATTACTCTCATACAGAACCAATCTTTCTATGGCTTTCACAGGCAAACTTTGTTGAAAGGTTAAGTCATTCTGAGGGTGTTGATATAATATTAGCAAGGTGTATGAGCATCCTTGAATTTTTAACAACCTGATAGCCACTAACAGTAAAGCAGCATTTTATGTGAAACTATATGGGGTGGAAAGCTAAAGGATAGTCAGACCTTAAATTAATAGTGTGGTCTTTACAGGGACAGAGATACTTTCAGTCTATGTCCTAATCTGCTCAAACATGTTCAAATTATATATAAACGATTGCATTCGTCTCTTAGAGTACACACACACCCACACCCTTTTAAACCCCACACTAGAACAAAATGTGCCAACGCTATGGGAAACTAAACTTCTTAAGCTGTATGGAATAAAGGGCTGCTTATACAATGTAAGTGATAGCACTGAAGAATGCTGACTTTTTAGACAAGCAGAAACCTTAAGAAGAGTATGAGATTGAGATCTCCGTGGATAACACACATCAAAGAACCACAGTTACTCTGGTAAGTAACCTTTTTTTCTAGTGACTACTTTGGTATAACTATGGATTTGAAAATAGTTTTTCCATGTTGCCTTTCCTTTTTATATAACTTCTGTTCATGGTTTTCCATCCTTAATACTCGCACTTGTGACCTAAATCTGTAAGTTGGATGGACTGACTTCTAGAGCCAAATGTATTTCCAAAGGAGCACAAGAGTACTTCCTAATCTGCTCCTGTGGCTTCTTTCAGCAGCTGCAATAGGCTGCTATGTAGTATTCTAGAAAAGAAATTACAGTAGTACAATTCAGATTGAGGGAAATGAAAAGACTGGCTGTATTTTAAGTCATACATGAGAATGACTTAATAATAATGGAAGTCAGAAGGGTGAAAACCAATGTCAATGTATGTTATCAAATATTCTCTGTCAGTGTGGGACCAACCTGAAATTCTTTAACACACCAGTTTGAGTTTAAGGACAGAGAGAAAACAGGAAAAATATTTCAGTGCTTTGGACTATTTTTTTTAAATTCTACCCATACCACGTATTTGAGTTAATTTAACATAGCTGCTCAAGAAAAAATAGCTAAAAAAAAAGTGTAACAACATGAAAAAACTTTTTGGATATAATTTAAGTTCATTGAGGAAGCTCACTGAAATCAGTGGCACTTTTTGAAGAATGTGAGACGATGTTTGGATCTTGTTCTGAACAAACCCCAAATACTTGAAGTTCCACCTAGATGCAGGTAGTTTATTTTTTGAGTCTTAATGATTTCTGAGATAAATACAATTGTATTCCAAACACTGAGGTTAGGCCAGGTAGATCTTTAATTAGTGTCAGAAATTGAACCATCTGTTAGAAATAAAGTAAGTCAGTCTTCCAACTACCTTTAACTGCATGCCCCCAAGCTAGCAAGTACTTTGTTGATACAATTCCTTTCTCAAACTAGGCCCAGGTAACTGTTCTTCCATATAGTTGTTAACAGCCATTGTCATGTCTGTAAGAAAATAATCTATAGGTGTGATTATTCAGGCTCCTCATTTGATTTTTATGTTTGTGTCTATGTAGTTTGAAAATGATAGATAAGTGTAAAATATTTCCAGAAATACTGCAGGAGACAAGAGACCTTAGAAGTTAAGGAAGTTTGACTTCTGCATGTGAAAGAGCAAGATTAAACACTGGAATATTGTACCTTCAGAAAAGAGCTATTTCAGATAATGTTTCAGAAGCAGGTAAGACAAAAAAGCTTAAGAAGAGTATGATAAATTAAAAAAAAATATTTCCATGAAAATGTACACTACCATGGAAACCCTTTGGAAGTCCTTTTGTAATCTAATTCTCTATTTTGTTCTATTGAGTAATAAAATATGAAACATGGATACCAAGGAATGTTTCCTGTTTCAAGACTATAAACTGATGTGCAATATGTAAGCTTCTGGATTATTATTACTGTAATAGTCATCTTCCGCTAGTTAAGCATATATGAAAAAAAATTAGACTTTCACTATTATTGTTCTTGATGAAAAAAACAGAAAAACAAAACACTGTTTGAGAAAAAAATATTTGAGTCAACAGTTACATAGCAACAGGAGCAATAAAAATGTAGAATGAACTGTTCTCTCTTTTTTAATCATCTTTGATCATCTTTTGATAATTTTACTTTCTACAGTTAAGAGAGTTGAGTCAGCATGCTTAGTAGACTCTGGCCTTAAACCTGTAGTGTCATTTACAGAACTAATCTCTTTTGGACTATATAGCCATTCCTTTAGTCTCCTAAAAAAAAAAAAAATTAAAACATTTTTATTTTAGCTTTCAGCAAAAATTGTTCCAGAGCTGAAATTAACAGCCTTTTGTTTATTGTTTTAGATTGAGTTTTTAGAATCTACATCTAAATTTTGGGATATTATATTCCATACCACATGCTAATTTAATATCCCATTGAAATTTATATTTGCATGTACTTGAATGTAAGTATATTTTAAAACACATACGTTATGCAAATTCTGCACAGTATCTACTCGGAGACATTTGGCAGATGGAAAGTGAGTGAGTTCCTGACTGAAAGAAATGAGGCGGAATTTTGTTAGAAATTGATCTTTTGCTATGCTTACAAAGAAAGATTTAGTTGGGTTTTGTCTTTTTAAAATATTTTAAAACATTGCAAAATTGTTTCTTAATTGCAGAACCAACGTTCAATGGTTATTAAGTCGTCTTATATAAAAGAGCTCTCTCATTTTGTATCCCCAAGCCTATATTTGACATTGCCATTCTTACTTTGAATTACACAGGGCAATTTGAACACAATTTCATCTGTGTAATTTTTCAGTGTCTGCTCATTCAAGAACCGGTCACGTGCAGAATTAGAGTATGGTCAACATCAATTTTCTTCATATTCTGATAATATAGAAGAACACAGAATAGATGTCTGTGCATTCTGAAAATAATAGTCTAATTTTTTTAAATGGTAATGCTTATGTGGTGGAAGGCTAATTTAAAACTGTAGCATGTTTAATTATTCTGCAAAAAGTTGTTAAGTCTTGTGCCAGTTCTCTGTTTCCTGTTCTCCAAAGACATTGTTTTACTTGTGATCCTGATTATCTATTGTGTGATTGTTTTCCATAATTTATCTTGAAAGATATGTATTTAATTTTGAAAAATGTATAAATTGGTATCTTAAAGAGAGGGAACTGCAAACAACCTAATCGCTCACTCCATATAACAACTGAATTTTGTATTAAAAACAGATAACATTTTGAAAATATTTTATTGAAAAAACAAGAATTACAACTGGAAGTCAAAGACTAGGAGGCAAGGCATCACAAATTAAAGTAGTTCTTATAGAGACCTATTATTCTAACTGTGGTTTATGTTTGCATAAAGTAATTTTCCTTAATATTGATGTGATTTAGCTCTTCAGATATAACTAGTGTTAAAAGTGTTTTGGAAATAAATTTGAAATTGTCTTTGAAAACTTGATTGACAATGAAGGTTTATAAATATAATACTCTAATAATCTGTTAATTATATACAAAGTATTTGTATGTATCTTATAGTTCCTTGAGACCTTGAATGGTCCTCAACTTTATGGACATAGATGGAATTGGATGGAATTAATGAAGATTCACTCGTGTAAATGCAGTCAGAATCAATTTATACAGAACTACAATGTAGCATAAGCTGTGTTGTCTTCTATTGCTGTTGCACCATCATTTGGAGTAAAATTGGAATTGATTTCACTTCTTGTGTTATAAACTTAAAGCATTTAGAGGTATTTATTGTTCCACTCTAGCAATATAAAGGCCATGAAGAAGGCAATTTGTTAAATATTTGCTCTGTGTGGCTACTGAAAGGGATTGCCAATCATTAGTGTCACCCAATTGCTGCAGTAGGTTGCTGTATGCTTGGGCAGAAGACAGCATAGTTTTACTTTTCTAATATTTTGAAATAAAGTTTCTGTTAATCTGCATGTATATTGTCACTGCGGAGATCATTAAGAAATTTTTGAAGGAAGTTGTCCTATCAAATTCCACTTCTCAGTATGAAGAAACTTTTTTTTCTGTTGATTGTTGATACATTAAAAACATCAGAGACTACTGAGGCCCTATAAATCCCAAAGCTTATGCAATGCTACTGTTACAGTTCAATACTCTTTGTGAATTTACATTGGAAACCACTGGTCTATTTGAACCAAATTTTCTAGACAAGCAAAAGGCTCAAAGGGATTCAGTTCCATCAAATTTAATGTACAAAGTGGCTGAGTAGAGCAAAGAGGTCCTATTAGTGCTCAATTATAGAAAAAGCTGAAGTGTGCGCTTACTTCTACTGAACAACGTGAAATCCACACAGGAGCTTCATTGTCAACATACAGGTTCTTTGTACTCCAGGTTTAAGTTAAATGCCATTTGAAAAATCAGTACTGTTCAGTAAGTAGTACATTCTACTTTTTGCTTATATCTATACCTACTTTTTAATCTATTTTCCATCTGTTTAAATGGTGTACTTTTCAGTGCAAACACTGCCTAATCTTCTACTTATATATAGTGTGCTGGTCTCTTTGGATGCCTGATGAGTTTGGTGTTAATTGTGTGCTATTTCAATGAAAAAAGTGGTGATGGTTTAGGTAGAAGTACCATCTAGTCATAAATATACTCAACAAATGATGTATATAAACTCAGTGTGTTTCCTCTTCGTTACATAGCCTCCTTATCAGTTGTTTTTTCTTGCACTTCCTTCTGCTGTTGTATTAACTGAAGTTAAGCTCATACGTTCCTAATACATAAAAATAAAATTTGACTCTTTAGTTACACATATGAACAAGGGTTAAAAATCACAATGCAAATATATACTTGCTATGTATTCTGAACCTCAGCTAAACAGCTCTGATTTTTTTTTTTTTAATTGATTCAGTGAATTCTATCAGTTTTAATGACTTGCTTTGTCTTTGAAATTGGCAATAGGTAGTTCATCTGCCATATGACTGACTTGTGTGGAATACCTGCAAGTTTTAAGCCCTATAGATAAGGCCTGATACACAATGAGCTAATAATAATAAATTCTGATCAGCTAGTTGTACTCACTGCATACTTACAAAGTGAAAATAAAATAGTGTTTAGCTACTATGAAAAACTATAGAGAAGATTTTATGCACAGGGATATATATTGAATGTTTCATACAAATAGCTTTCATACAAATTGATTTCAAGGTAGCACAGTATAAATTAATATTCCATCAGGCAATTATGCAGAATAAATTGTCAGCTTTAAATTTTCATGAATATTTAAGATTTATTTTTAGAGTAGTTTAAATTAGATGCTTAAATATTTCCTAGAAATATGAAAGCTTCATGCTGAAAGCAATACAATTAACATACAGCACAGTTAATTATAACACATTTTTCAAGTTGGAGGAAACATGCTAGTACAGTATGTCTCTCTGCTGTGATAAGTGCAATCAAGTGAGAAAACGTTTAATATCAATGCTTTGCTGGGATTAGAGTACAGTTAGGGTAGACGCATTTTAAATTATAAATATACTGTAAAGCACTGTTTGCCCCAAAGAGTTTATAGCCTGGGGAAAAGAAGATGGACTGTTTATATCTTAATATTAAAAAAATATTTATTGTATGTGTGGTTTTTAATGATGTGTTCTCATTCTTTTCCCCAATTGGGTTATATGTTATCAGAGTTTTTTGTTATATCACAGCTAACTTTGAGCATTGAGAAGAATTTATGGGACAGTAGCTATATGGATCAGTTGAGAAAAAGAGAGATATGTACTGAAAGGAACTAAAGATTGTTTAAGAGAAACAGGTAGAGTATTTAGAAACAAAATTACAGGGAAAAAATATTGATTTTTTTTTCACTGTTCTTGTAGGGCAAAAATGCTTGGGAATTGAGAATATGTGAGTGGTGAAGCAATACCTTCCTCTTTAAAAATTTAGCATAAGTGTGGATATCAGTACTTTTTGGCTATTGTCAGCAAGATACTTTTTTGTCAGTAGAATTTGGTTTTCCACAATTGTAAACTGCAGGCAGTGAAGCCTGAGTATAGGTTTGTGAGAGAGCTGTGTGACTTTCCATGTATTACAGTTATAAGTAAGTACTTTTTCCATTTTGTCATTAATCACAAGGTTAAGTATGTTTATTATAACTCTTTCCTATATGCCAATTGTGATTTAATCTTATAAAACTATAAATATAATAATATTACTTATATAATATATATTTATATTATATTATATTTATTAATATATTATATAAATATAATAATATATTTATTATATATTATATATAATTCAAGTATATATATTTCTCTTTTTTTCTGAATTTTCAGTGTTACATGCTGCCTTATATTTTAGTCTAAATGATTTTAACTAATGATTACAAATCAGTTTGGTCTGTCCTAACTCGAACATAATAGCCAGATGAATTACTTTCATTTGGTTAGGTATTTGTCTGCAAACTCCAGAGTGCATTAGGGCAAAGCACTGTGAGTATTCCAGCAGTGAATACATTTTTATGGAGGTAATCATTAAGTAATCACTTATGTCCAATTATGTACTTGAATTAGTATGAGCTATTTTCATATAATTTGATAATGTGATCGATTCCACTTTAGGATTTAATCTATTGGTAGTTGAACCCTTCCACCTCTGAGGAATTACCTGGTTTCACAACATGTCTAAGGGAAGAAACAGGTCAAAACACACTGTCCACGTGCCTTTCAGTTACGTTGTGCTGGAAACCCAGTTATATTTGCAGTAATTGCATATAAAATCTATGGCATTTGGAGAGCTGCATCCTTGTTTGGCCATCTGAGGAATGATCTTTATTCAGAGTTTTCTCAAGGATAGGCTACTGAAAGAGGAGGGATCGCAGTAAAGCGTTGATTTCTTTCCCAACCATGTACCACAGAGGTTGGAAGGAAGCAGGAATTGTAGGGTTTGGCAAGAAAAGCATTGTGCTAACAGGGCTTCTGACTGTTGTTGTGTCCTCGGCATCACAAAAGAACATCTGACTCTTGCAGAGGGTGGAGACCAGTAGACGTGTGTAGTAACGTAATTAAGTAATTGCTTTCCCTGCTGAGTAAAATCGAGAATGTTCTCCCTCTGCAGTGAGCAACTGGTGTTTGTCCCATGTTTACTTTCTTAGGAAAAACCCAAATCCCAGGTGGTTATTTTTTATTGAAATACAGTCCTAATGACTTCAGTGAGATACCTGCCCAGGAGTGTCTGAGAATTGGGGGTGCCAGGACTTTAAAACATCACCCAGAATAAAGGGATATTTGGTGCGTGTTGCGGAGGTGCGTGCGCCATGCTGGGACAATCCAGCACGGCTGGGGACCATCTGTGGCAGCTTCCTGTCTCCACGGCGACCGGAGCCGTACTGGAGCAATCCTCTCCGTTCCTGTCTCTCCATCCCAGATCCAGAGAAGAGAGCAGAAGGTCTAAGCCGGCATTTGGCAGGGAATGGCACTGCTCTCTCCAAGTGTTTGTTGGCGGGCCGCTGTGTTGTGTCAGTGTTTCTGTTGAGATTCCAGCATGTCCTTAAAGGGCAGGAACATCTCTTCTTGTTCAGTTGTGCCCCCTCAAGCTTTTTAAGGACTGCTATTTGCCTCTTCTGAAACAAGTCCCGTTAAGCCTCTCTGGGCTGTAAAATGGTATGGAAGGATTGGGAAGTTGAGACGTTTGCTGTCACCAGTATCATCAGAGTCCAACATCGTTAATAGATGAGAATGCTTTGGTACTACTGCTGATTCATTCTCCTGGTTTTCACAGCTGAGATTTCCTTGCTTTGAGATTGGCCCCGCGGTTTCTCTTTTTCTGTGTTAATAATGTTCATTTTTGTACACTGCAAATTATGCAACACTGCAATGAACATCGTTAGTTACAGATGCTTAAAATTGTTTCGTAATAAAAAATACATGGTTAACTTCTAACTTCTAAACTTGGAAATACCTCATGCTGCAAGTTGTTATGAGCCACTGGGATGGAAGGCAATCTATAAAACCTCATGTCTAAAATTTCTAGTAATTCATGATAAGGCTGATTTGGAAAATTTCACAGGGGAAAACATTTCATTTTGTCAGCAAATGATAAGATTTCTTGATAGAATTTTAAGATTGCTACCTGTTACAGTATGAGCTGTGTTTTGACTTAGTGTTTGATATTGCTAAGAAAAAAAGGTGCAAGTTCCCTAAACTGCTCATCTGACTTTCATCTTGAAGGTTCTGTTTGTTATTCTTTGACAGCTGAACATCATTTCACTGAAGAAGAAAATTAAAATCCCAACGGTGGGAGTAGTTCTTTCCTTTAAATATTTTTTCTCATCCTTCCAATCATCTGTTAGGTGGCTTGCTTGTCCTGTCTGGAACATCATTCATTTCAATGTTCAGTTGTTTAAAAAAATAACTGAAGATTCTACAAAACTAAATTAATAAATAATTATTTTAATCTTCTCTTAATTTGTAAAATCTTTCCCCCCGCCCCCCCCCCCCCCCCAACTAAATATTGTTATTATGCTGAATCTGACAAGGTAGAGGGCTTAAGAACTGAGCTATAAAAATGAGAGAAACTAAGTAGTCAAGTTCTTCTCATCCAAAGACAGACGCAAAAGAAAAAAAAAGAGATGATGGATTATTAAATCAATTTAATTTTTAATGAGCTACATTCAATATAGATAGTTAAATCACAGAGGCTGAACTGCAGGGATATTTCTTTACTGTTGCACTTTTCTTTGAATTTTGAAATGATATGCTAGGACCTGAGTCTTTTCCTGGACTAATTATCATTGATGCCCAGTTCACTAGCTCTGATGGTGAATGCAGTCAGCCCATACTTGAAGAACTTTTTGATGCTTGGAAATTTATGATACATTTACCAGGGTATTTATTCTACAACAATGTAGCATAGTTGACCTTGTGATTGGAATGAACAATTATTCTAAAACAGCCATTGTGATAAAATTATCTTTGTGGATAAAATCTAATGTACTGTAAGTAAAGTTAGGATTTAGTCTTCGATACTCTGTCATTAAATGATTTGTCCTATAAGTTTTTGTTGCACTGTGTTGTCCTCAGAAGACGTTTAGGAATTTTGGAATTTATAATAAAGTGTCCATTGACATTTTACTGGGAGTGAAAAACTCAACAGTTGAGGGACCTGACACAATATTAGTGTCATGATATGTCACTTCTGCGTAGTCTAAGAGTGAATAGAATTAACTCTTTATTTTTAGCTTAGTAAAGCCCAGCTTTAGCTGAGCTTAGTAGCCCAGCGTTAGTTGTGTTTAAAACAATTGCTTAAACTTTTTACTAAATATATTGTATGTGTATGTATGTTGTTAATTCTGCCATAAAAGTTATGCTGAACCCTGGGGTTAGGAACTGATTAAGAACCACTATTGTGCCAGATCTCTAGGTAAGGTATTATGAATTATTCATCCTGTTATCCTAGTGCAATCACAATAAAGTCTTAGTGCTAATTAGCAGGTGGATGGGACGACATAAAGTCAAGAATACCCAGGAGATATTTTGTTCAACAATTATACTAATTCCTGCTATAATATCTTTTCTACTCTTATTTCTTATTTAATAGAAACTAGTCTAACTTTGAGGTCCTTTTTGTTATTTCAACGTTTATTTTTAAAAAAAATCAGTTACTTTTTTAGGGTTAAACTAGGCTGAGAGCTGAAGCATTTGACAGCTTTTGGGAAAGCTGTCTGCAAGGTTTTGTTGTTATGTCTCGCTATATAATTTTGTCCATATTGGGGGGCTTTCATCTATTACCTGTGAACTTTTTTCTCTTGTATTAATCAGAGCAGAATTTGTCTTATTTTTAATGAATGCAGAACATCTGTATGAGCAATTGTAAAGCATAGCACTTACTGTGGTAATGAAGTAATTAGATATTTGTACATATTATTCTTTATGACTTAAGGGAACACAGTTTAAAATACCTAATAGATTTCTTTTTTCTTCCTTTTTTTACTCGGCCATTAGTCATTACTCTATTTTTCCCCTTTCTCTCTTTTAAGTAAACTCTCAGCTTTTCATTTGGTTTGACTTACTGTTGGCATGTATCATTGTTCGTTAAAGGGATTTATCAGAAGTCAAACTGAAGGGCATTATCAATTCACCTTGTATTTTGCCACTGTTTCTTTAAAAATGCTATTTTTTGGAAATAAGACTGCAGCCTGAAACATAGCTTCATTAAGGCAGATGTTTCAATCTCACAGTTCCGCCTGAACACCCCCCCCCAAACCAAAACAGTCCTCCCCACCACTTATTTCCCAGTTGTTTTCTTCTCTAGCAGTCTTTTTCCTTCAGTTTTTTCTGACCCTGCCAAGATTTCCTTCCTCCCCCACTCTCCCTGAAGAAATACCTTTTAGTAACTACATGAAGATGTAACTGGTGGGTAGGACCTCTTGAGTGTATGAAAATGCCCAGCTTAGGCTGATTTTTGTGCGAGATGTGCACACTTAGCTGTTCTGTGAATATCTTTTGATTTAGGGAGGAAGAGTATGAGGACTGAAGAATAACTTTGGGCAACTGATGCTGGCCTTGCCTTATGTCTCTCTCTCCGGAGTTTGCGTTTCTGCTCATCAACAGCATGAGATTATTTTTTTTTCTGCCTTTCCTCTCCTCCTCCCCTTTTCCTGTTTCTCTCCCTCAGCCACCACATCCTTCCTAGCGCTGCTTATCATGGAGATTTTTCTTCTCTCCCTCAGTTCTCACTCTGCTGTGTATGATTAAGCATCTGGAACATTTCCAGCCCGATGACTGCAAAGTTTTGCAATGAAACTCCTTTGAGATTTACTGCAGTAATGCTGCCTCTTGAAATGCACTGCTCTGAAGGAGTCAGACTTTATGTGCCCTAATGCCTTTCTTTGTATAGATTTTGAAAATGCTTGGCATATTAAATGCATTGTTGCTATCTGAATAACAGCAACAATCTGCATGAGGTCTGGTAGTAGAAGAATGGTTCCTTGTTACAAACTGTAGGAACACCTTTGTCTAGAAAACTACTGTCTTCCTTTCTGCTGAAATGTACAGACAGCTGACCTGATGGACACTCTGCTCCCACCGACTTTTGAGATTCTGCTTTTTGTGGGTTAGCCTGAAACAGAAGTTGCATATATGGCTACGCTCAAACTAGGCAGGTTTCTAAACTTCGTATTATTTGAAATTTGGGTCTGAATAGACCAACTGCTGTTCATCTTAGCTTCAACTGTAAAAAATGTGTCACTCTTGGTAGATGTCACAGCTACAACATTACATTGCTTAATTGCTGTGTTACAATCACAATTGCTACCTCTGATTCTAGATTAACTCCCTCTGAAATGAATGGTAGAGGTCAATTATTGTGCTAGTTAAACTCAATCAAGGTTTTGCTTAAGAGAGAATACGTGAAGATGCCTTGCCGGATAGAAAGATATTGTGTGATAGACTTGGAATCTCCCTCGAGAACATTGTCCTAAGCTTTTAGACTGCAAGCTGTCCTCAAAAGGCTCTGCTTTTTGTTACTTTATCTTTCACACAAGGCTGATAAAACACTAAATATCAATAATGCCAGAGTTTCATTGCCAGGAAGCTTTTTTGCAGGACTTTATAGCCATTTAACATAAAGCTGGTAGTAACATTGTCTGCTGGCTGAGACTATCCGGAATTAAAAGACAATTGAATTCAGAAAGAATATTTGTCTTCAGCAAATTCAAACGTTTGGAAGTATAAAAGAATTGGAAGATCTAGAAAATTAAAAAGAAGGAAGAGACGCTTTTTACTTCCATCTTGGTGAGGGTCTGGAGGAGCTGTCAATCAATGGAAAACACATTTTCATTTGTCAGTTGGCCAGGTTCTTGTTATCTTGTCTTCAAGTACAAAGAACAGAATGAAGAAGGCAAAGGAATCTTCTCCTCAAGCCCTGTACAGGTGTGACAGTAACCTCTGGTTATTGGCATTGCTGTGACAGAACCCCGGAGTAATTAGTCAGTCAGAGAATGGAAATATATTAGGAAATGTACTTTGTATTAGAAAAAATACCTAGTTTATTCCATATAGTGTGATTTCACTTGGTGTCTCTCTGGAGGTTTCTGACAGTTTCTTATGGATTGTAAAAAGTCTCTCCACTAAATCAGCATTTAAGCCATGCCTAAGCTTCGTGTGACCCTGCATGCTGTGGTTCAGCAACTCTGACCTAAATAATGGATCATTAAAGTAGATAATGGAATTAAGTTTGGGGTTTTTTTTAAGAACTAGTAGTTGAAATTTCTCAAAATGTCTCCTTTATCGCAGTCTCCTCCTACCTGTCCTTATACTCTGTCCACCTATTCCTTTTCCTTGCATCTGTCCTTCTCATAAGGCTCATATTTTTACCTCCACTATCTTTTATCCTGCTCTTCCCTGAGTCCTCTTTTGTCCTCCCTGACCTATCTTCCCACTTAAAATACTTTCTTCCTGGCCTCATGGAGCATTGCCATGGTGACTGCATGATGTCATTGCACTGGGAACGGTTGCCTGGGAAACCACATGATGTCATTGCGCTGGAGACAGTTGCCGTGGTTACTGAGTTGGCTGAAGTTAACTGGGAAAAAAGGGCTTGTCATCTGACCAGTGCCAGGAAATGTTCCCATTAATGGGAATAAAGAAGAGACTTTTATTTATATTTTTATGTTCCAGGGAGGGCTGCTTGTCATTCAAAGACCCCTTTTCTTTTTCTGATCTAACATGCTCCGTTTGAGCTGCTTTCCATTGGCCTGTGTGATCTTGCTCGCCTGTTTGTACTGTTGAATGTTATCGTGAATATCAAGGCACAATAAAATGGAGAAAAGCTACGTTGTCCTTTGGTTCTGTGTAAGATGGGTTCCCACCTTCTGCTGCTGTTTGATTTTTCCTGTTTGGTGCCTTTTGTCTCTGTGATGAATAGCCCAGCCCAGTTGTTATCCCAGCAGGTGTCAGCGATACAGTAACGGCGAATGTCACATGCCTGAGTTTGCACCAGGCTCTGTGTGCATCTGTAATTTGTTTCCCACTTCTTTCCTGCCTTTCCCAACTCCTATTTTGTCCTTGCTGAAATGTACCTGTCTTGTTATAATAATTCCAGGCTTTCCAAGAAATATCCAATGTGAAAGGTGAAGCAGAGGTTAAATAAAGAGCAGGAGGCAGCTATTAAAGACCAAGAAAGGTATGCAAGAACAAGTTTGTTAGCCTTTATTGAGTGCATAGAACAATGTGTAAGCATGTGTGTGAGGCTGATCATGTTGTGTGTAAGGAGGTGTGTAAATAGCGGTTAGAACTGTGTGTCTAATAAGTCTGTGTATGATGTGCAGGTCAGTAGCTCTGGCAGAGTTTGTGTGTGTATAAACATACATAAAATTGTTTTATTGATAAATAAACTTCTTAAAAAATGGCTTATCCAGACTTTCTGCAATTTGAGTGAATTATGTGTCTAAGGTATATTAGTCAAATTATGCATGCGTAAGTGTGACTATCCCCACATACTAAATAGTCTTTACTCTCAGTACTCACGCAGATGCTCTAGAGTTCACTAGAAACTGTAGTTACAAACTTCCCATTAGTTAACCGTGAAATAAGCCCTTCTCTGACCCTGCTGTGTGTGCTCATCCTCAAGTCGAAAATGATAATTTGGGTTAAAAACCTTACAATTATGATGGAGCTGAAAACAAGAATGCTACCAAAGAAGATATGGAGAGTGCTGGTGACAGGCCAGGTAACTGAGGACTGAGGAGTTTTGGGGTGCCTGAACTATTGATTGAAATCCAGGGCTCCTGAAATATTGGGAGAAGGCCGGAATGGGGGTAGCATCTCAGTTTTGGTAGAACTAGGTGGAGAGTTGGGAAGAGAGAATGTAACTCCATCGGGTGGGGAACAGAATTTCCAGACTTAGTTATTGGGGGGAAAAAAGGGGCAGAGGATGGGTTTTTTTGATATTTGGGGTGAAGCAGTAAAAACCTTTTAGTAGAGTTTTGTTTTGGATTCCCTTCCTTATACTTCAAAAATACTGTTTGATTAACTGTTTATTTGTTCAGTGTACTGCACAAGTAATCTCAGCCTCTCTGCCAAAATAACTGTAAAAGCAAATTGTGTTTCACATCTATAACTAGGTAAAACTGCAGGAAACAACAGTTACAGGAGATCAGATGGCAGTGAGACAGAACAGCTAATGGAGGTGGAAAGCAGCAGCTGGTTGGTGTTGAGGGGTTCCTAACAGTCAGGTGAGAGACGTGAATAATCACTGACCTGTGTTTCAGACCTCTGTGTAAATTCTTAAATTCTAACTTGATAACAGTGTTTAGTTTATCAACATGCAATGGTGGTGTTTGCAAATCAGGCTGCTTTGGTCATTTTGAGTTAAGGGACTTGCATCGCTGTGAAATATGTGTCAGTAATCACGCAACTTTCCTGAGCTCTAATGGACTGGAACAATCTTACAGTGATTAGTATGGGATAATGTTGAATCTGTAATTGAAGGGATATTTGATCCTACTATTAATGACCAATTGTGTTACTTTTCCTGTTAACTGAGCTTCAGAGTGACCCCTGAACTTGGGTTTGTTTTATTTCAGCCCTATACCTGGCGACTTGCATTTATTGTATTTAAGTACATTTTAAACATTTACATTTGGATGACATTTATTGGTAAAATGTGAGATTTCTTGCAAGAAGCTGGACTGTGTTTGTTTAACTGTCAGGGAGGTATGGGAAAAGGTTGGTAGAGCTTGTTTTTTTTGTAAATTTTACCTGTAATCCGCAGTCAGGTTCACGATTCATATTGCAGCTACCTGCCTCTGATCTTTCACCAACGTCGGGTTTTTGTAAATATTTAAATAATAATTTTATGCTGTGATATAGCAATACTGGAGATCTTATACTGCTAAAGAATCATAGATGTGTTTTCCACCAGTGTCAACCACTTGAGGTATCTACGTGGTAAAATTCTGTGTGTAGTAGAGGAGGCAGCATGCAGTGCTGCAGGGTAGACAATCCTCTGAGCTGTGTGAGCTCAGCTTTTGCTGACTAATGCTTCCATCTACTGGAGAACTTCGTTCTCACAGTATTCACTCTGTACTGTACTCAGAGACCCAAAGTCTTGTTAATTAAAACCCCAAAGATTTATTAATTATGAATTATTATAATAAAAATAGTTTCTCTGTGACATTAAGTAGCTAACACAGAATGCTTTTATGTGGTCTATAGCTTTACATTTGAAAGATGTGTAATTGTCTGCCTATCTTGAATCAATACTCTATGTTTTATTCTAAAATATAGTACCTAAGACAGTAGTAGTATAAATTAAAATACAGAATCTAAAAACATTTTCCTAATGGGCAATTTTGTGACTTGTAACACAAAATATGGTTTTCAGCAAGACACTTTATGACCAAACAGGATGGGGGCAGATAACCATTGAGACATGGTGTATTTTAGTACTGGGACTAGAAAAGTTCACTCAGTATTACTTACTCCTACAGCACATCAGGGTCTTTGCCTATGCTCCCTAATCAGTACTGATTTGCCATTTAGTGGAATGAAAGACTCTTCTAGCGGTGGCTGAGAAGAAATGGAACAAACAGTGGCTTCTGTTTTTCTTGTTAGCATCACCCTGATCTTTGAGCACCTTGAAGTGTCTGATTAGAGAATTTTGGAAATAAATTTGTTTCTAGAGACATGTACCTATAGTACCTGTAGCCCAGCTAATAGTACTTTCCAGCCTGCCCTTCTCTCTTTAATGAGTGATTCTTCTCATTCCTTCCTGTAAATCCATTGCCCTGTTGAAAGGACAGCACAGAATAGTTGCTCTATCCTTTCATCATTTATTATTCTTGTTAGGTTTTATAGGAAAGGTGTACAAATAAAAAAACCCCACCCCAAACTGTAAAATGTACAGAGAACAAACAGGTTTTGTCCTGTGTTACTGTTATTTATGACAGTGTTGTTAAAAGTAATAATATCTAAGCACCTTTGGACTTGATATGGTGGTGTTACAAATAAATATAACATGCTTATATTAGATATAAATTGTAAATGTATATATAAAGTTTATAAGCTTGTGTGTAAGACTAGATGCTACTAGTTAAAGGAATAATTTTAGAGGAGTTTATACAAACTAGTTAAACTTTTGTATATAGTATTATCCTATATGAAGATAACATACTTAGCTATATTTATTTATTTTTATTTAACTATATCTATTGAATATATTTATTTATATTTGTATAAATAAATACTTAGTACAGTGCCTTTATAAAAGGACCTAATGTCAGAGCAACTCACCCCTGCCTACCTGCAGTCTATGCAATTCTGTGCCCTTTGGGATCATTATTACAGTGAGATAAGTATCTTCAGTTGTTCACATGAAAGCTTGACATGCTCTCCATGTTGGCCTTCCATAACTAACTCTGTAGAATGCATCAGCTTTTGAATTTTATGTTACTGTTAAGCTTCTTGAAATACCTATGCTTGATAAGGTGCTATGTTGTTTGGGTGTATAACTTAATTATACAGTAACCACGCCAAGTGCTCTTTGGTTTAAGGCGGGGAGTTGGAACGATGTTCCAAAACCAAAGCACAGGAATGGATTTTAGGGTTTTAAATGTTTTTAAAATGACAAGAATGGTAGGAAGTATAGACTTTAGATTTTCATTGGTTGTTCTTCTACTGTTAAGGAAAAATAGTTCGAGGTATTTTCCATTGATGATACTGTATGTTGTATAAGTAAATTGATCCTATGTGTGGCTGTTTCTGTGCTTCTTTGAAAATAAACGGCTCAGTACTTCTAGGCAGTGTATATTCTGCCCTGAGTGTTGAGAATGTGGGCAAATGTATCTGTGAATGGTAGAAACACTACAGCCTGTGTCCAAAATTCATAACACCTTGGCAGCCATCAGAAACTACCTTTGAGTAGGATTAACTGAGCTGGATGTGCAGTTTAAGAGTCCAGAGGCAAAACCATAGGCATTTATAATTTTCCTTGTGTTTTTACTTCATTCACAGGAGCAGCAATATCTGAAGCTTGGTAGTCATTTAATAAAAAGGATTTTTCTTGGAGTTAAAAAAAAAAAAAAAAAGCTGTCAGTCCATCATGTTATGTATGCAAATAAATGCAGAAATGCTTTTCTCTGACCATGCAGGAGCACATTCCACTGCTGATGTGAGAGCTTTCATCCTCAGAGTGTTTAGGCTGTCAGTATCTTTATGGCTTACATACCATCTAGAGCCTTAGCAGACTGTAACTCACACGTGTAAATCTGTGTACTATAGGCTTTAATCTTGCTGCTTCAAATAGTTTTCTCAGAAAGTTATTAATAATTTAGTATTTAGTCAATTGACAATTTTTAATTTTCATTAGGAATCTACTTAAAGTGGCCTCAATTGCCGCTTACGTGGTGTCGCTGTAACTTTGGACAGTGCCATACCCCAGGGAAATGATGTTTTCATATGTCCTTCACCTTCTAGGATTGTAAACGTAGAGATGTTGTGATGTTGTGTTAATAGATGTGATTCAAATCGTAAGTTGGCAGCAAATTGTAGAACCAGTATCCTAGCAGATGAAGAACATGAATACAAAATTGTTGCACCACAATTATCTGTGGCCAGATTAAAAAAAACCAATGACAGATTTTTCATTGGATAAAGTACGAGGCAGAAAATGTTTCAGGGTAGTTTTCCCCTGAAAACTATGTTTATACCATGTTAAGCACAGTATGACGCTTCTTAAATTTGGAGATAATATTGGTTATTTTAAAGGAAGAAAAGTGTGTGTGTACAGGAGAAAGGGAGGGTAGCTATTGATTTGAGCAGTTGCGTCATATGGAAATCAATTTACTTTTCAGTTCCTGGAGAATGAGCACTGCAATTAGTTATTCACGACTGCCTCATACTTTCTACCTTTGTGTCACTGATGGAGCAGAGAGCAATTCTGATCTGAAGCAGAAAGCTGCTATGTGTTAACTGCTTTGTTAATCTGGGAATAATGATTTCTTTCCGATGTTTGAATGATGCAATGACGGCAACATTCACTGGTGAAACTGTGACTGACCGTACAAGTCTGCAAGCTTTATAGAAGTTGCCTTCTCTACACTTTTGTGATGCTCTGTTGTACAGTGTCAGCATTGGTTTTGAATATCATTCTACTACATCTTGTGAAGTAGCAAGCAGAGGCAATTTCATTTCAACATTCTTGAGGTTCAGTTACGCTGAGCTTGGTGTAATAGCAGTTGGGGAGTCCTGATTACACTGATCTAGCCTGATGTGATGTGACTGAACAAAGGAGAGAAATTAAACAGGTTCTCTGTTTACACAAGCTTACTTGATGTAACAGTTTTGCTAACTTCTTTTCATCCCTATGCCACCTGTAGTGGTTTAGTGCACACCTTATTTACTAATTTCAATTCTGTTCAATATGATTTGTAGGGATGTCTCTCATGCTAATTGTTCCATTGTATATTTTGGTGCTACTTCCACCTTCTTTTTTCCTCCCTATCTATTAGATCTTGTTTCCTTGTGTTTAATAATCCTTTCATTGTGTTTCTTGGTTCAGGTGGAACAATGAAGCACTCTTTTTCAATGTTTGGAATTGTTTCTTTCTGAAGTTTCCAATTGCTTTAGATAAACAAGCCGAACAGACAAAGCCAATTGTAACAATGGGAAGAGGTGAGTTTCTCTACCTGTAACATCAATCAAAAACCAGGACATAAGACATGGAGGGGAAAGAAAGGATCTGTGGGATCCTCTCTAAGGAACATTCGAAGACTGTCAGTGAGATGTGTTTAGCATCATCCAGAGAACCTCTCTTACTCTCTGCAGTTTTATAGCACCAAAACTAACTTCCAAACCAGGAAAGGAAGTTTCTTTTTATTTTACTGAGTCTCTCCATGTTGTGTGAGTGGACGTCTCTGGAACTGCATCAGTGTTTCCCTCCTCATTTTGTAGATTTTGGAGCACTTCTTAGCACTGGAAATTTCATCTGGTTGCTTTCCACAAAAGCTCTGCAGGCAACACCTGTAGAATAAGCCTGACTCTCACATCACCACGCAGCAGATCAGTAACATTCTGTTTCTTTCGTCTGTCCCTGACTCACAAGTACACTCAGTAGCACAGGAGTCTGTATAAGCTGACTGTTAAATCATACTTAACTTCACCTTAGTTAATAAGGTCTTGTTATTGTGTGTCTGAAGCTATCCATGAAGATGCAGAATGCGGAAGCTATCTCTAACTCCGCAGAGCTCTCTTTCCTCTTATTTATGGTACCGATGCCAACGGACGTCAGCCTCTCTTAACTCTGAGCACTGTGTGGATTACTTGTCCATAAACGTTTTAAGGTGCTTACGGATCACGTGATTGTACTCTTTATTAGTTACATCAAATACTATGTGAATGACAGTCTGAGAATATAAACAAGTTAATTATCTGGCACTTTGTGTTAGAGGCTCAGTGTTCCACCCCCTTTTTCCTGTTGCTGTTTTATAGTGTTATGAAGATTGGAGTCAGCCAAGATTTATATGGTGTTAATTACATTACTTATTTCCAGGGACATGACAGAAAAAAAAAAAAGAAAAAAAAAAGGTGACCTTTTCAAAACACCTTCAGTCTCTGCTGAAGACCAGTGCTGGCACAAGGTTTGTTTGCTGTTTTTTCCATCTTTATAATCGCAGGTTTAGTTTTCTGGGGATGCAGACAGTTCTTCCCTGCTTCTTTCTTTCCTAATGTATGCCTTGTTCCACAGAGAGACATTCACATATCCTCTTGATAAAAAAAAAACCCAAAAAACAACTTCACTTTGTGTGGTGAACAAATAGTGATAGTGTGAAAACCAAAACCTGCTGTGAACATCTGCAAGTGAGGTGAACTGGTTGTAGAATGAGACTTTTCTGGAATGCATAACAAAATCAGAAGGCACTGGATTGTGTATGATAATAAAGTTGAATTCTCTGCCTTTCACTTTCATTGGATTTAAGATGAAAATACTAGAAAGTTATAAAGTCATTGCCCAACCAGTGAAGTGACTGGTTTATCAGTATTTTGTAAACAATACATGCAATGAGTGTTTCTCGTCAGTGCCTGTTAAAGAGGTAGGCATCTGCATCCTTTTGTGACCAAAAGCCTTCATCTCCCATCACTAAAACTATCCCAGTTCAAGTCTTGCTGGGGCTGGAAAGTCCTGAAACCTGAGTTTTCTTCTCTCTGTCAGGACTGGTACCCCGCAAAGTAGGTTTGAAACTGTTAATGGATTGGAAGGAGAAAGCAGTAGTTGTTTATATATTGAAGTATGGAACTCCTCCAAATGTAAGTTTTTTGGAACTAACAGAACTTTTCCAGTATTGAATACACAAGGCAGCTATGGAAAATTTTAATAGGAAATCCATAACATAATATTATTTCTTTTTATGAAGGGGAAACCTGAAAGTATGTACAATTATAGCCTCAAAATAACATTGTGGGATAATTCAAAATTTTACCAACAACCATATTTTTCTGACAAACTCCTATCTAATTTTTTTCTTTTTCAGACTTGTACATAGAGTTTTTATATGTGTTGTGAAACAGAATGTTAGAGGCACTTAAGAATGGTACTTCAATGATCTCTGCTAACTCAGTCATAAGAGTTAGTTGTGCCTGTGCATATTCATCAGAAGTCTGTTTTTTCATCAGTATGGTTTATGTAGTTTAAGATTTGTTTTCTGTGGATGTGGGATACCCTCTTGTGACCTGTAGAAGATTTCACAAAGCATGTTGAAGTTCTGAAAAAGTCTGTAGCCCATTTCCTGTAACAAGTTGTTCCATAGAAAAATATGAAACAAAATAAACAGCTTGGTTTTTCTCCAAGATTTCTTCAGGGTAAACCACAGTGTAGCCTTACTGGCCAAATTTTATTCCTGGAATATCATCCTGCTTTTTGTCATTGTAGAAAATTTAAGTGGATAACCAGGAAGTTAATGAAATTATACTGTTGTAAAATAAGCAAGGATGGTCTTTGCTTGAATAAGGACTGATCACTGACTTAGGTGCAGTATGAACCTTACAGATACTAAAAGCAGGAGTCTGCAGTTTGAGCAATTTCATAAAGACTAGGGAAAGCTCTCGCTCTTCTGCCAAATCACCAGTGTGGTCCTTGCTTTGTCAAAGGGTAGATCCACTCTTCTGAATTGGTAATATTTTAGAAACTTTGAGAGCTGGGATCTCTGGCACGGCCCTGTACGCAGCTCATATGCAAACCTTATTAAAAAGCACATGATGTGTTTGTTGCCAAGGAAACAAAGCATTAAGGCCCAGAAATATAATTCATAAGAAACAAATATTAGCTATTAGCATCTACTTTTTCCATTAGTGCCATGAAACTTACATGAAATAGCCTTGCAGTCTCCTAGCTAATGGAAATGACATAACTGGAGAATGAAAAGGTGAAACAAGGAAATACAATTCACTGAGCACTAAGTATGGCCAGAGTAATGAGAATGCAGGACTAGGTACGTTTTCTTCTCTTGTGTTGCTAATCCACTGGGCACCTGTTTATTCTACTCATGTTACTGTATATTATGAATCACAATAAGGGCAAGCCTTTGCCAAGCAAAGAACGATCAGGCCTACATTTTCCAAGAGGTCTATTTGGAATATGAAAATAAAAATTAGGAGTAGGAGAAGGGAATGGTAAAGTATTTTCTATTAGTTTCAGTTTTAACATCTTAGTAATATTACATTTGACTTCTCTGGATTTAATACGTGTATTCCATTATAACTGGCTAACCCACAGTGAGTTTAACACAAAATGTGGTTATAGATAGCATTTTTTTATTTTTGTGTTTTGGTCAATCTCAGTTTGCACTTAAAATCTAGAAACTGTTTTCTTCCTCTTCATCTTTCTCTTTCTAGTAATTACATTGGATTCATTACCTTTTTCATACTGATACTGCAAAGCACCTGGAAACGGCAGCTACACAGGCACTCTGTGCCAGACTTCCACTGTGCTTGTATTCTAGGAAATATTTCTAGAAAAAAAATAAGGATGGAAGTGAATCTGGCTCAATTTTTGACTGGTCTAAACAGTTGCCACTCCTAAGTGCTGTCCAGGACCACAGATAGTCAGGATCCCAAGGCTGGCCCATGTTACTGTTGATACCTTGTGGTCGCCCTTGTTCAGCTTTGGGATCAAGAAGTCAAAGTCATTACTGCCCTTTATTCTCAGCTCTTCCACTGGTTTTGAACTATCCTTTCCATATTTGAGAAGAGAATTAACATTGCTGTCTGAAAAAATGCTAATTTTACTATAGTGGAGTAAGGCTAATGAAATACTGGGATATGTAGCCTCAGGCTCCAAGTCATCCACCGTTTAGTGTAATAAATCAGTTGTAATCAATTGGCGAAGTCCATTGTCAGCTTTGCTCAGACTTTATTCAGGCACCATACCTGCAACTCCAAAAAGACGTCTATGTAAGAACTGAACAAATAGTAATTAGGAGCTTCCAGACTTTGCCTCCACAGCCCTAATGTAGTTTCCGTTAGCTCACATGCAGTTTCTGTTCCGATAAGTCACAATGAAGTAGTGGCACTGTAGTATACTCTGCTTTCTCCAGGGTTTTGTGGGACTTTGCCTGATAGCAACCTCAAGGATCTATTGCAGTCAGGTTTATCAGGCAAAATTTTCCCTTGTTAAATCTGCAACAGCTGTTCCCAGTCACCTTTTTGTCCTTTGTCTGTCTGGAAATGACTTCTGGGAGGACTCGTTCCTCTTCAAGTAAGGAAAATTCCTATGTTTTACGGTGTGCTCCTAGCCAATTTCAGTAGCAGAAGTTAAAACCACAGCAGCAAGTTGGTCAAAGACGTAGAAAATTTTGCCGTGGTATCCTAAGAAAGAATTACATCTCTTGTAAGTTTGATCTGTGGTCACTAGCAGCTCAAGTCTGATGTGGCTCAGGCACGTGAACACGATCTCACAGCTGTACGTCTCTGACAGTGCACAGGTGCAGTATTTGTGCTAGCTGTTAGCACAGTATACAAAAGGATGTCCTCAAATGTGCTGTGTCCTGATATCCATGTGTTTTCCTCTATAAAGTAAGAAATCAGGACACATTATATAATGTGGAAGTTTGTGGAGAAGTTTATTTTTTGAGATTAGCTTCTTCCAGGTTCAGTGCCAGGGAAAACACTGGGCTACTGTGAGGACACTTGTGCTACATGAGTGCCTGGATACTGTGCCATTTTTGAGCTACCATTCAAACACAATTTACCAGGCTGTAGCAAAAAGCAGCCTGAAACTGCCTAGCAGCTGTCCTACAAACTGTTTTTTTCCTTTTAAAGCTAGCAACAGAGGTGCATGCAGACTGCAATTGCTGAGAATGCAAGTTCCTGCTCATCACAGAATACATCCAGTGAAAAAAAGGCAGAAGGGGAGGTGCAACAGATGGAAAAGGCAGCGCTACTAGACCTTTTTTCAGATGTTGACAAGACAAGCGAATCAAGCCTGAAGGGCTTTAATTTGTCAATCTAAACAGTGTCTTGGTCTGACAGGAGCATCCAGAGTACAGGATTGTTCTGCAAGTGTACAGAAACTACCACTGGAAGCAGAGTTTTGGAATGGGAGAGACAACATTTATGTTGTTGAATGGGAAGCCCAATGCTTATTTGGCAAAGCAGTAACCAGCATGGAGCAGGCACTGAGCAGTGAGAAGAGAAGCCTTGGAACCTCGGACTGCCATTGCTCTATTTTCAGGCAGTTTGGGACTTAAAACCTGCAATCACAATTTGGGAGGTGACACCAGCCATGTGGAAATTTCTTGGCCCGCTGTTATGGGTGCAAAGGTATTAGTAGCAGGCTTCCTTTGTGTAGCTGTAGGGAGTTAGTTTTACTGTTGTCACCTCTGACAATGAAAGTTGTCCTCTTCTGTCCCCAAAATGTTGAACAAGTATGTCTTGATGGATTTTATTTAATAGTGGTTATTTACGGTTTATTTAAGGGTTACCTCAGTTCTGATATGGTCTGAGGCACCCTGTGTTCAGATTCACTGAAGCATCTGATCATGATGAAAAGAGTCTTACATGGTAAAATGAGTCTCCTTTCTATTATTGCCAGTTGTTCTGGACTCAAGGAATCATTAACAAGCGGTAAAATAATAGCCACTCTTAATCAGTTTGGTATCCTGTGACTGTACAAGAACAGTTAGTATTCTCTACCCTTCATGATCTCTGAAAAGAAGGGTACATTTTAAGTACTATTTCACTCAAGTGAAGTGATTTCTAATGAATGAACATGTAAAGATAGCTTTTTATGTGTTTCCCGGTTTGGAGACTCAGCTTTCTTATAGAAACTCTTATTACTGATATGCAGGAAATCTCTTAGAATTTTTCCAAGTGGCAATATAGTGTAAAAATGAATGTTTCTAGATGTGGAAAGAATTCCAAGAAGTTACACATCTAGTTTTCCAGCAAACATACATGTTTATTCACACACATGCTGTTTCTCCTGACAACCAAAGGGCCTAATTTGTGTAGTCTTTGAAATCTTTTTTTTTTTTTTTTTTTATAAATGTGTGGTTTGCTTATTCTCTAAAGTATTCAGATCAAATTTTATCTGTGAGCACAAATGGAAACTCAAATTGTCCCTCTGGGCTACACCCAGAATGTCCTGGAATGTGAATCTCTCATTCTATCGGTGATCTTTGCATGATGTTCCCAAAACATTTACACTTCTTATGCATGAGCTTAGAGGGGGATCACCGACATTTGAGGAGTTAGAAGAGATTTTTGCTATTCTGGGACTAATCTCCGAGAGTAGATTGTGAGCTTGTATTCCAGTATTATGTAGTCCCTCTGGATGTGATCTGTTTGGATGGCAATGGAAGATACATTCTTATCTGGCGTGACTTCAATACTCAACCTGGTCTACGTAGGTAAGTTTTACAGTCCTCGACACAGTTTGTAGTAAGCAGTGTCCTGATGATATGAAACTTCTTAACTGATACCGAAAAATATGTTCCAAATTTTACACACCCTTCTTAAACATAGTGTACTACACTTTGCAATTGCACCTGAATCATGAAAGTTCCACGCCTGAAGTATTGTGAAAGTAAAGTGTAATTTAAAGCTAACCGCCTTCTCTTGCTGTAAGCACGTATAAAGAACCTGTCATCAATGCTTAGCTTCCTTGCCCAGTCACCACCCAGTCCACATTAACAATCTTTAGTATGTCCTAGGCTATCAAAAGCTTCATTCAATGGTCCTTCTTTCTGATAGGTTACCATATGTGGATTTCACATATTGCATTAGTGTAGCAAGGTTGTAGGGAAAAAAGCATAGAAATAATTACTGCAAGTATAAGTAATAGAATAAGTATAGCTGCTGAATAAGTTGGATTTAGTTATTACCTATTCTGTGTATCCATTACAGACCATGCTGAGCACTGAGCTTTCTGGCAGTTAAATGGGCTGTCAAAAGATACCAAAGCCCATAGGATTTTTTTCTTTCAGCAGTATTACTTGAAAAATAGGCGAAGTTGATATGTCTTGCTGCTAAAAATGTTCTTTATTAGGCTCTTATTGATTTCCCACTTCTAATTGCTAGTAGTATTCTTCTCTGGCTTTAAAAAAGAAAATGAGATGCTGAATCCCCATGGAACCAATATGACAACTTTTATGGGTTTTTTTGGTGAGGAGGTAGGGGGGAAGGGAAAAGCATTCCAGGAGCTTTTCTCCCCTCCTTTCAGTATTGGCGTAATTATCTTGTACATGGATGTGTTAGTGGTTCCATTTAACACTGTTGAACTGGATAATTTAGTATATGGTACTAAATGTGTATTCTAGATTTCAACTACAGCTTGTGCAATGGAGTGGATGAATGAAAAATATTACTCTAATGACTGGTTTTGGTAGAAACGTTAATTTTTTATCAAATCTTGGAGCAAGAGCCTGTGACACCATTGAAGCGAAAGAAAGAAAGGTACGATACTGGGTTTTTAGTTACATTATGCTAATCCTGGGATGGCTGTTGCAGGAATGCACGGAACAGCTCCAGTTTTTCTCCCTGAAGAACATTTCTTCTGATGGAGAACATCCATAACCAAGTATCACTTCCATCCTCTGTATTCTCTACATTCTGTAGCGGTTTGGGGAATACCTGCTCATCCAGTTAGTCAGGCTTTCTGGTGTTTTGGGTTGTCAGATAACAGGAAAGATAGGGCTTTTGAAGCCAGTGTATTCCTAAATATTTTCCTTCTTGTGTCTGAGTAGTGCATTCTTAGGTGGTAATCGGCCTCTTTTAACAAAGGCGGTGGCAAGTGTCGATAACATGGAGAAAGATAATGTCTTCTTGACTGTTGCCTCTGCTTTAAGCACAGTTTCAAATTAAAAGCGCTCTCAGCACAGTTTTAAATTTGATGTGTGAAACATCAGCAACCTGTCTACCTGAGCGATTTAGCAGTGCCAAAATTGGGTGAGCTGATTTGTTTTAGCAAGAGCTATAGACGTTTTGAAGCGATTCCTTACTGTAAAGAGGCTGTCATGTTTAATTATCAGTTTGTCTGTCTCTCTAGTTTAGCTGTTTATATCACAATGTGAGGAAACAAATTTCACAGCACCTCTCAAGATCAAGAGGTTTGGTGGGTTTTTTTTTTCTTCTAATGTGCTGGTGTCATCAAAGACTCATCTAAAAATGTAAGTGATCAGCTTATGCCTCAGTCAAAATCCCGGAAATATCCACACCCATCAGTATGTCGTCTTTGCATCATGCACTGACATTGTGATATACATGGAAAAATCCTCACATAAATACACACGTTACGTGTGCTGGTAAACATGTATACCACAGACTGAAATAACATAGATCTAATGTATGAAACTATTAATCTGTGAGGTCCACGAACTAAAATTCCTTCTACAAATGTTCAGCTTTCTACAAAATAATAATTAAAATCTATCCAAAGACTGCATCACACTGATAATGGGGGAGATTTAAATGATGAATGTCTATTATTAAATTCATTCTAGAAATCTTCACATCTATTTTGGCAGTGCAAATAAAATAATAAAATCCATGTATATTGAGGTTTCAGTTTTAGTAGTAACAAAGTTATGCTGTGGCTGACACTTCACACAATATCGGAAGGCTTTATGAAGTACTTTAAACAGAGTGTCTGTAGCTACTTGAATTTGATAGTTCACCTGATTAGCTATAAAACTCACAACCAGATGTAGCTTTAATCAGATATGCACAGTCATTCCAATTATGATTGGAATAAAAAGAGTATACTAGCAAAACCACGTATTGTAAAGCAATAGTCTAAATCAAAGCCTTGAATGTGAATGAGTGATAACTTTGTCACAGCTACTGAGCTATTTTACTTTTGCTGTGTTTAGCCATAAGCCTCTTGTGTCATTCTGGATTATAGTTTAATTAACTTTCAAAGTTCTGATTTCCACAGAACTTAGAAATTGAGGGATGAGTCTTTTCAAAGGAAGGGCATGGTTGCCTTGAAATTGTTCCATTGCTTCACTCTGGCAGTTGACACAATGTTCCTTCCATTCACATTGTCCTAGGACTTCAATTAGAGGTACAAGAATCTTGAGATCTGATATACAGTTACAATGATTCCTGTGATCATAGTGTTTTATGAAGTTTTCAAGTTCTGTCCGTGTCTTGCCCTCAGTGATTACTAAGATAAGAAAATATGGCATTAGTTTATGTGACGTGTTCTTTTAGTTCAGGATACATAGCTCATGACTAGACTACTTTTTATATCTGCTAGGAAAGTTCACAGACATTTTTAGATACCAGACTAGGCTAGCGTTTTTCCTGGAAATAGATACAGGCTACTGCCTTTATGTCAAAGGTAGAAGTTTTGGAATAACTTCAATAGTTAGCATTGATTAAAAAGATTGAAAGTATAGAACAAGTATTTTTTGGTTTGGGGATTTTGTTAAGTTGGCAGATCAATAAGATCTCTCTTTAGAAGGGATCTCCATTTCATGCCAAAATAACACTTGTGTCCTTTAGTCTGCTCTAGATTCTGTTAGAAATCAAAGACTGACTAAAAGATACCTCTGCACAAATGTATCTGGTAATTTATCAGTATTTTTCATTTTCAGATAATATTAGTATATTTTTTAGACTCTTCACATTCCATTTTTCTCTTTTTTTTTTTTTTTTTTTTCAAAAAAAAGATAATCTGTATGATCTTTTTTGTTGTTGCTTGGGGTTTTTGTTTGTTTGTTTGTTAGCTTTTCTTTCCCCCCAGTAGAGAAGTGTTTCCAGGCAATTCTTTTTTCATTTTTATCCTGACCAGGGAACAGTCTCACTGTTCCCTATTTCTGATCAATTTATTGCTCCAATAACAAAAAAGTGTTTGTGCCAAGTGCGAATACTATCTCTTTCAGCCCAGATCCCTTAAAGAATATTTCCCCTGCATTCTCTCCAACAATGTTTTCTGTTCTTACTTGTTTTCCAGAAGCTTCATATTGTATTTTGAACAGTATTATTTAGAATTTTTCCTCATTTAATTTTCCAACCAAACACCATGCAAACAAGTGGTGTAACTGAAGAGCCCCTGGGATCCCGTAGAGCAAATTGGACACATATATTATGCTATTACATTAGTAGGTTATGATCTTTTCCCTCCTCCACTTAGATTTCTTTAATCAAATTAACTTGTCAAATACAGTAAATAATAATAATAATAATAATAATAATGCTTATTGCTGTAGGACAATCAAAACATATTCACAAGGTCTGAGGCTATCTGTTGTTCAAGAGTGATTACATTTATTTTGAGCAAAATAGAGTATTAGCAAGTATGGTTTTCATTAGGTCACCTGAAAAACTCGAGATTTATTTCAGTGGAAGGGGCATCAGTAGCTCACCTCCTGTTCATTTCTCTCCTGTATTTTATGCAGTGGAGATATTATTTTCCCTAAAGCATCTCTGAAACATGAGTGGCAAAAATATTTGTGAGAGTTGTGATCATGATTATGCAGACACTCCGGATAATTCCTTCTATTATTTAATTTTGTCTATAGTAGAAGTGGCAAATCAGCCTGTACCAATCTTTAAAAAAAAATATTTTTCTGGAAATGTTTTAGGGGAAAGGTAGGAAGCTCCCAAGAAGGATTAGCAAGCCTCTAACATACACAAAATAGGATGGATTAGATCATGAGGATAATAAATATGTTGTGTTATATAGTCTATGAGATAATAATTATACTTCTGTTTTAATGAGAATGCTACTCAGTTGCTTGTGGGCAACAACCTGCCCTGCTGTCAGGTGGCTAAATCTGACAGTATGCATTGGTTTTGGGGAGTATTTTTTAATCTGCTATTCAACTTTATTAGTCCCAATGGAAATTTCAAATCCATCTCTTGCCATTAATCCTCCCCTATTAATCTCCTGAATTATAAGAATGAATAAAAAAATTAATAAAACAAAAATAAATTCAAGTTACCTTATTTGCTGTCTTAGCCTACATTGTAGGAAGAGTGCAATCCTTGGACTGTTGTTTTTATAACATTGGCAGTGCTTAGATACTGCAGGGCTTCGGGTACTTAGTGAGATAATTTAATCAGTTGCTGAAGAACTGAATAGATTTCCTTGCTTCAGTTCTGTTGGTCTATCTGCATATAAACCTATTTTTCTGTCCTCTGATATTTCTCCTCCATAGAGATCCTAATTAGAAAATTACTCTAGAAAGTGTTCATTTTATTTTTGTTATCTTTTTTGTGTGTTGATAAAATGTGGTTTTTTTCCATGTTTCTTGACCTGATCCTCTAAGTGAATAAGAACAGAATGACCTTGCTTTCTTTCTGATAACCTCTTAGGAGGCATCAGTTTTCTTACTGATTTTTTCTTCTATCTACATCATACCTACTGGATAACATTTTTGTCATCCTTCTGTGACTAAGTCTTCTAACTAGACCCAAGTTTTGCTCACTTAAGCAAGATTGCACAAAGAGAAAAAGGACTTGTGGCATCAAACAAAAGGTGCTAAATAATCGTCCTGTCTCCTACTCTAACTGCCATCCTCTATTATTAGGACCATCATAGGAAAACTTTGCTGAGAGCCTTTGAATTTATATTTTGTCCACTTGCAAATATGATCTTTTTTCTCACTAATTTCATACTATGTGGCTAGGAAACCAGCAAAGGAGGGGAGAGACTTTACTAACATAGTATATAGCCTTCTGCAAGTAAAATAACTGCCAATTTTTATCTTGTCTTATATTAATTGTACAAAGGAACCTATGTATCAATTAACATTTGTGAAGAGCGTCCCCAAAAGAAACGTGCTTGCTTTATAAAGAAATTTGGAGGAATGTCAGAGGAGAGATTAGAGGAGTTCCCCTGTGGGAGGTAGTTTGCATACTAATGCATCTTTCTCTTTGTAGTTTGTTTGGTTTACTATTTGTTTTATCGCTTGCCATCTTGAGGAGGAAGACTTACAAGTTTTTAAGGGCCTAGGCTAAATGGCAGCAAGGGCTATAATTCTCAAATTTTCTATGCTACAGCCCCATTTTCTAATGACAGCAGAGCAATCGCAGCTTCTACATAGTTCATGTGCCTGTCCTGTGCCCCCTAAGACAGTGGTGCCTCCGTCAGCCCTCGCAGCTATAGTTGGGTATGCAAATCCACGACATAATTCTGTGTGGTCTCTATCAGTAGTTTGGTGTGTGGTTTTGCACAAATTACTATGCCATTCTGTAGCTGTTTGTGCTCTCGTCCGTTGTCTTGTCTATTCAGGTATGAACAGACATATGCATGATAAGCTAAATGTCATAAGACTTGATCCAGAGGGGAGCAATCACTATAGATATGGATCACAGTCACCGTGCTATGCTACTTAGACTAATTGTTTTTCTCACTCCCATTAAAATCTCTGTTACTTCAATGAATTGGCCTGGCTCATAGGAAAGAGTAGAGAAATTTCCTCAATATATCAAATTATTTGTCATTTTCTCTAGTATTGGAGCCCTACACTTGCTTGACCAGACACTTCAAGATGATGAGAGCACCCACTGAAGCACATTGCTAGCTGAGTGTGAGAAAAAGAGGTTATCGTTGTCTCATTGTATCATTGTGAAGTTCACATTTTGCATCAGGAGGTTTACTCATGCTTATCTTCGAAAGCTTTAATACAAAGGTGGGTTCAGCCTTTTTCAAATCTGGAAACTTGGCTGACCTTTCAGAGACGATTTATATGCATTCAATTAATTAAGTGATTCATTTAGCACAGCAACAATCTGCTGAGTATAATGCTTCTAGGTTTCTCTTTAGACAGCAGGTATGAGGATGTGGAGAGATCTTAAGATTAAGAGCCTCGACAAAGCTGCTTCCCCTTTTGACAGTCTTGTAGAGAATGTTTGGTTTGGATTTGTGGCCTTCAGAGAGAAAACAGAATTAAGTTTTTTTCCACTGTGTATAAAGACAGGAATTGCGTGATTATTATTTTTTAGACACTGGTTCTCCGTTACTGTTTCAAACCTTGGAGTCTTGATGTGGCCACACTAGGAGCTGTGGACAGGAGGCTGTAGTGATTCTTAGTCTCTGAGCTCTTTTTTGCAGAGGTCTGGATGAGAACACAAGATATGTTATAGTAGATAAGTTCCTGTCTAATGTTTTCTTTGCTTTACCTCTGTAGACTGATGCAG
This sequence comes from Astur gentilis, assembly GCF_929443795.1. NCBI lineage: Eukaryota > Metazoa > Chordata > Aves > Accipitriformes > Accipitridae > Astur > Astur gentilis. The sequence goes on from NC_064886.1 coordinate 5,151,845, forward strand.
AAATGGAATTAATGAAAACCAACCTTTTTGTTAGTTGCAAAGACCTGTAGGAATCTATGTCAATCTTTGTAAAGAAGTGCCATCTACAGCCTATCTTAGGCAAACTGCTTCCTGATAATTAAGGTTAGTAAATAAGTCTTTTATTTTCCTCTGAAATACACAGCAGGGAAGTTTGCAGCTAATGGGAATTTTGGATGCTCAGCAGCTTCCAGGGTTAATTTTTTCTCTGTTGGATTTAAAGCTAACATTTCACTGTCCTGTAGGACAAACTGAAGAATGTGTTTTGGGAGAGATGCCTAAATTATCAGAGGATAGGACTGTTTTATGAGAGTATAGGTGCTCAAACAATAGTGAGATTTTTATTTTATTCTTATAAGTAATCACACTTCATTATAGCTTCTTAGACTTTGATGCTTTTTATTAGCCACAATTACTGAAGGGTAGTTTACCTAAGAAAGATTCATTGCCAATGAACAGAGTGCCAGACCTCAATTTCAACTCCTGAGGAAATAACCACTGCAAGATCAGTCAAACCCGCTGTACTTTCTATGTACTGTACTGCTTGTTCTGCTCAGGATAACTTCAAGGTAACATTTTACTCCCAAAAGGCAGCCTAGTCAGCTGTAAATGAATAATGATTCCCTAGAATCAAGCAGAGAATAGAACTTTCAGATATCCTCAGAGCCAAGAAATGTGGCTGGCACCTGTGTCTCGTGTTCTAAATATCCTGGATTTTTCTGACCTCTTCTAGCTCAAGCAGAGGATCACAGGCATCGTTTGGGGAAGCTTCCTTATTAAGAGCTGTGAAGATCCGTCTAATCAGCATGTTCCACATCTTTGTCACCAGTTACTTTGCTTAGCTTGATTGTGAAGTCAGAGGAACAAAATAATGGAGAGCAGGCCCAAGCTTTGATGAACTTACTTGGATGTGAAGCTGATTAGCTACAATAGGGAGAACCAACACCACGGTCTAAACACGCTGAAATTCAGCACAGTAACCTCCTGGATTTAAGTCTTGTGGTTCACATGCATCTTTATGTGTATCCATGTGAGAGAGGTAAGCAGCTTCAAGTTGCCTCCTCCCCAGAAATACAGGGCTGTTTCTCCGTTAAGTAATGCTGCTGAGTTGAGAGATGACACAGAGGATGTCCCAGCTCCTGGACCCCTGGGTTTTCCCCAGGTGTCAGGTCACTCCACCTCACAGATAATTGCTTACCATCATCATCTAAAAGAACTGTATCTTCCATGACTAGATTTACAGGTACAACCACTTAAAAAAAAAAAAAAAAAAAAAGTATTCACAAACAGTGAGGTAAATATGTGGGTTTATTGCAGCCAAGCCACTCCTCTCCATGCTCATTCCTTCTCAGACATCTACTCGTAGATGTTAAAACCCTGAGCACCTTTGGCAGCGGGATTGAACTCTGAAATCTGCAGCACCTGTAACAGAGAAGCAACACTTGGGAAGGAATTGTCCCAGGAAAAGCAGCAGCTTCAACTTGTGTCCCATGGGAGACAAGTGAATCTGAAGTTATATATTATATAAGACGTAGGGGATGACAGCAGTTTATCATTAACCTGAACTCTGCAAGAAGCACATAAGGAGAGAAAGAAGAAGAAAGCCAGAGAAGCAGCCAGGATGGAATCCAACATAAGGATCAACAATCCTGCGGACATTTCTGTTATTGTCATCTATTTTTTGGTAGTCCTGGCAGTGGGACTATGGGTAGGTTGGGATTTTATTTATTTATTTATTTATTTATGTAACGAGCAGGTAGTTTATAGTCTCTTGGGAAAATGGCTCCGTAAATGAAAATGTGTAATCGTCTAAAGATTTTGGTGCTTAATTGAGATAGATAGTTAATAAGTGCACGACGTGGGTATTTACTGCAGAGGGGATGGTGACCCAGGGAGGCATCTGTTTAGGTGGATGAATGGAGCTAGTGGGGAAGATGGAGTAATGAGGTTTGTGTGTGGAGGGGCTGAGACATCTGATCAGTAAGGATCAGGCCAGCAAGGGTCCCTATTAGGAAGCGGGCTAGTTGTGAATAGATGCGGTCTAGGACCGGGGAGCACAGGGACTGCAGTGGGAATCGGTGGTGTAAGGTGATGCCATAGGAAACGGCGAGAAGAGGGAGCTGCAGGGAGAACAGAGGTGAAGTCCATGTGCGGGGAGGGCAGTATGATGGTGTATCAGAAAAACTGCCCCTGTGACGGTGTGACAGACTGGGGACTGCAGATCGCTCTCAGCGAAGGAGTGAGATGGGTCAAGACTGGAGGTGCCATTTGAGGGCAGCATTATCGTGCCTTTTTTTGCCAGCGGGACCTTGACTAAAGAGTGCAGTACTATTGAAACTATGAGGAAGGAACAGTTTCAGGGGTGGCAAGTGGTGGCAGTGACTTTCTGTTTGTCGTCTAAGCACGGCGGTGCCTACTGCCCTCACCCCAGCAAATGCTGAGCGTGCTGAGGACTGCAAGGCAAAACCCAGTGCCTAATCCGAAAACAAAGCGCAGTGCTTTCACAGCTGATGGAGAAAGGCAGATACTATCCTACTGGTGTAACTTCAGTGCTGAAGTGTTTGAAGATAATAGGCCAATACTGTGAGCTACAAAGCTGTAAACAGTGGAATGTCACTAAATTTCTGTTTCCTTGGGGCAAGCTGGCCTGGTCACCTGAACACCTGGCCATTAACAAGCGGAGAGGAGGCATTGTCCCTCAGTAATCCTCTGCTTGCCAGGAGCATCACAGGGATCCGTTCCACAGGGCAGATGCAAAACAAACGTCCCTTTCTAACAGCCTGGCAATGTTTTGAAGAGCACTAAAAATTTAGGGTGTACACAAAATGGACACAACCTTTTCTTTACCTCTTTGTATCGTACATGCCCAAATTGTAGTAAAAAACCTGAAGCCGCCAGTATACCTTGCTGTCTTGCGGGAGGGAGCTGGTTCTTTGCCACAGAAGTCTGGCTGTTGCTGTAGTTGAACTTTGCATTAAAGGTCTGTGAAAAAACTGGGCTGATCTGTGGCTTGTCAGGCAATTGTGTGCTGACTGACTCCTGGAACCGTTTCTTTCCAGCATCAACATCCTGTTTATTGGACAAATACTTTTTCAGTTGCTGTGTGTAGTTAAATGTAAATCTGTTGTATTTACTTCCTTTCTTCTGCATCAGAAGAAAAGACCTGGCTAATTTTCCCAAGTCTTCTTTCTTATTTGCCTGTTCAAAGTCCATCAGAGGAGACAATGGGAATCCAATATTTGGATCAGGGTCACTAACAAAAATTGGAGGAAGCTTCCCTCTAAAGCCCATCCCTTGACAAACACAAAATGACTGTGAAAAGGAAATTTTAGTTGGCTTCTTTTTTTGAACTTCAGAGACGAGTGGGTACGACGCTGATATCGCAACAAGAAAACAGATTTTTGTAGGTATCTGCTGGGGCTGGATAGTATTGAGTAAAAAAGCTGCACACTTTCTCTTAATGAACTTGCAATTTACAGCCTTTTTTGATGTCTGAAATCAAAGGCATTGCACACCTGATGAAGTGTTCATATGAGCTTTTATCTGAGTGATCATTTTTTTTGGTTAAATTTAATTTTGTTTTAATATTTTGCACTGTAATGAAAGGTGAAGCAATGAAGCTTGAATGGTTAATGTAAACCTAGAGACAAGAATCATTGTTCAGTTGTATTATTTTCTTCATCATAAGCTTGTTCCTTTTAGCCACTCTCTATATTTCTTCCACTTTACCCTCCCCATATGATGTATGCTTTCATTCTAGCTGTTTGTTCTTAGTCTGCGTATAGTTTACCTATTCTACTTAAAATATGATTCAGTCTTCCTTTCTTTTTTTTTTTTTTTTTTGTTTTGTTTTCCAGGCTATGTACTCAACCAACCGAGGGACAGTAGGTGGATTTTTTCTGGCTGGACGAAGCATGGTTTGGTGGCCGGTGAGTGCTATATACTGTGTGTATGTGCATCCTTATGACTATGTCTAGTCCTTAAATATTAAGTGTCTCTATAATACTGTTTAGCTTGGGATGGCTATGTCATGTAGGCACACTTCAAACTTTCTCTAGCCACAGTGACACAAGCCAAACTGCACAACACAAGCCACCTGATAGGCAGGGAAAAGTGTTGGGGAAGTTGTCAGTGTTGTGCTCTGAGCTGTCTTGATTATGTGACCAACTTTTTTAAACCTAGATACATTGGTAATGTCAGTGTAGACAAATCCAGTGCTTTGCCTTTCAGCCCACTTTAAAACTTTTTAATATTTTGAATTCATTACTTTCACTGCACTCAAAGAAGCTGGCTCACTTTGAGGTTATCACAGAGAAGCGTTAATTTACTGCAATTTTCCCTCATATTGCTCTACTGTTTCCACTTTTGGTAATAAGTTCTGGTCTGTACAAGGAGAAAATCCTGGAAATATTATGATAAGTTATTGGTAAAATATAGTTGTAATTTTATTTAAAGATTATCTGTGACTTATATTGTTTGTCTTCTGTGGGTCTCTATTCTCTTCCAAGGTGGAGAAAAGGAGCCACAGATGCAAAACATGTTCATAGCCATCCATCAGGCCTCTGGAAGAAATGATTTTAGAAACAATTATCTATTTCTTCCAGATCATACGGTCTGATTAGTGTGACTTCTGATTCAAGATTCCACCCATGTGGATTAAGTTACAGGATCAGAGAGAGTGAGAATAAGTATTTGTTGCCTAAAAATTTAGGAATTTTCTTAAAGTAGGCTGCAGAAATACCTACACAGTCTTTCAGTCTTCTTGTGCTTCAGGGAGCTGCTCTCTGCCTTTAGAAGGGATTGGCACTGCCTCTTTAATGACATAAAAAGATTAAAGGCCAATGACAGTAAAAGATTTCCTCCTTTGGTACAGCAGATCTAAGAAAGTTCAGGTTCCATTGGAAGATTGAGGAAGGAGAAAGTTTCCAAGTTATTTTAAGATAAATGGCATAATTCTAGGGGGAGAGAAAAAAACCAAACAGATTACTTTTGCTTAAATGTCAATTTAATCAGTGGGCTGGTTTTAACCTTGTGCAATTCTGTATGCCTGTCAGAGGTGAATATGAATACCCTTTTGTGCAGAAGTAAATGAAGGTGGAAGAAGCAAGGCAGGAAAGACTCACCATAAAAAACTTCTGTCTTGCTGCAGTGGCACTGAGAACTCCTAATGAGTCCCCTAAGATCCAGGGAAGATTATCTAATGCTGAGTTCTGTGCCAACACAAAACCAACAGATTCAGCAAGCTCCCTTCCTCCAGTGGGAAAACAAAAGGGATGACCCCACAGTGCAGTGGTTGCTGCTAGGATCATCTCTCTCTCTCTTTCCCTAACTCTGCGAGCTCAGCATGGGTGAAGTGCTAGTCATCAGTGGAGTCCTAGACCACCCCTTCGATCTTTCCCTTTGGAATGCCAGGAGTGTCTTTCTGCACCATAAAAATAACCCCCTCTTGCTATTCTTCCTGGTATCACTCAAAATAAACAAACAGCAAGCACTCAAACCACAAACTAAATACCATGTCAGCAGCACCACCTTGGAAAGTTTGCCTTGGATAAAAAGAGATTCCAAAACACCTATTCCCACAGTTTAGCAGGTAGATAGGATGTCCATCACCCAGTGCAAACTGCGCCAAAATGACTAGGAAACCAATGAAAGTATAGAAAGTTCAGTCAAAGATGTGATCTCAGTTCTGCAACAGCTAATGCTGTGTGTATTTTTTTTACTTCTGTGCTTTGACTTTTCTTTTGTGCCACGTCAGGACTAACCTGGCATGGTTCTGGAAAGCCCAGATACATTTCCACAGACTGTAGATGAGAGGCAGAGTTGGGGAAGTTGTTTTGTAAGTGGACTCTTGTTTATCAGATTTCTTCCCTGCAACTTCAGGATAATGACCCTTGCTGTGTAATTGCTTTCTGGAACAGAGAAAAATGAAAGAAAAGAAAAAAAAAAAGTCCTTCCACAGACTTGTTATAAACTTAATTCCCTTAAACTAACTGTATTTTTCAGTGGTTGTGCTATGTTCTATGCTCTACAGGGCAGCCATAAGTGGCTTTTCTGACCCCACAGGGAAAGAGGCTCATTAGCAGTGTATCAAGATCCCTTACTGACAAGACTGGGAAAGGGATTCTGTTCACTTAAATGATTTAATAGTTGTGCTTTAGTAGACTAGAGGAGACGCTGGTAATCAAGGGCTGGAGGTTAGTCCCACTTTTCATATGGATTTTGCGTGTTTGTCAGTCACTTTGCCTGATTGTGATTTAATTTCTCAATGCATAAAGTAGGAGCAAGACAGTTATCCTGGGCCAAATCTGTCCAACTTTGGCTCTGATTGTTGGCTCCAGCAGAATCCACGAAGGTTGCTTAGCATTTTGCAGAGCCAAGCCCACAGTTAGTCTTTTCTGGCTGTTCTGCTGAGGTAATAGGTCACTTCTGTGTTAGTTCACTGAAATCTCTGGCCTTGTGCAGTGGATGAGCCAACTCAGTAGTTCCAGTAGTTAATTAGGGATCGAGGTATATAATTACATTCTCACCGATTGCCAGAAATTTAAATCCATCGTTGGTTAATCACAATGGTATGAAATGCTGTGCCCTTTCCACAGTCTTTTTGCAGAAACTGGTCTCTTGGGCTTTAAGGGAAATGTCTTCAGGAAAGACACATATGGCTCTTTAAATACTCATAACCAGCTCTGCTTTTTCCAAAAAGACACAGAGAACCTCAAGGAAAGTGATAGCTTTGTATCAGTGGGCCTTCCAATCTGAACTTTAGCTTACTTTGTTAGATGAAGGAGTTAGGTTCAGCCAAATACTTTCTACCATTGTAGGAAATGAAGTATCTGTTCCTGGAGAACAGTCATCTTAGGTAGCAGCCAATCTCACAGGATTAACAGGGTTTCATGCACAGTTAAGAAAAAAAACAAACAACTTCCATTTTGAAGCTTTCCTGCTTTTGAATTTTGTTCTTCGGGTTCTGTAGTTTTGCAGACAGAGCTGTCTGCATAAAATTATGGATTACCTTATATACTTAAGTTCCTGAGGCATACATGCTAATAGGACAAAGAGTATCTGCTGGGCATCTGAAGTCCAGCTATGGTTAGGAAGATTTACTGAAGAGTAAGTAGGAAGCATGCAGAGTCAAGGACAAACTATGCTTTAATCAGAAATGTAACTCAGCTCTTTTGTTGTCACTTATGTGTTGATCTTTGTGAGACAGGAAAGAATTAAGGAAAAAAAACCCAACATATTTTTGCTTCAGTTCTGCACGGCTTATTTTCATGGCCATCAGAACTGGCGACTGGCACGATTTCTCTGATCTCTGCATCCAGTTAAGTTCTAAATTTTCTCAGAATTCTCCCCGCTTGCTGAATCTGACACTGCTGTGCAGAGGCAGGAAAGACAACTCTGGTATGAATAAGATTTGTATTTCCTTTTCTTAAGTAAAGTGGAATAAAATGTAAACTTATTTTGTCAAATTCCATACAGAAAATAGTGTGAAATGAATAGTTTTCAGACTAAAGAGGATAATAAAGTAATCAAAGCAAAGCACTAGTAGAAAAGGAAAAGTTCAGTGAAACAGATCTCTACAGAATCCATCCGAAGATTCCAGCCAGCCAGGAGCTGTTGTTTCTGTTTCAGAGGACAAAGGTGGAAAGGTATCAGATCAGCCTGCTTATGACTGTGCTGTTCCAACAGGCGTTGGGCTTGTCAGAAGACAGAGACACAGTTGATGTGTATTGTATATCCATCTCTCTCGCTTAGTGAATTGTGAAGTGTATAAATGTGGTTTAGCTTGGCAGTAATGCAATACATAGAATTTGCAGAGTAATTGGGAAAGCAGAATAAAAACCTACGCTTCTTTCTTTGGGTGTCAGAGCCTTGAAAGGGTGGCAGTAATATTTCACTGTAAGCAGTGTACTGATTTTTCCAAAGTGACTACGGGTGATCCCAAAAAACTCAGGTAGAAAAAAAGATGTCCTCCCAGCAGGGTAAAGTCAGATGTAGCAGGGAAGAGTTGAGAGTTAAAGAAAACATGGACAGTGTCGAGGAGTAGTTCTCAAACAAGGGAATGAGAAATTTGTCCAGGGAAGAGGGGTTTGAGAAACAGTTTCTGCAGGTGACCCGTGGGAGGAGGGATGCCTCAGGGCAAGGCTCACGATCTCACGCTGATGTGAGGGACCCTCTGCTGTTCTCTCTAAAGGGGATAAAGGCCACAGGCAAAGTGTGCGTGGAATTGCGGAAAAGAGTTTGATACCAAGCTAACACTTTTAAACAGGAGAGCAAGCATTAGGGGCATAGGATATGTATTAGCAGGTTCTGGGAGGGAGAAAAGCCATAAGCTGTAAAGTCTGCACACTGTTGCTGCAGTGGTCACTGATTTGCAAAGTACATCATATATGATTTGGAACAGCAAGTGCTGGGATGTTAGTGCATCCTCAAGTTAATGAAAAGAGCAAGGTGAAACGGTTAATGAATAACATGGTAAAAACAGAGTGATCATCATCTGTCTGCAGTATAGTGGTACTTTTCCTGAACAGAGAACTCTTGTTGAAATCTGACCTCTTAAAAGATTTTAAAAGAGTTAATGTTCCACATTTGCGTCAGGTTAGTTCAGTTTTTTGTCCTCTCTTTCCCTCTTAACAGCTTTTGTTCCTTTCAGTAAACTTTCTTCTCTACTTTTCCTCCTAGATCTGTTTTTAAAATTAATTCACTAACACATTCACTGAGAACAGTTAACACTTCTAGAAAATTGTTTCCCTCTGTCATCCCCCAGTTTCAGCCCAGCGTTCTTTAGGTCACGTATAGGTGTAGTGCAGCATCTACCAACGGCAAATCAAGCAATTCTAGTAATCAGCCTTTTCAGTACAAAAATACCCCAGCAGTAAGTTCTTCAGAATTCTGGGCTTGGGCCCAGAGCCCATCTGCCTTCTTCCCTCATCCTCAAAGTACTGCTGTGGCATATTGGAAATTTCTCTTTCCCCACTAGTACCAGCAGCTAACAGGGTGCAAGGATACTTGGTAAACACTCCTCTTGGTTTAACTGTGCTGCAGTTTTAAGGGTAATATTAATTTTCTCAGCGATGGAGCCATGTTCTACCTTTCCATGTACACATAACAACAGAAAACACTTCTAAAATTGCATCCATTATTAGTATGTATTGATCTTACAGTTCTGCTGCACTGGATGTTCCCTAATTCACAGGAGAAAATTTAGAAAGTGAAGGTGGTATCTGCATTCACATTGTTTTGTCTTTGTGCTGGCCCTAAATATGTGGGTAATTTTGCATTGTTTTGGTCTGGGTTTGTATTTTTCTTACAATACAGTCGTACTCTAGGTAAAGTTGGGAACACAGTATTGTCAATGAGTGCTACAATATGGCCCAGGGTTTCAGGCACTGAGCCAAAGCTTACTACAGCTGTCAGTTCTTAAAGTTCTTCATTAGCTGCTTTTGTTACTTGGATCTGCTTGCAGTACATTTTAAGCTTTTGAAACAGGAAGGGGGAACACGTTAAATAAAATCAGAGATCAATGTAGTTAATCTTTTCTGGTGATTACATTTCTAGTAACCTAGATTTAAGTTTAATTATTCATCCTCAGGGAAACACTGGACAACAGTGCTAATGCCTGGTATAAATGATATTTGTTTCTTCATGATCATTGCTGGGAAAACACTGTTGCTGTCATAAAGAGGTTAAAAGAAAAAGTTCTCTTTAGTTCCAGTGATCTCTGTGGCTTATTTGCTAATGCTTGTTGCAACACTTATAATTCCTGTAGAAATATGTCGTATGACAAACTGGTTACATTTCTGTAGGGCACAACTGACTTCTAGAAATGTGTTTTTAAAAAAAAAAAATAAAAAAGATAACTGAGTGAACTTAGAGACATAAATTTCCTGCCATAGCAAAAGAGCAGTTTGTCTGCAAAAAGACTAGAAGAAATCAGAAGATCAAAATGAGAAAAGGAGGAAAAAGTAAGCTTGGAAAAGACAGAGTGGAATCCTCTGCTGAATTTTATTTGTACATTGCAGATAAAAAAATGGGGAAGGAAAATCTATTTTGTGATTGTGAGATGAAGACCATGGTTGCTATTCCTGGCTATGGCATAGCTCTGTAGAATAAATCTGATCTTCAAAGGTGGATTTCTATAATGAAATCCCCTTTAACCTCCCAAATCTCAGGCATTTGTCCCCGTGCTCTCAGAAAGATTGACTAAATTTTTACTGCTACTCAAAGAACTCACTGCAGTGACTGCAGACCTGGGAATTTGTAACTATTCCCTTTATATACACTTTAGGACCCTGAAAATCTCCCAGTGAGTTGCAGACAAGGAATATTTCTCCCTTTTGTAAGGTGACTCTGTACATATTCCAACCACCTGTACTTGGGAACTACATAAGGAGAATGTGCTGGATGCAGGTCCTGCGTTCATATGTCTAAAAAGCTATTTTTAAGCACTTTGGGTTATTTCAACATGAAAGGCCTACCTCAAATAAGAGCATTAGAAGCTGGTCAGCAGAGGTTCTTTTGCCTACTTTCTATATGCTTTTCTTTTATTTTTAACCGTGTTTCCTCTTTTTCTTTGTAGCTTTCAGAGGACATAAAGAAAAAATGGAAGTGAATTAAAAAAATGTTCACTTACCTCTTTTCATCTTGGAACTACTTCAGCTCACATGTCTTCTGCCTACAATACCAAATCCAACCTCTTTTTCATGCTTAAGTTCTCACCCTGCATCCTTCAATGTCTGACCGTGTAAATTATCATTAGGCATTTCTGCTGCCTTTAATGGTTTCATTTTGAGGAAATCAAGCTCATACCTTTTCTCTTCATCTTTTCTATAGTCTGAGCTATTTGATGAAGAACTAGATCTTTTGGCACAATCTCTCTTTTGTGAACAGTTCCTGCCTGTCTGTAATCCAACATAAACCTTTCATTCTTTTTTAATGTCTCCCCATTCATCAATTCCTATGTTCTCCTCACTGTTCTCTTTGTATGGTCAGTGCAATATTTGGGAGTCTTGGAGATCCAGCACTTCTTAAATATAACTCCTTGATTTGCTATTGTTTGTATCTTCCAGAAGCACTTTCTCAGCAGATATTTCTGCCACGCAGATTTCAGAATTTAATTTAGTAACTGAATATCTTTTGACTAGAAGTGAACCAAGTACAAAGTCTATCCAACTCTCACCAACAACACATTTAGTTCCACAGACTGTGGAATATGAAATAGGGAGTGCCATTTCGACAGTATACACTTATTGTTTCCGCCTTGAGCAAGACAGATCACAGTCATTTTCCATAAGTTAGTCAAATTTTGGAAATATTTTAATATCTGTTGGTGTCATAAACTGTTTGCCTCAACTGGAAGAAGATCTATGTCTCACCTTATTCATTCTCACTGTTGTAGATACGATGGCTGAAGTCTCAGCTTTGAGGGGGAACAAAAAGAGGGAGTCTTGAAGTTTTCAAGGAAGTTGGTTGTCAACCATTCTCACCATCATCTGATGATGATATATAGGCATGAGTTCAAAATGCCAAGTGAACATGATTTTTTTCAAGTTACCATGAACAGGACCTAAAAGCCAAATATTGTTCTTTCTGTTCCCAGATTGGTGCTTCTCTGTTTGCCAGTAACATTGGCAGTGGACATTTTGTGGGAATAGCAGGAACGGCAGCAGCTGGAGGAATTGCCATCGGAGGATATGAATGGAATGTAAGTGGCATGCATTTAAGTGAATATATTTGTGACATCAGAATTATCTGCAGAAGTTAGTCAAAATAACATTTCCTAATAATTTAGGACTGTCAAACTTTGTGCTTGGCAACACTTGTTTTCTGTACAGACCAGTAAGTGCCAATGTAATCTACTATTTAGCTCATCCTCCTTGGTCCTTGTCCAAGCCACTGGGAGAAGATGACCCTTTCCTGTTGAATGAGGCTTTTTAGAGAGCATTTGAACCAAATAAATTGGTCGATTCTCTTCTCTTTACATATCTTCTGATTACCTTTGAAGTATTTATAAAGAGCACTTTTAGACTGCAGGATGTTGGGAAGAATGTATCAGTTTTGTAATCCGTAGTATTTTTTACAGCATTTTGCAATGTAGGAATTGTTGAAGGGGCTTTGATTTCTTCACAGGCTATAAGGAATTTTGGACACCCTTTACAACAACCTACATTCCAAGAATCTTTTCCTCTTTACTTTATCCTTCCTCTAAATATGTGTGTTTTGCTTATGGTTGCTGTATAGGGTAGAGATATCCAAGCTGACTTAAATGAACTACTTGGGGTACCAAGAGTAATGTTAACTGCAACAGCATAGAGATTCACATGAACTAATTCAGTCCATCTCCTCGTATTCTCAGGCTCTGTGGGTGTGAATAATAATGGCCTTGTTCTGCTTAATTCACCTTCATGGAAAGGATTATACCATGACACAAAGGACTTAATGAGCGTACATAGGTCGATACTTTCCTTGCATTTAATTCTGCGCAGTGAAAGAAGCGTACCACCCTGAGGGATTTCGCTTTTTTCATTAACAAGTAGATGATTGCTGCAAATAGTCAAGTTCTCATATGATATAAATATTTAAGAAGAAGGATAAAGGCGAAAATGAACTCTGAGATGTGCACAGTTAACCTGTCATCTTTCTCTATTTGCTTACACTAGTCCTGTAGCAAAACTGATTTTGCTTCTCTTTGTACCAACACTAAGCAAAACGAAACAGAACAAGCATTGCTTGAAATTTCATGGTATTCAGATCTCTAGGACCCATATCCTTCTTCAAACATATCCACCTCTAACACTTCATCTCCTAGGAGATTCTCTGTGGACTACTGTCAATGCACAGTGTAGAAGAATTGTTGTTTAGGAAGAAGCAATGATGCATGTGTGTATTTGAGCAGATACATTACATAGTTCACTACTTACAACATAGTGGGACTGGTGTACAGGTTAATAGACATGGTGCCCTTGACTGTATAATCTGATTCTCCTCTTGAAAGAAATCCTAAGTTTGGCTGTTATCATGCTTGTATATCTCTGTTATTCCATAGAAATTATTTCTAATTAGTATTAGTATGACAGCAGAAGCTGAGCCAGTATTTCTTATCCATCTTATGGTTTTGATCTAAGGGCAGAACTTAAAAGATATGGTTGAAAAAGCCCTCTAAGACCTGTGGACAGAATAAATGCAGAGAGCAGGATTTTATTTTACATTTATCAACTTAAATATGTACAACTCCGTATCAGGCAGCATTTGCTAGCCATTTAAGTCAGAAAACTGTGACACTGCAGTACAGTAGGACCTATAGTTCACAAAATACACATGGTAACACAAAATATATTATGAAATGGTAATGTGGAAACACAAAATATTTTACTAAGTGCATGTCGTACACCCTGTACAGTATGTGGGATTGTTGTGAAACATACGGCCATCTCAAGAGAGACCCAGTGCAGGAGGCAGTTAATGATCAAAATAATAATAATCAAAGGAAGTGCTACTCTCCCCAGTACTTAGATTTGTGGATATCACAACATACCATTGCAACATACCTGATTCTGAGTGGGAAAGTACCCTGCATTAGTGGCTCTGCGATCAAGATACTAGCAAATAGGTCTCAGGTAGCAAACTTTACCTTCCTTAATGTTTCCCAGAAATGGTAGTCTTATGGGCTGGTGTTGCATTTTAAGCATTGTTAAACCAGGCTCCCTGGGTCTGCTCTGAAGAGGGCTAGGTTAGTCTGGTGTTGCTAGTGGAGTGGTGCTTTGATCCTAGACAGCAATCCTGTGAGCAGAAATCGGCTGTTTTTCTAGAAAAAGTATTATTATCTTGTGTGCTTCTCTGAGACATCTAGCATGAAATCCAGGCTGCATAATGCCTGACAAATTTTTTGGCCACGATTTCATTCCCAAATTTTCAACTGTAAATCAAAGGACAGAGCAGTTCCTCCTCCCCTGGACCCCCACAATACCAAGGTTTATGTGGTTTCAACGGTCTCTAGCTGCTATTGGGTCTGATAAATGGTCTTTGGGAGTGCTATCTAGAGAGAGGAGGCTAATTCTGCTGATCTTGTCTTGGCTGCAGGCTCTGATATTTGTGGTTGTTCTAGGATGGCTGTTTGTACCCATCTATGTCAAAGCTGGGGTAAGTCAAAACAGTACATTATGCTTTTCTTTGCTGCTCGTGTTTGCGGATCAGGTCTTGAATATTGCAAAGCCATTATGAATGGCATGTGATCTGAGTGTGCTAGAACTGTACTATGTTATGTCTGTATGTATTTGAAAAGTGAGGATTCTCTGATCTGGGATGAGAAGTACTTGGTACTCTCTCCTTGTTCTTTGATTCCTGGAGCTGCTCTTCCTTGCAACTGCATTTGCAGCATCCCTCCCTTTGCCCTCCACTCTTACAGTATCTGACTAGCAGAAAACTTTCTCTAATTTACTTTGTACCTGTTCCCCATTATCTGAAACCTTATCTACCCTCCCTGCAGGTGGTGACAATGCCAGAGTATCTGAAGAAGCGTTTTGGTGGGAAACGGATTCAGGTCTACCTGTCAGTCCTTTCTCTGATCCTGTATATTTTCACAAAGATCTCAGTAAGTAAAACTTTCATCGCATTTCTTCCAGCCTACATTGATCTGAAGAAAAGAAACTCCCATTTACAGTATTGCTGACACAATTGGTCAATTCTTTCTGATTTGGAGCCCTTGGTTGAATTAAGGACTGTGAAAATATGATTTGTGTTTTCTTCATTCTGCTAGTGAGATTGTGTATCCAAGGTCTGTTCTGCAATCCAAGTTTTTTCCTTCCTGGCAATGTCTCTTAATGCTTGTTGTGCTTTCTTTTTTAGGTTTTTAAGGTTTACTTCCACTTATGCTCTCCTCTAGAACAAGTCAGGGTGGAGGGAAACTTGTATTACATTACAGTCTATTATCCTAAGGATCTGTGAAATATGTGGCAGGAATTTTTGTCCCCAGACTTCATATTTATCTGTTTTAGCATCCTCTGGTGAACATGCCATCAGTAATATATAGATGAGGGAAAAAAGCAAGAGGGACATGGAGAAAAAGAGAATAACACGAATTAGAAAATAAGGGAGTGGGGAAATGCAAAGGAGGGAAATTTTAACACCTGAGGTGAAAGGAGAGAAGAGGAGAGATTCTTTTAATGGGCATGTGTATGAAGTGGTTGTGTTGCTGTGAAGTAGTGAAGGGAGCTGGTATTTTCCCTATATCATGAAACTAACAAGCCTCTAAAGAAGTCCACAGTTCAGGCATACCTCAATCTGTTGTTTTGCAGAAGTTGCCATGGTAGATTACTCTTTGCCCTCTGAATGGGAGCTGAGTGATAATAGTGCAATTTAAGCTAAAAGATTGGCCTTTTGCTCTCATTCTCACGTCTTCACGATAACTGATCCTTAGAAAGGTTATAAATTAAACAGGTTGGTACTGTGGAGCTGGCCTCAGAGTTGGATTTCTATATATTTCAAAAGGATTAGTTAATTTGCTGTTGTTGTGCTTAACTACCATAATAAGAAATCCCAGGTATGAGAGGGTTCTGGCAGCTCTAGCAGCTGAGCAAGTTCTCCAGTTGGATGACTCACAGACCTATTCTGCAACACATGTTTGTAATGAGCCCATCAAGGTGTTACGCAGGTCCTGAATTTACTATCTATCTTTTATTTCCAGCCTCTATCATGCCTAAGGATCTGGTCATGGGATTTCACTCTGTTTCAATTGGAGTGTCTTGCTTCTAGGCAAGACAGGTTCTCCATTTAAGTGTCCAGCGTGGTCATGAGGCTGAAGCAGCCTCTCCAGCTCTTGTGGTCCTGCCTTATTAGGGAGCAAAGCAATAGTCAAGAGATCCATACAGCAGCAGATTACCTGGGCCCCACTCTACCGGTGGCCCATCCCAGCTTCTCATCAACCCAATTATTCCAGATGTGTGTGGGCAATTGCCATGGAGCTGGGTCTCTGAGCCCTGCAGGGGAAAAGTCTGGTGTACAAGTTCCTCTAACCACTTCTCTTGTTTCCCCCATCTGCCCAGAACAACTCTGACATTGTCTGTCCCACACAAATATGGCTCAGATTTCTGTAGTATACAAACATGCCTTCTGCATTGTTGTCTTATGTCACTATATTTGGTAGGGCAGGATTTGCCCAGGTCTGATTTACTTGCCATATCTTATTCAGAATAGGCAGAACAGTCAAAGTCCTTGGAGGTTTCAGGTACTCTCAGAGGATGTCAGAGTAGGTTTTTCTATACCATGCTATGCAACACCATGGCCAAATTGTCTCTAGATGAACCAGCTCCAGAAGCAGAAAGGGAAAGGCTGTTCCACCCTGAACCATAGCTAGCTTCTTTGTGCTGTGCAGAGATATGCGTATTATGTGAAGCTAGCACAGGTCTCTCTTCCCAGAGGCACGGTGTATATCCAAACATACCCATGTGTTGACAATCCATGCCATAGCCAGCTTGGAGATTTGCATTTTACTTCCTTGAGTGCTACTTTTGCAAACACTCCCTTGTGATCTTCGGGGCTTATTGAGATTTGATATAGAAGGATGAGTTTCCGCCCTGCCCTTAACGGGCAGTCACACCTATCAGTTTGGCAGTGATACTGCCACTTATCCTTGTAGAAGAGTGGCATCTTGTTTCTGGGGTAGTTATTTCACGGGCTGCTTCCTTGATGTGTTAAAGTATTATCTAATGTTCTTAATAATATAATTATTGCGGTGCTTTTCAATGAACAGTATAATACATCATGTCGTGTAACTGCTGGCGTGCGCTTTCTGGCACAGTGCCCACCACCATGTGATGATCAGATTCCCTTTGCACACCTCTGTACAAGGTTGTTACCATTTCTCTCTTTTCCTGCACGTTTCCGTGTATTTTTTATTGATTTCTCACCTTGTTTTGTGGCTAATGAACCACTCGCCAGACAAGGCCACACTGCAAGGTGTTATCTTTGGGATCAGGACACACGTGATCTTTGAGCCCAAAGGATTTCTGTTGGACAGGTGCGTCACATGTACGTGCTTCCTAAGCATGCAGTACTTTTTGAGTAATGCCCATAGTAGCTTTCAGGGGCTTGCTAGCCACTAGTGATGCTGATGTTGGTCATTATGCCAAAGAAAATGGCCTAGTAAAAATAAAATCTTGATGGAGAGTAATTGACTAAATTATGATAAGACAAAAGGGAATTAAGACCTGAATGCTTTTGAAGAAATCATAAATCGTAAATCAGAATTTCTAAACGTATCACAGCATTTTCTTTATATTCATTGTGCATAATTTCAGTAGTAAATATATGAGTATAGGCTTACCAGGGGGAAGAGGAGGTAGAAGGATAACCTCCTCTTAGGACTGTATGGTGTAGGGTGTAAAGAGTATGTGCCACTGCCCTGACTCCCACATTAACATTGCAGCTGGATTCACTCAATTGGCATGTGTTCTGCGAGTGGTTCCTGCGTGATCTGTGGATGTCTTTGGAGAGATAGCGTGTAATGGAAGGGAAAGATTTACTCTATTCAGAGATAAGATAAGGATTAAATAGTGTCCATAAAAGAGTATTAATGGAGAAACAAGGAAATATTGGAAGGAAGTAATGTAATTTGGAGGGAGGAGCAGTGAAGTTGGAAGGTAACTCAGCAATTCGAAGAAGCTGACATATTGCTCAGGATGCTCAATAATTAACTATACATTTCTTTCTGGGGGTCATTTTAGGATCATTAATATTTAATGTTATATAGGCTAAACTAAAGCCAAGAACAGTAAAAGAAAGACCTGGGACATAAGCTGGTCAGTGCTGTGAAAAGATAGGAAAAAAATATTCCCATAGAGAGAAGGGACAAAGGATATGGTCTAACAGCCGCTGGGGTTACGAGCTAAATGTTCTGGTTCCCAGTTCCAAACTAAAACTTACAAGAAATCAAATCGTCTCAAGCTGCTCCAGAGGCAGAATTTTGGGAGTGGGACTTCTGTTGTGATTCACACTCTGCTTCACAGTTGTTTTCTGCACATCAGGGCAGTAGGGTTGGAGGACCTCATGCTGCAGATGTCCGTACCGCTTCCTCATTCTCCAGAGTGAACTAAGGGTGAGATCATACCCTGCAGTCTCGGTTTCAGTCTCTGGAATGAAGAGGGTTTCTTCATCCGGCATCTCCCAGCTAGCCAGACTACATAACTGCTTATTAGTATATCTGCCCTGCCTTACCTCAGCCTACCCATGGACAAAAAAGGGGTGCGAGCGCCTGTTCTGTGATGACAGGCTCTGGTTGCCCCACAGCCTGGCCTGTGGAACCTCCTGCTCCTCCAGCGAGCTGCCGCCCAGCAGCTGCCCTGCGGTAATTAATGGTGCGTGCAGGCTTTACCCCAGGGCACATGTAATGTTGTTTATCTTTGTTTCTCAGACCCTGCAGACGGGCAGTTCCTGCAGTATTTTGCAGCTCCCGTGTTTGCTGGACGCCACTTAGGACTTGTACTGTTAAAGGAGGACAGGACTCCCTGTATAGAGCCCTGGTATGGGTGGTGTGGTGTACAGAAGGAAGGCATGCAGGTGGGATTGGAGATGAGCCCAGGAACTGGATGCTCGGGAGCAAGGATAGGTACAGATGCAAATCTCTAATGAAAGCATAATGCATTACAAGTGCACCGGGGTAGATTATTCTGACTGCAAACTTGGATAAATAACGTTGATGCAAATTATCTCTAAATCAGGAACTGATTTAATGTCATTAAAATCTCAGAGTGTTACTCTGAAATCTGAACAATTTCTTTCTTACGCAAGAGCTAAAGGTCTCTTCTGTTAGCCAACTGATGTCAAGTATTCTGACAGGAACTTAAAAACAGAGGTTATATAAGATGTTTGCCTTTAATCACCATTTGTCCTGAACCAGCAAGACTAGCTATACCACATCTACGCAAGCGGTAAAGAAAAAGCAAGGGATTTATAGAGCAGCATTTAATGAAGAGAACCATGCCGTGTCTTGGACGTGTCACAGAGTCCGTCCCTGCACATAGCAGCAAGTGTAACCTGAACTTTAAGAAATTTGTTATTAAGCTGTCTCTCAGTATTTAAGCACAGAGTAGTGAGGTGACTGTTCCTAGCTAAAAAGATCCATTGCAAAAGACCTGGATGTTCTCTGAGAAGTGTTACAACTCTTGTACTGAAAGCAGCATGGCACTGAGAGGAGACTAGCAGTTGTACTAAAATGGCCTCTGTTTTCTTTTTGATTTTTTTTTTTGGGTGTGTGTGTGCGCAGTACTATAAGGGGGGAGTTGTGTATTTCAGTACCTGCATCGTGAATGTATAATATGCCATCATCATGAATTTAAACATTGGTTGATCTATCATTTTTTCTTTTACAGGCAGACATATTCTCTGGAGCTGTATTTATACAGCTGGCCATAGGGCTGAATCTTTATTTGGCCATAATTATCCTGCTTGCTATTACTGCTCTTTACACCATCACAGGTGAGTTTGCAGAGCAGTCTGATAAATTAAAGAAGTTAGAGGAGCCAGAAAAAAGAGAAGAGGGGAGGTGGGTAAGAGGGGAGAAATGAAAACCTGAAAGGGGAGTGATTTACAGTGGTTTTTGTTTGAAAGAAAGAGGCTATGAGAAAAGTCGGGGGGAGGATTTGCACGGAGGCTAACCTGTTTGTCTTGACTTTTCTTTGCCATTAGGTGGCCTTGCAGCTGTGATTTACACAGACACCCTACAAACATTTATCATGGTAGTGGGATCCTTTATTCTCATGGGATTTGGTAAGTAAATCAGATGAATTAAACTGGAATGTTCAACCACAAATCCCACAGTGGCTATGGAAATGGGTCCTGCAGTGTGGAACCCTGTTATATTAACCAGAAGATTTCAGTTCATATACCTATTTACCAGGGATGAAAACAGACATGCTGCCAAGCCCTTCAGTCATTGAGACCACCCCATCTCTAAAGCACAGGTGAATATGTAAGGTAGTATATAGCATCTCGTGACAGAACAGCACTTGTTATGGCTAGTGAGGTAAAAGCTGAGCTGTTTGCAGGTGATAAGGATACCCTTGAGAAGTTCAGAGAGCATCTTGTTTCAAGATTGTAATTTCATAGATATTCAAATGCTGATGCATAAAATTTTGGATTCAAAGTGAAGAGCTGCTGGTCACGTTGCACGTTTTTTCCTTGTTTCTAGATGCTAGCTTGTGTTAAAACAACCCAAACCTATTAACATTTTAAGTAAGCCTTGTAAGTTGATCTGTGGAGGTCAAGATATTGCCAGCTGGACAAATGATATGAACTGAATGTGTATGAATAGGACAATGTTTGTGTCCGGAAGACCATATGCATTTTAAAATCAGAAATCATGCTGTTAAACAGAATTAATAGGAAGGGATCATAAGAAAGAAAGGAATAGTGATAAGATTCTGTGAATCTGTAGTGTCCCTTCCTTATCCTTCTAGTTACTCAGCAGTTGGTTTTCCTCTAGCTAGGTCTTTCACTGAAGTGAAATTATTCCACCATTGTTACAACAGAAATAACTTCAGACTGACCTAACCTGGTAAGACCCTGCCTTAGGTTCTCCCTAGGTTAACAGCGTGTGGAAACAACGTATCTTCATTTCACTTCTTGGCAAGGCACCTATAAGAGATGTGGAGCCTAAACCAATGTTTGCGAGCTACATGACAGAAACCTAAACAGAAAGGTCACTTTGGTACTTAGATTGTGTGAATCCTTACAAAACACTGTATACTGTTTTCTGAAAATGTTGATGTATACTGGCTAGGATTTTTTTACATCCATATTAAGGAGGGTTTTCTCACATTCTCTATCTCCGTTAGAGATTTCAGTATTAAATACTTCATTGCTATTTTTACTTTCTTTTTTTTTCAGCATTTGCTGAAGTAGGAGGGTATGATGATTTCATGCGAAAGTACATGGAGGCAATTCCATCCAATATCTCCTATGGGAATACTACGATTGATGCAGAATGCTACACTCCTCGGAGGGATTCTTTTCACATCTTCCGAGATGCCGTCACTGGAGATCTGCCATGGCCAGGGCTTGTCTTTGGTTTGAGCATCATTGCTTTGTGGTACTGGTGCACAGATCAGGTAATGTGGAAGCCAGATGCCTCAGAAATGCCAAACACAAAACTCTGCAGTCTGGCGTGATCTAGGGGTACTCTTCTCCCACTGTAATTCAAAGCTGGGTCACAGAAATGGCAGTTATTTCAAGACTGGTCAGTGACTTTTCAGTTTCTGGTCCCTAGACCCCTCCCACGTGTGAGAAAATGGAACGGGTGTTCTTTCAATTCTTCTTATGCACTGTGCCCAGCAGATACCATTGTATAATTCCTTTCTCATTTTTTTGTGTGTGACCATGTGTAAAAACACAGAGAGGTTGTGATGTGAACATTCACTTAGGAAACCATGTATCAAATGATCCTGGTTAGACTGCGTCTAGATACGATTCCGCCATTCAGTAGTCTGAGTTTGTTTCCTATTTGTGTGGCTTTCATCTTTGCATGCACAGTCTTGGGAGGATGTTCTTTATATGTCAGGTCTTTCAGTCTGGAGACTCTTCCCCAGTCCTCCTTTCTTCTGCCTAAAACCTACCGTCCAGTTTCCCCGAGAGATCACACTGACATGAATAGAGGAAAGTGTGCTCCTGCAACTGCTACATGAGAATGTGTCCAATCTCTAGCAAGTCTGCTGCAATCTGTCTGCATTCTGAATTGTAAGAAAGATAATCTTCACAATTTGTAAACACATGAAAAAAACCCCAATGTAACTGTATCTATTGCTCACGTAAATATTTTATTCCTTTTTGGCTTTTTAGCCTATCTGCTTTAAGAACATCTTGTGAGAAAGAGGCTTACCTCTTAAACAAACAGTGGATAAATTATATTTTACTTTACTTATTTCAAATATATCCTTTGATTTTCATGTAGTTTTTATTTTTCCTAGTGACAGAAATGGTAAATAGGTTCTTTCACTATCACAGTGGTTAAGAAGTATCTTTTATCTGGAACTTGACATGGTGTGTTCCTGGAAATGCTATTCTTGGGTGAGTCATGCATGCTTGCCATGTCTCATTGACAGGTTATTGTCCAAAGATGTCTCTCTGGCAAGAACATGTCCCATGTGAAGGCTGGTTGTATCATGTGTGGATACCTAAAACTGTTGCCCATGTTTATTATAGTGATGCCTGGAATGATCAGCCGAATTTTGTATACAGGTATGCATATGTATACAGAAATGCAAATTTCTTCTTGCTGTCTATCTTTCACTGCCCGTCTCTCTCAATTTCCTATTCTCTGTCCCTTCCAAAATACCTGTTAGATTTTCATCTTGTCATCCAAATAGTCCAGGCACATGTATGCACAAAACCTAACTTCACTGTAAGAAGCTACAGGTCTTCCTCTTTTCCCTGATCCCAGGTTTCTGCTAATGCTATTGCTGTCCATTTTAGGAGAGAGAAATTCCACAGTGTCCCTCCCTAGTTGTCTGTTTGTTACAGCCCCACTCTGGCTGAATGAGTGGAAAATGCTGCCCAGGACGGATACTCGGCTGGCAATCAGAGGAAGAGGGTCATCAGTCACAGTAATATTCTGGGCCATGGACAGTCCCAAGTGCAGTGTGGGGGAAATGCCAATCTCCCTCCTCTCTAACCATCAGTGTGTTTAACAGCAGGTGGAAGAGAGATGTTCAGGTTGGAGGGAAGGGTCTTTGTGTTCCTCTCCTTGTTTTTCTATTTGTTCTCCTTGTGCTGTTCAGTTCTGGTCTGACAATTAAAGCTGATTTTTTTTTTTTTTTTTTTTTTTTTTTTTTTTTGGGCCTGCAGCACTTTACAGTATTCTTTTAGAGAGGAAAGGAAGGATAGAGGCTTAGAATCACCTTCCTCCTTGCCAGCAGACCAAGGATGATATCAAGCTTGCCAGTCTAGTGGTTCAACACAGAGATAAATTTTCAAAGCTCTACTAATTTGGGAGCAATCTGTTGTTTATATGACCTTGTCTAACCCTGCCTTGTTATCCTCTCCTCAGATGTGGTGGCTTGTGTTGTGCCTGAAGTCTGCCAGCAGTACTGTGGTACTGCAGTTGGCTGTACAAATATCGCTTACCCAAAAATGGTAGTGGAGCTTATGCCAAACGGTAAGACACTGTCTGTATTTGTTTGTTTGTTTGTTTTAAGAAAGGTGAGGCTGCCAGACTGTAAAAAGAGGTGATAGAGGTGATAGAGGGAGCCCAAGTCCCAGATTTAGTTCAAAAATTCTTGCCAGAACTATGTGGTATTAATCAGAACGGTAGCTGTAGCTGTAGGTGCAGAATGACAGTGTCAGCTCTCAGCTGGCAAATACTGGGTGATGAAATGGTAATTGATCTCCCTTTCTGTGAAGGTAAAAAATAACCTACTTTGCCAATGATTTATAAAAGACTGTCTCTGCCAGGATTTCTGAGTTGGAGGCATACACCTGCAGTCCTTCTGCTAAACCCACTGAGGTGGGAGGAGAAAATATTCTATGTACACATTGTCCCACAGGACACCTGTTCAAAGAGAGAATAAGGCACCACTCTGGAGAAGACTACATACACATAGAAGATAAATGTCTGCAGAAAACCACAGAGCTGGTTCATAAGGCTACACAGACAGATTACGATATCATACAGACCATGGTACTTCCCTGGTATCTTTAGTACTTGCCCGTCATATTATAACTGTTGTAAATAGTATTATTAAAATACTACAGTACTTCCCCATACTGTGTTGACTAGATCATACCATCTGGAAAAGTGGCTTACTCTGATTTTCGAACAGCAAAAGAAACTTTCTTTTTTTCCAAACAACTGGTTTACAAACGTACCCCAAGCAAGTGAGCACCTGCCTGCAAACAAGAGCAATTATTTTTGTAACTGCTGGGGAAAGTCTTTCCTTTTTATTTCAGCATTTAATCAGACAGCACTCACAAAAGAAGTACCTATGTTCTAAAAGCTCAAGAGTTGCCCTGTCACTGCTGTAAATAGCTTTTCCAAAGCTCAGCAGACGTCACTCTGCTTGCATTGCAAGCATCAGCGCATAAATACGCCAGACACACTCACAGCTGGCTGACTTGAAAGGGTCAGACAAGCAGTATGGATGGTGCCACGTACCGAGACTCTTCACTGGACGCTCATCCTGGTTCACATGCCTTTGTATTTCAGGTCTGCGGGGTCTGATGTTGTCAGTCATGCTGGCCTCCCTTATGAGCTCCCTGACTTCCATTTTTAACAGCGCTAGTACTTTGTTCACTATGGATATTTACACCAAAATTCGATCACGACCATCTGAGAAAGAGCTTATGTTAGCTGGAAGGTAAGCGCAGTCGAGCTGTACAAACACGGCCGGCCCCAGAAGCTTTACAGACGTCAGCCTCCAAAAAATGCACGAAGTGCCCCGGTGAAAACCTGCTTTTGCAGCGAGCGGGCAGTGCAGCAGTGGCCTCCTGTGGCCAGACAGGCTGTCCCACCCCACACTTCCCTTTTGGCAAACAAAACCACCCTTGCTTCCAATTTGATTGACAGTGGTGCGTGAAGTAGCTAAACTGATTCTCAACACTTCCTACTGCTATTCAAAGGGAACTATTTTAAAATCTCTTCCCAGACTTTGCGCTACACCATACTACAGCATGAATGAACTAGTTCTTCTAGTTGACCTGCTATTGATTTGTCTCTAGACATAACAAACAAAGGAAAAAAGCGATTTTCTATGTTTTGATTGCATGTTTAGCTGTATGCTGACAGATATTTGACAGATACAATAGCCAACTTGGATTTCTTTTGTTTGTTCAATGGTAATTGGCCATTATAATTGATTTTGCTGGTTGAAATACAAAATGGACATTTAAATTATTGATTAATTGCTGTTTTTTTCTTTCTGATAGATGCTTCTAAGCAGGTGGCTAATTGAATATCTGGCTGTGTTTACAGGGCATTTATGTTACTTTTAATTGGCATCAGCATTGCCTGGGTTCCTGTGGTGCAGTCTGCTCAAAGTGGGCAGCTCTTCGATTATATTCAGTCAGTTACCAGCTACCTGGGACCTCCCATTGCTGCTGTCTTCCTGCTTGCCATCTTCTGCAAGCGGGTCAATGAGCAGGTACGTACAAATTAGGAAACAGGTATGCTGCATGGTCCTTTAGGCATTGGGAGAACTGCTTTTTTGTTCTGGTGTCTTTTGTTAGCAACTTCTTCCTGTTCAGTTTAATCCTATTATAGCCCAGGCATTCTGTGTTTCCGTACCCCAGGACCTGAGGTTTCAGAGATGAGTTTGTAAAAGTTCTTTGCTAATCTGATAAATAAACAGTCACCTAGGAATTCCTAGATAGCTCTAAAACTTCGGTTATCTATCACTTTGCCAAGAAGCGTGTCAAAAGGAGAATTTATGGAGACATATTTGAAAGTAATCTTTTAGGATATTGGTCACCAAACTGCTTTACCAAATATATCACCGTTCACCTTCTTCTTGACTGCTGTATATTTTGTCAACAGCCTTTTAAACATATGTGCTGTCGTTTCATGCATTGTTTCCTGTTGTTTTTAGGACCTAGTCTGGGAATCACTAACTTTCATTCATAGAGCAGTGAACTGAGAAATATTGTACTTAAGCCTTTGTAAGTAACTCAGAAGGCATGAGGTCTGTCACATGCTTTGGTGGGACCATAGGCCAGTCATGGTAACTGGGGTCTCAGACATTCTGAAAACTCAATACTTGGTAATTCAGTTTCTTTTCTATAATACTAGAAATAACAATACTTGCCTATCACTCAGGTTTGCTCCAAGGAGGATTAGTTCAAGGAGAAAGCCTAGAGAGAGAAAGTTTTTTAATATGGCTTGAACTTTTCTCTCACTATTTTCTCTCGAGACCAGTTCAGCGGTTATTTGTGTGTATATCCAAGAAAAGCCTGTTTTACATACAAGGAATGTTCCATTTCCTATCCCAATATGGCTAAACCTCACAAATGGATTAAATCTTTGTGCCCTTTGTGGAAATCTGTCATTGAGTTTAGCTGGAATTTTACTTGAGCAAGAATTCAGTGTAATCCTCAGGAGTTTGTGTACACTGCACACTTTAAATTTGGGTAAATAGGGGAGACAAGCATCAAAACTTCTGAGAATTAGAGGCTTGCATAAGATAAACTCCAATATTGTAATTATTTGTAAGATTTATCAACATTTCTTGCTCAGAATCATCCTTCTTTCTGCCAGAAATGGAATGAACTATCTTGTCCTACTCCAAAACCTTTTTGTAACTTTGACCACTAATAATTAAAACTGTTTTGTTCTTAAATGCAGCATTAAACCTAGAATATTTTTTAATCAGGATTTGTAGATTTGTGTTACCATCATTAGTTTTTTGACTTCACAAACTCCGAGAATAGTTGAGATTGGAGGGCACCTCTGGACTAGTCCAACCCCTGCTACTCAAATGTAGGGGTAACAAGAGCAGGATGCTCATGTCCTGTCCAGCTGGGTTTTGAGTATCTCTAGGGGTGGACACGCCACAATGTCTCTAGGCACCCTGTCCCAATGTTCAATCACCCTTACAGTAAAACAAACAAACAAAAAATGTTTAAACAGAATTTCCCATATTTCAATTTGTGCCCAGACATACCTGTGTGTCTTTTATACTTTGGGCTAGAGTAATGTATACCTACCAGCAAAACATCCACCAAAAATATCGAGAATTAACTTTTAACTAATTACTAACAAGGTCATCAGGAGATAAACCAGACATATGTTTCAGGAGGAATGACACACAGTTGCTAGCTGGTTCCATCATGCTAGAACTGTCAGAGATTTAGCCCTCAAAGACAAAAAGGTACAAGAACAACCCGTGGGATGTGTAGTCTGTGGCTAGAGCCTGTCCTGTGCAAGGAGAGCATTGTGCGGAGACGGATGAACTTTGAGAAATGAGCTGGATAAGGTGTTTCCCATATTCTTTCTCTGAGCTGCCGGTCATTGCTGCTTTCAGTTATATTAATACAGTGAGCTGTAAATACGGTCACTGAAAGTATCTGAGTTAAAACCCATGTGCCAAAGGCAACGTAACACATAACTAATTACCTCTGTGTTTCCTCCAGCAACTATTCAGGGCTTAGAGCTTATTTCCATGCCTGAAATTACTCATTTTGATACCTTCTGTCACTTTGTCTGCAGGGTGCCTTCTGGGGCCTGATGGTCGGACTGCTAACTGGACTTAGTAGAATGATTGCAGAGTTTGCCTATGGAACTGGCAACTGTGTGACCCCTTCCAACTGCCCATTCATCATCTGTGGGATTCACTACCTTTATTTTGCAATGATTCTTTTTGGGGTTTCCACTATCGTCATCCTGGCAGTCTCCTTCATGACTAAGCCCATTCCTGATGTACATGTGAGTATTATTGCAGTCCTGCTCCTCCAGAAATGGAACCCAATGAAACCACTAATTTTAAACACTGGTACTTGGTATATTACCTCCTGACATTTCACCTACCCGCATCATATAGTCCTTGTAAGAAAGCAAAGGAAATAATTTTCATTTATCTGTCACAAATCTTCAGTGACTCCTAATAATCTTAGACATTGACTTAGCAGACATTTGGGATGCGATGGTCTTACAGCTTGTTCATGTGCTGGCCATACTGATTTGTCTCTATGTAGTAAGGCTGTAGATTTATAAACTTATTTTGTTTCGTGGCAGCTTTACCGCTTGTGCTGGTCTTTGCGGAACAGCAAAGAAGAACGTATTGATCTTGATGCAGATGAGGAGCAGGACAAAGCTGATGAAAGAGATGAAGAATCAGGTAACTTGAGTATCTATAGATTCTATCAAAGTGTTTGAGTATCCCTATTTCATTCCTGGAGAAACATTGACATGCTTGATATTCAAAGACAGTCCCACTCCCCCTCAACAACAAAACCTCAAACCCCACATATTTAAATGGCTAGTAAGCTGCTTTTTACCAAACTATTAAGCTTAGTGTAAATCAGAAATGAAGTGGATTTCATGGGAGAAAATCTTGTTCTCTAGGTAGCTAGGTGGCAGTTCTAGGACTAAAACAATGGAGATGCTTTAGGTCGGAGGTGGTGTGCATTGGCAGAACTGCGTGCAACTCCAGCCCTTGGAATGAAACAATGACAATTCACTTGGAAATAGGGAGTAGTAGCCAGGATTGAAGGAGCAAGGATCTGCTGTAAGGCACTATCAAAGCGAACTGCCAGATATCCCTCTGGCCAAACCCACCTGCTCTCTTTGCTGGCTTTCTGGTTCTGCTGCTTTCAAAAGTATCCTCAAATTCATTTATTTGTCTTTTAATTAAAAGTGTAGAAACTATTGAAAAAAATGAAGTTTAAGCTTTGCAGCATGGTTTGCTTCTCCAATACCAGACCAAGTCTCTAGGCTACAAAAGGCACAAGTGTCTTCTGCAAAAGGCTCACTTCCAACATGTAGAAAATCACCTTTTTTCCAGGTGAGCTGTGAAAACACAGTATTAACTTGATTCTTGTACTGCCTTGTACTAAAATGTTTCCATGTAACTATGACAATAAATCAGAGGTGCTGCATTAACTATAGGAATGTCCTCAGTCGCAGAGACTTTCCAGTGCATGCAGTGATCCATGCTTACATTTCATGACCAGTGTGTTATTCCTTCCAGTTAATAAGGAAAGTGAAGAAGAACCGGGATGCTTTAAGAAAGCGTACAACTGGTTCTGTGGCTTAGATCAACAAAAAGGACCCAAACTGAGCAAGGAGGAAGAGGAAGCATTGAAGAAGAAACTGACTGACACAAGCGAAGTGCCGCTTTGGAGAAACGTTGTGAATGTCAATGGCATCATCCTATTGACTGTGGCTGTATTTTGTCATGCCTTCTTTGCATAAACCTCTGATTACAGTTCTGAAATTGTACTGTATTGTCAAGCAAAACCAATGACTTGTAGATTTACAGAGTTAGAATTAGTATTTTCACTGTCTACATTTGTAAAATTCGGGGTAATTTACTCACTGATTTTGTGATCATAATTTCAAAAATCTAAAGATGAAGGCCACTGGGATTTCAAGAGAGAGAATTTCTGTTTAGACATTGAATCAATCCAGGGCTCATAGAGGTTCAGAACTTCCATCCAGTATTCTCTCTACTCATGATACATTTCATATTTTAGGTGAAGAACAAGCCTGCATGAGCCATATTTCATATCACAGTTTGTGAAGTACCTTTTAGGGTTGATTTTCAACCCTTCTTCTTTTGATCATTCAGATTTCTTTTTTCCTTTGGCTGTGATGATTTGATTACAAAAAAAACCACAACTGAGGGACTGTATTATGAATTCAAATTAAAAAATCATTTTTTGTTCCCTCCAAGCATGGGATATCTTAAGTAAAGGATTGATGTATTTGACACTATAACTAACTTTCCATTATAACTTTTTTCCCCCTTTTCTCACTTTTCATTGTGTTGTGTTTCTCAGTAATCAGTGGAACACAAACTGTCTGAATTGATCGCATTTTGAAATTAAGGAAAACATGTCTCAGTGATCTTAATAAGAATTCTGCTTATGATAGATTGTCTGTTTAAGGTTAACTTCAAAAGGTCCTCCCTCTTTATATTTTAATATGTATCTTTACCTGAAAGTGAAGCTTTTTTTATACAAAATACATATATATACACATGCAATACATTATATATATGCACTATATATATTATATATATTTAAAATATGTGTGTTTGTGTATATATATATTTATTTCTTACTGATCAATTCCCATCTTGGTATGTCAAAATTAATCTCTACCCACAATTACTAGGACCTCTTTTTTGTGGGGTTGGTGTTAATGTATTGCCTCTTTCTATGGACTGTACTACAAAACAGTCCGTGAACATGGTTAAAAGTCCAAAGCATCAAAATGCTGGGTTTGCATTCTTCTTTCAAGTACATTTGAGGGTTCTGTACTGCTTTTCTGCAAAGCTATAATCTTTCTTCTGAAGATTTCATTGAGAAATAGAATTCATGCGGTATGACAGGACGAGTTAACAGTTCATGAAGGAAAATATTCACAGCTGTGGGATATTAGCTAAACCAGTCTGATTGTCTCCACTTGGTAAGTTTCATACCAGCTGGAGAGACAGGAAAAGATAGATTTAACACTACAAAGCAAAAAGCAATAGATCTTCTTATCATCTAATTCAGCTTCCTGGGGAATTAAGTGTAAAAAGAAGACATTGGTTGCTGTAGTCAAGCTGCGCCACAATTCCTTGTTCCTGTCGCGCACGTATCGTGGGACGCTGCGTTGCCTCAAAGCATTTCAGTGCTATTTTACAGCAGGATGCACCGGACTTGCAATAAGTGCATCTGAATAGGAAGCCAGTGTAGGCCGTCTGTATGTGCCTCACCACACTGCTGCTAACTCCTGCAGCTTTAATCACTCTCACTTCATAATCTTCTGACAGTATCTTTTCTTCATTTGGATCTAAACCAAAATGCTCTGGATTCTAGTAGAATTGCTGCTCTTCAGTATAATCCCTGCAGTATACTGGAAGGTTTTGCATAGGCCGGATCAAATCAATACTATATAGATAACAGTGCAAACCTTTTTCTTACAGTTAATGCAGTGATAGAGTATTTTAAAGACCATGGAATTAATTATATTTAATGGACTATGAAGACTTGTATGTATTAAAGTATTTGTATATTTTGAAGTATTTGGTGTCCACAAAATGATGGGATTTTTACATAATACGGTGGAAGACAGAGAAACTTCATTTGGTGTCTAGATTTTGGCTCTGGGTAATAGTATTGGACGACAAACAAACAAGAAGGACTTTAGTGAGGGTTGCCCAGATCCCTCTTTGTCATGCTTTGTTGCAAAATGAAAAATGTGGTGAGATTTATACAGCCATTTGGATACAGACAACTAACACAAGTGATTTCCTGGCAGGCTGAGCAGCCTTTAGATGACCTCCTGGTTAATCAGGCACCGTTACTTCATTTTCCTCCCCAGGATTAAAGAATTTTGAAAAACTCTCAGTTTCCCAGGGACATTTACTGTACATCCTCAGCCACCCATTTTTTGTTCCGGTCTGAAAACTGGATGTTGTAGAGGGCAGGGTTCAAATGTTTACATGAAGTTTGACTGCTGCTTAGAATACTCCTGTAATTTTGTAGAATTGCATAGAAAAATTGCCTGATATTGTGGACAGCTGATAAAACTTTTAATATTTGGATTGATTGTTCAATGCCACCTCAGGTTGGTAGCTAATGCCTTCAAAGGCAGTTTCATGATTTGGAGAAAGAAAGTGACTTTTCTTCACTTCTCAGGGGAACTCTGTCCATGTTACAGCTGTTGTTGTGGGATACGCTCGGACAAAACCCAAAAAGTAGCTTACACTTTCCTGGGCATTCTCATGCTTTAGAGATGGGAACAGCGAGCACGTGATTGTTCCCCATGTTTGACTAAATTTGCAATACTTCTAGTTAATGGAGACACTCCAGATATACTTTTGGCTCACAGCACAATATACATGCATGGCATGTATGGCATAATACAACTCTGTTTCAGGTGATCCTGAGACATCCCAGCTTATCCTGTCAGGTAAGATTTGTGGTTACAGCTTATTTTAGTGGACTTTAGTTAGATATACAGAATTATTTTAAATGAACTGCACAAAATAAAATATTCGCCTAGTAGCACTGTAAGCCAGTTGCAACACTGATACATAAAGAACACACAGTAAACAAATCAGATCTCCCATTTAAGAATTACTACATAATTTTCAGGCTAAGTCCTGAAAAAGCGTAACCACTCTTCATTTATGTTTTCATTTTTCTGTATCACTCAAATGTATCCAACTGTCTCACAAATGTTAATTATTAACGATCATGAGAACACTCTGTTCTTAGAACTCAGAATTTGGTTTTATTCCTATTTTGTTATTGAAAAAGCTCATGCACTCAAATGCTGGGGGAGGGAAGGGCTGTGGCTTAATTTGGAATACATCTGCAGTAACCATGGTTTGGTTTCAACCAAAATGTCTGTCCGTGGTGAATTGGGACATAGCACAAAGCTGAGTTCTTCAGGTGCAAGTGATCATCATGTTCAGAGCATCAGCAGCAGCTGTGATTGCTAATTAGCTCAACTCCTGCTCAGATCACTTTCTTAACTGGCAAAATTAAGAATGTTTATATGAAGCAAAAGCTGACACAAAAACGAGAAGCAAAGAGTAATAATAAATATATGCATTACCAGCAGATACTGGCATTTGGGAGAAAAGCTATAGAGCCTTGGTTATTGTCTTTGAAGAACACTTGAATTCATTGTTTTGAAGCATTGAGCTGGAGGGGAATTAAAGTTGGTATTCCTGGGGACAGACCGCCACACTGCAGAGAAGGGTTGTTCACAGGCTCTGGGGTCATAGCAAAGCTGTTCTGAGGAAGGCCGCTGGTTTTTTTAAAATTTATTTAATGACTTTTTGCCCTAGCTGCAAGTCTCTGTGTCCTGCACCTGCAGTATTACTCTGTGGTAGCAAGAAAGCGAGGGAAGAGAGCAGCGGGTAGAGAGACCTTCCCTTCCATTTAACTTAAAATACAGTATCACAGATTTAACAACAGAGGGCGATACATCACTGAAAACGAGGAGAAATGCAAAAAGCCCCTCCAGGTCTTACTTGGTGATTCCTGGCATTTTTTCATGGAGAGTGTATTGCAGGCCTGTGCTAGAGAACTTAAGGGATGGAGTAAAACTGCGCTCACTCCAATACCTACTAGTTGTTCTGATGAAAGACAGTATAACCAGTGCCTGAGGTTCTCACCCCTATCGTTAATAAGAGGTTGCCTTTTTGCCCCCCCCGAAGAACACTCCATCTTGCCATCTACCACAGGAAGCTGTGGACAAGATTTCCCCTGGAGCTCCTGTGCCCAGCCCCTCCTCACCTGGCAGTGCTTGAGGCTGGAGCAGCCCTGCGAGTGCTGTACTAGCAGCTCCCCCGCTCTTCTTAAGGTACCTGGAAGAACCTCAAGCTGAGGTAAGTGTTGAGCTCATTCTTACTCTGGGCAGCATTTTTATTTACAGTATCAGAGCCTATAACTTAAAAAACTTAGCTTATAGTCAAAGGATCTTAAAGCAAATTATTACGATGGTTTTAATTCATTCAAATTGCAAATTTTGTCTTGCTAAAAATAGGTCCTGGGCTTGAATTTTTCAACATCTCAGTTCAGTGTGTAGCTACAGAAAAGACATTCTGCCCTTCTTGTTTAATGTAATTAGCCAGATCTGACTTTCTCAGACTCTTTGTTTTGTCCTTAGACAAATCTCTTGCTTCTATGCATTTTTAATATGATTTTGACTTTTTTTTTTTTTTTTTTTTTTTAATGGAAAGTGTGGCAGTGGAAAGCAAAAATACTCCCTGCTTTGGAACATGAAGAGACAGAATTAAAAGCTGCCATTTTCCAGAGCAGGACAGAATGGTTTCCAACTCCCGGACTTCTGAAAGCAAATGGGGGCAGGGAAATGAGTCTGTAGTTGCAAGAACAAAGAGCCATAATATTCTTTCTTAACTTTCTGGAAACTGTTAGAAAAAAAACACTATAAACCTTCATGCATTCAAAATGAGCCTTGCCTGGGTGGGAGACGAGGCTTATACAAGAAGGGCTTGTTTCCCATGAATGCAGCTGTCCTGTATTCTCCCAGTATCACGGAGAATTGTTAGGCTGCTGATTTGAAAACTTGGTCTGTGTAGAGTGTAACTGAATTAATTCCAGTATTGACCCAGGACCACATTAATTATATCATGGCCTTAATCATTGTTGGCTTCAAGCTAAAAAGACAAATCATTTTTCATTGATGTTAAAAATCTGCCTAGGTGCTAATGTCGTCATAGCACAGAGCGCTGTGGAGCATATAGAGCTAAAAAAAAAGACTTGCTGTATACACAGCATTTCTTTCGAAACAATGAGTTTAATTACAGTGTACGAGTGCCAGATCCTGACATGTTAATTTAAGTATTTATATGTGTACGAAGCAATTCAAAAGAATCTTTAGCATTTTTGTGACCAAGTCTGTGGCAGCTTTATTATGGAATATACTCAACTGAAAGCTAAGTCAGTCCAAGGGGAAGCATTCATCAGCTGTGGTTTTTTTGATCCAGCTAATTGTTTTACTGACACCTAGAGTGCTAATTAATTGCCCAGCCTCACAAATTAGGGACTGTTGTCTCTCATTCCAAAGCTATAGACAGCCATGGCCCTCCCCACATGCATTATATTTCAGTACCTTCTCTGGTCCTTAGTCCTTAGCTGTGTGTTGAATGAATGTTCAACACCAAGACAACTGCAAAGCCAGCAAGCATGTCTCTAGGACTAAATCTGTGAACTGGATCAGAAAACATGTCCTAATTTGAGAGAGACTGCCCATAGAAAACTATCAGTACTACAGGTTGCCCATGTAACATCAGTGTCATCATCTTGTTGGTCAAACTCATGGGAAACATGACCCAAACTGTTCCTGCCCTTGGACTTGCTAGGACAGGTGACCTTTTTGTTTTATCAGAATGTCAGTATGAGAAGAATTTTAGGATGCATTTTTCATTTTGTGCACTGTCTTAAGGGCAACACTGTACTCAGCAGTTAAGTAATAACTGACAGAAGTCAAAATACTGCTAAGGCCAAAGGATAACTTGGGTTAACTCCAACCTGATTTATAAATCAGTGTTACTGTAACTTCAGTACATCTTGTTCTCCTTTGTTTCAAGACTTAGTGTACGTCAGAAGAAAAAGAAAATCCTTTATAATAAGATATGAAAATTCATTAAATGATTATTGGCTAAATTATAGAATCAAAGTTAGTTTAACAATGAATAAGAGTACTGAGAATTCCAAACCTAAAAATCCAGGCTTATGCTGTGTATTTTCTACTCAATTCTTTTTACCCTATAATTTCTTTTCATGCCACTGGGTTGTTTTTTGTCTCTCTTCCAAATATGTTTTGGGTCAACCTGGGTATTTCCTTTTTTCACCATCACTTTCTCTATTTGTGTAAACTTTTTCAAGGACTTAGTCTCTTGATTGGTTTGATTTCCCAACTACTGTTTCAGAGCTGTAATCTCATCTCCCATCTTCTAGTCACTGCTCGAACAAGGAGATTCAGAAATACACTGAAACATATCCCCCCCAAATTATTGGACATCTTAGTACTGTTAACATTGGTGGATGGTTTTGGTATCTACATGCTGATTTTATGTCTTGTTACTAAGTATACGGGTGGCCTATAGTATAAGCCCTATAAAATTATATTTCTTTTTTTGTTATATCTTCTAATAAAACAGGGTATGTTATTTCCTGCCAAATAACATAAAAAGAAATCACGTCTACATTTTCCCAGGGGAAAAAACCCACGTTGGGACATTTAGTTAGGAGTTTTACCTATCTGACTAATTTCAATTACATTTGAGATCTCGAAGGTCTTTATAGAGACTGTAAAGGGACATTTCAGATGTCAAATTGTGGCTGAGAAACTCATTTTAGGAAGGAGACTTAGGAATCAGCATATTCCTATGGGAGCGATTGTTTGTTACATTTTAATATACCCTGAAAAATGATTTTGTAGAATAAAATCTTACCTCTTAATTCAGGTTCCATATAGTCAGGATTACAAATGTGATAGTGTGATATTTCTCTGGTATATCAGGTAGATCTGTGCATTTTTCCCTTGCCTCCCACGCTGTGGCGGGGTTTGCTGCACTGTGCCTGTGCTGTACACACTCCTGCACTGGCCTCCTGCAGCGTAGCCCAGTATGAGACACCAAATGTTTGGACACCAAGATAATATAGCTCTAGAAACACCACATTACAAAACAGTGTTCTGGAATAAATAGGATTATTTCTGCATTAGCTTGTGTTCTCTGTAGCATTCTTTGCTTTACATAGGCTGTTTAACTCTGCCAACATTGTCATATATTGAGCTGTGCTCCTGCAAACATATATCATCTGCAGCCCTTCCCATAAATTACAGCAAGCTGCACCACACTGGAGCACGTGATTTTGAATTATAGTATCTGCAACCTTTTTGTCAGTAAATATAGCTTTATAAGTAAAAAAAAAAATAAAAAAATTAATAATCGTTCATGGCTGTTCTGTATGCAGGCTTTGAATTCTGGTGTTTATATAGGCAGTATGTGGTCAATATAGCCCAATGGAATTACTGTTGTGATTGAAATATCGTATTTTATGTTGTCAGATACTATAGTGCGAAAGAATTGCTGAGACAAAAGCTGACATGTGGAAGGGGTACTACTAGCATCCATATTTCAGAATTCAGTTAAGGCTTAGTTCCATTTTTGTATTGTGCGTGTATGTAGGACAAGAACATGGATACCATATAGAGCCTTATTTGAAAACAGTTTATGTTGTCTTAAAAGACATGATCAGGCAGATGCTCAGAATGCAGTGCTTAAGGTCCAAGTCAGCCAAATTTCTTCTAGTCAGAGCAGTTCAGTCCAGATGATCTTATTTCTACATCTGAACAAGCTAATTCTTTTGCGAACTCGTTGAAACGTGATACCTGAATTATCGGGGAAGGCTGTGAGAGAAGTTTGGAATTGAGTTCAAATGATCATTGTTACTGCATTTTCCTGCAGCAGTTTTCTAAGTGTAGATGAGCCTACTGTTCTCTGTTGTTCCCTGGTCCTTTACTGAACATTTAGCATGTTATTAAGCTGCCTG
This sequence comes from Astur gentilis, assembly GCF_929443795.1. Lineage (NCBI taxonomy): Eukaryota > Metazoa > Chordata > Aves > Accipitriformes > Accipitridae > Astur > Astur gentilis. Next base: position 5,188,580 of record NC_064886.1, read on the forward strand.
GCGCTCTTTTACTGAATTGGATGCACTCTGGCGTCAATATGTATTACGTATGAGTGCCTTATGTATGTAAAGTGTGTTTAAAAGGCAGAGTTTCTCCAAGATCCTGCCCAGGGGGAATGAATCCAACTGACTCAATACTGTTAAATCACATTTTTATAGGAGAGGAAATCACCCTTTGGTTAGGTTATGAAAGAGAAACATTTTAACTTTAATCACTTCTACAGAATAAGTTTATGCTTTGTATAGGGGTAATGCAGTTTGCAGTGTGACAGTGGGTTTCTGCAACAGAAAAAGCAGCCCTGACAACCCCTTTAAACAGATGATGCAGCTTCTTTGTAGCTACAACTTGGTAACTTCTAGATATAAAAATACCACCTGAGAGCAAAACCTGAGTGAAAACAAATGGGACTTCCTGTGAAGCTGAGTCAGCTGCACTATCACACCTTTCTTGGTCGATGAGAATGGCCAGGATTTGTCCTGCTAGCTTGCTTTATTTCTTTGCCCAGGCCTTCTGCTGATGCGCCTTAATTACACACTTGGCACTGCAGACTGAGAAATTTGCAACATCTCTGTAGTGACCTGCCCTGACTACACAGTGAGTGAAATACTACTGAACTTCCCACCGCTTCAACTGCCCGTCAGCTCTAACCACAGGAACTACCTTATTTCCTTCAGGCAATTTAAGTCTTGTTGGATAGGCTTGCTTCTACAAACAGCTTGAACTTTCTATGTTATTCTCAATTCTATGAAGTAAAAGGTTTTTTTTTTAAAAAAAGAAAAAAGTTGAGTTTTTTAAAGAAAAAAAGCAAACCACATTTTTCCAAAATAGGGAATTGACATTTTCAGTTCTCTGTTCTGTTTATCTCCTGATCTCTCTGTTTAGACAGCTGTTTACCATAGAATATGCGAGGTCAGAAGGACCTCTGGAGATTGTCTTGTCCAACTCCTATTGGACTAGATTGTAACATTAAGGATCAGCTTTCCTCTCACCCCCTTCATCTCCCCCAGAAGTGAGCCACAAAGGCAAAACTCTTCAGAGTTAAAAAAAAAAAAAAAAAAAAAAAAGGAGATAACATTATGAGGAAAACAAAAAGGATCGGTTTCTTGTATCACAGGAAAATCTTGGTAACTCAGGAAATAACTCCTAGTGGAGAATTCTACACTTCCTAACTTTTCTTTTTCCCCATTATTCTGCTCATGACCTGCAATATCAATGTGAAACTGTTGACAAATGACTTTTCAGGAGGAACTGATCCAGAGTAACCGAGGAAGAGTTTTGTTTTTGAAGGTGTCTCATAATCATGCAACTTTTACAGCCAGACAACAACAGAGGGCAATAGATCTCTATGAAACATCACGTCTTCAGAAAGGTTTCCATTTGATGACACTGATGGCAATTTTGGCAGCTCTTTTCACTGCCTCACAGGGATCATTCAGACACTGCTGAAATGTATCTGTATGATCTAGGAGTGTCTTGCGGCCCTCTGGTAGCTCAGCCAGCATGGTGAGGGTTTTGATTGCACTCAGACGGGCTTTGCTGGTTTCCTCAGCAACCAGCTTCAGTAAAGGTGGAATGGCTTCAGCACCTAGGGCTGAGAATCTCCCTGTAGAGAAACAAACTGGCTTTAAAATGTGTTATTACATATAATCAACATGCTTTTGAATTGCTGCTTTCTACTCCCTGCCCAGCTACAGCTCTGAACACCCCAGAGAGTGCAGTGTGAAGAGGTAGGACATGCTTTTCTTTTGAAGACCAAAGCTAGCTGCCAGCTATTTATTTTTAAGAAAAAAGATCTTTCTTAGTTAACTTTATCTGCCTCACACATTATTATTTCATTTGCAACAACTTATCTAAGAATATATGAGGCACCGAATGATAGGATAAATTATTTGGGGGGGGCACAGTTAGATGCCCTTAACATTCTCCATTCTTTTATTTTCAAAGACACTTCAAACACTGAGATCCACTCCTGTGTTGTCTTTGGAAGCCGGAGGGATAGCTGCAGAGGAGGACTGGAACACAACTGCTGTTATTAAGAGTCTTTCATGTCTAATTACTCATTCATCACACTGAAAATTTAGCAGTTATTATTTTCAGTGTCATGTAAGTTACTTGGGAGAACTACAGACCTTATTAATATTCATTTCTCTCCCAGCTGTGAGAGAGAAACTGCCTCTAACCCCAAAAAGATTTTCCAGAAAGTAGTGCTCCTCTGTTGAGGACTGGTGATTCAGAGTGGCTTCAGGTATGTGGATCTCTGTGTGGTCTGGACTTGCACAGAAAATGTTCCCTCTCTGGCGCAGCACTCTGGAGGGAAATGATGCAGATGGGGCAGATAAATAACTTCTTGACCTACTTCAGGCGAATCAAATGTGAAATATACTGTCCCCACTAGACACTATGGGGCAGCAACAGTAGTTGCTTAAGACAGATCTAAAGAAATGTCCTAATCTTGTAGTTTCTTGAAGACCTTTAACACTATCAGAAACTGAGGACTTGGGGGGTGGGGGAGGTCAAAAGCTTTGTTATTAAGTGGCCTTAGAATTGGATTTCTGGAAAGCATCCCAACAGAAATGTCTCTGTTTCTCACCCTGAGGTTTAACAGTAGCAAACATCAGTGCTCCTGTTGCACTAGCTTGGACTTCAGGATCTGTATCTTCCAACAGGCTCACCAGCACAGGAATAACTTCTTCACATACCATGCTTTTTCCTTCTGGATGAGTACTGTGCAGAAAAGATGGTTAAGTTGCTTTCCTGAACGGTGTCTGCTAACCGTGCGGCTACCCACAGCTTCTCCCCATGCCTGAACCCCTGCAGACCTCCTTTGTTTCATGACAACAGCACAGACACAGTCCTCCTCTCTGTTCTCTTTGGAGTCACAATGTTCTGACTGTTAGACAGATGGCAAGTACCCCTACCCAGCCACAAAGAAAAGAAAGGGGCTATCTGTTTGTGCCTGGTGTCTATTAAATCTACTTGCTGATACAATACTGATGATATCATATTAGCCTATGTGTGTGGGCTTAACAATTTTTTAGGCTATTTTTAGGTGATGTTTGGATTTTTTTTTTTTTTTTTTTTTTTTTTTTTTTTACTTTCTATGATACACTGGAGATTGATGGGCAGCAGCAAGTAACAAGATGTAGGATTAAGTGTGCTGGTGGTCCTAACGGCAATTCAGTTAGAAACCTGGCTGTTGAAGCCTGTACAGGTTTTAAAACCTGCTAAATTAGGGGTCTGCAATTAATTCTTCTCCCAGGTCAATTTTCTCTCTTTCTTTCCAGCCTATCGCGGGGAATATTTAACATGGCCCAGCTACTGCAGGGACCTAGAGCATAGCTAATGTCCATACTCTAGCTGCATTGCTGCATTCTTTCTACGACTCATGTTACCTATACTCTCTTCCGTTTCCTGTGAGACCTTGTTTTTTTATAGGACATTAGGAAGTGTTTTGTGCCAATTGGTATGTAAACTACATGATCTGCCGACCTTTTTAAACTAGACATCTACTAAGCATTTTCTATTTTGTCATTGCAGGACAGTGGACTTAGGTTTTTCCTTTCATCCAGTGTTTGATACACAAATTTAATATAAAGATTGCTTTTTCTGATCCATCACTGACGTATGTAGCAGCCTGTGTCAGAAAACTATTTCTGTCCTCAATCACATCGAAAGGACCTTTAATTTTTTGTGAAAGCGGTTGTTCAAAACAATAAGGGAGCTTCTCCCTTTCTCTGTGGTGGTCAGAATCCTGTTTTCACATGATTTCTCATGCAAGAATTTTTTCTCAGCAGTGCTGTACCAGAAAAAGAAATCCTGATTTCACTGCCAATACTTAAGACAAATAGAAGGAGAAGGAATGACATTTCCTGATCAGCACCTGCTTTCTTGAGTGATTTATAGCAGTTATGATTTTTAGAAGTCTTCTACCTATGTGTGCATTCAGGCTGATACTGCTTTACATGTGAAATGTGACAGTTTCAATGTGTAGTGGAACACAACTGTAAACTAATGACGTTGATTCACTCATGAAAGGAGTATTTTCTTAGGCTGAAGTATTAAGAAAGATTTCTTTTCCTTTACCCAATTTCTAACAGGACCCAAGCTGCTTTGCTTCTGATGGCTGCTGATGAGTGTTTGAGCTTTTCCTTCAGGATAGTAATGGCACCAGTTGCTAAAGCTTCAGAAGCTTCCACACGTAGACAGTTGGAGAGTGTATCGAGGATTAGCTCCTGGATTTCATCTAACTCAGTCTCCAATTTGAATACAAGTAAGGGAATCAAACCGGCATGCAATATGCCAACAGCCCCTACAGAAGGAGACAGAGAAGGAACATGGGTGAGGTGTGAGTGCATTTACTATTTCTACCTGCACTTTGAATTTCTTAATAGGATCAAAATACATATGGTTACTTATTTCCTTACACAGATGTGGGACTGAGAGATGGAAACTACTACAACACTGCTCTGTTTGTAAATGCCATCTTAGCATTGCTTCCTTAGGAAGCTTCCCCAACAGTCCTGTAAAGTCATCATCCCAGGTAATAAGCAAAATGGCAATTGCTCTGATGTTCCTAGTTTCCCCCACTATAATATTTCTCCCCAAATTATTCTTGCTAAGAAAACACAGAAAATATATATATACTGTGTGTATAAGTCACCTTATATCCAGCCTTTCTAACTCTTCTCAACGTGAACAGATGCTAAGAGAGGCTGAGATGTGAGCCTTTAGAGCTAATGCTTTGATTCTCCGCTATGGTTTCTGTGGGGGAAGTCAAGGTTTTGGAAACTGTCAGCTTCCTCACGCATTTCTTTGTAGTAATTCTGTCATGGGGAAAATTTAAATTTTGAGCTTTCCAGCAGTCACTCTTGCACTATCTCCTGAAGGAAATATCATCAAAGGTAGAAAGATCGTCATTTGCCCTGCAAGTGATGTCTTTGCTATGAGCAAGTGTCTGATTTGTACCATTTCTTACACTTCACTAAGTAACAGTGAAACAGCAATGTCATGGGAAAGCAGAAAGCAGAACGTACTGTCCGCAAGTAACTATGTGAAAGCAAAATTCTCGAGTTGTCTTGTTGCTAAGACTGATTCTTTGGTTGCTAAGAGAAATGTGGCTCCTTTCAAAGTGATTCATATATGGTTAGATAAGGAAGTTTTGTGGATAAGAGTCACCAAGGTATTTTCAAATGAATCTCCACCGTCAGGGATAAAAGGGCAAGCGGGAAAGAAATTTTCATGGCCCTTGGTAGTGCACGGAAGAAATACCTCAACTTGACAAACAGGTGAAACACATGATTCTAATCTAGAGGTTATTCTGTTATACATATTCCTGAGGTTTTGCTGACATTGAATTACTTCTTATGTTACTAACTTATTAGGATCCACTTTACTAATGCAAATGCAAAGAAACACCTAGGGGTGATATTACAGCTTTTACTACCTGTGCTACATTTGGAGGTCAGTTGCTGTGAGAATTCAAATAAATAATAAGGAAAAACAGATTCAAACAAATCACTCTTGAAGGCTAACTATGTTTTAAAAACAAGGATTTCTCCTTGTGCCAGAAAGGCAAAGCAAGAAAGGAAAGTGTGGAGAAAAAAAAGAAAAGTTACCTTTGAAGCTGTGGCTCTGTATCACTAGATGGGGGTTTTGGCATTTTCATAGTTAAAAAAACCCCAACCAACCCTGTATTTATGTCCCCTGGAGGAACAAAAAGAAGAAAACTCTCAAGGATCAGCTTCAGCCCATCCATACTGTCCCCACAGAGGGATGTGATAAAGGAAACCTGCGCTATTGGTCTGGCAAAAGACTCTCTCGGAGACGTTCCTGAGAATGAGGCAGAGCTTGCACAGCTGACTCCATCACTCAGCATTAACTCCCTTGACAAGGATTACAGGTGTTTAGATCACAGGTTATAGGTCTAGAAGAGTTATGGGTGGGTTAGACAACAGTAAGGATATGGCTGGGAATACTCCATGCCTTATGGAGTCCCAGGCACTAGGGAATCCACTAGTGAACTGCTCCCATGGAAGTAGCTTAAAGCAGTCTCAGATGACTATAAATCATATCCAGAATGCTTTAGCCACAGTTCCCAATGGTCTTTTGAAATAACCTATGAAAGACAAGATTTTTCAAAGTTAACTTTTAAAACTTCTCCCAAAGTTTTTAATGAAAAGAAACTATATGGTCTGTGTGCATGAAATTGGGATACCCAGACTGCTCACACAGTCACCATGTACACTTCTAAATTCTGGGATGCTGTGGAAATCAGTATAAAATCAAAATTTGGGAGGTACAGTTTCAAAGGAAGACTAATGAATTTGAGGTGATAGACTTACAAGTTGACATTCTCTGTAGCAAGCACCTGTTTATTGTACAGTTGCTTTACCAGATGATCTGTGATAATTTTGAATGAAAACCACATCTGGACTACTTGACCTTAAAAGTAATTTCATTCTTTCTAGATAAGGTAACACACTGAACGTAAACATAAATAAGAGTAGGAAAGAACTGAAGTTTAAATTCCATACTCCTCCAGAGCCTTTGTGTAGTTTTAATTCACATTGATACCAATCTTCCCTGGGATAGTGTCACACCATAAGCATTTCCTCATATAATTTCATAAGCCAACACTTGTTCTTGCACAGAGTATTCAGCATTCTGGCTTGAGCCAGAGAAGCCATTGCTTGCTTTAATTTGACTTTCCACCTTTCTGTAACAACTATTGCTAGAGCATTCTGTCTACCTTTCTCGTGCTGGTAGATATACTTGTTTCTTTCCCAGACAGGTTTCTATCACTATTTTTTGCACTTGCTTTCAAATACTTAATAGCCCTTTTTTAACCATCATCTTCATTTCCATTTTTAGTTTCCTGCAATTCCTTCTTTTTCAGAACTTCCTTCCTAACTTATTTCAATTCTCTTGATCACTTTATCATCATATTGCCAGTAAGTACTACCAGCATTCAGGTTTCAAATTCTTTGTGTCTGTGTCTTTCACTTATCTTCTAATATATTTGACCAATACATTCAAGTAGGCAGGACTACTTTCATTGGCCCTTGAGTTTATTCCTTCCAGTTAACGTTTATTGGCTTTCTTTGACTCAGTCATCCCTCATTCATTCGCATTTGCACTTCATGTCTTCTTTTGGTGCTAGCCTTTACTATTGCACAGCAGTCCTGAGTGCAAAATATACAACAAAGCCACTTTTGTGTCTTTCTGTTTCAATAAGCTGGCAAGGTAATGTACAGAGTGTTGTTTAGGATAGATTTTCTTTTTTGGAGCCATTAAGAAGTATTTATTCTGTGGTCAGACATCTCCATGTAGCTAGTGGGTGCTTATTTTGTGTGAACACTCAGGCTGCTTTCATTTTTTTTAAAAATATGTTTTATTTTACCAGGCCAGGTCTCTGTACCAAGAGCTTTCTTATCTACTGTTTTTGTCAAGCTGTCCTATCTGAAATGCTATCATGCTACTAAAGGGAGCTTCCCAGATATAAATATAGAAACAAAGATGAATTGTTTGACCTTGTCAAAAGTCTCAATGTGGTGAAGAGAAAGAGGGTGGAGAGGAAAGGCCATCAACAACAACAAAAAGAGACTACCTAACACTGAGGCTGAAATTTCCAGGTGGAAATTCGTCATGGTTTTCCCAAGGGACCCAAAGGGTGAAAGGTCTAGGGAGGTAAAAGGGAAAAGGGAGGAGACAAAAGCAGTGGAAAGTTGTTGGGGAGTTACTTGTAAATTAGAGCAGTCTCAGATCTTTGCATCTTACTGAGCAAGCAATAGGAGGGGAAGGTAAGCTGGTGTTTCTAGTAGTCCTATACTGAAAAATATGGTAGCATCCTCAGGATCTGACTTATCATTAAAATACTGCCATTTCAAAGGTGATTTATCTGTTGCAGAGAGTGTCCTAGACACCCTGGGCATAATGAAGTAGTAGGGGAAAATGTTTTCAAAACGCAAATAGTTGCATTTGCAGCTGCATAGTTAACATCATTATTGATCTGTTTTTCTGAGAACTTGTAATCTTCCCTTGGGCCGCTTTTTATCTGAGCACTCGTCTCTTCCTTCTCATAACCCTCTGGCCGCTCTCATCCTCCCTTTCCTGACTCTTTTTTCAAATAGGCCCAAAGAGGAGTTGCCATTTATTCTGTTCTCTCAGTATGGCTGCAGGGCACGTAAACAAATTAAATTTTGTAGAAGACAAAGGAGTCATTTGTAGTATGTAACAGTGGTGTTTTGTTATGGTTTTCAATTACATAAATCAATTAAATCACATTACAAATCCTTTTCCTTACAAATGTCAGTTTTCAACTCAAAGCCATTTAAATGTTTGTTTTAGTACAAAGCATGTGCCTCGTGCATGGCCACAAAGTGACATACACTGTAGTGTAACATAGTAAAATAACGTGTAAACACAGATTCTATATTATATGAATGTTTTGTTAACACCTCAGATGTCTCTTTGTGATGTTCACGCAACTCTGAAATGCTTAGTACCAGCATTTCTACTTAGGAAGGGGCACACAAGGAAAAGAAAAGCAGAGCCAGACACAATCGGAAGGAAAAATGCTGCCTATCATCACGGTGTGCTATCAACACATCCAGTACACAGCGGCTGCAAAATCCCAGGGTAGGAGCTCACTACCTGTGAGTAGCCAAATGATCCTGACAAAATTTCTAGACCTAGCAGTTCTCCTGCTAGCACTGCAATAGCTTAGCAGCATTTTAGAGGTAACAAAGTGTTTATTAAACTAGTGAGTGCTAGCATTTATTATATATGTTTAAAAATGCAGTGTTTGTATAATGTTTCCTTTCCGAGTGACGAGAAGACCGCAGAAGATCCTTCCCTGGCACGCCTTCCTTAATAACTCCTTTCTCACTACTGTTTAAATTGAAAAAAAAAAATAAAATTAATTCTTTAGACTCCCTGAGAAGATTTCTGAGTCACCAGTCACAAGAGCATAGTTTGAGAACCCTGTACTAGCTAATTTAATGTTAAGATTCAGCATTTTGAGTCTCATTGCTTCCAGCATTAAAGCTGTGTCAGGGAGTAGGTTAAATATAATGCTACTATAAAACTGGGCTGAAATTTCTTTCTGGTAAGCTTGGAGCAGGAGGTAGACTGCATTAAATGAAATAGAACTCACCTGCCTATACCTCGTCAGCTTTATCAAGTCTTCTAACTGAACAGGAAAATTCTATTGGCATCTTTGAAAATCAAAACATTTTCCTCTTTGCCACAATAATTCTGTCTTTCAATGATAATTTAGCAGGAGTAAACAGTGGTGTCCCAAAGGATGCCTATGCCTAGAGACAAAGAGTATTTCTTATCTTAGAAGACAGAGGTGGAAAGTCCCTGTTTAAAAGAACCGAAGAGCTACTAGGATATTAAGAGAACTGAGGAAAACACTACAGATATTGGTATTGGACCAGAAATAGCAAACAAATCTATTTCAAACCATTTCAAAACTATGCATTGGCTTATGACAGCCCTAGGGATTTGCCAGGTATAAAATCACAAGCTCAATAGTATTGTCTGTCATATTCTCACTAAAAATACAATAGCTGTAAACTTTATAAAAGTGTTATGGGATCTGCTTTCAAAGCCACTGAGAATTTTTCCAATACTAAGGATTTTGGGATGTTATCTGAATGAAAGACATAATAGAAATTAAGGTTATAAAAATAGTAAAAAGTCAGCGGTACATTGGAGAAGCATATAATGTGGTTGCCTCTGGGGATCCTTTAAAAATCCAAAATGTTTCCAGCATTAACAAGGAACAGGAAAGATTGCTCTGATAAACAAGGAGTTCCTAATTCTCAGTAAAGAATGAAAGAGAATCCTGCATAGCTTGTTTTTGTTTTTAGAAACTTTGCTTTAGTGTGTGTGAAATCGTCAAAGCACTGCTGAAAGTAATTAACATAGAAACTACAACTAATATATCTGCATTAGCTTCTCTATTAAACTCCAAGAAACAGATTAACTTTTTTAAAAAAAAATTGTCATTTTGGTAGTAAGTAAGACTGCCTGCGACCTTCTGCTTGAAAACAATGGGTTTAACCATCTAAATCATTTATGCCCTATGGAAAGAGGAGTAGTATCTAAAGAACTTAAAAATTCTGGTCTACAGAATGTCTTTTATCACAGCATCTCTAAAAAACCTGGGGATGAATTAGAGTAGAATTGTGTTTCACATAGACACAGTTTCCAACCTGGAAAATAAATCTTGGATTCTGTTTTTGTACAAGAATTATCTACAGAGTAAGATCAATAATTGCCCAGGACAAGTACCCTACTTCTGACTGATGTCAGTGTCAGATCCTCTAATGTAAAATCACCAAAAACACTATCGTGGAAATAATGAAATATGCTTTCCATTGTGGTAGTGCATAATCTGTGGACTGTGGATTGCTGGTCATTCATACGGCATCAGAAGGTAGTCTCCAAAATGAAAGCAACTTTTCCTTCTTTTAATAAAACTGTATTCATACATTATTGTATACAAGAAAGCAAACAATCAAAATGAAGGTGAAATAGAAGTAACAAAGTAATGCTGGCTTATTTTTTTTCTTAGCTCTAGTTGTTGATAGTCTGCTTGCACATTGAAGTATAAGCATTGATATCTTTTGCAGTGTTTTCATTTTGCCCTTCAGAACTCTAGCTGCTTGCATCTCTCATATAATTAATCTTCTTTAAGTTTTCTAAATTTGTAACTTAACAAAGAGATACACTCATGATCATCCCATATACCTAAATGTGTGAATGCATGTGCATGCATATAACATGCATTCAACTGATCTTGTATGCATATTAGTCACACAAATTAGGAGATTTCTTGGCTTTTATTTCTCTGACAAAGTACCTTTCCTTTATTCAGAGAAAGTTTTTTAAAAATTGTAAAAATTAATGACTGAAAATAACCCAGAAGGTTTTTTTTTTTTCTTTGTGTTCTCTTGGATGGAGAAGGAAATGTCATCCTGAAATTTATTAATTTCCTCTACGGGGAAGACTTTGCCAAAATGCACGAAGGCAGGAAAACAATCTGACATACATACTACTTGCGCCAAAGTCTTTGGATCAATTACTGTAGACAAAATTAAAGCCTTAAGGCGACTACTCCCAAAAAGCTGAGCCTCAGCCACTGAGTTGCTACCCCACTTCAGATTTTCCAGGTCAAAATTTGTCCTTTTTTTCTGCTGGTCAGTAATGGAGACACGTAGCTATAAAAGGGACTGAAAGGGACCAGTGCAGCCCTTAACCATAAGAGACTCTGCCAACATTCTGCTTCCACAGGTAGCTGTTGTGAAATACAGCATTCACAGAAAACAGTGACTTTAGTGTGCGTAACACAGAGAATATGTTCAGCAGAGAACCTGGACTGGCACATTCACAAACTAACTTAAATGTTGGATTTTATACCTTATACCAAGCAGGTACATCAAGAGTGTAGAAAGTGTTAACAATTACTATAGCAAGTTTCAGTCACAGAGAAATTGATACGGTAAGGTGGACGTGACATTATCAGTTTGACAAATGTTCTATGACTATTACACTGCAGTAAATTTTAGAGATTCCTATGGAGAAAGATGGTCTGCTTTGTCACAGAGGCTCGTTGTAAAGATGCATGAGAGACAGCTCACTTCCTACACAGATTATTGTCTAGCTGGACAGGGCAAAGGGAGTGGATGGGAAGGAAAGAGGCAAAAAGTAGTTTAAAGGAATTCTTCAGGTCAGCTGAACAGTTGAGAAATCATTAAGTGCCCGTTTACCACCAGGTTCCCTGGGTGCTGTTGCTCAGCTGGTGGCCATAGCTCACCAGCAAGAGTACCATGCTCAGAGGGGATGGCTGCAGGCTGCTGGCCTCTCCCCTGATTTCATGGGAGACATGAACAGGGAGGTGGGCACGGCTGGAGGCTCGGTGGGACGAGGGAAGCTTCCTCTGTGGGAAGCTGTACGAGAGCAGACAGCTTCCTCAGAGCCACGGATAAGTCTTGGTATTGATCATTTCACTGCGGTGTCTAAAAATGCCTGACCATTTGGAGAGATACCCTTCAGGGGACTGTGGCAATGTTTTACACTAATAAAAACAGTTTTAAACTTTTAAGTCTAACTGCCTTACGAGCCCTTAATGTGAGACAAATGCACAATTGCAAGTTTTCAGTTCTCAGAACTTCTGCTGAGAGACTGGATTTTAAAAAAAATCTTTTCCTCTTTTGGGGCAGAAGGCCAAAAAATTAAAGCACCATGAATGAAGTTCAAGAAATAGTTTTATTAAATATCTTAAATTTCTGTATCTGGAAGCTATATCTGTGCAACTGGAATTCTGCAGTACAAAATAGCATTACATAGCAAAATGACCATTATATGTTTTGGTTATCTTTAGCATTCACCTTTTGCACCTAGTGAATTAATATCACACGTGCTCAGATGTAAAAGAGCAGTCATTTTTTCAGTTTTATTCCTTAGGAGAAATATATAATTAAGATGGTGAAAATATTCTCTGAACTTCTATAGTATAACTGAATCTCAATCAATCAGAAACAGAAGTATATGAAAGAGAAAGTTTCCTGTATAATTTGCTTATACAATAGTCAATAAATACAAATGAGAGGCTCAGAGGAACAAAATATCTAGAATTAATTGTGTCAGATACTGAGGAATTCAATCTTGAAAATTAACATAAACTTGCTTTGAATATATGAATCATTGCACAGACTGAAAGACTGCAAATAGTGGTAGAAGACAACAGGAGGAGGTTAAAGGGAACATTAATTCAGTCTCATTGTATAAGCATTTCTTTTTCTCATTTTCTTCGTTGTTAGAAGGGTGCGAGGTTTATTTTTTTGCTACTTTAAAAAATGACCTGATAGAAATTCCAAGGAAGAAGAAACTGGTGAAATTGTAGTGTTGACAAATCCACTGCTTGTATTTGCTGATCTAGCATGCTGGCAAAGCTACAGTAAGTCAATTTTATCCTACAGTTCACACTGCTTACACTGTGCCAAGACGAGCACAATTGAATGGTTAGAACTGATAAAACCTCTAGGAAAAGAAGAATACAGTACTACAGGCGGGTGAAATCCTCTTCTGCTTCAGATGGTCTGGCTTGTCAATTTTGTTTGAAATGAGAGTAGAAGAAACATATCTTGATTAGAACCACAGGCCCAGATGGCTGCACGACATGAGTGGAGCTGTATGGAGAGTCAGTCTGCCTCTCCACTTTCCACTCAGAGCTGCTACTTTGCAGATCTCACGTTTTCCGTGGGAAGCCATGTTCTTAAGGAAAACTACTTACACTACTTGAATGAAAATTGCATTCTGTTCTGAATGAGGTTCTACAATAGTGCTTCCCAGTATGTTTTAGTCTATATATTTTATTTCCAGCAGTGAAAAATTCCTAAACCTTAATTGAATACAAGACTGCCAAGGTGTGGGCTGCTTCGAGGATGGTTTGTTTTTTGAAGTGCCTCCCCAGTAAATGTTGCTCTTGGGTTGAGAGCCTTATTCCTCCAGTGAGCTGTAAATCACAGACGTTGGCTGAAAGGAGTCTATCACAACTAGGCACATGTCTTAACAGTATACATATTTTCTGATTAGAGATGCGTTCCTGAATGAGGGTCTCTAAGTGAATGAATGAAGCTATTTTGCAGAGACTTTTTTATCGTTTATTTGGAAAACAACTAGTGCAGTAGGACCCAAACCACAACAACAGTGAAATGAACCTGTTACTTAACCTGGAGTGAAATATTAGGTCTAGCTTCTCTAAACATGCCAGGTTAAGCATAGACACTTCAACAGTGCTACTAATGTGCTTATCTTTAAGAACATTACATACAGAGTATTCAAAACATCGTTAAACAGAATCAGATTGCAACAATTATAACAGATACCAGAAACTATTTCATCAGCTGATAGAAATTACTGCCATTTTGACATGCTTTTAAAAATAACTGTTATAAGTAAGTCTGAAAGCTACATTTATTGAAAGATTTGATAAAATGTTTATTAATTTAATCAGTTAATTTGGTAGGTAAAGTTAGCATAATGTGCTTTGCCTGTTTCATTGATTCCATCACCCAGTTAGTAACAGTGATTCAGATGGCTAAATGTAGGTTTCTAATGTTATTTTAGTATCTGAGGTATTGCGTGGGACTGTCAGGTATGACTTAAGACCTACAGGACACTTGGACATTTCTAGAGTGCAGCTGGGTCCAGACGGGATATTCTTGAAAGCTGAAAATGGTCTTTGAGAATTATGTCTGGAGGCTGAATTGCTTCCTAAGTCACTTCCATTTGTTATTTGAATTGATCTTGTGCATGACACTGACAGAGCAAAAACTTCTAAAGAAGAGAAATGGTAAATCACAAAAACCAGCAGTCACATTTATGCAAATTTTGATTAGTTTATCACTAATGTAGTCATAGACCAAACAGTCTTTTGTACGTTTTTTTACCCCTCTGTCTAAAAATGCTTCACAAAAGAGGTAGTGATCAGTTATAACTGCCTAAAGCTACCACTTTGTATATCTACTTTGTACTTCTTAAATGATCACCGGTTGGTAGATGTATGTGTGCAATATCTTTATGTAGGTACAAAATGGGTGTACAATTATCTAAACTAATTACTTAGACCTGACTGCAGTATTCCAAACTTTTACAGAACTGCTCTGGCATCTAAAGTCCCTGTAGTAAAGTTACCTGAATGTCCCCATCTCTTTTTCCATAGCTTCCCAGAATTACCTTTGCGTCCTCAAACAAAATTTGCAGTTTTTTGGTGGTTTTTTTTTTTTAAACTACCGATTTCTTATTCCAGTTAATCAGACATGACAAGGGACAAATAATAGTGCCTGCCTAAATTGTAGCTATAGGTCATGGTTCCTACATGAAGTAGAATTATCATGTGTAAAGGATACAATGAAATGTGAAATCCAATTATAACATTTTTTTTTTCTAAGTACCTATTAAAATATGTATAATTCTTTTGAGGCCCCAGTTTGATACGTCTTCAGCTGTCGAGAACATCAGTGGCAAAACAAAAAATATTTGAAATCAATACATTTCTTCTTTTTGTTTGTTTGTTATTGCAAAAATTAAACAAGACCTAAATGCCTACCTGTATCCTCAAGTGGGAGAGACCTACTTTCAACTCACTGCTTCGATGAATATTTAATCATTCTTACGATGTGGAAAACCTTCAAACAGGAAGACTGCAGGAGGGAAGAGGGTATCCCAAGAGTAACTAAATAGCCTGTTGCTCAGACCACTTTACTAGGAGATCTGAAGCTGGTACTTTTTGTTTTAAAAGCTTTGGTTTAAAAAAATTCCTGGCCATGTTTAATTGCATCTCCTTGGGTGTAATTCCCAAAGAATCATAGTTTGATCTCAAGTGATTTTGTCAGTTGCTCACACTTCACAGATCTTTTGTTGTATACTTTACTAAATGACCCCCACTTTCTTTTTGGGTTAAAGTTTGAGGGGATTCTGTTTTGGTTTTCCCACTTCTTTGCCCTTAATAATGAAGAATGAGGAAAGAATACTTTAATCCCCCCCCCCCCCCCTTTTTTTTTTTTTTTTTTTTTTTTTAACATAATAATGCAGCCTTGAAGGATGGGTCCTTTACAAAGAACTCCATTCCTTTATCTTATTTTCATGGTATCCCTGTCTGCAGCTTTCTTCTCATAGAGGCTCTGAAGGAGTTGGGGTCCACGTATCCATCACAAAGCTTAGGATAGGTGAGGACTGCTATGTAAAGTTAACTGCACAGGAAAGCCAGCGTATCTTCCGGGCTCCAGGCAAAACTCCAAGCAGCTGTCTACCAGCTGCTGGATTTAATGCTTGTTTTCCAAACTTGGCTTCAGTGGCAACTGCTGATTCAGCAGTTGAGCCAATGACTGTGAGCTGCAAATACAGTAGGTACATAATAAAACTGTGAAGGAAGGTATGTAAGGTACTTAACCACTTTAGGGTTTGGTTGTTTTTTTCTTTTTAAATTTTTTGTCTGTTGAAGAACTAGAGGAGTCCTCTTTGGTTGGTTGTGGTTTTAGCTGTAACTCATTATCTGGATTCACATTCTCAAATGTCTTCCATGATTTGACCTCATAGGAAGAGCAAACAGTTGATATTAAGTGAAACTCTCAGTTACTTGAAGGATGTGAGCAGGAGATAGAAGGGTGAAATCCTGGTAGAAAGTGCATTTTCATCCTAAATGATAAAGCCAAATGAGGTCAGGCTGATACCACCTGCTGGAAGGTACATTCATGGGTATTTTTCCCCGCCATGTCACAGTCGCTGGTACAAAGCAACAATATGCCAGATAGTTACAAATATCAGAACCCAGTCATCTGTACTTGATGCTATTTTAAATTCTTCCATGTGAGAGAAATGGTTAAAAATAAAAATACAGCCTTTTTATTCTTCTCTAAATGTTCTGTTCAGTTCTTCATGCTGAGAGAATCACAGACCCATCTATAAATATCTAACCCAGATCTACAATTGCTTGTTAAAAAGAGGGTGTTTGGTAGAAAATTGAATGAAATACAAAATGTCTTTTATTATATTTTTATTACAGACCAGATGTGGCCTCTCAATTTACCCTCTATCATTTGGAGATGTACATTCACCAAGAACATTGCATGTGTGCATATAAATATTTTGATGTTGTCATGGTATAATAAAGGGTAATTGATTAGAAAAATCCCTATGGGATTTTCCACTTAAGACCACATTTCTGTTTTAGCAGTATTGTCTTCAAACTAAACATGTATGAATCCATCTATTTTGATTGATCCCAAACAGAAAGCAACAGTAAACAGGCAAGGATTTGGCTTTTGGTCAATGAATAGCACTGGCAAGTTGAGTGAAACTTGTGCAGTTAAGGGTTCCAGTAAGCTGCGTATTAGATGTTACACCTCAACGGTCAAATGCCACTCCCTTCAAATTAAAACCTGCTCCGATTATAGGAAAAAATGGTGACCTGCCTGACATTGAAGAGGGAGCGGGAATCCAGTCAGACCATCATGATTCTCTCAAATTGCTGTTTACTGTTTCCAGGCAAAGAAAGCAATGTAAACTATTCACTTTCAATACGTATTTGTGTGTTTTCGATTTATTCATATACAAAGAACAACATGTAGAGTACTGAGCTAAAGAACGGTTTTTATATGCCATTTGACTTTGGCATTTAATACCTGTATATGCCATTTTGAGACATATATTTCTTTTTAAATTCCTATGGGAGCTTAGCTACATGTAGTGCAATCAATGCATGCTGAAAGGCCCTAACTGAGAATTTCTGGATGCAGGACAAGGGCAAGACTGAAGTAAAACGTAGACATATCGGCTGATTTATTTTTCAGATGAGTTGGGTTTTAGCTCCGCCATTAATCAACAGCAAGTTTCCGTACTGTGGTGTTGAAATAACACCACCTAAACTTCTCAGAGAAAGACCTGTTCCATTACTCATGTACTGCATGCTTGTAATTCCTTCACTGACAAAATTTGATCTACAGTTAGGTGCCTCCCTCTAAACTGCAGGAAAGCAAGCATTTTGTTATATCAATTGAAAATACCTAGAAGTGATGAAATCTGTAGAGAGCGTGTGAATGATGATCTTCCTACCCAGGATGATGGTAGTTGATGCTGTTATTTCTGCCAAAGTTGGTTAATGTGTGGAAGATGCTTTTTCTCACACATAAAGTACTACACTAAAGATACATGTAATGTGACAGTTTCTATAGTAACTACTTGTTCTTTATGGAGTAGCAGATTAAACCTGTACACCTTGTTATTGTTCTTTTATCCTATTATCTAGACTACTCGGTTACCACAGATACAATTTCTTATTCTATTCCCTTGCCGACGTAACTATATCAGGGATTTATGCAATTGCAAGTAAAGAGTACATTTGCAAAACAAAACACTGTCAAGAATTTTAAAATTGACCACTACCTGATCATATAAATGCACCAAAAGACACACGCGCATATATATTGAAAGCTAAAATCTCAAAATAAAACCGTAGAGATTATATTTTTTATTAAAGCAGGGCAAATTTATGATCTGAATATTATAATTTTGCTGGGAGAATGATGTAAGTTATGTAGATGACATTTCTTTTTTAAATGTTAGGAGTTTACCAGAACAACTTTGCCAGTCTAGATGTACTGGCAAACTCTTCTAGTGTGAACAAGACCTAAGATTCATTACTTATAGGAAAATTTCCCTCACATGGTATAGTGACTCATGGCTCTTATTTCTGTGCAAGAAAAATAACGTTGCTACATTGCGTTTTACACGAAAATATTTCATTATTATAATTCATTGATGCTACAGCTCTGCTGATATTATCAGTACTGGAAGTAATATTATTGACAGGAATCAGACGCTTTCTGCACTGTATTGTGTTAGCCTTACAGTGGGGAAAAAATGCCTGCATTCTGTCTAAGTCTGAAAGTCTCCATTGCTATCTCCTGCAGAAGTGTATCAGTAACAAATCACGTTTATAAAATTAGCAGCGTAGGGAGAAAATCATAGCTATTTGATCAGCGCTGCAGATTCAACAATGCAACTAGTATTGTAGTATGGCCAAAAGGAAGAAGACGCCGGAAAAAACCGTAAAATATAAATAGGGTAAACGCATTACTGAGGTAAAAGGAAAATGATATTCATCGTTACTTCAAAAAAGCTGTAGTAAGTTCCCCACACAAATGCAACAGAGAGGAAAAGAGAAAGGCGGCAAGGGGAAAGCAGCAGCAAATAAACGCACACTACCGAGAGCAATTGAGCGATGGAAAAAGGGGAATGCAAACAGGAGATAAATTCCATGTAAGTAAACAAAGTGTTTCGTCTCCCGTTACCCTCGATCGCATCGTTCTAACACGCCTGTGCCTCGCTCCCTCCACTTCGTCAGTTCCCCCAACGCGCGCCCTGCGAAATTAATCCCGACCATCACAATCCCGACGGAGCCGTGACCCGCACTGCTGCGGGAAACATGGAACCGCTAACCAAGCCCGAGAGGATCAACGCGGTTGTGCGGGCAGCCGCAGCCTACGCGGTACGAGGCGAGGGCACCCGGCTGTGCGCGCCCGTTATGTAAGGCAGGAGTTGCCGTACAGCCTGCGAGACGAGGCCGAAAGCCCCGAACCCGCCCGTCCCCGGCCAGCTCCGGGGGAGGCGGGGGGGGGGGGGGGGTGGGGGGGTGGGGAGCGCGGGGGCCGCAAGGGCCCGGAGCCGCCGGCGGCCCCGGGAGCCGCCCGCCCGCCCGCCCGCCGGCCGCGCCGCCGCTTCCCCGCCCGCGGTACCCCCCGCCGTTGGCTTGGAAACGGGCTGGCAGCCTCCGCCTCCTCCTCCAGAGCCAGCCCCGCGCTCCCCCTGCCCCGGCTTCCCGGCGAGATCGCCGAGCACCTCCCCGTCTCCCGCGGGGGGCCACCGGCCGAGCGTTGCCGTTAGCGCCTCGGGGAAAAAAAAAAAGAATTAAAAAATCCCCCCTTTAAAAAAAAAAAAAAACAACAAAAAAAATTAAAGAATCGCGTTTTCTGGGGAGAAGATGAGAAAGGGCAGGTTTTTTCTCCTGCTTGGGCTGCGGGGCTAGCGTCTGCAGTCATGGTGTGTCTGCTCGCTGCAAATCATAGATGCTGATGTGAAAAAGGGCCAAAGCAGAGAGGAGACGCGTCAGTGGATGCGAGCGTTTGTACTGATGGAGTGAGGAGGTGGAGGCTGCCTGCCTGCCTGGTGCTGAAGAGGTGAGTGAAATATTCTGCATTTCTTTCTCTCTTAAATCAGTTTAGCGATGAGCATTTCACTCTCTGTGTATTTCCCAAATAAAAAGGGACTCGTAAAGCAAGAAGAGAAAGATGTCGTTTTGAAACAGTAAGCTATGCTTTTGCCGGATGAAAGAAAAGATGAATGTCACCGTCAGGTAGAAATATTTCGCGGTGTGTAGAGAAAAAATAGTAAGGGGAGGCAGGCTGCTGATACAGTGAAAATGACCTTCTCAAGGGATACTGGCCTTCTATCAGCTGCTGCTTCAGCTTGATGCCTTTTTCATAAAATTAAGTCATCTCTCTTTCCGAGCCTGGATTGTAACCCATTAATATCCAATACCTGAGCCTTACTAAGATCCGTTGCGTTCTCTTAATGATTCAGAAAGGTAATCCATTAAATTCCGCCTGTTGGGAGAAGAACCTCCACGCTATGTAGCACCTCCTCCCAGGGAAATGCAGGCTGGCTAACGTTCCATCAGAAAAGACTCCTAGCTGCCGAATTTCTGTAATAAATCCTCCCTGTAACAGTTGCATCTGCTCATTCCAAGGATGCGTGGCTCTGCGGAGCTCGGACTCTCTACCTCTTCGTGTGAGCCCGTGCATGGGAAGGAACAAGCAGGTTTTGTTATATTAATCGGCACCTGTGGACGGCTCCCATCTGCAGTTGTGAACCACAAATTTTTTGGTATCTTTGCATCTGCATTTTGGGTGAGTGATTCATACACAAAAACCCCAGCCCTTCAGTGTTAGCCGAGAGAGCTACGGACAAATATATGTCAGTTTAATTTCTGCTAAGAGTACCGATCTGATCTGGGTTTGGCTGTTTCACCGTAGAAGCTGTTTAACGTGTGTTCTTGCGGTATTTATTCTGGAGGCTACTAACATATCTCGACAACGTTTTCCTTTGCAAGATTTGAGAAAAAAATCACTAGTTTTCCCTTCAGCATTTCTTTATATCCATTTACTGTTACTCTTACACCCACAATTTGATTTTTATTGTGGCTCCGTATTTCGCGCCATTGTGGGTCACACCCTTCGGGTGGCCGTCAGAATTTCATCTACAAAGGTTGCAACAGCAGGTCAGGCAGAAAAACACGATACTGTGAACATCGACTTGTGGATCATGAAGGAGTAAAAACGAGCGTGTATTTTGTACTTTCTTAGGGGAAATTGTTTCTGACTTTATGGATATAGATATTTAAAGTCTGAGCTGATGGCTTAGGTGCTGTTATAGGCAGAAATAGTCACTTTTCTTCAACAGGGCACAGAATGGCTAGCTGAAGAGCTACAGCTCTGCAGAACAGAGAGCTTTTTGCCATTAACGTGGCTGTCTCCATCAAATCATTTGGTTGGAAGCTACCATGCAAAAAGCACAGATCCCTGCCCTTGGATAGAGGACATGATTACAGGATAGGCCTATGTTGTACAGAAGAATGAAGTTCCAGTCTTCAAGAAGCCAGTGTTGGGTACAATCAAAAGAAAACATCCTAGTTATATGGCATTTTTAGGAGAAAATCTCATGATCTCCCATTACCAAAGCACTGACTTGCATTTTCGAAGAAGAATCCCACTTCCGTGTGCATATGCATGCTTGTAAGGAAAGAAAAGCAGTGTAAATTCTGTGTAGGGTCATGGAGATTTCATTCTGACAAAGGACCTTACAGAGATGAATAAACTCCACGTGCTACATAAAGAATGCTACACCTCCGTCTGAGGATTATGTGCTTGTCACTTCATTGACCACTGATGAACAGAGTTGAACGACTCTTCTGGAGGTATTACCCTGAATTTAGTAAGCCTCCAGTACAGCTCAGTGTTTCAGCTACAGGCCTTGGTGTTGAATTTAACTATGATAATCTAAAAATAACCAGCCAGGTAGTTCTGAAGGACTGAAGTGAAAGTGTTCTGGTTGTCTCAGTTCAGATTACATACTGATGGAATTAGGTATACTAAGTTTTAAGAAACCTAGACAGAACCAGGAAACAGAAATGTGTCCCTTCTTCTTAAGGAATCTACCTGCTAAGTGGTGGGGAAGGGGATAAGTAGAGGGATAAGGATAACGGAAAATTCAGTAGACAATAAAAGCTTAAATCCTTAAATGGTGAAGTCAGCTCTTCCTCTCCAGCTTAAGCAGATAAGGATTTTGACAGCAGATAGAGTCTTGGTTGATATGCAGTGGTGAGGCAATATAAGGGATGGATGTCTTTTTCTCTCTCCCCCTCCATGAATTAAAGACAAATACTCCCAATTCCTTTGGGTTAAATCACAGTAATTCCCCTTATTTCACAAGGGATTGTCCAGATTTATGTAACTGAAAATGAGAGTTGAATCTGATTATTTCTGTGTAAAGTTTTGGTCCTGCTTTCACAGGAGCCACTGGAAGTTTTGTCCCTAATTTCAGTGGGAGAGAGCCGAGGCCCAAGATGAGCACGCATAGTTTCACTGATCAGGTTCTCCCATGCCCTCTAGGAACAACAATGTTGAACAGTTTTATGAGGTCACAGTCTCGATGACAAATTCAGTAACTCTACTTGCATCACAAACTCTGATTTGTAAATTATCAGTGATTTTAATCATATTATTTTTACTGAGAAAATTGTAGTGGTATTCCCACAAATGCTATTAAGGCTGACGTTACGCACCTTCAGCAGTAACTGCTTACTATGCAAAAAATTAACTGTTTCATTTTATCTAGGAGAACTTTTAAACGAAAGCCCTTCAAAATGAACATACTGGCATACTTAAATACAATTATATTATTTATACTTGGTGAGAAAAATTGTCCTCTTTTTATTAAAAAAAGAGGGCTAGGTTTTGTTCCTTGTGATCTCCAAAGTATCCGGAATAAATCCACATCAATTAATAGTTACAACAGATTCCCTTCAGTCTACTTGAGAGGAGAATTTGACTTGCACTGTGTGTTATATTCAAAGTTCACCTTTTTATTGAACTTTCCAGAATCCAAAAGTGGTGATTAAGAAGTCCAAATTTCAACTACCATATTGACGAAAGAATAATCACAAAAGGGAAAAACTAGACCCTTTTCTCAAAGTCCCCCGGCAATTTAAGGTATGTGGAATATACAATGTGACAGAGAAGGGCTAAATTCAGCTTTTATTTGTTCTGTTATTAATCTGGACTTGATACAGATTAGCAATTTAAGTTCTTTTAGCTTCATGCCAGTGTAATCAAGGACAGAATTTAACCCTTGAAATGAAAGCTACAGAGAAAATACTCTTTTCTTTCAACTGTTGCTTTTCAGTAACACTGAAGGGCATTGGTGAAGTAGGATGGAAGGAACAGATTATTGATGTGGGCCGTTATTTCTATGTTACCTGGACTTCAAACATCTGTTACTATTAAACATATTTAAAATCACAGCTAACAAAACACATGGCAAAATTTCAGAAGGCAACAGCTTTCCATGTGTTTTTTAACTTTTGTAGCTCAGAGCATTATCTATGGTTCAGCAGAAACTCAGCTCTCCCCAGAATCCCATTTTATTATTTAGTATTGGACATCCAACATATTGTCAGAGAACACAGTTTTACCCAACAAATCCTATTTTCCTTTGCCCTTGTTTTCTCTGTAAGCCCCTTGTACCAGAGGGCTGTTTCTCCCCTGGATTGCTAAATCATCACATCAAAAAGACATGTGTGATAACATTTCCAGACAATTCTATGTTACAAAAAATCACCCGTGAAATTACCGGTGATCATGTTGGCCAATAGACAAACATAAAGAGGCAAATCTGAAAAACTGAATTCCAATTCTAAGTATTCATTTTGCCCACATACATGAATGATAATGACCAGAAAGCAAATAATAATTTCTTAGGAACTACGACTTGTTAATCTGATATTTTCACAGTACATTTATTAAATAGTAATTCCCTGGACTTGGCAGTTGGGAGGAATTATTGCCATCGCTTTTAGATACCTATAACATGAACATGTACGTATGGAGTCGTTGTGAAGGCTTCTCTTACAGTTGATGGAGAGAAAAAGAGATTCCTACGTTGCAATTAATCAGACCAGTTTTTGACCACTCTCTTTGTCTGAGATGAACGGACCTCTGGAAATGACTATTTCTCTCCGCTGCCTACAAAGGAAGCACTGAGTGACTAGCTCAGAGGTAGCCACCTACATGCATATGCTAAATCTGGACAGATGACTCTCACTCTTACTGTCTACACTGTAATGTTTAACCAATCTTAACCAGTTAATTATGAAGATATTTTCATGGTTCACCACAAATATTTGTAGGTAATAATACAGATGCTACTCCCTACCTACCAACACTGTTTTCTTTGATAGTAACTAGGCTAGCACGCCAGTTTCTTCCTCGAACTGTGCCTTAACAATGCTATTATATTGTGGAGGAAAGAATTCACTAAAACGGTACAAATGATCCAAATGTTTTATCCAGTTTTTCCTAGTACTCCAGGCAGTATTCTAGCATACATTCCCAGTGTGTTTCTACCCTTATTTTGTGTGCCTGTTTTCTATGTTTTCAAACCTTACTGAGACAATGTGAAATAACTACCGTTATCTTCACAAAACGCATCAATGCAAATACAACTGGACAGCATATCAAGTGTTGATGCACAAATACAGTTGACACAGTTGTATTGTGGAAGGAAAAAACACAATTCAACTGAATTGTAATCAATTCAGATGACAGTGTCATGGCATAGTAACAAAAACACAGCTGGATGTTTAGCTCGGGGTGGGGGCTTGCTGTTTAGATGGGGTATGCATCTGGTTATTATACTTCTTCCTTTAAAAGAGAAATATATCTGTGGTTCAAAAGGACACTTATGTATTATCTAAGGGAACACCTTTCTGAAAATAATACAATTTGAGTTATTATGTAGGGTTTTTTTAAATAAAAAGTTTCTTCTCTGGATATTTACCAGCCCAAGTCATAGAATCTAAATATTTGGAATGTATTAACAAAATATGATTTCATTTGGATATATAATATCCATTTATACATACATGTGAATTAGAGTGGGGTTTTTTTTCAGTTTGGATGTCTTATGAGGAAAGAAAGTCTAGGATATTAGCTGTTGACTTCCCTAGTGTTTATGCTATGGGAGAGGGTTCAAACCAATACTATATTTTCTGTATAATTTAAAGCATGAAAATCCATTAGTAAATTAACGCATATTATGCTAACCAAATCCATTCCAAACTAAAATATACCAGAATAAACACTGTTGCATTGGAGCATCTCTGTACTGCCACCGAGTTGACAGTGTCCCACAAAATACCTTTCTTGCAACTGGGTTTTGGCAGGAAGGTTTTCCCTCGAGGTGCCTTTCTGTGCCTGGGCTTTTACATTTGGCAGTCAGGGTGCTATAATAGAAGCCATCTTGTATTGAGCTTTCATTTTGTATTGCTCACTGATGGTAGAATCTCCTTAATCAGTCATTTCAGAGACATGTTTTTAACCTCTTTTTCAATCCATTTACGTCCATGAGCAGATAAATTTACCTTAATTTGTAATTCAGTGACATTTATGTTGGTATTTGAAATTCTAAGGCTAGCCTACTTCAAATTTGAACAATTGTTCTATTATCATATTGTTTCTGTACCCTGACTAGATGTGCATAAGTCCACTGATTATGTTTCCTGCTGTGAATGTTCCCAAAAGTAAATCTGAACTTTGCCTCATGACTGTGATTACATAGGTGTGTCAAGTTTGCTTTTTGCAAGCGTGCTCACAAGAAGAAATAGAATACTGAAGACATTAATTTTTTTTAAGCTACAGGAACAAATTCTTGGCTACTAATTTCAACAATGTATTAAGTCAAGGGATTAGCGATTGTCATTTTAAACATGGCAAGATTTTAGGCTGACCTGTACATTAGTGCATCTTATTATATCAGTACAATATTCTTTGATTTCACAGGTCAAGTAAATATATAGTGGTCTAAACAAATGAAAGTATCAGGTATCAACATAAACAAGAGGTAGGAATCAGTGACTTTTAACACTGCAGATTACAATTCTCCATTTTCCCCAAGAGGACTGTTTGTACACTTTAGGCTTGAACGGTGCAATTCTATTTAACAGAAGTTAAAACACTGATAAAGGAATAACCTACCACATAGACAAAGAAGTGAATTACTGGTTCGGTTATAGTCCTGTTCTCTGCCAGCGCAAGCAGGTTATCAACTAATATTAAATGTTTACAGAGGATATTACCCTGGTCTGTGATGAGACGAGCCTCTCTCCTTGTTGTGTTGTTGGTCTAGCAACTCTACATTTTTCCCACTTCTGCAGTCAAGGAAACCGAGAACAGCCAGTGATATTGTGGCCTCTTGGGATCATACCTGGAAACTGTTCTAATTCATGCTGAGATTTAGGCAGCTCCAACCTGGCTCTACAATGAAGGCTGGATCACAAAAACCCATTTCTCCCTATTCAGATCTTAAACTTCAGATCCTCTATTCAGATCAAGACTAGGAGTGTCCAAGTTTCTCTGTATTTTTGACTAATTCATGTTGTTAAACAGTATCATGTTCTGATACTGGAAAACAATGAACCTCAAGTAGAAAATACTGCAATATCCTAATTTGGAAGTCATTTAGGCATGATAATTTTTGTAAGAATTGATCTGAAAGAAAAAGGTGATGCCTATTACAGCAAAAGTATGCTTTAAAGGGAAAGTTGGGCACACAGTCACATGGAACTCTGGGAGTACCCTTAAGTACTGTGGACTTAATTAACAAATGATGGGAGAACTTCTCAGTGAGCAGGACAATTACCTTCCTTCTTACTTCTCTGAGTAGTTCTACTAATAATATTATCTTACTTTGAGAGGATTTCAGCCAAGTGAAATTCAAGTGAGTACAAAGACAGTAAGGTACTTTCTCATGATCCTGTAATCTACATTGCTTCTATACTTTTCCACCAGTCTTTCATAAGAATCAAATGGAAAAGGCTGGCCAAATAGAAGTTTATAGTACTCCACAAAAAAGGACCTATAATATAGACAAGGAATTAACAACGACCCAGTATCACCTACAGGACTTCCTTTCAAGTACAGGAAAAAACCTTGCTCAAGAAAATATCTGTATTTAGATGTTTAAAAAGTAATTTTAGTTGGTATTATCAGGGCAGTGGCCAACTGAAAAAGGCGAGTTCTTCTTTCTTTCCATTAATGGGAAAGCACAGGTCATTGTCCATGAAAACCAACAGAGTTCCCATTCCATACCCAGCCTGTAAGTCTGAGCTAAAGAGTTTTTATTAGGCTAGAGATACCTCACTACATTATTCTGACTAGGATTACCCAAATGAGCTGACTGGAGACAAGTGATAAATTTGGTTGTCAGAATCGAGAAAGGCTAAATTTGATTAAAATCCTGAAAAGTCCTGCTGATGGTAGGACTTGTTATTCCTCACTGAAAATAACTTGGGAGTGAAAGAATTGAGACCCTTTCCTTCTTCTTGCTGTAAAATTATTATTGGTAACATTGTCTTTTGATCACAACTAATAAAAATAGTATTAAAAGCATACCACCTTATACGGACAGCAAAATATTATAGAATAACACTAGGCAAATATCATAATTATTTCAAAAAGTATTTTTTAAAATAAAGTTTGAACTTGCTTTGTCTATGTTTGCATTTGGTTTCTACATGTCAGAGTAAATGATATATATGGAATGTACACAGTCCCCAGAAATTAACCTGGTTTCATCTACTTTGTGATGAAACATTAAAATATTAGCAGAGAGAATTTTGAATGTATTACTGTCTTGATAAAATACAGTATTTGGGTATCTTCATACAGTATCTTATTCTTGGTGTTGCATTTCTCCAAATATGGGTAGTCTGTGATTAATCAAAGCTTATCTATATGACTGTAACTTTGGATTTTGGATACTTTATGTTTTCAAGATTTATCTATCAAGAATTTTTCACAAACCTCATCAAAAGCTTACATAAACAAGTCAATTCAAGAAAATAATAAAGTGCTTGCAAACATTTTTTTAAAGGAGGCCAGATGGAATGCTGTCAATCTATGCAGCACTGTTCTTATTCAGCTATGAGATATGATGTGCAAATGGAATTTTTCTTAGACATGTTTATTATCTGTCTTTACTTATTTTGTGAAGAAGATTTGTATTTGGTGGAGTTACATTAAAAGCATATCAATCTCATTGTTTACTTAGTGTCTGCATCTGTTTTGTCGGAATCATCAGGTATAGATTCCATATTTTATAGGATGCAATTTAAAATTATACATTTTTTCAGAGTTATCTAGTTATACAAACCATATGAAATACTATTTTTCACTACAAATTATTTCTTCAACTTGTATTAGGATTGGTCAGAGACAAGTGGAGATCAACAGAATATGAACAGTAGAAGGTCAAGATTAAAACATTTCAGAAAATAATGCAGGCATGCAAAAGTTCTAGGATTTGGCTCCTCCTTTTAACTTTTATAAAAGCCTTTAAAAATTTCACCCTTATGGATAAGCTTCCTCCTGCAACCCACATAAAAGATGGGAAAGGACATTTAAAATTATTTTTGTACAGGCCACCCATTTACACCACTTCATGGCAGACACAAGAATCTGAAATACAAAAGAAAATTGTACCTCATTCTTAAGAGCTGGGAAAAAAAAAAAGGTCTCAGAATAGTCAAGAATATGCAATCAGTATTATGATGAAAATCTACTGTCTTGTTCTGCTATTTCTATGCCATCCCTGTGTCTCTAAAAGAGCAAAAATACTTAAAAATTTTACTGGATGTTTCCCTAATGCATGGAGTCTTCAGCGAGCAAAGAGATGACACAAAGTGCTTTATTCCTCCTGAGGTATTTGGTGCAAAATATACTTGGGAGAAGGAGACTGCTAGTAAGCATGTATGTCAGTGGCATTGCATCTTAATGAGATTGCTACCAGCTGGAAAAAAGTGAAACAAAATTCAAATTGCTTTAAGGTGGGTTGGGCTGAAAGCAAAGTCAGCTGTGAGCTTTTTAACTATTGCCTTCACTTGTGCTTTTGGTAGAGATAGGAAGATACCTTACCTGGCATTTTCCTAGAGTTGTGAGGCAAGAAATTTTATGTGCCTTGTTTTCTGGAATGTCTGTAGCTTTGTAGGTTGATATTAGATAATGAGTTATTCTCTTATTACTAGGATGCATCCTGTGGGGAATTTTTCAGCCTTGCAACAAGATGCAAAAACTGTTTAAATGGCATTAGGAGGCAGTACACTTGTCATCTTTTCTTAGTTACAATACTGACTCCAATACCTCAATTTAAAAGTCTTGAGGTGTGCTGTGAATGAACGAAAACATAACAAAACCTATGCTTTTAAGCACAATTATCCTGAAAGGCTACAAGTAGTTATCAGGCAAGAAATGGTATGATATTTAACCAGTGGTACCTGGAGAACAGATCACTGAAAATGCAGAACCCCCCACCTCACCTCTGCTAGCTGTATAATCTGAGTGGTCTCAGAGGTGTCCCCATACTCTTTTAACAAAGTTTTCAGGATAAATTATTGTTCTGCTCTGCATTGTGGATATTGGCCCCCACTTGGTAAATCTGCTTTGTGAGTTTAGGGTGAATTTGGAAGCTGGAATCCATACAGCTACCATAGCTTTTGCATTGTTTTGACCTAATATGCCTTGCTGAGAAATTTGTGTACGACCTTTCCACTGAGGTATGGCTGCATTCTGAGTAACCTCCACCATATATATTACTTCTTATCCCAGATCTGTGCCTGTTTCTCATAATTCTTTTTACAGCAGTATCAAAAGGAGATTTTTAGTGAGCAAAAAGAAATATAATGGTAAGTCATCAGCTTTTTTCTTGCATAGCTCGTGTGTGTGAAATGCAGACTGCTAAGCAGAATAGTTAGGAATCCGTAGCTTCTTATCAGTGGTAAAATTTCAGCTTTATGTGCCATCTTAATAGTAGGATACAGTGTTACCATAAGTGATTTTTTCTGGTAATATGAGAAATGAATAACTAAGGATCCATTGCTGAATAATGAATAAACTAAAGGCTCAATTAGCACCTTTCAGCTTTAAGATAAATTTAGTGCCACAGCTATTTGAGGCAAGAAGAGATGTCACTGAGAGTAAAAAGAATAAAAAAGCAACCATTTGAAATGCTGCTGTTAAACCTGTACTGTGTGGTTATTGTCATACGTTTGTCTGGTTTGTGAAACTCTCACTTAAGCTATTAGGACTGCCTCATGCAGAAAAACCTGCAAAATTTGTTCTTATTACTATTAACAGTAGCAGCAGATCATGTATGTAGCATCATAAATCAACCTATCAGTTCTCAATATTTGATTCAAGAGCCTACTTCAAACAAAATGAATGAAATGACAAGGGTCACGAAATGGTGAGCTAACTAATTAGGTACCTTAAAGAAGAGAAGGACAAAAGGGAAACTTTTCTGACCTCAGCACAGGAGAAATTATACAATATCATAGACCGAATTTAAGGTCTAAAGAACAAGTAAAAATGCTGTCACAGGTTTTAGTAAAAATATAGAAATTGTGGTTGCATGGCTAGGGAGTTTGCAGGACTATAGGGAATAAAAAAATTGTAACTGAGGAAAAAAATCTGAACGCTGAAAATGTCCTTACATACAATGCAAATTGAATGGGAGTAATAATTACCCACCTCCCCCTTGCCCTCTATGTGCACACATACACACACAAAGGTACTAGCAGTGTTGATAGAACACCAAAAGAATTGTCAGTATGTGTTATAAAATGTGGACTGCTAATACTACTAGTAGTACTACAGCTACTAATACTACTACAACTGCTAATACTAGTAGTAGTACTACAGCTACCAATGCACAGCTGAAAAATAACAAAAGATCAAGAAAAAATGTCATTGGATTTTGGTTTATCTCTAATAACAAAAATAAATCCATCTATCATTTATATGTTTAGGGTTTGGGGAAAATAACTATTTACAAACTTGCTTGAGGCTGAAAAATAACAGCTTTGCCCAGCCAATCTAAATCACGGTACTCCTATGTTATCGTAAATACCTAGATTGAAAATCCATGCAAGCTTCCTCAAAAGATGGACTTGCATTTAACCGCTCATTTTGTTACCTATGCAATTTTAAAGTAATGAATATTAACCAAGATACAATACCTACTCTTTTATTATTGTTATAGACAAAAAACTATTCTTGGAATGATA
The DNA here is from genome assembly GCF_929443795.1 of Astur gentilis. NCBI lineage: Eukaryota > Metazoa > Chordata > Aves > Accipitriformes > Accipitridae > Astur > Astur gentilis. The sequence goes on from NC_064886.1 coordinate 5,219,545, forward strand.
TGAAAGCAATCCACGACACTGACAAAATCTATATATCCCTATGAATATGTGCAGCCATCCTGACTAGGTTTTGTCATAGCATGACTCAAAATCTATGTGGTCAAATTTGGCTTCTGTCCTTATAAGGTTGACTAGACCTATGAACTAATATACATAGTAAATACCAACAGAAGCCACCTTGGAACATGTGCATATAGGGAAGAAATTAATCCTAAAACACAATGATACTGGTCATGCTTCATTATCTAATGCTAATACAGTAATGATGAGATCATATAAGAATGGGGAGCTGAAAGTCAGACTATTCAATTTCATATCTATGCTTACAAAAGTTTTCAGCTGTAGATATTCATATATAAGAAGAGTATAAATTGTGCACTAAACACTAAATTTTCATCTGTAAAATGGTCTGTTGCTGGCAGTTAGGTATCCCCCTTGCAATGTTTTTAAACACGTTATGTTTACTTTCATCCTGTTTAAAACCAGGTACAGGCTCGTTTCAAAACCTACTGAAGTCAAGTAAAAGACTTGCTTTTATGGTAAGTGGATTACAACCATAGCACTGTACAGGGTTTGGGTGTTTTTATTCTTATTTTTCCCTTAAACAATGACAGTGATAGTTATTCTGCTGTGGAAGAACTATGAATATTTTCACACCAAAGTGTCGCTTATCATAGGCTACCGTTTCACCACAACTACTTAAGCGGAGTTCCTTTAGCTCATGTTGCAATCTCATTTAGTGCCAAGTAGAAATATCCTTGATCTCAGGAGAAAAAACAAGTTTGAATAAGAGGAAAAACCTAACATTATTTAAGAAACTTAAACTCTCCAGAGCATGAGTGGTGAAAAACACACTGAGAATATTCCTAGAGATGCTTACACCGCTGCACTAACTGCATTCTCCAGATAAATTAGGCCTTCAGTATCTTCAGATAGTTAAACTTGCACCTTCTCTTAGTTCATCCACAACTAACTTGCTTATTAAGAGACATTTTTAAAGTCTGATGAAAGGAATTTAACCACTCCAGTGTTCGTTAATGTTCGATGTGTGCTCAACATAACAAGCTTCTCATAATCCCTAGTTAGGAGCCTGCACGAAGCGACTCAGATCCCTCCGGCTTGCGGTGGTGGGTGTGTAACTGCAGTAACTGCAGCTGGGCTGTAACGAAGGTGTGATCATCCCTCCAGAGAGAGGGAACTGGAAAGGAGAGGCTGACAAGAAATCCTAGTAGCTGCTAAACCTTGAAAAGGATGTTAGGTTCTTTATGGTAGCAGCAATTTATGGTTTGGTTTGTTTTGTTTTGTGTGGTGGGTTTTTTTGTTTGTTTTGTTGGTTTTTTTTAGAGGGGGGGTGTTGGTGGAGGAGAAATGGTAGCTAAAGAAGTTGATGCATCAGGATACCAAGGCCTTTTTGCTTTATTGTGAGTGAAAAAAACTTACTTTAGGTCTGCATAGAACTTCATCTAGATGGCAAAATGTTGTAAAAAAAAGTATTAGCTTGGCTTTTGAAACCAGGAGCTAATTAGCCATTGTACAATGCTGTACTTAAGTGTTTCTGGTTGCAGAGTTATGTTTTGTGAAGTAGAAGTATATCTGTTGTTTGGACTCGGCCCAAAGCAATTCCATATCAAAAACAGAACATGGATAACTTCCTTCATATTCAGCTTATATTAAAAAAAAAAAAAAAGTCCTTTCTACGACAATGGCTCAGCTGTCTGAAGTGTACCTGCTGAAGCTCTTGCATACAGCAGGATTGTAAGACTGTCGAAGCTTCTGAATTTCAAAAGAAAAACAGAATGAGACCAGGCGTAGGCTGCAGCTGTAATCTGTGCTTGGTAGCATACAAGTCCTCTCCCATGAGTCACACTTTAGAGAACACTGTGGATTCTGTTTAGCCTCTTGGGATTCTCTTCCCCCCCCCCCTGCCCTGGGCTGCAGTCTAATACTTCTATTCCCCATGTCCCCTTCTGTGGATAAAATAATGTTTGAGTTGTTAAGATGGAACCTAGGAAATCCACAGTTCTGATGTAGATACCTTCTGATAGAGTTCATATGATTAATTTTATATGTGGCCCAAGGCTGGAAATTGCTCTCTACCCTACCTACCAAATTCATCCCTGATAATAGCCCTGCCTCTTGCACTGATATCCACACTCTTTCTTCCTTTCTTTCTCTTGTTGTATTAGGAACAGCATTTTAATCCATGTTTATGTCTTGTGAGGCTGATAACTTCAGCAGGTTTGTCAGGTCTTCTTTGTCCTTCCCTAGATTAGACCATCACAAGAATTACTTGAATTTCTTTCACAGTCCTGCTTTCCTTTCCCCTTTTCCATTTTGACCAGCTCTTTGATGCTCTTCCTGCATCACAGTGCTCTTTCCTCTCTTGTTTTCTTTGAGCTACTGTCTCTGAACTCCCTTATGCTGTTCTCTCTTCACATGAATCTCCTATATTCCTTTTTTGACTTTATCTCATGTCGATAACTTGCTGCTCCTGCATACTCATTCAACCTATGTCTGTTTTTCTGTTTTTCCATTCACTAAGGTTCTTTTGATTTGTTCTCTGTGAAACATTACTCATTCTCTGTTGCTTAGTTCCCAACTTTAATTATCACATCGCCAGTCCAGTCCTCCCATGCTTTCGCTCAGCCTTTCTGTGAATTCAATGTTCATTACTTCTGCTGAAACTGTTTCCCATATTTTGCTTTCCTCCTTCCAAAATCTGTTGCTCTACCTCTTGTTGCAAGGCCTGTCTTGCCAACTTCCAGCCCTAATTCACTCTCAACAATGTCTTTTCTCTAGCAAAACCATTCTGGTGGAAATCTGATGACCCAGACCACTTCTTCTACCATGGATTTATTACACACACAACTGCCCCCCCCCCCCCCAGCCCCTGCCAGGTGTAATTACATTGCATATGTGCAGGCCCACCTTTACAGCTTCTGAGTCCGTCCTTTCCCTGGCCTTTTTCGTTCTTTATATAGATTTCTGCCGATTTCTGCCAATGTGATATATAGTAAGATGTGCCCATCTGCTTTTCTCAGTTCATCTTCCCTTCCTCTGTTGCTATCCCTTCCCTTTTCTTCATGGATACAGAAGTTTCTCGGTTCCTCTGGTTTATCTACCCTTTCAGCTTACCCTAGAAATCTTACCTAGCTTCTGTGACTTCAGTCTCTCATTCTTTGCCTTAATTTTTGCCTCTCCTCTGGTTCTTTCCCTTCAAACACACAAGCAGAATGACTGTGATTTATTTCTGTATACAATCTCAAAGATGCTTTCTTATCCATCACCACAGATAAAACTTGTCTATTGTTTCCATGGTTCCTATTTACTGGAGCATCTTCTCCTTGCCTCTTGCCTGGCCTTGAGCTTCAATCTTTGAATCTTCACTGGCTGCTTTTCCTTATCACATTAAACAACCTTTTTGTCTTCAGGACACTGTTATCTGCACCCAGGCTCTCAGGTTCTTACTATAGAGATTCTGATTTTGACCTCTGATTAGCTCATACCTGTCACCGGAACAGTATAAACCAAGCATGTTTTTGCTCTGTTATGTGACCTTTTATGCACAGGAAGAGAAACTTCCTTTTACAAGGCTACATTGTTATCCTGTTTCAAATCCTTCTTTAACTTTCTTTTGCTATGATAACTACCAAAATTTCCTTATGCTTTCATAAGGTATTGTGTGCAATAAGGTCAAATGAGTTGACAGGAAATTTGCCACTATATTCATCACCAAACCTAATGTTTACCAGTTTTTTTATATATAATAAAGTAATCTCCTTAAGCTCTGTAAGACCCATGAAACAGCTACCCTGTGGTATGCGAGTCTTAGCTCATGAGTCAGCCGCATAAGAACTATGGTAACACTGATGATAAAAGCTAAACAGCAACTCTAATGAAGACATAACCTACACTACTGTCATCACCTGAGGTGCTTACAAAACACTGAGTGGGTACTGCATTTTGTTTGTTGTTTTATTACGAATTTTTAAATGAGTCTGATATTTGTATGTCCCTAAAGCAGATGCTATGTGTGGTGTTTCTCCTTGCCCTTGTCTAGCAGCCAGGATTTTCTGCCCACCCACTGTTAGACCCACTGTAATATTCTTGTAATATTTCTTTTTTTTATGGAAATCTAAAGGTCACCTCTAAAATGACTGCTGTGGCAGATTCTGGTCTTAGTTAAATCACTATTAAGCACAGGCAACTCCATACGCAGGCACTGACACTACTCTGAATTTTCAGCGATGCAACTCAGAATAGAACTGTTGTATTTTTGGCTCTATTCAAGAATCAGTCAGTATTAAGTTGATGGTTGCATTGATGCTTCTTTTCACTGTTTGACAGTAGTTTGTGCATGTTGCTAAACCAGGTCATGATTCAAATACCTACCAAATATTTAGGTATTAATCCTTTATAGGATTTATGTTTCCAACTTACTTGAGGAAGTGGGGTGTGCATAGTTAAAAGAAAGTAACTAGTAGATTCTTGTATTCTACTGTGGTCTGGATCTTAGCCGAGCTGGTGAAAACTCCAATGCCACTAACTAAAGATCAAAACCTATCTTTATAAAAGCATGGGTTGAATGCTCGGTTTATAAAGAATACTTTGTTTTCAGTATAGGTCCTTACGTTTCTCTAAAACTTGGATCAAGTCTATATGCTAAATTTTGACCTGGTGATATACTTAGCTAGAGGACACTACTAACTAGCATAACTTGTATTTCAATACTGCTGAAGTATGTTGGATGTTTTCCAAACAATAGACAAAGATATGATGTTTAAACCTATGAATATAATATCTCACTGCAGAAAATATTTTCTATTCTATATCAGTTACATCTAGATTACACACTGATAGGGCTATGACTACATGTAATAGCAGCAAGTTATTTTCTTTGGGTTCTCCACTATTTCCTCATAAAAATTCCTTTTCCCATGTATCCATAGGTGGCAACTCTAATAGCTGAGCTCAGGTTTTACACCACAGATCTGAGTGTTTCTATAAAATCACAGTAAGAATCAGCAGATGAGAACCTAATGAACCTACCAACTCTCTTTCTGGAAAGTACGCTGGCAGCAGTTTTCTATTGGGCTGGTAACAGTCAGTGCTGGTGATAATAAGGAGCTCATGGTACGGCATCAGTTCTGGTCAATGCCCTTCTCATCCCCTGCCCTGGACTGAGGATTTCTGAATTAATTTTTTTTACCACTGTCCTTATACCTTCTTTGGTAACCTTAACTATCCCTAACACGCACACATACCTGCCTACATGTATGTGATGTTGTGGTTTATAATTACTTGATTTGACTTTCCTTTAAGAACCCCCTTCTTACTCAGCAGCTTCCATTACTCTGTGTCGGTTATTGTGTGTGGTCCTGATCTGGATATGTAATGTATTTTAGCTAGACTGTGCTATCAATATGAATTTCTTGACTGACACTGCTATTACTCTCATTTTTTAATCTACTGCACAGACATTAATTCATTTCATGGATCTAACATGGGGAGTTAGTGTAGAGGTTAGGCCTTATTTCTTAGAGATCAAGATAGATCAAGTGAAAAAAAATTACTATTTCAGTATTTGAATATATACAACACAGCTACTATTGAGGCTGATAATACTTGAAAACTCAGTGTGTTTCCTGATCACAAACAGTATCTCAAATTGGGCATCTAAGAAATGAAAATCACAAGCAGACATTATCTTTGAAAAGAGGGGCTTAAGGGAGTTAATTAACATCACAAAGAACCACCATGACAAAAAGGAGTAGAATTCAGTAGTGTCCAGCCCAACATTCAACTAACTTAAATCATGACATTTCTTTCCTCAGTCATCTGACTAATAGAATATGCATTTTAACTGCATTAACAAATAAACCACAAAAATCAACAGCTTTCTCTGCTATGTTTTCTTGTTTGATTATTAGAACTAGCCCATCCTTTGTTTTGGATGGATTACAGTGCCTTAATATATAAGTAAAAGTTTTGTCATAACTTGTACATACAACTTCTGAGTATTTGAATATTAATCCTTAATACCTTTCTAAAATATCTGAAAATTTTCCAAATTATTTTTTTTCAAACAAAACAATCTGAATTCTATCACAAGAGGTCATATTGATATCTGTACAGCTCATCTGTCAATTTGACGCTTAGATTCAATAAAAAGGGTGAAAACCACCAATAATAGGTTGTTACCCTATATGTGGAAAGATAGAGGGAATATCAGGGATTTCCACAAATACTTGCAGACAGAAAGTTGTCAGGTTTGGTAACTTTGGTTTATGCTTCTGGCTCTGGAGAGACAGGCGTTCTAGAGGATACAGATTTTTTCTGATTTTCCTTAATATAAAATAATTTCTTTCCCTTTTCCCTTCTTCTAAGCCTCTAGACCAGCAAGTCCCTTGTCTAGTAAGTGCTTTCTTGAAATTGAACCTTTCTCTACTCTAGCTAGAACTAAAATTTTTCAAAGTCTCTAAGTTAAATTTCCTGTTTTGTGAGAATGGCAAATGCACATCCACACCATAAAGATCATCTTCTGTTGAATTTCATGTCCTGGGCTCAAAGTTTGAAGGTCTAGCAAGATTTTAAAGAAAAGTTCTCAGTTTCTTTTAGTGTGGATGAAACATTTCATTTTTCCCCCAAGTGCTCTGTTCAGAAGTGCCCAAACCATTTTTTGTATGAAAAAATTTCCCAGACATTTATTTAAAGATATCGGATGGAGATATTTTCAGTGTAAGTACTTTCCCAAGGCTTTAAGCAATGGAAAACAGCAACATAAGTAATATTGTCAGCCAACTGCAACAAAAAGTTGTACTATCAACTAAGAGGTTGCATTAAGAAAAAAAATTAATCTAGTCTTTTTTTTCTTCCGTTGACAGATTTTTTCCTTCCTCTTCTTTCAATTTTCAGTAATTGCCTAAAAAGAATGTTAATAATGTCTGTGGCCACAGTTTTAAATCAACTTTAATCTGTAATAAATGCACTTTAATCTCCATACATTAAACAGTAGACTAACTACTGTGAAATTATTTCAACCTTGCATTTATACTGCATGCATGTCTGGGACTCTTTCTGGCTGCTTTCCTGGATTCAAAAATCTGAACCATTTTCTCCATTCCTTATTAGCCTCAGTTCTTCTTTAAAAAAAAAAAAAAAAAAGTGATGCCTGCTTAGTGGAACGCTTGACTTTTCAGTAAACTTCCTTGGATATTTCCCAATATATCATACTCCCTCATGTCTTTTTCTCTTTTGTTATTAGTGTAAGAAGTGATTGAAAGTTAAAACCTGCAAAAATAAGGTTTTGTTAAAGTACTGGAATCCTCTGTGGATGTGTGTAATCATTAGAAACTGAGTACATTAGGTTAGCTTACACTCCTAAGTCTTACATGTGTGCTGTGCTGCTACTTGCTAGATTTGCTTGCATTTGCTTTTACATGGGTAAGTGCTCAAACAGGCAGGTCCACTACCTCCTAAAACCTCCTAAACTTTCAGATAAGTAAAGAGAAAGAAGAAGCAATCAGAACCAATAAGCTGGGAAAGTATAGCTTGGGTAAGGTTTTGTTTTCTTCCTCTGGTAGTATATGTTCTGTAATACTGAATAGAATATCAGTCCTGAATTAATCAAGATTGCTGGCAGTTATAGCTAAAACTGCTGTAGAAAGTTTGCTGCAACCTTTTGAACGTCGCTTTACTTTCTTAAATTAGGTACTACTGGGGAAAAATTACATGTATCATCTGGCTACTAGGATGGAAATACTGTAAAGAGCCAAATAAGATTAGGCTCCTAAAGCTCTGTGTGTGCAGGCTGGTGGTGGTGAAGCTACGTTATTAGGCTGCTGGTATCACTTGCCTTTGAGGGAGAATATAGCTTTGTGCCTACGATGTCAGCAGAAATTCCTGCTGTTAGCAGCATACTGTATGCACAGTCTCTATATTGACTGTGATAGCAATAGCCATTGGCTTTATTCTTGGCCTAGGAGCCAGTTCCTTTCAATAAACTCTTGGAGGGCGAACATCTTTCAAGGCAGATTCTGTAACTCTGTATTCCATGGTAACGTGCCAGTAGCTAATGCAACAAGAGACAATACTTGGATCTTTCCTTAGGGAAATTTTTACAATTGAATTGTGGTGTTGTAGTGTCATTCTCCTTCCTCACCCTGCCCATTACTTGGGAACATGCTGAGAAAAGGGATAAGTGTTTATGATTACAAACACACAGATCAGTTTGAGCAAGACAGAAGTGATGGGTAGGGGCAAAGAGCAAGCCTAGATATGAAAGCAACAATAATGACTGGTTTTATTGGCTATAAAAGTATGGACAGAAGCTTGTGCTAGTACTAAACAGCCTGCTTAGTTAAATGGGCTTCAACAGATTTATATAATAAATGAGTGCAAAATTTTGCTCAAGTATCCTTCCGACTCCAAGAATGAACTTTTTAGCATTACTTCTTTGATAATTGAAATTGATCACTGTTAGCTCAGGATGTGGGGCATATTAGTTTTATCTTGTGGGAAGAACTACCCATATTAGTTATGACAAGATAGACCATATATATCATCAGATTTAAACAAATATATTTTCTTAACATTTTGAGCAGCTTCAAGTGTCAGGAGAAGGCAGATGTATTAGCTTAGATGCACATATGCAGTATAATCTGGTCATTCAAAGAATAAAATTTATTTAAACAAAGTTTAGAGAGAAACATGCACAGTGAAAGGAAGCAATAGGGCTTTCCATTAGAGTAACTGTAAAGACTTTTATCTAATTAGAAACTTAGAGCCATGAAACACTTTTAATATGAAATCTGACCTAAAAAACCAGAACAAATTCTAAACTGCCTTATTTTCTGAGTGTGTTCCAAGAACAAAAAGTAAAACTGGTGAGAGGAAGTTCATGTCTATGTAGCCAGGACAGTAAAACGTAGTGACGTAATGGTTTGTAAAGTTATTCTTTTTTTCTGAACTTTAAAAAGTAGCAACTGTGAACATGGAAGGTGCTTTTCAGTTTATGTGGGCAAACTTATTTAAATAAATTAAACTTTCTTACTGTGGTGAACTATTTGGAAATAGTATCTACTACTCTGCTTTGCAAAGCAATAATATAATGACCTCATTGTATCCCTACTTGAAACAGTGATATCCAAATATCATTGCAATATATGCATTAGGAGTGACTAGGAGCCAAAAAAATGGAAATTCAGTAGTGTAAAACTCACTTACACAGTGTTTACATACTCCTGGTCTTCCCTACAATAAGGAGGTGCTACTCTGTCCTTTTCTGTGTTAAACATATTAATGAATGGCTAGCAGAATACTTGATATGTAAAACACCGTGTGATATGAATGATGCATCTGAATGTGTTGTGGAAATGTGCAATAGGAAATACTCTACAGAATGTACAGGCTGTCTGAAAAGAATAATTTTTTCTTGAAAGTGTCTTTCTACCAAACTGTTTGTCATAAGCGATTTTTGAGGCTGATAACATAAAGTTTAAAAAAGATCTGCTTATCTTATATGGGCATAAAATATCCAGATTCATCATAAGTACTGATGCATTTTGGAAGGAGTATGTATCCTCTTGATTCCGATGTCTTGCAAGCCTCTTTTTTTCAGGATGAAGCTTGAATAAAGAGAGGAGAGGGAGTACCATATGTGCTTCTTGCAATATTTTTCATCTTTAATCACAGAGATGCACAGAAAATGTCACAAAAATTCAACCAATGATCTTATTAATGACATGAAAATGAAGCCTCTGATGATGAGGACTTAAAGGAAAACCAGTTTTAAATGTTCTGAACATGTCAGAATAAGCATGATTAAGGAGCCAACTTTAATTTTTATATAATTAAAATAAGAAATTGGCCTGATATCTAATACAGTAATTTCATTCTCTCTGTGTGGCTGGGAAGTTACTCATTAAGAAACAGCTTCCTCAACTCTTATTCTTCATCTTCTATGACCACTGGAAAAAGCCAATTATTTGAAGAAAGTATAACTCCTCATTTTGGAGGGTTTTCCTTTCCACATCTCTGATGCATTAAAGTAAGTAAAGTTGTGCTAATTACAATTCTATTAATATGTATGCTATTATTTTAATTATCTGCTGATTAATCTGTTCTTCATGTGCTAATGTCCTGATGTGCAAAGGGAAGTAAGATAAATATAGCTGATATTAAGACTCTTTTGTAGAATTTTAAACCAGGTGATAACAATACACAGTGCATTTGGGGCAAAGGATTCAGACATCTTTAAATTTAAGGTATCCAAAATGCTTAAATTACAAGCCTGTTCATACACTGTGGTCCATACAGGCAAAGATGACAGCTAAACACTCCAAACTGTCACAGAGAGGTGACTCGCTGTACTGATTGGATAACTAGTTTAGAACAACTGAGAATAAGATTGTCATGGTTAGTTTCTGGAATCGGTTACTGCAGAAGTCCTGTTCTAGTTAATTAATTTCATGCATGTGGATTTGGGATAGATTTACAGGCAGGTGTTAGAGCATGGAGATTAAAGAGTGTAGTGAGAATGCGGGTTTAAATAGGAGCAAGAAAGAAGAGGGGAAGTAGAAATACTGTATAGGAGGTCTCCAGAACTGAGAAAAAGCTGCTGTTATGAAAATGTGTATGTTAATAGTGTTCTGGGAGTCTAAGGAAGGACAGGAATAACTAAAATATAATGCTCTCCTCAATACACCAGTACCAATCTTGACCTATACTGACTCATGCTGGTAGTCATGAATTGTATCCAGGTCTACATTAGTTCAACTATGTATCTTCCTTAAGCAGGGTTAGAGTTAGGAAGGGATATCAACATAAATATAGAATCAGTAAAAGTATTTAAGAGTGAGTGATTGCAAGTTCAACTGTCCCAGGCTAACATCTCAGGAAGCTTCAGAATGAATATGTAAAACTGTCATCCATTGACTCTGTCCAGTCTCTATACCTTTTTCTCTGATGTTAAGGGATTAACAATGATTGTTGTAATTGTTTGTCCCTCCATATGTGCACGTTTCACATTCCCAGATACCTTCACATCTATGTATTGGAAACTGCTGAAAAGGGATCCAGTGTGTTGCAAGAACCTGCCTAATGCCAAGATGCTGCTACAGAACTGTAGAGCCCAGAGATGCATACCAGTGGGGACTTGGGTCTCAAAGCAGACACATACACTCTACCTTTTCACTTGTCAGCCCATCATAAATTAGAAGAGATCTGTAATTGACTTTAAACATGTTCAGAGAAAAAGCTATACAAAATACAGAAACTAAGATTAGGATAGCCCACTGTGACAAAGAATATACACATAACAGAATAGTAATACCTCTTGCAAAACAGAAGGGTCTGAGATCATTACATTTGTTTCTACCACCTGAGGAATGAAATCCTAGATATATAATTTATTTCCTCCCAAACAAATGTTCTAAGAATGATGGTTTTTCATGTAAATGTGAGAATCTAAGAATCTCAAAAAACTGAGCTTTATTCTTTATTTTAACCATGTAACCCTTCTTCAGTACTGCGCTGATGTAATTGTCCTTATCTGTATCTGTGAAGCCTCCGCCTTGAAGATTTTATGCTGTGCTATATCTCAATTAACATTATGTAAAGGTTAGCTAAAACTATTATTTGACATAATTAACGTCTACTATGGTCACAGCTACTGAGAGGGTAAAGCAAGATCTCACTGAAATCCCTGGCTGATAATGACTTTGGCAAGACAAAACCCAAGAGTTGAAATTCTCAACGATAAAACAGTGTCTTACAAAACATGTACTATTAAATGTACATGCATTAATAAATTCATGTTGCACACTAAAATAGAATTCATGTAAATAGAAGTGCATATTTTTCAACCAGACCATTGCGGCTAAGTAGGAACGAGACCCACCCCATCCTGCTGTATATCTATGTAAGTGAATCTTATCCTATGATATAGGTGATGTGGGGAAAGGAAAAATACATACTGGTAAATCCAGTGCTCCATTTCAAATACTTAATTACAGATTACTATTTTGGAGTGCAGAAATATCCTCTGTTCACTAAAGTTGCTGCTGTGATGCTTAAGAAAGAAAGTACAGTACATGAGGTTGCAAGTAGTTGTAGTTCAGTTTCTTTTCTCACAAAAGCTAGAGGTTCAACATCTGGCTTGGATTATTCTGTCCCTCTCCTAGTAGTGTGGAATCATCCTCTTCAATATGTATTTTAATGTTTTGTCACAGCTACATTGAAATGCTAGCAAGTTTGTGCAGGAAAAACTTCTGAAGACTTCTAGGGAAACTTTGAAAATGGAATCTGGGAGACTTAGTCTTATTAAAATGTAGTAGAAGTTGTATTTCTTTAGTAAGCTCTGAAATTTTTCTTAGTTTGTAAAAATACTCACTGAAGACCCTCTAGACACAAGTAAACAGACAGCAAGATAGGTGCCAAAGTGAGCTGGGGCCAGCATACGGCGAGGAAGCCATGACATCTGTGATTCTGCTGCCCACTGTGCTCAGAGCTCAGTGGGAGCAGCAAGGGCTTCCTAGAAAAGAGGCAAGTTATCACCAATCAGCTATTAGTAATGTGTTTTCCCTCTGTGAGAGGTAACTGCTTCCTGCTGTTGCCTTCTGCAGAGTTCCAACTAGCAGGCTTAACCCCTAATTTGGGAAAGAATAATTGCTCCAATGGTCACTGAAAAGCTGTCAGCCCTTGCTTGGGATGGCATTTCCTGTGATTTTTGTATGCAACATTCACCTTGTAGTCACTGTTCCCTTTTACTGCATCTCAGAATTTCCCGTATTAAAAATGGAAGAGAGGAGGCTTAATTACACTTGGCTTGGCTATGGAAAGAAGCTTACAAAGTTGTTGTAGCAGTGCATCACTATTGATTAAGCAAGATGCAGGTAGTACGTTTAAGAGTACTGTTCTTCGGGGGGCAAAGAAGATCTGTTACTGTATGCTGCAAAGATCAGTAACTCTCTCTTCTACAAAATCATGAAGCAAAGTTAATCACCTCCTTTTGCTTCCTAATTTAGTTATTTAAATGTTCAGTGCAAACAGCAAAGATGAAAGAAAACTCAGGAGGACATCTGTCTGAGTACAAGATATTGATATAAATAGACTGGGAAAAGTAGTTGTGAGTCTGTTTCATTTTCTACTTCAGGAAAACCAGTCAGAACAGGACTGTGCAGGAAAAGCACTGCCATAAGCTCTTGCTGAGGGAGAAATTGGGGCATAGCTCAGCACTGTTTGTTTTCATGTAGGTTTAGATAATAAAACTGAGAAGGCTGAAAGGGAGATTTGATTTACTATTGTTCAGAAACCACATTTTCTTAGGTCTGCAAGCTTCAGCTGTCCCTATGTTTTTGCTAGGGTTTTAGATTTTTGCTTTTCTTTACATATTTTTCCATCTGTATTTTCTGTTTGGGATAATAAAAGGTTTAGAAGTCTAGTAGAGGAGGAGAAAGTGAATGGCTTGCAGCAAGGAAATGGAGTCTCTCATTTCATTCATTTCTTTTCTCATTGTTTGGCAGGTGGAAAGCACAGATTTACAGGGCTGAACTGCATCAGCTGAAGAAGTGGGGGAAGAGAAACAAAACAAGTACAGCACCATTGAAAAGAGCTTCAGCTTTATCTAGCAGCATCACCACAGCAACCAGAAAATACAATTAAAAGACAAGGGCTAGAGCAGAGAAGCAGAAAGTGCAGCTCCTTACCTTTGGACAGAAGGCAGCAAAATAATTATGCAGAACAGAAAAGAGTATTTGATGGATCTAGCCAAACTGTGGCAAAGGGAAGTGTCCCTTCATTAACAGGAATGTGCCACTGTTTATGCACTGGAAAGGGGAGTGCCATGAGATCTACTGAAGAGACTATTTCTGTGGTTGCATATCTACATGTGTTTGCACCCCTGCTGGGACTGAATTAGGTGGTACAGGCATCTTGGACCATCAGGTATTGGATAGCGACATATTTTTTTTTTCATTCACGGTGTACCTGGCACGCGAAACTGAAAGACACTGCAGATCTTTTTCAGAGACACAAACAGAGTGAGACAATCTCCAGCCTTTCCCTTCTGTATCTGCCTGCTATACCATGGGATGTCGGCAAAGCTCTGAGGAGAAAGAGGCAGCGCGGCGGTCCCGTAGGATTGACCGCCACCTGCGCTCTGAAAGTCAGCGACAACGAAGAGAGATTAAGCTCCTTCTCCTTGGTACCAGCAATTCTGGGAAGAGTACTATTGTAAAGCAGATGAAAATCATCCATAGCGGTGGCTTTAACCTGGAGGCCTGTAAGGAATACAAACCTCTGATTATCTATAATGCAATTGATTCTCTCACACGTATCATTCGGGCTCTAGCCACCCTTAAGATAGAATTTCACAATCCTGACAGAGCGTATGATGCTGTGCAGCTTTTTGCCCTGACAGGCCCAGCTGAGAGCAAGGGTGAGATTACCCCTGAGCTTCTGGGAGTCATGAAACGGCTCTGGGCAGACCCTGGTGTGCAGGAGTGCTTTTGCCGCTCCAATGAGTACCACCTAGAGGATAATGCTGCATACTACTTAAATGACCTAGAAAGGATTGCAGCACTGGACTACATCCCTACAGTGGAAGATATTCTGCGTTCTCGGGACATGACCACAGGGATTGTAGAAAATAAGTTCACCTTCAAAGAGCTGACTTTCAAAATGGTGGATGTGGGTGGACAGAGATCTGAACGCAAAAAATGGATCCACTGTTTCGAGGGGGTTACAGCAATAATTTTCTGTGTGGAGCTGAGTGGGTATGACTTGAAGCTGTATGAAGATAACCAAACAGTAAGTGCACCTTCTGTTCCTCATTCTCTTTCCTTCTCTTCCTTTCCCCCTCCCCAGTGTTTGGCCTTTTTTTCTCCCCCATCTCCCTACGCTCCCAAGGCAGTAATCCCTGAGTTCCCAGCCCCAAATGTGATTTCCTTCCTCTTACTCCCAATTTGTAGTAAAAAGCCAGAAACTATGATTCCTTTATTTAGATAGTTTTCCCCACTAGACAGATTTATTTATTTATTTATGTAATGTTACTTTCGGGAAATGGAGGTGCTCTTCACATCACAGCAGGTTTGGTGGTTTGTTTTTTTGTTTGTTTTGGGGTTTTTGGTTTTTTTTTTATTTGTGTGTGCCTTTTTGCTAAATGTTTACCTTGTTAAGTGTTACTCCAAAACACTTTAAAAGGTAGACAGTAGTGACATCCTGCTGTACAGGTATGGTTAATTTGGACACCGTGTTTTGCAAGTGTTGGGAAATTTTGAAGCAAAAATAGTAATAAGTAACAGTTTTCTCCCCATTTTTTTCCCAGGATTTTCAATTGGAATTTGAGATGAATTTAAAAAAATAATCAAATGGTTTTTAATTAGTATGGGACTTTAAAATTTTCTTTGACTGTTTTTGTTCACATGGCTGATTTGCATTGTTCAATGTATAGCTATTCCTGTTTAATTCCCTTTAACGTTATTAGCTTCTGGTTTTCACAGCATGGAAATATAGTAGCTATGGAAAAACATATGAATGCTTAACGCATATGCAACTATGTGTTTGCTATTGCATTCAGGTTGCCTGAGTTAACCTTTATAGGGTTTCATTTGAACTTATTTTTTTGACAGCCTTGTAAAACTTGATGCTTAAGAGATGGAAGTTTGTGGGTAGAAACACATAATGATTCCATCATCTAGCGGTTCCTAAACATGCTGTATTTATATTTGAGAACAGCTGCCTTTCAGGAAGAATTAAAATCTGTATTGTAAAATCAGAAAGCTAACCTTAAAATGCTTCTACTTCTTTTGCACTCCTTCACACATCTTCAGTTGTTTTACACTTTTGAAAGCTTGTTCACCAATATCAGTTCCTGGAGTAGTCCAGAACACCAGAATCCCTGTTCTTATCAGCAGGTGCATTGCATAAGTGTTGTTGGGGAGGAAATTGTTCCAAGAAGTTTTTTTATACAGTTTCAAATCTAACTGGATCTCAGTAAGTTTACAGAAGGGGATCTTTCAGCCAGGTCTAACAATCTGGTTTTGGCAGTCGTCTATGGAAGAGGATTATTAATCAGCCTTAACTGTTGTTCTTTATCAGATACCCTGGCCCCCATTTATGTGTAATACACACATCTATATTAAAGTTTCTTTACAGAGTATCTTAAATCAAATGTAGTATACTGCACATGTATGTGTAAAAGCTGTATCATCTGTGTGACATCCCCTAGTGCTTGTATGGGTGTGACACCACTTTGTATACAGCTGTTTCCTTTTCCTTTTTTGCCCTAAAATAATAATTTCAAGGAACCCCTGAAAAATCTCACAACTGATGACCAGTTCATATAGACTTTTCTAAAATGGTAAAGTGGGGGAACAGGTTGGGAGAAAGGAGAATTTCCTCCACAAACAGACTCAGTGGAAGGGAGTACTGGAGGTCTACATAAGATGTCTGTCCCAGTGCACATCTCTCTATGGTGAATTTTCTCTACCCTGAAAAGCTCCACTCCCCTGTCCTGGAGGGGGGGCCAGCTGTGACCTTCTTCACTGTTGTTTATTTTGTACTGCACTTGTGTAATGTCAACATAGTTGCATACCTGTTTTTTTTCATTTAAAATTGTTTATCAAGAGCTCCTGTGCTCTTTAAAGATGCCAAATACATGGTCGTGGTTTTGATAATGACTGGAATAACTGCAATGCTTTAATGGCTAAATGTGAAAGCCTTCCCAAAATTATGCATATTTTATATAACACATGCCATTCACCAGATCCCTGAGGCAAGGTGAACTATATCAGTACCTGAAATGACTTCAGTGCCTTCTATCTAGTCTGCTGTTTGTATAATATCACTTATCATAGAATCATGGTACAGATTAAAATATTGTCAAGTGACCTAGAGGATGCCACTGGTCTGGTGATAGGAATTTATAGCAATCGAGGTGGGGGAACTCCATGAGACGGAAGTGGTTAAAGAAAAGAATTCCATAGGTGATACTTCTGACATATTTTCCAGAGTTTGTATCAGAAGTTGAGAGAGGTCACTGAGGTAGCGTTGGAGGAAGATGCTAGTATTTCCTTCCAAGCTGTATGAAAAATGGACAAACCAAAAAGAAATAATTATCAGACAAAACCTGTGGAGCAATACTTCCCAGAAATCTCACCCTTGGCTTTTTTTTTGCTTGTTTGTTTTTACTGCCATACCTCTCAGTAAGTCTTGTCTGTTCAAATTCTGGGTTCTGCAACCAACTCCTTCCCTACCAAAGAGCGTAAGACTAGATCATCACTAAAGAAAATAAGTGAAACTATTCCCTTCACATCCCATGCATGCAGGAAATGGGTTCTTTACTTATCACTTTATACAATCTCTTATCATTATTGGTTAGTGATGTGAGATTATTTCAACTCATTTGTACTTTTAATTCCTTTGTCAGTATTTTTGGTTGTTAATACAGTTGCTTTACCAAGATTTTTCTTATTAAAAGGGAGCCAAGTGGTAAGTTTGAGAAGCAATTATACTTAGGTTTCAACCAAGACTACAAAATAATTTCCAAAAATACTTCCTTTGATTTACAAGCTTGCCTTATATGGTTGAATCCCTTTTGTGTGCACTTTCTATGATTCTTCAAGGGAAAAAACTTATGGTCAAGAACATTCACCTATGAATTTTGAAAAAACTTTTCAGAAATACTTGAATTTTACTGCAAATTGAATATGCATTATAAGCACTAAATCTTTTACAAAGATTTTTCTTACTAGAAGGCAGCTAAGTGACAAGTTTGAGAAGCAATTATAGTAGGTCATGAGAAATATCAGACCAGAGAAATTTATTTTAAGAGAAAAAAAGAAAAAAAGATTGTTACCTAATTTTTAGTAGCTTTTTTAGTAGTATTTTTTAGTAATTAATTTAGTAGTAAATTTTAGTAATTTTTAGTAGTCAAGTTTGTCTAGACCTTTCTGTCATGCTTCTATCATTGACTCCATGTGTCTGAGGCTATTCTATGAGTATCAAATTCCCTCTTAAATGATTTTTGCAAAGGTATGATATTTCCAATAATCCTTGTCGGCAGTGTTGGAGTTGGCCCTTTTTTGTTGCTATAGTGTATTATATATATATTTCCCTATTCTTATCTTCTGTAGTGATTTTTACAGCTTATCCACTGCACTTCCATTGTCTTCTCTGTACTATATTAACTGATTACCATTCACTGTCCTACACGTGGACTTATGCTTCATTATCTGGACATTCTTGTCTCGGCATTAGTGCCTTCCTGTTGTAACAGATTTCTATATCTGATTTTTGTTTAGTGACCTCCTCTTGACATGAAAGAAGCACTGCCCCTAATTCTTTCTCTTCATTTTCAGAGATGGTAGGAAAATCATATCTTATTTATATTTAGACCCTGACTAGGAGTTAGTTGGTTTCTTGCATTCTTTAAGCTTTTCCTGCCTTGCTCTTCGGATTTAAAAATCAAAAAGAACTAGCTCAAAGGGAAAAAAGATCAATATACTCTGAAAAATCCTTATGGATGTTGATATTTATCCTAATATCTAGAATCACATAAAGTAAGTGTCTGGGTTATTTCAGAGCAACATTGAAGCCCACTTTTACATAGTATTTTACAGCCTGGAGGGCTAATGTCCTATGATCTCTTTTTATTCCTTTTCTACAGTCTGATGCTTATAAAGGCTACTCAACAGTGAAATTCAGACTTTTATTATCCCTCAGCTTCTATGTGTATGTAACCACTGTCCAAGTATTTGCCCCTCTATAATGTTAAATTCTGCGGACACATTTTTGTGATCTGCAGAGAAATCAGACCACAGCTGAAGTATGTGAGAACAGTCATCTTCCTGAAACTCCTACTTATGCCGCAAAAAGGAGAGGGACACTAATAGCATTTAAGGGGGAACCTGACTATATAATCATAAAGAACAGGTTACTTTTGGCTCATCTTTCTTTGGCTGTTATGCTTTATCCAAACATACATCCATAATTTTGCTGTGTAGAGATGGCATGTTCCAGGTGTGCTGAATACGCGATACAGTGTTAAAGAGCTCCAAGAGCTAAACTGTGAGAAGTACCTACATTGGTAGAACACTTGAGCTGCAACGCTGACACTGCCGCCCACAAAGAAAGCCCTACAAATAATAGTGTTGCCGAGTCTAAAATGCTTCCTGGTGTAGTATCTATGGTGAAGACAACTGTTAAATAAAACTAGTCCGCTGCTAAACATAACTTACTACTTGACAGAGCGTGTAAGAATGTGGCTGACTTATAAACTGTGGAAGCTGAGCAAATGATCTATATGAATATGATAACTTCTGTGCTTCCCGTTGACAGAAGTGGATAAATGCTATGCATGAGCTTTGTCTTTATTGAAGATGTGTTAAAATAATGATTGACAAATATGGTAAAAATTGAGGGGAAAAAAAAAGTAGTTCTGCATACTGATAGGTCCTGAATATAGCTAACTCATGAAGTCTGTTCAGGGTAAGGTTATTGTAGTATGCAGAAAGGAGAACAAAAGTAAAAGTAATGCCTGAACTATCAGTTGCCTGGACAATTTTTCCTTTGTGTGTAATTTTGAGACAAATTAATCTTTATACTGCCTGGAAACAAATGAGAGGAGGGGAAGACAGAATTTTTTCTGGGGCTTTTGTCTTTCTCCTGCTATACTTTATTCTGGGTAACGCCACTTGCAGAGACAAAATCACCTGAGTCAACAGTTTGTAGATCTGGCCAAACCAATGTTTTGACTTGTCTGTTCAACATATGTGATGAGTTTAGCTGCTTACTAAAGAGCAAGATAGTGAAAACTAATTCTTCACTTTTTTTTTTTCCTCCAGCTTGTGCACTTTCCTCTGTTGCTCTCTATAACAATATTTTTCCTGCTTATCTGGTGTTACCTGCAAGTGTCATCTGTGTCTGTTTTCATTTCCACCATGTCTTATGTGTTTTTTGCTACCTAACATGTAAAAAATATAGTTGTATCTTTCCATGCACCATACCTAGTTAGTATAACTCAACTAGGTAACAGCTGCGTCTTCTTTTGACACAGTTGCAAAATTGGTTTGTACAATACCTTTGGAATGCTATTGATTTATTATAAGATTATTATTCCTGACCAGCACTCTGAGGAGGTTGCCTTAGGTTTTTATATCCCCATGCTGATTTCTTCTCTATTATATCAAATAAGTTACTTGTCTTACTTTTCATGGTCCTTTAGCAGCTGATTGACCCATTCTATCTTTTATTACATATTAAGATGTCATCTCTGGCCTTGATAATATTAAGTTATCAAGTGATTTTTTTTTTTTTTCCTTCTTATGTGTTGCATCCTGCACTTAGGAGTTCTCTGTTAATATCCAAGTGTCTCATCTTTATTTAAATTTCTCCTTAAATTAACGTGTGCTAGAGAATGTAAAATAATCTGTACTCTCTCATGTTAGTACTCCTGCTTCTCGCCCTGAAAAGGAGTCTTGCATTTTCTTTGGAAGTCTCCTCATCTGTCCATCTGTATGCATTTCAGTTCTGTGTTTCATACCTGCTATACATTCTGAGGGATAGTTTTCAATTTTCTTCTACAGTGCATTGCTGCAACAGGGTTCTAGACCATTAGAAAGATTCTTCGAAGATACAATAACAAAGTAAATAATGAAATGAGTTAAACATGAGTGTATGATTGAGAATTCCTGAGGTCAGTAGTTGCAACAGATTCACATGGTGCAGGAGATACTATGTAAAGGTTGTACACATCTGCTTTTTCTAAAAAGGACACTAGTTCAATAATTTTGTAAATATGAATGTAAAAGGAAAACTACTTGCAGGTAACTTAGGTTTAGGTAATTTTTATTCTCTTTCTTAGAGCCGTTGCAAGTGAATGGAAAAATGAAACTTTAGGCTTTTTTTGAAGCTATTTTTTTAGTATAGCACCTTGTTAAAAGGAAGATGCAGATGAAAAAGACAAAATACTGCAGCAAACAGTTCAGACTGCAGTAGGCCTCATGCAAAAGAAATCATTGGGGTCATAATTGAACCTCTCAATTATGTAATAATAATTTACCTGGAAAGCCCTCTGTCATATGCTAATTGTATGAATTTTGAACAGAAATCTTGTTTCTGCCAGGAAATTTTTTATCAAATAAACAAAATATTACACTTCTTTTCCTTCTTTTCTTTTCTTTTCTTTTTTTTTTTCTTTCTTTTTTTTTCTGAAGCCAAATACTTAAGGAGCTTATTTACCTTTCCTGATACTTCAGCTTTTTGAGAGTACAGTGTATTAAAACTCCTTTCTGGCATGCAGCTGTTTTCCTGCAATACTAATAACAACAGTCAGGACAGAGGGGAAATTGTGATACACGTTATACATAGCCCTTTTAGCGGCTTTTATTATCAGTGGTAAAAAAACATGTCAGCAAACATCTTTCTGACAAACTAAGTCTGTTGGGAATCTGAGAAAAAGATTGACCTAAACCATTCAGGTGCCCTCATTTTTTATGAAGCCTTTCCATTTCAAGACGTTTCATAGCAAACTTTGTGTGGGAGCAAAGCCTAGATGACTTCAGCATTCATGTGTGTAAACTTTCAGCACTGCAAATGAAATCCTAGCCTTGCCTTTTTTCACTTAAGAAAGAAATGTATATATTCTTTTACCAAAATTTAATTTTATATAGTAATATATCAAGATTCTAGCCTGAAGACTTGTATCTGAGCGTATATCTTCGAAAATACATAAATATCTGTAAAATAATGAATATACATTAAAAAAAAATCAATTAACTCCCAATTTGCAATTCTTTTTCCTAGATATTATTTCAAGTCTTAAGATTTATTTTTGGTTACATTGTTCACTGTAATTGTATGCTTCTGATATGGATATCAACACGTAGAACACATGGGACAGCAATTTTCTATATTTTGGACTTGTTGCCATACCCTGAACTTTATCTTCCATGTAACTTCAGATACTAACAGTAACTTTATATGCAAACTATTCTGGCTGTATGTTTACTGAATTACTTCCTTTAATTGCAAAAAAAAAAAAAAAAGTTCACAAAGATGATGTGGAATTATAAAATTATACTCATTCTAATGACATGGTTTGATTGGATGAAGATGCCAGTATCGGATTCTAAAAGCCTGAGAAGTTTTGCTGTGAGGCTTATCTATTTAATATTGATAGACTAATTCCTAAGACAAACGTGTATTTAAACCTGAAGATAAATAACTATTTTTATTACTGTAGAGCAGTGGGCTTAATTCAAAGAAATCTGGAGAGACAACAACAGGAAGACTTCTACCTCTTCTGGAAAAATATGGCATGAAAGTAATGCTGTATTACTGCAGCATTAGTGCAATGGATCTACTGAATAGTATTCATTTACTTTGGTATCTAATGTTGGTCATCAGACTTGCGTCTGAATTAGATGACTACATTTCCCAGAGTATTTAGGTAACTGCAGGGGATTGCTCAAATCCCTCTACGACAAATGCCTGAAAGATGATATAACTATCTTTTTTTGGTCTCTGTGACTGGCTGTATTCAAAACTCCTAGGGTAGGTAAGGTGGTTTACTGTGATTTTTAAATTAATTCAGAGCATTACAGTACAGAGGTAAATAAAATACTAGACATCAGGAGTGGCAGAATGCTTCTAAATATCCTATAAGCTTCAGGCTCAGAATAGTCTTTAGGTGGAGAGACATGGGTACTGACAAATAAACACAACTTAAGTAAAAATCTCAGTTATTCAGTAACACTACCATCCCCCAAACTATAAAAGAAGAAGAAAAAAAAAAAAACCAAACCCAAACCTAATTCCATTAATGTCTATTAATCTAGTGTGCAGGTAAAACTTGCTTTCTAATTACAGGGTTAAACTAGCTACTAGAGTAGTATATATGAACACAAGACACCTGTTGAGCACTTGGAGGATTGTAATGAGTCAGTAGCAAAGCCATTGTCTAGTTAACTTAGTCAATGTGTGCATAAAGCACCTCCTATCTGTATCAGTTTCATGGGCAGAGAAGTTAATTGTATAAACTGGATAGCATCTATTTGATAAAGACTCAATTTGTGAAGGAAAGGAGCTGAATTTCTCAGCCTCTCTCAACTGCGTTGGAAAGCCAGGATACTCTTCCCAAATATATTGTCATAGAAAAGATAAAAGTGTAATTAGAGCACAGCTTATAACAAGGCAAATACAGGAGTTAGAAGGGGAATACACCAGAGCAATACAAGATTCTCCTACAGCAAATTGCCATCTTTATATGAAACTCTCTAGATGACTCTATTGAAAATCACTTGCTTAAAAGCAAATTCTTCATTTGTCCTTCTAGAACCCCTTGAACAGTAAGGAATGCCACAAATTCTTAGGGTTGTGAGGCATACATGACAAGCACGGCCTAGCCTTTCAGAAAATATGCTTCTTGGACGTTAAGAGGTTTAAACTTCAGAGGAACAACTATCCATTGTACATCACTCAATCCAAAGGTGAAAATAACTTTGTAAGAACACTGGACCTAAATGAGACCATTACTGAATGATGTGATTAGTTTACTGAGTGCATTAGCTTTTCCAGTTATTAACATCATACAAACATGCAAAAAGTATTTTTTGTGCTTAGGAAAAACAATGACCACAACATGCATTAAGAGGGCATTTTATTATCAAAATTACTTTTTAAAAAATACTATTAGTTCAAGTGATTGTTCAGGTAATTTTCAAGAAATGGTTTGTAACCAGCATTAGGTATAATTATTTTACCAAGTAAAAATAGGTGTATTTTCTGAGATTTCCTGGTATGCAAAAATACATGGACATATATTTCAAGCATGAATGCTCAGAAATATTTCTGCTGAGAAAAACTTAAGGTTATACCTCCTGAACTAAAGTGAGAATTTGAGGAAATGAATTAGATTCTCTGAAACTTACTGCATATGAAGTAGAGTAGTATAGTTCAGGCAATTACAGTTTCCAATCAGTTTTTACTGCTGTTTGATAAAAATATGTAGGCTTTTTATGCAACCTTCACAATAAACTAAACATAACTCTTAAAATACATACTATGAGGAACATTAATGATATATACGTAATTTGGAAATTCACTTGACTGTATTGTAAGGAGCCAAGATCCATCTGAAGCCCAGTGCCACAAATAGGCTAATGTGGGTTATGTTCAGAACACTTCTAGAATCCATCGTGTGGGTAGAGGGGTGTTGATATTATCTCTCATAATACTGTATGTTGTCTACTTAATAATCACAGGGAATAGGAACATGTCAATACAAGAAAAAAAAAAGGAAGAAAAATTTCATCTTGGTCTGGAAAAGCAGCTACTTTGGGTTATTTCTGTAACTGTGCTGAACAGAAAAGTAGATAAAAGCTGTTAAGAACTCTCTGTGGTATGCCAACCCCGGAGAGAGTAGTGGAGTCCAATTAGCCTTAAAATCTAACAGAGATGCTGGAAAAAAAGGAGGATCCTTACTGTTAATACAGCTTCAGAGTGAGTTTTGGAGTTGGATTTTTCAGAACTTTGTTCCATTATTACAAGTCCATACTTTAGGTAAATATATTCTTATAAAGTTTCCCCCTCCCCCCAGTAATACAAGCGTAATTTGGCATACACCTGAGCTTTCTATAATGTTGGGATAGCAATCCAAAAACCCTCTAGGACATTAGAACACTTCTTCAAGTATGTCTTCCCAATATATATTTTTCAGTGTATCCAAAATCCTCACTGACTCAAAAGACAGCTGGCTTTGTTTGATAACATAAAAAACATAACTAATGGGTATTTATTCACAGGTCTTATTCCTAATGTGTGAATTTAAAAGGCTCCCTGGCTTAGAATAACAGACATCAGACATAGCTTTTCTACCTGTGAATGTAGAAAGATGCTGCATCCTGAAATGGAGGCTGATAGAATATTTCTGGTTGCTGTTATTTGGTGGAGTTGCTACCTTACTGTTTAGAGAGCAAGAAACCAGAAGGTTTATCTGAAATTTTACTCCTGAAATGCCATAGCACTAATTGTTCTCAATGGCTAGTCAGAAGATCTCTCCTATAATGTTCACTTACTAAAACTATCGAGTTCGGAAGCTGGTAACAGAAGAACTCATAAAACATTTGACAAGCTTTAGCAAAGAAAATTGTGTGGCATGAAATGAGAAAATAGGAAGTGGTCTTGAATACCAAAAGCCCTACAAGGTTTGACAGGATTAGTTACAAAGAAAAACCAAACAGTTAAATAGTAGAGCAGGCAAGATCACGTATGAAATCTAAAAATATTAAGTACCCATTGTTGAAAAGCATTACAGGGTAAATAGCAAACTTAATCATCTTGAAGGTGTTACTGCTTATTTGCTTATTACATTATTTGTGACAATGTTTAAAATAGTTTTCAAGAATAGCTTTTGTTGTTAGTCTGATGCATACACAGGTCAAAAAACTGGGAGAAACTAGTAACTTGGACTAGACTATGCAGACACGTGAAAAAATACATACCAGGAATAAATATGGTTCTTAAAGTGAAGTCATGCCTTCTGAAGTTGTTAAGTCTCAGTGTGTGTGTTGGTGGTTGGTTTTGGTGTAGTTTTGAGGGGTGTGTGTGGGGTGTGGTTTTTGTTTTCTTTTGGTTTTTAAGGAATGAAGAAGCATGTAGGGAGATGAATCCAGATGCTGTATTAACAGTAAGGATCCTCCTTCTTTTTTCCAGCATCTCTGCTAGTTTTTAAGGCTAACTGGACTCCACTACTTGGAGTAGCTGGTCTCAAGCAACACGACCATCTTCTACTACTGTATAATGGATCTATTGCGTGTATTGTGCATTCTGGCCATGCCAGATACTTTTTTTTTTTTTTTTTAGGTGGCAGTAGCCAGTCAGTGTCCTTCCTCTCTTCTTAGAGATGACAATTCTGGACATGTGCTGAAGGCCTTTACTGTGTATTTGTAGTAAGGCTTATGTGTTCCCAGGATTGACTGACTTTACTGGACATCTGCAGTATAGGCACTCTTTGTGCACAGTGCCATGTCTGGACAAATGAGGTGAGACTAGAGGGTAAGAGAGAGCTCATGGTTGTTGGCTGCTGCTACCTCCAGAAGGACTTGGGGCTGAGGGGTTGCAGGTCAAATGAATTATCTTCTCAGGTCAGCAATGTCCAGGGACTGATCACTGAGCATTCTTGTTCTGTGGAGTGCTACAGGACTGTTTTGTGGCCTTTACTTCTCTTGATCACATTTTCTAAGTTTACTATTAACTCTGTCTACTGCCTTTCATACTAATATCCATGTAGGATATTAATACTAATAACCTTTTATACCAAACACTTCAAAATTAACAACATGAATACAGTTAACACATTCATTGCTGTGTCTGTATTTGCTTTCAAAACTGTTTGGTGGTTATACTATTAGAACATTCTAGCTGGACAGCATTAGTAAAAGGAGGCCATTCTAGTCCTCTGACAGAAACCTTACAGCTTAAGAAAATGTAAGTATTTGTTATACATGCTGGAAAGGTGGTGTTTTGGTTTTTTTTAAAGCTATAAAAATTTGCAAATACAAATATTTGATCACTGAAACATACCTAGTAATATTGTCACAGGGGTAGTTTGAGGTGGCACTCAGTCTAGACTCAGAAAAGCCTTTTCAAGTACAACTTTTTTTGTGTTCTTTTATTTGCACTGAAAATGTTCTGTGGATGCAAAATTCTTATGCCAAATTGAACCTCATTTGGCTTAAGTTGCCTTTTTAAGGATCATAAGTGGATCCCACCTCTGTCAATTCTGCAAAATTCCTGAACTGAATTACGTATATGAATATAAAATTATCAGTGACTTGGCATACAGCTGTAATTAATTCTAATTCTGCTATATTGTTGCCTTTGTCCTGGCTGGTGTTGATGGTATGTTTTAATGTTTTGTATCTGTGAGTATAGTTAGCCTTTGAGTCATTAACTAAGATATTAACTAATCTGCCTATATACTTACATATATTTAGTAATTTGCATTTGTCACTGCTGTTATACTGCTCTTTCAGCCATTTTCAATACGTGGAATAATCTTCATGGACAGGAGCTTATTCTTTATGCAGGGTCTCCACATAACAAGGGAGGAAAAACAGCATAAAAACTGAAGAATTTGGCAGACAGGCATATGGGTAAATATAATACCTGTAACACTTTCAAATGACTTGCCCAAAATCATGTAACACACTGGGCACAGAAAGAAGAGTGCACAGTTCACCTGATTCAGAGGTGTATGGGTAGAGCCAGGATGTAGAGACTTCCTGGAAAGTCAATCCTAGTAACAATTCACTATATGATAGATGGTCTTACAAACTCCATCAGCATTCAGGCACTATTATTTGGCTGCCAGCGAGTAAGCTTCAGTATGCTGGATCATCAGAAAACAATTCTGCCATGGTATCTACCCTGTTCTACTAGCTCCTGTAACTTACTGACCAAATCTACTCCTTGATTACCCACAGGAATGCTCTGGGGATCCCGGGCGCTGGCAGAGTGTTCTGCTGTCCCTATCTTAAGTTTTATCATATCTATAGAAATTATGTACTACTGTATTGTTAGGAATTGTAAGACTACACTTACACAAACCAGAGTTAAGGTAAAAACAAATAGTTATTTGTAAAACTGGAAAATAGATGACAATATTTGGAACATGTTACTGACCCCTGTTTGAGACTAGGGCTAACATTAACTAAATTGGTTTCTTTCCTGATTTCAAGTCCTCCTATGACCTGATCTTTATTATATACAATATAAAGTTTTGACTCTTCAAGAGAGATGACAGGTGGTTTATCAAAGATTACAATGTCATCACATTGTTGTATATTAAGATGATGCCACAAAATGAGAAGTTGCTCAAGCAAATAAACCATCAAAACACAATGATAATATTACGAGTTCATATCTCAAGTTTAAGAAACTGTTTAACCCTTGGTCTACATGAAATTAAAAAAGGCTTTTCTTTAGTGTCATGAATTTGAAGGCATGTCAGGATTTGATATAACAATGCACAGTAAAAAGAGCAACATTTTCACAGTTAAATGGAAGTAAGAGCAAGGACTACTGCAAGCCAAGTAACCCTGAATATCGCAGCATACATTTTCATGTGTTTTTACTAAGACCTGCATCACCTTGCAATTGTTGACATGCATATAAACCACTTGCATACTCATTCCCATTGCAGGCAGTACTGCAGTTAAGCCAGAGTAATTCGATGAGTAGTGTTAGTGCTTTTGTTTGTGTAAACTCAAATTTCCTTACATTTCTTACAGTACCATCACTTTTTTTGTTTGATGTATGTAGTATTTCTACATAGGCTTTTCAAGAGTAGGTTCTTTTGAACAGAAGTCAGGTGCTAGGAAATCATGTGCAAGTAAAAATAATTTTATGCTTGCATTACAGTGTTGCCATTCCAGCAGGTTTTTTTTTTAACTAAAAATAATGGCGTCTAATACTGAGAACACTTAGGTAATTGCCATTTTTCTGGCAGTGTGACAAGGCTTTTATGGGAAGTTTAATTTCTTTAAAGATACTGTTAGACGTTTCAGTATCTTGTTGACTCATTATCATACAGTGCGCATATCAGAAAGATATTTTGGAGTTGTAACAGCTTGGTCTATGAAAATATCAACTCGATGTCCAATAGTGGTCAAAAAAGCAAGCAGTGTTAGGAAAGGACTAAGGAAAAATCAGAAAACAGTATAAAATGCAAAGCATGTCTGCTTTCAAAATGCTATCTAAATTCTTGTTCTCCCATTTTGAAGGAAATATATTAGAATTAGAGCAAGCATGACCTAAAGTAAAGAATATTTTCAATAAAAATAACAAATAATAGATGGGGAATTTTTCCCCTAGGGGAAAAAAAAATACGTACAAGACAGGGCAATATGATGGGTTTATAAAGTGACAACTGGCATGCAGAAAACTTATTTGCAATAATTATCTATTCTCTCTTTTAAGAACTAAGGATATTGAATATGTTATTAACTAAGATGTTTAGAACAAGGTAAAGGTAAAGGCAGCGCAGGTCCACACAATATATAGTGAAATTATGGAGCTTGCTGCCTGAGTATGTTGTGGTACCAAAACTCTGCATAAGTTTAGAAGGAGTAGAAAAATGTATAAAAGAAAAGTATATCAAGACCTATTAAATGTCAAGACAGTGGTTTTGACTTGGAAGTTCAGAATTCACATCTTGAGAAGCAGGGATAAATTACTAGGGAAGTATTTGTGTTTCCCAGATCTTCATTTTCTCCCCCTCCTCCAATTATCTATTATTAGCCAGTGTAAGACATGGGATTTTGGGTTAGATGGATCTTTGTCTTGGATGGCTGTTCTTTTTTTTTTTCCCCCCTTACGAAAAGTAATGGATAAGACAATATTTGCATGTGTCATGGATTTTATTTATTTTTTTTTTTTTTGATTGTGTGCTGCCAAGACTGAATACTTAAGCCTGCTTCTTGGGATAGATTTTTGAGTATCAAAATGCATTTTTTAAAGCTATTAATAGGCTTAGTTAAATTTTGCACCTGTCAACCAATGACAGTGTCCCTTGATTATACTTCAAAATTAGCAGACGATGAATACCTCCTCTACTCCAATTAATTCAGTTCTCTAACTCCTGTCACTTATTTTTTTAAATATTTAATCTTGATAGTGTCCTTTCTTTCCATTATTAAACTGACTGAAACAACTTGCTTTCAAAATACAGTCCAGTCATTCTCTGTGTACTTTTCCTCATTATTTACTGATTAATCATATTTTACTTTACAAATAGGAATTGACCCCCAACAATTTATCATCAGTAGAAATTATTGATAATAGTTTAACACAATTTAGCATAAAATCCATGTAACAGAAGTAGCATCTTTAGAAGCAAGAATCCTTCAGTCCATCAGTTATGGGGAGAAAGCTTGTGACTAATTTTATAGAATAACATGATGGTATGTCATACATATGGCACATTTACTTCAGGACAGCCTGGCCCTGAGATTTTTTATTTATTTTAAGAACCCCTCCAGTTTAACAACCTTATGTTCTCTTCTGCTGCTGTCTCCCTGGCAACATGGCATGGTAGAGTGTCATATCAGTTGACAATAAGCTTTGCTTCAGCTGTGTCCTGCCAAAGCTAGCAGTGTTTCTAGCAATCTGAGCTTTCTCACTGCAACTGTGACACAGCAATGAGAGTTTCTTTCCATTAATATTTGCCAAAATCAGTTGGAATTCCATTGGTGTAAATGTTTATGCAGTAATGTCCTGATAATACTGGCTAGGGATGTCACTGGACTTGTCGGAGTAGACTAATTCTTACAGTGCCTTTTACTATTAAGTGTATTCCAATAGCATGAATTCTCCTGGCAGTGATGTAGAAAGGGATGGTTCTAATAGCAGCTTGCATTGTGCCTTTGCTGTTCTTCATAGATCAAATGAAAGCAGTAATTAGAAATAAATAAATAAAAATGCAACAACCCATACATGGAAAAAGGAAAACAATCAAAATTAATTGGAAATATGAGAGGTTAATAAAGGAGATTAAAGATGTGTTAAAAAAAATAAAATGAAAGGCTGACAAAACTAAATGCAGTGTGGCTGTGCCTAAATGTCCTGGAGGCAGTGTTCTGCAGAGCATCTGGCTGTCATTGGCTATCCAGAAATCCAGACTGAGACTTACAGCATTTAAAGAAATTTCAAAAGGTTAATTTGTTTTGTTTAGCTAAAAAGATTGCTAAGTACCTGCTTAGTGTATAAGTACCTGAAGGAGGGAAGAATGCTCAATACTTAAACAAATACATAATCTAATGGAGAAAGGCAAAATAAGAACAAATGGCTAGAAGCTAGGTCAGATAAATACCAACTTGAAAAGCGCTTTTTTTTAAAAAAATATTTTTTTTTAGGAAGGAGGCTGAACCAGTTGAACCAGCTTTTCTGGAAGATAGAGTTTAGTCAAACAGCCATCACCAGCTACAAATGACTAGGCTTAGGACAGAAAAACCTAACAGATGGAAATGACCATAGCTGTGATAAATGGAAGTTAGACCAAAAGATCCAATGATCATGACACTCTCAGTTTGATATTTATTTATACAGAGATAAAATAAAAGTCCAAATTATAGACTTGTTATTTTCTAAATTAATAATGCATTCCTGCTAAATCCGTTCATTTTAAGATCTCCTATCTTGATAAAGTGATTCTGTGTGGGTGGTTTTTTCTTCTTCTTTCCCCCTTCTTTCCCCCCCTTTTTTCCTTCCCCCTTCTTTTCTTTCCTTCTCCCCTTTTTTCCTTTCGTTCTCTCCCTTCTTATATTTCCTTCCCCCCTTCTTTTTTTCTTTTTTCTTTGAAGTGCATAGAATATGGAAAGCAGAATTACACGCATTTAGTGAAATGTATATTGAATGCATATATTAAATTATATAAACCTGCTGAGATTATCTGTAAGCTCACTATTTAGGAAGAGAGGTCTCATTTTTTCCCTCCTGCTTGTTCAATTCTTCAGTCAGCTACTGCTACCTCTGCTGCATGCTTCTACCTCGTTACTTGTGCCTGCTCTACTGTTCTTTGGGCCCTTTGCTAAACAGATATAACTCATAAACTTATCAGAATATTATCCAATATATCAGTGGATACTATCCAATATATCAGCAGAAAATCAACTGGAATCCTGAGTATATCACTCATAGAGGAGTCCAGTGAGTTCTAGATGTGTGTAGGGCAAACAGTAGGATCCCATGTCCAGAAGCAAAGGAAAATCAAAAGGTAGATGAGTCAGACTTCCTCATTTTGATATATCAACTGCTAGAGCAGCTAAAGTCATCATATATAACTAAACCTTACTGTAAGACTTGTTATCTGTGTATTTGGGAAAGAAGAGTAGGAAAATTACACTACTGTAGTTACAGGGAAGACATCACAAACCTCCATATCTGCATTTGACTGAATGTTAGGTTTTATAGGCTACTCAGAGCATTATTACCAGATGATAAGTATTAATGTTACCCGCTGCTTTTTATTTTCTTCTGTAGAAGTCAGAGCATAGGGCAATAGCATATGAATAATTTCTTCTCTAAATGCAATCACTTCAAATACTAGAATCATAGGGGGGTTTTGTGACAGAGATTAGATTCTCAGTCAATTTCTGCTATATCTTTTTAAGCAATGAAACAGATTGGGGATACATGGTAGGATGCAGTTAAATGTAAT
Organism: Astur gentilis; assembly: GCF_929443795.1. NCBI lineage: Eukaryota > Metazoa > Chordata > Aves > Accipitriformes > Accipitridae > Astur > Astur gentilis. The sequence goes on from NC_064886.1 coordinate 5,251,763, forward strand.
TCTTACTCCTGTTCTTGCCTTCTTCCGCATTCCAGTATTTATTAGCAGCTGCTTTTTGACGCTCTTTTTTATATTATGTTTCTCACAGTGAATTATTCACTATCTTAGAAGATGTGAGAACAACAGTTCAAAGATAAGGAATGAAAAGTTTGTGCTTGATAGAAGGATAAGAGAAATTGTCAGAATTACTGAACTTCATAGATTCCCAAGGAGATGCTAGAAAAATCAACTGTGATTCTTCTTACAAGTGGATTAGAAAAAGTATTAACAAAGAATGGTGTAGTAAACAGTCCTACAAAATATACAGTTAGATGATGAAAATCATTATATTTATATCATCATATATATGGCTTAATATTCATAATATTTGAAGTCTTTGTTTTACTGGGGAATAAGTACTGGGAAATTCTACAGAATTCCAGCAGATTGTATGGTAGATGCTTATTTAATTTTAATAACAATATTTTTCAAATAACAAAGTGAATGAGAATGTTATTACCACTGATTTTAATATGAGCAAAGCCAGGCTCCAGATTTTAGTTCTTTGTACTTTGCTTTCCTGATTAATACTTCTGTATTTCTGTGCTCTTTGCATTATTTGCTGTGAGGAAATTGCTAATTTTTATTAGTACTCATTTTCCTTATTAATCCTGCATATTCTCAATTGTTTCCTTTATTGGTAAATAGATCATGGATGATATCTTGCCTTCTGATTCTTAAAGTTGACTTTCCTATTTAGGAACCAGTTTTATATGCATTTTGTCTTATTGCTCAATGTATAGGCACAATATAGATAGAGAGGCTTTTGTACAATATAAGAAGGTACAGACTTGTGGGATATGGTTTAAGCTGAAGGACGGTGTAAGATAAATAGAAGGAGAAACTGAACTGTCACATAATTCTAGAGGAAACTCTGGAGCCATCAGCTATAAACATATTTACAAAGAGAACAGATAACCTAAATGCAAGATTGCTCCACTTTGAAAGCAGAGAAAACAGCTTCACAGAAAAGTACATTGAAACAAGCCAATCAATTCACAATCTTACAACATATCATTTCTATGTAGAGAAGTCTTTACTTTTGGTGATCTGCACATTATTTCCTTAGCCTCCTCTTTTTCACTTCCTATATTCTTCTCAAAATCCTTTTCCATTGAACATTTTCATTATGGATTATAGCTTACTGATTTTATGAATTGTTTTCTTGTATGCAACAGACTTTTACAACCAATTTCTCTACAGTCCATTAGGCAAAGTTTATATAAATCTGTAATTGATATTCCGCTCTTCTAGTTAAAGAAATCATATCAGATACCACAAATATCTTCTAAAACATCATCTTCTAATAAGGCATGTCTGACCTTCATTTAAAGAAATTGGAAAGGGGTGGTGGTGGTGGTGATTTCATTGTATGCAAACTTAAATGTGCAAAAAACCCCAAGACAAAAACCTGAAAAAATCTGATTTTAAATCAAACTGGAATTTCTAAGTATATGGCCAATTTCAATTGCTATTTTTCGTGTATTTTTTTGCTTTTCTTTTGGACAACAGATACCGTTTCATAGTAACTGAGCTACTTTCAAATGATTTAATGCTTTTAAAGTGCACTTAAAAAAGCATTAGCCTGTGAAGGAATTTAGAACAGGCCTAATATAGCATATCAGTTTGCTTATTCAATGATAAGTGAAATAGGATGATGCCTTCAGTTAGCATGGTGTGAATTGTCAGTCTGTTCTGCTGCCCATTTATTCATAAGAAACAATGTAAAATAATGTTAGAAAATAATACTTTGGGAGATTTTTCTACTCTAGATCCTGTAACAGTCTTGGTTGATTTCTAGATAAAATAATGTTCATAGCAAAAAGGAATTAATTTTGTTTTCTAAAACAGATTAGGAAAGGACAACAGTAAATCACTGTAAAAGCCTCTTCAGAGAGTTCTACACAATAATTTTGCTGGAAAATTCACCCTATCCTCAAGAAAATCCTTTGAGAATGTTTTAATCTAGCTAGAGGTAAAAATCCAGTATTATGTACCACTTTTTCCAACTTTCATTTACTAGTAATCATGCATTAATCCAGCATAGTGGTTCAAGATATATTTCACATGCATCTTAACAATTCTCAGTTCATTGTCACTTGTTCAAGTGACTAAGTGAACAGAAACACTGCCATGTTTATATTATGATATCAAATCCTTACAATAAAGAAATGAAAATCATTAGTGTGTCAAAAGGTATGTAAGAATATATCAAAGAAAAAGACATTTCAGGAGAAATGAGGCATCACACAGCTAAGAAATGAAGAAAAAAATTGATTTATCAATCTAACTGGGAAAAGTCAGTCCTCCTCATCAATATGATTATTATCATGACTGCAGTACACTGAATTAATCCCTAATCTGTAATATCACCATTATGTCACTTTTTTCAGTTGACATAGATTGATAATAGTTCCTGCTAAAAGTGCCTCAGTTACACAGCAGTGCAATGTCAAATAAGGAGAAGCTATCCAGTAAAGAGAAGATGGGATATAAGATAAAGCCTTGGCTCACCAAAATTACTATGTATTGAACTTGTAGGTCATGCATATGGTAGATTGCTAATATTTTTCCACTGTTTATTGCCTAGTATCTGAACTCTTTGTCCATGCATAATAGCTTTAAAGGAATCTTGTTTTTTTTTCTTCACTTCTCTCCCATTTTTAAACCTTATTACTTATTAGCTTAAAGTTAGGTCACATAAATTAGTTTTCAATTTTATACCAGAGGCAGAAAGATTCATAGTCTGAGTTTAACATTTAGGCAGTTGTATTTTTGCTGAAAGAGTTCTGTCCCATGGTTTTGGGTTTTTTGCTCCAAGGCTGACAGCGTCTAGCTTCATTGGAAGGTAACTGTGAGTGATTAGTCAGAGATTTAGTTGAAAACTATTGTGAATATGGATTTTACAAATGGTGTCATTTCAGCCAGTTGCAGGTCCAACTTAACCTGAACATTTTACAGAAATTATAATCCTTTCTCCACTGAGGGCTTTTGCAAGGTGCATTTTCAGTTGACCTTATACAAATGATTCTAGGGCTTGCTCATTAAGAAATGATTGGTGATTTTGGAACAGCTTGACAAATGCTTTTTTTATTCTACTGTTTCCATGTGATGAAGATGATCTTCCTCTGAACAATAGGGAAATTACACAATTATCCAAAAGTGCAAGCTGGAAACCTAAGTGTGTTCCAAGGTAATAAATCCTGGACATAAAATACCTCCACTGTTTTTAAAATAAAGAGGTAAAGTGGTATCTGTGTCATCTTCCCCATACAGTTATGATTAGGGCAGGTGGAATTTCTGGTAACACAAAGATGATAAAGTTAAAAAAAAAAAAAGTGAGCCTTTGCAAACAGCTGTGTAATATGACTGACACCTACAAATGCATCTTTCAGAAAGAACGATCTAGCTGTTGCTGTCTAAATCCTCTAACATGTTTACTCAAAGTATCTTATCTCCAGTAGTTGTTTTGTGTCCTGCTGTTCTGTCTCTTTGTTCATCAGACCTATACACATAAAACACGCTTCCTCTAAATCTTTGATGTTCCTATTGATGAGATCCTCTTGATTCTGTGTTGGTATTTATGTCATACATTTCCATCACAGAGCCCAGTTCTTAGAGCTGAGGCCTGAATTGCAACATTATAATACAGACTTGTATACGAAAGGATATGTATTATTTTTTAAATTTTAATTATTAAACTTCACAGGAAGATGCTGTCAAAATAGCTTATCTGTACTGACTGTACAACAACAATTCTTAAACTTCTCTGTATTATAATGTTCCTTTTCTGTGTTATAAAACCCTCAGCTCAGCTCAGCTACTCTTTCTTGATTGTTCTATCATCTTGCGTCAATGGCTTAATCTTCCTTGTTCTGTCTTGCTATTCTCAGTTCCAGATGTATATGGCGTATAAAAAAAAAAATCTTGAAAGAGATATTTACTTAAACACTTCTTGTAGCGTAAAAATGTCTCAGGGTATTTGTTGCACGCAGAGCTGAGATAATAGGTTTAACAGACTGGTATATTACATGTTTTTTGAATGTCTTTCAAAAAAGGATTTACTGATAGCCATGCCAAAACCCATGCTGATTTTATAGATAAAGACTAATAAACATTTTGATGGGTCTTCATTGGTATGCACTGGTCATCTGCCTTATGATTTGCAATTTTTTTTGAGAATAACTTCATGCAGACAAGTCAATACAACATTCTTGACTTCTGCTAAAAATGATAATACTGTTATTTTGACATATTGAAGTGTTTATTTTTATATACATATATTTAAAAAATACTTTTGTTCGTGGAAAATGAAAAACACACTAAGTCTCTACATAGTAAATATTGTAATAGCAGGGTTTAAAATGTTACCTATATTTACTGTTTGTTTTTCATAGATTTTTAAAAATTGTCTTTGTATTAGATACTGTGTTCCATTCTCCTCAGGGGTCAAATTACAATAGTGGAGTCTGCCCATGCAATGATCTTTTACGGACTGGAGCTTATATTTTTAATCAAAAAACCTGACCTTCTAGGATATAAATGGTTGTTTATACTATAAGAATAATTTCAGTAATGCTCAGGATTCAAATCTCTGTAATAAGTAAAATAACCAAAATAGTTACTCTGAGTAAGAGTCATGAATAAAAATATAGATAAGTCAGTATATTTCCTGCTTCCAGTTAGATTTTATATGATTAAAAGAATGTTAAGGTTTTATGGCTGTTTTAGAACATTAAATTTACTTGGAGTTCAAATGTATGAGAGTCTTTTTGAAGGACTGAAATTTTAATTGTCTTTTGTATCAGATGTTCTATTTGCAATAAGTGAAAGGAACTGGAAGCTTTATACAGGTGAGACTTTAAAGTTTAATTAAATAGTTTGGAGTTGTGAAATATTTTTTCAGTTACAAAAGATAATTCTGTAAGTACTTTTAGTTTTCTATTTTTTCACCTTGTCCTAATTTTGTTTCTTTTGCCTGTGCACTGAGGTATACAGTTATTCCATAAATGCTGTCAAATATTGTAACAGAATTATCAAAAGGAGTGTGGATGCTAAAGGAGGAAACAAAATCTGACTGATTGTAGTAGGACCCATTATACAGACTTGAGAGATGCTGAAGGCAGGAGGTAGGGGGAAGGGGCAGAGAAGCATGTCCCTGCCAGCTAGGTGATCTCAGGAAACAATCTTTTAGTTTTTAAATAGATGCTTTCTATTGGTGCAAGGGAGAGTGGGAATACAGGCTGTTTCTTCCCTGGATGTTATTTTCAGAAGCATGAAGAAAATCTGTTGGTTGTGTGGATGCGAGAGAAGAAAGGTGAGATTTTTTTTTTTTCTGTCCTCTTTGCTATTTAAGTAATACAGTTATCACCACACTGTACAAACATAGCAGAGACCCGATTTTAATCCTGTGTTAATTTTACTATATACTGATGTGTTTCATGCATTGCTCAGAAGTAGCCTGATGTTACCATAGCTTTGGCAACAAGTCTAATTTAGAGTTCCAAACCTCCTTTCTTTTTTCCTGTGCTTTTCACTCACATTCTCCAAAATGAGCTATTTTTTGTGGCATCAGTTTTACTGATTGCATTTACAGTGTGACCTTACAAACACATGAGATGGCATAATGGAGGGACATTCCACTGCACTGTAGGAGTAGGGTAATTCCTTTTCCAGCTTCACTGGCAAGGTCAGCTTATCAGGGAGATATAGCCTAATACTGTGGCATTATAATTTGTCATTGGTCAGCAGCTAGCCTTATATGAAACATACAGCCACAGAATTTTTCCATTACCCTTGCAATACAAGATTAATTATTATCATACTATGACAATAACGATGTTGAATCAAAGCCATGTGTCCTTGATACGAAGCAGCTCTGATTGTAGCTAGCAGACAACTGCATTAAGAAGTTGAATGTCATGTACCTGTATTTCCACATGTTATGGTGACAGATTTAATCTCCAAAGATATAAAATGAAGAACAATATCAAAAAATAAAAAGGAAAAAAAGTGAGGAAAATGCAGAATATATCTAACAAAATTTAATTAAATACCAAATTTAAATAGTGGTTTATGAATGAGACGTGGAAATACAGGAGGTATGTTTGTTTCCAGGGATGTTTAGATGTAGATTGGGTTAATATATTTCTCTGCATTTCTAAGAGATAAAATGGTGTAATAAGTTTTAATAGCAAAATTAAATGTAGTATAGAAAGGAAAATAATTATTTGGTCTTTTCTCAGTCAAGTTGAAAAATTCCATTTTATAAAAATATTAGAGGCTTAAATTATATTTTCACCTTCATCCTGTTTATCTTGTTTAAACAGCTCTTGCTGTTTTAATCTGCAGTCAAGACTGGAGCTATTACTACCCTGAGTGTAATTATACCTTCTGCCAACTAGTAGAGGAAGTAGAGAAACTGTAGGTTACTAAGTGTTCACAGTTCCAAACTACATGGTCACAAAATAAGCCATATACTTCAGTAACTATTATGTACCAGCCCCTCCCCTCTCCTCAATATTACTGCAAAAAAGAGGGCATCTATTTAAAAAACAAAACAATCCCCCCAACAAATAGACACCACAATATTAGCATACTAGAACACAGATATTACTGTAATTTTCTCTCGATACTATCTGCTAAATTATAAAATCCATGGGATTCAGTGTCCAAAGTGGGTCTTTCCCGTTCAGACATTAAATTCCACAAAATATGCAGTGATCCAGCCTGAGACAAGATTTCAGCTGCACAGTGATCCATGATAGTTGTAAAGACCTTTAATAAATTCTCTTTGAGGTGACAGTTAAATAGAAGATAGGTGGAGGTGTCCTGAGTTAGGAGTGATGCAGCTTTTCTAAAATGTTACCACTGCTGTTCTGCTCAAGAAGAAATTTAAAACAAAAAGGCTGCAGGGAGTCAAAGAAATGTCACCTTGTTCTGAGAATACAAAAGCCATTCTGTACTTAAGTCATTCAATTCCTTCTTCAAAACATGAATATTTAAAATAGAAAAATGCATTGACAAAAAATGCTGATGTGAATAAGTGAAGAGAGCACTCAATGAAATAAATTTTTTGAGAAGTACCCTTATTTTTTACTTTAAAAACCAGCCAAACAAAAAAAAACAATACAAAAATCTCAGTCCTCAGAGCCTGACTGGTGGCACTGGAGCTTAGCTCTAACTAAACAAAGATTGCAAAATTGCTACCCTAAAGTGTATTACTGTATTTCAAGTGCTCATCCCATGAATTGACTGGTCTTTCCCAAGATACAAGATGACAAAAATCAGGAACTTCTTTTTGGTTTGTTTTTTTTTTTTTTTAAATGAAATATGCAGGGATGTTCTTGTACCACTGCCATCTCTGGAGACAGATTGATTATAAGCTTTCCTGTAACTATTTCTCTGGCATCAAGGATCACAAGGAGTGTCAGTGCTTTTCCAGAAGCTTTTAAATCTGAGTAGCATAAAATAGACACATATTATAAACCTTTACTATGGAGTCTACCATGATACTTAGATAAAGTATGGCATGTGCCCAAGGCATTTCCTTTACTTTCTGAACAAGAAGAATTTTTAAATAATGTATATGGTAAAAGATAGTGACATGAATTGTAGTTTCTGATTATTGCAAGTTTAAGCCAGATTTTCAAAACTGCCTATTTGAGGTCTTAAAAAAAACTGAAAAAGTGAGTATCTTTGGAAAAATCTGTGGGGAATTCCTGGCTTTATACTTACAAGACATATGATAAATGCACCATGCCAATTCTTCATAACACTCTTGACAGGAATAAAAATAAGTTATGCTGCTGCAGATATACATATATATGTTTGTCTACACATAGTCACAACAACTGCAAAGTATAAGAAGCAAGAGATCAAAGGTATATTTGCCAACTATAGGTGTAATTTGAGGTTTCCTAATACTGTTATATCAAATACAAATATAAAAAAAGCACCATGTTTCAAATTGTCATGAGACAACATTAAAAAGGAAGGCACGGTGACAGACTCAGGATTCAATGTAATTTCCTTGTCAACAGTTTTTGACTGTTGCACAGAACAGATCATTATTATATCAGCACTGCAATTCTGAGAGGCCAAAATACACATTGCTTCTCTACTATATTTTACATTGAATAGTGTTACATTCATGCTGTAGTATAGATAAAATGTTGGTGCACTGTGATCAGGTTTAGGTTTGCAGGAGGTATAATCTACAAGAGACTGAAGTGGTAAGCTAATACTCCTAATGGTTTCCTCATGATTAGCAGAAAGACTAGCATGCAAATTAAAATTGGTTTGAAAAAAACCCTAGGTCAGAAACAAGATACAAAACTTTGTCATTTGTACACTGGATCAGGTGACTGTCATATTGATTTATTGATTCCTAATAGCAAATGTCTAATAAAGACAAAGTAATCAAGAATGTCTTTTCAAATCAGGATGGACACTTTCAAATATTTTCTTTGTGTGGAAAAAGAGGTGTGATTCTTCATATGTTCTGCTTGCATTATTCTAAAGTGGGCTCATTCTAATATGTTTATCCCTCCTTTTTTTTTTCTTCTCTTCCATTTTTCCTATCCACTGTCAAACTAGTTACTGCTGAAGTTCCATAAGTAGGTGTGCTGGCAGGATTGACATTGCATAGATTTATGTGCTAATCTTTCTTTACTGTTAATATTGTATTTATCACGGATTTTTAAGTGCATTTGGTGATATAGGTTATTGTACTTATAAAAAATGTCTGACAATTTTAGTAAGTGGCATACAGTTATATTTGCAATACCTGCACATTTCAACAATTATTTACACGCAGGCAGCATTACAGCAAGACTTGAGGGTGAAAATTGTAGTATATATTTTTCCACTTCTAAGAGAATAGATGATATCTTGGAATATTTCTCAAGATTCCATTAGGTGCTGGGGAGGCAGGACTGCCAAGAGGTGATGAAAATGACAGTCTACACTGTATTTAAGAGCCCTTGCCAGCAAGCAGACTGAAATGTCTTTAGTCCAGCTGTATGTGCTCAGACTCCTGGCATAAATCTCATCTGGCCTGGTGGCAGACAATGCTGGAAATCACCCAGGAAAGGCTTAAGGCAGACTTTTCATGTTACCTGTGTAATGCCACTGCAAGGGCATATAGGATGAATGGCAGACTCATCCAACCTACCATATCCATAATGAAGAAAGGTGAGTGCATGATTCTGCATTCAGAGATATCAAAGACATCCTTCTGGCATGGTTCACAGTTTACCTTTGGTCCTGATGTGTAAATGTGGGCTTGCATCTATGAAGAGTAGTTAATGTGTTTAGATTTCAGAAAGGAATCAGTCTTACATTCCATATATAGTTCACTGGTCTTCTAGCACATGTAGTATAACTACTAGGACAACTAGATGCACATTTTTGACCAAAGTCTGCTTCTGTGTATTTTTAAATAAATGTAATTATTTGTTACTTGCCCATTTTAAATTGGAAAATCTAAAATGCTGTTAGTGTGATTTTCATGGGTCTGCTCAAACATCAGGTTTATAAAATTATTTTCTCTGTTAAGAAGATAGATTTTATATTGGGTTTAAAGATTTTAATATATTGGTTGTTGAGAGCAACCCGAGAATTTCTGTTTCAAGAAACATATCAATTTTTATTAGAGAAGTCATTTTGGTTAAAATATGTGACCATTAGTACAACATGTGCCTCTGTAGTAAGTTTAAATCATCTTCTGTTCCCTTGAGAAAGATTTCAACTTCTAATGGTAAAATCTTAGCAGCATTTTATTTTTCATTGTTCTGGGAAGTCTTGCATTTCAGATAGAAATTCCTGCTTTCTCTGCAGGTCAGATTTACACTACCTATTCCTCCTCCTCTCCCTGGGAAGAATACATTCTGGGTCTATTCTCCCCAGAATACCTTCACTTACGCATATATAATCATTTACATACAAGGAGCTTAGTTTTTGACTGCCTGCTTCAGCAATACAGAATCTGCCATATAAACCATCTCCTTATCTCTTTTTATGAATATTTTAATGCCAAGAATATAAGCATATTTCTCTGCTATTTCCATGGAAACCTGAAGAGGAACTTAGAATGAATGCAATGGAAAACAGAGGTTGGAGGAGAAGGCATCTTGCGTTCTCACTCTGTGCTTAGGCTAAGTTCAGGACTCACTGGACCAAAATTATTCTCTGTTATAATCAGGTACAAAATCAATTATAGTATTTCTGACCTAATTTATAAACACCAAGTTGAAAAGAGAAGCAGTGCACAAACCAAAATAAAAAATAACCTTCTCCCTTTTAATGGATTGAGTAGAAAATCATTCTACATTTCTTTAAGGAAATCAAAGAAATGGACAAGTGATAAGCAGCCATGCAAATAAATGAAGTCCCTTCAAGATTGCAAAAGCTAGTAACTTTGTTAGTTTTTCCCTTCTTTCCTCTGGTATAACTCATTCTCAGAATGTTGTCTTAATTGAATCCAAGATCCATTAATAAAGAGCTCACCAACCAGACAGTAGTTATTTTACACAGACAACACCAGGAGTTGATTTGTTGGAAAAGACATCCGGCAGGCTCCTAGGATTACTGCATTGTTATTAGCATTGAGTAAGCTTTTTTAAAAAAAAGTTAGTATGACTTGCAATTCTGTAATAACGGAAAAGATCTGATGCTCAAACAGCTTCCTTTTTTTTCTCCCCTATTCCTCTATTCCATTTGTTACCCAAATTGTCATTACTCTACCAGCACTTCCTATGATGTTACCATAATTCCTCTTGTGATCTCACAAGTAACAATCCAAGCAACAGAATAATTTTTTTGAAATAAGCTAACAGCTCTGTTTTTATTGTCTCCTGAGAGCAGGAGAGACCTGTGAGACACTTCTTTGTGAACAGGCCCTCACTGTAACTCAATTAGTCTTGGGGCATCTGACATCCCTCCTGATCTCAGTTATCAATTCCAGTTGCAATTATTAGATGGCAAAGAAATTCCATAGTTTAGAGAAAAAAAAATTCAGACTACATAAAATTCACACATATAACGAATGATAAAATTTGAGGAAACAACTGGAAGAATGAGAAGGTTGGGAGTAAATTTAGATTGTGAAGCAGTGTGGGTGGAGGATGAGGTGGAGTGGGGTTTAAGCGATCTGGTGAAATCAAATATCAAGAGTTAGTAAATGGGAGAATATTGTTGGTGTAACCTTATTTTGAATGTCTTGTTTCTGTATATTTTGATTCAGGCTTTATAGTGATGATGGTTTTTTCCATGGATTTTCTGCCTCATTTGATGAATATAATGGGTTTTCTATGATTAATGAGGGCTTGTGTGATAAATAAGACTGTCAACTGTAGGAACACTGCCATCATCTGTTGCAGAGGGAGGAAAATGTGAAACGAGTGGAACATAGGATTATAGGAGAACAGAGAAAGTTCATAAGGCTAAAGCAGCTGAATGCTACTCTGAATAACTGTACTAGATCCTGGCACAGGTCCATGTTCCACTTTGGTTACAAATCAGTTTCTTAAGTGAAAACTTTCATAGGTAATCCCACATTCTACCTTACTTTTCTCAAAGGGACCTAATTTGAGATCCCGTGACTTGATTTGTAGTAGGTCTGCTTACTCAGAGCTACACAAGATATCAAAGATAGCTTGAAAAACCTATTAAACTTTGTTAAATAAATACATGTGCTGAAAAATTAGGTTCTAGAAAATTAGGTTGGGTGTCTAGAATTACCGGGTTCCTTCTAACTATAATTTCTCATTGTATAGATTGTATCATTCCCTATTTACAAGCTGCTTTTAACAGTACCTCTTGATCTGAGAACATGCTGTGGAAATAAATATAGCCAATGAAATGTTCAGATACAATAATTATAAGCTTGAGAAGAAACTAGTAATTCTGTCTTTTGAGCAGTTCGTAAATAGTAAGTTTATAGTAAAGTCCATAAATTGACTTGTGACAATAAAGAAAAATATTGACTAGCACATGACATTGTCCATCTTGCAAGAAGAATGAGACAGGGTTCAATGAAGGAAAATCTGTGTTCATGTAACATGAGATTTATGTGAGTAAGACGAGGTAACTATGATTTCAGCATTTGACATGAGCATTAAAGTTTGCAATTTTGATGTTCTTCCAGTTTAGGTCCTTTTGTGTTGCATTCTAGAGGAAGCTCCTGTAAATAGGTTCTTACTGAAATTGTAATTATTTCTAGAAATACCCTTAGAAATATCAGTGATATATGCCACATATGCTTAATTTTATTTCATTCTCTCTTCATGGCATGTTGTGTATTTCTATATATATATATGTTGTGATGGTCACTAGTTTCTGGGAAGTTCATTTCATACTCTGTCATGAAAAATCTGACAATGCTGAAGATTAATCTTGACCTTGACTCAGTGTTTAATGTTAAGTCAGTGTTAAAAGCAGAAAACTACTGCAGTTTTTTGTGCTAACTGGGATTGAAAGATGAAAGTTCTTGAACAGCTACTAGGTAGTTGAGTTTTAACATGACTGTAAACTTACATTTCTGTTATGAGGACTTGTTACAGGAAATTTTCTGTGGAAAAACAGTGTGTGTGGTAGTGTTTTGAATTGTCTATAAAAAGTTAATTTTAAAATATATTTGCATTTCTTGCAGAAAATGTTGTTATGATATAATTCTTTACTATTAATACTCTATGAATTTTATTTTTCTTTCTAATATGTTTTTAGTATACATTATGGTGACTGTAAATGAAAAAATGTACTTTTCTCTCCTGGAGAAAACAGTGTGATTCTTAAGATTCATAATGCAGTTCATTGGTGCAATACAGAGCCACATTCTGCCAGTTTCAATTTTGCAGTGCTCTGGTAACATCACTAGAAATATTCCAAATTTACATCAGTGTAATTGTAAACCAAAATGGACTTATTCAACCTTTCCCTTTAATTGATGGAGTCTTTCCACCTATTTTACAGACTCAAAATCTGTTTGGACAGATGGCAATAGTGAATCTCTCCCTTTTGCCAGGTGAACAAAAATTGATGATGTGTAGATTACTTAGTTGCCCATTTCAGTTGAATTTGGTAAAGCATATAATGAAATAGTGTCAAAAGAAGGGATAAGGCCTGATAACCCAGATGGCGGTGTTGTGAACCCTCTGCTGAGTGAGCACCCACCCGTATATGGAAATTGCTTAAAGTAAGGGCTGAGACACAAGGAGAGCCTAGCATTGGAACAGCAGAGATGAGAAAAAAGACAAAAAGTATGTGATGAAAAAGTATGTATGTGGATCATTCTCAGTGTCTGCACAAAGTGGAAGAAATGAGTCCCTAAAAGGCTGAACAAATTCCACATCAAAGTTGATCTTCCCCCTCCCCCCCACCACCTTGAACAACTTTAGCAATGGTGCTTTATACCAACAAAGAGGTTTATACCATGTGACCACAATGTGTTTTGTTTTTTCTTTTAAATTCAGTCTTGGTCAACCAAAATAATTTTTACTCCTTTCTCTGCAGCCCAACAGGCTAGAACTTCCATTATAGTTCTATATGGAAGTATAATACTCTCCAAATATGGGAGAAGCATTTTTTTCAGAATATATCACCATTTCTTTTCTTTCATTCTTCTCCAATTACTCTAAAGTAACTTCATGGAAATTATCTGTTGAAACTGCTTTCATCTAAATTCCAGTAATGCTGCTTAAAACCAGAAGAACTTCTTGAAAGTGAAGACAAGATTCTTTCTTTCTCCATACTGCTAAACATGCTGGTTTTGCACTCCTTAGTACTCCTCTCAGCTTATGCAAAAAAGACCAAGATCAAACCCAGATTTAGATCCTCTATTAGATGTTGCTTTGCATTTTTTCATTTAGCTTGCTTTCTCTGTTCCTTTTTCATTCTTGACTCTGAACACTGCCTTCTGTGCCCTACAGCCTTTATGTTTCTTCCAGGTTAGTAGGAGGCAACCTCAACACCAGCATGACGGCAAGAACTATGTTAGAATTATAGGCAAGGCCGCTAAAAGTTCTGAAATAACCACTTGCTCCTGAAGTATGCTATGTTAATCTTGCAACATAGATGGGATAAAAAGGGAAGGTAGCCATTGTTCCCACAAGAGCTCTAGCTGCACCAAACTCTGTAAGCATCCTACCTAAAATATCTTCAAGGAGGCAATAAAGCAAAAAGCCAGTGCTCCTGCAAGAATTACGGCTGCTTCAGCTGTGAGGGTAAAATGTGTCCTTCTCCAGATGTCATGCAGTCTGAGAAGTAGTCTCAGGTTTTGTGGGTATTCTTCCCCCCGCCCCCCTCAGTGAATTTCTCAGTATAAAGTGGTATTTACCTTTCTATTGTATAATAGGCTGTTTTTATTGTTCAGATACTACTGAAGAATGAAACTACCTGCCAACTTCTACTGGTGAAAACTGGTTCAGCATCAATGTGGGCAGTTTTCTTTCTTTCCTTTTTTTTTTTTTTTCCCTGGGTCTAAGAGAAAATATCATTATCCTCCTTATCCTCCTGTCATTCATACACTCTGGTGTCAGACAATGCAAATTACTAGAGGTCAGTACTTCTAGTTCCAAGACCCTTTGCCTACCTTTTTGGTGAGAAACATTCACTGCTTCAAATGATGGTAAAGTTTGTAAAACAAACTCTTTTTTTTTTTTTTTTTTTTTTTTTTTTTTAAACTGGACGAGACTAATGGGAAAGGCAAAATTGTCTAGGAACTGTAGCAATTTTACATGGGTTATGTAAAGGAGAAGTTTTTACCAACAGGAAATGAAACAGCAGATTTCAAAAAAAGGATGAGCTGTTCTGACAGCCATAACATATGAAACAGCAAATATCTGCAGTAGTCTGTGTCCAACTGTGGGAAAGAGTGGATATTTAGGAAAGAATATGGGAACATATCAAGCGTACACTGATATTTCCTGCAGTATACCCTACCAGATAACTGATTGCATCAACATCTTTCTTCTGTTTAAGTGCCCTTTTAATTTAAATGCTTTTTGAACCCAGTCACACCTTTATGACTTTTACTATTATTATTATTATTCTCTAACACCTCATGACAGAGTTTTACATTTAATTATATATTGCACGGAAGGAATACTTATCTGCTGTCAGATAACTGAATTTGATATTTCTTTCTTCTTGCACTGTAAGAAATGGTGCAAAAATCATTCACTATTCACCATTTCCCTACGATTCATGATTTTGAGAGTTCTACTGTGTGTCTCTCAGCTATTTCTTTTTCCAGGCTGAAGAGAACCAGTGTGTTTAATTTTTTTTCATATGATAGTCATTCCATACTTGTGATAATTCTTGCTGGTTTTCTCTCAGTTTTCTAATTCTACTGTTACAAATGATCCTTTATCTTACTTCATATCTATTAGCTTTCATAAATATCTAGAGAGTCCTATTTTAAAGCTGGGCTTGATTGCGTTGAAATCAAAACCTACTTACTTGAGAAATCCTCTTTTCTTGATATCATAGTTTATCATGTTGGACTCTTGTCACTGATGGTTCAGACTTCAAATGCTTTTTATCCAGAGAAAGGGCATTCACAGGCATTAGATTTTGCAATCTGTCCCCCTGCCATTACTTTGTTACACAAAATTATTAGGCTTACTAGTGCATTCTAGTGGCATACTAGTGGCAAAAAGTAATGGAGTTCTTTCATTTAAAAAAAATTAATTTTCTCTTATGTATGCAATATATTGTTTCACTTCAATTACAGCAAACAATTTTCTAGGTGACAGGAACCAATATTCACCCTGTTAACACCCTTCCCCACCCCGCTGATGTATTAGAAAAATGTACATTTCAAAGAAGGTACAATGAAAAAAGCATTGTTTCTTTCTTTACACATAATCTATCAGCCAGAGCTTGTGTAAACTGTACAAGAAGTAGGTTAGTCAATAGTCTGCAACAATGAATAAACATTTTTCTTTCTACTTGCATATTCTCATGTAGTTCTTATGCAGATTTTTGCAGTATTTTAATAGCTATGGGGCTATTCTAAGGTCCAGAGAGCTTGAAAGAACAGAAAACAATAAAAAATGGGTATTTCACAAAGGCCACAACTCTGTTCTTTAACCACTTCCTTTTCATCCTGCCTCACCAACAGAATAGTGATAGTGTAGTATAACTCTTTCCATCAAAAGGATAGCCCTTATGCTTGATTCACCTCTTCAGGATGAAAAGTTTGAGATCTGCTCAGAACTGCATGCAGAAAATTGACTTCTCATTTATGGATTCAACTATAAATATGTTATTACAATTCATGGAGTTATGGAAATGTAGGCTGGATGTGACGTCTGAAGGTCACTTACCCTATCATCCCAGCTGAAGCTGGACTACTGCCAACAGTAAATCAGGCCAGCTATGGCTTTATCTAATTGAGTAAGGAAAACGTCTATGGATGGAGATTTCACAAAATTTTTAGGCAAATTGTTCCAGTGCTGTGCCAGTCTTCCAGTGAAAATTTTTTTCCTGACATCTAATCTGAATCTCTCAAGCTGCAATTAGTGTTCATTGCTGCTCACTCTTTCATCTGATGCTGCTGGGAAGAGTTTAGTGTCATCATCTTTGTAACTATGCTTCAAGTAATTGTAGGCTGTTACTAGATCACCCTTTAGCCTTCTCTTTGCCAGCCAAACAAGTCCAGTTCCTTCAGCCTCTCCTTGAAGGCTAATGCAGGGTTAAGTTACTTATTGCCTAGACACAGAAGACTGATACTAAGCTTAAAGGTCTCAAATGAGGACAGCTAAAGTCCTGGACCACTTTTTGTGTAAAACTATGCAGCATTTCAGCTATGTTGAATATGTACTTGAAATGCTCCTTTTGCCCTTAAGCTAAACAAATAATCTAAACGCCTGAAAGAAAACAAAACCAAAAAAACCCCACCCTACTTGAAAACAATGAGTAAGCATTGAAATTAATTGAAATATGTTACCAGGAATAAAAAAGCTGGCCTCTGCTACCATATATATATAACTCCCTCTAAGGATAAAACATCCAGATATTTACAGTTAAAGTATGGATGTTCATGCTACTTCGGATATATTTTCAAGAACTATGAGATTTTAAATGAATATTATTTTAACAAGAAAATGTTTTTAAACTCATTTTTTTTCTAAACTTCAGAAATATGCAGTTTGTCTGGAATACTGTGTAATGCTTAAAAAATACCCCACAGCCCAAAGCAATCTTAGGTATTATACACTGCTAATTTGCTTCTTAGTTCTAAGTTAAGAACTATTTTAATTTGTACTCAGGAAATCTTAATTTTCTGCTACTGCCAAAGACACTGAAGATTTATTCTTATACTCCTTTTACGGCACTTTTGCCCTCTTAAAACTGCTTGCCCCCCTGCCAAAATAATACACAGAGAGAAGCACAGTGAGAGCTCTCGTAACTCTTACATCAAGAGGTTTACGTAGCATAAAGCTTTATTGACCTTTGAGGTGGTAGAAGTAGAGTGTTAACCATTGTTTGCTGGGCAACTGAAACATAGCAAGCTTTCCTTTAAAAAGAAAAAACAAGCTACCTGCTCACTTAAATGATTAAATGGAGGCTTATGAAAAGAGGTATATTCCATGATACTATTTATCTTGAGTACTTTTACCACAGCCTTGGCAGCGCTGCCCTGCTGGATGCTATCTATGTAATGTGTAGATTTTAATATGTTGGCCCATTGTGACTTTAAGTTTCTTTTGGCCTGCATCAGCTTCAGTAGCATTTCTTTTGCCAACCTATCCTTATTACTCCTTCCCAGAAATGTTGACTTGTGTTGCTTTTCTACCAGGCACAGGACCAATACTGACTGCGCCATATTTCTATTCTCCTGAACATACCTTTTTCTAGAACTTTCCTCTGGACTTGTAATTCTCTTACGAGAAGTGATAAATATAGCACCTATCACATGTACATTTTATGATTTCTAAATGTAATTTTCCTGTACTTCAGGATATGTATAGCTAGTCACAAGCAATAACTCAATCTCCATGTATTTCTCCACTTTTATTCTGCCCCCTTCCTTCTTGTGGAACAACCTTTAATACCTTGGCCAGACATACTGGAGCAGCCTTTATCTGGATCTTCCAGCATTTCTATTAAATGATGAATGCCCCACACTTTCTGATCCTTGAACTCAGTAACAATTTCCTCTCCTTCCAAGAGTCTTCTATATATCCTTTCTTTAGGTTCTTTTTAGTTTGTAAGTCCTAGCAGAAGCACCTGTTGTCCTCTTCCTTTGCGTGGAAATCGCCTGGCTAAAAATCTAATCATCCTGCCAGAAAACTTAATAAAACTTCTTTCTCAGCTCAGGCACTCTCCTTAGTATAATCATAGCTTAGTGTCAGACTGTACTTACTAGGATTAACAAATCTGTATTGTTCCTGATCTAAGACTATAAAACAGTTTTGATACATAGTATTAAAGAGTGGTTTACCCCAGTCTGTCATTGGCACCCATAAGTAACTACTACATAACAATGCTTAACTTAGCATGTACTCATAGAATCATACTCCTACAGACATGACTTGCTGTTTCAGTGCACACCTAAGAAGTTGCAGGGATCAATTTTCAAAGACAAATGTTCAGGACTCTGTTAAAGTACTACTCCTAATTAAATCTGCTTTGTCTAGTCTAGTCCACAGTAAGCCTTAGTAACGCTACAATTCTTTTCCAGTCACAGAGATCATACATGATAAAATATTCATAATGTTTTCATTGTCATCCTATACAATAGCCAAGACTAAAGGTCCCCATGTAATTCTCATTCATAGTGCCAGATTCAGTTATCATCTGCAGAATTTTCTGTAAGGCAGTAGTAATACTCCACAGGAAATCATCAAGGGAGACAGTATGCTGCAGTACCGCTTTGTTACGTTTATTTTCCCTTCTCTGAAAAAGAGGTATCAAACATTGACTACTGCCTCCTCTACCTGTTTTACATTGTCACGTACAATCTGTAAGTATAAACAGTTAGAAGATGTTGTCTTTAAAATAGTGAGGAATTCATTTAGTAGTTTACAAATTTTGTTTGCTAGTATAATTTTTCCTCCCGATTTGAGGATGAAACTGTTTAAAAAACTGCAAGAAAGCTTGCTTAAGGCTTAATACATTTTTTTGCCCTCACCATGGAAATCCATATCTTCCTATCCAAAATCACACAAGATTTCTTTCAGGGCTTCACTTCATAACATCCATGTTTCTCAGCCTTCTATATGCTCATTTCATAGTAGAGATTCAAGGTTCCTCTAATATAAAAAGTTCTTTTATCATCCCTTTCAATTTCCCTTTACTGCGGTGACATAAAGTATATGTATATACCTAACATGCTATTTAGTTTTCCACCTTTCTGCACTTCTTATTCCCCTTATACATGCAGGACACTGAAAGAATTTTGATAGGATGGACAGAAATAGATGGCATGTGCATGTATATATCCATATGATAGGTGCTAAATTGACATAGCTGCTTCTAGTTATCCTGACCTTCTTCCTGTTTTGTTTACCATGTAACTTGTTAGGAATTCCTACAGTGGTTTTAGACTAATGTAACATAATACTTTGGTGATGGGATAATGAGTTTGCTTGTAGAATAAGTTAAGCTTCTAAGTGACTTAAGAACACTTCTAATGAATTCACAGTGAGACTTACCATTCTATGTCACCCTTTCTAATTTTGACATTTTAGAATTCTCAAACTTTTCTAGGAAAACTTTGGGATACTAGGATTGGAAAGAAAGGGTTTGGAAAGTCGAAACAATTCTGTCTAGTCAAACCCCTATTGGTCACCCTGTCCATTCTGGGAGATGCCAAGGCTAGAAACAGGACAACACAGGTAGGGTGTTTTATCCCAGTTTAGCCCTACCTCAGTGAGGTTCTTAATTTCTTTATTTGAGATATATAGAGAGTGAATTGGACTAAGTCTATTTACTTCTCTCTAACAGATAGTTAGTTTCTTCTTTTTGATTTTTAGATGAAAGTAATTACTTTTTGTAACATATGAAATTGTCATCTTTCCCCATTTAGACCCACAGCTACCTGATCCTATGCATTCTTGTAGGAGTCTTCTTTCTTTGAACAAAAGATGATCATATAATAGTCTTTTTCCTTTTAAATCAAGCCTTTCTTATCCAGCACTCAATCAGGACTGCCTAACTGCTAGACAGGAAGGACCTTTCAAATAGCACTCAGTCTAGCCTTTTTTACAAGAAAAAAGTATCTGTATATTTATCCAGGCTGTCTTGCTTTTTGCATCATCTGTATTTTCTTCTGCAAAATTCTTCTGCTTTCCCTCTGCCTTCCATTATACATTTATTCAAACATAGTTTGAATTCCTGAATTGCTTTGACTATGATTGTCTTGGGCAATGGTATTTCCTTCTATGTGTTTTGTAGACTGTCATTATTTCAGAATGGTTTAAATTTGTTTGTATAGTAACCTTAAGGAAAAAACAATGTTTACATCCAACAGATTCAATTACCTTTTTACCCACCACCCCTTCTTCAAATACTTTAGCTTTACCTGCTTTCTTTAGAAGGTCTTAAGTTGTGGATCTCTAAAGAACACATTTGAAACAGAAAGAAAAGATTCATGCTCTTTTGTTAAATAGCTCAGAGCTACTAGTATATGCTAAATGCCAGTTACTATCACAGGGAAAAGCCTCAACAGGAAAATAGCAACAGCTTCCACTGGTTCTTCCAAGTATTACTGACATTTAAAGATTTTCTAACTTTTCCACAAAGCAAACATTACCATTCCTGCACCAATTTCATTCATCATTGTTTAAAGTTTACGAAAGATAAATTTTATTTAGTTTAATTAAAGTTTCCACAATCCCCAAATGCCTACCAATTCTAAAATAATGATGAAAGAGAAATAATGATTGAAAGATAAAGTTCTTGGGTATTTAGTACAAGTGGCAGTTAATTCCCTTATTTGTGATAGTTTCTCTCTTCATAATTTTTCATTTTTAAGTTCAAAGCTCTCCCAGCTGTGACCAGAAAGCTTTAACGTGAAAGCTATGAAGAGATACTACATTCCAATTTGGCTCCATTTACCTAGTTATTTTTCTAATTACTTGCTATCTTGATAGCAGGGTCTTCCCTTTTCAAAACTCTTAGTTATTCTGGAACTCTTTCCTGCTAAGCACACCTCTACTGTTCCAGAGAATGACCAGGAGTGTTTGTATGTTTGCAAATTACTGGAAGAACAGAAGCAGCCATCTGTTCCTTAGCACGTTCTTTCCCTTAAGCAACCACTTCCTTGTTCTCATGCTCAGAGAAGAACTTGCAATTAGCCCCCAACAAGGCCATCTGGATAAGGCATTGGCATTACCTTGCTTATACCCTAGCTTGTGTATAATTATGAAATTACAGCAGCACATTTCTTCTAACCACCTGGATAGCTACTCCCCTCAGGATTCCTGAAATGGAAAAGACACTGCAGAGAAGAATGCATTTTCCTACCATTATTTTTCCTCCACATTAATAGAAAATTTTTATAACTCCTTTGGGATTTGTACAATGACTTATTCTATTTTTTTATTATAATAAGCCATAATACTCTCAAGTTCACTTTCCCTATAATATGTACAGTAGTTTTACAGTATTGATGAAACCAGAAACGAGCCTGTTATGTTAGGGGTATATGAGTGGACACATCACATATCTTTATGTTCAGTTTCAGTGTCATCCTTCTTCTTAAAACTGTGGACATATCACTTATTTAAGATTTTCAGATATATCAAGATGTCATCTGGCTATAAAAAACTGAGACACATGTCATGCATTGCTGTTTCAAATGTGATTGATACACTGCACAAATCATAAGCCACCACTTAAAATTGATAGAGGCCTTGTCTTGCCATGTATACTATTTTCTCTTAGGTTTGGATTTACCTGTCATTTAATTCCATGAGGAAGGTGAGACTGAACACTATATGTTTCATGTCTCCATGCTAACAGGTAAAAAAAAAATTCAGAATAACTTCAATTAGTTTTCTGTTCTTCATCGGGAAGTAGGT
Source organism: Astur gentilis (assembly GCF_929443795.1). Lineage (NCBI taxonomy): Eukaryota > Metazoa > Chordata > Aves > Accipitriformes > Accipitridae > Astur > Astur gentilis. The sequence goes on from NC_064886.1 coordinate 5,273,833, forward strand.
GTTGCCTCTTTCCCTTTCCCTGAAGTTTTCATAATTATATGGATGACATCTTACTGTTATTTGAAGACTTGTTTTTTCCTTTCTTATACATTTCCTTATTGTTCAGCAATACATTTTCGTACTTTTGCTATTATAGTTAAATCATGAAATGGATTTTGGGAGTTCATTTCCCAAGGTATATCATGCATTTATACTGTGCAACCATAGTCTTGCACTGGTGCAATATAGCCTGCATCTTTGTTGGAAATGATTCCTGATTAATATATCTGCATTTTAACTAAAAGAAATTCTATTTAGTTTATTTAAGGTTTTTATGACTTTCAGATATTCAACCAATATTGTAATAATAATATTACGTTGAAGAAGAAATTTCTTAGGTGTCAGGTACAACAGTTTACTAATTCTTTCTTTACGTCATGTAAGAGATCACAAAGTTTACAAGAATTTAAAACTGTCAGTCCTCTTGTACATGTTCATTAACTTTCACAATTTATGGAAGGGTTTTAACTCTCTGATTTTGTCCTTGGACTACAGACTCCAACTCAGGATTTGGTATTAGAGGGACAGTATTATGATTCACTACAAAATACAGTAACAAACACAAACCTCTTAAAATGCAATATCCTTTTGGCATGAATGTTCTGAGGGTTGGCCAAAAACCTATATTAGCTCTAAATCATTTTTTTTCCAGACAATTAGTAGCAAAAGCATTTCAACTGAGCTAAAAATTTCTTGCATGGTTTTATTATCAGCTACAAATTCAGGGAAGGAAAGAAAAGCATGATTATTTGGAAAGAGACCGATGATGTTTTTAGGGGATTATCTGTTGTGTTAGGATTTGCATTGTGAAAATAAAAAATAAACCCTCAAACAGATTTTTAAAGCCATGTTTTTACACATATAAATATGTCTGTATATAAAGTAGGCTTAAGTGTCAGATGACCCCACCTTTACAATGGAAGTACTAAACAAAAGCCCCGAAATATAGGGACTGTATAACTTTTCTTATATTCCAGTATGCCTTAAGAGGCTTGTGAGGTAGATTTCAACATGGCTACATACTGCTGCTGTGGCAGTGCCAACCATCATGGTGCGCCCCTGTGCTGGGGGTTTTGAAATGACAAGAAACTGCCAAAGGTCTGTGGTTTTAATCTGTAAACACAGAATTACTCACTAAAATAACTAAATCAATGCCTTCATGAAACTCTGAGAACAGAGGATGCAATTCTGACCAAATCAATCCATAGCAAATGAAAAGGAAGAGTAACATGAGGAAAGTATAAGAGGTAATTTTTTCAGGATACTGTTTTGGTGTAACAATAATGATCAATATTGTTGCAGATTTCCTTTGAAGTAATATCAATACAATATATTTTCATTCTCCAGTAAAACCAAATAAAAATGAAATTTTAAATAAATGATATTTTCATATTACTTTTCATGTAATAAACGATAAAATGATTCTTCTCTCTTCATCTCACCAGTTGAAATATGGAGCAACTCTAGTGAAGTCAAGGGAGATGCACTATACCAAGTGATACAAACTTCAGAATAATTAGGCCCAAAATACTGTTACTTCTATTAAAACCCCAAATCAGCCTCAGCTCCACTTGCCAAACAGGAAAACTGGCCAGAATACTTCACAGTCAAACAACAACAAAAATACCCGAACTCTATAGATAATTTTCATCCTCTCTGAACACAAGCCAGACAAATGGAACACATACATATTTGCAAATAATCTTGTAAACAAAATACACTCTTTTTTAGATAACCCAGATCCCTTCTGTTCACTTACTCTGGACCAGAGCAGTGACTCATCATGTATGCATAAAGTTTTCTAGAAACCTAAAATATTGCATATACAAAGGAGTGTGATACCTGCAGAGTAATCTATATGGGAAATGCAGCTAATACTGTTCAAAACAGTAAATTCATTACAGGTTAACATTAGAAGAAAACAAAGGAGTCAATTATTGCAGAATAATAGGTGGGAATGTTAGAAATTAGTGAAGTGTAACAGTGGTTTTAGAATCACTATCCAAAGTAAGCAAACATCCAAAGTACCATACCTGTTGCCACTGCGAGAACACTGCCACTATGTGCTATGGCACATGACTTTGTTAGAAGGAATATATTACTCGATACACATTGTAATTCCACAAAGAATTCTGTGTATCATGTCCAATGCCTTATTTTCACTGCTTTCTGTTATTAAATTATAAAAAAGAAAACATGGATTCTCTAAATGTACTTGACCAATAAATCTGACATAATATGTTTATATAGAATGATAAAATAGATATCTATTTTCCAGTCTGCCCTATTCAGTTTCTTTATTTGCAGGAAATAAATCAAAACAGATACAAAGATAGATGAATGTACTCTGTAAATACCATTGTGAACTGCTGCAAAATTTATGTTCTTTGTATACGTATGATAAAAGAATACTGAGCATAAAAGTCTGTCAAAAAGCAAATATTTTTTTCTTTCAGCTGGGAAGCATGCTAGTATTTTATATAAGGTATAAACACAAGAATTCAAATGAACTTTTCTTTTGTTTTCTGTTACAAGAGGTATTTCTGAAAACAAGTTACAGCACTATGGAATCGGGTAGGTCTTACAGCAGCTTCCAGAACTAATGCCAGGATCTGGGCATATATAACAGGACATAGGCAGATGTATGAGAAAGGCCTTAAAATTTGCCACACCAAAACTTCCTATGGGCTGAAATGTGTCTGTCAGTCACTAATTGAACAGTCTTATGTGAAAAAAAGTTAAGACTGCTTCCCTGCTTTGAGGAATCAGCTAAAACATCTTCTTGAAGAAAGTAATCTTGATCAGTGTCTACTAATTAGGAGCTTTTGATTAATGTATTTTTGTTTGTTGAAAGATCAGTCAACAGGTGGAAACAGAGAGGTTGTGTGGAAAGAACTTTAAGAATAGTTTAAAAATGTTAGGAATGACATATGGTATATATGATCCTTTGAAGAACCTTACAGTCTTCTGTTTCTGCCAAACCAAAATACTTTTAACCATACTAAAACTGTTAGGCTTGAGTTGATTCCAGTCTTTCTTCAAGAAACTATGCTTCTTTAAAAAAATTTAAGTTCTGTATAAAATTATTCATTATAACTTTTGGAAGCACTGGGAAATCAGGTATCAGTAATCTCCAGGAGTTTTACCAGACATTTTCAATATTATTTTTCTCTTACTTAAATAAAAAAATATCAAATCAGCTGCTCTTACTTTCAGATGGCAAGGCATGCCACTATATAAAAAGTTTACAAACAGCAAGCTGCTCTTCCTCTGATGACTCCTCTGAAGACACTAAATTCATGATCTGTACATGTTATGAAACTATCCACAAATAGTGGAATAGAATACAAAGTGAGACCAAAGTCAACAGTCTGGGAGGATTTGGAACTGTATCCTGATATATCATTAATGATGCCCGTCCCTTCCATCATGAACTAATGCTGATTGATAATGCCTAATCTGATTTAAATTCATTATATGAACTAAGCTGAAGAAATTATTAAATCCTATGCAATCTCATGATCTGAGAATAGTGAAAGTGATACTCTAAACAGAACAGGATTTATTTTCCTAATTTAGCAGGACAGTATTGCAAATTCACTTTGTCTGAAGGGAAAAAAAGGTGAAAGATACATTGAATTAAAGAAACCAGACTTCACAAATACATGAAACAGCGATCTGAACAGTATTTGTATAGCTTTTGTAGAGATCAGTTTAAAGAATAATCATTTGAATATATGCATCTCTTTATGGAAACTTAACATAGATATTTAGCTTGTTTATTGTTTTCAAGGAAGATTATAATCTATATTGCTCTATATGAAAAAGCTTTCTTCATATTTTATCCATGGTTTATCAGCAAGCAGACTTTACACAGCTGACTGTACAAGGATTCTTTGCATCTTGTGACCATGGTGCCATAAACCTTAGTGTTATCTCAAAATAGAGGGAAGGACTGTTGAAGATAAGACAGGACTAAACCATGATTCCTCACAACAATGTTTTCAACAGTATAAAGCCTAAACAAAAAAAAAAACTGAGAAGGAACAATAGCTAATATTTTAGCTGTAGGCTAAATATTAACTCTAGGCCTGTCAATTGGGTAAGAGCTAAAAGCTTTACAGAAATGTTTCCCATACAAAATCAATTCATCTGGACATGTGAGTAGAAATACTGAATTTCATGCTGTCATTAACATCACATTGGCTTACCTACCTGTCCTGGTTTCAGCTGGGATAGAGCTAACTGTCTTCCTAGTAGCTGGTAGTGCTATGTTTTGAGTTCAGCATGCAAAGAATGTTGATAACACTGATGTTTTCAGTTGTTGCTCAGTATTGTTTTGACTATAGTCACGGATTTTTCAGCTTCTCATGGCCAGCCAGGGCACAAGAAGTTGGCACAGGACACAACCAAGGCACCTGACCCAAACTGGCCAATGGTGTATTCCATACCATGTGACGTCCTATCTAGTTTAGGAACTGGGAAGTAGGGGGGGGCAGAGAATCGCTGCTCGGGGACTGGCGGGGTGTCGGTCGGCGGGTGGTGAGCTATTGCCCTGTGCATCATTTGTACATTCCAATCCTTTTATTACTACTGTTGTCATTTTATTAGTGTTATCATTATCATTATAGTTTCTTCTTTTCTGCTCTATTAAACCGTTCTTATCTCAACCCAGAAGTTTTACCTTTTTTCCCGATTTCCTCCCCCATCCCACTGGATGGGGGAAGTGAGTGAGCGGCTGCGCGGTATTTAGTTGCTGGCTGGAGTTAAACCACGACACTACCCTACTTGAAATTATTTTGAGAGTTATGCATTGGATCAGGTCTACAACAAGTAGATATGCCTTACAGCATTCTGAGATTTTAAAGATACTCAAAAATTGCAAAAATTGTTTTGGGGTGTATGAAGAGGATTAGATGGGAATGATGAAAAAGCATAATTAAGGCTTTGGAATCTGATATGAAACTTGCACATGGAGGTCAAAATAGCAAACAGCATTATCACGAAGTTGAAACATTAGTTGATGTTAATTTTCAAGAGGAGAATAACTGGCACACAGCTAAAAGACTCTTCTAGTTAAATATTTAAACAGACATCACTGCAAGAATTCCAACTTTTAGCCTATGTTACCTCTGTCTTAGAGTCTATGAAATCTTTGGAATCTGTATAATTTCCAATGTTTTAAAATGTACCTTGTTTTGTGAATATTTGTGTCTAGACATTTTTCCTAATACATTTTCTGTACAGAAAAAACTGATTCCAAATTTTCAGTCATATATCCTTTTCCGACTTTCAGCAGTACATGAACACAGATGAACTGCAACAGAATAAAGGTCCACTTATTCAAGAATTATAGTTTTATTAATAAAAATTATTGCTGGGTATTGAAAATTATTGGAATGGAACCTTGTTGCTTAATTGTAAAATGCCATGCTTATAAATATTCTCTAAATATTAATAGGATGACTTGGTTAAAAGATATGTTTTCTTTTAAATAGAAAATATGAGTGCATACCTTAAAAAATTTTCATGATAGACAAATATCTGACTAAAGTTAGTCAGATGATGATAATGCTGATTTGCCAATGAAACCTAACAGAAAAAAAGATCTAAGTTGTAACATGCTGGAAAACATTGAGCTTAGCAAAAAAGCCTGATTAAGATATTTTCTGTATCTACTTTTGACAATACTTGAGTGATATTTATTTTAATCATCTAGAATATTTTCTATTCAAAACATTATATCTGTTTACACCTACGTATAGGTGTAAACCGAGCAATAAACTCAGCCTTCCAAGAGCACTTGGTACCATGGACAGCTCCAGCTGCATCCTGAGCGTGTGTCGCAGCAGGAACGCGTCAGGAAAATTCAAGACAGCCGTTGATTTCCAACGGACCTTTCTGCTTTCAGTTTATAGCAGCATTGGATTGTTATTTCCAAATATGTAATGGTGGTGGTCATCCTAAATTGTTCATAAATGGAATCTGCCTACTCAGGGCAGCAGACAGAAAGATATTAAACACATCCAGCTAAACTCAGCTTTCACCTGAAAGTATACAAGTTGTCCCACCACAGTAGAATGTGGTTCTTGTGTATTCTTTCAAGCTTACCATTATACAATGGGGACAAGTAAGGCAAGGAAAAATTCTGAGTATGTATAGTGTGCTAAACTACACATCTAATGATGCACTGTTACAATTGTGCTGCAGTAGTTCTGTATTTTTATTAACAGCAGAATGTTTCTCTAGTGTGAAATCCTTAGAAATTACTCATACCTTTTATTTAAAGCATTTTATAGTGCAAACCTAAGTTTGAACACAACCATGTTTTCCCAAGTTACACCTATTGTTTCTAGATCTTTAGACTTTCCTCCATAGTTGCCTAGAGTTTCTAGATGTTTTAGACTTTCCTCCATAGTTGCCAAATGTTTTAAAAAATAAAGGAAGAGGTAGTCTGTGGTGAAATGTATTGTAACCAAATAAGTGAATTAAGATCCCTGAAATTTCATGATCAGGTAAGATGTACAGTCACCAAATAAAACAAAAGTTGTTTCTAAAAGCAGATTTTGCTCACTGATAGACATAATAATGTATTTTATGTGCTTTTCACAGTTATGCAGAACACTACTGTTGACATTGTTGTTTCCTCTCCTACAGAGTCGAATGGCAGAAAGTTTGCGTCTCTTTGATTCTATCTGCAACAACAATTGGTTTATCAACACCTCCCTTATCCTTTTTTTGAATAAGAAAGATCTGCTGGCAGAAAAAATCCGACGCATCCCCTTAACAGTCTGCTTTGCTGAATACAAAGGCCAAAACACTTACGAGGAGGCAGCAGTCTACATACAACGCCAGTTTGAGGACTTGAATCGCAACAAGGAGACCAAGGAGATCTACTCACACTTCACCTGCGCCACTGATACTAGTAACATACAATTTGTCTTTGATGCAGTGACAGATGTCATCATTCAGAACAATCTCAAATATATTGGCCTCTGCTAAGAATCCTTGGTCTTAATCTGTTTTCCTGAAGGGATAAAAAAGGGGCTAACCACTTCCACTTCTAGTGGAAAAAAATGGGGCAATGCTTAGTAGCCCAAGGAGAGAAAAGGGGAAATCTGATGTATGTACACAGTTCCTCTTATGCCCCCTTAACCCGCTACATCTTTTTTCAAAAATACATGTTCTGGAGAGTGAAGGCCTCCTCTCCAAAAAAACCCACACAACACCCCACCCCCAACCCTAGTAAAAAAAAAGTACGAACAACTCAAAAACCCCAAACGAAAACAAAAAGAGATTGAGGCCTAACTCTGTGGAGATGTTTTCACCACAGTCACTGCACTTTTATTCCATTTGTTTCATTCCATTTCCTACAGTGGGAGTGTTATCATGTTCTATGTAAGAAATAATTCTTCATCCAGTTGTCCTAAAATTTTACTGATGTGAAGATATAAAGCTGGTGACTGATAGATTAAATCATTTGCAGGGTGTGGAGAGAAAAGCTAGTTCAAACCAGAAGCTACGGAACAGGAGAGTTTAAGCAAAATAGTACTTAAATTTGTAAAGAATCGGCATGCACCCACAATATTGGTACACACAGCCAAACAGTATATACACATACATCATGTATGCACATGCACATGACTCACAGCATATACTATGTACACACTTCTGCTTTACTTTACTGTTTATCATGGACATCTTGCCTGTTAAAGGAATTGTTGGTGCGTAACTGTTCTGTGATTTCCAAACTGACTAGCAGCTCTTTCGGCTCTTTAAGGCTTCAAATATGCAGCAAAACTACATGAAATGAATCTATGAATAGGCCAAATCAAGGTCAGTGTTTCTTCTACTGGTAAGGAGTTTTATACATCAAAACAGTCTTCTTTTACATCTTTTTTTGCCAAATCTTGTGGTGTTTCATAAAAACCAAACTATATTTAAGTAGGTTAGTGTTCCTTTTTTAATACAGATAGAAAAAATAAATCACAAAGCAATTTTTTAAATTATTGTTGTAGTGTCTGGATTGCTGAATGTGAAAGTTGCCAACGGACAATTCTGTTCCACTGCTCCAAATACATTCTGGGAATTGTAATATTGTAACAGATTTCCCAAGAAGCAGGAGCCATGGAGATTGTGTAGTATATAGCCTCCAAAGTCTTTTTTTGTTGGTTTTTTAAATTATTTTAAAAATGTGATGTATTATTAGAAGGTTAAAGATGAGCGATACGAACAATAACTAAATGTCTTGATATTTCAATTTAATAATTTAAATTATTTACAGTTTAGTGAAGTTAAGGAAACTGAAGAGATGCATTCCTCAGCTCCAGGTTTCATCTCATAAAGAAACACTACTGGATGGAGTAACATTCCGGCAAAAGTTTGAATGCATAAGAAGCTCTGTGGGACTATACTGGAAAATCTCAAATGGATCATATAGACCTAAGCCTTTGGTCAGTTGATTCTTTCCCCTGCCATAGAAAAGACTTCTGAAAGACTTCAGTGTAAAGTTGGTGTGTAAATATATGTTTGATAATTGTAAAGCACATATGTACACAGAAACACAGACACACATGCACACTGGAAGATAACCTTCTACTTTTGTTCCCCCTATGTACTATGATTAGTGCAAGAAATCTCAGCCAAGGGCTCTAAGAAATTTAAAACAAAATGGTTAATAACATCAACATTTAAATTGTCCACTTAAAAAAAATAAATAATACAAATGATACTGAACGTGTCTATAGTGTGTTCATTAATTAGTGTTATAACAGTTACTTAATTGGATGTTTGTGAAGTTTTCTTTCCTTTATGACAGACTGCTAAGTTTTGTTTATTTGCTCCAGATCTTTTTCCTCAGTTTATTCACCAACATGCAGCAGTTTCAATCTTAAGCAATTACATTTGAGCAACTCAGTAAGATTTAAGGGTTTGTTCCCATTTAGCATATTTACAAATTCTGAATGCATGCTATTGTTATATTTTGGGGGGAGATGGTTAGTAGCAATTTTAGGAAAGAAGTTTTAGATCGAGATCTATAGGAAATATCAGGAAAGAAACTACCATAGTATCTGCAAGATACACAAGAAGCCTACATGCATATTGTCTTACACAAGTAGGTACTTTGCACCGATGTCTATGCTTAGAAATACATGTCTAGGTATAAGAACATATACAAATTTTTGAATAGCACCTATGATGGTGTCCTAAACCTGTATTTAAAGATTGAAAAAAAAACTTGAAAAATATGTTCACATCTTTGTACTACTGAGCTCTCAGCAAGTCTCCAAATCAATCCGAAATACTGTCTGGCTCATGCTTGTGAAAAATCAGACTGTAAGAAAAATCTAAATATTTTTTTAAAGTGACCATATAGGGTCATCTATCAGCATAAGTCTTATTGATGGTTTTTCATTTAAGTTTTCTTGAAAATTCCATCCATTCAGACTATAACAAGGTTCTTCTAGAACATCCTCTGATATATTTAGAAGTCCGGATGTACATTAAGAAAAGGTGCAACTCTTGTACATAAGCATAACCTCATAAAAATCACTTGTTAGAGGATGCTAGATAAATAATATCCCTGGAGTTTAACCAGAATTTGACTTAGGACCCTTCACCCCATTAATCATTTCTGAGAACAGCTGAAAATATTTGATAGTGCTTGGATAGTTTCATTCCTTTGTTTGCTTCTCAGCATTTCTACAAAATGCATCAGAACATCCTAATCTTTCTTACTTTAAGTTTAAGAATCCTTCTTTTGACCTGTTTGAGGATACCTAGATTCAAGGTAGGATTTTTCTAAGTGACCTGGAGACTCAAACTAATGATGAGCTGGGACTGCCAAGACAACTACAATACTCTTGAAGGTAGTGGTTCAAGCAATAGTAATTTTCAACCTTGCTAGAGAATGCAACCATAACAAAAAATATTTTCTGAGGCTCATGTCATGGGTTAAGACTTTGAAAACTCTTCAGTCCAGACATAATCAATAATGGGGAAAAATCTGTCTAATTTTGAAGGAGGTATTTTATCCCTGTACTGAAAGACACAGAGCCCCTTTAAGCACTCCCTGTCAACTGTTACACCTGAATAATAGAGGCAAAAGAGCCAATGAGGCTGCACCTTGAAGGTATAAAAGGTTGTCATGCCACATAAGGCATATTTAGGTCTTACTTGTAATGAGAAGATACTATTGCCTCCTTGTGATATTTGCTGTCAGGCTGCTTGACTTGGTGAGTTTACTAAAAGCTAAATATGGTAACTGCTAGTACAGTCTGTAGAGCTAGTACAGGATCCTCTAAACTTTGTTTACCATTAAAGTGCTATCATTTACTTGAGAAATTGCACGGTATTCCTAGCCTAAATTGCTTTCTGTAGTGTAATATTCTATTATTATCCAGTTGAATTGTGAAAAAGGTATAAAATGAGTCAGAGTTTCCTTTTCCAATGAATGGACTATTAGATGTTATGCCTCCTTCAGTTCTAGCTTTCATGGTACTGTGGCCATTTCAGACTAGTGAAAGAAGTAACAAGAAAACAACTGCATTCATTAAAGCATAGATTCAAGGTAAGAAAGATGAATAGGAAAACTAAAAACAAAAGTGTAGTCAGTTAGGAGGAGGGTAAGAGACATTTTACATTAAAAAATTAATCTTTATTTAGCTAAGATAGTCCTTCCAACGTAAGTATTGCAGGCAACCTACAATAGAAGTGGCAAACCTAGGATATTTTAGCAAAGGCCTAAGGGTATTTCTGAAGAAAAGGGGTCAGTTATATTTCTTATTGAATGAAGGCTATCTTGGGAAGGAGGAAAGAAACTGAAGCGCTGCCATGTGTTCCTACTTGGCTTAAGAAAAGTATAGGCATGGGGAGGAATAAAGCAGTAAATAATTAAGTTTAAATAATCAATTCACATAATCATGTTCTCTGAATAGCAATTCCTTGCTATTAACACTCTAATCATTTAATTCCTATGATGTTTTTCATCTTAGTACTCTGAGTAACTCATGGTTACTCTTTTCTATCTGAAGAATTCAAGATGTTAAAATAAATTCTGTTTTACACAGAAGTGATTGTATAAGAAAACTGAGGCACAGAGAAGTTAAAACTAAAAAGTCTTGGCCAAAGACAGGTGCTGAAATGAAATCCCTTGACTTGGTTGTCCACCTGGGTAAATCATGCAATTAAATTTGCATCTATTTTCTCAGTTGTCAGGTTTATCAGTGATGCAGTGCACTGCCACCTGAAAACTGCATTAATACAGCTGGGATTTCACTTCACCTGGGCAACAATGACATTCACAGAAGAGATGTTCCATCTGCTGCAATAAGAATGCCATCTGTCCTTTTATCATTTGCACTCCATACAGCAAAACAAGTTTCAAAGGGAAAAAGGTATCCTTAAACAGTCCTTATCCACAGATGCAATTGGTTATCATTTTCCAAGGGTGGAATAGTGGAGACAGTGAGGGTCAGTAAAGTAGGAGAAATATTATCTCTTGGACTTTTTCCAAATAGAGGTTCTGGCAAGCTTAAAAATCCATTGCCCCATCCAATCCGCCTCAATCTTTGTCTAAAAGGATTAAGTACCCATAAAAGACAGGATAGATGATGGGTAAGAATTATTAAACTTTTCCCGTATTAACCATATCCTAGTGAAAGATTTTTTTTTTCCTAGAACTATTTTTGCAGTTGTTATTGCCCAGGTCATTTATCATTGCATAACACCCTTTCACTAACATTAAGTATTGTATGTCAACTAATTGTTTTCACAAAAAGTGAAAGTTTTGCTATTAATTTTTCCAATGTTCTTAATTTTCTCCCGCTGCTGGTTCTTCTCCCTCTTCTATCCTCCATTGAATACATATATCCATCTTATTTTTGTCTTTCTTCTGCCCATTAATTCTTGCCACTAAGTTGTTGGTTCTTCTGGAAATGTTACTTCTCAGTGTTCTCCCATCTTTGTGGATTTTCCCACCTCTTAGTTTTTAATGATCCCACTGTTTATGGAGGATACTGGTATACAAAAGTAGTCTGCAGGCGGATTTGCTTAAAATAACCACATTTTCCTAAATTACTCCTGTTTGGAGAAAGACCAGGTGGCCTCGCATATTGCTAACTGGAGTCACTGACCACTTCCCACTTAACAAAAACTACACTTAATGCCAAATGCTTGTATAGCTTATGTTCCTTTTTGCCTAGTCTGGAACACACTGCTTTATTGGCCCTGTAAATTACCTCAGCTCTAGAAAACATCAGAAATCTATCTGTGGAATGGCGTATTAATTGCTGACTTCCTTCAGCTGATACAAATTACAACCTATATCATTATCTGGATGTGAAGTGTAGAAGTGAATGCAGAGAGGAAGACAGACAGTTTCTCGGCTAGCTGAAGAAGGCTGAATTACCAGGCAGAGACTATTTCTATACCTGTAATATGTCAAATGAATTATGTTAGGCCTTGTGACTTAACTACCTATTGGAAAATTTCTACTGTTCTCCCTGATAATTCCCAAAATTGTCTCATAACAAAGAAAACAGTTTTAGAGCCTTTTTGTTTTTCTTTTAAGTAGCCATCTGTATATGAGTCCGTTCTACAGTAACACAATTCTGCTCAAGGAGTTATCTTCCAACCCTTAAATACAGGCGTGTATATTTTTATATATATGTTTATCTAAATAAAAAGAACACATGGCTTGGAAAAACACCTTTTTCCAAGGGTAATTACTCAGAGATGTTTTCACAGACAACATGCTAGTTCAGCTTCTACACCACTGATCTTATAGACTGTACATACCTGACAGGCTGAGGATCACAGGTTTTTTCTATTCTTACCCCCCCACACTTCCACCCCCCCTGCCCCCCCCCCCCCCCCCCAAAATCTGGTTTGTAGAAAGCTGTGCAAGACTAACTTAATCTAGTGAAGGACTTCTATCCTGAACAAGCCTTGGAGGCTTTTAATAGCACAAACATTGACAGAGAAAATGGTCAAAATTTGGCATTATTTCATAGCTGAAGAAATTAAGCTTTGGAAGAGAATTTCACCTAGAAAGGTGTGACTCAAGCAAGCTATAAAGAGACTGCTAGACACATCATGCTCTCTGAGAGATTTGAATATAGGATCAGAAGATAAAGATTAAATTCTGCTTGCTTCACAGATGTAAACAGTTCCTCTACACTCATCTTAAATTTTCTACAAATAGAAGGAGGGTGGGGTGGGGAGAGTAGGGAAAAAGTTGGCCTGCATGAATAGAGAGCATGATCACTGCAAATATATTAGGATTACACTAAGTGTTGAAAATTAATCAAAGGAAAAAATTTATTAAAAAGACAAATATCAGGTTTCTAATAAAGTAACTCTCCTTGCTTACATTTAAAAGGAAATTGTAATGAAGGCACTGATGCACAGAATTTACCAAATAACTAATTTTACAATTATTTGAATGCCTTCTTTTCATACTAATTGTTCTTTCCTGCTTTTTGGAGGCAAAACTCCACAACCATTCCCCAAAACAAGTCTTGATGTTAATTTGATTTGGAAAACCTGTTTCTTATCTGCCACCTGAAGTGGACCTGAAGTGAGAGAGGTAAAATGAAGAAACTGGTATCACTCTTAGCTCAAGAGAAGCCTCACTGAAAAGCAACTACCACTCAGAATTGTAGCCTTTCTTGTAAATATAGGCAACTTTCACTAAGCTGGGACTGTAACATGATTTGGAAGCTGGTCTTTGTCTGGCAGAGGCTCCTGCTCACTACAGAGCTACTGTGAATCCTTTGCCTTCAATCAAAGGCAAGGTTTTGAGGAGAGATACTGCTGCAGCTAGCTCTCAGCTTTTGCTGAGTTCTCAGCTGGGATTGGATAATCTTTCCACTCTAGAAGGTGTCTTGATTTCTTCTTGTATAGTATAATCTCACATTTCCTGATCATCACCAAACTGGTTTTACAGTTGTGACAGTTCCCATCAGTGGCTCCTGACCTAAGATGACATATTCAGATGCCCGCAAGGAAAAGACGTAACAATGGGAGTAGACCTGAGTGGCAGTATGGTGTACCATGATATACCCTCTGGTTTGGGCAAAGTATTTTGATTTATGTGGATTTCTTAATAAGTAATGTTTTATGTTTTGGCACCACCAAGAGCTAGTGTTGCTTACTGCTACAGTAAGTCTCTAAATGGAAATGATGGTTCTAATAAAATGCTTTCTATATAGCCCTTGTTTTCAGTCCCTGCTTTTCAGGAAGTGTCTAACTGCAAACACTGGAAAAAAAGCCCTCATTTCCTCTCAGGGCCACATGGATAGCTGCTTTTTTAAAAATTGTTTTTTCCCCCCCTTGGAACTTTTATTCATCCTCCAGTGAATGTTTTCTGCTTACGTAGCTAAACTTCCAACCTACTTAGTTAATGCTCTGAGTTTTGGGAGATAGAACCTAAAAGTAGGCAGGTGTTTACATGTAACATTAGTTGTAGTTTATATCCATAAGTCTCAAATTCATATCTAAAATGGTATGTACAGCGGCCACCAAACTCTGAGGCAGTTTCCCTGTTTAAACTGAAACCTTTCCAGTCAACTTAAGTTGTGCATCATGCACACACCTGAAAATGCCATCAGCAAAAGGAGACAAGTGGTAATTTCCTGCATTGGCCTACCAGAAATCTAGCCACATCTGAAGGTTAGAGTTAATAATAAAGTTCAGTACAGCAGGGATAGAACAGCAAGGCTTATTACTGAATTAGGCAGTTCCAAAAAGAATAAGGTCTTAGCCAGTATGGCTGAATGGTTAATGATTAACAGTCATCTACAAAAATTTGGCAACTTTTATTTACTTCTGTTAAGTTTTCTTCTCCCATAAGTATCTATTATGATCCATATATTTACAGGATGGTATCTATCTGTCTACACAGGTAAGAGACAGAATTCTTTTAAGGCAGACAGGTCAAAATTTACTTAAGCCAAGTTCCTGTCTCATTGTCTGAAAAATCTGTAAAATGGCTAGTGAAATTAAATTAACAGAAAATCTGGTTTTCTATAGCGATGTTCACAAAGCTGTTTAGCCCACCATATTAATATCCTTAATATGGATTCAATTATTTAGAACTCCAAAAAGGGTTGCATGCATGTAAAAATACATCTGTATTTTTGAATTCATGTATAGTCACTCAGCAAGGCTTTAAGCATTCATTTAATTCTTTTTTAAGCATTCTTTTTTAAGAATTCCTCAGATGAGATACATTCCCATGAATTTAAATAGCATGGCTTTTTAATTGATAATTTCTATCTAATGAAATTTTATTTTTAAAATTATAATTTTCATCACCTGGAAAAGTTTAAGACTAATGTTCAGATTAGAAAACTATTGAAATTATAATCAAAGAATCTAGAAATAAAAGTAAGAAATCAGCATAAATTCCCTTGGTGTTTAAAAGTTTCAGAACTATAAATATATTTATTAAATATAAAGAAAGCATGTAAAAGGTACAAACGACCTAGTCTTCTGGGAAGTCAAAGACAAATTCTCAGCTTCGATTACTCTAGACTGAAGCATTTAAAAGCTAGATGCCTGACAGATGTAATCAAACCAGCTTCTGTTTACCTCACTGGACATAAATGGATATCGCCAGAGCAGAACTCATCTCATCCTAAACTAAGCACCTATGATATGTCAGACTTTTTGCCCCTTTAGACACTACTTTTCTCCTGCTGGAAGCATAGGGTGACTAGCTCAATTTGACATCTGAAGTTAGGTGTAATTTATCATATTTTTAACTTCACATCTTACCAAGTCCATTTAACAATATTACCTAAGGGCAAACAACATTTGAATAAAATATTAGAAAAGGCAAACTTCTTCATTATTCCTTGCATCACCACCAGGTTTTCTGGTTTGGGTTTGTGGGGTTTTTTTTAAATTCACCACCTGAAAGCAATGTCAAAGCGTACATTTCAGAAACAGTGCCTATGAGCCTAAGGTCAATGACATGTTATTACCTAATCTGTGGAATACACAGCACAATAGATGGTCCCCTTACTTGCTCATTTGCCACTTCCTACAGCAGCGCTTGCAAGGAACAGGGAAGGCATAGAACAAATTTCACAAAATTTGTAGGTTCTAACACAAGAAAAACTTTCCACAAACACTGTGTGCTTTGAAATTAGTGCACCATGATGAACAGCTGATCATAATTTTGAACAGAAGAGGACAAAGTGAATTTTTGATGCAAAATTCTGAAATACAAATTCAAGCGTGCAGTCCACGCAACCTCTATCTTGAGCAGGTAGCCTTAACTTGCGTAAGACCTATGAAAATTAACAGATCTAGCAGGATCAGTCCCATCAATACATAGACAGGACTATCCACAGATGTATTATGATAACATGGGGCATTTCACTTGTTATCTATGTAAAGCATTTTCTGTATTTTGGTTAAGTATTTTCACTATTAATATACAATTTGCAAATCTTTAGAAGTGCAAAAACAGCTCCAGAGAACATAGATGTCTCCACCAATAAAAAAGATGACAGTCATACCTTTTAAAATTTTCTGCTAGAACCCAAAGAATAAATTATAGGAAAACTAACTAAAGAAAATCAAGTTGACCAAAATAGAAAAGATACTGTTTTTAAATATAATTTTCAAGGAAAATAGAAGAAAATAAATCTGGAAGATATTACATAAGGGATCAGGTAAAATCACCTATCTGCTTTGCCCATTTGAATACTTAACTACTGAAAAAATCCCTACCTTCATGTAATTTTGCCATCATTTCAAAAATCTGATGTGTGTTCTTCCGACAAATATCTACTGGATCATCCAAGAGCTCAGTGAGGGCAGAAATCATTCCACTTTGTATCAACCCTTGCCTACAAACAACATGGGAGGACAGATTTAACTAAGCATAATAAAACTCATATATATTTGTGAGATGCTTAATCTTAACTAAATACTCTTATTTACATTGCATATATCATCTCGCCAAAATTTAGAAATTCTGTTCTTATTTCTCACTGAAACGCCTTTATCATTTCCCAGACCATTCAGTAAACTCTGGAATTACACCTACCTGCCAACATTATGCATAGCCATTATATAGAGGATTTTTGTTGTTTTTTGTCGGACAGTACTGTCATGATGTAGCAGCAAAATCTTCAGGTTATCCAAGAATCCTATGAGACACAACAGTTAATTTTAACGTTTCTTACCTTCAGCATTAATTTGAAATAGCAATACTCATTTTTATTTCACAATTTGAAGTGCAAACAATCAGAATTTTCATCTTGTCCTGAGAGTGAAACTCATTGTCTTATCTCAAGTAGGGAAGAAACTTTCAAGTTTCAAGGCCTACTGCCAAAAATGCCATGCTACAAACAAGCTGCTGACTTCTGTATCAAGTTAAATCCTAATCTTGCAAATATTTATGAAGAGATATAACTCTAAAAATAACTCAAGTCAGTGGAGTTATTGACGTTTTTAGAAAAGCATGTGTTTGCAGGATTGACGCCTACATTTTTTTAAACTTGCTTTAGGAGTAGCATGGGCTATGTAAAAACACACAGCATTGCTTTTCACACATAGAAATAATTTGGTGAACCATTAATGATTATGTGTACACACACATAGCACTGACCAAGAAAAACCCCCAAACAACAATCTCGCATTGCTTCAGCAGTTAATGTTAATCAAACAATAACTTAATAAATTTTGAACATGATTCATGGTATCTTTTATGAGGAAAAAAATACGAAGTAAATGGAGAAAAAAAGCAAACCAGAGGACTTCTTCAGTGTTACATAATGAGCTATGTAGATACACAACAGACTGCTAGAAATTGTGAAAATAAGCTTGTGGGTTTTTTTCCAAAATCCAAATTTAGGATTCTTCCAAGTGCTGGGATAAAAGCTTTTGAAAATAGTGGTAGCCAGATATAATCCTAATGAGTATGATAAATTTGGTTATATTGTCTTGTATCTTAATTTCTTATGAAATTCCAGGGTTTATTTGTTATAGACTCATTCTACAATCACTAAGATACTTCTGAGAAGGAGTTCTGCATAAAAAGCTCTGATGTTTTGTGTCTCCGGTAAAGTTATATCTGGATGTGCAATGCTATCCACTGCTGAAGGAATGAATGGCAAAAGATGACTTCACAGATTTTGCAAATGAACTTGTAAACCTTATTTAAATATTATTTTATTAATTATTAATTTTATTAATTATTAATTAAGGTTCATCAGAGTTTTTTTGCCTGTTATTATGGGATCTGAGATATGAATATTTTGAGCACCTCAAGCATGAAAAATCCAGGAAGGTACCACTGTCCCATGTCATATGTGGTAGAAAATGTCTAATGAAGGGGAAAAAAAAAAAAGGATTTTGCTTTTTTTTCCTGCTGTAAGATAACTAAAAGCTTTTTCTTTTCCACTTTCTAAATAAAATATATTTAGTAGTTTTATGATATTATAAATTAATAAATTCACTACTTTCTTTTTTTTTCTGAAAGGTGCGTGGATAACAGGATTATAAAAGATTCCAGGCAAATGAAATTTAACTAAGTGGAAGGTGGTGGTGGGGGGTGTGTTTCTAACTTTGGACTAATTAAGCTTTTTTTTTTTTATTATTAGCCTATATTAGGAATTAGCTAAAATTCAGAATAAACAAAAGAAAAGAAAGATTCTGCATTACTTTTGTATTTAGGTTTGACAAAACCTACAGTGAGCCATTGATAAATCCTGAAGTGAGGATACTCTTAAAATAACTGTCATGTATATGGCATTATAATTTTCTTTACCTTTTCAAGGTAAAACAAGTAGAGATTAAAATAGAAAAATTTTCATGGTCATTTTGTGTCATCAAAGATATTGCAGGGAAAAAAAGTAGAGCACAAAAGTGATTCCCCCCCCCCCCCCCCCCCCGCCACACACACACACACACTGTGTCAAAGCCTATGACAACAGATCACTTACCTACTCCTATTGCCTGGTAGACATTTTCTGGGTCATGGACCAGATCGCAGAGCGCCATCAGTGCCCGCTGCTGAGTCAGCAGCTCAGGAGAATGTAACTCCTCATTCAATTTAGGAAGGGCCCTCCTTCCAAATGCAATGGGAGCTTTTGTGGGATCTATATCAGGGGGAAGGTTGGCTGAGATACGAGCGTGTGCCATGCCAAATTTTCCTGGGAAGGATTCTCCCTATCCCTAAAAATACTCCAAAATTACTCTACCTGGTGACTGGACAGATGACATACCAAAAAGACAACTACTGACTTTAAATGGTGCTCTGTGTCCCAGAAGAGCTATTTTAGCACACATTCATTGTTAGGAAGCTACGAAAGAGCAGGCTGGAATGGTTCATGGTCATCAGCATTAATGTCTGTTCATCAGCTGAATTGTCTTATCTGGTTTAATGCTCTATTGAACACTGTAAAAAAGAAAGAGAGACAGAGAAAGCTTAAAATTGCAAGGTGAGGGAGGGAACGTTTTTCAAAGGGTTAAAGTGAAGTAGTCCAATGTCCCGAACCAAAGGGGCTCAAAATATTACTAAAGCAAAAGCAAACAAAACGCCATTTTTCAAAGACGCATTCTTTTAAAAGGGGTCTAGTTTAAACCCGCCCTCAGAATTCGTTAACGTTTGAAAGAATCGGTGATGGCTGGCCTAGCCCTTCCCTCAGTAAGGAAAATGGCTCAGCTGACAGAAGCATACAACCTACAATATTGAAAACTGCTCACAAAAAAAAAGAAAACAGCTCCAAAGTTAAAACTGCTAAATAACTGCACTTCTCTCTTCAAAACAAAAGAAACAGACTAAGTAATCACAGGCGCTCTGTCCCACCAATATGTCGCCGCCTCAGCCCGTCCCCGGTTCCCGCTCCACAGCTCCTGCCAGCTGCGCCACCGCCTTTCGCTCCCGCGTGCTCTAGTTGCCACAGCAACCAGCTCTTGGCCTACGCCCCACTCCGTGAATAAAAACTACGCAGCCAAGCACCCTGAGTCCGGTCCTGCGTCAACAGCGTAAGTACCGCGTTTGACGGCGGCTGCTGTGAGAGAGTAACGTTAACTGCGTAGTTGGCGAATTGGAAGCCGGGGCCGCTGCTTAGCGCGGGAGTCGGCGCGCGGCGGTGGGGCGCCGCGGGCGGCTGAGCTGAGGCGCAGCCCCTCAGGGAGTGGAGCGTGTGAGGAGATGGGGGAAACGCCGCCTTGGCGTTGCAGTGCGGAGGCCGTTTTACCTCGCTTCTCTGCTGAAGCGTGGAGGGAGGGTCTCTTCTCACCCCCTGTTTTTAAAGTCATTTCAGTCGAACAAAATTTGAAAAAAAAAATATAAAATCATATCGAACAAAATGGTGGCTGAGTTAATGGCAGAGGTATAGCAGGTGAGTGCCTTGAGGTACGAGGCTTGAAGGGAGCTCAGTATTTTTGGACTAGCTTTTCTTTCCTAGTCTTCTTTAGAATGTCACTATAAACAGCTAGAATGTGTAGCAGGGGGTTCCATTATCATTACGTAGTTTCACGTAACTGTATTCAAGGCTTGGCCATCTTTTTTAGTACGATTCTGCTAAAAAGTATAGTGTTATTCAGAGGATGGTACGCAAGGAGAATGTATCATTGCAGTGTTGCCAGCACAATTTAAGGGTGCTCTGGATTATCGGATGTGATCTGACATCAGGAAAAAAATTCTGAGCAGCTTGTGCTATAAAAGGTTAGCTCTCAGTGCAAATACAGAAGTCGCTGATGTTTTTCATTAAGTTTGAGTAACAATTATAATAATCAAAGTTCTTAAACTGGATTTTACAAAGCTGAAGTTATTCAGATCAGCCAGATTAAAGTACAACACAGGAATAGTTTCTGGTTTGTTGATCTTCAAAATCCATAAAAGAGAAATTACTACTTTAAAAAGTATTTTCCAGAAAGGATTAATTTTTCTGCAACATTTTAGAGCAGACTATTTAAAGTAGAGGATATTTTCCTGAATTAGATTAGGCTTCCACTAACTACATATTTGTAAAGTTTCACCCTATTTCAAGAGGAAGAACGTGAACTTTTCTTAGTGTGGAAGGGGCAGGAGAAGAGCAGGGACTTCTCTTGTCCTTCAGTGTTAACTCTGTTCTCGTCCTTTTGGCATGAGTTGTTCTGTCTTGTCCTTCACCATGGCTTGGAATGCTGATTTTGGTTAGTGGTCATGACGTTAACTTATTTTACGTACAGCTTCTGAATGCCTTCCTCAAATCCTTTGTCTATCCACAGAATCTGCTGGTGCTACTGTTCCTGCAATGTTGATAAAAGGAAGGCTGTGATGCCATGGAGACACTATATTCCCAGCCCTCCCTGGTGTCTGAATCCCCTGCAGGTCTAAGAAGAGAAAATCTGGATCTCAGTACTGATCATTCTTAGTATTTTTAGCAGCTTTGTATTTCTTAAATAATTGATTTTTTTTTTTCCTGTAATGGTGTGGCCAATTTGTTGACTCAGTAAATTGGGATATGTTTTTGTGTGTGTGAAATTTAGATCAAATATACTAAATGTAAGTGAAGGCGGCCTCTCAATTTTCAGATGTTTCTTTTTGGTGGCCTTGGTCCCTCCTGTACTTTGAATTCACTGAGATTGTTGAACTGATTTTTTTTTGTAGGTTAGTTTGTGAAAGAGCTCTAGGAGACGAGCAGTGAGTCAGCCTACGTACGCATGACAGATTTTTACCTGCTTAGGATGTGTTGAACTAGAACTAGGAGAATAGGGAGAAAGCAAGTTAGTGTTTGAAACTTACCAACTGGCAGAGTTTTTCTTTTTGTTTTCAGAACTATTATTTTAAGACATTAACATTGCCGTAAAATCATTCAAACTTGTCAAAAGGACAGGAGCACACTATCAAAAGGGTCTAGGTCTCTCTAGTTTTATACGCTCACAAGTAGCATGATAAGTAGAAGTATGCATATGGTAATAAATAAATACTGTAAAGTCACCTTCTTTGGTGAATAACCCATCAGCTGCAAAACTGGATTCTTTGAGGGGAAGTGGGTGTTTCAGTATGGTTGAGATCACATGAGTGCCTGAAGTGATTTAAAAGCAATCCATCACAAAAGAGAATAAAGCATTAATTCTAAGTAGTGGACTAGCAATTTTGTTGAGCATTATTCTTAGTGTGGGTTTGTAAAACACAAGTGTAGTTTTTTTGTTACATACTTACTTGTTGCTTAAAATTACTTGTCCACATTGATTTGCCCTTTAACATTTTTAGTCTGCTGCAGGAATGGGAGAGGCTTGTGTCCTGAATGTTATGAGGTCCAAGCCTGTTCCAGCATTAGCAAAATATGACTATTAGAATGTGAGAACTTTCTTTTGTCCTGAAATTTGGAAGTTTAAATCCTAATGAAATAAATAGCAAAATCTTTTAGCATCCTAAATTATGGTCTTGCATAATAAATGCTGTCTAAACTAATGAGTTAATTAACAATACTTAGGCAATACAAAAGAGACGTGTGATTTCTTATTCCTTGTCTTTAGTGTTTGGTACATTAAAAAGCAAGCTTACTAATGACTAGAAAGACATTTATATAATTCAGAATGTCTCATTAGTGGCATACACATCCTGACTCTGAAGCTGAGATGAAATCAAGTTGAAATTCTGAAAAAAAAACCCGGGAGTTTCTTTATATTTGCTACTATGCTTTAATATTAGCACTGCCACTGTTACCCTTTCCAGTAGTTCCTTGTCCACTGGGTTAATCCTGCTCTTTGTATCCGTATATACAACTACCTTTGAAGAAAATGGAACTATTTTCTTATATAGGATTAGGGAACCATTGGTTTTATTAAGGAGCAGTCTCTGATCAAAGGAATCTGTATGGCCACTAAACCCAGTTTGTTCTTTTAAAACTAGGGCCCTCTGTATAGTTAAATTACTCCAACTCCGCCTTTCCAATCTGTAAGAGAAGGGGAAGAAGGGAACTGTTGCAAGCCTGTTGCTATGGCCACGCAGCAGCAGACTGAGCTGTTTATGTAGCTGGGATCCTGCTGCATCAGCTGCTGCACGGTGAGTCCTTCCTTACACTTTGCTACATGATGAATGTTCTTATTAGAAACATTCTTTTGAATGCCAGTAAGAAATCGGTACCCTATTAAGGGTCCCCTCCCCCAACAACCCACGAGGTTTCATTGCATAACCAAATTGATATGTCTCTAGTGGGTTATCTAAATGCATTTGTGATTTTCATATGAACATTATTCTTTTTCCAAGTCAAACTATCTACTGATTTCATTCTTTCTGAGTTGATCTTGGATTAAAGTTTGATGTTGTGCTAGGAAATGTGGCAGCCTCACCTTTCCTCCTTTCTTCTTCTGGCCAGATGAAATCTGGTATCCCCTAACATTTATTAATGTGCTTAGTGCAGAGGCATTTCAAACAATGATGAGTGAGATTTTTAAATTAAATTCTGCAAAATCCTTTGAGGGCTAAACTGCAAGCACTTATGTCGAATTAAGTGAACAATTCTCTGCCCTCCCATGGAATTAGAGTTGTTGTCTTGTAGTTTCAGAAAGCCACTGTTTGCTACTACAGCTATATGCACTGAAGTGGTCCCTTTTACATAAGAAACAGGTTTTTCTTTAATGCAAATAAGGTGAAAGAACTGCCAGTTGTACCGAAAGGAAAAAAAGACAATGAGTCTGCAAGAACTGTTAATTTTTTTCTAATCATGTTTTCCCTGTATTGAGGCAATTCCTGAATACTATGTTTCTCTTTCTATATATCCTGTCTGGTAGAATTTAATTGAATTTGAAGGATGAAGTCCAACCTAATGCATTTGATTCCCCCGGTGAGTAGGGACAGAATAATCTCCCGGTTTCCCAAGGTAAGCATTCTTTATCCCTCTGGTCACAGTATATAGCGCCTGTCCCATTGAGCTATCTTTCCCTTGTGCTAACAGTATTTTAATTTACTGTATAGTTGATGTCTTCTGCTAAAATTACAAATTGTTTAAGGATTTCTTTCAAAGACGAATGTGACTTCATATTCCCATTCAATGCTGATATCTTTAATAATAATAATCCTCATTTCTTTTAACCTTTACAGAAAGTGACTCTTGCCACAAAAGTGTTATCTTATAATTTCAGCCAAACATTAATAATTACATGCTTAAACAGTTCCTACACCGAGGGGAAATAAGAACCGTAGCTGATATTAAATATGCAAAAAGTCTAATTAGATCTATGTGGAGGTTTTGGTTGAAGAATTTGGGGCAATTTTAATTTTCTGTCTGTATAGGAGCCTTAGTCATACAGTAGATCAAATGTAGTAGGCACTGTAGAAACACAGACAGAAAAGAGCATTGATGTTCCCAAAGAGTTTTGTTCTTTAAGTATAATAGAAGAGTTAAGGACAGGGAAGGACAAGGAATTACCATTCTAGTTTTTTCAGTTGTTCAAAAGTTCTTTTTAGGGGAGTTAGCATTTTTTTCCATGCTTGATCTCGGCCACATATTTTGCTTTTAATTTTATGAAAACTACCACAGTTATTTTAAGCAAATACACGATAAAATAAGTTTTTCTCATTTTTAACTAATGCCTAATTAAAAACTAGTAATAAAAACAGTGCTTTAAGCGTATAAGAGATCTAAAAGACTTCATAGTAATAATGACTTGCTGGTGGTATGCTCCCATTTGTGTTTGTCTTGTATGTTGTAGATTACTGGGATAATTTAAGGTACTTGCTATTCTATAGAATGATGAGCAAATGTATTTGACTGTGGAAGTTTAGCTAGTGCTCAGATGCTGACACTCAGAAAGGTGGTCAAATGATGGCACTGTCCAAAGGAGTTTTTACAAACATAACTGTGGGGAAGCCTTACTGCCTTCTAAGCCAGGCTATCCCTTTTCTTATGCCAGGGTATCCCTGGGCTTGTCAAACTCTTTGAATTAATCTCCTTAACCTATTTTTTTCCTTGCTGATTTGACTTCTTGCAAAGTAGACATCACAGTTTATCCCAGTAGCTGTTCTCTCCTTTTTTCAGTGGTACACACCTGAGGCCTGTCTGCAGTTCAAAGAGCACTTCCATGCACAGGTCAGGGCTGCTTGTCAGCAGAGCATTGGAACAGTTGGGTAAGTTTGTAACAAACCAAGTATGCAACCAAGTAAGTATTTTAAGCTCTTTATAGCCTGCTTCCCTCATAGGCTTTTCCTCCCTCATTCCTCATCTTCCTCACTCCAGTATGTTTCAAGGCAGCTAAGCCTGTGCATATGGCAGTTCTCTGACCTATTTGGCAGTAAATGAATAAAGTGCCTCTTCTTCCCTTAATTGTTGAAGATACCTTTTCTGCTGCCGCAAGTAGCATTGAAAAAATAGCAGAGTTGTTTAGCAACAAATAGTTGTTTAGCAACTTTGAACTAAACTCTTTTCAAAAGACTAATTGACTGTTTAAAGTTAGTGTTGAATTTTGCATATGCAAGTCAGTATGGCAACCAAATTCTAGAGCAGGAATAGGGCAGATCTAGCCTTGCTGTATTTTCTGTTGGTGTTCCAAATGAGCAGTTAATAAAGGCTTTGGTGGGGGATATAAACATACAGCATTTCTAAGTTGCTTGAAACACGTAAAAATCTAGCTTTAGTCTTTTAGAAGTATACATGCTGATAAATTCTCTTAAATGTTTCCTTAAAACTGGAGCAAAATTCTGGTAAATATATAGCATTGAAAAATCCAAATAAACTTTTTTATGCCCTAGTAATAACCTTTAATTTGGTTTTCTTTTTCACATCATCTCTCTCCCAGAACTGTTACTAGTACTGATTTAATTCCTGAAGCAAGGCAAGAAAGCTAAACTGTGTTAGAAATCATCACTATTCATTTAAAATAAATAGATGTATGTTTTAGTTATTAAATGCTTCTGCATTCCAGTGTGAAGGATCTTTCATAAAGTGGAGCTTTTATGAATACTGACAATTAGCCCACTATTCTTTCAAATCTAGAGTTGTTGATTACCATGAGACTTGTCATGATACCCATCTTTAAATGTAACTTTTTATTCATTTCACTAGGGAGTCTTGCTAAAAAAATTGAAGCCAAAATATGTCTCTCTGAGAGGCATCAGTGAGTTTATTGCTTTTTAAAAGCACATTCAGTTAGTTTCATGTAAATTTGTTACAAGTGTCCAGACAATTTTGCTAGCAAAACATGCTTTAGTGAATTGAGGCTTTTTTTTTCCCTCACCACAACCAAGATTTTTTTATTATTATTTTATTTTTTTATTTCCAGGGTAAACCAACTCTCCAGTTCATTTATTCTGGTTACAGAGTATAGCTATAAAGCTTTACATTTTGGCTTTGTGAATATAATTAAACCACTTTCCTGTCACTGCTCTCTAAATATGATTATTAATAGGTCATTTTTTGGTGGGGAGGGGGCAGGAGGGACAGACAACTGTGTTTTGTACAGTAATTTTAAAGCTGGACAGGAATAACCATCATCTTCCTTTTCCATTAGGCCAAGTAATGGAATATTTCTTTGTCATTTGGAAAGGTAGTCTGAGAAATTCAATAGCTAATGGCTGTATTTAAGACTCTTTTGATATTCCATCAATGTGTTAAATTGTCTAATCTAGGGAGTTTTTTTCCCCATTATGAATTAATGGAACACACACCTCTAAACCATCACTTACTCTTTTGCTTTTCCCTTAAGGTTGTTGACTTTATTCATTATTTTATCAGTAACAGTTAATCAGGCAGAGACATGTCAGCAGCTTAGGGGCCTGTGGCCACTCATTTAGTGTTGACTGGCACACAAAATGCCTTCTTTTTTTGGAAATATTAGTCATGCAGCTTACCAGTCAAGATTTGGACTATTTGGATAACTTGGAATCAGCATCACATGGAAGCCTGATATAACTGGAGGTAGTATGCAACAGAAGATTAATTCCTTTGTTTAAAAAGCCATTCCTTGATATAAAAGAACATTAAACCTCTTAAGCCATTTTTGTAGCATGTACACAGGAGATGTCAATCCAAGTTTAGGTCAACAAAAACACTTACATTCATTTATCCACCTGTATCTCCTAAAAGATACACTACATTTAAATGTTAAGATTGCAGGCTGAGTCACCTAAAGCCCATCTGCTGTATTCTGTGGGAGGACCCAGAGCAAAGAGGATTATTTGCGTGAAGCCAGTTTCAGATTAATATTATTCCACATAGTCGGAAAAGGTATTGGCTCTAACCAAGTGGGCTTTTTTTTTCCCAGAGACAAATTCTGCAGTGGGTTATTTTATATATCAGCGATTTCTTATTTCTGCACTTAGGACTTGATTTGTACTATTAAAGTCAATGAGAAACTTGTGGTTAATTTTAATGAAAAGGATGCAGATACTCTATGGTCTTAGTGCAACCTGCCAATTGTATATACTTGTAGTCAAAGCAACTTTAACAGAATACAATTTGTGTCCCAATGGATTATATTTAAGAAAAAAAAAATATGCAGAGTAAGAAATGGACTATTTCTGCTCCAGAGCAGTTTGGTTTTTTTGACCTTGTTCTTTCTTACAATTTAAGACTCTGATCCTGCAGCACAGTGGCATTTAGGTAAACTGGAGTCACAGGTACATGTGCTGATCACTTGTAATTTAAGGATCTAAATCAGAATTTTTAGAGAGAGAATGTTGAATTTGCTACTAAAAACATGTAATGTTTTCACGTATTTATAACAGGCTGAAAATATCCAAAGTGGTTGTGGTAGGAGACCTGTATGTTGGGAAAACCAGCCTTATCAACAGGTACAGTGTATCTCAGCAGATGGTTTGATTCTGCTATTTCTCAAATAAATGTTATAATGTTTCCATTCCTGTCCATTCAGTGTAGTAAATTCATGGTTCTGTTTTGCACCATGGTTTTGTTATTAAATAAAAGACACAACAGTCTACAGTATGAAACAGGCTTAATATACCAACACAGGAAGTCATGCTCCAGCACTTCTATCAGTATATGTTATATTCTGAACTATTTTTATCCAGTCAAATATGATACAGTGTTTCCTTAAGAAATCCAGCCTAAAGGCTGAACAATCAGAAGGTACAATAAAAAAAAATAAAAATCTTTCCAGCGTCTAGTCTTGGTTTCATGTTTTCTCTTTACTTGCAGGGTTGTTCACTGAAACATTTTTAAGTCATCCTTGCGTGGGTACCTGTACTCATGTCTACAGCTGCAAGACTGTAGAGGAAGCTCAAGTTTTTCTGTAGCTTATAAAATAAGACAGATAAAATGCAGAATGCCTTAAAGAATAGTTATTTGATTCTTTACTGGATGTTAAAAACAGCTTTTATGCTTTTTGTATCTAAGTCCAGTGAACAGATCACTGAATTTCTGTAGCTTATGGTCACCATGACAACTTTCTGTCTATGTTTGTGTTTTATTATTATTATTTCTTCCATGTTCTTAAGTAGATATGGTAAGTTTTTTACCTAATTCATTAATCATTTGGCTCATTTTTTAAATGTATATAATTATATATATATCTATATAAAATATAGATATATTATTTATATAATCCCTTGTAACTAAAACTATAAGATACTGTATCTTCCTTGACAGTCTGAAGGTATTTTGTTCTGATTTTCATCTCATCCTGAGAGCTTACTAGTTGTATATGCTTTCTATTTTTTTATCCAATATCTCCTGTTTTAAAATCAGTTTCTCAGTGTTTTTATATATGCTTCTGCAATATATAGCCACTCCACAGTTAGTTAATTCTTTTCTTCATAATTTACCCCAGATAGTGTTAGTTTTGCAGTTATTTGTAGCTGGGTGTTTCTATTTTTTTTTTCTTATTGCAGATTTTGTAAAGATAATTTTGACCGAGACTACAAGGCGACCATTGGAGTGGATTTTGAAATTGAACGTTTTGAAATAATTGGAATACCATATAATCTCCAGATGTAAGTTGAAACAGCATGGTTAAGTATTGCACAGAGTACATTCTCAGCAGACCTTGAATTGCTGCAGGCTCCAGTGCAATAAAGATTTTTAAGAAAAAATAAAGTTGCACAAAGAATAGTGTGATCTGAAAAACAGGTTCTGTGCCTGGACTCACAGTTTTAGTAAAAATTTTACTCTCTTTAATTTGTCATTCCTAAAAAACATTATAAGTTTGTCAATGACAATTCATCTTGGAGGTCTTGTACCATTTCTGCCTTTTTTACTCAAGTTTCTTGAAAGAGAAGAGGAAGCTTTTCCCACAGACTTTGTACAGTTATACTGTTACACCATTCTGTCATTTAAGTTTAGTAGACACAATGAGCACTGAACTTGGCTTTACTGGGAGTTTTATTGCTGCAGCCATTGAAATTAATAGTAATGTGTCCAGGGATTTCAGCATCTCTTAACAGGGACTAATTGAATCTCCCCAAATTGTAGAAAGACTGGAGTGTTTTTATTAGAGTTTGAACCTAAAATCTTTGATTTTCAGCTTTGTTTATCAGACTAGTGGGAATCCTGGCCTTCTCTCACCTGCTTTGGTTCTGCTGAAGGATGTCCTTTGGTATTTTAGTGGCTAGCAATATTGTTCTGTAGAGGGCGTTATTGAATCACCTATGCTGTAGTGTGACCTAGAGCAGAAACAAGATGCTTTGCATGTATGGTTAGTGCATGAATCTTAAACTTTTTCACTTAGAAACATATTTTTTTCTGAGATATCATTGATGTAAATAGATGGCTAATGGGATTTATTGAAAAATATTTAGAAATCCATTTCCCACTGATTTCAGTGCCATTGTGTTTTTGAAAATTCTGCCAGGCACTATCCTTTTGGAACTTGAGTCCCTGTAAAAGTCTAGACTGATTTATAAGTGTTTTGCCAGCTGAAGCAATAAGGTTCATGAGCTACTAAATGTCAGGTTGTATTATCCACAGAATCTTCAGTGGCTAGGTAGAACATTTCAATATGATAAGCACTAGTGCCCCCTCTTGCTAAGGGATTTCCATACAAGATAAATTTGCAAGTATCTGTGACTGGCAGTACTAGGCCATAACAAAACCCCAAACCTCTGTAGTGCTAGCAGTAGCTGAGACTACTGCATATCATGCTCATTAATAAGAAACACTTGATTTTTCTTGCTGTCATTAGTACCTGATGGACTAAGCTGTAGGTCTCTAATTTGTAGTGTATGGACAGTTATTATATGTAGCAGTTGCTAATGGGCTAATACATGATTTAGCTAGTATTAGCACAGAAAGTTCTCAAAATTAGCTTGCTCTAGAAATACATGCAAATGACATAGGTGAGGAAAAAATAATTTAAGAAAAGTGTATTACCATGCAGAATATGAATATTTGAATTGTGTCTCCAAAGTGACCAGTATTTAAAAAAAAAAACCCCAAACAAAAAAACCAAACAGAGTTCAAATATCTTCATTAAATAATACAGCTTTACTGTATTTCTATCAGTAGTTAATGAATAATATGTTCCAGATGGTAACACTTCTCTGGTATCACATTCTTCTCCACCTTGTACCAGTCTGCTGCTTCATTAGCATGCTTACTCAGGTTACATTGGGTTTCATTAACCTGAATTTCTTTTTTCCCCCCATTGCACAGATGGGACACAGCAGGTCAGGAAAAGTTCAAGTGCATTGCATCTGCTTACTACCGAGGAGCAGAGGGTGAGAACAACATTAGTTTGATCCTGGCTGTGACAGGAGATTATACTTTATACAGAAACATATATGAATATGTGCTCCTTGGAAAGGTACCTGTGGACACAGTGTGGTAGAACGGATCGTCCATTATTGGAGAGAAGTAGGGACTAAAAAGATCATGAATTGATATATTCTCACATCTTGTCCTGGGTTCAGCTGGGATAGAGTTAATTTTCACAAGAAGCTGGGAGGGGACACAGCCAGGATAGCTGACCTGAACTAGCCAAGGACATATTCAATACCATATGACATCATGTTCAGTATATAAACTGAGCGAGCTGGCCAGAGGGAGGAGTGATTGTGGCTTGGGAACGGGCTGGGCACTGGGTGTGTGTCACTTGCTTCCTATACTCTTTTATTAGTATTATTGTCTATTAAACTGTCTTTATCTCAACCCATGAGTTTTTACATTTTTCTTCCAATTCTCTTCCCTATCCCACCAGGGGTGGGGGAGGAGTGAATGAGCAGCCACGTGGTGCTTAGTTGTCGGTTGGGCCTAAACCATGACACACCTGCAAGCTCTGAATGTTCTGATGATGCAGTGATAAAAATTGGCACTTGTGTGTAGGGGGAAAAGAATTTGGGTTTGGGTAAGATTATTGCTGAAGTTAGAAGTGGCTACTTCTGGCATTTCCTTTGGTAAGAGGCAGTTTCTGCAGGAATTAAAGTGGTCCCAAAATAAAGGGAGTAATAGCACTATAGACTGCAGACTACAGTTAAAGACTAAATAAGTTGAAGGCTGAGGAATTCTTACTGGGTGCTAGAGAAGGAAGAGGAATGAGCAAATGGATGGTCTTCCATCTCCTCTGTGTTAAATCTGCTCTTGTACTCTATATGTAAACATACTCTCCATTTAACAAGATGAGTTGGAGAGACTTCTGATACACTTTCTAACTGAATTACTTTTTCTCTGTTCTTGTCTTTTATTGCAGTTATAATAACAGTGTTTGATCTGGCTGATATCCAGACTTTGGATCACACCAAGTAAGTTTCTGTATTTTGGCTTAGCCTTTAAAGCTTTTACAGCAGGTTTAATTGTCTTGGATAGCCTATAGTTGCTGAGAACTTGCTGGATTGTGAGTGTATTTTCTATTGAGCTAAGAAATGAAGAATGACAGTCACTTGTTTGGGTTACATAGGGCGGGATTTTTATGAAGAAAATGCAGGGCATAAATTTGAACACTTACTCTTGACTTCCTTTATAGTCAGTGGAGAGAAGGTGGCACTTCAGTAAGAGCTTGATCCTTCCAAAACTAGACATGCAGGAAGACATGAAGTACATCCTTTTTTCTCCGTTTGCTATAAACAGAATAACAGGCTGGCATCTGATGTAAATGGTGAAATTGATGACATGCATCTCATGTGTAGTGTCTCAAAAGCCTTTCATTTTCTAGGTGCACTGCTAGCCTGAAATTATTTTCTTTCTCTAGTTTCTGTAGTGATTCTGTTGGGAAATAGGCTGTCAAAAAGAGGAGAGAGAATTAAAAATTCAAAGTATATGTAGATATAGCTAAACTTGCTGGTTCAGATACTTGTAATGGTTTGGTTACATCAGCATGCTAATTGTTATGAGTAAACTTATTCTGCTTTTAGTGCAGGCTGCAAAATCCTACATGGATCTGTGATCCACGTTGTTATCACCAGCTCAGAGTATATATATTTCTAACATACTGTTGTGACTGTAATGCAGGTACATGTTTCTTTACAACCTGTACCTGGTCTTATTTGAATCTGTATTAGACTATTTCCTTAGACTGCTGCTGTGGTACTTAGCTCATTTACATAGGACTTTGTAAAATAATATATATATTAGCATCTCTGCTTGGCTGAAAATAATTGAAGCCTGTGAACCTGATTTCCCACACATGCACGCACTCCCTTCCATCCTTGACTTGTGTTGGATGACTCAGGAGGAACTTGATTGCTGGAGTAACAAAAATATAAAAGCTTATGAGACAAGAATCATGCAGCCTTCATAGGGAGCTGTTTCATAATGCTGAATAGATTATTTCACTCTTCTTTATTCCCGTTTGTATCTGATCTGCTATGTTGTTCATATCTTTTCCTCTGCTTCTTGTTTTCTCATTCCTTATCTCAATCAAAACTTTGCCCCCTCCCTTATACTGATAAATACTCTCTCTGGTTGCTAAAATCATTGTTGAATTTGCACTCTACAGTGGGCATGTTTGAACTTTTCATTAGTGGAAGACATGTATTCAAAGCAGTTGGAATAGCTCCTGGTCTCTTTCTGTCTAGAAAATAAGGTTTTTGATACTCTCATGTAAATTCATCCTCTCACTTTTCTTGTGACCCTGTTATCTGTCACTTTCTCCTATATTCCTCAGTCCCTCTGCCTGATTCTTATTTCTTTTTTGTATTTCAGACAGTGGCTAGAAGATGCATTGAGGGAGAATGAACCAGATTCCAGCTTCATCTTTCTAGTTGGAACAAAAAAAGATTTGGTGGTAAGTAAATTGAATGCAGATAAGGAAATCGGATTTCTCCTAGTTCCTCAAGTAATTTCCTTTACAAGTTGTACTCAATGTTGTTGAGATAAAGGCCTTGAGGGAAAAACCTAAACAGAAGGAAAGAAGATCACAGGTGAATAGAATGGCAGACTTGGTTCCAAGTTAAGAAGATGCTTCTGAAAAAATGGGTAGTTAGTGTAATATCCCTGTTTCCATTCCTTGCATGACATTTTTCAGGCACATGCAGACACCTGAAAAGGCAAAGAAAAGTTGGGTGCACAAAAGAATGGAGTACCTAATGATCTTGAAGGTTTTGTTTGTTAGGTTTTTTTAGGACAGTGTGTTCATTATGCAGGAACAGGGAAGAATTCTTACTTAATTGAATGTGACATCTTTTTCAGAAGAACAAGCTATAATGTACTCACCGTATACCATTGAGTCTTGTGTTTGTCTTTCTCTAGCTATCAATACTTAATTCTTAAGGATTTCAAAACAAACTTGCTGCTTCTGCTGTTTAGTTGATTTTTTTTTTAATTTCCCACCCCCCGCCAGCTGCCACAGTATCACTTATGCAGTTTGTTTCTTACCCTTCACTGAAAATAAGTCCCAGAAAACTGCATGTCTGTCAGTTTCTCTGATACTTTGTGTTGCTTATGCTGCTTTTTCTGAGTTGCAGTAAAAGCTAAATGTGCCAGACCTCTGAGGACGCAGATCTCAAGTCTTGTCTAAGCTAGGATTTGTTACTGTAAATTAGTTTCTGTTTTTAGAAACAACTGAAAGGGAGACAAGAGCAGAGCAAAGGATTGTGGGTTCTAGGTATTACTTCAGTATGAAACCAGTATCTTCCCAACTGGATTCACTGTACTTCTCATCTTGATGTCACATCATCCTTTCCAAATTTTTAGAATTCTTCTCAATTGTGCAGAGGTTCTCCATTGTAAGACAATGCACAGAAAACTGTACAAACAAAGATAACTTGTATCATCCATCATAAATGGACTAGAAATTGAAAGCAAATAGCAACATACTGATATGGTTGATCACAGAGAACAAATGAGATGGGAAATATACCTGAAAAGTAAGTGTAAGAAAGAAAAATCCATTGGAGGGGCAAGAAATTTTAGTCTTAAGAAGACATTAAAAGAAGAGCAAAAATAAAAAGGGGGGAAGCCAGTTGTGTTACAACATAATAAAAACAGACGGAGTAGAAAAAAGGATCTGAGACAGAGACAAGATTAAACCCAAAGAACCATTGTGATTAGTTGGTCCTGCAAGTCTGCTGAGAATGGTGGGGTGACAAGAATTTAAAGACTAGTAACTGGGCTGTTGTCTTTATAGCTCCCTACCACACTATACAGTTAGATAGAATAGTCACACTTGTTAACTGTTGTTTGTTTCAATGCTGTGGGAGGTGAGTGGAGACTTCCATTTTAAAGCAGTACTAAGTACTTGAATGTTCATTCTTGCAATCATGTCTGATTGCACAAGTTCTAAGGCAAGGCCAGAAAGGCCACTGTGAAAACTGGAAGCATCACAGTATAGGTGTTAGCAGTACCTCTATGTTATTACCAGCCCATATGCACTTCTTATGTTAAAGTTATTCCATATTATTTACTCAGTCAGATGCTGTGTGTGAAAGGACAGAGCTAGATGCCATCCGCTTTGCCAATGAGATGCAAGCAGAATATTGGTCTGTTTCAGCTAAAACAGGTACGTTACTGCAAAGGATGTAAAAACCAGTGCAACCACAAAGGCTTATGTTAAGGTGGGAGGAAGTTGAAGTTCCTTATCCCCCCATTCCCATGCAGGTTTTTTTGTTGTTCTTGCATTTTGTTGCTATTGAAAACTTCAGGTTTATTAATGGTTGATTGTATTTGAGTATTTGTATGTGTGCTTGCACTGTCATGTTTACAGAAAGGAGTACTTGAGCTGCTGTGCAATGTCTAAGCATGTTTAATTCATAGGTAGTTACATAAATACATATGTGCATTGCTACTCAGCATTAGCAATGAAAAAAAGATTATACCACACACTGAATTCTTTCTGTGGCTGACTAAAAATAAAGGTACAGTACAGGGTACAGTGTTCCAGAGTAAGAAGATGAGAAATCATCTCTGCAGTGATCAGAATGGAGGACAGATTGTTGGAGAGGCCTGTTCTGTCCCAGTATGGAGTGTGATCTGTTCACAAATGTGCTTGTAATGCTTGATAGTGTGTTGATGTGCGGTTGTAAAACCACATAATTTCTGTCCTGTTTCCTAGGGGAAAATGTCAAAGAGTTCTTTTCCCGAGTTGCTGCCTTGGCCTTTGAACAGTCCATGATAAAGGAACTGGAGAAAACTGCTGGACACATGGCCCAAATTGGGGCAGGAAACCTCATCAGTATGTTAAGTTTTGGGTTTTGCATGTATTTTCCTTGTTTACAGTCTGAAGGATTGAGGAGGTTTTTCAAGCAATAAAGCCTGTTTCAGACACCTGCAAGCATATTCATGTCATTGTATATCTGAGTTCTAGCATATAGGAGTGGCTGGGGCTACATTCAGCTTTTGTTATCCTTAGTATTGGATGGTATAATTTCTTGTGAATGGATTTTATAACTTTTTTGTTTTTACAGAAATGGAAAAGAACATGATGGAAATCCCAGAAGGCAAAAATCAAGTCAGCCTGGGTTGCTGCTAACTGTCAACAGTTTCTGCAAACACCATGCTTCTCTCGAGTCCAACACAGAGCACCTGCAACAATAAAAGCTCTCAAATCAGAAAGTTTTATTTTTGGAAATGAGGGAGGAAAAATTTATCCAAACTTTCTTTTTGTGAGTTCCCTTGCTGCTGCAGGCTTACTTGTGCAGGATGGTACAACTGTTACATAAACCTTTCTCTGTGTAGTGGAAACAAAACATCCTTGTCTTAATGCAAGAAGGCATTGCCAGTGCCATGTGCTCACCTGTCTGCCAGAAACACTTGTAGTCAAAAGTTATGTAATTTTCATGTGTTGTTCTTTCATCATTCTCTAGGAGTCTTAGATAGCGAAGTTGCATTCTCATAGGAGCAGAAAACAAATGGCAGTTCAGAATAAAAGGTGCTATCCATATGTTTCTGCCTTTTAAGATAATGGTATAAAATAACTCTGACTTGCTTTTATGGATTCCAAATATTTTAAAACTGTTCCAAAAGAAATCTTTTTACATAACAGGTATGGAAGTACACAAATGCATAGTTTCCACTGTGGTTTCCCCATCCAGGAAAAATCTGTATTATTTTTCATTTTCCACTTGAGAACCAGAGCCCAGTATTTAAATATTTCCAAGTATAGGAGAAGTCCAGGTAGGAACTTTGTTGTTTTATCCTAGCTGTCTAATATTTTTAAAATGTTACCAGATAAGAATGCTATTCTTTCCACTCTCTTGAATAAGAAAGAATGGTCACATAGGTGCATGACATGGAATACATGAAATCTAATTTTTCTCTGTTCCAAAGAGAATCCTTCTCTGGATTGATCTTCATGAATATTGTCTACACTTCAGTTCTACTTTGTTGCTAAGAGTAATTTTTTCATTTTATTCTAACTGCATTTTTTTGTTTGTAGTAACGTAACATGATTCTGGAACCACCTGCAGTCTCAGTCATGAACTTGTTCATCCCTGTCTGTGTAGAAACTCTGAGGTGATAAGGTTAGATTCGATACTGCTACTAAACTCTTAGTCACTCTATCTGCTTTTACTGGATAAGATAATTTGATCACTAGATGGTGGCAGCAATTTGATCCACTGCTTGATAAAAGCAGTAATGGCAGAGAAATAATTTTGCTATTTTGTGAAAAGACTTGTGAGCATGTGGGGGATGGGAAAAGATGGAGTTCTCCAAAGTAGACACATGCTTGTTAAGCTCTAAGGTACGTGCCATATGAAGGTGTCATTACTGAATGCTTATGGTAGAACCAGCTCTCTGGACATGTTGCTGTGACTTGGTGTGCCGGCTGGATCAAAAAACTTGCCCCGGTTTTGCCTTTTCAAATATCTTTTGACATAATCTTGTGCAATTAGTTCTTTAGAAACTACAGTCATTGTTTAATGGGGAGAGGTTAGCTCTGGGTACCACTGAATTTCATCGAAGTAAAGCAGCTTTGCAATGCTCTTCTGTTCTTTGGGCAACAATGACTGATGCCAAAAGATATCCCTGTTTTAAAAGTCATTCCTGCTGACAAATGACAATGCCAGAAATTTGAATACAAGTAATGTTGCCAGAAATTACTATAGCAAATATTTGGTCAGTATTTGTGAAATTGTATTAGTATTATTGAGTATGATAATTAGGTTTAAACTGCAAAAGTACAAAAAAATGAAAGGGAAATACACTCATTTTATTTCCCTCTAATTTTTCCAGTATCTCAATGAATTTTAATGTTCAGTTCTGAGTATCTAGTTAGTGATATTTCTCTGAAGATAAATGAGATGCTGTAAATCTTTTGGTTGCACTAAAGCATACAAATTTATGGTCCTTCAAAACTACTATAAGCACTCAAATGAAAGAATTACCAACGCAATCAAAGTGGGACAGCAGAAAGACTGCTCCTCTAACAAATCTATCAGCAGCTTATAACTCCATACTTCTAAGATTCAAATCCAACATTACATGCTATGCTGGCATAAAAAAAAAAGTAGAACGTCTTCTATAATGCTCTAAATTTCATACTGCAATTATTTTAAATGGAGAGAAAGAAGAAAACCTATGGACAGTTACAAGTTATAGTTTCTTAAGATACTCATTCAGTCATTACAGAAAAAACAGTATCTGGAAAACTGATTGTAACAGGATCTTTCAGATTTGAGCTGCTGAGAAAAAAACCCATTTCTTAATAAATCTATGTATCAAACTGCAAATATTCTAGATTCCCTGCCATTCCCCCTGCCCCAAACTGTTTGATAAGAAATAGGAAAAAGTAGAGAAAAGATGACTAAACCACCTTTTTTATTACTTTTATTTTCTTATGACATAAGTTAGAGAAGCTTCATAGAATATGATGAATAGAGATCTAGGAACTCTGTGTCTTTTTTGTTTACCGGACAATCTTCACTTTGGCAATTGTACTGATTCTGTTGGCAAAGATGCAAATGTAGCATTTGGTGGAGAAAATGAATATGTGTGGGTAGGTAAGGAGTTATTTATCCAAATGTGTAATATTTTGACCTTACGATGTTCTATGTGTTTGTTCATCTCTCAAATCTGTTTCACAAGGATGACTCCACTTGTACCATGTGCTGCATGGAGTGGGCAGCATAGCCATGGTCTTCATGTTTACTGAGTTTGAATGAAAGTAGAAAAGATGGTTCACTCTACTGCAGCAAATCATGTTGTCTAGGCGAGGTGCTAGGTTTCTCTGCAGACATATTGGTGTTAGCAGCTGCAAAATGACTCATAACAAATTTACGAAAAGATGAGGATTCCACTCCCATCCTGTCCCGTCCCCCCTCAAAAAAATATATCTCCTAAGTGTTTATTTCATTGCTGAGCTCAATTATTGTACAAAATCACAGAGATGCAATCTCTTCAACAATGCAATCATGTTGCTTGGAAAATCAACTGGGACAGTTTTTTCTAGTGATTCAGTAAATTGCTTGATGTCATTACTGGTTTGTATCTTCTGGAGCTCCAAAAGCTTCACATACAAATGCAGTACTCGGTCAATAACTATCACTTGACAATGGTCTGACTCCATCTATTCTATGGTGGATGCTTTGAGACTGGGGTTTTTTTTGGTTGGTGGGGGTATTTTTTGCTTTTTTTCTTTGGTTTGTTGGTTTTGGGGAGTGTTTTTTAGCCCCACTGAGACTTCCC
Organism: Astur gentilis; assembly: GCF_929443795.1. NCBI lineage: Eukaryota > Metazoa > Chordata > Aves > Accipitriformes > Accipitridae > Astur > Astur gentilis. Next base: position 5,312,835 of record NC_064886.1, read on the forward strand.
CTGCAAAGAACTTAGTATTCATAATTGATCATCTAAAATTAATCTTGGATCATGTTGCAAATGATGAATAGTTTAGGCAAGAACAAAGGAAACTAACTTTAGTGGAAAAATAAATGTAAATTTGCAAGTTCTTAAATGTTTCTCTCTGGTCTATGTTTTATCTATGTATGTTAATCTATTCTATCAGCAACTTAATTGGCTTTGAAGAAGCCTTAATATTGTGGAAAACACTGTTGGAACAACTGTATTAACTCTAAACATACACTAAACCACTATTTTTATACCAGTTGAAGTCCTTATAGCGATCATGGCAACAGTTGCAGTGCCAGCTTCCTTGTGGAATTTGTGGGTGAGAAATTGGAGAAGTGAAATTCAGAGGCAGTCTGAAGCAAATTTAAACAGCAACTGTCATAATCAATTTCCCCAAAGAAGTACTAAAGTTATGCTGTTTCTTGTCTTAAGTAGAAGCTAATGTGTTAATGAGTTCCTGCTTAAATAAGTATGCATATCTTTTTCAGCAAAACAACTGATAGTGGATCAAAAGCTGTTTAAGAAACAGTCGCCTGACAGGCAAAGTTCACTTCTTACTATAAAAGCCTTTCCTTTTTTAATTTTTAATGATGTTGTTACTGCCTTTTGAGTGATTATTTGACACTTAGGATTTTATTATTTATATTCTTATAGGTCATGTGATTCAGATCTTTCTGAATCCTGTTGGTTCCCAGCTCATGCTTGCCTCGTTGTGGTACAACCGGAGTCCATTCTTCGTGAATAAATCTGCCCCCTTTGTGTCTTTTCAGGTTTTCATCAATAGTTAGATGTTGTTCTAGGGAGTACAATATAACGTACTGGTGAGTGAATGCTATAACTCCTCTCTGTATCACATCCTCTGAGCATGTGAGTTAAAATGAAGTGTTTGACAAGTTGAAGTTCTAGCAGAATGTGCATTTGGTAGTGGAAATGGTTGATCGGTTTCTTGTATTTTTGGCCAGAAGGTTGTTCTCACAGCGAGAAACTGCCATTCTCTGAATTCTAAGAAGGATAGTTCCCATTTTTCTGGGTTCATAGAATGATTTAGACTGGATGGGACTTCTTGAGACTTACCAGCCTTGTCAAACTCTACCAGAGTGCTGCTTTGTGCTACAAAAATATGGTTTCTTAGTTTCAACCACAGATTAATCAGAAATCATGTTTTATTTGTCTTTAAAAAGAGTCTGCTTATGTCCTATCTCCCCCCCTTACAAAACCTCTGATTCTCTCGTGCGGGATCATTCTGAAGAAACAGTTCATAAAGTGACATCTCAGGAGCTTTTAAGACTAACCCGACAGGCTCCTCTTTCCACAAGAGGGAGCTCTATGGTCACTGGAGTACTAGTTCTGTGTTGAGTGAGAAGGGCTTTGCAATTTCTTGTAAGCCAGCAGAGGGTATGTGCTGGACAGCCTGTCTGTAGTTTAGCCCACTCATCACAGGATTTTCAGTCTCAAATCACAGGTATGTGTCTGCTAGCATAGCCTTAATGAATTTTTGTATCCTATTAAAATAATACTGTGTTGAATGCATACAGTATCAGCAAAACTTCAGAGATCCCTTCAATTCCCACTGGAATTTCTGATGTTGTAGTACCTCGATAGATAAAAAGGGTGCAGTTATTTAATAGTATTATCCATTAAAAGTTAAGTGTGCATACAGAAATCCCTCCTCTGACTCATCAGAATTCTTACTCCCTCCAGAAAGGGCACAAATGTCAGAAAAGTGAACCCAGATAGAAAAAAAACTCTAGACATAAAAAAATCAGAACTGTGAGACTTCAGTAAAAGTAATGTATTAATTCAGAACATATCCCTGTGATGTAATATACCTGCCATTATTATAACCATGCCAGTACAGTCTTAAGTTTCATATTATCCAAAATATATTGCATGTCAGAATTTCATTGTTCAAACTGGCACTGAGGCAAACAAATAGCAAACAGTATCAATGGTGAAAAGCCAATTTATTTTATTTCTGTGAAAGACTGAGATTTCTTGAAAGACTTATAGAGGTATTTACTAAACATATAGATTTTATTATGATTTAGATTATAACCTGTTTTCCATATAGGTCAGCCAATGCCTGTTAAGTGTTAAAAGCTGAGGAAACAAGTGCAGGAAAAGAGGTTAAAGCCAGGAAACAGAAACGAAGAGAGATGAACTATGCAAAACTGAATACATTAGCCATTCATGATGTGTCTGAAAATGCACGACAGTATTTTGTTTGGCATATAAAAAAGCAGGAAGAGAAAAACTGTTTAATGGATTATGAAACATTACATATCTCAAAGGTAAGAGAGCTACTCCTGTGGATTTGTGCTTTTCATTCTTACAGGATTTTATTAGTTCTTGTTGGTGCTATATCCTACCCTCTTGTCTAGTAATACCTATTGGAAAAGGTATACCTCGCTGCAGGCAAGAAAGAAGCAGGTTTTTGGGAGATAGGAGGTGTACATATATATCTCACTTTTTCCTATTGTCCAAACAGGCAAGATAGAACTTAAGGTGTATTTGTTACCACTTTTTCAGAGGTTGAATTAGTACCTTTATTGCCTTAGTAGAAAGGATAGAGGGCTTAAGATCATGTACTGTGATTGCAGAAGGAGTAACACTCAGCAACCAGACTTTTGTTTAAATCATTTGCCACCCTTTGCCCAGAGCTGAGGCATGGGACTCTTGAGTTATTGTGGCTAGGACGATATACAGGACAAAAGTGAGACTAATGCCTGAACAAAGCAGGCTTTATGTTAATAGCATAGCGATTTTTGGAGTACCAGTTGCCCATCTCAGAAATCCAGCTTGTCATGAATTGTCAAGGAAGGAAGGAGTGAGTGAATGACAAGCCTACTACTAAACAGCACTTACATTAGTGGGGGAAAACATGACCTTTGAAGGTGAGCTGCATCAGTGCCTGGGGGGAGAGTGCTGCTGTGAACGCCAGAGAGAGTACAGAGACGTGCTGCTGGTGTTTATACATAATATATGAGGGCAGGCACGGATGTATGGACAAGAATGGATACCTCCCGCCGCACAGAGGGCTGTGTGGATGATACACGTTCTTGCCCAGGCTTAGGTATAGCCATGCCTACCTACGGCGATGCCCAGGCCTGCGGCCGCCAGGGCGAGCAGACGTGGAAGGACACGAGTCTGCAACTCTCTGCCTTTGTCTCGCCGGAGCGCGCCGTGGGGAAGGGCGCAGGGCCGGGCTCCCCCCCTCCAAGCCCCGCGGAGTCCCGCGGGCACGGCCTCCCGCCGCCGGCCCGGGCTGCCCCTTTAAGAGGCCCCAGCGCCGTGTCAATCGCTGCGCCTGGCTCCTTCCCTCTCCTCCCCTTCCGCAGCGCTGCGATTCGGGCCGCCGCCGGAGCCGGGCCGCGCGATGGGCAGCCGCGGGCAGCCGCTGCCGCGCCGAGGGGGCTCCCGCGGGGCCGCCGGGCGCTCGGGTACCGAGCGGTAGCGCGGCGGAGCTCGCCGCGGGACGCGCCGCCGCCTCGGCTGCTCCGCGCGGAGGCTCGGGAGAGCGTGTGCGCCCGGAGGACAGCACAATAGCCGGGAGGAGGAGACAGGGAAAGGGGCAGGGGGAAAGGAGGAGAGAGAAAGAGAAAGCACAACACGGGGGCTGGCGAGGGGAGGACGGAGCGGAGGACTCCCGAGCGTGGCTGCGCTGAGGGCCGTGCCCAGGACGGCGGCGGCAGCGGCGGCAGCGGCAGGAGGTGGGTGGGGGGCGATATTTACCTTCCCTCCCCCGCCCCGAGCCTGCTCCTTTGTCCACCCACTTTGAAGTGCTCTGGGATCGCCGGGGTGGGAGCGTTGTTGTTCGCTAGCAAAAGATCAGTCATGCCGGGGAGAGAGTAGCGAGTGTACGGGGGGCTGGGGCCGGCAAAAGCTGAAGGAGACGGGGAGGAGAGACTGCTCCGCGGATTGCCGTTTGCCTCCCAGCTTCCCTGCATGGACCGCGAAAGAGACGCATTGAGTTGACCCTGCCGGAGCTGTTTCTGCTTCTGCTGTGAGATCCGGTTGGTTTATTCTCTCCACCTCTCTCTCTCCAGCCTCCTTCCCGTATTCTCCACTTACTCCTGTATGCAAAATGGTGGACCCTGTGGGGTTTGTGGAGGCTTGGAAAGCACAATTTGCAGACTCTGAGCCTCCTAAAATGGAGCTGAAATCTGTGGGAGACATTGAACAGGAGCTGGAGATGTGCAAAGCATCTATCCGGAGACTGGAGATGGAGGTCAACAAGGAGAGGTTCCGCATGATTTACCTGCAGACTCTTCTGGCAAAGGAGAAAAAAAGCTATGATAGACAGAGGTGGGGTTTTAAACGTGTTTCTCAGTTGCCTGAAGGGGGTGCAGAGCAGCATATCCAAGACCTGCATCATCACCAGTCTGCTGACCAAGACGAATATGAAAAAGGCAAGTCACACCACGGGGAGGAAAAGTTCAAACCCAGGATACCCTCTCTGCGGAAGCTGTCTACCCAGAGTGACGGGTCAGACCTGTCGCCTTTGGACAGCCCCCATCATGGAGAGGGAGAGCAGGACAGGTGTAAGTACTATGGTGAAGAAAAACTGAAGAGAGTTGTAGAAGATACAGAGAATCGCTGTGATACAGATGGCTCTCCTTCAAAACACAGATCGGCTTCCACTCGCAGGCTAGTGGGATCTGCTGAGAAAGAAGGGTCATTTGAACCTATTTCTAAGGAGAGAGGGAACAGCACCAGTGTGGCAGCCCTAAGGTCCAATTTTGAGAGGATTAAAAAGGTTAACTCACATTCTTCTGGAGATAATAAGGATGTTGTTGAGAAGCCCTTTTATGTGAACATGGAGTATCATCATGAGAAGGGTCTAGTAAAGGTCAACGATAAAGATGTTTCCGATAAAATAAGCTCCCTTGGTAGCCAAGCCATGCAAATGGAACGCAAAAAGTCTTTGCACTCCCTCCCTTCTAACATGGTACCCAGCTTCAGCGAGTTCCAGAGGCCTGCTTACAGGGGAAGGTCCTCAGAGAGCAGCTTTGGCTATGATGGAGAATTTGAGGATGCTGAACTGAACCCCAGGTTTCTCAAAGATAACCTGATTAATGCCAATGGCAGCAACCGCTCACCTTGGCAGCCCATGGACTTTCAACCCTATCAAAGTATCTATGTTGGTGGAATGATGGGCGAAGGAGAAGGGAAAGGACCTATTCTGCGAAATCAGGGCACAACTGACCAGGAAAAACATCTCACGTGGCCCAGGAGATCCTATTCCCCCAGGAGTTTTGAAGATATTGGCGGAGGATATACTCCTGATTGTAGCTCTAATGAGAACCTTACCTCCAGTGAGGAAGACTTCTCCTCAGGGCAGTCCAGCCACGTTTCCCCCAGCCCCACCACTTACCGCATGTATCGGGATAAAAGCCGTTCTCCCTCCCAGAACTCTCAGCAGTCCTTTGACAGCAGCAGTCCACCAACCCCCCAGTCTCAAAAACGGCACAGGCAGCAGCAGGTCATTGTGTCTGAGGCTACTATTGTGGGTGTACGAAAAACAGGACAAATCTGGCCAAGTGATGGAGATTTGCCTTCTGGGAGATGTCACCAGGACAGCTGCTTCCATGGGGATACAGGTGTGTACCAGCTCTTTGTTTAGTCTTTTAAATGTATGGAGCAGGAAATAGCATTGTGGAAATGAATGGGAGAGGTTTTCTAGGTGATCCTGGGTGAATCGTTCTAAGGGGGCAACTGTTTAATGTGAGAAGTCTGTGTGTATTTTGTAGTTGTCCTGTTTTAGGAAGGTCCTGCAGAAGTATACATCAGACTGCATTTTAGGAATACAGATTGGATTTGCAGAAGGGTTGATTCAGGCATCTCTTGAGAGGATCTGTAGAGTCCCATGTTAATCAATTTTTAAAGTTTCAATGTGAACGCTGAGGTAAAAAGGGGCTAGAACTGTTCAGTATTCACCACCTGATTGTTCCCTCCCTCGTATTCTTGTACTGAGGAGTAGTTAAACTCTACCTCAGAGGTAGTAGTGTGCCAACATGCTACAACCTGAGGGTTTTGCTGGAACTTTACCAATAATGATGCTGCTCCCACAATCTTGTTTTTTCCTGTCTGTATTAATTGGAGTGCTAGTTTCTCATTCTGTCTCGTGTCATCCTTCAGTTAGAGCTGATTGGAGGTGATGATTGTGCAACTCTGTTCTTGAAGCTTTCTGCTATCACTAAGTGAAAGAAGAACTTGGAATATCAGGAAGCCCTGAGGGAGAGCTGTTAGTATAATTTCAGCAGAGACAAAATTTTTGTTTGGGGAAGAATGGGCGATGTTTGAACCCGTTCTTATGTAAGCCATTTGGGCATGCAGGTGTGTCTGTGGAATCGCAGTGGATTTATACTTGGTGGAAGAGGCAAACAGTTAACTATGTTGATTCAGATAGATTTATTGAATGTATGTGGACATCTGAATCTATTTAGCAAGGCAAGGCACATAATGTGAATAGCATCTTGTGCTAATACCAGTAGTCTCCTATGCAGAAAATGAAAAACAATCAAATCTGGGAATGAAAAAAACCCAGTATGATTGTTTTGATAGACTTCTATCATTCTAAATCCGTGAGTTATCTTGTGGGTTTTATTTGTTTCTTTGAATCTGTCATTTTAATAAGAGGTTAACATGTTGTTTGTCAATGTGACTGAATTCCTGAAGTAGTAGATGAATTGTGAGGCCTATCAGAGATGTCATGTTCTCAGGTTGTGTGAGTTCGGTGTATTAGTTCTCAGAAGAGTAACTTTCCTGGAAGGAGGTACCTGGTTTTCCTTTCCCTGCCGACTGTTTTTTGCCAGCAAAACTTTTGGGAGTAACAATGGAGGGAGAACTTTTCCCTGCACCACCGCCCCCCCCCCTCCCCCCAATCATCCTTACATCCCCTTGTATTACTGGAAAGCTGTACAGTTGTAATAGATGTTCACTGTACATGAAACCTCAGCACCCTGTCCTCACAGTGACTTCTTCCTTATCAGATTGTATATACATACTTGTTTTCTATCTGGGACTACTGCATTCTTGTTCTGTTTTATGCATATGCTTGTATCTTATGGGTAGTACTTGCAATGCAGGGGAGAGTCTGGATCTTGTGCTGGTTTAAATGGAGCTGCAGCCATCTGTCTCTGCTCTTGTTTACTGATGCTCTTTAGATGACTGCGAAGCCTCCTGGCAGTTGCAATTTTTGCAGAAGGAAACAAAGGGGCAAAAATAACAAAGGTTGATAAAGCTTGAGGATAAATTCAGCTTTCAGAAAGGCAATAGATAATTTTTATTTTAAATAATTAACTGGGGTGCAGTGATAAAACAAAAAAATGGGCTGCTGAAAAGTTGGAACAGTTACAATTCCTCGTTGCGCTGCAAAGCTTTGTCTCTTGTTCCTAAGGTTGACCACACAATTGCAGGCAAGGACAGAATGTAACTGATCCACCTTCTGCTTTCCTCAGCATAGGGGGTGACATGGCAAGCTTAGCAGGAAACTTCACCAGATGGCTAATCATTACTGTCTTGCACATTAGCTGGTGGCAACTTTTTACTTAACCAAAAAGGCTTGTGCCTTCAGGAGGACTGTGTTTCTGATTAGTTCCTACTGAGCATCATTTTATATGAATTTTCTTTCTTTCCTGATTAGGAAGAATTTTGATCTGAAACCAACTGGCAGAACCTCTTTTTCATAAAACAAACAAAAGGCATGAGAGATCCCTGTGTGATTAGCTGGCTGGCCACCATTCCCAACTATCGTGCTCTGATGCAAACTGTTCTCCATCACCACGTGATATGAAAGCAGTTCACAGATCCAGACAGCTTTTCCTGCACCTGTGGTTCAGTCAGTGGTTCTGCCAGGCTTCCCTGAAGTTTTCCTTGAACAAAGAGTGCAAGTTTGAATCACAGCAGGTTCTGCCCAGCCTTAATGTTAATTAGCATCAAGTGGGGTTTGTTCAATACTATTTGGCTTCTTTGTGCATTCAGATTTTTGTATGCTTGCTGACTTTGCTTTTCATGACTCTGGCCGTAATAATGTTGAATGTGGTGTGGACAGGTGTGATGGGAACGTTCTGTCTGGATCTGCCGCCCCAGTGCACCTTGAGCTTGGCCACCAGACATGTGCTGTTTTGTCCAAATTCTTTCTGGAGTTCACAGTCGAGTGATAATTTCCCACTTCTCTATTACAAAAAAGGACTAGGAGGAGGTCATCTAACTCTCAAGTGAGTGGGATCCAAGCAAAAATTTGAATCTGGGTTCTTGGAGATGGGTTATCAAAAACTTTAAATCAGACCAAGCTGGTAGGCTTGCAGTTTTTTCCAAGGAGCAGAATGAGAGCTTCAGGGTTGAGATTTGGTAATAACTGTACTTTCTATTAAATGTACTTAATGGAGCCCAGGCAAAGATATTTATGTTAGGATTAATTATGTATCACTAATTTCCTGTAGTGGGAATAGAAAAAAAAAAAAAGTCTTAATTCTGTGCTAAGCTTGAATATTTTTACTATGATTGTGGAGGAAGAACACAATTTTTTAAATTCTGTCTACTGTTAAACGTTAGTTGCAGAGACAGACACAAGAGAAGCCACTCGTGCATTTCTGCTTATAATCAAGAGAATTACATAGTGCCATTATGCAGTGACGAGGCCTTGCAATGGCCTCAGTTGGGTCAGTTTTTTAACTAGTAACAGTTTGTTAATTGAGGAGCACACTAGAATTGTTGCTTGGCTTTATAGCTTGCTTCATAAAATCAGTGCATGGTCTCTCATACCTTTGTGTGTGAAATGATTTTATCTATCTGCATAACAACATGGAAACTCTTATCTGGAGTCCACACAGATAATATTTACCTGCAAAGCTGCTTCCTTAAAGGTGCCCCAATAGTGGCTTCTGTTCACTTCAGAGAGCTTGATAGTGCTCTCCAGAGAGTTCTGCCAGGCTTTCTCTCTAGAAAGCCACCAACAGCTATAGTGCTCGTTATAAGGTCAGCTTGGGGATATGTGTAATTTAATTCCATTGGGAGTAAAGTTTAACTTACTTTAGCCTCTACTAAGCGTGAGAGTGCTGTCCCTTTTTTTCAAAAATAATGTCCCTTTCTGAAGAACATGGAGCATTCCCTATATTTTTAGTGAGTTTGATGTAGACAGAGGAAAGAGTGCTGGACTTTATCTATGCATGTGAACTGCAAGACTCAAAATTCCTGTTATCTCAGCTGAGCAGGATGCCATTTTAAAGCGCATACTTACTTAGAGCTGTAGATTCTTCGGTTTTTGTATGCCTTAAATGCCTGACCAGATAGGCAAGCATCTGAATTTCATGCTTTTAAGGTAATCCTTGACACTACTTAATTTTAAAGCCCCAAGAAAGCATGAAGTATGTCGTCATGGAAGGACATTGTTCTGTACCAGTTTCTGCAAGGGTCTGTTCCTGAGTTGCAAGTTCTGAGATCTTGGACAAATTTCTTAATTCTGCACTTCTTCTACCCACTATTGTATTCTGTGGATTTTACAAGATGTAGTTTGAAAAGTGCTTTGCAATGTTTTAGTGGTACAGACGACTCAGGAAGGGACATGCCAGCTCTGTTGCTGCTGTTTAGAAACACAACTTTCCTTTGAGCAGCTGAGGCATACTTCAGTCCACTGTGTAGTGATACTTCCTTCTGAGGATCTGAAATGTAGGAACTTTCATAATGTGCAGCTTGCTTGTTAATTTTAAGGGCTGCTGGCCACAGGTCCTGCTGTCAGTCCGTGACTTACATTGGGTCAAGAATGAGGTTTTTCTCTGACACTTGCTAAACATGTTTTAATCCTTTGCTGCGGTGATCAGTGGATTTCCTAGGAGCAGTGATGACAAGATACTGTTTAAATGCCACTGCCACCCCCCTGCCTTGCTTTCCAGCGATTTAGTGGCTTTTGAGATTACCAAGCTGCTTGTGCTACCACTCCCCTTTTCTTAGTCTGGGGGAGTGCAGAGCTCCCTCTCTCTGCCAGATTTTTCTTTCTCTCTAGCTGGGTTTAGTGGAATCTATGGAGCTTCTGCTTTATGTCCCCGGTGACTATAGTGGACTCTGCAGTCCTGTTTGTTTTTGTTCCTTTTTCCACAAACAGTTGCTAACCTTTAGCTCAGGCCTACTGTAAGTAATGGCATGCAGATAGATTTTATTTTTGCTCTTCTTAGGTTCACTCTAGATCATGGAGTTTCTCCCACCCAAATGTTCAGGTTCTTCTGCAATCACAAAGCACCTGCCTTTGAAATGAGAGTGTAAACCAACCCAGACAGTAGTTGTCTGATAATGGGAAGCCCCGGAGAGTGCTGATGTCACGTGATCTGTCTGTGTGAAGCTCATTTTCGTGGTCCATGACAGAGATATTGAAGTGAGACTGGCTTTCCTGTGGAGTAAGTAGACAAAGCACTGTGAATTCTGCAAGTAATGGGTTGGGTAGAAAGTTGCTTGTCATCACTGCATAATTACCAACAGTTTAAAAGTGGTCTGTCTGGCAGTAGAGATGCGCCCACTTTGTGTAGCTGCCATTGCTGCATGAGGGCCTACCAGGCAGGCAGTGACCTGTGGCTGGGCAGGTGAAATGTAATACCAGTGCACACTTAAAAGTTTGGGAGTGTTGTAGGAACTCAAGGTTAGGATCAAGCTGCATCAGAGCCATATGGATATCCATGCAGCACCCATACTGTGATGACCACAGACTAGAATGCTGTTCTGTATGCCAAAACAATTGGACCTAGGTGATTTCAGCATGGTGATTTCACAGGACCAAGGGCTAGAGCCCTAAAGCATTGCAGTGAATGCCACACAACAAGATGATAATGCCTTTCATTTGAGCAGGAAATGTGCAGACAAGTGGAACCACGCTATTAAGTCTGTGGCTAAGTGAGCTGCTCCTACAGTCCTTACTGACTCTGTTCAAAGTACTAAAAAACCACTGGTTTATGGGCAAAGCAGTTGAACTGTCGGATGTGTATGAACTCTGCATCCATTCTGCTTCACAGTTGTCAGCCTCTGTCCAAATGATTTCAGAGGAAAAACACAGAGAGGTTGCTGTTTTTTACAAAATTTTGGTCCTGCCCTAAGAAGTGGCAGGGAGAGTTGGAAGCATCCATGCCTGCCCCAGTGCACTACCTCCTCCCAGACGGAGGCTTCTTTCTAGGTGGCTGAAGGAAAAAGAAGAGAAAGGAGGAGCAGAAAAACCTGGTGTCTTGGTACTTTTTTGCACTGGCTTCCTTTTCTGGGTTAGGTGGCTTTTCAGCTATTTTTCCCTTGCAGAACCAAAGGTGGACAAGGGAGCGAAGAGCTGAGGATGGGGATGAGCATGATGGAATTGGTTAGGGTTTGGAACTAATGAAGGGACTGGGCTGGTGGAGTGAAACTAATTGCTGTGTGGAGGAATAGGCAAACATGGGGAGAAGGTGGCTCTGTCTTTCTCTAGATTGATATAAGAACTGACCATGGCATATGAAGTGATTTACTTGTGCATGTAGGTGGTGGACTATGAAGCAGTGAAATACATTGGGGAATGAGGTGCTTTGGTCTCTTTTCACCTCTGGCAAAGCAGTTGCACAAGTGTGTGGTTTTAACCTTGAAGATTTTCACTGTTTAGTGTAAGTATGTATGACCCTATGTACAGACTTCCAGAGCTGCAAAATGGGAGCATTTTACTATTGATTCTTGCAGTTATGCTCTCTGAAGCAAACGTTGAGACAAAGAAAGCTAGGAGTTGACTAATTTGTAGAATTAATTGTGCTACCACCTTTCTAAAGTGCTTCCATTTGTCTAATATCTCTGGTTTGGATATTTGGATAAAATGCTAAGTACTGTGTTCAGTCACTTCTTCACGGACAACTTGATTTTCACTGACACCAGGAAGCTTCACTGAGGTCTGAGCAGAGGTAGTAAAATGAGTTGGGTGGAAGGGCGAGTAGGCATCCTGAGCAACAAACTTGGGAGGGGGGAAAAATAAGGTTTAATTTGAAAATTTGCTAAACCTTCAAGTGTGGGTTAGGAAATGCTTATTTGAATACTGTGCAGCACACTATAGCTAATGATACTCTTAAAAGAAGTGTTGGGGGAGGGGAGGGTGATTTGTAATCCAAATTTGGCTTTGCAGGCTATCTGAAAGATGGGCCAGCAAAGGAGACAGAAGCCTGTGAAGATTTGGGCCCCAGTAACGGCCTGGAAACAGGTCTCTATCTTCCAGTTCTAGCACGTTTAGCAGTTCATTCTCTATTGCCCTCCCTCTCTCCCCAACCTCTTAGGGATAAACAGTTATTGTGCAGAGTCAAGGGGGACCTGTATTTCAGCTTCAAGGAATTTTGGAGGTCAGTCCATAAAGGTTAATGAGGTGAGACTTGGCAAGCTGTTTGAGGAGAATTGCTCCATTCCAATTACCATAGGCAAGCATATTGCTGTTCATGAAAATCAGACTGTTGATTGGAGGGACAGCTTATCTGGAGCTTGCTTTCCCCCAGAGAAACCAAGACTAGCAGGTTTTTTTTGATTGTCTCCTCTATGATTTGTTCTGCCCAGTGAGATAAGCACAGAAAGAATAATAAGGACCTGATCCTGTTCTTTCCCTGGTGAAATATCATTGACTTTAGTAACCTCTTGCTGGCACATGTAGGAAAAGAAATGGTGTTCTGGTACAGGTTGAATGGCAACTTTGCTGTGCAGATAGAGGGGTAGACTGCAAGTGACAACAGAAATGCTGGTATGGATTAGTTTGGGTGAACTGCATGTGAATGAAGTGCTTCCAAAACAACAATTTGAGTGTCTTAAGTTACAAAGCAGGTTTTGGCCAGCTCACTGATAATAAAGTGGATTGCTTTCCTGATCCTTTCTTTAAATTACATGTGATGTGAAAGTAACCATAAAGTGTAAGTAAATCCTTGAATGTTGGTCTGTCTTACTGCTGAGGCAGTTTTACAAATCTGTAACTTCTCTGAACTTGTTTTGAGTTGTATTGTACGTGTTTTAAACAGTAAAACTGTCTCACGTAGGACCAGGGTGGTATATTTCTGTCACAAAATCTGGTTGTGGTTTGCAAATCTTCCTGTTACTAAAATAACAAAAGCGTGTCTCTCTCTTGTCTTATTCCCAACTGCCAAAATGGTATCTCTCAGACCCTTTCTTAACCAGGTTACGGCTGATGTAGTAATCAGATTATTGCAAATGTAATTGGAATCTCTGTTTCAGAGAAAGCTCTGCCAAAACGTGGCAGCTGGAGCTGAGTTAGTTGCTCATAGCTACATGAATACACGAGGAATACATGTGTGAGAATCCACAATGATTGTCCTGTAGGAAGAGTGAATTAGTAAAGTTCAGTCTGTTGGTTTATACTACTGAATTGTGCCTGTTGGTATTGCAGGCTCTTTGCCTAGTTGTTATTTTCTGTTATTTTGTTATTTGCAGTCATTTCACCAATCCTTGTTGCTTCTGGGTTTTTTTTGTGTTTTGTGGAGGGAGGAATTCTTTTCTAGGGAGAATAAATCCACCACAGACTTACTTCTTTTAAAAATAATATATAAAAAAAACCCATCCTACTTCGGAGCTTCTGCACAGGTTAGGTCTCACTGAAGTATCCAAAAGCCCCAAATTACTTGCAGATTAGTCCGTGCCAACAGGGTAGTAGCAACTGTAGCAGGCTGCCGTGGATCACACAATATTATCTGAAATCTAATAAGCCAGTTTTTGTAGTAGTTACTTAACAGTGAGCAACTGATGTGTTTGGACTCAGCAGCTCCTCTGTGTTTGTGACCTGTCCTTGATGTGTGGAGAAGTGCACTGTGCAGCCTTGGCTCACTATGTTTACTTCTTCTTAAGGACTTCAGAGTATTCTACGCTCAACACTGAAATGCAGCTACTTCTCTGATGGGATATGTGCCAGCTATTATGTTATCAGAAATTATATACTCCCTTGGCTGCAAAGCGAGGTAAGGAGTGCCCATTTTGAACCCACAATATGGGTGAGGCTGGAGCAGGCGCTAGTTGTTAGGATAGTTTAAAAAAAAAAAAAAAACCAAACAAAAAAACCAAAAAATGACCCACACAAAAAGCCACAAAAAAACCAACAAAACCCTCAGTTACCTACAGTCGTCATATCTGTGTGTTCTTTTAAAATGGGCCAGCAGCTTCCTAGAATAATCTGTTCTGAAGAAAAATACCTCATTCCCTGGAGCATCAGGCTTCAAACGTGTCTGAGCTGCTAAAAAGTAAATGTGATTGGTCTGTTGTCACTAGGGAGGTGTAACATACAAACAGAACTGTATCTGCTGCAGTCTACAATTACATAGCATGGTATAATTTTGCCCAGGAAGATAGTAATGGCTTGTCAGCCTGGCTGGGCTCAGGGCTTCCCAGAAGAGATTAGATTATGGTGCTTAGTAGGAGCCAAGGCACAGAAAAGCGTGTTTCTGTGACTATTAGCATCCAACTGCCTGGGTGTCTTGTATACTTTTGTTTTACATTCTCCTGAAGTGGTCATTGGACCTCTCAGTCTGATGGGGTTGAAATCTCTGTCATCACTCTAAGAAGACATGGTAATGCCTGAGCTGGCAGTGTTCTATCATTGTCTTTGAGGAAATCATGGTATTTGGTTTAATGTATTTGTCTTTGCTAATTGTACTCGTTGCTTACTTGAATTTGTGGATTAGCCAACAGAGAACATCCTGTTGTAAACTTCTGTTGCAGTTTTCCTGTCTAAGGCTAATTGTGGTGAATGTGAAGCCCAATGCTTAGCTTTGATTAAAGGTGCGTCGTACAGGTGATGTGCAGACTGCACCACATCAGTGACTGCAGTGAAGAGCAGCACATCTTGCAGTCTGTTTCTTGTTTTACTTTTCTTGTTTTTCTTTAATAAAAAGCTGATGAGTGAAATCGGAATTCCAAAGAGGAAAAAATATCTGACAACCTGTAGTCTTGATGAAAAGACATTCTTCAGCCTTGGGACATACACCACTTCTCTAGTCTAATATTGATCATCCACAGCTCCTGATATGGGGTAGATGGATATCAGGAAGAGAATGCTTTAGCCAATTCCAGAGTATCGTCTCAAAGGCACTCTTGGCTTCCTAACTTGCTGGAACAAGTATCTCCAGCAGACATAAGTGTGCTACTCAAAGGCGTTCAAGAGCTGGTTCTAACTATGACAGAAAACTAGTACTTAACACAAGCAATACATTGGAGCTAACAATCACCTGAATAATTGTTCAGGTGAACCTTTTGTTCACCCTTTTCTCAGCTAGCTTCTTTCCTAAGGATCTTACCCATAGGAATGAAGTACGCTGCACATCATGTAACTAGTTTGGGTGCTCCATGGTCTGCTGTTGTCCTCATTCCTAGGAGACCTGTGATTGTAATGAGACCAAAAGGCAGATGTTGTTAACACAATTGCACAATGAGCACATATCTAGTCAGATGGAGGGGTCTGGTGTGGGAACAAGGGGACTGTCTTTCGTCCTCAAGTATCTTCAGAAGAGCCAGCATGTGCTTGCCTCAACAGGGAGCCAGGGAACCACTTGCTGTCTTACAATTATGCAACAGTTCAGTTTTTTTCCAGCACAAGGGCCTTTGGCAGACCTGACTGATGGTCCCCATGCTCTTTTCTGATGGTAAGGATCAAGAATATTCCCTGTTTTTCCTTGGTATTTCAGGTGGAGTATTGAGCTACAGGCCTGGCAGCCTTCTTAAATTGATCTGTACTGAGTGACAGTAATGAGAGGTTGATGGCAATTTTGAGATTGTTTACATGGTCCGATGCTCTTGTCATTCAGATGAGGGCTGGGTTCTGCTTCATGTGAGTGCAGGAGCTCTCATATCTTATGAATTTAGATCAGAGCATGTTGAAGAAAATTATTTTCCACTTTTCTGTATTCCTAGGTGTGGTAGGTTGACCCTGGCTGGGTGCCAGGTGCCCACCAAAGCTGCTCTATCTCTCCCCCTCCTCAACTGGACAGGGGGGAGAAAATATAACAAAAGGCTTGTCGGTTGAGATAAGGACAGTTTAATAAAGCAAAAGTTGTGCGTGAAAGCAAAGGAAAACAAAAGATTTTATTCTCTAGTTCCCATCAGCAGGCGATGTCTGGCCACTTCCTGGGAAGCAGGGCTTCAGTACTCATAGCAGTTGCTCTGGAAGACAAATGTAAAATAACGAATGCCCCATCTTCCATCTCCCTTTACTTAGCTTTTATAGCTGAGCTGGTGTCATATGGTATGGAATATCCGTTTGGTTGGTTTGGGTCAGCTCTTCTGGGTATGTCCCCTCCCAAGATCTTGGCCAGCCCCAGCCTGCTGGTGAGGCGGAAGGGAATGTTGGAGAGACAGCCTTGATGGTGTGCAAGCACTGCTCAGCAGTAGCCAAAACACTGGTGTGTTATCAACACCTTTCTAGCTACCAATACAGAGCACAGCACTACCAGGGCTGCTATGGGGAGAATTAACTCCATCTCAGCCAGACCCAATACACTAAGTGATGTTTGAACACATAGCCCAGAAAATGCAGACCTGTCACTGCAGGCATTTAGTCTTTGGAGAGGCACTTCCTCAATTCGGTTTGCTGAATTTCTTGAAGGTCCCCCTACGCTCAGCTGAGCAGTTACACAAACCCATAAACCTTTCCCATTGCAGTTGTTGAGAAACCACACTGCTTTGTATAGAAATATTTACATAGGATAGAAATATTTACATAGCATTTATACATCACTTCAACTCTTTCTAATCCAAATTGATTTTGCAACTTCTGCATGCACTGAGTGAAGTAACTTTATATTAGTAAACTGATAGTCGAAGTAAACTAAAGATTTGGAGCTACTGGAGTACTGGTTACCATGAAACCATACCAGAAACTTTAGGTTCTCTACTTCAGTATTAGGGAAGAGAAGATGATCTTGCTTCTCCTCCAGTAGTAGCGCTTGTCCATCTTGCGGGGGGTAGGAGTGGGTAGCACCCTGGAACAGAGCTGTAGCATCTGTAAGTCTTGGGACAAGACAGTATTAAGGTGGGGAGACGTGTCCCAGGAAGATGTAGGAGACAGGTCTGATTGCAGCCTCCACCTCAGAGTGAGGGGTATATCTCAGCAGCGTTTTAGTAGATGGTAGATAGTATCACAATGTTTCTTTTAGTAACCCCCACTATTAGCTTGAGAGCTCCCTGACAATGTCTGCAATTTGACATTGATTTTATCTTTATACTCTTGTTTGTGTTCAATTCTCTCACCGCTGAAAAATTTTGCATTCTACTGAAAAGTTCTACCAGGGAGGTGAATAGGTGAGATAATGCTGACCCCAGCAGAGGAGAAAATCTAGCACTGCCTAAGGTAAATAAAGAAATGGCTGTGCCTAGAAGAAGCAGGTACCTATACCTGTGCTGTGGAGGGCAGGCAGGTATTGGTGCACCAAACTCAGCTTCAAAGGGAGCCCCTTAAGTACATCCAGGGGAGTGGGGCGCTGAAGGATGCCTCCAGTAAAATCCACCTGGTAAGGTAGTAAGAATATGAATTCTGACCATGCAGTCACAGAGCTGAAGTCAACTTGCCGTTACCAGAGTTTTCCTGTATTGCTAAAAGGGTCAGGGTTCACATCAGGAAAAAATATTATCCTGATGGAAAAGAGGTAGAGTTGGGAATAACTAGCAAGGAAGGAATGAGAGACCTTAATGAATTCTGAGGGTTTTTTTCTTGAATTATTGTTTTTGTTTTATTCAACAGTTTGACACACCAATTGAGAGCTGTAACAGTATCTCAGGAAAGACCTGATCCAGGACTTGCTGATGTTAGGGTGTTTCTAGTGACTGACTTGCTGTGACTGAATCTCCACAGCACAAGCTGTATGTTTCTATATAACTACCTGAACCAGAATTTCCCAAGGTATCTTGATTTTGAAGTGTGGGCTTGATTTCTGACTTCAAAAGAGCTAAGAGGGTTTTCACAGGCCTAGGTTATAAATGTTTAAAACTTACATGTGTGCAGCTTATGCTGTCCAGTTTCAGTAGCAATACTGCAGATGTGGTTGAGATCTGTATGTGAGCTATACTGGGCAGGCAGTTCAAAAACATAATTCTGTTTTAAAGTTTCACTCACCTTTTGGAGAGCTGTGTTAGCTGTCCATATGCATCTGCCATGCCTCCTGGATGGGTGCTATGGAAACACTAATGCAGTTTGGAAAGCATTTTTACTTTATTTAATAACTCTTTTACCCCCACTCTGCTGTCTTAAGAGGAAAAAGGCAAGAGGAAGTGATAAAATGGTGTTTACATCACAACATCAGACATACTTTTTTTCAGTTTGTCCTGTCCTCTGAGGGTAGGATTCTGTCAAAATGAATTTTGGTTAGGTAGGGTTTTTTTTAGTATGCATGGAGACAAAAATAGTATGTTTTTAGAGTATGTGAGGCAACAGAAAAAGATGCCTTCCTTTTCAGCTGGGTGATCATCTGCAACAAACTTAAGTTCTGTTACACCATGGTGTGATCTTAGCTGTTTGAATGTGACTGACCTGTCATGTTTGTATTCAGCAAACATGCCCTAGCCCTGACCTTGACTACCCCAAATTTATTCAAGCTTGAGCACTGACCTATACATAATTTGTTGTGGTCTCACCAGTCTGGTCAAACTGAAATACATACTAATGTGATCTAAGCTCTGCTTTGTTTTGTGCTCAATGTGTAAACGTAGTAAGATTTGTACTGCAGATAAAGGGTTACACATCTTTCCACAGTTAGTGGCTGTCCTCCATTTCAGTACTTGTATGAAATCTCAGTATCTCCTCTTAAAGCAAGGAAGGAGACTTGATTATCTGTTACGTAAATGCGTTCTGAATACATGCATGTACAAGAAAAATCTGAAGAGGAAGAATTTTTGAACTTAAATCTTTTATTCTATATGTAGGTGTTCCAGGCTGGTTTCAATGTATGTGCAAATACACACTGATGCAAAGGTACAAGCACCCTTATAAAGTTCCGCTTAAACTTTTAAATAAGCTTTTTCTTGTAATTAGATCAACAGCTGGTTAAGGAAATATTCTGATGCTAAAACTGTTTTTCCCATTAATGGACACTTGCCTTGTAGGGCTGATGCACACTGCAAATAAGCTTGTTTAATAGGATTTGATAGTTGGTTCTTTTGTGGTTGTGCTTTTTTTCTTTGTAAGGAAACCAGTCATTTGCAAGTTTTTTTTCAAACACATGCGAAGAACAAAAAGTGAACTTTAAAAGAAGAACAGCCTTGGGTTCATAACAAGCTTTTATCTTATATAGTGATTTGCATAAATAAATTTCCAAGCGCTTTAACAACAAAATATGCAGCTTGGTCTTTTGAAATGCTGAAGCTCAGGCTTCTGGCTGAATTTTGGTGAGCCCTAGTGTCCTGGAACCCAATTTGGTGCATTTATCCTGGACCACACTTCTTTTAGCTGGAAAATGGGTGAACTGCCTCTATATGTATGTGTTTAGAAATGAGTTTATATCCATATATAACTTTTAAAGGAAAATACTGTAAAAAAGAAAAAAGAAAACATGACAAAAACCCCCCAATTCTGTTGCTGGAGGCTTGCCCTTTCACTGACTGCTACAATTCATATACTTTCTTCCACTACTACTTTCTTTCTTCTTAATTCTGTGTTCCTATTAACTCATTCAGTTTACTCTCTAAATAATTAAGTTCAAAATCTGGGTTGCATTTGCTTACCTATGGCTGCGATTGGTTCTGCTTATGTGTTGATCTCTGTTTTTTCCACTTTTTCCTTTTTTATTTTATTATTATTTGTTAAAAATTTGAAGCAACGGCTGCCTTGTCTTACAACATGTATTTTTATATGTCTTCCCGTATTTTCATATTATGCCCCTTGAGGCTAAGTCTTGATTTAAATTGTCTTTGGTGATAATGCTACATGCTGTGGCATGCTGCCCTGTCAGTTGTGCCAACAACTGTTCATTTGTAGATTCATGCTGAGAACTGGATCAGGGAATTTATCTGTGGGGGTTTTTTGTTGTTGTTGTTGGTTGGTTGTTTTGGTTTGTTTTTTTTTCCCCGAGCCAAAACCAAACAAAAATCACAAAACTCCCCAAACCAAAACACAACCCCCCTCTAACCATGGATCCCATCCATCCTCCACACAAACGTTTGTGTTGGAGCAGCAACTGATCTGTTGGTCTTGGAGGGGAGAAAGTATAATACCACAAGAGACAATGTATGCTTAAACCCCTAGTCTGTTGGGACTCTGAGGTTGTTAATTCAAATAACAATGGGAATATTAAAGCTGAGAACTCATGTTTAACTTTAGCAATTTCACTTCTGATTAGCCAGCTGCTTTGGCATTTCAGGAAGAGGTTTGGGGTATCCTTTGAGTAGAGTACCTCTTCCCTGATCAGATGCTTTGTTTCTGCTGCTTGGGGGGTGGGGAGAAAAGTCAGCCTAAGGGCTTGCTGATGTTAGAATTAGAGTGTTTTGTAGAATAAATCTAAGTAGAATGCTGGGACTGGGAATGGGGGAAAAATATATATTTACAGTCAGTATTGTTTGCAAGACAGACCAGATGACATCCTAGTGCATGTGACTGACTCCCCTTTCAGTTGCCTATGTAAGTACGTCATGTTTTTAATTATTACATCAGCAAATACTTTGAGTGTTTATGGCCAGGAGAAAATGGAAAAGAAGATCCAATTATTCCTTTTTACTAAGACTAAAAAAAGTTTCTAGCTTCTGCTAAAAGATTGTTTAGGTCATAAATTATCTGGAAGGAGGACTGTATGGATGTCAGTTCTGCACAGCTTTTAGAGGAGAGTGGATCACCTTAAGTAACTTGCATTTGGTTCTAGGAGTGTATGTGTGAGTGTTCATGGCCTAAGATTTCATATTATTTTTTATGATGTAATTACTGTAATGACACATCTGCAATATTACATCTTACAACTATGTAGTATGTGAGTATTTTCCCTTGATGAGTGTTGGGGGGGGGGGGGGTTAGATGTTATTGCTAGGCCTTCTTACACTTGTTTGCTTTGAAATATAAAATGTCATTGTCCTGACCTAATAGTGCAACTACGACTTGTGTCAAATAGTGTGATTTGCTTAAAAAGCTTAATCTAGAACAAGGAGGGGGCAAGGGTCGTCAGGAGAAAATATAGGTAGCTTACAGTATTGAAACATCTTTACAGTTTCTCTTTTCAATCTTATTTAGGACGTTTACTTGACTCCCAGATGAGACTTCTATTTTTACCTGTGAGTGCTGGCTCTGCACAGATTTGTGAGCTCTTCTGATTTAATGCTGCTGAATTCCTGCCTGTATAGCAGCCAGGTGCTAGATTTCCAGCTTCCAGCTTCTTTTGCTCTTTCTGTTCCTGTTCAGTCCACAAACATGGAAAAAAATGCCCCACCCTGCTGACTCACTGTGCCCAGAGCACTCCCTATATTCCTGAAATAGGTTCAATATCTGAGGCAGTTTGAACTACTCAACAGAGATGGGTCTGGTTCTCTTCTGCCAAACCTCTTTTTAAAATAGCTGGTTTCTTCTCTTAGGCCTATTAATCTTCTCTATGTGCTCTACCAGGCCTTAGCCCCAAGGTGATTTCCTTATCTCGTATTCATTTAAAGGGCTTTTGCAACAAATACAACTGTTGTAGAAATCAACTAGTATGTAGAATAATCTTTTTAACAGATTTATTCTGATACTCTATTGGGTATTTAAGTGGATTTAACTGCATCGTTTAGTATGTCCTTGAAGATGGTTCCAAATGAAACCTGCTGCTGTCAAATTTTGTCATATCTCTGTATGCATACCAAGTGTGCCTGGGAGATGTCAGGCAGCACCATAGGCAGTGGGGAGGGGCTGCTATTTATAGGGGAAAACTAGGAGTAGCAGACCACTTAACGCTGTTTACCATTGTGCTGTCTACAACTTGGTCTCTCAGATAATACTCAGAAAGTCTAGTTGTTTTGCAAGGACTCAGAAGAAGTTACTCACCTGCTACAGTGGCAAACTCATGTTCTTTTGCCTGTTCTCTTCTCTTCTCCACCTTACACAGTATATGCAGTTCTCCAGTGGCTCACCCCAGGGGCAGCTGTGCTACTGTATGTATCCCTTTAGCTTGTTTTGCTTTGGGATCAAAGGACTGTGTGAAGGCAAATGTCAATTATTAATTCTTGGTTTTAAAAATACACAAAGTGACACACTTTTTCTCTTTGATTGAAGTAAACAGCAGTCTATTTCTTCCTGTCAGCATACTGTTCAGCCCTGTTGTAATGTCTCGGGTTTTGAGTTCTTGCAAACAAGTGCATCCTGCAAAGGGCCGTATTTGGCAGTGAAATAGTCAGCAAAATGCCTGGAAAAGAAGGTTACAACCTTGAGCACAGCCCTTTGGAATGTAGCAGGTTCCTGATAAGGCAAAAATCGGGTGGGTAAATGTTTTTCAGAAAAGCATGCCTGTAGAAAGGAATAGTGTTTAAGATGTTGAGAGTCCTGTCTTTAAGAAATCTTGGGGTTTGTTTTAAGTATGTTGAACTATAGTTTTAATTATATTAAAGTCTGTGTGAAACTTGTGAGTAGGGTCAGTTATTTACTTTTAAAAGGATAACTTGTCATTCTAACATTACAAAGTACTGTTTTGAAGGTTGGCTTAAAAGAATGCGTGTAAGGATCCTATATCTGTCTGGGGAGTGGGGAGGAGAAAACTCAGTCTGCACAAAAGAGGAAGCATACACACTATTAAAATGGGATTTTTCTTTCCAAATCTTCTCTTGCACTGTTGTAATGATATGGGCTTATCTGCTCTTGGGATCTGCAGGTGTTTCAGAAACATGGATAAGTTCAGCTATCGATAGCCTGTTCATCCAGGGAAACTGAGGTTCTGATAGTTCCAAATACAGTGTCCAAGGTCATCTACAGATGATAGGTCTGGGATCTCGACTCTGAACTTTTGTTCTTAGTTCTAGAACTTAACCTCTAAGACAGTCTCTACTACGTACATCTCATCTGTGAAGTGAGGTTGTAACATCGATACTAAATAAGATTTATCATGGCTCATCTCTGTCTGTGGTGGTTAGGTAAGTATGGTTTAACCTTTGTTGTTTTCACTAGTTTGGCTAGAGGCTTCCAGTAGATAGAGCCTGAAGGGAAAAGCTAGTTAAATCCATGTAACCATCTTGTCTTTCCATTATTACTGCCTTTTTGCTGGGTTATTCCACAGTTACTTGAATGATAACCATACTGGTGACCAATCACAGCTTCTTTTATGTAACCAACTAAACAGCTATTTTTTAATTACTAATGCATGTAAATGGACTGAAGCTATAAAGTAGTTTGTTTCTCATTACCAGACTCCTTACTAGGGAAGTTCTGTCTTTGTCTTTCTCTCCAAACATTTCTATAGCACCTAGCACAGTAGAATCCAGGGTTTTGACTTTTGTTTACTTACTACAGTGCAAGTGACACTTCTTTTGCCCATAGCTGTTGTTAACTGAATGATAATTTGCAATACAGAAATTATGTGGCAGGAGAATATTTCAGGGAAGTCCAGTCTCTTCTCCCCCTGAGTTTGCTTAAGAAATCAACCCAGCCTCTAGCTGGCAACAATAAAGGAGACAGGAATTAAAAAAATTCCAGTTTTCCTGTGCTACAGGATTGACTTCTAGACTAACCAGCTTTTCTTATTTACATTTCTCCAAACGGAGATCTGTACCTTGGGTTTTTTTGGGTGTGTGTGTTCATGTTTGATTTGTGTTTTTTGGTGTGGTGTTTGTTTTTTAACTGCTTGGAAAGGTGCATTTACGGTACAGGTAATTTGTGTTTCAGATTGACTTACTAACCAGTAAGTTCCTGCCAGAACAGTACTCCCCCTAAATTTTAAAGCCTTCCAGGTAGGTGTCATTAACACTTTCTTGCTAGATCAGTGAAAGAAGCTGGTGTATTACTCAGCAAAGGAATGCAACTGTATTGTGACTGTGGTATACTAGCGAAGCCTAGAAGCTTTCAGTATCTTCCTTGCAGCAGCTTTGCCCAGGTTTTCACTGTGTGGTGGTCTATTTATACTCTTTGTATCTGGTTTATTTTTTCTATTATTATTATTATTATTTCCTAAGCTCCTTTACTGGGTGCTCTGCTTGTCCTACCTCTTAAGGAGAACTTTAAAATCTTAAGTTGCTAATGCTCTGTATCAGCAGCTCCCTAAATCAGTCTTTGTGGTGAGTCTGTTTACACTAGTATCAAGAAATAAGGTGGTACTGTTCAAAGGAAAAAGAAATACCCAGCCCTCAGGCTATGTATCATCTGAGTGGAACAGTACCTACACAGCTCTCTTGACTTCTTTGTGAATAACACTGCAGTGTTAAGCCCTCCTGTGTATGCACCACCTGTTACTCATCACAGGCCTTTAATCATCAGAGTACACTGATGCACAGGCATCAGTGTGATAGATGTCCACAGTGGCACAGTTTGTTAGAGAGGACTAGACCCCTATTTTGAGTTAGTGTTGGTAGAATTCCTGCCCTTCCTAGTGCAATGGAAGGGAGAACTTGATTTCTGCATTGGGAAATTGCTTTTATCTTCAGGGTTGTTCTCCCTTTTGCCCAGCTGTGCAATCTGAGCTGTCTGATATTGAGCCCAGGATCACCTGATCCTTTGCTATGATTTTAGTTGCTTTTTTCTTAAGCACTGTGATATGTTCATTTTTGCAGTCCCATAAAGTTAAGATTACTTCTGCCCTGTGCCTGGGAGCAGAAATGTATCTTCCCCACAAGTGGCTGTGGTCATCTCAGATGCTGACTTCCCTCTTTGTTGACAGAATTCTTGATTGTGGTGTTTTTCTCCCTTCTCAGTGCCCTTTACCATTCCAGTCTTTCCTGGTCTCCTGTCTGTACATGCCATCCATGGTTCAGTTTCACATGTGATTAGTTTCCTCTTTGCTGTTGATCTCTCTATCCTGAGCCTAATTAAACCCTAATTGCTTTCTGATACCCGGGTAAGAATCCTTCCTGTGTACGATTTGCTGCTGCATGAACCCACACTCACTCATTAGACTGGCTTAGCCATATAGTTGAGCCATACCCTCAGCTGTCTTCAAAAACCAAATACATTTTATTTCTTAGTCATTGTGTCCCTGTCTCAACATTTTGCTTTTTAGTCTCTCCTTTCCCTCCATCCACTAGCCATCATCTGCTACTAGTAAGTACAATGTATTGTCATCTTTGGGGCAGCCCTGCAATGTGACGGGGAGGGAGGAGGGTGGGAAGGTTGCAACTGTAGCAGCAGCCTTGGGGAAGCTGTGCGTCATGTGAATAAGAGCTTGTGAACTGTTGGAGGGGGCTAATGGACTTGGTGGGGATACTTCTAGCTCTGTTGCTGCTAAAACGATTATTATTTATCCTTCATAGAGAGCATGTGTTTGAGAGTCTCAGGTGACTGATGGGAGTCAGGCTATAGTAAAGAAGAAAGTATGAAGGGAGATACCTGAAAAGGTGTTAAAACAGTAAAACTGCCCTTTATCTACTCAAAGCCAGTTGTTCTGTTACCCTTAACCTTTGATACCCCATGTGTTTATTGTCCCAGGGGTCACTGTATTTCTCCTATAAGTTGCAGGAGAGCTGTAGCTCTACTGAGTAGCAGTATAGTGATAGCAACTATACTGCATCTGAGTTACTCAGTAAGTACAATCTTCATCAATAAGATTTGTGAGACTGCTGCCAGGGAATGTACAAGCAAAGGCTTAAGGAAAAGGCAGTAGTTCTGTTGATTGCATCCCTCTAAATTGTTGCAAGGACTTTTTTTTTTCCCCCCTCCTTTTTCTCTGACTACATTTTCCTGAAAATTGGGCGCTCAGTACTGACGTGGTGGAGAGACAATGTCTGCAAATCAACAGCATAACAAGAAGGAGTATCTGCGTTATAGTGCTCTGCTTTCATCTTTAAAAACTGCTGTGGCATCATTTCTAGCTACAAGATACAGTCAGGGGTTTTCCAGACCAAGTTGTCTGTGATCCAAAATGGACCAGCCAGAGGGAGGTAAGTAGCTGTCACAAACCAGGATGAATAGGTTGCCTGTCTGATCCATCCTGAAATATCTGACCTGTAAAAGCTGTCAGAATATGGTTATATGCTGCAGGATAAGCCATATTTACATAACATCTTGGAGGGTGTGTGAGAGAGGTGAGGTGAGGGGGGAGGAAGAGGTGACATTTAATCCCTTGCTTGCTGAACCGTAAAGGTTTGCTTTGTGTTGGTCTGCTCCCCTGTGCTTCCCTCCTACTTTAATGGCTGTGATGAATGACAAATGGAGGCAAAGCAGTGAAAACAGGAAACATAATCCCTCAAAAATAACTGGTGGGAAAGGGAGGGAAGAAACTGTAAATAAAGAAACCCCTGCTTTCATGGGGCAGCCCCACAGAGCAGCTAGTGGCTTGTCAAGGAGAAGGAGCTGCTATTCTCTGAGGTTACCGGGGGTTGTCTTGAACTGGTGGTAGGGAGAGGAGGTCCTAAAAGTAGGGGAGCTGTGGTCTGCCCTGTGTGGTTTTTGTTGTTTGTTTTGGTTTTGTTTCTTTTTCAAAATAAGGATTAGAACCACTTGTCTTGCTTTGGCTACACTGTGAGTTTTGGACAGGATGTCATTTATATTCACATATTGTTTACAGGCTGCAGAGGCCTTCAGTTTTCTCTGGCTGTGAGAAGCGAGCATTGCTTCTGTATTGTCATTCAGTCATTTGAAAGCAGAAGGGGTGGAGGGGAGATGACTGTATTAGCTATATCTGTGTAGGGAGAGAGCCATTTAGAGCAGTTAGGAGCTGCTCAGCAGGAGCTGTTTTGCCTCATACTACTTTTCTCACTTTGCTGCCTCTGGACCCTGCTCACTGATTGTGACTACGTAAAAGGGTAGAGATTCACAGTTTTGTTGCACACCAGCAGAGTTACTCTTTGCAGGGGAGTGGACAGTAAGAGCTATGATGGACACAACAAAAGCCTCTCTACCTGTGGAGCATTTTAGGAGGCATTGTGTTGCTGGTTGGCAAGGTTGAAGACTCAAGGTTACCACATAACTTGATAAAGGATGCCAGATAGAGACAGACATCCTACCAGTTCAGGTGGTTTATCTTGTAATTCCTTTCATGCCATAGCTTTCAGTGCATGTTGGATGGGTTGTCTTCAGTGGGAAATTCTTGAGGTTGAATGAAAATGAAGAGCCAGAAAGGGGAATATCTAGACTGCTCTTATCTGTGAATAGCAGGTGATTAGATGAGTCGCTGTTGGAGCAGTGAAGTCTACTTACCTTGAACTGGTAAACAAGGTTCTTCTAAAGCATGCTCCAGTCCAGCCTTCCTCAGTTCCTGCCTACTGATCATCTTACTGGGGATGGTAAAAGGCAATTTGTCTTCTGACTGCACAGAGTCCTGTTGCACTGTAATACAAGAAAACCTGAACTGAATGGAATCCCTTTAGTATATCATGGTACAGTGGAAGAAAGTGGGACTGTTGAAGGGGAATGTCATTTGCCTTTGCACTTTTATCGTCTTCTCACGGAAGATGAAGGTGATTATTTCCTTTGTAAATTGGTTTGAACTTTATTTGACGCAAAGGGAGACCAAATCCATGCCAGAATTGCCTGTGGGCGTGTCTGAACTCCACCCCATGGCAGCTTTTTTCATTAGGAACGGCCAACAGCACTACAGAGCTCTGGCTGGGTTCACTTGTTCCAGTTAACTTTGGTTTGGATGCCTTTCCTGAAGCATGCTGGGCATGGCTTTTTTTTTTTTTTAAAAAAAAATTTGTATAGGTAAGGGAGCTCCAGCAGCTGTATAATATCTCCTCTGTAACAGCTAGAGGGAGAAAATAAGTTATATGGATCAGTACCTTTGAGCCTTTTGTTCCAAAGTGGAGCCTGTGTTAATGGAAGAAGTGGTCTCGTGCCAGTGTGCATTAACTGCTAGATGAAGTTTAGTGGTTGATAGTTGCGTGGAATGCGGCAGCGACTTGGATGCTGCAGAGTCTGGGCTCGATAAAGTGATACAAGAAGGGTAGGTGAAAAATTGGATTACTTGCCTGTTTATTTCCTGTTTTCTTACAACTTCTGTTGGTGGAGTATGGCTCTATAGCAGTGTTTGTTTATCTGTAATTAAGTCAGTGTTAGAGAAATTTGCCTGTATATATTTTAGGGAGTTTCAGCCTATTTCAGCCACTACTTGTATGGTTGTAAACATTGTAAGAGTTTGAGAAATACCATTTGGGTGGCTCTTGCACTCTGGCCTCTGTGCATCTCTGCTTCCATTCTTGACTTCCTCAGAGTGCTGCTACATATGTATTTGCCCCCATCTAACCCCATTAATCCAAGAGTTTAGTGCTCAAACTTCTGCCGCCTGGTCTGCCTCTTAAGTTTGCAAGGGTACATGCAGAAAACAGCTGGTAGACCAGCTGACAACATTAAAAACCAGAAGGTGCTGTCAAAGCTGAGCTGGTGTTAATTACCTGAGTTGTGCTCAGTAATAGAGTGTAACTCTCCGTGTAGAGTGTAACTCTGTACTTTGCTTGGAAATTGCAGGATGGGCCAGTGCCTGAGTGTGGTATGTCTACATTTGAGTTTCACTGCTTACTTAAGTTTTAGAGGGATAGTGGCTGTTTAGCTAGAGGAACACAGAGAAACAGAGGAAGGTGCATAAAAAAATTCAAAAAGGGAACACGCGTTTAGTGTGTTACCACTAAATGTGGTAAATGTTATCTGAGCATGTTATATTGATTCTCCTGTTGTCCCTCCCACAGTTACTATACTAGTTTTGCTTACCATTTTCTCTTATGTTTTAAGGACTGAACTTGGATGATGGCTCTGGGGAAAACTGTAGCTTTTCCTGCTGCTTGGATTCACTCGCTGCTGCCACCCCCCTCCTAACTTGCTACATTGGGTTCTAGCAGGGGTCTGCTGAGAGCTTTCACCTCTTCAGCTGCTGCTTCCCTTCTGTGGCTTTTTAATTTGCCACTTGTTCTGATCCACCTGTTGCCTGTGGTATGGGAGCCTGTTGCGTGCCCTGTTACAGTATCTGCTTGCTGGTTGCCTGGCTGTGGGGCAGGACTGAAATCCTCTGCCAGTGTGCCAGTGCTCACATAGTGCTCGATGGCACTTTTGGTTTGTTCCAGTCCTTAGTCACCTGGATCTTGCCAAAGGCTGGCTGATGGAAGCTGTGGGTTACTGTGGCTAAGGTGCTTTGTCAGACAGGTATTTCTCCTCTCCTTATCACAGAAAGGCTGCAGGCAGGCAAGGTTGTGCTGTGCTTCACTTTCTCTTTTTTAAATTCTCCACCCTTAGGTGGACTTGGAATTTCCCCAACATTAAAAATTAGTCCTCAGAATAAATAACTGCAAGCTGAAAGGAAGGAGAGGAGGTCAATACATGGGCATCTGTGTGCTTGCTCCGTTGCCTCCCCTGTTTTCTTGAGTCCTTTTTTCCATGCTTGCTGATGCTCTCCCCTGGGTGTGTTAGGGGAGAACACCCTTCTCCCAGCCCCCACACCTCTAGCCTGCAGCTGCCAAATGAGAGAGGCACAAAAGATGTCTGTCCGCTTGCTTGGTGGGCACAGCTGATGGCTCAGCAGTGCTTTAGAAACTTATGCCTGCTACAGGTGCCAGGAAGGGGAGGGAGGGGGTGTATGTGGAATGAACACTTTGGTGCTGTTTCCTTGGGGACTGGGGAGAATTCCTGAATTTTTTTCTGCTTTGGTGAGGAGTAACAGGAAGGGTTCCTTCTGCCATATACGCACTATGAAGGCTCTGGATCTTCAGCCCTTTTCTGCCCAGTGTATCAGGATGGGAT
Organism: Astur gentilis; assembly: GCF_929443795.1. Lineage (NCBI taxonomy): Eukaryota > Metazoa > Chordata > Aves > Accipitriformes > Accipitridae > Astur > Astur gentilis. The sequence goes on from NC_064886.1 coordinate 5,342,641, forward strand.
TTCCTCTGCCAGCTACACAGAACTGTTTGTGAAAGAACTGTAGATTGATTTTAGAGTACAAATGCCTTTGTCAAGGTTGTGGTGTGTGTCTGGAACAAGGGTTACTTCTTTTTTTAAGGGGAGGATTTTGGCATCTGGTTTGCTTTTCAAAAGTTGTGTGCATTGTCTCGGTACTCTGTCACTTGTAAATACTCATCACCTTCAAAGGGATTAGTGAAGGTAGTTCTGAGCCTTTCATAAGAAACCTACCCTAGAAACATATGTATTTTTAATTACACATTCTGAACAACACCACTGTGAATTCTTCTACACAAGAAAGTCTACTTCTTCCTAGACAGAAAACATCTTGGAGGCTGCAAGTTCAGCTCTGATTAACAGCCACTTGGATGAGTTTGGAATCTGTTGCAAATCAAAGTGTACAGGCAGACTTTGTTTTTAGATGGGGAAGGCTGGAAGGTGGTGAGAAGTAGAGAGGAGTGTAGAAGACAGAATACTATTTTTGATTGTGATAGGGATGCAGAGAAGTTCTTTGTGTAAAGGCTGGGGTGAAGGAGCAATCATCTTTGATAATAGAAAGACTTTCTATAGTCCTTGTGTTTAGGTACTGCAGACAGTGTGCTGTCTTCAGTTACAAAGCAGTGAGCTAAGGATAGTGTGAAGTGTGACAGAGAATGTTCTGCTTGTGTTTTAAGAAGAAAACTGTCACTTTATTACATGAATGTAGTTTGGATTTTTAAAACTTGAGAAAATTACTGCTTGGACAGACAGTCATTGAAAGCTCTGAAGATGAAACAAAACTGAAATTTTCTTTTACTGTGTTTTGTCTTGCTGATAAGCTTCATGCATTATCTGCCAAGAAATTACTAATCAACAGGAACAGAATGATGGCTGGCTGTCCTCAGGTGCACAGTCAATTCTGTAACTTTTGCACATCTGAAGTCAGTGCCACTCAGGATAACACTTAGTATCTGTTACCACAGTTTCTGTTTTTAATTTAGTTTTGTTTCTATCTCCCTGGCAAAACATGAGGTGGTTCTTGCATTGGCTTGTTTCTTTCCTTCAGTTTAGTGGTAACCGCACCCAGAGTTCAAGTCCCAGCACGCTTTACATTCCTGATTTTTTTAACTGCTGAAATATTGGCCAGAAGGTGCCAATAAATTTGGTTTAGGGAGTATGGTTTTTCTGCATGAGTTTGAAGTATCTGGGAATGTACTATAACCTCAAAAATCTATATGTCATGTACACCTATGAAATCCTGAAAAAGAAGGTTCTTCAAAGCTCTGCCTTGTGTATTTGAAGCATTGTCTGGCTGAAACTTAGTGATTTAGAAAAGCCCTATAGTGCCAGCTCTGAAATCCTGTTCATGTCTCATGTGTTGATTTGTGCTTGTGAACATAACAGAAATAAACTCCTTTTTGCTCAAAAGTAGTTGGTCTACAGAGTATGACACCATTTATTTAAGTCTGATTCCAGAATGTTTGAAAGCTAAATTGTTACAACTGAACCAATATTTTCCCTTATGATGATGGTTAATTAGGGATACCCTTTTTGTGGGAGACTGCAAAGCTGGATTTATAAATGAAAATTAATAGAATAGCTTGATAGAAAATCTGCATCTTTCGGTTCACTTTTCTGTAGCATTTCTTTGCTGGTCGAATCTTACAGCTTAATCAAGGTCAGGCTTCATATTGAACCTGAAAACTGGTATGAGACAAGGGTGATCTATTAAATGAATTGGCTTTGGGAGGGCCTTAGTAACACTATTTGTCTCTGAGCAAGAGGCCAGGCTCCTTGTGCTGGTACAGCAGAGTGATGTTCCCAAATATCTATCCAGCTGGACTGGCAAGCTGTGACCTCTTCTGCCAGGAGCCACTCCTTCCTGCCTTTTGGTGTCCACTCCTCTCTGGAAATGCAGTTCTGCTGTGGTCAGAACTAAGGCTGTAGAAATACCTACATAATTTCTTAATTCCACAGGTCAGAGAAGCAGCATATAAAGCATGTAATGCTGCCACTTTTTTTCCTGTAGCATTTTGTAATCTGTGAATATGCATGAACCTATCATCAGGCAGGTTCTTCATTTGAACTGGCATCCATCCTTTTTTGGTCTGTGTTGCCTCTGGGGTAATCGTTTTCAGAACCATCTCTTTGCTGCCCTCACACTCCATAGACGTCTACTTAAACAGACTCATGGCTTGTCCATTGTCCCTTCAGCTTGATGCCCTTGCTGTCACTGTAAAGTGATGTAGAGGGAAAGGGGTTTTTATCACTGCAGTAATCCACAGGCAGCTGGTTCTTCTGGTGGTGAAAAACTACTTCATACTCTCCAGGAGGCTAATGTCTTCAGAATTTGTTAAATAACTGTGTTATGACTGCAGCCGTAATAAGCTATAATTGCAGACAAATGCATGTACGAGTTGGTGGCTGACACCATTTTTGTGCATGCATAATGTCCTTATCTGTGTTCTTTTGGGTAGCTGTTGCAGTCTGGTCTTACTTGCTCTACTGTAGCAATGTTGAGAGGTAACTTCTCTAGGAAATCTGCTTTTATAATGTTCTAAAAGCAAGACAGATACATGCATTTACATATGCTATGAAAGATGTAGTTCTGATGTTACAGTTTGCTGTGCACGTGTTATCAAACGTTTTAATGTCTTGCAGAGTGTGTTAATTTTTTTTTTAATCATAATGCACAGAATATTTTGTGGTTCAACAGTAAGGCCTTTTCTCCTTACTTCTGTACAGTTCATGAAGTGTGAGTTCCTTCAAAACTCTTGTTTCAGGAAAAGATACACAGTCTGATTCATTGACATGCCGATGTTTTGGCATCCAGTATTGTCCCTGTGCATATAATGTAAATTTATTTGTTTAGTCAGCATTAGAGCTCTGATCCTATAAGTCTTTGGGACTGCGTAACTTCCTCCTACTTGCTAAGTGTACAAGAATTGTGTGGAGTGGTTTGGTCATCTGGAGCATCACATCTTCCTCTGCCACAAATACCCATGAAAATGTTGTCACAAAGATGAAAGTTATGCTTACTCAGGGCAGAGTCTGTGCAAAGGCTAATCTATACCTTCTCTTCCAGAGTCAGGGTAAGGAGGCAAGGGTTCCTGCAGAGCTTCATGCAGGCCCTAATTTCCCTAAATATTTAATTGCATGGTGTAGGTTACCCATTGATGTGTGTGTAGTGTGGTCTTCCTTATCTGTGTAAGCTGCACAGACTGTACTGCTTGTATAACCCCTGAGCATACTCTGTAACTTGTCAAATCTAAACCGGTTTTCAATGACTTGCCCCAGGGTTACTCCTTTTCCTCACTGAAGGGTACTTTACCGCTTATTTTATTTACAAGTGTTTCTTTACTCTTATTTTATTTAAAATACTGTAACTTTTTTTTTTCTAAATTCATAGGCAGTCTTGTAGCACACAGTTGGGGGACATAGATAAGCAAATCCAAATATTTTGTTTAATCAAAGTGCTTTATTTCACAGAAACAATAAAGAATCAAAATAGGTCAAATGTGCTGCAGCTCCTCTCTGTGCCTGCTTGTACATACTGAGAGCATCTTGCTTTGTGTGTTTGTGTTTCTGGAGGAGTGGTTTTGTTGTGTTTCAAAATGGATTATTTTTCAAATTACTTTCTTGTCTCTTAAGGAGCACATTCTCCAAAGCACTGGAGTATTTGACTTTTTAGTGTTTCTTATAGTGTTTTTGGTGTTTCTTCTAACTACATATTCTGAAGTATAGTCCCACTGGCTTCAGTTGAAAGAACTTTCTCAAATTAATTGCAAGAATCTTTTTTTAGTAACAATCTCTTCTGTGTTTCTTTGTCCTGGCCCACAAATATCTCAAACTTTTCATTGGGAAAACCCCCAGTTTCTGAGGGAGAGACCAGACCTGTAAATTTTTAAGCCTGCAGTAAATATTTCAGTGCGTTATGTGTAGGGATCACCTCAGGAGTCCAGATTAGAAATGTCTCTGAAATGTAGACTATCTGCTGAAGATTGGTGCTGGTGAACCTCCATGTAGGATTTGATTTATCAGGAGAAAACAGCTTGGAAGTGGTAGCGTAGAAAAAATCTACATAAAGCACTAGGCAGCATTTTGATGAACAAAGCACATTCTTCCAGTGCAGAAACATTGTCTCAGCTGTTTGACTAAGAATTTCCAAATGTTTGATAGTATAGACTTGTTTTCTTGCATACCATTTCTGAGACCTTGTTTCATTTTAAGTCTAAAGATGGAACTCCAGTTTTATAATGGCAATTGCCATGCTGATAGCTGTCTTTAGGAATGTGGCAACAACTTAAAAATGTTGGAGAATGCAGTACATGAGCATGAACGGGAAGTACAGTTACTGAAATGGGTTTAGGAATTCAGTTAATTGGCTTGTGTATTTGTCAAAATGCTGTCTCTTTTTTATTCCAGGGGACAAGCTTTTCTGTAGGAAGATCTGCAGGGTGACATGGGTACAAGATGTAAAACAAAAGCAAATTGTAGAAGTGCAGCTGTTCCATTATAGCTTGAGGTGATAAGAAATCAAGACTTTACACTACTATGCTGTTTGGAGTAGTTTCTCTGCCTGTGGGCAATAGCATGCGCAGTTAAGGTGCACCAAATTACTTTTCACACACCCTTCTTAAATCATGCCATTGTATTTTGGGACAAAATAAGAGGCAGGACTTTGGAATTTCCTGGCATTTGTTGAAGCACTAAAACTACAGTGTAGTTTTAAATCCTCCCTCTCTTCTTTTTTGCTCAGTCTCTCTTTGACAATTTTAAGTGTTGCTACCTATGACTCCCTGCAAAGGATGAGATGGTACAGCTTCCTCATCTGTTAGACTATGGTCTTCAAATTCCTTTGTGTTAAAGGGAATTAATATGGCTAAAGGCTGGCTTAAAAAGCTTTGCCAGTACGTGCTGCTCTCCAAAGAATGGTTATGCACATCAGCTATTTGCCCTCAGTTTTGCTAGGGAGGAGAACTAATTTTCTTTCCTGCGGAATTATAAGATTTGGTTACTTCCTGAGCCTAAAATAATGTGCCCTGTTGCTCAAACCTTGTTAGCAAGCTGAGACTTGCTGAAGAAGCATTTGCTTCTTCCAATCCTCAACCTGTCAAGTTTTCAGATTATCCTTGCTTGTGTTCTGCTGGTAGAGACCAGGTGGAAAATAATAAAGCCCCTTTGCTTATCTGTGGTTAGCACTGACTGAAAGGGAGGGCTTATCTCTCCTCCCAATGTGTCCTAGAGGAAGCCAGGCTGAAGCAGTGAATCCCAGTTCTTAACAACAGGAAAACCCAGAATTTGACTTAAAGGGGATGATTGATTGGAGAAAACAAAAAAAGACACCAAATAATTGTGATTGGTGTCAAGTGGCTGAAGCTATATTTGTGGTCTGCTGAGGTATGGCAGTGACCCAGCTGCCTTCCCACTGCAAATACAGAGCTCCTGGAGTGGTGCAAACTACTCAGGCTGAACCAGCAGTCTGGTCATATGTGCTGGAGGTCAGAGAGCATCATCCTACAGATTTATTTTTATATATTTATTGAAATGTCATTCTGTAGCAGCATGTATAGCAGGTTTCAGCTCAATATAGACAGTGTGACTCCAGATTGTCTTTATATAGCCTGTATGTGTAAGCAGAGGGATGGTGGTAGGATATATACAGGAGCTGGCTTGATCTTTGTCTTTGTCAAGCTTCCTCATGTTGCAATACCTTGACAGTGGATGTGATGTTGTATTCCAGAGCGTGATTTTAAGAGAAGTGGAGTATGTATGAGAAAGGGATGCCCTCATACAATGACCTTCCTTCTTGTAAGCTCTCAAAATAATAATGCAGAAGTGTTCAAGAAGATGCTAAATCAATTACTGTACAAAGTTGTCTGAAGACTTAACTGCTGGGACTGGCATCCACAAAATCACAGCTGAAGGGAGTGCGTAGGGGTAAAACTATAAACATTATGAATTTGTGACTGATGCAGTTTTTTTCTCTATGACCTTGCAGAAGCTTTGATGAAAGGACTGGTAGTAGGAAAGGTAAAAGAGGAGTAAAGCATGGCATCCAGAAGAGCTTGATTGCAAAAATAGTATATTGCAGCTTGGTGGTGATGGGAATGTAAGATTTTGGGGGTCTTGGATTTATGTAATTCTAAAATTCTGCTGTTGTGTGTGGTGGCGTGCTTTGCTTGTTTCTATAGTAACTTAAAGGTGTCTAATTTTCCTTGTCTCAGAAAGCTGTTCCTGAATGATGCTTTGGAATTTCCCCTCTATGAAATTGAATAATTTGGTCCTTAGCTACGTAGACTATCCTAATTCACTTACCAAACCCTCCCTGCTATGAAAATTGATTTGTTGTGTATGTACTTTATGGCAAGTCGCTAGCCTAAGAAAAGCTGAGTTAATGTTACGTGTAATAACTGACTTTTGCTCAAACATCTCCAAATATATTTTTTTTAAACTTTTACTTCAAAGTTCCGAGTATAAGTAGATACTATGGAGGAAGTCAAGGCATTGCTGAATACTAATCTGGTTTTTCCTAGAGTCTAGCTGTTCACTTGCAGAGCAAAATACCCTGATCTCCTTAGCTGTGGTCTTCCTGTCACACATCCTGATAGTAATGAATAAAGTAATAAATTTAGCACATCTGTACATTTTAGAAAAATAAAAAGTAATGGAAAAACGTGGATGTTGGACAGTCAGCTATGTTTCTAAAATTCTGGGGCTCATCCCTTTTACGTGAAAGAAGTTGCTGTCCCAGATGGCTAAGCACAACGGGATTAGATATAGAGCAGGATTTTGTGCCTTGTATTGTTTTAGTAACCATGGTGCCATGCTGTCAAACCTTGCAAAAGAGTTTCCTAGACACTTTTCCAGTGATTGCTGTGAATCACTGACTTTTTTTTTTTTTGTCAGACTTTGTACATATGCAAGATACAGAGAAGTACAAGTTCATTGTGCCACTTCTCATGAATAATGAACTGCTCAAGTGATACTGGAAGTAGTGATAGGTTTTGCCAGTTTCCAGAGCAGTCTGATTGCATTCAGAGAGCTGTAATGTTTATAAGCAATCATATTTAAGTTACTGGAATATTCCTAATTTCCAGCAGTCCTGGGGACATGGAAAATGCTCTCTGCCTTGGATTTCCTGCATGCCAGGACTTCCTTTCCCCAGCTGTCATTCTCAGAGAAGCCACCTTCTCTTTGCCATCCTGTCTTTTTGGATTGAATTATCTGTTTGTCACCAGCACTTCTACGCTTCTTTTTCTCCTCAGTTTAAATTTTTGTTCCTACCCTTGCAGTTCTAGCTCACTCAGTGCAAAGCTATTTCCCTGTAAGTTAGTTTTATCCTTTGTGGTGGAATTTTGATATAATTCTTAAGTTACTAGGATCATCCACTAACTACTGCCAGGAGAGGCATTAACTTGCATGCACATATAATCTATTACACAGCTGACATTAAATGTGTTCCCCATGTAAGGAGGAAAAAGGTTTCAATTCCTCTAATGCAGTAAAAATCTCTGTAGCTAGGAATTCCTGACCCTTTGGGTGGAATACTGAAGGACCACTCAGAAATTACTGGGATTGTTTGCTTGTGCAGAAAAAAGTTGTTTGATGGGTTTCTGTTTAAAGTAACTACTTTTTTATAACTTCTATTTCAAGCCTTTTCTTCAATCTTCCATTTCTTCTGACAGTTCTGCAGGATGTCTGTGCTCCATTTCTTGCAAGTAATGACATCCCAAGAAATACCACTCCTTTTTCCATGTGCAAGCTCTTTTCATCACTGATCAAGAGCCTTGCTCTGTAGGATCACTCTCATGGGCTTTGCTATTTAAAGGATGGAAGAGCTTTTGGCGTTGGATGCTATGGTGTGTAATACTTCTTGTATCCAGCATGAGAACAGAGGGAAAGACTAGCACTGGGAACAGGGAAATAGGTTTGACTAGACCTGTTGTTGTGTTGTAAGTAATTAAATATATAAAATAAGTACCCGTAGTAGTAGATTATGCTAGTTTTCAGTTACACATGGTGAAACTAAATGGGAACTTGTTACCATTTAAAGCAACTAAGCAGGAGGGGCTTGTCTAAGGTGGTTCCCTCCTTCCCTTATATTGAACTCAATAACCATGGGCAATGGAGAGTGAGAGATTTAAAATACCCAACCAGTAGATGGGGAGTAACTCCTGAGATAAAGGCTTCTATTCATGGCTTCTCCCCCTCACCTCCCCCCTTGCTTCCCTTAAACATATATTTTATACACAGCATTTGGGCCTATTAGTTGAGCTGTTTTTGGTAGGTTCAAAATGGGAACGTGGTGTTTTGAGGCTAGGCACTAAACCACAAAAGTAGCTGAGCTGATTGCATAGTGCCTAAAGCTTCCTGGCACATGATGCAGCCTTGGCCTCCCATTGTTTGCAAGCCTCCAGATGTGGAGGGCTGTGTACACGACCCACGCTGTTGCATTTTTAGGATCTCAGTAACGTGTGGACAGCATTCAGTAGGAAAAGTGGATTATTAACAGAATTCAAAGGAGGTGAGAATCTTTACTGGATGTGCCTCTTCAAAGTTTCTTACCAAGTTGCACAAGGCAACCTGCTGTGTTGTCGGCCAGGTGTCCTGACATCTGTAAGCTATAGGGTGTAGCATTCTTCTTGTTTTACAAAAATGCTTGGGACAACAAAATAGGAATATTCACATACAAAAACTTTTCCAGCCTTGACTTATTGGCAGACCTTGTGAGCTAAGCAAGAGAAGTCTGAGGGTCTTGGAGGATACCAGGCAAGAAGAAGCTTTACATTCTGGCCAGAGAGAAGCAACAGGGAGAGAGAAGCCTGTCCTATCTAGAGGGCAGATTAGAGAGAAAATACTGTTACTGGGAGAGAGGGACATTTTAATTCTGGACTGTTTATATGCCTGAAAGGTGAGTCTGGGTTTGAATGAGAAATTGTATATCCAGAGGGAAGCTCATTTTGCAATATGGTCATTCCAAGTTTTTGCTGAGAGGTGGGTTTTAAACACCTGTCTTTTGAACACACAAGCTTTCTTAATGCCACATTCCCCACTATAAGGCACAGCGTGATTGCCTGTGCTCCCATGTACCAGTAGTATCTGCTGGCCGTTTACATGCACTTGGTGAAAGATAGCATTGATCAATAATGTCCTTGTGAGACTAGTTCATGGGATGCCCAGATGCATGATGGTCTCTGGTAAGCACTGGTTCCAATTGTGCCATTTGCCTGCCTTGGAGTGGAGAAGGGGGGGGCCTAAGCGCCTGTGTTTAAGGGGTGCTCTGGGGTTAAGCACCATTTGGTGCACTGCTAGTAGCTGTAGAGTTAATACTGTCATCTGACAAGACCCCCTGTTGCAGTAACTGCTTTTCCCTGATTCTCGAAGGGGGTTCATCCATGGTGAGAGCATGCTGGGTTGTTATGCCTCTGTTACCTATGTCTGTGTCATCCCCTGACGCCTTCTGCTGGGAGAAGTGCCAGCCTCATGTAAAGAGCCCCCTCTGAGAGTGGCTGATAGCCAGTAATCCCTTTAGAGAAGTCTGTGCGCTGCGAGACTGCTGTGCTGCAGATCCTGCTGTTACTAAATCTTGTGTTTCACCCTTGGCTTTTTGCCAGGTCCCATGGGGAACCTGGTTTCCAAGAAGCAGTTACAGAAAAGGAATAGTGTCTGGTCTTTGCTAGGGACCTATCAGTCAGTGCTCACCCTTCCCTGTGGGAGGGAGGCAGCCATGGAAGGAGTAGGCTCAAATCCTCATAACCAAGACACAACAGCAGCAGGAATACTTTGTGGTACTCTATTAAAATAGTCCCTTGTGTGAGCACGTCAGGTCCTGAGACTCTGGCTGCCTTTGCTCCTGTGACCCTTTGTGCCTCTTTGAGGCAGAATAGCTGGTGTGCATGACTTCAAGTTAACTTCAGGTTCACTTTAAGATTAAATCTCCACGCTTTAGGGAGCTGGCAGTTGTAAAGTCCTGTAGTGTGACTAGTAGAGAATAGGGGTAGTGACTAAGGTTGAACAACCAAGTCCTTTGGTTAACATCCAGTTTGTGATGTCCAGGCCATCATACTGCCACTGTTTGACAAGGGTCAGCTGTGCTCTTTTTCCTTTATTGCTCTCCCATTTGTCAACATCAGATGCTAATTACAGGCAGAGGAGAAACTGGACCTAATCTTGCAATAGAGTTGGATACAGTGTGGATCCTCATGCTCCTGTTGAAGAGGGGCATACTAAACAAAGGCAAGAGAGCCTATCTGCTTGACATAAAACTGAGGATTGAGTACTTTAATATCTGAGAGGTAGTTGGTGGGCACAAGGGTATGCTGGCTTCACCTAGGAAGTTCTCAACTTGCTCACTGAATTCAGCCTTCAGCTTTGTGAAAGCTTTGTGTTAAAATTCATTAATACACATGGAACATCAGTGCAGGTGCTTATGAAATTTAACATTTTATTCTTTGCTATTACATTCAGGAGTAATGTAATATGCAAAAGGAATGAGTTATGTTTGTTTTGTTTCTCTTCTCTCATTCCCATCTGTTAAAAACAAACCCATAAACAAAAATGAGGCTATTCCATCATTTTTCATCTCTACCAGGCTGCTGTTAAAAGGCAGCTTGCCCTTTATAAAATGATCAGTTGGTGCTGAGCCTCCAGCCCATTTTTATTTTAGGATAGAAGAGGCATGTTTCACTTCCCATAGCTCCTTCTGTGTCTAGCCACTTGTGGTCCACAAGCTCTGTGTTGCTGATGTGAAACTAACAACTTAAACGGTTGTGATTATTAAGAGGAAGAAAGTGCCTGAGGATATTTGTCCTCTCTTTTGTGTGAACTGTGTTTCTTCCATTACTACTTGATGTCATTCTCTGTGGCATCTTTAACACCTGCTGTTTTTATAGTCTACACTTTTCTGATTGAAACCTTCTTGGCCAAGGATCTAGGCTAAAATTTACTCAAGTAGCTTGAGTCTAAGTCTTATTTTCATTAATTACTTGAGCTTATGAGGTAGCAGTGTGGTCCCAAAAATTCAACCCCATGTCCTGTACTTCCCTTGTAATTCACGTTCCCAAATTACCTTCCTTCTTTCCTATTTTTTTTTTTTTGGTTTTAGGTGGAGAATTGAGTATTTGGGACAGAAAAGGAGCCTCTTGAAGGTGGTGGTGGTTGTTTTGTGGTAGTTATGTTCTGAAGAGGATTTCCATTGCCACATACAGCTTTTGTAATAAAATATATGCCCGCAGTGCTGGGTGGGTGCATTTTATGAACTATATAAAAATCTGTACTGTGGCTTGCACCACCCTGAGGAAGTAAAACAAATCCCAGGTTAAGCTTTTCTTTTTGGTCTGTCTTACATTCTGGCCAAACCCTACTCTTGGGGCTGGAACCAGCTTTCCACTTTGTGTGAATGGATACCCTGCTTGGCACATCAGATAGTTAGTACCACATAGCAACTTACAATGAGTATTTCTGTCTGCTCCAGTAATATTGACAGGAATCTTGTCTTGTCCCACTAATTCTTCAGTTATCTCAAACCTATCAAAGTGCATGAGTCTGTCAGACAGTGTAGTTGTTTAAAAATGCTGCTGAAAATTAAAGTGAAGCATTAATCCAGGAAACATAGCAGGGTGCAGAGGTTTTGTAGAAAACAGTTACTGTGCTGTTGAACAGTATCTGCTCTGTGCAGCTTGCAGTCTAAAACGTCAGAACTTCTATTTCAGGGCTGTGTCAAATTGCTTGAAGTTTTTTAGGGCTGGACCAAGCATCAACACAACACGCCTTCCAAGTTTCTGTAAAAGTCCTAGTAAAGCAGTATCTAAATATAGTATTGATGTACAAGTGTTCCTTTATTTTTCCCCTGATGTGTTTTACTTGCTTCTTGTTGTACGTTTATTCCATTTAAAGAGGGTTAGGTTTTTCTCTAAAGTTTTCACTCAAAATATTTGACTGCCTACAAACACGGTATGATAGACAAGAGATTAAAATAAATAAATACATTTCCTATGAAAGGAATGAAGATATGAGACAGCTAAGCTTTAGAGCAGCCAGCAGGCTACAGCTGTGCTGCGTAGAGGAGCGCAGCCGTCCTTCTGGGTGTGTGCTCTGTTACTGGCACAAAGATTAGCTGTACGTACAATTTACTCAGTTCAGAGTATGTATCTGTGCCTGGCTAATCTTTTTCCCTTCCAAAATGGTCCGGTCAAGTCAGAAACCATGGCCTGGATCCCCTGCCTCTGAAGAGGGGAGCATAACTGTGAGGATTTCTTCTGTTGTCAAGCAATTGATCCCCTTCCAGTAAGCAGTTTATCCCATCTAAGATTCTTGTCTGCTTCTCTGGACTATATAAGGAATTTAGGTTGACACCATTCCTAAATCAGTTGTTTGGGGGTAGGTGGGGTGAAACCAGCTTCCAGTGCAATACAAACTGATGTAAATTTGTATTTCCCCACCTCTGCTAACTTTAATTGAATGAGGCCAAAGAATCATTTAGGTCTCTCTTCTTTCTAAGGTGTCTGGTCAAGATGCTGAGACCATATGTGTACTTGTAATGCATTTGGGCACAAAGTTCTGTTATCACTTGCCCCACACAAAGGGCTTTTGGAAGCTCTGTGTCTGTGGCTTGAAGATTTTGGATTTTGTCTCAAAAATTTGAGGTTTTTCTCTTTGTAGCTGTAGGTGGCCCTCCTTAGAACTTCTCTTAGTGGTCTTGGATTTGTAGACTCTTTTTCCTGTCAAAATACAGATTTCAGTGTCAGTTCATGCAGACCATCTAATAGCCAGGGTTTCCACGACCACTATTCAGGTGCCAGTCACAGGCATTCAGGCTTGCTCATTGCTTTGGCTGAGCGCAAGATGCTTTTAAGCCTCTTGTTTGAATGCTGCAGTGAGCAAAGGGATGAGCGGCTCAGTGGTCCTTGACACAATGGAAGCCGGTTCCAGTCACCACCTGCTTGCTGGGAACTGCTCGGGGCTGTTGACGAGCAGTAGTTGTGGCGGTACTGTTGGTGGTTGATAGCTCATGCAAGACAGCCCCTGTTACAGCTCCCACTTTCCTTTTTAATGCTTTGTTCTCTAGCAAAATGTTGCTTGTAAAGGGGGGATGGGTGGGTGGGTAGGGAGGAGATCCCAGGCTATTATCTGCTAAGTAGGTCGTAATTCTGGTAAATAATTGATTTATTTTTTTCAGGCTTGAAATCAGAAGCAGACCTTAGATGCCAGTGTCAGACCACTGTGATTATCACTCCTTCTGGAATTTCAGTGCTTCTTGTTAGGGAATGGTTGTCTGGCTCTTTTGGGAGGGGGATGCTGCTGGAAATGAAAGGAGAAAGTGTTTCTTTTGCTGCTGTATTGTTTTTAAAGTTTCTTGCTTTGAACTAGCTCCTCGGGTAAATTAATCCTCTAGGTCTGCTTCTGGCTTGTGTTATGCTCTGGACTAGCTGCTCAGACTCTCTCTTTACCTGTTTTTATTAAACAATGGAATTTGGAAATGAAAGTGTTAACAGCAGCAAGCATCATCACTGGCTGTGTCTGCTCTGTACGTGACTGTCCATGCTGTACTGGTTAATCTTTTAAAATCTTACCCTGCTCTGCAGACTGCTCCATGCGAGTCTGGTGTGGATTCCTTGGGTTCAGCCTGTATTTTGGCACAGCCAAATCCTGTTCCCAGATAGTTGGGGCAAGTGGTCAATTTTCTACTGTGTGTTTGTGTATACACACACATATATATGTATGTACACACACTTGGTGTATATATTTTGTGTTTCTTGACACTTTGTGTCCAGAGTGTTGCCCTAACAAGTTACCTTCACCACTAGGGAAAGAGAATGTCTTGTGCAGGAAAGTGGGGTGTGGGGACAGCCTCCCTGAAAATCTGTTTCTTTTGTGACTTGCCTGGGGATGAGTTCTCACTGTTGACAATCTTTAGCTACCTCATCTGCAGTACAGCAATAGTGCAAAGGCTTCTCTAGGGCCTGCAGCAGAGAGCTGTTTTCACAGGTAAGTCCTTCTGCTTTGCCTTCTTCTCCTGCACCAGCTGATCTGAATTACAGCTGCTGAGTGCCCTTGAAGTGTGTGTGTGGCAGTCACAGCTGCTTGCACAGGGAGCCAGGCTCTGATCCTGCCTGTGTCTGCGTGCCTCTGCATATCTACAGCTCTCCTTGAAGCATTAGGGAGCCACAAGAGCTCAGTTCGTGGCCTTGGTGCAAAGTTACCCTATGAAACTACTTTGTGACTTGCTGGACATGAAGACTCTAAGCATTTGCTTTGAGAGCTACTGTCTGAGCAGGAACTCTGCTTTGTATAAACAAATCTGGGCACAGAAGAGGGCTGTTGGGGGATACCATCATCTACATAGGTTGTTGCATCTTAGTTGGGACTGGCGTGGTCCTGTTTTCCTTTGGATGAAATTCTTTGGTATTTTAGTGCTTCCCCTTGGCATGGCTTCAAAATCACTTGTTGGTTCATTCATGCTGTGAGATGGCAGCGCTTAATGAAATGGTGGTGTAACACATCTGTGTTAGCAAAATAAGCTCTCTCTTATCCCATATTTTAGTAAAATATGAACAGCAATGAATCAGTCAATGGTGCTGAAGTGTAAAACAGCATTGTTGGTGTCTGATAGAGTATACCATGAGCTCAGACTGAGAGGTCTTTCCTCTCATCTGCTCTTTAGCTTCTCTGAGAACTCTGACTGGCACCACTGTACTGCTTGTTCTTGAATCATGTATTTCTGAATTTATTCTTCACAACCATAATAATTAGAGGAGGACTTCCACTTCTAGAAGGAGATTCTGCAAAAGCAGCACACAGTTTGGGAAAAAAGGTGGTATGCTTTGTCAGGTGAGATCTTACTAGCCCAGAACAAACCTTGACATGTGACCCCAACTGCCTTCATGTACTCTAGTAGTTTCAAGGAAAAAGAGATGGGCAGTAGATGGTGTTTATTAATGCTGGCAGGGAGCTGTGTTCTACCTTCAGCATCTTTAATAAAAAAAAATAGAAAAGGTTTCTATAACTACCTTGCCATGGTTATGAATGACACAAAACTGTTGTTTTTTCTTCTCCAGCCAGATGACAGGAAGACACTGAGCTTGGGCAGCAGCTGTGTTCAGAAAAGGTTGTTAGTGGTGTAGGCAGAACCATCTGCCTAGCAAGGCATTTAGCTTGGGTTGCTTGTTCTAGGCCAAGATGGTAAATCAATAGCTTATTTTTTACAGTGTAACAAGTAAGATGTCAGTGGCTAGATTTACAGTGTAAACAGGAAAATGGTGGCTAGCTTTATTGGCTTCTTAGTGTCCTAGCTGCACTAGTGAGAAAACAAAACAATATGAAAAAAAAAAAAAAAAGCCAAAGCAACTCATCCTGAAAGAGATTGAAGATCGAGAAACAGAACAGTATTCTTATCAGACACGTTTACTGGTTTTTTGAATAGACTTTAATACCCCCTGCTGCCTAGGGCTGGTCCTCCCTTCCTTTCTCACAAAACTGTCAGTTCAGTTAAACTCTTGTTTTAACAGGCGCTTTCCTCTCTGCATGGCAGGATTTTTGGTTTGCTCTAGTTAAATACAGGAAATGGAATATATACATCGTGGGTTTTTTTGTTAACAGATCGTGCTGTGGCAATTGGTCCATTTTGTTTCTATGAATTTTCTAATCTCTTCTGGAGATTCCTGTTGCCAAACATTGTTTGAAGTGGCTGCAAAACTTTGAGACAACTGTGAAGAACAGAATAGTAAATAGTATGCTGATCATGGTTGGAATTTGCATCCATTCACCTGTCAAATGGCAGAACCACACTAGGTATGAGAGAAGCAGCCCTCCCAATGTAGTTGGTACATGCAGTTTCCTTTTAGGCTTTGTTACTAGGGTTTGGGGTTTTTTGTTTGTTTGTTTGTTTTGGGGGGGGGGTTGTTTGTTTGTTTTTGAGAAATGAAATGAAGGCTGTAGTTTGAGCTCAGCAGGAATGCTGACCTGAGCAGTCACACTTGCTCCATCCCACCTCTGTGCTGTTATGCTGATGCATTGTGTGGAGATGATCAGTGAAATGGAATAGGGAACTGCTCTGGGTTATGAAATAACACTCTTGCCAGTTATTTTTAGCTTAGCCAGCTCCTACTGTGGTTTGCTGTGCTCCCTGCAAACGTGCCTGTTACGGTACAGTGGGGGGAGACATGGACAGGAACCTACAAAGAGAGCAGAGACTGCTTGAATCCTAAAAATTTAGCTCTCATAATGCATTCCCTGCTTTTGTTGGGAAATAGTCTGACTTCTAGGTGGTTGTCCTTACAGCTGTGTGTGGTTCGTGGTTGTTTACTTGTTTGGTTTTGGGTTGGTTTTGTTTTTTTTTACCTTATTATTCATGGAAACCTTTTCTCTATTTCAGTCAGCTTGCACCTCTGATTTAGTCAGTGCTGAAGCTCCTGGTGCCTTTGGTGCAAAGCCACACATACTTATGAATGTATCTGCCTGTCCATGTATTTTTATACTGCAAAAAAGTCTTAAATTCTGAACAACCAGGCCTAAAATTTGCTTTCTGCCTGTTAGACTTGCAGTGAATGAGAACAACTAAACCTGGTGCACAATCCTGACTAAGGAATGGAAAAGAAAACTAGAAAGGTGTCCCAGTTTTCTCTGGGATTTACTTTGCCAAGAACATCCAGTGGCCTGACTGCCAACATGAACTGAACATGGAAACCTTTCCAGTCTGCCTGGGAAAACATAGAACAGGAGAGGAATCTAAAGATACAGACCGTGGATGGAAACAGATTCACTTTCTGCTCTGTGCAAGGCAGGAGTCTGAGAGGTATTCATCCATGTTATGGGGCGTTACATTGTGTCATATGACCTAGTGGTAAACATTTAGGAGAAACAGTAAAAAAAAAAAAAAAAAAAAAAAAAGGCAACAGGAGTTTTGCTGTTTTGGGCCCTGGCCTGCCCTGCGAGTTAAGTATTCTCACACTCTTCCTTGAATGGATGGTACCTATGTACTTCAGGCCTGACCTGAATTGCTCTGTCTTTACCTGTTGGTAGCATGTTTGCACCCAGTCATGCTGGGAACATACCTCACTCATATATGCATGTGTTTACTTGCTGATGTTTAGGGCTCTAAGGGATGGCGATTAAACTTTTTAAGTCCCTTGGAGAGCATGTAGCAGCCAGTAGGACATAGGCATTGTCAACTGTCATAGAGAAATGTTCAAGTCTTGCCTTTTGCAGTAACTATGGGTAACTGTCTTTCCTAATGTTAGTGACATACACCGCGCTTATAGTATATCTTAAAATTTACAAATTGCTGTGGAGACATCCTATATTTGAAAGGCCACATCTTCTAAAGGTGTAACTTGTTTTCCTCCTAATCACAACTGTTATCATCAGTTGGACTCCTCTGTCTAGTTTGTGGTGTGCAGTGGTTGTGTCTCCCTCCCAGTATTTCAGTTTGATTGAAACTGATCCAAGTGTCAGACGTTTTAGAGAGATGGGAATTTACACCTCTGCTACATTTCCGTTGCTGACCTCTGTGGCATGCACTGTGTCAAAGCCTGGCTGAATGTAATGTGTGGATGACAGTTTGGTCTACACTCCTTAGCACGTAGCACTCCATGGTTGCTGAGCCAGAGTTGTCTGAAGCAAAGATGAGCAGCGGGAAGTTGTGCTGGCTGGTAGAAGGGAAATCTTTGGAACATGCATGCTACAGTGCAGTCTTGTCTGGTAAAAGATGGACTCTCCTGAAGGATCGGGTTAGCTTCCTGATTTTTTCTCTCATGATAACAAATCTCTCAGTAGCCTTCGTAAGCAGTTCTTTCTGTCCTGTGTGAGGATACCTTAGGCTTTCCTGAGGTGGAGAATAGTCTCAGTAGTTCCAGCTTTCACATCATGGCTGGATCATGGAACCTCCCTCTTCATGGGTATTAGATCTGTGTGATTGTTAAATCTGTCCCCAGGAAAAAGCCAATCAGAGCAAAACGCAACAGCATGTCTTAGTAACAGACTGCTACAAACAGATCAGACCTGTCCTCTAGTGTCTGCATGAACTCTTCATGAAATGTATGGGCAGATTAAAAAGCTCTGATCTTCTTTTTTAGATGTTTAATGATCTGGGTTTGACACACCTAAAAGATTAAAAGTGGACTGCAGTTAATTCATCTCCTAAAGACTTAAGGGCGCTGTCTGCTACAAGGATAAAGCTCATCTGTGGTAGAGACAGAAGTTTTTTGGAGGCTGGTTAACATCTATGGCCTGAGATCCCCCGGGGGAGGGAGGGTAGAGAGAACCACCAGCTGTCTTGCTGCTTCTATATGCAAGGTACATTGCTTTCTCCTTCTTCCGTCTCAAAAATAAGATGCAGTTCTCAATCACTACATGCATGCATACGTGTGCACTCACATGTGCACACACAAACACACCATTACCCTTAAAAGAAAATGAATCATTGGGTAAAATGTACGTGTGACTGATACTTGTTTCTGCAGCCACTTAACATGCTGCAGATGGGAGAGGGGACGATACAAACCTGAAATGGATGTGGTGATTTCAGGGAAATCTGCTGAAGTTTTGGTTTCACAGAACTCCTTTTTTGGTTGCTGTGTAAGCTGTAGTTGTCATTCCAGTGTCCAGCTATGTATTTAGAAACCTCCCTTCCTGGGGTACTGTTCCCCTTTTGTCCTATTCCCTATAGAGTGTTTCATTGCTAGCTGTCAACATACAGCGCACTTTCAGAGCCCATTTCATGTCTGCCTGCAGAAGGAAAACTGCAGCTTGGCTGCATTGTATGAAACTGCTTGTTTAACTCTGTCTTGGTTTTGTGTGCTGATGGGTGTTTCCTATGGGTGGGCTGTCTTATGTATTCCACTGCAATTCTGCTTCTGCAACCCATGCTTCCAAACAGCTTGTTCAGCAGTGGTAAGCAAGATCATCCTCTGTGGGCATTTGTCTTCTATGGTAAATGATGGTGTGCCTTGTAGGAGTCTATCAGTAGCACTGGTAGTTGGATTGTCTTCATGTGCTGAATGGAGAAATACAGTTTGAGGCCATAGGCAGGCTTGGAGCTAGCTTTTGTTACTTTTTGCCTTTCTGTTTTCATGCTCATCTAATGCTAAAGAATGAATTTGCAGACTAATGGGACTTTTTGTTGCTAAAAGATTTGGTTTTGTATTTGAGTGGGGGCTTCAGGTTTCACTAAACGTCTTGACACGTAGATACACTGTCTTTTCCTACAGAAGAGATACAGAGCATGAAGGAGATAGTTTGTTTTGAATCTGTTTAGCGTCCTAGCAGAGCCTTTTCTTCATCAGTCTGAGAAGAATAAAGCCATAGGGATTTGACATGGCAAACACTCTCTTTTTTTTCCTTTTGATACTTGATTTTCATTCTGGGACAAGCTTCTGATATAGGTAGACAACATAATTAGTGTTTGTGGATCTCAATTTTGTGCAAAATTGTACAAAGTATTGAGTGCACTATTTCGTGGTTTTAGAGATGATGATTCAGAAGGTGTCAAGCAAATAAGCAAGATGCTCAGTTTTCCATAGTTTAACTCTTCTATTTTTTTTTTTAGAAAGTGCTGCTGTATTCCCTAGGCAACTGCATTCACAGCCCATCCACACTGATGTACTTCTACATGCGCTCAGCACTGGGCCCGAATCCCTGTTTCTTCTCCAAGTAGCCTGGCCAGTGCTAAGAAATAAAATGACAGGATTTTGTATTGTTTATCACCAAGCAAACAGTAGTATGTAAAAGCTGGAGCTAAGGTCAGTAAGGCATATTAGTAACTTAAAGGTTACAAAAAACAAAACAACAAAAAAAAAAGTTGCATTTTGGTAACTTATTCCCAAACCAGCCATGTGTAAATCATAAATCCCAGGAGTTGACTAAGCTTCAGCCTTAAAGGAAACTCAAGCAGTGTTTTGCTAATATGATGATATGATGTCTGCAGTTGCAATACAAGTTTTTAAGTATACCCACCCCTGAACTACCACACATGTATCCCTTCAGTTTGGATTTCTGTGCCATGAACTAGATCAGAAAGCTGATCCAGCTTAGAAGGGAAGTGTTAAAGATATTTTTCTTTGAGCTGGCTGAGTTCTTTTTCTGGACCATAGACATCTGTGGGGTTGCAGAACTAAGGGGTTAAGAGGGGAAAGGGTCATGCAGTGGTTTATGGCTTGGTGGGGGGAAACCTTAAACTCCTATTGCTGCCAAGACAATGCATTGTCAAACTATGGCCTCACACATTCCCTGGCACAGAAACACACAGTCAGAAGATGCAAACTGCCTTAGCTCTCTTCTACTCTGCAGCTGCAGGAATGTTTTTGGATTGAGTATAGACATTACAAACTTGTGCTAGCCTTGGTACCATTTACAATGAAGCCACAGTGATGTGGGGCTTTGGCATGAGGTGCAATTCCCCCTCCCCCTCCGGGATTCTAGGTATTTACTTAGGCAGGCAGGTCTGAGCTGCTGTGGCTTCACTGCTCTTTTAGCAGGATTAGCTGGAGCACAGCTAGCTTGGAAGCTTCTCTGCGTGCTGCTATTAAGCCTCTCAAGCAGCTACGGATGTTGTGATGCTGTAAAAGTATGATACATGCATTTGAACCATTGTGTGGCCCTGGATTAGACGCAGCTAATCTTTCTTTTTACTTAGAAGTTAATTTCTTTTTCCCTTCCTGCTTTCGAGTTAGATCTATGACTTGATTTCATATTCCCAAAGAATGAATGTGGCACCCAGCAGGAAGGGTGTAGGCAGCAGGACAGGGAACAGTGTTGCTGTGCTGTCTCTGAGTGCCAGTGAATTTGTGACTAACTGTAAATTTGTTAGATTCTTCCTTACCCCCCAGCCAGGTGAAACTTGAGGTAGTGAGGGAGAGGAGCATTTTAGAAGAGGGGAGGAAAAGGAAAATAAAGAAAAGGAATATTAAGTTTGAGAAAACCAAAAGGAAATGAAAAAGGGACAGATATGAGAAAGGAGGCAAGAGGATGGAAGCGGTAACTGAGGGGGGTGGTGGAACAGATTCATAAAAGCTGGAGCAAAGCAAGGCCAGGGAGGCCATTGCTGGCAGCACCAAAGGTAGAAGTAAATGCTTGAGGTTTTTAGCAGAATGTGTGAATTGATGATGAGCCTTTGTAGCCCCAGGTAGTTCATTGCACCTGAAGATTGTGCTTGGTGCAGGAGAGGGGTACTGTAAGAGAATGTCAGAGGGCCAGTGGTAGAAATAGCTACTCTTAGGTGCAGAGAAGGCTTGTTTCTCTAAGTTACAGCTGCTGCTCTTCTCTGTGGTATGGGATCTCTTACAGGTTACCCAAAGAGGAGGAGAAAGGAAGCCTGCTGGTGAGGTGAGACAAGCATGACACACACAGAGTAATGTCCTCGGTATCTCTTCCTGGTGCCGTCTCAATACAACGTGTTTGAGCCCATCATCCTTGTATGCCTACCCTTTTTCCTTAGTTGTCCCTTGCCAGAAGTTGTCTGTTGTTCCTGTGTTTCATCTTTCTCTCTGGCTTTGATGGCTCTGTTACTGATGAGTTACTAGCTGGCCCTAAAAGAAGAATAAGAATCCTCTTAATGCTCACCCTATCTGAGACACTGGCTAAGAAACCGAGTGCTCTTGTTTGGGCCCAGCTGCTGTCTCCACTTGCCATCTACAACAGCAGCACCCAGGGCAGCTGGAAGCGTCCGAGCAGATGAGCTCCTGGCTCTCTCTTTGCTCTAGTCTTTTTGCTCCCAGGTAGAGCCTGAACAGCCTGTGCAGCATTGTGCTGGGTTTAGGAGATCTGAATAACCCAGTTTCCCTAGTAACAGTGGTCTCTTTAATCACAGAGATACAAGTCTCTACCTCTGTTATTAGTGTTAAGACTTGCATAGTGTATCTGGCTACGGTAATACTTTGCTTCTGTTGGAATAAATGGTAGAGTAAAAGCAGGAAGGTCCTTCTGCCTTGGAGATAATTAAAATCTCCATAGGTGGATTTCAGTGCTGTATGCAGCAATAATAGAAAAAAAGAGGGATTATAACTACTTCTAAGCTTTTTTTAACGTGTAAAGGATCCCTGGAGGATACAGAAATAAAGTTTTAAATTCTGTGTGGAGCTTTCTGTGCACAGATCTCATGGCATTCTGTGACACTGATAGATTCATTCCTTGTTGAGAAGTGTTATTTTCATTTTTATGGTTAGGGAGACAAAGTGATTCAAAGGTAGACTGAATCTTGTTGCAAAGCTAGGAATAAATCTCCTCTTCTGAGCCCAGTCCTCCACCTGCCCTTTCCTTCAGTTTCAGGTAAAGGTTTCCCTGTGCTGTAGGAGACAGAACGTGTTATGGAAGGTAGAAGTGTGAAGCCTGCTTTCTAGCAGGAGAAAGTGAGGAAAGTGAAAATACTGTGATTCACTGCAAGCCTTTCTGCTAATATATTTTAGTCTACTTTCACTCCCCCATTAACAGAAGTGGAGCATACTATAGATTTTGAAAGTGAGCATTGGGAGTGAAAGAAATATTCCTGCCTTAATTTCTGCACAGCAACATGGTCTTGTTACTGCAAACCAGGAGAAACTGGTTTGGATGAGAGTAGTTTGAAGGAACTCCTGAATGAAAAAGAACTCTTGCTTGATCAAAGGCATGAAGCCTGCATAAGCGCCCAGTACTGATGTTCCTCCTTGGATAATGCCAGTGTTAAATTGCCAGTAATATCTTGCAGGCTTCTTGGGTTACAAAGGTGCGCAAGGGACAGCTGAATGGAAAACAGATATCTGCACTCCTCTACTGAAGTTATACGGTGTTAGGGGTTTTGTTGGCGTGGTTTTGTTTGTTTGTTTGTTTTTAATACGGCATAAATAGTGCAGAGATTCAAGGAGAAACCCATCCTTCTTCCTACTTAGAATTCTGGTTTCTGGAGTCGAAACAGTCCCTTAAACTTCTGGCCAAACAGAAGACCATCCATCTTGTGTGTGAGGAGGGTATTTTTACTTTTTCTTTTCAGTGTTTCCTTGCCTGTTTGGGTAGTGCAAGGTGGGGACCATGCTGTCTTCTCTTCCACATTCTTTCAACCAAAGAGCTTTTGAAAATTCCATCATGAGATTTATTTGGCTTGCAGGTGTTGTAGATGTTATCTAACTTCGAGATATCTAAAAATCTCTTTTGTTTGTGAGTGAGCATTCTTATTTCAGCAACTCCCTTTCAAGCCTCTGTTTACCAAATCAACCTAATAGGGTGTCTTATAAATGTTTGGGGAGCTCTGGAAACCTCTAACATCTAGACAAAAGTCCATTCCAGAGAACATGTACCACTTTTTTCTTCCCCCCTCACCTCCTGTGGTCTTGCACAATCTAATGAGTCTTTTGAGGAATTCTGGGAGCATGATCACAAGGTAATACCATGAGCGGGTGGGTGACATAAAACTTATTGAGCTTGTTAAGATAATATTGCCACGATTCTTAAGCAGCCTAAAGGCCTCGTATACAGCTGTTATTTAGCTGGGTGGTATTTGGTACAAACCAAGACAGAGGCTCACTTCTACAGTGAGTTTATTGTTGGATTTTCAGTATATTGTTTGCGTAAATTCCCTAGACCAGCTCTCCCTCCTGAATAAGCCACATGGATCAAGTTTTATTCTGTTCCACACAAAGTTCACATCCTTTACTGGAATGAGTCATGCTTTAACTGAGTTTACTGTGAGGGAGGAAAGTGGGCTTTAAAATGTTACTCCTCCACCCTGCCTTAGTGATGTATAACAGGATTATTGGTATGCTTGGCAGCTGCTGCTTATTATTTTCGCAGAACCTGGATATTTGTGAAAACAAGTAAAAATTGGTCCTACTTGTGTTCAAGTGTGAATTTAATGGATAATTTTAAACTTAAAAGACAAAAAAGCTATTCTTTTTTTTTTTTTGTGGCTTTGTCTTCCATAAGGCTTGCCTGCTACTGTAAAAGTGGATCTAACTTATCTCCCTGTGGTTATTTTTCCGTTTTGAGAGAAGAATGGCATTTTGTGACTTGTAACTGTGTTGTGGTTTAACCCCAGCCAGCAACTAAGCACCATACAGCTGCTTACTCACTCCCCCCCTACCCAGTGGGATGGGAGAGAGAATCGGGGCGGGGGGGAGGGGGGAGAGTAAAACTCATAGGTTGAGATAAAACCAGTTTAATAGGACAGAAAGAAACAAAATAATAACGATAATAATAACAATAATAAAATGACAAGAATAATAAAAAAAGAATAGGAATATACAAAATAAGTGATACACAATGTAATTACTTGCCGACCGATGCCCAGTTAATTCCCAAGCAGCAATCCACCCCTCCCACCAGTTTATATACTGGGCATGATGTCACATGGCGTGGAATATCCCTTTGGCCAGTTTGGGTCAGCTGTCCTGGCTGTTTCCCCTCCCAACTTCTTGTGCCCCTCCAGCTTTCTTGCTGGCTGGGCACAAGAAGCTGAAAAATCCTTGACTTAATATAAACACTACTTGGCAACAGCTGAAAACATCAGTGTGTTATCAATGTTATTCTCATACTAAATCCAAAACATAACACTGTACTAGTTACTAGAATGAAAATTTACTCTATCTCAGCCAAAACCAGGACAAACTGAAAGAGGAGGAGCTCTACCATTGTGGTGTTCAGTGGCCCATGCATGGCTGTTACTGTTACATACCTCTGGGCATTGACAGGTGAAAGTGCTTCACAGGCCGGTGTAACTCCTGTGTAAGGTTGTCTCCAGCTTCTCTCAGGCAAGATGTATGTGATGCGATGCCACTGTGCAGAAAGCAAATTTTGGTCCTCTGTGTATATTTCCTTGTGCAGAGAGGTAAAAGACCTTTTAACCTATGGTAGAGGGAGCTGCTCAGTGTGTGTCCTTAATATAGATTTTTGCAGAAACAGTCTCTGTACACAGCTACTGAAGATACCAGACCCAATTGTACTACTCATCTTTCCTGCAGAAGTTCATTGATATCTCGTGCAACAATGGTTAATTTGACTCTTCATAGCACTATCCTTTTTAGTTTGGTTTTTTTTTTGGTTGGGTTTTGGGGGAGGCGGGGGGAGCAGTGGTTTGTTCATTTGTTTAAGGAGTTAGTCCCAAAATTGAGGCGGAGGGGCAGCCAATAGAAAAGGGCCTTTTAGGATTTTATTTTTGGCAGTAGGTGCGTTCATTTGACATGTAAGACCTTTCTTTCCTAGTTCTCTTCTTCCTGAGAGGTCTGGAAAGAGTTATGTTTCTCCCCTGAGCTATGTATTATCTGTGATTGCTAAACTGGCAGGGGCATCATCTGTTCTTGTTTTACAGAAAAAACAGGGTCTGTTACCCTAACCCACTACATTCCTAAACCCAGACTGCATAACTTTTATGGAGACTGCAAAATGATTTATTTTCATGCTAATGCTTTTGAAAGAAAACTTGAGGGAAGGAGCTGTAATTAAATGAACACCAATATTAGATATTAGAAAGGACTTTACCTTTTAGGACTTAAAATGAGTGAAGTGAACATTTGATGACAACATGATTTTAATTAAATTTACGCCTCCACTTGATCTATATTTAACTATCGCTGACTCTGGGTTTACTGATAAGTAATCATAATAGCGGGGAGGCAGGCAGTGCCTTGGTTGACCAGTCTGTCTCCTGTCCAGCTTGACTCTGACCGGACAGATTTTTCTCCTGTGTTTTTACAGATGCTTCATTCAGTGGCACACCACCTAGCTATGCGTATGATGCAGACCGTGCTGAAGAACAGAGGCGACATCATGATATGATGCCCTATATTGATGACTCGCCATCATCCTCACCCCATCTCAGTTGCAAGAGTCGGGGCAGCCGAGACACCCTATCTTCAGGGTCTCTGGAATCTACAAAATCAGTGAGTCTGAGTCCTTTCCTGCCTTTTTGGTGTCAGCAAAGCCTTGTAGGTTTGCAAGTGGTTAGACTGCTTTAACAGGAAGCAAAGACCAGGGACTACTAGCACTGTAGGACAGATTACCTGACATAACATAGCAGTGCCTGATTGATACTGTATATATAAAGCTAAATTGTGGCTTCTAGCTGATGCTAAACCTAAACTTCAGGGATGAGTGTTGTGTGTATGATTTTTTTTTAAGCCTCAGTTTTTCACCCTTTTTGAATTTTAGTGGAGAGAATTGGTGATTAATTGCTGTTGAGAGGGTCTCTAAATACCAGATATCCTGGAAAGGAGGCTCTGGAACAAAACATCCTACGTTATGATGTTCATACATCTGTGCGTGTGGGTTGTCATTGCCTTTCACAAGGAAAAGAAGAGTTATTTTCAGGTAGGTTTAAGACTTTGATAAAGCTTCTAGAATATAAGATCTGTTTCCTTTACCCTGTGACAATGGAATAAGAGGAATTAAAACTGCCAGCTCTGAAGTATGGTGACTTTGGGTGGGAGATGGCTACTTCTTATAACAAATCTGACTATTCACTAAATAGCTATCTATATAATTAATTATGGTAGATAAAAAGTTCAGAAGGGACCATCTAGCCTGACCTGTGGTTTGATGTGGACCTTCAGGCTATCTTGCTTTATTTTTGCTTCAGGTTTAGTAGCATTGGCTATAGCTTGGAACTTAAGGAAAATTTCTATTTTTGTTTTCACAATAGTCTTGGTAGAGAATCTGCTGCTTTCCTTGGTAAATAACTATTGAATGCTGTCTTCACAGTTAAAGGTGTCTTAGTTTCAGCTTGAATTAATCTGTTTGACTTTCAATCTTTGTTTCTCTTTATCGTTTTGCTTCCTAGATTGTAGAGCACTTCAATCCCAGGTTGCTGCTTCCCTGAGTTTCTTTGTCATCTTCAAACTTTTGGTTTCCCTAAGTCATTCATAAAAGTGCTTAATAGCACAAAGACAACTGTCACTTCCTTCCTAATGTATTTCTAAGAAAGTGTAGCCAAACAATCTGGAATTCCCACATTGTAAATGACACTTTGAAATCTGTCATTTAAGTGGTTTAACTTATGTGTTGGCTTTATCTTGTTCTGTCCTATTAATTAAGATGTCATGGGAGAAGAAGATGGATATTTTACAAGTATCAGTGTACATGTAAATCGACACCATCACCTTTATCAGACATTTATCTCGCATCAAAACGATGTCGAGTCTGACAAGTTCCACAAACCATTGCTACTCAGCATTCATTATATACATCCTTCTATTAGTCTTTATTGGTTAAGCGCCATATCATATGCTTCCTTACTTTTTCTAGGATGAATGTTAGATTCAGAAGCCTACTTGAGACGGTGTTCTTCTTGTTCTTTCTCATTTATAAAAGTGCATTGTCAAGATCTCTTAAAGCATTATCAAGTACATATATTGTTGATATTTGCTTAATTTTATTTGACTGTAAAGTATGGAATCTAGTTAGCTGCTTATGCTTTAGTCTGTTAATTCTGAGATACTTTTTTATCTCTCAAGATGAGAATTCTTGTGATATATAAGAGGCTTTTGAATGAAGAAATGATAATTAGTAAATTCAAAAGCTCCAAGAATGTTTTAATGTTGGCTTGAGATTTCCAGGTTATGTTTCTCAGGATGAAGGAAAAACACTATGTGACTACATATGGCTGAGAGTTATCTTCAAAGAGCTAGCTGTCATAGTGCCTGTGACTGGGGGCCTGAAAAAGACACTGCCTAATATTTAATCCTCTTCTTTACTACTTTGAATATTGCCTCATAAGCATTTAACAGGAGTTAATTTCAAATTTACCTTAATAACGATAGAAGGCTGCCTTTTTAAAAATAATTTTTAACACAAATGGCTGCTTTCTTTTCTCTGACTATAAAAAGGTGTTTTATGGCTTCCAAAAGAAAAAGGTGTCCTGATACTGATTAGACTTTTAATCATGAACCTCAGCCACTTCAGTTGATCCTCACTGTAATTAGTCCACAAATAGCAATGCCACTCATGAAGGATGGTCCATGACAAGGAGGAAGAGACTAATTTATATATGGTTGCAGTATTTCCCAAACAAGTTAAAACAAGTTAAACTTTCTGTCATCACAACTTGTTACATGGCTTTTACTGTAGTTATGTTTTCAGCTGTAGCGGAAAAGAAATCAGTAACAAAATTAAGTGTCAAACACTCTGTGCTGAGCCAAGCACTTAAAATGTATTGGATCAGAAATACCAGGACGTATGTCTGTTCTATTTTCTTTTTCACTATGCTTGATTAGCAGAAAACATTTTTTTGTTTACAAGTATTTGCTTTTATAGTTGTCTCCTTGCCCTCTTACTTCTTTCTTAGGTGCCTGCAATTAATTCTGAAAATTTTAGATTATTTTTATGACCAGAGTCTAGGAATCAACAGTTAACTGTATGTAACAACACAGCACATGCACTATATACACCACTTTGACAAAATACTAAGATTGTGAAGTCATTCAGAAGTTAAGAAATTACTATGGTTATCCAGCCTTGCCTTGTGCCTATAGCCTCGTCTTGAATCATAGAATATCTCAAGTTGGAAGGGACCCATTAAGGATCATCAAGTCCAAGTCCCTGCTCATTGCAGGACTACGTAAGACTAAATCATCTGACTTGGAGCATCGTCCAGATGGTCCTTGAGCTCTGACAGGCACAGTGCTGTGACCACTTCCCTGGAGAGCCTGCTCCAGTGACCGACCACCCTCTCAGCGAAGAACCATTTCCTAATGTCCAATCTGAACTTCCCCTGATGCAGCTCCCTTCCATCCCCTCATGTCCTATTGCTAGTCACCAGAGAGAAGAGATCAGCACCTCCCCCGCCGCTGCCCCCCTTGAGGAAGTTGCAGACTGTGATGAGGGCACCCCTCGGCCTTCTCTTCTCCAAGCTGAACAAGCCAAGTGACCTCGGCTGTTCCTCATAAGTCTTGCCCTCCTCTGGACACGCTCTAATAGTCTGATGTCCTTCTTACAGTGAGGCACCCAAAACTGTATGCCGTGCTCAAGGTGGGGCCGCACCAGTGTAGTGCCGAGTGGGACAATTGCCTCCCTGGACCAGCTAGCTGTGCTGTGCTTGATGCACCCCAGGACACGGTTGGCCCTTTTGGCTGCCAGAGCACACTGTTGACTCATATTCCATCTGCCATCAACCCAAACCCCCAGATCTCTTCATGACAACTTTCAATTACACAACCATGTCCTATTTTTTCTATGAGGCTCCTGCATTGATCAGTGTATATAGTGAATGACACTCACTGGATTCAGTATTTTATCTCTAGAGCTATGTGTACACCTTATTTACAGGACACTGTGCAAACCGCTTGGAGTACAACAGTACTCATTTCCTTTTGGCATAACCATTAATTCCGAATGCAGTTGGAATGCTACACAGGTCTTAATTATCTTTGCAATGTTCCTGTGAGATAAGAGAATGGTATGTTCACTAACCACAGGTAATCAAGGCAGACAGATTATAGGAAAAGTGTCTGCTAGTTTTGGCTGCTTAATGTGAGATGCGTAATGTTCTACAAAACCAGGTTCTGACTTTTAATGCAGTTTTCTTCACATTTAAAGTAAAATCCCTTTAATTTCACTTGCAACCAAGAGTTAGCAACACTCCAGTCAGGTACCCAGAAGATGGAAAATATTGCAGACAATTTTTTTTTTTTTTTTAAATGTAATTCAAAGTAATTTGCTTAGCATCACACTGACATAGCAGCATTCCAGTGTGATGTTCATCTACCTTATCCATGAGACCAGCCTTCCTCTTGGAGATTGGGTTGTTGCTGTCTGGATATTAAGGGCATTTTGCTTTGACTTATTTTGTGGGCTTGCTGTGGGCTTTGTTTTTTTCAGCCAAGTGTTTGAAGTCCTTCCATCTACTTATAGCAGCTATAGCCTTTGGTTGGATAGCACATCAGGGTTCCACCTGATCTACCTAGCCACCATAGAGAAAGTGCAGAGTGGCAAAAGCAGTGTCTCTTTCTAAAAGAGAATGAAGCGATATCTCCTGGACTACTTGTGGAGGGGATTCATGTTGTTCCCTCAGCATATAGGGTGACTGAGTCCCAGCGCTTCATGTTTTGTGTTCCAGGAACTGAGTGCTGCAATTGACTCCCAGAAGGTTTGTGGTGTTTATGCCTTGTCATTTGGGATCTGTTTTCCAATCTTCCCTACCACCTGCATCATATAAGCAGACTAAAAGATGCTGGCTGCTCTGCCTCCAAACTGTTCAGCCACCTCTTATGTATTTACATTCCACCTGCTGTGTGTCCATTGCACAAACATCTGTTGCTATCCAAGGAGGGTGACAAGAGGTGCACCAGCATCAGTTTTGTCTGTGACCCAGAGAGGACATATTCAACATGGGCGTTTATAGTGTGGATCTCAGCATCCCTTGACACATCATGCTTGTGATAAGGAGGCATTAACAAATGTTTGCGTTGAGCAAGCTAGGTCGTACCCCCTCTTCTGGCTCTTCCAGAATCTCATGCTGAGCTGCTGACGCATGTCCTGGCATAAAGCCAATGCTTTTGCCAAACTTTGACTGTTGCTCTGAAGCAAGCCTACAGGGGAAAGAGGAAAAAGGAGAAATAGGTTCCACTAATGCTTAAGTTGTTTGTTTATTTAGCTTGAGAAGTGATTTAATTTTCCTGAACCTTGCATTCTGTAACAGTTGAACTGTTGTGATTGAACTTTCCAAAAATTCTGGAAACCTGTCTTGGAAAACGTCAGCCCAATTGTTTGCCAAATAAGACAGTGCTGGTAGCTGCAAAAGGTGTCAGACAGTGTTTGTAATAGGTAGTGGTAATTCACTCCCAGAAAGAGAGAGAATATGTCTGTCTTCCCCAAACAGCTAGGGTGAAAAGTAGAGAAGACACCTGGATAGAGCTAGAAGACAGAGGGAGAACTTGCTACAGTATTCTTGGGGCACAGGAAAGTGTTGGGACAGCTGGAAAGTTAGTGACTGGCACCCTTCACCAGAGAAGAGTTATCACCAAGAGTTTTGGAGTGGGTAGTTTGCGGCTTGGAGAGAGGATGGGAAGCTTCAGTCATCATGATCCTGTTGCTGCTATGTGGGGAGAGATTACAGCAATGGGAAGAGCAGAAATAAGAAAGGCCTTTCAAGATCAGCTCACCAACAAAGCCAGGCTCAAAGGCTTGTGTGGAGGTGGGTGCAGGGCTGCCAGTGGAAAGGCAAAGCTGGTTCCACCCCCCAGGAAATGGAGTCACTTCTCTAGAGTTTAGAAGATGAGGTTTTTGCCAAAATAGATCTCTCCGATTCTTGTATATATCATGCCCTGGGAGGCAGGAGTGCTAAAGCTGAGCAGCTAACTCTGACTTTCTGTTCTGTGTGGAGGGGAAATTGGCTCGCACTTAAAGATTTCCAGGTAGAATTTCTCTTCCCTTTTCTGCTGTGCAGTCCGTGGTTGGCGCAGCATTGGCAGCCATTACTGGTCCTCAGACCAAAATCTTTTGTTCTCACTATCTGCCAGCTATCCGGAAGCCAGGGCTGTATCAGAGCAGGTTGTGGACATTTCTCCTAGCTTGGTCCCAAGAGGGTCCAGAAAAGTTCACCTCTGAAGCTACAGCAATAAATGGGATTACTGCTCTGCTTGGTACTACTGTTCCTAGCTTGTCCTTCCCTCTCCAGCATTGCCAAACCCTTCTCCTTTCTTCCTCTCAGTATTTGGTTTTGTTTGTTTGTTTTGTATTACTGTCACTTTCGTCTCACCACCCCCAACAGATGCAACTTTTCCTTTTTTATTCTCCAACTCTTTGCTCCTTAAGGGCTCTGCCTGGATGTACAGCCCTTCCTGAGGAGAGCTGGCGCACCAGTACTGATGTTATAAATAATGTTGGCTCCTTTCCCTGCTCCTTCCTCTCCCTGAATGGAGCATGATTGGCTTGATTACAGAATTTGCCCTGTTTAATATCACCAAGACAATGAGACACCTCCAGCCTGTTTAGCAGAATCTTTCAAAGATATTTACACTTTAAAAATGGAAAGGAATAGTTTTTCTCCTTTGTAGACTGTCAGCTTCTCTATGAGATTCTGAGCTGTCCTTACGGGAAACCTCTCCTTTGAACGCATTCATTACACAGCATGTGAACACACTGTACCAAAGGAAGGTCTGAGAGTTAAAGTGCCTTTTATACGCCCACTTTGAATCACTGATTCTCTTTACAGAGCTGTGCCGGCAGCAACCACTTTGCAAAATCTTATGTGTTGTGGTTTCTAGATTCTTAATCTGTGTTCTTCTAACATTTGCAAGAAAACAATTATTGCTGTTAATTTAAACAACAGCCAGAAAGCCCTGAGTTCTTTAAACAGAGTCAAGAAGAGCTGAATCTGTCTAATCCTTGGAGCTGGTGAATCTCAGGCTTGCAGTAATTGAATACAACATGCAATGCCAACCTGGTTAGTAAACTAAAGTACTTAGGCCGACAAGCTGTAAACACATTCAAAACAGCCATGGCTCCGGGCCACTGTATGCATTCTGTCTAATATCTTCAGTGCTTCTAACCACTCTGCCTGAGCTTGGTTCAGGTCGGGAGATTGCATTTATGACTGTGACTCAATCTTTTGGTTTTTCAGTCTTTGGAATAGCAAGAAGCACCACCCAGCTGAGAAGAAAACACCAGAACCTTATAGGCATGAGATACCTGGGAAGCTTCCTTTATACTGCTTTCCACCTTCCTTTTTTGTTTTCTTTTTTAAAAAATGTAGTTCATTAGGAGTGGAAGCAAAGAACTGGTTTCTTGCTTGCTTATCCAGAACTGGCTGGGTGTTGGGTCCTCACAGCTCCCATGGCAGGCAGACAGGAATGCTCTGGCTGCTGCCTTGTGACAGTCTTGTAAGACAGATTTATTCTGAAACATGTGGGTCGAGAGGTAGCCAAGAGATGGTAGGGCAGTGCAGAAAGGCTAGAAATGGATGCTGGCATCAAAGAGGTAGGGACAGAGTCAGAACATGAAATACTAGTCAGACTTGTACAAGTAAAAAATGGGCCAACCAAGCTGGGTAGGAAGCATGGGATGGACTGCTGACCACCTGGCACTCCCTTCTGAGTGGTTAGAGTTTGCCAATACAGGCTGCTCCCACATCCTGCTGGGAACATCCCATCTGCAATTTGGTCAATAGGTGTATTTTCCCCTAGCTGATGTGGTCTGGTGGATGTGGTACCAGCTCCTCCCCTTGCCACAAGCAGCTCAAAGATTTTGGACTGCTTCCTTCTTGCCAGGGTAGGGGAAAGGAGTTCTCAGCCTTGGCAGGTCTCCCTGGACTGGTGGGGAGCTTGATACCTACACCCAGGATGTTCCCTCTCTTACCTGCCCTTCTGCCTGGAGTGCAGAAACAGAGCAGTCAGTGAGGCTGTTCTGGTCACAGCATTGCTCTTTGTTTCCATCTTTTGTCAGATATAGGCAAAGCAGAAAATGCCCTTGGCACCGGGTGCATCACATCTTGGCGTGCTGTAAGGGGAGAGTGGAAGGACAGTCTCGCAGTATCTCTGCCTGCTAATTGCTCTGTCTTGTTTTGGGTGAGCAGGTGAGCCTGTTCCCAATTCTGTAAGTGAGGAATGTTGTAATACCAAATAATAAACTTGCTCCTCCTGATGTTGGCACCAGCTCCCAGTGAATTTCTCAGTCCTGGAGTACATTTCCTAACAAGTGTGACTTAAAAAGCACCCCGAGGCTGAAGAAGCACAGGGGCCCTTTTCCAGATGTTCATCCAGCAGCAAGAGCTGCTGCTCAGCGCAGCCCCAGATGACATTGTCAGAAAAGGCTTCCCTCAGCAGGAAACTCTTGTCAGGGCACTGGCTTTCAGGAGGAAATACAGAGTGGCAGCACAATGCAGACAGCAGTGCCATGGTGTCGTATTGATCCCTGACACAGCAGGAGCAGCAGGAGATCATCTTTTCACATATGAGGAATCTGTATGTAAATTTGAGGTACTGCATTGGAAACCTTGTAATGTGCTATGTGATTGGTAGATAAACTCCCCTGAGGGTTTCTTCAGCAACTGCTGTACTGTAGCTTAAAGCAGCCGGGCCCTGCCCTGTCTGGCTGCATCTGAGGCTAGAGTATTGCAAGCATCACGCTTGGAAAATGCTCCTTTTGAAAAGGGTTAGGACAATACCGTGGACTTTGCAAAGTGACCTTGTGGTAATGGCCAGGAAGGAAGGCCTCTAGTGTGTCCTGGGAGATGTTTGTCTCTGTGAAAGTACATCTCTTTTAAAGAGAGGAAATTAACATTCAGGCAGAAAATGCTGTCTCTGTCAGCTGACGGTGCCCAGCAAGAACTGACTGGTAAATTAAAGCTTTTATTTGTGAAGAGGAAAACTGTTGTGCCACTGTCACGATGGGGAAGTTTGAATCATTTAAATAACTTGCTGTTGTGTGCTGCTCTTTCCAGATGTTACAAACATACCCAGCTGTTTTTTAAATCCTCACCTCCTCCAAGAGAACCTGCTAAAGATAATTATAGTGCTGTGACAATATTGACCAGTTACCTCATCCTCAGCAGTGGGGACTTTGGAGCACTGTTAGTTATTCTCAATGCTTCTTTGTGAAGCTGCGTTTTTCTTTTGTAAGTGTTGTAAGCATCTTTAGAAACCAAGAGGTATTGTGTTTTTCTTGCATGAGGACTGCTACATCCCTGCCTCTTTGGATGAAGGGAATCTTTGTTAAACATCTTGGGGTTGTCTGTTTTGATTATATGTATATACCATGCCTTACAAAATGGTGCATGAGGTGGACATCCAGGTACTACCGGTACAGAAATTATAAGGAATGGTCATAATGTTGTTGCACACTTCTGTTTGAGCTGTAACAGGTAGTCACACGGGTGCTCTGTAGATGCACAGAATCTGTTGCAGCATTCATTTTACCATGTAGTTCGTCACTGGTGTTTTTCTGAAATCTTCTGAACACGACTGCTGAATTACAAATTCCTAGCTTCTTTGAGATGCCCTTTCAAGATTTTAAAAGGCACTGTGGTTCTTACTGAACCTCACTGAAGGGTGGGATGCAAAGACAAGTTCTTCTTTCCATGTAGTACCTGACGTGTGTGTAAATTCTACTCATTTCCTTAGAACAGCTTCTGTCTGCCACTTTTATTTAAAAGGTGGTGGTGGTATTTGACACCTCACAAAATTTTTATAAAATAGTTGCTGCAAGGTCTTTTAGCCTAGAAAATAGCTTGTGAAATTTAATGAAAGTGTTCAAAAATCAGGATGGTTATTTATGAGACTGAATCCAGAAATATCTGGGAGCGTGAGGATCTGTTTCTTTCTTCATGTGGTGTGTAGGCTCAAAGTCACACTCAGAATGTGGTAGTTACTGTAAGCTTACCTATAGCCAAGATAACTTCTTTCCATAATGAGCCTCAAATATACAGCAGGGTTCAAAGCACAGGACCCTAAACTAAACAGAGCTTTTTTTGTCAGCTGTAGTGTTTTATGTTCTGTCAGTAGAGTGGAGCATACTGCTATGTTTCCTGATCCTCCTGCTGCTGAAATCAATAGCTGAAGATTCCTCTGGATATTAGAAGTAGGATGGAGCCCCAAACAACCTACCCAAAGCCCTTGAAAAGTATCTACCCTTTCAGATCCAACTACTGACTCTATTCTTAGAGACATTTAACAACATAAAAAGGTTGCAAGAATTGTAAAAAGCCATTTCTGTGAATGACAGAAATGAAAAGAACTGGAAATAAGATTCTGTAAAAGGGGGGTGTTTTTCACTATTTATAACCTTCATAGTTTGGCCACATTTTTTTCAGAGTTTATGGAAATACTCAATTCCACTTTATCAGGTTAAACATTTTTCAGGTAATAGTTGTGAGAGCAAGGATAATTGAAATTCAACAGAGGGGATTTTGCTTCTCTTAACACTTGATGTTAGTCTTTCCTTGATGTGTACATTTGCCCATGAATGTATTATTTTTTTTTCTCTCTTTCTTCAGTTATTTTGGTTGAGAACTCCTTCATGGAATCCCAATAAGAAAATCAGCATGTGTGTTCCAAGCACTGCTGATTATTCCGTCCTCTAACTACAAGTAGACATTGTGCAAGCTGGCACTGAAAAATAATTTAGTGAATAGTAGAGAGTGGGAGAAAGAACAGCCATCTTAACAGCAATGTCGGGCTGTAACTGCTGTATATTCATGTGCATCTGTGTAGATGCAGGGGAAGAGATCCTGTCTGCATAGAGAAACATGGCTTTGGAGTAAGATCACAGAGAACTCTCGTGGGATGAGGGAGTGAATTGCACTTAACCAAGGGCCCCTAAGATTTGTTTAGGAGGATATAATTCTGAATTTTTAAGTTCTGTATTTTGAATTTTGTGAAGAAGTCTGGGTGCCTAATTGAGGCACCAAAGTTGGATGACTAAAGCTAACACCCGTAAATAATCTGTGACATCAGTTGCTGGTAAATAAAAATTTCTTTAATGTTTTATGTTTGCATGTTTCTAAAAACAGGACACTAAGCACAGGTGGGTTTTTTGCTTGGTTGTTTTTTTTAGTCTGAAAGTAAACAAAAAAACCCAAATATGCTGTGATTAGCTGAATGATATCTTTTACTCTCCATCCTCATTCTTGTTTTTTTCTTTCTCTCTTCCCTCCCTTTTTTTTTTCTTCTTTGTTTTTTCTTTTATATTTTTCTTTTTTCTCCTTATCAACTTCTTTGTAGAGTGAGCCAGACCTGGAGAAAGGCCTGGAGATGAGAAAATGGGTCCTGTCAGGAATCCTAGCCAGTGAGGAAACCTACCTGAGCCACCTGGAGGCTCTGCTGCTGGTAAGTGCTGGTGGCAGATACCATATCAAACACTGGTATGTGAATTTTCACTGCTGCTTCCATCCAGAGTTTCCCAGAACTTCACATACCATGGGTTACAAGTCGCTGGGTGCAAAGGGCACCAGTTATTCCTCTTCTCCAGTAGACAAAGACAGGCTTAAAGAAAGGACTGGGTATGGCACAAGCAGGGAGTTATTAGTGTGGTAGTATCCAGGAGCCCTGTCTTTCAGGATCCTGTGCTAATTTTTAGACACGTTGCTGTACATTTGGACAGAGATTAAGGAAATGGTGTGCAAAGGGATTTTAATTGCACCATTAATATCCTGGGAAAATCCACCTGCCAGGGATGGCCAATACCCATGAGAGAACTTGTTAATGTCTAGCTTTCAGTTGGGTGAATGCAAATATCACTTACTAATAGGATGAAAAACAACTCTCTGGAGGGATGTGTTGTAATGTGGCAAAGGTGAATGTACTTGGTTTGCATGGTAACAATTTCCTTCTTTCTTCGTTTCAGCCTATGAAGCCTTTGAAAGCAGCTGCCACCACCTCTCAGCCTGTGCTGACTAGTCAGCAGATTGAGACAATATTCTTCAAAGTGCCTGAGCTCTATGAGATCCATAAAGAATTCTATGATGGGCTCTTTCCCCGAGTGCAGCAGTGGAGTCACCAGCAACGTGTAGGGGACCTCTTCCAAAAGTTGGTGAGTCAACTACCATCACCAAAGTTTCTGTTATCTCTCATTCATCTCACAGGTGCTGGTACAATTCCCTTGGTGACTATGTATAGACCAAAGAGTTGAAAGCCCATAGCGGGCTTAGAGGGGAGGCTTCTAGCTTTGCCACTGCAGTGAAAGGCCTACAGCAAAAGTGGCTGTTTCATTGCCTTTAATTAAAGACTCCAGCAAGCTATGCTACTAATACAAATACAATTTCAGAGAAACGTTGAATCTCCAGGGTGTCTGCAGTGTCATCAAACTGTTTGCTTTAAAAGAAGATGGGAGAATGGCAGTGTTAAAAAGCATACTTTTTAACACTGACAGCTAAGTGTTTCTCATTATTGCTGAACTCCCTCACACATACTTCCTTCTCTCTGTGGTGCTTTGCTCTATCTTGTGCTGATTTTCTCTCTTTTATGGTCATCAACTTTGGCTTTGCTTTTCTACCACCATCCTGGCCTTGATATTCCCCTTGCTGCTATGCTGATGCAGTCAACCTGCTGTTGAGAATCCTCCGAGCAGCCTCAACAAAATTCTCCGAGTGCAGAACAGGACAAAGACATATACAGCATGTTTCTGAGGCTGAATTAAAATTGCTGAGTTTCTGAGCCAGATGACAAATTGTTTGCATTCTAGGAGATTCTTTTGGCCCCTTTAGCCTCTCCCCTAGCATGTGCAGAGAGCAAAGGATTAAAGGAGCTGGTTTTTCCTTTTTAGAAAAGAAAAGAATCTCTGCATTCCTGAGGCGCCTCTGATTCTCAGGGTAGGAGTGACATTCCAGTGAGGGGTTTATTGGATGGGGAGTGCACTTTACCAGGGTCACTCAATTGTTAGCAGCTGTGTAGCCCATCCCCATCCCCATCCCCTATGGAGCAGGGGTAGATGTGCCTGGAAGATGATGTTTTCCATGCATGCCAGCAGCTCAAGATCAAAATATGGGATTCTGTTCTTCACTGCCAGCATGTTTTAGCCAGGAGGGGTCAAGTTGGTGCCTTGGTGAGTAGTTCATGGTATGCAATTTGAGCAACTGGTTTAAGAAGACAAAACCACCTGCTGCTGGTTGCTGAAGCAAAGATGCAGAAAGCTGCTGAGAAGTGGAAGCTTCACAAACTGCATTGGAAGTTTAGTGCAGCAATGAAGATAGCACTAATTGAAGAAGACCTGAATATATTCTTTACCACCGATGGCTATTGAGCAAGCTTTGATGCACTGTACAGCTACTTAGGCCTTTGTTTAAGACCATTTCTTGCTAATGGTGATCACAGGTGCATGAGTTAAGCCCTTCTGGTACTCTGTTTTTATGTTCCCCTGATTTTTCTGCATTTGTGGCATAATAGTTGATTTTGCTGGATTAGTATTGGAAGCAAAGGAGCAAATTGCCCTAGTGCAGAAAGCTTTGAGCTAGCTTAGCAGTTTCAGTCTCTGGTGGTTTCGTACAGTATCAGTGGGAATTGTGAACTCTTTGCTGGATGAGATAAAGCTAATAATTCTCAGTAGGCAGTGGGAAGCAGCTAGATGAGAGAGACAGCAAGAACATCAGGCATTACAAGAAATCTATACCGCGTGTACATAAAATCTTTTGGAGCAGACTGTTTACTTGTGGTCATGTCATGCAAACTGATGCTAAACACTGGAATCCTTGTTATTATCCTGAGGTCCCCGGGGACATTAATTTTCCTTAATATCATGCAAAACAAAACACCGTAGATTGAAGTTATAGATAGTGCATGCAAGGAGTTTTAGAATTTCATGTGGTCTGGCACAAAGTATGATCCATTTGTAACATCAGTGACTGTTATTCCACCTTTTTCCTGTTGAAACTAAGGAAAAGAAAAAAAGGCGCTAGGCATGTGGGAGTGAATTATGCTTCTCATTTTTGGGGAATATTTTGTAAGTGTTTTTTTATAACTAGAAAGGAAACACTTTAGAACTGTTTTTAGAAATGAAGAAATATTTAGCAAATATTATCACTGATCTTTTTCAGGAATGGAAAAAATTTTAACCAGAAGTCAGTTATTTCTACCAAAGCTTGTTTAAATTTTCAGTGTATTCTTTTTAATTGAAAAAGAGAAAACTTAAACCAGCATGAAAACTGTGTGTGAGCTTTATTGCTTTATTTGGAATCTTAGGTTTTAATGAAAAAGATGTTTTCATGATGGCATGTTTAGAGGAGGAAAACAAAAGTTTAGAAAGACTGCTCAGGAGTAGCAGGAAATGAAAGAGCCACACAGGAATGGAGAAGCTTTAAAGCTCTGCTGTGTTAGCTGGCATCATCCAAACCCTAATATCATAAGCCCTGCAAATGATCAGTAATTCCAACAGCAGCTTCTTCACAGGCTTGTGCCCCAGTGGCAAATACAGATTTTACTCTTTCCACACTGCTGGGGCCAGGTCATCCCGAGCATAAGTGAGCGCAGTTTTCTTCAGCTTCAGTCATAACCGTGTTATTTTGCATGAGGGTTGTGGTTGGTTCCTAATCTTTCAGTAAAATGTGCCCTAGGAAATAGCTCACTGTTTCTTAGCCTCTGTTAGATAAAGAAATTTGTGCAGGGAATGCTCTCCTGAGAGTGGCTTTTTTTCTTCCATCGTCCCTTGCACAAAGCTCCGTAGAGAATGGGGAACACAGTGATTATGAGAGAGCAGGAGAGGAAAAGAGTACTGTCTGTGGGAAATTTAACTGCTCTGCCTGTTGTGTGTCTTGGGCAGAAGTGTCAGGAAAGTTGCAGAAATAAGGTAAGTGCAAGCTCTTCTGGTAACA
Source organism: Astur gentilis (assembly GCF_929443795.1). Taxonomy (NCBI): domain Eukaryota; kingdom Metazoa; phylum Chordata; class Aves; order Accipitriformes; family Accipitridae; genus Astur; species Astur gentilis. Next base: position 5,382,830 of record NC_064886.1, read on the forward strand.
AACTTCTCTTTAATGGAGCCTTTTACAGCACTCCACCTGTTGGCTCACTACTGACCATGCACTTGCAAGTATGTTCAAGCTGCTGAGGTGTTTACAGCACAGCCTGTGCAGCTCTGCAACACAAAACCAGCTCTGCAATCCAGACAAGCTTGGAAGCTACCCAGGGATTTCCCAAGCTGGATCTTATGTGCTCTGGTGTAAATACGGCTGCAATTCCTAAGTCAGCAAACAGGATCAGTGCTAAGACTCAGTGATAATAATGGCTTATTACTGCACTCTGAGGCCTGCTCCATCTTCTTCTGGACCAATTGCATATTCCTTCTGCTGGAAAAACTGCCATCTTCTGTCACCTAGTGCTGCAGTCACTGCCTTCGAAACAGATTGTGCTCTGGATCTCTCTTCTGTATTTTCAGCACTCTGCTGTCCTTATAACAATGTTCACTAATGCAGATATGTGTTAATATCTGGTTTTGATTTAGCATGTCCATCATGCAAAAGCCAACAAGTAGCTTACTGGGGTCACATTTGTGCTGTTGGGCTGAATCATTCCTGTCTGATTCATATTTTGTGGCAAATAGCCAGCAGCTCCAGTTACATCAATGAGCTAATATATTAATAGATACTAATCTGGCAGTTCAGAAGAGAAAAATAGATGGCAGTAATAAGAACGTGTCATTCTTGCAGGCTTCCACATCTTTCACAAGTGAACTTGGTCAGCATAGATGGAACTGGGTGCATGCATGGGAACACCTGTGCTGGTTAAGCAAAGCTGACAGGTCAGAGATGTCTTTCTGGGCCTGCTCAGCATTCTCTGCAATTCTTTGGTGTGAAGGAACATGTTCTGATCATTGTATACTGAGGCTGGCCATCCCAAACTGTCTTCTTCCCTAGCATTTATTTTATTTTGTTTTGCTTCCTGCAGGCCAGCCAGCTGGGAGTGTACCGGGCCTTTGTGGATAACTATGAAGTTGCTATGGAGACAGCAGAGAAATGCTGCCAAGCCAATGCTCAGTTTGCTGAAATCTCTGAGGTAATGTCATGGTATTCAGACACACGAGCCTTCTGGATCTGACTAATACCCTGCAATGTCACTCCTGTGTATCCTCCAAGTATCTTTGCAGCCCTGACTTCTGGAGGAGTTGTGAGCTCCTGTAGACTCACTGCTTCAGCTCATGTTCTTACAGTGATTTATACTTCGAGCTAATAGAGGTTATTGCATAGACAGTCTTTATGTGCTGTTCCCAGCCAGGGAATCTTGTAAAAACTGGCATTGCTTTGAACTTCTCAGCTCTGTGCCACCTTCATGCATTTCTAGAAGAGAAAGCTGCAGTTGAGTTTCTCAAATATTTCTCTTGCTAATGATGATGCTGATTGTGGTGTAAAAAGCCATCCTTAATGGCTTGCATTATGGCTGTCAGTGGAATTGAAGGCTTCACTGGTGCAGAGAAGAGGAGAAGGTAGCTCTGTTTAAAAAGGCAAGTGCATCAGCCATAATCTATAATATTATTCATTGGGCTGCTCTGATTTCCTCTCTTAAGAGGAGTACCTTGTGTCAAAGCACTTTAAATACTTTTTCAGGCTTCCCAGGCCACCAGCTTTGCCTGCAATGTGTGATCTCATTGACTCTTCGTATTGCGGTGATTGTATCTTGAAGAACTCAGTAACCGAGAAAACATGAACTTCATATGTGTGTCTGTAAAAACAGGCAGATAAATAATCAGAGCTGAATAATACTAGGGGCGTTTACTGCTCTGAAAAAACTCTTGAGTACATTCAACATTGCATGTCCCTTTTGATTTTTATGATAAAGAGGTAAAACAAAACATGTTCCCTCTGTGAAATGAGGGAAGCAAGACTTGCCTTTTGGGATGTGCTGTACTACTCATCAGAGTGCAAATGTTTTCTATCCTCTCCTGAGGATTTCCATCAGGTTCTGGTCCTTTGCCTGACCACTCCTGTGCTCTAGTGGTGTCAACTCATTAGTAAAGTAGCTTCCCCTGTGCTTACTTTTCTTTCAGTATTAAAATGCATTTCATGGACTTTCCCATTTATTAATAGTAATATGTATAGATAGTATCATGGTAGTCCCTAGAAAACAGAATAGAGATTAAGGCCCCAGGGTCCTCGGCTCCGTGCAAATGTGATTCCTTTGTTTTGCTCTTTTCTGAAGGATAATTCTGAAATCGTGCTAGTACCTACTCTATTTGGAATGATGGTGATGGTATTTGTGCATTTGTGTCTTAGTGAGGATTTCAGAGCTCAGCACATTAAAGCATGTAGCTTCATGGTCCATGTGCAAAGAGAAGAGTCACAGGCATTGTTCCTTTTCTGCCATGAAAAAGAGCTGACTTGTCCAAGGTCACCCAGCTCTGAGTACAGGTATAGGGAAGTATAACCTGCAGGTACTGAATCCCAATCTTCTACTTTATTTATTGGTGGTGTACACATGCTGTGACAACGGCTGCATCCTTATGGACACGTCTTTCTCCTGCAGGTGATTTAAAAACTCCACCATCCCTGTCGCTATAGGTGGTTTCCTGCTTTGCTGCATCTCTATTGACATGCACTCCTAAGAAAACTGCTTAGTATTTGAGATGTGCGAGTGCCTGTGACATGGCAATGGTGGAATTACCAGGAAGGAAAGCACATTTTTCTTTCACTGACTTGAACTGTGATAGGGCTGTCCTTCATTCACACTTAGGCCCTCCCTCGGAGGAGCAGATAGTCTCTTACATTCCCATGTGATATTTCAAGATGATTGACTGTCTGCTACGTGGGTTTTCTTTTTCTTTTAGAATCTAAAGGCTAGAAGCACAAAGGAATCTAAAGATCAGACGACGAAAAATTCCTTGGAAAGTGAGTGATCCATGCAAAGGAGACTGTGGTTTGTCAGGACTGTGTGGAGGCTGTTGCCAAACCTCCACTCTCCCTTTTTCTTTTTAAATGCTGGAGCGTTATGGAGTCTCTGCTGGCTCTACCTGGGAAATCAGTTCCCTTTTGCTAAGTAGCAGAGCTCATGCATAGTAAGCTGCATGCATGCACAGGGAAGCCCCTGCCCAGCTTAAAACCTCATCAGTCCCTTTTGGCAAAACCAGGTCAACCAAAGGACTGCTGTGATTTTAAGAGAACATCTGCTGCCCAGTGATAGCACAAACACAATCCTAGCAGTTATTGTTACATGGTTTTTGCCCTATGGTAGCATCTAGAGAGCCTGGTCAAGATCGGGTTCCATGGTGCTTGTCTCTATGCACATAGGTACAAGACAACCCATGTTATAAGAAGCTTCCATACTCACTAACAGAAAAGTGAATACCCTTCCTGTTTTGGCCTATTATCAGGATTTGGAAGCATTCAATATGTCATGCTGAACTCCAGGTGGAGGGATGCACTGCCAATCTTTCAGGGACCTCCTTGGCAACTTTAAGAGTGCAAGGCCCGATTTTGACCTGTGGGACCAGGCAGGTTGCCAGGGAATTGTCAGAAGTGTGCCATGCTGTGTGCAGTTGTTCTGTACTGCCTTGTGTGCTCCTCATCCACTGCCTGGCAGAGCGTGCTCACAAGTGGGCATCTGTTTGCTGTGGAGCATGTTTATTTCCTCTGTGTGTTCATGTGTGTTTTATTGGCTGTGCAGCACATTAACCTTAGAGAAGGGAATTTTCCAGTAGCTCATTGGTTAATAAGCTTATGCCTGTACATTCAGTTGCATTGGACAAGTTGCTCTGTAGGGGCTGTATTTAGGTACCTCTTCCTTATGTTCCTGCTGCTTTTTTTTTTTCACAGCTCTGTTATACAAGCCAGTGGATCGAGTGACTCGCAGCACACTTGTCCTGCATGTAAGTATCTGAAAGGTAGTTATCAAACTTTAGGCCCCTTTTCTATTTTCTTCACCCTTCAAATTTTCCATGGAGCTGCAGGACTGCAAAAATAAACCTGTCATGCTGCATAAGAGCCTATTCCCTTTACACTAAGGGGAGGGAGCCCATAGGTAGGACCCTGCTACCTCTTCAGTGGTGTTACCAAGAAGTGCAGAGTATTATCCTCTTCATCTAAGATAAAGCCTTGCTCTAATCTGTAAGAAGCAGCTGGAGCATCTTGTTCTACAGCTCTAGTTAGAAGCCCTCAGACCCTTCTGCCTTCTAGTGCTGCTCATGGTTCTGTTCTTTGTTTGTGTTCCTGATGTCAGGATTTGCTCAAGCACACTCCAGTGAGCCACCCTGATCATCCCCTCCTGCAGGATGCTCTACGGATCTCACAGAACTTCCTCTCCAGCATCAATGAGGAGATCACTCCTCGTCGGCAGTCCATGACTGTAAAGAAGGGGGAGGTGAGCCTTCCTGCTTTCATTATTTTTTCAGTTTCTAAATACTGGTTGTGCCTTTTCTGTAGAGCAGACTAGGAAGTTACGCTATTAATTCGTTTGTTGCTAAGATACAGTTTATGCAGTGTCCTTGTTCTCTAAAGGATGTAGTACAGCTCCTCTGTTTTCTGTTTGGAAAACAGTTTGGAAATGCAGAGGAAAAGTGTGATTAGAGTTTTGTCCTTAGCATTGTTATAATTACTATCATACATAATTTCTATGATTCATATTGCTATACACTAAATGGATTTGTATTTCACCTGCAAACTGAAACCAAACAGGAAGCCTGGGAAGAGAAAAAGGTGAGGAAACATCAGAAATCACAAAAGATTAGGAAAAGCTGTTTTCCAGAATCTTCATTCTTGCCACAAAACTAGTTTTTTGCATCCTCATTTCTAAAGAAGAATGTTTTAAATGGGACTAGGAAGGAAAACAAATGGAATTGGCTGGGAAAGCTAAGGGAGGTGATTGATTCCTAAGGGTGTAAGATAACTCTTCTCAGCTTTGCTAGGAGCTGGACTATACCCAGAAAGTTTTGTGCATTTCCTTTACCTGCATGCAATGTTGTGCAAGGGGGGCATAGAGCTACGCAACAGTAAAGTTCTGCATGCCTCAGTGGGCTTGATTCATCTGCCTCATAATTTCATTAGAAAGCAATTCAGTCCTTCCTGATGAGGAAAGGCCAGGACTGACAGAAGTATTAAGAGGGAGAAGAACGTAGGAGATTGAACAAAAGAGAGGTGCACTCAGATAGTATATGTGTAAGAGGAATTGTGGCAGCATGCCAGAGACACTGGCTGATCAAAAATGACCCAAATTACCCTGTACAAAAACATCTCTTACAAAGCCCAGGAGATTGTTAAGAAACCATGAACCTTCATGATGTATTCCCAAATCCTGTCAGCTAAACATGCTTGCTTTTAGCTGTTAAACTGATTTTCAGCTGACAAAGATTTGCTAGAAGCTGCAGTACTGGGAATTTGGTGCACTTTGTCCTGCAAGTCTTGTTCATTGTCTCATTTTGTCAGCTCAGGAAATCTGCAGCTGAGAAAAGAAGAGGAGGGGCTGAGCAATTGGAGGCTGAGGTAGAAGCTCAGACATCAGTCACCAGGGCCTCAGGATAGTGGATGGCCTCATTAAAGTGGATGCTGATTGAGTCGTAGCAGAAATCACAGGCTAGGATGCCCCTTTGCAGGGGAGGGAGCATTTTGTGTTCTCTGGTTGTCTGTCAGCATCTCAATGAGGGATGCAGGCTTTGAAAAGTATAATGCAGAATCCTAATGAGGTGCCAGAGCCCAGGCAGAGGGGCAGGCTCAGGAGGATGATCCCGATGATGTCTTTTTGGAGTGGTGTATTTGTCAGATCTTAGAAAGCAGGAAGGGGAGGCTTGTCAGGATTGGGCTCAGCAGCCCTCTTCACACTCTCACTGGTTCTGCCTGCAGTGACTCTATGTATCATGTGGGGAGGGAAAGAAGGGGACATACCCAAGGAGAGGGCTGTGGGTGTGCTGGAGAGACTAGGAACCCTTTGTGCTCTCCCTTGCTGCATACAGCTTGCACTGAGCCCAGGGAAGAAAAAGAATTGCTTCTGATGCTTCCCAGAATTTGCCTTCCACTCTGGGAATCTGATGGTGGATACTATCTTTAGTCATTTGGCACCAATATCCTACTTTCTTCAAAGCAGTAATGCCCCAGTTGACACCACTCTGCATCTAGAGAGTAGGTATGTTCACTTTCTGCGTAGTAATCCAGAGACACAAGCGTGTTCCCAGCTACTCCATGTGGGTTAGTGATGGCTGCTCCTTGCTACAAGCTAGTCAGCTTGGGGTCATAGCTGGGTTTTGTTTATGCCTGTAAATCTTTCCTTTTCTACTTATCCTTTCCTCCCACTCGCCTTGCTTGTGCTTCCCCTAGGGTGACAGGACAGTGTGCAGTTTGCATCTCCTAATTGACTGCTCTCAATGCATAATGCATTTTTTATTTTAATGAATCGCCAGCTTGCTTTGATGGCTTTTTTCATTATTTGTCTTCCTCCCATAGAAATTTCCTTGGTGGAAAGGAAGGAGGGAAAACAGCCCTTTCCCCTCATGTATTGCTTAGGTGCTGATCTCAGTTATCTTTTTTTCCCAGTACATGCCTTTTATGGGGAATATTTTTCCCCTTTGAGTGTGTCGTGAGGAGGAGTCAAATCTCCTTTGCCAGCCTCTTGCTCCAGCTCTTTTTTTCAGGATTGCTTTGAACTGGGGAAAGCAGCCAGTTGTTAATCTCCCTAGTGACAGGCTGCTAAGGAGAGGAGTGCAGGTCAGGAGAGAGTACAGGCTCATCAGCACAGTATTCATCCCTTTTGCAAAAGGTGATTCCCTGCTCCAGGAGCATCGACTCACTCTGACCTGCTTGCTGTCTTCCTGCGTGATGTCAGGTGTCCTTTCTGCACACCTGCCCCCTGGTTCTGCTTGGCTCAGTAGGCTTTTTTTCTAATTCTAGACTTATGCATATAAACTGAAAGTTTTCTGTGACGCATGGACCTGATTTAATTTGCTGGAATGAATGATTATTTCAGGTCATGCAAGGAGATGGGAACAAAGGGAGTAAAACCATTCACCAGAGGGACAGAAAGGGCTACAACAGGGAAGGCAGTATTCGTGGCTTAAGCCTATAAACCCGTAGTTTGGTCCTTGCTGCCTGCCAGGCTGGCTGTAGCTAGTCTTCTCTGCCTTGTGGTTTGCGAGGGCTGCAGTATGGAGGCGCCAGGAGAGCACCAGCCCCAGCCTGGCAACACAGGGGAGCCAGGACGGCTTATCTGGGCTTTTGGGTCTTTTTCTATTCAGCCTGATCTGCTACATTCCCTTGCTCCCTCCTTCCCATTTCTACTTTTGTGGTTTTACTTTTTTACTTTATTTTGATGGATTTTTTGCAGGTATCCACCTTTGCCAACCCTCTAAATGACCAAAAAAATGCATGGAGGGAAAGGGGGTCTGAGTAGCACTATACCTTCTGACTCAGAATGCAAGTGGTGGAGAATATTCCACCAGTTAGGACCATGGAGCAAGCATCTTTCTTCATCACTATTCTCTTGGCTTAAATAGGCAACCTGTTTAAGGTTCTATTGGGATGGTCCCTTGGGAAGCAGGAGAACGAATGCTTTGAGGTGGAGGATGTGCCACTATTATGTGCCAGAAGGAAGGGAGTAATAACCTTTCTAGTCTTATTAACAGAGCAGCTAGATGGGCTGCATGGTTTTTTTCAACTAAGCCTTGGATGCAAATGATTGCAGAGCTTGTGTTGTCTTTCTCTGCCAGAAGTAAAGGCTTGTGTTTCCAGCTAATTCAGCCCATTCTTGTAAAGCAGGAATGATTGAAACTGCAAAAAATTGCAGAGTTCATTTGGGAGATGGTCGTTCCTTTCTTGACTGCTGCTTGTCTAATACTCTTTGCTGGATGTTCTTTCAGGGCAGTTCAGAGCAAGCTGAGTGGTAGCGGCTGCCATTCTGCCTTGCCCGTGGCCGTGCAGTCCCACCCTCTCTGAAGTGTTCACACTGGTATTTGTGTGATCCCACAGTGTCATGGAGGAATGGAGCTGCCTAAAAACGAAGGCTTTTTTGAGTTTTGGGTCACTCTGCTGACTGAGTGGCTTAGTGTCTGGTCTCATCAGCACCAGTCCAAGCAGTTCCTTCTGGGATCAAGCCCACTAGATCACATGTTGGATCAGCTTATGCTACTGTGCACCTTTTCCCTTGCCCTGGAGCGAAGTGGCTGCTTGGCAAGCTGCTCTATCATGTTTCTAAATGTGGTTTTAAACTGCAGTCAAGGCACTGGTTATCATTGCCTGAGGCACCCATTTAACTTGGTGGAGACCAAGTGTGCTAGGGAAGAGAAAGGACAAAGGACATTTGCAAGGGAGCAGAAGGGCAAACTAAAACCTTTGAAAAGATGGGAGCTAAGCTTAGATGCAGGCAGCCATGCACAGCTTGAGGCCTGGTGCTTACTGCTTCTGGAGGCCTTGAGCAGATGTTGGCGATAGAGCACACAAAAATTATCTTGGATGCTTCACACTCTGTCTTACTGCTGGAGTCAGAGAGCTCCTGGTGACAGGAGCTTTGGAAAGAATAAAGAAAGGCTATTAAAATGCTCAAAGAGCAGCCAGTTTAGCTCCCTAGGAAGAGCATCCCTTTTATTCTGCAATGCTAGTCTTGCAACACATGCATACACACACAAGGAATCATTTTCTTCCTACGCTCTGCAGAAAGCCAAACCACCTCTTCCTCACTGACATATGCCAATACCCATCTCCTGCTTTTACCCTCCTCCTCCTGCATCACACATGTTCCAGTCCTTCCCGGGGCTCTCACCCACGCACGCTGCAGGCCTCTGCTGTCACCACATCGGATGAGCTCTTTCCTCGGCACACAAGTGAGGAGACAGCCTTTTGTACAGCTGTGGTTCTGGATGAGTAGATTTTTAAATTCCACTTTTTGTAATGTGTCTCAGACAAGCTGGTCTTCTGCCACACTTCCTGGAGTTAAACAGTACGTGACAGCAGCAGGATTTAGCATATGCAAACAGCACAAAAAAACACTGTAGGATGAATAGATGAGCATACAGGTAGTCGTGAGGTTGGTAGCTGGGGGAAGATGCTCACTGACAGAGGTAAGAGGAGGAGGACAGCAATAGGCGGTCCAAAGAGGATATCTAAGCACTGAAAGGTGTACAGGGAGAGAGCTCTTTTGTCCAGAGCACTGAGGTGGGTGGGAGAAGAAGCAGGTGAAAACATGCAAAGGAAAGCAGGGCCTAGAAAGGAGACTTGGGACTTACGCTGCACCAGTACAGAAACTTTGCAAGAGCCACTGAAGGTAACAGTCAGCCCAGGCCCTGTTTGAGAGATTAAAGATGATCCTAATTCACTCCATTATGATACAAAATAGGAAGTTTTCCCCCAGGCCTCCTGGAACCTCTTTCTATAGCGGACCTGAGCTCCTGTGCTGGACACCTGACAGTCTTGGGACTGTCTAGAAGAGAGGGGTCACTCTGCCACTGTACTGCCGCTCTGATTTTAAGCTTATGTTTTTCTGGATGTTTATTTGATGTTTCTGTAGTCTATATGTCATTTCAGGGCATTTTAGGAAACCTTTCGCACCTTTGGTAACCTTAGCAAACAGAGGAACTTCGGAAGCAAGGTAGAGAGATGGTTTCCCGCACATAGGCTGTTGTATGTCATGTAAAGCAGGATCACCCAGCCAAAAGACCTTGTGTTTCAGGACAGACTGTTTAACAGGAGGCTACCAAAGGAATAGCTGTTGCTGGCCCTGGCTGGCAGGACCAAAATGGGCTTTGGTTCCCAAACTGCTGGAGAAGGTCTGCGGAGGTGAGGTGGCCTGGGCATGTGACCAGCACAAGTCCTGTCTGAGGGGGCCACTGGAGGGGTGGAGTAGGATGGGCTGACTCATGTAGGGAGGACCGGGAAGGTGCCCTGTGCTCCCTCACTGTGGGGTTTGGCACGGATCTGGTAAGCCAGTTGGGAAATCCTTTTATTGTTTCCCTCTGACCTGCTGAACCCTCCTGGCAAGATGAATCATTTGCAACAAAGGATGCGACCCTTTGCTGGAAGCGCTCCTCCTCTGCTCCACTGATGCTGAGCAGCCTGGGGCATGCCTGTTGTGCCCAGCCCTAACGAAAGTCCTGTTTTCTGAGAGAAGCTGGTAGTTAGATCTAATATCAAGCTCCACACCCCTGTGAGGAGAGATTTCCTGGCTTGATCCACAAATGTTTTCTTCTGTCCTCTTGTCCCCAGACACTTGGTTGCTTTTGTGGCAGTTTACCCCTGCTGCTTGCTGAAGGGAGACCTTCCCAACTAGCTCATGAGCAAGAAGATGTGAGGTATGAAAGGTCTGGGGAGCTCAGTGTTTTCCTCTGAGTGTCTGACTGGAATAAATCCCTTTCACCTCTCTACTTCTGTTCCAATCAAGCTTAAGAAATATAGCCTTGTCTTCTTCCCACCCAGCTCTGTTTCTGGGAGATCATGCTGCCAAAGACTTTTTGCTGCCTCATGGTAGCGCTGTGTTAGGGTATTTTGTACCCAGGAGTGCTAGCCAAAATAAACTCAGTGCAAAGGAGTGATACCTCAGTCCCAGATGGGAAGTATGAAGGCTGTTGAATCACACCGCTGATGTGGCGTTCTATGTCTGAGCTTTCTGCTTGACTTTTGGGGAGATGTGGGACAGACAGCACGGCCACTTGGAGGAACTCTGCTTAGATGGTGACAGCCAAGGACTGTGCAGCAGCAGGTTAGGTGCAACTTCAGAAGGCAGGAGAAGGGATGGTCTGGTTGGACCAGGCAGGCCACGTGGGGAGGTCTGTAGCCTTGCTGCAGGGAATACTAATGGGCTCTTCTTTTCTTACTTTGTGAAGACCTGACACAAAGGTTTCCAGTCACTGGTGCCTCAGTGTGGGCTTCCGCTTCACTTAAGGAAACACTTGTCTTCAAAATGCTCTGGTCTAGATGATGGTACTGGAATATTGCCAAAACCAGGGGGCTGATCTAGGGCTGAGCAGTAGTCCTTCACAGTCCTCCAACAGCTCTCCTGGGCCTGTGCCCTCCATTGCTTGTGAAGAAACATTGCTGGCTGTGTGGATGCCCTGTCTCTGCCAGAGACATCTTCCCAGGGTGGGGTGCTGAATCTGTGTTCTGGACTAGCCTGGGGTATTTTTCAGCTAGGAACTCTTGACAGGGTGCTGGGCTGGGGTCTTGACTGATCTCTCTCAATGCCAGTGCCTGACAGGGGGGGACAGAAGGCCAGGTCAGGACTGTGCCCATGTCCCTGCCAGGTAGGGCAGGGACAGTGCCACATTCTGCTGGGTAGCAGAGATGAGTGAGCTGTGAGAACATCTTTACACCTACGAACATTGAGCAGAGGTTGAGCTGGCAACAAGCAGCTATTCTCATTGCCCCAGAGGAGCTGAGCTGATTTGCAGTGTAATTAATATGCATCAGATCTCGAAACCTGAGATCAGGGTTTTGGCTTGCTCAGAAAATATCTTTCCATGCTTCATTATTGCTCCCAGATTAAATTCTTTGCAGCTGTGGAGAGTGTTTTTGCTACTGACAGCACATGTCCTCCTTTTTATTTATTTATTTTGAAAGCTCAGTGTTTCTAGTTTCCTACCTGGGGTTTGTTTGCCAGGCAGGAGGGGGAGGCATGCACAAGTGTGCATCAGCAGCAGAGACATCAATGCAGGCAGGCGTCCTCTTCAAAACCACTGAAGATAAGCCAGGAGGATCACGCCCACCTAAAAATAAACATTAACATATGTACAGGCCTTTCTGAGCTTGAAGCACTGCTGGATACCAGATCTCTACAGACTCCTGCCCAGAGATGGTGCAACAGTCTGCTAGGGAGCAGCCTTGCTTCCTGTCACTATGGGGAGGGTGCAGCTTTTGCTGCTGCTCACAAATTTCCAGGACCTTTGTGTAATGGAAGGCAGCACCAAGATGAGGTGCTGACACTGCTTTGTGTGCTTTAACAGCTAGCTGTGGTGCTCGTGCAGCTGCAGAGAGGAAAATGCAGACTCTTAGGCCACGTCAGGAAGTTTTGGGTGCTGTAGGACAGAGTGTGGAAACAAGAATTATGTCTGCAAGGGCATTTCTCTGCCTTGTGTTCCTTGCCATGACGCCTGCTGAGCTCAGGACTGATGTGGTTTGTTTTCATTTTGGAGAGCCAAGATGGGAAGAATGGTAGGCGGAAGGAGAGGCAGCATGGGGGTTTGCACTCCCACACCCTCTTCAGTAAATGTTTTCAGGGCTTGTTAAGTCACGCAGCAAGCAAACCCCATTGGGTATAACCTGAGAAACTGAGGCATCAGTTCTGCTTTGGATGTCCTGACCTTGCTCAAGTTAACTGCCTTCCTGTTGCATACTGCTGCATAGCTGAACACAGCTGCCTCTTGGAAATGGACAGTTTTCATGCATTCATTTCCCAGCGTGGGGATCACAGAGATACTGCAGGTTGGGAGTGAGTTGTACTGACAAGTCTGGAGCATGGGCTGGAGAAGGCTGACAGTGAGACAGCAGGGGGAGGTGTTGGTTAGCACTGGACAGTGTTAGCGGATCTCTCCTATCCTCAGCCACAGTGCTGTCTGGGCATATATGGTATTTGCGACGTGTCGTTCACTGGTGTCAGGGGAGCATCCTTTTAGCTGGAATAGTAAGGAAATAGTACGGGTCAGGAAAAGGTACCTTAGCATGCGTGGAGAAGCTGATGGTTCCTGCTTGTACTGGCTATGAAGCAAGGCAACACTCACAGTTATACATGTTGGTGGGAATAAAATTTGCCCAAAGTTGAATACCCCTGACTTCTGTTTGAAAATCAGTGGGAGATATGTATTCCAGATGTGCACTCGGAGTCCTATTGATCCTGACATCAGAGCAGAAGGCCTGAGTGTAGAACAGGGCTTAAAACTCGTGGCTTGGTCACTGGTAACAGCACACAGCCATCTGTCTCAGTGCCAGTGCTCCAGCCTTTTTGTCTTTTATCTATGGAGTCACCATAAGGGAATTAGGAAAGCTATGCTTCTGCCTACCAACGTGTGCCTCTTATTTAGGAGGCTGTAAAGCTTCCTGGAGCTAGAAACAGGAATAAAGGCATCAGGGTTGTGTGGCTTCTTTGCATCTTCTAGGTTTGGGGAATGTTTATATGATACATAAAAGAGATTTAAATAGGCATGGGGTGGGGACATATCCAGATGGTCCTATTTAAACACAGGCTGATAAGGGACTACTGAGAAGTTTGCTGGATACACATTTTGTTCAGGAATTGTCCCTTAACAGCACTTGTAATAAAGAAGCAGCAATGGCATTCAGCTGTTAATGTTGACAAACTACCGTTGTGAATGGGGAGTGGAGGTGTTCCGTGGAGGTGTTCACTCCTCTTTCTACCTGGTGGGGTAGCTTAAGTTGAATTCAGTGGCTGGGTAAGTGACTCCTGAGAAAAGTGGTGTTTGCTGCTCTCTGCTGGTTTGTGAGGGGATGATGTACTGTCAGTGATTCTGGCCCTTGGCTACGCAGAAGCTGGGCAATGGACTCACAAATTACACTTGGGTGCAGGAACAGGTGATGGAGAGAAGCCTGAAGTCTGACCCAGAACCAGATAATAAAGAAGATTCATGGCCATTTCGACCCCTGGGAGAGAGGGTAGCAGCAGGGAGCAGAGCTTACAGCAAGAAACGTTTAACAGCCTTTTTTCTTTTTTCTGAATTAGACCAATTTACTGAATTGGCTCTGGTAAGAGTCATGTCTAAGGAATGTGTTGCCCCAGCGTCAAATCTGGGGCTCATATTGCACTTACCTAAAACATTTTTTCTGTTTTTTTTACCAGCACCGGCAGCTGCTGAAGGACAGTTTCATGGTGGAGCTGGTTGAGGGGGCTCGCAAGCTACGTCATGTCTTTCTTTTTACTGATCTGTTCCTGTGTGCCAAGCTCAAGAAGCAGATTGGAGGGTGAGGTTTTCCTTCTGGACTATGTGCTTTGCACCTCAGCTTCAGCAGAATCTTGGGTTTAGCCAGCAATTTTAGTTGAGTATGAATACCCCCAGACCTGGGTAACCATAATCCACAGGATGTAGTGAGACAAGGAATGGTCAGCAAGGTAGTACTGTCTGTTTTAAGACCTTGGCCAAGTGCTGGTCCCTCAGGAAAGGTTAATTCCTCCTGCCCTGAGCCTTCCTAGGAAAATAGGATGTGCTGTAGCTGCTGGTATTCTGGACAAATGCCATTCATTTTTCTACTTCCTTTTTCTTTTAATAGGTGACATTCTTCTCTTTCTTTTGTTAGTAAGGTTATTAATTTTGGCCATGCAGCTAGAGCCAGTTAACAGTTCTGTAGAAAAATGGAAAAGGTACAATAAACAGACTATGTGTCAACCCCAAAGTACAGCTACAGAAACAGTTTTGTTGACATTTTTCACAAATGAGGGGGGAGGAACCTTTACCAACATACCTGCCTCAAACAGGGCTTCTCTTCATTTGGTAAATGTTCTGCTCAGGGAGACCTCTCATCTTCTTGCCCTCCTCAAGCAAAAAGTTGTCCCTGCCCCTTTTGAAGCACATGCTTGTGAGGAATGAACCTTCAAAAGAGTGGGACATTCCCAAGAGTGGATGTTCCTGACAGTAGAGGTGGAGAGGGAATAAATCACATAAAACATTGAAAAAAGTGAACTGGTTATCCTGGTGAAATCACTGGAGAATGGCAGTTACGAGCTGTAGTTTCTCTCTTCTGGTTGAATTACACAGAGGTTTATACATATTGGCTCACCTGCCCCACTCGGCCCTCCTAGCTCAGGCAGGCCTGGGTTTAGATCACAGGGTAGCAGCCAGGTCAGAGGCATGGCATGGCTTTTGAACTATGCCTCTATGGAGGCTTCAAACGGAGAGCATGCAGGACTGAAAGGGTTTGCACAAAGTTCATTGTGGTTTCTTAGGATGAAAAGAACTAGATAACAAAACAAGTTGCCTTGTTACGTGCTGTACTGGCTATTGGCCCTTCTAGGCTTTCTTGCTGGAAAGCAGCCCTTCACCAGAGTTTCTCCACATGGGAATCACAGTGATGTTGTGCCCATTTCTGTATCTTATGCACTATAGCGGGGAAGGACTTGTGGGAAGGGGGAGCAGGTGTTGCCAAACACCAGTAATAGTAAAAGGTTTGGACCTTCTGTCTTTCAGTAAAAGCCAACAATATGACTGCAAATGGTACATCCCGCTCACTGACCTTAGTTTCCAAATGGTGGATGAGTCTGAGGCAGTGCCCAATATCCCACTGGTACCTGATGAGGAACTGGATGCCATGAAGATCAAGATATCCCAGATCAAGAATGATATCCAGCGTGAAAAGGTAAAAGGGGTTGAGCACTACATGCCAATTACAGACTCAGTGTCTCTGCTGAGATGAGTTGCTGACAGAAGCAACATTCCCAGAGCTGCACAGCACGGGGAATCATGCTAAAACAGACTGTTCAGCAGAGGCTTGTGGTGTGGCTCTGTTATCAGTGATATCCAGATGCTCTGCAGCTCATCATTGCTCGTCCTAGTGCATGACTTGAATGATGGGTGTCCTATAAGGAGGCAGAACGAAAAGACCCTGTAGTTGTACCCAGTAGCTCCTCTACTTGCATGGAACCACCTGTGACTGCTATCCTCAAGCATCCATGTGGAGGGCAAGGCTCTTATGCTATGGATATAAGAAAGACTGGGAGAGTGGCATGCCAATTTCTAGCTATTAAAGTATGATCCTGCAAGTGATTTTGGTCAGAAGCCATGTACTTCTAAATTTTTGCAGGCTCAGTTATGCTTTTGAAGCTTTTTCTGACTTCACCGGTGTCAAGGCACCAGCAAATATATGGACAACACCAATTATGCTGACTGGATGGTCTGACACAAATATGGTGTCTCTGGCCCAGGCTTCTCTTTGCTTGCAAGACATGTTTTCTCAGAGGTTTTAGACTCCAAACCTTTCTGGAACCCGAAAGAGAAATAAGAGTTTGAAAACTGAAAGCCTGCTGGTGTGTAAAACAGGATATGAATAACATTGCTTGTACCGTGAGAAGACAATTCCTTGTGCTTTGAAAGAACATGCTTCTGTCTCTCTGCCCTGGCTGGCTTTGAGAGAGGGCTTCCTGGAATAAGTAAGGTATTAGGAGGAGCACCACGTGTAAGCCTCTTACTCACAAGGTGTAGGTGTCTAAGATACGTGCTTCAGTGCATCAGTGCCAAACAATATACATGGCTGGGTTTGGGACTCGGGTTTTATCCAAGAAAAACCTTGGTTTTAGCTGACCTCTGTTGAAAATGGATCAGTGGGTGGTGAATGGGAGAGAATTTTGGCAACAGAGTTCTGTGCAGATTCTGGAGAAGTTCCTTATAGTCTCCTTAGTTAAGGATGCTTTTGGAGGACCTGGCAGTCCTATGGCTGCCCAGTGACATGCTGCTGCTGCTGCAGCCTCTGGAAGACAAAGTACAGGGTATGGCTGGGACAGTGGCCATGCACCTCTGCAGCTTTGTCTGGGGCAGCTAGAATTGGGGAACAGAGCCAAGTCTGAGTGTAGAGATACTGCAGGTAACATCTTCCTGAGCAGCTGGGAGCCCCATGGATCCTGCTGACAGCATTTCTCCTGCCTGGGGCCATTTGGCTTCTCACAGAGGGAAGGGACTGTGGACCTTAAAATGTCTTTCAGTGGACATGGGGACAGACGTTGCAGAATGACAAGTGTCCTCTGTCTTCCTCTCTCCCCCACCTTTCAGAGGGCCAATAAAGGCAGCAAGGTCATTGAGAGGTTGAAAAAGAAGCTCTCAGAGCAGGAATCCCTTCTACTGCTGATGTCTCCCAACATGGCCTTCCGCGTACACAATCGCAATGGCAAGGTAAGTGGCTGTTTTGGACTCCGCCAGTGTACAAGATAGAGGTGAAGGGGAGGGTTGTGTGTGTGTGTGTTTGTATATGTTGTTGTACAAGGAGGCCTTCATGTCCTCTGCTGTCTGGCCTGAAAGCACTTTCCAAGCAGCAGACACCTAAACCTTGCTACACCAAAGGTTGTGATGACATCTTCTAAGGTATGACTAATTTGTATGCAACATTGGCATTTAAAAAATAGTGTTAGAAATTAATCCCCTACCTCAGCACCTGCCCTGGCAGAGCAATAGGAACGGCTCCCTTCACCTAAGATAAAGCTCTGCAGCAGCTGCCTTCTAGACTCCCCTACAAGTTCAAGGCTTAGCACACTCAGGGCTGTCTCCTCAGGACTGTAGGCTGCACTTGGCACCAAGGATGCTGAATGATTGTGAACAATCTCCTTTAGCGCTGTGGGATGCTCAATGTGCCAGAGGTATCCCCTGTTCTGGCAGTGCTGTAACCTGTCACCATGGCGTTTCCATGCACATGGCAAAGGATTCTCACAAGATCCTGTTACTACTCAATGAAAATCCACAAGCTGGTCACTGCTTCCTCAGCTTACATCAGTGTCTGGGCCTGTGCTGGACGCTTTTGGGTTTTCTGGCACAACTGTTGTGAGGAATAGCACAGAGCTGCCATGGGACCTCATATTGCCAGGGATGCAGCTGCTGTTTGCAGGGTGGAGCTCTGTGAAAGCCCTGACTGCAGGTGTCCATGTTGGTACTGCTTGCACATTGTTGAGAGGGCACATTGCTGGAATCCTGCCTGACAAAGCTGTGATGTAGGGCAACTGGCAGGAGTACTAGAAGGACAGTATATCCAACCATTTCCACTGGAGGAGAGTGGAAGGCAGGCAGGCCTGCTCTCAGTTGTTGGTCAGACTAATGCATACCCTGTTTTCTTCTCTTTTCCTGGGTAGAGTTACACGTTTCTCATTTCATCGGACTATGAAAGGGCAGAGTGGAGGGAGAACATCCGGGAGCAGCAGAAGAAATGTGAGTGTCCCTCATCTGGGCATTGGTACAAATACTGTGATCTTATTAGAGAGCAGGAGTCCAGAGGATGAGGTGTGGGGCAGGGTTCCCAGCAAAAAGGGAGATGTGCGTTGAAATCCAACAGCACAACATGGATGTCTTCTGTCTCTGCACATCTGAGCCTGTCTGGGGGACTTTTGCTTGCAGCAACATGTAGGGAATATGTAGGGAAAGCACTTAGTAAGTGTGTGGAGAGATTCTCCCATTTACCCTAGAGATCATAGCTCTGTGCAATTCCAGGTAGAGGGAACAGCTGCACCCTTTTACCTGGCTCCAAGCCAAAGAAGCTTATTTACTTTTTTGGCATGGGTGAGTTTTGGCTTTGCAAGACAATAAAAGTCCCCCTTGTCTTCTGTGAACCATCCTGAGACTTTTTACTCCAAAGAGTAACTAAATGTGCCCTCAGTAGAGCTGGGCTGCAGCAGCAGTACAGACCTGAGCACCACGGTACTGTTGCTGAGCATTGTCCAGGGAGCATGCATCCAGCCTCTGCTTTGAATTTTAATTTGTCCCTCTTTGAATCTCCTTGGCAGGCTTTAAAAGCTTCTCACTCACATCGGTGGAGCTCCAGATGCTGACAAA
The DNA here is from genome assembly GCF_929443795.1 of Astur gentilis. Taxonomy (NCBI): domain Eukaryota; kingdom Metazoa; phylum Chordata; class Aves; order Accipitriformes; family Accipitridae; genus Astur; species Astur gentilis. Next base: position 5,401,234 of record NC_064886.1, read on the forward strand.
CTCCTGTGTGAAGCTTCAGACAGTCCACAACATTCCCCTCACTATCAATAAGGAAGGTAAGACCTTTGGTTTATGCTTTCACATGGTACAGCTGCAGTGAGAACCTAACCTCTGCCTGCCTTTGTGCATTTCTCCTAGAACTGCTTTTACTGTTCCTTTTTGCTACAGGCTTCAACCTGGTGATGAGTTACAAACTGAGAGTTCCTGTGAAACAAAAGCTGAGACCTTACGTACCCAACTTGTGTAGTTCAGTTGAAGCAGATGGTAGAATACAAAGAGGGCAGCAGGAACAAGAATAATCTGTCATCCCAGTATTACTTGCTGCAACAATAAAAATACAAGCTCCAAATTATATGACTACATCTAAACTAGTAAAATATTCCTGGACATCATCCAGTATATATTCATTGACTATTAAATGGTCTTTATATGCAACCATCATGCCAGGGATTAGAGTGCCTGTTGGAGTCCTAGCCTGGGACAACTTTGAACTATGTCTGGGAGTCCTTTGGAAGAACGCTAGTTGGCCAAAATTTTGTGTCAGAGACCATCCTAAATTACTATTTAATCTGCTAGTATAGACTTGGCCTCTATATTTTACTTTTTCTCCCTTGAATTGCTTCTGTGCTATCTTGCTGACCCTAGAAGTGTTGTTGTAAAAGCCACACGTTGCCAGAAGGCATTACAGCTAAAACCAACACTGAACCTGGAACAGCCTCCTCTTGCTGAAATGGCTAGTTTACATGCTCCTGCCATCCTTTTTAGGGACAGTTTACCCTCTGCTCGTTAACTTATGTAATTGTCAATCTCATCACTGTCTTTCACTCTTGGCTCCTCTGTGAACATAACAAAATACCTTGGGTCTTTTGTACAGATGATGAATCCCCAGGTCTCTATGGATTCCTGAATGTCATTGTCCACTCTGCCACAGGATTCAAGCAAAGTTCAAGTGAGTTGCGGTTCTGTAATACACAGAGGTATTGATAGGGGTTAGATAATTCAGGTGCTGTGACAGCTGGGCATAGACTGATTTAGGATTGCAGCATCTGGGATGATGGTAAGGAGGAGAGATGATTTGGGGAACTGGAAGTGAAATTGGGGCATTGGTGTAATTTTAGGGGAATGCAATTTTTTTTAATGGTGCTATTAACTCAGATCAGGATCAAGCATGCAGCATTATTTTTTCAGGCCTAGTCTGTTGGTATTTTTTTTAAGCAGTGTTTGCTGATTACCCAACAGTTTTAGGTACAAGTCAGCCTTTATTCCTGAATTCTTTCAACTGTATTTTGTTTTGCAATGAAAGAGTGGCAAGCATTCTCTGACATCCAGAATTTCTGGTGTGAAGAAAGAGGTACTAAAATTCAGGGGAATGATTTGACAGAAAGATCAAAAAAGGTGAAAAAATAGAGTGAAGAGGACTCCTGTAGAAATAAACATGCTTCTCAGCTGTTGATGAGGATAATCGAGGAAAAGCTGCAAAGCTTACGTAGCCATGTGGCTGGGGATCTGGTTCTTATCTAAGCTGCTTGTGCAGTCTCAGGAGGAAAGAAGTGAACTCGGGTGTACATGGTTTCTGTTAGCCTTCCTTCTGCTGAACCACCGACTTCCCAGATGCTGGCTAACATAACTTACTACATAACTTACAAATAGGGGCAATGTCTACAGCTCATTACTAGCTCTTCAGGAGCACCAGATACCACATAATTAACCACTTTGTGAAGATAATGAGTTTTTGACAGCTGGCCCTTAACCTGCTCTGTGAGGGATATTATACTGATGCTGTTCTCAGTGAAATAGGTTCTGATGTGCTGATGGGCTCCAATATCTACTGGGAGAAGTTTCATTTCTCATTGGTGTACACCTGCTCATTGTGGATTGATTTGGGAAATATTGGATAATAGCATACATCTGATTCTTGTTAGAGGTGAGGGGCTTGTCTGTGCTGAGGTCATTTATATGGCTGTGCTGGTACTTCAGCTTCATAAAGGCAACTCTGTTGGTCCAGATGATGAGATTTCTTCTGGATAATGTTACTAGTACTAATACAAAGAAGATGCAAATGAAGACATACCCTGAGAGTGATAAATGCAAGTTAGGAGATTCTAGAAATTTTTTAAAAGTTTCTGTCCCTGTCTCCCCTTCTCAGATTTGTACTGCACATTAGAGGTGGATTCTTTTGGGTATTTTGTGAACAAGGCTAAAACTAGAGTTTACAGAGACACCACGGAGCCCAACTGGAATGAGGTAGGTTGGATTTTTCTTAATGTGACTTGCTCCATGTGCCAAACGTCAACACACGATGGGCAGAAAACCTGCAAATGGAAGAACTTGCTCAGCACTTGTGCTACATATGTTGCCTCTCAGAAAACACTTTTATGCCAGGTTCATTTGGCTGTCAGGGCTTGCAGAAGATTTGCTCTTGGATTAGCTATTTTTAAACAAACATTTCAGTACAAATGAGTCTTGTCCAGCATTTCATCACTTAGACAGACGCATGTTTGATTGTATTTTTAAAAACACAAGTGAAAATATGTTGAGGAAGGAGGTGGTTTTGTTTATTTGTTGTAAGGGGGAAAAATTAGCTATAGACATTTTGCCTGTTTACAGCCAAATCAAACCTGCTGAGGAGCAAAATTAAATACAACAAAGGTGGGCGAGTTTGTTTTTCTAATGATGCTTTGCTGAAACTCAGTGAAACCTGACTAAGGAGTCAACCATCTTAGTCTCTAATTTGACTACCTTATATATACCAAATACAATTTCAGTTTATTTCTAGACCAGCTCCATTAGGGAGGAGGTTTTGATCAGTCCTTAAGTGCTCCCTCCTGCTGAGTTTTAAGGAGACTATATTGATTATTAAGAGACTAGGGTCTTGCTGTGATGTGTTCATTGCCCTTAACTGGTACCCTGCAGGAGTTTGAGATTGAGCTGGAAGGTTCACAAACTCTGCGGATTCTGTGCTATGAAAAGTGCTACAACAAAACCAAGCTCACCAAAGAGGATGGAGAGAGCACAGATCGCATAATGGGGAAAGGACAGATCCAGGTAAGACTGTGCTTAACTCATTCCTGCTACCTTTACTGCAAAGCATAAAAGGACTTTCGAATCCTGAGTGCACCAGGGAGGTTTTTATTCTGCCTTCTGATTGTCCCAATGTTGGAGATTTTTTTCCAGGTAGTGAGGTATACAGTGTGATTCACAGGCGGGAGGGAGGTCAGCAGCTTTTTCCCTCTTGCCTTGTCCCCTATGCCTACTTTAGTACCCTTATGGAATAGATGCTTTTTCATGAAGATTTACGTTTTGCTCTCTGATTGCCTGTTAACTTCAAAATTTCCAGCACAGTATGTAGGAACTGCACTGTCACTGAGCCCTGGGCCCTGTTGGGAATGCTCAGTTTGTGACAAAAGAGGAAGCAATGAATATACTATACCCTCTGTAAATCATGTGGAAGAAATACTACCCTGTGTACGTGCTGGAAGTTGATTGATGTGATAGCAAGGCCTTGGAGGACAGGCTTATTGTCCTGATAACTGCCATGTCCAGCGTATAGTGTCCATGACAGCAGGCTGCGTCTGAGAGAGTTTTCCACCGCTGAGAATCACCATGGGACACTTTGTCTATGTGGCAAATTTGTAATACAGCAGGACAGGTGATAAGGTGATTGCAAACGGATGCTGTTCTCAGGGAACTGCTGTGTGATAAAGCACTAAAGCTCCATGCAGGAGAAATCAGGCCATCAGTGGAGGACGACATGGAGAAAGTAGGTTCCCCCTCTTCTTCCATTTTTTTACACTGTCTGTCCATAGCTTTAGAAGGGTGTTTAAATGCTTGATCTGAGGACACATTCTTTGTGTTGGACTCGCTGCTGTACAGAGCAGAGACCCTGCCCAGATACCTTTTTCTTTCTGGCACGCTGAAAAATACCACCAGTTCTTCTCCGTTTATGTTTGACTCTTCATCATTCCATGGATGACAGCTTTCTCCAGCATTTGAGTGATGGTCACACAGGCCAAGGCCATTTGTGGGATTTCAGAAGCAGCTCTGATTAAGGGTGGCCTGCAGATATTGTATCTCACCTTTAGTCTAGGAGGGTTCATTGTCTAAATGAGTTTCATTAGGCCTGTTCCTTTACCTCCCTCCTTGCAGCCCTGAGGCTGCCATGCCATTTTCAGGGAAAGCTTTCAGGGAAAGTGGTGGGTGTTTGAAAAAATACTTGCGTGCAAATCAATAAATGCTAGTACAGGGTGCCTCCTATGTACTTCTCTCAGGCTAACCAGAAATCTGTATGTCCCTTCTGCTAACAAAAGCTTATTTTCCATGCAGCTGAGCAATGACAAAAGAGTAAGTTTTCAGCCCTGAAATGCCCTGGAGATTTGTGTGCTTATAATGGAGAACCCTGAAATCACTGACCCTCTAAATTCTTCAAATATTTTACATAGAATGGATAACAAATGAATAGAATATTCTAAATTTGTAACAAATTTTTTTCACAAGAGCAGGCATTTTTATGCACAGCACTTGTACATTTTGTTAAAACGTTTTATACTTAAGTTAGTAAGTAAAAATATGTTTTGGTGGCACTTGAATATTAATTGCATCTTGATTTCTTTAGAGAAATCTGAACAGTGGAAAGTTTAAAAAAAAATCAATAAAAAAGTTTTTTATTAGTATGCAAAAGTTCCATTCTGTTGTATTGTAAAAGGCAAATGCAAAAGTTCTCTTGCTTTCAGTAACCTCCCCTTGAAATTTATAAAGAAACTTGGTGAACTCTCAGAACATCCTCTTAATTCTCAGTGATTTCTGTCCCATCATACATCTTTTTAGTACTATTGAATAACTGCAAAGAGAAGTCATAAGAGAGTCTGGTAAGATTTTGGATTGATAAGAATTATTAAGGGTTTTTATTTTGTTTTATTTTTAAAGCAAACACCATTTCTCTATTAAGAAATCATAATAATGCAACAACAAAATCAAATTACAACCTGTGGCTGAAGGTTAGTTGTATTAGTGCTGTCGGCATCTTTTCCAATCACTGGTTTTATAGCCATTTTCTTTGAGGATTTTCATCAGTGCTTTTATGTTAAATTTTGTTTACTTTAGAGTTGCTAGTGTATCTAGAGCTTTCTGTTTTGTTGTTGTTGCGTTGCCATTATTCAGCCAAAGTCTGTCTTGTGTAAAGGCAAGGTCTGTGAAGTTGGATGAGTTTTTTGATTATTTTTTTTTTTTTTCCCCTAAATTCTCTTTAGTTAAAAACTCTGGGAACATCAAGAGTCAGGTCTGCATCCTCCTGCTGATAAAAACGGGGAAATTTCTTTGTTGGCTAAATTGCAATGTATTGTTAAGCCATGTATTATTGTAAATCTGCAACTTCCCATTACTGGGATTTCTGACTCACCAAATTCTCTTAGCTGCAGTGATGAAGACAATGCATCAAGCAGACAAGGACTGTTTTGGCTGTGAAATGTTTATTAAATCTCTCCGTTACATAATGGCACTGAAGGAAGGAAGACTGGAAATTGGTCCATGTGGTCAGAAGCTTCCAGGAATGGGCAGCAATTTTAATAGCTCCCATTGCTCATATTTTCTTTTCCTATGGAATATTTTATTTACCTGTTTTTATAGCCACATCCAAGAGCTTCATTGCTTGCCAACCTGCAAGTTTTGTCCCTGAAAAATAAAACCACGAGGTTTTAATGTGGTAGAACCTCCTGTAAATCTAGAAGTGAAGTCCTCATCAGACCTTTTGGGAATGGCAGCACTGGATGTGCCATGTTTAACTAGCCGGCATGCCTGGTTGGGAGTATCTGTCACATCTCAGGCATGAGAAATACAGGGCGAAAGTGCCATTCCTGGGTACACTGTGAAACTGAAATTATTTGGGGGCTTGAGGGGGGAAGAAATGGACATCATCTGATAGGAGGAAACATGAGGCTTAGTTCAGTTGTAAGCATCAGCTCCTCTCATTTTGAGCTCTCTCTCTTTTTTCTTCTTTTTTTTTTTCTTTTTTTTTCCTTTTTTTTTTCTTTTTTTTTTTTTTCCGTTACCGTGCAATCCATCTTTAGCACTTGGGAGGCTGCTCCTTTTGCTCTTTGAATTTTGCACTTCATGTGGCAGGCATGTCCACATGTTTTGAGCATAGCAGCCTTTTGTTCGGTCCTGAGACTCTGCATCTAAGTGGGCACATATGTCAGCAAAACTGGCCTCTGCCTTGGGAACAGACTGCATGAGTAAACTGATACTTCATCCTGTGATCCATCTCCTCGAGTTGGTGCCTCCTAGAAATGCTGTTTCCTTTGCTGTTTGGTTTTTTGTTTTTTTTCTGCATGATCAGCTCAGGCAAACCATTTCCTTCTCCCTCACAGCAGTGCTGGAAAATCAGAGAGGATATGACCTTAGATCAGTCATTCTGTGGTAGCAGCACAACACCATTCCTCTGTTGCCATACAAAACAATCACTCTTATCTGCTTAATTATCTGGGATGTCTCATAGCAGTCCACATGGCTATTTCAAACATCTAGGTTGTTTTCCATGTAAAACAGATTGTCACAGGCTGTACCTCCCAAGTGTCAACTTATAAAACCTTTTACACACTTGATTTCAGTTAAACAGTTTGCTCATGCAGAACAGTATCCCAGCAATGAAAATACGGTGGAGATGAAGAAGGCAATGGGTCATGTCTAAAGGGTGATGGCGGGAAAGATTAACGTGTCAGTGGGGAGCTTTGAGAAGAATGGGGTTATGGCTGGACTGGGAGTTTCCAGCAGCAGTGAGACTCTGACAACATGTATGTCACATCAGTTACAATTGAAAATTGATGGAGTGTAAAGTTGCCAGGGAGATTTAATAAAGGGGGAAGTAATGTGAATAAATAGCATAAACCACACTAACCTTAAGGATGCCTCAGTCCTTGCTCCCAGGCATTTCATCTCCACTGATGCTTCTTCGTTTTTTCCTCTTTCTGTATGTTTTCTTTTCTCTTCGGGGGGGGGCAGAAATCATCAAACTCTCTGTGGTGGTTTCCTAAGGCAGAGCACAGACACCCTTCTTAGTGCCTGGTGTGCATTTGTCATTGACCAGCATCCTCAGTTCGCCTTGTTCCCAGGTCCTCACCACTCTGTGCTCTGTACACTCAGCCTCTACTGACTGCTACACACTAATTGTCTGTCTTAATTCAGTGCTAAGCTGCTACAAGGGCCGGAGACTCGCACTTGGAAATCCCTATGGTGTTGAGCTGCTTTGCTCTATTTTGTTTTGTGCAGGATACAGAGAGGCATTTGCTTGATTCATTAGTGAATTTGGGGCTGTAGCTTGCCACTGCAAATGCCAAAAAACAGGCCACAAGGGGACTGGAGGTGCTGGGAGAGTAAAGACAAACTGGTTGGTTTGTATTTTTCCTGTGCAGCATGCGGTTTTGGTGGGGACTGTGCAAACAAGCCCATGAGATACAGTCTTTGAGGGGTTTAGCAGGTCTGTCCTATTTGCATAAGTCATGGAAACGACACAGTTTTTCACAGTTTCAGTGGAGATGGGACAGGGCCTTTTGTCACTCAAACCAAGCAACTGTTTGAAAGAAATGTTTAGAGGTGCAGTAAATGTCACTGTCAAATTAATGCAGAGGCAGCCATTTCACAGTGCCTCCCCCTGCTTGAGCTGGCAAAGTGAGCGCTATGTGCTTGCTCACTTGGAGCAGCCTCCTTTTGGCACGCTGTCTGTAGATTGCATTCTTCTACTCAGTGTTCCTTCTTCCAGGTCATTGATCTCCGATCAGGCCAGAAGACAGCATGACCCCATTTGTCACAGGCCCTCTCTATGCTGGAGCATCACACTTGCTAACTCTCTTTGTCTTCAATCTGCTTTGTAACCTGTCTGGTCCAGCTGCCCTTTCCCTGTGTTGCTCTTGCTAGCCTTAGAAGGTCAGTCATCTGTAGGGGCCAGGACTGAAAGCTTGCTCAAAGTCTAAATTATGTTCTTGGTTTCCTGTTGACTCTGTTATTTCCTACTGTGACTTTATCAGACTGTTAGACCTGATCTTCCTGTCTCACTCAGTGTTGCTGAGAGCTTATTCAAGCTTTGCTCTTTTTATAGCTTCCATCATTTCACTTTGTTATTTAAAAAGCACCTTGGGGGGGATTTTTTTTTTTTTTTTTAATTGCTGTTGTTATTGCCAGTGATTTATGCAGTGTTGGCTCGGGTCAGCCAGACCCACTCCCTGGTGCTTGTTCTCCCTAGCTGTCACCATTCAATGCAAGCTGTTCTGCAGCAGGAGTCAAACAGCAGGTGGGGAGTGCAGGGGTCTTGCCAGCCCTGCAACAGAGTTCAGACATAAGGGAGCAAGAGGTAGCAGCAGGTACACTTGCAGTCCTTGCTCAGTTCCAGTAGTTACCCAGCAAGGAAGAGTCTCTGTGAGATCTCAGCTCCAGCATGCTGCTTTTGGTAGTCCTTTGCAGCTATATGATATTTACTCTTGAGACAGAGTAGGACTTTCTTTGGCTCATACTTAACAGCTATTTACTTGCTTTTGTTTTGTGCAGTGGTAGGAGTTCCCTGGTCATCACTGAGACATAACCAGTAATACCTGTTAGCTTAAATAAACTGTAACTGGACCCTGCTGGACTCTTCCTTTAACTTTTTTGGCAAATATTCAAAACCCTCTTTCCCCTTCAGTCTTAAGCAGTCTCTCCCTGCTATTAAAAATACACTCTCAGTGACTCCACTCCAAAAGCATATGGAAAACTGCTTCCAAGCTAGAGGATCGGCTGTGGATGTGTGTATCAGCAGGGCCATTTTGGCAGCTCAATGAGGTGACTATTTAGGCAGCTGGAGATCAAGCTTTCAGAAATACTGAGCACGGTTGCCTTTGATAGGAAACCAGACACTTCGGTAATGGTTTCCTCTTGATTCTGGGAAAGAATGCAGTTGTTGAAAGAAACCAAACTTCCAGCACGGAAATTCAGGGAAGAACAGCCTAGATTCTGGCCAACTTGTAGGGACCTTGGCCAGCCACCCAGGCGGGGGCGGATCTGTTCCACCAGAGTTATAAGCAAACCCTCTTGGCAAGTGGTCTGTTATTTGGGTTTGCTGAAGCACTGAAGCTAAGCACTGCTGCCCATTGGCCTCCTGGACCTTTGTGCAGTCCCAAAATGTGGGAGCTACTGGTTACTGACTATTCCTTACAAGGGGTCTTCAGGAATTTCTGCCAGAGTTGCACCTACAGGAACCGGTCCAATTCGACAGGAAAGCATGTGTGTGCTGGCAGCATCCCACTGTGGGCTCACGTCCGTAACAAAGTGCGCAGAGATAAGGTTGGCCTGACTTGCTTGTCTCTTGCTTCTTGGGGTCTCTGCAGTGTGAGCAAACGGAGAAATTTTTCTCTCTGCTGGTTGTCTTTTTTGGGGGAGTGGGGAAGGGCATGGGGGGACTTCTCTGTAGCTGTTGGCAGCATTGGGCTAGTTTGTTGATGATTTGACAGAGAATGTGAGCATGATTGCATCTGAGATCTCCCAGAATATATTGCAGCTGCCATTGTTTCAACATTTACCTCTGCCTGTCAGAGAACTCTGCTTTTGCATGGGGTTCTGCGAGAGGGAGGAGCTGTGCTGCAGAAATAGCTCTAGTTACTGAGTCTTTGTTTGCTGATGACAGTAAACTCAAAATGCAGTCTAGAGCAGTTGCCTCCTTCTGGTCTTACTGTGTCCCAGTGTTCAAGAGCCAAGTGTTACAAAGCCATCTCAGGAGGCACCGAAGTCTGCTTGCTTTGGCTGGTTCCGATTGCTGATAGAAGTCCCTATGCAGACAGCGCTTTTCTCTCTTTTGCCAGTCTAGCTTGAGCTGAGTGCCACTCTTCAGCCGTTCAGATGTGTTTGGACTCTCCCAGGCAGTATTGGAATTGCTGGGTGATGTTTGAGTACTTGAGTCAGCTGCTCCACAGCCTCACAACTGTCCACTCAAAAGAGATCAAGCAAAGCTGAAAATGGGAGATCAGGGCTTTGCTTCAGAACTTGATCCTGCTTAATGAATTGTTGCAATAGCAGGGCCACGTGTTCTTCCTGCCCCTGTGCTCAAGTTGAAATGAAAAGGAATGGGCAGGTTGAAGTAGGACAACTTTCCATGATTTCTGGGCCAATTTTCTCCATTTCTCCTGTCAGATCATGACAGAGGTTTGGTTTGTTTAAAGTTACTTGTCTCTGTATGGATCCTTGATCTCACTATTGTGGTCATTATGTCTTTTGAATTCAGTGGAACATAGTCCTTCTTGGAAGCTATTAGCTTCATAGCCAAGAGCTATGAAGTTCTCTAGCCTGGCTTTTTATTTCAGTGCAGTAATTTCACACTCATCCAACCTCATCTGCCTCTAGAAAACTGCAGAGCGAGACAGTTTCCTCTATTTCAAATCAGAGTTATTTCAGAAATCTCTCCTCCCCTTTTCTGACTCCTAGCCCTGTGGGATGGGGCAAATCTGGGTGTCTGTTGAAGTGCCTGTTTTGCTACAGGAATGAATGCGGTCTCTCTTTCTATGAAAGCTGAGGTTATTGGCTTTCAAACTTTACATGCTGATGTTGCCTTTGTTGTTGAGCAGGTACTGCACACACATTGCTGGATTTTCCATGTGTGTGAGCCCTCATCAGCCCTGCTTAAGAGAACCACACAGTATCTGAGTGTCCTGTTACCTGAAACCTGGGAAACCTTGGAACGTGTCTTTTCCTATGGAAAAGAAATAACGTGTTGAAAGTGGTAGTGCTCTGCTTACAGAAGCCTTTCAGGCTAGCTGATTTCTCTGAAGTCTGTTCCTAGCTCATGGGTAACTTCTATGTTTTTCAGCTGGACCCGCAGGTGTTGCAGGACAAAGATTGGCAGCGCACAGTCATCTCAATGAATGGAGTAAGTATGGAAAACAGAAGTTAGCACTGCTTCTGTACCTCTTATGTACTTTATTTCTTTGCTTTTCATTGCAGCATAGGAAAAAAAAAAAAAAAGAAAAAGAGAAAATAAAATGTTTGTGAAAAGTAACAGCTGTTCTCTTTTCTTCAGGTTGAAGTGAAGCTGTCGGTGAAGTTTACCAGTCGGGAGTTTAGCCTGAAAAGGATGCCGTCCCGGAAGCAGACTGGGGTTTTTGGGGTCAAGATCGCTATTGTCACCAAGTGAGCTGATGGGTCACATTTCTCCCTATTGTTTTTTAGAAAGCCAACCGGCCAGTGGGTTGCACCTGTCTTTACGCCACTGAGGGATTTGTCAGTCCAGCCCACTTCACTTGGATAGTAGTGTAGATGGCTGTGGCTGCAGAAAGGAGATGCTGTACATTGTCCGAGCTTAATTTTTTTCAGGGCAGAAAAACAGTGTGCACACAGGCTTTGAAACCCAGAGTGTTTACTTACAGCATATCCCTTTTCTGAGTTCCAGAAATACCCCTTGCCCCTTCACTCTGTAGTTAGCTGACTTGGTCACAAATTTCCAGAGCCACTGAAAAGTGATGTTTCCTTTCCATAATCGGAAATGTTCAAGTTCCTTGGATCCTGTTGTATTATTTTAACCCCTGATCTTTTGTCATGAATCGTTTGCCAGAAGAAACCTGTTTGTTCTGTTACAGAGTTTGGGAAGTGTGGTATTTCCTCCCTATGGTATTGCATTAATTGGAAAGCAACAGTGTTGCTATGTATCCAAGGTCTGTTTGGGAATCCTCTGGTTAGCTGCACGGAGTCACAGACTCCTTGGGCACTGGGACCCAGCCAGAAGCTCAAGTGCTCAGGGCAGCTGCAGAACAGCCAAAGCCAGGCTGAGGGAGTCAGAAAGCCCTCTCCAGTTTTAAAAGGAGTTTTTCAGCTCAGTCTTGATTGCCTGCTCAGACTTTCTCCCACCCAAATTTTCCAGAAGAGGCTTGCACAGCAAAATAATGGGGTAATTTTAGCCAGCCTAGCTGGCTGGGCTAACAAGCATTGAGAACATGGGCTGCACTGAACTCTTCTATCTGGCTTTCTTAAGGAGAGAGAGGTCGAAGGTGCCTTACATAGTGCGCCAGTGTGTGGAGGAGATAGAGCGGCGTGGAATGGAGGAGGTGGGCATCTACCGCGTCTCTGGGGTTGCAACCGATATCCAGGCTTTGAAAGCTGCCTTTGATGTCAGTAAGTATTTGTGTCTGATGTTTTCCTTTGCACTGTGAGAACCTGCGTGAATTCCCTGTCAGGTGACTGTGCTATTTTTAATCTTATGTTCCCCAAGAAGCATTAAGAGGTAGAGATTCTCACACAAGGAGAATCATTTTTAACCCTTGCTGCATGTTTTATTAATATTCTTCAGCTACAGATATAACCCAAGACATACAACAGGATGGATCCTTATACCAAATAATGCATTTGTTATTGTTCCCAGCAAACGTGAAATGGTGGGTTTGCCAGCCTTGCCAAATCTTTGTAAATGACAGACACCTTCCTCAGGGCAATCAGAAGCCATAATCTCCTCACTGTTGGGAGGTTTCCAAATTAATAGAAGTCCTTGAAATTGAGAATGTTTTGTGAAAGGAAGCCAGCAAAAAAAAATCCCTAAGATTGACAAGGAAGGGTGTTTACAAAACTGATGTTGTGTGGTCAGGGCTCCTGAGTTCTCTTCTTAACTCTACGTCTAGATTGATGTGTGCAGATGGTAAAATTAGACAATTTTGACCAACCTTTGTAAAGCTTTCTTTGATCTTGAGCAGACAAGGGCTCCTTACTGGTGCTGCATTTAAAAGAATGGCACATACGACCCAAAAGGTATCCAAGATCAGGCAGATAAAACACCTCCAAACTGCTGAGGTACAAAAAGTGAAATTCAGCCCTACTTCCAGCATCCACATGACAGTCCAAGGACCGCTCAAGCCACACTCGAGCTCTCTTTTGATGCAAGCAGTCATGAGGCCTGTGCCAGGTGCCCAAATTCACCCTCCCTGCACTTTATCTTCAATTATTTTGTGAAATTCCTTCCTTCTTGTGGGTTTTTTTTTTTTTTCAATCCCCCTAAGCTACCAAACTCATTGACTTATGAATCGTCACTAGTGCAAGTAAGGGTGTTTCACATTTTGAAAATCAACTTTTTTGATTTATATTAAATGTTGTTCTACACTAAGCTTCATGAAACCAGCGCTGGCTCTGCTGGTTGGCCTGTTTCAGGGAAAGGGGGTGGATTTGTTGTTCTTAATAGTAACAAAACTGAAATGTGAGCCCTGAATTGCCTGTGTACTTTAGCTGCACTCAGTGGGGAGTTAGACAGCCTCAGAGTCTCTTATTCTAAGTTGTTAGAGGCAGGGAATTGGAATAACAACTGTTGTCACTAACAAAAGTTGAATTGCATGTAAATACAGTCAAGCAGGTCTTATTCCAGATCAGGCTGAGGTTGCTGGCACAGCATCACTAACCCTGGGTAATGCAAGGTTCCCTCTACTTGATTTAAAGCTATAAACCGTTTGCAGTCATTTGTGTAGCACTTCTCAGTTGTCAGAAGGTAGCTCATTTAATCTGGAGAAATGTAAACAGGAAAACTCTCAGCTATTTGGGCAAAGACAAAGGATAAACAAAGAGAGCCAAAGCAAGAAAAAGAACGAATGCAAGGCCAGCAGCTTCTTTACCCTGCTTCCCCTCTTTCCTCTTTCAGATAACAAAGACGTGTCAGTGATGATGAGCGAGATGGATGTTAATGCCATTGCAGGCACCTTGAAATTGTACTTCCGGGAACTGCCTGAACCCCTCTTTACGGACGAACTGTACCCCAACTTTGCTGAGGGCATTGGTAAGTGGTAGCAGAAATAACCCTTGATAACTGAAACCCTTCTGTAGGAGGCTGCTCCTAAAGCAATACAAAATACAATTTGTAGTGTTGGACAGAAGCCTGGAACAAGCTGTTAGGGAAGTGAAGGATATACCTTGTCTTATCTTGATGCAGGGGAAAAAAATCATAATGGCTGAAAGTCCAAAAGCACTTGAACTGCTTGAGAGAAAAGGATTCTCTATGCGTCTGTGAAATAAAGGAAAGAGATCCTGTGGGGTATTGATGTGCGACTCTGACCTTCCAATCTATGATGTAATTACTGTCTATTCAGGACCATCTGTATTTGTTGGTTGAGAAATTATGCAGTCAGTCAAATTCTCATTCACTGCCTGTGGTGATGTTATTTTCTGTCTTGTAGCACTTTCAGATCCTGTTGCAAAGGAGAGCTGTATGTTGAATCTATTGTTATCGCTTCCAGAACCCAACCTTGTGACATTCCTTTTCCTTTTGGACCATTTAAAAAGGTAACGTGTGGATTCTTTAGACACATATTTAATGTGTAAACCATCATTATTTTGAAAAGAGGAGCCTTTCCCTTGAATTTGTGTTGAATCACACAAATGAAGAAGCATTTGCTGACTTGCTGTGAATGCTCATCAGATAACTATCGTCTCATACTCACTTAGTGAGGCACTAAATCCTGAATTCCATTCCCCACTCATACTGAAAGGATAAGAACGGGACGAAAGGGGTAACAAAATTCTCAGGGCTTATCTAGTGCAAATGCATATTCCTGCTGCACTATTACTGCAAAACTGCACCTGCATCTGGATACAAAGACCAGGAAAGGTTTCAGTATAAATAGTGAAGCTTTGGCCATGTTTAAGGGCTTGTGACCCCTGTCTCAAAAGGTGTCTGCCATCTAACATGATATATTTTAAAAAATTCCAGGACTTTTGCTAACTGGAGTTGTCAGTTCCTTGCTTAGAGTAGTCTTTCTGATCTTGTCTATGTCTTTGTAATATGGTTGTAACTGTGAAAAAGTATTTCCATGCCTTTGATATTAATACAAAAAGCTTGCTTAGGACATGCACAATGTGTTATTTTACATATTTTGTACATACCAGAGACTGTCACTGGAGAGATGAAAGATAATCTTCTGACTGAAGTTCTGGATTAAAATCCAGGAAATCTGGGTTTTACTTGTGTTTCTGCTGCAGACTTTTCTGCCCTTGGGTAAATTTTTTAACCTTTGTGCCTCAGTTTCTCATTTATAAAACTGGGATGAAAAACATTCCTTTATTTCTGTCCCAATTCTGCCTGTCCAGACAGTAAGCAGCAGTCCCTTTCCCAAGTTTAAGCCGTGTCTGTAGAGTGCCTGGAGACTGTGGTTGTGTCACATCAAGGTATTTGCTTATATATTAAGTTCATTTAGGCACATATGGAGAGAGTGGTTGACTGATGAACGTATCTAAAACTTTTTACAAAAGGAATAAATATGGTTTCTTACTTAAGGACGCTTCCAAATCCAGATATTTATAAAAATCTGCCTTGTTCGTTGTTTCTTCTCCCAGGGTTGCTGAGAGGGAAAGCGTTAACAAGATGTCCCTGCACAATCTTGCAACTGTCTTTGGACCAACACTCCTCAGACCTTCAGAGAAGGACAGTAAAATCCCTGCTAACCCAACCCAGCCAATCACAATGACTGATAGTTGGTCACTAGAAGTCATGTCCCAGGTAAAATCCTAAACGTGCTATTGAATCTTGTGATGACAGTATCTGGGAAACTGCAGTCCTCTAGCAAGGCCTGGTTCAGCCATCCTTCTGTGTTTTCATGACAGTTTTTTTGAGAAACATAAACAACTTTTACCCTTACGCAGACATTTTAGACTGTTTGTAGAACTGTGTTTCTTCGGGCAGTTCAGTTTGCATCTGTACTAATACAGCCTTTCCTGAAAAAATGTCAGTATGCACGCATCCTGTATGTTTTGTGTTTGTGCACAGTAAGATTTTTTTGAGAGCTGTCTCACAGCCCATGTTGCTAGCCCGGGATAAAAGGACTGTCTGTTTTTCTGCAATGCTCCTCAATACTTAAACCACCTTCACTGATGCACAACAAAATTCTTTGCTAAATTCAGATTTCTTTGAGCACTGCTGCCTTTTCAAGGCTGTGCAGAGAAATCAAACATAGAGGCTGTCAGCTTGTCAGGCTGTTCTGTACATTCTTGATTGAGTATTGGCAAATTATAAATCAGATTTTTTCAGTGCAGTGGAACACCAGCACCATTGTTATACCCTGGAAGCTGAAAAGAGCGTCTCTGAAGCAATGGAAGTTTTAATATTTCTGCTGATATTATACACTGTATTAAAACAAATACATAACTGCAGGATGTTCCTGTGGAGAGAGCTGTAGGCATGTCTGCCAGCTCTCAAATAGCCAGGATGAGAATGAGTTATCGGAGCTTTATTATTACCCCTTTCTTTCCCTTTCCAGGTTCAAGTTCTTCTGTACTTCCTGCAGCTAGAGACTATCCCTACCCCAGACAGCAAGAGGCAAAGCATTCTCTTTTCCACAGAGGTGTAGGTGCCTGTGATACCAAGAGGACGCAAAAACCTGCTCTTGGCATAAATATGCCGCACTTGAGAAAAAGAAGACTGGTGTTTCTTCAGACATGACTGGCCTGTTCCTATCTTGGGGAATTATGTCCCTCAGTGCTTCTGCTGTTTGTTAACCAGAGACAAGCTGAAGAGAAAGGAGAAAAATCTCTACTCTTGATTGGCAGGACCAGAACTGAACTGGAGATGGAGCTGTGCAGAATCTCCACTAGAAGGAGCAATAGACACTTGAACAAATGCACCACAGAGTGTGGCTGTTATTCTTGTTGGGAATGTGACAGAAGGTATTCCTCATTTTATGGATTTAATTTATCATAAAGAAACTTCAAGATTTCTACTGGACCACTTGATAGGATACCCCTTTTTGGGTGAGGGGGTGTTGAAGGATATATCACAACTGTGTCTTTAATAACTGCTGTTTTTAAAGTACTGTTCTAGGCCACAAAAATAGCATTGCTTTGCCAGAGGAGAGGAGAAGGGAAGGGTCTGGTATCTAAGATTCCCTCCTCAGAAATTCAAGTCTTGATTTGAACAGGGTTCTAAAGAAATGAAACAGTTTCGCATACAACTAGGACTGTTGGGTTTTTGGGCGGGGTTGAGGTTTGTTGTTTGTTTTTTTGTTTGGTTTTTTTGTTTTCTTTTTTTTGTCTCTCCCAACCCTTCCCTTGCAAATGTTTATACAACTGTAGGGAAGGAGATGCCCTGCTCTTGCCTATGTTGCACTTCTGATGGTTTTTTGGGGGTTAAAGGAGCCAGACCCAATGATGTTACACTATAAATAAATATAGCAAATTAAAGAGAGGCAGGGAGGATGAGTCAGTGATTCTGTTTGTGATTCTGTTGTTTGTTTGCATATAAAAGCAGGGGCAATATTATCCAGGCAGAATTGCTGAATTCCTTAGACACCACCAAACTTAATGAAAATTAATTGGGAAGACTGTTAATTCCGAACACTCCAAAGAAAAAATGTTATCACTGCAAAAATAATTAAAGCATTTGTGGACAAAAAAAACCCCAAAACAATGGCTATCAGTTTGGCTGGCTGCTTACTCCAAACTTTTATCAGAACCTCTTTTTTTTGATACTTGAATTTTTGGAGGCTTTGTACATTGCTTCTACAAGAGTCTTTTTGTGATAGATACAAATACTTGGATAAAACATGTCAGAATGTACTTAATGGACAATCTAGCAAGTAGCATGCGTTGTGTGTTCTCCAGAAATTCCAACTCTGTTTTAAATAAGAGCAGTGAGGAAATTTCTATGGAACTACATGCAGCAGTACAAAAGCTCTAGCCAAATACCAACTTTGTGTTTCCCTGCCGAAATCAGTTAAAGCCACAGGGGTTACATAGGCATAAAGGCAGCAGTATTTGTCTAGGGAATTGAAAGCATAATGTAATTGCTGGTATCCAGAGCAAAACATTCTGGCTACGAAGCAGTTGTGCCAAACATCTTGGGGGGGTGGGAGCGATTCCATTTTCATAAGCTACTCCAGCCCCTTTTACTTCCTACCCAGCTACGCAGCATCCATTTAGTGGCATCCGTCCATCGTCATCCTGGCGAGAAGAAAAGTACAGCTTGAAGACAAGGGAAGGAATCGGCATGAGAAGGGGAGGGAGGGACAGATTTTTAAAGATTGGTAGATTGTCAACATCATTTGAGGGGAAATACGACAAAGAAAGCAACCCCTGTTATGCTGAATTTCACATTTTCTGATGGGTGATGTGCAACCTCTCAAAAAAACCCCCACAAAACAAAGGAGTCTTTCAAACAAATGGAAAGAAAAAAATTAAAGGGAAATGATTTTGTAGTCACTGTAATTCTGACTGCTGCATAATATTAGAAATTATTGTACTGTGAAGTTGCAAGATCAAAAAGAAACAAATATAAATTTCGATTTTGTGAGTATATCAATATTTTGCATGCTTTGTAACGATTCTTATAGGAATTTAATATTGCTTAGTATCCCTCCCTCCTTAGGTCTGAGAGCAAACCTCTTTGTAATGTAATGTACAACTAGAAATTCCTTCTCTCTTATATGTATTTCCACTACATTCCAACTTCTGAACCCATAAAACAGAAAAAGTGTTTATAGTAGGAGGTGCTTTTTTGGGGGAGGGAGGGAATGAAGGCAAGGAAACTTGAAGGCTTGAGATTTTGATTTATTAAATTTTTAATTATTTTTTTTTAAATTTCTGGCCTTTTTGAAGGTAAAAATTAGTCACAATCCTGAAAAACATTGACGTAAGAAACATCATGCAGACCAGTAAACCACACTCTCTGGTTTTGTTTTTATGTATTTGTTCTCATTTTTAGATGGTGGTTCTATAGCAATCCTTTTACTGCAAGCTGCACACCTACCCATTCCAAGCTGTTGTTTGATATATCTGAGGCAGTAGCACTGCTGATGACTTCATTTAAAAGGAAAAAAAAACCAACCAAACTACACCAGGTAGTTGGGTGATAGCCTTTTCCTTTTGGTGTTTGGAATCTGTGGCTGCTCTTTGCAGTGTTGAAACTGGAAAGCAATACCATAATGACTGTGCCAATTTACTTTTGCCCAACTTTTTTATTTTTATTTATATAGGAAGTTAATTTTAATATTAAATTACTGATCTATAGTATGTAACCATGAGAAAATTGCTTTTGCTTTGGTTACTGTTACAGGTTGTTGCTTATAGTCTCTCATTACAATGCTCAGTTCTAATGTAACATTATCTAACATGCAGGCATGTGGATCAGGGAAAAAAAGTTAATTTAACTTAACCCATTAATTATTTCTCTTAAGTATGGATATGTTTTCCCCAAAGCTGGTAATTTTGGGCTGGAAAAGATAGTGCATCTTATTGCTAATGATGAAATCATGGACTGATTTGAAATATGAGAATTGATTTCTTGAATTTCATTTAATTTCGCAATTAAGTTTTTTCAGATAGTCTTATGTTTTCAGAAATTAAGTATTTCCAAAAGGCTTTTACGTTCTTTTCCCAGGGATGTTGGTTGGGTTTGGTGGTTTGTTGGGTGGGGTTTTTTTTGGGGGGGGGGGGGGGGGGAGGGGGATGTTTACTTTGTTATTTTTTTAATAAGCCTTATCATACTTAAACAAAAAGGGAATTGCAAAACTTGGCTTTAGAGAAGGCCTTCTGATTTCTACTCTTATATATTCCCTTGTGAGTTGTGTCAGAAAAACCCAACTCTTCCATTTTCTATATTAAAAAGGTACAATATAAACAACATAAGAGCAAACTAGCAAAAAATTACCCTTTATGTGTGCACTGGGAGTTTATTCTCTTTCAGTTTCTAGTGTATTGGAGAGACCTTCCTAAAAATACAGCTTTCAGTAACAGGAATCTGAAACGTTAAAACTTTCAACTAAAGACATTCAGGTGATTGGGATAGTCTGTGTATCTCCAGTTTAAAGAGAGGAATAAGCATCAGTTTCCTGGCATTTAGAAACTATTTTCAAATTCTCGTGGATTTTTTGTAACACTCAATAGGGTTTTAAGTAAAATTTTTAAAAGTTAAGTAAAGCAAACCATGGGAAAAGTTTTCAAGGATGGACAAGAAATAACAGTTACTAGATCAGTTTCAGCTTTGTGTTTGTGCGTGCTTTGTATGGGAGGGGAGCGTCTGAAACCAAATTGAAACACATCCATTAAAATGCTGCTGTTGTTCTTTATTCTTGCACAATTTTAACAAGTTGAGGTAGTAGCTAAGCTATTTCAGGCTGTATTTTAATGCTGCTATTTTTCAATGTATCAGCTAGGGGCAAAACGCAGCAGTGTGTTGACTGTATTTGCTGATGCCCACTGCCTGCCTCGATTCTGACCGTCAGTTGCTAATACAAGGCAATCAGCATGCACCCTATGAAGCAAAACTGCAACTTTTTTTGTTGGCCACAAGGTGGTGGAACCACAGAGTATGTTTATGGGAGATGCAGTATTTTTACAGTTTATTCATTTTACCTGTTTAAAAATCTGTTTTACCGTTGTTTATGTTAGTTTTCTACAAGTTTATTTAAGCAAATGTACTGTTCTTTAAAGCATACGTGGATCTCCAGATTTGTTTGTCACCTTTGTCACACTGGAAGGCATCACAATGTGTTCATCTATCTTAATGTGCCATTCTTTCAAGTATGTATAAAATGTAAATTGACCAACATGGCTTTTAAAAATGTTTAAAATCTGATGGCAAAAACCCAACCCTCTCTGATTCCTCACTGGTTAATTCTTTTGTTTCAGTGCTTGATCATCTGCTGGGATAACATTATCAGATGTGGCATTCTTATTATGGAAATTTTAGTAAGAAATGGGAAATGTTTTAAGAAAAAAACCCCTACCCTTTCTCTTTTTACTTTAATTCAAGAAGACAGGGACTTGTAAAACAGAAGACCAATACATTCATGCTAGATTTAAGGGATTTGCTTCTGTTCCTTGAAGAAGAAGAATCTGGAAGGGCAATTCCTAATTAGATACGATCAAATTAATCAAAGTCTTGGTGCAGTTAGCAAGTCAGTTGTTTATGCCCTCTTAAAGTTGTAGTCCAGGTACGTTTTTCTTTGTAAACTTTTGCTAACTTTGTCATAGTACTGTTACCAGAAAACTAAATCTGATACCAGATTCCTTTAACATAAGGTATGTGCAGCTGAGATACTGGAGCCTTACATTAGTATTAGCAGTTCTCCATTCTGAACTAGAATGAAATGAATGTTCATATGTATTCTATGAACTGAATAGAATGAAATACATGGATTGCCCTTAAAATCGACAGAAGTTCTAACGGAAGCACTTACAGTTAATGATTATTCCTTAAGAAGGTTTTAGGCAATAAGAGTAACACAAATGGAAAAGAGAAGCATATTTAGGAATCACTCAGATCACGTCATCTGGAACTAGGAAGACGTTCTCACTTCAGGTTCCAGAAGAAGGCTTATGCCCTAGATCACCGTGAGCAAAGACTGTCTTGCTGGTGAACGGACATTAATACAGGAACGCCAGGAATTTAGCTACTGTAGCTTCCTAGTTCTGATGTGCTGCAACCCCTCTTTCTTGCCACTGAAAATTTACAGTTCAGTGCTAAGAAAGCAAAGCTTATCACTTGCTCTCTACCCGCCCCCCCCCCCAATCCCCCAGCAAGAGATAGGGAGGAGGAATACAGTCTGTATATTGCTGTAGGTGAAATGCCACCACAAAGAAGGAAAAAGCTAGCAGAACCAGAAAGGTAGACTACTGTTTAAGCTAAAAGTCTGTTTTGGGGCTGCAAGGATAAAATGCCACAATGTGCTATAATGATGAAATGGTTGAAACAGTTAGGACCAAAGCAAACTTGAGTGTACATGTTATCTTGATGCTTCTCCTTCCATGACCTTTTTAGAAGGTCTAAAGATTTAGGCCTTCCAGGTCAAGCAAATACTTAAATGCTATTGCCAAGGATTAGAAAATTATTATATGACCTAGTTTGCCTCCACTGTTGATTCTCTTTGTGTTACCGTCATATAGTGGAGTTGCTGGAGACCATTGTAAAAACATGCAGGTGAACCACGTGAATATTTTCCATGTCATTTACTTCCATCGTTCCATCTTGCAGTAAGAAAGACCCCCCCCCCTTTTCCAACAGAAACCACTTCACATCATTCTGTACTGTAGAAACAACCACACTGGGAGGTTCAGTTTGTAGCAGAGCTATCCCTGGAGATAACTAAAATATCTCCAGTATTCTGGTGCAGAATGGACCAGGTACTGCTAAAGCTCTGGGCTTGTGTAGGCCTGTTTTACGTGTTAAGTAAGATTCTGTTATTTACACCTGTTCAAGCACATTTGGGAATTAATATGATTACAGAGTCCCTGAGCCTAGCAGAAGTGTTTGCTCTACTGCTTTGTCCTAATTGCAGTCATGTTCAAATGCTCTTGTCAAAAATGGTTCATCAGAATGGAGAAAACATTTTTTTATTTTCCACTAGAGCTTTTGTTTGTGTAACTGTTGCAGTCTTTTTTTTCCCTGGTGGTAGGATCTTCTGAGAACCCAAAACATTCTGCAGATGAACCATTTCTCTGATCTGCAGAATGATTTGTATGACAAGGCCGTGTTATATCCCTGTGGATGTACGGAAGGGCAGGCTTGTGTACAAAACAGCTTCCTGCTTGGAAGGGGAAGACAGCAGCTTTCTGCAGCTGCCCCCCAACGAGGAGCACACCGGGTAGAGCCCACCAGTGAGCAGATGGCCTCGGTCCTTAGATGCTCGCTTCTCTCCTGGGGCAGTCTGAGCGAGGTCCGGAAGGCAGTTACGGGAAGAGACTCATCCGGTTCCTGCTTGTTGTGCCTAATTGAATGATCAAATGCCAATCTACATACAGTAGCTCAAATTTCCTCCATTTTAGTCCCATTTGGGGAGAAACTGGGACTACACTAACTCCAGGTATTACACAAATAGTCAGCTGAAAACTGATCCGTATCTAAAAACTGTTTCAAATATAAGGTAAAAGCTGCCATAGCAAAAGGACATTTCTTCACAACAGCCTCTTCTAATCCCTTCTTTACTGCTTCTCACAGCCTAAGAAATCGTGTTTTGGGCTTCACAGTTACACATGAAAACTTGCAGAAGCCACTCAGTAATGGTAATATATTTGGAATCCTGGATAAAATTTACCTATGCAGGGACAGACGTTTCAAGAGATGGGATATCAGTACTAACCGAGGGAGCAAAAAGAGGGTAAGGAATTGTTGTGTTGGAGAAGCACCACAATGGAACAGCGAATTTTAAAATTATCTCACAGCAGGACACTGTGAAATGTCCTTTCTGTGTCTGTCTATCAAAAAAACCAAACAACTAAGCCTTCTCTTGCCAATGTAAGTTGCGCAGTTTGTTCTTATCTCTAGTATTACAAGCATTTATAATCCATGAAGAATTCCAAGGAAAGGAGTTAAGACTATTTATTTAAATATAAATACAATTAAATTATATAATTAGTGCTAAATTATCAGGTGTAGAAGACAAACAACTTGTTATTGTTTGGATAATTTTGGGTTTCATCAGAGTTAATATTGTTGGCATTGTTTTAACACTACCATGTTAGAGAGTCAGTTTTTGACATTTTATACTGCTGTTGCTAGTGCTTCAGTATCTCATAGTGCTCTGTTTTTGGGAAAGAAAACCTAATCCTAATAGTTTAATACTGAAAGGTGTTGAAATTGTACTGCTAAACATCTCTCAGTTTAGGCCCAAAGAGAGGGGAAAAAGGAAAGGGAAAAAAGGGGGGGAAATATTGTCATTCTGGATAGTGGGGTTTTTTTAATTTTCTGAGAAAAGTGGTATGAAAAAGGGATCTAAAAACTGTACGGGGGGGGGGGGGGGAAAGGCATTTGTAGCCTTTCTTTGTACACAATGTTAAATAAAATCTCCTGTATCTATGTTTGTCAGGTTCTTTTGGTCTTATTTAACTAAAAACTGGGCCTACATTAAACTGAATGTGTGAACTGCATTCAGTTGAGTTTGCTAGAGGTATGGAATTTAACACTGGTGTTTCAAAATAAAAGCTATTTTCTGTTACAACGTAAAAGCTGTATCACTTAAAATCTAGAGGTTAGTACAGGGTTATTGGTGAATTGAACTAAAACAACTATAATGTGGAAGTAGTTTACACGTAAGGTAGAGAAGTAGCTGGGCAAAACAGTCCATTTTCAGATCTGTATTAATCCTTTTGTAGGAGTACTGCTTCAAAATGCAACTAGTCTTGGGCCTTGGAACATTTACATTTGTGTGCAGAGCACTTCAGCTGTAGTTACATATTTGCTAAGAAATCAGCTCTGGCCTCCAGTTCTTCAAACGTTGCATGAGATTAGTGGGGGTTTTGTAGGAATCCATGTGAAAACTGAATCAGTTATTTAAATTAAGTTATCTTGGTGCTTTATTTAAATCAAATATTATCTAAATTATTAATGGAATTAAAATACATTTATAGTTCAATATAGTCCAAATTTAATATAAAATATAAACCTCTCTATAATAAAAAGATACCTACTTGTAAGCTCTGTAAGCTCTGATTTTCATTCAGTGTGGATCACAAAGATCACATGTCTCAAGGCAATATCCAAACTAGAGAAAATGTAGCTGACAGTACAGTGTTTAAAACTACACTGAAATGAGGTGCAGGTCAAGAAAAAAATGTCATGCTTACACCTAAATTGGGAAAAGAAGGGGAAATGCAATGACAATTACTAATACTTCCTACCAGTGGTGTATCTGTGTAACATAAAATAGTTTCAAAATAGTTTTCAGATAGCTTCAATGTGGAAAACTGCAAAATGGTTCTCACTCAATTAAAAAGCGTAGCTTCGTAGTGCAACCACATTGAACGGCACTAGGATGCCCCTGAGTGAGCCTGCAAGGTGTCATAGAATCATAGAATATCTCAAGTTGGAAGGGACCCATTAAGGATCATCAAGTCCAAGTCCCTGCTCATCGCAGGACTACGTAAGACTAAATCATCTGACTTGGAGCATCGTCCAGATGGTCCTTGAGCTCTGACAGGCACAGTGCTGTGACCACTTCCCTGGAGAGCCTGCTCCAGTGACCGACCACCCTCTCAGCGAAGAACCATTTCCTAATGTCCAATCTGAACTTCCCCTGATGCAGCTCCCTTCCATCCCCTCATGTCCTATTGCTAGTCACCAGAGAGAAGAGATCAGCACCTCCCCCGCCGCTGCCCCCCTTGAGGAAGTTGCAGACTGTGATGAGGGCACCCCTCGGCCTTCTCTTCTCCAAGCTGAACAAGCCAAGTGACCTCGGCTGTTCCTCATAAGTCTTGCCCTCCTCTGGACACACTCTAATAGTCTGATGTCCTTCTTACAGTGAGGCACCCAAAACTGCACGCAGTGCTCAAGGTGGGGCCGCACCAGTGTAGTGCCGAGTGGGACAATCGCCTCCCTGGACCAGCTAGCTGTGCTGTGCTTGATGCACCCCAGGACACGGTTGGCCCTTTTGGCTGCCAGAGCACACTGTTGACTCATATTCCATTTACCATCAACCCAAACCCCCAGATCTCTTTCTGCGGGGCTGCTCTCCAGCCTCTTGCCTCCCAATTCGTATGTGTAAGCAGTATTACCCAATCCCAGGTGGAGAATAGGGCACTTGCTCTTGTTAAATCTCATATGGTTGGTCATGTCCTACCCCAGGTCAGAGCTCTACCAGGAGCTCTGCTCACCTAGCCACGCTTCTGCCACATCAAGCTCTTCACTAACTACCAGGCTGGCACTTCTCAGCCGCTTCTCCTAGCTGCTTTCCCCCACTTAGAGACCCTGGGTGAGCAACTCTGCCACTGGCTTGAGATGAACTGCAGAGTGCAAGCTTGTGCAAATCCAGTCAGTACACACTTACAGTACATTACTTCCCTGTAACAAGGAAGAACAAATGAAACTTAAGGCTGGAGCAGGATGAGAAAGAACATAAGAGTGCACAATAACCATGGATGTTCTGTGCAAATTGCTACACCTGAGCAGGTGTCTTCATTTTCCAGGCAGCCCTTGCGCTGCTTCCTAAGGCTTGGAGCAGGCTGCCCTAAGGCAGCTGCTCCCCAGAAGCCCTGCAGGATACAGCTATCAGTCTGAGACAGGATCGGCTGTACCTGCCCGACTCCCGAGAGACATTTGTCTGCTCTTTGTTAGAAGCCTCCAATTATGGAGATTCTGTAATCCTCTTGGGCAATCTCATCTAGTACGTAACCACAATGAGAAAGTTTTCCTAGTAGACAGTTGAACCACTCTTGCACACATTACAGGATATAATGCTGCAATATTATGCAGGTTTTTTTCAGTGACCTTTTACATTCCTGAACTAGGATAACAGCCATATGCACTGTCAGCTAGCAGCTTTTTCATTAATTCACTGAGCTGAATGAACCACAGTCTGTTTCCTGCTAGAAAACAGCAGAGCCCCTTCGTGGGCTACTGTGAAAAATACATCATACAAAACAAATGCAGACATTTTTCACACCCCTTAATACAGAAATAATGCTGCTGACTGTCATTGAAATGCCTTTTTTTTTTTAACTGAAATATAACTTAAAAATTAATCCAAAGGTGGAAACACAGAACAATATTTTGTTGAACATATCATAGATCAGAAAACCTAGTGCAAATGACATAGGTCATATTGTTAGAAAACAAACATGAGAAATATTACTTAAGTGGAAAGGAGTCTTTCCATGTCAAACAAGTACACTGTGTCTACGCAGCAGCCTTTCAGGGGAATCCCCGCCAGCTAAGAACAGGCAGACTGACAGAGAAATGGATTGGGAAGGACATCTAAATAAAATGACTAAGACACATAAATAGGAAATTTTTCCCACAATGTAAATCAAACTATGTTGTAACATCTGCAAGCATACATCCTCTCAGTTTTAAAGGGAATTCTGATGAAATATAGATGTCATTTACTTTGATTTACAATATTAAAAATTAAATTTCACCCAAGATAACGAGGGGACTGTAAATCATACTTGCCCTCACCAATCTGCAGCCCTATGAGTTCTAGGAAAGAATGTACCTCAGGGGAGAGGCTGCAATGCAATCTTACACTGAAGTGCTTCTTTTGATGAAACAGTAGAATTGCTGTTGGGAGAGGGGCTTTAACCCATGGTCTGAGCTAAACAGAAACCCTGATGGGGAAACTTTCACAGGGATATGTCAAATCAGCACATTTTCTCAGCTGCCTTGTTCATAGCACTTTCCAGCCAATGCCTGTAAATACAGACTCTGCTGTGCCTCCCACTAAAGCACCAACACTGTAATTTGGGTTTATTACCTGCAGTTGCTTGTTATTCATGACGACAGTCATACATCCTGTGTAACAACGGTGAGCCACAAAACTTAGCTTAGCGCACTCTTTTAAAGGGAGCTAAAAGTCTGAAAGCTTGTGTTCACGTGCAGTTCTTGTAACCTAAGAAGCCACAGCTATCCTCTACAACATTTAAACATTTACTTCGCACTCAAATGAAAAGCTCTAATTAACAGAATCATAGAATCATTTAGGTTGGAAAAGATGTTCAAGATCATCGAGTCCAACCATTAACCATGCCCACTAAACCATGTCCTGAAGTACCCTGTCCACTCGCTTTTTGAATATCTCCAGGGATGGTGACACAACCACTTCCCCGGGCAGCCCATTCCAACGTTTGACAACCCTCTCAGTAAAAAAATTTTTCCTAATATCTAACCTAAATCTCCCTTGCCTCAACTTGAGGCCATTTCCCCTCGTCCTATCACCAGGCACCTGACATTAGAGACCAGCACCCACCTCGCTACAACCCCCTTTCAGGTAGTTGTAGAGAGCGATAAGGTCTCCCCTCAGCCTCCAGCCCCAGTTCCCTCAGCTTCTCCTCGTAAGACTTGTGCTCCAGGCCCCTCACCAACTGTAAGGCACAAGGTTTAGGAGACCCGCAGCTGCTCCGCTCCCGCCGTGTGCGAGCTCTGGTGAAAGCTGCTCCACAGTTCTGGCGGCAACGGCGACACCAGGCCGCCGCACCTTCACCCTCAAGCTCTGCTGCACACTCCCGGGTTCCCTCCTCAAGGTTTCTCTGAAGCTTAAAATCGGCGGGTTTATTCCACCAAAAAAAAAAAAAAATTAAATGTGTTTGGTGGTGGTTTTTTTTTTTTTTTTTTTTTACCAGAGCCAGACCGCCGCCGCTGGCCCGCCTCAGCCCAGGGGCAGCCCCAAGCCCTCAGCGCCGGGCTGCCGCAGCCAAGCCGCCTCACCGACGGTTTCCCGGGCGCCGGGGGGGAGCCCCGACCGGCTGCCGTTACCGTTGACCGTTACCGTCACCGCTGACCGTTACCATTGACCGTTGCCGCCGCCCCCCCCCCCAGGTCAGCAGCGCCACTGCCCTCCCGCCCTCAGGTGCTTTGCGGCGCGAGGAGCCTCACCCGACCACGCCCCCTACGGGAGGAAGCGCGCGAGGGGCGAGGAGGGGGGCGCCACGGCGCATGCGCCGCCAGCTGCCGCACTCCTCCCCCCCCCCAGCCCAGCCCCTTCGGCGCGGGGTTGACGCCTGCGCAGTGCCGTGGTACCGCCCGCGAGGGGCGGGGCGGAGGCGGAGGCGGGCGGAGGGGTCCCTGTCGTCCCCGCGCGCCCCTCCGCGCCCCCTCCCCCTCCCGCCGGCGGCGCTCGCGGCCCGGCCCGGCCCGGCCCGGCCCGGTCCGGTTCCCCTCCCCCCCCCCCCCCCCCCCCCTCCGAGACTCGGGCCGCGCCGCGAAGAAGCGGGGAAGGAGGCGGCTGCCCGGTAAGCGCCGAGCACCGGCGAGCCTAGCCTAGCGTAGCCCAGCCCCGACCCCCCGCCCGGCGGGGGGGTCGCCCGCCACCGCGCCAGGCCCCGGCAGGGCCTATGTCCCGAGCTCCGGCCGCTCGCACCTCGCTCCCGCCGGCCGCAGCGCCTCACGGCCGCGACGAGCCCCCTTCCCGCGCCGCCCGCCCCCGGGCTCGGTCTTCTCCTCACCGCCGCCGCCTCTGCCCTGAGGGGCCGCCGGCCGCGCTGTCACCCCCCGCTCCCCCCCGCCGCCCCCTTCCCCGCCGCCCCGTTCGCCCTCTCAGCCTGGTGACAGCCGCCCCGCTGCCGCCTCAGGGGCCGCCCGGCGGCGGCATCCCCCTCCCTCCCTCCCTCCCCTCGCTGGCCGATGCGCGCGGCGTCGTCCCTGTCACCCATTTTGTGACCGTCCCTCCGCGGCGCTTCGCCCCCGGGGGAGGCCGCTTCGGCCGTCTGGCTGAGGTAACGGAGGGCTTCGGCGTTGACGGCTAGCGGGGCAAGCTCAGGTTTGCCCGGGTTTGCATCCCCCGGTGAAATCGTTTTGTTTCACGCTGCTGGCTTGTTTCTGTAGAGAGGGGGTGGGTGGGGGTGGTGCGTGTGGGAGCTTTCTGAGGAGAGAGGTAGGGTACCTGCACTTCAACACCTTTGTAGCTAGGTTTTGCTGTGGTGGGGAGGACCTTTGTCTGGATTCTGGTCTCGTGCTTGGCTGGAGGGCCGTTTTTCTGCATTTTTGTAGCTGAAGGATCCTACAAGTTCCAGTTTTGTGCCTGCTGCCTGCCTTCCTGTGCCTCACGGTATTCCTTTTTGCAAGTCTTATGTGACCTGGTAGTGCCAGGGATGGAGGAAGGCAGGTTCCTGTAGCTGGGTCAAAATCAGAGAGCCACCAGCTTGTTCTAAGAGTCTTCCATACTCTGTGTCTTCAGAGAGAAAAACAATGCAGTGCTGATGCTCAGCAAACTGCACTCTTCTCTCCACAATGGCATCTGCATCTCACTGTCTGTGATCGCATGAAGTGTCTGTCTGTGCTAGGATCTGGAAAACATAGCTCTCCCGTAGCAGAAAAATTTGTCTAGTACGTGGTTCCACTGGGTGAAAAGTGTTCTGAAGAGCCGTAGGTTCTGCTGAAGGACGTAGTCTCTGCAAGCTCTACTCGCCCCAAAAGCAAATATAAACCTTCTGTTGCTGCTTCCTGTGTAATTAATGGTATGGACTTTGGCTGCTGAAATGTAGGCAGACTGAAGCCAGTGGCTGCTTTTAACACTCTGTGGATCATCATATAGTTCTGCAGTAGCTCAGATGTACGGTTTGTCCTCTCCCCTCCAGCCTAGTTGATTGTTGTTAGGTAGACGCTAACAAAAATGAAAAGAGCAGGTCATTGTAAGCAGTCTGAGATTAAAATTGAGAAACTGAGATGGGAGCAGTCTTGTTTCTTGCTAACACTGCCACTTAATTTTTAGTTAATGGAAAAATCAGGTTCTGGGCTGTTAGACTATGTGAAATAAGAGAAAAGAAAATCTGATTTTTCAGATGTTTTTGTATGTCTGAAGACCCATGTCTATTTTTCTTTCTCTACTGAATACAATACATAATTGTGGGGAACAAAACATCTCAAATGTTTTTAATTTAAAACTTTTAAATTTATTGTACCATTTCTGTCAAATACAGCGCCGTCTAGATAAACACTGCAGTCCACATTTCCCAGTTCTTTTATCTGCTCAAGTCGAAGAGCCATTTGTTGACATGAGCTTTGTTGTGATCATTGATAAGGATCTGTGTTCTCTCTTTAGTAGTATAAGGGATTGGTTTATTAAAATTTGATGACGGTGTAACGTCGCAGTGGGCAAACATCTGTGCAGGGATTTCCAGTTCTCATGGACTGTACTTTTTATTGTGTTTTGCAGCTTACCAGCTCTGTGGTGTTTTCCCTTTCCCTCTGTGTTCTGAGGCAGTGTGATCTCTGTGGCCTTCCAGGCCTCCTACCAAAGGCGTCTTCTGCATCAGGCTTGAGGAGAGGCTTGAGCGAAGGTTTCCCTTAATGGAGAGTGTGTCCATTGTAGCAAATAAAAGAAAACTTGGGTGCTAGGCTGAGGTCTGGCATGTGATCATTCGTGCCAGTAAATTGTCAGCATGGTCACTGGTATGGCTTAGCTAGGCTATCTAGCAACTTCCTAAGCCATACCTGGGCATCATTCAAAGGTGGTGAATCCCAGGACTTGTCCAGACAGACGTGGGACATGGCCACCCTTTCTGGATGGGGGAGAGGGGAAAGTGGTTTTGGCTGTATAGTCACAAATCAAGCAGTGCAGGTTTGCCTCTGGGCTGGAGAACAATCTCTGGCCTGCGTTACGTTACTAGTCTAAGGTGTAGACAATGAGTTTTCAAAGTTTCTGTCTAAGTGCATGTTGGAATAGTTATTTTTATGCTGTAAAGATTTCATTGTACAGGATAGATGAGGTGATGTACAGTTAACATTTTAGGTATGAATAAATATATACTTACACGTAACACGGTGAAGGGAAATCAGTTTGTGCCATTTTTGCTTTCTGTTAGTATGAAAGAGGAAAATATATTCTCAGAAGGTGGAGTCATGCGATGGAAACTCCTTAAGCGATCTTTCACTAACATACTTCAGAAGTTCTTTTTTTTCTTGCCTTGATCTTGCAACGTTGGAGCCTGTCTTGCCAACTAGGATCCAGTTCTAGAAGTGTATAATGCTATTAATGTGACTGAATCTCTATTGCTCAGTGGGAAAAACAGCATAAGAAATGTTATGCTTGTACTTCCTGCCTTCAAAAATCACCTCATTTGATCTTATTTTTAGTCTTTATACTGAAAAAGGGAGAAAAAATGGGTGTTAGAAGCCGAGTTATATACTTAATCGTAGCCTTAAGTGACTAGTCACAAGGAACATATTACTTGTTTCTTTTGAGCTTCTTCCAACTGAAATGATCAGAGAAGCCACCATTTGGAGCACTTAACAGTTTAATGCAGCCTGCAAGTAATCATAAGATACTATCTTTTAATATATAAATAATTCATCGTTAGAGTTTTCACACACGCATGCATGATTTTCTTTGGGAAAAAGGACTTTTTCTTTACTGTAAAGGCACCACAATTTCTGATCTTCATCTTTGTAAATAAATGTCTCGGGATACCTTAATTTTGCAAAGAACTGACACCATTGCAAATAAGTGACAGAACTAGTAGCTTCCCGAATTGCAGAAAAGAGTAATACAAGAATAAATTGTGAAGTTAGGTAAAAGGAGACTTTTTAAAGGGGATCAGTCTGCAAGGTTTCAGTACCACACCCCGCAATATCATAATTAAGAGCTAGCCATTTGTTACATACTAAAGACCTGTAAAGCCAGTTAAGCAAAATTTCAAGAGAGAAAACTCATTTTTACTTACTTCAAGACTTGGTTTGACATTTACGAAAGATAAGTCTTGCATGATCCTCAGTTAATTTTATTTTCCAGGACTGTGTGCCAGAATGAAGCCAAGCTAATGATCGCCTGTAACTAACTGGTATATATGCACTGAACATCTAACATCTAGTATTTAAACAATATTAAAAAAGAATAAAGGTAGTATTGAAGTACTTGAGTGATGTATTTGATGACATCAGCCTGAAAGTATTGGTATTTTTCTGATGCTAAAAACATTTATTTGACTTTGGTCATTTAGCCAATGTAGGATACGTGTTCTGCACAGGTACATCCAGTGAATAATGATTTCCTATGGGATATACATTTGGGGGTGTGGGGTGTGGAAAGCTTGACCA
Source organism: Astur gentilis (assembly GCF_929443795.1). Classification (NCBI taxonomy): domain Eukaryota; kingdom Metazoa; phylum Chordata; class Aves; order Accipitriformes; family Accipitridae; genus Astur; species Astur gentilis. Next base: position 5,433,659 of record NC_064886.1, read on the forward strand.
AGAGGCTGGCATTCTTAACAGTCCTTGAAACTTTCTGTGTTCTTCATAATACATTTCTATATAGGTTCTTAATTAAAAGCACACAGTGGTTTTGGCAGATGGGGCCTTCTTGAAACTTTGGCTACAGAATTTCCTTGCTGTGTGAGGGTTGGTGCTGGAGAGGCTCCTTCAACATATTTCACTGTTCGTTGCTAAAATGTTGGCAGTCTTTGTATTGACAAGTCTTAACTGACACGGGCAAGTTTATAAAAATGATCTATTAGAGCTTGATTTTCTCTATTTACCCATAGGATTTTTTTTTACTGAGTTGCCAAGTTGTACTGAGCTTAAAGTTTCTTTTACTTAGCAAGCTAAATGACACTGAGATTTGACAATGGGTATGCATTTAAAGTAGCATCTGTTGTGCAGTGAAAAATATTTCTTTCTTTGCAAACAACGGTCTTGTCTTTTTCAGTTTGCTTTTCCCCGAGAAGTAACCAGCAGTGTAAATAGTTAATGGCAAATATTTCCTTCAAGTCCCTGAAGAAATATGGGCTTTTCTGGACGAAAAGAAAAAAATAATTAAAACTGTTCTTTATAGACAGAATTCCTACCACAAACCTGACTAACTTGTTCACTTCAAGTTCTAGTTTTGCTTTTATTTTTTTCTGTGGAAAAAAAAAAAGATCTTTTTTTCCTAGCAATGACAGGATCATGCAAAGCAACTTTTTATCTGCACTTACTTGTATCAGATGGACAATTATATTTCCCTTCTGGAAATGATGAACTTCTTAAATAGGTACGGTTGCTGGAAGTTGTTGTCATCAAATTATTCTTGACTTATGATTTGTAAATATGAGATGCATCCTTGAATGTGGCAATATCACCAGGTTTGACTATACTGAGAACTTTTCATCAAGAATTAAGATGTTAAAATGAATACTTTCTAACATAAACTCATCTTCCACAACTGCTGCTGCTATTCTTTCTAGCCTTATACAAAACTACAAGAAAGGCTTTCCTCAACCTATAAGTATGGGCATCCCTATGACTTTGAAAAAGTTTAAGGGTGCTGTCTTGCTATTTTTCCAAAGGTTTTGATAGTTTGCTATGATAGATATTACTGTGATTTACAAACAAGCTCGGTCACAAGGAGCTGGTTGTCTCAGCGCCAGAGAGGAAAATGGGCAGATGTAGGAATAGAACCCATAAACCTGATTTAATAGCGAAGTATCCTTGTTTCGTGGTAGTTAACATCTTTTAGCAGTATAAATCTGCTTAATTAAGTGAACGTTATGGATTTTCAAGGATGGCCTACCCTCTTTCTTCAGTGCTGTGGTCATTGGTCGTCATCTTCTTCCAGATGGAATCAGTACTGTAAGTAACACACTAAGATTAATGGAAAGGAGAGTGAAGCTGCTGGAGGTCCGAGGGGCTTCTGCCATTCCGTGGTGCTGCCAGCCCTTCAGTCTTGTGAACTCAAAATACAGGGGCTTGGTCCCTTATCTTTGGACCACTATCTTTTCATATATCTTGGTTGACTCTCCTAACTTCCTTTTGTTTCCCACTTACAGAGTTATCAGTGTTTTCAGCACTAAAAGCTTGTCATTAATGGCAGGAATTGATTTGTGGTATTTATGCATCAGTTGTCATAAAGAAACAAAAACTGCTCTTATACTATGTGCTTCTAAGCTCTATATTATGCTTTCAAGATTTGATCTTCTATATGCTGATATTCTAGGCTTTGTACCTATTTCTTTTTGTATTTTAACTCTATGTGTCTGTCTGAAAGATACCCAACACTTTCAAATTCATAGTAAATGGTATAAATTCTGTTTGTGAAAGCTCACTCAGGAAAAATTTTAAAAACATTTTGGAGATTATAGTTCCAAGTGTGCACATGAGATTTCAGACTACCTGCATTTCGCGTTTGGAAGTAAATTTGCTATATTAGAAACATAAAGTTATAGAAATATGCATTATAAGAACTTCTTGACAGTTTTCTGAAAATGTTTCTGATCTATACCCGTAAACTATATCTGTATCTATCTACAGAAGAAAATTCCATTAAATCTATAACTTATGGACATTAGTGTTGTAAGTAAAGGATATTTGAAGGAAAAAATAACTATAAGGACTTCAGTATAGCCTTTTTTAGTAGAAAGACTACATTTTTTCTGGAGGGAATGGGAAAGCTATTCCAAGGCCTTCAGCCAAACATCAAAGGCTCGCCACAAAACCTGGAGGCATAGGATCTTCTCAAAGAAATACTGTAATAGTGTTTCACAATTGAAAGTGCTAAAGCATTAGGCACTTGGCATTCCATGGTGGTATCAGCACATCAGCAGTCACATCAGTTAGGGATCCTGTTCTGGTCCTGGGGTTTAAGTGCTTTCCCAGGCTCCGTCCCATGTTGAGTCCTGCATTGCTCCAACAACCAAACTGTCTAGGGAAACAGGGACTCTATAAACTGGTTAGTGATTCACCCTTTTCCAGAAGGCTTGGAATAAAAATGTGGAAGAGAAACAGTATCTTGTCCTTTTTCCTGGGGGAGGAAAAAAACCCCAGTGTCTGCAGACGGGAGCCTTTCCATCCTGTCCCAAGGACTTTTATTCTATGTGACTCAAATGTATGTCCTTGGGCTTTCACACTGGCTTGGGTAAATAGTCCTCCCCTAGCGATACCAGGGTATTTAGGAAAGATTTGCATGCAGTTCTGTCTTCTGTCTCTCTCCCAAACCTGAAGGATTTTAAACCTTTAAAAGTAATGAGTGTGGTGCTGACAGGTCTTAGAGGGGAAGGAAGATGTGGGTCAGAGCACAGAATTCAAACCCATAGACAGCCAGTCTTCAGACCCTCTGTGGTCAGAGCCCTGTTTTGTCTTGTGTTGATTGCTTAAAAATAACACAGTTCATCTCTTGTCTCATCTGTCTTACCATGTGGCTTGGAAAGTGGTGGTGGTTGGGCAGCAATAAGAGGTTCATTTAAATCAGGGGTGTTGCTGTGTGTCCAATAGCCTGAGACTGTGTTAAAACAAATTTGTGGCTATACTAGTCTCTGAAAGGGTGAGCCTTCCGTCTTGTTCCCGGTTCCCAGTCCCGCTGCTTCCTTTGCATAGTATCTAGCAATTATAAGGTGAGTCAGATCAGTCCTGATCTGACTGAAAAAACCAACTCATCAAAAAATGAGCTATGATGTCTAGAATTGAAAGAAGGGGGAGGACTGAGGAAGGGTGGGACTGCCTCTTTTGGTGGCAGGGTACAATTAAATTATTTTCATGACTAGCTTAAGCAATCCCCAGTAGGCACTTCTCTCCCCCAGCCTTAGCAAGGCTGGCTTATGGATGGACCATTCCCACCCAGGCCATTCCCTTCATCCAGCTGAGACCAGGAAGGTTCTTCTGGGGCTGGGAATCCCAGAGCTGTAAGCACCTGGGAGCTGGGAAGGTCCCTCGGGGGGGTGTATCTCTGTGTGCTTCTCCTGTTCTCTCTTTTTTTTTTTTTTTTTTTGGTGCAATGCCTTCAGGAATGTTGCCAGACCAGGTTGGTGGTGAAGTGGACATAGTGAGAACCCAGTCACCTAGTTCCAGAAATCGAGGCAATAGAAAGTCCTCAAGTTGAAAATACATTAGTCAACAGCTGGTAAGAACAGATTTGTCATTGTAACCATGCTGGAAACAGGATTTGGGGTTTTTGGGTTTTGCACAAACTGAAGATTTGATGGAATGTTTTGGATGAACAGGAGACTTGGTCAAAGTGACTCACCTATCTTACAGGTTTTACCTGTAACATACACGTGCTGGGAGCCACCGCTCTAGCTCCTGAAATAGCACATTGCACGTCCTTTCTCTGTCCCCCTTGTTTCTGATGGGAGCTAGGCTACTGCCTGCCTTTCTTCTGCCTGCGAACAGGCAAGAAGCCTTTGCTGCAGTTGTTGATACAAGAGTTCAGCTGACAACATTTTCAATGGACAAAAGGGAAAAGGTCACTACTGGTCACCTACTCTAGCCAGCACTTTTGGGAACAGCTGTGCTAGAGACAGAGTATATCGCAATGAAACCTTGTCTACTGAGCTAGTCCGTTTGAAACAGAAGGAAGCTGTTGTGTTAGTTGCGCACCTTTTGTTGTGCTCTTCTGCCAAATTCCTTGGTCTTAAAATTCTACATTGCGAGTTTCGAAAGTACTTCCCTGGCGGTGGAAGGAAAATTTGCATGTGTGCAGGGGAATCTGATTGTTGGTTAGGGAATACGGTATATACTTAGGGTTATATGACACTAAATACACCTTTGTAACTGGAGGGTTATTGATTTTTGTAGTAACACTTTAAAACATGCTTGGAATGATGAATGATAACACTTTCAGTTAATCTGGTTAACTGACCAAATATCACTTTTTAGACTAGCTGCTTTTGTAGTTAAAGCTGGCCAGTCCTTTGGCTGGGAAATTTATGTTAATATTTTTTTTTTATCCCAGAAAACCTACATTGCCAAAAGAAGAGTTGGTTCTATTTTATTGGGATATTAATCTAAGGGTTTTACAGAGAAGGTTGATATTTCTGATAAGTTTGTTTAAGCCTTTAAAATCTGACACAGAGGTGTATTTACTCTCCAGGAAATAGGTATATATTACATCATCTGTTAGTGCATGGCTTAAAGTTTGGATGCAACTGTGAAATTTACCAGAAGCAGTGGAAAATGACAATGTAGCCAAAACCAGGTTTTAGTGTCCCTCCATGTTTATCGTACTACTATTTGACATGTTATATTCCTTCTTTTGTTTTCTTTATCATGTTCTGCTGGCTGAGGTTTATCTGAGCTTACACTGTAAGACACACACACACACTGCCTTCAGATACAAGGATGTTTTTCATTACGTGTATGATCAACACCAATGAAATAACACCTATATAATAGTCATGTGAGTGGTATTCTCATCTATAGTGTGAGCAGCCATAGTTAATGGGCGTGTTATGGGGTACTTAGCCCACTTAGAATATTTTTGAATCAGCTTTAGGATAGATACCAATAAGGTATAGATTTACCTGGTCTTTTGTTCTGGTTTCCAAAACTGCAATTCAAAAAAAAAAAAGAAAAAAAGCATCTGAAGGTATAGTCAGTGTAAAAGTTAGTGCTGAGACCGAGTTTTGGACAGTGTTGCCCTTCCTTGTGGAACAGATTCCCCACACTAGGAAGAATCGGTTGGATTTAGTTGATGAACAGTTGCTTTTTCTTTCCTTGGCAGTGTTTTGAAATAGCGGTTGTTTAAAATAGGAGCTTGAAAACAAGACTACATTATTTAATTTTGTTATGAAAAGGCTTTTAGAGCACAGTTCCTAAGTTTAGGAGTTCTTCTGTAAATGTTCCTGTCACTTGTCTGGAATGTTAAGTATTGCAACGGTTACACGTTGCTCACAGCAGTTACAGCTCTGAAGTTTTCTCCAAAGAAGGAACAGAGAAATTTAGGTATATAACAGCCAATTCTTGCCCAAAGCTCTGGTCTTTCCTCCCTTCTGTTTAAAAGAGAAGTAGTAATAGCAAGTATGGCTTGGATGGATAACATAACTTAAAGGTAGAATTCCTATTTTTGTAATTCCACAACTTGTGATGGAAAACTATAAAGGCTCTTTTGAATTTTTTAGATAGACAGTAGTAGAAAAGTCTTTCCTCTCTAAATAACTACCTGCAGCAGTTGTTCCAAAATTGCAGCACCCATAAATCATTGACATCTGTATATTTTCTTCACGGCATAAGAACATAGCAGACACTGCCCTGACTGGAGCAGGGATCCATCCCACCTGGTGCTCTGGGTCCAGCCGTGGCTGTGAGCAGATGCCTCAGGAAAAACAAAACAAAACTGAAGTCTTCCCTCCTACCCTGACTGCTTTCCCACCCTGCAATTACTTTTGGCTCAGAGGGGTTTCTGAGCCCTTTGTGCTCAGCTATTTAGCATCCATTAGGGAATTTCTCTACCTTGTCCATGTCGTTTCCCCTTCCACTTGCGCTTTGTGCAGCCACAGCTTTCTTTCAATCTGCATTAAAAATATAGCTCATTTTTCTTACTTTGAACCTGGCTCTAACTTCATATGCTGGTCCCTAGTTTTAGTACTGGAAGAGAAGATTAACAGCCAGTCCTGGTCTGCCTTCTTGATGCCATTCAATATTTGATCGGCTTTTGTAATGTTCCCTGTGATATGTCTCATGGGAGCTATTGTATACCTTTGATCTTATTTTTGCCCCTTGCTGAACCTTTTTCAGGTCTATAAGAAATCCTTTTTTTGAGATTGAGAGACCAGAACTGCACATACCAATTAAAGTGTGTGTAGATGGGCAAAAAATTGATTTGTTGAGTGCAATATTTGTGTTTTATGGTTTGTTCTCTATTCCTTTCTTTAATAATTCCTGGAATTGTTTTGCTTTTGCCTTATTCCAAATACTGTACCAATAGTTTAATGAAGCTGTGAATCAAAACACTGAAGTCTTGCTGAGCAATATTGATGAGTTGAGAGCACATTTATATATGAAGCTGAAGTTGCTTTTCCCCAAGAGATAGATTGCTTTGTGTTTACCTACATTTAACTTTATTTGCTGATTTTATTGCCCAGTTGATCTCATAAGGGTCTTCTGTGATTCCATGCAGTTTCCTGTTATCCTTGGTATCTTAAATAACCCTCTAGCATCAGCAAACTTTCAAGTCACTAAAACTGATGTCTTGATCTTAAGGAATAAAACAAATGCACTGCTTGCTCTGGAATTCTGGAATCCAGTGGTTAATGGATTATGTTTTTGGAATTACTAGGCAAGAGACATCATTTTAGAGTGCTTGTGCAGCTTGCAGGTTGAAAGTTTGAGCTGTGGACATTATAAATGTAGAGAACTCTGTCTCTTAGTATGTAGCTTATTTCATATCCCAGGTGTTAAGTTGTTGGTAACTATGCTGTCTTGCCTGCAGAGACTTGGGGAAGTTCTGAATCTGTGTTTTACAGGGGGTTGAAGAGGCTGTATTTCATAATCTTTTCTTCCCAGTTCTGCCTTTTGGGACTGTGTAAGTGACCTAAAAATGTCATTCCTTAATTATTTGGGCAAAAGATGTCAGCCTAAATATATCAAAACCAAAGAACTTGTACAAATAGAGAGTGAAAGTGTACTGACTCCGTTGCTCTTAGATGTGAATATTTCTATTTTCCTCTGTATTTTGGGTATTTGATGTTTCAAAAATGCTCAGCATCTTCAAATTTGAGGGATTAGTTGTTTCTATTTTTCTGGAACTCTTAAAAGGTAGTTCTGAAGTTATTTATCATTTTAATAATTCACAATTTTTTAAAAGATAAAACTGCTTAATACCTCTTGATAACTTTGTATTTTCAACCAAAGGCAAAAGACCAATACCTTCCTTGCTGCTTATCCCTCTCTCACCTTGCAGGCAGAGGAAACTATTTTTTTGTACTCTCGTAATTGAGCCATACTTTTGTGACAGCAATATTAGCATAAATAAGCATATTAAATAAGGGATGAGATTAAAATAATCACAGTAAGAAATCATACCCCACCCCCCTTCAGTTTTGAGGTTTCTAAAGAGGACATAAGAGTAACCCTGAAAGCATTTCATGTTGGCTGGGTGGATGTATCCTATCAGTTTACAGTAAAGAGCAGAGCCATGCTATTGGGCAAAACACTTTTAAATTATTATTTATGGAGTTGTATTTGCAGTTGGTATAAAATGCAGGACTGGTTTCACATGCCTCCACCAGAGCAAGGAAAGCACGCTCCTGAACAAGATTCCCTTTTGTTTCCTGTACTATGTGTGCTGTGGAAAGAGAGACGTCTGGGAAAGGGTACAGGTTAGAGCGAATAGTTACATTTTAGTTTAGGAATGCAGTCTTTCTATCTGATATTTTGGGCTTGTTTTGGCTTTTTTCCATCCTGATTAATTTTATAATTGATACTGTAGTGCTAGCATTAATCAAATGTTTTCCAGTAACATCTTGTGTCTGTTGATAGATGTTTAGTAGTGTGATATGAGAGACCAGAAGTCTCTCTTGACTGTCTTGTGGAGTTACAACTCTTAATTCCACTGCAACTTTTCAGGGTTAAGCTTCTACTTTACTTTTTTTTTTTTTCTTTCTTTCTTTCTTTTTCTTTTTTGTTTGAGGTAGGAGGAGGTGTGTGTAAAGCAAAAGGAGGTCTTCAGTAATTCTGTCTTTCTCCCTAGGGCAAAATATGTAGTACAGTTTTATATGCAGTATTTGCTTTTTAAAACAATAGTGAAATAATATTTTAGCTCTCATTTGTATCACTAGTGTTCTGTCTTAATTTTCAGAATGCTTCATTTGGCTAGTGAGTGTTTTATTTCTTATTTTAAAATTTAGTGTTGGGCAGAGACAAATTTACTGCTGGTTCCCAATACTATGTCTTTCTAAGGAATGTGTTGTTCTTTAGAAGCATAAAGGTAGTCTTTATCTGCAGTATCTGCCTTTTGAGAAACTGGGTGAAGTAGGGCTTTTTCCACTTACAATTCAACAATATTGATGTCTTCTGTGTTCAGTGCTGAAACTCCATCCTCTTCTTCCTTCCTGGAGAAGGCAGGAGGGGAGAAATTGGCACGGAGAGGTCATAAATTCACTTTAGGAGCCTGAGTGAGCAGCCGCTTTTAGAACCTGTAATGCTAATTAATGTCGTGTCTTTATTTTAAGTTAAGTTGGACTCATTTGTGTCTTTTCTCAGTTTTTAAACTATAATTACAGAATCTTCTTTCAGTAAGAAAGTAACTACTAGAGCTTAGTTTCTCTGGAAGAAAAACAGGAACAGCAGTACCTAACCCTCCCTGTCCTCTAAGTATCTTTGAAGTTTCTGGAAAGGTGGTTTTGCCTTTGAGTTTCAGTAAATCACAAATAATGTTTTTCAATGTTAAATTTATGGATATTTTAAAGTAATGCTGTGATGAAACATGAGGGTTATACTTGATTATTTAGTTTCACTTATTTACATCACTTTGCTATGCTGTTGCTGTTCTTGAAGCAAATACTGTTGCATGTTTTCAGGAACACTTCTGAAACATGCACTTTCTACAAAGCCGTTATGGCTGAGAAACATTTGACTTTATACAGTCTTTTGTTACCGATGACCTCTGTGATATATTCGTAAGAGTATAAATGGTTTGTACTGTAAAAGCTAATGTTAGCCTGTATTTGTTTTTGAGATTATACATCGAGTGGGTTATGTTACTACATTACTTGCTATAATAAGTGGATCCCAAATGTATTGATCTTTTACTGTGCACGCAAAGATGATGTGTGCAATGTGTATCTGTCACATTGTAAGATGTGTCAGACTTGATGAATGTGCTCTGTAGGCTTAATAAATGTGTATTGCAAATGGCCACTGCTGGGTATGTGCAGGCCAGCTGGAGCTACTGCTTTACCTAGATTGTCAGACAGGGTTGTCAAGCTCTGCCCAAATGTACGATAGTCATATAGTTGCCCATACCCTAACCTTCATTATAGCACTGGTTTACTAGCTCTATGAGCTGTCAAAAAGCCATGGTTCTGATTTACTGGGTTTGTTGCAAGGGTATAGTTTTTTATTTGAGATAATTTTTTAAATGTAGTCAGCTTTACAACAAGCTGTGCACTGAAGTTTGTTTGATTATTTCTCAAGTGTGCTATGGACAACTTTTTTATGTAGCCTGTAGAACATCAAAAATATCATTCAATAGTAATGATGCCAGTTTTACTAAACAACTCTATCCTCTTTGGTCTTTTCAGTTTTAGTTTTCAAGTGAATAAGATCAAAAGCACAAGTAAGTGTTCAACTCATGAACATGAAAAAGGCAAGAATTTTAAGTGTGGCAACTTGGGCCTACCTGTAAACATTAGCATCTGCTTCTGGAATCTGGTAGGCAGTTGTACCACTTAAAATTATGTGTGTATAGCAAACATATTATTTTCATGGGGCTTTTCTGGTTTGGGTTTTGGTTTTCTTAGGAGTGTCTCAAATTATCTCTCAGTTATTTAATCTTCTGTGAAGGCGTTGTGATTACTAGTAGCCGTATGGCAGGACCGGTGCATTTTTGACATTCTGATGATGAAACTGCAACAGCAAACAAAGTTTTCTGTGTCTGTTCATGCCAGCTTTGAGAGCTAAAGGGAATCTGGAAGCTATAAACAAATACTTTCAGTGTCTTAAAATGAAACTTCCTCTTTCTTCTGCTAACAGCACATAGGGGTCTGAGGAGGCAAAACTCCTGGAGTTTTACTGACTTTGATAAAAGTCAGACTTGAAATATACTTGTGTGCAGCAGAGGTGGTGATGAGGAGGAAGGACTGTGTGTAAGCATATGGTGTTAATTTTGTTAGCTGAAATGAATTAGTACTCCCGATCACTGTGTTTTTATGTCACACATCTCATGCCCTCAGTCATCAGTTTGCTTTTTGTGCCTTTGAAATGCTTCACTTTTTAAGAGATGGAGACAGCTAGATGTGTTGCGTGTTTCTAATCAGCTGCAGGATATTGGGCTCAGATAAACCTGATCACTTATTTCCACTCGGAATCTTGTAAGACTGAAAGGGGAGTGGAAGTTTCCTCCTTTTAATCTTGCATCCTATGTCTTCTGACTCAGGGGACATGAAGAAAATAGCTGCCAGCTATCTCAGTCTTGCAAGAGGGAAGACAATCCCGATGTGTCTAGTCTTTCTGGTAGCCCGTACTTCAAATTATGGCTGTTGGCTAGTGTACCCTTTCTTAGGTTGTCTTCCAGAATTAGCAGTTCTTGTGATAACTGCAGTGTTCGGGTCTGCTGCAGCTGCTCCTGGTTTGAGTAGTCAGCTTTGTTTTCTGGGGTTTTGTTTATTTGCTGTTGGTTGGAATGGCACTATTGACAGTTGTCTGCTGTTTGAAAAAACTTGAAGGCAAGGGAAAGATGCGCAAGTGTCCTCACTGCAGGCCGTGGAGCATGGTGGGTTACTTCTGGTTTCTTCTCAGAGGTAATCCTCATAATCATATGGCTAGAATTAAATTTTGTAAGATCCCATATGTTTATTAATGTGATATTTAATAATAAATGGTTTCAGGGAATCTGAATTTTTCAACTTCTTTTCATTTTTATGAAATAATTTTATTTTTTTTTACAACTGCTGTTACTCTCTCAGTACTTTAGTTACCAAGCTGATGGTAATCTTTGCTCAGATCCAGTGTTGGTGGTAGTCAGGCTCTTGCCTGAATACTCCCATGGTATTTTCCTTCCCACAGTCAGAAATAAAGAGCACTGCTGCTCTAATAAGCCTTTCCTTTGCTAGCTAAAGAGTGAACTCGGCAACATGGGTCACTTATAAAATATCCTCGGTTCAGTGCCATTTGTGGAAAGAGAACTGAAAAAAAAATTATAATTTGGAGTGGAGCTGTAGGAAGCGCTTAGTTCTTGGTAAAAATTCCTTCTTAAAAAGAGCAAAACCCATTGGTCAGTCACATGCATTCTGTTTGGCTCTAATTTTTGGTCTTTGCTGCTGTTGTGGACTTCAGGTCTTAAATAGAGCATTATAAAAAAAGGCATTGCTTTTCATTTGTATTTGATATTTAAAATTTCTTTCTTTCTGCTTGTAGATTTGTTTGTAAATGCATCATAAACAGACAGCCCAGAATGAAGAAAGCAAGCAGGAGTGTTGGCTCAGTGCCCAAAGTGCCTGGAGTAAATAAAACTCAAGCAACTGAAAAAGCCAAACCAGAAAACGGCTCCTCAGTGTCTGCAGTAACAAAACTCTCCAAAACCGGGACATCAGCATCTCTTTTGAAGGTAATAACCAATAGAACATTCTGATTATTTATACTTTTTACAGTAAAGCTTTAAAAAGAGTAGAATTTTAAGGCATGTCTTTAATGCAGCTTAGACTGGAGGTTTATTATATGGGTAACTGAAGGGAATTTGGATAGTTACACAGCACTGGGCAGGGTAATAGGACCTTGTGTGGCAATTGTGCTGTATTTTTCTTATTGCAATGTGTGATGTGATGGAAAGCAATCTACTTTCCACAACTTGGCTGTTCTGCAAAAGGAGCAGAGTGGAAGTTGCATTCTGATGAATGTTATTAGTAGTGTTGTGTTATGCTCAGAATGGTGTGTCAGTGACTAATGGGGTTCGATAAAAGTTATTTCCTAATTCTGAAAAAAGAACTAATGAGGTATCTAACATTAGAAACTTTTTGATATCAGTGATCTGTGTCAGGTCAGTGCAGCTGTATTCTTCTAGCTGTTTTGGCCTTTGCTTGGTGTGAAGTACTGCTTGAGCTGAATTTTCACAAGTTGATTCTTGCTCCTAGAACAAGTTCAAAGGTAGAGGTTTTCTCTTATATTAGCAAAACAGGGCAGTAGATTTAGGAGGATATGGTTTTCAACAACCAAGAAAAATAAGATATACTGAGGTGTGCTGGTGTAGAGTTTTCACCTGGGAGCGAACACATCTGGGTTGGATGGATGGTATGAGCCTGCCTGGTCTGCCTCTCTCTCCTGGCAAGGAAACATGGCTGGACCCACCTCCTTTTGCCTTTCTGCAGCCCAGTACGCAGAGCTGTGGCACTGCTGCTGCTGCCCTGGAGCAAATTAACAGAACAAGGAAAAGGACTGGTGTCTGCAGCTGGGGCCTGAACCACTGTCACCTGTAGGAAGCCAGATAGGCCATTTAAATAACTGGCAAATACAGACCTAAAATTAAAGAAGCGGTAAGGGTTGAGGTCTCTCTGTAATAGCTATACAGGCTTACTGAAGTCAAAAGGTGCGTTCCCTTTTTCTCTTTTCTTCTTGCTTTTCCTTTATGGCAGTGGTTAATACTTTTGCTGATGAACTTGCAAGCCAGGTTTCAGCTAGATTTTTCTCCCGGTGCCCCCCCGCCCCCTTTCCTCTGCCACCCAATGTATCTTGCAGTTTTCTTAACTTTAAATAATCTTTTGATAGTTTTTGACACTACTTATTTTGTATTTCTAGAAACCTTTCAAAGCATATGGAAACAAAAGTCCTTTGTAGTTTACTTATCAAGTTTCTTATGTCATACCTCTCAGTGAGATAAAGGAGGAGGATGATCTAACATTGAAGTAATTTGACCCATTATGCTTTTACAATTTTACTTATATTAGTAATACTTCTGGCTATGTTTGGGTGTAGGATTAGAATTTATGACAATCGTGAGTTTAAGGCACAATGAAAATTTTTCTCTTAATTGCTAAAACTTATCTCAGCTTTATGTTACAGCCAGGCTTACTCATACAGTTGGATGTCTTTTACTTGTTAAGCTGCTGTTGTGCCAGCTCTATGACTTAAAAATGTTGATGACTCTTATCTTAACTTTGAGTGTTGCATACTTATACAACACAGTTAGTTGTCTTTTTTTGACTTACTGATACTGGCAAATCACATTTAAAATTACTGGCTTGAAAGAAGTACCAGTAACAAGTTGAATTATTTTTAAAATTAAAATAAATATATAAAATTATATAAATATATGTTATAAAATATATAATATATAAAATATATTGTAGAATACATAATACATAGAAATATATGTATTATAAAATATATAAAATTTTTATATTTGATCTTGTTGATGAAGCATTTGGCACATTGTTTTCCTCATAGTGGTTGTAGGATCTTCTCTAAGACTTGATGAATTAGTGTGTGTATTATGAATTTCATTTAATATTCCTTGACCAAAAAAAAAAAGCCAGCATTAAATAACTTTAATTGCAACAGCTTACTAATTTATTCAGTCCTCAAAGTAAGTATGCATATAGATACAGAAAACTTTGAGTTGAATATTGAATGAAAGGCACTGTTAAGGAGTAGAAATACACGCTTACAGTACTATACCAATCTTAATTCAGCCAGTAATACTGTTGCAAAATTGAAAATTACTTTGTAATTATAGTCTGGTTTTTTTCTGATCTCCTTCATGGTATAACCATAGGCCAGTGTTCAGCTTTGGGTGGGCTTCTTTCACTATGCATTGTTCCATAGATTTGTCCTTTTTTGTGGAGTTTTCAAAGTGTGTGCACAATGAGCACAGGAAGAAACTGTTAGACCCACCCTTCTGTACTGCTGAACACTGTTCCAGAGGTCAGGCTGTCTGTCAGCTTCGGAATGCCTTTTTGTCGGTTACTTCTTTGTAGGTTTTTGGCTCCCATTTTGCCCAGGACTTTTGTAAATGTTCAGCACCCCACCACCACCCCGCACACATTATTACAGCAGGTTAACTGCCAGCCACTTCTAGTTCTTAATCTGTCAAAAAATACTCTGCAAGTAACAGTATGTTCTTATTTTTAAGATCATTGGGGTTTGACTTCTATAGCTAATGAGCTTGTGATCATGCTAACACAACTGTAATTAGACGGCAGCTGTACTTCATATAAATGAATTGCAAAATCCAATGTTCATAAAAAGCCAGGACTTTGACACCAACATTTGAATATTACAAATTAGAATGTGTTTTCAGTATTCATGTGTCTAGGCTTCAGTATTCTGTTTTCAAAATGCAGTAACTTAATTACAGATTGTTGTGAAGTTTAATGTTTGAAGTACTCAAATGCAGCAACAGCAAGCATCAAAGAAAATCCCAGGTAGGAATAATTAGATATATATATAAAAAAAAAAAGGATTTGAATGAGGTGCAGTAAGTAGGATATATATGTTGAGAAACTAAGATGAAATGAATTGAAGAGGTGATCATTCCAGTTTCATAGCACTGAAAGAAAGTTGTGAGGGAAGACAGAATATGAATTGTATAATTACAAAGTGGTTTTTTATATAGAAAATCAAAATAAGTGTGGATGAACATTTCTAATTATGATATTTTCTAATTTTTCATACTTTAACGTCAGGGGTTTAATGCTAAGCAAGATTGCACTGTTCTCAGTAAATGGGAGAAACTTCTTCCTTGAGGAAAAAGCTGTTTAATAAACATATGACATTGATTTTGCTTTCATTAAAAATATACACTACAAAAATACTTTGATTTTTCAAGTCAAGAATGGTTGCCATTGTAGAGCATTAAGAAAAGAGAGCTGCTGGTTTGTAACTTTTCCAAAGCTTTGCTAAATAGTTTTCTTTGCCAAGAGTATAGTGTTACAGTTTTGAGAAACTGTTTACTAATTGGCTGCAGAGGAGGCAGTGCCTTCCAACCTAGACTAGAAATAGTTTATGGGTAAGTCAGAAGAAGAATGGCTGTCTTAAATTCCTTTGTTCAGCAAGGACTGGAGATGACTAATGTCAGAAAGTGTGTATTTTACTTAGCACTTTTTTTTTTTTTTCCTTCAAGCTGAGTCACATCTTGACCCATTTGGCTTGATAACATGTACTTGTACTGTAAGTGTGTAAAAGTTTAAACTAATGTGGTGGGTTGACCCTGGCTGGACGCCAAGTGCCCACCAAAGCTGCTCAATCACTCCTCCTCCTCAACTGGGCAGGGGAGAGAAAATATAACAAAGGGTTGTGGGTGGAGATAGACAGGGAGAGATCATTCAACCAATTACCATCCTGGGCAAAACAGAGTCAACTTGGGGAAAATTAACTTCATTTATTGCCAATCAAACCAGAGTAGGGTAATGAGAAGTAAACCCAAGTCTCAAAACACCTTCCCTCCACCCCTCCATCTTCCTGGGCACAGCTTCACTCCCAGATTCTCTACCTACCCCCCCAGCGGCGCAGGGTGACGGGGAATGGGGGTTACCATCAGTTCATCACACGTTATCTCTGCCACTTCATCCTCCTCGGCGGCAGGACTCCTCACACTCTTCCCCTGCTCCAGTGTAGATCCCTCCCATGGGAGACAGTCCTCCATGAACTTCTCCAGCGTGGGTCCTTCCCACAGGCTGCAGTTCTTCATGAACTGCTCCAGTGTGGGTCCTTTCCATGGGTGCAGTCCTTCAGGAGCACATTGCTCCAGCGTGGGTCCCCCACGGGGTCACAAGTCCTGCCAGAAAACCTGCTCCAGCACGGGCTTCTCTCTCCACGGGGCCACAGGTCCTGCCAGGAGCCTGCTCCAGCATGGGCTTCTGCCTTCGGACATCCCCCTGCTCCAGCGTGGGGTCCTCCACGGGCTGCAGGTGGAGATCTGCTCCACCGTGGACCTCCAAGGACTGCAGGGGGACAGCCTGCCTCACCATGGTCTTCACCACGGGCTGCAGGGGAATATCTGCTCCAGCACCTGGAGCATCTCCTCCCCCTCCTTCTGCACTGACCTTGGTGTCTGCAGGGTTGTTTCTCTCACATGTTTTCACTCCTCTCTCCAGCTGCAGTTTTGGTTCCCCAACAACGTTTTTTTCCCTTCTTAAATATGTCATCACAGAGGCACTACCACTGTCAGTGATGGGCTCGGCCTTGTCCAGCGACGGGTCCATCTTGGAGCTGCCTGGCATTGGCTCCATCGGACATAGGGGAAGCTTCTAGCAGCTTCTTACAGATGCCACCCCTGGTAGCAAACCTGGCCACACAAACCCAATACATCTAATTTCTCCACTCTTTCAATAGGGTAAAAATGCTGACAGCTAATAGTCCATTTGAACTATCATGTTTGCCAGCTGATTGGCAGATTCAGTAGCAAAATAGAAAATCCCCGTTCTATGCCTTTTTCTAATACCTTGGTTTAGGTGATAGTTGCATCACAAGGTTGTTTCCCTCCCCCTCTATCCCCATGCCCACCAAATTGGTTTAGATTAGATATGAAATCTAATTAGATTAAAGGTTAATGGAGGATTGTCATACAGTAGCAGTTTGTGCTGAACTCTTCTCCCCACATGAGTAGTGTGGGCTTTGTTGAATTTGCAGCCCTCCAACTTTTTTATTTCCCTGTTGGTACTTACATTGCATCTGCAGTTTTGCACGACTGTGCAACATAGCAGATCAAGGAACCGATCTGTCTCCTGGGAGGAAGGAGCCTTTGAAAAGGCTTCGGTTTACACAGCACAGTGTTTAAGCACATGGAGAGGAGTGGGATAGAACAATAGTGGCTTTTTCACAGCAGAAAAGACAGCTTAGATGCACATCAAACTAGAGCCTCAGACTAATGTGTTTTCTTCCAACATTTTATAAAGTTCTTTAGAAGGCTATACGATTTCCTACATGATTCAATAAACACGTTCTTGTCCTAAAGGATTTTACCATTAGAAATAGATGTTGCCGTCTGTAAATTATCTGTATTTCTATCAACTGCATGCAGAACAAATATGTTCTCTTCCCAAGCTCCCTTTTGTTTTGCAGCTGCTGTTCTTTGTAAATAGCACAAATCCCATCCATGCCCTTTCCACAATATTGTGATCAGTGTTCCTAACTGTTCTGAAATTTGCACTTGCAAACATAAACTATATAGAATGGAATGAGGTGCAACTTCTTTTTTAGTTAAGCAAGCGTACCTTCATTCTTCATGTATAGAATCATAATGTCTGGCGTATAGTTCTTAACATGAATATGTATGGAAGCTATAAGTTATAAACCTGCAGAATTTGAAAGTCATAATGTAAAGCAACTGGTTAATTCCCAAGCACTGCCTTTTAGCTGGGATGCTGGTTGAGACTTCAAATGTGTTATCCAGCTGAATAATACAGATACTCAAGGAATGCTGCTAACACAGCTGTTTTCTTTTAATTTTTCTTGCCCTTATAATGGGAAAAATCTTTAGCATATTTTGATTGTTTTGCCATTTGAAAAATTGCATTTTAAAGAGTTGTAAAATCTTCCAATTAATACTTAAGAACTTAGTATTTCTAGAGTTTGCTTTACTCTGAAAGATGGATTCTCTGTTTGGGCATCTGGTTCTTCAGACTCCTGTGCTTACTGCCTTGTCACATTCCGGGCAGCTTTTGTGGCTAACAGTAGTTTCAGGAATGATCCTACGAGGTCAGACAAAAAGTCCATCAGACAAATATCCCATCTTTGAGAGTGCCTAGTAAAGAGCATGAAAACAGGGTGAGGATATATGGTGAGGGTGGCTTTTTTCCCACCTCTGAATACTGTCCTAGTCTCTAGTGACTTGTAGCTTAGTATTATGAGCTAGAAAGGCTATTCTATTAACGTTGGATTGTTTTTTGTTGTTGTTTGGTTTGATCTTTTTGTTGTGAACTTGCCCACCAGAAAACACTTGATCATATTCTGTTGAAGGACATTATACTAACCTCCCAGTATTTGGTGGTTTAATTATCTAAGAATTGTCTTCATTTTTATGCTTAAGCGAACTTTCAGTCAAAATTGAGAAGTTCTACACTCTGTTGTGTTACTGTGCTTTCCTTAATTTTCTTATTTTCCTCCTTGGTATTAAAACATTAATCATTTTGTCTGGGAGAGAGAAGACTCAGTTTCTATGGTCAATCCTATGTAAGAAATTGAAGTTCAATTTCAGCTTACCAACTCTGCACAGTGCAGTGCATATATAGTTTTCAACATTTTTGCACAGACACATGACTAGTTAAATACGTACTTTTTAAACTGACGGAATCTTTAACAGGAGAAATGTTGGCTATGCAGACTTCTCAGCCAGCTGTCTTAAAGCTGCTTCTTCCCTTTCTTTGAGACTAAGAGTAATGATGACCTCTTAGCGGGGATGGCTGGTGGCGGTGGAGTGGCAATGACCAATGGTGTCAAGGCAAAGAAGAGCACTTGTGTATCAACAGCATCTTCAGCTTCGGGGACAACCATGAACAGTCTGGAAAATAAACCCAAAACTATTGCAGGTAAATTGATATATTGATCATTAAAGATGGTAGTTGGGTGGCTTTTTATTTTCCTGTTATGTGTTGAGGATCCAGGCTGCCTAATGAAGTGGTCAGTAAGGCCATGGTCAAATCAAACACCTCCTGTGCTCTTTTCCTGTTTTTTAATAATGTAATTGCCTTTTTGGAGTGTGTTTCTTTTAATTTTTTCAGTACTGATTATGCAGCTACTGTATAAAACTAGATGATATAATTAATCTAGAGAATCACGGATTTGTCTAAAATAACTTAATTTGTCTAAAAAAATCCATGCCACAAGCACTGAATCTTTAAGATGTGATCACTTGTTGCAGTCAACATTTTGGACATTCTGTATTGTTTTGTAGAAATAAAGTAAGAGAGCTTTCAGAAACTGTTCAGAAAAGTGAAATTATTTAGTGTGTTATCAATATGGATGGAAACACGTCTTGCTTTCCATTGCTATGTTTTGGATTCAGTAATGCTTGCAAAGCTGTAAAGCATCTGGAAATAAAGTAGTAATAATCTATCCTCGTCTTTATGAAATGAGATGGAAATACAAAAAACCTTAGCTTTCACTTTGCGGAATCATAATATGCAATTCATCACTTAAAAGCTTGCGTTCAAATCTACTGAAAAGAGAGACGAATTTGAACATGTAGGAATAGCAATGCTGCAGTTTTTGTACAATCTGTCAGAACCTGTTGAAGACAGAAGAAAAAGAAACTTGCAAATGTTAAACTTTAAGGTCTAACTAATTTTCAAAATACTGGTAAAACTAATTTTCAACATACTGGTAAAGCATAGCAATTGGTAGAGCATGTATCAATTAAAATAAAACTGCACTGATTCATGATTAAGGTTGTATAAATGTTTACTCTAAATGTATTTTATGAAATGTACTTACCAGTGTCATTCAGAAAATCAGCCACTGTAGTGCTGATACAGAGTCTTTTATTATGGATATTGTATTTTAAATTAATGTTCCTAACTTTCAAAAAATATACAGGTACAAGTTCCACAACTAAGCGTAGCACTTCATCTGGAAATAAAGAGTCAAGCTCTTCTAGAGAAAGAATACGCGATCGTTCTCGTTTAAGCCAGAGCAAAAAGCTGCCTTTGACTGGACAGGGGACCAATGATACGGTACTGGCAAAACGCTCCCGTAGTCGCACCAATCCAGAATCAGATATTCGAATGAGCAAGTCCAAATCAGACAATCAAATCAGTGACAAAGCTGCATTGGAAGCAAAGGTGAATGATCTTTTGACATTAGCAAAAACTAAAGATGTGGAAATCTTGCATCTGAGGAATGAACTAAGGGATATGCGTGCTCAGCTAGGACTTAACGAAGATCAACTTGAAGGTGATGAAAAATCTGAAGAAAAAGAGGCCATTGTTGTCCATCAACCAACTGATGTAGAGTCTACGTTGCTACAGTTACAGGAACAAAACACTGCCATCCGAGAAGAGCTCAACCAGCTGAAGAATGAGAATCGAATGTTAAAAGACAGGCTAAATGCATTAGGCTTTTCTTTGGAACAAAGGCTGGACAACTCTGAAAAACTCTTCGGCTATCAGTCTTTGAGTCCAGAGATTACAGCTGGCAACCACAGTGATGGTGGTGGTACTCTGACATCTTCAGTGGAAGGTTCTGCTCCTGGATCAATGGAAGACTTGTTAAGTCAGGATGAAAACACTTTGATGGACAACCAACATAGTAACTCCATGGATAATTTAGATAGTGAGTGCAGTGAAGTTTATCAGCCACTGACATCAAGTGATGATGCCTTAGATGCTCCATCATCTTCGGAGTCTGAAGGTGTACCAAGCATAGAAAGATCTAGGAAGGGAAGCAGTGGCAATGCAAGTGAAGTGTCCGTAGCTTGTCTGACAGAACGGATACATCAGATGGAAGAGAATCAACACAGTACAGCTGAAGAGCTCCAAGCCACACTTCAAGAGCTTGCAGATTTGCAACAGATAACACAAGAGCTAAATAGTGAGAATGAAAGACTTGGAGAGGAAAAAGTAATCCTCATGGAATCTTTGTGCCAGCAAAGTGACAAGTTGGAACACTTCAGCCGTCAGATTGAGTATTTTCGGTCCCTTTTAGATGAACACCATATTTCGTATGTAATTGATGAAGATATGAAAAGTGGTCGCTACATGGAGTTAGAGCAACGTTATATGGATCTTGCAGAGAACGCTCGGTTTGAGCGAGAGCAGCTGTTAGGTGTTCAGCAGCACTTGAGCAACACTTTGAAGATGGCAGAACAAGACAACAAGGAGGCCCAAGAAATGATAGGGGCATTAAAAGAACGAAATCACCACATGGAACGGATTATTGAGTCGGAGCAGAAAAGCAAAACAGCGATAGCATCTACCTTAGAGGAGTACAAAGCCACAGTAGCCAGTGACCAGATTGAGATGAACAGGCTGAAAGCTCAGTTAGAGCATGAAAAGCAAAAAGTGGCTGAATTGTATTCTATACACAACTCTGGAGATAAATCAGATATACAAGATTTGCTGGAGAGTGTCAGGCTGGATAAAGAAAAAGCAGAGACATTGGCCAGTAGTCTGCAAGAAGAGCTGGCGCACACTCGCAATGACGCCAATCGATTGCAAGATGCCATTGCTAAGGTAGTGTTTAAAACAAACTGTTGTATTTTAACATCCTATATACACCATGACTTGCTGTTGGTCACTGTAGTTCTTTTAGAAGTAAAGGATTAATTATGAGGTTAATCAGATTGCAGTAGTGTTAGAATTGATTACTTTCTCTTAACTTTTGTTATGAAAATGACGGAGGCTTTTTTAAAAATTATATGGATTCATTCAGCCACATGGTAACTGTCATGTTACATTTTTAAAATACTGGTATTTAAACTCCGCAACTTATTTCAAGGGCCAAACTTAAACAGTATTTAAGATACTGTGTGAATTTTGTGCTTAAATTGCATGCCTTCTGCAAGAGTTTTGAGGAGTTAGTGCCAAACTGCTAGAAGAGGGCTGTCACTGAGTAAGTACTGGGTGTCAAAGGCTGAAGTGATAACCCAGCTGTTGATGACTTGTAGGACCTTTCACAGGTGTTGAGAGAATATTTTGAAGTTTCAGCTTATTCAGGTAGGTTCAGTTAACTTGGAATAAACTGATGGTAAAGGAATCAGAAAAGTGTCTTCTTTCTCCGACCAAGAAATGACTAATTTTGAGGTAAACAGATTTAAGGGAATTTAATTTAATTTACTGAATACATATTTTAGTTTTAAATGAAAAAAATTGACAAGCTTTTAAACAATTATTATTAAATATGGCAAATACGCATAGGTTTTTTACTAATGATCCATCCAGTAGCAGCTTGTGTGTTGACTGGGCTTTGGATTGAAGTGTATATTTCTAGCTCTAGAACAACGATTTTGACTCAGATATAAATAATTTATCTAGTAAAAGTGTTTACCATAATTTAATATAAAAATAAGAATCATAAAATTTATTTAATAACTTTAAGTATGCGTTTAAAGGTATATCCTCCTGATGAGAAAATTTACGCCAAATTTGATGTCTGAACTACATATTAGTTGCAAATCAACGTTAGTCACGATCACCAGCCAGTTAAGAATCAACTTAATTTGGGAGGGAAAAAAAATTTTAAAATTTTAGTAATTAAAGTTGGGTAGTGCAATTAAAATAAAAAGTACTGAAACAGGTGATTTAAAGCAGGGCATTTTGGCTATTAAAATTGGTGCCTGTCTGTGTTGACCCACCCTAAGCCATGACCTAATTTCTCTTGTTTATCTGACACCCTATTTTTGCTGTTGGGTTAATGTTACTGTGCCTCTGATCCCAGCTTATTACTTACGTTGCAGTTTCATGAGGCAGAAAAAAAATAGCCTTGCTGTCCTGAAAGGGAGAAGTCTAATACTGCTTCCTTTCCCTCGTTGTTGTTTTTTTTTTTTTTTTAAATTCAGTTCAATAGCTTGTAAGACTCCTCTGGGAACTAGTTCAACTCACTACACATCTCACACACAAATGTGAATCTTGCTACTTGATTAAGGAAATGAATCATCTCATAGGTCCACCAGGCACTAAAATTGATGCACGGAATAGAGCAAGCTTTTTTTTCCGCAAGGGATAGAAAGAGTAAAGAGTTCCCCCACACCTCCCTTTTCAATGGGAGCTAGATGTTAAATTGGATCAGCTGCTCATGAAATCACAGCCTTAGTACTCTGGTATTGTTGCTTCACTTGCATACAGGATACTGCTGTTAGAGTAGCTGGGGAATGCTCATATATGCAGCTTGGGAATAAAAGAGTTTAGCTCTGGCTCAGGGAAATAGTTGCACTAGAACAATACCTTTATAAGGCTTACACTTGACTTGTTGTTCCATACTTTTTTATGGTTGCAGAAATATATTAGAAGTATGGTAGTTAAAAAACTAGAAGTGTGTTTAAAAATGCAACCAATTTAGTTATGATAAGATAAATTATTTTTTTTTTCAGGTTGAAGATGAATACAGAGTGTTCCAAGAAGAAGCCAAGAAACAAATTGAGGATCTCAATGTGACTCTAGAAAAACTTCGGACAGAATTAGATGAAAAAGAGACTGAGAGAAGTGACATGAAAGAAACTATCTTTGAGTTGGAGGATGAAGTAGAGCAGCATCGTGCTGTGAAGCTTCATGACAATCTCATCATATCCGATTTGGAGAGTAAGTGTTACAAGTTTCTCTTGTGAGAGAAATGATAATTTAAGAACAGCTGAAGTAGATAATTTAAGAATGCTGTGATAGTAAAAATATTTTCACTTGTCTTTTGTATGTCTGAATTCAAGTCAGACTGGGCTTTGCAGAACCCTTATACATCAGGGGAAAAAAATCAAGTTGGCTTTGCTTTTCCAGTCCTGGTAGCAGTTGGTGTGGGAGTGAAAACCTGTGAATTGAGAATAAATATCACATCTGATAATGCTGTTTTCAAGTTGTTTTTCAAAGTAGAAGAACATGTAATTACAGGCTTAATAGTAGTGTGCTCCTTGGGCATTTTGGAGACTGGATGATTGATTTAGTGTTTTGGTGGTGTTTTTTTTTTTAAGAATGCTCTCTCTTTTGAGTGCCCAAGTACTAGGAGTTACCAGATAGCTTGGGAATGTTTATAATTAATTATTTCTACCACCTAGAGAAAGGTGGTTTTAGTAGAGAAATGTGTGAATGGAGGCCCTGAAAGTTACAAATGTTAGAGCTGATTTGTCAATATGGATGTATTATATATCTTTTTGTGTAGATTTGCTCAAGTCATGAAGCTGATCTGTGAACCTAAAAATGAATCTGAAAAACTTCAAGCAAGTTAGAATAAAACTTTATCTGTTGACTCTTGCCACCGTACAAGAAATGGTTGGGGCTTATAATGAAATTCATGTTTACTGTATACTTGTCTAGCTCTCTGTGCCTTAGTTCCCTCTCTGATCTCCAAGACCTACTCAGACATTCCTACCACAGGCTGGAATTCTGCAATTAGTCTCCATCTAAATAAGAACCTGGGCATCTGTACTGTGGCAAGCTGTATTTGCACAGGGCTACTTGCAAAATTCAAATATCTGGTATTCTTCCATGGTATACAAAGACTGAACAAGATAGCAAAAAAACCAAAGCATGATGCCTTTTAACAGCAAGGCAAATATTAATAGAAAAGATTTTAAATTGGTCTGCTATCAAGAAAAGGTAGTATCTTAAGCAAGCTAAATTGTTTATTCAACTGAAGCTCAGTGCCTTCAGACATGTGGCTGTCAGCTTGGTTTCCCTAAGCAACCCTTCTTTATCTTGAAAGACAATCACTGTTTCTCTTTCAAAATTGCTTTAGGTTTTTATTCTGTAATTTTTTTTTTGCTCTTTCTGTTCCAAAACCAAAAGACAGACATTTACTTGGGAGCAGGAGCTGAGGCACATGGTCAGTGGCTCTGACTTTGTTCCTGAAGTAATTTTGTAGCAAAGTCTTGAAAAGGTTGAACACTTTTCTACTTGTATTGTTTTGTCCATTAGCTGAAATACATTCATACAGAAAACAGCACCCTAGTCAAGTAAACATTTAAGTGTCTGCCTAGTAATACCTGGTTACAAGGCAGCTCTAGTTTTTAGATGCTTCTGCTTTGGGGGTACAAAACCACTGTCAGATATTTCACTTAAACTGGTAAAATTTCAGGTGGACAAACCTCTAGCTGGGCAGAAATTTTCAACAGAAATTGCGACAGTCTTTGTTGCTCATCACTCTTGAAATAGTTTGGAAAATTAAGCTGTACTGGCTGATGGCCGGGTATGATCCTTTAGGGAAGAAAATCAGTATTTTATAGGCAGGAAGAAGAGTGGCATCTAGTGGTTGTAAGAAAGGATGGCACCCAAAGAATGGTATAAACTGAAAAAAATATTTTTCTCTGACCACTTTAAAACGCTGTTTGTTATGGGTTCATAATTAAAGCTCATACAGGAGTTTCTTGGTGGTAGCCTCTAAGTAGTGACAGCAAAGAACAGCATCACAGAAAAACTGAGATTTGGTGGTAGTACATAAAACATATAAAAGACAGAATTTTAATAATTTGTATTAAAGTGACAGAAAAACACATCTTAGTAGTAGTAAGCTATCTTATGCTGATCAGACTTTTGGTTGGTTCTGGTATTCTGTCAGCCAAATGTCTAATGCCTGTGCTTTTAAATGTGGAGAATTTAGTCTAGGTTTAGGTATTTTAAAGCGCTAGTTAGAAGAATGGTGGTTTTTCAGCCTAAATAACCCAATGTAATAATAATCCATAAAGGTTTTCTTTAGTGAACTTTTATTTTAGATTTTAAAACATGAGGAAATATAACTCACCCCTTAAGGAGACAATTTGCCTAACGGGAAAGTTACTGGGTGAATGAAAGTGATGGCAAGACAACTGGCAAATGACAAGTGATAAGTGATGGAAAACTCTCACTTAAAGAATTCACAAAGGACAGACTTTACAGTTAGGAGAAAGATGCTTCACAGATGAGGTGGTGAGTGTTTGTGGTTAATCAACACTAACTAGTAATGTGGGGATGTGAAGTGCTCTAGCAGTGGTACTTCGGAAATGCTTCCTTGTGGGCTTTCCAAACACCAAAAAGAAACATAACGAACATATATAATGAAAAATTTTTCACAGTAATTTGAATATTGAACTGTCACATTTTAGCTGTTAATATCTGCCTGCAAAAATGGAATCTCTTTGATATGGACAGTAGGATGTAAATTGCATTGATTGAAAACATACAGTATGTTCCTGATGTCCATCCAGATGTGGCAGGAGCTGTAGTCAGCGGCAGCTGAACTCATTCCTGGTGGAATGAGGAGCTTTAAGCACAGTGCTTCTGTATTGTATCCCAAACCCTCTGCAGGTACTGGTGTGGAGGTGAGGGACTGGGAGAGTGCTGGGCAGGCTGGCAGTGGGCAGGGGAGGCGGGCGTTGCGCTAGATGGCGTGTTTCCTCTGGTTTTCATTTCTGACTTGGGAAAGAGTTTCAGCAGTCAGGCAGCCAAGCTGTCAGGGGAAAAAAGAAACCTGTTATTCTTCCAAGCACTTAATAAGAGTTTGTGGAGAAATTTTTCCAGATAACTTTGTCTCCCAATCTGCAGGAAATTGGGATTTGTAGGTTAGCTTATCAGTTGTCAGGTGTTTCTTCTGAAGCCTGAAAATACTCATTGGTGTTCACCTAGCACAAGGTGCATGTGCTAAGCATATCAGTTCTCTTAGTCCATAACTATTTAAGTCAGTAAATTTCTTGGACAACGGTAGGTGAGCAAGAAGGTTGATGTATCTAATGTTCAGTGAATAAATAGTTCTTTTATGGAGCTGACAGTGTTCGTTTTTAATTCTGCTATAACTCATTTTGAAAAGGATCTTGAAAGATCAGACATCTTTCACAGTTGTGAAACTAAATTTTCACATTGCCATATTTAGGCCTTTTGTACCGTGGTGTTGGAAGTCAGTTGGATGTTAGTCTTCTAATTGTTAGTACTTTTTTTTCCTTTTTTGCTAGTGTTAGACCCTTAAAAAATTCAGCTTTCTTGCTGTATAGACCTATTGTCTGACAGCGATGAGCTCAAAAGCAAGATTGATATGCAAATTGCTTAAGCGTTGGTGTATTTGTAACCAGTGCCTCTTCCTTATATAAAGAAGCTATAATTATTAAATTAACTGTAATGCTGGCACTATTCTGCGTAGATGTGATTATACTGGGATAGCCATTTCTATGCTAAAAAATTGAAATGCTATCCTAGTATAAGGCAAACCAATGTAACTAGTACAAAAAATACAAGAATGCCCACTGTGGGTTTGCCTGTGTCAGGATTACGTGATTTAGTGTTGCTTATCAGGTATTGTCATGTTTTGAAACTACTATGCATATCTGAATACTGTAAGTCTCTTCCCCCCCCCCCCCCCCTTTTTCCCCAGAGACTATGGAAATTAAACAATTGAATGTTGATACTAATTTTTATTTCGTAGTGATAAATTCTAACTGCTAATTATAATTAGTAAAAGTTACAAATACAGAATACAGTGATATTTTTTTTTTCTCTGGCTGTCTTACAAAATTCAGATGATACCTTAGTTTCTTCCTCCCACCTCCAGCCCTAGTTATAATATTTTTCTTCACCATTTGTAGTCTGCCTTTCCCATAATTTATTTTTCTACCTTTTAAAAAGCAGGACCTTGTCAAACTGTGATTTAAATCAATACCATTTTGTAAAATGTAGACACAATGAATCCTGCAGTAAAACGCAAGCAGCTTGCTGATTTGCCATTTTTTATTATCCTGTTCATTCATCAGAATGGTCTCCTTGTTCTTCACTTACCCTAAACAATAGTTACTTTTCCTTTTAATCATCTTTCTTGTCTATGCTCCTTGAGAAGAGGAAACTGGACAATGGTAGAAGAGAAGTACCTGTCCTACCATACTGAAAATTGCAGCACATACAGGTGGGAAGGGCTTGTGTGTGTTAGAGAAGAATGGTGGAGGTTGTGAGGATGCAGAAAGGAAGGATAGCATAAGGCAGCTGTACAGAGAATTGCTGCCTGTGTACCTATTTTGACGACTTGAATTTTCAGGCTGTAATTGGTGACATAATGCAAAGAATGGAGTTTAGGCTGCAAGAGGTGAAATCACTTATCTTAGTCTTAACTTCTCACTACGTTTCAAATTCAGTTGCAATTTGGTAGTTCTTTTCAGTTCAGTGGGTTTTGGTTTTGGTTGTTGGGTGTTTTTTTTTTTTTAAATCTCTTCAATTGATTGGGGGAGAAGACTGTTTCCAACAACTACTGTAAAGTGCTCTGTATTGTTTATAGTAACTGCAGAATATTCAGACCATTGTGTTTTACTTCAAAGCATAAATATACTAAAACTTAATGGTGCGTTTCATATCTCACAAAAGCTCAAAACAATGGCATTACACAAGCTTTAACTCTGGATGCATTTATAGTTTCTGGTTTGTGGTTATTTTTAGATGAACTATAGCTTGCTTTTAGTAGTAGAACAAATTTATTTTTAAAAACACATTTTCTTTGAACTGTCTTCAAAAGAGAAAATGGTCATCCACTACATTTTGTTTCAAAATTCTACTGGAAGCTCTTTAGGGCATGTTGACTTGCTGTCACTGTGGAAAGTTATCTAATTTGCAGTGGATTTTTTTAGCATGTGTTTAAAGGGAAAAAAGGTGGGGAGGGGGAGCGACTTTTATAACTTTAACCTAAAGCTGGCATCTCAGTGCTGACTTCAGCTCAAACAAGTTGTGTACACAGAGACAAGCTGAAAATTAGAGGCCTTTGCTTAAATATCATGGTAGCATGAGATTTGAGTGGCTCGCTCTGCTAGGCTTATCTTCAAAGCTTAGATGCATGTTAAAATGTGCAGTCTTACAAGAAGGAGATAAATACAGAAAAATCGGTCTAATTTTAGTGTTTCAACTTTTCCAAGCCTGAAAGGTTATCATGTTTTTAGGCCAGCTGAGGTTTATGTCATTCTTGTAAAGAAATTAGCTGTGGCGTTAAAAGCCTATGTACTTGGGACTGTTGAGGCAAAACTCAAGAATTCCTTCGGATGAAGAAACCAAAAAGAATTCCATGGCTGCAAAAGTGAAATGTTCTTATGAGCATAGTTGAGAGCTCCTGAATGTACACATCAGCATAAATCAGCTTAAATCTGTTCTTAGGTTTTGTTACATCTGATTTAAACATTTTTTAAATGCTTACTGTTTTCCATTTAGCCTGCGATAGCCTCATTTTTATTGTTAAGAAAAGCCATTTCCCAAAAATCAAGGAGTATGAAGGTATAAACTTATTTGGGAGGACATTGGTAGTATTGGTAGAACAAGTGACTTTGAATAAACCCTGGTTTAATGCTTTTCCTGAGACCTGATATGCAAATAAAAGCACTGGAAAGTTTTTTCATGTTAGAAAATGAGAGCCACAAAACTTTACTGTATCAGTCTGTTTGTATGAACATATACATCTATATTCTGACTATTCAGACATTTATTATGCAGTTCCATAGATTTTTTGCCAAGGTTTTGTATTTTGAACAGCCTAAATGTATTAGGCACCTTCAATCTTTTTGTGGAAAGAGCATTGCTAATGTACAGGAAAAATACTTGTTTCCAGCAGGTCTTGGAATCATGAACCTGAACCAAAAAAAATGCATTCAGTCAGTTGGTCCATCATCTTTACAGGTTTGAAATAGATACATGATGCTATAGAAATAAAACATCCTAGAATCCAAGGATCAGTGAAGTGACGCACTAATTAGAAATCTATGCTGTGTTCTTCTTCATTAGTTGCTTAGTTATAAGAATGGAGTAATCAATCACGTTGTCCTTGTGTATTGAATAAAGTAACAAATGAATAATAATTGCAGTAGCCAGTCTGTCAGACGCCACATGAGGAGTTGTGGTGATCAAGCTGCATACCCTTTTGTATAGCTGCTGACAGATTTAGAGAACCATCTCTTTCATAACATGATCTCATAGACTGTTTGTCCCTTTGCTGTAAATATAGCTTGTTTCAACTTCAAATAGTATCTCGATAGACAAGAACGTAAGATTCTTGAGGACATGAGTAGAATTTTATCCCCATTGAAGGCATGGCTGTGAGTGTTATGTCAGCTGCTTTGTGGCAGGGAGTAAATTGTGAATTAAAAGGCTTCGTGTAGCTGCAGCTTACGTTTGAAGGGGGAAAACCCCCAGACCATCCATGTTTTTTAGGATGCTTCCATGTTACATCACCTACCTTCTTTATTTGCTCTTTGTTATTGCTTTGTCATTTTTATACTGTGAAATGTAGAGAACAGACTGGTATTTGTATAAGAATTGAGTTTGCTTATGCTGTTCCCCTCACCAGTCATAGAGAAGTATGTAGCTATTGACACTCTCTGTCAAATTATTTCTGCTCATACTAATTTTCTCCAGATGGCTTTGGTTATAAAAATGTATTCTCTTAAGTTTTTAAAAGCATTAGCAGTTTTTTCACTTTTTTTTTTTAAGTAAATAGATCCCTGACTAAGATCTTACAGAGAATTTGACTTTCTTTCCAGATACAGTTAAAAAACTGCAGGACCAAAAGCATGACATGGAAAGAGAGATAAAGAATCTTCACAGGAGACTCCGGGTAGGTTAAAACCTAAAAACTCAATAAATTGTAAACTTGGAATGTCATAAGACTTGCATGTAAAATTATGAAAAGGTAATATGGTTACATGTAATACCATTAAAATAACTGTTTCTGAGAGACAGGCATCATATGGGAATATATTTACTAATCTACAGACACTAAAGAATTAAATTCTGAAAAATTCTCAGTGTCACAAAGATATGGCATTGGGCTTAGGAGAAAATGTTCCTATATTTTCTGATGCATAGTTTAATATTAAATTTTTTTGCCCTCCACTTTGAACATTTTCTTTGTTTCTACAAAACAAATTAATGACCTTGGAAGTCTAGTTATTTCCAGCAAATCTTCTTCAGTTTAACTTGTAAGTTAGGTGTTGCCTAATGCCAGAGATGAGTGCCTTTGTCATTCCTGTAAATTGTTCCCTGTAACAGCATAGGGTAACTATGAATAATAAGGATAACTCTTAATTTTATCTTCAAAATTCTTGCTGCTGCTTTCAATTTAAAGTTTTATTTACCTATAGGAGGAGTCAGCAGAATGGCGTCAGTTCCAGGCTGATCTACAGACTGCAGTGGTTATAGCAAATGATATCAAGTCTGAGGCCCAGGAAGAGATAGGAGACCTGAAGCGTAGATTACATGAAGCTCAGGAGAAAAATGAGAAGCTCACTAAAGAGTTGGAGGAAATAAAGTCACGCAAGTATGCAAAAGACAACAGGGATATTGTCTCTTTTTTTTGGGGGGGGGGGGGGGGGGGGTACAGTTTTGGAAATCCGGTATCTTAACTATTATTGAGATTCCGGAAGTTTGTAAATCCTGTCACTTTGAGAATCTGTATTTCAACAAGCTGCCATATGCAGGCTTTCAGGGGCCAAAATAGGTAAACTTATAAGAACAGGTTTTGTTTCGTTATACTGTATACTTAATCCATCCAAGAATATTTAGTTTGGCGCTTTTGCAAAACCAGGTTGAAGTGGTGGGTTTTTCCCATTTAACAGCTGGACATGATTTAACTTCCCTCAGTGCGAAGAACAAGCAGTGTTGACTTTTCCGTACCATCATTAATACTTCTTATTAGCAGCCAAGGCTTTTGGTATGGTTAAAAATACAGCTGGATTTTTACCTGAGAAGAAATCTTTGTCTAATTCTGCATATATCTTGTACTGTTTTCATTCCACCAATAATTGTTTCTGGGAAAAATTAGAGATGCTTTGTGTATAAAAACGTTTTTAATAAAAAGAATTCAAACTGTGATGTATTGTGGCTTGAATTAGGTGCTACAGTTATTTAGAAACTGAATTATATGTCTTTCAGAAGTATTAAAGTCTTCAAATCCATAGAATAGGAACATCTTGGACAGCACCATTTGAATCCTGACTGCATTGTCTCTGGGGATTGAATACATGTATAGCTTACAATGACAGTAATGATGTTTCCGATGTGTATATATGAAACAGTTTTTTTTCCATGTGGATGGGCATTTTGTAGGATACATGACACTTAACCCAGTATCCAGTAGGATATGAGATAATGCAGGCTATGGAACTTGGGGAAAAGCTGATGGTAGGAAGAGCAGACTGGTTACACTGAAAATGGAAAATTACCTGGGTGGATAAGTGGTGGGCGTAAGGCATCTTATCTGAAGTAAGATCACCAAGCTAAGTAATATGAACAATTCTTACTAATACATTTCAGCCAGAATTGTAATTGTTCAATTACTGCTTGCAAGTGAACCTTTGAGGTTACAATTGCACTTTTGAAGGTAGAACTGGCTTGCTGATTCCTCTCAGTATATTCATTATTATCTAGACACAAGCATCTTTTGAAATTTGATTCACTGCAAACAAAGAACAAAGAGGCAACTGATTCAGATTCCTTGAAAGTGGTATAGCTACTGTATTGGAGGGAAGGTGGTAGGAAAGTCTATTAAGTGTCTGAAACAAAAATCAGTCACTGTTTAATTATTGCAGCCTGTAGAAAATAGGTTGCTTCAAACAATTCTTGTCTCGTGTGTGACACTGAATACAATAACCACCATAAATAATCTGTAATAAAAATCTAATTTTTCTTTTCAAATGGATTCATATGCTGCCTAAAGATGTATGCCATAAATGTATTCTTACCTCCTTAGTATTCATTTAAATTGTTTTCTGTTTATGCAGGTGGAAAAAAAAATTCTCCCCTCTGAGGTGATTATTTTCACGTGAAATGGTGAAATCCTTAAGGCTCAATTTTCTCCATTCATGTGTACATGTGTATGTGTGAGAGATGGGAGCAAGAATTAAGCCTTAAATCAAGTATTGATTTGATAGACTTTTCACCTGGTGCTTAAGCTCTCTTGCTGACATAGTAAGAACTTACAGTGATTATTTAGGTTGATAATCCATTTCTAAATTACACTGAAAGAAAAATAGGTTAATGTAATGATCAATTTGGACCATAGATTTTAATTTGGCTTCAGATTTGTGTTGATTTTTTTTTTAAGACTTTGCATGTTAAAAATGTTTTTTAAATGCCTTAATTGGGCTGCATATTGATTTCAGGCAGGAAGAGGAACGTGGTCGAGTGTACAATTACATGAATGCTGTAGAGAGAGATTTGGCAGCTCTGAGACAAGGAATGGGCCTGAGTCGCAGATCATCCACCTCCTCAGAGCCAACTCCTACTGTAAAAACACTCATCAAGTCATTTGACAGTGCCTCCCAAGGTAATTCTTTTCAACCAGTGTAGTAGCTGTACCAAGTTACGATTTTGTGTATGTTGACATGGACATTTCTAATGGCTTAGCTAATTCAAAGGAAGTTGGTTTATTGTACTGTCATGACCTATAAGTGTTGGCTGAAACAAACCAACCTCAGCTAGATTGCACAACAGATTGTTCACTGCAGTTAAGTGCAAGCATCCTTTCTTTGTCTTGTCTTTGTTTTTTTCTTTACTGTCGCATTGCCAATGACTCATATGCTAGATGCTTTGATTCAATGCTCCTGTATATTAGAAATACATAAACATATATTACACGCATAATTATAGCTGGAAGCACAGCTGATTTCAGCCTGACTATTAAAATGTGAACTTAATGTGCCAAATTAAGCATTCTAAAAGCCATGTAATAGCTAGAGCTAAGTTTGTTTCTTTTAATAACTTGTATTCTTATAGTCAAAGTGCTGATGAAGGTTAAAAATAAGGTCCAGCCAGTGTCACTTATTAAAAGATATAGGGAATGTTTTCTAAAATGAAAGGGATCTCACTGCTGAGACAATGGACTTTACTATAATTCTGACTGTGGAAACAGGTGCTGTTGTCTTTCTCTATAGATGAGCAGAATAGGGATACCAAGTAATTATCCTGAAATGAGAAACATTTGGGTTTTAGCTTTGACTGCATATGAGACCTTGTATGGATTAAAATACTTCCCTTGCCGGGTCTTTGGATTTTGAATTTCATTTACAATAATGTCACTGTAAGTCTCTGATGTAGAAAGGCCTGGCCTGAAGTAGACTAATATCACCAGGGAGACTCACAGTACTATGCTGTGCATGGCAAATCTACTTTTAATTGCTTATAATCTGAAAATTTGTTAAGGTATAGAAGCATCTCTGTACTATTTGGTGATTCTGTAAATGGTTCTATTTCCACGCTTGTTCTCTTTGTTCGTAGGTATTTACAGTTTTTTACTTTCCTAGTGTTAATTTAGAAGGGTTTTTTTTAATCTGTTACTGGATGAAGGTGCTTTCTTGCCAGAGTTAGTTTGGTGAAATGATAAATCCCCTCTTCCTTCATTTTAATCTTCTATTTCTAGCTAATATCTGCCTTCTTCCTCAGCATTCATGTCTAATCATGCTGTTAAATAATCAGATGACTGATTCACCAATTCAGTATTTGTCTGGTTTTGTACCTTTCTAAACATGTTATTCGTTTAATCCCAAAATTTCAGGAATATAATATCTAGTACCTGTGGACTTTTGACTGGAAACTAGAAAGGAGGAGCAGATGATATAGGTTATCTTTCTTGTCTTACTGGCAGACCCAGGTGCCTGCTACCATCTCTTTAATTATCTGGAGATCAGAGAACTGCTAATGCCATCATTTACATTTGCCAGGGTAATAGTACCCTGCACCTTAGCCTTGTCCACCCCCAGTAAACTTAGGTTTTTACCATAGATGATATATTCAAGACAGAAAATGAATGTAATTACAGAGGAGTAAATGTGTAGGCACACTTTTAAATGATTTTGCAGTCAGTTACTAATTGAAATTCTGAAAGACGTGATCTGGTAAAACCAGTAATGTAAAGTACAAGGCAAGAGTTCGCTATAACAGCCAGTCTCCTGTTTCACTGCAAAACAGTGCAATGCCTCACCAGGGTTTCCTTTTTGTGTTTCTACTAGTTCCAAGCCCTGCTGCTGCCACAATTCCTCGCACTCCCCTGAGTCCAAGTCCCATGAAAACTCCCCCAGCTGCTGCTGTATCCCCTATGCAGGTAGGTGTTTTATGACTGCACTTAATCCTTCTTTGTAAAGAAGAGCATGTGAAACTAGAAGTGGTAATACACAAATATGGCTGACTTTGTGGGGAAATAATGATAAAATGTTGCCTCAAGTAAGTAATTACTAAAATGTTCAGTCTAACAAAAGAGTCTTTCACTGAGGACCATGTTGTAAATACAAGATTTGGCCTAATTTGGAAGTTCTTGTTAAATATTCCCAACCATTACTATCCCTGTGCTACTGAGAAGCATGGGAGGAAAACTTTATCTGCATTCCTTAGTTTTAGAGTTGCTGTTCATCAGTTCTTAGTCCTGTGCCTGGCACGGAAACAGCAGTAATCCCCTTCAGGCAATGGACTGAGATCTGTGCAGAATCTGTCAGTAATCATCAGTATAAATATATCCCATGTTGCATGGGCTTTCAATATCAGACCTGACCAGAGAGTAATGAAATAATTGTGAAATTATTATCTTTGTTCATTTTGTACTGACTGAGAGTTTGGCCAGTTGGTTATTGTACTGTGTGTTTTGTCCTGTCCCCTCTGAAGCTTTGTCCATTTGTTCAGCTGCTGCAGGAGCGTAGGTACACTATAGGATTGCATCATCAGTACTCTAATGCTCAGCTTTATGGACCACTGCTGGCTTTATTATCTCACTAGCTGTGCGAAGTGAGATTTTGGCAAAAGCAAACAAGTTTAAAGACAAAGAGGTTGGGACCAGATTCACAAAGTACAATCAAAGAATGTACTATGTGTTTTACTCCTTCAATATCGGTAATTCTCCTGTTGCTAACCAGGAGTACCAAAACTTCATTTTTACTATAGGTCAGC
This sequence comes from Astur gentilis, assembly GCF_929443795.1. Taxonomy (NCBI): domain Eukaryota; kingdom Metazoa; phylum Chordata; class Aves; order Accipitriformes; family Accipitridae; genus Astur; species Astur gentilis. Next base: position 5,469,304 of record NC_064886.1, read on the forward strand.
ATAATGTTTTGGTAATAAATCTTCTCTGTGTGAACTGAAGAATCTATATCCATATTGGCTTTTAGTGCTCAAGGAACAATACCTGGAACAGACTGACTGTTCTCCTGTGCTCAGACTAGTGCAGTTCTTATTCATTTAAGAGTGAATTTCATGAAAAAAATAGCCTCAAAGCAAAGAGAAAGAATTAAATGGTTTTTGTGAGAGCTTCTGCTACTTCCTGTGACTCAGTCACTCTTGACAGCAGTTTTCTAAAGTGGTTAAATGTGACAACTTCTCTGACAGTTGCTTTGTTCCTATTGATCTGTCTTTATATTTCTGTTTATTTCTGTGCTCTCTTAGGAAGAGGCAGACTTAATCTCATGTTCTAAAGGGCTAGACCAGAGCTTTGGCAGACAGAAGACTTTTTGATGAAGCCTAAGGCTTATTTCACTTTATTTACCTGTAAATTAACCGCGAACCAAAGTAATCTCTTAGAATACTGCAAACCTGCTCAGGTTTACAGCTCTTGTTTGATGTTCTCGATCTGCCAGAATTACTTGAATTTGAATTCAACTTCTGGTATTGAACCAAGTCATTAACAGCTGGATTCTCATTAATGGGAAACATTGCCTGAAAAACAAAGGGGAGGGCGTGTAAATGTAAACAGCTTCTATTGTCTTTTTGAAGATAGGTGGTTTTCTTGGAAGTATTTGTAATTATCCAGAAGGCAACTGGGTTTTGTGACCTCAATTATGTAAATTGCATTTAAAGAATATTTTCTGCACAAGAGAGAAGGGGTTTGGGTTCAAAACCAATTTGCATCATCTTTTCTTTGTTTTCATATTGCTACCTTGTTTTCTACTATTGTGTTCTATGGAATTTTTTTTATATTTTTTGTCTGTGGTTTTTGCTCTCTTGCAATTGAAAAGCAAGATTCTAATAAGTAGTCACTATGCGAGTTGACCTGTTGGCTCTGACCTTATAAAAGTTATCCATGACCTTGTAAAAGTTATCCATGGTTTAAGATCTTGAGTAAAGGTGGAAGGGTTGATCTCTGTATGGGTGTTGCAGTGCTTATTTTCATTAATCTTGGTTGCTTTTAAATGTTATCATGGGGGAAATATATATGTGGGCACCTACTGGGAAACTGGCATGATTTTCACGTTATGATAAGATGGATTGGTTGCAAAAAAGATTTTTTCCAAGTACAGATGCATCAACAAATGCCCTCTCTGAATTATGCGTATCACTTCATTTTTGTGTTAGACTGTTGTCGTGGTTTAACCTCAGCCAGCAACTAAGCACCACGCAGCCACTCACTCCCCGCCCCCAGTGGGATGGGGGAAAGAATTAGGGGGGGGGGGGGGTAAAACTCTCGGGTTGAGATAAGAACAGTTTAATAGAACAGAAAGGAAGAAAATAATAATGGTAATAACAACAGTAATAAAATGACAATAATAAAAGAACTGGAATATACAAAACAAGTGGTGCACAATGCAATTACTCACCACTTGCTTACTGATGCCCAGTTAGTTCCCAAGCAGCGATCCTCCCTGCCCCCAGCCAACTCCCCCCAGTTTATATACTGGGCATGACATCACACGGTATGGAATACCCCTTTGGCCAGTTGGGGTCGGCTGCCCTGGCTGTGTCCCCTCCCAGCTTCTTTTGCCCCTTCAGCCTTCTTGCTGGCTGGGCATGAGAAGCTGAAAAATCCTTGACTTAGTATAAAAACTGCTTAGCAACAATTGAAAACATCAGTGTGTTATCAGCATTATTCTCCTACTAACTCCAAAACATAACATTACACCAGGTACTAGAAATAAAATTAACTCTATCCCAGCCAAAACCAGGACAACTGTGTCATGAATTTCCTCAGTCTTGGAGAATTTGTTTTTGCTTTGTTTGTTTTCTTTATGGTAATGTTTGTATGTATAAGGAGATAGATTCTTGGATATATTTTTGCAACTGAAAACAAACAAACCAACCCCTTTCTGGCTTCAGGTCCAAGACCACAGTGAGACATAGCTGTTATTTACCATAGCGCTTAGCAATACTGCAAAACAATTTAGGAAGAGAGTTATGAAGAGAATGCTCTTCAGAATATAAAAACAGCCCTGCTGGGTTAACCCAAAGCTTAGCTGGTTTGGTATGCCACTGAGAGGGACCAAAGCAGATGCCTAGGGAGGAATATAAGGACAACATACCTGCTGCTTTCCCCAAGTACTTGGTTTCTGTTTCGTAGCTGGAGGACTTTCTGAAGTAGCTGTGGTTCCAGGTTTACTGGTCACCACTGAGTGTCCTGCTTTGCTTTGAGCTTATAAACTTTCAGGCTCCGAGCAATTCAGTGTCAAAGACTTCCATATCTTAACTACTTAATGTGTGAAGAAGCGTGTTTGTTCTGAAATTACCATGTGTAGGTGCATTGGCATGAAGTACTTACTGAAGTATGTACTGAAGTGCAAAGTGATCAGGAATAGATACCTGGATAGTAGTTGAAAGTCATCTTTCCTTCCATAGCCAACAACAGACACAAGGATGAAGAGTCAGAAGCAAAATATTTGGAGTTCAAGGGATTAGTTCATCCTGCCATAGTTCTGTCTCAAATTTAAAGTGTCTGGATTGTTGTTCTTTACTTATTTTTGTCTCGCCTGTGTGCTGGTTCCTCTTCTGGAGTTGTTCATCTTACCAAAAAAAGAAGAAAAAAAATCTGAAGAGAGTCATAGGTAGCTAGCGGAAACTTAATCTTCAAACTAGGAATGGCTGTGAGAAAGTAATTGTTGATGATCTTGGCATCTTTAACTTTATCTGTTACTTTACGTTATACAAAGACTACTATGTAGAAACACGTTATTTAACTCTGGGAACAATTTTCTTCATACATCACATCAAAACCAGTCCTTAAAGTTTCTAGTGGTTTTTTTTCTGCTAGACCTCAATGTCAGGCAACTAAGAAGAGGTCACAAATAGCAAAGCATCTTTAGTAATTTCTGTCCCATTAGTAGCCTCCATGAATAGCCTCAAAAGCATGTGATTCCTCTGAGCTTTTCATCCTTTCAGTGTTTTGAGGAGTTTGAACACTAGTGTAAAGGACAAATGGTGTTTAGTAGTTAAGTGCTAAAGGGTTAAGTTTTAGAACGTATTTCTAGTTGAAGCAAAAAAGATACTTATAAAAGGATTGGTAGGATCCATACGTGTTTGCACATCAAATGCGTTTTGTTTTGGAAGTGAAATGAGGAGCGGCTGATCTGAAAATTCAGCAAAAGCTCAGTCAAGCAGGTAAGTTTCTAACACCTGTAAAATGTTTCAGGAAAAAATATTCTCCGAGAGACTTGTGCGCTACTACTACTATATAGATGATGCCAAGTGGAACTAGATAAACATCACTTGGTTCGTTTTCCTCTAATTTGCAGTGTACTAGTCCCTTTATTACTAGTGGTAGTTGTAGTAGTAAGATATGTAATAAGGAACTAGCAACAGTGAAAGTAAGCCCTGCCTGCAGCATCGACAAGAGCAAAAAGACATTCGTTTTATAACAAGGAGACAAGACCAGTACACAGCAAGTTATCAGCTGAGAAATACGACCACTTTCTGACAATATCCATAAAGGATGTTTGCTTTTAAGTGGTATCCAGAAGCTGAGAAAGTGATAAAGGTATATGGTTATCCAGCACTGTGCCCTCTCTGTACATACCTCTGTTTCCTGGCTGAAGTTCTGTACTACCCTGCCTTTGTAATGACAATCCCAAAGCTAACCAAAATGAAATCTCTTTCTTTTAACTTCATTATCTAACTATTTATTGTAGCTGTTTCCTTGGAGGAGGATTGGGGGGGTGGAACGAAATGGCTCTTACTTTGATACAGTCCTTGTCCTTTACTTAAAAAAAATAACCACCAAAAAAACCCTAAGTGGGTGAAGTGAACTTTAAAGGTAATGCAAGTTTGAAATACCAGCTCTTAAGGGAAGCTGTTGTAGGCACTTCTTGCATGGCTCATAATTGCAGTCACTTTCATCTGCACATTTAAAGGAATAATCTTTGTAGTGTACGTGCAGGACTTTTGATATATAAAGTGATGAAATTCTTCAAGCTATATGTTGGCAGTTCTTTTCTCCATTTGATTTCTAGCACAAAAAGCATAACTCTAGTTTGACTCTAAATGAAATAAGTAGCCCTGTAATCCTGCCTGTGCTACAGGATGCTGCAAAATACATACTGTTAACATTTTTTAATCGCAATTTTGGATTTGTCTATCTTGCCTGCATGATTTGGTGTGAGGAACATCTGACCTTTATTATCTTATGAAGATAAGGCTTATTTAACCTTCTCCTCTAATCTTGGGCCAGATGGAGAGCTGAAAAAGTTTTCAGGATAAAGACATTACTGGAGTGATTGTGATTGGAATATTGGAATCTAATGGAAAGGGCAGGATGAATAAAGAATGTACTACAATTTGCAATAGGGTCTTTGAAATGATTAATTTAAAAAAAATAATTGTGGGTGGTCTTCCCTGGGTCTTCAGCAACTGAATATGAGTTTCAGTAACTGTAAGGATAATTATTGCATTGTACATTTCATTTGTGTGATTCTAAAATGCTTATTTCAGTGCTATCCAGTGGTTACTAAATTGTGTGCAAGACTTATATTTGTATTTTATTACATATTTGGCAAATACTTAACAAAATGTCTCTCTCCAATTGTTCACAGAGCATCTCAGTTAAGTAGGTGGTAACCAAAGCTGTTGACATTCTGAATAAAAAAAATAGTTTTTTCAGTAGGTTTTTTTCTTAGCAAATGGTAGTTTATGTCACTACACCCAATACACCATTATCTTACTTTTCCAGGAAAAGGAACAAAGCTGTAAAGACATATGTTAATAACGCAAATCAAGCACTAAAATCTTGGCTTCTTATAAGGAATTGTATTAGTTTAAACAAACACATCAAGTTTAACCAGAAGAGTTTTGTACAAACAAAATATAAACGAAGGTGAAAATTAATAGAAAAACTGCAAGAGAACTCACAACCTTAATTTGCAACATTGGTTTGAGAAACAGGTTTCAGTTTAAAGTAGTAAATGTTATAATATCAATGCATAGTGTATGTATATATATTTAGATTGGCAAATGCAACCGGCGAAGAGGACACACCCTTTTTCACTAAGTATTTGTAAAGGTTCCTTTATTATTTTTTTTTTTAGCTTTTTAAAATCAGTAATAATGTCATATCTGAGTTTCTAAAACTGATTCTGCAATTTGTTATTTGTTTTTTTACCTTCAAATTGTGTTTGACACAAGTATTTTTCCATTTCAGAGGCATTCTATAAGTGGACCAATCTCAGCTTCAAAACCCCTTGCTACACTGACAGACAAAAGACCAAGCTATGCTGAAATCCCTGTTCAAGGTGTTGATTCAAGTTCATTCAAACGTTGGTTTTAGCAATGCTATTAATACTTTTAAATTTTATTTTATATTGTTTAGCATCCAAAGCATTATTATATTATAAACTTTTTATTATCAAAATATTTTCATAGAATCATAGAAAATATCACGTTCACGTTTTTATTACTTGTGTTTCGTCACACATGGTGACGTATCATAAAGATGCTTTTTTGAATTTTCAACAAAACCACGATTGCATGCTGATAACTTGGCATTATTCTGACAGTTTTTAATGTGTGCATAAACTGAGATCACTTGCAAAATCAAGATAAGATGATTTCAGAGACATGTCTTGAAGCTGGCTTCCAGGTATTAAAAATACATAACTCTGGGGTTACATTATTTATTGTGTGGTTGCGGGGTTTTTTTCCCCAAAAAATGAAACAAGGATGATGGTTTGTATTGCATTGCATGTGAATAACAAAATATAAACTTATTAAGTATTGAATCTTCAGGAGCCAGATGAAAAATTGAATGGAATTAAATTGTGTTGATTTATCTGTTTCCCAATATTTCCCTGTTCTGTGAACTTTGTTTTGTCTCTCAAAACACTGTTCACAATGTGCTCTTCCTGTGAGAATGAATGGCTATCATGTGTTGGGTGTAGCTCGCTGATTTATGCCTGCTTCAGGGGTTTTTTTGTGTAGATGTTTCTCAAGATAATCCCCATATGACTCCAGGCTGAATATTTCCTCTCAGTTTGGTATTCCCGAGGTCTGATGCTTTCTGAAGGGTTGGTTTGGTTTTTTTTGTAGCACTTCATAATAGTCTGTGTGTGCCAGATTTCCTTCTTGCTTTTGTTGAATGCATATTGAGGTTATTTGTACAATACAGCTGGAGTTTTAATTTTAGAAACTTTGATATTTTTAGAAATATCGAAATGCCTTTCCAAGAAGATAGTTTTGGATTCTTTAATTGTTAAAGAGTTCATGGGTGGACATAAGCTTAAACACAAAATGAGCATTATGCTTTACATAGTTTTTATGTTTTCATTATAGTCCATTAATGCAGGAGCAGGACCGCATGCCAATAGAGAGTGTGCCAGACAGAATTCCTGTTTACAATCGTATATATTTTTAAAGTATCTCTGTAGCAATGTATGTTTCTTATGTCACATTTTCAACTAATGAATGGGGCTTCACTTTTTTTAATCCTCATTCTTCATTTTCATGTTTTTTTGGAATTCAAATTACTGCCTTCTAAGTGTTGCTACATAGGAGTATGTAAACCTTTTGGTTACAGTCTAAAAGTTTTATTTCAAGGACTATTTCTTCAATAATAGGAAATAATTTTGATTTGATGCTACAGAAAATGAATTTTCTTGTAGTTTGATTTTACTCATTGGCAGCAGGCAGAACTAATCTTTTCGTACAATGTGTAAAGGCACTTTTTGGACTCCACTGCATGGAGGAGTTAAAAAAACCCAAAGCATGTTTTAATTTAAAAAATAAAAAAACCCAACCCAACAAACCAAAGGAAAAAAAATAATCACATGAGGGACAAAGCAATCTGCTTTACCAATCCACATTGTGAATGGCATATTCAATATTTTTGGCCATGTGCTAAATGAGGATTCCTTGCTTAGCCTTTTGTTTTAGCAATTAATTTTTTTATAGACCAGGGCAGGTGGATTAGTAAGAGGCCTTAAGGAAAAAGGATTAAGGTCATGATGTATTCATAGTGAACTTCATTGGTATGAACAAATTTAGGTCCTCTCTTTTATACAGATAAAATCAGTTGCTCTCACTAAAACAGCCAAACTCAGGCACTGGTAGACAGTATTCATGACTCATACCTAAATGTCTTACATTTAACTGGAATCTTTGTTAATGATGTTCTCTCTTCTTTTTCTTGGTCCAGAACATTTGTTGAGAACATCTTCTACCAGCAGGCCAGCATCTTTGCCAAGAGTACCCGCTATGGAAAGTGCCAAATCTATTTCTGGTAATATCACGCTTTTTGGATGATTAGTAAAGTGAGGAATTCTCATTTCAATGCTGTACTTACAGATCTACTTTGCTGGCATAACCTACAAATATTCTTCAGTATTACTTATAGTGGTTGCTGCACATTTGATGTTAACTTTGAATTTTAAAAAATAGACTTGCTAAATAGAAATTTACGTAGAGTATTAGTTTACTATCAAGCTGACATTTCAGTATCAGCAGTGGCTTCTAACAACAAATCTTCAAGATTTATAGCACAAAGTGTGATTCTGTGAAAGTGATACTTTCTGTAAAGTAGGGAGAACTAATTTAAGAGAAATACTTTTAAAAAACCCCTATATTTGAGTAGATGGTTTCAAGAAGAAAATGTGGTTTAGATCATTTTGATTTGTCCTAAAAAAAAAAAAAAAAAAAAAAATCCACCCAAAAGTGGTTTTTCCCAATTTCTTGTGTCTGGTATTTATAAATTAATGTACTTGCCCCAAGTTATTAGAAAATAAGTCTCTGATATATGTGGAGACTTGTATCTTTGATTTGCACAAACATAAACAATGGTGACTATTTAGGTATATAAGACAAACCTCATACTTTTAACTGGAAACTCTTCCATGTAGAGAAAACATAACCATTCCAAATTTGGTTTTACAGAGTATAATGCTTGTGCTTTCATTCATAAGAAAAATTTTTTGTCCTTTGATAAAATGAAGCAAGCTCTGTAGAATGTGGCTGAATGGTCTCAGGTCAATCTTTAATATGCTTGTTGATGATAATTAATGTCCAGAGGATCACATACATGCCAATTCTTGATTGAAATTAAGTGGAAATAAAGCAGCTGTCATCTCTAACCCATTTTGGGTTTGGTTTTCTTTTTCCTTAATTACTTGAAGCTTAGCAAGGTAACTACATGGACTAGAGAAAATTAAGTGGTTTAGTGTTAAAATTTCTTCTTGTTCATGAAATCCTTCAAATGAAGTAGCAGTATTCCATTAAGATACATTCATCAAGTTTTCTTTGCTTCAAGATACAAGCTTGATCGTAAACGTTGGTAGTACAGTCTAAATCCTTGATATTTCCTAAGTGGAAAATACCAAGAAAAATGTTGAAGCCTAGTATTGGGTATAGGTTTATATGCATGGTTTCTGAACTAATGCTTGTCGGAGAGCAAGAATAAGTTTGAAAGTTTTTATGTTTGCAAATGATAAATGTATGGGCGTTTTCCCACTTAGTCTCTCGAAGAAGTAGTGAAGAAATCAAGCGGGATATCAGTGCACCTGATGGAGCATCTCCAGCATCTCTCATGGCAATGGGTACCACCTCACCACAGCTGTCACTCTCATCTTCTCCTACGGCATCAGTCACCCCTACTACCAGAAGTCGAATAAGGTAAAAACCCTTTTTTGTGGTACACTGAAATGTGTTAATTTCATAGCTCTTTGTCTGCATATATCTAGCATACGATATTGGCACTAAGACCGCAGACTCTACTGCCACCCATACCATAATGATCTTCAGTAATCTTTGAGAGCTTCGGAAAGTGTTTTCTGCAGCTCAGTATATGTTTTAAAAGTTAGATCAGAAGTTAGGCTTTTTAGAGCTTATGAGATTAGTACCAAAACTTTGTGCTCCACTAGAAAACCAAGCTAAGTCATGTTGCTAAATAATAACCCCATATCAGTTAAAAATACCATGAAACCAAATTCAAGGAATGAGCTTACGGCATGTTGAACAAATATTTCAGAGTGGCTTGGACCCAGGGAGACCGCATGATAAACCTTAACTTTTGTAATTGCAGCTGAAGACAAAGAGCAACATGACTAGGTCTTAGTTCCAGACACTGCCAAGTCTTCTAAATAGCCATGAATGAATGGGCCTGGGTTATTTGTCCCACAGATGAAATCATAATGCAAGGCTATGTAACAAATGGCCAGGCAATGCCCTTTCATTAGTAAGATAAAAAGATAAGTCTGTGATAAATTTAAAACTTTTTCTATCTGTAGTGTTATCAAAGGACTTCAAAGTATTTAAGCCTCATGTTATGCACGTGAAGTATGTACTTAGCCCTGCTTCATAGATTGGGAAACTGGCAGACAAAGGTTAAATGACTTTCTCAAGACCATTTAATACAGAGCTTCCTGACAAAGCTTTTTTACAGCAGAAATATTAAACCCTTAATATTCTGAGACATTTGCAATATGTAATAATTACATTATAAAATTGTGAAGTTACTTACAGCTGTGGGTGCTATTGAAAATTATTTCCCTGAAATCAGCTGAGGCATGCCTCAGTGGTGCTCTCCTTTCACTGTGCAGAAATTAAATTGAGTTTGGATCTGTGGGTGCTTTACCAGCAGCAATTAATATTGTGTGTGTTAGCATCTAAATTTAGATCAAGTACATCCAGGGGGAAAAAAAAAATAAAAAAATAAAAGAATAAAACACCTGTATATGAACTTTGAACTGGTAATGTATAAAATTGCATTGATGGCAGCCTGCAGACTGTAGCAAATAGCATGGCAATTTTCATGGTAAAATTGTACAGTTATAATTATGATATCATTACTATGCCATCTGACCATTGACTGCAATGCTGAGCGCTACAGGAAGACTTAAAAGTGGAATCTGCAGCAGTGGGTGTGTGGTGATGAGCACACTCTTTGGAACTGTCCTCAGCGTGTCACTGCTGGACTTCAATTTGATATGTGATCAGGTTTCTCTTTTTTTCCCCTACCTTTTTCTGAAAGTTGTTGTAAAATAAACAGTTATGGCTGTAGTTCACTAAAACAAATACTTGGCAGTTTACTGTTCCTTGTTCTAGTTGGAAGCTTTGTTGGCTCTTTGATTTGGAATACAGTTGACCTAATATACTAACTTGTAAGATTTATATGTCAAACCATTTCTCATTGTCTCCATACAACTTATGCCAATTTATTTTCTTCAGGAGTGTTTTCATCACTGTAAGAACCTGATATAAACCATGTGCTCTTACTGGAATTTGAGAACAGGCTGTACAGCTCCCACATGGCTAAACAGTATGCTTAGCATAAAGAGAGGGAGCTTTTAATCTGAGTTCTCGTATGTTGTCCCAAATCTCTGTTCTAAAGTTCTCATAGTGTTGCATAATCTTTCGTTGTAGATTGAATATGCAATCTTGTTATTTATTTCAATTACCAATGGAAAAAATACATCAGTTTGGGTTGTTGAAATATGTACTGATTTAAGAACTGAAGTACAGAATTTCTTGAAGCATCATTCTGAGTGTATGGTGCCTATGAAGTTTAGATAGAGTAACCTATCCAGATAATTTCTTTCATATTGAAAATATACAATTAGCAATTTCCTTGTCATGTTAAATCTCTCTGAGATTAGCAGTTAGGTTTGAAGGCTCATACTGTTATCTTTCATGCTGAAAGATACTTACTGTTTTCTGTTTATTGTTCTGCTATGCATGTATTTTCATGGATGCTTCAAATGTTACCTCTATTGCAAATTGCAATATATATACTTAAGATTAGTGCCTTAGAAGATTTGGGTTTATGTTGGCATATGTTCTCTTCTTTTATGCTTTGAGTGACAGATGCTGTCACTCAACAGTCTCTGGTGTTCCACTGGTAGCACACATGCATGAAGAAAACTGCAATCCCTGGATGCTTTCTTTTCCCCTAGCAGGACCTGGAGAATTGCTACCCGTAAATCTGCAGCAGAGGAATCCACTGAGAATACTATGTGTTTCCACATTCCACCCCTCTTTCCAGTCACCAAATGGGTTATAAAGAGCAATGAATTGAAGATTTGAGAGTGAATGTATACAATCTGTATATCTTTTTGGAAATATCCAAAAGGGGTAACTTAGGGTATCATCTTTGTGGATGTTGTGAGAATCTTGGTTACATCTGCATAGAACTCTTTAAAAAATGGTAGATGAGGAAGTCTTTGCAGTATGGATTCACTGATAGCTATCTTATTTTAATTTTCCAAATGGAAATTATTAAAAATAAGAACAACTGCTGGCACACTTTATATCCAGTAGCTAAGCTCCATAATGGTGTAATACCTAGTCATTTTGTCAAAGACTGTTCACTGGAGTATCTATAGAAATACTGATTCATGTAACTAGCCCACTACAAAAGTATTAACCTCTATAACGTATATTTCCTAAGCTAAGCACTCATTTCTGAAGCCTGGTAAAGAGATGCTTGTAATGTAAGACTTGTGTGAAAGAATGGCCAACTTGGATATGATCATTCTTTTCTTCCCCAATCTTTCCTTAAAGAAAAAATTACTTAAGATAGCTTGACAGACTGGAAGTGAAATTAATTGATAGCTTTTATTGTGCCAGTTTATCAAATGGCAGATCAGCCTAGTTAGATCTCCCTCCTCTTTTTTGAGAACTCCACATCTCAGGCAAATGTTCTGTTAGTAACACCATGCTGCTTATATGCAAACTTGTTGTTTCAAGGTGACATTTGTAATCAGCCATGAGATGCAAAAGAGATAGCATCAGTTTATTCTCTTTCTAAATACAAAATAAAGTCACTTGAGTTAGTTTAATGATTTGAGCTGGAACTTACCATGTTGTGAGTTTAATTTTCTGAACTCTTAGAAAAAGTATCATTGAGGTTGAAAGACTTAGGAAAAAAAGTTTAAAGGAAAAAGAAGGATGATTTGCTAATGAAAGAATTACTCCAAAATAACTCTTAGGCCTCTGCAGGTATTTCTGTGTATTCTGTTTTTCAGTCAGTAGTGCTGTACCCTACTGCTTTCACTGTGACAATAATTTGTCTTTTTTTTATTTATTTATTTAAGCTTTTACACTGTGTATTTCTGTTGTAAAAGATACGTTACAAGCTCGAAGTTGCACTTCTGCTTTGTTCTTAGGGAAGAGAGGAAAGATCCCTTGTCTGCCCTAGCAAGAGAATATGGAGGATCCAAAAGAAATGCCTTGCTGAAGTGGTGCCAGAAAAAAACAGAAGGATATCAGGTAACTGTAGAGCTGTTTAACGTAGCTGCAACACATTAGAATCTGCCAATGGCATAAACCAGGCTGCTCCACAGTTGACTGCATAGATTGCAATGGCACTGGTATGTACTGTACTCTCTTCTTGGAACACATGCTACGAGTCCTAACCTAAGTAACATTAATAGCTCTTTAGTCACTTTGCTCCATGTCGATGATAGCTTTTTTCTTAAGGGGGCAGCTGACCTCCTATTGAGGCACTTTAAGACAGCCTTTTACAGATTATACTTTTGAAACTGTAACTGAAACTTTAGCAACTTTAAGGTTTAAATTAATTTTTCCCAAATGCAGTTAGAGTACCATTTCTCAGATTTCAGAGATATTGTTTTGATAGGTAATTAGTATAGGGTTTATTGGATCTTTCAGTGTGCTCCCATTTAGTCTCTATTTAGGGACAGTTTGTTTTGTGAAGGTTGCATTGTCTTGCATTTTGAACTTGGCTTTCTGCTGTGGTTCCAGACTTTTTTTTCAGTTAGTCCAAATGTTATCAGAAGCCAAAAGAACTAACAAGATAACTATCCAGAGTTCTCCTGATTACATTATTTTTTCAAAAGAATAGTGGCTTCAGCGAACTAAACCAGGATGTTAATAGTCTGACCATGATGTATTTGTTTGGTTAACTTGCATTGAAAGTGTTTGGAGTTCCCAACACAATCCTCAGTTTAAGAACCTTTACTCTTTCCATGACTTGAGACTCACAATGCAGGAGGAAGTTGAGAACCGCATAACAGGATGATTGCCCATCCATAGGAAAAGTCGTCTTTCAGTACAATGGACAGGCTTGTGATATAAGCCCTTCCCCCCTCTTCCTGTGGCACGTCTAGTACTAAACTGTGCTATTTCTGAGGATAAGCTTCTTTGTGGAAAGAGCCTTTCTCCTTCCCCACCTTTTAAAAAAGGCAGGATGTTATATTTCTTTATAAATCCTCTAAAACTGAATGCAAAAATATTTTCCTATATTGTCTTGAAATGAAAGATGAATTTGACAGCTTCCTTATCTGGTTAAGGAAAAGTAATAGAAAGTATTCCAAACTTTTCATTCTATAGTTGTGTGCACATGCAAGAGCATGCTTTTGTTTATATAGATTGCTGCTTATAATTACTTGAGTTTTATAAGCACTAGTAGAATAGATTTTGAGACTTAATATGTTTGCTTCAACAACTGTAATATGGTTCTCTGCTTGTGTTGCTACTGAGAAACCATAGCATATAGCATCTGTAGAACCGATGCATGCCTTCTTCTGAAAGAGTAAGATAATATCAGGACGTTATATTAAGTTAGGTTTTGGAGAAGAATGTCTTTTGCTTTAGGCACACTCATTATTCATTTCTTTGTTGCACAGAATTTGATTATTTTCAGCATCCCCTGAAATTAAATTCTGGTTAAACACCATGCTAGTGGTGTTCTATTGTTTTAAACAGATCTAGCATTGTATTCACTGTGAGTAGTACTTACCCAGCTTTCTGGCATCTCAACAATGTTATCAATACCAGATAAAGATTTTTCTTTTTAATTGAAGCTTTGCTTAGTTTTAATTTTATTTTAAAATTACGTGGATTCAAAACCGACAAGCAGTAAACAAGCATCAGAATAGTGAACATCTTCCTTCCTCATTAAATCCCCCTTAAGGTAGTATAGCTCTCTTCCTCCTTCCCCATCACCCAAATATTGACAGGGTACCTTTTCTTACCTTCAGCTCCTCCTAGTGTCTTATACTCTGCCACAGTTCCCTTTTATCCCCAGCATTTCCCATACTTAGAACTTCTACTTTTCTTCTATACCACTGTTTGCTTTTGTTTGGCTTAGCATCTGGGCAAGAGCCAGCACATGCTTTTTAGAGCTACCTGCATGCTGACTGACCAGCCATCTTCTGTCTCTGAGCGGCTGCATGAGCCACACAGAAGAGTCCTAAATATCCCAGCCTTTTCCTCTGTAGTAATAGCAGTAGGTCCACTTGCTGTCTAGTCACCAATTTCTATCCTATTACCAATTTAAATCAAAGTTATCTATTACTTATTTAGTTACAGATATAACAGGTTAAAGGAAAAAAACTTGCAAATTGAGTCTGTAACAAGTTCTAAAATGACCTGGAAGAGTGTAACCATGATTTGGAAACAAGGAAAAGAAAAAGGAAGTCTTAGAAGTCTTTTGTTTCAGAATAATTATTTTGTTAATTTTGTCCTATTCATATTATATCAATCTGTTTCTAATGCAATTCTAATTAAACTACCAATATTTAAGTAACACTCAGCCCTGTAAGCCAGTATTTTTCAAGTATGTGTTTGCCAACATGGAAAGATGTGTTTACTTCTTCATCAGTTGCCAACAACAATCACTTTTTTTTGGCCTAGTTTTCCCCCTCTCACCTAGAGTTGATGTCTCACAGCTGTAGTTTTTTATGCATACATGTATGTAAAGTATTTATAGAAAATTATTTCAGCTCTTGGTGTTTCATACAGAAGATGAAACCATGCACGTTGAGTTAAAGCCCCATTTCTAGCAGACCCATGTTTGCTGCTGGCATTGTTTTACCTTTCATTTCTGCGATTATATTTTGCACTGGATGTTGATAATAGTTGAATTTCTGGTTTACACATGGACTGATCAAGTAATCACACAAAGCGAGATACAAATCTTAATTTCAAAAATTTTGTTTAAAGTGTACAGAGTTATAGGTGGCTTAAAATGTTAAAAACAAGGTATGATGTAGTTGGCTTACCCTTATTAATGAGCAGCAGCATACGATTAAACATTATTCTCTTTGTAGGCCAGCTGTAGCTCTTGAGCTGCTTTTTATTCCATGTGTTGAAAATACTAAAGAAGGAAAAAAACCCAACCAAACCCCACCAAAACACACCAAGGTCTGTACTCTTTCACAGAGAGAAGGTTTCCTTTATTCACAAGATACTTGTTGAGAATACAATACTACTTAATTGCTTGGTACAAGTAGTAGGTTTTTTTGTCTGCTTAAGTAAAATGGAATAATAACAACTTCTGCTCTCCTATCCCCTCTAAGAAATTACTTTCAAGCTTATGATTAAAAGTCTTAAGTATCTCTGCTTTAGAAGCTTCAAATTTTGTGAATGCCAAATAATTCAAAGATGATAGTGTGGTGAAGCTCTATTTCACCCCATTATAGTGGAAGGATTTGATTTAAAGTCCTTCATGCACATTCACAGACGTTTAAACCAAACTGCTCTTTCCACCTCTGACAAATATATAGTTCATATAGCAGAATTTTTAAAGTTATCTTAAGACTCTCTTTTGTGAATGCATTATGATAAACAAGCTAATACCTAACCCTGTTAAAAAGACTATAATAAATTCCTTCCTTGTACAGTTTTCTTGATTTATTCAAGCAAATTTGGAAGGGAATAAATGAATAGATTTCTTGAAATGTAGTTGTTAAATAATATTTAACTGTGTTCCAAATCTGATATTTTTAAAGAGTAGCTCAATAACAAAAGTAAGGTTAAAATAGCCAATGAAAAGAAGAGAAATCTTACTATGTTGTTGCTTTTAATATACATGCTGTCTGAATGTTGTTTGCAAGCAGAATTTCTCCTTGAAGCTTAAGTCTGGAGAATGGTGATCTGCAGAAGGTCATTGCAGAACTAACAGCAGGCAGGTTCTGTATTAACTTTCATCTAGAGCCTGTTCAGTCTAGACAGTATTGCACTCACTAAGTTACTGAGTTTAATTATATACAGGGCTGAACAGATCCCTAAGCCATGAAAGAGGAGAGTTGCTCTCTTAAGATAAGGGTGGGGTTTTTTTAAGCATTTAGATAAAGGAGGAGCAAATCACCTTTAGTTTTCAGATGAACAGGCAAAAATACTTGAAATTTGATAATGTGTTAGCTTTGCTCAGGATCTGACATACTGATTCAGAGTACAGTGCCAACTGCTGCATTTTCCAGAGAAAGAGAATCCTCCTGACTCTTCTAAAATATATGCAGTGTCATAAAACTGTCATAAATTCCAGATATCTTCAAAGCATAAAGTAATCCCATCCAGCTGTTATAGAGCATTTACCCTAACTGGAACACAGCTACTTTCATTTTGAGGACACAACTAATAAAAGTCCAAAAAAGGATGTGAACATGCATGTTTCGTGTTAAGAAGGGGACCAATAAACAGGATACACACAGCCTTACCCATTCTTATCTACAGCAATATTTCAATTTATTTTCCATTTTTTGTCAGCATTCTCAGAGATAATTTGCTTCCAGAAGTCTGACACCAAAAAAGCAATTGTCACAAGATAGCAGCAAGAATAGACTAAATTTTTTCTTAACCTTCCTTTAAGCTTTCCTTGCTTCCTAATTACAGATACACTGGAAGAGCTCCTTAATGTAGTCTTGCAGTACCTGCCCTCTAATTCATGCAATGCTGCTTTTTTTCTGCAAAGACCACCTAATTTTTACCTCCTATACAGATCAAAGCTACATGTCTTACAAAAGATTTAAAACTTACTATCTACATGGCAGCAATAAACAATAAAATTGTTTAGCAGTTGAGCAGTGTGATTGAGTATGAATGTATGTGTACCTAATGCAATGGTGAATTGCACCTTGAAATCAAGCAATGCTTTCATTTGTACTCAATAAGTGTAGAATAACAAAGCTAGAGGTAAAAGATGGTTCAGGTTGCTTTTTTTTAAACCTGCTCCTATATACACGTCTTTATCAACACTAAGCTAGATCATATTCTACTCAAAGTATTATATTGATTTTTTTAAAAAGCACAAAAAGAAGGCAAGACTGTGTGCTTATGTAAGCCTATGTTCAAATAATGATTCCAGGGTGTGCATGCTTTCACTGGTGCTATCTGGTTGATTCATCAAAGTAGTCAGGCTGCCAAAACACTTCTCTCCTTGGTTTAAGCTGTGATGCTTTAGCCAAAAACTGTTGAGTTAAGGAAGGACATGCTTCCTTTTTCTGTTTGGATTGGATTCTGATACAAGAGAAATGTCAACTTGTTAGACTTAATTACGACAAAATTTAGAATAAATTATGAAGCTGTCTGTATCTCTGTAAGTGCTTCAAATGTTAATGTCTGAAGCTGTTAGGGGTTGGTATTTTTGAGAATGACTGTTCCTTTTATAGTTCTTTTTTGTGCCAAAACTGAAAAATATCATGTCTTTGGTATGGAAAGAAACATTAATGGTCAATATTTAAGGGTTTTGATGGTTTATATTTGCCATTTACTGCCTTTTCAGAAGCTGGGATTGAAGAGGCAGTAGTTAGGACTGCTGTTAAGTCTATTCCAGAAATACTTTTATGTTCTCACCTACTGCTAAAAGTACTGATAGCCTCAGCTTTAATCAATGATTTGAGAATCAGTGAATCCTGATTCAATGGAGTGTGGATAGCAGTTATTTTCTAGTTTACCTTTCTAATTTTTTTTAACAGATACTATTTTGTGTGTGTATGTGTCTTTTTAAAAGCTTTTAAAACCTTTTTAGTAGTAACTTTCTGCCATGGTAGGAAGCCTGCCAAGGTCTGTACACTTAAACCTCAAATCTTGTTTTAATGGTTTAATATATTATAGTACAGGATCGTATTAATGCTTTTGCTTTCTCAGCCCACTTATTTCATTAACTAATACAACAGAGACAGAGACACATGTTTTTATTTTCCCCATGTCTTGACTCATTTGTGAGCCAAACTGAGTTAGGATGTGGGAACCTCTCCCCCTTGTGCAGAGCAAGGGATGGAGAAATAGCTGCTATGCAGTATGCTCCTCTGCTCAAATTGTAATATACATAGTTCAGGGAGATTGAAGACAGCTGTGGATATGTCTGCTGAAGACATAGTTAAAATATCTTTGTTCTTAATTTGTAACTCTAAGTTAGAAGCCATGTTTTCTATAGTCGGGTTTTTTGGTGTTTGCAGGATTTTTTTTTTTAGCTGTAGAGTTTTCAGGGAACAGGGCGGGGAGGAAAAAAAGTTGAATTACTGGGTTATAATAGTTAATATCCGTTTCTTGCTTTTTAAAAAGAAAAGGTATTTTCACTGACTATAGAAGACCTGTAGTTAATTTGGGATTGTTGCAAAAAGCAAAAGGAGACAATTTAAAAATTAGCACTACACTGGTTAAAAATACTTTTAAATTGTCAATTCTAGAAAAGTCATAGTTTGGGAGAGACCTTAGACTGATGTTATGCAGAGCCCTGTTAAGCAGTCTAGAATGTTTCTAGTGAGGGGGATTCCTCCACTTCTCTGGGCAACCTGTTCCAATGCTTAATTGTTTCAAGGTGAAGACTTTTTGCTTATATCCAGACAGAATTTCCATGGGAAAAAAATTGCGTCTGTTGCATCTACTCCTGTCAGCATGCGTCCTTGTGAAGAAAATACCTCCATCTTCTCTATAACTGCCTCTTAGGCACTGGACGACTGACTACATCTCTCCTGAATCTTTAGGCTGAATAAATCAAATTCCTTCAACCTTTCTTCATCTGTCATGTTCTCAAACCATCTAATCGTCTTGCTAACTCTCTGCTGTACCCTTTTTTTATTCTTCTGTGACTATTTTGAACTGGGGGGATCAAAGCTCTATATAGTATTGCAGGTGTAGACTGTCAGGGGTCCAGTAGAGTGTAAGAATCCCATCCCTCAATCTGCTGGCTGTACTTTTAGTGATGCAGCTAAGGGTACAGTTTGCCTTCTTTACTGCAAGGATGCACTTCTGATTCATGTTCAAATCCAGTTCATTTACTGTTTAACCGCTATTGTATTTCAGCCTAAGATAATGGGTTGTTTTGTTCCTATTGCATTTCAACCTTGTTTCAGGAAGAATCTTCTTATTGTTTTTTTTTCTGTGTGAGCACAAGGGAATACTCATGTTGTGGTGACTGCTCCTAGTCTGCATTCTGCAGTTTAATAGGAGCTTGAGTCATGCTTGAAATGTTTTTTGGTTGTGGATCTACCAGGGTGTGTGTTCTCCTACCATCTTGTCTTCCCCCTCTTTGTCATGGTTGTAGAATGGACTATAGAATTTGGTCTGTTTGATTATGTAAAATGTAATATTCTTAAGCTCTGTCTCTCAAAGTCTTACAGTTTTTTAACTGTTTCTTATTCCTGGTTGGAAAGTGTCTTCCACAGATCTTTTTATGACAACAGCCTGTTGCTTAACTCCTTTTCTTAGAATTGCCTTTTTTAAAAAAAAAAAATCTCTCCCAAATACTGGAGGTGACTTCACTCCCATCCTAAGTATTAAACATTAATAGACAATAGACAATCTCCTTCTAGTTCACCTATCTCTAGAAAGTCTTATTCCTCATTTGACAATTTATCTGAAAATATGTCCTTCAATTGCTGTAATACTGTGTGGTCTGAAATGGCTTGAAGAAACATTTCGGATTAGATTCCAGCAGAATTCTCTTAATAGAGCCAATTACTTAATAAAAGCAGTAACAAAAAAGAAATTATGTCAGAGATTTTAGGCTGATGTTCTGTTTACCGTCAATTCTTTGAGAAATAAGAGCTTAATGCAAGATTGATTTCATTATACTGACCAAGCTTTTTCAAAAAACCGCAAGTAGTTAAAAGCATTTGGGAAATAAAATTGTGCTGTATTTAAATGTGCTAGTTATGTGCTCAGAGCCCTACATAAAAAATTAAATTTTCAGTTTAAATGACAATCTGTCCAGTTTCTAGATTTGTTTTTTAGTGTCTGACCAATATTATACTTATTTAGTCTGAGAGGTAATAATAATTCATAATGCTCAGAGCAATTGGAAACAGAAACCAGTCCCTTTTAATTGTTTCCTTCCGTTGTATTTAATTCAGCTTCTCTGGATACATTAAAATTCTTGGATGATAGGTTTGTTTTCTGCTTGTTGTCGTAATAATAAAAGCTGGACCCCACAGGAAGATTTAGAAAAATACGGTATTCCAAGTTCTTTTTGAGAGCCAACCAAACTTGAAAGTGAACTTTTTTTTAAGTGGTCCTTTTTTCCAATCTTTATATTCAAATTTCAACATTCTATGGATGCCACAAATATTTAAAGTGAAATTTTTAGTTTATACAACAATAACGTTTAAGGGAAACTTACTTTCTCTTCCTTTAGTTTCATTTACCATTTTCAGCACAACTGTATACTGCGGTTTTTTGCTCACATATTTATAAAATAATGAAAAATGTCTCTAGATTTTCGAGGTGAGCACTCCTGCTTTTTAAGTCATGTAAAGAGTCCTGTCTTCAGCCCCAGCTGTTCTATAGGTCTGTTTTCAAGTGCATCCAGACTGTTCTGATACCTTGCAATTCCTTTCTTCATATATTCTGAGCACAAGTCTTCCTTCTTCATCCACAGGGTCAAACCTCAGGTGTAGGTTCTGATGATCTCATATACATCACAGCAGCATCCTGTTTTCTAATTTTGAAGAGTGAATTCTTGCCTGTTGATGTCCATCCTGACTGTTGCAAAGATCACTATTCCAGCTCATTGCTTTAACAGTATTGCATTGTTTGCTTCTCCTTTCTCTGTGCTCCCACATTTCCAATACAAGCTATTGTTCTCACTTTGAAGGCTGTGTACCCTTCCACCCCTCTTTCAGTACTGAGATCTCATCTGTGCTTCAAGTGATGCTGCTGTTTAGGTTCAAACTCTTAAATTTTCAAATAAATATTGCTGTGCTTTCTCTGAAATATGTGGAGCAACCTGGGAGAGAAAAAAGACATTGTAAGCTCTGTGAGACATGGTACTATCAAACTTTATTTGTACAGTGACTGGTGATTGGCTTTAACGGACTCCTGGTCTATGGTAAATAGAGTATCTTCTGCAGTAATGCCAGTTCAACAGGTACTTGTTGAAACTATATCCAGCATTAAGTCACTAGACTGGAAGCTAGTGTGTTACAAACTGTCCATCAGATTCAGCAATGCTTCAGCATTCCTCCTTACTTTAATAAGGAATGTCATATCTATCCTTGTAGTCCTGAGTCTTAAAAATTTGCTAATGCTTTTTAGTAGCTTTAACTAGTACAATTTTTTTTTTTTATCATTTGGCTCAATGTATGCATGTGTGTCTGAGCAGATCTGTGTTTAACTTAACTGTGATGATGCTAATGTGCATCTTTCTCCTCCCCTTCCCACATCACTTGGCCACCCTGGGGAAGGAGGGAGAATATTTCCCCCAGGGGATGAAAACCAGGACTGAATTTTTCTCCCTCAGTGGATTGTGTAGCAAAGGAAACATGATCATCCACATTTGACTTTTGTAACTAGCTTGCCAAAGATGACCGTGACAAGGAAAAGCCCTTCTCCCTACCTTTAGCCGTCTTCTTGATACAGATGTGATCTGAGGCATTACTGCTTACGGGGTAGGGGGAAAGAACTTTTCAAAAAGTAGCTCTATAAACAGACACAAGTAAGAATTTATTGGCTTTAACAATCTGATTTTTTCCCTTTTTTTCCTTAAAGCCTTGTTCTATGTGTTGTATTTGTTTGCCTAATTTAAGTAACATTGAAAAAGTTTTAACCAAGCATTAATTTAAATCCAATTTCCTGTCTCTCTTGAGGAGAAAGGAGGGAGAGCTTCATGTTTTTTTCTTTTGCTTTTAAATTTTCCCACCCCTGTGGCTGGAGGAAGCTGTGTGAAGAACATGTTCCCACAGACTGGGGGTCTCCAACAATGACATTTCCGTTTGCAAGCAGGCAGCAGGACGGCAGGCGAGGCTCAGACCACTGCCTTGGGCATTGTGAGCCTGAGCACGTACGCTTACGTCACCAGAGTTTGAACCTGCATTTGATGGACTTTGTATAAAAAGTGCTAAAGCTGAGCAGGAAACGGAGATTTCCCTCACATTCTTCTAGAAATTGCCTTTAGTTTTGTTTTTTTCCTCTGTTGGAGGGGATTGCAGTTGTTTTCCATTTGTAATCCAAATCATTGGTTTGACAAGAAATACAACTGCCTTCATTCTCAGCCTGCGTGGCACAGTAACACTGTGGGATTCTGGGTGGAGTTTTCTGTACTAGGAATGACAAGTTTTATGTCTTGGCAAAGACAGGTGATGTCTATTATGCTGTCAGGTGAAAGGTTGACTTGTGTGATTGCGTTTCTGCAATTCTTTGACTGGAGGTCATAGTTCCTGCTACGTTAAAATTTTAAAAACTAAGCAGGGGAGCTAGTTAGCTTCTGCTTAAGCCCAGTTAAGCGAGTTAGATATTAAAGCATATTTATATTAATCCATACAGGTCTAAAAGATAAACTGTGAGTTGTTGTTACTGGTTTTTTTCTTAATTAAAATTTTAAACTGACTGCTACCCACTTAGCCGCTTTACCATTGTTTGACTGCCAACAGCCAAGTATAGAGTAATTTAAAAGGTCACTGAGGCATCTTGTTCATAACTCTTCTGGACTGGGCTGACTCTTTTTATAATATTATATACAGTCTCAGGAGATGCATTTACCAGTGCCACTGATTTTCCTACTGGAACTAAAAGGTCGAGAGTGCAAGACTGCAGTTTTCAATTTCAGTTTCAATCCCAAAGATAATGATTCCCTGCCACTGTCAGTGTTAAATCTGTTGGAACATCTTCATTTCCAAATTAAACTTAATTTTTGTTTGTGATCTTGTTTGCATAAGTTTCTGTACAGAAGTCGTTTGTTTAGAAGAGAAAATACTTGTCCTCATCAGTTAGAAATTTTGTCTTGATATTAATGCAGTGGAAGTAGAAAAGTAAAATCTTACGTTAATGGAGATGCTAGTACTTTGTCTGTTTCTGGGATTTTAGGCATACATCTTTATCTCATTTGTTTGACTATCTTGGTGTGTACATTTGTACCAAATCTATACTCTTACCCTTACTCTTACTCTACCACAACATTTTACATCTTTTAACACACACATTTTGGACACTTTTTTTTGGCGGGGGACGGGGGGGCGGCAGTGTGAGCTTAATAATATCTCTAATTAATATAAAAGATAACTGACTTTCTTATCACTACATTTTTTTGTTGTTCTCTGTAGTAGTGTGTTTTGGTTTCTTACCACAGAACTTTAGTATTAGGCTGTTCACTTTCTCTGCTGATTTCTTCAAAAGTATTAAAAAAAACCACAAAAAAACCCCCACAAGTATTGGTGGATTGGTAGAAATAATAATACTTAGATTATGATTTTAATATTGTTTATATTTTGTTCCCTTCAAGAATATTGACATAACAAACTTCAGCAGTAGCTGGAATGATGGCTTGGCTTTCTGTGCGGTTCTCCATACTTACCTCCCAGCTCATATTCCCTATCAAGAGCTAAACAGCCAGGACAAGGTAAGACATTAAAAATCCCATTCCTAGGACTGTGAGACTATAGAATTAACATGAGTTAATAAAGAAGAATTAACAAATTTGAGTTCTAAAAAAACCAATATTACTAGGAATCATAACTGAAACACTTCAAACTACTTTGCTGCTTGTCTTATTATAACCTTTTAATATTATGAGATCATTGGGTTAAATGGAACTTTGAAACAGAAAAAAATAACAGAAGTTCATAAATTTTAAGTCTGAGGCATTTTATTTAACCCAGACAGTTGGGAAGTGTTTTCAGTTCAGGTTTTGGAAGCAAGGGGTGTTTAAGCTTAAAGATTTTAAATCCGTCAGATTTGTACCTTGACATGTTTTGTTCATCCCTTTCAATATCACAAGGATGTTGTTTCATCCTACTTCCTCATACTGATAACTGAACTGTGATACTCTTTTCAAGTGATAGGTATCCAATAAAGGTAGACTAGATGTCAAGACTGCAGAGTAGTCTGTATGTATTCTAGTGTGCTACAGTTAATACCTACTGGTGTGTTATCTGGAGATATGTTATTAATGATAATATACCCTAAAAAAATAAGAATATTTCATTAACACATGAAGATACTTTTTATGCTTTTTAAAGAATAAATAATCCATTCTTTAGCATTTTATAACTCGGTCATTCTTCACTGGAAATGATTTTTCAGCATTATCTTCTGAATGAGGAATTAATACAAATTTTCCATAAATTTTTGGATTATATTAGGACATGTTCATTCCTATGGCTCTCTTTAGATTACTATAGTCAAATTATGGACGCCATTTGAAGCAAAAGTAGCAGCATTACTATGAACGTTCTTACACTACTTTATTATGTTTGAAGTAGTATTTCCTTGGTTTCTAACATGGTTTTATATCTCATGCAGAGAAGAAATTTCACTTTGGCTTTTCAGGCAGCTGAAAGTGTTGGCATCAAATCTACTCTGGTAAGTTTTAACTGCATACTGAATTAATTATGACCCATTTATAAAGATCAAATTATTCTGTTTTGTACTTTTGAAAGATTTTGATGCTTTATACTTAAAAATAGCAGCAGATGAGCTCAGCTAGAGGTTATTGCCCCTGTATTGTACTTGACTGAAAAACATAAAAGATACTCCCTACCTCGGTGCCTTTGTTTAATAAACCCACTGTCGTCAACAACTTAAGCTTACATGGTTTTTGCGTGAAATAGTGACTGAGATACAGACCTGTAGTCCAGCAGCTACAGCAAAGGCAACAATGTGATAGCCTGCAGCAGATAAACTCTTAAGCTATAAAAGGAAGATTGATCAAACCTCATCTCTCAATATCATAAAAAATAATAATAAAGGCAATGGATTTGTTTGAGAATAATTTGAGAAATAGCTGTGTGATACAATCTTCAAGAATTCATTAATTCTCTCCTATCTCTGACCTACTTTCAAATTATTTGGGGTTTTTGAAATTCTAGAGGTACAAATCAAGCTATGTTATTTGTTCTTTTGCTTAGTGTAATATGAGAGTCAAGATTTATCTCTTAAACTTTTCATTTGTCATCATTGTAAATAAGGTTTTTTTCAATTATTGTTTATAATAAGCTTATACAAATCTCAGAGTAAAAGAATTAGTTTTCAATAGTGTAGTATTTCTAGAAAAGGAACATTTCTGAAGGTATGGAATTGGGAGTAACCCAAGCCCTTGTCAATAATCACAAAGATCCAGCTAAAATTGCCAGTATCAGAAATGATACTTAAGTGATACTTTTGTAACCTAAATTCTAACAGAGCTGCCATAGTTAGCAACTAATAATACAACACAGACATTTTTAAAAATAACACTTCCCTTGATCCTTATCAGCACTTTTACCCCCCCAGCATTGTATTTGCTGACAATGGCAGTGTAACTGTTGGGCTTTTGTACTTTGACTTTGTCAGTGATCTGAAACATTGAAGTTTCTTACCAAGTGCTGCCGTAAGAACTAGATTGTGGAAAATAACTGCAGTAATCCTTCCATAATTCAGCTTTAGTCTAAATGGTTACTGTCTGTCCTTTCTTTTTGTAATGTACTTGATTACAGATACTCTAAAAAGACAAACTCAATGGAATGAAATCTTCTAAGTGCAAATTGTATCTATCATAAGGATTTAGAATCTTATTTACATACCTACATACGCAGTGTGTATGATGTGTATGTTTGTGAATTTTTTTCCTTCTCCATATTACATGGGTGGAGGGTGAAAAAGGGTGTAAAAACGACTGTATGTAAATAGTAGTGGTGGTAATGTAAGGGGAAGTTATTTGTTTCCTGAATAAGAAAGTGTTTGACTACTTTCATGTAGAAAATTTAAAAAAAACATTTTCTCTTTTTTGAGTTCTGGAAGTTCCTGGACCCAAAGCTTACAAAATAGACCCTTACAGTAAACAAAATTTATGAGAAACTACATCACTCTGTTTTCCTTTGTACATGTGCCTTTGAAAAGGGTAGATCAGGCTTTGTTTACCCTGCTTATTCACTGACAATCTGGTATACTGTTATTATGAAACACATGTGAACTGGCCTGTCAGTTAGACACGAACTGTTCGCTTTGTTTCTTGGATATACCCAGATTGGTAGTAAACTTCCCACTTCCTTGCCTCTTTACTCAAAAATATGTATAAAATAATCTAAAGTTCAGTAGTTTACTGTAAAATGGGATTCAATTATTTATTGATGGTTGACTCTTACCCTTATATGAATTTTTAACTTAAGCTTCAATTAATATCTGGGCCTTGATTCTGTGACTCACGGTTCTAGGTAGATTGCATTGACTTGCGAGGCTGGTGTTAGGGGTATGCGAACACTAAAGTCTTGACTACTATATACTAATTGTCCTAAGTGGGGGACGACTCAAGCATGCACAACATTAGACATTTTGATCTTAAGTCAACAAAATAACTATCTACAGATATGCTATTCATGGCTGTTTACATTTTGTAAGCCATACAAAGATATATGGAAGAAAACAGAGCTTTCTTCATCAGTGCTTTAAATTGTGGAAACTTTACAGATTTACCATTCCCAGGAATTTGTAAAAACACTACCACATTACTCACAAGGTTCTCATTCCTGATTTTGACCAATCTGTTTTCTGTGACAGGACATCAATGAAATGGTGCGAACTGAGCGTCCAGACTGGCAGAATGTCATGCTGTATGTTACAGCAATTTACAAATACTTTGAAACCTGAAACCCTAATAATTCAACAGATCCATGGGATAGAACCAACATGAGCTACCAGATGGAAATCTTATTGAAATGCTAATCCCCATTTCACTGAAAACTGGCAACATTTGAGTCCCCTCAAACTTCAGTGACACTATCCTGGATTGCCTCAGATTGCTTCAGCTACTAAGCCTGGAAACAACTGTTTAAAAGCAAGAACTTGTTGCCACAGTGCTTGTAATAACCCAAGTTATTAAGCTATTCAGATTAATTATGTAGCCTAAAGAGCCTGGACTACTTACGTGCTGCCTTTCCAGCCAGACTTCCTGAAGCTTTCTTTCCTGGGAGAGTGAGATGAATGGATCCTCTAGCATATAGGAGACTGAATGTACAGATAAAGCTTTGAGAAGGAAAAGGGTAACATGGCGTCATATTACTGAACTTTCTGTAGCATCCTGATACCACAGAGTCTGAATATTCTACCCACAGCATATGGCACCCCGATACAGTAGAGTTCTTAATGGTAATTTAGTTACTGCCTTTACAGCTATTTTCCCTCCTTTAACTATTCTAAATATGCACAATATTCTAGGAAAACAAGCTTTTATTCCATAACGACAAATTGAGTGGAAAAGTGCTCTCGATACCTCGAAAAATTTGGCACAGAAGAACTCTTCATTCTAAAGCTTCATTATAAGCCTACCTCTGTCACAGCGATGTGGCTTCCAACTTTATCTTATGGATTGTAAAGACTAGCACATACAGCTCCTGGTTTTCAGGTACGCTATACTTCAAGCAATCTGTCCAAACTCCCTGTGCTTCCATTATAACAGAAATGAATCAATAATCAACCCTTGTATGGCTTGTTCTTTCTCCTCTTCCTCCTTTGCCTGTGTAGCACAAGCAGCTACTGCAGGCCTTAGTCTACAGCAATACGAGCATACGTCATGGATTTCTGTGGTAGAATTTTGGAACTGGGATGGCATTTCCTCTGCAGAGAAGATATTTTCAATAAGATATAATAATGAAGTAGTTTGTCTCAAAATCCAGCTTTGCCATGTTTTCTGTGTGGTTTTGATTGATCTTGCACATCCTCATCTGACTGACAGAAGGTGAGATGTTCTCTGACAAGAACTATGGAGGAACTGATGTAATGTGTATACACCCAGTAGTCTTGAATATTGCATGGAAATGACTCATTGTCACAAGGAAGGAATTGAGATTTAGTCTGCTCAACTTCTGTTTTCCTAAAATGTACCTGGATTTATGTAACAGCTCTCGGGCGAAAGAGTTCAAGTAAGTGCCTTAGCGATCATTGAATTGATACATCCTGGCACTTCAGGGCCTTGTGCAGAATGTTAATGGCTCAGAACGATTTCATATATCCATTTGTCATAAGCTGTTTGTTGTAATCTTGTTTGTCAAATCAAGGGAAGGCTTCACTCTATCATTGCTTCTGCCTCTTATTTTTCTGAATACTTATCAGCAGTTAAGCCACAGTTGAAAGTCTCTCATTAATATTAAGCAGAAGCCTACTTTAGAAGTGAGTTCTTCAACAATTGCTATTTATAAGCACATGCTCTTTCAACACAGTAACCCTGTTATAAAGAAAATGAATCTGCCATTCCTGTGGTGCTCTTATGACTGTTAAGGACAGTTTGAATGTCACAGATGTTAACCCAGTGAATGCAGCTGTGCTTGGCATCTGTGAAACTTCATCATGGTATAAAAGCACAGATTCAACTCAAAATTATTGCCAAATACAAAAACTTATCATCTGAAGAACATAGCCCGTGTGAAGAGTAATAATTCAGCATGTCTCTAGCAGCTAGCATTGTATAAAAATATACATTTACACTGACATGTGCCTGTGAGAATTACAAAAAGTTTGCAGAATAACTACTTAATCCATACTGAGGGTCTTTAGAGAAGTTTTCAGAGCAGCAGTGTCTCACACATTCTTACAGTTCTTTAGAACCCTAAAAGTAGCTAGATACCCTCAGATTAGTAATTGGTGCATTTGAAGAGCCAACATAAGCTAAAGACAGTTGTTGCAAGAGAGGCTTCAAGTGAAAAATCTTCATTAACAGATTTTAATAAAAGTCTGATATACAATTTCCTCTCCTGTATATTTCTTAAAAAAAAATTTGCTCACTTCATTTCTTCAAATAAGTTTCAGTAAGTGTAGTCTTATTGGAAATACACTTTATTGCTCTCACATTCCATCTCCTACTTCTAAATTCCAGGTTTTGCCACTTTGTGTTTAAAAAAACCTTTTATTCACCCTCTGAACAGACATCCCTATCTATGATTGTCTTATTTATTGCCTTAGATTTTCAGAAAATATTTTTCTAATGAAAAGGATAGAATTTCTTGGTCTAAATTAATTCATGACCTGTTTTGCTAAGGTAATTTGAGCTTTAAGCTGATTTTTTTCTGTCCAGTGGTCAACTTCATTTACCTGGAATGTTGTATTAGTCCTTAACTTTAGCCCTTAACTGAAATAACACTAATAGTTAACCATTTGTAAAAGGGGAAATCACATTTTCCAGATACTTTCTGTTAAAAAGATGAGCTACTAGTCTTCAGAGAGAGAGAAAGAGAAAAAAAAAGTTATTAGTAATTAGAAAAATCATCTTGTTTTGAACTTCAGAGCTCTGCAAACTTCTTGGTGTGATCTGTCTGATAAACCTCTGCTGAACTCATATCTGTAAAGGAAAATTGGGCTTCATGAAGAGGTTTTTTTTATAATGATATATCTGAGCCTTTACACATAAGATGCGGCACCGCTGTCCAAATGGAAGTAATGAAGCAATGGAAGATCTAAAACAAACATAATGCCCTGCTGCATTCTACAACATGTTTTTTCTGAAGGTTCAAACTGCATTCAGTTTTTCAAGAGGAAGAATAGCTGTAGCTCTTCTGGACGTGGATGATACTGTTCTGTTTGGTTCCTACTCATAGTCAATCCTGAAACAGCCTGGTCTTTTGTACCTATGAAGTGCAAGTTCATGCTGATTTACTTTCTTTTTAATCCAGAACATATTTCTGAATGTACTAAAAAAAGGACAAATATTTTATCATCAATTTATATTATTGCATTTTAATATGTGCCTTGCAAATGCCTGTGCTGTGGTATATCAGGGTTACTCATTGCCAGCTGTAGGGGTGGGGTGGACAACAAAATGGAGCTGTTGAACATATTGATGCACTTACAGCTATATCATCTTCTGGATCCTGTTTACTGAAATGCTTCCATAGATTAGAGAAGTCAGTTTAGAGCCAGATGAGTATTCAGTTTGGCTAGTTGTCATCCTGATGCAAGATCATTAGCAATGAACTGAATGAACAGTTGTGAGGTTTTCTTGACCACAAAAAAAAGGGATGGGAGGAAAAATTAAAATTTGGTTATTTGGGAAAATTCTGTCAGAGAGGTTTTGGTATGGAGTATCTAACAATAGCAGAACTGAGATGACTTCAGAATGGATTACACTTGATTTGGTTTTCTGTTGGTTTTGTTCGATCCAGTTTGTGGTTGTCTTGTATATTTAAATAGAAATACTAAATTAATATCCCTGGTGTGGATCTCTGGCCCTCACAAAGACCTCTCATTCTCATGCCTCTGAAAATTTGCTAGTGACATTTTTCCCTTTTAAAATTGTGTTTGTGGTTAGGTTACCCAGAATATAATATTTATTACAGCATATTCTGATTTAAAAGTAATTTTTTGTCTCCTTTGCATAAAATATATTCCTCAAGTTACATGTAGCATTTCTGATAATTTTTTGTCTCCAATTTTGTGAAATATTTCCACTGTTTGTGTTTTTCTGTAAAGTCCATCATCATGCTTTAGGGGCCCCTTAATTTGCCAGAGCTAAATGAACTCGGCTTTAATGCATTGGTGTAAACTTGTATTAATATCACTGGCAGAGTCATACTCTGGTTTTACATGCATAAGGAGAAATAAATTTGGCCCTTGCTCTAATGATGCAGTACAGGGGTTTAAACTGCTAAGGATCTGCCGTAAGAGTTTTGTAGCCATGGTGAAAAATTCTCATTGGCATCTCATTTCTGCTACCAATCTCAATGTTAAGTTCTTACCTATTTTTTTCAGTTCCCTGATCCAACACTTCAGACATTTGGATTCTGTTGCACGTTTTGCATCACCAAAAAATGACTTTTACTCAATTCTCTCTCTTTCTGTAGAGTTTTGGCCCAGGGTACAAATTTTGTTATAGCCTAGTTTTAAATAAGATTATTTGGGAAGTTAGAGATATGGAGAGCTTCTGGGTGTTTTTCTTACTTTGTGTTCTGCTTGTGATTGGTTTGGGAACTCTGTCTGTTTTTCAGGTGATAGGTGATAATATCTTCTAAAGCTGCCCCCTCTGGATGGCTGGCGTGAAGCTATGCATATGCTAAAGTTAAGCCTTTAAAACTGTGTTCATGGGACTCATGTGGTGACTTTACTACTTATTTGCCTCTTGCAACTAATATAATCACAGCTTAACTGTGGGCTGCATCAAGCAGGAGCTGTTAAGGGGCAGAATTTTTCTGGGAAGGAATCCAGTTGTACACCTTTACACTATTTTTTGCCTATTGTGAGTAATACTTTTGCTGAGGTGGCCTAAGAAAGAGGATTTTAAAATAGTAGTGTTCATGTACAGACTGATTTAACTATATAGTTTGTTTGTGGTCCTTCCCTTAACTTGGTAAATATTTATTTCTGTTTTATTTTTATGTTCTGCCAAGCTCTATTTCTGCAGTTCCGTTCTTTACGCTAGCATTAGTATATGAATACATAGTAACATGAACCAACTGGAGGAATGATTTGGTGAGAAGTAGTATTAAAGTGCAGTCATCATCCACAAGTTCTGGACGTGCCACCTTGCTTTCCCAAGTTGGTGTGTGTTGATTGGCAAAACACGTTAGAGCTGCTTAACTCTCCCCCACGGCTTCCTTATCTCCCATGTAGCCTACGTCACCCCAGGGTGTCCATTAGGTGCTCTTGCCCCCAGATTATCAACTCCTTAGATGAGTTAAGAGTTCATAGCCATCTCTTAATATATTCAATTGTCCCTATTTAGAAAGGTATCTCTAATAGTGTTTCTGCTTTCAAAGGAGAGTGGCTGGATGGGTTTTAAATTACTGTCCGGCTTGCTGAGCGTTCCCAGTCCTTCATTCAGCTAAGTTTTTTCAGTTGTATTCCCTGATTTCAGTATCAGTGTTGTAGTACGCTTTGTAATTGTCAAAGCCAAGATGCTAAGCATTTGGAATATGTAGCAAGTATGCTTTTGATAATTAATGCTGAATAACTTAAAAGATCAAGGTTTATACAGTTCCGATCTCAGTTAGAGTGTTGATACGAGTGTCTTTTTCTCCTTATGTATTTGCGCTTGCCAGTTTTGGGGATGCAACACCCTTGAACTCAGTTTGACAAGGCCACTATCCTGGCCTCCTTAAATTAATTCATTCTGCAGTAATAGAATTATTTCCTCACACTGAAACTTCAGTAAAACCTATGAATACCAGATGACGTTTTTCCAACTGACATTGGCTTTTACTTGGAATATTCCTTACCCTTAGGCCACTGTCTGCCACAGAGTTTCACATAAAGTTCCCATCAGTTCCAGCAGGACTCGTGGATACAAAACAGTAGAGTAAACTTTTGGCAGAATATTATGGCAGCCTGATGCAATTAAGCTGGTTTCATTTTAATCCCCTATTTTCAGGGGGTTTCAGTTTAGCCAAAATCACTTACTCAAAGCTGAGATGTGGCACGTTTGTTCTCCACTGGGAAGTATGCTTCTGTTTAATAATATTTTTATGAGATTGTATTTATGGAAATGGAAAGAAAAATGTCATGAAGCTAGTTTTGTTGCACTTTTTCTAAGGCTTTTGTACTTTGCATAGAGTTCTAGAATATGAACAAGTTGTTTGGGGAAGTCAAGGCTGAAAACCTACTCTGCCCCAGCATAGCAATGTATTGCGTGCATTTTCATTCTAGTGATATATGTATTATTTTAGTTGCATGTAACTAGTGTATTTATATGGTAGGTAGGAAGCCCGGTGGACACTTTCTGCTGCAGAGGAGCCATTGGCAGTCCTGGTTCCGCAGTTCATGAACTGACTTGTCTTGACAGTAGACTGCATTTGCAATAATGGAATAGTCAATTTTTGTTTCTGAACTCTTATTTCAACAAACGGGGAGGAAGAGGCTCTTTTTTCATTCCATTGTTGAAATTTCTCTGGAGGCTTTTACTGGTTTCCAATTATTGCATATGCTCAATTAGGATGATTACTTGGGAATCGGTTCAGTAAAGAGGACATATGTACACACAACATACTCAAGTAGTTAATCCTTGTAACTTACAACATTTCAGTTTGTTAGAAACTTTTGTTTTTACCTGTATTATAAGGTCAATTTAACTATTTTTAAGTAGCACTTTTATACATATCTGAAGGGTTTTTTTGAACAGAAATGTTTTTTCTGTATGTTATCTAATGGGAAGAAAGTATAACGCTACTAAACAAAGCATAGACTAGTTAGCCTCCAGACTGTAAGTTCACTTTAGGTCAGTAATGATCAAGAGTTGTTCAATGTACATGAAATAAATCAGTGAACCCTTTTAATATTGGACAACTCTCCAGATCAAAGTCAGAAGGGCATTAATCGGTACCCTCCAACTCTCGGATGAGGGTACTTTCAGTTCAGGTGTGAGGCAGAATTGACAGAACAATATGGTGAATTTTGGACTTCATGAAAGGACAGAATTTTGTTGATATCTCAGTCTAACTTCACAGCAGTATATTGGTTAAGGAGTAACCTTGTTTGAGATGACACTGCAGCCAGTAATAATATCTCCTAAATAGCTAATTTAAAGTTAATTTTCCGTGGCCTTTAAAGATAATGTA
Source organism: Astur gentilis (assembly GCF_929443795.1). Taxonomy (NCBI): domain Eukaryota; kingdom Metazoa; phylum Chordata; class Aves; order Accipitriformes; family Accipitridae; genus Astur; species Astur gentilis. The sequence goes on from NC_064886.1 coordinate 5,503,065, forward strand.
AAAACCAGTGATTCTTAAAAGCTCTTCTCATCCATCCAGCTTTTCTGATTTGTATTGGTTTTACACTCCCTTGAAACACAACTGTTAGACTTACCTAACAGTACCTGTATGGGTTTAGTAATTCTTGTTCTAGACAACAAGCACTTTTCTTTTTTCCAGAACCCTTTCAAATGGTTTACACACACACATTGACATATATGGACATTATACAGATAGAGAGAGGGTTTGCATAAATGAATATATATGTACGTGTATATATACACACATATATACATGTGTGTATACATATATGTACATCTGCAGGTTCTTAATGAAACTGAACATGTTTCAAGAAGTGCTTGCGTCTTGAATACTTAGGGTGGTGTATTAATGTATATATTTAAACGGTAAGGTGGAAAAAAACTTTTTGTTTGCTTCTGGTTAGAGCTGACAAATACAGGTTTGAGGAAAATTTGAAAGTATGTTCAAATTGTATTTCACCCTGTTCCTCGTTTGAAAGGCACAAGCTATTAATCATTGGAACTTAAAAGGTCAGCAAGCATATTTTAAGCTAAACCTTTTGGAGGACCAATATGCTTTTAGTTTGCAAGGACCACTAAAGATCTGGGCATTTACTTTCTCCATAATGTATTCTGTATGAGTATTTAGTATGTATGCCTTCAATTTGCCAATGTTGCCATGTTTTCTTCTTAATTATTCATTAAATAAAGATTGCAAATAGCAAAATGTGTGTTGATGTTTTCTTGAGTGAAGCCACTACAAAAGGAATATTTTAACACTATTTCTGGCACCGTGGTTTTTCAGGAGTAAATATTACAGGAAGTAGTTTGCGGAGGTTTATACGCTGCAGATGAGAAGGGCATGCAAATGATTTGCATGCAAATAAACTCATGTTTTTTTGGAAGCCATGTCTCTCTTGGTATACCAGCATACATTAGGGTATCTGCCCCCAAAGAGTTTTAAATTATAAGATGGTGAATACCCTGGATAAGAGGTACGTATGTATTTAAGGCATCTGCTTAGCCTGTATTGTCCTAGTCTTGAATATGAGTAACAGAGATGGGAATTGCAGAGAATACGTTCAATTTAGGCAACTTCCGTAATGCATTGCAGCATTTGAATTATTTAAATGTTACTTAACCCAACCCAAGTAAGGCAATGCATGTGTATGAGCTCCCCCCTCCCGGCCTCCAGCAACTGGGCTGGGGAGGGATTGGGGACTTAATTTTTATAACAGTTCAGAGTACTTAAAGTAGATGCCCAAAAATGAAATTTGCAGGTGAAAATAAAGACTAGAACACCTTAAATCTGATTTCATCTCAATCATCCTGGATGGTAACTGTTTTCAAATGCTGTCTTAGAGCTTTAGTTTCAAGTGCTCTGGAATAAATTGGATCCAGAGGTTTGGATTGGGCTCCTGTTTATTGCAAATGGTGTTCTTAAATGCACTGACTAGTATACGTATTTTAATTCTATCTCTTTCTTACATAATTTTTTTTAGATTTTGTGTGATGTTTTGTGACTGTTCAGCAATCCGGAAAAGTCTTTTGTCTCAGTAATGTTATTCTGCAAGAAAATGCCTCACTTCTCCTTTGTTGAGGTGAAATATTCTCCCTGAATTTGACTGGTTTAAGAAAACTCTTCTTAGTTCTCAGAATGGATTTATATCCTGGTTTTAAGCATGGATCTTCAGTTTTCATAATTCTTTTAAAAATAAATGTTTTAAAAGTGTAGTGTAGTAAACTCATGTCAGAAAATAGATGTTTTTCTTTTCTGTAGCAAGTGCATGACAGCATTGCAGAAGTGACTTGTACACCTGCACTTGGCAATCTGAAGGTCAAGACAGAAGCGGTGAGCCGGGCAGAGGCCAGGCTTGAGGTATGCTAGAACAGTAGTGTCTGCACAATCTGTAGAGCTGCAACTTTTCTTTCTCATATCCACTGAAATAATATTCCCTAAGCAAAGTTTTTTTCATGGATTGTCTTCCAAGCTGTCACTACAGAATTTTGTTAAACATGTGGAACTAGCTCCATAAGTGTGTTTAAGTTGACTATAATAAAATCACTTAAATAATTTTGAAGGATTTACCATAATGTAAAACAGCAGCTATATGGAATAGTTAAAACCTCAGAAGCAACAGCAATGTAATATTCCATTGTATTAAATCACAAAAGCTTATATTGGAGTCACGATTGTTCTGCAGTTAAATTCTATATAGGAACCAGGTTAACATTACAGAACTTTCAGCTAAAATTCTTATCATAAAGGCTTTCACAATTGCAGCTACTGTTAAGACTTTTAAAAAAAGAAGTCCTGAATTCTCTTGCCTTTCACATTGTTCACCCTCTCTTAGCTTCCTCACTTAGTGTTTTGTCTGCAGGGTTTTTTTCAGCACTATCTTTCCTTGGGCCCAGCATTTGTGTTCTCCTTGTTTCTTAAACTGGCGTTTTCTTTTTTGTCCTCAATACACAAAGCTGAGTGAGGTACAGAAATTCTTCTTTGAATTTATGTAGTGATGGTATTGTGGAAAGCTCCAGTACCTTCCATATGAATTTCTGCTTGATGCTGCAACCCAACACCTTGAACGGAGAAGCTGGCTCATTAGTGTCTCTATTCCTGGCAGCTCAAGATTAGAAGAGCATTTATGTTTAATTAAATGTTTTTAATTTGCTTCATTTGGATTAGAAAAGTTGCTTTGAAACTTTTCCCGTGCAAGTCTCTGTTTAGAAAAAATTTGTCTATTAATTTTTAAAAAAAGAAAAGTAGATAAGGGACTGATGCCATCGATCCTAATCCAAGTTAAGGTTTTTACTAGTCTTTCTCTGCCACTGCCCTCTGTATCACCATGGTTTAGCTGAACTCTGTTTGTAGAACTGAATTTCTCTATGCACAATGTAGACTTTTCTTAGATGTTCTTTGCCCTTCAGGATTTTCAGTTCTTTGGAACCTCCTTAATCGCATTATGAAAATAGGGTCGAACACAGTAGTGTCTTATCACGGTATTTTTACTGCTAGACATTTGCATTGATTATATAGTGTGAGGAAAGATCTGTGCTTCTCTCCAGTGCTGCGCATAGCTCACTCCCTTGTTTATGCTTCCTTTTCTTAAACCATTTTAGGCTCTTTCCTCACGCCAGAAGCCTAAAAGTTAAGCTCTTAAAAATGAAAGAAACTTGAGAAGGAGACATAACAGTCTGGAGACAACTTCACTGAGCTGTTGACAATATCATATTTTTCAAAAATAAATATACCACAGAGCACCGAAATGCCAGCGTGTTGAGTTAACGCCGTGTGTCTCTCTGGGGCCACGTTCACAGCCCATCAACTGCAATGGAGTAAAGCCCAGGGTAAAGCCTGCAGTGCACATAACCAGTGCTCTCTCTTGAAAAAGAAAATCACAACGTTGGAGGGTACGATCCTGAGGGGTGTTGAGCGTTGGCAGTTTTGCAGTGCAGGAGCTGTTAGGCGTTCAGTCCTTCAGAAAAATCTTTCCCCAAAATCGCTGCTCTAACAAAATAATATAGCTGGACTATCGTCCCAGCAGGGAAGAACCATAAAGGGAAGGCATGCTGCAGTTTTCCTCTTGGCCAGAGTTACAGATGTTATACAGGCATTGGAACAGGGTGCTAAAACACTAATTTAACTTCATAAACCTATGAAGTTCCACCATTTTGCATGAACATTTCCAGCACGCACTATTCCCTAGGAGGGAGTGGTGGGGAGCAGGGTCAGTAGCTACTTTTTATCTCCAGTTTGTGCTGGGACAGAACTTGGTTAATACACAATGTGTATTTTGTCAAGTTAAATAAGGATTGCCCTCTCATTGCTCCTTAGAATAAAATGAGAATAGTGTAAGTGAAGAAGAATCATCTGACTACTTCTGCTGGGCCTTGCAACTCCAACAGTTCATTTATTGTATAAAGGTAACTTCTATATATTACTATTATAGAAAATAAATAGCTGTTGCTCTGCAGCTCCCACATGATGATTCATGCTACCCGTTTTTCTTCTATTAATAGTCTAAAGAGAGTGCTTAAATTTAGATTGAACTCCATCTCATAGTCTGTCATGCTGAATAGCATTTAGAGAAATGAAGCCACAGTCTGTTTGGGCAGTGCCTTTTACGGAGAGTAGTCCCAACTCTTGACATGAAATTACTGAAAATCCTTCTTTCGTTCCTGACCTAAGTGCAAATGGCAGGATTTAAACAGTGTTGGGGATATGGTTTGCAATTCCTTGTGCACACAAATCTTAACTTGACTTTAGCTTGTTTTCCCTAAGCCTAGGTAAAAGTTGAACTCCTTCTATGCTGGAATTGAACAGTTTGTGAGAAGGCTTCGGTCTTCGACACACAGGAGCATCCTTCGTGAAGTTGCTAGCCATGGGCATTTCCAGCAAAATTTTGCGTGGGTAACTTTGTTAAAGGACACTCTCTTCAGAAAATCTAGCTGCTGGGGTTTTTTTCCCCAGTGCTGATTTTAGAATTGCTACCAAATATTTAATGTTGAACAATGTGAGAGAAATAATTACATATATGTACACAAATATGGATTTTTATTTATATGTATCTTTAATGTTGAAGGATTTGCTGTGTTTCCAAAGGACCTCAAGTAACCCTGGCTCCATCCCTTCTCTTAGACTAACACAAGTGCCTTTCACTGCTTTTGAGGAGATTCAGGCAGTATTTATAGGAATGGGATTACGTACGAGTCAGAACACATCATTTTAAGTGTCCTGTTTAACAACATTGCATATGAGTGCTAACGCAATACTCTGATGCTTGTTTGCAAAATATGCATCCCTTAAATGTAATTTTGCATATATCAGATGATTCAGTCTGGTTAGAAAGAAAAGTTTCATGACAGAGAACAGCTTCAAAACCGATAAGGAGTAATCTCTTTCTTAACGACAGAAATAATTTTTCTATTTAAAAACCCACTAATTCTTCCAGATTCTGTTCTAGACAAACTGATGATCATTTTCAGTCCACACAGAAACCTCAGTACGTAGGTATGATTTTCTTGCTATCTTGCGGCTTACCAGGGTGGCAGGCTGATTTTGGTTCTAGTCTTTATACGAGTCTGTTTTGTGTTTACAGTGGCATCACTGACGTGCCAAAGCAGACTGTTGCTCATGCAGTATCAGCAAAGAGAAGGGTGAGTTTCATGATAGGTCTCAAGTGTGAAGTTTTTATTTACTTTGCTCTCATCTTTTTGAAGGAAGCATTTCAAGGTTTATTCCACACACTCGTTCTAGAGTTTACTACTTGAGCTCAGATGCTAAGTCTGAGAAGTGCAAATAGTCTCATATCACTACTTTTCAGCTGCCCAAAATTCAGGAGCTTGGCTTGTTCATTTAGGACGTAGTTTACAGTATGTTACTGCAACTCTGCTCCTCAGGCATGAAAAAGCCTTTCTTGGCTGTACACAGGAGAATCAGAAAACTTAATTTCTTTCCTTCCAGTCCTGAGCTTTTTTCAGCTCGCAGCCTGAGCCAGCAGCCAGCTCTAAGTGTGTGGCAGTACCTTCCCCATAGCTGCTGAGGCTGCTGGAAGCTGCTTTGTTTCCAGGTAGTTTCAGCCTACTTCTTCATGTAGACCCTTCTTGAAGTGTATCTGGCCACAGCAGTCATAGTAATGCTGTTGTTTCCTTCATGAGCGGCTAAGAAGGGAAAGGAAGTTAGCGCTTTCTTGTACTGCTGCCCCTCCATATATCATAAACAAAAAGAAGAAGAAGAAAAAAAAAAAAGCTGATTGTATTCCTTACTGTCAATTTACTGTCATTGTTGGCCACTGCTAAGGGAGGGCGTAAGTACAAATATCTACAGGTAAGGACAATACACATTGAATATGCAGAGGAAGAAATACGATCTGAAGAACACTGCAGTTCTTATACCTGACAGAGACAATAGCATAAAAATAATAGAAAACCAATTAATTTCTTAATTCAAAAGAAGGGCAAAAGATCTCTTCAGAGCTTACTGTAGTAATGAAAGCTATCCTATCCAATAGCTAAATAGGACATAAAACAGCAGCTGCTCATTATAAACCCATTTACTTGTGCAGAAGTGAGAAATAAACATGCAAATATAATAAAGGAACTGGCTCAGTTGCTCTGGGAGGTGTTAATACTGATTTTTAACATCTTGAAACACTGCAGAATTCCCAACTGCACAAAGAAAATCAGTAGGTGACAATGGGGACCTGATACACCATCCAAACTGGAATGGCAGGTGAGAGAAGGAACCAGTGGTTCGGTGTTTTGGTAGTGGTATCAGAATGCTTTTATGGAAAAAAAAGTAATTTCTAAGAAACATTAGAAGCTTGTCCGGGTGCCATCATCAGCCATCCCTGTGAAAGCAGTCGGACATATGCTTTGGAACTTCTATGACTTGCTGATTTAAAATAAAATCAACATAGTCTACATAATCTTAAAACTGATTAGCTGCAAAAATCAAAGAAGAATTGTAACTTGGAAAACAAACATCCAGTGAAGCATTTCTGGGGTCCTTCAAAGATGTGTAGATCAACATCAGTGACTCGGAAAACTTTTAAGATGATGTGTTGAGGACGGGACGGTTGGAAGAAACCAGCCTGACAGCTTAATAAAGGGAGCTGACTGCAACAACTTTGTTTTTAATGTATTCAGGAACAAAATCATGTTTAGAAACTGCATCCCTGCTCCTTGAAAGTATTTTGATTCCCAGCTTTCATTGATTTCACGGGGAGAGAGTAATTTGGATGTCTTTGAGGATCGGGGCCAAACGTGAGAGGCAACCTCTACAATATAGGAAAAGCTGCCTTGGAATGGAGCAACGCTGAACAGATGCAGCAGATCCTGGCAGACAGCTAATTGCTACAGCATGACACTTGGCCCTCTAGTTCAAATGCAATTGCACAGCATAAAATTTCGTGGAGTATCACCTAGGAGTGGGAAAACACTACCTCTTGTACAGAGCAAAAGTGAGACCATGACACAAACAGTGCCCAATTCTGGTGTCAGCATTTTTTCAAAAAGCTCTGCCAAACTTCATGTAGGCAGGCAGCATTTCTAAATTTATCATTAGTGCAGCATGTTTTGATGAGGCTCCTAAATTTCTCATAGTCTCCCACTTTTGCTTTTTTTCTTGACTTGGCTAGTCCTTAAAATCTGTACATGTTACTGTGTGGTAGATTACTCCAGCCTTTTCTGTAACTTCCTGGGAAAAATGACTTTTTTTTTTTTTTTTTTTTTCCTCTCCCCGCAGGATTCCCACTGTGTTCGGAGCAGCGCTCTGGCCTCCACTCTATGTAATTCGTAGCTGCGTGGCTGGGGCAGCCCGTGTACCAGCCTGCTTTCCCGTCTGGGGTAAGAGTGGAGGATAGCACGGGTGCCAGGTGCTTCTGCCAGAGCTAAATTTTTAATGCTTGGATGCTCATAGGTTTTGAGGTCGGTGCCGAAGTGGCTGCCCCGATGCACCGAAAAAAAAGCATCATTCGTGCTTTTGCTGTCAGAGGCGGCTGGGTAAGCCAGTTGCCTGTGGGTCAGAGTAACATGCAATGCTTCTGGCAGATGCGGCGTGAGCAGAGCGTCTCTAGGGTTGGGAATCCTGAAACAAAAAACTTTGGGCGCTTGGCACAAGCATCCAAGCTGTGGCAGTCCCCTGTGCGGAGGAGCCTGGGCTGGCTGTCGTTGAAATGAATCGGTTTTTCATAGGCTGGGATCTGCCGTGGAGTTGGTGGGAAGCGTGGAGTCATGCTGGTGGTTTTTCATGTTTGTAATGTCCAACCAATAGGAACATGTAGATAAATTACTTGCTAAGACGTAACGTTAAAAAATAGAAATGCAAAAACTGAGAAGATATCCACAAAGAGCAGTGGGTTCAGATTCTTGAGAGGTTCTCTCCCCGCTTCAAAATTGCTATGAGATGAGTCACGGCTGTTCCCCAAGTCCGCTCACGCGGAGGAGCGGGAGTTGGCTGGGGACACGTGCGGCCCCAAGGGGGACGCCACCGCCGGCCTGACTTTGGGCAGGAAATGCACGTGTGCACACTGGTGGGATCCACAAAGACCTACTCGGTGGGAGATGTGAAACATCTGCGAGGTATTTCGTATCTTTGCCGAGAACTCTTGAACGCTTCCAGAGTAGTGATGCCCAGGGTTTCCTTTCCGTTAGTGGTGAGGACAGCTAAGCAGAGAAGAAGAAAGTGTAAGTCTCTCTCTGCTTGTGCAGCCTTTCGGGATGTCTCCGCATAGCACTGTACGGTGCCACTTGCTATAGCTGCAGGCTTCAACTCCCTGGGTGGCTTTTCCAGCCTGGAAAGAAGTAGGTGCTTAAAACAACGTCGGGAGAAAGCTTTCCTTTCCTTTTCCCCTCTCCTTTTGTGGTTTTTTGTTTTGTTTTGTTTTTTTTTTGTTTTTTTTTTTTGTGGTCGGGTGCCGATCAAGCACAGTAAAAATTCCCCCCGTTTCTGTCGCTTGCAGGTCCCTCAGGACAGCAGCCGGACTCCTCGAAGTAAGTGGCGCTCTCTCCTTCCCCCTCTTCGCGACACGCTGCCGCGGGCCGTCCTTGTCGGTCCGCCCCCGTCCATCCCCGCCCCGTCCCCCGGTGCCCGGTTCCCGTCGGGCCGCCAGGTAAACCCGGACCCCGGCTCTCCTCCACCCGCCGCTCAGCTCCGCCTCGCCGGGCTTCGCCGCCTCCTTTCCCGCTGAGGCCGGCGGACCGCGGCGGGGGTGGTGGGAAGGCCGCGGGGGGCCGTCGTCCGCCCTCCGCCGCTCCCGCCCCGGCGCCGCCCTCGCCGCCCTCCAGGGGGAGCCGGTGCCGCCGGGCTGCCCGCCGTCCTGCGGCGGAGGGCGCCGCGGGGCGGGAGCGGGGGCAGCGCCCGGCGGGGGCCGGCACCGCCACACGCCCTCCCGGGCGCGGTCCGGAGAGGAACGGAACGGAGCGGAGCGGAGCCGAGCCGGAGGAGCCGGAGCCCCGAGGGCAAGGTGAGCGATGCCGATGTCGGCGCGGCTGGTGAGGGGGGGGGGGGGGGGGGATGCAGCTCCCGGGGAGGAGCGGGGACAACCCACCCCCGGTGGCCCGGCCGGCGCCGGTGGTGGGAGCCGCCGCCGCGGGGGCAGCTCGACTTCTCTCGCGTCCTTCGCCACGGTCCCCGCTCCCTCTGCCGCTTCTGCCGCCAGTTTTCAAAGCGGCCGCCCGTGCTGCCACCTCCCCCGGCCCCAAGACGGAGGCGGTTTTTCTTTGCCACCGTTTTTCCCCTGCCCCGGCTCGGCTGGGTTTGGCCACCGCGGAGCCGGCGTTCTTCACGCCGGGGCTGATTCCCAACTGTCAGGCCGCCGACACACCCCCGCGCTCCGAGATGTTTGCTCCACGCATCTTCCTTCAAACATCAAGTGCTGGACTTTGCCCCAGCCCTCCGGCTGATATCTGTGCTTGCGCTTGATGATAAAATAGCGATTCCGCAGGAGCACCCTGCATCCTGTAAACTTCTCCGAAGTGTTTAACAAAGGAGATTCCTACGCGCTTCGCGGTCGCGCTAAGGGAAAAAGGGCTGGGAGCGAATAGACGGCGTTAAACCCGTGCGGTCTTACCCCGTTCCTTGCCCCTGAAAGCCCTCGCCCTGCCTCGTCCGTGCCAAGCGCCTGAAACTGTTTTTCAGCGGTGTCCCTTCTGCTGCGCTCGGTACCCAGCGAGTACGTCAGTGGAGCTGCCAGTCCCGGCGGGGCCTGGGAGCGCTGTGCTGGGAGGAGAGGGCAAATGAAGAAAAAGGGCAACAGGCTGCAAGGTTGTCTCATGGGCGAGAAGGCTTTCTGCCCTGATGGACAGGGCTCCAGGGCCCTGCCAAGGGTGACGTGCCCTCGCGGAGCTGCAGGCAGCCCATCCTGGAACGGTACGTGAGGCAGCAGGTGCGTTCCTGCTGTGTACCTGCGGTGCCCTCGTAGGGGATGCTCCTTTTCCTCGGCGCGGTCGTCTGCGCGGTCCAGGAGTCGCCCGCCCAGAAGCACCACGGTTGCTTTAACGCTCTTCTCTGTCCTGGCGCTGTATGAGCTTGGGCTGAGTTTGGAGCGCAGAGGTATCGCGGGCTTCGCTGTAGCTTGAAAGTAGTGGAGGTGGTCGAGCACCCTCTTCAAAACTGCCTTGGGCAGAGGGCCCACGGAGGAGACAGGGAGGGTTAACTTAAAGAGAACAACGTGACTCACTTAGTAAATAGCAGTTAATAGATTTGCCGTAACTACTTAAAATTATTTTCCGAAGCAGATGGTCAACTATTAGATAACTCGATCTTTGGATGTATTTGTTTTCAGATTTCTTATCAGGCTCGTAAGTCCCAGACCTGTGTAACTCAAGAACTGTAGTAATTGATAAATTCATTCTCCTGCACGAGAGAAACTAACAGAATGAAAGAAAACATGGCCAGCTCCTGCTGTTAGAGAGACATCCCCCAGAGCATATTGCCCAAGCGAAGTACAAAAAGATTAGATAAAGTGACCAACGGGGATGTGAGAAATATTTCAATTGAATTAGATCTGTGAAAGAAATACCTTAGTTCGAATCTCAATAAAAAAGTCAATGTAAATGTAATCGCATATTACAAAAATACTATGAAAATGAAATCTTGCCTAATGTGGCAAATGGATTAAATTCCGAATTAACCAGGGAAGCTACGAGTCTCTGAATTTGTAGAGAAAACACGTGGGTACAAACTGCAAGCACGTATGTGTGTATATAAAATAAAAAAGACCTATTCCAGGGGGCGGGGGGCGGGGGGAGAAGGCAAGCAGGTCTCCTTTTTAACGCTGTTCAGGTGATGAGTTTGTAATTTACGCATGCACGTAATCTGTCTTTCTTTCCATATGTATTTTTGTACATAAAAAATAGAATCAGCATCATCCTGTGCGGGGTCAGGGGATGTGAGCCCAGCAATGATGTTTTTAGCCTCTGTCCTTCTGTCAGTGGGTGCAAAAGGCACTAGAGATCTGAGCTGAGAAGCCTCCTGCCAGGTCTCCCATGTTTGCATTTCTATTTTTGCTGGTATTTTAATAGGATGTTTCCATAAGGGCTGCTGGCACTGTTGTGTTTGGATGTAATCAACTTCTGAAAGCTATTCATCTTTTTTGTTTAATCTTCAATAATGGATTTTATGTAGAGCCATGTGGTTAATCCCTCTCAAGAACTACTGGGAAAAGCTCAGTCCGGCAGGAGGTTTGGAGGGACTGGTTTGAATCTTCCCTCTTCCTTCAGCTGTGTTTCTCTGAAGGGTCTGGGCTGGCCGGCCAAGTACATCCCCTTCGATCCCGAGCCTGGCAGCTTTTCCCTCTGGTGTGGAGGGAAAACCTCCCCCTTTACCACTTCCCGTCTGCCCCAGTGACTGATGGCTGTATGATTTGTCGTCTATACAGGATGTTTAAGGCTTCACGGATTTTCCACCACAACACTTATTGTCACTATGCTTCAGCTCGTCGCTTTGGTTTGACATTTCCGCCCACGTTGTTACACGTGAGGTGGGACAAGGCGTAGCGTGGCTAAACTCTCTCTTAAGAGTTCCGCACAGCTGCGAGCGAGGTGTTTTCCACCCAAAGGCTGGTATCAGCGTCTCTCTTGGTGCCCTGTAAAGTTTGTCCTTGTCTTCAGCTTGAACGGATTTCTGTTCTTGTTCATTCTCTCTACCTGATCTGGATGGCGAATAACTCTCTAGGTCCTTCCCTATTGTGTGTTTTCCATCTGAAAATGGAGATGGGCTATTAAAGCTTTCTTTTTTGTTGGACTCTAAGCCAAAATCTAAGAGGTCTTGAGCTGTGTGTCAAGGAGTCAGGGAGGATTCTTACAAGTCAATGGAGAGCTCCTCCCTTTCATCGGGGTCTGGTATTTAGGACCAGAAGGCAAGGCTTGGTTGCCTCACGGCTCACCTTCAGGTTTTGCATCAGTGCACCTGAACAGCCTTGGTGAAGCTACTTGAACACAACGGCACCCGTTCCTTGCCTCTCTGCTCATTTTAAAAAGGCAGAGAAAGTTGCCTGCCTAATGAGATGCTCGTGTAGCTGAATACTGCGGGTTGGTCTGTTGGGTGTGCAGAACCGGCAGCAATCTGCCTTGGGAGGGCAAGAGGATCTGGGCATATACGCAGAAGGTGGCTTAACCTCGGAAGGCTTCAGTTTCCTCTCTAGAATTGGAAGATGCCTCTCCCCTCGCAAGGGTTGCCTCTGTGTCAGGAGTAATTATTGGTTGTATTGCACTTTTTTTTTCTGAAGTAAATCTCTGTAGATCAGAATGGACAGATGGCATATACAGCTCTCAATTATGGAAAATATCCTCAGGAGGTACTTCGAGGTCACCTAATCCATGCCTCTGCCCAAAGGCAGGATCAGCTATGCTTTTGCCATTCATGACAGCTATTTCTCCACCCTGCTCCTAAAAACCTGTGGTGGAGACTCCTTACTTTCCTGGCGTGCAGGAGACGCCCTGATGTCCAGCTTCAACCTCCTTTGCTGTAACTCGTGCCTCATTGCGAGCACGGTGGGCAACTCGCAGAGGATCAGCAAGGAGTATTTAGAAGTGCTTCAGCAAATGCAGGTGTTTGGTAAATGTGAGTGGATAAAGGCGTGATCTCTTTCACTCCTCAGCTTGTGTTCTGTAAGGCGCCAGTCACGTGAAACCTGGCTACCTTGCGCCTGGTACGGCTGGAGATCCTCAGCAGCATGGGAGGGATGGGGTAGGTAGGTTGCGCTACAGCTCCGCGTGGTGATGCAGTTGCAAAGTTAGGATCAAGTTGTTTGGATAAACACACAGCGATGAGGTTGCGAAAAGAGCTGAGAGCCACTAAGCGCTTAGGAGAGTTCAGAGAAAAGCCAAATGCAACACGGTGGCTTCTGTAAAACTTACGTGCTCAGGGCAATCGCCGTTGTTAGGCAAAAGCGTTAACAGTGCTGCGGTATGTGTTTGAGCGCGAGCTTTGTCCCTTCCTCTTCAGGACGCCTGGGGCTTGATATGGGTGCTATAAACAGACTTCTAGTGCTATGTGAGACATCCCAATGGGGCTGGCAGAGAATAGGATAGGACCAGAGTGAGGTGTGTGCCTTTCTAAAGTGACAGCGGAGGCTCGGGCGATAGCTTAGAGCACTTTAGACCCTGCTGTTCACTTACACTGAAGCAACTAACTCAAACCATATCAGTTTAGTTTATGACTTGTTCTGGAGAAAGGTAGCATTTCATCACTGGTCCTGTCGGTTGATTATTAAAAATTACCAAGTAGCATAAAATACTATGTACGTTACGTAAAGTATATGCAGATGCCATTGTAGAAGATAGGCAAGGAGCCTCCTTGCCCAGAAAGCAGCACTAAATCTTGGCATTTTATGTATGATTTGGGGCTCTTGCTGATGTTTTTTTGATTTTTTGTTTTTTGAAAAGTTACACATTTTAAGCCCAAATAAGTAATTTGTTACAACTACAAACGCAGCAGTGGAAGGCAGGGTTTGAAAAGAAATGACAGCTACAAGACAGATTGTATTTATCTTAGATGATAAGTCAGGGGTTGCATGCAGTAGGTTTATCACTATCTGACAGGTAACGAGATAAAGTCCAGGTGTTACATAGGGATGTGGAAAGACCTGAAACAGGAGTAAAGAATACTTCACATAGCATTTTTAGGGAACATTTGCAAACAATGCATCTGAGACAATGGAGAAGTTAGCGGGGAGTGAAACTTCTTGCAGGGATGGTTTGAGCCAGGGACAGGGGGAGGGAAAGGCATACAGAGGATGAGGGAATCTTCCTGTCCCTCTCTGATACAAGGAGAGGAAAGGGGAGTTTTCCTGAAGCTTTGGAGACGTGACAAATGACATGCTGGGCTCCTGTCTGTATGTTGATTAGCATTTGTGATTGCACTCAAATCCAGGGTGGAAGGCACTCAGGCATACTCAGGAGGCCTCTAGTACTTGCAGATTGGGGCTATTTTATCTGCTGGCTAGCTGATACACAGCATTCTCTGTCTCCTTGTCCCCTGTGTTTATCCCAGGTGACGCTCACAGCGGCAGTTGTGGCTCCTTGTTCGGCAGCTCTTCGAGGAGGGCAGGAGAGGGATTGTTCGCTGGTGGAACCATTCGAAGCTCAGCTGATCCAGAGCCAGCGTCAGCTGGGGGTCACGTCTGCGTATCTCCCGGGGCAGAGTCCCTCATCCATTTGAGTGAGTAATGCTGTTGAACAGAGGGAAGTGTAATTTAGTCTCATTCTGCTCTTCTAATGCGTCCCTTTGGGAGTGGTGAGGTTTGCACTATTTTCCCTGTTGGAAGTTTCTTTCCTCAGTTAGTATTCAGACCGCAGAGTCTCTCCCATTTTTCTCCTGGTTTGCTTCTCTGGAGCTATTTTGTTTTGGGTTTAGGCTGTTGTTGTGTTCTCCTCTCACTTCTTGTCTCCCTTCCCTCCCCCCCCCCCCCCCGGCCTTTCTTTTTTTTTTTTTTTTTTTTTTTTTTTCCTTACTAGGGGAGCATAAGTGTTTCTGTCCTCTTTGCCTGTTCTGTAATGTTGGCCTGTCACCCACATCACTGTTCTTGTACTGGGAAAGTCCTCTACAAACTGGCCTATCATTTTGGTTATTGAGGTTTCCCTAGAATAGGATTGTCAGATCCTGGTATGAGTCAGTTGTGGAGGTTCAGGAGTTAAGGGAAGTAGGCTCTTAAATATTATATTCTGTGGTGATAACAACTTTGGTTTCAGTATGAGATCCATATACTTGGGCACAGACTGGGATTTTCCATAGGAAACATTTCTCAGGATAAAAGACAGCTAAGAGGTATGCGGCTCTTTAATACAATCTTCAGAAGAGAGGCACGTGATTTGAAATTGATTTGAATAATTACAGTTTCCACATACGTCCGATCCACAGATCAGTGCCCAGGTTCAATGGGACGATGGAAAATAACATCAGACTGACTTGGGCTGGCACCATTACAGTTCCTGGAGCATGTGCGGGGAAGCACATTGAATTTTAAAAAGTTTCTTAAGTGTTCTGCAGCCTGGATTTTTGGCAAAAAATGACCTGTGCTAATGGCTACCTTGTCAGTGATTCCTTAAAATACCCTGATTCCAAAAAGTGCTTCCCTCCCAGAAATGAGGCCTCTTTAGCTGGACCTGCTAAAACTGAGGTGCCTAATTTTGTCAAACACCTAAAAAAACCTTAATCTTTTGGTTTCTGTCATCCTGTGTCTTGCTAAATGCTGATCCGAACTCTGCTTGACCATTACGATTCATTTAGGGGTATAACATGGGTAGACATAGAGGATTCTGGTGGGTTCGATGTAGTTATGTGGTTCTTTTTCTCTGGTACCACTGTCTTGTGTCAGCTCTTGCAGGATATAGAAAGGTAAGAAGCTGTATTCGTGGGCTGAAGACTGGAAAGAGGATTCATTGACAGGTTTTTTTGTCCCTCCCTACACAGTTCCTAGAGGGATATCTTCCTTTTCCTCCATGTAGCCACAGTACAGCCTAGCTGTATGATTACAGCAGGCAAGAGATGGACACAGTCCACTCGGGAGAGACTATCCTAAAGTCTTGGGGATGTCTGTTCTGGGCACCTCCCTGGGACCCATCTCTGCTTGGCTGATACCTTTTGTGTTTGGAGTCAAATGCCACAGTCCCTAAGGAATTTGCCTTGGGAGTCATTTTGGTTTATCCTTGTTCAGCAAGGTGTGAGGACCGTGGTTGTCATGCATTTGAGAAATGATTGCGGGCTTCTTTAGAGCTGGAGCTTTTTATGATCTTGTATTGTGCAGAAACTGTAAAATAGCTTAAGTTTTCGTAGGAAAAAAGGGCCGCTTCCCAAGCGTGGCAGAGGTGTCTCTGTTGCAGTGGGGTACTTGCTGCTGCTCTCCTTGCCTTTCTGCCTCCTGTAGACAAGCACACTAACTTATAAGCAGCTAGCAAGTCTGGTAAAACGTTTTCTAAAGTGATTTATGAATGGCTACTGGTTCTCCAGTGCAATGGTTTGATGTAGAAGGAGAGAAACTGATGACTAGAAATGTCATTTTCACCAGAAAATTCAACATTTTCCAAGTTGCGTGCTTTCCGCACTCCAGAACCTCAGCATCTCTGGCCTGAGCATTCGGAGGAGGAAGCGGGCAGAGGTAGCAGGCTGTTACTTGCAAGCGGATGTGCTTTACCACAGCACAAGGACTTAGGAAGTGAAGGAAGGACTTCGTTAGAGTCCTCAGAGCACCAGCTAAACACTGAGACTTTGGGATCAGTAGGCAGTGACACTGGAGAGTTCTTAATAAATTGGATTATAATCGAGGACTTGGAAAAAAAGAAAAAAAGTCGCTTTGAGTACCTCTAGAAAGGCTTGCATTAGCATGGCTGACTGTGATAGTGAAAATGCAAGTCACTTTGCAAGAGTGACAGAAGTATGGTGCAAGTCATAGCAAAGAGAAGAGGGAGGGACAAAGTAAGGGCATGTGGCCTTCAGACATCATCACAGCATCAACTCCTCCTTATTCACAGAGGGTGGCAGAGTCCTAAAAATGTCTTAAATAGCTTTGAGACTGAGACAGAAACACTAACGGGATGATGAGGCGTGACACGGAGCAGATAAGCATTAGCAAGTCAGGGTAAGTACCTTAAAAAATGGAAGAGGGAAAGTTGCTGGAAACAAGCTAAGGAGACAGAAAATGTCTTGTTATGGCCTTTGCCCGCTTTTGGAACGAATACACACCACCAGCTTTGTCACTCTGTCTAAATGCTTTTTCACTGGTTTGACAAACTAAGGTGAAATGCGTTGGATAAAACACACCAGTGCACAGCCTGGAGGTGCAAGGGGCCGGGACAAAACGCGGGGGCATGGGAAGAAATCGGATTTCTTGCGTTGGCCAAAAATCAGCCAGTATTGCAAGGTACAAGGAGCACGCGGTCAATCTCTGTGATTGAGCCAGCAGTGAACAGCCTGTATAGAGCAAACGGCAGTTGGTGAGGTGGGCTGTGCGGGGGCAGAGGGTGGGTGAGCTCTGGGGGTGTTTGGGCAGGCTCTGCTGCTGTGTCAGTGGGGTAGGCTCTGTGGAGGTCGGGCTGAGCGCTGCTGCTGTGTCACTGCTTCAAGTGATAAGAGAAGGGAGCAAGTTGGGGAGGAAGGATGTGATGAGCTGTGTTAGCAGCCCGATGGAGGCTCGACTGCTTTTCATACTGTGGGTGGGTATGAGCCAAACGACTTGGGTGGTAATGGGAGCTTCATTGCGAGTCCTCGGTAATAAACCGTGCTCAGAGGGGTCAGCGTATGAGCCTTGGATGAGCTAATGCAGTGAGACAGCTTTGCTTTGGCTCAGAGGCAGGTAGAATTTGCTCATCTCTGTTCAAGTTGTACAATGCCTTCATCAGGAGAGGGAAGGACAGCTGGGGAATCATTTTAAGTTACATGGAGAGAATTGGAGAGAGTTACATTGCTTCTACTGTAGAAGATAGGATGTTCGTTGACCTGGTACAACAGCACTCTCCGCACCGGAGTAGAGTGAGTTTTTGTTTCGCTGGCAGAGCTTACGCAAACGTTATTTGCAAGCTGCAGAAGGATGGTGCTCGGAGGAGAGGGAGCAGGGATCGCAAGGCTTGGTGGAGAGCAAACCTGTAGCTAGAGAAGGCACATAGGGTTTGGGAACAACAGGATAAAAATGCAGGAAAACGAACAGATGTACCCAATTCTCAACTGCCTGTCTGGAAACTTCATACAGAAATGAGAGGTGAAGTCACATCTGGAGAGAAGTTACTCCATTATTTTAAAATATACCAGAATGGATGCATTAGCAATATGATAAATATTTTCAGAGCAAATTCCTCCCTTGCCTGTATTCCTCAGTGGGTCACCTCTTCTTGATATCCTGTTTCCTCATTTCTCTTATTTTGTTCTTGAAGGAAATGTTCCTTATGTATGAACACAGCTGGCTTTAGTAGGGCTGTGGGGAGGCAAAATTTGCTTTTGAGTTCTTCCCTCACACAGGAAAGGAAAACTAGCTCCTCAGAGACATTGTGGATGATATTGGCAGTAGTAACTTGTTTCGGGCCATGGTACATGGTTTTAATTACGCTTTTTTACATGTCTGTCTTATTATGAAAGCTTATCCAAATGCTCTATTTTTTATTTTTGGAAATGCCGCTGTAGGTAAATCAGCATCATCAATCCTGGATACAAATGGTTTGCTCAAAAATCCAACATGTTTCTGTGCCTTTTGGCAGTATATCGTGATGCCTGCTGCTCAGTGAGACTTTACTCTAGTGAGCACAGGGGAACCTTTTCCCTTTTGTTTGTTTGTTTGATCTGGCTTATTTAACTGCTGGTCATTCAGCCTTACTTAGTTTTGCCCTCCCTGGCTTTTTGTGACCATTAGAATGGGAATAATTACTGTGAGGTTTTTTCCTTGCTTTTAAACATTTATAACATCCACTTAGGAAAAAAAAAAAAAGTCAAATGCATTCTGTTCTAGTCTTCTCTTCCGCTACTGCAATAAAAATTAATCCACTTCTAGCACTTGGAGGGCAGGAGGCAAAGCTGAAATATTGGGTTTGGATTAGCCATTCCTATTAGCCAGCCTATCTGTGTTATGACCTTTTCTTGTTGTCCAGTAGGGTTTCACTTTTGGGGCATTTTTGTTTTGTGATTTTTCATATGACGTATAAACAGGAGGAGAAGAGAGACATGGGACAGGCTTCAAGGACATGATTTTATTGTGCTTTTTGTTGCTGTCACTGCTGCAGCAGTATGGATGGCTCTAGTAATCCCCTAGTTGATAAAGACTTTACACCCAGATTCACCATGCTTGTTCTTGCTGTGAGTATAGCCTCCCTTTTTGGCCTGGACTGCAGCAGAGATGGAAACGTAAAGCAGAAATGTTGTCCCTCGTCCCCATTTCTGAACTGAAAGACAAAGATCAGGGGCAGTACAGATCTCTGAAGAGCCATTTCTTTAGCCTTCACTAGCACATGGAGTGAAGGTTTTAAGTCTTAGAGGGCTGCTGCTTTCCTGTAAGATGGCATTAGACCAAGTTTAGCAAAGCTGAAGCCCTCATTTTACTCAGTATTTCTGGAGAATTTGCAAAGCCAATCCAGAAACCTTGTTAGCCCACTGTAGGGTTTACACTGGAGGAAGACTTCACTCCCCAAATGGAGACAAATGGAGTGTTTCAGAAGATCCTTGGCCCTGCACTTTTTGCAGTCAGAGCGTCAGTGGCTCAGGTGATGTTTTGGATAAAGTCCGAAATGATCCTCTGGAAGGGTCAAACTGCCATGTGGAGCCCCTTGATAGAACAAGGATTTCCAGACATCCCCATGTTCTGCACTTTGTATAGAGTGTCCCTGCAGGCAGGTGTGCAGGGCACGGGGCATCTGTAATTCCAGGGAAGGTTGAGGGAAACTGCAAGTGCTCCAGGTACCTGAAAACCAAGAGCATGTTGTGCTGATAGTTTTGCCTGCTTTGTTTCACTTGTATCCTTTGTTAACAAAGAGCAGTCTAGAGGGAAATAGTCTATTATTAATATTTAATTTCCTCCTATTACAGTAAGCAGATGACCTAAAAGATCATTTAGCCAGCAGCCAATAATAAAGCAAATAGGGGAACCAGAAAAAGTATGTCTTAGATCATAGAATCATTTAGGTTGGAAAAGACCTTCAAGATCATCAAGTCCAACCATTAACCATGCCCACTAAACCATGTCCTGAAGTACCCTGCCCACTCGCTTTTTTAATATCTCCAGATGGGTGATGTCTCCTTCCTCCTCTCTTTTCCTGCCCCACTCAGCCACATCTCTTCATCCTTAGAGAGGAGGCAGGAGTGGGGCTGCTCTCTGACAGCTCTAAGCACACTGGCTTCGTGTGAGCAGTCAGGGACACGGGGAAGCTGCTCTACGTGAAGTGTTCCTAAAATATCGAACTTCAGAAAGGAAACCATTTAGCAACGCAGGAAAGTGCTACTGCTGCCTTCCCTATCATTCTCCCCGACAGGACAGCTGTTTTCATTATGTTTTACAGCCGGAGTGTTTTGCAAATTTGTGTACTGCCTGTGAGCACATTGGCTTATTTATTGTGACTTGATCCTCTAAAGAAATGGGGAGAGACAAGATTTCTTAGAGTCTTTGATTTAAAAGATAGGGAGATTCTCTTTGAGCTGAAGGGATTTCAAAGAGAGGATAAAAACTGACAAGCATCTCCCCCTCCAGGCTTTAGAAAGTAGGAAACACAATTGAGCAGCACCAATTTTTCTGCTTCCAGCCATGTGTGAATTCAAGCGTTTTCCCTAAGGGAGTTAGGTAATCTGTAAGGGGCTGCTACCTGGGAAGGGTCGCGTTGTCAAAAGGAGGAGATGCTAGATTGTGATCTGTGGAATGAGCCTTGATGAAGATTTCCCCACAGCCTCCTGAGCTGCCTGCCGCCTTGCTTGCCCTGGCCCGAAGTAGACAAGGAGAAAGCAATCCTCTCTGGAGCCCGGGGAAGCTGCAGACTTCAGACATGTCACCTACATGCCCATACACTGTTCTGGGTGCCCTGAGGGCTGCTGATCCCTGGAGATTTTGCTAATATCTGAGAGTAGCTGTCAAACTGAAGTGTCACAGACGTTGTCATATAGGTCAGCCTGGCATGCAGAGGGTTTGTTTTCTCTGTACCAGCGTGACCGAGTGTGGGCATCCAAAACCAGGGTGGGTGATTTGTTTGAGGCGGGTGATTTGGACCAAGCAGTGGCCAAGGGCTCACCTCGATGCTTTTGGCACTCGGGAGAGAGAAGGGGCAACACCTTAGTCCGAAGCCGACTGGAGATGCCAAACAAAAGCTTGCTTAGGCTCCGGTGGTGAACTGCTTCATGGGAACGTGCTGTTCAGATGCTTTATTGAATTTTCAAGGAGCAGTTTTTCATTGGGGCTGAAATATGAGAGAGAACAGAGTGTTCCAAGTCACTAAAAATGAACAGAGCAACAGCTTTTACAGGTTTGTGAGTGGCAAAAAAGGTTTATTTAATAATGAGGAAAAGGCCGGAACATAGCCCAGGGTATCGAGAAGGAATTAATCCAATTAACAAAATAAAACATGGGCTTAAGAAGAAATACTAATTGTAGCTGTCCAGCAGGTTGTGTGATACAGGTTATTTTTCTTAAGTTTCAAGAAGCTTGCAATATTGATCCCTCAAGGGCCCGAGATGTTAAATATACGCTTTCCAGGTGAGTAAAACAGGTTGTTAATTAATTTTATCTTGTCAGACCTGGTTGCTGAGCCTTTGGGTCTTGCATGAAGTAGATGATTCTATAATAAATTTTTTATTGCCTCTGGATATATGTCTCCTTCTCTAGGTCGTCTGTATTTCACTTTGTCCCTGTGCAGTAAATTTCTAGCCGTATGAGCAGAAAGACTGAGCCTGTTCTTGTTTTAAAGCAAGTTGCAAATACTTGTACAATTAAAGACTTGTTATCATGTTGGGTGAAAGCTATAGCAGGCTGACGCTGCAAGAGATGAATGAGGCGAGATGGGTGAGTTTGGGTTGAATGTGGGAACCTCCTGGGTTGTGGCACCTTCTGTAATTAGCAGGTGAGGCCTCTGATGCGCTGGGGTTGTGTGGCTGCTAATTGCTTTTTCTAATGTCAGTGGCAACTGCAGAAGTGCTGGCGCTGAAGCAGACGCAAAATGTTTTGTTGTGGCCGGGACACCTGCTCAGCTCTGGTCATTTCTCTTCTGAGATGTGCTGGCTCTGCAGAACTCTCCCAAGTGTTTTCTGGTCCATCTGAGAGCAGAGGGTGGAAGGACATGTTGTCCTCTTCTGGACATGATATCTCACAGGTTGCTTCGGAATAAATGGCTAGGGCTTAGGTTGAAGAATCAGGCTGCTGTTTGTGAAGGGGACTGGGAAGCAAGGGAATAAACAAATCCAGAGATAAAAAATTCAAATTTAACATCAGGCCATGAAACAAACAGTTGAAGTAGAAGGTTAAAAGCTCTGTTGTGTCAGAAAACAGTATTGTGATGTGGTCATCAAACTCCAGATTTAGCATTGTGCTTTTTCAGGATACATGCAGAGCTGTAGGCAATTCCAGCTTTGTCTTTCTGCTGAGCTATTAGTACGTGTGGCACCTCCACAGTGTAGGTTTGTTACTTCCCTCCATGTCCTGTTGGAAAGCGAGTTTGAGATGAGCCATTGAAAAGAGTCAGATTAAACAAAATGCATCTAGGATTAATGTGGATTCATAATCCTACTAAAGGAAGCTCGGAAAAGGTGAAAAATATCCCATTAATTTCACTTTGATCCTCTTCACTGAGGTGTATGTGGTATGAATATGAGGTGCAAGAGCAACATAGCAGGACTTTAAGTAAATCCTCTCAGCATCAGGATTAATGTGTCCAGTTCTCAGGCTGGCTCCTTTCAAAAAGCGGTTTCTTCAGTCTTTGACTTCATCTCAGAGTAGCTTGTGGGGTGTTTATGGTGGTTTTATTTTACATAGCCATAGTTTTGGTCCAAGTATGTCACAGTAATTTATTAAATTTTTCTAAACTTGTCCTGACATGGGAGTTTGGTTATGAGCTTGACCTGCATGGAAACATGTGAGCGTGTTAGGAAGCAGAGAGGTGTACGCTCCCTGCTCCATTGCCGGAGTATTACCCCTTCACCATCTCTGCTGCCGTGATGCTAAGGGACACGGGAGCTCGCACTCCTTCAGAGCCTTCAGGCGCAGCCGTGTGTCGTACCTCTGACAGGCACACACACTGTCTTTCTCTTAGGACCTGTTTTGCCTGCTGCTTCCCTTGTTTCTTGTTGGTTTTTTTTCTCCTACCAACTTTTTCCTGTCATTTTTCCCTTTTCTTGCTCACACACACGCACAAAGCATTGCTTATTTTTCACCTTGCCCTTTCTGTTTTCTCTCCTTCCAGATTTTCTTTATTTCTATCGTGTATTAATTCTAATCGCCTTCCCTGGAAGTCAGGCTGGGGTGAGGGAGTTAGTTTTCAGTATCACTGCTTTGAAACAAACCTGTTGGGGTTTGTAATGGACAATGAGATGCTAGCAGAGTGATGTAGGAGCATGTCACTGACATCCCTGAAATACAAGAAAGCAGAAGCAATCTTTAGGAGGTCAGTGGAAAACTGGAGTTTTTGCTAAAAGAAGATAGACAATATAGAAACTTCTTGGGGTTTTTTGTTCTTCAGAAAAGATTAAATGGATTATCTTTATCTTCCTCTTAATAGCTAGATCACAAACTAATCTCTTCTGTCGATTTCTTCCACACAAACCAAACAAAACACATAAACAAGATTGCTGAAGGTGGAGAGAAAGCTAGATTTTTGAAGCACATCCAAACCACTAAGAATCATTCACTTTCCTTTCAAATGCAGCATTAGCAATAGAGCTCTAAATCAATGAAAGGTCTAAAATTAGATTATATTCCTGAGATCAGATGTGAATCACAAGTTAATTGTATTTTCTTTTATTATCACTGTCTTTACCCTTTTATTTTATCCTGAGAAATTAGGTTTCTGACTTGAAAACAGAGTGAACTGTGAAGGCATGAAACCTTGCTGAATTAGACCACACCAGATCACCTGTGGATGGGTTCCCCACAATATTTTGTTTGGGGGGCTCATGTTGCATCTGAAACTGAGCTCGAGTGATTTATCAGTTAGTGCTGTGTGTCTCTCTCCCCCAGCCCTCTGATGTTTCAAGTAGCCATTTTCTTAAATTAATGAGAAAATATTACTGCTAAAGCTTGCTAAACAAGGTTGAAAACCCGCTCTAGAAGTGACAGGGTAGGACAGCAAACAATTCTCTCTCGACGGTGGCACAAAGCTCAGGGAACTGTATTCTCCATTGCTATATTTTAGCTGCAACTGTGGTGAAATGCCTGTATCTGAAAGCAGAGGTACGAGGTGACCCGCAAGATTAGTGTGTGAGCGAGGCATGCAAGCATACATAGATGATGTGTATCTGTTCATATGAAATGGCAGCTTGTAGGGACTATGTTTCCTTGCAAGCGGCACCAACTTTAGTGCCAGATTTGTGTGCACGATCCCCCAGGAACATGAGTGCGTGCTTGAGAGATGACAGCATTGTGCCTATGTGTGTGTTTCTGGGAGAGGTGTATCTTGGTCAGTGTGTTTCTGGCTGATTGTAGTTGAAAAATGATGCTGACCTGAATCTGTGGATGCAACAAACGCTATGGACAATGCAGGTATAATGAATAAACGGTTTGCTTGTAGGATAAAGATTTACGGGAACAAAAATGATGGCGTTGCAGAGACCCTTGCAGAGAGTGTGCATACTCAGCGGAAAAGTCCTCAAAGATGTCACTGTCTGACATACCTCGAACTATTCTCCCTGCTGCTGATCACGTTCCAGATTCTGTGCACTTGAAGGAAAGACTGGGTATGGCAACAGAGTGGTGACCATACATGCCAGCAACATAACCCCTTTACGAAAGAAGGTTCGTGTCATTGCAGAGCAGGGTATTGGTGCAGCACTTTTTTGTGGCAAAGTACACGAGGGTGGGCAGCACGTGATGGCTCAAGTCTTGTGTTTGTGATCAGAAAGAGACAGGTGTACGTAAAAAGGCTCCTCCACCTTTCCTCTGTGCACCCACAGCGCTTGCCAAGGCGTAATTAGTGGGCTCTCGTGTTTCAGGGCAGACTATTGAGCAGCTGCTAAAGTGCCAGCTCAGTTGGTAGCCTCGAAAACAAAACATCCCTTGTTTCTCATCACCACTGTGAAATACTGCCTTCCTGAACCTTGGGTTTGGCCCTGCAGCTTTCAGGATAGACAAAATGTGAGATTTTTGCCAATGATGTATTCTTCTAGGTCTGTTTAATATCCGTTATCAATTTAGTGTGCCACTTTAATGAGATTTTGCTTTTTCCATCTCCTCCGTAGAGCTGATTACTTAGCGTATGTGGTTGGTGTTTGTTTTGTTGTTTTTTTTTTCTTAAAGGAAACTACAAGTGAAGAAGTTGAATGCTTGCTTCAGCTGAAGAGGATATTTCCCAAGTCCTAGTGGGAAAAGGTGAAAAAGAGAACTGGAGGATGTTGCTAGTAGGTATGTACATGACAGGAAGCCATGACTAGCAGTGTGATTGTCAACAGGAAACAAAAAGTCATAGCCGATGTGACGCTGCCATACAATACACTTTCTGTGTTGTGTTGCCTGCTGGACTTCGTGGCCTGGGGCGGAGTGTATGCCTACGTGAGATATTCTCCTGCCCATTTGTCTGCTGGAGTTTGAATTATTCTGCATCTGGTTAATCCGCTTTGCTGGAGTTGGCAAGCCCTGGTGTTTGGGTTTTTTTTCTTGACACCCGCTACTGTAAAGATCTTGAACGGCTATGGGGAAAAACGGGTGCGTGTGAGCAACCTTCACTGGCTGGCAGCTGAGTGCTCTTCAGACCCCGGACAGCTTTGAGATATCTTGGCTGTTCAGTGCTCTGCAGATATGAACGCTGAGCTTTTCTGGCACGTTCTCACATTGGCCTGGTCGTTCTCACCATGCTAGTACATGGGAAAGAAGACTTCCTCTCAGACATAGCTTACATCATCCTGGAACTGGTCATTGCAGTGCTGGCCATCCTGGGGAACATCCTGGTCTGCTGGGCAGTCTATCTGAATAGCAACTTGCAGAACGTCACCAACTATTTTGTGGTGTCCCTGGCTGCTGCTGACATTGCCGTGGGTGTGCTGGCAATCCCCTTTGCCATCACCATCAGCACTGGCTTCTGTGCCTTCTTCTATGGCTGCCTTTTCATCGCCTGCTTCGTCCTGGTCTTGACTCAGAGTTCGATCTTCAGCCTACTTGCTATTGCCATCGACAGAATCATTGCGATCCGCATACCCCTCAGGTAAGCACGGGTTGGGCTGGGGGGACAGAGGGGAGCTAGGGTGGTGAGGGATGAACATCAGTAAAAACAACAGATCTGGAGATGAATCGAGGAAGGAAAAGTTAAATGAGGATCAGCGCTTTTTATCTTCTAGTTTGAAAAAAAACTTTTTTAGGTCTTGAAGGCTTGCTTTGGCTGCTGGATTTTCTGGTTGCTTCTTTTTCCAGTTCTTCTCTGTCCTCATACGGTGTATGCCCATGGCATCACATCGGTGCTGTCTGGGAGCTGCCGTTCCATATTTAGACAGGATCGTGCGGTAACATCAATAACCTGTGCCCTGAGCTGCCGCCAACAGCACCAGAAGGATTGCTGTGGGAAAGTGGAGCTAAAGCAATACATGGTGGAGGGCAGAAAGGGGGTGAGGTCAACTTGTCTCCTTCCCCATGGGGAGAATGGGGGACTCTGCCTGCAGCTGTAGCAGCAGGGTTGTGGATGGGGGTTTTGTCTTGGGGGTCCATTAAATGTGAAGGGAGGAGAAGCAGCAGGCTATGAAGAAATGGGCCTTACGACGGTTTGGACTAGTTTAGGCACTGCCTCTGGAAGCAAAGCATGTATTAGATCAAGGCAGAGGCTTGTCCCGACCCAGACCTGAAGATGGTTATTCTGTGGTCTCTACTCTGGAGTTTAAAGGAAGAAAAGGATGTTTCAGTATTAGAGCTTGAAAGCCGAATATGACTAGCTGCTACTTTGTGTGGAACCAGGGAGGCTGGTGTGAGACAAGGGGAAGTTTTGCCACACGCGCAGGGGCTGCCACTCAGTTCGGTTTTCCAGAAGCATGTTGTTGCGACGGGATATATCTGACCGTGGGCGTGAAGCAGCATTGTGTTTTGTGGGCTGGGTTTGAATGCTGTGTGACAATGCTTCCGAGTCATTCAGGTAAGCTCGAAAGATGTAGAGGAATCCCCAGGAGAGACCGGTGCAGACAAAGTGTAGGGGTCTCCTTCCTTCCCACCTTGTCCTTAGGAGAATGCAGCATACTCTCAGGAATGGAGAGACTTGCTTCCTATCCTGAACAACAAATGTGGCTGCAAAAATGGAACACGTTTCTGATTGTTGTGCTCTCAAGTTTGAGTTTTTGGACATCCTCACTCCTGCTGAGCTAAAATCACTTGTGTTGACCTGTGCAATTTAGTTTTGTCTCTTGTGAATACTTTGGTCATCCAGCACTTATGTCAATTAACACAAACCTCCCATTAAAAAAAAGCAAGCATTATTTTCCCTAGAGCTGCGGAGATTACCTTTTCATGTGGACCAGTGCAGCACAGTCTTTCCTGAAGCCTTGCCTTAGCAACCTTGTGCTGCTGTAATGTTACCGTTAATTGTTGGTTTCCAAACCTATAGTCATACCTGTTACAGCCTCTCCTTTTGATGTAGTTGTAAGGAATAACTATTGCATTCCATTGCGAAGAAACTCTATTGATATTAGTTACCTATAAATTAGACTGTCTCCGCTTTTCCACAGTTCTATGTAGAGATGGTTTCAGTTTATAAACCAAAATAAGCATAAATGGTAAAGAAACGACTGTAGAGTAGCCCTCGGAGCTTGCCTCTGAAATGATTTTGAGAAGGCCTGATGTCTTTAATTCATCTCTTATGAGCTAACTCTGAAGACTTTTGCTGACAGTTTAAGCGCTCTTCATGCTAGAGGATGACTTGCCAGGAAAAGGATTTTAAAACTCTGGATTTCTGCCCATTTTGGGGGGTATCACTGTAACTATATTGTCTTGAAAATTTAATTTCCTGGAATAGCCAAGGTAAAGAGTCTTTTAGAAAAATCAGACTTCATCAGTGCTGGGCACAGTACCAGTATTGCTGTTTTGTTTTTGAAAAAACAGAGCACACCCTCTTCCACCCCAGAACAGTGGAGTTGATTGGATGCAGAAACCCACAGGTAGACCCATGGGTGCCTCCCCCTCCTTGTCCTCTGCTGGTTTGTCCTTTTACAGTAGGAGCAAAGAACTTGTCAATTGTGTTTCCCCTTAAGAATTTATGGATGAATAAGCATTAGATTTATAGCCTCAGACGTGCTGAGAAAGTGAAAGCTGATTAGCTGAAGAGGGAAATGTGGTATGATTCAGACTGCTCACATCCTCGTTTTTTTTCTTTTTCTAATATCTGGTTGTCTCAAAAACGTGTCAAACCATTGGAAGGAAAGTTCTGCCACTAAAGACGCAATGTTTTTACCCCATGCTTTAATGCCTGGGAAAGCCTCTTCTCTCCTCCTCAGAGGACAAGAAAGGTAACACCAGGCATTCCTAATATTCATTAGATGAATGCTCTTAAAAAAAGAATAAATCAGACTTCCTTCACTCTAGCGAAACTGAAAAGGGCCAAACCTATTTTTTCTTCTTCTTTTTCTTTTTAACTGTTTCATGTCTGATTTGTCCTAAGGAAGGTAACCACATGTCTCAGTGGATACATATGTGGATGTGTGTTCCCACACAAATAAACTATCAGTATTAAGGAGGCAGAAGAGCGGGATTTCTGATACTGCTTGGTTTTGGACACCTCAGTACATGATCAGAGTTATCTTTGGAATGATTTTTCTGGGGATAAAAGACCCGGCCCCCCAAAAATTGCAGTGAGGAAAGACATCTATAGGTAAAATTTAAAAATACATAAAAACTAATTTGTGAACATCTTATGGGTTCTACCTTTCAAATTATTAAAATATTGTGTAGAATTTGATAACCTTTCCAAAAGTTCTCAAACACTTTGCTGAATTCTGCCAGGTTTTATACAAACGTAACACTCTGCAAGTGGCAATAAAGCACTCCTGAGGAAGTGAGTGTTAGCCATTGTTTGGTCTAGGATAAAATCCAAACTGTGTCTCTAACATCGCAGGTACCTGAAAACCTACGCTCGCTGATACAAAACCCCTGGGTGTTCTAAACAAAACTCACTGGGAGTCTGAGCTCCAGGATGAACTCATGGGCCAAGAACAATTGCTGCTTTCCAGGCTCTTTGGTGCCAGCAAATGCTCCGCAGGCACGGTGCCCAGCCACGTGTTCTTGTGCGGGCATTTGTGGTAAAGATACTCCCATGGTGAAGGGCAGGTAGCTCTGATGCACTGGAAAGAGAGGAGAAATTTTTCTTCCTGCAGCCAAACGGAAAAGTTTTCTCAGGTTACTGCTTGCTCTATGTGCTGAATTCAGGTATTCACCTGTGGCAAAAATACTTACGCAGGTCAAACAGTGCCAACTACAGTGACTTGCTGAAGTGCAGACCTTTTCCTCCGATGAAAGTTGCTTTGGAGATGACTTCCTGAGCTACTGGGATGCTTCTCTGGGAAAGCTTTACTAAGGTGCAGCTCCCTGATGTCTGGAACATTGGGACAGATTTATCCCATGTAGTGGTGATTGAAACTGCAGCTCTGAGGTTGTGTTGGGATGCTTTTCTGCCAGAGGCTAGTGGAGCTGGACGTGAAGAACTGGCTTCTCAAAGTCTGGGGCAGGAAGAACAGGGGAGATGAACACAAACCCTGAATAAAGTATAGGACGTTGAAGGGGCCTTTGTGCTGAGAACAGTCTGTGTCAGCAGTTGCTTTAATTCTCTAGGGTTGCCTTCTCAAATGCTCATATATGAGCATCTGAATTGGTGAATCAGGGATTTAATGTCACTTTGAGCCATATCTGGACTTATTTCTTTACCTGCTCACCATAAACCTTTTGACTTTATGACGAGCGTTTCCTACATGCGCTTATGTTTGTGTCAAATAGATTATGGGCAGTTTCAGCCTAATATGAAAGAAGGATAATTCACTTCCTCCTTTGAACAAGCATGGGCATGGCTTTGAAAGCAGTGCCAGTTGTCTATGGCTTCATGGGCTGCAGTGGAACTTGCTGTTACCAAGGTTTTAGCCTGGAAGTTGATCGTGCCACGAGGAAAAGAACGGTGCCTGTCCACCTGTATTGCCTCTGCTGTTTAGAGCCCTGCGCCCACCTGTGGGATCCCACCTACCCTGTCTCCATAGCATAGACAAGCACTAGTATCAGTTAGCACCTGGGAATAGGGGAGAAAGTTTCTTGACTGAGAGTTCTGGGAAAGGGTTGTTTAGATGGTGCATGAGAAGGTCTGGGTTTCATTTCTTGCTCTGCCACATGATTTCCAGGATGATCTGGGATTGTCAGTGTTTCTCATTTCCAGATACATGTAATAGGGATAGAATATCCTCCTTTTGTCTCGCCTCCTATGACTGCAGCTGCCTGAGGTGGGGGCTGTTGAGTGGATGCGTTCAGTGAACAGTGTTTTGCAGTGAGTTGTTAAAAATCGTTAAGCACTGCTGGAATTCAGATCAAAGCCCAGTGCCCCCAGTGCTGAGCACGGGCTTTCTGGTGTGGTGCTGTAAAGGTGGCTGAAATGTGCTCCGTGCATGGCAGAGCCATCTGGCCAAGATGTGCAGTGCTGTCAACCAGAGGTGAGTTTGGAAGTCAAGCAGCAGGCTGGCCGGATGCTGTGACGATGAGTTAGGCCAGCTACATATCATGCAATGCATGGAAAGATTTTTAACTTCTACCTGAGGATGCTGTAGTTCTTATACCAGCTCTGTCTTCCACCCAGCTTGATAGTTTATGAATCAGACTGGTGAGGTACTACACTTTGTGCAGGAATCATTGTCTCGGTGACACAGAGCTTAGGCCAAGGACTGAGAAGTGTCACATCTTTAGCCAAGTTACTCTAGGCAGCACACGAGTTGTGCGTTCACCAAGGGCAGCTGTTCTCCTGGAGTCAGTTTGCCAGCCTAACGGCTGGGAGAGCAGCAGGGCAGGTGAAATTATTTTGGGGGAAACATCCACATTTCCCTGTATTTGCAAAAGTGGATTTTGTTTTCTAAGAGGAGTCAGGTGACCCTATCCCCATATACAACTCCACTGTGAGTGTCCCTGTGCTCTGTGCTAATGTTCTTTGTTTCTGGAATTTCACGAGTAGAAGTCGTTGTTTGTGTAGCAAGTCCAGTATTTCCAGGAAGCACGAGAACTGCTTTTGCACAGACAATCCAGTGCTGTCTGGACACATCAGACGTGGTACAAAGTCACCCGCCAGCTATGCAGAACACAGGCTGTAGGTGTGACCACCTCCTTTCAGCAGGCTGTGTCTGCTGCATAGGTGCCAGCAACTCACAGTATGCGTGATGCTTCCTGGGAGCCCTGAACTTACCATGTAGAGCTGTACAGCACTGGGGATACAGAGAGCAGCTTTGGCCTGGCTGCTGTGAGCCTAGAAAGATGCCTAGACAGGTGCACAAACTCTTTGATGCCAGCCTGGTGACATCTCTGAGTGGACAAAAGGAACGAGTCCAGGAAAGTCCGCCTGGACAATAACGCTACTTCAGCCAAGTCAGCCAGAGGTGTCTCATGTGGATCCTAGAAACTAAGCTCTCCCAAGCGAATGAACACTTCTCAGTGGGTACGTGGCCAACGTAGTGCCACCACACTGTGTCACGAGATGCTGTGAGCTTTCTCTCTTAACCCTCGGAGATACCAACCAAGGCATTAGGGAAATGCACTCACCGATAAGTTGATAATTGCCACTGCCAGCACAATACTCTGCAGCTGGAAAGCAGGCAGCTGCTTGGGTTAAGTGCTGTTTCTAAGCCTTGTAAAGTTTGTTGCATGGGAATCCCCAGAGGGTAAGAGGGAGGAAGAAGTAGGGGGGTGGTTGCCTGGAGCAGTAATGAATATATTTTTAGTGGAAGGGAAGGGACATCTCTAGTCGTGGGATAACAGCTGCACAATTTCAAAATTCCTATGACAAGATGTAGCCAATTTCAGGGCTGCAGGGTTTTGAGGGTTTTTTTGTTTGTCTTTTATTTTTCCAAGCTTCAAGTGCCTTCAGCCAATCTCTTGCTCCCTAAGTATACTTTTCAAAGTTCAGATACTGTTTTGCTGTGTTGATGAGGTCTGAATGTGAGCAGTCCCTGCTACCACCCGTGCTGTGCCCTTAGCATCCCCTAAGCATTGAGCAGGATCCACTACTGGCTGGAGAAACCTTTTTATCTCTCAGAATCAGCTGAATCCCTCCCTTATTTCTGGAAGGAGGATTTCAGTGTATTTTGGGTACTGGGAATTTCTGTGGTTGACTCCCTCCCTCACTACCTCTTTTCTGATTTTGAAATGCAACTGAGGAAGGGAGACACAAGCCTGCCGGGTCTTGTGTGGAGCCAGGTTTTTTCCAAGGCCCATCAGCAGGTATTTAAAGCACATGCAGGATCTCCTTCTGTACTGTGCCCGGCAAAAGCAGCCTTTCTCCTCCCCTGTCTTGAACTTGCATTGGGATAGGAGCATGAACCTGTGGGAGTAACTATTTCATTGAGAGATGGAAAGATTTCTATGGCTTGTTGGATTATTATTTTTTTTATATGTTTGTTTGCTGAGAGAATTCTGGGGACAGAGGGAGAAGGAGCGTTGGGTAAACACTGGGAGCCCAGCGCTACTGTTGTCTGATCGCAGACACATGGGGTCAAGTACAGTGTGGGACCCACGCTGGACGATGTGGGAATCCGGCCATCTACTTTCCATGCTAAGCATTACCAAGGGAAGGAAATTGCATTGAAATGTTAAACTGTTGCCCTGATTTACATTTTCAGAGAGAAGAACTGGTGGAGTCAGCTCAGGACTCGCAATAACCTGTGAGGCCTTGGGAACTGGCCGATATTTCAAACAAACCAAGGTCCCTGGCTGCGCTGTCAGATTCTTACCATGTTGCTTATTGTCTCTTTCAACAGATCTTGGAGAATTTACTGCTAAGAGCACTTGCTTCAGCCGGGCATATCAATACCTCCCCCACTGAAATCCCCTTTGGTGTGTGCAGTGCAGCCCACAGTGCACCTGTAGTCAGAGCACTGTCCTCAGCTTAATTCCTCCTTTCTGAGAAAGACATGGGGTCAGCTTAGCTGGGCTGGTGAGGAAAATTGCTGACTAGTCTCAGTTATTGAAGGAAGGTTGGTGCTGGTGAAAGTGCCGTTGTGGAAGGAGCAGAGTGAAATGCTGTGTAAGGCAATGCCAGCCTGGCTTCTGCAACTGAGTCAGCAGAATTTCCCTGGAGCACACCTGAACGTGGATACGGGGCTGATGGCACTGTGTCTGCGAGTTCGTTTGTGCTATTTGGCTTACAGATCTACTGTAAGACAGACCTAGCAATTCCATGCTACAAGACTGCTCCTTTGCCAGAAAGGAGGAACTGCCTTAGCCTTCAGCAGGAGAGCCATGGTGGTCTTCATCACCAAGGGTCAGAGCAGTGTCATTGGTTATCCAGGCTGCAAGATCTATGTGCATGACCAATAGGGCTGGTGGAGTGAAGGAACACAGATGAAAACTGTATTAATTTCCCTGCTTTTCTGTCACCTATTCACTAGGTGCCTAAAGGAAAGGGAGGGAAATTCGTGGCATACAATGTCACCGTGGTCCCTGCTGTGCTGTGCTGTGCGAGTTCTGCACAGCGATTCAAAGGTCCCTCTGAGAAGCAGACTCCTTTCTTGCTGTCTTCTGTCTTTTGGGCCATTGGGAAGTTGCTTGGGTGTCGGGCTGTTGAATGATACTGATGTAATTCCCATTTCCTCTACTTTATAGGTACAATGGCTTGGTGACTGGCTCTCGAGCTAAAGGTATCATTGCCATCTGCTGGGTATTATCTTTCATTATCGGCTTGACACCAATGCTAGGGTGGCACAATCGCTCCCAGATCGAAGAGCTGGGTTCCAATAAGTCCTCTCGCATCAACTGCAGCAACAGTATGGTGGCATGTCTCTTTGAGGCTGTGGTCACCATGGAGTACATGGTCTACTACAACTTCTTTGCCTGTGTGCTCTTGCCCCTCCTCCTCATGTTCGGTATCTACTTGAAAATCTTCATGGCAGCCCGGCGGCAGCTCAAGCAGATGGAGAACAAGATGGTACACGGGGAACGTTCTCGCTCCACTTTGCAGAAGGAAGTCCATGCAGCTAAGTCTTTAGCCATCATTGTTGGGTTGTTTGCAGTCTGCTGGCTTCCACTACATATTATTAACTGCTTTACCCTTTTTTGCCCAAATTGTGCCCATGCTCCCCTCTGGCTGATGTATCTGGCTATCATCCTGTCTCATGCCAACTCGGTTGTAAATCCTCTAATTTATGCCTACCGAATCAGGGAGTTCCGATACACCTTCCGTAAAATCATCAGCCAGCATATCCTGGGCCGGAAGGAGCCGTTCAAGGCAGGAACGGCCAGCTCTAGGACTTCCACTCACGGTGGGGACGCAGAGAACGCCAGCATACGAATCAGTGAGTATGCGTTAGAAGTATACACCAATGGAGAGATCCACAGGGATCCTGAAAAGCAGGACTTAAACAAATGCAAAGCTGGCTTCGAATGGCACCAGAATGGAAATGCTCTGGATGTGGAGACAAATGGGCACCTCCCACATTCCTGCAAAAATGGGATTCTCTCGGATGCCTGCATGAACAGGGAGCTTCACAGTGAAGAGCTAATTGATGCCCAGGTGTCTTACTCAGATCTGGAAAGAGCAGCCTTCGCAGCAGCAGCTGATGTTTCCTGATGAGACTTTCAAGGTCTTCCTGGTAGAATTATTTTTTTTTTCCATTGGTGACCTCTGCCGTGGCAGAAGGGGAGGTTGGGGGGCGGGGGGAGAGGTGTGTATTCAGATCGCTGTGGAGAAAGGGGGCCCTACCCAGGACTGTTGGGATGATCCTAAATACTAGACTGGAGAAAAGCCAAGAGACCGTTGAAATGGACTAAGGAAGGAGGGACACATGAGCCATCGATGATCTGTCACCAAGAGCAGTGCCAAAGTCAAAGATGGCATTCCAAGTTCAGCACTGGGAGACCCTGCTGATGCAGGGCATATCGTGACATTACGCTGTACTGTGCGTCTGTGGTTGTGTGTCGGTTTTGCTGTCTTTACCAACAGAAATAAAAGCATAGCTGCAAGTATTCGCTGAACTGCAAAGAGCAACGGGGAAAGGGGCCTTTTAGTACTTTGGCCCTGCAACAAACAGAAGGGGGGTAGCAACATCTGTTGGTCAGGAAGGATGCCAGCAGCTGCTTGGACAGGGAAGGAATTTACCTGATGGGAACTTTGGATACCTTCAACCATGGCATTTTGTCTTTCAGTTCATGTTTTTAAAGGTTATACTGCAACAGGTTGCTCAAATGTGTTTTTTTTCTTGTCTTGATAAGATTACTTAATGTTAAGTTAGAAAAATGGGCAAGAACTCATATCCATTCCCAGAGCGCTCAATGTTCCAGATGCACAAGGCAAATATAACCTCATAGCTCTCAACTTCGTCTAACAAATAATGAAAAGTCTGTAATATGGGTTTCCCGTAGCAAAAGGGCTGCTAGCTGGACTTGGTGCTGCAGATAATAGACAAGCAGACCAGGTTGTGGTCTGTGTCAGAGGCGCGGACGTGCCCTGAGGTGTTGCAAAGAGCTGTCGGGCATGTGAGCTGTCTGTAGGCTGGTGGGCACTGTCTGCTTTCCCCCCCGTCTCTGTGCTTGTCCTCCTGAGCTCCTAGAATGCAAATTCTTTCCATGGCCCCATATGTGTGTGAGGGGAGCTAATTTTCCGTATTGTGGTCATTTTTGTCCTCACTCAAAAGACTGTGGGACTTTTTTCTTCTTTCTTGGGATAGGGAGGAACACATACACACTACCCAACACTTACTTTTGGAATTCCAATAAGCTCTATTTAAACATCTTTTCTCCTGTGATTTCATTTTTTTCCTGATGTGCTTTACTGTGAAGCCTGATTTGTCCCTGCAGTGCAGAGGCCAACAGAGCTGGGTCTGGTTAGAAGATGCTCCTAATCCGAGAAGCTGAAAGATGTCAGTAGTAGTGGAAATCAGCTTAGAAACTGCAGTAGTCTGTCTGTGTAAGAGAACAGGCAAATCTGTGCTACAGCAAGTGTATGCACTGATGTGGTTTGTTGTAGAGGTGTTCCACAGCAGTTTCCTAATTTTCTGTATCGCTTATGAAGCCTGGTAGCTCAAGGACAGCAGAATGCCACATCAGCTTGAATTCTACTGAAAGGTTGTCTGTTTATTTTTTTTTCCCAGACAAATAATCCATGTCCAACACCACCAGCCTTCTGGAGAGACAGGCAGTAATGGTCCTACTGGAAAACCAAAAGTCTGGTAATTCCAGGGATCTGAAGCTTATTCCCTAGCTGAAAACATCAGAAATATCATGCCCCAAACCTGGCTTTTCTTTGTGTCTGTCCACTAACATTTCAGAAGCCAAATAATTTCATTTTCAGAAAGGAAAGGGGAACTGGATTTTGATATTTGAGGAAGAGCAGGTTAGGTTTGTGTGTTCTTATTCCATGTTTATTTTAAATATTGTGAACTATTAAAATGAAAAGTCAGTTTTATTTGAGGAGAATTTTCTTTCTGCCAGTCTCCCTATGTGAAGGTGGGGAGTAGTTTATAATGCTGAACATGTTTGAGTATGTAACTGCTCCAAGCTAGCACAAAGCTTACTGTGAGATGGATAAAAAGATGTGGTTGCCACCATAATCCTTAGCAGAAAGACAGGCAAGCTTGTAGAACAATAGACATCAGAGTTTAATTGAATTGCTGCTTTCTTGGCACGGCTCTTCCACGTAGTCTAACGTCAGAGGAGTGGATTATCACTCCAGCACCATTAACAAACACTAAGCCATTTCTCTGTAACTGACGTCGTAGGTAGTTCCTCTGTAGGGTGACTTGGGATCTTGTTACTCTTGATCTTTCTTGATGGAATATTTCTGTAGGTGGCTCCTCTGACCTCCTGTACCAGTGGCAGAGGAACTCAGTCAGGAAAATGGGGGTCTGATCTCTTCAGGCCTCAGTTGGGAGCTGCAATGTTTCTAAGAATAGCACAAGATTACATCCGGCATTCATGTCAATAACAATTAGGTCCACAAAGAAGCAGAGCAGGGAAGGAAGTGTGGGAAAATACCAGGATCGCTCATGTGCTGGAACACACGCGAGTGCCGAAGTGTCTCCTATTGAGGTTTAGTTGCCATTGTAAAGGGATGTTTTGTGCCACGTTGCATCAGACTTTCAACAGCTGATGTGGGTTGGTTGCTTTCTATTGTATCCTGAGCTTCTTCACACTCAATTATGGCAGCCTCTTGCTTGGTTGCCACAAGAATCAAGTTGATCTATGTTGATGAGACAAATTTAGGATTGTCCCTCTGGAAAACTTTCCTGCTCAACCAGATTGCCATCCGACCTTACTGAGTTTCCAGATGTCTTGCAATTAGCTTTTCTGTTGCTGTTTGAGGTGCCCCCCAAATGTGTCCAGTCCCTTTCAGTATTCGTGATCCAGATTTGAAATGAAAAGGGTGTGTGAAGGGGCCAGGGGATGTGTGCAGGAGGAAGTGCAGTGGGGGTAAGGACGCAGCGTGTTTTATATAGAATTGGAAGTCTGTAGTCACAGGAAGGAAGGGATGGCAATTGCACCACATGCTTTGTGCCTTCTGGCAAACATATGTCTGAGATGGACCTTCAGAAGATGTTTCTGAAGCAGTTGTTGGGGGGAAGCATGAGCCTTTTGAACAGAATTTTGGACTTCTTATTTCTTGTTTCCTAGGGATCATGACTTCAAGGCTTGCGCGCTTTTTTTTTTTTTTTTTAAAAAAAAAAAGCGCAGCTGTGGAGTCCCATCAATGAAATGTGCTCTTTCCTTCTCCTGGCAGCACTCTCCACTCTTGAGAAAAGTACCTGTCTTTCAAACTGCATAGAGCAGGGATCATTAGAAAAGCAAAAGTTAAATGATTTTTTCCTGACCTCCCTACTGACATCCCCATTTTCCTTCCAGCTGAAGAATTTTTAGCTGATGAAATGTAGCTGTTCTGGATAAACAAAGATGGTACCAAGACAAAAGAAAGAATGAGATGACCACCAGGAGAGGCTGGAGAAGACCTCCTTGGGAATCCAAGGTGCAGTAGGTCCAGAGAGTAAGATCTGGGGTGAGAAAAGACTGATTTCATTGAACTGGAACTTCTTACTAAAAATGGCTGAAGACACATAGAGAGATGTGGTGCCTCCTTTGGCATGAGGGCATTCCAGGAATTTCACCATTCCCTGGAGACTCTTAGGCTCCAGGGTTTATTTGCTTTATAGAGTTTTGGAGAAAGTAAAGTTTGATCAGTTGCCAGGAGTAATTTTATCAAGAGTTTGTCTTGGGGCCCTCTCTTCAATAGGGCACTGCTTTTTGTGAGTGCAAATAAATGCACTTACAGCGTTGTCCTGCAGAGTTTCTTTTGGATCAGTAGTATTTCAAAGCTCTGTGCAAGCCTGAGCCGCAGCTCTTGAACCGCGAAGCCATTTGGCGTGGTGGGACAGCCTGGGTTACTGTAGACAAAGGGTTTGCCACTGATCCCCGTTGGTGGTAGGAAGCTTATTGTGCAGACGGACTTGGGAGTTACATGGAGTCGTCTGAATTTTTGATCATTCTTTGAAAAGAGGCTCCAGGGGATGCTGGTGGATATAAAAATGTCTCTGAGCTGTGGGAGCAGGCTGGAGGGTTAGGGTTAGACGGGAAATCTTGGTGGTGAAGGAAGATTTGTAGGGTAGGTGTTGGGGAGGATTTCAGGGGAGCAGGAATGTGCTGGGAGGTGCTGGGGATTGCACAGATGGTGCTGGCATGAGACCAAGGTGTGACTTGCTGAGGAAGGGCTCTGGAAAGGATGTACGGTCTTACAGCTCTCCTGGGGTCACTGCAGAGGGGAAACTTTGTCTGATGTGTGCGGAGGGTTGACTTCATATGGTCTATATGTGACTGAGGTAGAAATGGTTCTTACGGATTATCTCCTTTTCACATACATTGTCTCATTTCATGAGCGTGTCCAGGTATAACAAAAGCCCTTCTGCTTCGTGACCATGAGCCCTACCTAAAACCAAATCAATCCAGCTGTGTTATGTGGGAAGGACAAGCATGCTGCAACAGTGCTGCGATGCATTAAAACTGTAGAATACTCTCTAGTGGTGTTTGCTAAGTTTAGCTGCCTAATAGTCAGTTCTCTCCCAATTTGTTTTGGGCATCACACTGCACTGAGTCATACCGGAGAGTTTTTTCTTTCTAGCCCTGAGCTTTTGGCCTTCTTTACGGTAAAACACATCAAGAGTAACTAAAACCACACCAGTTCCTCATTTGCATGAGAGATGACTAACCCTGACAGACTAAGAATCCCAAAACTGGGGCATGTTGTGTGTAACTCACTGTCTTATTTGTCTGCTGGGACTGTTCACACAAGGATGTGTTAAAATGAAGACTGGAACCTGTCAATCTGAGGACATCCTTTGCTTCCCCCACTCTGTTTCATGAGCTGGTGTTCCTGCCCCCTGTCCTGTGGAGCGGTTGTCTCTGTGGTCTGCAAACCAAGACACTATGAACACCCTGCTGCACACGCTGTCACTATAAACCAATTACTCTTTTAATTTAAATGTTTTATGAATATAGTTGTTGTTTTCCCTCTGTTTGTCAGTTACCAGTGGGAGGGGAGGGAAGGGGGTGCGAGAGTCTGTGCATGCAAATGTATTTAAAGTGCGTTGACCAAAGGTTTTTTTGAATCTGTGAAGTTTTCATATCTGTGAAGTCATCAGACTGCTGGGCAGTGAGGAGCCGCTGGTGCTGCTGAGTCTGTCTTGGTTACATTTCTTAATAAGCATTAAAATAATAAAATATATTTGTAAAAGAGAGAGTGAGTGCCTTTGTCCCAGGAAGATCTGGCTGGCTGGCCCTTTTTTGTGCAAGTGTTTTCTTATTATTTTATTAGCTTTTTCCATAGATAGATCCTTCCGGAGAGCTCTCTTCCTGGCGCTGCCTATTCTTTTGCAGAAGATATTAGCATGGACTCAGGTGACAGACCCAGATGGACTAGTAAGACCCCTCACATCTCTGACATCCTGGGATCTGTCGTCTTGGCGATGAGAAAAAATGTTTACAGCTGCGTACCGAACACAAGGTAGAGCACTGTGTTTGCCCAAACCACTGCAGTGTCAGGAACTTTGTGTTACACAGCAGGACCTGAAGGGTCCATAACTGGACCATGACACAACTGTGCCAGCTGTGACTGGAGAATCCCAGCTTGCTGGCTCTCCTTCTACGTGGCCCTGCCGCTGCACCTCAGACCTCCTTGTAAGACCATCCCAATTTCAGACCTCTGTCCTGTTCTGCCAACGCCACTCGGGCTGAGCTAGCTCCAGCCTGGTACCAGCCAAATTAGTCTGGAAATGGAGGCAGTAAATCTAGATGCTGCTGTGGTGTCACTCAAGCCAATTCTGAGCAATGCTGACAGGATGAAGCGGGAATAATTTCCAGCTTTTTCCAGCTGGCAGCTACTAAATGCGTGTATGAGGACGGTAGTGATTGTACAATCCAGGAGCATTTGGAATCGGGTAGTGATGAAGTGAAAGTTCACCAGATAACCATCAACTACTGGTCATTCCCTCTTTTGGTTCACTTTGCAGCTGGGCTAGAGGCCTGGCTGGAGGCCCCAGTTTGTGGAGAGGTGCTGGCACCCTGGTGCTCTGTGGCCAGCTGTGCCTGAGCTGTTCAACCAACTGTGTAATTGAAAAGCTTTTTGATTTTTCCCTCCTTTCACAAACACTGTGCGTTTTGTTCCGCAGCATCAAAGGCCGGGAGCTCGGAGGAACAATGGGCGTCTGCAGGAGCCCAGGGGGAACAATGGCCGTACCTGGCCCTGGGAAGAAAGCAAGTACTTGAAAGAACAGCGAGAGCTCCCAGTTTAACACAATTGGCCTGATCTGGAAACCTCTGCTCAGAGATCCACGTCTTGGCTTAGTCACCCAGAGAAACTAGACTTTGCAGGGCTTTTGCTGTAGACCAAGAGCTGTCTGAGGATAATATAGCTCAATAGTTTAATATTAATGCAGCACTGGGGAACTGATGACATTTCTGAATGGTGAAGTAGGATGGGGCTGCAGGGGATGGTGTTTTCCCTAGTAGTGGGTGGATTATGTTTTTGGCTAAAAAGCCTTTCACAGTATTTAAAGCAGCAGGATCTTCCTTGTCACTTCTGCCCCCAAACAGGAAGCCTTTGCTGCTAAGAATAGCACATACAAGTGCCTGCTGTGCTCTTGACCATCGTGTGTTTCGAGGAGAAGTTTTAGGGAGGTAAAATCTCTGAGCACCTTGTCTGAGGCCCTGTGGACCTCACAATTTACTTTCACAGGAAAGAGTCCCACTGTCTTGCATTTGACTGAAGTGACCAAGTGAGGAGTGAGATTTCCCGTATGTTCATTCAGGGAAGGGAGAAGGACTTCTGTCAGCTCAGAGTGATCCTGGGAGGAATCCACCTCTGATCCCGCAAATAAGCAGGTTACATGATGCAACTCACTACAGGTTGGAGTCTCGCTGAATAGTAAGTGGAGCTGTATTCCTCCCTGACTTCCCAATCTCCTCTTCAGTGCTGTCCTGAGAAGAAAGGGGAGCACTTCTGAATATTGGAGATGTTTCCTCAGAAATTACCCAGTGGATGAGACTGTTGGAGGGGTTTTGGCTGGAAGATGCGACACTCTTACGAGCACTGTCATTTCTCTGCTGTGTGACTGCAGTAGTTGCTGCTGAGATCCTGCAGTACTACCCAGATCTCAGAAAATCAGAAATTGATTTCAAGAATTGGAGTCCTTGCAACATGTCAAAGAAAATGATCTAAGCCAAGTTTGGGTATGAGAGTAGCATGGTGATTCTTCAGCAAGTGAAAGGCAAGGACTGGGGAAAGAGCTTTTAATATGCAAGTTCAGAATAAACTGTGTAAAGATGAGGTTATTTGGAGTGCAGATCCATACTGTGTGGCCTGAGCCTGTTGCACTGAACTCCAAACCTGGGACTGTGGTTTTTAGGAGTGTCTAGCTGCAATCCAGAGAGGTGAGTGCAACTTCTACAGAGCCTAGGGCAGTCTTTAAACCTCCTGGCTTGGACACTGACAGCACTGGAGCTGCAATCACTCAGGCTTTGTTTGCCAAGGATTTACCCTGAGCCCTAGGCACCTCCAATTTTTTTGCCTTACCTAAGGCAAGGAGATTAGATAACGGCTCATAATGACAGTGAAGAAAATCCATGTGCATGGGGTATCTTGCTGCCTCAGCTGTTGATGAGGTCATGGGGATGTCTTTTGGGCTGGTATGAGTCCAGGATATTACTTCTAAACGGGAGTTAAGCATATCTCAGAAGATATTTCATCTTGCTGGAGAACTTGCAGCTGCATCATTAGGGCATTTGGCATCATCTGGGCTGTGACAGCTTGTGCCTGTGCTTTGGGGTTCCCAGGGATGCAAGGCTCTTGTGCAGTGTGGTGATTGCATCCAGGGAAAAGAAAAAAAGAGTCCTAATAAAGAGAATTGAGCAGCCTGGATCAGTTCTACGAAGAATGCAAAACAAGCCTGGGCCATCTCAGGGTAAGCTTGCACTCATGGTGCCTCTTGAACCCATGTCCTGTTATTGTTGGTGTGGAACATGAGGGTCTGGGCCAATGAAAATAAGGAAGGTGGCTTGACAGACACAGATTTTATCTTTTGAGTTTCGTCATGACCTTTCTAGTGTATAATAAATAAAGTTGACTCAGGAATTGGCAAGTGCCCTATAACATGCAGTCCTGGTGTTGGGACTCGGCAGAATGTTCTGCTTAGCAATGCACTCTGTTAGCTTTGTTTGCCAAGTTCCTATTTTGGAGGTGTGCTGGAGGGCTGAACAGTGGCAGATGCTGAAGCCGCCTGCAGGGCAGGTGCACTGGACCTCCATCTCTGACCATGCTGATCCAGGCTGGATGAAGGTCATTTTGAATCCAGGCTGATAGAACCTTTTACCACTGGGCCATAAAAAGAGAAGAACTGTCTTGCAAAGGAAGAATGCTCTTTGCAGCGGTGTGAATCTTGGGGCAAAGAGGACTCCCATCCTTTCACATTACTGTTTAACCCATCAGGGATTTAATTCGGCATTGAAGAGTATTGCTTCCTGTATTATTGTCTTTTGAGCAGCCCAGCCATGCACACCGGATCCTGTGATATTAAACAGTTCCATCATCCAGAGGATGTGGCCAATTTTGCAGGTGACAGGAATGGCAGCTTTGAGACTTTGCCTGCTGTCGGGTGAATCCCTGCCATACCATCTCCTCTGTTAACCATGATTGTGAGCAATCACAGTCAGGTTTTCTGAGCTAGCCGTGGCAGCAGGGGCTGTGATATACAGGGCTGCTTTGCAGACA
Source organism: Astur gentilis (assembly GCF_929443795.1). Lineage (NCBI taxonomy): Eukaryota > Metazoa > Chordata > Aves > Accipitriformes > Accipitridae > Astur > Astur gentilis. Next base: position 5,546,117 of record NC_064886.1, read on the forward strand.
GCTGGGAATCATGTGCTGCTAAACTGAAGCTGTTCTGTAATGGTAACACATCAGATTGTGAAGTTATTCTGCAAAGCCAAAAGACATTGGGGAGAAGAGGGCTAATGTTTGCATTCCCAGTCCCAGAGAGGCTACAAGGGGAGAGCTGCAGTTAATTCACAAAGATTATGGCTGATTCAAAGGCAGTCTCAAGAGGAGCACACCCGGCGTTGGCACTGGGGTGCTGGGCTACATCAGCACTCGGCACCTTAAAGTAAAGGACAACTGGCTGCCTTGTTTCTGAGGTGCCTGCCATTTGGGAGCAGTCCAGTATTCCAAGTGTTTCCTGCCTTTCTTTATATTCATGCCAAAAGCACTAACAGAATAGGGTGGAGACAAAAAAATCTCAGACCCTCCTCAAGATCCTCCTCTAATTCCAGAAGGATCAAAATGCTAAAGGTTGCATTAGAAAAACAGAAATAGTCTTTTCTCCCACCATTGGTAACTCAATGCCACAGCTAAAGCTGAGAGTCAGCTGCTTGTTCTACAGCTGCGTCCTTTTTGAATTCATGAGAAATAGCATTTTGATTTCCTTCCAGAGGAAATATACAGTAATATCTCGTAACTTGCACTGAGGCCTTCCATTCTGCAGAACTAACCCATGTAACATTCATCTGCAATTAAATTAAACCCAAGATCCCCTATTCCTTATGGATGGAGCCAATGCTTGGGAATCAAGGCTTTTAATCAGAAACCTTTATAGCTTGCTTTCTCTGAGCACTGGCTTCCCATGCAAGTTCCCTCCCATCCTAGGTTCTACATCTGCAGATGATCCCTCCTTTCCTGCTGTATGCCAGTCCCGGGATGCACAAGAAATTTATGCAGGATGTAGGGGCTCTCTGTCCCTTTCCATGGTTCAGCACTACCTGGATTTTCAGAAGAACTGTAGCTACAACCTTCCTCTAGATTTTCACTGTGTGACTGCAGGGAGGGATGTGCTCTCTATATGCTAACAGCAGTCTCCGATTCCCTTGCAGGAGGATCTTTCGATCAGCATTTGATTTGGAAGCGCTGTGTCAGACACATGATCCTCCCAGGGAGAGTTTAATGCTTTCTTCCCGTCAAAAGCATGAGGCTGCATCCCGGGGTCAGGATGTCACAGACATGTAGCTGACACTGAACACTGAAGCCTGCATGTCAGTCAGGTCTTGGACGAGGCTGCGCTCTGTCTGCTGCACAGACACGTTCGCCGTCTCTGAAGGGAGGTTCTTGTGGACGTAGCCATGAACTTGGTGTTTTCCAGGTGGCTGTGTTTGCTCTATGCCGGATGAATCCCAGTGCTGTAAAACACGTGTCCCTGTTCTGCTTCCTAAGGAGATGCATCTGCTGATGTCAGCTTCCAGGTAAGATGCACCGGAACCTGCTCTCTCTCGGCATCTGTGGCCTTTGGCCTCTGCTGGTAGTCAGGCATCCTAAGGAAACTAGCAGTGACCTAAGGCTATTTTTTTGCTAATCCTTGGTCAGTGTTGCAGATGGAGAAGTAATGGCAGTTTTCCAGCAGGTGAGACCCTCCAGGCCAGCAAGCCAGACAAGAAAAATAAACACAGGAAATAGCATCCATGCAATAAGATAACAAAGAAAGGAGAGGCTGGGAAAGCTTTCTGCTGCATGTGTGTTGGGGGGGGAAGCACAGAGCTTGGAGCTCTCTCTCTAACAGGAGCAAGCAGATGTTGAACCTTAACACAAAGGAAGGGGTTACTGCCTGGAGGGAGAGAAAAGTAGAGAAAAGAAGGTTTCTGCTTTGCCCAGACAGAGGAGGAGTTGCTCTCTAGGGCACAGGGTCTGTGGAATGAAGATCTTGAGCCTAGGTGTGGGGTGAGTTAGTGCTTTGCTCAGGGCAGAGAGTTCGGGTTAGCTCTGCTCCACCTGGTTGTTCTTCTGTCTCAAAAGCAGTTCTGAGTGTCTCTGTGTTGAGGGAATCTCTGCTCTGTCTTACCTGTGAAACCCATTCCCCAAACTCCTCCTCTTGGCATCTTTGCATCCCATCCCTCAACCCCCCCCGCCCCCTAAATCCCATGGGTTTATCAGAGCCTCTACATTGCTCAGTTTATCCCTGATGGCATGGCTGGGTAGTACGGTGGCAAGGCATCTGCTGGCTTCATCCCTGTGTGCAGCAAGATGGAGAAGCCACCTGTGGTGCCCAAAATAGCCTCTGCCTGGGCAATCCAATCCAAATGGTGTTGATAGCGGTGGGGGATTCCCATGCCTCATAAAGAGGCTTTTGTTGGGAGGATCTAAGCTGAGCTCCAGGCCTTGCCAGCTGTGGAGGGGAGCAGATGGATCTGCAGTATAAAAATAGATCGAAGCAGACTTGTTCTGCCCCTTTTCTTCACTAGCTCAAAGTATAGTCCCAGAGGTGCCTGGTCAGCTGAAGCAGAGCAGAGAACTGGGTGATTTGCAGCTGCCAGTCTGCCTGGAGCCCATTAGCTGTTGTCAGAGACAGGAATTTATCTCTCTTCAGTCCCATTCGCCTTACAGCTGCCGTATGGACAATCTTCTTTGCTCACAGCTGTTGGCAGTGTGTTACATCCCATCTCCCTGAGGCAACACAAGCAGGAGAATGGGGCATTTCTGTGAGACACCATGTTCCTAAACTCTGCTATGCTTTGCCTCAAGAGGCAGAGGGTATAGTCTGTGGCTGTGTCCTCTGGATGAGATCTTTGTACAGCACCTAAGGAAATGTGCTGCAGACATGCACCAGTGTGTCATGGGCAGTTTCAACTAGTTGATTAGTAGATATTGCAGCAGTCAAGACCTCTGTGTGTTGCACATGGAAATCTCACCTTTTCCCAACCCCAGCTACAGGGGGAACATTTTGGAGTGCTATGATCTTTGCTGTTGCTCCAAGTGACTTGGCTGCTTGTTCCAATGCCGTAAGTTCATACCAAAGGTCTGAAGTTAAAACACCCTTCAAAGGCATCCGAGGCTCATTGTCCTTGGTCTCTTATGTAGATGAAAATGGAATGTCCCCTGTGGATACCCCCTGGCCCAGTTGTTCATCCCAGCACTTTCCATCTAGGCTTAGAAATTTTTCAACCCTAAAATACAATGGGTTTGGTGCACAAAAGCAATTGCGAGGCTGCATCAGTACTCAGAGCAGGCAGGATGTGGTTCCTCTGCATGGCGCCTGCAGAGCACTGCCAGCCCATCAGTCCTGAGACCTGTTTGCATAAAACCCCCTTCTCAGTTGGCATCCCCGCTCCATCCCCTCATGTTAACTGAATAAGGATCACGTAGATGTTTCCTGAATGGGCTTTCGTAAGGCACTAATTTGATACACTCAGGGCATCTTCCTGTAATGAATGTTCCTGAGGTAAGGTAATTGAAGGTGACTTTGCATGGGTGGGTGGGGGGAACAGGGCAGGACTGCTGGCAGAGATCATGGGAGGAGTAGAAGAAAACCCTTTTGTTCCTGTAAATTCCGAGTGCGTTGTGTCTGTTTACACTCCCTGTCTCCCCAGCTTCTACCTCGGCTTTGTTTTGAAGGTGGCTGCACTCTTCCTCTCCTCCTCAGTTTTTGGGGTATTTTTTCCATTTCATTTTGTGCATCTGTTCTGCTGCTTTTTTCATTTTTGCTTTTTGTTTCTTTGCTAGTTTCTTCCACTCTGCCCTATGTTCTCCTGCTTCCTGAAAAGCTGCATGCTGTGTTGTGTGAGGGAGAGGCACTGAGGCTGGCCATATCTCTCTGCACTGGCATCCCAGGATATACTAGCTGATTCCCTGCTATTTCTTCCAGGGAGCCATATAGGAGCAAGAAGGGAAGAGGGAGCGAAGAATCCTAGATTTCCAGGTTCTACCACAACTTAAATCATCAGGACATGCACTTTTGCTTTACATATGCTGTTTGTTTTAGCCAAGGGAGGAGACAGCACTGCTGTTCAAGTGGAGGGAAGGCCTCCAGCCTCACTCCTTCTATGATGGTTTCTCGTTGGGAACATTCTCCTTGATCACAGACCCCTGTACTCTCGTTTGGTGCTGTGAGTCAGGAAATAGTGGCAGCACCGAGCCTTTCCACTTATTTACAGCATTTCCTTCTGCTTGCTTTGGGAGCAGAAAAGAGCTGTCTAAAGGGCTTGTTTTTTTCTGAGCAAGTTGGATTTGCAGAGTAGAGGCAATTGCTGTTCCCCTAACTTGGGAAGCACATGGTGTGGGAAAGGTAACTTCTGGAGCCTGGGGACTTGGGTTTTTCCTCACAGATCTAGAAACCCTGGGTTGTCAGAACTGCAGACAACAAACCACTGGTAATGTGCCAGTAAGCAGACTAGGAAGCATCTGCCTTGCATTTCAATGGCGTAAACTTGACATTTCACCCCTGACTGTTTTCTTTAGCTCCTTACAGAAATGTTTCACCCACTAACTTGATGGGATTCAGCTCAAAAAATGGCCGTCACGTCTCTAGCGACTGCCACGAGAAGTCTCTGCGCTTCATGGGGAACTCAGTGTTGCCCCCACCTTCAACAGTTGGTGGCTGTCATGGTGCAGAGGTGGAGGGGGCCTTCCTGGGGATTTCCAGCAGCACAGCAGAAAAGAGGGGACCAAAACTGGTGGCTCCAGCAGTCCAGTCCAGACCTCGCTTCCATCTCCACGTGCCCAGTGAAACTCTAGATACAAACCAGAATCTGGACTAAATGTGTGTTTTGATTGCTGTGTTTTGTGCCTGATGCGCTTGGTTAATGGCCAGGCTGTGCAGCAGGGGAAACAATCTCCAAAACACAGCCCTTCATAAGCCCCAGATTTGGGCATCTAACTTGGTGTAATAGTTCAGCAGCACTTGTACCGCAAGTGCAGCGTGTGTATAGTTGTACCTCCATTTTTCCTGATGACCACTGAGGGTCATTTTTATTTTTATTTTTAAACTCGGACAGGATGCCTGAGCTGGAGGACAGGGAGCAGTGAGGGCTCCCTCTGCTGTCTGTGGGCTTTCAGGTTCCCAACTAATTCGGTCCCCACTCACATCAAATGTTTTGCCAGGGTGGAGATGACATTGGAAGCTCTTCAGCCTATAGATGACTCTGCAAAAGACCCATATCAAATACAGTTATTGCTGTTAATATGCAAAGCCCAGTGCATCTCACAGGACCCTGTGAGTAGGTCTTCTGGCTTCTGTGGGCACAGCCTGTGTGTGAACGTGAATTCAGGTTTGGACCCAGTGTAATATACCATTGAGAAGGGATGGATGCTGCAGTTTTGGAATTCAGCAGAGGATGGACTAGGCTGGGAGACACTCACACAAGATCATCATCACTACGCTGATTAGGTAACACCTGTGCTGTGTCATCCTGTGGAGGCCAGAGGAAATTAAATCCTGTTCAATTTTGGGTAGAAAGCTCAGGTCTGTAAAGCAGCTTGTTCTGTAGACTTTTCTGGTCATTTACTTCAGGCAGGTTTCCCCACTCTTAAACGAGACAATGATGGAGACTCCATTGTCTTCACCAAGATACTCCTCACCAGGATGACACTACCTGACTCAGCATCAAGACTAAGGCCCTTAGGGAGTTGCTAAGAAGTCAGGTTGGAATGGGGCAATCACAAAGGATTTTTAAGAGCAGTTAAGCAACTTAAGAGCAAAAGTGCCTCTAAATTTTCCTGAATGTTTGGCTTATTAAGGTTATTAGCCCAGGTCCTTATTTGTTCTGGCTAGTTGAACTGGACAGTGCCTTGCCAGAGTACTTGCAGCAAGCTGGTGGCAGCTTTTCTCTTTGCCTTGGACAGGTCAGTATGGCTTCTCACTTCATGTTTATGAGGCCTCCTTTTTCTTTTGGAAGGTCTTCCCCTTTGTTTGCTTGATTTCTTGTTTCCCCCCTCCCAGCTCTCTCTCTGCAGACCACATTCTGGAATTGTGCTCAGGATGACATTCCTGTGTTTCTCAGCTGTAACATAATTGATCCTTTGTTATGGTATTTCAGTTAGGTGCCCCTGAAGGGTGAGCAACTCTGGTCAGGAGCAACAAGACTTTCTCGCTCTGACTGTTCACTGGCCTGGCAACTCATAAAAGTGCTATTTTTCTTCACCTCAGTTAAACTGCTAACATGTCCCAGCACGCACAAGATGCGGAGACTCAATAAACCCAAAAGGCTCATTGTTAAACAAGGTAAGTCATCCCGAGAGGCCGGCCATTAGATAGTTTTCAATGCTTTCCTCTGTTTTTTGTCAAGGATCAGACAGTGAGGTGATGTGGTAGAACAGTCCATAGCATGAATGGAAAACACTGTGTTCCAGTTCTCTGTAAAGGCCCAAGAATAACTGTCTCGGTGCTTCCTGTGTCTGGTTGATGCTGAGCTATCAAAGAGACTTTTTCTGTGGGTTAAATTGAGCTCTCTGCATTTAAGAATGGAAATTATCTTCTTAAATATTTCTTTTGCTGTTAAGTTTGGCCCTTGCTTTGCTAGCAGCTCTCTACATTGAACAAGCTAAAAAAGAATACAGTGTAAAAAAATTAGACATAGAAATAAGACAAAGGAGTAACAGAAAAAACAAGCACCAATTCGATCATGTGTCTGAGTTCATTCAGACCATGTGGAAGCTGGGAATTTTACGCAGGCAGCTGAGACAAAATGGTAGTCATTTGTAGAAGTTTTGTCTGAGTGTATGAAGGTAAGGGAGAACATACTTATAGGTCAAGCATACACGGGCAAGGGAAGCTGAATCACTGGCAAATCAGAGGCAGGAGAAAAGAGTGGGATGCGGGGATCTGAACTGGGAGGGTTTATTGCCTGGGACATGAATATTTTGCGTAATGCATAAGGAGATGGAAAGGTGAAGAAAGGCCACAGGCATACTAATTATTTGCAAATTGCACTATGTCATCTTTCCCTCTGCCCAATTTCAGCCATTGTTTGGTGCAGGCAGCAATACATGTGCATGCTACGTCCATCCATCTTCATGATAGCTGGGTTAAATTGCACAATCATTATGAATACCATTTGCAGGCAACTCCTATTGCTGCTCCCAGCCTCCATCCAGTAGTCTGTGGCTCCAGGGTTTGGGCGCTAACATTTTGAAACTGTGGTCAGTCGAAGGGTATTTTTCTGCTACTGGTTCTCTCACCTTTTTATTCCATCACTCTGCTAAATCACTCTGTTGTAAGTAAGCATTCTTCTAGGACTGGTAATTCAAGATCTTGTGATCCAACGTGACTAGAGAATGGTTCTTTGTACCTGTAAGAAGTGAGGAATCCTTCTACTAAGATTTTGCTTCTAGCCTTGGGGAGAACTTCCACACCAAAACCTACAGCTTTGTGTACACAAAGCTTCCCAGGTAGTTTGGTAGTTGTTTCTAACGAGGGCTTGCTTACGGTGGAAATTTACACTATATTGGAAGGAAGCTTTGAAGACCTGTAATAGTTAACATGAAATTAAGCACATAACATGAACAGAGAAGCATGGACTAGCAGATGTGATAGTGTATCATATTTTTGTACACTGAATGCAAGGTCCAAGTGAATCTCATAAGTGTTGCAATTCTTCAGGAGCACAGCCTAACCTGATGTAGTTCTGCAGTGCTGAGCATCCCTTTGGTGTAATTGCTTCTTCCCTCCCAAAGCCTGAACATCTGCATTTATGGTGACAAAAGCAATCCAGTGAGGAAGGAAGTGAAAAATGGTACCCCTGCATATTTGAAAAGAGGCTGGGTATGGTCTGAGTCACAGCACATGTAAGAGATGCTCTGGCATCCCCCAACTGTCCCATCCCACAATACCAGTACCACTGCTGCTCTCCTCTGCTGGAAACCGCTACTCGCAGTGACTGCTTCTCAGCATAAACATCTCTAAAAGCCCCTCTGCTGCCATCATGTAAATAGTAATCCACCGGCCACTCTCAATGGGAACTACTGATATTAACCCTTACCATTCTGCCCTAGTACCAGTTTATTCATTAACTTTCTGTGTTTTAGGTGCATGCCTGTTAATTTCACCTACCACTGCCCACCTCTCTGGGGAGAATGTACAGCCCTTGTGTTACAGGATCATAAAAAAATTGACAGCTGGAGGGGGTGCAGCAGTAAGAGAGATGAATGCTGTCTTCCTGGGACAATTATGAATTTTTGTGCCTCTTGAAGGAGCCATATGGACCCTACCCACGCGTCTTCACCTCTGTTTGAAATGCCTGATAATGCTCTGCTGAGTCAGGGGAGGAGGGGAAAATGAGTGAGTAGGTAAGCATATATGTGCTCTTCACTTATTTTTCTGATTAGCACAGGAGGAGGCTGTGCTAGAGGGGCTTCCCCGGGCACAGCCTGGCTTGATGGAGGCTTTAAAAAGTTATTTTATTTTATTCAGTTCCTGGAACTGAGCTGATGCTGGTGGTTGTCATTATGCTGGGACCGGGAGGAACTGAACTGAGCATCAACATGTTTGTGAGTGACATGCTCGTGACTGCTTCCTTTTGTGGAACAAAAGATTTAAAAGGTGAGTAAGCAGGTAGTAAAACATGGATATGAAAGTTTTTCAGGCTCCATTTTGCTCTGGAGACAGAATCGAGTAGAGCCTGTGTTGGGGGAAGATGTCTTGTAGCATTGCCTTTTGCCAAGTAGTGCCTTTTTTTCTGCTACCACTGATAAAGGAAAAAAAAAAGCTCCTTTATTGTCACCAAGTGCTGTGAATAGTCTGTCTGATCAGTTAGAGATTTGATTTGGTAAGGAAGCTCTGGGCTAGCAGTTTATGGGACAACGTGCTATCCCAGCTCTTTATCCCCGCATGGCCCAGTTATCCATTGCACACCCCTGCCACACTCACTTATTCCCTATGCTCCCCTTCCTTACATCTGTGGGTGGACCATGTCTTGCAGATGATCTGTCCAGGGAGCGTGTGTTACGTTTCCCTCCTGTTCATGTGACTCTGGGGATGTTTGTTCCCTCACCAGTTATGTCTGAGATCCTGTGAAAATATAGGGTGTGAGGTAAGTGGAAATCTTGAGGCATGCCAACGAAGGCGGCTATGCATTGTTTCCAAAAACATTTCTTTCTGGTGTGTAAAAAGAAGGGTCCCTTGTTCAGGGTCTTTCTCACCCAGAGTTGCTTCTCAGAGAAAAGCAATAGCTAGCGCTTGTATTGTTGCTAGTGATTCTGTTAAGTATTCCCCCAGGAGGTCCTACATATCTTTGATGTAGACTCGTTTATGTGTTGGCTGCCTCCATCCCTACCAGTGGTGCCCCCACTTTGCCTCCCCTCTCGCATTGCCTTCTACCCCTACCAACTTTAAATGGCATCTTTTGAATAATCTTTGTTGACACAAGCTGCCTTAGTTGTAGTTGCTGCAGGGGTTGGGAAGGCTCCTCAAGCAAGGAATGTTCAGTCCTTGGGGTCATGGAAACCAGCCAGGAATTTCTGCTCTCCCATTCCCAGGGGCATGAGGAGCCTGCAGAGGAAAACCAAAGGTGACCATTTGCTCAGATTAAATGTCGTTGACCTGAATCAGAGATGTTTTCCAAGACTTTTTAAGATCAAGAGAGCAGTTTTGGAAATATGACTGATATCTTGATGGAGGAGAAGAAGTGATCATTTCTAATTGTAGAGTCCTATAATACAATACAGGAAATTGTCATCTGAAAAATGAAAGCATCAGGCACTGTCTCTTTCAAGCCTTCAGCTTTTCCCCCCCCCCCCACTTGATACATGTGTGTGGCTTGTTCAGTGACAGAGCTGGATATTAAATGGCCAGGTATCATTTCTTGCATGTATGAACGCAAAGTATCAAGATAGGCTATAAAGTTAGCTATATGCCATCACTGAGCATAGTGTGTTACTCCGAAGGAGAAAGGAGGTGACAGTGGGACTAAAGCTGTCTCTTTTCTGTAAGACTGATATCTTAACAGCTCTCGTGGGAGGAAGGACATGTTCAACCTAATAGGATAATGGAATAGTATGTTGAACATATCGGCTTTGACACAGACCAGCTGGTGGCTGTAGACACAAATAACCTAAGGAAAACAAATTTGAAATGTTTCAGGAAATGGCTATATGCATGCAGTGCAGTGGAGGGGCAGGAGGGTGCCTTGTGTGTAAAAGAAAAAAGATAAAAGCCTCTCTCTTTGGCTGTGGGAGGAGTGTCTTGCTCATTCCTGGAAATGACTACATTCCATCCTTAATGACAGTTGGGGCTATAAATTTTAGTACTGTATTCTCCTCTAGACCCACAGATCTCTGCACTGTGAGGTTGGACCAAAGGTTCAGTATGGAGTCTAGCTGGTAAAAAGAAAAATTCCCCAAACCAAACAGAAAAACCTTCCTACAGTTACTGTTAGAAATTTCCTCAGAAATTGTTGGTACGGTAACTATTGTTCAGCAGGAAAATTATCTCCACCAGTAGGTCGTCCACAGTTTCTTCCCTTCCTTCTTTCTGCTCCTTTTGTGTTTCCAATACATCTCATCTTTTCATCTCTGTCCAACTAGTTTAAATTCCAGTCTCCATAGACTGCTGTCCAGCAATGAAATGGTTAACACAGACTTTTTTATTTCTGTCTTTTTTTCCTTCATAAAGCCAGTCTTCATGGTTTGGAGCCCAGTGAGATACCTGGGTGGAAGGTAATTACTCTTTTCAGAGCTTTGATTTCAGGCTCTCTGTGGACCTCAGCAGATGCCATTTCAGCTGCACCACTCTATTCACATGTGAATTATTTTCTTTGAAACTGTGAAAGATAGATATGTACTTTTCTTTCTAAATTAAAGCTCAGATTCTGAGCTGGACCATGTCAGGCAAACCATAGCCAGTTGGTGGATGAATGCATAACCATATGGGTAATACGATTCTTTCAGTGTCTCACTCAAATCAAAAGTTGTGTCTTCAGGCAACATACAATCCATGTGCTTACAATCCAACTGGCCAGATTTCAGTACATTGTGTGACCACCATAATAGATGACTCCAGGTTCACTCTGCTGTGGCTAGGATCAACATGACACAAAAGAGTATCAGTGACGTAAACTGCTAGTGAGTCTTTGAAAGATGCCGAAGATATCTAAGATCTTGAAGAGGCCAATCAATCCTCCCCTTCTTCCCTTGGCTGTTGCAGTTCCACTCTTGCCCTGGCACACACGCTTTCTCTCTCGCTCTTAAAAGTCTTCAGTTCATGCCATTATAAGGTAGCAAGCATTCGTATGTGCTCAAGCAGAAAGCTAGTAGAATGTGTTATGCTCTTCATAAACACAACTTCCTTCTTCCTCGTTTGCCAGCAGCATGTCAGCAGCAAGTACCACTTTCTTTTGCAAGAATGGCTTTGGTAAAAGGTACACTAATGAGATATACTCCATTGACGAGTTATTTCTGGCACAGACAGAGCTGGAAGGAAGTCAGCATTACACGCAGACAGTCTTTGGCCTGGGAAGGTCTGAGAACCCTTTAAATACTTGGCTCAGAAATGGCTCTTTTCCTTTTATCTAGGAGATTTTTGCTTTCCTGTTAAGTTAATTAAACTTCTGTTTTGTCTTCCTCATGCCCTTTTGCCAGCATCTAGCCTTTTCATGAAGACACTAGTTCAATAACCATCATTTATAGTGTCAAGCTTAGGTTACTACCGTCTGTCTGCCAAGTGCAGCTGCAACCATCTGCCCAATTTTGCCTGTTGCTGTGAGCCAGAGGTACTGTCCTTCACTACACAAATGCGCCATTGAGGCCTCGTGGTGTCCCTTCCATGAGCTGTCCTTAAAAGATGGCATGTTTTGTCATCTTCCCACTTCTCTGAAAAAAAGGGCTAGTTTCCATTGGACAACTGATTTGGACTGCAGTAGCATCTGCAGTTCAAGTGAAGTACTACTTCTGGTTAAGCACCTTGTATGGATATTCTCACTTTGGAATAAGAGTATGTTACTCGGAAATAAATTCTAAAGCAGATCAAATTATTCTGAAGCAGAAATTTCCAGTCAGGGTGTCAATGTAAGTCCCTGCATATAAAACCCCTGAAGGCCTGAAATCTTGAGAGAGTGTGTTCCTGAGTGTCTGAGGGTAAGCATCAACTCATCGGACAAATTCAGCTGAAGGGTTGAAGCCCCCTTTCCCACTTCTTAGCACAAAACTGTGCTCCCACATCATGTTGCAGCAGAGCGATCCCACAGATGCTCCCTTTTTTCTTCCCTTCCCTGCCACCCAAATCACACTGCAGCCCAAGTTACTTCTGGTTTGTGAGAACTGTGAGTTGAATAGCTGTGGTGAGAGACTAGCAGGGAAGCATTTTAATATGGAGAATGTTCTGTCTTTGGGCCAGTCCATGCAATCTGCACTGGAGGTCCTTTTTTGACAGTGCCTGTATGTAGACATCTAACGGGTTTTCTATAATAATCCTAGTGGTAGGAAGGGCCTCATCCTTTGTGAGAGACAGGGCTTATTATAATTTCTTGGTTCACAGCTTGAATGCCTTCCTAGAAATGCAAGATGTTGACTGTTAGTGGATGTTGTTATTCCTTTTGTGCTGCCGTGTGAAACTAAAGGTTAATGTAACCTGTTATTGACTGCTGTGTGCAAGCTTTGACCTGCCTGAAAATATTCAGTGCCTATCCTAAAAGTTACCCATGAGGCATTCAGTTCAGTGGACAGGCTGTAGAAACAAACCTCTTCAACCTCCTTGTTGAGTTGCTTTGAATAACATCAAACCCAAACCTATACAATTGAGAGCCAGAGTGGTGTATTGAATCATTTAACACTACTTTGTCACTGGCCAAGCTGTTAACCAAAGCTGTCTCACCTAGAAAATAATGGGGTTTGGGCCATCTAATAAGCTCACCTGAAACAATGTACAGTTTTTTTCTATGAAATAATTTTTCAGTCACTTTTTTGTTTTGTTTTGTTTTGTTTTTTTTATTCCTTAAGGGCAATGTAAGGTTCCTGTATTCTGCATTTTGTTCTAACTTGGATGGCTCTGAGGTAGCATTTTGGGATTACTTTACACTCAAACTGTTTATACAGGGCTAAATGACTGAAAATTGTCCTTTTCAGAATTCCAAGTAAGTTCCCATTACTTTCTATATGATTTCCCTATCAACCCTATCAAATGTTTTTTTCAAAGTTTCTAGAATTCACATAAACCTTCCACTCAGAGGGGAACTCCTTGAGGATTTTCAAGTTAGCCACATGATAAATTCAAGGCCATCTTTCTCAAAATCAGGTTATTCAACCCCAAATTAGATGTTTGCTAATTCCATTCTCTAACAATATTCTTGCCAGGAATCTGGCAGTATAGAAACATCATGTTCCAGACTCTGCCTCATCTCTCCAGCTTTACACTTTGAAATATCTGATTTCTGCAAGGATTGAAACAAAAGATCATTCTCCTACTATGAGGGAAGGGACATCTTCCTCTTCCCCAATTATTCCTAAAATTCATTCATTTTGGTATAGATTACTACCTGCTTTGATGAAGGATTAGAACACTCTATTTATAGTAGGTGCTTAAAGACCAGGCTTCCTGAACCCGTGGAAAACAAATGCGCCAGATTTTACTCTTTTGTTCTTTTAATAAACTGTCCGTGAGATTCTTCCCCTCCCCTCCTTTCCTGCTGGTTTACTTGCATTCTTATATGTTCAGTGTTTTTCTCTTCTGTCTTTGTTCCAGTTTATCAGCAATTTACACACAGTTGTTTCCCAGACTCCATGATTTCAACAGCAAAAATAACACTGACCTTTTGAGCTCATGAGCAATCTTGTTGGTGGTAATTTAGCAGAAAGTTACAGTAACGAACAAGAACGCTGCTCTTAAATGTTAGATCATTAAATGTGTTTTATGAGTGTTTATTACTTCTTTAATGCACTTCCTGTGCACCAGGGAGATGATAGCCATATTCCAGGGAAGAATGGAGTTTTTAATTGGCAAAAGTGGTCAGTTGTGAATCTCTTCCTGGTTTAAAGATACCTTTTCAGGTGTGATATAGTCAAAGTAAGCAAGGGCAATATTTATAGCTAGAAAGACAATAGTGCTAACAACAGGACTGTTCCAAAGGGATGTTAACTCCTTGAAAACTGTGAGCGGGACTTTTCCTGTGGGAGGGAGGCGAGGAGGGAGGGGAAGGTGACTGAAAACTTACATTTCACTCCCCAGACTTAGGGCTGGTTAGGGACTGCTTTGGTCCCAGGCATGCCTGAGAGCTGATAAAATGTATTGTCAACAATAAACTTCCTCAGTTTTCAGCCACTTCCCCTCACCCAGCCTTCAGAACGGCAGGAAGCCCAAAAGCAGATGAGAAAAGCCAACTGTATGAGGTTTATAATTTGGCTCAACTACTCTATAGGTGATTGTACCTGTGGCTTTTGCAAAGCCCACGGGAAAGGCAGGGAATCTAAATGCAGACCAGAATTTTCCATCCATATCAAAATCCTCAACCTCACTTTGGCTTAAGTTTATGTACAGACCCATTTCTAAAACTGGTAAGAACACTTGTAAAGATTTAAGTAGAATTAGGAAATGAGCTCTTTGTAACCAGTGTAAAGACAAAAAACTCCCCCCAAAACCCAAACCCAAAAAACCCCACCAAAGTTAAGTGTTATTAGTAAGAGGTCATGGTACAAAGGAATGACTAAAATGGACAATATTGGTTTTCCTACCTCACAGCACACTTAAAGCTCGTTTGTCTCAATGTATAAACCAAAGCAGAACAGAAAGGAAGTTTATCAACTGTCTTCCTTCTTTCAGCTCTGTATTAAGTGGCATGAAGCTTCTGTTTTATCTTCCCTCTATATTTTAGACCTGTCACCTCTCTCACAACTTTTATTATGCTAATTACCCTTCACTGCCTGTCTCTTACACTTGAAATGTTTTGAATCGGGTGTGTTCCAAGATAATTGTTTTATATCTTCTTATGAAGCAAGGGAATCTGTATTTGAGGGTGAAGATGTATTTCAGTGATCTATTTTGCAGCACAATTCAGTACTTTATTTGGTGGCCACTGGAAAAGGACAGCATAGAAGGTCGTTTGAAAGGGTGTTGCAGCATCTAGAAAGCAAGCTTAGACAGAGCATCAATATCGTGTGGCCTTGCAGGACACATCTGGGTCCACGACCACCTAAATCCCTTGATAGGTGTTAGTAACAAGCAGCATGACCCTCTGGGTGATCTGAGACAGTTACTGCATTAGGGACACGAGTTATTAATATATTTAGCTGCTCTGGGGAACTCTGTGTGACCCATTTCAAGGAATGATAGGAGAAGAAAGTGTCTGGAAACATGATTCGTATGGTAGTAGCAGGGTTTGTAAGAAGATGGGTGTTTCAGAGGGAATATATGTACATACTACTAACTTAGCAAGGAAAGACAGAAATTCTGCCTACAATCTTGCCTACCAGCTCTAATACGTGATGCTGTTCGGCTTTCCCTCCTATCTTGGGTTACAGTGGAAAGACTTTGTTTGTTTGTTTAAATCTTTTCTTGGGTCTTTCCCAATTTTAGCCTGAACTCTAGATATTTGGCTCTTAAATTCATTCTCCAGAGTGCTTCTGACTAATGCCAGGGTGCTATTGTGGGGTTTTACAGGAACTCTTGGGAACAGTGTTGCAGCACAGAGTGTGTGGACCGGTATTATCAAAACCCGGTATTATCAAAACCAGTTCTGAGATGGTATCTGTGCAACACAGGGTTTCAACACAGAAGCACACAAGAACTGCTTTCTATACAGATTACACTGTGTGGTCCTGACTTCTCTATCTGACTTTCTGGACCACCCTGACTGAGGGCAATAGAGATGAAAAGCATGCACACTTCAGAACTGTTTTGTAGGGATTTTCTCTCATTTTAAAGAACTTTTGTTCCATAAGATACTTATTTTCCTCTAAACCAGTTATTACAGCCTGGGTTCATACCAAAAGGTTCAGCTATTTCCCCAAATAATTACTTGGTCCCGGTAATGCGGAACTGGGAGGAAGTTTAAATACAGAGGTTTGAAGAAGTCAAAACCAGAACTGGGATCTGGATTCAAGCATCATACTTGACAGATAATTGCAATGACTGAGGTGGAATATTCAGACTTAAATCCAAGCTCTCTAATACGCTTTGTCTGGGATATGGAAGGCATCTTCCTTTATTAGGTTACTTTCCTGCTCAACATTAACATTTTGTGCTTTGAAGGTTTATTGTGTTGGCTAGACTTATACCTTTATATACACGTAGTCCCTATGGAATAGCCCGATCTCCTTTCATCATTATTAGTAATTCTAGGCTTGTCATTTCCTATTCACGCAGTCTGGACCTCACTGTGTTGTTGCAGGATGGTTGATACGGTGCACAGGAAATGTACTGTTTTTTCAGGTCTCAACTGTTCGTGAGTATTCTTTTCAGGGGCTTCAGTTTTATTGCTGTGAAGTCCATTTCCTACATGTAGTACAATTTACTAAATTACAAACAAGGCACCAATAGAGAAGTCAGTGAAAGTTCACACTAAGAATAGAAGCTTGAAGAGAAAAGTTCAGTTATGTGACCTTCTTCAGGAGCTGGATACAAAATAGACCTGCTGTTTTTCCCTTTAATTTGCAGTCCAGGCATAAAAGAACAGTTCCCAGAGAAACCCAGGCCCTTCTGTTTGTTTCTACGAATCCTCCAGAAATGCTTTATCTGTTGACATCCTGGGTATGCTGATATGGAAATGAACTTACATGGTGTCCTAATTTCCCTCCTGTATTGTCAGCTGATTTTTGCATTGATCTCCCTTCCTGCAATGTTTAAAGATCTGCCAGCCATGAATGGAATAAAACGTTATTGATATGTACCTTTAAAATTGGCAATTAAAGCAAATTAGGATTATCAGATGAAAAATGCCATGTAAGTAAGAGTCACTGCTTACTACTACCCTTCAGAAATACATTTGGGAAAGTAAAATAATTCCTAAGAACAAGTTTTTAGGCTCTTGGTCATGAACAGGGAGATGCTACACTGATGAGTACAGGGCAAGTACTTACACAATGTACTATGTATCCAGACTTTAAAAAAGATCCTTCCTTTCAAATTATGGGTTGTTTTTTTTCTTCTCCTTAGTATTCACCATTTTTTTTTTTTGCTTTATAACATACTATCTTCCCTCTTTTAGCTTACCTTGAAATTTCCCCCAAAGATTAAAGGATTTCCCCCGACTGCTGTCTAAGAGTTTTCTAAAAGAGTTAGTCTGCTCTTCAGGAGTCACTCCAAAGAGTTCCTGCCCCTAACAAAGCAGCAGAGCAGCATGTCTGCCCTGGTGCACTTGGCATACAGAGCATTGCTGCAATTTTGGGGGTTAAAAAGGGTGGATTAGAGCAAAAAAATCACGTATCTCAAAATGCCTTGATGAAACCAGACTACCCCTGGACACTTTCTGTTTCAAGTTAAATATTAGACACCGTCTCCCTGACATTCTTTTTTTATTTAGCCTAAAAGGCTTAATATTTAACTCAAAATACCGAACAACTGCAAACGCTAAGTGCTGAATGTTGTTACATCCTCCACAAGATACATAAAGCAGTGCTTAAACTGGGTGTGATAAATTTAGACATGTGTAGCCATCCCCGGACTTAGTGCTTCATTGGAGTGAGAAAACCAGTTACCATGTTGCAAATTTCAGTTGCATTTTGAAGCAGAAGGCATAGCCAATGGTTCAGTGGGAATAACTAATTTAAACAGGGTGTCCACTTGGTACCTGCAGAAGGAAATATTCTTTATTTAGATGCACTATTTTTGTCCCAGATCAAGGTCTTAATTTGTTCAGTCCTTTGTCCGACATCAGCTTTGGTTTTGGGATGAATTTCCAATTACATTTGGCCTCAAATCTGTGTTAAAGACAAAATTATTTATTACTGGCTCCTGTTCAGAGTCTTATTGCAACTAAAATGGACACACACACATCTGTGAAAACCATTGCCATTTTATGACCTACTTCTAAGCCTTTTTGTTGAATGGTATCATTATAAAAAGTACCTAAAATGTTCCGCTTTTAGACGAGTTATTTCTGACGCTGAGGAGTTGGCCCAGAAGCGGCAAGTAGCTGGGAATGGCCACATCAGCGCCTCTTTAACCCTCTGGGGCACCTCAGGGTTAGCCACCGGTGCCCAGGGCGCACAACCTAGCCAGCCTTGCTACAACTAAAGGAGGCCGGCCCTACTGCTTTCGGGGCTCCCTCGCCACAGCGGAGAAACTTCGCGGCCCCTCAGCGGTCCCAGAGGAGAGCCGCGCCCGCCAAAACCCCTCTGAGGAGAAAGGGGCGTGTCCCGGCGGGGAGGGGGGGGGGGGGGCAAAGCTCGCGGGGGCGCGCGGGTGCCTAACGGTGAGCGCGTGCCCAACCGTTCTGCGCCCCTCGCCTTGTCCCGTTCCGCGCTGCGCCATGGCGGGAACCCTGGAGTCTGTGGAGTCTTGCTTGGAGCAGCACATCCCGCCCGAGGACCTCGCTGAGGTGAAGCGGATCCTCTACGGGGGTGAGGCAAGGTGGGCTGCCAGGACCGGTTCGCCTCCCTCTGCCCCGTCCCGGGGCGGGGGTCGGGGTCGTGTGCCTCCCCGTCTCCCTCCTCCCCCTCGGGCTCCGGAGGGGTGCCCGGGCCGGGAGTGAGGGGGGGGGGGGGGCGGGGGGAAGGCGTCAGTTTGAGGACGGGTGCGCAGGGCACAGGGCTGGGCTGAAAGGAAGAAGGATAGGTTCTGTGGCGTTTGTGGTGCTGTGGTGAGGTTAGGCTGTGGTGAGATAACTGGGGTAGTTTGGAGGTAATCCAAGTTTGGGAAGCAGGGCAGTAGGGAGGTTGTATCAGAAGGTGGCTGACTGGAAGGAAAGACCTGAGGGGGATAGTTTTGAGGGGGGACTGGGGAGGTCGTGGCTTCGGGGTGAGGGAGCTGGAAAAGTGGTGATCTAACATGAGAAGAAATGTGTTGGAGGGAAAGTGTTTATAACCTGGGGGTGGCCGATGAAACTTTGTACGTGTGTGCTCCTTGATTTGTGCAGCAAGGTATTAGTGTCTGGAAATCACAATTATAAAAGAGGACACTGGGGTTTGCTGCCATGGAGGAGAGCAGTGAGGTTTGCACATGACCTGGCTACTGTCTGATTGTTCCTTTGTCTGATAGTTGTGTATTGGGTCATGGGAGTTTGGGTGTCTCTGTAGGGGTAGACAGTATTTGTGATCCTTTTGGTCCATTGCATTCAGAGCAGAAAAGAAGCACATCTCATCTTGAAATGTCTTTGTTTCCTGTTCAATCCAGAAAACTTAATTTGCCAGCTGCTGCTCTATCAGCAGCTCAGGAAAGAGATTTTGAACTACAGGGCTATGGATTTGAAGCTGCTCCAGAGCAATTGAGAAGGCCACGCATTGTTCGAGTGGGACTGGTACAGAATAAAATTCCACTTCCCACAGACACAGCAGTGGCAGTCCAGGTACACAAACTGGGATCTGGGCCATTTGTGTGTAACTCCTCTTCTACCGGATTGAGAAATAACACAGTTCAGTTGTTGATGTTAGAAACTCCATCATGAAATGTCTCCTGATTTTCTGGCCATGTAGGACCCATCACTATCTTAATGCAGCATATTGTAAGAAATTTGAATGACACGTTCAGTTTTATTGTTTCTCAGAAATGCCTCTTGTGTTGTGTTTATCTAGTGAACAACTTGATTGCAGTTTTTCCAAAGGTAATTATTTAGTAACTGATTTGGTACATGAAAATCCTTTGCCTCTAAAATGAAACAGAAAACCATTTACCCAAAATCAAGAGAGATGGCAGCCCATGGAAACCACAGGTGCAGTTCTTGTTTTAATTGAGAAATGTTCCATTATAGGAAAATCCATTAGAGTAAACACAGATTAATAAAGCTGTGTTCATTATTCTTTTTACAGCAGTGAATGAAATGTTATTACAAGGTGACCATCATCTCTTAACACCTTGGACACAAAAGCACTGAGGTGTGACATATATGTACAGAAATAGCCTCGTAAAACTAGCTTTAAAAAAGTGAAAGAAAATACCTCCTTTATAAAATTTCCTAGAGTAGCAGTTTTGTACAGTGACAGGACAGAACATTTCTGAAGTAATTTGTTTTGGAAAGATTACCTGTCACGGATGCAAGTAATTAATTTGGTGAATGGATCGAGTTTGTGGATTCTTTGTAGCATCTGTTGAAAAGACTACCCATTATATTAATGATTTTACTTTATAAATAACCAGTTAACTTTTCCTGTAAATCACTGTACAGTTGTTGAGTTCATAGGTCACTGTTGACTTGTCTTGTGTCCCTTTTTATTGACACCTGAAAGTATCAATGCAAAGTGCTACACCTATGCTTATCTTTAAGGAGAATACTCAAGAAAAAGTACTTTGAAACAATGTTTTTTGACTAATTAATAAATGCTTTGATGTTTTTTTCTTGGTAATAATCTACTGAGCTCCTAGGACAGAGGGATTTAGAAAATAGTTCGGAGGTAATAACTTCTAGAGAGTATCCAAGATCCATGCGTTTGAGTAGGATTTGGAGATAACCAAGGAAATAAACTGTTCTTATCTCATGTTTTAAGATTTTGCGTACTTGACTTGAATTCACGTTCACTTAACATCATTCTGTAGGTTGTTTACAATCAGCAGCAAAGTTTAAATTTTTGCTGATTATATTAAGATTTTTAGCTACTTGCAAGTCAGTCAGCAATGGTTTGCCATATATTTAAATGTTGTAACCATGGAATTACATTGAATTACATACAATTACAACTGCTTTATCTATTTTCAGCATCTAAATGCTTTTAAAAATCTAGATCTAATTCTTTCTATTATCAGTGTTCAGGAATGATAACTTCTTGAGTTACTGCCCCTGAAAGCAATGGGACTAAGTATAGAACAAGATAAATGTAATGTGAACAAAGCTGGTGAACACAAGTGAGTTAGAACATAGAGCTTTTTTAATAGCGTGACACTTCTCACAATCAGGTGGCTGCACTGCACAGACGAATTGAGGAGATCGTGGAAGTAGCTGCAATATGTGGGGTCAACATAGTTTGTTTCCAAGAGGCTTGGAGTGAGTATTTTCTGTGATTCCTTCTAGGTTGTTAGAGATCAAGTTCCTTCTATTTTAACAAGTGTCCTGTACTGGAAGTATGTCTTCTAAGTAAAGAGCAGAGATCTTCCAAGATGTAACAGTTGACTTCACTGGTTTGCTTTCTAAAGGAAAAAGCAAAGAGTCTTAGTTAGCAGAACTGTATGGAAGATGTACGTGAAGTCTGTCATACTGAAGACTGATGTATGCCGCAACAGTGATATTTGTAGGCATGCTCCTTCTTCGTGTCATCCTTCGTAATCTTTTCCTCCTGTTTTTTTTCTCCTAAAACTTATGGGGTTTTCTAGACAAATATTAAAATTAAAAAATCTAATTTTAATTAAAATGCAGTCTTTGAGGCTTAATAGAGGCAAAAACCAAAATGAAGGCCCGTGAAATGTTTGTGAAAACAGGTTATTCACAGAAAGTGTACACTAGTGACTGGAGTGTATTTTGTATTTTTACCTCTGGTAAGGCTTCACTAAGTGCATTCTGTCTCTTCTGCTTTGCTCTGTGTGGGCCCAAAACTCCTTGCCCTTGCTAAAAATATTTTAAAATAGCTTTTGTCTTTAAACAAGAAAAACAGTTGAATCATTCTTAAGTGTTTAATTTTTTATCTGTGTTCATGCAAACTGTGTATTTCTTGAGTGACATGAACATTCTTGTAAATTTTATCTTGCATTGGTGTTTTCTAGCCATGCCCTTTGCTTTTTGTACAAGAGAGAAGCTTCCTTGGACTGAATTTGCTGAGTCAGCAGAAGATGGGCCAACAACAAAATTCTGTCAAGAGGTAAAAAACCAACCAAGCGAACCCCCACCCACATCCAGCCTTCAACACTAGCCCATAACTGCCACTGATTAGCATGGTTTTCTTCTTTATGTACCAGTAACTTGCTTGACAAGTATTATGATAGTGAGTAAAGTAGAAATGGACAACAACAACTGTGCTCAATGTTTATTTTTTAAACTACTTTGCATTTATAGACTACCTTCTACTATGGAAGGCATGTGAAATCACCCATTTAACTATTCCTGAATTTTACACAGGAGGAACAATTCTTCATACAAATATTTTTTATTTCCATTTAAAAGCTGTTTCTTGCCTAGAACAGTTGAATAGTAGACAATGCTTGTATGAGAGTGTGAGAAGAAAAATCGCTAGCCTTTTCTGAACAGGGAACACTTTCACACAAATTTTTTGCATCTTCCTGTGAAATGACACAAAATGAAGGGGGCTTTTTATTGACCTAAGGAGATTTGTTACTGTCTGGCTCTTATTTTTCCCTTCCAGTTGATTGCAAGGGTGGAAGAGGTTTTTTTTGTTTTCTGACAACTTTTTTTTTAATATAAGGAATTTAAATTATTTTCATTTACAAGTGATTGAAACAACTAAAGACCATTTTGATGTAAAATTTGCCAAGATATTCACTGACCTATTAAGCTTTTGTAGACAGTGTAATATCTTTAGTCTGATCTAGGGCAAGTACATGTTGCTTCTCACTATAGAATTAATGACACTATGGAAGCTTGGAGAAAAAAAGAAGTGATTTGAAGGAAAAGACAGTGTGCTAATAAACTGGCAGTCAGAAGTTGCTTTATTTCTCACTCACACCTATGTCATTTGACATTTATAATTAACATGTAATGCTATTTTACATTTCCTTTTTTTTTTCTTTTTTCTTTTTATTTAAATAACCGTTTTTAGCTAACTGTGCTGTCTTTCTTTCTGGTACACCACTTGAGTGGTATACCAGAATGGAAGAACGGTATTATACCTCTTCTACCTGTGAATAGATAGAGGTGAGCTTCATGGTTTGACCATTGCTGTTAGGGTGCTTTTTTCTGTTGGTACCTTGCATTTCTAGTTAAAGGATTCAGGTGGAAAGCTGTCTGTGATGTATCCATCTTTGATGAAGAAACTGGCAATGTGGGGCATGCCAGTGTGCGTTAAGCATTAGTCCTTGATAACAGTCAGAGTAATATACCAGATGAAAACTTTTTTATTCCTTCTTTATGAACAAAAAATTAAAATAATTACTGCAGGCTTGTATATAATAGAAGAATTGTGTTCATTTGTATAGCTGGCAAAGAAATACAATATGGTTGTGGTATCTCCAATCCTGGAGCGAGATGAAATACATGGAGGAACTCTGTGGAATGCTGCAGTGGTAATTTCTAATTCTGGAGCTGTCCTTGGCAAAAGTAGGAAAAATCACATTCCAAGGGTTGGAGATTTCAATGAGGTAAG
This sequence comes from Astur gentilis, assembly GCF_929443795.1. Lineage (NCBI taxonomy): Eukaryota > Metazoa > Chordata > Aves > Accipitriformes > Accipitridae > Astur > Astur gentilis. Next base: position 5,569,346 of record NC_064886.1, read on the forward strand.
ATACAGTATTGTGATTATAAAGCTAGTCTTACTTTGCAGCTCTTGTTTGTGTCAGCATGTGTTGCATCAGAGTTATATCATCAGGAAATGTAATGTACTTCTCGAAAATGTGGTTCACTAAGTGTCAAATCAGTTTTTCTCAGGTGAAATTATAATAAGTTAATTCATCAGGAATAGAGAGTGATGACTCTTAAAGGACAAATAACATTGAATCTTTGTCATGTACTCTTCCTTGGCCTGCTAGAAACTACAAAAGTATCGAGGATCTTTAAAACAGAATTCTTGAAGTTACAGCTTTATGTTAGTTGTGCATGATTGGCTGAGGTAGTTTTTACATGTATGCATGTTGAACTTATTTTAATTTGGAGAGCAATTGTTTTGTGGCTCAGGTGTTTATTTATGGACTTGATCTCTGTTTCTCTGTAAGATTGTCTTGGAAATGATAGTTCTTTTGCTTACATTTCTTTGAGCAGAATCCCTTAATTCATTACACTTCTGACTGAATAGCTGGTTTATGGCATCTTCTGTTTAGTAATCATATTACTTCCACTAAAGCCCCCAGCAGTTTTTAGGCCATCCTCCAGAATCAGCTTCAGAAACTGAAATGGTAGTAAAGGCAACGTCAGAAGAAAACTGGTAGATCTGAAATGTGTTTATCCATCCATAGAATTATCACAGGCAGAAAGATCAGGATTAAAAATTAACCAAAGTCTAAAAATACATTGTCTTACCTAACTAAATCTCTGCTTGTCAGCTAAAGTAATTAACAGAGGCATTTCTTCTAAGCACCGGGAGCTGCTATATACCTGCAGTTGCTTTTGTTCCCTGTCTGAATGCTCCAGTCACTAAACTGAGGCTTCAGAATCTAGACTGCTTTTTTAATTAATTTTTAAAAGTTTTTTGTGTCTTGAAACTTCGTGTTCAAAGACTTCTGGAAGTTTTGACCTGGGCTCCTAGACCTGATCCGACTGGTTTGTGTTTCTTCAGATGAAACTGTTAATAGGTTTCTGCACAATAGATTTCTGGCACAGGCCTGTCAGTCACCAGTGTTGACTTCTATCTTTAATAATTATTTTGATATTTAATATTATTTTATCAGATCTGTCTTTTAGCTAGCAAAACAATAACTAACAAACCCATATAAAATAAAAGCACTAATAAAAATGAATTTTGGTTACTTTCCACATTCTTGATTTGTTCCTTGTGTAATCAAACAAAAAATAAATTCCTTTTGCTTGTGCTAAAATATGATATCTTTCAGTTTTCCAGACAGTGTTTTGTGGAGCATCAGCAGATTCCAAGAAACTTCTTGTTTCCAGCTTTGAAACTGTAATGAAAGGGACCTAAGAAAATATATTTTTACTTTTCCATGTGAAGTATAAATAGACTTTCATCAAGAGTTTTGCATAATTCCTAAAAGGACTTAGTTCTTATAATCCTAAATGCCAGAATTGCCACAAAACAATCTAATTATATCTTGCAGGTATACTATAATGATTTGACATTTCTTGTATCTACCTCATTATAGAAGCAAGGAACGTTTAGCCAAAACAGCACTGTCTTTTTAGCTAGTACAGGGAAGGATTATGCTCATCTCTGTGACTTTAATGTTGTTTTCTTTATCAACAAAGTTAACCTCCAAGGAAGCGTTGAATTTGAAATTATTTTTGTGGATTGTCTCTGTAGAGCAGATAGGGAAAGGAGCCTTGTTAAAATCATCCTTGTTGAATGGGTGAGAACTAAATGGAAAGGGGAAAGAGATTTGTCTGTAACCTATTCAGCCATGTGTGGAAGGGCATATAAATAAACAAAAATCAATCCTTCTTGAGACATCACAGTTTGTTGCTGTGGAGATGATTGTGACCTCTGGTGAGGAATAAAGAAATAAGAACTGATGAATTCCCTGAAGCAACAGCATTCTTGTTTTTCTTTTCCTATTGTAATAAAAGAAAACTGACAATAGAAGAAAAAATGGAAATATATTCAATCGGCAGAATTGTTTTGAAATAGGACTGTGTCAGTGCCCACCACGTGGTGTGCTCTCTGCAGACATGAAAGGAGATATTGCACAGTCCCTTAGGCACTGATTTTTTCGTGACACCTGATAAGAAACATGAGATGTCACTTTTACCGGGCATACTGAATCTCTAGTCGTTCTTGGTTTCAGAGGATGATCCCCCTGTATCTATCATGCCATTCTCTTACACTTACATGAGGCCCTAGTTTGTTCCCCAGGTGTAACTGTGCTTGCTTTAGGCCTGATATGGTTCTTCTTTCAAGACCAATGGCAGTGGTTGTTACGATGGACAGATAATTTCAATAAAAAGGGAATTGTTTTACGACACACCTTTCTTATGTGATAAGAGGCACGCCCCATTGGGTCAGGCTGGTGGATTATGTACCTTGCTTTTCTGTCTCTGAGATCATCACAAAAAGGTACTATTAGGAATAAGTCTGTCCACTACAACTTTTGTGCTCCCTCGGTATCCACAGTCATTGTGTTAGGGATGTTGGGTGGCATGTTCCTGTCTATTTCTTTTCTTATCTGTGGTTCTTTTATTAATGACTTTGTCTAGTCCCTTCTGAACCTGATGATAATACCTGTTTTCACAAAGAAGCAAATTTCAGAAGTGCACTGCCTGCTGCATGCAAAAAGCTACTTTCTTTGAAAACAGGTACAAGAGTGTAATTTCAGTCAATACCCACTACTGCTACTGCTTTGGGATTTCTGTATTCATCTTATCCACTGCCTTTGTGATTTTGTAAATGGTGTTCATAATATTGCCCTCAGCTTTCTGTCTGCAGATTGAAGAGCCTTTTTAGTTGCTCCTCACAAGGGAGCTGCCCCATCCCCTTCATCATTTCAGTTGCCTTTACTTATTCTATCTCTAGTATATCTACATTATCTAGTATATCTGCACCTAGTACATTATTGAGATGCAGACACTAGAATTGCCCGGAGTACTCAAGCCATGGGCACACAGAATTCTTGTAAACCAGCTGTTATGTTTCAATATCCTTCCTGTTGATGTCTAAGATTTTCTTGGGTTTTTGACTACCACTGAACTCTAAGCAGGCAACTGTCAGTGACTCCACACATACCCTTTTCTTCTATTTGTGAAGAACCATTTCTGTACATTTCATTTTTAATATCTCTGTGAATGTTTGTCTCTATAGCTGTTAACAATGATCTGTCCTTCTCTTCACTAGTGCCTTTTACAGGAACCAGTGCATTTCTAATTGTTTAGAAATGTTTGATATGATAGGATGAAAGTTCACAGCATATGGTAGATGGGATCTTTAAGCCAACAGTTGGCTCCATTTTCTTTAAGGAGTGTTCTCTAGATTCATCCTGTGATTTTCCTGGTAGTAGTTTCAAGCCTTCTGTCTGTTTAGGGCAATAGGCATATACGAAGTTTAAATAACCAATCTTAGCTATACACTGATAGTTCCTTATAGCATTCATAAAATTACTGCATGACATTACATAACAGGTGAATGTAAAGGAATTCCGTGTTCTTTAAACAGTATTCATCATCTCTTTTTTCAATCAGAATCAAAGGATCGTGATGACTTAGGAGAATTTTCTTATGTGGTGAAAGTACTAAGAGACATGCCTAAAGTTTGGCAATTAGTGGATCTCTTCTAAGCTTCTGTAGAAGTTTCTAGCATTAATAGAAGTGTTTATGTCAAAGTCAGACAGTGCTTAGGTGCAGTATGAGTGAAGGGAAACGGAAAGGGTCTTGAATTTGATCTCAGCAGCCTAAGAGAGCCACTTTTTGTTATATACCCATTACAGGGCAGCTATGTACTAAATGAAAGCTGTCCTTGCTCACGGTGTAATGACTTGAAGCTGGTAATCAGAAATTGGGAAGTGTCAAAGCAATGTTGGAGGTATTTTTGCTTTTTAAAGAAGTCTGTATTTGTGGGGTTTTGTTTTATTTGGATTTTTTTGCAGTCTACTTACTATATGGAAGGAAATACAGGACACCCAGTGTTTCAGACACAGTTTGGAACAATTGCTGTGAATATCTGCTATGGGCGCCATCACCCTCTGAACTGGCTCATGTTTAGTATGAATGGAGCAGAGATCATCTTTAACCCTTCAGCCACTATTGGAAAGCTCAGGTAAAATACAAACTGATTTAGGCCGTTGCACGCTTTCTGGGTTAACTGAACCAGGTGCCTCAGGGGCACCTTGCTGAGGCTTGGAATCTGAGGCATCACCTCTTTGTTTTGCCTTCAGAAAGGAATCTGCATTCTTCTCCATCTGGAGTTTTGGGCTACCAGTCTGCTCATAGTCACTGATTCTCTTCCAGAACTTTAGTTGTACATCTGCAGGTCTTTTGTCTCTGAGACAGAGTTAACAAGCATCCAGCTGGTATTCTGAAAACTAATGGGAGTTTATTTAGATTATCCATGTAATATTTTTGCTTTATGATAGGCAGTAGGAATTTACATTCAGGCTTAGCTTGCCAGCTTGCATCATCCACCTAGGAGCCAGTAAGTATGGTATCAAATTGCAGTTTTCAGAGCCAAGCTGAGAAACCCTTTTCTCAGAAACTTTTTTTTTTTAACTGTTGGCAATTTTGTGATTATCAGGCCTCTTGAACCAGACTGAACCAGTGTAAACGGTTTCCCTTGAGATAATCTTCTGCAGATTGACATTAATTGCACCCTACTGACTTGATTTCCTAAAAGAAAAAAGAAAACCAGTTCAGTGAGCTAAGAAAACGCACTTTTTAGCTAGCTCATAATGATTAATTTGTGGATTAGATCTTGAATATGCTTTGCCTCTACATTATCAGCATCAGTCACATTTCAATATAATAACCTTTAAATGTGCCATGCTTCCAAAGCATTGTCTGATACACGCTGTATGTTGCTTGGGATACTATAAAGTGATGCAAAATAACTGCATTTCTTTAGGGCTGGGGAGGGGGGGAGGCTTTCTTTAGGTAGAAACCTTCTAGAAATGGTTTCAGTGGTTCTTTATACTCTTCTTGACAAAATCACCATGCCTTCCTTTCATTCTCATTGTATTCTGTTCTTTGCTATACTACTCAATACTTTCAAATTCCAAATTAGACTATTTGTAAATTGAGGTGTGGGATTCCAGAATGTGTCTACACATCAGCTTAACACATGACAGAACTGTGCTTTTTCTTTTTTTTTTCTTTTTTTTTTTCCCCCTCCTCATAACAGTAGGCTCTGGAAAGTAATTTAGTATTGTATGATGTTTACATACATATGACTGAAGAAGTGATGCTAGTTAATGCTTAATTATAAATAATAATATTTTTAACCCTCTTCAGCTTAGTATGGGGCAGTGGGGGAAAGTCTGGCTTTGCAGAGTTCTTGGGAATACAAACATTTCCTTTGTGAGTTAAACCCCCATATTTTGGGCTAGCTGAACTGTCTTTGAGTTTCTAGCTCCAAAGATAATTTTTAGGAGGCTGACAGGAGTGTATTTCATTGTTACGGATGATATTGTAATACAAGTATAATATCTAGTGGCAAAGAAGACATACTGATCTCATATAATACTGAAAATTCTTTATCATTTCTCTTCTCTCTCCCTTCAACTGGGCTTGTGTGTGTGAACTAATTGCAGAATATTTTAATTTTTATTTCTTTAAACCTAGAGGAAGAGATTTTTCCAGTGTCAGTTTTGTAAACCTTAATGTATGAAATGTTCAAGCAATAGAGACTTGCTACCTGGGTATACAAGATGATAGAAGAGTTAGAAATGTAAGAGGAGTATCTTTTTTAGCATTTTTCATTTCTTCAGGATTCACCCAATCCCCTCTCTTTACCTGTTTAATGTAAATTTGGAGGTTTTCTGTCTCTGGTCCAAGAGAATTAATCCAATTTTGTTGTCCACCAGCTAGAAAATTCTGAGGACATGGAGCATTCCTAATAAGGTAGAAATGGTGAAAAAACAGATTAGAGAGATAAAATTTTCATACCCACAGCCAGTTCAGTTGCAGAGAACCATGTATTTGCAAACCTGGAGAGTAGAACTGTAGGTCAGATGCAGTAACCTGTCATTCAAAGTGCCTTTAATAGTTTTTGGTATACAAGATAATTTAGGTTGAGTAACATTAGAAAATGTCCTTTGAAAATAGTTGAATGAATGCTTTGGAGGCATTTATGTCACTACTAGAATAATATTTGTGATTGTCCACTTATAGCCCGTTAACAGGAGAGCAAACAGAAATTACCCTGTTATCATACAGCACTTCATTGGTACTCTGGGTGCTTCAGGCTCTCCTCATTATTGGCTTTCACGTGATTGTTTTTAAGCATATATTTTTTATCGCAGGAAGAGGACTCTTGAGGCCCGTGTAAAAACTGTCTCTGGGGTTGCTTCTTGGCTATAAACTTTTTTTCCTGTCTCTCTTCTGTGAAATTGTAATTTGCTGGAGCTTTTCAATAAAATCCCTTTTTCTTAGAAGAGCTGGCTGCCAGACTCAAAGTAATTGAGAAAAGAGGCAATAAACCAAGTTCTTTCAATCAGTCCAATGACCATCTCTTTAAGATTCTTGAGTCTGACTGGGAGATTAATGAGTCAGATGCTTGCAACTTCGTCTTGGTATTAAGAATCTGGCAGGTACATGCTGTCACAGGAGTGTACAAATTGTATCACCTTTGTTTTGGAGCTCTGAGTACTTCCAGACCTCCTGTTAACTAGTCTGATCCCTGTGTATCAAACTATTTAGTAAAAAGAAGACTATTTCAGTTTTAAACATCAGTCAGAATTGAAATCTCCTTTGGAAGAGAAATAGAGGCTTGTAAAAGAGAAGGAATTTTTTATTCCTCATTTCTCAGTTCTTGGTTTTATGTAAATTTAGTGACTGGTTTAAAAGGTAATTACTGGGAAATTATCAGAATACTTTTGTTAAACATGCTTTCTTTTTCATCAGTCCACCATGGGAAAAATGACTTACTGGAAGGTGCTATGAAAAAATACAAGTGGGAAATTTTGGTGGAAATAGATTTTTATTTTCCTTTCATTTTTTTATTATTCCCATAATTTTTTTTTTTCCACTCATTGCTGAAAAAGCCTCTTCTGGACCATTTTGGGAAAAAAGGAGACAACTTGTATGAATCTCTTACAGCTTTGTTGCAGAATGATGTTTGGTATATTAAAGGTAATGGAATGTGAAAGCCCATGTGTAAATCCTTTGCATAATTTGGAGAGTAAAACATTTTACACTTTAATTGCTTTGAAAATATGGAGATGTCTTAATTTTTTTTTTCCATGACAAAGCCATATTTACAAGGTTATCAGATAGACCTGTTTATACCTATATTTGAGCAGAAAATAATGATAGTGCTTGGCTGTATCTGTAGGGAGATTTTGATTGTACAAGTTCAGTCTTAGCAGCTAACTTTGGCTTCTTTGACAGAAAAGGTACAGTGTGAAACAGTCATAATCTAAATTTAGCTCTGAAGTAGACAAGTAATGAATACCTGCCTCCTCTTTTGTGTATTGCAGCGAGTCCCTGTGGCCAATTGAAGCAAGAAATGCTGCCATAGCTAATCACTGCTTTACATGTCCCATCAACAGGGTAGGAACGGTATGTATCTTCACTTTTTTCATTTCATTTCATAATTTAGGTAGTGTAGCATGAGTTAATTCAAGGTAATGAACTGAGTAGCACTAGCATGCAGAGATTCTTCTACTGTATAACTACTGTATTAGTGTTTATAATATGATTTGAAGACGGACAGTGATAAAGAGATTGAGAGCTGCCTTGTTGCTGGCAGCCTACTTTTTGGTTGCAGCTGCTTCCTGTTCTTGAATTTCTCTCTTTGTAATAGGCACCCACCCTTTTGCTAATTTTCCTAGTTTCTATGGTGAAATCAGTATTCTTTTAGCCAAAATGACTGAAAATGGAATGTATCTTCAAGTCAGTGGTACACAACTGATTGCTGTTGTACAGATACTACTACAGATACTGTCTTTCTGGACACTGAAGTTCTATAATGGAAACTAATATTGCACACAATAAGTTGTTCTTGCCTTCAGGTTAGTCCAAATACCCTACATTTATGTTCTTTTATAAGGTTCACTGCAAAAATCCTGACTTGTTCTTCCCATCATGTGAATACATTTGCCGCCTTTTGTGACCCACAAAGATGTGTTTCGTTAAATGTCTCCTCTTTTGCCTCTTCTTGAGACTTGTGAAACTGATACGAGGCATGTTCCCCAAAGTGTATGAACAACAGGCAGTGATACAAAAAGATCTTGTTTTGTAGCCTATCCATCATAGGAACTAGGCCCTTCTGATGACTCCCTTTAGACAGTGCTGATAGTATGCCAGAAAAAATCTTAATAGATTTATATAAACTTCCATACTAAATATGGTAGACTAGCAAGGATTTCTTGAATGAAATGGAATTACACTGCCACCTATGGATCCCTTTTATTTCACAGGAATACTACAAAAATGCCTTTACTTCCGGAGATGGTGGAAAAGGTATGTTCAGAAATCACATTCAGTGGTTGCTAATAATTGTTAAACTAGAAAGTCTGAAGAAATGGTAGCTCTCCTGCAAGTGTCTATCTCATGACAGCTGTGGTAGCTAGCGACTGTCTTACTTAAGACTGCTGTTCTGTAAGCTGGAGAGAAGCAGCACTTCCTATTATAGTTGGTGGTACCACAGTATGTGGTCACCAGAAGTTCACACCTAAGGTTTCTATATACTTTCAGAGGACTAAGAGTTTTGGAGTCAATGCAGTATTGTAGGACTGCAAGACAGAAATCCCACAAATTAGCCTTTGTTCTCAGTGTATGCATGACGTATTATCCATAGTTTTAAGATTATTAACAGTAACAGCCCTAGCCTGAATCCCCAGCCAAGCCATCTTGCCCTGGTTCACAGATTTGCTGGAAGTTAAAGAAGAGAATGCTCAAAGAAGAGCATGAGATTTGCTTGTATGTACTTCACTTGTATGTTGAAACACTATAATTTGTCCTGTGTCAACCATGACTGCTTTTGGCTTCATCTGGAGTGGGCCTGAGCTTTTTTTTTTTAAGCTAGTTTTGGAGCTAAGTGTAGCAGCTGCATGAAAAAGGTCAGTGGTATCCATTGCTTAGTAGTACAACAGATGTGGCTGATTTTTGGCACAACTCAGAGTTGTGCAATATGAAGTAAGATTTTTTTTTTCTGTGCCTCAAATTCCAGTGTTTTCACCTCTGACCTTGTATTGAAAATTGAATGGGTGCATCTCTGTCAGCTGTTTTGGAAATGTATGATTTGACAATTAGAATTAATTTAAATTCTAAATAAAAAAACAATGAAAGCAAAGCCTTTCCTTTAGTTCAGAGACTCAATAATGGGAGACCATAATCATGCATTATTTAAAAGGCAGTGCAGTGAGTTTTTTCCTGTTAATTTGATATATGTGAAAGCTGTACTGTGCATGAAAGTAACTATTGGTCAAAACTGCAATTACCTTAGGATTGTGCTGTGACTCTTCAGGGCGATATCTTGCTTAAAGCACGGTGAGTGAGCAACCACAAGAAATTGAGCCAGTTTTTATATGGTACTGCATGTTAAGTTGTATACTTGTTTGCAGATGGCATTACACGCTTTTTAAAAATTTCTTTAAGCACACCATGACTTGGGCCATTTTTATGGCTCAAGTTATGTAGCTGCACCAGATGGCAGCAGGACCCCAGGACTCTCTCGCACTCGGGATGGACTTCTGGTGGTAGAAATGGATCTAAATCTTTGCAGGCAAGTCAGTGACAAATGGAATTTTAAGGTAAGCCTGCTTATAAAGAAACAAACTTACATATGATATTGGAACAAACAAGCTTTCATGATGATCTTACAGTAGTTAAAAGGCAGCCTTTTTTTTTTTTTTAACAATCCAGAGCTTAAATTGTTGAACTAAGTTAACAGGATGTTCTGGAAGCCAAAGGCATAAATGGATTCCGAAAAGGAGTAGCCAAATTCAGGGAAACTAGGCCAATAGCTTTTAAATGAAAAACTTAGCCTTTGGTCCTTAAGTGTGGATTGCCAGGAGCTCTGAGGACTGCTAGGGGAAATATGTAAGGTTTCCTTATGCAAGGTTCGTAGGCATTTGTAACTGAGCTGAGATGGACCTTTGATCTGACCTAATATGGTAGTTCTTTATATTCTTATAGGCCTTACTTGTCAGTTTTGGTGAAAAGTAGTGAAAACCCAAACCCACAAGAATCTTTAAGCTTCTGAGAACTTTCTGAATGCAAACTTCTTGCAGTGTTAACTCCCTGAATTTGTAGACATGTTGAAGCCACAGAGAAAGAACTGTGTACATTCATCTCTGAAGCACCCTAACACGTGTTTGAATTTATCTAAATCAGATTAAGATGGCGGCAATCCTTTCCATGTGGCTTTAACAAACTTATTTATTACTGTTTTTTTGTATTCTGAGACAAACCTAATTTGGATCATCTTTCCTGAGGGTGTAATTTGATTTAATTTGTCCAGCAGCAGTGCTGGTTTAAGAAATTGCCACCGCAGCATTGCAGTTTGCTAACCCTTCTGTTGTGCCAGTACAAGCTATGTGGGGTGCTATATTGTACACTGGTTTAGTGGAGTGACCAGATTTTTTTTTTTTTTTAAACAAACAAATGACACTGCAGTTTCTTCTTTGAATCTGATCAAGTTTACAGCAGACCCACAAATATTCTGTTGCAACAACAAAGCAAGCAAGCAAAAGGAAAAAAGAGGTGGCAACTTCTTAAATAGGCTTTGTTGATGAAGCAAACAACTTGCTTATTTCTGTGGAGACAGGCCTTTCGTTTTAGTCCTCAGTACTGCTAGACTAGAAGTTTTTCCTGTCTGCTCTTAAGATCAGCATGATTTGAATCCTAACAAAGTAGACCAGAACTCCTGGCTGGCAACTGTCACAATATGTGTAGGTACCCCAGTGATAATCTAGTATTTAAAATAAGTAATCATTTGTAAGGAGTGTCAATTTTTGCACATAATGTTACTGCAAGGAGACATTTATTTTATAGGGCTGGTTTATTTGGAACCACCTTGTGCATTACAATATAGTGCAATACATAATATGTTTTGATTTCAATTTGATGCAAAAATACAATTTTTCTGTGGATTTGAACTGCTGAATAAACTTGAAATGCTAAATTAAAACATAGTCATTTCTTAGGTAGAGCTTAATTTCTTTGTTAATGCTGCCAATCTGTATATAGGGACTAAAGACAAAAAGTAATTTCAGGTCATCTTCTGGACAGAATTGCATTTGTTATTTTACAGATGTGTGTGGTAGGTATATGGCTGTTGACATAGTAGAATTAAACTGTGCTGAGACATTCCCAGGTTTTTTTAAGTCAGGCAGGCATTTAGTTTTGCTTTGCCACTGAAATCTGAGGCCCTTATTGCAGAGTAGAGGTTTAGTGTGTCAGGAAGCACATGGAGCATTGCTTATAACAGCTTAGTAGGGGTATCTGAACAAAAGCAATTGTATTGATTAGGAAAAACAAACAGTAAAAGCAAAACACTGACCTTTAGCTGTTTTGTATAGAATTGCTTATTTTGGGTTGTCTTCAAGTCTTGTACTTTCAGCACCTTAGTTTTATGTTGATGGTGTGGATTGCTATTGTTGGTCTTTTGGCACATAAGGCACAGCTGTGGCTTTTGTTTAGGTGACAGGGGATATCTGTTTCCTTTTCCTTTCATTTTGGTCAAGACAGAGGTAGTTCTTGATATGAGGGGAATGAGGAAGTATGAAGTCATCAGTTATCCACTGCAGAAACCCCTTGATAGCAAGTAGGAACCTATTTAACCTGCTCTGGTACCTGCAATTTGCATTCAATGATGCCTGAAAGGGATGTTAAGTAGAATGTCTTTGCTAAACTTACAGCAGCAAAATAGTTAAACAAATTGTCCTCATTACACTCTGGCAAGAAAGAAGTAATTCGCTCCCCTCAGAGCCAATGTTGTAGACTGTGCACTTCAGAAGAGGATGATAGCTCTATGTAAAGTGCTATATTTCAGCCTCCTAGCTTACTGTATCACCCAAAACAATGATAATAAGTAACAGCAACCCAAATACCATCAGTGGCACCTATGCAAACATTGCTGACAGCAGGGTTCATCAGTTGTCAAGGGCATATTGTGAAGACATAATTACATACTCCTTTTGCCTTCATAGGCATAAGTTACTGAAAAGAGAATATTGTTGATGCATAAGAAAGTAAGCCCACCTTTCACATTCAACTTTCAGCTATCCAGGATAACCAAAATAGCCTTAAGTAATTAGTCAGCAGACATGACTGTCAGTGAAGGACAGCTGCAAAGCAGGAAGGTGTTCGCTTTAAAGTTTTACTTTTTAGAGTAGAGTCTCTTTTTTGAGTAGAAGTATAGTTTTAGGCAACACAGTGCGAGTTCTTTTATAAAAGAAGTATATTAGTTTGTGCTAAGGGTCTTGCATTTTGAGTGAATTATGATTTTACTGTTTGGGGCAATTAAATAATAGGTCATCATAAAAAAAAAATGGTTCCCATAAATATTTTCTACTGAAGTACTTTCATAGCTTACTACAAGAACTGAAACTTTGATTTTTCTTTTTCAGATGACTGGTAGATATGAAATGTATGCAGACAAGCTCACTGAAGCAGTCCAGCCTTATTTTATACCCAGTATAATCAAAGAGTGAGAGAGCATCTCATTACAATTAAATATTGCATAACAAATTAAAAGGTACTGTTGGATGATAGGTGTACTGTGGATCACAAGTTGTTAGTTTAATGTTGTAATTTAATTTCCTGTAACCAACTTGTAAATAATAGGATTCAAAACTGTGTTAAGTAAAATAATTGAAAAATGGCCTCTTGGTTTTGGGGTTTTTTTTTGCCATTTACACTAATGAGTCCAAACTTTTGTTCCTTTCTAGAAATACATCCAGTAGGAATACACTGATATAAAATGATGATGAAATATATTCAGTGCTGCATACTGTGATATAGTTTGATGGAGATGATGAGTTCAGAGGACATAAAAATTTTTACATAAGCTTTGCAGCGTGTGTCTATGTACTTCTGCTTCCTAGTTTTTACCCTCTACCCCAATGCATAATTTAGGGAGAAAGGAGGCATAAATTATTTTATTTTCACCTGTTTTTTTTTAAATTACAAACTATTTGATGCAGTTCTGTTAGAGCTAAGTAATGTCCCAGACATGTCCTAATTGTTTGAAGATCTGTGGGTACTGTAAAGACTACTTTGGTTCTATTTCCCCTTACACTACATATTACAACCACAGTTGGACCAATGTCTTTGATGCGCTCCTTCAAAGTGCAATAGTGCTGCAGCCAGATGCTTTTAGTATCTTCAGAAGCTCAGTGCTATGTTGTAAGGCAAAAATAGAAACACTGGCTAAAGCATAGGCAAGGCTGGTGCAGTTGCATACTTTTCATTGTGAACAGAAAGCCACAGAGATGCTATTAGGGATCAGGATAGGTAATGAAAACTACTTCCCTGGAGCTGCACTCCAGTAGGATACTCAGTGGTTGTGGAGTACACAAAACAGCTGTTGAATATAGATAATAACAATAAATTTGCTATTCTCAGCTACTAGTGTATATTGAAATTTTGTTTTGTACGATTCAGGTGATGCAGTAGGAATACAATTATATACAAACCTAGCAACTATGATTTTATAGCTGAAATAAATATTTGAACTGTTAAATTTTTTTCCAAATTACAATTTCAGCTGTGCCATTTCCAGTTAAGTATGTAAAAAGTCCTCTAAAGATTTTCCAACACTTTCATAATAAGCTAGTTAATAAATGCACTTGCTACATTATGTTACAGGGTTATCTGTGACTTTAAACCTTTATTGAGAATGGCTTAATTACAAATAAAAATATATTTATGTAAAAAATCCCTGCATGTAAAATACCCCTTCCTTTGCTATTGACATCATGAAGGAAACAAAGTGACAAAACATTTTCAGAATTAGTATTTTGACAGACTATCTTGTAATGGGAAACAAAGTTTCAGAAAATGCCCATGTTCTGAATGCTTGTGCAGTGAGCTCCTTAATCTGAATTTGTGTCATATAAATACTCAGTCTTTTCACTTGGCTTTTGCCGCTTCCTTGTGTTTTCACCTCTCATAGCCATCTTCCAGTTGGCGGCTGTAAGAGATCCTGTTCCAATGGCAGAACTCTCCTTTTGTCTGTATTAGCTTAAACAGCTTTGTTTCTTTATCTTTCAGTTTTGTTGAAGTATTTAAACCCTGGGTACCAAATATTTAACAGTCGATATTGTTACACCTATCTGTGCACTTCAGAACACTTAGCATGCCCTTATGTATAAGCTCAAGATTCGCATTTGGATAGCTGAACGAGTAAGAGGCTAAATGTCAATTACAAACCTTTTGTAAGAATTGTTTTTATTTAGCTAACCAAGCCTGCTCTAAAATAAATCCTGTGGCAGTTTAATAGTATTGAATGAACTACCTATCTGAAAATGCATGGGTTAAGGAAGTACTCCATCAACCTGTAGTTTACATACCTGTTAATTAGTAACATAGCTAATACGATCTCTCTAAATCAAACATCATGAATTTGGACTTAGACATAAAAATTCGCAGATCAGTAGCCTTTTTATGACTTACTCTGGAGGAGTCGGAAGGCATTATCTGTAATAGGTTGTGTAGCTTTTTTTCTGGGATTCTGCTGGTGCCACTAATGTTCTACTGCTCACAAATCACATCCTAATTTTTACTCATTTTGCAAGTGTAAGTGCGTGCCACTATGTATTCCAACTTCACCAATGATAAGCAAAATTTGATATACTGAAAATTTGTCACATACTTTTTGTTTGGAACTTTTTAAAAGCTACTGCATTTTAAATCTGCTACTATTTTTAGCCTTTGTACAAAGAAGTGCTCTTGATTCTACTAAGTATACTTACTGAACACTTCCCAGATACTTTTCAGTAAGTCAACAACTGATAGAAGAAAATATTTTCTCTTAGAAATTTTTTTTACCATGCTGAAAGTAGATTCCTATTTATTATTTCCACCACTAAATAACAATGTCCTCTTACTGTTATTCCACACAGTTGCAGAACACGAACAGTCCTTTTCCTAAAACCATGCCAAAGGTGTGGGATCTCTGTCTTAAGTGTAAAATAAAATTTTGCTAGCTTTACATCAGAATTAACATTGATTTTTCTACCCACTTCAACATAGGTGGGACTGGAGATCAAGGCTTGTAGGAAATTGTGATGGATGAATCTGAAATAGGTGGCTACTTCTTACACTTCAGTGTTCCTCAGCAAAGTAATTAAACCCAGGTAATACCTGAAAGGATTATGAATGGGCTGGTACCAATTCACTTGATAATGTCTGAATACAGTAACTCCAACTTAATCCAAATACAGCTGTAGTATAAGACTAGAAAATGTGAGTTCCTGCCTTTTTGCTTGTAGCAAAGAGATGCTTATACTCCCTCTTTTCTTAATCAGTATCAGCTGTTCTTAGGTCACTGAGCTAATACCAATAGTAAAATTCGGCTCAAATTACGATTCAGCATTTTAGTTATGATCCAGTATATGCTGTCAGATATTTACAATTTACACACAAAATGTATACCATTAGTGTGGACGATCATTTTCTCTATTTGCTTAGTAAGTTTAAAGTTTATATTTAGAATGGATTCTGCAGAAACTGGCACATGTGGGTGGCATAATGTTCAGACATTTTTGCAAAGAGCAATAAAGAATTCTAGGTACAAATAAAATATCTTCACTTAAACTTTTGAGGCAATACAGACTGCTCTAAGCAGTCATCCTAGAGGATTTAGCCAAAAGAGACTGAGTTTGTAGTACAAGGGAACAATACTAATAACTATGATTCAAAATTTAATGCAGTGACATAAATGCTAAATCTGTGTAAGGTGAACTTGGTACATGGGAAGTTTCCTTGAGTAAATGTGTTTCATTCCTACAATGCAGACAATACTGATGAGCCAGAAAGCCATTTTTTGTTATTTGAAAGTGGTTTAAGCTAGTATTTTTTTCCTTCCATAATACCCTGCTGAACCTCAAATCTTCAGGTTTAGGATGAAGATCAGCCCTTGATGCTTTGACAGAGAGAGAAACAGGCATTTTCTACTTTTTTTCCTGGTTTTGTTTACCTAAACCTATGCATGTATTACCAAGTGTTAAAGGTCATAAATTTGGTGCTTTTTTCTCATGTCTTTAATTTGAAAATAAGCTCAATGTGAACAGGCTCTGGGCCTGTATTTTAAAACTGCTGTCAACTGTACGGTGTTGAAAATGAGAGAAAAAAACCCAAAAAACTGAGACATACATTGCAAAATCAGATCCATCATCAGAAAAAAAAAAAAGGTAAAGACAGGATTGCAATATAGTCCTATCAATGTCTATAAAGCCTCCCTTGTTTAAGATCCCACTGCAGTTCAGGAGCAAGGTCTCTGCAGAGGAAGTCCTGAGACAAGCAGCCACCTGCCATGCAGGCTGCACAGGAAAGGACCAGAAGTATCAGGTGTGGATGTCAGCTGTCTGTGTAGATGAACAAAATGTCTTCATCAGTGCCATAACTTGTCCTGGCTTCCTCAAAGTTGCTGATGCTGGTGCAGCATGTTCCTGTTAAGGAGGAACAAAATTGTTACTAAAAATTCAGAAGAATTTGCCTTTGAAAGGCTCTTATACTGCATCTAGCGGCCTCTACAAAGAGAAGTAACTAGTATACAGACGGGACCTTAGGTTGCAGTTTCACTCAGGTAGATCTTTTCACCTCAAAGGCAGTCCTCACTGAAGTAATGCTGTAAATAGGTAATAAATTGGCTATCCTGTTATATTCTGAACAACAGTTCAGCATCTCTCACTAACCCATCTGAAAGGCCAAACAAGTTTGCTAGAATGTGTATCTCAATGCCTCAAGTAAATCACCGCATGAAATGCAGCACTGATTTAATTAATGTGGAAAAACCCCTTGTGACAAATTGGTTAGTGATGCTTGAAATATATGTACACTATTTGGGGAAGTCCAGCTCTGGCTCCATATTACAGACATATTAGTAAGGCAGTGGCTGAGAATCCACCCAAAAGGAACAGGCTACTTACGGTCAGCATAGGCAGGGTTGTTGTAGTAAATACTCCCTGAGGCTTTGTTGTAGCCACATAACACAATGAAATGGCCCTGGTAGTCAGGATTCCTGCAGAAGCACTTCTGTCCAATGGGAAGGAAGCAGCAGTATTTGACAGGACTTGAGCAAAGATCACACAATAGCAGGACTGCATTCACTAGGACGATGGCTACATGACCTTGGGACAGGTGGTTTTGGATGTCTTGAACAGTTACTGTGCTGCAGAAAATCAGACATAGTTATTAACCAGTTTAGGAAAGACTGGTATGCAATGAAGAGTGTGATGATGGACAATACTTAGGACATGCAGCTAGCATGGTTATTTTTATATCACAGGTACAGCTTTTTGCTGATAAACTGTGCAAGCTTTGCTACAGACAAAGCCTGTGTCATTCAAGGCCTTTTGATCTCATTGCTGCTACTGAAGTGCAGAGCAACAGCTCTGGATTCTGCAGTAATGTAAGTGTAATCTCAGAATGTATCAGATGCCCCAGAGAAGAGTATTAAAGGAGCTGGCAACTCATTCAGTAACTTGAGAGACTTTTGTTGTGGGAAAATCGTAAGTGAAGTGTTCTCTCTTGCTCTTAGACAAGCTTATCTCTGAAGCACCAAATCTTTATCGACTGAGTGGTTAAAGATTGTATAATCGCTAACCAACTTGATGTGCCCAAACTTGCCCCTGTCACACAGGAATATGTTTCTCCCAGTTGCAATTTTGGACTACCTGATGTTTTTGAGGCTTTATTTCTACAGTACCTCCTACAGGGAATGAGTATGAACCAAACAACCTATAATCTCACCTGTTAAAAGCTGTCCTTCACTGAGGCAGATGGTGTATTCCATATACATTAGAAACTCATCCCTTGGATACATTCCAGATGTCGGGACTGTGTGCACTACCTGACTGAACTCAAGTGCTTTTTAATCTTTTCCAGTGTCGCTAAAGCAAGATGGACTGACTGTCCCTTCTGTCCTGTCACATCTCTAGTTAAATAGATGGTGCCACACAGACTTCATGTATGTTAAAAAGGACACTTAACAATTCTGCTTAATGGAAGTTGCATTACAGCCCTCAGATGCTGTTGTGGCTGCCCTGCGCCCTCTCTTCTTTTCTTACTTGTAATCATTTACCCCACTTTGACAACAGAGATCCAAATCCAGCTTCACTATAAAAAGGGATGCAACTCAAGCTGAACATGGATGCTTAGTTATTTCCCATGTGGAATATCACTGTTGGCTGTGAAACAATTCTGCAGTTTTTCCCCTTCTGGGTTTGCAGCTCTTTAACAGAGGTTCCTTATTTCATCCTCCCCTGGGCAAAAGCTCATATGCTAGCTTTTTCTTTGCACGTGTCTGTCTAGGAACAGAGAGCTGTAATGTTTGCATAGCTCTGGGAACAAGATGTTGTGTGCTCAGGTAGCACTCTCCTTAATTCCAACAATGGCCAATTAGAGTGTGTAGGCACTCCCGACAGCGTAATTTTAATGGATAATCAAATTCAAAACATAAACACTAGTCAACTCCCGTCAGCATTTTCAAATCACTCATTCTGTGTCATGACTATTTTTCCTCAAAATTCATTATTAACTCTTGATGTCCACTTTTTTTTTTTTTTTTTTTTTTTTTTTTTTTTTTTTTTAGAAATATATTAGAAAGACTCTGTAATTCACAAAAAGGGCTCAGGGCTCGATTTCTGTCTCCTTCACCAGTTTAGCTTGGTGACTCCAAGAAAAGCATGGGGCCCACAGAATCTCCACAGAGAAAAGAAAGAAAACAGTAAGCTTACCACTTCTCCACCAGCACCTTGCTGGCTTTGGCTTGTGCAAAAAGCTGATTCACTCGATTCTCTTCTGTGTCAAAGTGCTTCCTGTAAAACGACTGTGGAGATAATAGAAGTTATGAACTGGAATGGTGTTTACCTTAGGTAATCTACCACTTACAAACCCTGCAAGCAAGGGCCTGCATAAGTTGGAGATCTGGCTATGGGATAAGAGATCTCTCCCTTAGTTCACTGGTAACAGGATAAGGATTCCTGCTCTAAATTGTAAGTTTAAATTCACTCCTGGTCAGTTACTGTTGTAATTTCCATCCAGTGGCTATTCAGCTCCCTACATGAAAGAAGCCTGTCTGGTTCGTACTGGGCAGGAGCTTGCATTAGAAAAGCCATCGCCACTATAGGCCCTCACAGGCCCCCTTGTTGGCAATCCTGAAGAGGCCAAGCTCTCAACGGACATGGAGGCTGAGTTCCCTTCTCACCTCTAGAGGTGGTTCCTCCAGGTCAGGGCTGAGGCACGGTGGTGGGGAAAGTGTGGAAGCTAGCACTGCTGCTGCCCAGGCTGTACCTGTTCTGTAGATAAATAGAGGGCTTCAGTCTCCAAGGCTGTCAAATAGGCTGGAACCTTTCATGAGCACTACATGAAAACTTTTTATAAAATTCATATTATGGAATCAAAGATGTAAAATACGTGGGATCGTATCTAGCCTTGCCTTTGGAACTGATTTGTGCCAGTTTTGGCAACAGGCAAACCTTGTTTACAGGAACTGTGGTTAATTGTCAGTAACACAGCAAAGCTTTTACAGCGTAACATGCAGGACTTTTAAAACCGTCTGCTGTCTCCCAGTAGATAAGAATACTAACCTGATTTTTGTAGCCCTTGTCCACTCCAAGCGTCTGGGTGCAAAATTTATGCTTAACACCAAAGTGCCGCATTAGATAGGCCAGGTCAATAGTCCAGATACTCTTTGTTAACTGGAGTTCCTGGATGGCTTTCTGAAATTCATCATTGTCCAAATGATTCAGGTACCTATGTTATTAGGAAAGGCAGGGGAAGAGGAGCACAGATCTTAGGAAAAGCAAAATGTGTGCTGTAGCCCAAGCCTCCACATCACAGGACGTAAAAACTGAAACAGTGGGCCTGGCTCAGAAATAACCCCCCAAAAAACAACCCACAAAGGAGCCACAAATTTAAGGGAAGGGAAGGGAGTAGGGAATATTTAACTGGATTTATTGCTGACTTTCTATATTTGGAAATGTATGGATATCTTGACTGGTTTATAGTGCTAGAAGAGTACAGGTGCTGTACAATAGGCAAGCTATACTGAGCAAGTATAGAACTCTGTCCTGAAGGGCTTACAGTCTAAATGTACAAACATATTAGAGCAAACACAGAAAGAAGTGTTAAAGACTAAAACTTGCTTCACGCAATAGATGGATTTCAAAAGAAGGAACTGTAAAGAAGTCGGTAAATATTTAAAGGAAGCTTGTCTTAGGCACTGATGGCACAAAAGGCAATAACAGGGAGATGAAGTCAGGAGGAAGCTTGGGATAGGTTGCAAAGGGGTGGGGAGAGGCAGTACAGAGAGTTCTGGAAGTCAGAAAACAAATGCAAGTAAACGGAAAAAAAAGGACTGGAATTGAGGATGCAAGGCAAAACAAGGTCAGATCAGCAGGGTGAGAAGATTAATCTAGGAAGCTGAGTTTTGGGCAGACTGGAGTGGCAAAGAGGTAAAGGGAATAAAGAGGCAGAGGTTACAGTAGTCAAGATGGGAAATTACCAGCACACGGACTAACGTCTTGGCAGAAGGGATGGAGAGAAATGAAAATCTTCTGCTTCATATCTACTAAGTGGACATCTAAATAGGTATTTCTCCTGCACCTAAGCTCATGTTCCTCTGTGGAAGGAAAGAGGAGTTCAGCAGGACAGCTACTAGTTCAAAAAAAGAAAAACCAAAACAAAACCAAAAAACCCCCAAGGGGCAATACAGTGCATTGTTTTGAAGTTGAATCTACTCCTGGAACAAAAACACACTCATCCCACAGACTGGGGGCTCAGCAGGACAGAGGTAGTATATACTCAGAAACTGGGGTACACCTACCCATCACTTGAAAACACAGAAAGGAATCAGGTGAATTACTGTGCTAAGTATCAGTTCTGAATTATAACAACAGGAGAGAGGAATAACTTTTTATCACCTTATGCATGCCAACCTGCAAAGTTCTTAGAGCTGATCAGGTATTTTGCATTTGTCAAAACAGTCAATTATTCAAAAGGGTCTGAAGTTCATCTTAGTTTATATGTTCCCTTGCTCCTGCTGGAGAGCTGTGCCAGGCCCAAGCAGCAGTAATTCTCCAAGGGTACCCGAGAATAGGTGCTCTCGTAAGACTAAGTTAAACTCACAGCTGCTTCAACACACGTCTTCTCCCCGGACATTGCTTCCTGCTACCTTCCCCACGGGATGGGATTTCCCACCCATTCAAACCAAAACAGTCACTTACTGAAGCACCATCCTGGAGCAGGCTAGCCCACAGTCCCAGTGGTACAACTGCTGAATGACCGGCACTTTCAGCTGGATGCAGTCAACTGTAGTGAAAACACCCCATTGTGAGTAAAACACGGAAGATGTCAGTCCATACAGAAATGTTTTTTCCATACCTTGGCATTAAGTCAGCTTGTCCTCAGCACTATAGCTGCAGAAACTTAGGAACATTTTTTTTACTTTATCTGATTGGTAGGTACTTTTTTCTTTCTTAGGGGAATGTAGGTTTGCTATTTCTGTACAGTTAAGCATTTGGTTTAATCTCATACTCCTTTATTGTTCCATACCTGGATCACTCTGCCATATAGTCCTCCCCCTTCTCCTTGAAAGTTTCTTCTTTTTTTTTTTTTCTTTTTTTTTTTTGCTGGGGTGACATACATACCCATCAGCCCCTAACTATGAAGCTTTATTCCCCTCCTAAATAATAGAAGGTAAGGCACAGGTATTCATCCTTTCTCTTGTGTCTGAATGTATTTCTGTGCCACAAAAAGGAGTTAAACCAAACTGCGAGAAAACAGACACAACCAAGATCTCCAGGCATCGATCTCTTCCTAGCCCCACAGATCTGAGCCTTTTCTACAGATGCCTTTTTCCCGAGGGACTGTAACTTATGTGAGTAGTTTTAGGTTAACAAAGTTCACAAATGGCACCAGTTGGCCTTTTGTATTAACTCCCTCAATAACTCAACAAAGGGAGAAGGAAAAAGCACAATCTTTACCAAAAAGTCCCAGAATACAAGTAACTCCATCCCTCTGCCTCAGTTTTTATTTTCATAGGCTTGGCAATGTGGTGTTTTCAGTTTCAGAAATGCCCTTAGCACTCGAAGGACTTTAAGTGTTGTACCTGTTACTGCTACTTCAGCGTCGATCAAAATGAGTTAATCATAAAGGGCTTTTCTCAACAACCTTACCTTTGACCTAGAAAAGACCTTTGAAGACACGAGGTCAACTACATTTTAAGATGGGAATAAAAATGCCATTGACATCATGTGGACTGGCCTAGCGTGTAATCTCTTATTATTTTTAACAAAGCTATAGCCTGCTGTAGGGACGAGCCAATACAGAGATTCTGGACTCTTTCCAAATATTTTTTCATAGTTGTGCCGCTGTTTAATCATGACTTTGAAGACTGGCATACCCTTTGGTATATTCAGTCTTTTTAATGAATCTAGATTAAGGCGCTCTTAAGTATCCTAAAGAAAAAATGAGAACCCAATTCCGAGATTCTCCTCAAACCAGGATCTGTAAGTACTTTGCTGTCATTTTTTCTCGGCACGTTACGATTCTGTCCCCTTTTTGTTAATACCGAGGGCCTCTGTCAAGTCCCAAGATTAACTGAAGAGGGACACGTTTTCTACGTGAAGACTTCAAAGGGTAATAACATTTAATTTTCTTGGATATTCAGCTTCCAGTCATCCTGTTTCCCAGCACACCCAGACTTCTTCAGCGATGACTGTCAGCTGTCCCGAGGTAAGCCAGAACCCAGTACACGCTGTGGCTGTAAATAGCCCCGAAAACACCTCTCCGCTTCGCCAGCTCCCCGGCGCAACGAACTTGCAGCGGGAGCCTGTAATCCCACATCGCTGCTGGCCAAACCGGCGGCTCCGGGAGGGCGGAGGAGGCCGCCAGGGCCTCCGAACGGGACGGCAACAACCGCCGGCTCCCCGCCGCGGCCGGGGCCGTACCCGGGGCTCCCTCCCCGCCCCCGGCCCCAGCCCGTTCCGCCGAGGCGGACCCCGCCGCGGAGACACCCCCCCCCCCCCCCCCCCTCCCCTCGCCGCCACCGAGGCAGGGCTCCGCCCGGTATCCCGCTCCCCCCGGCGGCCGCCCGCAGAAGGAGGGCTGCGGGTAAGGCGGCCGGGGCCGGCCCCGCTGCCCCGGCGGAGCAGCACTGACCTGGCGGCGGCTCCCCAGCCTCCCGGGGACTCTTCATGGCGGCGGCGGAGGCGGGGGGGGGGGGCGGCTGCCGACCGCTCACTACCGGCCCCGGCGAACCGGCCCGAGCGGCGGCGCGGCCCAGGAGCCCGGCATGCCTCGGCGCGGCGCTGGCTCCTCCCGGCCCCGGGGGCGGAGGCGGAGGCGGGGGCTGCGGGGGGCCGGGCCCCGGGGCGTCTGCCCCGCGCCGTGGCCGCGGTGGGGTGGGTCGGTGGGCAGGGGCATGAGGCGGGGGAGGGAGGGGACCGGGGGGAGACCTGAGGCGGGCGGGGAAACGCGGGGCGCGCCGGTAACCAGCCCTGGCCCGGGGACGGGGTACCGCCGGTGGGACGGGGCTGACCCCCCCGGCCGGCGGGACAAGACTGCGGCGGAACCGTGGTGCCGAGGCAAGGCGGGCCGGTGGCCCACGGGCGCCCTGGCGGTGGCGGGCGGGCGGGGGGGGGGGGGGGGAGAGAGAGAGAGAGAAAAGAGGCGGCCGCGCCGCCGCCGCTTTCCGGTTCCGGCGCGCGGTGCACGGCGGGAAGCTGGAGGAGGCCATTAGGGGGTGAGCGCGGGCCCGGGCTGAGGCGGTTTGGCGGGCGGTGAGTGGCGGGGGAGCCGGCCCCGAGTGGGGGTTCCCGGCGTCCCGCGGGTCCCCGGCAGCGGTAGGGCCCTTCGTCGTTCTCCGGGCGCTCTGGGGAAGGTCCCGAGCTGCGGCCGCCTCCCCTGAGGCCTGCGGAGCCCGGGCCTGAGGGGACGAAGCGGCGGTGGGGCGGCCGGCGGCCTTGCGCGGGCCTCGGGGGCTCCGCTCGGCCTCTCGGGGGTGGGTCTCCCCACCGGGTCGGGGCTCTCCTCTGCCCCTGAGGTCTGGGGACTTTCCTGTGAAGGAGGGTCGGGCGAGGCGCTCGCCGCGGCCGCGGTGTGTGCGGGTGGTGTGGCTGGGCTGGGTTCCTCGTGGTGGAGCCCGTCGGTGAGGTGATGTGGTCTGCGAGCGGGGCTGCGCTGCCCACAGGTCCGGCTGAGCTCGTAGGCGGTCAGGCAGGCTGCGCCGTTACGGGACGCACCCGGGGCTATTTCCATTTGAGGTGCACCTGGCTATACAAGTGGTCCGTTATCTGGGGTTTACAGGTGAATTTCCTAGGTCGGAAGAGAGCTGGAAAAGACTCGCTTTTTCTGATCTTTTAAGTTTTTTTTTTCTCCCCATGGGCATCTTTCTAGAGAAGTTTTATTAATGCTTCATCAAAGCACATGGTGCGTTTGGGCGAGAGAGAAGAATGAGTGCTTTACACTGGGAAAGACCATACATTGTGTAGGTAAAAACCTAGTCTACGACTTTCGTTGTAATTATGTCCTTTGGGTTTTTATCTTGTCTCAGGTGTAGAGCCGTAGCACTGCAAACATGTCGATTGGAGTGCCAATTAAAGTCCTGCACGAGGCTGAAGGCCATATTGTGACATGCGAGACCAATACAGGAGAAGTTTACCGAGGCAAACTTATTGAAGCTGAAGACAACATGAATTGTCAGGTATACCTGCTTCAGAAGGATGGAGGGAAGGCTATCTGATCTGTGCCTGGAAAGGCTGATAGCTAGCTTATTGGCAGCTTGTTTAAAAGACCCTTGCTTTTAGTCTTAGGATAAAGAAAACTAACCGTATTGCTGCATGCACACTGTCTTACCATTGCGAAATGGATTCATGATTACTGTGTGCTCCAAAGAGGCCAGAGCTTATTCTTTCTGGTTTTAGAGTCGGATGGGGCATTCCTGTCAATAACATCGGTGTTCTTAAGGTTCTGTTCTGTGAACAATGTTTCTGCTGGAGTTCTTTATTTAAAGCCACTGAGCATAAGAATACGTAAGCCTTGATTTAACAAACAGAAGCTTTTTTTTAATGCATGTTACTTTAGTTGTCCCAAGAGGGCTTAATTTTGATTGACTTTAAGCAAGCCGTTGAAATCAAAATGCTTCCTTAATAGTTAGGACTAGAACAGCTTTACTAAAACTGATTCACTATAACAAAACAAAACTAACAAAGCTGATAAAACTAATTTGCAAACTGGGGAGAAAGCAAAAGTCCTGGGCCTGCTTGAATAGTAGCAGGCTTAGGATTATGTTTAAATGGTCCTGGATGCTTTGTGTCACGACTCCAGTTGAGAAAGCAGTATGCTTGGAAAGTCTTTGGCTTTGATACTTGAATCCTGGCTGTGTATTCTACGGGCAAGAGAAATAAGAACACAGAACTGTTAGAGGCCTCCATGAGCACTGACTGATCTTTACTTTCCAGATGTCCAACATAACGGTGACATATAGAGATGGACGAGTGGCACAGCTTGAACAGGTGTACATCAGAGGTAGCAAGATACGGTTTCTCATTTTACCAGATATGTTGAAGAACGCTCCTATGCTAAAGAGCATGAAGAATAAAAACCAGGGTTCTGGAGCTGGGCGAGGAAAAGCAGCTATTCTCAAAGCTCAAGGTGCGTACAGTTTGTTTATGGTCTTCCTCTGACCCCCATTTTGCTGTAAAAGAACTGGAAAACTGTCATCTCTATCACTGAGGAAATGTAAGCTGTAAGAAACTGAAAGATTACTGGTTCATACATTGTTTTTCCTGTACGTTTCATCCTCTGGTGGGAGTCAAGGCTCAAATTGCCCAATTACCTGAATATGTAATATTGATGTTACAATAATTCAGATATGGTGAGCAGTCCTGTTAAACAGAGGCTTTATATAAAACTTTATCTTCTGTTTTCCAGTGATTGTGGCCACTAGCTGTTTAGAATATTCAGGGAAGGACTCAGGTGTTCTTGTTAAGCTTTTGTAGAAAAACAAATTCGGGTATTAAGATGGTACTTAAACTATTGGGAAGCTGTAATTATTAGCCGTTCTGCAGTTCACTCTCATTTGTACCTTTCTCAGGGAAACAATCTAGTTATAACAAGATTGAGTAATGATCATGGGCTGCAGACTCCTTGGTTAGCTTTAGCAAATGCAGTAAAGTCACGTGGGGGAGTAACATCTGCTGAAATGTGCTGTGTTCTGTTGCAAAACCTTGGAAGACTATGGGGTTTTAAATCTCTTAGGCTCTACACATTTGTGTGGCAGCTTAGGAGGAACACAAAGTGTATGAATACTCACTGCATCTGTTTGAAGTAGCAAGACGGTGTCACTTAGTTCTGGTTCTTCTCACATAAAGATTTTTGCTGTCATGTCACTTTCTGAACTTCATAGGATAGCCTCATTTCCTTGCTTCTAAGCAAGAGACTTTGAGTGTTATTTATGTTTTGCTTGTCAGCTGTTGAGATAAATATGCAGTTAGATCAAATTCATGTCATCCGTGATGTTTTCTTTTTTCAGTGGCTGCAAGAGGAAGAGGCCGTGGTATGGGCCGTGGCAATATTTTCCAGAAGCGAAGATAATTTTGGTCTTGACCTACATGCTTTTTTTTTTTTTTTTTAATTAGGGGTTATTAACTTGACTACATGCGCATTGGTATCAGTTTTGTTTAATAAATGTTTCTAACAAAAACTTGTCTGCTCTTACATGACAGGACTCCTCTTGGGCAAATACATTGTAGGTTATTTCAAACTTAAAACAGCTTTGTCTGGAAAATAGTGAACTTTATATCTAGATTTGACTGCTTTGTATTTGTATGATGCATTGACTTTTAAAGATCATGTTTCCTTTTTTTTGTTTAGTCCTGTTGTCATTCATTCTCTAAAGATTAGAAGGCATTGTTGATGAAGAACTTTGAAATAGTATGTTTTAAAGTCATATTAGCAGCTGCATTTATGGAAAATACAGTGAAACAGAGGCAGCTTCCTGAGAAGCAAAGCACTATATTCTTTTGCTTTATACGGAACTACAATAGGTAGAGGTCCATCTTCAGATCTGTACACTGAGCTTGTATTCTTGCGTTTCTTACTGTTCTCTTTGGATAGGGGGAGAATTTTTCATTAGGATCACACAACTTTGATAGCCTGAGTCTATATTTGCAGTGAAAAATTCTATTCTAACTCTTCGTAGTTCTTCCCTCTGCCTGGGAAAAGAAGACAGAATATAAAATAAGCATTTTCAAGGATAAATTTGAAGTGTTTTGTAAATTTGAAAGGTAGTGCAGGTATATGGGGAAAGTCTTATAAATGGTTATCTCTTAAATACAACTCAATACAAATGCTAATCTTTTGAACGAAACTTAGGATCAGCTTTAGCTTTTGGTCTTAGCATTTCTACACAGTGATAGAGATCATCAGCTGATCTGCAGGAAGCCAAATGTAGTTGTAACTTTAGTTTATTTTGCTAAAAGTATAGTGTGGTTGTTCTTGCCGACTTAAATGGTTGTTATGTTTAAATGTAACACTTCTGAACCTAATCACATACTTGCATACAATCAATTATCAGTCTGTACATGTACAAAATAGCTAGTCTTGTTTTTCTGCTTTGATGCTGTGAAGACTCTCCCTTGTGTGCAGACAGGAAAGGTGAATTAATGTATTAATTTGTTGAATTGTCTGTAAATAAAGCTGTATTTGGTCTCACATCACTAGAAAAACCCTGCTACATGTTCTTCTGGGTAGTAATGATCCTAAACATTTGCATTAGAAACCTCCTTAAAATGTGTTTAAGATCTGCTTGAGCTCAGCTATAAAAACACTGTGGTGTCATCTGGTGCCTTGGCCAAGGAACTTGTCCAAAAGACAAGACAGTTTTCACAAAGCCCTGCTTCAAAACATGGTATGCGAGTCATGTTCATATAGCAGTAATGCTTTCCTGAAGACAGTATTTCTAACTTAAAATGAGCAATTTGGGGCTTTAATAATGGCATTAAACACTTCCTTGTAGAAATGTGTCATTCTTCAAATTGACAGTCACTCTAGAAGAGAATTGTGACATAATCAGTTGATCAGGCCATTTCCCTCTGTATCTGCGTAAGATATGGGCAAGTAAAACTGCAGTGGTCTATTGCAAACTACAGCGTTTCTAATCACTAGTAGTAACAGCTGTTTGTACTGTTTGGAATTCTTCAATCAGTTTGGTTCTAGCTCTTACTGCAGGAGAGAAGGCATTTTCACAGAATTTCCTCCCCGTGCTTAAGTAAAGGCTTCTGAGTTTCACAAGACTGTCCTGAGAAAGACCATCTTAAGATCAACATGAAGCTGAAGTCTATTTTGAGTCTTTATAATAGATGCCCACTGCGACTGACGTTTTATTGCACAAAGGAGAAAAGAATTGCATCCTGTTGCTGTACCATGAGTTTTATGGTCAGAATTGAACTGTCTGCTTGTAGTATCCCATGCTAACGCCTTGGTAGGTGAGAATAGGTATTTCTGTTGACATCCACTGGCTTTGCTTGTTGCTATATGGTGGTATACAGGATGTCCACTTCCCTAGCAGGTAGTAGTATGGCTATTTGAAATGTCTTTTATTTGCAGTCTGTTAACTGGCTTTTATTGCCTTTAATACATCAGGCTTGTGATTATGTTGCTAATCAAGTCAGAATTTTTGTACAATGGAGTTACCCCACCGTCAACACGCAGAACTGGAATGGCGTGGTACATGATTACTTTCTGTGTAACTTGAGTCAAGTGTCTGCTGCAAGATTTTATAGGATGCTTCTTCAGCAGCTAGAAGTGCCGTCTCTTCAAAGCAAACACCTAATAGAAAGCTGAGATTGATTAGTGCAACAATTAATTGCCATAAATATAAAATAGTGTAGGATGGAGTGTGTGTGTGTGTTGAAGGATGGCAAGCTGTTTTGCTTAAAGGGTGTCATCCTGGCCGTGGCTAATGTACAGTGAGTGACGAAGGAAGTTACCGTTACCTTGTTTAGTAACAGGAGAGACAAGAGGCGTACTCACAGTTTGAGCAAAGAGAAGTCACTTTGCCAGAACTCCTTTGGGTCTGGCTTCTGTTGGTTCTCCCTGTAACCTCTCGAGGAAACTAACGGTGAGGATTGCCACATCTTTTTTTGCCAGGACTATGCGGTACTTCCCAACCCTCAAAGCTCTGCTTTCTTTTTCTATAAAACCTCCAAAAAGAACTATTAATAATGTGGAAAAGGAAGTAAACCACAAATGGGGCACTTGACTAAAAGTATTGTTTGGAAGAGGTTCAACATTTTGGCAAGGCTGCAAATCTGGCCCATTGACTTCGGGTATCGCTGTTTCCTTCTGACTGCTAAATAGCATGTAGCCTTTTCTGAAGGTTAGATGCTAGCTTCTTTTTAGAGGGCAGGGAGAAATTGCACGTTTTGACCACAGGCAGCTACTGCAGTGGCAAAGGCTTTGAAACGCCAAGGGGAACCCTGAAGAATATAATGGTTAAATGCTGTTTAAGCAAATTAAAACTGCCTGGCAGTAGCAGGTTTGTTGGGGGTTGTTTCCACTAATGATGATTGGCTTACCTTTTCTATTGGTTTTTAAAGTTCCTGTTCCTCCTGCCTGTGCAATGCCAAGCTTGTGTTCTCTCCACTGAGATCTCCTCTCTTCTCTGAAACAGTTGATGTGGCATTCAGCAGCACTGAGAGCAGAGGGACAACCATGAATATCAGAAAGAAACAATAACCCTCCCCAGTAGGTTTGACTGATAGAACAAACTCTGCAGTATGTCTGCCTTAAGTTCCTACGCCTTCTGATGTTTCTTACCCTCTGTATTTGTGACTGTCCACTGAGCAAACAGCAATGAAACTTTTTTTAAACTTTTTTTTTTTTCTCCAACCAGTGTTAGCTTTTAAGCTTTATTTAAGATGTTTAACTTCTCTAATCCACATCGGCTTTGAAGAAGATACTGGATTTTGCACGAACGAAAAGCTTTGCACTATGAATTCAGGTCAGGGCTGAGTCTAGGATGAGCTATTTACCCTCTTCAGAAAGGTATTGTGAATTAGTGTTGAAAAGTTTGAAGTTTCACACGCTGGTAGGAATTTAAGCCCCAGCCAAGATAAACATATCACTTAGCAATTTCTGACTAGACTAACTGATATGCTAGTTTGTTACAGGCTGCTTTGAAGATCCTACGTGCGATGTGTGTATTATCCTTACGGTGTGATAAATCAAAATTTCTTTCTAACAAATGATGTCTCATCCACTAGATGGCTCTGTCGTAAAAGGATGAAATAAAAGAAAACAGAACCCTCTGGAAGGAAAAAATGCAAGAAATATGACTACTGCTATAAAATCCGTAAACTCAGTGCTATTACAAACTCTAGCATGCATACTCAGCTTATTTTCTTCCCTCTTCAGTGTTCCCAGTGTGCTGGCTTCGTACGCACCCAGGTTATTGCTTGATGCTGTGTCTTTCCTTGGTACTTGGCTAACTGGGCATCTGCACTTAGGTAGGTGGTGCAGATTCCTCAAGTTCAGCAACTCAAGCGATCCGTTTCTCTGGGGCAGAGATAGACACAGCTGTCTGTTTTTAACATCTGCCCTTATTTGTCACTGTTTTTTTGTGTGTGTGTCGTCGATTGCAGCATTTCTTTTCACTCTTTGCCATTGCTTTGTGTGTGGGCTTGTAAACCTCCTCCTGTTCACTGGGTTCAGGACTCGCCATAGCTTCCTGCTTTTGACAGAGGGAGACGAGCTACTGGCCTGAAGTTTTGACATGAACTTGGCCCTTTGATATAAATGGTGTAGATGCCTTTGAAGTACTCATGTGGGACACAGAAGCTACACTGCAGCCGTGCAAAATGACGTATGGAGAAGTGCAGGCAGAAATTCACCCGGTCTTCCCAAGTCAAAACCGAGGTTGTGCGGTGGTACAAAAACAGGGGAGACCCTGATAACGGCAGAGGAGAGTTAAATGGTTGGAGAAGGTATCACTTGAAAAAATTGCTTTGCACAGAACTGTAGGACTTTTCCTCACTGACCAGGTGCTTTCATCACATACATGTGCAGTTCTGCTCTCCAGGTGTGTCTAACTTGCATTTGATCCTAAAGCTGTACTTTCCTTTAGTTCGTTTTCCAAGGGTACTCTGCGAAGTATCAGTCTGTGAGGTATTCTGTTATGACCAAGAGAGGCTGGGAACAGATGCTGTGTAAATGAGATAAGTGGCAAGCTATGATGTCTCTTCTCTGAGTGTGATTATATGCCACA
Organism: Astur gentilis; assembly: GCF_929443795.1. Lineage (NCBI taxonomy): Eukaryota > Metazoa > Chordata > Aves > Accipitriformes > Accipitridae > Astur > Astur gentilis. Next base: position 5,600,810 of record NC_064886.1, read on the forward strand.
TTGTAAAAGCCCTGTTCTCCAGGATAACAGAACTTGGCTTATACGAACTCTTAAAATTGTGGGAGAGGCAGCAGCCTCTTTATGTCTGCCAGTGAAAGGCACAAGTAAAGGGATGTGGCCCCTAGATGTCCCATGCCCTCCATAAAACCTCTTCTAGAAGGGCAGAACGGAGTGGAAAATGTGAATCTCTGGTGCAGGTGATCAGGATAACTGTCTGGTCTGTATCTCTTTGCTATTTACACTTCACAGTGAGCTTTCATTTAAAGTAGAGATGTCCTATTTCCTCTTGCCAGTAAAATGTGAGCAAGGATGGAAGGCTGACATCCCAGTGGAGTAATGATTTGGTAAGGTAGCAAAGGGTGGAATTCTGAGGTCTACAAGAAAGTGTCAATGATTTGGTTGCTTATTTCTCAGCCATGGGTCAAAATGGAGGAAGGGTTCTCCCAGGGTTCTTTGGTGTTTCCATCGTGACAGAGGCAAAAGTTTAGATCTGGACTTGCACCTTATTGCAGCTAAGCTGATTTCAGACAGTAACACCTGGTCTTCCCCCTCATATTAGATAAAGCTAACTTTATGGGACCCTCCTGCCTTCAGTGTTTCTTTGGGAGGAGATACGGATACACCACTTTTAAAGCATGGTCCAGAGTAGCCTTGAAACACATGCTGATACAGGCATTGTGCTGCAGATTACTTTGCAAGTAGGATGATAATGTTCCCCACCTCCTCATCTGCTCATGGACAGATCATGCCTGTGGACGGAAGAGCTACCATATGACTACAGCAATGCTGGTGCCTGAAGTAGCCAAAGCAGTGCCTGTCTGCAAGTACTTTCCCAGTTCAAGTTGCATTTTAACTGCTTCAGGTGTCCTGTTGTTGCCTGGTCCTGTAATTATAGTTCTTGATAATGTCAAGTGTACTTTGGAGGTAATAAGGAAGTGCCACACTCCTCTGCTCATGCTAACTGTTCCTCAAAGACTAGGGTGTGGGATTATTTAACTCAGTGTGGACGCTGACATTAGTGTGCAGTATGACCAGTAGGTTCGGGGTGTTTTTACTCCACCTAATTCAGACATTTAATGAGAAAAGTATTTTGGTTTTGTGTGTGAATTGGTTGTTCCTAGTAGACAGGCTATTATTCCTGGCACAGGACCAGTCATTGCATAAGCAAGTATTGTACAGCCCTCTGCTGCTCAGCAGAGACTATCGGAGTCTATGAAAAGTGGAGATTTTCCAGCATCATTAAATTCAGGGGAGAATGTTGAAGCCCTGGCAAAGAAACAGATTGTATCCAGAATATGTGTAGTTATCCTGGGAGAAATGAAAAGAATGGCAGAAAAACACTATTATTGTTCTTTTGTTTAGTGAACTGCTTGCAGTGAACATTTAATTTGTTCTTAATTTTCCCTTGCCTGGGGACTTGAAATCTGTTGTCTGGTTGGGAGTTTGCCCTATTTCCAGCTCAGCAGAGACATGCTAGTACATCTACTCCAGAGCAAACCACTGTTTGTTGTGAGGCAAAACTCCTCACATTTTGTCCCGCAGTGCCTAAAATGTTAACAGGGAGTGGGACAGAGCACTCAGCAGGAATATCAACAGCGCTGGGCGGGTGATGCCAAGGCAAGGCAGTGGGAATGCCTGGATTTGCAGGGAGATGGTGTGTTATATGCAAGCGTCCCTTTAGCTTGTTCATGGCTCCACGCTGTAAAGTGCCTGACCGCTGCTTTCATGTGCTTTTCTTTACATAGTAACTGTTACAGGGTATAAAGACACTGTCACCTCGCATTTCACAAAGGGAGATGGAGACCAAGCCACGAAGAGGTTCAGACCAGGATTTTGAAGACAGATTTGGGCCCGCAACTCCTGCTGAAACCAATGAGCTAGGTACCTAAGTTCTTTTCAATACTTATCCTTAAGTGACTGGCCTAACGGTGTCCCTGGAGCTCAGGGACAAAGTCTTCGGAGGCCCCGTGAGTGCTCTTAACTGCTGGATCATCCCAGAGAGATGGTTCTCTGAGCATTACCTCCTGCATCAGTCTCCTGTTGGACAGTAAGCCACTCCGTGATGGCTTACTGGCGCGGATACTTCTTAGGATATTCAGACTGCTTTGCTGGAAGTCCCTCAGTGGCATCTGGAAAAGTGGCGTTTCGTTGTTTCTGTTACAGCTGGTTTGTACCCTCTTTTCTGATTTCTCTGCTCTCCTGCAACAAACATCAATCCTCCTTGTTAGGCAGTTCCAGTAAGGCCTGCTGAATCTGTGCTACCTTGATTTATTTTCATCCTCCTTCCTTAATTCCTCCCTTAATTTTATCCTTAAAGGACACGGACCGATGTTCCCTTCTGGAGAATAAAAGAGTGTTAGCTGTAAGTTTATAACAGCTGTAGGTGCGATCCTGCTGTGGATTCCTGTGCTTCTGGCAAACATGTTTACTTACTATAGGTAAAAGTGAAAAATGTCTTTATGGAGAAGCGCTTTCATGGAAAGACATGAGACTGTGAATCTGGAGAAGAAGTTACAGTCTCTGCCTCTGTTCTGGAGGTTTATAGGTAAGTTGCTTGACAAGATAGTTGTACTACTTTCCTCGCAAGGATATGGGGAAGATAAATCACTAATCAAATGATCCTGGTTACTGTGGTAAGAACACCTTGCAAATCACTCTGCCCAGGTACAACCAAAGCTGATGAGGGGATTAGGCTTATTTATAATCTTCCTTTCAGGAGACTTGGTTCCGTTTTCAGGGTAGAAGCCTCTCCACCCCACTTGGCAGAAGAGAGCAGACCTCTGCAACACAAATGTGCATTGCTTTGTATTCCAGTTTTGAATGTGTTGAGTGTAATTTCCGTCTATAAATAACAAAGAAGATATTTGTTGTCTAAAAATAGGAGCTGTCAAAGTGGTTGCGTTTGGGCTTTTTGGGGAGAGGGGATGAGTTTTTTGGGAGGTTGGCAGTATTTAGCCTGCGTTAGAGACACAAGTCAGGCCACAACTGTTATGAGCCCATGGCCTCTTTAGAGGTTTTGGACCACTGCAGCCGATGGTCCTCAGCAGACATGCTGTGAAGCTGAGAATTGGATAATGCATAGACCCATGTAGTGGCATTTTAGGTTGCTTATTGATACCTTTACAGTATCGTAAAATCTCAAATAAACTGCAGGGTGAATAGATGGGGGTTTTTTTCCCCTGACACAATATCCAGCTGAGAAACAGAACTGAAGTGTGGAGATTTTTACTCTTCTATAACAAAAAAAGTGTTGCTGTTTGTTGCTTCACAATTGAATGAGCTCCTTTCTGCATGTCTCCTGTGTCTCTGGAACAGCTCCACAGCAAGGCTTTTTTTGAAAAGCTCAGTCATTAGCCAATATTTTTCCTTTTGAAGAACACTATATAAAAGTGCACATCAGAGACATCTTTAGAACCAGACAGGAATGCGTCATTTTGTCTGCAGTCTTGTTCACCTCTTGCTTTTGAGGGCAGTTTGGATACAGCAGTAGGGAGTCCTGTGGCCTGGGAAAAGGAGGAGTGAATGCACATAGCGGAAATGTTGCTTCTTCCTTGCATTTGTTAGGATGTGCTCTCTTTGTTTTGTCTTTTCACTACAACCTTTTTTTCCAGTTAATGAGCCAAATTTGACATGGAGAAAGTGGGTGAAACTCTAAGGAACTCATCAGAGGTTTTTCATGTCAGAATTTGACTCCAAATATATGAAATCTAATCCTAAATCTAGGTGGAGATTTTATACTATGAGACATGCTGAAGCCTCTGGCTAGAGACTGTTGAGAGGGTCCAGGGAGCAGCTCTCGCTTTACCTCTGCAGCCTTATTTGAGCCTTGTTTTTAGTGTGTGTTTCAACTATCTCTTTTTGGAACATGATCCTATCCTTAGGCTGAAACTAATGCTATGGGACACGCCGATCCCCCAGTCTAAGGGTTACACTGGGGATAATTCTAGTAGCAGCTTTAGCTTTACTTTAGCGCCTTGATCCCCCATCCTGCTTTACATCTTGGCTGTCTCTCTCTGAGCCCCAAACCCCGCGATGGCTCCGGTCATTTTACCTAGTGGGGGTCTCCCCGGACAGGCGCAGGGCACCCACCCAGCCACTCTCTCACTCCCCCTCCTCAACAGGGCAGGGAGAGAAAATGAGGTGAAAATACTCACGAGTCACAATAAACGCAGGGAGATCCCTTACCAGTTACTGTCATGGACAGACTTGACTTGAGGAGAATTAATTAATTGCCAATTAAAATAGGTTCGGACAGTGAGAGACAAAGACAAATTAAACCACCACCTTCCCACCGCCTCCTTCTTCCCAGGGTCGGATTTATTCCTTCATCCCTGACTCCTCTACCTCCCCTCCCCACATGGCCCAGGGGGGATGAGGAATGGCAGGGGTTGTGGCCGGTCCATAAGAGGTTGTCTCTGCCTTTCCTTCCTCCTCACGCTGTTCCTCTGCTCCAGCGTGGGGTGTTCCCAAGGCCGCTGTTCCTTCAGGGTGGACATACCTCAAAAAGATGTTCTGGTGGATGCATCCTGCTGTCCCCACTTGTAGGAGACGAGAGACCGCCCAGCTCCAGAGCACCTGTCCCAGTATAGCAAAATGTCTTCTCTCCTACGGGACAGCTGAGGTTAGTGGTTAGGGATTGAGTTTTTCTGGCTTGGCTTAATTTCTGCTTGGTGAGGGACAGCAGGAACAGCAGGTAGGAGCCAGGCATTGCCTGCCTTCCTCCTGCTTTAAAGAGGGTCCTTCTGCCTGTAACCACAAGGGATGCTCTGTTATGGTCTTCTGAAAACAGCCAAGGTCTGCAAAGTCAGCGAGCACCACCGATTTAGAGGCATCTCAGTGAGCTAATAATATCGCTAAGGGACAGAAACAGCACAGGCATTAGCAATGCATAAACTAAGGATGCTGCTCCTGACCTTTCAGTTCCGAAGGTGACAGAATGGCTGATTGCTCCTGTTGTCCTCATGCTGTTAGCAGTGGGGACGCAGGAGGTTTGGGGGCTGCCAGTGACGGGCTTGCACTGGCACAGAGCAGTCCTCTCTAAAATACTCGAGTTCATACTGGAGCTGAGGGATGGGCCGGTCCAGGGCTGAGACCCAGGTGAGGGGACCCTACAGCTGGAGACCCTCTGGGCTGTTGCCTCTGAGCATCTGGTCACATGTCAAAGCTGTTCTGTTGGTGTCCTCCATTTTTGTGTCTTTCAATTGCAGTTTCTGAAAAACTAAAGCCTCCCAAAACTGTGGGTAAAATGAGCAGTTTGGTTCTGACTTAGTCAGTGGCAGCAGAGTTCAGACAAAGGTGCACACACCAAACTGTTGGCTCTGCAAACCAAAAGATTTCAGGGGATCAAGAACAAAGCTCCGCTCAGAAGTCTGACATGGACACCCAAAGGCAGCTGCTGCTGCTAGTCTGGGAAAGTGCCTTTTTCCAGTTTTCTGTGCCATGTTTGTGCTTGATGAGACCCCTTGTGTTTCAGGGGAGTTACACAGGTTGAATAAGGCCCATGTAGTTGTTCGATAGCTTTCCAAATGCTTCCTATCATTGTATCCAACCTGGGGCAGATTGCCTCAAAAATGGATGGGGAGGAATAATCCTCCCAGAAGTGGAGAAACTGGCTCATCAGTAAGCAGCAAAGGATCTATCCTCCACCCTTGTGACACCCCCTGTGTGCAAGCTGAATAAACCTGATGCCGTAGAAAGAAACGTCAGTGTTTTAGCGGTTAACTTGCTTTTCAGGCCAGTTTGGATGCAGCAGGGGGAGTGCCGGGCTTTGGGAAAAGGGTAAATGCACCTGGAAGAAAAGCTGACTTTCCTCTTCACTCTTCTGGGGAAGAGTTACTGTGTTGTTATTGTGGTTTGTGGCTATTCTGGTTTTGAATCTGTATTCCTGAACTGGAATACTATCAAATTGGAGAGGAACAGAAGAGATTCATAATCGAGTACTTTTAGCGTCTCAAAGTAGATCAAGATGCGGTCATGGCTTCCCGGAGTGCTGGCCTCAGCTAAGAGTGTTCCGGTCTATTTTGTTTTGTGAACTACCTCTTGGCAGCCTTAAACCAGCTATTGCATCTATTTCAAGAGCACTTGTTTAATGCCAGTAAGCTGCAAAACAGATTCTCTTGTTCATTGATAATCGTCCCCAACTGCTCAGAGCTGGGGCAGCCGGGCTTTCTGCCAGCTGCCCTTGAAGGCTGTTGTTATACCTGCCGCGCTGTCAAGATAGCGTGGCGATGAGTTCGTATTGAGACACACCGTTGCCTCTTCTGAGCTGTGAAGCAAATGTGAGCTGGTGGTGGACAGTGATCTCCAAAGGCAAATATTTAATCCTCTCTTGTTTGCTTGTCTTGGCATCTTTGTCAGCAGCTGTCCACCAAGGAGCCTGTCAGCCTGCCCCAAACAGTGCAAACTCCTTTATCTTCCAAGTGCTTGTGATGAGGAATGAGTTCTAAGTTGAAAAAAGAGCCTTGGCGGTGCAGAAGAGAAGGGCCTTGACAGGTTTTGAAGTGCGTGAAACAAAAATAGATCAGACAAGCCTGTGCTTCCAGCTGCTTTTTGCATCTTTACCTCAACAAAATGATTACCAGTTATTTAGAGTCACAGGAAAGAGGGTGGCCTCGGTGCTGGGCATATTGCTACCTAGAGCATGCTAAGATGGTTCCCCTGGGTTTTGTGGTCAGAGGCTGCGGTAAAATACAGGATGGAGGAGCGAGGAAGATGTTGTCCAGTTAGGTAGGGAGGGAACAAGTGCATTTCTGTTTGAGTAACTGAAAAGGTCTGGCCCGTTCCTTCTTCCCTCTGCTGCCTGGCAGCAACGGCCTCGCTACGTGCGGTGCTGCTCAGCATCCCCACGCGTGTGCACCTCGCTTGCGGGCTGGCTCTGCTAGAGCTCCCTGCTGCCTGCCCGGCCCCACGCAGAGCCCCAGCTGACAACGCTCACCAGCATTTTCAAGCGAGATGCTGCAGGTGGCCCTGGGAGAAGAGGGTGTGCTGGGCCAGGTAGGAAACTGCCTGCCGTGAGGGGTGCTGGCTAGGAAAATGCTGTCGGCACACGTCGGTGGAGATGGGAGTTCACTGTCTCGTGCCCTGCCGCTGTGTGATTGTAGATCTGAAGAGGGACCAAGGGAGGAGGAGGGGTTTCTGGGGGGTATTTTTTAAAACCTGGGAAAAATAAGACGGTGGGGAGGTGTGGCATGGCTTTGCACCCGCAGACCTCTCCTTCCAGAAGACTACTTTTGAAAGGCGTGCTTGAACGTCTCACTTTAAGCTCTGTTGTGAGACTGATCACCTAGTGGGAGGTCAGGGGTGGTGGAGGGGCTGTGATACTGCCCTGTGCAGCTGCAGCTTCCTCTCTGCTCCATGACATAGGTCCCGCCGCAGGCCGACCATCTGCATCCTGCACGGAGAGGGAGGGACGAAGGCTGGGAAACTGGAAATGATGGAGATGATAGCCTGGCGTACGAGTCTCGATACCGAGTGTGTGTGCTGCTTTACGTAGCTGAGGTTACAGCCCTGCACCAGCAAGTACAGTACTGAGGAGAGCATTCAGTATGACAGGGATCCGTCTCTCCCGCTGCGTTATCTAGCAGTAGACAGAGGCTCACTGCAGGGCAGACGTGCCCTGATTTAGGAGCATAACAAAGCTGGTCCCTCTGGGTATCGGTGAGGAGACCTGAATTAGCAGCTCATCCCTTTAATCCCCTTTGAGAGCCCTGAGCTTTCTCATTCAGTGCAAGGAAAGGCTCATTTGGGTTACGTTATCGTCTCTGGTTTGTGAACTCGGCTTTTATGAAAGTAAGCTTCCTCCGGATTTGGGGCCACCAGGCCCGCTCCTTGAGGGTGCATCTCATCTGGTGGGGGGCACTGGGGCCCTTCAGAGCTCTGGAGCTGGATGCAGACCACCGTGCTCCGCAGCGTTCCTCACCTGTGGGTGCAGTCAGGAGCTGGCAGGGAACAGTTGGGTGTGCTGTGAGTTTCTCCACAACTAAGTTGCTGCCCGTCGGAGTTCATCCAAGAAGCGGTGGAAGTTTCCTAGGCCGGGACCTCGTAATTTGCATTTGCGTTTATTTATTCACAACCAGTTCTCCATTGGGAGGTTTCTATGGCAAAGCAACCAAGTACGGACGGAGGAATAAACACAGATCCCACAGCTGCCCAGCTGAACCAGTCTGTTTCAAGCCATGCTTTATCTCCAGCTCCTGGAGTTGCCAACCGGCAGCCCGGCATCGCCAATGATTATCACAGAATTCCCTCGCAAGGGGGCTGAACGTCTTACCTCCATCCTGCTGATCAGCACAGCTCAGACCAAACCCACGACTTTCGGCAGGGCTGGAAACAGGCTGCGCAGATCCTGCCTGGGGCTGGGCCAGGGACTGCAGGGAAGAGCTGCGTCAGTGGTGGGCTGCACGCTGGGGGTCTCGCCCCATTTTGGCAGGGTGCCACTGAAAAGCTGTGAAGATGCCTTGATGCAGAGCCTTGCAGAGACTGCTCAGAGCCAAAGACCGAACGCTCAGCACCCCTGCTCCCTCTTTCTAGATACGCCGCTGACTCGCCAGGTGGCTCCAAGGCTTCATTTAAATGCTTTGTGCCCAAGTTTTCTTCTTGGCACAGAGTGCTGCTCTGCTTAGACTGTAAGAGTTTAAGCAGATCTTGCTGACATTTGAAATGCTTTTCATTTTTGCTGAAAGGTATTTTGGAAGGAAGAGAAGAAAAAATTAATACCATCTCTTCCACAGCAGGGGAGGAAACAGATACCATGCTGAGAAGGGAAAAACAAGTTGTGAGAAGAGAGTCAGGCAGTGACCTCTGGAAGCAGCATGGCCCTTCCCCCAGTAATGGGAATGGCCACTTGAGCAGCTCTGCTTTGCCTTTTGCAAAACAATCTCATGCTCCCCGAATACAGTCTTTGCCATAGAAATTACTCCACTTCGCCAGATTCACTAAGAGGGCTAAAAAGTGGGTTTGGGTGACAACCGTGCAGGGGAGCACATGCTCCCTTCCCACCTTTGGTTGTGCTGGGGTCTGGCTACATTTGCACACCCCGTTCCCCACCCTCCTGGCCAAACATCATATTCTGGCTATCTCAAAGCCTTTCCTCTTCTAACTCCACTGGGATGGGGCAGGTAGCACCTGGCCCCAGCTATATTTGCTTTACCTTGTTGTATCTTCTGCTCTTTTTGGTCAGCAGGATAGAGTCTTTACAACACTTCTGTTTGCAAGTTAGCAACATGAAGGTTGTGAGGTCCTGCTCCAGCGGCAAAGCATCCAGTGACCCGAGTGCAAACAGGACTGGGTCCAGCATTTGCAGTGTCAGGTTGTAATACTCAGCACTCTAAACCCAGTTTTCTTCCTCAGGACTGGATCTATCTGGTGCTTTCAGCGGTTGATCAGAGACACCGATACCTTCCAGCGCTCTCGCACTCTTGGTCCAAAGGGGATAAATCACTTGATAAATATCACCGATTTTCATCTTGCAATGTCTTGTAAAATCAGCAAGGAACATGAAAGATGTATCTATTTCATGTGGATTTCTGTGGCTTAGCGTATGAGAGTTGCTTACATGCGTTGAGGCTCCCAGAGAGAATCAGCAGAGGAGGGCAAAGTTACCACTGTTAATTTAGGAGGGCCAGGATTTATATGGGGGTTTTAATATGCCTTTAAAGTTAAAGTGTCTTTAACTTTTAACTCTTTAAAAGACATATCTGCTCTCTGAATTCCTGTGGGACAGACAATTGAGAGGACTTGACTTACCAGCTAAAGTCTGATCAGTTTATTGGTATTAGCACCTTGCAACACAAAGGGCGACAGCCTACCACAAACGAACATCCACATTTCACTTGCCTTAGAGGAATGAACCACTGTCACCAATGTGGATGGTACCTGCTGATCCTCTCCCACACTGCGCAGGCACTGCGTAAGGACTCCTGGTCCATATTCTTGCAGCGTCTGGGCTACTGGCTCGATTTGGGAACGACCCAGACACTGAGACTCCGTAGTGCTTCACACGTGTTTCCAAGAGAACTGTTTATTATGTTTACATAGTGCATGAGCAATGTGGAAAACACTAGAAATATTGCATCAGTGGTTTGGTTTTTGGACAGCATTGGAAATGGCAACGCAGCTGCTCGCATCATGTCTGTATCACGAGGTGCGCGATATGCCACGAGGAGCCGAAGCTTTGCGCTTTACTTTGGGAAGTGCCCACCTCTGGCACGTTCACTGCTTGCTCCTCTAGTGCCACAGTTATGCGTTTAGCTGTCTGCTTTTCCTCCATTTCACTTGGAACTTGTAATTTTAGTACAAAAGCACAGTTTTTGAAACCGATCCTGCTAATCCACAAGACTGTTCCCCCTCCCTCTCCTCCCCCCCTCCTCCCATTCCATCCCATCCCAACTCATCCCATCCCCCATGCTCCCACCAACACATACCTCCTTCCCCTCCCTCTCACCCCGGTCACACAGCAAATATCCTGATGCTGCAGTTCCAAGCCATGTGTCCGCCCCAGCCTATGCGATCCAATGGTCTCTGACCAAGTCCCTTTGTTCAGACGTTAATACAAAACACACAATAGGAAAAAAACAAAACAAAAGGAGCCAGACACAAGAGGGAGACACACTGCCGGGCTCCAGCTCTGGCCTCTGAGCCCTTCAACTAAGCTCCACAGCAGCTAGGCTCTTGGGCTACCTCCTTTCACACTCAAGGCTGCAGGTCCCAAGGTTTCCAAGGTGCATAGGAAAAGGAAGAAAGGAAGTAAACTACAAGCCTGTTTCTGTTTTAGGTTCCCCCCCATCCCTTTCCCTCAACCCAATGGCTGCTGGAGGAGATTCTTGACTCCGACAGGTCTTTTCCCGTCTTCCAGTGAGACCCTGCCTGGGGACCAGGTTCACTGTAAGTCACTGGTTCCTCTCTGGAACGTGGGCGATGGGTTTGGCAGTGAGGGGAGGGAGCGGAGCACGTTGTGGGGGGACAACAGGCTTTCGTCTCACAGCAAGTGGGGGGAGATGTCAGGGAAGGCGAGAGAAAAGAGCCGAAGGAAGCCGGTAAAGCTGGCCCTCTGCTTGATGTTTGTACTCAAGACTTCTCCTCGGGGCAGCTTCGGCGTGCCAGCGCCGGCCTGTTGTCCAGTCACCTCTCACAGCCCCGCTGAGAAAAAGCACGTGGCGGGGTGCTCCCTGCTGCTTCATCCTCTGGCTGGCTGCCCTCGTGCCCGCTGGAGATCTCCGAGTCGCAGTCAAGCGCCTCATAAATGGTAGGCAGCGTGGTCTGCTGGCTGAGGCGCTTGCGCAGGCCCACGAGCAACGGCTGCGGCATGGAGGAGACGTCCACGTTGTTGCCGAGGTCAACCCAGGCCAGGCAAGGGAACTTGTTCATGTCCTTCATGGTGTCAGTCAGCTCCTTCATGGTTGCCCGCGTCAGTCGGTTGCCGTTGAGGGAAAGGTGGGTGAGCTTGGGTAGTGCCCAGAGGAAGGGCAGCAGCAGGCGCACCATGTCATCATTCAGCTCGGTGAAGCTCAGGTCCACAGAGGTGAGGTGGTCCCCGTTGTTCTGCAGGTAGTAGGCCATGCGGTGGACATCCCGCATGGTCAGGGGGATCCCTGACAAATCCATGGAGTCCTGGCTCACCTTCTTCTGCAGGCTGGTCTTCAGGCTAAGGACGGAAAGGGGGAGAGAGAGAGGCATCGTTAAGGGGACCGCTCTCATCCATCTCTCACCCAAGTGAGAAAGTACGCGCGACAGGGGAGAACTCGCTAAGAACGTGGGCTAGAACGTTAAGCAAAGGGTTAATGGAGCTCACTGGGGAAACGAGCACAAGGTTTGCACCATGCCTCGGGGCAGACTGTGTCCTGGGGCTTTCCTGTATGTTCTCATCACTTACACATAAACTTTGCCGGAACTGGCTAAACATAGGATGCTAAAGTGTCTTCCACTAGCACATTCCAAAGGGTTTGTCTGTATGTGCGTGTACAGACACTCACGCACAGAAAGCAAAAACAACCAAGGCAAGCAAACTTTCCAAGTGCACCGGTTCGCACTGTGCGTGCCGCCTCTCCAGGTGAATGCCAAGGTCTGCTGCAAACAGACCGTGCCGCAGGGCTACCGCAGAGGACAGCGGTGTTAAAAGGCTGAGAAATGGGTATTTTATCAGGAAAACAATCTATAGGCAGACTGCACTCCAGGAATGGATTTACTGCATGTCCCTTTAAAAGCCTTCCCAAGCAGCACTTAGTCAGTAAGCAGCACCAGTGGCAGCCTATTTGGGTCTCTGTGGTCAGCAGATCATCTGGGATCTGCTGCAGCTGTGAGGAGGCGGGGAGGGCATAAGGGTGCTAAAAGAAACCTAGAGAGATGGTTTCAGCCATTTCTTTCGCTGTCTGCCTGGCAAGCGGAGTGAGGAGGAGGTAGGCAAGCTGTACAGCAGGTAAAGCTGTGCTATGGAACTGTTGGGTATGCGAAGGGAGTGGGATGTGGAGTTTTACGACGGACTGGGGGTTTGTGAGAGTGCTGTGAGAAGTGAGAGCTGTGGGGCTAGAGAAGCCGGTGGGATGTTTTAAGATTTGAGCAGAAATATGTGTTGGCGTAACATACGAGAACCTAATCCTGCAGTGTAAATATTAGTCTTGCTGTCCTTTCAGGCACATCTGGCTTTAATGATATGGGAGCCCTAGTAGGACCCCCACTAGTGTCATTAATCATGTGCTCAGTGGGTCTGTAAGTGCCTTGTCGAGCTTGGGAGGAGCAGGGTGGGTTAAGAATTAACCACCACTTTGAAGGTCCCCACTCTTCCTATCTGGCTCTCTGTAGCGTCCTGCACACCTGTGGCACAGCCAGTCCCTCAGAGCAATGGGTACATGGGGACATGCAATTTCCTCGGAGGAGGCTGCAGCACCGCAGGAGCTCCCGTGGCAGGTGAGATTGTCCCCACGAGCCTTAGCGTTGCCAGGCCCTTCTGCAGTTGTGGAGAGGATGTGACGCTGCCTCTATAGCTTTGCTTTATGTATGCAGTTCATGGCATCCTGGAAATTTCAGTCCTTAATAATCCCCTACGAGCATGCGATAACACAAGTGAATAAACGTGCGCCGGTGCAGGCAACAGCCCTTCGTGGACACGTTCAACACTGGCAAACTGGTAGCTGAGCTTCCTTGTAGGAGCATGAGGTGGAAAGACCTCGTGGCATGCCCTGTCAATTATCAAGCCCACAAATTCCTGCTCTGGGTTTAGCAGCACTTTGTTCAGGCTGCTTCTCTGTGTCCCTCTGCTTCCCGTGGGAATTCACTGTGCAAGGCTGAGGCTGCATCTGCAAAGATGCATTTGAGCTAACGAGCTCTCATGGTACGGAGGTAATAACAGTATGGAATAACTTATATTCAGACCTAAAGGTTTAAAAGAGCCTTATGTATTACTTACTAAATGTTTACACTTCATATGACCCGGAGTACTCCTCAGTGGATCGCGGGAAGGGGCAAGGGGAGCTGTGCTTGTCTGTACTGTCAAAACAGCAGAGGCTGATGTACTGATGAATTATAATTGGTCCGAAAGCACACAAGTGAGTTCTCCAAAGGGCCTTCACTTGAAGATGGTACTTTATATCTCTCCAATATCAGGGCCCCACAAACAGGATTGTGAAGAATTAATCAACCGCATTGCTTCTAGCAGTGGTGCAGCTCTCTTGGCTGCTGCAGTAGCCGTAGGAGTTGTGAACCGTGCGTGCTGCAGTCTGGACGGCACTGGGCAGCCTCCCTTTTCCTGCTAATCCAAGGGATGTGTGGTATCAGCCCAGGCTGCCTGGGAGCTGTATTTCTTCAAGTCTCCTGGAAAAACGACGTGTGCTTTTTTTTTTTTTTTTTTTTTATAGTTTGTCACCAGCCACTGGCAGTGGCGTAACACAATCTACCACAAAAAAAGGTTCAACTTGTATAAAATCTATCAGGGACTGGCCTCAAAGCTGGAAGAGTTTCAGGTCTCCCCTAAGCTGTGCTGGATCTTTTATCTGGGTGTTTGATATGGAGTACTTGTTGTTCTAGCAAAGCTAAGCAGCAAATGCACAGCGGAGGTGTGCATTCATATTGCTCAGATTAAGCAGGGAGAAATGAATCTGGAGTGTAAACCTGACTGCATAAGGGAAATGGTCCTCCATATCCAGCAGGGGCTGGTACAAGAGATGAGACAGAAACCTCCTCTGGCATGAGACTCTGTTGGGGTTGCGGGGTAATACAGGATAAGCAAATCTGTAATTACTTCGGCGCGTGTTTTGCGTGAACACAGCCTGTGGCTCCTGGAAATTTTCATCCCCAGGGCTCTCAACCCATGGCAGATCCCGGGTGTGGAGGGGATAGAGTGTAAGCACAGAAAGGAGACAAACATAGGGACACCCCAGCCCAAGCCTTGCCTGAGCCTGTGCAAAGCCCCCTCTGACCTTCCTATTGCAAATCTACGACGAACAAGCCTTAGCGCTCCCCCAGTTGATACGGGGATGGGAACCAGGAGGGAGTGGGGACCACTGGAGGGCACGGCTGAGCCAGCACCGCTCCCTCTGCCGGGCCTCAGCATTCAGGTGCCGGTTTATCCTGCCGCGTCTGCAACAGCAGCTTTCTTAACGGGGGACAAGTTTTGAGTGGCTCTTGGGGTCCCCTTTTGGGTGACTTGGCTCTGAGCGTGGACGGCGATAAGCGAGGGGAAATGTCAGAAGGACGGGAGCGACGCGCTTGTCCGTCTCTGCCCGTCAAGCCTCCCCTGCCGTTGACTGCTACGCAGGGACTGCAGTAATAAGTCGTGGATCGTGCTCCGAGCAGAGCAGGTACCTTCTGCCGCTCTCCCCAGCAACAAGCCAATACCCCAAGGAGGCTTCAATCAAGCAGACAAATTATCTTCCCGTAATTGATTCTCCAGACTGGACTGCTCCTGGCTGAATGTGCTTAAACCTTCCTGCGTCCTGTCCTGTGCCAGAGCCCTCCCTCCCTCCTTTGCTGGCTTGTTTTTCTTTCCTTTCCTGTGTTTTTTGCTGCTTCCTTTTGCCCTCATTGCTGTACCTGCCAGGGTGACTCTGGGCCTCCTGTCTCAGCACTGGGGGCTCCTCCTGTGTTTAAGTTGTTCTCTTGCCTATAAAAATGCCTTTTGTAGGGATGTGTCTGTAGAAGCCTCGCCCTGGCGGACATAGCCCCTAATGCTGCAGCCAGGCTCTCAGCTCTCTGGTAAGTGCTGAAGCATGAGATCTGACGCCCCACGCATGCTGTGAACCCTGGCAGCTCTCCTCCTTGCCTCCTTGGTGTTTCTGGGCAGCTCCGAGAGGTGCAGCTAAATACCAGCTCTAGGGCAGGGTGCAGAATAGCTGCCCACTCCTTCTCCTCTACTGTTTTAGAGGTAAATATATCTGCTGTCAGAAAAGGGACAGGGAGACGTGGGTAGATTCTTTACTCTGAATTATCTGACGCTTGGTGGTTTTGGGGGGGCTCTGCTAAGCTCTATTTCTCTTGTGGGGTGGGGGGCACGATACACAGGACACCAAGCTCTCAGACACTTGTGCAGCAGCTGAGAAAATGACAGGTTTATTTCCAGGGAAATAGGTCATCTATTATCCCCTAATTTCTGCAAGTGAAATAGGCTTAAAGATTGCTTCAGCCGCAGAAGCTTTTTTTCTTTGTGTGAGACAAAACAGCTACTTAGCGACGTGGCTCTTGATGCCCATGGGGCTTGTGGGCAGAGGACTGCAAAGCACTGGAGGCTGGATTAACCTAATGCTACCGCAACTGGTGCTGTGTGCAGATTTATAATTGTGGGGATTTGCATCTAACAAGGATCTGGACGCTGGATGCAGAGAAGCAGACTGTGTTTGTATTATCTGCAGCAAGCCTAGAGAGGAAACAAACCCCCACTCCCTCAGATGCTAGAGAAACGGTTGCAAGTAAGAAATTCGGTGAAACTTAGAGCAAGAAGCAAGGGCAATCAGCAGCCTGTCCCTGCACTGCCTGCCTGGACCTAGATGCAGCATCCAGTGAGGAACGGTGCCTGTCCGCCCTCCTGTGTATAAGGGATCAGCACCCTGCTTGCAACCCTAGTCCAGCCCTCCCGAGGGATGGCAGCTCTTCTAGGTCCATCTCCTTGTTTCCCAAGTGAAACAAGTTGTTCCTTTCATCGTTCCCAACGCCCTCCTTGGGGTCTGCCCCTTTTCTCGCTTACCCTTCCCTAGGTACCAGCTCTACTCTTCAGTGGGCCAGCAGTCCCCAGTCTGCACCATGAGCCTGGCCATGTGAGATCCACCAAGGATCACCCCAGACAGTGTAAGGGTCTGAGGACCTGCAGGTGTCAGAAGAAGGCTTTCTATCTCTCAATCAGAAATGTGGGCCAGGAAAGGGATGAGACCATCTCACACCTCCCTTGGCTTTTTTCTGGGATAAAAATCTTCCTCTCCCCATATAAAGGCTCTGTTGCTGTCCCTGCCTCCTCAGAACTCAGCTAATGTAAGCAAATTCAGAGCTGTCTTGAGGTGAAACGATTAGACCTGAAATTAATTGCTAGTTGTTTGTCTCCAGAACCTGTCCCAAGGAGCCTAACCCTTAGGCCCTCTTCCAGGTGCTTCTTTGAGTCCATGAAGCTGAAGGCTCAGCACACTTTTATATTAGCACTGAATCCCTTCAGCTTCTTGCTCATCAGCTGAATTGTCTGGTGGCTGCAGGGAAGGGGTGTAAAGGGGCACGATTATTGCTCTGGTGGGGCTTGCAGCAGCCACAGAGGTGCTTGACCTCTTGTTAGCTTTGTAGGGTTTGGAGGAGCTTGTTCAGCCCCAAAATGTTCAGGTTCCTGGAGTCCCAGCCTCATCTCCTTGTGTCCATGCCATGGAGAGAGGCTGGGAGGAGACAGCAAGAGTCAGACAGGATTTCAGTAATAAGGGATGCCCACTACTCCCTGCCTGCCTCTATGGGGAACTACCAGCTTTCTCCCCCTCTCCCTCTTATTTTTACATTTAATTTGCCTCCAAATGTAAAATTTTCCTGATGCCAGAGACTCCCGTCACTGTGCATCCCCCCCTTCATTAACAGGCCCTGCCAGTAGTGGCTAATTAGCCACGAGTCGGGTATCTCTTGGCTGCTCTTCCTTTCAGAGAACCTCTCTGCTTTGAGCAGTGGTTAGGGGATGGACTCCAGGCTTTTTAATTGCCTGCTTAGCGTAACCTCCTTGCTTTGCTTCCCTGTGGTACAGGGTGCTGCTCTGCAGGGCTGGCTTTAGCTGCCTGTAGTGAGACATGGAAAGAGAAGCCTCAAAAGCACGGACCTAGACTAAGCCAGCCTGAGCTGTTCTGAGGCTGGGCCCAGCACCGCTGTAAAGACAGAGGCAGTGCACAAACAGCCCACTTCCATGAGAAGTCCCTTAGTCGCATCTCCATCCTTTGCACCCAAGCTCTTTTGATCAACTGTGAAGACGTCCCTCGCTGTGGAGAGAAGGGAGAGCAAGAGTTGCCTTTCTCCTCCCTTTGCAGCTGGGGTGGGATGTGGATATCTATAGGTGATGGTGCAGCTGAGTACCTCTCCTCCTCCTGGCTCTGCTGTCCTCTTCCCTCTGCCCTTGAAGGTGTGTTCAAGAGAGCTGTGAACCCTTGGCCTCCCTCCTGCTGCCGCTTGATCCATCCGAGACCTCTGGCTCTTTCCCCTCGTTATTTAGGTCTGTCCTAGCAAAGCAGGGAATAATGCCACCTCCTCGCTGTAAATGTCACGTATCGGCCTATGCTCTTCTCAGAGCTTCAAATGCGTAAGTCATGAAGGCACAAGGTCGCTGCTGATTCCTTTTAACTACCATTTGACACCCAGCCTCCATTATTTCACTCATTGTCTGTCTCTCTATCAAAGTGTCCTGCTTCTCCTGCCTGTCAGTCTTGGACTTTTTCTTCTGATCTGTGACCGAGCAGTGTCAAGTTGCCGGGTGACCCCTTCCACCATCTCTAACAGCCTTTGCAGATGTACCTGCCTCTTGATGCTGCTGGGAACCCTGATCACGGGTAGTGTTTGGGCTTCCCTGCCCTGGAAGATGAGGGCAGGGGACAGTTCCTGCCTCTCCCCCCAATTTATTCACCAGTTCACGTCTGTCCAGCTGACATCTCTGAGCAGCAGCTTCTTGAAAACATTGTATGGGGCAGTTCCTGCACTCCCATATGACTATTACCATATGGCTTTAGTTAACTGACTGGTATTCTCTGACTTGGCTTCCTATTTCTAAAGCAGGAATGATGGTGCCTATTTACCCTGTTGCATAAGGGTGACACGAAGCTGTAGTTAATATTCACCTCATGCCGTGTGAAGTCTAGGATCTAATCTGCCAGAACTGTCATCCACAGCCTTAAGTGATGTTTTCAAGAAAAAAAAAAAAAAAAAAAATCCAAAGCCCTTTAGAGCTGTTTCCTTGCAGTCTATTCTAGACACAAGTGTTTTCATTGCATTTTAAAAGTCCATCTAATGCTGCAACATCTGAGCAATGCACATCAATAACTGAGAAACAGAGCAATGAGCCTGGAAGGGATACTCTATTCTTCACCCAGCTTTGGACTGGCCAAGATGAAATTTACTCAGATGAGTAAAGTAAAACTGTGGTGAGACTTGTGAAAAGGAAAGGCCAGGTGCATGCAGTTTGGGAGTTAACTCTGCACACAGCTGCCTTTGCTCTTCCATAAGCAGTTACTGTGTGAAAAAAATCTGGGGTTCTTTCTGTGCCAGGAACACCCTGCTTGTGAAGATCATTCTGTGTTCACTGCCTGCATGTTTTGTGGATTCAGGTTTGACCCGTTGCACTCAAGAAAGGAAGTAGTTTCGCTGAAGTAGCCGCTCTGGGGACGAAGCAAGTGGAAGATACACAAGGTTCCCTGACATGGCTTTGCCAGGACAGCTCAGTTGTAATTCACAGATGCTTCATTGCAGTACGAGGCTGTGATCCAGCTCTCCAGACAAAGGCTGCCTTCACCTGGTACCCTTCTGCCTCTCCGCTCTGAACTGCAGTCCAGTGTGGCTTTGCCGTCAAAAAGTAATACACCCCTTAGATTCAGGGATGCAGATGGTGGCACTTGCACTAGAACACGTAGTTCTCCTGCAATGCTGAATTAAGGAAGCCTCAAGAGTTCTGAAAACAAGAATTAATAACATCCAAAAATTGTGCATCTGTCAAAATATGACAGAAGTGGTGCTGATAGCCTAAAAAGCCTGTATCTGTAGAGAGGAGCATTTCTTAATCCACTACTCTTTACACTATAAATGTCAATTTAATGAGAAAGTGAAGCTGGAGTTATACAACACTCCAGAATGTATTCTGCTCATTAAGTGTGAGTGATCTATACAACTGTAAAATGGTGCTAAAACTGAATTCCTATTAGGATATAAGGGGCTGACAATTGTGCAGTAAAGTCATGCTGGTCCCTGCTGTGGAAATCTTATCCTCCAGCTTTTTAATTTTAACACCCCCCTGAATTTTAATTTTAAAATTCCCCAAGAGCTCAACTTCGCTGTTTGGTTAAGCAGCCAACCCAAGCAAGGTCAGCTGCTGACTGGTAACTGCAGACCTGAGACAGGATTTTGCAGGAAAGGAGAATGGAACCCCTTGCTTTCAGTATGGCAAACCTGTCTGAGTATCACCTGGGCAGCTGAAATAGTCTTTTTGGGTGACTGCATAGCTGGGACCGCTGCTAATCCTTCATTGTACAAGGCAGGCAACCACTGTCAAGAACCCGCTAGCATGGATGAAGAAGGGCAAACTGCCTCCCAGCATCACCTCTGACAGTTTAATCAAGTAGAGAAACCAGACGCAGCCTGGGCTGGATCTCTGACTTGCTTCAGCTGCTGTTGCACGGAGTCCACTGTACCGCAATAAGCTTTCTCCTTCCATGTTTCTGTACGGACTCCGATTCCGGCCTGGGGAACTCGGCTGATAATATCATGCGGCCTGACTTCTCTCCCAGACTCAGGGCCAGGTGCCACGTTACAGTCGCTTCTGTCGGCAGCTCTTTAGAGGAATAGCTAAACCAGCAGCCCGCTGTGTCCTATGCAAGGCACATTGCATCTTTGCTGCAGTCATATATAGCCCTAGGTTGAATATATCAGTGTTTAAGGTGGTAGTGGAAGCAGGTGGGACCTCTGGCTTTAGTGGGCAGCAGAGGTTTTTTGTGGTTAAGGAGGTCTAGAGGAACAGATCTCTGTGTGTCTGCAGCTTCTCACGTTTGATGCTTTGCTAACTTAGTCTAGTTGTGAATATTTAGTATCTGGTTGGGGGTCTATAGCATGAATAGCATAAGACTATTCCTGCTTGGTGGAAATATGATTGGGTCTTAATAGAGTTTACAGTTCCAGCTGTCCTGGCTGTGTATCAAAACAGGAGTGCTTGAAGAAATGTATCTTATTCTTTCTGCTTTATCAGTTAATGGGTGGCTCAGGTTTGTACTCGCTGGATGTTTTAGGTCCCACTGAGAGTAGATGGGGATGTACCTACACTTAGTTTGTTTCTGACCTGCTGGTTTGCTATCTGGCAGTGGGGAGGAATGCCTGATGCGTGATCCAGCTCCAGTATTGCAGGTCCTTTCCATCTCCCATACCACATCTCCTTAACAGCCCAAACGTTAATTAAAACCTGGCAGATGCTCTAAGCTCTCTGTGTGGCTGGGCTTGTTAATTATCTCCTGGATCCATCTGACATGCTGCCAGAAAGTGGAAATTGCATTTCAGAAGAGAACGAGGGGGTCCTGCATCAGCTCTGTGAAAGCCAGAACCCAAAGCCCAGGAGACTGCAAAAGCGAGGGGAGAATTCAGTTCCTGAACGTGGTCTCCACACACTGATTCCTCCCTGCTGTCCCAAATCCCCATTAGGTTTTACAAATGCCTTCAAAGTATTGCTCTTACACCTGTGCTTTTTATGGGACCTTGAAGGCAGGAAGGGTACAAGCCAAGGGTGCGGGTTCAGAGACAGACGTTATAGTAAAATACCCCCACTAGCAGACAGGGGGAAGTGGAGAATTCAGATCAGGTAAAAACAGCCTGGCTGGACAAAATTAAGCCTTGATCTCTCCAAATGAAGCAGCTATTTCTTGCCTCCCTGCTACTGGCAACATCCATTTTCTTGCAGCGGCCTCGGATGCCAACTCTGCAGGCGCCTTTTGCCGCAAACTGCAAACCAGTTCCTCTCCAGTCTTAAAAGAGGAAGCTCTGCCGTTTAATATTTAATCAAAAGTATTTTGTGCATTATGTAACCCCTTGCAGCTGGGCCCGGCTGCCAGGCAGGGCCACCCGTTTGAGACCTATATTTCCCTCCACCGCATGTTGTCTTGCTGTCCTCTCCCTGCTTGCGCTTACAGATGCTCTGTACCTGGCCAATACTTTGGGCCTGACCCCTGTGGGGGGGATTTTGGGCTTACAGGGCCCAGAAGCTGTTCTCTGGGCCACAGACCTGCTCTCTGTGTTGTACGTGATGACTTTGCAGCAGGCAGTTCTCTCTTCTCCCTGGGCTGGGCAGTCAGAGGGAACGCCTCCAGTTTGACTCTCCAGTCTGGAGTCCAACTGAAGAAGTTTGTTCCACCTGCAAACAGGAGCGTGGGGGCACAGGGTTGAGTTAAGCACCAGCAGGGAGGGATTTTTCAGTTGGAAAACCAGAGGGAGGTTGGGTTTCGGCAAAAGGGAGGTTGGAGGGAAATGGAGACAGCCACCCTCTATAGAGCTCTCCTTGTCTCCAGCACTTCTTATCTTTAAGCCTCTCTACCTTGGGAGAGGACAGGGATGAGGGCAGACCTGCTCTCTACATCCTACGTCTCCAGTGTTCTGTAGGATCCCACAGGGAAAATGTCATCTAACTGACTGGGTCTGGAAAAGGACTCGCTCAGCTCTGGTCTCTTGGTCTGTGCTGTGGTTCCCACCTGCAAACTGGTCCCTAGCAGTCCTGCCCTGTGGGATGCTGAGGATGAGAGCATTGAAACTCACGGAGTGCTCAGATTTGGTGGCAAAGTGGGGCTACAGGTACGAGAGACAGATGGCCTGGAAATCTTGGTATTAGGGATTTTATTCCTTAAGATGCACTGGGGATCTGCCTGTTAGAACGAAAGGTACGATGGAAATGTCAATTCCCTTGGGGGATTTTAAGTTGCTGGCACATGCATCAAAGACTCTGAAAGTCTCAAGGAAGCCCAAGGCCATCCTCAGAGTGCTGCAATTTTGCATTTTTTTTAATCCAATCCTGCGTTAATTCCTGTGAAGCTAATGGGGCTGACATGAGCTCTCAGTCGCTTCTCTGTTTTCTTCAGCAGTGGTGATCTGTGTCATAGGAACAAGCTTTGCTTGAGGAAAATGAGGAGAAAGGGGTGGATTTACAAGAAGTAGGGATTGCTCGTTATCTGGTTAGAAAAGCCAGGAAGTGTCAAGGAGACATGAAGTGTAGGTGTCTGAATATGTTTGTAGTAGTGGAAAGCAGCTGCCATCCAGTAGCTGTCAGTGACCCACGGGCTTTGAGTTGGGTCCCCTGTGCGTGAGGCTCTGCGCCATCTCGGGTCCCTCTGCTGGCTCTGGCAGAGAAGTGGGAGGTAATTAAGGACAGTCACCTCTCTCCCAGCCATCCCAAAGTGGTTCCTACTGAATGGGGTGATCTGCTTGCGGTAGTGCCTCGTAATGGGAGACCTTCCCCACAAGGCAGAGAAGTTATACTGGGATAGACGAGGAGAAAGTGGGATGCAGAGCTGGGGGCCAGCTCAGCTTGGCACGTGGGTGTGTGTATCTGTAAGGATACCAGATTTGGCCATGATTCTAGGGCCAAACACCCTACAAGCCCTGCCGGGAGGGTTGTCTGCAGTGTGCAATCAGTGAGATTGATTTCAGTGCACTTGGGAGAGGTCAAGGAACTGCAAGACGACATAAAAAGGAGTAAATAGCAAACCAGATCAAGGAGAGGGGTGTTGGTACTGACCCTGTGCTGTCTGGCTAGAGGTTTTCCAAGAGACTGAGCGGCGGCTGCCGCGCAGGTTTTCGGTCCTGCCTTTCTGCGAGAAGGGCAGTAGTGGCAGACCGGGATGGAGCTTGGCTGCAGCACAGTTTCTCCCGGCAGATCCCCCTCTGTGCCCACCCACACCGTCCCTGCCAGGCTGCTTACCACACTTGGGACTTCCTCCGGGGCATGCCGTGCCGGTGCCATTTCGAGTGGGGGGTTAGGTGGTAAATCAGCTGCCTGCAGATCCTGTCTGAGGATTTCCAGGGGTCATATTCCTGAAAGCAAAGGGACAGCTTAGATTCTGCCTGCGCCACAGCAGAACAGGAGGTCAGGGGGAGGACAGAAGAAGATGGGAAAGGAACAGAGGTGGTAGTGGAACAGGGGTGTGTATATAAGGGAGGAGATGAAGAGAAGAGAGGATGAAAGAGGAATGGTGAGAAGGTCTGAGGTGCCTCTGCCACATGCCATCTCCTCCTGGGGTGGGGGAGCAGCAGTAGTAGTTCTGCACTGCCAGAAAGGACCCCAGGCCAGCCAGCATGTTCCTGCCCAGAGCGGGGTGACAATTTTACACCCTACCCAGGAGCAAGTGGAGCTCAGAAGAGGGGGGTATTTTCTAGAGCAGTGGCAGGGGGTCTGGCTCTAGGCCAGGCAACACCCAGGAGCACGGGGTGGCTGATGGTGCCAGAAGGGCTCTGTGCAGGGACTCCCTACACCCTTTTCTTCAAAAATCTCCACTTTCAAAAAAAGCCCAGTGTAGGGTTTGCATGAGCGCCTGAGCTCGTCACTGCTGTGTCCTCAGCAGCACCATCCCCAGCTGTGCAGACAAGCTGCCAACTCATTCTGTTACAGGACTGCTAAATCTCTATCAATTACCATGTTGCCGTGCTTCCCAAACTCTAACTGCATACTGTCTTTGGACTGACTGTCTGTTACCCTGATATGGAAAGCTGAGCAGTCAACACCCTTGTCCCACCCCTGAGATGCTTCTTGCTGGGAGAGATGTGCCCTGTCATACCCCTGCTCCTCCTGCAGCAGCACCCTGACTCTGTTCCCTCCCGTGCTCCAGCTGGGAGGTGCTGGGACAGGGAACCTGAGAGTTCCCCGTACTACATCTCACTTCATTCTGGTCCATTCTGATCCTGGAGGTTTGAGTTTGGGAGCTTACCAATGCCAGCAGTTCCCTTCAGCCCCTGCAGTAACTCACTGGGAAAAGATCGCGCCAAGATGGTCGCTACCTTCCTGGGTTTATTTTTGCGTGCATTCTCTATCGCCATGACTTTGAACAGCACCCTCCTTCCTCTGGTGAAGCAGAACGGCGAATGGCAGCTGCTGAACGCCGGGATTTCTGCCCCCTCCATCATATTTTCCAAATGCTGACAGACACCCGCATTCCCATTCCTCAGCCCTCCAGCTGTGGTGCAACGTGCATTTAGGGATTTGTTAGGTAAACACGTAGTAAAGCTGTCAGGGAATATGCTAATTTATTCCTTATTGCAAGCGGTTAAAGTGCTGTACTGTGGGCCAACAGCTGCACTGTGACTTCCCTAAGCAGCCACCGAATCAGCTGAACTCCCCGGGGACGCGCTGCCAGCATGTGGCTCCTCTGCTGCGCCAAGTGGCGAGGGATCCCAGCCTCGGTGCTCAGCTGAGCACCCCCTGATCCCTGTCCCAGCTCCCCTAGGAGCCCCACAGGGACTGGCCTGTGTCCTTGGGTTAAGTGCCTTGTTCTAGACTACTACCGTGCTGGCAAGGCTGTAAACTGGCACCCTGCTCTCACCTACACCAGCAAACCTTTCCAACTGGGTGCACGTGCACACCAGGCTTCAGCGCGGAAGCTGGCACAAAGCTCTGCGAGCGTTTGTTGGCTCACAACCGAGAATTACCCTCCCGTTCCTTCCCGTGTCCTCGCTGATTTAATTTCCACTGACAGACTGGGAATTGCGCTCAGCCTGCTTGCCTCTAATGCAGTTACACCCACCAGATGCTCAGCCAGGGTCAGAGAGGGGACGTGGTCTGCCGATGTTCGTGCCGGGAAGGGTGCTGGTGCTGTAGGGTACTGAGTCTCTCTGACCCCTTAATTAAACTCCTGTTGGCTTTGAGGGGCAGCTCAGGTACTCAACATCTTCCTTAGGAATGGGGAAAATCTTATCTATGTAATGGTACGTGTGTCAGTGCAGATAAGCACGTGCATCTATAAGACATAGAAAATGAGGGTGGGGTAGTATATGCAAGTATATAAAAATCGTAGTGGGTTCTCTGCTAGGCACCTGGGTACTGGAGTAGGGTAGTGTCCCCTCGTGCTGCCTCCCCTGAAGGGCACTGCACAGCATGAGGTTGGAGATGGTCAAGTAGAACAGCTGGAGATGACGTCAAGTGGAGTATGGTTAAGAGGTACTACTGCTGCAACCCACCTGCTTGTAGATGCTTATAAAATTTGCATGAAAATTACACTTGAAAAGAAGATATTTTTTTTTTCAGGCTGCACTGCAGCCCAATGATGATGATTAAACTTTGGCTCAATGTAGTTTGTCTACTGAGACCTGACTTGTTAATTGTTATCAGAGAGTCTCAGGAGATGGCAGAACAAGGTTAGAAATGCCACTGATCTACACCAGGCATTCAGTGTAGTCCCTGGGGCACTGCTGTTTGCTCTGAGCTGTGTGTACTTAATATCTCTCTTTGAATAAAGAAATTCACTCTACTGCTCTTCTTATAAAGCAAACGTGATACTTGCCAAGCCTGATGAGCAAATGGATGTATTGCGAATCCAAGTGTTTGTGGTGGCAAAGGGTAACAGAAGTAGATGCTGGTGTTGCAGTGGGACTGGGGTATCTGTGATGTTTGTCTGCGCTCAGCCTTGCCTTTCTTTGGCTCTGTTCTCCTCGTTCTCTGAAGGAAAGAGCCGGAGCAGTGCAGGGATACCGTGCACATAATGCATTTGCTCCTTGAACCCTGAGTTGCAATGCATTCCTACAGCACCGTTCTTTACTCGCAGATCCGAGAGGCTACAGGGGGGATGTAATGCTGGATTAGGGTAGTTACATATGGCAAAGGGCTCAGGAAGACAGAGGTGGTTCTCCTTCTGCAGAGGTACAGAGCTCTGGCTTCCCCTCTGCAGCCCCATGAGCCCCCCATAAGCTAGCTGCTTTAAACCTCTGAGGCATAGCGGTGAATACGGCACCACCACCCGCCCCATATATTTTTATCTGGCCTGTACCCTGTCATCAAGTTTACTATTGGCACAAAAAGTAAATTCCTGATTTCTGTGCGCTTAACCGCCCCCTCCTTCATTTGCATTCGTGTTCTGAGGTAGTCTTAACTGATTTCTACAGAAATATGCACAACAATCTCTATGCTGCCGCTCTAAGGCCGTACACTGGCTGGTTCTGAAGGATTGCTGAGCACCACCCAGCGCCAGCCACCCCCTTAAGGCTCTCTCCGCATCAGCGCTACGTTGCAAAGTATTCTTCAAGAGGAGGGAAGGGTTCACCTTTTTGGGACACTGCAGATCTCTAGCAAGGCTCATCAGCAAGTCATGGGAGATGGGATCCACTAAGTTGAGGAAAGTTGCATTTTTGTAGAGCACTTCATTGAGGAATGTTCCTTCCAGTCCCAGGTCCTACAAGAGAAAGAGTCAGTCAGATCCACGGGATTCCTTGGAGCTATAACCATGACATGTTTTGAAACCAGAAAGCGAATCCGATGAGGTGCCAGCTGGTTTGCTCAATACAGGAAACTATCCAACAAAGGTGAAGCAGCTGCGTCTAACCCAGCATTACCGTGACGAGAGATGCGGACAGCCAGAGAGCTGAATGAGCTGCAGTGTTAAGTTGAGCTAGCCAGCCTAGGGACTGACCACTTGGTTTCCAACTACCACAGGAAGGTGAGAGTGGTATCGTTTCCAGACTGGCTGGAGCCCAGAGAGAATTAGCTCTAGAGAAACTCACAGTTTTGTCAGCCTCTGTGGGTGAATCTGTTGAAGAAGCTGAACAGGAAGGCTGGCTCTAAACCTGCTTCTCCAATCTCAGCTATTCTGGAAGAATCAAACCCTTCTCAGGTATTTAGATACTGCCATACGACCTGGTGGTGGCTGGCTGACCCAAAGTCCTGTCCGTCAGTATGAGTTTAGCTGTGCTTTGAATTTCTCAGTAAGCGCTAAGCACTGGCAGTATTGTCTTTTGGGTGTAACGGTAAATTTATAAGTAGCTATACATGACAGTCATGGGGAGTCCTTTTCCTATTGTCCACAGTGTGAACGAGGGGAACATCCGTGGTCCGTGCAACTTACGCGCATGGACCAGGGTATGGGGCACCTTTGGACATGCTGGAAGAAACCTCAGCATCTTTGGGAACAAAAGGCCTCCCCAGGGGCCAGATGGGTGATACTGCAAAGAGCTAAGCTGTTTCTTGCTAAGAGGAAAGCTAAGATCTAATATATGACGTAGTTATTACAAGCAGGAGGTACCACAGAGCTGTGAAAAAGAAGAAAAAAAAAAAAAAAAAAGGCATCTGGGAAAGAGAAATCACATACTCGCATTAAAATACCCTGGGGGCAGAAAAAAAAATACCCCAGGAGCAGAAATGTAGAACAAAAAAGCTCCCTAATAGGGGTGGTGCTGGGTTTGATTCAGTTGACAAGGAGGGCTCAGCTGAGGAAGGAAACAAGTCCTATGCCCATTCTGTGTGCTGCTGCCAGCAGAAATGAATAAGCAAATGGGTGCCCCATATGTTCGCGCTGCTCCACTGAATGTGTGCTTCAGGCACCACCCAGCAAAAGATGCACTGAGAGCTCAAAAAAAAAAGAGAAGGAAAAAAGAGAGAGAGAGGAAAATAAAAGCAGGGTGTACACACATACATCACCAGCAGGGATGGAGCCATAGCTGGCAGAGGTGTTGGATCTTAACCCTAAGCAGCGATCAAAGCCAGTGCTGTATCCAGTCTCTCCTGCTGTGGATATGCTTAGGTCGAGCAGAGAGCACACCACCAAAGAGACCCTGGCTACAGATCTGGTGGAGAAAGAATAAATCGAATGCTTTACAGCCCAATTGCTGTGTGTACACAGATGATACCCAGGAGCAACCAAGGAACCCAAGCAGTGGATCAGTGCTGAAGGACAGACAGCCACAGACAGCTGGATGTGGGCCAGAAGTGTACCAAGGCATCATGCCAATGTCTCCCTTAAGCATAAGGCTTCAGGGAAATGGAGCCTCCTACGCCAAGTGTAATATGCACAGATGAAGAAAGCTGTCGAGAGGATGGCATGGCTGGGCATGCAGCAGTGCATGTCAAAGCAGTAATTAAACTCCCCCAACTGGAGCTATACCGTTAAGATGAATCTGCATTCCCATTATAAATCCTGCCTGCAAGGGTTTTATAAATGATATAGCTGTAAATATTCACTTCATGTTGATAGTCCATAAATTCTTAGCCCAGGGCGTTTTCTGGTTCACCTTAATTATTCCCAGCCCCCCCCCCCCCCCCCCCTCATTTCTTGAAAAAGTTTGTACCACCTAAAGGGTGGCTGCAAACAGCAGAATATTTTAAGTCTTGCCAGTTCAGCTGGCTTAGTGCCGTTACCTTAAAAATGACACTTGGCCGTTGTCTCGGCACAGGGAAATCAGATTGTACCAGACTTTTTGCTGCTGTAAGTCTGTTGTGTCCCCTGGCTTCAGCTAAGCGTTGCCCATTTAGACCAGCAGGAAAGCTGGTCTGTCTTTTGCGGGTGGGTATTTCTGAGACGGATAAGATGATGTGCAATAGAGCTGGCCAAGTGTTCCTGTACAAAGCAAGCGTACGTGAGCGTACACCTATGGTTTGCAGTTGCATCTCTGTGCGGTCTTCCAAAATGCTGGGATCTTGCGTCTCTGTTAGTGAATCTGCTTCTGCTTGGCTTGCGTGTTTTACTTTATTTCACCCTCCCAACGTTCAAGGAGCAGACCACAGCCCTTCGGAGTCTGTAGACCACAGGTCAAAAAACACTGGCAGATACAACTACATGCCACGGCGTACACCTGCAGGGCCGGACAAGGTCTGTGTGTGCTGGAGCAGCAGGCTGCCCTGCATCGGGAGCCCGTGTCCTCTGGTCTGGCTGAGCGCGTCTGCTCACTTGAGGATGCTGCGATTCCGGTCCCACCGTTGCTCTGCCTTTTCTGGGGTGTTTGCACCCTGGCCCAAGGCCCAGTGATGAGGGATGGTGTTAAATAGCCTCGCTGTCCGCTAGAGTGAACAAGGTGTCTCTCTTTTTACAGGTAACAAACAGACCCTCACCTGGGACACTTTAATCCGTGACTCCTGAGAGCGTGTTACTGCCGAGGTAAGCCAGTCTGTGTAAGGAAGGACATGCTGGGGACCAAGCTAAGGGCCGAATTTAGTTGAGGAGCGAGGGAAATTTGTAAATGGGAAAAAACTCTGATCGTAATGTTCTTTGAAGCTGACGCTGGACATGTGAGGAGGACTGGTTCTGATTACATGACCCCAGACTGGCTGGCAGTTGTGTTTAGTTCTTGAAGGGTGTGGTACGTGTTAGTGGTGTAGCCATCTCTCTGAAATGTCTGAGCACAAAATGAACCAGAGGCTTTGGGGTGGCGTTGGATGGGTTCCCATCCTACTTGGCGGAGGAAGGCTCTGTTGTGACTCCAGGATGCGTGTCCCACTGCTCTGTCGTGAGCAGATGAACAGAGGGGTCACTATTTCGACATGGACGGGCAGAGATGGGGACAGTCAATAACAAGGGGAACTGGACGGGCAGTGAACAAAACGTGAGTGTTCTGGACATGGTAATTCTCAGCCACAGATGTGGGGAAGCCGAGCGTTTGACTGATCCTGAAAGGAGCTGGCAGGCTGCACTGAAAGGAGGGCTTAGAAACGATCCTCCATTCCAGATG
Source organism: Astur gentilis (assembly GCF_929443795.1). Lineage (NCBI taxonomy): Eukaryota > Metazoa > Chordata > Aves > Accipitriformes > Accipitridae > Astur > Astur gentilis. Next base: position 5,630,621 of record NC_064886.1, read on the forward strand.
GCCCTCCGACTTAGCATTCAAACCCTGGCTGTTCACAGATGGACCTTCTGGAGACCTCCGAGGTCTGTGGAGGATTTCAGTGCTTCAGTCTCAAGGAGAGGTGCTGAGCACGATAGAAAATGACATTCTGTAGTTCTGGCCTCTGGCATACCCTACAGAAGTCTGTTCATGTTACATTGCCACGTTCATGAAGTGAGCGGTTGCCTCTTTTTCTTCACAAGCTTCTTGTAATAGTGCCTTTCCAAAACTGCCTTTGCAATCTTATTCAACCCTTGTCTGCCATACCAGTGCACACATACAGGCTTTCTGCTGAGGGTTTACGAGTCTATGCGCATGGCAAGAAGAGCGTTTGTGGCGCTGGTAACAATCCTCATGTGAGCACTACGGCAGTGGATGGGAAAAGTAGAGATGTAATTTTTGGTCCTGTAAATTCTTACTCATGAGAGAGCGACTTGCTGGTAGCCCAGGGCATTGACCACCGGTGTTGGATGTGTTGTAAAACGCAGGATGTTCAGAGCAGAGACAGGGCTGTTAATGCCTCCCAGCAAGCCAGTCCCCGCTCCAGTGTACTCACGCCCCAAGGTTATTTGCCACTATGGCGAGAAACTCAGGATGCTCCCAGGATGAAGTAGGCCACTATCTAACGAAGCAACGTGATAAAGCTAAGAACCGATGGTATTTTATGTCCAAATCGGAGGGAGGATTTGTCCCCTGTGCTACTGATTGCAGAGTTGCCTGCAGTTTAGGGGAGCTGAGCTTGCCTGGGGAGTGACGGTAGCACTGAGTGATGGAGGAGATGGCTCCGTTCCAGCGGCAGGGCTCTGTCCTCAGCATCAGTTTGGCACCACGCTGTCTGCACACTGGTTTTTCTATTCCTGAATGGCGGCGGGCAGAAACAACCTCCCACTGATACACTGACCCCTTTACCTCTTCCTCTTCGCCTAGGCTGTCCCAGACCACCTCTCCAAAACCGTTTTGGGGGGCTTGCAATAAGACAGCTCTTGGGCGGGCGTGTTGGGACGCGGTGACGGTGGGATGACAGCGGATGGGGACAGCTGAGGCTCGGACACCCCTTCTTCTGCCCGGGGCGGGGGGGGGGGGGGGCACGACCCTCCTCCCAGCTCCTCTCTCTCCCCGGCCGGGTTCCCCTCGGGGAGGTGGCAGGGGAGCCGGGCCGGCTCGTCGCCTCCCGCTCCCGGGGACCGACCGCGGCGGCTCCCGGGGACCGACCGCGGCGGCTCCCGGGGACCGACCGCGGCGGCTCCCGCACCGCCGGGGCACGGAACCACCGAAGGCGGCACAAAGAGCCCGCACCGCCAAGACGGGCGGGGGGCGGGGGGGAGCTGCAAACCCACACCGCCCAGGACCCGGGGGGGGGCTTGGAAACCCTTGCTCCCTGCCTCCCACCGCCCGGCCCAGGGGACCGCAGACCCCGGCCCCCCCGCCCGGCCCTTTGTCCGCCCCGGGGGCCCGGTTGGCCGGCGGTTTTTTTACCTTCCTAAGGAGCCTGAGGATGTGCACGGCGTGCTCCCGTTTATGCTCCCGGATGGTGGCCTGGATCTCCCGGAGCCAGCCCACCCGCCGCACGTAGGGAGCCGGCGAGGCTTTCCGCAGCACCCCGGGCAGCTTCTGCGGGTGGAGGAGCAGGGAGGAGAGATGGAAGTCTCCCCGGCCGCCCTCCAGCCTGCCGCCGCAGGGCTCCTCCGCGCTCTCCTCCTCCAGGCTGCTCTGCCGGCTCAGCCGGGAACCCATGGCCGCGATGCCGCTTCGCCTCGCCGCGCTCCGCACCGGCCGGGCGCCGGGCTCCCGGCCCGGGGGAGGCGCCCGGGGGAGGCGGGAGGGCCGGGCCGCTCCGCTCCGCTCCGCCCCGGCTGCCCGGCCCGTAGTTGCCGGCGCGGCCGGGCGAGCAACGCCCCGGGGGTATTTTATTTGCTCGGGTCCCGGCCCCTGCACCCGCCTCCCCGGCGGCTGGGCAGCCCCGGCTGCCTCTTCTCCCGCAGGCGCCTCCTCCTCCTCCTCCTCCTCCTCCTCCTCCTCCTCCTCCTCCTCCTCCTCCTCCCCGGTTTGTTCTGCCGGGAGATGCTCGGTGGAGAAGACAAAGAGAGAAGCGGATGCTGCCGGGACCGCTCCTTGCATCCAGGCGTTTCGGGGAGCTTTTTGGTTTTTTTTTTTTTCTTTTTTTTTTTTTTTTTTTTCCTGGGCAAACTCCTCGAACGCTGCAGAAGGTTATCAAGATTAACAGCGGTTCAAAACACGCCGGCTGGCTGGGACTGCGTCTGTGGGCTGTGTTTTCTATCAGTCTGCTGTTGGACCCAGAGGAGGTGTTTTTTACGAATCTAGAAAGCGGCAGGAATTTTGCCCGCTGCCCGTCGTCTGCAACTGATAGTATGATGCTGGCACCGTTTCTTACCTGCTGTGGGTAGAAGTGTTTCCCTCGTATGCATTCCTCCCTCCCCCAGAAGTGCACAGCAAGTCGAGCACATGCTTTTCCTCAGACAAAATCACTGCCAGCTGTCAGGATGGTAAAAACCCAAAGCCTGGATCCCATCTCCAGCCACTGAGATTTTGCAGGCAGCTGAGTCATGCTCCCAGTATCACCAGTGGCTCAGCCTAACCTTCCGCTTTCTGGAGCTGGAGCCACGGGCTCGCTTTCTGTTCAGGGCTATCGCCACACTGAGCCCGGGTGCCCGTGGTGGACCGCAAGTCCCGCACACGGAGCAGGAGTGTCTGGTAGCTGTAATAGGAGGGCACACAGCTATAGGAACAGCCTGGGGTTCCCACTGCCTCCTGCATCCGTTAGACAAGTGTCGTCCGATGCATCTGGAGAAGAATCTGTTCTTGTGGTCCTCACTTTGGGGGAATGGGGATGGCCGTGGCTCTTTGCTGTACAGAGCCAGCAAGGTTCATTTTCCTTCTCAGCGGTCCTCCGAGCTGTGACTGGGGATGGAGACATGGGCGCTCTGCATCATTGCAGCCTCCTTTAAATACTCTGCTGGTGACCCGAGTCTGGCTTGAATAGACAGGACAAAATGGGGCTGGACTATAAAGCAGCCTGGCCAATGCATCAATTTTGTCATAGTGTTTATGCAGGTGTCTAACGGTGATAGGCCAAATTCTGACGGCCCTTCTCAGAGTTTTACTCAACGTTTGATCAGACAAAAGCCCTGACTGTCCATCCCCCTGTTATTCCCCTCCCTGCTCTAGCTAAGCGCCTGCAAGAGAGAAATTGGCATCGACAGATCCTGAGACGTTGCTGAGCCTGACTCAGGCTAATCCCGTTTGGAGGGAGTAGATGCTGAGTAAGGACTTCAGGATCTGGTCGGAGAGCTTTGAGAGAGGCTGGGTCAAGAGAAAATCACTTGTATGGGGTGCAGCATTATGGCTGCAGGAGTGTCACCGGGAGCAAAGGGGAGGAAGAAAACTGCCTGACTGGAGCAACGGGTAAAGGTGTCAAGGGGGGGTCTCACGGTGGCCTTTCCCCACCGTCTGGCAACTGGATAGCCTGCCTTAGAACTGTGCTTCTGCCCGCTCTGTTCTGTGAGCGCTGCTGAAAGGAGAAGCAGCAATAGCAGGGTTTGTGACCAAAGGATCAGTATAATAGCAGAACGGCTTTGTAGGGCTGAATTGTCTCACACCTTATCTCTGAGAGTGAGGAGAAGGAAATGTAATCTGTGTTTACACTTAGATGGGGATGAGACCGTGTGCGTTGTTCCAAGGCAGTGGGAGAACCAGGGCAAACAAGCGGCTCAGAGGATGGCACCGTTACCAGGATACCTTCTCCTCTGCATGTGACTTGAAAATATCCCACCACATATCAAATCCTCTTAACAAACAAACAGTTGCCGAAGCGGTTCAGCTGTCTCTCATCTGTGTGCTTTAAAACTCGAAACAGTACAATAGCATGAATAGTAGGAGCTAATGAGAAACACACCAATGCTCCGCTTGGTTTTACTGAAGGAGAAGGGCTGGCTGGCAGCTCTTTGTAGCCCAAGAGAAAATCCTGCCCTACCTGTGCGTGCACTTTCGAAGGGCTCCCGACAGCGAGTGGGTGTATTTCTATAGCTAAGATGGTCGGCGAGGTTTGCTGCATATAACAGGAGGAGGCAGGAGATTGCTTGGGAAGAGTAGACTCTGTCAGAGACTGCATCCTCTGGTCCTATGCAGCCCGAGGAGAGACTGAGCCAGTAGGTGAGGATGCAAGACCTGGGGGATACCAGTCTACAGGAGCGTCCCCACCTTCTCTTTCCTCTTTGCCGCGGTGGCAAGGGCACGTGGAAGTTCTCCAGGGAGCTAGATCAGCTCATGATCTTGGTGGGTAGGAGGGAGTGGGGACTGCGGGGCCTCTCACAGCGACCACAAGCTGTGGTTTTGAGGCTTGGAAAGAGGATTCCTCCACCCCATCCCAGTGGATCTATTAGCACCTCTCAGAAGGATATTAACTTGCTTCTAACCTGAACACGGGTGTATATCGCGCTGCCAACTGCAACTAGCTGGGTCCAGCATGGCTGAGTTAAAAGTTTTATCAAAAATCTCTCTTAAGGTGAGAAATGGGAAAAATAGAAAGCAGAGAGAGATCCTCTTGCTATTCACTCAAATTCTGTGCTGTAAGCACATCTCCTTGCTGTCATCCCAGTTCCCAGCTGCTGGTCTTTCGGGCAAGTAAGGAGAGCTCAGGTCTGTGCCAGGAACAGAAGAGCGGCTGCACCGGATCAGACTGCAGATCTCTTTCCCCTGGGATTCTGAATTAGCAGTGGTTAATAGAGGATGCCTAGCGAGGAGCATAAGAGCAGGGGGATGCAGGTCGGTGTGTTCCTGAATACCCTCCTCACCGTCAGCCGTCTGTAGTTCAGGAATTTCCTGAGGTGGGGATCTCTGCATTTAATAGTCCTTTATGGGTTTTTCCTAAAGCTTTTTTGAGCCTGAGCAAATTTTGGGAATCCACAGCATCTTATGGCAGTGAGTTCCACTGTTCAGCTGTGCGTTGTGTGAAGAAATATTTACTTTGTTCTGCGTCTGTCACTTACTGTTTTCATTTGATGCTTTGTAGCTCAAATATTGGAAGAGGCAGCAGGCAGTCATTCCCTGTTAATTTTCTCTAAGCCACTCTGAATTACAAATCCGTGCTATGTCCCCTCTCAGGTTTCTGTTTCCCAGGCTGAAGGGTCTTGGTCTCACACGAAAGCCATTTCAGACCTTAGATCATCCTAAACTACCTCCCTGCCCCTCCTCTAGACCTGCTGTAGCCGCTAGCGAACTGCCACAACAGCCATGGGGACACAGATGCAGCCTGGAGCTATCTGATAGCCCAGTGAGGTTTGTGGTTTTGCTCCCTTTGTCTCCTAGCACTCGCTTTGCTTTTTTGATTGCTTTTGAGCCTTGGGCTGATGCTTTCATCGAACGCTCCTGGCTTGCTCTTGCCGCCGCACAGCATACTTAGCCCCCTGTGACTCGGTTTGCCCATCAGTAGACTGGGGAGGGGAGAGTAACTGCTCACCCCTTACAAATTCACACTGGCATCCTAGGCAGAGGTTGCCAAGGACTCTCATTTTTGTATCGTCTCTTCCCTATAGGGTCTGTGGCGTACGCAGTGCTAGGCTGAAAGTTCAGGCTCACGTGCTGTGGCTGGGAAGGTTGTGGCTTCCTCCCTGACACAACCGGAGGGTTGCCTTGAGATTGCACTATAGAATGTGCCTCTGCCCTGTTTGGGAGCTGGATGGCTTCAACCAGAGCTCGTGCCACTGCCTTTTTCCTTGAAATACCCCGTGGTGCTCGCGGTGTGACTGCAATTCCAATTGCCCCTGCCTGGGAGGAACCAGGCGCGCGCACCCGCACGCTCGCTGAGGCTGTTCTGATTTGTATGCTGGTCGAGCTGGATTCAAATGACAATCCTAATTATATTTGCCTTGTATATGATGGAGGTTACATTTTTGACTGTTGCTGCTGGGCTGGAAATGTAATTGATTAATTTAGTGCTTAAGAAGGGAAAGAGGATTAAGGCGGTGGTGAGGCTGTGCTGCCAGACACTGTGTTGACTGCCTCACACTTTCAGAGCTTCAGCTTTTGTTTGCCTGCAAACCAGCTTGTCTGAGCTCCCAAGTTGTTATTTCTCATGGCTCTGAGCTTGTTGGCAGATCCCTCAAAGCCAAGCCTCCTGCAGGGAAGGGAGCTGTAGCCGTGGGGAGATACGGGCAATGAGCTAGTCCAGGCTCCAGGTTTATTTCCATTATATCTGGGGGCAAATGCACTTACTGTTTGGCCATGACCTGTTCAAGGAGAAATGTATGTGGGGAGCTTCACAGTCCAAATACCCACAAACTCTTGACTGAAAAAAGCAGCGCAGACCTGGAGAAGGCCCACCTGTCCACGACAGTGCTGTTTTGGGGAAGAAATTCCCTTAATGGTTCTGCAGAGTGCGTGGAGGCGGGGAGATAAAAGATGGACACAGCATCAGTTGGGCTGTGGTCTTAGGGAGTTCCCGCAGCATCAGTGCTGGCAGTAGCAACTGCATGCAGTCAGGCACTGCTGAGACTCTGCACTTGATGGAGGAATGGTAGGGATAGCCCATGTAATATTAATTAGGCCCTTTTGCTTCTTGCAGCTGAGGCTCTCTCTGCAGCCCACGAGGCCCCTTGGTGGTGTTCTGGGTCTGAGGCATGCATCTCTGCAGTGATGGGTTATAAAAATGGCAGAGTTCTGCTAAGTAATTATGGACACTGGTCTGCTCGTTATTGGGCAAATTAATCAAGTTCTAGCAGGGCCCATAAAAGCAAATTTGTTGGTCTGTATATTGCCCGAACAGAGAATCTTAACAACTTGTGATCTTGTGGTCACAGCTAAACGGGACAACATTACTGCAAGCACAGGGAAGGTCACCAGGCCGCTCCAGTGACGCATGGCATTAACTTGACTTCTCAGCACAGGAGAATTCTGAACTTCTGCTACTTCCATGATGAATTAATTAGGTATCTGAGGTACATGGAGGATTTCTGTTACCTCCATTCTGGGAGCGTGCTGCACCCATTTCATTTAGATGAATTTTATCTTGATTAAATTAAGCCGGACTGCGAAGCTGGATACCGTGAGGTTTGGACACACAGTCTTGTGCTGAACTGCTGTAGACCCTGGCAGAAAGGCAGAGCAGCAGCTCTGAAAGCACCACCAGAGACACCCGTCACAGCTCTGGAAGGATCGGGGTCCTGTCCTGTCCCACTCAGGAAGGGTATCGCACACCTCCAGCGTGGGGTAGCTCTTCCAGCCCTGCCGGGGCTTTCAGGGGGAGGTGGTGGGTAGCCCTGACTCTTCTCACGTTCTGCCCCAGGCTCGCACTTCCCCGCTCTTTCCCTCCACCTTCTCCGCTTCTCCATTGCTGCCTGGTTCCGCGCGTGCTTTCCGGACACCTTTGCCGTCCTCCCCAGCTCTCCGCTTTCCCCTGGTAGACCCACAAGAAGCCCTACAGAAAGGGAAGGGAGAGTCACTGGGACCGGTGGGAGGCTTTTCAAGGCAACACCACAAGGTCCCCTTCGTAACACCTTGTGCTTTTGATCAGCCTGTAAAGGGCGGCAGTAAAGTAAAAAAAAAAAAAAAAAAAGGGCAGAGCAAATGCAGTTAATGAAGCAGACGCCGGGAAGCGGCACGTCCAGGCGCAGTCTGTGGTCCCAGGGGCTGCTTTGCTGTTCAGCCACCTGCCCTGGGGACACAGCGGTGGCTGTTTGTCTGCTGATGCTTTCACAAGGCTGATGGGAGGTGCAGGGAAAGGCCCTGGGACCTCTCTAGGCATTACCATACATTAGACCATTTGAGAGGCTGATCTAAGACAGGAGAAACAGTGGGGGAAAGCCCTGCAAGGACTTAAAATGAGCCTTGCCACCGGGCTCTCGCATTTCCAGCCTTTAAGAGGCAGAAAAATCTGATCTTATAGTAAGTATGTCCTTCTGGGATCCCTTTTTTTGTGTGTCTCATAAAAATATTTCTAAAGAGCTTTTAGAAAACCTGGCTTAGAAGGGACCTCCACAGTTTAAGGCTATGGGCTGGAGCTACAGTTTCATAGAATTAAACCATCTTAAGCCCATACAGGAGAGGCTGAAGGCAACGCCTGGTGCTGCTAAGCTTCTTTTGGAGCTTGAAACCGCTAAGAGCACAGATTATATTCGCTCTAAGCATCTTAACAGCAGCGCTAAACCACCGAGAGCAACCACAGGCCTCTGGGGGAGCATGTGGACCAGGTGCTGGAGGCCAGCCAGCCGGACTGTGGAGGTCTGATCCGAGCAGGCACAGTGCGTGAAAATGCTGGTGGCTGGTTTGAGTGGTGTCTGCATGGGAAGCTCAGTGCTCTCACCATCACTGCCTCTGGCAGAGTCCAGCCATCAGGATGACACATAAGAAGTCCTTCTGCTGAGGAGGATGACACCGCTGACTCAGAGTTTCATGTTCTCCAAAGACCTCAGCACTTTTTTAAAAACTTGTTTACAGTTCATGGCAGGCCTGGAAAAGTGACCAGCTGTTTTTATTTCTTTCCAGCTTGACTAGTTTTTCTCCATCTATATTCAAAGATAAAAAGACATCTCTCAGCTAAAAAAAAAACCCCAAGTACAAGAAGCACGGCTCGAAGTGGGAATTGGAGCATAAAAACCTTCTCTGAAGCATTTCTTCCTCTGTCCAGGAACCTTTCAAAGCCAGGTTGTTATGTGCTACTGACCCAACATTTAGACTTAGATGGGTGATCAGAAGCAAGTCTCTAAGTCTGTTGGTGAAAACCCAGTGCTGAAGGGGCTTCTCTGGCTGTTCTGTACTGCTCAGCCAGCCTCTGGACACCGGACCGGAGCTTCCCCCCGGAGCTAGCATAAGTGTCCCTCCAGCTTGTGCCCTGGTCACCAGTGTCACCCACTCCAGCATTTGAAAGATAAGAGCCACTGAGCCAAACTGAGCTACTGCCCTGGTCACAGCATCGATGAATTTGGATCTTACGCTGCTGGCATCTGATTTATGTTTTGTCTCTCGCCTAAGACGGTCTGAGGGATTCGCCCTGGGGGGTTTGAACTTAGGTGATCCCTAGATCCACTTGAGTCTGCGGGGCAGTGCCATGAGCAGATGGATAGGAAAGGGTAGTGCTGCCCGCCTTCATCTGGTGCGGGAGGCTGCAGCGTAGCTCATCCAGTGCCTCTCCCTTCAGCAAACAAGCTTTTCCTAGGAGTCTTGTCTGTCATTAATACCTGGCACCGCTGAGCCGCTCGGCACAAAAGCTCTTTTGGGCTTCGCCAGGTTCAGGTTTGGTTTGGATAACGCCCGCGTGTGCCACTTCTGCCCTGTGCCATCCTGCACGCGCTGTCCCTTGGGCAGTGCTACAGACGGAGCCTTTCCAGACAGGCTGTCAGAGCCTATGATCTTCACCAGATGCATTAACTGTGTTAACCTTTGAAGTAAAGTGAATTTCTAATGTCAGAACAGCAGAGGCAGATGTACAACCTTCCACCTTCCCCTACTCTTTTTTTCCTCACCATTAAAAAAAACGCTTTGGCCTTTTCTGTGCTTACCACAGCAGTTTTGTATGGCTTCGCCCGTGTTTGCCTCATCGCGTCAGTCCACGCAGTTCACTTCTAAGGAATTTCATCCACACCTTAAAGAAATTGAGGAAAATGAGGTTGGGAAGGCTCTGGGGCACAGGTCCTGCTGCAGTGATTGCAGGCAGCAATGCTGAAAAGGAAGAAAACCGGAGGGAAAAGCGAGCTGCTTTAGAGGAGCTTACCTTGTGAAAGATGCTTGTACGAGCAGTGACCAAGTGCATCCCTCTGCACCATCATCCCACAGGACAAAGGAAAGGTGCCGGGGTGCCATTCCCCAGACCTACCTCGAACCCAGAGGGATCGCTGATGGGGTCCCAGTACAAGAACTGGGACTGACCCGGCTCTTGGCATCTCTCCCCGCGCTCCCTGGTGTCGGGTGGTATTTCTTATCCTGCGGGCTGATGCCCGAGGTGCAGCCTCACAGTGAAACAGGCCAGTCGACCCCAGGGAGGATTTCCCTTCTCTTTTTGACGCGGTTTGAGCCGAATATAGGGCTACTCCACGAACAAGGTGTTTGCGTGCCCGAGGCGGTGAGCCTGCGCTTGGTGAGGAATAGCAGAGGTCGTGTCCAGGAGACAGGGGCATGGTTGGAGGCCACGGCCCTTGCAGGGCCGTCCGGCTTCGGTGCAGCACAGGCGACCCTTTGGCCGGACAGGAGAGGATGGGATGCGGAGGGAATGCGGCAGGGCAGTGGCAAGGGGGGCACGCCGTGGAGGGCGATACCCCCGTGGGATGCTGCTGCTGGCAGCACATCCATGCCCTTTGGACAACTGGCGGACCCCCTTGTCCGAAAACGCCACGGATCGCAGGCTGGCTACCTTTGAATTTCCTCCCATCTGTGCCATCTAGTGCCCAGTACAAGAACTGGGACTGACCCAGCCTCTCACCCACAGGGGAACAGCCCGGCTGCTCTGGAGAAGAGGCTCTCCTCTCCCTGGGCCAGGCACCAAGCCCTGGGCCAGGCAGGGATGTGCTGGGAGGACCCCTGAGATGCCGCACCGCCTGCATGGAAAATCCCACTTAGCTCCAGGTAGGATCGAAGCGCGCAGGTGTGGCTGCGGGGCGGATGGAGCGGGGAGAGTGACTCTTTTCGGAGGCTGGAGGTGAGATGAGGCTGGGCGGTAGGTAGTACGCTGCCGGAGGCTCCAGGTAGGGAGAGGAAGGCTTGAAGCTCTGGGGAATCCTGCCTTTGCTTTGCAGGCGTTTGCATGCCCGCGGCGGGCTCTGACGCTGCACACGTGTTTTAAGGGACGAGAATCCTGACCTCTGTCAGAACTGGAATTCTCCTGTTTGGATAGATTTCAATGCTATTCCAAGGGGAGCTACAGTTAGCTATACTTAAGTGAATGCCCTAGACGGTAAAACACTTTGTTTTTCAATATAAGCGTAGGTTGTTGGGCATAATCTTTGTGTTATGCCGTTTCTTAGGTAAGTCCCTTGTACTAGGTTGTTGCTTTTTCAAAAAGCTTCTATAGCTGTAGCTTGATATGCCAGCTTTGATTCTTAACTCTGCCTCTGTCCTCTCTATCCTTTTCAAAGGAATACTTCTCCTCTTTACAGACCCAGTTTCATTTATAAGCTCCAAATAAGAGGGGATGAATCAGGAGCTAACAAAATCCTGCTTCCTCCTTGCTGCATTTTTCCCACAGATCTGTGTAAGATATTTAACAGTGGTGAAAAAAGCTGCTCACTCAAACCCATCAGTATATATCCATCCTTCATATTGGTTTATCACAGCCAGGCATTACGTATTTCCCTATATTGAATTTCATCTGCTTATCTGCCCTGTTTCACAGATGTTTTCAAGTTTTCCAGAAGCTCTTTGAATTTTTCCTGACATCCTTTGCTAGCTCCATATGTTATCTTCTGCCATTTCGTTACTGGGCCACAAGTAAATATATTGAACATGCTGCCTCTAGCATCCATAGGGCACCCACTCAGCTTTTTCTGCATGAAGTTTTGAGCATTCGTTCTTCGCTTGTTACTTGTACTGGATTAAAAATGATTATCGGATAACTACTTCCCAGAACTTCCTATCAGCAACTTCAGGGAGTTAGTAGTAAAATAGTTCAAGAGGAATATGAACATGTTCTTGTTCTCGGGATCCCATCCAGGACTCTGAGTTCTGCTCCTCTTTGCTCGTGAACTATATCTGCTGGTTTGCCTCTGCAGGATATATTGCACAGGCACATCATGCTGTTTCTGAAATGTAAATTTTCCTACTCATTTTTTTTTTTTTCTTGGTACTTAAGTAAGCCTGATTGCTTAGGAAGTCTCAGTAGCCTTTTCAAATGTGAAAAGGTAGAATTACCCCTTAGCATCTGATAGGTAACTGGCTGTAGCGATAGCTCAGTGGATTTGGAGCTGGCATGCTCAGAGCTCTCCTGGGGCTGCTATTGATCTTGGCATGTTATTGCTTTTGAAGGGACTGATCTTTGAAACCAGGGCTGCAGGAAGTCATTTAAGGATGTGTTTGCATCCTGCTGAGCAATGAAACTGTGAGGATTTCAGTGGGAAGGAAACTCCTCTCGAAACAGATGCGGTGTTTATCTGCTTTCCCTAATTAGCGCTCCATCTTCCTGGAGGTGGTATCCTCCAAAGCATCCCCTCGGCAGCAGGAGGCCAGCACGGGGTGTCAAGCCCCCACTTGCCCAAAGCTTAATTGGTCCCAGCTGTGCTCTGGAGAGCTCGCTCTATTTCTGAGGCGCCTGAGCTCGCCGCAGGTGTTTTGCTGCGCTGCCTGCACGGCTGTTTGCACACCTGCAGTTGCTCTTCTGAGACCGAGAGGTGCAGAGAGAAGGGTTGGTTCTCCAGCGAGCTCCTGGCTTCTCACAGGTCTGTAAGCTCCTTTATCGCTGTCTCTTAGTCCTCTGGGACTCACGGTCTCTAGGGCTTCACGCCTTCCCCTATGTAATTCACTCCCAAGTCTGTTGGTGTGCCACAGGTGCGGTTTTTTACACAGGCTTTAAGGCATTTGTGAGAGACGGGTGCCGGCAAGAGTCCTTTCCACCGTTTGTCCCCAGAGCCCCTTAATTAACAGGGAAGCCCAAAAATCCATTTTACGTGCAAGGAAATGGAGGCTCAGACAGGCAACGTGGTTTATTGCAATCGTTTAGCAGCAGAAAGAGGAGTAAACCCCCTTTCACTCCCCAAACCTCAGCGCCGTAACCCCAAGGCTGCGTGTTTCGCTTCGCCCAGCCCCTGCCCACGCAGCGGAGTCAATGTGGGTGCCCAGCCGTAACCCGGGGAGGTTTGGCGCAGGGGACTCGTTCCCCTGTGCCGAGGAGGTGCGTGGCCTTACGTGCGTCGTCATCCGTCGTGACACAGTAGCGGCTGTGCCCGGGTATCGCGACAGGTCGAGTCCTGGGAAGGGTTGAGCTCATCGGAGCGGCTGAGCCTGGCTCTGGCCAGCCCGTCTGGTTAGAGTGGTGCAAGGAAAGGGTTGTGCGACAGCTGGGCTCTCCGCTCCCCAAACGCGTGTCCCAGCTTTAATTACAGTGACACTGCTGCCTGGGTGTAATTAGCAGTTGAGAAACTCTGCGTGTGATTTTAATAAGCTGAGAGTAATGCAATTTGTCTTTCCTATAAGAGATGCTTCGCAAACAAAAAATGTAATTAAAAAGCACACACGCGGGGCAAACAGCGACTGTGCAGTTACTGCTGTACGTGCAGCCCATCTGGCACACGGCCTGGCCTGGCACAGGGTTGCCCCCTTTGGGGCGGTCTTCAGGATGGTGTTCCTGGGGAATCAACATGTGAAAACTGCAGGATTTGGCTTAATTGTGGGTTTTACAAATAGCTCTTCCCTGTCTTCACAGCTCCCTTTTGATATAAGGTTGTTCCTTGATAAGGATGAGTCTCCTGGGTGTCGTCCTCCCCGTTGCTTTTCATTCCCATCACCATTGTGTTTCCGTGCTCTTCCCCAGGAGCCCAAATTAGCTCGAGGTTGGTGGCACCTCTGTGGCAGAAGCCAGCGAGGCAGCTGGGGCAGCGTCGGGGGAGGCAGGAAACCCTTTCAAAGGCAGCCAGCATTTCTGGGAGCCTCAGATCTGAACAGCCAGACCTAGCCCTGGACTCTGCCTCTCTTCCCTGCTCCTTCCTGCTCTCTTTTTATTTAAAAAAAAAAAAAAAAAAAGAAGTCTCTTTTATCTAGACTCCTGTCTCTGCACAGGCCAGCCCTGCCCTGCTGGAGTTCGAAGTTCATTTCTGGCCGCGGGAGCTCTCACGGGGGAGTAGCCCCATCGAGTCCCCGAGGTCTGTTTCCCCCAAGCCCCCATTACACACCAGGACTGACCTCACCAGCAAATCGTCCCTCTTCCCCAGTGCCGCGACTGTGCAGGGGACAAGGGGGGAAACGGAGGCACAACGGCTATCGGAAAATGGTTATACTGTCTCCCCAGGCGTCGGAGGGCCGGTGTCGGGGATGTGTGCCTGACATCTAGGGAAGGGAGGAGACTGGGAATATCGCTCCAGCCTGTGGGAAGCCCTTTTGCCTCTGCCTGCAGGGAAAGGTGAGGGACTTTCCTTGGGGAGGCCGCTTGCCCCCCTGCAAATGTCCATTTGTGCTCGGTGGCATTGGCCGCTGTGGCTCTCGTAATTTAGGGGGTGCCTATGTTTGTAGTACCCCTCCTCTCGACCTGTGGGAGACACCCTGATCTTTGAGAGGGCAGAGCCTGAGAAATGCCTGTGATTTCCCCTCTGTTGCCATTTCTCATTGCCTGGGAGCAGTGGTCAGGGGTCCCAGTTGGTAAGAGGGGGTTAAAAGCGGCTTGTTCGCTCATATCCCTTTGTGCTGTGCTGTGCAGGTGTAACTGGCCTGCTGCCTGCTCTGCCAGCTAATTGCAGCTGTGGCACATTGAGAAAGCAAACAAACCCTTCCCCAGAGATCAGGTTGAAATGTGGTAAAGGGATCTGTGATTCCCACTGGCAGTGGAAATGGCAGCAGGTGTGGGCTCAGCAGATGGTAAAACATCCAGCAGCTGCCCCATCCCAACCCAGAGAGGCTGTGGAGCAAATGCAGAGCAGCTCATCCATGTGGGATGGAGCTGGTGGGGCCAAGCTCATGTGCAAGCTTGGTCGCTGTGCAGTGCTGCGTGTCCAGCCTCTGCAGCACACGTGCTTCTCCCAAAACCATGGCAAGTTCGTCTTCCCAGGAGCCGTGCTGATAAAGCCTCTGCCTCCAGCCCAGCTGGCGCATTCACAGTTTCCAAGAAAGGTTGTGTGTGCTTTGAGTCACAGGCTTGTGATTCTGATATCTCAAAAGCAATGGTCATCTCCGGTGCCTTTTGCAGCACCAAAATAAACAAGCCTAAAGAAGGCTGGCCGGGGGTCAGATAAACCAGACAGGGAGACTTTTCTGCCATCTAGGGCTTTGGGACCTGTACTCGAGATGTGAGTCCTGTTCTCCTGATAGCAGGTTGCCCCTCTCAGGACGGGAGAGCACTTATCCCTTCCACAGTCCTATGTTATGCTTTGCTCAGAGGAGGAGAGGCTGCAAGCATCAAACCTGCCGGGTTTCTGCACTCAGATGCAGAGGCCATTCAAGACAGGGCTGTGACAGAAGCCTGCCCCATTGTACAGTAGTGTCCATCTCACGTATGGGCTATGGCTCAAGGATGTTTTCACCAAGATTAAATCTGTACCACGCACTTCCCTCTTAAGGTCAAAACTGTTGGGTCGCAAAGGGTCACAGGGAGGTGAACTGTATTACCAAAGTCTTAACTGGACTATCTGTGAGCCTGAAGGACTAGGGGGTACTCAGAGCTGCGGGGAGTGACATCTTTAGAAGGGAAAATCTGTTTCCCAAGGCTGTCATTCTGGGGAGCAAACAGTGTGAGGTGCTAGGAGCTGTTGGAATTAACCAGATGTAAATCCAGGTTCTTACTTACAGCATGAGCTCTCTGGCATGGTATGCAACCTTCCCGTGTAGTGCTATACGAATTATCTGTACTGCTGCTGAGCACCCTCTTAACCTGCCCACAGCAGGGAAAAGGGTCCTGGTGTAAATCAGAGCTCCCCGGCCCATAAAGCTCTTGTTTCTGGGTGTTCATCCTAGAGATGGGTTTGCCCCCTGGAGACTGGTGGAGGTGTAGGCAGAAAGTACGTACGTAGCCCCTGCACACTCAGTGCAAACTAGCAATTTATCTAAAGCCTTCTCAGGGACTCGGTGAAAATTCTTCCCACATAGCATGTGAAGAGCTATCGGTGGCTCTGTGCTCCTGCAGCACCCTCGGAGGTGGATTGATTCCCATCGCCATGTCAGCTGAGCGGCCCTGCAGTGTGCAGAGGTAGAGGCAGGCACCGACAGGCCCGGGGATGCGGGTTGACAAGTAGGGATGACGGATCTGGAGATGGCTGCGTTGCTTCTTGCCTCTGCTGCTTTGCCCCATCCCTCTCCGAGAGGTTGCAACCCTGACGCTGCTATGGGGCAGGAGCTGCAAAGTGGTCCAGTTGAAAACTTGCCATGCTAAGGTAACCCAGGACTGATTCTGGCTTACCAGGATGTGCTGAATTTTATGTGGAGAGGTTTCATTCATTGCTCCGAGAGCAGTAGAGCTGATCCTTCAGCAGAAATTGCTGAGAAAGTGAAAAAAGGTAGCAAGGCTTCCTGAGAAGTGAGGCTTCCTGAGAAGTGAGGCTTCTCGAGAAGTGTGGGTCTTCTGAGACAAAGTTTGGGCGGGCTGCACACACAGATCTCCATGGGCTGACCCTTGGGTCAGTCTTCATTCACGTCCAGGAATTACTGCTATGCCTCACGTCTTTGAATCCCACTGATTCTTAGGCAGAATGGAAAAAAGATTTGTGGCGGTCTGTAGAGTGGACCTTGGCTCTTCCTGGGAAAAGTCCTCGTTCTTCTGGCTTTAGGGCCCTCCTGCTTTGGTTAGACTTTAACAGCAATTAGTCAGCCAACAACTTTCTAATCCACAAGTTTTCTATTAAGTGGCAAACACTTTGAACTTCTCCCCGGCTCCTCTGCTGCAATCTAATCTGCTGTCACTTTTCACAAGGAGATGGAGTTACCTTCATGTTTTATTCTCTTCCTGTTTACAGTGGGGGAGAAGCCAAAACCAGGAGAAACAGCAAAAACAACAGCCCACGAAACTCCAGGCACTGTGCAATTAGATCACCGTCAGCCTCTGCACTTGCCACTTCCAGCTGTGTCTGGATTTACTGTATATATCAGACACGTGACAGGGAAGAGAGGTGATGTCTAGCAACGTGCTTAAAGGAATCTTGGGGAAGATTCCTTATTCCAACCCAGGCACTGACCTGCTCTGAAGCCCCAGGCAAGATTGTCTTGTTGCCCTGTCTCCAAAGTGAGGATGTGAATGTTTTCTCATGTTGGCCTGTAAGGCTCCCTTGGCCTGATAGTAGCTTAAAAATGCTGTTAAGTAGTAAAAATTTTTGTGGTGATGATGATAAGAATTTGGCAATCTGGACAGGTGATGGAGTTTGGGGATCTTCCTGTAGGTGCCGCGAGTACTGTGGAGGCTGTTATTTGGTAGACAGCTTCACACAGTCTCCCTTGTGTCTCTCCCTCTCTTAGCATGAGTATCAGTAGAGAAATAAAGGAAGGGACCTATTATGACTCTGTCCTTCCTCTTTGTGCTTACAATTTGGTTAGAGCTCGCTCCACCACCCATCTAGCACATTTAGGCTGTCTCCAAACTATCCTGTAAAAGACATGCTGCCCCTTGAGCAAATGGGGAGCTTTCCGTGGGAGGGATTGGGTCTGCTGCAGTTGTGGTCATACTGAAAAGTGCCCGCCAGTGGTGCAGATTTCTCCTCTGGATAAGGATATGAGAAGAATTCAATGTGAATTGTTTATGTTTTGATCCCAACAGCTCCAAAGCAACAGAACAAGAGAGGGTAGTTTACTGAGATCATGTGTATGTAATTTGCAGGGGAGTGCAAATACAGTGAGCAAGTCTTAGATATGGAGGAGAAACGGGCTAGTTTGTCCTAGATCTCAAAAAACCCACCCTCTTATGCAGCCTTCCTAGCAGTTAGAAGGGTATCTATCTCAGATATGTATCTGCTTTTGAGTCTCTTGACGCGATCAAAGCCAGCCCATTCCTTAGGGTAAATGAGATTTGGACCATGATTTGGTGTACAGGAACACTCCTTACAGTGTCTTAAATGGCTCCCTTACTTAGGCTGGCACAGTGTTACATGAAGAGGACGGGGGAGATCTCTGCCTTAAAAATAACCTGGGAAGGGGAAAAAGTAAGATTGTTCTCTAGTTCGTTACACATTGCACAAGCATCTCTGCTTGCAAGAGTCATTCCCACATCTCCCTTCCCCACCCAAACCTAAGAACTAGCCACGGAGGTTCCTGTCGGTGCAGGATTTTGGTTCTGTGAGCTGGTGGCATTTATATGGCTGCTGTTGCATGACCCTGCCTGCAGATCTTGGTGCGGTTGCTGGTGGGTGACAGTAACTCTATGAATTTCACTTTGTGAAAGCCTGGGCCGGCTCCTGTCTTTTCCAGTTGCCTCAGCTGAGAAGATGCACATCTTCTGTTAGACTTGGCATCTCTATACAGCTATTCCAGAGAGACGTGACCAATAATTTTATAAGCTCTGAATTGGTAAAACCTTGTCCTAATGCATGACATGGCTTTTCATGGTCAAACAGTGAAAGATCTTCAGTGAAAGATCAACAAAACTGTAATGAAGGAAGTTGAAAATGAATTATTTTCCCTTTGGAGAGCAATGGTACATCCTTGAGAGATTTCCTCTCCATTCACAGGCTACAAGACTTCCTCTGATGGAGAAGGGCAGGATGTGCCTCTCAAGAGCTTCCCAGGTCGGTGTCCAGGACACCACCTTTAATGGGATGCGCGTTCCTTCTCCTCCACAGAGCTCCCAGCCCCTATGGCCGTGGAGCCGGGCAGTGCTCCAGCATCAGCTAACTTCAAAGAGTGCAGGAATGGGATTTTTCCCTAACGGGGTGGGTATGGGGGCAACAGTGCTCTAATGCAGAGGGTGTCCTTGCTGTCAGGGCTTGTGCCGCCACAAGCAAAACCAGCAACTGGCGGAGTATTGTTCGATGCATGAAGAAAAGGAAAGAAACAACTTTGCCGGTACGGATTCACTCCTGGGACTAACCAACATCAAAGTGTGGTCTCCATTCAAGTCTGGTCTTTCCTTGCTCTCCACCCTCTATGCCATTCCCTTTGCCGTGAGAAAGTACGGCACGGAAAGTGTCTGACCACTGTTCTCAGCTTGCCCTGTGAGGCAGCAATTCTTCAGGGACAAGGAGGGGGAAGGGTGGCATGCCTTTACGGCTCAAAGATATGACTTCATTACATCACCCTCCCCTTCTGACCGCTCCCATATATAAAGTCTTGTGGCCACTCAGCTCTGTGTGACCGATCCTGCTTTTGAAATCCTTGCTTCTGGGAACCCTAGAGGGATAAGGGGCAAGAGAGCAAGGCAGAAGCGTCTTCTTTTGGTGTCACTACCTGCAGGTGAACTGCACCCAGGGAGAACAGAACTTTTAAAGTAGTGAGTAAACGGCACGATTTTATCTTATCATCTCCATATTTTGGTTGGATTGGGGTGTGAAATAGAGGAGTTGTTTCTTTCCCCTTATTACGTACCTTTCCAGCTCTTTAATCATACTTTATTAAAGTGTTTCACAAGCCTTCAGGCTCAGGTTGGAAGAGCAGGTGTTTATCTTTTATAGGGATTGCCAGGTCTTGATCTACTGTGTTGACTTTGGATTCTCCCAGTTAATGCAGGCCAGGTCACAGGCAGCAGGGTCTCTGTCCAGGCAATCTGAACAGCTGCTGATTCACCCTTCAGGGGAGCTACTTAACGCTGTGGCTTGATAGGGTCAGCAGTACACAAACTGATGGTTTCAAGAGGAATTGGGTTTTCTGACAGAGGCTGAGATCAGAGAAAGAAGCTGGGAGTCTAGTGACCTGGTATCTCAATCAGGTCACTGGGCAAGATATTTCACCTCTGTGTGGCCCATCTGAGCCTTTGAATGTACCCTATCTACCACCCACCTCAATGTTGGTCTTCACTCCTTACTGGGTTGAAAAGGTCTATGGAAAGGTTGGTATGTAGGGTCATAAGACTGAGGCACAATTTGACCCTGGTTTTGCGTGTAGTATGAGTGACATGGTATGCTGATAAGAGAAGTGCTGCTTTAGCAATCTTAAAGAGGAAAGACTCTCAGAACTACCGGAGAGGTCAGAGCTATACAGACACTGGAAGGCAGATTTCATGGGGTCCTAAAGATGAGAAATTCTTACTTAAGTCAATGTCCTGCTGGCAAGTAGTCCTCTTCAGCGAAAGCTAGGTCTAAGGAGTGGGCTGAAACCCATAGATCTTGCACACCTCTTTCCACATCATTCTGTACTTCTAAGTGGTAACTTGGAAAATGCAGACCCTGTTGGGATGGGAGGTCAAGCACTGGCAGGTTTCTTACCTGACAGCAAGAGGGAAGGCCAGGAAGCAGGTGCAGAGCCAGAAAAGCTGCAGGCACAATGTCTAGATGCTGGGAGAGTCCTCCAGAAGCAGAGTGGAAGGGCAATGCTGTGGGAGAGAACAGAGCTCCTGATGCAGAGCAGGGAGAGCGCTCAGCAGAGTGTGTGTCGGGATTAGTCATGTGTAGGGGAAACTGGCCTGTGAAGCAGAAAGAAATGTCCTGAAATAAATCAAGCAGGCCACATTTAATTCTTTGTAAAGTAATTTCTGTTGCAAGGAACTATCAAGGGCAACTGTAGTTGTGTGAGAAGGAACAGATTCTGCCCAGGAAAATGAATATTTAGGCTCATGAAGGACCAGAACAGCACCCAGGAGACTGTGTGCTCAGTACCAGAACAAAAAGAACGGCCCTCTCCTGTGCATGCTTGGAAAACAAAGACCTGCTTCTGCTCTTGGCTGTTTCTTATGCTATGGTATCTCCACCTCATGCTGATTACTAAAGCTGAATCCAACAGCTCTGGTTACCCCTCTAGTAGAAGAGGTGCAACATCCCCCACTGAAAATCCACTCAGTCCCCATATAGCTGTTTTGTTTGTGCTGAAGCCCTTCTAACATGTCAAAGGTGGGGTCTCCGGGACCAGGGCTCTTCTTTCTAATCCAGCACAAGGTCCCAGTCCTTGGCTGTGTTTCCTCATCCAGCTATCCACAACAAGCAGGAGTCAGACTGCAGCTACTCCAGGAGAGGCTAAGTTATTCAAACCAGGTCCATGGCAGTTAAGGCACTCCTCTATCTGTAGGGTCTTGATTTAGCAAAAGCAGGTGAATTTAAGCAGGTAGCTACTATGTTTTTTCAGTTGGAAACTGAGCTCTTTTCCAAGTTCTACTGAAGTCTGTGGAAACCTCTTCAGTGAATGCAGTCTCGAGTTCATTTATTATTTTGGAATCTAGGGTTTTTGTTTGGTTGGGGTTTTGTTTGGTTTTGGTCCGTCCGTCCGTCCGTCCGTCCCCCCCCGCATTAGTTAAAACATCAGGAAATTGAGACCTTGGATTGCATATTCTGCCATAAAAAGGAGGAGTCTGAACACTAGAAGTGATTGTGTGATCTGTGTTATGTGAGTCATTGCTGGTGTTGCTTCATGAAATTCCTATGGAAAAAATCAATAGGGGGTAGGGGAAGAAGCAAAAAATAAAACTATATAGAAGTGCTTTCAGGTTGCCTGATGCTTCTCAGTATCTGCAAGTTCTGTCACAAGAGCTGTGAAGGCATTGCTTCATACGCCGACAGATGCACCACTTCAGAAGAAGGAACAAATGGTGGTTTCGCTCCATTGCTCATGTTTCAGTGTAATAGTGTGTGCTAATTCTTGGAGAATGTTAAAGATGACTATGCCATGAACATCAGAAACAGAAAGAGGTCGCAAGCCCTGCAAGAGGTGCTTTTTTTCTTTTTTTGAAATGGGTTGAGATTAACAAGGCAGCAATGCACCTGCATTAAACATGGTATTCCTGTTTGAGGTGTGGCTTTGCTGCTTGAAACATGCAGGGCTGAGTTATAACAGGACTGGCCTTTATAATGATGCCTAGACAGAGATACATGGCAGTTCCCAAAGACTAGGTATAACTGAAATGAGGTAGTTGTGCACAGCGCAACCTGTACATAGCAAGCTGTTCACTTATCGGAACCAGAAACGCTAACTTCAAGTTTCATAACTTTCTCTCACCCCATCCTCAACTCTACTGGTGCATAAGTGAAAGAGTAACTTGCTGAGGAGCATCCAACTTGTTCCAGCTCTGTGCCAGTAAGAACATGCCACAGATGAGACTGCATCGCCCTTGAAGAAGGACACAGGAAGTTGCTAAATTTTGGTGGCTCACTGTTATAAAACTTGCCTTTCAGCAGTGGGGGTGAAGAGCAACAGTTGGATAATTATGATTTAGAACGGGAGTTTCTTACAGCTAGCAGCCTTTCCGTGTCACCTCGCACGCTCTGAGACAAATCTGGTGACAGGGAGACACTCTTCTGACCTAGACCTACTTCGGGGACATAGTGTTATAGTTCTACAGTTGCTATTAAGCATAAAAACTGGTTACCATCGCACCTATGGGGTTAGTAAATTAAGAAAAGGGTTCAGTTCAGTAGACTGCATCTTGGATTCCCCTATAAAACATTCATCATTTAATATTAAAGGTGTGACAGCCTGAAAGTGCAGTTCAGTTTGTTTGGAGCCGAGACCAGATACCTTTCCACACTGTCTGCTTTTTCAGAGGATAGCTGTTTTGGAAAAGCTCCTGTCACAATCTTTTCTGTGGAGCATCATGCATCTCACATCAATAAATTAGATACAGTGAGAGTTGTGTGTTACTAACTGAATATGGCCTGGACTCTGAATGTGTACTTCAGACTGGCCAGTAGAAACAGCAGATACATCAAATCTTTCTGAGCCTGCAGAGTATTTTCTGTGCAGTACCTATCTTCCAGGAAGCTTCTGTTTTTTTCTTAAGATCTCTTGGACAATAAGCAATATAACTGAGGGGACCTGCCGTCTTGATACTATGTCTTCGGAGGGGTATTTAAAAGTCCTCTTTGAAAGATGGGGCACATGTTAAATCGCTTCCAAATACCTCAAGGCTGGAATGATCATGTTTTATAATACTGATTTTATCAAATGTAAATGTTAACCAGAACTCCGTTTTGTTGCTATTACAGAAAAGAATATTTTTAAGCAGAGGAAATATGGCTCATGTTCTCAAAAATTTTACTCTTGGAGCTAGGCCAAACTTTGTTAATGAGTCATTGTAGTATAGCTACCACCCTTCTGAAGTAAGTAAAGATCCAGTGTATCAAAGGTTGGAGTGGGGCAGAGGGACTGGACAGGTTTGGAGTTGAGACATTAACCACTTGACCGATCCTGGTAGGTCAAGAGATAGCATCTAGCAGTGTTCACCGGCATCCAGGCAGACTTTGCTTCATCCTGCGTTTGCAGGACAGCCTTCTGGCTAAAGATTTAGTAGCCGAGTCCTTAGAGTCCGAAGTCAGTTCGTGCAGATCGTTACCTTCAGTCTGGGCTGCTCCTGGGGTTTGTGCTGCACGGCTCAATGGCAGGTAAGCTGCAACTGTGCTTCTAGGCTTGGCACGAGCGGACGTGTAGGATTGTTGCTTAAAAGCTTCAGTGAGGTTTAGTGATGGAAGGCAGGTTTCTTCATCCCTTCCTCCCTGCTCTGCCATCCCTCCTGCCAGAGGGTGCTGCTATGGGAGCAGGGGTGGCAGAACAGGCGTCGCATCTTCTCATTGCAGCTGGAATATTAGTCTGAACTAAACCCAATGCTAATTTAAGGTAGTGTGTTGCTGTGATTGCTGAAGAGCAGATATGTGAGCTCATCAGGTGCCCTTGCATTGCTCACACATGGCAGAGAGGTTATTCCCACCAGATGCAATCAGCTGAATCCGTCAGGGCGTCTGGGTTTAAGCTCCAAGGTACAGACACGCTTAAAATCCAGTCTCTTTCTGAACTGCAAGGCTGCCAGTTGGCTAGGCAAGAGGGGTGTGAGGGTACATGACCACGTGGAGATGGGAGCACTTCTACTCAAGATGACCATATATTTGCTCAGCTGCTTGATCAGAACTTAAGAGGTAGCGATGAGGTATGGGAAAACTCACATTTCCACCACAGAGTAACCGAATGCAAGAACACAGAATGACTCTGCTGGTGATACACAAGCTTTGTGGATGCTAAAATAGGCATTTTAAAATGTGTGGGTTCTTGATTCTTCACCTAGTCAATGATTACTTATGCATTCCTCTGGTACTGTGAATTGAAACATAATGAGTTTCAATGGGTTAATCTCTGTGAGCAGAGCGGTACAAATATCAAATAGTATAGTACGCTTCGGAGAGCTTTTAAGGGAAGATAAGTGGTTACTGCTAAAAGGATGTATTGTCCCTAGAAAAGGGTTCACTGCTTGAGAGAGGATATTCAAAGGATATCAGTGTATAAAGATCTGTTGCAAAGGACGGGACAGACTTGCAAATACTCTCAAGAGGTAAGGGGGATTTAGAAATTACTATCATTAAGCTGTTCCCCTTGGCCTGGAAGTGCGGGATTTCTTATTCAACAGAATACGGGATGATGTGACTTTTTTCAAAATATCAGATGAAAGCTTGCAAAAAAAAAAAAAAAAAGATAAGACCTGACTAACCCATCTGAATAAGCTCAAGTCTAATAAATGACTTCTAGTTTAATGGCAGGAGAGCATCTGAAAACATCTTTTGCAACTGTTGGGAGAATAGAATTATTTTAATGAAGAATTTTGATTTTAAATTGGGAGTGAATGTAACAGTGATGTTGTGAATGAGTTTATAAAACTTGATTTTAATAACTTGCATTTTTGAGACTGGGTTTGCCAGTTCTGGATTTCTGGGAGAATCCCCAACTGGAAAACACTGTGAAAACCACGTGAAATGGGGTATTCTGCATTTATTCCACCTTTCTGCCTTTTTTTCACTTCATAGTTTCTGCTGAAGTGTCTTAAAATAAAAAATGTTGTATTTGATGCTAAAATTTCTGCAGGAAAACAGGAAAGTTTTTTTCGGTTGGGAAAGTTGCTTCAAGAGGAAATGATTGTCTATTTCTCAGTGAACTTAGAGTTTACTCTACATTGGACAGAATACTATACATGCCATTAGGCTTCAGAAAACCTACTGCCTGTTGGAGGAGTTGCAAATCTGGATTGCAATAGCTCTCTTGGTGAACAGCATACCTGAAAGCCAGCTGGAACAGCCTGCTTTATTCAGGGACTTTTTGCTCAGCCATGTTCAGCGTCGATCCTCTCTGGCTTAACATCACAGCAGTAAGTAGGGACCACGGATCTGCGCTGAGGCCTTTCTCCTTAAAATCGGTCTGTGTGCACATGAGCCCTCGATGCTGGGCTTAACAAAGAGGGTGCTAAAGGCTTTTAACCTGCGTCTGAGGGGAGGGAGGCAGCAAGTCGCTGGAAAGGAACCGAAATGGAGGTGCTAGCTATGAGGAAGGCTTTTAACTGAGTTGAATGGAGTTACTGCTTTTCCCCAGGGACTGCTCTGTCCCCCTGCTCCAAGCAGGACCAGCGCCTAGATCTGAATCTGGAAGCCTCTTTGGGCTTCTTCATGGCTTGGCTGAACTCTGCTTTAGTTCCCTTGTCACCGGTGGAGAGGAAGACGGTGTAAGACTTTAACCTAAATATCTCATGATGGGTAAGTACAAGAATTTTGTAGTTTTATGTTCCAGCTTCGTACCAGAACATATTGCCTGTCTCATTGTGTGGCCTAGAATTGACTAGACCAAAAATATCTGCTTGCTTTGAATTCCAGATAATTCAATAGTTGAGTCCACTTTTCTACAGAAATCTGTGTAAGACTGGAATTGGGAATGATTGCCTTAGATACGAGAGGTGGTTGTTAATAACTTGTTGTAAGTCTCTAGAAGGCAACGTGTGGACAAGGTAGAAACAGCTATGGAAAAAAATGCCTGCTAGTCACCATGAAGATCAGTACTGGATGGGAGATTCTGTCTGCCTGCATGGTTGGTGGCAGAACCAGAGTCCTGATCAGAGGCATCCTCATGACTGCTACTATAGGTCATAATAAAAGGCCTGAGGGGAAAAAATATTTAGCACATAAACTTGTAGATTAGAATCTCAAATGGCTTAAGTTCATGTCTTATTGCAATAACTGCAGCGCAAGGCTGCATGGGGAGGCTTATATGGGACCAGACCTTTGTGTGTAAGCACGGGACGGAAGGCACAGGGAAACAAACCCTTTTCTTTTGGGACTGTTCACAAAAGGAGAGCGCTCAGGAAGTTAATGTCTTTCCTAACAAAGCTGTAGAAGAGCAGGCATGAATGTATCGCTAGCAAAGTTTTCTGCCATTTGGGCTAATCCAAACCTATGAGCGGGTGGAAATATCGCATCTGAGCCATTCCAGTTCAGTCCAAGAGTTGGTACGTAGAGCCTGCACCAGCTCACCCACCACTACTTTGGGACTATTTGTGGTGAGGTGCAAAGACCCCATTGCAATTGGAGAGCTCTAACCTGGTAAGCAGGAAGCAGGTTTGATGTTACAACTGTTTGTAATCTTTACACAATCCTCGATGTGTAAGGTGTTTATGCCCTGGCCTTTGGGTAATTATGGCATATATTAGCCTGCCAGAACCGAAGAACTGTAGATTGTGTAATGAAGGAGTGGTTGATGGGGAATGGGCAACCTAAGCTCTGGATTTGGTGTGTGAGAAGGCATAACATGCCCTAGAAGGCATAACAACCAGTTTTAGTACGAAAGGGGCAAAGATCCTATTTAGTTAGCCAGAGTCATACTAAGTCTTGCAGGGCTACTAGAAAACGGGTATCTAAGCCAAGTACAAAACGAACAGCAAACAAATCTTGCAAACTTTTCTCCCTTTGGAAGTGGAAGGAACAGCTGAACTCACCAGAAATAGCCATGGACAGTCCCAGTGTACTTTCTGTGTTGGTTTTGTCCTAATTTTCTTCAGTGCAAGCTCTTAGAGCAGATAACCCCAGCTAATTAGCTGCTCAGAGGCCGATGACCCTGGATATTCTTGCAGATGAAAGCAGAAGCTGCTGGCTGTTGTCCTTACTGTCAACTGAGGGAATGCACGGTTA
Organism: Astur gentilis; assembly: GCF_929443795.1. Lineage (NCBI taxonomy): Eukaryota > Metazoa > Chordata > Aves > Accipitriformes > Accipitridae > Astur > Astur gentilis. The sequence goes on from NC_064886.1 coordinate 5,657,275, forward strand.
GCACAGCTATACCTGAGAATTTAAATTGTCTGCTGGCTAAGTCTGTGTGCACATAGACTCCTAGTGCAAGGGCTTCCTAAAGATGAAGGAATTATTTGCTTTTTTCATTACACTACCTCTCAGTGAGCTCCCAGTGAGGAGGAAAGCAAGGTGATAATGGTGCGGGGAACCAGCACCAGCTTGGTGGTTGACATGGACCCCCCCCCCACCAGCCATTAGCACAAGGATGGATGTAATTCCTTCGTCACTTCTCAATATGGCCTGGCCCCCTGGCGGGATGCTGGGAATAGCCCCTGGGAATAAGTAGCCTGTCCTGTCAAACAGTACTTAAACCTGTGGCAAGACAGGACGTCAGTGATTGATTCTGCATACCCAACCCTCAAGTATGGTGTCAGTGCAAATAGCTGTCTTATATACACTTTAGAGGTGGCTCCACCCGTGCGATCAGTTGTAGGCACCTTCGTTAGGATCAGTAACGGGACATTTGTGTGAACAGCCCTTGGGCCTCTGCTAGCAACCTCGTTCTGCTCTTTCAAGGCCTCTGTGGTGATCTTGCGGCTGTTTGCTTTACATATGTTCTCACTCAAAAGCCACTGACAGTTCACCTACACAACAGTAGTGTGTGAAAACAGTAATTCAACTGTTTGTTATTAATTATTTAAATATGGCAATGTTATTGATATGGATTAGACTTTTGAGTTTTATCAGAAAAGCATCGCCTATGTCCTGTGACAAGATTCAAGATGTCCTGTCTATCCTTGCATAATGTGTGCTGCCTGGGGAAAGCGAGGACGGATGTCTCAAAGCTAATGGCCAAGTATTGGCTCCTGGGCTGGGGGTGGAAGTACAAGGAACTCTTAGGAGAGGTGCTGAGGTATGCAGCTGTTGCAAGATGGGTTTAAAGCAGAAGCCTGTTGGGTTAAAAGTTTGTGGTTAAAGTTTAGGTGTTGTCAGTGGATGCTTCCTTCACTACTTCATTCAAGAACAAGGCGGTGCCTGACCATACCTGGACTCCTTTGTCATCCTCTGGTATCCCACTGTTCTCTCTCCCCTGCTTTCTGGCTGGTACATCTCCTCTTTCTCCTCTTTCAGTTCTCCCGGAGCTTTCCCTGACCGTGGCAGGTTCCTCATCTCTACCGCATGTCCCAGGCCTCTTGGCAGAGATGTCGGACCCTGTATCCCCCCCCGACACTAGCTAGCCTGTTGCACTGGGATTCTTTGAATTCAAAAACAGTGTCACGTTCAAATAAGGTTGTGAATGTTGTGACGTATCTGAATACAGCTCAACTGGATTGCTTGTACAAGCATAACTCTGCTACTTGCTGGTCCTCCCCCCCTCCTAATATAAATGAAGACAGACTATCAGACTACATTTTGAATTCCAAGACTAGGACTGGCTGTTGGACCTTTATAACAGTGAGAAATAATCATATTGCTTTTAATGGATTTGTAGCCCCTCTCTCCTGGAGATCTATCGCTGCTGCCAAGCAGCGCTGTGTGACTGAAGTGCTAGCCAAGCTTTGAAACAGCTGGATTTGGCAGAAATCTGGAGGTTGAAGCCAGCCTCAGCAGACAATAGCTGGGGAGTCAGCTCAGGTGGAGGCCCGCAGCTGCCGCTCCACTCCCGACAATAAATCACAGCGGGGACTCGACTTCAGAGCCAAGGCTCAAAAAAGCCATTGGTGCAAAAACTCAGCTGTTCTGCAACGCGCCTCCCCAGGGCAAATACGGAGAGGTGGGTTAGAGAATGGATATCGGCAGGCTTCTGATCCACCTCCCAGTTGCTGTACGGCAAAAAAAAATGCCTGTTTGGCTCTCCGCTGTGACACAGTTAGGAAGGCAGCAGTTAGGAAGGCAGTAAGGACTGTGCAAGGGATGCTTCCCTCTAGGGTCAGACCTGAAATATGTTAAGGAGTTTATGGGAGATGAGCTAGCAGTTAAGGTGGAAAGGATTATCCTCAGCTGAGTTTGCTCTCTGTACTGTTGAAGAAGAGACAGCTGCAGATCTTTAGCTCGTACATCTGCTTCTTCCTTAGCAGGATCAATCTGACAGATTGCACAGATGCACTTTTATTAAGAGCATTCACGTTTTCCGGCCCCGCTTGCATCCCAGAGGGCAACATGGTACCAGAGTGCAGGGCAGGAGCAGTGCCCAGCAATCGGCGTCTCTTCTTCGCCACAGTCCGTGTGTTTGCTCCTGCTCCCAGCGGTTTCTTATCCTTGCCCTGGGGGCTGGCGGCAGACCCGGAGCTGCGCCTGAGGCATATGAATAGTGGGTTGGAGGGTCTTTTTCAAAGGTCTGTGCACTCACCAGGCAGCTGGGCACTCGGTTTGGAGCTCTTAAGGGTCTAAGAGATGCTCACGAGTGTCATCCGAATCCAGAGATGAGGTGAAAGATGAGAGCAGACGTACTGTCCGAGGTTTCCCCTTCACCTCTCCTGCTCTCAGAAAAATTTGCCTGACAAGGCAGTAAATCTTTACAGGAGCCCGGCAGCCAGGCAAGCGGTTGTGGAGGAGAACTGCGCGGCCCCAGCCAGGAGCCTACGGGTTAACACACCAGCTACGGGGCTTGGGTCACCCCAGGCTCGCGGGACAGCCCAGCATAGAGCAGCCTTCAGATGAAACAAAGTACCTTCTGCCTCGCTGGGGCGCAGATAAAAGATCCCATGGCATTTCTTGTGGAGCCTGGAGGAGACTGCCAGTGCTGAAGCTGAACTCTGCCAACAAAACAAAACTGTCTTTAAACTCTGAGGCTGTGTGTGAGCTATTGTTGGGGACATAATGGCTTCTCTGTTTCCCTGCACAGTCATTGCTCTGCAAACGCGCCACTGGTCTCTTTTAAAAGTAGTTGAGTGTAAATCAAGTTCTAGAACCTGGAAAGAGGTTTCATCCATTTACCTTTTACTGCCCTCAGTTGACACTTGTTTACAGAACAGCACATACGGTAGATTTACACCCTGGTTTGAGCTGCTTTACTTGGAGATGGACAACTTTAGCGCTCAGACCGAGACTCACAGATACAGGGCTTGGATAGCAAATGCCTGTCTCCTAATTTAAGTAACAGGAGTGGGGGTGAGGTTGAGGGGGCAGTGCTTGCTAATCTTCCCCCTCTGAGAGAAGTTTTGCTTTGGCTGGCCTGGCCTGTTTTCTCCAGCTAGCTCGGTGCTGGCACGCTCACCGCTCCCTAACCCTGCTGCTGCTGCTTCTGCAAGGCACCGAGTGCTGCTCCGGCTGCTGGAGTTTGCTCTACTTTGGGCTGTTGAACATCCACAGAGAGTGGGGTTGGTGGATCTACTCTTCACGCACAATACCACGCATTGGCTTGTCTCTGAGGATGGCAGGTGCTTCGGTAAAGTAAAGGGCATCTTGGCTATTGCACAAGTACAGCAGTCGTGGTGAAAACCCAAAGCTGCGCTACACAGGGGGAAGCTGGTCCTGCAGGCAATATGATGAATTTAGGTCTTTTTTGCTGGAACAATCCTGTAATGGGAAAGGAAATGAGTCGAAGAGTAACTGTTCAAGCTGTATTTCATGAACTGTCAGTCCCAATAAAATGGCAGTGACTCTTCATCTCCTCAATGGCTCTCGTCTCATCCTGGTGTGTATCTGGAATATGCTTGCCGGAGAGCTCCTTGGTGACCTGTTCTCGCTCACAGATTAACTCTAACCCTCTGCACCCCAAGAGCAGCTGTGTGCAGGACTGGGAAACATGGTGGCATGAGCACTGGCCATCGTCCTCTAGAAGTGGCAGGCTCATTGGAAAAGTGCTCTGGCTGAGGGCCTGGAAGAGGAGGGGGTGCTCTGCTCACACTGGGGTGTGCCAAATAGCTTTGGACAAGGTTGCTTGCTAATGACTAAGATGTGTTTTGCGCTGATCATTGACAACCTTCTGGTCAGAGAGTCCTTAACAGATATGGTATTTAAAAGCAGATTATAGGAAGTTTGTTTGGGTTTTGGTTTGGGTTTGGGTTTTTTTTGCCTCTGAAGATGATGTGAGTCATGACTAACACCAATTATGTTCGGTTCCATGGATTTCCCTTCTCACCTATGAATCTGCTGCTTTTTTTGGTGTATGAAGTTACCTACCTGCTATAAGACAGGTTCTTACCCAAGCAATAGTTGCTGGTTTGGGGCCTTTTCATTGCCGGTAGCGTAACAGTTCAGAGCTGTTACCAAAGGGCTTCCAGGAATCTGTGGGGTGCTCACTGAGGTAGATCACTCTGGAAATAGGACGGCAGTAGTGGGTAAAGGGGAAGCTGATAAAAGCTTTGTTGTTAGAACGGTTGTTCTGCACAGAGGTGGCAAGGGCATAGAGAAATGGTACCGGCAATGCCCACAGAAAAGGTCTTGATATGAATCTGAGTGAGGAAATATTCGGGAGACCCTCTCCGAGAGGTTCAGGGGAGGAAGCTGTTCACTGCCCACAGCTCAGAACTTTATGGAAACCTGCTGAAAAGCAAGGGCTGGAAAGATGGAAAGAAGTCATATATAAAGCCTCGCGGTGTGGCTGTGAAGAAGGGAGGAAGAGGTCAACACAGATGGCTGCTCACCTGGCAAAGCCAGCCTGCCTCCAGGGTGCGGGCAGGACGCAGTCCTTGACTCACTTTACAAAGGAGGCAATGGGCCTGCCAGCGTGTGTCGGAGGGGGGAATCTGGTAAAAAGTCTCTGACTGGTATTGCTGACTTGATTTGGGAACTAGAGCAAATCCAATCTGACGCTGGGTCCCTTGTTCTCCCAAGCAGAGCAGTGACTTAAATGCTTGCTGAGCATCTAAAATCCTCGGAGCGTAAAGTCACCAAGAGCAATTGGTTGTCCTATCGCCACTGAAAGGTAAATGTAGCAGGATGCCTTGAGCATCCCCTCCCCTCTTGATATTCTACTTCACCTCAAAACAGGACATCACCCTGACGTAACTGTCGAGGCTAGAATTGGGCTCACACCTCCCCTGGCCGCTCCTTCTCAAACTGCCCTTCCATGTGCAGAGCTGTCAGCTGCCGGGGGATAGTGGGGGGGAAACAGTGGATATGAAAGAAGGTAGATGAAAAGACTGCTCTTGGGCCTGATCATCATGTTCCCATGTGCCCCAGAAACAGCAAGGTTGATGATCCTGTCTCTTCCCACAGGAAGATGAAGAAGCGCTATGTGGTGGCCGGAGTCCTGACTGCAGCCCTGCTGGGGCTCATCTTGTTCCTGGGACTCTTCTTCGGGCTGCGCTCTGACTCAGGGGACACACACACTTATAAGAGGGCGGCTGTGGCTACAGATGCGGGGCAGTGCTCAATAATTGGAAGGTACCCGCTAAGTGTGCTGTGACTCTCATTAGCTCTGACAGCTCTTACACAAGACAAAACTGTTGTTTCCCCAATGTCCAGGTGCAAGCCTGGCGCTTGCCCAGCAGAGATAACCTCTAATCTCCATGTAGAAAGAGGAGGCCATAATAAAACCTGGGCTTTTACCATGCCTGACCAATGTTACTGCATTTGCTCAAAAACAGCGCAGCAGGCAAAGATTCCCTAGATGCATGAACAACGGGAACAAGAGATGCTTTTCAACCTCCTTTTAAAAATGATTTATCAAGCTGTCCTCCAAGTTCTAGGTGCAAGTGCTGCAGATTTCGGGCTTCTCAGAGAGTTGTTATTTCTCGTGGGTAATGAATGTGTCTGGGATGCCTGTCCCCACATGTACTTTGACACATCTCAGTGTTTTCAGGCTAGTTTGGATGTGTCTCTAATGAGGGCTGATCTGGTCTGCACCTAGACCATTAGGATCTGTTTTCTAAGGTGGCAGAAGCTCAAAACTTCCTATTCCTGAGGAACCTATAGACTGGGTGTGGACAAATGTGCATTAGAGAATCCATCATAGCTGCTCTGACGAGATGAATCCACTGCTCAGAGACACTGTAACATGTCACCATACGATGCCTTCTCTTCTGCTGCACAGGGACATCCTTCAGCAAGGTGGATCAGCAGTGGATGCTGCGATTGCAGCTCTGCTTTGTATAGGACTCATGAATGCTCACAGCATGGGCATTGGAGGGGGCCTCTTCTTTACCATCTACAGCAGCACAGGTAAGGGACAGGGCCATACGCATCTGGAACAGTTTGAGAACTGTTTGTCTAAAGCAAGTAATTTATCGTACCTGAGTGAAGGCAAAAGACTGACTCTCACAGCCTCTGGGGGAACATGCTGTCCTCAAAATAATTGTCAAGAAACTGGCTCACATTGATCAGGTTTCTTCAGCAGAGACCATGCCTGTGTGTTGAGGCCAGGGCTAAACATCATCTTCCCTGCTCTGTCATTAAAGGCAAAGTGGAAATCATTAATGCAAGAGAGGTGGCTCCAAAAAGAGCATCGGAGGACATGTTTGGGAACAACACACAGCTCGCTCTGAAAGGTATGGCAAAGGCTGTTTCACTGCTTTGAGGGGACCACATAGCTCCAACATTAGCTGCTACTGACATGCCTAAATTAAGAACATTTCTTATGATTAGGTTCTTGCATATCTACAGGATTTCTCCCCTAGAAATGTCCTCTACTTTACACAATCTGCAAATTCCATCCTAACAAGGAAGCTAAAAATAATGTCCTTCAAACTATTCAGTCACCTCAGCACTTTCTGCTTTTCACTTCATGAAAATGCAGGTGAATCCAAAGCACTGAGTATGACCTGTTCCGTATCTGCCATCTTTCCACCTCTTTGGATAAATCTCTGTGGATCAGCTTAGTTCTTGTCAGTTCAAGTGTCCTCCCTAAATACCTTATGTGGTGGCTTCAACTAATGGCTGTGGGGCTCCAGAAAAGAAATAGTAATTTCCTTTCAGGGAAGTATTTAATAATCAGAAATAGAAAGAAATGCTAACTAGTTCTCTTCATGGTCACTCCTGTAACCAAGGAGGAACAGCACCTTGGAGGGGGTTTGAGAAGTGTGTTGAATTTCTGGGGCATGCCAATAAAAACAGGATTGAAGCAAACTGCTGCATCACTATGCAATGTAGTAATCAATCTATTGCAGTTGTAGTTACAATGCTGCAGCAAAGGGTTTTTTTTGTCTTAAGTATGTACGCAGTCTGTGTCATCTTATGGTAGCGTGTACTCTGAAGGATTGGAAACTGTGGGCAGCTATGATAGTCTCTGTGTTCTGAGCAGCTTTTCTGTGGTACAGAGCCTACTGAGGGGAAATGACCCAAAAACTTGATCTAACGGCAAAAGGATAGAGGTGTTTCAACAGTGTAGAATATGCAGGCGTAAATGTCAGACAGAATAATTCCGTTAGCATCGTATGCATGAGATGAGCTGGTCATAGTATACGTAATCCCTGCCTAAAACCAGGGCTGACAGAGAAGCCTGCTCTACCTCCTACTCCATTAATCACTTTCTTTTCTTGCTATGGAAGACTAATATGTTCCTTATCTGCTCCAGGAGGACTGTCCATTGCTGTTCCAGGAGAAATTCGTGGGTATGAACTAGCTCACAAACGTCATGGCAAACTGGCATGGAAAGATCTGTTTCTGCCCAGCATCAAGTTGGCAAGAGAAGGATTCCCTATTGGGAAAGGCCTTGCAGCAGCCATCAAATCAAGAGAGGAGTCAATTGAAAGCAATCCCTCGCTGTGGTAGGTAGAGCAGTCTCCCTGTCATAGGTAGAGCGGTTGCTGTTCTGTGCAGAGAAATTTGGGGTACTTGCATCCTAGCTGAAAAGTCTCTGTGTTTGTGTAACGTGGGATCTGTGAGGAGTGTGCCTCCCCTGCAGTGACTGTACTTACTGTACCTGCTGATGTTATTCCAGCTACCTAAAGGTGCTAAATCATGTGGCCAATTTTAGGAATGTTGAGCCCTGACCTTTAAAGGGAGATAAATTCTGCTTTTAAAGTCCATTTTTCTGAGCAAAGGTGGAATTAGGGTACATGCTGGGATGCATCTGTCAGATGGCAATGTATTTTCTGAATCCCCAGCTTTTCCTCACACTGTAAGTGCACCAAGCTAATCTTACCTGCGTTTAGGGCAATTGCAGAGTCTCCTTGAATACCTCATCTGCTGTCAGGCAGTGGGAATTAGGATCATCTCTTACTCTGCCGTCAGCCTTCCTCAAGCAATGCCTCTGACCATCCACTTCTGGCAATGACTATGAACATGAAGGGTTTTAAATGCTCCTCCACTTCTTCTTACAGTCAAATCCTTAGTGTCTATGTCAAGCCCTACAGGAGATCCTGCTTAATTCTCTCTTTTCCTTAAAATCTCTGCCAGCTGCATGTTAGTTTCCAATCCAATTGGGATGTACAGCCTGGGCCTATCTCCTGTACTTCCATCTGGCAGGTCCACAGCAGCACGTTCATGATGCATGATGAGGGAGATAGGAAACTGTCTACCTCAAAGTGCTCTGACAAACAGGGATCAAAACACATTCTCCTGGACTCACTGGAAACTTTGAGCCTCATAGCTTCATAGTCTGTGCTCTGAACTGAACTGCTTGAGTTCAAGGAATGTGGCCCCTCCTGGGCATCTTGAGGCAGTTGTTGGGCCCCTTGGGCAGGTAGGGAGGATGCCCTGCCTTGGTGAAAAAGATCAACACTCCCTCCTGCAGGCTTCACTGAGCAATTTCTGAGCGATGTGGAATCCCAGGTCAGAAACCACTGCTCATTTTTATGTCCCAGTGCAAGGTATCAGGATCCCTGAGCCATGGCTCAGGCAGTTTCTCTTCTCTCCAAGAAGCCTCTAGCATGAACACTCAAATACTGTGTCAGGTACACAGAGTTTTGAACTTGTCTCTGAGATTTGATCTTCTCAATCTCCCTTCTCTGTTAGCGAAGTCTTCTGCAGAGGAGGAAAAATTCTGCATGAGGGCGATATCATCAAGATGCCTAAACTAGCCAACACATACGAGACTATAGCCAGTGAAGGAGCAGATGCCTTTTACACAGGAAGCCTGGCGAAACAGATCATCGACGACATCCGCGGTGCAGGTGAGAAACGGGACGTCCGTCCAAAACAGCGTGAGTGACCTGACTGCTGTGGCTCAGCATCCAGGGAGGAGCCGGTGACCTGCAGAAGCCTTGGAAGCAGGTCAAGCCAATGCGGCCTCTGAGATCTGTGGCAACAGGACACCCAAGAGAAGCCGTTAGTGCTTTAATGGATGCATTTGAGACTCAGTCAGGAATGGACAGTATATACTGTGCATTTCTGTACCATGGAGTCTAGCAGTGTTTCTGGATGTAGCATAGTAGATACGTGCTGTTTACAGAGCCTGAATCCAACAGGTTTCTACCTAAAATGTTACATACGTGGTCCTGTAAACTCTGAGTTTATTTAAGCTCTCGATGCCACTAGATGGTGGTAGTATCCTATCCTTACTAGCTGGCATTGGCTAGTTTTAGTGACCCTCACAAGTCATTTACTGGCTTTATCTGTGATGGTTAATCACCACCTTCACCCTTCTGATAAGAAAGGCAATGGAACATACAAATTATTGTGCTTGTGGGGTAGCACAAAGCATCTGCACCCAAAAGCTGCATCCTCCTCCTGTAAACAGGACTTTCAAGGACGTTTTGTTACCTGACGTTGCTGGTGTCCTTTGTAAAAAAAGATGGATCACCAGATTTTGGGCTGCCATAAATCAGCCCAACTTCAAGCTTAGGCTATCTGAGCCTCAGCTGGATCTATCGAGGAATAAATTCATCTCCTGTGCACCCATCTTTGCTCTCGTTACCTCGCGACTTTTTGGACTTGTCCGTGTTCCCTCCTGTCCTTGCTGTGAGGCATGGTGATGGAGTATTCCCTCCTCTTCCCACCAGAGATCACGTAAACCCACATCTATATTTTCCTTCTCTTTTCCAGGGGGCATTGTCACATTGGATGACCTGCGGGACTACAATGCAACAGTGATCGAAGACCCCATACAGATCACACTTGGAGAGTTTACCCTCTACACGCCTAGTGCCCCCCTAAGCGGCCCAGTGCTAGCCCTCATTTTCAACATACTGAAAGGTGAGAGTGCCACTGAGCAGGGCCTTACAGGCAGCAGGAGCTAGGAGAGCTCCAAAAACAACACCTTTTTTGTTCTGGGAGCTGGCCCTCCCTTGATAGCCCCCCAGCAGGTCAGAAGTCTGAGACCCCCAGGAGGGATCGGAGGTGCGGAGACATTCCTCTTCTGCTGTAAAGTCAGGATGTCACATTCCTACTTGAAATAGAGGTGTGAGGGGAAAAATATGCTCCCGATTGGGGCACTTCCCTGATACCTGCATGGGTGGAAACTAGTTTGTACTTGAGGCTTCCTTGGAAAATGTCTCTGCAAGTACAAATCCTGCTGGTGACTCCCACGGTGCATAAAACTATTAGAGCTCCTGTGATCTCCATGCAGAGATAAGGACAGTCCAGTGACTGCATCTCTGTAGAGACTGGGCTTTGAGATTATACCATCTGACACAGGTTTATTAGCAGTCCATTGACCAGGTACTTTCCTTTGTGTTCACAATCGCTTGTCTTCTGTTGCCAGGATATAATTTCTCTGCTGACAGCGTCAAAACCATGGAGGAGAAAGGTCTGACTTACCACCGCATTGTGGAGGCCTTTCGCTTTGCCTACGCCAAGAGGACTTCACTGGGAGATCCAAAATTTGTCAACATTACAGAGGTACCTGGCAAAAGCCTTTTCTTTCTGCAACACCGAGGTTGGCTGGAACATGGCTTAAAGTTTTTGGGTGACTAAACTTTGTCAGGGATGCTCTGTGCCACCTACTATTGACAGGCACTGAAATATCTCTGAATCAAAACGTGGAGTCCTATGTGACTCATGGCTGAGCTGTGAGGAATATAAATGGAGGAAACCTTCCTGATGTAAGGAAAAGCAAAATCCTCAATTCACCAGAAGTATTTGAGTATATTTAGGGCCAACCCTCCCTGTTTTCATAGTGTTTGAAGCCTTATTCACTAGATGACATTCCCAGTATCCTTGTGGCTCTCTAACCACAGTCCCACCTATAGTAAATGGACCAACGGATGGGAAGGGGTGAGGCAGGAGCCCTGCTTTTCCCAACTTCACACTTTGTGCCTTTACTTCCGTGACTCTGCAAAAGCAGCAGGATCTGAGCCCAGCCCAGCTCGATGGACACATATTTGCAACTTACAGAGCAATGACCAGACCTTGCCTTGGCCTAGTCCTCTCAACCTGATCCCTTTCCTCTCATCTCTGAAGCAAAAATAACACTGCTTGCCTACGCTTTACAGCAGTGTTGAGGACAGCTTTTCCATAGACCTACAGTAATGGATGCTGATTAACTTCCTACACAAAGGGGTGCATTGTAACAGCTGCTTCTGTGACTGCTTAAAATGCTCTTTGGTACAATGTCCATCTTTCAAGAAGGAGGAAAGCCCCTGCTGGAAAACTATAGCCTCACTGCTGGGATTTGCCATTCTTCTGTGGTCTGAAGTATTGGATATCAGCCTCATAACTACATGTCTCTTAAACTTAATCTGCTGAGTAACTGCATTGGATTTCTCTGACAGGCGATCAGAAACATGACGTCCACGTTCTTTGCGGATAGCCTCCGGAGGAAAATCACAGACAACACCTCCCATCCAGTTGACTACTATGAGCCAGTATATTACACTGGAGATAATGCCGGTACATCCCACCTCTCCATTGTGGCTGATGATGGCAGCGCTGTGTCCGCCACCAGCACCATCAACCAATAGTATGAGCTCAGACATTACTTCCACGTAGGCCTTTGCCATCTTCCTAGTAGTGGTTCTGTGGTTGGTATAAAACATCACTGAACTGTCATCTCTCTGGTGGGGTAGTGACGAGTAGCACTGTCGGTAGGCACTTCTCCTGCTGAGCTTGCAGGTCAGTTCTTAACACCGAGGCCTGTGTGGTTGGGTCAGAGGACAAGATGCGTCCTCTCTCATGTTGGGTTCGCCCACCAAGAAAACATGCACTGCATCTAGATCTTCCCATAAGCAGCGGTATCGCTGCTGGCTCTGATTTCCCAGACTTCTGGAAGGAATTTGAGCTAATACAGCTGGCCTGGAAGTGCAGTGTTTGGCTTTGAGTGCTGTCAGGAAGAGCCGTGTTCTGCACGTATGGCCTGAAGCTGGGGGGTGAAGATTCTTTTTGTCCATAGAAAATGTGTCCAGCTTGACAGATCTAAACAAAACCCCAATCACTCCCAAATGTGCCAGCCTTTGAGCGATGCTGCCTCTGAATGGAGTGTAGTACTGCCCAGCTGGAAGGGGAATTAGTTGTATTTAGCTGCTGTGCTGTTTTTCCCCTTGGGGTCCTTGCAGGGGAACTTTACGGCAGGGCTCTGGGCTGCCTTTCCTCTTTGTGTAGTTGTGTACTCATGGTATAAAGTGCTTCCTTCCCCCAAGGGGTGACGGAATGTCCCTTACAACAGGAGGGAGTGGAGAGTTACTCCAATCAAATCCCATGTTTCACATTGCAGTAATTCACCTGAAGCTCTTTCTGGATTTGCTCTGGTTTTGACATGTCTGCGCCAACTTGTTTTCTCTAGCTTTGGCTCTGATGTACGATCCAACGTGAGTGGAATCATATTTAACGATGAGATGGATGACTTCAGCTCACCTAACATAATCAATGGATTTGGGATCCCTCCTTCTCCAGCAAATTTCATAGCACCAGGTAGCTGTAAACTACCTTCCTGACTCAGGCTGTTGGCCGTATCTTGCATACCAACACTGTGGTGTCTGCAAGGTAGGCTGCAACACGTCTGCCATCAGGCACAGATCTGGGGCTTTCTGCAGAGGACAGGGATGAAAGCGAGTCACCTGGCACCCCTGCCGAAAGCACACAACCAGCCGCCTCTGGTGCACCCTGAAGGAGGAGAGGTTGTCTCAAGAAAAACTCTTGTGCATGCCTCCTTCCAACAACCAGAAATCCTTTCCCGGGGAGCTCAGTACATGTCAAATTAAATGACTGAGGGCTGCAAAAGGTTTCTTGGAACTGATTTAAGAGGGAGGCAGCAGCAGGAGCTGACTGCGAAGTGCCAGATGGCACTGTCCAGCCTTCTCCCTGCGCTGCCTTGGGAGCTGTAGGGCAGCTTTGGATAGATCCAGTTCGCGTACCTGACCCGAGCAATCTGCCTTCTCCGCCGCTGTTTCCTGCAGACCCATCTCACTGCTGCTAAAGCAGGCTGGGATTCTGCTACCGTCCTGTACCCCACGCTTTGGAGGGTGACAGGGAATTGAAAGGACAAGGAGGGGAAGCTCCATGATGTACTGGAGGCAGCTGTATCACAGATAGCCCCAGCTGGGACAGGATGGTGGAGGAAGGCACCTTCAGCCTCTGCGTGAAGGACCAGGGTTAAGCTTTGCACTGCAGGACCAAGGAGGACATGGGTACAGGGGATAGCGGGATCCCCAAGGGCCAAACAAGACATGTGAGCTGAGTCAGGATGGTGGATACTGAGGCTCTGGGTTTAGACATGGAGCAGGAGCTGGCAGTTTTTAAGCTGGAGGTGGAAAGCTGAGCCTCTGTTGCATCTGTGTCCCCAACAGGTAAACAGCCGATGTCCTCTATGTGTCCCTCCATCTTGGTGGATAAAACGAAAAAGGTCAGGATGGTGGTCGGTGCTTCTGGAGGAACAAAAATAACTACAGCAACAGCACTGGTATGTGATGATATGGGCGAACTGGGGAAAAGGCTGAGGCAAAACAAGGTGGGGGGAGAGGCAGCGTTTGGGGAAAAGGGCTCAAGTTTCCACCTGTGATGTGACCACGGCTGTGGCTCCCTGTGGTGGGCCAGGGGCCTGAAAGGGAGGTCCCTGCCTGGCCTTCTGAGGGCCAGACCTCCAACGCCAACCCCTGCCAGAGCTACAAAGGGCGTGCTGTTAAATTACTTCCTTCAGTGACTCTGGGTCTTTTCCTTTGGCAAGCTGTCCTTGCCACTTGTGGAAGATTTGTGACTTCAGTTTAGCTTTGTCTTCTGTTCTCTGGATCTCCACAAACTAGTCTCTCAATCTAGTTTAGAGCCATTTCCATCCAACATCCAACTTTGGATGAAAGTCACACAGAGGAGGTGAATAAGAACTTAGGTCAGGCATGATGTCAGGCCATCTGACAGGCAGGCTCTCTGTGAGCTGCTGTGGCACCACTCAAACACCCAGCTAGCCCAAAAGTGATCGCAGGAGAAAGCTGTCTCCTCTGCCAGCACACACAGCAGTTCAGAGCACCAGGATAGATGTTGCTTTCTGGCTGAGGTAGAGGAGAAGTCTCCGTAAAAAGCTGCTACAAGCAGCTTTCTAAGACCTTAATCCTGAGGCTATTTTCACTGGCCAGCAGCCCCAGCCTGCAATTTAAGCATGCAGAGATGAGCCAGGTTTAAGGAAACCAGTTGCACAGTAGCAGGCAGCTGTAGCTGTACGTTTGCCGAGGTGACTGCGGTGTGTCTAAGCCTAGCACTAGCTTAATCATAGCAGCATAAATCCAGCTACAATAGCTTGAGGATCTGATCCTTTTACTACGTTAATTTTAGTAACTCACGGTGTCTTTGTGTGAGAATCCTCCCAAGCGTATACAAGCTGACTTGCTGCAATGTACCTGTGTTTTGCTTAGCCAAGAGAGGAACTGCTGAAAGCAGGAGGAACCAGAAACTACACCTTTTATATGTTCTGGTGAACATCCTTCAGACATCTCTGTCTACATTGCCACAAGGCCTCTTTGAAGACAAGTAACTAACGTTAAGGCTTTTTGCTTCTCACAGACTATCATGAATTCCATCTGGTTTGGTTATGATGTGAAGAAAGCAGTGGAAGAGCCCAGAATTCATGATCAGCTATTTCCCAATATCACGGAGCTTGAGCAGCAAATAGAGGAGGTTTGTCCAGCTAGAGTCTGGGGTGTGCGCAAACTTCTTGCATGGTGCTGGGTTCCTAGTGTTGGGATGGCATGCACTTGTGGGAAATCATGAAGCTTTGCCAAATGTTCCTAGGTAAGCAGTTTGAAAGCTGGCACAGGTCAAGTACTGGGTTGCAATAAGCTATTCAAAGTGTACCTGTAGTCTCAGTCACGTGGGTTCAAAGCCTAGTGCATTCAAGTGTGACCTACACCTGAAACTGAGGGTATATATCTTCTTGCAATGTTGTTTGGCTCAAAGGACTTGCAAAACAGCAAACCACATCAGGGCCCAAACTGTTTAGCAGTCTAAATCCAATGACCCTCAGGAAATTCTTGTCCTGTTGTGCAGCCTCCCAGCTGAATCCTGAAGCACTGGCACAGAGCTAGCGAGGGAGGATGCACAGAGGGACTTGAGAACAAACTTGAAAATATTTTCACAGTAAAGGTCTCTGTGCAGTGCTGTCAGTCTGAGAGCTGATGTCAAGATCTGCCTCGCTCTGCATACCGCTTGCCTGAGCTGGCAGCTTCATTCACCCGGAGGAATTACATATCCCAGAGGCCTGAGACAGATGGAGTCTTTGTACATACTTCATCCCATGTCTTTATATTAGGGAAAACACTCCCATGTAAGGCAGTTTTCTTCACCAAACTCTGCAGAAGATCCTCCTTTAATAAGCTTCTTACTAAAGTAACAGCTGAGGTATCTGCCTGTAGTGGGAAGGATGCCCTGCTCTCTACAAGTCCTGTGGTTTCCCCCATTCCCAAACAGGATCCATCAGTTCTGGCTGTTGGTACGTGAATATCTGAGGCAGAATGCTCTGTGACCAGGAATAGTATTGGTAGCCCACACTGAGCACCACAAATACCACATCTTCTCAATTCCACCTCTTCAAAAGCAGGTCATCCCAGAAAGCGAAGGGAAGAGGAGGAACAACATGTAGTTTTCGACCTACCTAATACAGGCACTAAACGCTTGGGTAGTCACAGAGGATGCAGGTCGCAGACTAGAGCACGTGTGCAGTTTCTCTCTCCTGTTGTCCTCATTCACTTCTGCGTTCCAGGGTATAGAAGAACAGCTAAAGAAGAGAAAACACGATACCACGCGGGTGAGTGGCGGTGCAGTTGTGCAGGCCATTCTCAGAACAGATGAAGGATGGGCTGCAGCCTCCGATTCCCGGAAAGGTGGCTTCCCTGCAGGATACTGATGTGGCTCAGCTCCTTTTTTCAGTGGTCTAGTGACACTGAGGTGTGTTTGGGGGGAAGATCCTTTAGGTCTGCAACTCAGGGACTTCTCACACGAAAGAGAACAAATTTACCTGTGGTTCTGTTGACAGAGCTGGGACAGTTCTCTACAGCCTTGACCGCAGTGCCTCATGCCACAGCAGTTTGCTAAGACAGGCACACCTACCAGGACGTGCAGTACTTACTTGAAGAGCCTGTTCTGCCTTGAAGAGCTTGTGCCCTGCCTCCTCTCCATCCCGCGAAGACAGATTGGGTACCCAGAGTTTGTGAAGAAGGTCCAGCTCGCTCAAATGCAGGAGGTGTTTCTCCTGCACAGCGTCAGCTCCCTGTCACCACTAGAGAAGAGTTTTGTTCCCTGTTGAGTAGATGGGAGTTACAGGACTCTGAGGACTGGGTTTTGTAAGTTACAAACTAATAGATCTGTGCCATAGCAGGAAGCCCAGCTCTAGACTGGGATAAGCCTTCACAAACTCACCGCTCTTTCTTTTAACAAAAGATGCTTCTGCTTTTCACTTCAGTTGATTATTGGAGCTGAGTGGGTAAATGGGGAAATGGCTTCAAACTTTTTTATATTTCTGTTGAGAAGGTCTAAAGGGAAGATGCTACCTGTAAAACTCTGAGCACAACTAAAATAAATAAATATGGAGTCACACATTTTTCTTGCCTGCACAGTTGCTACTGTGAAAAGGGATGGCGAGAGTCTGCATGAAAGAAGCTCTCCTGAGATTTTTCTCTTTTCTTCACCTCTTTGATGAAGCTATGAGTTAAAAAAAAAAAAAAAAAAAAAAGTTAAATATCCCAAACAAGCTTGTTTTTCTCCAGTTTGCTTTTTGCCACATCATACTGCAGGCCTGAAATGCCAGAGTCTGAGGAAATGGCACGTCTAAAATGGGCACACTGCAGCTACTCTTGTTTGAAGGTAAGTTACCATTAATCAGACAATTAATGACCTCTCGGAAATCCATAGCTGGTACAGAACAGCTAAGAGTGTCTGTACCTACGCATGAGGGAGTTTGGTGTTCACCTACCAGCATGGACATCAAATCAGATAAACTTAGCCTAAGATCAAAACCCAATGTTCCAGGATGTTGCCAAGCTCTAGGGATGTTGTCAAGCTCTAGAGATGTTTATTAAATCCTTGAAACACAAGTAAAACTAACTGAACTCATCTGTTTGGCTTGTTGAAACTTCCTGTCAGTTTTTAAGAACCTTAAAATACAGAATGCATTGAAGAGAAACTGAAAGGATGAAATTTTAGGCATCAGGCACCCTCTCTTTCCCAGTAGTTTCTGGAATTGAGACAGTCTAGTTCCAAGGAATAAAGTGATAGCTAGATCATGCTTAAATCAGTCATGACTGACATATATATTTGCTTATATCACTTCCACTAAATGAGTGGCTTTTACCAAAAGTTGCCTGGGATATGCTCTCTGCTCCTTTTTCCTGAGCTGTTACTGATGATGATGTGTTAGGTGCAGCTAAAGTGGTGATTGTAAATGACCTAGAGTCATTGTGTTCCTTCAAGAATGAGATCAATTTGGGGCCAAACATGTATCCTTTCGTTGTTGAACTGAAACTTTGACTTTTCTGCTCCTTGTAATTCCACAATAGATGCCACTCAGCGGCAGGCTGCTGTTTAAATCCAGTTTGCAGGCCATTTTAGGAACTTTTTGATACAACTTTGTGTATGGAAGAGCATCAGCTGATTTTTGTTGGAAATACCTGGTCCTTTGGACTTAGGACTGGCTGAGCTTTCTTGGCCAAGTGTGATCTGAGAAATAAAAACAAAATTATTGCGCAGCAAAATAAGCTTATTGAAACCTTACAGGCACTATAGTTAGTCTGAACTACAACAGAAAACACTTGTGCTCTGAAAGCGGGAGGTAACTGTTTTCTGGGAAACAGCTTTGGACAAACATGGTTTCTGAAACAAGTTTGAGTAACTGCTGCTGGGCTGCTTCTAACAGTTTGTGGTACAGCAGTCTTACTTGTGTTCCTGAATTTCTTCTAGCTAGTCAGAAAACTCCCCTATTATTTATAACCTATATTACAAAACTTCCCTTATGGAAAGCTTAGATTTTGCCATGGCTAAAAACACTTCTGTTGAAAACTAGTCTTATAAATGCATTTGAATTCTTGACTCTCTGCAGAAATGGATTTTTTTGTTTGTTTTAGCAGTATCACTATAGAGGACTGATTTGTTAAAACTAAACTGGGCTAAAGCTTGCATTTACATCCTACATGTTTTAAAAAAACCCAGCTATGGGTACTTCCGCATGCTGTAATTATCTACATCTCATTTGGACATATTTGTACATAGGGCATGCATTTCTGCCACCTGCTTTGATACCACATTCCACTACTCACACTACATTGAGGCTGTCTGTGTATCAATAGGCAAATGTCAGTCAGTGGTTCATGCTGTAAAACCTCCTGATTGCGCTCTGCAGGCTACTCAGCTTGTCTGGATGTTTCAGCTACAAGAAAAGATTTCCTCCTGCTCGTGTCCCACCCCTTTGAATGCAACCACCCGCCCCCCCAGCTTCTGAGCAGAGACGTGATGTCTTAGTGTAAGCTGCCTGAAACAACGCAGGGTATGGAGAATAGGACGTGTTGCCATGCCCCATTCCAGCTGATTTTAAAGGGCGCTGTACTGTTAAAAGGCAATTCAGATCATGAACTGGGGGGTTCACCTCTTTCTCCTGTCCTTCAGTCTAAGGTTACCACAATTTTCTTTTGGCAACAGTGCAGCCTCTGGAAGGGCTACAGGGAAATGCCAAAACCAGGCTGTTAGAGACAAGTAGCATATACAGTCTTCTGCACGGTTCTTCGGTTTGTCCAGCGGCGTACTGAGTCTCCAGAATGAACAACTGTTACTGCTGCAAACACCTGGGTGAAAGTCCTCTCTCAAACAACTGTTTGTGTGCTAGGCTAGGCAACAGAGGAGAAATTCCCAGACAGGTTTAAAAACACTTTATTAAAAATATAATTTAAAGACTTTGTTAGAAAATAGAGCAGCCTCTGTACAGTGATGCTTTTAAAGTCCGTGTAAGTTGACTAAGTACAAAAATAATGCTCTCCTGTTGGCATGAGCATGAATGGCGAAAGATCACCCTGGGAGCTCTTGGCCCAAGCAAATTTCAGCAGCAGTGAGGAGGTGGCAGGGCAAGAGCAGAGGTGCTAAGAGAGGTACAATCCCTCAGCTTCACCAGACCTTGTGCTAGTGAGGATTACAGGACTGGAAGTCCCCGCTGCAGTGAGAGATCTGCACTCATTCCTTTCTGTCTTGCGAATGAAAGCTGTGATGGGTTTTAAAACTGCTTAATTGGCTCCGTTTCAATGTTAGTAGCGAAGTAGTTAAACTGCAGTGAGCGCTGGACTACAGATAACATTCTTATGTCTTCGTGATGGGAAGTAGCTGTGATGGTACTGCACTGGAAAGGTGAGAGGCTGGATTACTGAGGTGTGATTTACTCTAAGGTATGTCAGAAGTGAAGGAGCTTGGAGACTTAGTTACTTGGTGACTTGGTTCTTCTGCTAGCGAAACATGATAAAGTATGGCCCAGGGCACTGCTGAGGGCTGCCCTGAAGCCTAATAGGGAAGCAAGAACTGCTCTCCCCATCTCCAGCCAGTGCCATTCTCGGTTGCTTTTTGTAAACTAAACTCAGTTGGGCTAGCTAGAAATAACTACAGCTCTTGCTAAAGCCAGCATCCGGTCTAGTTTATCTGTCTGGTCCTAAATGTGAGCCACAGCTGGTGTCTGGTGCCCGTAAGTGCTTCCCCCGTGAGAACTCTGCAATTGGGGTGTTATTTCTGACACTAGAACCAATGCACCCCACAACTGGTAGCTGAGGTAAGGGAGTTAATGAAAGTAGAAAACTTCAGCAAATGACGTAGATTGAAGATGACTACCAAAAAAACCAACGTAACCCCTTCCAAACAAACATAAATACTGCCCACCCAACACCCAAACTTTAGGCCTATTCCCTTTCTCTATTCACATTCAGCAGTGCTGTCATGCTGTCTAACAGGATGCTGGGCCAATTCTATGGCTTGCATAAGCAGCTCTGATGAAGAAACCAGTAGTCCCTCCTCAACTAGGGGATTTAACATAAATTCTACTTGGACGAGGAAGGAGGGGGGCAGTGCGTGGAGCTGGCTCTATACATAAGTAATTTGTCTTCCAGATGCACGATTAAAGTGCTTGCGGTAATGATCTGGTAACTTAGGAATACCTTTTCATTAAGCTCTGATATAGCTGCGGTCATACTATACGGTCTTCCGTGTACAATTTCTGAAGGAAAACATGCATCTGGTTCTAGTCAGCTTCACTCAGACCGTCATTAAAATGCAAGTGAAGGCTGAGATTTCAAAAAGTCTATGGCTTTATTGGATAGACTTTGTGGGTAAAAAAGTAGACTTAAAACCTGTCTGGCCTGGTTTGTAAGGGTGTGTGTGGATGGCCTTGTTTTGATTTGGTTTTTTAATAGTGTGTGCTCAAATACTTGTTTACAGAGGGATTTTATTTGTTTCTGTATTAGGAATACCATGGGCTCTGTGTGAGGTAAGAACCAATGTGTGAAGGGGAGGGGGCTCTGCTGGTGCCTTGCTCTGGTTTGACTTCACTTTCAGAAACACACACACAATATTGTCTGTGTCCACAGGGAAGTACAGCTCATAGCTTTCGGAAAATAGAGTTGTTGGGGATTGTGGGAACTTGCCTCTGGGTATTTGAGAAGAGCTTTGGGGGTTGTTTTGGTTTTGGGGTTGGTTTTTTGGTTTGTTTGGGTTTTTTTCTTAAATGTTTGATTCTCGTGGCCACTTTGAGAAGGGCAAGGTTATGGAGTAACTACAAAAGACCTTTTGTGTCCAGATGCATGAGTTCAGGTCTCTCTTCCAGAAGTTTTCTCTCTCTGTGATAGTTCTTAAGTAGTCCTACCATTTCCTCCCTGTGATCTTAAGGGAATGCTAGAGACTAGTTGTGGTAAACAGGGAGTTGGAGCATGTCCTTAGGCTGTGGGAGAAAAGTATTCTGCTAATACCTGATAGTGCTGCACCACTTCTCAGCAGTCCTGGTGTTTGTGGGGCCAGGCTGAGCTCGTGGCTACAAAGAAGTCTTCTGATCATGTATCCTTTGCATTTTGAAGAAAGTTATAAAGATTCCAAAACCAAAGGCTCTTCCACTGCAATCCTCACCCGCCTTCCCAAATGACTTATCTTCTGCCAACATTGAGGAGGGAGAGCTGGCACAGATTGGGGCTCTTCTCGCCACAGGGAGAGGTGCCCCCGGGGAATTAAGCTGAAGCCAGGAATTCACATCGCCCCATGGGAGGCTTATTCTCAAAGTCACCAGCGTGCAGGGTTGAAGGAAGCTTCGGTGCAGTTGCTCTGAGTTTGTGGGGTCCTTTGCATCCCCAAGGCAGAGATTAGCAGGGCAGCAGACTTGTGCTATGCTGCACTGATTTCATCTGCCACCTTTGGGAAAAGCAGGGCTTCTTTGGATGGGAAAAACCAAGAGGGTGAGTGTGGAGTTTTGTTCTCTTCCCTTTCCAAACCCACCCTCTAAGCCTGCATGCTTAAGATTTTAAAATCCTGACCCTATAGACACTTCTTGTAATCCTCATAACCAAAATAGTTACTTATTTCACATTGCTGAGCCCAGTGATAATAAGCTTATTGTGGCAACAGCCTGAAAGAAACCAATTCTGCTCTTAACTGAGACTCTCCAGCAGGAATGGAAGATACAGCTGGGTTATTTCACAGTGTTCCCAGTGGGGTTTGGACCAATTTTCCTTTCCCACTTTGTATTCTTATTCTGAACACCTGATGTGCTCAAGAAATACGTTTTTCCATATATCACATAAGTAATGGAGGGCGTAGCTCTAAACAAGGCTGGCTGACCTATCCTTGTATTGCCTGAGGGTGACTTGCAGTCTACTGGAATTAGATGCAATCACAAGTTTTGCCCATACTTTAGGAGGCATCCTGATGGGAACAGGCAATATTGACGTGTCCGAGCCAAAGCATGTTCTGAATCTAGTTATCTTCTGTGGTTTTGTGAGTTGTGATGGCATTTCATGCTAATATCCAGCTGACTTCCCCAGCTTCCTTTTATCAGAGTAAGCAGAGATGCATTTTCCTTCCTTGGAAATTCCCTGCACAACATTCATTGCAAGTTCATTTAACTTTTCTTTATGTCCTCTTCTCAGCAGGCCGCTCCTAACCTCCTGTAGGGGGGAGAGAAGAGGAAATGGAGTAAATGGGGCAGGAGCCTGAGGTCTTGGTGTTGCCAGGTGTGAAAATGAAGGATGTGTATGCGGGGTCAGGTTGAGAAAGTGAGATTTAAGCAAGAAGGAGGTTAGCTAGAAGCAAAATACAGATTATTCGGGAGAGTTGCAGAAGCAATCTCCTTCTCACCAAAAGGAGAAGACAAGAAGATCCAAGCGAGGCCACTCACCTCACTGAAATGTTTCTCAAACAGGATACTGGCACCTTCAGTATGCATGATGGGAGCTGAAATGGCATGTTCCAAGTCATAGCCAAACCACAGCTTGTTTATAATTGCCTGTAATGAAACAAATTCCACACTGACTGACTGGAGATACTGAATAAGAACGTGACTCGCATGCTGCCATCCTCCACACTGGTGTTAAGCCAGACCAGCTCTGCTATAAATCCTGCCTGCAGGATAGTGCAAACGTGGGCTCAGTCAGACCAGAAGTCCTACTAGCCTGGTCTCCTGTCTTCATGGTGACCAACAGCAGATGCTCAGGGCATGTATAAGAACAGAGCGAGCACACAATGGTACTTCCCAGAATGCCTTCCCTGAGCCAAAGAGTTGTCCTTGAATTCAGTAGCTACTGATGGATCTTATATCTTTCTACTGAGGGTTGGTCTTTCTGTTTTCAGATTAGGTCCTAGCATGGACTCCTTCCCATGCTTCTCTCCAGTTGAAGAACGATGAATAATAATAATTAAAAAAATCTTCTTTTTCCTCTTGTAGCCTTATCTGCTTTTATTTCTTGATTGCTGAACAAGTTGTTAGACTTCATGCTTCAGCAAGCTCTTTTTTCATTAAGGTTTGTTACTCTGTGCGTATGTGTGGTGGCGGTTTTCTGGGTTTTTTGTTCCTTCCATCATGTAGCGTATCAGTTTATTTTGGGGGTCCCAAAGTTTTGGGCAACGCCTCTCTTCCTAATAACTTCCTCAGCTTGCTATTTAATTAATCTAACTTCTTGCCTTTCAAAAAAGAATTGAGCAAGGCAGCTGGTACTTGCTCTGGCCTCCAACCAGCAGCCGTTAGTGACTTCTAAATTGCAAATAAAACAAAGTACCGAGGAGTCAAGACCTGAGGAGAGCTGAGTAGAAAAAGCAGGTGGGACTGATCATGGCTGGAAATCTGGAAGGGCTGAAAGAACTGGCGACTGCTGTGGGTTCTCTACCTCCTCCATTCCTGTTCCCTCCTGGTGGTAGTGCAATTCAACCACAGAGCTGAACCTAGCCCCTGTCCTTGCCACAGAAATGCTACAGGCAAGAAGGCGAGGACAGACTGAGTCTGCAGCAGGCCCTCTTCGCTGCTGCC
Source organism: Astur gentilis (assembly GCF_929443795.1). NCBI lineage: Eukaryota > Metazoa > Chordata > Aves > Accipitriformes > Accipitridae > Astur > Astur gentilis. The sequence goes on from NC_064886.1 coordinate 5,680,946, forward strand.
TTCCACATAGCAGTACTAGCAGCAATAAATTTATTCCTTTTGTTCAGGACAGTGTGCGCTCCCCTTGCTCAGTGGAAGGCGTTACTGTGTGGTACCTCTTTACTCACCATAGTAGTAGCGCTGATAATCTGGGTCCCGCCTGCTCCTCCGATCACCAGCATGTCTCCTGTCTTGGAGATGAGAATGGAAGGCGCCATTGCTGAAGGAGGCTTCTCTCCTAGAGCAGAGGCAGAACGTATTATTCCTCCCATGTGGCTGTTAAGGGGGCTGGAGAGACACACAAGTTTATCTACCTCACCCTTCTTGCATTCCCCATGGCAAACCAAGTTGCTGCTTATTCCTCAAGAAGCTCAAGTCTTCCAGAAAACTAGCTTCCTTGTGCTGGGAACCCATCTCACAAGAAACTGGACCTTTATGGCACAGGCTAAATAGGAAGCATCTCTTGGTGCAGGACAGGGCATCCTACAAACATTCAGGACTTGCTGCAGCTCATTTAACCCAGCAGAGGAACCATTAGCAGCAATCCTGCCATTGCAGTACTGATGTTCTCTCTCACAGCAAACCCGAGGGAGATTACATCAGGGATAGCTTATTTCACAGAGCAACAATACTGCCTCAACACTGCTGTGTTAGAGAACTAATTGTAAGCCTATAGCATTACTGATTGTGCGGCAATTATATACTTTTTCATAGATGAGCCTAAAAAGTCAGCAAGCTTCTTCCCTCCCCTCCCCATCAATTAATGATCAGCTTCAGCTGTTGGGTTTTTTTAATCTCTGATTTCCCTGGTCAGAAGACAAAACTCCCATGTTTCCATGTAAGGGCATATGTGAGTAGACAGACACACTAGAGGGCTTTGTCCTCTGTTAGTTAAAACAAATTTGCTCTCATCCAGACCTAGGAAAGGGTCTGCAGTTTACAGACAGTCCCTGCCCACTGGTACACAGCCTGCATATCCATCTCCTGGCCCTGTGTTTTATTTTGAGGGTGAGAATGCTCACCTGGTTTAATGCTTCTGTTTGCCATGCAGAAATCAGCGAGTTCGTTATTTAAAATGATCCCAGTTTGGTTAGAATACACAAAGGAGCCAAACCTGCAGGGGGGAAAGAAGTAGCTTGTCAGTGCCCGGTGCATTCCTGTTGTGGATAACATTAACTGAACGTGGCACCCTCTGGGTTGTCTCTGTCTCCTCCCGGCCTGCAACTGGCCCAGCTCGGGTGTCCAAAAGGTTTTTGTGCTGCTGTCCTGGAGCCAGAGATAAGCTCCCTGTTACTAGTGCACGTGGGGATTTGCGCAAACCACAGAAACTCAGCAGAGCTCAGCAAGTTGTTACATCTTCGTGAATTACGACGTTCCTTTGGGCTGATGCTCAAAGACCTTTGCTGTCACATGAAAAAGGCATGCACGAGTAAGGGACTGCCTAAATCAAGTGAAGCCCAAGAGGTTTGCATTTCTGGTAAACAGCCTTTGCGGGTACCCTGTGAACCTGGTACATGGCCTATACGTGACCCGATTACCAACGCCTTGGCTACTCACGGGAAGTTGATGGTGCTGGTGGCGGACACGGCACTGCCGTCTGCGGCGAGCACAGAGATGTGGCTTGTGCCCTTGCTTTTGTAGCTGTGGTTGTAGAAGGACTCCAGAAAGTTGTAATGGTCGAGTGGGTGGTCACCACGGGTATCTATTCGGCGCCTGACGAGCTCAGCAGTCTTGTCAGACAGCATGTTCCCCACGGTCACCTGCAATCACAGCAAGGACACTGAGCTCGTGCCACCAAAGCACAGGCACGTCTGTCTTAGGGCACAGAGAAGCCTGGGGAATTCAGCCCCAAGAGTCAGAGCTTGGAGACCTGCACTGGCAGCATTCAGCCCCAGCCTGAACCCCAAGGCCACTGTCATCACAGAAAATGAAACAAGCTCAGTACTGTGGCACCGCAGCATTGGCATGAGAACGTGCTCATCCTTTCAAGGGAGCGCCAGCTACAGGCAAACAGAAGCTGCAGACAAAATAAATGGCCTAATCCTGCCTCTGCCTTGGCCAGCTGAGCACCATTCCTCTTGACTAGCACTTCTGAGTATTTTCTTTTCTTCCATGGCTGCAAAGCAGGAGGGTGTCAGAGCGTTGCTTGGTACCGTAGCGTTGCGCTGGCAGGCGGGATAGTCTGGGCAATAGGTAGCCTGCTTGAGGGCTTAGCACGCAGGCTAAAATGAGTTCATGAAAATGCACGTTTTAAAAAAAGAAAGCGGGAAATTGACTTCCCTGCTCCTTCTGTGCCAAGCAGCAGTGTAGAAGCAGCTGTCCGTGCTGTGGGTGTCTGTGGCTGCCCCCATGCACCATGCCAGCTCACCTGAGCTTTGGAGAAGGCTGGGTCACTCATGTGGGGTTTTAGCATATTGCCAAACTTCAGGGCCTCTGCAATGCGATGGTAGGTTTCTACCTTCTCCTCGGGTGTCGCAAGTGATGCTTCATGGAGTTTATACTCTACGGAGCAGCATGACATAATTTTGTTAATGGACCCAAGGCAATGTTTTTTTCAAGAACTGTAAAAAAAAAAAGTTGAAAGCAACCTCCTTTCCCCATCCCAGTTCTTATCAAGTTTCCCCTATGCTTTAGCAGGATGTGGACACAGAAACAACCAAGTACTAATTTCTGCTGTGACTTCAATTCCTTTTGAAGCCTTGGGAAAATAGTGTATCCTTTGGCCTTTGCAGCAGCTATGGTGATGCTGATCCACTGTAAGAATGAGCCAGTTCATTATCCTGCTGCATAGTACGGTCACACTGCTGCTTTGGGGCCCATTCGGGCTCACCGACTCGATTTCTGCCCGTTACTTTTCTAATGCTCTAGAGCAACACTCTTTGCAAACCTCCTGCTGCCCCTTTTCCTTTAGAAATTTACCTTCCAATATCTTGAGGATGAACATGAGCACAGCACCTCCCATGGGCGGTCCAGGAGAAAACACTGTGGTGTGATTGTTCAGGGTAATGTTCAGAGCTGAGGACACCTCTGCTTTGTATGCCTGAAGGTCCTCCAGTGAGATATTGGACCCTTCAAGAGAAAACCAGATGGGTAGCTGGCGTTAGCACATTAACTTCTACAAGGTGCTATGGGCTGGCTACATCAGAGCGTTGGTAAAGCTTGTAGAGAGCCATCCCCGAATACTCCAAATTTCTTCCAACAAGCACAGCAATGTTCTTCATGTGTCCTCATCTACCTCCAAACCCCAGGACATCACAAATCCTAAGGGCGTTGGAAAGGCCAGTGCATAAGCGCTGTGGGTGAATGCTGGAGAAGTACGTGGCTCTCAGCCCTGCTTCTGGGCCTGAGTTATAAGAATTGGGGAAAGGTGGCCCCTTCCCATGCTAGGCACCGCCCCAAGTGGCAAGCAAATGGCATGTGTTGGCTTTCCCCTGGTACCAACTCACTGATAGCCAATTGCTGGGAAAAGGCCTGTCTATTAGCATTAACAGTAGCTGTTACCTACCGGCCTTCCTAATGTCCTCCACCAGGGCTTTTCCTATCTGTCCCCCATAAAATGCTGTAGCTCCATTTTCCGCTACAGCTTTCAGTGTTTTCTGCAGTGCCGGCCACCTGAAGGTGTCTCCAAGCTTCAAAAAATTTTGACCGTCACATATCAGTGGGCTGTTAAAGAAGAACATCCATCAGTTTACAGCATGTGCTTATTCAGTCCCCAGGGCCAATCTCTTTTTCCTGCCCAAAGCTGATTTGGTTTATGCATGTGGTATACTTTCCAAGCTAGTGCTCAATGGCAGTCACATGGAGAAAAGTTCTTCTCAGCCGATTGCTACCCACAGCACCAGGGACTCTTTCCCCAGACAAAGTTTCCTCCATGGGACCTAACGTTTTGACCCTGGCTTGGGTCAGTGGGGCTTCTCCAAACGAGTGTCTGCTGTAGGGCCCTGCTGTCAGGGGACGATTTCCACACAGATGGAGGCAGGCCACATACAGGCAGCTCCTCCTCATGAGCAGATGTGCTTAGCAAACAGTTTTGCTGTGCCAAGCCATTCTAAATTACAAAAAAAAAAAAGTTGTTGACAGAAAAAAGTTTTTTAAAAAAACTTCTGTTATTCCCTTCCTCTCTAGAGCAAGTATTTACTGAGCAGAAGCTGCAGCAGCAGCAGCCTGCGCTCCATGCCAGCGTGTCAGAGGAAGGGTCTGAAGACGAGGGAACAGTGGTCCTCACACTGCAGTTTAATTCATGGGTCTTACCACAGCCTTTTTCCTATTCTGGAGAACTGTGGGTGACGGAACATTTTGTCCATAACCGGGGAAATTAGAAGTGGCTCTGAAAGTAGCTTGATGGTTGGTTCAAACAGGGCTTTCCATGGTAAGCGGCCATATCGTTTATGGGCTTCTTCATATCCACGAAGTTCTCCCGGTACAGCAATCCAGGGGGAACCTGAAAAGCAGAACAGCACTGTCACACCCAGTAAGTCATTGGCCTGTTTCACCTCTCTGAAAGCACTCCAATGGAAGTGTGGATTTGTACAGGCAGGACTAAGGCTTCTAAAAGCAGGTGGCTTTTTTTTTTAATTTCCTTTTTCTATTCATATGTTTCTTCCACTGCCTAATAGAAGGGGCACAGAGAAGCTGGAGCCAGACTCAGAGGTACAAGGTGAAAGCACGAGAGGCAAGAGGCACATGTTGCAGCAAGGGAGATGGGAGCTGGAGATAAGAGAAAAAGCAGCCGTGCAGGGGGAGCCTGGTCAAACACTAGAACAAGGGAAGCTGTGACACGCTCCATCCTTGGAGAAGTTAAAAAATGTGACAGGACAAGGCCCCGAGCAGCCTGAGCTAACTCTGGCATCACTCTGCTTTGAGCAGGAGTTGGAGCAGAGACCTCCAAATGTCCCTTCCAACCAGAGTTGTTCCTGATTCCTTTTCAGGCTCTTCTTCCAAGGATAAGAACATCTCTTCCAGGAACTAGGACACATCCCAAAAGAAAACGTGCTATGGAAGGGGAATGAATACAGCACAAAATGTGGAGAGATCCGAGATGTGCTGCTAAAGCGAGAGTGCCTGCTGCCAAATGGGAAACAGCAAATGGACGTGGAGCCTCCTCGGATGGGGCCGAGGTAGCTCAGCTAAGGTGGAGCCCAGAAACTCAACTCCTGATGCTGTCAGGACACTCCCCCAATGTAAGGAGATGGGCAAGTCCACTAGATTGATTTCTTTTGTTTCCAGAAAGTCTGAGCAGCTATTGACATTATTTTTCTCTGTAAGAACTGCTGGGAAATGAGCGCTTTGGGAGATCTGGTCTTGAAATGCAGACTTCCTGTGAAGAGAAATTACGCTGTGATTTCTCCTCATGTTCTGCTCCCCACCCCCTCACTGGTCAGGTTGCCAATGGTACTACGAATTGTTACTAGGAATTTTTATGGGCCTAGTATTTTTTCTTACTTTTGCAAAAGTCAATTCAGGAAGAGCGCGATCAGTTAAATAGAACTTCGGATAAAGTCAGCAGCAAGGTCCTCGGTTCCCCCACCCTGAGCTTTGTGCACTACACACCAGGAGGGCACACAGCTCTCACGGCCCAGTCTGCATCCTTACCAATGGGGATACCAGCACAGTGAGACAATAAATTCCGCGGAAACTCTCGTGGGACTGTCTCGCGGGCGTTGATCACCTCGACTGTCCCTAGAAAGGAGAAAGGGGAAACGCTTAACGTTGTCTTCCTGAAGCAGGTGAACGTGACGTTTCAGCCAGCTGTGAGCACCGCACAGCCTGCTAGCCCAGAGCCCGCGACGCCGTGCTGAATTGCCCTGAAGCCTTTTGCCAAAAGTGTCAAGCACACCTGCAGGGTCAGGCTGCAGTCGGCACACGCTGTCCTTGGCTCCCACGCTTTTATTTAGAGCGAACAAAGCAATGCCTACCTAGAGGCAGTGAAGGTACAGGCACAAGGCCAGGGCTTGTCTCCAGCCAGTTAAGGCCCCCCCGTGGGCTTTTGGGCTGGGAACATGGGCTGGGATGTGCTTTTTCACATCTGAGTTGCAGGTTCCTGCACTTTCTCTACAGGTGGGACATCAGACCCATAACATGAGCCTCATGCTCCTTGGTGGGCCATTTTCAAGTGATGGCGAGGTACGTCCATCATGTTTACAAGCAGAATGGTCTATGTATCAGGAAACTTGAAAGGAAAAAAAAAACAACAAAACCCCCACTTGTATACACTTGTTTTTCAGGTCTAGCCTATTACTTTGACTCCTTCTCTGACTTGTATTTATCTTCTATCAAAGTCTGCAGAGCCAGCTGTCCTGCAGGAGCCCACGGTGCTACCTAGTGTACCAAGCACGTGAGCCATGCATGGCCATGTGCGGCTCTGTGCAGCAGGATAATTCAGGTGGCACAAGAGGACTGTTAATAGGAGACAATGTTACATGGCTCTGCCAAAAGGGAAAAAAGAAAAATATAGGTGTTTTGCCAAATTATGCTATTGCATAAGATACACCCAAGCATTTCCAGACCCGTGACTCTGTGAGACTACTTGGCAGGGGTTTTAAGACTACAATATTTTTACTGTGTTCATTGTTGATTTTACTATTTGGATCTGTAAACTCTGGGGGCTTTTGGGAGCCAAGACAGTTAAAAAAAAAAAAAAAAAAAAAAAAAAAAAACAATACGAAAACATAAAAGCAAGAACACAACACTAGGGGTTCAGCCAAACCCAGAAAGGCTTCCCAGCGGGTCCTGAACATTGCTAGATTTAGATTTCTGAAGTGAAGATGCATCTCCTGGGACAGGAACTCTCACCACCGCTTTAGGGAGTCCTACCCACGCCAGCAAGGGCAGCGTGAGATGCAGCCCCCCGTGTCGGCGGGCACTGCCTGAGCTGCTGGTGCAGGATAAGCCCCTGAAGTCCCAGCCAGCAACAGCCCCATATCGCTGTGCTCGTTGCCAGCACACGTGCCTCACTCCACTCCCGCCTGCCTCCCTCTCACACCTTGCTGCGCTGTCAACTATGTGACTTCTTTGAAGTATAATTTGGGATTGGTTTGAGGGGGAAGGAAAGGTAAAAAAGTCAGCTCATTTGAAATCCAAAGCTCCTTCCCCTGCCACACACATTCTTGCTGTGAAAAGGTGTGCTTCCTGTAATGGATGTGTTGGGTTAAGAGCAAAAGCATGGTTTGTGATCAAAGGATGAAGCTTTTATGTTCCAAAAAAATTGCTCTGAGAGAACATGAAGGATTCTGACTTCTCCACAGCAGCTGGGTGTCTGCAGGGAGGTGGGGAACCTTGGAGAGGCCAGGGCTGGCCCATACCTGTGCTGGCATTATAGATGGTAAATATGACCCCACCACCCAGGCCTGAACTCTGAGGGTTCATCACCGAGGTGCAGATCAAGCCAGCGATGGCAGCATCCACAGCTGTGCCTCCGCTTTTCAAGATGTCCCTGTGGTGGAAAGGGAGGAAAAAAAGATAGTGTTAAAATCCAGGAATCATGGAATGGAAGAGCCACTTGAAAACGTCTCCCTGGGACACTTGCAAGGCAGCCCTAACTTGATGAGAGCAATTAGCAGTTAGAGAAAGCTATTGGCAGCAGTGTAAGGTGTGACAGTAGAATAAGGTGCCTTCCTTTGTGGAAGTGAGAAAGAAAAATTAGTGGGAAAGAAGGGAGAGTCTGCAGGAGGAAAGAACAGCCAGGGGCCAGACCTGTGCAAGGTTGGTCTTCCTCTGAGGAAAGAGTGATGGGAACAGAGAGAACCGCAGCTGCTCACAAAAGCTGTTGACAAAAAGGGACAGCAAGGAGCTCCCAGACGTGGAGGAGGATGCTCTCGGCAGAGGAGAGAGCTTTCCACGTGCTGTGAAGCAAACAACTGATTTCTAGCTCCCCACCTACTGTTCCCAATAAAAAGGCATATGCTGGTCAACAGGACAGGGGCACTAAAGCAGGGTCCGTGTGAAGCAAACTCCTGAGACTTAACATGTCAATTAGCACAAAATTCAGGCCTTACTTCATTGCTCCTATAGTGTGCCTTCCTGGGCTTATGTGATATTAGCACAAAAATCCTAGCCCGTCCTTATAGCCCCGAAGGCAAAACAAACAATCAGAAAACCAAACAGGAAAAAAACCCAATAATCGACTGTTTCTACCTAGGCACAGCCACACCAAAGGATACACAAGCGTTAAGGCAGCCTCATGCCATTGATAGCAATGAGTTTCTGCTAGAGAAACATGTCTCAACAAATGCACAGCTGTAAAACAACCCGTTTTTGTTGCAGTGGAAATGCCGTGGGGTGGGGTTTCCTTGCGCAGGCTGCCGGTAGCCAGCACCGGTATTTGCTAGGAAGGTTTCTCTGTTTGGCTTGAGATACTGCTTAGATAAGGCAAAACCAGAAGGGAAAGTCGAATAGTTCATTAATTGGAGTGCAACTGCTCCCAGAGGCTGCGACAGGAACACAGAGCGCGTATAGAGACCACTGTTTATTTTATGTCCATTGATGCGGCTGGGACCTGCTGGGGCTGGGAACAGGATGCTGCCAGCAGACACACTGATTGTGGCTTTCCTTTGTTTCTGTAAGTGCCTTTGGAACTACTGCCTGTAAGGAAATGGCATGTGGACAAGTGGGGAGAAAAGAAATGGTAGGGAACCACCGGGCTTTCTGTTTGGGGTCTGCAGGACTTTTTAGCCTCCTAGCAGCAAGTGCTCCCTGGCTGTAGATCTGAAAATGGGGACTGAGGCTCAGGCTCCCCCATTCATCGCCTTGCAGCAGGGGTAAGACTCTCACCACGAATGTCCCTGAGTGTTTTTTTTTTTTCTGAAACTGAAGCTTTTTAATTCCTAACAATAGAAGGGAATGACACGAGGGCTTCATGAGAAGCTGAGTTACCCCTGCACAAGGCCCAGACAGAATGTTAGAAAGTTGGGGAAACAGGGGAGAAGGACCACTACACTGGCCCGAGACAGCGCACCCCAGAGCCCCTGGATTATGGGCTATGAGGCAGCACACATACAAAGCCTGGTGCCAGGGAAAACCATGGTTCTGAGATAATTTGCAGTGAAAAAAACTTTAAAAAAGAAACTTTGAGACTGTATGGTATTAATTTCAATGCAATGCATTAAGGCCTTAACATGGAACATCAGGCACATTTTCCGAAAGCCTGAAAAGCACCAGATTCTCACCCAAGTTCCCAGCCATATTCACAGTTGTGTAAGTAAGTGGTTGCACATTTTGCACTGCCTCTTGTCCTGGGACACTCCTGCCACTCTTCTTCTGAAGCCAGTGCCATCCACCCTCACCATGTCCCCAGAAACACTTGTGCCTGGAGGAGCACTCCCTGATGAAGATCCTCATCCCTCCTTGTCTCATCTGGTGATGGTCGTCTGCCTGCTCCAAAAGATGAGCTGTTCCCCACCCCCCCCCCCCCCGCCACTGATCTGCACCATGCCAGCATGCTCTGCACTGGAACTGCATTAACTTAGCATGCTCTAAAGGGTGAGCACAGTTAATCAATTTATTAATTTAATATTTGTACGCCTAGATGGCCGGTTTCTGGATGATGCTAAGATTTTTTGGTGTTCCCAAGTATTTGTTTATAGAAGCGACATTGTGGGCTAAATACCCTTTAACTACCACAAAAGTAGTGCAATATGCACAAAGCATAGAAACCTGAGAGCTTCTTAACATGACCTTAGCCACGCTCCCTCCCTCCAACATTCCCAGTTAGACATAGAGCCAGGATAACACAAGCCTCGTAAACTCCAGTTTGTAGCTGTACCCTTGGCACCCACTGAGATCAGGGAGCACAAACGAGGTCTCAGTCTCAGCAGAAAAGGTGTAGCTAACTGTTAAAGAGTGCAGAAAACTTCTCCAGGGAGCTGGGACCTGGACTGTTACTGCCTTTGGCAAAAGGGACACAGATTTCCTGAGAGCATCGAGGGACAAGTGGGAGGAGGACATTCACCGGCCAGCGGAGAGGACCTCAGCAGCGCTGCCAGGATGGACACATCCTGCCTGGCATGGCCAAGGCAAATCAAGTGCTTATTTATGAGCAGTGATTACTCCAGCCTGCTAGTCCACCCAATAACTTACAGATGGGTCATGCCCAAGACTGACATTGTGTGACATTGTGTGTGCCTCAGGAAGGCAGGAAAGCCAGAGATAGTCTTTATTGTGCCTAGCACAGTGGTGCCCCGATTCTTGGCTGTGAGTCCTTGGTGTTAACACAATATAGAGCAAAAATGACACCAGCAGCCAACACAGGGACACCTTTTCACAGAAAAGCAAAGCACGTTTTGCTTTGTCCTTGGTCACTAGCCCTCATTAACCACATTTTGCAATATAAACAAGACGACAAGAAAAGCAGAATTTCCAAATAATCCAAAAGTGCTCTCCATTCCTGTCTACTGTGTCTATATCAGTGGCAACTGTCACTGTCGCCTCTGGTGGCAAATACCGCATCTAACAACACATAGTCTAAACTGTTTCTTGCTCAAGGGAAGGAGGGCTTTCCAGTCACCTGCTGCCTTTCGGTGAGCACCACGGGATGGAGAGCTAAGGCTTCCCATCCACTAGCACAGTGTGCAGCAGCTGAGACCATCTTACTATGGGATGGGCTGTGTGATGCTGGGCATGGTCCTTTGCCTGCTGCTTCCTTGGGGGACAGGGGTTAGGGGGACAGGGAGCTGAGATTTCTCTCCCAAACTAGGCGTTATCTTGGCTTTTCCCAGCCTGGCAGGAAGCACTCGCAGCCCCAAGTCTCACAAACACATCTTGGAGGGCTCACACACCACACTGATGTTGGTTCCCTGGCTCTGTGGGGGTGCATGTGCCTGTCAAGTTTTTCACTTGCACCCCAGCACACGGGGTGTCCCATAACACAGGACAGGCACAGTGGTAGCTGAGGAAAAGCAAGCCTTAAAAATCAGGCTTTTAGCTCAAGCTCAGAAACAACTGAACCCAGCAAGGGTAAAACCAAATCCTCATCAGGGCTATTAACAAGATTTCTTTTGAGCTGCTTTGCTGTTTTTACCCAGGAGGTCTGATATGTGTCCCCCATCATCAGTGCAGGGTCCAGGGCCCACAGCCATTCTACGCTATCTGCAGACTGCCTCCCCCAGTCCCGACAGCTTTCATTCCAGTCTCTCTGGAGATGGAAACATAACAAAAAAACCCACTCTCTGAGCTGGCTCTTGCTATACCACACTTGGCTCCCCATGCCTGGCTCACCCACTTTCAGCCAGAGCCCTGCCACTTCCTTGGAAATGATGCCTGGGGAATTTAGCGCCAGTATGGCTTTTTTACTTAGCTATGCTGGCAGAGTACACCCTGTCCCATTAGGGTGCTCCCTTTATATGGATCACTGCTACAACTGGCTTAATTATAATGCGAAACCCTTTAGAGACACATGAGCTCTCAATCAAATTGTGGTATCTTACCAGATCTCTCTCTCGAGATACCTTAGTGCTACAGCTGACCAGATCTGATAACAACATGTTTTGTCCTATATCCTTCCTGCCACTCAGTTTTAGCTTTAGGGTTTGGCCATTAGTGGAGTTTCCTTCAAGTCAGGAGCAGGAGAGGATGTTAACAACCAAGTCCCACTCTAGCAGCAGCAAAACAGATTCACCTTTCCGGGAAGGGTGAATGATGGCACTGAGCTCGCGCAGTTCTCACAGCAAAGATGGGCTGTGCTGGGCTGCAGACCAAGTCTGCTGGTCTGCCCTGGGCTAGAAGGAGCCTTGAAGCCATTTTAAATACACTGGAAATGCTAAGGTATTAAATTATACTGACCTTTTTTTTTTTTTCCTGCTAAAGTAAGCTGGGGCCTGGGAGACCACCCGTTATATAGCAGCTGCCTGCTTAAGATTTATGAAGAGCAAAAGGAACAGCTGTTTCTGTAAAAAAGGGCCAGTTGCCAAATTTAAAACTGTTAAAATACAAGAGGAAGGGAAAGCAGATCCTTTGGGATGTAAACATTGATCAGAAACGCTGCTGGGGCATCACTGAAAAGGATTTTTGCAGCAGTTTCTCTGCCTAGAACTGAGCTTCCCAGGATTGCAGACAATTTCTGACTGTTAAATTCTCACCATTCTCACTCTCCCCACCACCCTATCCCCCGGGCGGGTGTTTGTTTTAGAAAAAGCCGGTTCCCAGGGTTTATGCTAAGCTATGCTGGAGAAGTGGGATCAGAGATGGCTGCTGGGCCAGGTCAGGTCGGCTCGCCTTCCTGCAGCAAAACCCATCGCTGGGAATGAGCACTTTTCCTAAATCTCTCCCTGGCCTTATGCTGGCTCTTGCTTCTGCCATTTGGGAAACAAGCGGCTGCAGAGCAGTGGATGGCAGAGCTCAGACAGCACGTTGGTAGGGAATATAAAGCTTTTTGCATGGTTGATGGAAAAAGCCTCTTCCATTGCCAGGAGGGAAGAAGTGGCTCAGAGTTGGAGGTGAGGGTGGGTTTGGGTACCGCTCACTGCCAGAGCCGTCACCTCCTTCTGTCTTCTCATGGCTTCTTGACATGAGGACAAATTACTGAGGTGGACTTTGATATCAAATCCACATCCTTGGGTTAAAAACTGCTCTGACATGCCTTTTAGCCTCTGATCCCTCTTCAATAAACTGTTTCACTTCATTAAAGGACAAGTTTTCTTCCAGCACAGGGTCCCCGTCTGGACCAGACAGTTGCACAACATTGCTCCCAGTCCCCAACTCCCAGCAGTAAAACCACTTGCAGCAAAAGACCCAACCTTGTTCAGCACTGATGGCTAAGAGCAAGTCTAGCGCAGGACCTGCCAACAAGGATGATGACACGCTGGAGGCTTGCTGAGATTGCTCACTTTCTGCAGGGAGCCAAAGAGTTGCATAAAGATTTCAGAAAGTCCAACCTTGCACAGCCCCAGAATATACAAACACCATCTCCAGAGCTGGAAAACCCAAGCCTGAAGATGACAGCTGAGCACAGCTGAAGAAAAAGAGCAGCAAACAGGGGCTGCGAGTCTGTCCCCCATCTCCTGCTCGTACTAACGTATTAGAGGCACGCGGTTCCTTCACCAACCCTTCTAACACAAGGGCCTTGAGGTGTTTTCCCCCCAACCCACCATGCCACTTGTTAAAAGACAAGACTGGTCTTCAGGCAAGAGGTTCAGTTCGGTTATTCTCAATAAGTTCAAGTGAAAGTTCTATTAGGAGCCCACAAAGACTCTGTCTTAAACAGCAGCATCTTAAACTAACACAGCATCATGTAATGCCACAGGAATTTCATTACTACTAATGACAACTCACAGAGCATGTGGTTTGAGTTTCTTTCCTTTTTAAAAGGAAACAAGATTTTTTTAATTAACGAATAAAATTTATAAGTAGGTCAGAGATTAGGTGCCGCTTTTAGCTTCCAAGACTTTAGGCGCCAGAGCAGTGCGATTGATTTCATTCCCATCCCGCGCTGGAGGTTCTCCGAGCATCCCCCACATGGGTTCCTGGGAGCTCGGGGGGGGATTTGTAGGATGAAAGGGGTGGCTGCGGCGGGGCAGCCCAGGGTCCCAACAGAGAGAGGGTCTGCGGGGTCAGTGGGGGAGAGCAGGGACAAACCGGCACTGTTGAATCTCTCTGTGATGTGCCTTTAGGGACTAGTTGCAATGAGTCCTGCTCTCACCCATGGGGCGGGCAGGCTGACAGGTTCAATTACAACATGTGGTTTTCATTTGATTGTAGCTTTGCCGTACCCAAGCCACCGAGCCTAATTGTTTTTCCCGTGGTGCTGGAGGTCACTCTTTTCCTTTTTGTATGTTTCCACTAAAAGTATTCAGCAATTACCAAAAAATTAGACTGAGGAAATTTGTTCTTTTATCTTATTTTACTTGTTTTAAACTCCTCTAGAAATTTGTTAGGTGGTTCTGAAATGTGCAAGTACAAAACTAGAGATGTAGTCTGCCTCCAGTTCAAACAATTCACTCTAATTTGGCCAAATTGTTTGCTTTGGGGAAAAAAAACCCCAAACCCAACAAAAAACCTGATCATTAAAAATTTTGATCATACAAATTTTTTTACTTATTTTTACATATACAAAAATGCATATGTGTGTGGTCATCAGTGAATTAACTGGTTTTGGTAGCTTAATTCTCCTGTGATTTCTAAGCAATAATAGCGGAAATGAGCCTGTTCCAACCCCGAGCTGCAGAGGCTAATCACAGCTTCCTCAAAAAAACTGCATCTGGTAACAGCCACAGCTTTGGGGCATGGAAAAAACAAGGAGATTATTATCCTTAGTACTCAGTGCTCCCCGGGCTGGACCACGAGCAAGGGTAGTGGCCATGTCCTGCCTCAAACCGAGGAGATGGGAGAGGAGTGAGGTGGCTGAGCTGCGGAGGCAGGATCAGGGCAGAAGAAAGCCCATAAGGTTGAGCAATTTGGGAGCGGGGATGGTGGCGTGTTGGTAGCATGAGAAGACCAGTAGTGACGGCACAGGCTCAAAAACACCAGCACAGGGAGGTGGGTACATGTGGGAAGGAGCAGCCAGAGAGCTGGGGGGAGGCTGTCATTAGGCAGAAGAGAAAGAGCAGCAGCAGCACAGGTGGGACCAGCAGGGGCTTGGGAGCCGCAGTACAGGTCCCGGCTCTTGTGCCCTTGGGAATCACACCATTCATGATTGCTCGCCTAGCTCCTCAAATCTTTACAGTATTCCAGGTCCAAACAACCAGTGTAAAAATTCGCAAATGTTTGCGGAACTGCAGAAGAAGAGTGAAGACCTAAATACAGTACTTAGTAAGAAACAGAAAAACCCAAGATTAATTATTTCTTCTTGTTTCATCTTTCCTAAGTCTCATGAATTTGGGGGTTGAATTATTTTTGAGCAGCAGAAGTCAAGAGCACTGTTGTAATCTCAGAAACACTCAATTGACTGGCTGGGCAGTGTCCAGGAAGGAGTTAGAGTTACGCATCGAGGGATGCTTGGCTTTGCTCTCGCTTTGTTGCCGAACTTCAGTGGCAAATGAAGTGGCAGCTCACAGGTGGGGACAGCAGGGCCAAATGGCTAAGGTGACTCTGAGAAATTGGATTTTGTTGCTACTGCTGCGACAAAATTCCCATGTGATGCTAAAATCTTGTTCAGCAAAGATTAAGCAGGAGGCCTCTGTATGGTCCTCAGCTACTGATGCTGCCATCAAGACCTCTGGGTCAGGCTCAAGGAAGCCCTCACCCTGCAGAGGCACACAGGAGGTCAGTGTGAGAGGTACCCTGAGCAGCGGAGATTGCTCTGAAAGGCAGAGACCTTGGTCAAAGTGACGCTGATGTGGCATCCATGCAGTATAATTGCCATGTTAGACTTTCTTATTTATACCAGTGAGATAACATCATTTTCTCACTTTGCAGATTGCTATGGGAATTAATTTAGTGGTGACTATCACGTGCTAATAGCTAAGAGCTAAAATGTGATATACAGATATAAAAGCACAGAAATGTCTGGGAGAAAATGAACAAGATCACGTGCAGTACAGAGCATGCAGTAAGCTTCCTCCACAGAAGAGATGTTCCTTCCTTACAAGCTACCACCGTGGGCCAGTGGGGACAAAGGCAAATATGACAATGACAAAGAAAGGGGCAAATGTTATACAAAGCTTCTGATCACAAGCTCTTTTGCAGAGGAACATTTTTATACACAGTTTTACTTCTTCTGTTATGGTCTGTTGCAAGAACACGAGCAGATAGCTGAAGCTGGGAGAACACAGGAGTTCGGTTCATTCAAAGTACAAGGACAGCATGAATTTCCAAGAATGGCTGGAGGCAAAGGATACCGGGAAAAGCAGCCAGCAGCGTGTAACAGTAAGGGAGTAGAGCTAACTATCGGGCAGAGAGTGAGCAGTGCAGAGCCAAGGTGAAGGAGGGGAATAGTCTTGGCTGGGGAGATCCAGGGAGCTTGGCAGGGCTGGGGGAGAGAGAGGATACATTTGGAGCAGCAGGACGTGACGTGCAGATGCCCCAGGCTGGGCGAAAATGTGTGATGGGAAGTTGGAGCAAGGGCAGAGTTTTGTGGGGATCATTGGCAAACTATTTGTAGGAAATCTAAGGTGGTCTGTCAGACTGGAGGGACTCCATAGACCTTGTCAGCAAGTGTGTTGGAGGCTTAGCTACAGCAATGGTTGAGGCTACAGAAGCAGGTGGAGCTTCTTGCAGAGAGAGGGAAGAAAACAGATGACAGCCCAGCAGTAGCCAGCTAGCCAAAGCTTCTCAGTTGTCTACCTCACCACAGATTTTTGTGGCTCTCACTTCAGCCCCTTCCAGCTGATAAAAATTACAATAGCTGCAAAACAAGTGCTGTCATTTTCCAGCAGATTCTTTGGATAATCCCATAACGTATAGCGTAAAAAACCCCATCTCGTTCCTTGACATATGTGTAGCCACAGTACATTTTCCCCAACTACTCACAAATGCTGTGTCAGCATGTCATTTCAAGAACCCCATGTGTGACATGGCAAGCGTGGTGTAAGGACACTACGTCTGATCTCACTCCTGCAGCCACAAGGTAGAGCACACAGCTCCAGCGTCCATTGCTGGAGCATCCAGCATCTCATGTAGCTTGTGAAGTACCATCCTTCTACTTTCATATATGCAAATGTTTAAGAATTGAAGTACAGTAATGGTAAAATATTAACCCAGGAGTCAAAATGTTTGAGAGAGAAGTTGTTACGCAAACCAAAGTGTTACAACCTGAGCAGCTAGAGAGTTTTTTAAACCTCCATCTTTCCTTCCAAGCAATGTAAGTATGTCTTTTGTACTTACACTATCTTGGCTGAATTTCGATTAAATCTGCTCTTTGCTTTCCAATACAGAGTGTCTTCCTCAATAGCAGACACACTTGCTGCAGGTTTCAGTCCAGAAACACACACCCTAAAGGCTGGGATGCCCAGTCCCCCTTACCCACGGAGCCAGCCTGCCTTCCTTGCCTCTGCGGAAGCCCAGCTGCGGCTCTCTGCTAGCTCCTCTCACTTCTTTCTTAATTCATTTCTAAGCCGCTTACCACCATGAAATAAACAATTAATTTCCCGCTTCCCTACTTAAAAACAACCTTGTACTCGTACACTATAAATATTTGTACCTTCCAAAAGGCCACTGTGCTGCAATTTTTTTGTGACATTGGATAAGGAAAATAAGCATCCACCGCGGAGGCAGGGCTCCATCTGCTCTCTGAGCTGCTCCACTACCGAGGGAAAGCACCCAGGGAGCAGCATTGCTGCTCAGCCCCAGAACCGGGGACGGGGCAGAAACCCAGCTCGCTCCCGTAGTTAGGACACGTCCTGTCCGTCAGTCTGAGTCCCTGACATAGAACCCGAAAAACCGCGAGGTGCGTGCACATACCGGCCGATGACAGAGCAGGTCTCGGTGTCAGCAGCCACGGCACCGTGCAGGTAGCGCTGAGGACCGCACTTGGGTTGAGTCAGGATGACCACGAGGGCCACGACCACGGCCAGCACCCCCAGGGTCAGCAGCACCAAGCAGCAGATCTTCCCCGTAGACATGGCTAGTCCTACGCCGTTGGAGGCAGCCGGGAAGCTTTTCCTCCTTTCGCGAAGGCGCCTGCTTTGCTCAGGGTGGAAGGAGAGGATCCCGGCAGTTTCGGGAGGGAGGTCTCGCTCAAGTGGGCTCAGCCCTCTTTTTAAGATTACAAACTGCTACAAAGGAAACGGTCTACTCTTTCTTTCCTGCTGTCATGTGTGAGAGGCTTTTCACTCTTTTATAAAGTAAACTTTTTCTGGCATAGCCACCATATGCCCCCTTTTTTTTTTTTTTTTTTTAAAGTCTCTGGTGAAAACATTTAACGCATTCACTGCTGGAGCACTTCAAAGTGAAATCTCTACACTGCTTATTGTCTTCACAGTCTTGCCACACAGAGCAAGTTACAAAACAAAGGCAGCCTATGTGGTGAATCACTGAGAAAATTACAACATCAATCCTACTTTGCAAACTTGGGGTATTCTCTTGCCATAAGACTGGTCAGACAAGTAAAAGCTAAATACAAAACACAAAGCTGCAACCTTCATATTTACTCTTACTTCACCTTACCGTTTATTACAATCCTGCTTCTTTACTTTTTTCATCATTAAATCTTGCCAGTGTCCACACAATACACCTTCTGTAAAAGAGCATGTCAGAATACCTTGAATAAAGCAGCACACCTCTGCACTTCTGCAAAACATTAGAGCTAAAAGCTCTGGAGTCCAGCCCATATTGATCAGCAACCACGGCACCCATGAAGTGAACAGCTACTAAATAAGACCAAACCCGATTCCTAACAGAGCAGCCATCAGCAGCAAAAATTGCTACACGGTGCAACTGGCCCCAGCTAGCTCTTTAAAAGCCTCTTAATTATACAGTTCTCATTGCACTTAAAAAGTTAAAGATAACAGCTCCACATCTGCCTGTCTTTCTAAAAGAGGTTGTCTCTGATCCTTTTCCAGCTGGATTGGGAGAAGGGGAATTCACCTGCGCAGATTTACACCTGTATTTCAGTACAGACTTTGAACTTTCACCCACTAAACTTTATCTCATAGTTAAGTAATACAATTTCATGTATCATATCTCAAGAAATGGATTTGATAGACTAGACCGTCTTTTTTGCAGTGGTGTTGTATCTTCCCGTAAGGTTATCTCGGGGAAGTGAGACTAGTCCAAGAAAAACATTTTTTGTCCAAGATAAAACCACTGTCCCTGGGGAATAATTTCTTGGTCTCCACATCGCTCTCTGTCTTGGCGAATATACTTGGCATGTGTAACAAGCCTCCACAGCTCTAATGTGACCCTTCATTTCACCCCATTTCAAGACACTGCTGATCTTGTAAAATTTCTCAATCCCTACATGACTTTCATGTTTCATTTTTGTGAAATTATAGTATAACACTTAAAGAGTCATCATTCTGGTGGTTTTTGGGAAAGCTCTTCCCAGTAAATTCATAGCAGGGCTGGAAGCCCTGACCACTCAGTACCAACAGACTCAAGGCTCAAGTGGATTTTGTCCATCTGCTTTCATCAACTGCCATGGAGAATTCAACTCCAGTCTCCAAATTTTCATCAACTTTGGTTTTCAACTCAGCATGTCAAACATCTGTATCTGGAAAAGTACCTTTGTGCTGCCAAGAAGGAGACCTGGAAGAGGTGAGAAAGGTAAGAGAGAGTGTCATCTCCCAGACCATGTCTAGGAAGGCCAAGACATGGTTATGATCTATTCCAAGTAAGAGATGCCTCCCACAGGCAAACCCATTTGTCTTTAGATACATAAATGAAGCCTGAGCCTCATCCTCTCTTTCAATGTGTAACTTTTAGTCTTGTTGGTGTAACACTAAACTTTGACCATATTATGCTACCAAGTCTGCACTGACCCTCCCATGTGAGAGGCTGCTTAGCTGTTCACATGCTGGAGCTCAGGACTGTGACTTCTACTTGTCTGTTGGTTTGTTTCTCAAAACTTTCACATTTATCATCATTGCCTGGGAGTGCAGTTTGCCGTGGTATAAATCTCCACACATAGCACTTCACGGCAAGGACTCTCTGGTCCTCCGCTGCCAGCGTGAAGGGCTTTTTATGCTGCATGAAAAGGAGCTCAGGTACTTAAAGACCCTTACAGGCCAAGGTATACTCAAGGAGATTTTAATTAGAATTGTAATTATTAACAGAATTACCATTTATTAACTAATAAACAGGTACAGTATCTTTAAATTGCCCTTTATATTGTTGGGGTCCTGTTACCTTTTTTCCCAGATCTTCAACCAAGAGACCAAATTTGAAAATTATTTAACATCTGAGGTACAGGCATTGATAAGGTGGAAGTGAACACCACAGCTTCCTTATGGGTAAGAAATCAAAGGATGGAAGTCCTCACATTTTAAGAGCAGAGCCTAAATACTAAGTGAAGGAGTTGGGAAGAAATTGCCTTTGCAGATAGGTTATTGCAGAGGTGCTGAAGGGTCTCGGCCATTGGGCCGAGTTGGTGGGGAGAGTACACAGGGCAGTTTTAGTCTAATCCCATCGTCTGGTGACCAAAGGGACCAGGGCAGGCTCTGGAGGCACCAGGAGCTTCTCTTTCAGCCTTGCTGGGGACAGCGTGCACCTTTGCTTCTTTTGGCAGCAGTGTATTGCACTATGCCAGCGTAATTTTACCTCAAGGTCCAAAATGTTCTTGACACACTGAGCTACCATGTATAGAGCCTGCTTCTCTGACAGTGAAGCTAGTTTCAGATGATGACTGGTGTCAGTCATGTTTGAGGAAAAGCAAGCTGGTTGCTGGTTGAAAGCCAGCCCTCATAACCAGTCTCAGGATCCTGGAGGTAAGGAGACAATCCCAAAGAGCACCAGCATCTACATCTGCTGTACACATGCTTTTCATTCAGCAGAAGAAAGTTGGAGATGCAAATCAAAAAGCCATCTTCTCAGAAGATGGAGACCTCTGTGCTGAAGCAGGATTCATGACAGTCCAGGGCCAGACTAAAGAAAACAAGGTTGCTGCCTTGTCTGCAGCAAAAGGGTAGGTTTGTGGCATGAACGGCATTTCAGGCATTGTGTTTTCTCCATGCCTGCTTTTCTTCAGTGCTGCTTTCTAATGATTGAAGGGAAGAAAAGAACATCATTGGACAGAAATCCAGACATTTCTACTCCACAAAGAAAAGCTGACTAAAGTATTGACCCTCAATGTATCGCTCTTCATCTCATCTTTTAAAGATATAAACTAAAAGAACCCTAAACACACACCAGACATGAGGCATTGTCATGCTAGTGTCCTAAACGGCCTCCTTTGCCTTTTTCTGTACACTGTCCAAATTACATTGCAACGTCCTCAAGAGGATGCCTCTTTCTGCTGGTGTTTGCTTGCAGAGCATTGTTTACAGTCACCAAACTCTTATTGTAACAAATAAGAAGTGCATTTTACATCTTCCAACTCTAAATTAAGTTTAAACTGTTGGACAAGAATCTAGGAAAGTTTCCAAGAGCATGCAACCAAAAGCGAAATTGGATGTATTTCATACACTGCTCATCTCCTTCTCCGGTCACATTTATTTACAACCCAGGAATGTCAGTTGTCTCTATATGATAATCAAATTATAAACATATAGGGAACATGCTGGGAAATTATTGTTCAGACCTTCTGAGAGACATGGCTGTGAGTTCCATCAATGTTCATGCTCATGATCCATTTGTCTGAGTACAATTTTTCAGAAACAGAAACACTAACCTTTGCACATTGTTTTCCTTTGCACACAAACAAGCTTTCTTTATTGAGGGCCATGGGTTTGCTCCCACAAAAGTCAAGTTTGTATAGTTTTCGGACATCTGGAAAAACA
The DNA here is from genome assembly GCF_929443795.1 of Astur gentilis. Classification (NCBI taxonomy): domain Eukaryota; kingdom Metazoa; phylum Chordata; class Aves; order Accipitriformes; family Accipitridae; genus Astur; species Astur gentilis. The sequence continues at coordinate 5,702,227 of NC_064886.1, forward strand.
GATACTCAGAAACCGGTAATTCTGATACTGAAGAACTTCTCATTCATCTTTCGCTTTCCTCTGTTATTTCTCGGAATTCATGATGCAAGTTAAGCCCATAAACTCCTCTGATTCAGGAAAACCAAACTGCTTCTTTTGTTACTCAAATCAGAAAAGGGAAACATGCCCTAAAATTACTCATGACATCCACTAAAATTAACATGTAAGTATCTTCTGAATCAAGGCTTTTTGGTTTTCCTGTTAATTTCAGAGCATACCAGGAAACACGTCTCCTGGTTCTAGCTGAGAAACTTGGCGGTACTTCAAGAGGACATGTATCAGCGGTCCAACACTGGCACTATTTTCCTCAGCCACCCTAACCTTCAGTTTCTCACTGTGAGGGATCTCTCTTTGTGGGCTGCAAGCATGAACAAATGGAAACCACTTCAACAGGACGGTCACAGGACACACACCATTTCTCACATCACTGAAATCAAAAAAAGGACCCAGCAGAATCTCAGGGACTCCTGTATCTTTGCTGAATTTTCCTAGGTTAAAGGCAGAGCTGCTGCCTCATTCCTTCTTTCCTGTTGTTTACAAAGTAATACCTGAAAGAAATGCTCTGTCCAAGCCAAACCTAAACATCCTCTATTCTGCAGTTCGATCAACATATGTAAAGTCAATTATTAGCACAGCTCTACATAGTGGGACACATGGCACAGACCACTGCCTAAGGGAAACTTTTCTCCATTAACTTGATTCAATTAGTATATCCAGGCGGTTTACTGCACAGCATCGATATTTTATTATTTCTATAACAGTGCAGCTGTTCTGAAGATTAGATTAACAGTGAAACCTTCTGATTCAGTCTTTAACTCTTGAGTGCTCTTCTGGAGAAAATCCAGCAGTTTTCTTAAAGACTAAACCTCATTAGTACAATTACTGTAGCAGCTGAAAGTATGGACACTAGAATACAAAAGGGAGCTTTGTGTGCATCCAAAGACACTAACAATAAACTCTGTCTGAACTCTGTATTGCCTAAATTAGGTGAAAGTACTACAGCAGAGACCCCAAAGGATATCAGTGGAGGGTTTTAACTCACACGAAAGTACTAAACATAACATATTTATAGATAAATGCACATGCACCTATATGTAACAACCTATACAGCTGCCATCACATGCTTTATAAGATCTCAGTGAGCCACAGTCAGTGGAATAATGGTTCACTGCCATGCTCGGGTCAAAAGCTGCCCTGAGCAGGGTTTGCTCACTGGGTCCTGTGCAGCCTGGAGGTCCCTTGGTCTGCACAGAGCACAGCACAAGGCAGCACGAGCCACTCTGAAAGTGCAAGGGCAGCACATCGGCTGAGGAAGCCGATGCGTGATTTTCGCCAGGGATCTTTACAGACTGAGGAAAGCAACATGCCCAAATCCTGAACTCTTTAACGCCAAAAGCCCTAGAAGGAAGTTCTGAAAGAGGTGTGCTGGTTGAAATACAGTTGGCAAGTCAAGAAGGAAAACAGCGAGGACAAAAAGGCACTCTCAGAAAATCTCTGGCTGAGATTAAATTAAGAGCAGTGGCTGACAGGACGAGCAGCAGAGCATCATCCACAGGGACCTCGATGAACTTGACAGAAACCTCATGGAGTTTGGTAAAAAGAAGGCCGAAGATCTGCACCCCAGCAGAATAACACCACGCTCAGCACAGGCTCTCTTGGGAAGGGCCTGGGCTTGCAGCCGGAGCCAGGCTGACCACGCACCACAACGTGCTCACGCTGCAAACCTGGCCTGCAAATACTGGACTCCTTCAGGAGTGTTGTCAGCATACCAAGGGAAGTTATTCTCTTCTTTTTTTAGGCAGCACCTGAAATACCACGATCTGCTGTGAATGCTGAGCCCTGGGAGCTCAGGAGGAGTTGAACAAAAGGAGCCTGTTAAATGTCAAATTCCTGGTGAGAGGAGGTGCAACAAGCCCAGAGGGGAAATACAGAGGGACCTCCCTGCCTGGGCAGTGGTGAATCCTTAGGTCAGCTTGAGCTGTCCTCTTTAACCTCACACAGAGGCTTTGGAAACTCCTCTGGTTTCAATACCCCCATGCCAGGAGAGGTTGAAAGATCTGGGCTTGGAGCTGGGCTGTACTTTAAGGCAAAGAGGGATACGTGTAAATGGCTACTTAAATGCTGGCAAAACCCACAAACTTGCTGTGTGTCCTCTCCCAAGCCCTCTACCTGCTTCTCCAGACTCTATCAACCTGGTTCCTAACTCCACCTGCACAAAGCAGAGACTCTCCCCCCCCAAACACCCCCCCATCTCCCACCCCCTGCCATCCCCACACACTCAGGGCTCCTGGTCCGTGCTCTGCCTCCCACAGCCAGCTGCTACGTGCTAACACCATGCAGGACATAGAGGGCAAACACTCCACAGGCTGCACAGAACTGAGCCCCAAGCAACTGTGCTGCTTCATCTGCATTAGGCTGTTTGTTCAGCTGGTACAACTTTTTCTCTTTTTTTTTTTTTTAAGTTCTTGATGTTAGTTAAGGGTATATAGAAACAACAGGGACTTTTGTCTTAAGAGACCATCTGAAAACAATCTCATCCTCTCAGAAAGAGGAGCAAGGAGGGGAAATATTTGTTAAAAATCCCCTAAATGAGAACTGAAAAGGAGACCAGGCTTTTCTGGGATTCCCAGGTAAATGACAGAGCTGTACCGCTGCACACAGTGAGCCTTTCAAAGAGCTTAATCACACCGAAATCTTTGAGTCAGGAATAAAGACCAAGACTAGCATCTGGATTTCATCTCTTCTCCAAAATGAGCAGGAATGGTCAACCAGAGAGAAAACAGAACCAAACAGGTCCCACTTTCCTCTAGAGACAGCAGGCCCCTTCTCTGCCTAACCCCGCGGCTCTTTCTGAGAAACAAGAGCACGCACGCAGCATCCGCACGGGAGTTTTGCAGTTTCCTACCAATGTCATTGGAATCCAGTGACATCCACCAGCATCACAGCTGGTGCTGAAAGGGGGAGGGAGAACATGTGCAGCTGGTGCAGAAAGGGATCAGGACACGCGTCCGGGAAGCCACAAGCTGCTAGAGATACTCACTCACGCTTGCCATAGACTCCCCTCGCATAAGTCCCAGCTTAAATACAGCCTGAGCACTCAGCACCGCTGCCCTCTCTCCCTGCTGCGCTTCCAGCTCTTCGGGAAGGATAAGTCCTGGAAATACAAGCCAGATGTGTGAGCGCGGCAGGTCAATAAGGATCTCACGAGAACCAGCAGATAAGCAAACCCAGCGCAAGCTGAGTTTCTCTGCGAGGGAAGGGGGGAGCGCAGGTTCTTAACTGCCCTTACGATCCTCGTGTACTTCACAAGCAAAGGAATGGAGAGGCTGACAAAAGGAGAAAAAGCAGCTCCACAAACAGACCTTGCCACGTTCTGGTGCAAAAAAAGAGGGTTATTGCTGATTGTGCAACTACAGATGTAGGCTCCTAGCTCTGTCTCGGTCCCAGGGACAACAGCATTGCTTTATAATGACTTCTGAATGGCCCTGGGAGCGCGTGTGAAACAACCCTTTTCTTCTGCAAGAACACAAGAAAGTGTTTGCTTTCTTCACCAGGAAGTGGAGAAGCAGCATGCACGAAGGGAGAAATTCAGTCTTCTGGAGCTTGTTTTCTGTCCTTTTCTTTTCCCCTGCTCATCTTTCACTGCTGTTTTACTTTGGAAATTCCCCAGTGTTCAAATCCTTTCAAGCAATGGTGTTTCCAGGCTCTTGCACAATTCCCTTTGGAGCTGTTGTGTTATTTATCCTTAACCACTTTCCCACACAGTGATCACTGCAAATGGCTCCTTTCTTTCTTCAAAATTTTACACTCTTTCCTCTAGGGACACGCTGATATTCTAGTCCCAAAATTTACTCAGCTGGATCATAGGGTAGAAATTGCAAAAATTCAACTTTGCTCATTCATGAGAATGAGCAATGGGAATGGAAAAAACCCCTGCTTCCCTGCATTCAGAATTGGAATATTAATCTTTGCCAATGTTAAATATGTAGTGTAAGAATATCTGAGCTGAGCTGGATGAGTGCTACATATTTTTATTTCAATAGAGAATAAGCTGTTTTCAGAATTTAATGCATATCCTTCCCTTCTTTTCTGCACTGTATATTTAATTTTAAGACCTTTCTTTGCACAACAGCTGGCTAGGTTCTCGCCATATTGGAGTAAGACATTTTCAGCTTATCAAATTGGAAAAATGCGAGTAAGTTATTGTCAGCCATATATTCTAGACAGTTACAATTTTCATAGGCAAGTCTTTTTTTTCCTCCCTTTTTTTATATCCAAAATCTGGATTGATTACTCAGACCAGCACTTAGGCTGGGGAATGCTGTATGGGATGCTATGCATAGTACTACAGGATTGCCAAAACAATGTTGGAACATGCCCAAAAATATCTGAGCTGACTGTATTGAGTATTCTTTCAGAGAGAGCAAGACCTATACACCTGTTAACTACAGGTAATACAAATGGGAAAAAAAAAAGCAGAGATACAGAAAACAGAAATAATTAGAGCAGTAAAATAATACAGCTTGGTGCCTGCCACCTCCTGCAAATCCTCTGAGAGACCTCTTGGGAAGTGGGACAGTGCAACAGCAAACATTAAAAAAAAAAACCAGTCCTGAGTGAGGCTCCTGCTGGGTAAAGAAATCCAAGCTCCCAACAGGGACATAGTCCCTCTCCAAATCATGTGGCAGGAGCTGTACCACCACAGTATGTTTCATCTCTTTGCTTTAATTTACTTCTGCTTTATTCACCACCAGCCTTCTCTGGATTCAAACCCTAAGCTAGTAATGCATAGACTTTCACAGAAGTCATCAAAAGAAAGGTAGTGGCATGAGGAAAAAAGCTGACTCAAGAAAACCTTGAGATGTTCTTTGGGTTTTTGTTGTTTGTTTGTTTTTTTTTTTTGTTCATAAAAAGCAGAGCTACTGGGCTCTATATCAAAGGACAGATGGAAGCAGCAGCATTTAACAAAGACAAACTAGTTTCTACATGGTGCACCAGGGTCAGTGTAGAAAGGACATTAAGTAAATAATGCACACAGAAGAAACATCTGGGGTTTGACTACTACAGAATGACAGACTTCCAGCAGTAACTGGTCAGGGTGTCCTATTTTAATGAAAATTAAATTAATTTGAAAGCTTTTGGAGCACAAAAAGAAGATCTCAGTGTGCATCTCCAGAGCTTCAAGCTAGCAGCCAGAAGGGTGCTGAAACAAAAAGGGAATGGACTTCATCCTTCAGCCTCACACATCATCCTCTCTTGAAATCAAGAAACCAAAACCCAACTCCAGGTGCTGCAGCCATGGGGCTAATTGCATCATGGCTTCCTTTCTAGCCCTCTTTGCCTTTCCTGTCTGCACCAGCAGCTTTCACAATACTTCCACTTTTAGTACTTAGTTCAGGCAGAATGTTTTGGATGCTGTACACCAGTAGCGACCAACCTTTCTGTCGCTTCAGGCCCCAGGATGAATTACAGAGGGCTGAGATGCACAGCTTTCCCATCAGGTGACTGCAGGTGTTCCCATCACATAGGCAGCATCTATCCTCCTCCATGCCGCTTGCTTTCCTGAGATCCACATCATGTACACGCATCCTTCCCCGCTGGCAATCCCTGGTGCAGCCTCTTGAGTGCTGCATAGCCACAAACCATTCCATTCCCAAGCCATGTGGAATCCATAATCAGTTACAGAGATCCTCTGGGTTGCCTAAAAGCATGGGCAGTGCCTTATTATCGAAACTTCATCTCTTTTCTTTCTTGGTCAGTTGGTGCCTGGGGCCACTCTGTCCCTGGTAACTCCCTCCTGACATGGCAAAGCCTCTGCCACAGGCACATTTCTTTTCTTTCAGCAGCTCTGCCCAGCATCTGTCACCTCCTAGAATAAGGAAACTTACTCCTTCAAAGCCAGGTAGCCAACACCAAGGAGTACCCCAAGTCCAAAAGAAACACTCCTGGACTCAACTCTCAGCAGGCCCTTTGCTCCCGGCAAAAGGCAATCAGCACTTTTCTTTCCTTCCTTTGCCTATTCCCAGTCCCCACAACCTGGGGTGACTAAGAAGAGGCAAGTGATACTCAGTTCCTGGATGTCAGCCTCTATTTTCAAGTCAAGTGCCAAAAAGGTGCCACTTCTCAGTCTCGGAGCCAAGTTGGACTTCCCCTCTTCTGCTTATTCCTCAAGGTCTGAACCTTGCTGCAGAGTCAAGGGCAGATCTGTGCTGGACTCCAGAAGCCTGCCAAGCCCAGACTCTCTGCAGACTGTACAAGTTTTATATTTCCTTGCCTGACACTGAAATTCAGTCAGACTGAACAGACAGACACATAAACACATACATCACACACAAGTTAGCAGCCAAGATTGCCCAACACAGTGTTTTGGAGACTTGTTTATTCAAGGCCAAATAAACAGCCATTTTGAAAATATAAATGCAGTAAAAGCAAAAGTGCTTATAGTCGGAAAACTTAAAACTTAAAAAATGTAAAGACATTTACATGTGGCCCTGTCCTGGTTTCATCGTCATATATACTGTTTCATCTGAAGAATATGTGTCTCATTTGCTTCCTTTCAGTTTCCACCCTTTCTATACAATAGTCTTAGATGTCGACTATCTTTATGTAAGAACACAAAACCAGACCGGTGGGTCAAACTGAGAGCCCATAGCTCAGTATCCTGCCTCTGACAGCTGCTGGCGGTGGACACCCAGGGAAGACTACAGCAGGAAGAGCATAGCAATAAATGTGTAGTGATTTTTCCCCTAAATGCAAAACATCTAATACATACAAACTTATTGTTTATTTGAAAATTACAGAAACTGCCTGGGTTTTATCTGCTTTTTAATGCTGTTACAATTCCAAAAGCCTTAGCACGACAATAAAGCAGGTTAAGTATTACCCAACAATGAACTATCCCTAACAATTAAATATTGCCTTAGTATCTGCAAAATTGTATTTCAAGTGCCTCCTTTTGCAAGCCTCAAAGGCATTCTTGTGATTCCTCTAGGTCCAATGAGAAGACCAGCTTCTAGATCTGGAGATGAGGAAAAAGTGTGAGTGACCCACTTAAAAGATCCAATTACTATCACACCATCAGCATCAAGCCCTGCTTGAACACGAGGTGAGACTTGGTTCGTTCTGGGTTCTGTGACAACATCTATACTGGGACATTAACTGGGCACAGAGAGATGAGCTGGCACAGAGCAGCCGTGTCCATGCTAGTAAATTGGTTTGTCCTAAAACTGGATGGCTGCAGCAATCTGTCTTTTGAGAATAGCTCCTTGACTTCCCTAACTTCCAACCCACACCCAGGAGCTGTTTGAGGAAATTGCTGGTTGGAACAGGCCAAACTCACTATTAGGAATGTGCTGGCAAGTTCGTCAGCACCAACGCTCGCGTTCCAGCGCCTGTGAACACTCCTGGGTATGCCCGAATTTGTAGAGAAGCAGTCCACATCTTCACTGTGCTGCATCCCTTCAGGCTCTTCACCCTAGGGCACCTAGACTGCTGTTATTCCAGCAGCGGAATAACAGTGGCGAGTCTCTAGAAAAACAGGAATTGTCAAAGTAGCTGTATTCGACCTGAAAGAAACACTGTCTCTTCACCATTTGAGAGGACTCTGTGCTGTCAGGCCTCTCACCTACTGCTGCACCTCCTGTGAATCCGGGGCAATAAGGTTACTGGGAAAGAGGCGCTCTCAAAGCAGGCAGCACTAATGCTTCTACTGAAACCCACTGCTAATCATCTCCCTTTAACATGGTCTTGTCTGCAGCATCTGGATCCCTGAAGTCCCAGGGAGGAGCCCATGCAAGGACCTGGAATAAAGGCATTGGGAATGTTACTCTAAATGAACAATCAGAGAGAAAGAAATCTTCTGAGACTGAAAGAGCTGCCTGTCTTGTGAAGGACCCTTTAAGCAACTGAGCCAACTTTTCGGGGCTTTTCTGAAAAACAAATTGAAGTACAGTCACAGCGAGGCAGGAGTCCTGGAATATGAAATAAAAGGGGACTTACAACAAGAAAGAAAAAGGGAGATTTGAGTAACCACTTACTCTTATCCAAAACCACAGGCTTTATCTGTTCAACCATAACCCTGCACCTACAGACAATGTTTAGCTCACGCTTCATGGATGTTTGGCCAGTTAAATGGGATCTCCTGGTAAATGCAAATATGCCATGACAGAAGAGTAGACCATAAACACAGAAACATCTCAAATCACAGCTTACAAATGATAAACTTCATTTCCCATGACCCACTAGAAACTCAAAAGCAAATTCCTATCCCAGTTATATTTATGTTGACACCTGAAGTCAACTGAGATTAAAGGTGTTAAGTGCTGAACTGACAATCACAACAGAAGCAGTGACAACATATCTGTCTCACTGAAAGCACATGATGGACTGGAAATCATTTCCAACAGAGAACAACATTTAGGTCAGACTACAGCTAAGAGCTACTATCCATAATAGCCAGCTTCCACATGAAATTGAAGACGAAACTTGCTTTTGAGTCCAAGCAGTTCCATTGGTGATTCTTCCGTGATACAGCAAAGTGAGGATTAACAGTGACTACTTGCTGCAGAGGACAGTATCTACATTTTTAAAACCACTGTCACAGTAGTATCCTCAATGACAAGGCCAAAAGTTGGAACTAGCCCTCAGTCTCCTCCTTGCTCCAAGCTGATGCCTATTCATTTGCAACAGTCCAGCATGAATTCTCATCCTGCAAATATTGTTCTTGTAAGAGAACAGAGGTTTTATTTTTCTTGGAGTTGTAATTTGACATCTCTGATCAGCCATAAGGTGTCAGTAATAGTAAAACGATTTAAAAGAAATGGAAGTATTTAAAAGAACTAGTGAATTTCTGATTTTCTTCAGGGCTGACTTAACTCTGCTCTAGCCAGAATGTAGACAAAGCAAAGGGGTTCTTGTCAGGGGGCTGGCTTTTCAAGACACTGCCAGGAAGTCCCTAACAAGGAGAAATGCATATGACCACAGCTTTACATATGCTGAAGAACTAGCACTCCAGCAGCTCTGCACTCTCTAGCAATATGAAGCAACATTCATGCAATCTGATGTCAAACAATGAGTCACCTCTTCTGTGTTCCTTGGTGTTTAGTCACTTCCTTTTACTAGAAGTAACAGGAATGTCAAATCTAAATACTCTGAGAAGAGCAGAGAACAATATGAAATGGCTACCCATAGGCAAGGAATCCCAAAACTGCAGCTCGCGGATGGTGGCGAAGCGATGTGAATGCCTAGAGGTTAAACTATCAAAGACAGGAAGTAAAGAAGCATGGAGCTGGAATCTCTCAGCATGCTAGATACATGACATATGAATACTAAAGGTTGAAAAGCAGAACACATTTCTGGGAAATAGAGAAGACTTTAAAAAAAAAAACCAAAACACAAAAACACAAAAAAACCAAAACACAGGCTTGAAAACAAAGTTCATTAGTGAAATGGGAACCCTGCTCTCTTCCTGGACCTCTGTGCAATTCTAAACACAATTTGATAGCCGGGTCCTTTATAAGGATGCAACGAACTTACTTAATCTCTGTTTACATAGGAGAGTAGCTCTGTCCCAAGAAAAATGAGTGGGTGTTGAGGTTGTATTGTGTTAACCCTGCTCGTGCTAGGGAACATAGTGACGGCGTGTTCTTTTTCTCTCTAGCAGTGACAGCCCTAATCCTTTTAGCTTGGGTGGATCCCCCGCCAGGGCACTGAGATACCTCTGGTTCTGGTTACACTTTCCAGTGTACTGTGGTGAGCGGACTGGTGCTGGCACGCACACCATCCACACTTAGCACAGGAAATACAACTCAGAAGAAGCCAGAGGGGTATAAAGCTCTGGTTGAGAAGGCAGTCCTATGTTAACGGTTGGACTCGATGATCTTGAAGGTCTTTTCCAACCTAAACGGTTCTATGATTCTATGACCCCACTGTCCCAGCCTAAGAGCCACTTGGGCCTATCCCTCACCTACCGCTAGGCTGGCACTTAACCATAGGGCGCTCCAGTTCCCCAGGCAAAGGACCACTCAGGGGAGAGCCCTAGTAGGAGCCCTCGCTTTACTTTGGTATCCCCTTTGAACTCCACTCTTACTATAGGGCTTGAATTTCTCATTCTCAGAGCCCTAATCTTGACTCTAAATCTAGACTCTAAGCCAGGATCTCAGCCACATCCCCAGGTCATGCAGTGTTGAGGGAACCCTACCAACAGCCTTCCAACCATTTTGGCAACCCCTTTTGAGTGCTCCTCTCTCACTGTACATATAGGATTTCTCTTTCTTAGATTCCTAACCCTAACTCTTGCCTGTAGCAAGTCTTATGCAACAGGATACACCACAAAACTTGGTAAAGTTTAGGTGGGGATGGACCCAACATTCCCCAATGGCAGAGCTACTGCTGTTCTCTAGTAATGCTCTGATGAGTACTCTGTCTAATCAGGTGGGCTGTATTATGAGAAACTTCTATGCATGATCCATCAGTGCCTCAGTACATTTAGAAACTAACGTTCAATTTAGTTAATAGATTGGGAGATGAGGACACCTACAGGAAGAGGGCTAAGGGATCTTCCCCAGGCTGTTCCTTAAGCCTTGCTTCAATGACATTGTTGACGTTACATCATCCTGTCCCTGTGCTGCACAGAACTGCTGGCAGGTCTGGAGAAGATGACTGGTACTGCTCTAGGTCCAGCCATAGTTCTTCTGGCATTCATGGTGTTGATTTTTTAACCCCTGCAGATGACCAACACTCAGAAACCTCTGGGTTGTTCTGGTTATGCTTTTTTGTTTACAAAGAATTGCACAGAGCGAGTTATCCTGGACGCTGCATCCATCAAACAGGAGCTAACAATTTCCTTGATCTCAGTCCTAACGTTCTTCTAGACAATTCTAGCCGCAAAACCTATCTAGGTACCTGAACTGAATCACGTCATCAGACTTCCCCATCTGTATGTCTCTACTTCCCTCTTAAATCAGCCTGTTCCTCTTACCTCTGTCTCTCATGCACAAGAGCACAAAGCAAAGTCTCTCCTACCCAAGCACAATAAATGCTGTCCTCTGTTCTTCAAATATGTACAAAGCTACACCAATGTCTGGTGCTCAAGTGACTATCTCAGGTGAAGGCAGCAGAATCCCAGTCTGCCTCAATGTACACAGGACAGTCACATAAACCTTGCTATCTACCCTCAGCAAAGCAGAGGCCGAGAAAGATAAAAGTGATGTATCCACAGAAAGATATGAATTATTAACTTATGGCTATAGAGCAAGTCAGTGGCAAAATTAAGAATAAAACCAAGAAGGAAATCTTCTTCCTCACTCCACCTGTAAGACAACACTTACAGAGCTCTTTCCACAGTCAAAAAGCTAACACAACCAGGAGTTGAAGATTAAAATCCAGTGTGCATATCAAAAAGGCACTGTATTCCTCTCTGCAGAGGTCTTAGAAAGACATACCATGGTTTCGCAGCCAGACAGGAAACAAATTTCAAATACAATTTTAAAGTCAGACAATTAAAAAAAAAATTTGTCTTTACCTACATAGAAGTCTTGTTTTCTGTATCTGTGAACTTTTTACTCTTCCTTTTGTTATCATTTCCAAAACTAGAAGTAAAACAAAGGAAAGCTATCATGCATCAAGCATGTCCTTTTATCTAAGAAAATGAGGAAGTTCATAAATAGCACTGATTTCAGGATCATCTATTGACTTACCTTACTTTTGATTCCCCAAAGCATACTGTATGTCTTGCTGTTTCATGGCCTGCAGAAGATTTTATGTAAATAAGACGTGGAGGTTGATGGAAATTGTCTATTTAGAAAAACACAAGTCTAGACGAGCTCTTTTGAAGGTGTTTATGATATACAGTCACCTGAGTGCCAGAGCAACCTTCTAGTGTTTAATGTTTCTCATCACTACACTGCTGTGAAGTAGGAAAGCTTTCATTACAGAAAGGGGAAATTGAGGCTCTGAAAAGCTACATAACTAGTGGCAATCCAGCAAAGCATATAAACACATGCTTACTGCCTTCTGTGGGATTCCTTACATACTTAATTTAGGCACATGCTTAAACACTGTGTGAATCCCTTGTCCACAGAAAGCTGACATGCCCTTGGAGGTGTTCAGATAAGGTACAAAGTGTAAGGCAGTCAGGGGAAGCAGATTTGGTTCAGCTGTTTTTCCATGCAAACTAGAGAGCATAAATATTGTCAGGATGAAATCAGGCTGACCTTTTTGTCTACAAGTCCTCTCATAGCTTTGGGGAACAGCATTTCAATAACTTAAAGCTAACAACACCTTAGATACCTAAGGTTGCCAACGTCTTTTTCTCCTCTGTTATGGCTTGTTCAGCCCTAAACTTCTGAATATGAAGGATATGAGAACAGGATATGAAGACATGACGTACCTGCCCACACAGCCTGAACTCCATCTTACTTGAATGATAGCCCAAGCCAGACACAATTCCTACTCTCACTCTGTCTCTGAGCTTCCTACAACAGGAGCTCTTGATAGCTAACAGCCATATATCAGTACTGCACAACAGAAATAACACTGCACACGGCACTCGTCTGAATCCCTTCATCTTTATGCAATAAACTGTATTTTATTTTAACCGACAGTAATCCTACAAATCACATTCATTTCCCACGAAGTGGGAATAAAAATCTGTTTCCCCTCAGGCAAACATTTTACTTATTCTCCAAACTTGAATGATTTTAAAGGCAACTTTTGTGACATTCACTATTCAATATTTCATATTCAGATGCAAGTTTATAAAGTTTTAGTATTTTGGAGAATAGACTAATGTAATGTTTCATTTCTATAATATTCCTGTAAGCCTTTAGATACCATCCTGCACCTGGAATGATCCCACTGACCTCCCTACATGTTGACACTCAGTGAACAACTACAGGGTTTGTTTTAAATTCAGTCTCATGGTACAAAATAAACTTCAGCCTGGGAAATCTGACAACTGAGAACTTAATGTGCATAAGATGAATTGTTGGTTGGTAATTTCTCTGCTCCAGCTAACTCTGTGTCTTGCTTTCACACGTGGCAGGCATGAGCCTGGTGCCCCTGGCAGACAGTTTGCTTTGGGTTGGCTCTAACGCCACAGGGAGCAAAGCAATAGAAGAACAGGTTATGTCCTGCTGGGTCCCAAATTTTTCTTCTGGGTCCCATTTCGCAGTTTTGTTCAGCACTTCTGGAAGTACACCAAGAAATCTGGTTCAGGGTAAGAACAGCCCGTTCCAAGACAGTTTCTCTCATCTCAACATTTCAAACGCTCTTGAATGCTTGGCTCTGCATCCAAAGCAGAAACTCTTAATTCCATTCTAATGTTACGCAAGTACCAGACTCATATGACTGTGAAATTTTATTGTGAGAAGTTTGCTTACAGGTGTGGGCACTTGAAACAAGAAAAAAAAATAATTAAATATTGAAGCGGCAAATAACGGGAAATCTGATGCATTCAAAATGGTGTTACAAGACCACTGTTAGAAAAGCAGCTTCTAAACGTAATTTCTCTTGTACCACAAAGAAACACATCCATCTTCCATTTTCAGGGAACAAGAAAGTGTCAGCTTCTGAAACGGAATTAAAGATCGTATCAATTCAAACTATCTTTAAAAGTGCATTTGACCGAATACAAACGTCCAGACCATTTCTGTAAACTACTTCATGCAAATCTGTGGTCTCCCACACAGACAGTTAGGTCAAATAAAGAAAAGAGGGTGGAGAATAAACCTGTGTAAAGCTTTGAAAGGTGAACCAATACCAGAAGAAGTTCTGAAATGCAGGGCTGAATTTTCTAGAGGAGGGGACAGAGTAAAACCAACAGCATCCATCTCACAAACTCAGAGGGATTCAGAGGCCAAGCTCAAAGACAATATTCAAACTTACATGAAGCAATTATCTATGACAGATGTTAATTTCTAGGTCAAATACACATATACTCCCGATATTTCACTGGAAGTCTTGCAGTAACTGAATTTATATTCTTCTAGTAGAAAGATATCTTGGGATGCAGAGAATCTGCTCATAATCTTTCCCACACATCCTTTCAACTGACCAGCAGTAATGCCAACTTCCATGATTTTATTCCAAGATGTGTGATATATAATGTTTCCCTCAGGGATGTTGCACATAATTTCAAAAAAACATAGAATCACCACCTTCTTAAAAAGACCTCATGAATGCTCACCTGACTTGGAGCACTCAGATCTGCTAGTACCAAATCAGAGTCAAAGTAAAGTGTCTCTCCTTCAAAAATCAGGGAGCCTAGTCCCAAATCACAGTGGTGTAGATCAGTGCACACAAACAAATTCCAGGAGCCATTTCAAGGCTTCCCTTCCTAAAGCTGCTCAATAGCAGATGCTTTTACTTAAACTCCTGTCAGAGAATACTTAGCTTCCTTAGTCCTTATCTTAAAAGGTCCACAGGCAAATAGTTTTGAAGACAATGATCTCCCAGCATTGAGGTCAACCCATGTTCCTCCACTGTTTTTTGCAGACCCAGAGCCCCATCCAGTATTCACAGAAGCTTCTTCCATGAGTCTCGAGAAATGATTACTTTCTATCTCAGGGGATCTTCTTTATTTGCTCTTTTTTATATTCTTTTCTGAGGTCCTGTAACTGATACTCCTTCATGAGCTCTATGCAGTTTCCCATTCACGCATACTTCATCTTGCTTGTCAAGCTGAAGCACCCAATATCCAAGGCTTTTGACTGTCACCTCCTGGTCACTCACCCCAGCAATTTACATTGATTTCTCTCATCTTGACTGCCAGGAACTAAAAACTGCATGTTCTAAGAGCAAATGCTTCACATGGGTAAATGACTGCAGAACCAGAAAGGATAAAGATGAAAGCCTGTTGGCATACAGCCATTAGTGGGAGAGACATTCTGCTTCCCAAATACTGCTTTCAAAAGGAAAAAGGAGATTATTAAAGGTATCATTAAATAGGTTCACTGCTCTTTAAGAACAGCAGTATCTGGTTTTAACCGGAAGGATAAAAATAACATGAAATACTGTATCAGTCACAAACCCAACCAGCTACAGCTCACTCTATCCGTATTATGGTTCTGAACTGCCTCCCTTCCTAAGGCTGTTATTTTTTCTTTATTATATTTCATTTTATTAACCAGCTTAGAGCTGCATTTACTTGTTTAGGGTTTTTTGGAGTACTGGGGTTATAAAAGGACCTGGATGTTAAACTAATCCAAGGACATCTTGCCATGTGATGGCTATATAGTATCCTTGGGAAAACTCACCTACAACAAATCCTGCAGACAGACAAGCTGCCTTTCAGGCACACAGAAAAAACAACCACATTTGTAGGTACCCAGCACAGCCTAGCAAGGAATATCACTGTCTCCTCTGCTGAGGGACAGATGCTTCTCCACCACACTGTTGAATATCATGCAGTTATGGAAGACACTAGGAAATGCGAGCGAACACGAAGAGACATTTGTTCTAAGTGAAAACAATCATAGAATCATAGAATGGTTTGGGTTGGAAGGGACCTTAAAGATAGATCATCTAGTTCTAACCCCCCTGCCATGGGCAGGGACACCTTCCACCAGACCAGGTTGCTCCAAGCCCCATCCAGCCTGGCCTTGAACACTGCCAGGCATGGGGCATCCACAATCTCTCTGGGCAACCTGTTCCAGTGTCTCACCACCCTCACAATGAAGAACTTCTTCCTTTCATCTGATGTAAATCTACCCTCTTTCAGTTTAAAGCCATTACCCCTTGTCCTGTCAAGGGATTACCTGACATATATGAGATCCTCTCTGGAAGGCCCAGACTCTACAGCTGGAAATGCACAGAATTTAGAGGCCGATTTGGTGCTCTGTAACAAAATCCACAGTCAGAGGAGCATTTCATAGGAAGCCCACTCCTTCCCTTAGTGCTGTATGATGCAGCATGCACATCCAGTTGTATGATGGAGGTGCAACCAAAGGCAGTTCCCCCTTCTTCACAGTGCCCACGTCTAGCCCTCAGTATAGAACTGCAACTCAGATAAGAAAAGGTGACATTGTCGTCAATGGCATTTTGCAGAAACCTAGTGAACTGAGAAATAGGAATGTCAATTTGGCAAAGTATAAATAGCAAGCAGAGCTCTAACTACACGCTTCAAGTGTTAGTCAATGCTGAGCAATTCATGCTTATCTTACTGCATCAAGATCTTGCTTTAGAAATAGGAGGAAATATCTAGAAACAAAATGAAACCATAGTTATCAGCCTGGGGTGCCATTTCCTTCAAAATCAACAGGAAAAGCGTATTGCAAATGGAACAAAGTGTCTTTCCCCCCAGGCTAACCTTGCTAAACTAAAAATCAGAATATGGATCACCAGCAACTAGAATGGAAAATGGTACATTAAATGTTGCCTTACTTCTCGAAGCCCAAATCCCAGACCTCAACCCTTATATTAAGCAAAACTCAGAAAGTACTTTCAGTAGTAATGCTCACCATATTCAAAATTCCTCAGACTCGATCCAAGAGTTGCTTTAGCTCCCTGCATAATGCATTAAGTTTATACACTCTGCCACCAGTACTCACATTTTATCCCAAGTTTTGAAATGTTGAGATTACTTATGCCTCAAGCTTCCGGATTCATGTGATTATGCAAGAAAACCAGTTTTAATTAAAAACACATTTCTAGCACTTCATACGGAGAAGAAAATCTTCAAAATGGGACAGCTAAAGTTGCAAAACTCAAAGTACACATAAAAAGGCACAAAATACACTGCTTATTCAACCAGACTATTCTTAAGGTACTCTCAAGACTAGTGATACCATGCTGTTATACATCATGTTAAGCAATCTCTGTTAGCAGAAACTAGGCAAAAATGTAATAAATTTGAGAAATCATTAGGAGAAATTAATGCATATACCCCAATAGAAGTTAACTGATATGTAAAAAAAACATGTCTTTTTTCTCTCCCTCTCGTATATGATGCAAGTCTTCAAAGAACACTTTTCCCTGCAGAGCTGTCCTGTTGCTTTCCATCAACCCCTGGAGATTACACATTTCAGCAGTTACCCATTCCAATGCACCACTGTCCACTGCTTGTCAGTCTTTTCAAACCAAGAATTACTGCAAGTTTTACTTTATGTTAAAAGACAAAGAAAATGCTATCTGATCTAATAGAAGAGCTGCAATGTACGAGATAAGCTAGAGCAACATTTCTATGAAGCCTTCCATTTCTGCCTGAGAGTGTCCTGGCATGTGCAGTGCACAAGTGCAATAGTTTTGTATTTCTTAAGGATGAATTTTTATAATCCAAAGAGGAATCCACAGAAAGTCCTATCCTTTGAGAATCTATAGTTTTCTGTCAGATCCTGCCCCTAGATATGTATTTATTCACCCTGAGAGAGATGTTTAGTATTTAAAATTTTTGTCCTGGCTAAATAAATTGAATGTACAATAGACTGCTCAAAAAGCTATATACTAAAAGTAGGCAGACATGCGTATACATTGCCCTGCAATGGTTAAACATATCCCGAGAGCCTTCTGAAGTTTGATTCAGAAGAGAAGTTGTTACATACAATGAGTAGGTTAATGTTTCCTCAGACTAAAGAGGAAGTCTCATCTTTATCCATGTGAAACTTTGACTTACAGCCTTAGCAGGTCTGTGCATGTTAGGGACAGACATGATGTCTGCATGAGCTGAACAGCTTTGGAAAGAGAATTTGCTTCAGTTGGACCAGAAACATTATTACAGTTCTGAAAATTCTCCTTTTCTCCTCACCTATATGACTCCAGGCTCTGTTCCAGCTGAATTCTCATTAACCGGTAGCCTGGTTTTGCTCCCATCACAGCTGAACAGACTATATGTTTTCAGATCATTTCATCCATCCCTGACATATCAACACTCAAACAATTCTCCAGCCAAAAGAAAACATTTGACAGAGTTCTTCACTGTTACAACACTCTAACCTGTCCTTACAAGAAGAGATTAAATTAATCCTGCACAGGCAACAAGGTCTGTCTAATTTATCAGAAACCTATGCTGTTTCTTTAAATTAGATTATTCCTAATTTATCTTTTTCTTTCTGATTCACTGATTAACATAATCAGGTTGAAGTTACGGTAACTTGTTCCCAGCTTGGACTTGTCATTTGCTGCATCTGAGTCAGACCTCGAGAGAAGCTAGAGTTCCCAAAAGCTTGTCTGTTTCTCCCTCTGATATCCATCCATTGGCTTTATATAAGATGGCATCTTTCACTACAAACACTACTTCATCTTAAAATGAATAAGCCACTTACTAAAGCATTGACGTAATGCTCCTTCTATACCTGAAATTCCCACTAAAGTCTGTAAAATGCAGTAGGAGCCCCATATGATTAAATTTGAATTTGTTTAGTACTGCTTTCAGAAAAGAAGGCTGTATGAGCTCCTGAGACAGTATTGCGAGCACCAGAACCACACAAGTCTGGTTTCTTACATATCCCAAATGTTTAACTGGAGCATCAGTAACGGTGCAAGGTGCCATCAGAGGATTTAGAGAGTCTCTTTTCCTAGTGGATTTTCTGGTACTAAGTGTTATATTAGCTCAATCTACTACGCACAAATTGCTTGTGCTCTACTGAGTCATTCAGCTTCATGATAATTGTATGAATTTAATTAACTCTGTAGAGTTTGATTGAAACTAATGCTGTAGTGATTACATCAAGGTGACACAATGCTGGCTTACCTTTGAAGCTAGCTAGGAGAAGTGTTAGCATGGCTGAAGTTGGTCAGTTCATCTGTATACTTCTTTGCCTAACAGAAACCTCTTGCACAATGAATGATAAAAACACAAAGCAAGCACCAAAGCAGATTACTGAATGGAATTCAGTAATTTTTCAGAAATTTTTCAGAAAAAAAGCTCAGCCTCAAGCTATCTCAGGAATAATTCCTCTCAGGACAGACATACCAACAAAACAAAAAAGCCCTTCTTGTTGCTGTGGCTTAAAGACAGCTATAATATGGGAGAAAGGGAAAAAAGTAACCTAGGTAAGTGGCATATCAGCAGGTGACATAACTTTTCTGGGCCTCTGTCTCTCCATCTGCAAAATGGGAAAAAATACATATACAATCCTGATAGATACATTTGAAAATGCTATATCTAAGAGTGATAATGGACTTATACCATTGATTTCAGTAGGCTCCGGAACAGACTTAATAGTTATAAATTGACTGTCATTCTGCAGTTCTCCTCAGCAGTTCCCTTAGTTCTTAAAATAATTTGATAAATTTCTCCCATGCAGCTATTTTATTAACTTGCCCAAGTGTTACTGAGCCATCCCTACCAAGCACCTCCATTGTTCTGTTTCCACTTTTTCACCCAATCATTTATTTCTTGTTTTCTTTCTCCAGTTCTATCACCCACTGAAAATATATCAGGTCTACTGTTTCCTTAACTTCTGGCAATCATACCCATAACTTTTATAGCTAAATAAAAATATTGCAGAAGCTTTGACATCAAGTCCCAACAGATTTTTCTGGAGCTAAAATAGCTCTTTATCACCACCTGGAGGAGGGACCGGCCCTTCAAGGAAAAGTGTTCACTCAGCCAGAGACAGTGTCCATCTGCAAATGCACTTTTAAAACATGGCCAGCATCCCAACCAGGCCACGTATACTTATATGCATCACAGCAAATATAGCTCGAACAGTTCTATTAAATCACACTATTGTACGTGTCAAAGAACTCTTCTGTCATCTGTTACCAGCTTGCTACATTCAAAATACTGGACATTTGTTTTAAAAAAAAAAAACCAAAACCATATGTAATATAAAAAAGGAAAGAAATAAGCAAATTAATTGCCTGGCAGGATTCCAAATGGGGTTGTCTGAAAAACTGTTAATTTGTCTTTTCAGCAGTCAGGAACTGGATTGCTCTAC
Source organism: Astur gentilis (assembly GCF_929443795.1). Lineage (NCBI taxonomy): Eukaryota > Metazoa > Chordata > Aves > Accipitriformes > Accipitridae > Astur > Astur gentilis. The sequence goes on from NC_064886.1 coordinate 5,722,143, forward strand.
AGCCACTGGAGCTGCTGCCTTCCCTCCTCTTAGTCACCGCCAAGATCAAAAAGCAGTTTTGAGATCCAGTTTGGAAAAAGCAGATTGGAGTGGAAGCACATGTCAATACCAAGAAATAATGTATCATTTTTAATTCTGATCATGTAAACATTTATGTAAATATTGAATCATTTTACATTGTTAAATATTCCTATTAAACTGGATTAATCAAGTCACCCTGCAGGGTCAGACCTGATGTTACAAAAGGAATTACTCTGTTTTTCTCTCTAATACAATTTTTTATGCTTTGTTTCAATGTTAATGACAGCAGTGGAGTATGAGGCCACATCATTTTGTTTGACCTCCTATACTACATAAACCAGACCATTTCACTCAACTTTTCCTGCACCCCCTCGCATAAACTAGTCAGAACAATCAAGAAAATCGACATTTTACCAACATTGGTCTTTTCCGACAAAACCTGTAAATCTTGTCGCGAACAAAGCCAAACTTGTCTGAGGAGGATTATTTTCTGTAATCATGTTTACTGGTATTAATTATATAACTGTCTTCGGTATTTTATAAAATAATTATACTTTTCTGGACCTCTGACTGGAAACCTCTCTCTGGATACTGGCACAACACGAGCATTCCTCTGGTTTTACGGAATTTCCCCCCAATTCCCAATTATAAAAAACACGAGCAGCCGATAGTTTTTCTGCCCATTTATTTTTCTTGCACACAAATTACTGGGGCTTTGCAATTAAACGTATCATCTTGCTTCCTTCTAAATATGAACCGTAAGCATGCATCAAACGCTCTTCTGCATTATTAGCAATTTTAATTTTACTTTGTCTATCTACCAGTGGGATATTACCATCACAAGGGTTTCTTTTGCTCTCCTCATACACTGAGAAGTGATTACCCTTATGGCTATAACCAAGTGTTTTTCCTGGCGATTTCAGCTTCCCTTATCAATTCTCTTAATCTGAACTGTGTAATTACTGTTTCCTATAGCTCAGCTGATGCATGCAGGTCTCATTTCTAACAGAGTCCTGCGGCATAGCTGCCTCATTTTCTGACATAGTTTTCTGGCCATTTAATACACTTCTATTTAAAAAATTTTTCTTCACAGTATTGTGACATTGTTCTAATAACACCATTTTTAAATTCGCCCGTAGTTTGGACGAAAACAGTCAGTAAGTATGTATTATCAGGAAGCGTGTATTGTCAGTGAGGCCTCTCTTTGTCCACACCGCTTTTAATTTTCTCACAAGACGCTCTCTCTCCAAACACCAATATCTGAGCAAGCGATGGCTTCACCTTCACCGCCACCAAACCCCGGGGCTGCTGTGTGCTTGCCTGACCGCAATTGTCAGATACATCCCCCCTAAAAAAAACCTCTGGAGCCCCCCCCAAAGGATTCTCGGGAAGGGGCTGAAGCCCCGCAGGCCGGGGAAGGACCAACCACCCCCCCAGGGCGGCCATCTTGGAGGGCGCCCAGCGCTGCGCCATCACCACGGCAACAGCGGCACGCGCCCCTCCGCCAGGCGGCGCGGACGCAGGGAGGGGGCCTGGTGGCGTCACCGCGGCGCGCCGGGCGAGAGAGCGGTGACGCAGAAAGGCTGCGCCGGCGCCGAGCGCGGGAGGCGGCGGTGAGGGAAGCGTTACCGGTCGCTTCCGCTCCTCTTCCTGCAGCGCGGCCCGGAAACAGGCGGCTCCGCCGGTGGCGGGGAGAGGGGGGGGGCATGGCCGGCCCGCACCTGCAGCAGCCCAGTTTCCTGCTGGTGGGTGCGGAGCGGCGGGAGCTCACCGGGGAGGCGGCCCAGCGAGCCCGGCGGGCCGTGCCCACAGCGGGTCGTCCCGTCCCGGTTTGGGCTCGGGGGGGGGGGGTTTCTGGTTAAACCGTCCGCTTTGTCGCGTCCCTGTGCGAAAGTCGGTCAGCGGGAACCTCAACAGGAACGCCGTGCCGGAGGAGCGGCGTAGTTAGGGGGTTTTTACGTCACGGCCGTGATAAGTACCGTCCGTTCTGGCAGCGGTGATCTGATTTCCCTTATGGTTTGTCACAGGCCACTTTGAAGGCAGACTGTGTAAACAAACCCTTCGTTCAGCGGTGCCATGATCTGGAGACGGTCATTGAGGAGTTTCCCGCCAAGGTGAGCGGCCGCTGCCTTTCCAGAAACTCGCTGCCTGGTGTATTTCGGAGGAACTTGCTTTTTTCACGTTACTATTTTCTTTGTTCCTGTTTCTCTTAACCAGACTTCTGGGGACCCCAGGTGAAACAGTGGGAAGTCAGTGTTTCCCAAGAGTGAAAAACCTTTTCCAGTCATTAAAAGATTTTTTCAGTTGACTGCACTTCATTAATACCTTTCAGTCTCAATTTACAAGGAAAACTAGTTTTTATAACGTGACAAGTAATTGCACGTGATGCTGATGAGTATCATCGCAACTTTAGTAGGATCAGAAATCAGGATAGATTTCCTGTAATTGCTCTATTATAATACATTCTTTTGAATGGAAGCTCTCCCCAGTGATAATCTGGAAACAGCCATAAGTAGCTGGCAGACAGTATCTTTGTGCGCTCAATAGAGGTTGTTCAAGTGAGGAATTGTACACATTAACTATTTGTGTCTGTTTTCCCTAAAGGAACTACATGGCATCTTCCCATGGCTGGTGGAGAGCATTTTTGGTAGCCTGGATGGCATCATCGTGGGCTGGAATCTTCGCTGTTTGCAAGGAAGAACAAATCCCACTGAATATTCTGTGGCTTTGGATTTCTTGGATCCCAGGTAAACTCATTCATTTCAGCACAGATTAAAAACTGTAGGGTGAACAAATAACTAATGTTTGACCTCTTTCTCTTGTGCAAATATAAATTCACAAAAGTGACACAGGAGAGGGTTCTTACCATGGATTTTCATTCTGATGCTTGTTTGCAGTGGCCCAATGATGAAGCTGGTTTACAAACTCCAAGCAGAAGAGTACAGATATGATTTCCCAGTCTCATATCTTCCAGTGAGTAACTGAAAAATCTGTAAAAAGAGAATATAGTTGTTGCAGCTGTTGGAACTTTGCACGCACTTTATATATACGGTTCAATATAGGCCAAGGTGTTGCCTCAGTGCTCAAGGTTTAGAGCGTACCTGTTTCTTTAAACAGTTGCTAGATGAGGAGAGTTCCCAGCCATAAACTTTGTAGGAGATGGTGGTTAGCAGCTAGATATTTGTGCTGCTCAGCCAAGAAGGCTGCATTGTGATTCTCATCCTGTCCCCAGAGAGTTGTGTGCTTTATCTTGGTTACCAGTAGTTGCAGGATTGAAAATAGTTTTCCAAGCTCATCACAGAGCAGTGCCTTCCCTGGCTGCACTTTGTGCCCATGTGTTTGAAGACTAACTGCTATCCTAGTTATGAACTATGACATGTCAAACAAAAATGTTTATCTGCAGAGTTGTTTCACTTTGTTTCTTCCATTGCTACCAGCTACCTGCTACGTAGAAATTGATTCAGATAGTTCGACAGTCTTTAACAAAAGGAAACTTCATTTAAGTATATAGTAATTGCTGGTCCACAGCTCAGTTACCCTAATAAAACCACCAGTCATCAAGCAAACACCAGTCTTCTGCTGCTCCCACTCCAACTGGAAAAGTCTTGGTGAAGACTCTTTTCTTTTTTTTTTTTTTCCTTCTTTTTCTTCTATTGAATACTCATTTTCAGTGAGAAAGTTGGCAGTTATCTAAAGAGTATGCATTTGCACAAGGAACTACTGCAATGCAGTAAAATCCCACTGCACTGAATGTAGATATCATCCCAGAATGCTGGAATGCAGCAGAACTTCACTATCTGAAAACATACTCTGCAAGTGTCCTGAGTAGCCAGATTAATATTTCATTACTCTGTTTTTCAGGGCCCTGTGAAGGCTTCAATACAAGAGCAAGTTCTACCAGAATGCTCTTTATACCACAACAAAGTCCAGTTTCCTTCATCTGGTGGTTTAGGTTTGAATTTGGCTCTTAGTATCCTTTTAACGGTTGTATATTTAATTCCTTTTAAATATCTAAAACTGAGAGATTACGAGCATTTCTGTTGTGTATTTATTACGCGTCTGTGGTAAATCACGGTCATGCTAAGAGTTTGGGCTGATTAGAAATGTTTAGATTCCAATGAAAAATAAATTTGTCCTCTTCTTACAAACCCTTGTGGGGGAATTTCTGGCCTTATTCAAGTCAACAACAAAATTCCCAGTGATTTCAGTAGAGCCTGTATTTCACAATTTTTGTTTTCGTAACTACTTATAGTTTATGCAATATGATAGAAAAAGGGCATGTTAACTTTGCAGCTAGTGTACTTGTTGGAAGCAGTCTAGCTGCAGCTGCACTTGTTTCAGTTTGAGATAGTCAAATGTGCCGAGAAGAGTAATGCAAACGCACCTTGCCACATAGAGGAAAAACTCAACTACCAATGTTTGAGTCGGCTGGAAAGCAAGAAGGCAAAGCTGAATTTGCTGTTAAGCTCTAGCAAGTTATTTTAGCATTGAAAAAATAAAAATTTAATGTCTAGTCAGCATCCCCAGATATCTAACAGCTGTACCTGTTTTTTATTATCTGATCCTTGACTCTGTTCTTTCAGATCCATTTGAATATTACATGTTTTACTTTGCAATTAGTTTGATTACACAGAAGGTAAGTACCTTTCAGCAATTTTTCCCTTAAAATAGTATTAGCCTTTCTTCACAGTGCTTTAAGAGCCTGCTGAGGTGCCGTCCAGCTGGATTAACAGCAGTTTTATCTGTACTTTTAGAATTTGTTATTGCTTTGGTTCAGTTGATGAAGTAAGACTGGATAATAAACAAAATACCCACCTTAGATATACCAGTAAGCAGTCTGTCCAACAACATGCCAGCACGGAGCAGGCAATGGATTCCAAATGGGTTTCCTACCCCTCTATCCAATAACACCACTTATACAGTCATAACCACATTTTTGTAGTATGGTGTCTGGTTATTTGGTTCCTCTTCCTGTTGTTACCTGTGCTATATAACACTGCACTCTTCTCATACTTGGTTACATTCTCTACTACAGCAACAGTTCTCTTACAGTTAGTTATTCTACCATTGCTCCAAAGTGTCTTTGTTGTCAATTCACCCTTTATAACCACTGGGCTTCTGCTTATTTATACTAAGTGGGTCTGGCTGTTGTAACAGACGCTTCCTAGCAGCAGCTTAAAGTAACAGCATATAACTCCAGGTATATCATGTGTGTCTGTTTCAGAACTCACCTGTCACCCATCATGTCAGCCCTTCCAACAGCGCTTATTTCATCTTGGTGGACACATACCTGAAGTGTTTCCTACCCACTGAAGGAAGCGTCCTTCCTCCACCTTCTTCAAATCCCGGGGGAGCCATCCCTTCTCCAACTCCCAGGTAATGACTGCAATGCCAGAGGCAAATTGCGGGAACAGTGCTTACAAAATACAGTTTGTTGGAACAAAATCTCTAAGAAGTAGGAAAGACCTCTGCTCTTTATGATCTGTATGTACTTATTATAAAAAATTAAATAGATTTATGTTCACCATAAAGGTCTCTATTGAAAGTCTGAAAGGTAGCTATTATTGGAGAAGAAAAGGCATGCACAAGCAACGAAAATTCATCAGTTCAGCAACTCTAGTTGTGTTTTGTGCCCTGCAACTGGAGCAGGACAGATCTAACTGTACTTGACAGTTTTTACTACCTTCAGCTACATATGGTATGTGGTGAAGATGGCACTGGTGATAACCACTGTTACAAGGAAACTTGCATTTTTTATTAATGTTGCTATAAAGCTAGACAACTTGACAGTTGGTCGTTTTGTTTCAGTTCTGAGGTTGCCATCCTTAATTGTTTAATGTTCTCATTACCTATTTTGCAGTTCTTTGAAATTGCTGCGTCAGGACCACGTCCGTGGCTTTGATGCAGACTGATAGTGCTCATAGGTTTCTTAGTTCATAACTTCCTGGTATAAAAAGCCAAGACACGTACTAGTAATCAAATCATATGAGTGACTGCATTTCAGGTGACTTTTTCCATGGTCAAGCTATTAGCCACAAACGGAGGGAAGAGAATGAAAGATTTTTGACCACTTACTGAAGTTCTATGTATCTATGCAATAATGGCATAAAACCAAACTCACAAAGTTGAAGGGAAAATGCTCCAATACAAGCACCCAGTCTTTTGTTCTTTGTAATGGCCAAGTGTGTGAAAGTCCACATTTTCAAAATCGGTTTTGCTACTCGACTTTATAAAATGTTCTCAATATTAGCAATTTTACACAAATGTAAAAAAAAAAGCCATTATATTTTATATAACTGTTTTAAATACATTTCAAATATCAGTTTCCATGGTCTGTTGAGCCTTAGCATATACCTAGGAAAATACAGATCAGGTGAATTATGAACATGGAAGGCAGAGTGAAAGAAAACAAACTTGAATAGGAGAAAGTAAAAAACCCATGTAATATTGAACATAACATCAGGTCTGTGTAAAGCTGGTTCAGTGCAGTATGAATAGTGATGTAGTGTTTGTTTATAGTTAAAGTGCCTAGTAATTATAACACATTGCAGAAGTTTGCAATGTGTAATCAACTATGCAGTTTTACTTCTTAAAGACCACTTTCCAGTTTATAAGCCGGTGATTACACGGAAATACATCCATGCTTTTACTGAGGCTTACTGACTTCAGTATTTCCCTTCATTTGCCTTTCAAGGTCTCCAGCAGTGCCTTTCACTTCCTATGGCATGCATCACACCAGCTTGCTGAAAAGGCACATTGCCCATCAGCCTTCTGTAAATGCTGACCCAGCTTCACAGGAGATCTGGAGATCAGAAACACTGCTCCAGGTGAGTTGGATTTAAGAAGGAAAACACCCCACAGCATTTCTTGCTGCTAACTGAGGAATCTCTCCTTTTTAAACCAGAGACAGTTATGCCATTTTGCTTTAGCTTGTTTTTGGAGTTGAGCAGTGCAGCTGTTGTTTTCTGTTACTGAAACAAAGAACCACTGTTAAAACTGTTAAGTTGTAATTTAGAAAGGCACTTAATATCTTTTTTTTTTTAGACTGTATATCCAACAACTGATCTCAAGCATTTGAGTAATTTCTTCCAGAAAAGTTTCTAAACCTGATTTTTTTTTTTTCTTAATCTTACATCAATCCTATGCTCTAAGCAAAGGTTGAGCACAGAGAAGTTGGTTCTGTTCACCATCAAGGAAAGGGAAAGGAGAATCTGGACTTAACGGTTGTTCTGAAACAAGTTCCTACCATGTTGCTGAACTGACATATTGATGCTTAGCAGGTGCTAACAGTATGCCAATTCAGTCATTTGCATTGACATGATGATAACCTGAAACATCTCTGAATTGGCACCTGTCTATTTACCAGTAGAGCTTAGTTTTCAGATTATATACTATCGTCTTCCCTTATACCTAGCTTGTGACTGACAAATCCTGGATTATTTCTCTTTCCCTAGCTGAGAAAATATTTGTTTTGCAGATCTTTGTTGAAATGTGGCTTCATCATTATTCACTGGAAATGTATCAGAAAATGCAGTCCCCTCACGTCAAGGTAATAGTCTGTACTTCATTCATGAGTGTCATCTGATGGTTGACCTCTTATCTTGGGACAAATCTCCTGTTCTTTGGAGAATTTTTTTGTATATTGGTCCAAAGGAAAGAAATAACTTATCAGAATATCTACATGAGTGTGTCAAAGTTTCTAGTCCAGTTATGAACAATGTTGTGTGTCATCCAGATTTGCCTTCATTGCAGAAGTTGTGTTGTTTTTGTTTTGGTTTGGTTTTTTTGTAAGATAAGTTTGTGGGATGGTCACAACAATCTGAACACCAAGAATTAAACTACTAATGACGGGGAAGATGCCACTATAAAAGCATAGTGTTAAATCCCACTGGGGCAACATAGCTAAAATTGATTTCCAGCAGCAATAGCAACTGTTACTGAAATACGAATTAGTAACTTCTAAGATACATAACCATTTTTAAGCATGAATCCAAATTAAAAAAGGAATTCTTACTAAATTGTCCTTCAGTGTTAAGTGAATAAACCATTTTTGTTCAGAATATCTCTTGCTCAAATAATACACTGGTTTAAGCAGTTTGTGGTGGCCTGTTCAGTAACAAACTACTGCATGTAAAACCAAGTAAGTGTTGGGGAGGCTAAGATCAAAGGCATTATAAATGTAAAGGGAATTTGAAGGAGAAAGTGTTGATCCTCTGAATTCCCTCTGGGTCACAGTGGGACTTTCGTAGAAGGGGAGAGAAATATAAAAGCTACTCAGGATTTATTCCTATGTGAAAGAGCAATATGAAAGTTGATTGAGAAGTTCTGATCCTTCACTCCACAGACTGTAAAATAAAATAAACATATTTATATTTTGGTAGGAAAAAACATGGGAGAGCTGAAGTGTGATGGGTTTTGTCTTTTATTCTTGAAGTTGAGGTCAAAATGCAAACTCACTAATGTTGCAAAGTCTCCACTTGGGACTCCCAGCAGCATGGCTGTGCACCTGTGATGGAAAGGCTTTGCTTGGAAGTACCTTTGGTCTGTCTGTCTGTCCAGTCTGTGCATCAAGCGCTGTGCTTAGGCGAGAAATAATGATTGCTTTAAACTTCTCTCCTCTGTTCACCCTCTGTATTTCAGACGCTCTCTTCTAACACTAGAGAGTAGCAGTTATAGACAAAGGCTATTAATGCTATGGTGGAATAGGGCTTAGGTAGAGCTTAAAGTTCTCTGAAATCACCATTTCAGGATCCCCCACAAGGTATATTGAGCCACAGCCTGATGCCATAACTCCCTGATGGTATTTTACCTTCATCTTTGATGGGAGGTAATCATGGGCATGTAAAAAAGGAAGTCTTCATTCTCTGGGTTAGAGCACCTGAATAGGGGACTGGAATTCCCCGTGACATCCATAAATGGACAAAGGATCCCTCCTGCAGGACTGAGGAAAGGTTCCAGACCAGCTGGGGACAGGACTGTTCATAAGCTGTGATGCTTGTAGGTTGGTCTCAGAGTGGGCTGATGGAGAATAGTCTGCTTCGTAGTTCCTCAAACGAGGAAGTAGAATATGCAGAAATGCAAGTTTTGTTTTAACATAAGGGTTAAAGGGCTTGACTGGAAACCCAAGATCACCCTAAACCTTATTCTTAAAATTATTAATAATTATGCAGGTTCACTTGATTCCATTTAGCCTTCTGTGCGTTTGGAAGGAGGGGTAATTAGTGACCATTCATCCCTGGATCTAGACCTGTTTGACCATCAGCGACTTGAAATGGCTACATCCCTGTATTGGAAGGTGGGATGAGATTCCACAGAATTTGCTCTCTTTGTCCAGCAGCCAGACTTGTTTGCTTTGATGGGCCAAGCCAGATCCCAGATATGTAACTTACTGTGAAGTGCCTCAAGGAATGATAGATTTTTCCTTAAACCTTCTTAATGTCATAACAGACTTCCCTTTACAAATTGGAAGGCAGTGGAATGGGAATTAATAGTAAATAATTTCTTTTGACAAGATGTACTTTTCTACTTCACTGCTTTGAATTCTTTCTGGGTCTGGTGTGAACCTGAGGTTGACACTATTTGCTATGCTGAGTTTCACTGTTTTCCCCATTAATTCAACTATTTTCCTATTCTTTTACATTGTCTGTTTGCTTTTTCTTTCTCGGATAATCCAGAGCCCAAGCGTGCATCATCTCTTTTCCTGTTCCCTTCTGCTGTAATCACAACCCTTAAAAAGAAGTTATTTGATAAAACTTTGTGTAATGCTTCCTGACCTTCCAATGCCAGGTGCCACAGACCCCAGCACTGCATGTGAAACACCCATTAAACTACAGGCTCTTGCTGATTCCTGTAGCAGGGGAGTCAATTACAAAGCAGATGGTGTGTTTGAGCTGTTGGGAGCTTTTTACACTAAGAGCGTAAAACCAAAAGATACCAAACTGGCACTAGAGGAGATTGGGTAGGGGCTGTTCAAAGACAGCAGAGGTGTGATCTGGAGAGTTAGTTTAGATGCCTGACAATAGTCATTGGGATCTGTGTAGTGTACATTGTTTGTTTTATGTTTTTTTCATTAATTTCATACATGTGTGTCACTGTCACTACAGTATCCTCTTCACCATCACATTGTCAAAAGAAACTCTTTACCTTATTCATCCAAGAAGGGATCGGGCTGAGGCTTGCAGAGACTTCAGTGTTAAGGCAAGATGCCTTTTGCATCAGCATATAACACTGTATGTTAAGTATGTCTTTTGCCTTTTTATACATGTGATGTTTCCCTAATAGTAAAAATAATTTCCTCTTTTGAGGAAATTCACAAGACCTGCAGCCTTCCCAAATCGCCTTTAATCAGAAGGAGAAGACAGAGGATTTCTCTGAACTGGAAACTTACTGGACAGGCTCACAGTGATTATAAAATCATAGAATGGTTTGGGTTGGAAGGGACCTTAAAGATCATCTAGTTCCAACCCCCCTGCCATGGGCAGGGACACCTTCCACCAGACCAGGTTGCTCAAAGCCCCATCCATCCTGGCCTTGAACACTTCCAGGGATGGGGCATCCACAACTTCTCTGGGCAAACTCTTTTTCTTCCTGTTTGTGGGAAGAAGAAAGTATCAATCTGAGTTTCTTCCAAGTATACAAACCCTGCTTCTCTGGCAGCACAGGAAGAAATGACAAAATTTTTCAAAATAGCATTAAAAAAGCTTGTGGAATATTGAACGCTTTTACTCCATTATTTAATGAAACACCATAACAGTGTGTAAATCCTTGTTGCTGCAGTTCAGTTAACTTCTGAAATAGGGAGTTTATTTGGCAAAAGCTCCATATTCCCTATCAGCATTTGCTCTGAAGGTAGCAAAGAGAAGAGTCACAGCCACTTACAGCTATACTTTTTTGACACCTGCTCCCAGTTGTACTTCCAAGTTGATAAAGGGTATGAAATGATGTGGAACCAATCTGCTGAACACCAGAGAGAAGAGGATACTGTGGCTGCAGTTGTTATTGTGATATGTTGTCCCTGACTGTATTTGTGATGTTCATTTTTTTCCCCCCACCCTTCTTCCTTGGGCTCATTCTCACTTTTTTTTTCTCTTGCTCTCTTCTCTCCTTTTTTCCCTCCCCCCCCCTTCCTTTGTTTCTGTTGTCTCAGCTGGAGGTTCTCCACTACCGACTCAGTATCTCCAGTAAACACCACGGTAGTCCTGCCCAATCCAGCTACCAGGCCCTCCACGCATACCAAGTATTACCATCTTTTCATTTTGTTTCCTTTTTAAAAATCTTGTTCCATCATATAATCTGCAAAGTGTATTGGGGCTAGCTGTACAGCAGCTTTTTCTGCTAAGGTGTGGTTTTACAACTTGATTGAGAACACTGCACTGAGATTTACTAAATTTTCAGTGAAAACAGATACTGAGGGGTGTTCCTAAAGGTCATGGAGGAAATACTTAAAATCTAGCATATTATGAGGACTAATTAGGAACTCCATTTTTAGAGATGCATTCTTGAAATGCACTGTACAAAGAGGGTTAGCAGCTACACTGACATTTTTTGACACCAAAACTGGCTTCACCGATGGCAGATTTCTGCCCTTCACACACTAGGCATTTAAGCAAACCTTGCGTGGAAGAGAAGATCAGAATTTGCATGGCTGTCACCTAAAATTAAGGTAGGTAACATTTAGGTTTTTTTAGTCAGTGAAATGTCATTGACTAGTACTAAATTTGTAGTGGCAACATGAACTTGAGTGTCCAGTTTTGCAAAAGCACACGAGTGGTACATTTGCAGATTGTTCAGGAAATGTGCATGCAAAAACATTCCTGTTGGAACAGATTGCTGATTCCTCTTTCCCTACTTCAGCCCTTTATTCATTGGGTCTTCATTTTGGGAAAGGGGAGGGCTGAGCATATATACTATAAAGCTCTTTAGCACTACATGGAATTTTCCTGCTGTTTAATCCTTTATTTTTTTATAAAGTGCTATGATATCTCAAGGTACTGCTTAGAAAGGAAAACGGGAACTACTACTTGTCTTTAAATCTTTTTTACTATTATGTCTATCTAAGTACTGTGTTAAGAAAAGAATGGCATAAGTCCATCCTGTAAGTTCAGGTTTGACAACAAAAACACTTGTGAGGAAAATTACTTTTTAAACCAGTAATGTTTGTAATAGTGCTGATCCAGGCTAAGAGGAAATTATAAGAATTGCAAAGTGGAAAAACTACTAGCATCACCTGAAATGATGTACTGAAATAGTGGTACTGGTGGTTTTATAAGTTCAGAAGGTACCTTCAAGGGGAGCCTAGAAATTTTTTTTAAATTATACCCTTTCAAGGCCTATAGCAGACTACTCGACCTCTCTAATTGCTTTTGGAGATCCTGATCTAAACTCCTAGGACCAAGTAACTTCTCAGAGTTCTACCCTCTTATATAAACTCTCCTCAGGACTGTAGAAAACATGGGGACTTACCAGGAGCTGTCAAGAACACAAGACCAGCCTTCATTAGAAATGGTAACAGGTTATTCTCTCTCTTAGAGGAATCTCAGATCTGGCTGTACTACATGACTATATCTATCATGAAGCCTTGAATCCTTTCCTGGAGTGAATTTTACAGCGTATTAAAAATCTTAAGAGATTGCAAAAATGCATCTGCTTTGCCTCAGGCATTGCAGAGAAGGGACACAAAGACACACACAGACCTCCCTCCTCCACATCCCCAGCACTGGAAATGCTGTTGAATTGATTTAAGAAGTGGAAACTTTTTGTACAAAAATGCCTGCTAGTCCCCTAGAGTCATGTTCAGTGTCTTACCTCAGCATGGCTGCATTTGGCATCCTGGAAACATCTTGCAGCTATTGTCTAATACACTCTTCCAGCATCTTCCATTACTTGCAGCTGTAACTTTTGTTTCATGTACATTCTTCTCAACTTTTGAGAAACATGAGAGCTGTGAAACTTGGAAAGCAAATGTTATCTTAAAATCTGCCTTCAGTAGTGGATTGAGATTAGTTCACTACTCTTAAAGCAGATTACAGTAGCAAAGGAGTTAGTGCTTTGTCCCCAGATTCTGCAGCAGACCAGCTCTGGTGCTGGGCACCCAGGAGAACTAGCTCTTTTTTACCTCATTCTTCTCCCTGCTATATCATACACTCACTTATTAGTAACATTGCTGTGGCTCACCATCACTCCTTGTTCTACTCCCACCCAGGCTAATTCTACCCATAATGATGCTAGAAGCAACAGGATCACACAGGACTTGAAGCAGTGCTTATTCTTACCATAACTCTTTCTAGAATTATTCTTTCTTATAAGGCAGATGAGTACCAGCATAGGAAGAACTTAATAAAGCCTGCCAAGAGCATAAACAAAGGATCTGTTGTGCAGATGAATTTATAACCACAGCAATGAATTTATAACCATAATGAAAGGCTGAATGTTCTTTTTTCAGAAAGGGGTAAGTCGAAATCTAGAAGTTACTCTGTTCTTTAATGCTAGCCTGAAATTCAATGCATTAGAGTACTGTAGATGCTTTTTCTTACAATCACATTATCAAAAATACACTACTGTTTCTTAGTGAACTGATGGCAGAAGATTGATGCAGCTTGTCCCGGGGAGCAAGTCTGTCTAAAATCAGGTGGCACCAAACTACAGTGAAGAACCTAGAAGGAAGAGAGCATTTCTTGTATTTTGATTTCTGATCTGAGAATATGATTTTCCTGAATTATCTCCTGAACGTTTAGCATGTGATAATCATTATCTTCCTGTCTTTTGCTTTGAATCTAGGAGTCATTTAAGCCCACTGAAGAGCACGTGCTAGTGGTAAGACTGCTTGTGAAACATTTGCATGCTTTCAGCAACAGCCTGAAACCAGAGCCTCTCTCCCCTTCAGCCCACTCCCACACAGCCAGCCCACTAGAGGAGTTTAAAAGGTAGGTACAAGAGCAGCCTGTCTCTGAAACATATAGAGCTTCTCCCTGTAAAGCTGTACTTTCACCGAGAGGTTGAATTAGGTTGTTTTGATGGTTAAATACAGAAGTACATTATTAAAAGTACATGAGAGCTAATGGATTATGTTTCTTACATCCACTAGATGGGGGGAGGCAGCTTAAGGAGGGGGGGATGTCTTGCTATTACACTAGTCTGTATCTTGGCACAAGTCAGAGAAGAGAAAATGCTACCAGAGGATTCTGGCCAAGGTTAGTAGAGAATTTTATATTTATGTATTTGAATTGAAATTCAGTGGCCAGAAGTAGCTTCAGTTAAAGAACAAGTTTGGTTCAGTCCTTTCTGTATGTGCGTTTGTGGAAGTGTGTTGGGTTGTTGGTTGGTTGGGTTGGAGTTTTTTTGTTTTCAAAATTTGCTGCTGGTTTATACACGTGACTGTCTTTGAATCTGTTTGCAGGGTTGTAATTCCTCGGTTTGTCCAGGAGAAACTTTATATCTTTCTGCAACACTGTTTTGGCCACTGGCCTCTGGATGCCTCTTTCAGAGCAGTATGTACCTGATTTTCCTTCTAAGTCTGTACTCAACAGAATTAGTAATTATTTATTGCTGTTTAGCAGCTATTTCTTGGTCTTTAAATATTTTTTTTCTAGAGCACTGAAATTCTTTATATGACATCTACATTTAATGTTAGAGTGCCAATTAGACATAAGAAGGAAGTTGAATAGATCTTGGTGAGAATTACTACAGGTTGTTGGCTGATTTTCCTGACACTGAAAATGGCTATTGATTGAAAAGAAATAGGTGTTACTTTTAAAACAGATACATTCTTATAGGTCCTAATATCTTATCTAATATGATAGGTCATAAACAAAAGTAATATGATGTTAATTTACTATAGCAAGATACTACAAATATTACCTCCTGCAAGCAGGAAAAGAAATACATCAGATCATGACTCTTGGTAATTAATGTATGAGTTTAAAAATGCAGAATGTAACAGGGCTAGATCTTGCTTGCTAGACCCATAGTTAGCTATATCGCGGTGTTTAAGGTACACATGTGAGGCAGAATATCAGAAGAAACATTTACAGACGCCATGGCAAACCTATTAGTGGCTTCAGTGCAATCAGGACTCCACTGTTTCCTCAGGGTGATGGGTATGTCTATGCAGAAGACAAGAGCTGAAATTATATTAATGTAGCATCTTGTTTACTTACTTCACTAGGGATTCAGTGAACACTACCAGAGCTGTTAACTGCACCTTAAATGTAGCCACCAGCTAAGTTTTCTTTTTTTGTAGTAGCTGTTTGAGTGCTGTCTCATTTGGGTATTCCAGAAAATCCAGATTGGTCCTAACCAACAGGCACTTGGTTCTTCCAGTTCTTTTTCAAAGATACTCAGATTACTAGAGAGCTTTATTCCTGAAAACTTTTAGGTATCATTAAGATAATATTCACTAGGTTTAAAAGAAATGTACAAAACCCCCTTCTGTCGTCCTTTCCAAAAAGTATTGATACTCACATGTTTTTGTGTGATTTTGCTTAGGTTCTTGAGATGTGGTTAAGTTACTTGCAGCCTTGGAGATATGCTCCAGAAAAGCCGCCACAAAGCGCAGAGCCCTTGCCTCGCAGTGTGTCAGAGAAATGGTAAGGAGGAAAGCAACCGTGGGTAATCTGAACCAAGACTCAAGTTTATGCAGATCCTGAGTAAACCAGTAGAATTTCAGGAAGCATCCACCAACCTGAATTAGCTTCCTCTACAAGATCAGAGATGATTTGTTACAACACAGGCTTTTGTTTTGAGAAGAGTATTCTTTCATCTCGGTGCAAATAGACAATCTTTCCAGAGACAGTATAAAACATTCCCTTAGTGATTCATTTGTCAGAAGGCAAAATAAGTTATTTACATAGCTATACTTACAAATCCTGTACTTGCTTTGACAGGGCTGCCTTCATTCAAGAAAACCTACTCATGTATACTAAGCTGTTTGTAGGATTTCTGAATAGAGCTCTTCGAACAGACTTGGTCAGTCCAAAAAATGCTCTCATGGTGTTCCGAGTAGCCAAAGTCTTTGCTCAGCCCAATCTAGCTGAAATGATCCTGAAAGGTAAATGCCTATTTTTGACATCTTATGCTGTCCTCTCTCAATCTTTCTTCACAATGGCTACATCTCACCTCAGGAGCACGGAGGTGAATAGACTTTATTTCCCATTTGCATGCTCTTTTGCCATTCAAAAGTCTGCATGTCTTCACTCATGTTTGTCATATTGGTTTAATATGTCTATAGTTCTTTTCTAACCACCATCATTTAGATTTCATTCCACAATTTTTCTTTAAAGGAGAAAGAATACAATATTGGGTATTTGCAATAAAGTCAGTTTTTCTTACACTTGTCTTGATTGTTGACCTCAGGATTAAAATTTCTTATATCTCTAAAGGTATCTGTACTTAGCAAAACAGCTACTCAGCTAGTCATGTATATTCTTCAGGATAATTAGGATACAGTAAATTTGGGAGAGGCAAGATTTGACAATTATCAATGTCTTAAGTGTCATGATTCTCCACTGCCTTTGAAAAAAAGTTACAGGCTTAAAGTGCTGTCTGTATGGGCTGCGTTTAAATGCACTCCAACATTTTCTGCTGTGGGCAGAGAGGATTAAATGAAAAAGAAAAAAAAAAGTAATTAAGGCCTCTTTCCCCCTAGAACTACTTGCCTACCTAAAAGCAAGTTGCCTAGCAGACTTATTTAAGATGCTTTGTAGCTAGACCTTCTCCAGCCAAAACCAGGAGTATTATGTAATCGTCTTCACTACTTTTTTCAAATTCTAGGGGAACAGTTATTTCTGGAGCCAGAACTTGTTATTCCCCATCGTCAACATCGACTTTTTATGACCCCCACACTTGGTGGGAGCTTCCTCTCATCATGGCCTGCAACTATAACAGATGCCTCATTTAAGGTGAAGAGTCATGTTTACAGCTTGGAAGGACAGGACTTCCAGTATAAACAAATGTTTGGCACAGAAGTCAGAAATTTGGT
Source organism: Astur gentilis (assembly GCF_929443795.1). Classification (NCBI taxonomy): domain Eukaryota; kingdom Metazoa; phylum Chordata; class Aves; order Accipitriformes; family Accipitridae; genus Astur; species Astur gentilis. The sequence goes on from NC_064886.1 coordinate 5,739,139, forward strand.
AAGCAACAAATTTCTTTCCACGTATCTTTCTACTTTGACAGGTGTTTTCCTCAATGCTGAGCATCCATATTATGAGAAGTTAAGAGTGGAAAACTTTAAAAACTACCTTTGTCCTATTGGAAATGCAACTAACAGTCTTAGCACAAGTCCATCTGAGCTAAGAGAGGGAGTTTGCTGGGTTTGCTCTCGCTGTCGGGTATCAAGGCACAGTTTTATCTGTGTATTGATGCTTAGCTGTCCCTTACGTTTGTCCCACGCAATTTTTTTTGTTTTAGGTGCTAAAACTGGCTCAGTTAATTTGTCAGGCGCAGCAGACGGCAAAATCCATATCAGACCATTCTGCAGAAACAATGGCTAGCCAGTCCTTCTTTTCATGGTTTAGATTTACACCATCTGAGATGAATGGTTCCTACACAGGCAATGACCTTGATGAAATTGGGCAAGACAGCATCAAAAAAACAGATGAATATTTAGAGAAGGCACTGGAATATTTGTGCCAGATCTTTAAGGTACGTAACATCTTTCTAAGAACTTTCCCTGTGTGGCAGTGTGAACAAGAGTCAGGATTCCTCAAATGTACTTTTGTCTCTCTTGTACTTTGTGGCGTTATAAAGCCATCCAGAGACTCTGCTAGCAATTTTTGTTGTAAACATCTTGTAGGCTTGACTTTACCTGACTACTTCAAAACCCATTTCAATATAGATGGAACTAGATGCTCTGAATTTCTAAATATCGAGCCTACTTTTTTTCAGGTGACCACTCTTTTGGACTGTATAGTTTATACCAAACCTGTCTCTACTTGTGCCTGTTGTCATGTTTACAAACAGGCAAGGCATAGCTTAAATTTTACAAACGGTCCCCTATTTTCTCATTGTAAAGAACTATAAAAATACAACATATAACTGCAGCTATAGATGAATGGATGAACTAGAAGTAGTCTGTTTCTTTGGTTAAACATAAAAGAACAGATGAATTTCTCTGTCAGCCACTTGGCTTTCGCACATAATTGACCTAGAAGACAGCTGTTTGACAGCTCTCAAGGACTAAGGGACATTTAAAACAGAACACCTTTTTTGGATTTGACAAGCAGAGACAAGAAATCTGGAGACTTCTGTCTCCTTTTAATGTCTAACTGAGGTGCTGTTAAGCAGTTCTTGGTATCTGTGCTGGCTGTTGAAGTTTTCCAGTACTAAGGAGTTTGTGAAGGGAGAAATAAATGAAATAAAAGGGAGTAGATCAGACACATGCTTTAGAACTGTTCTTCTTGAGTAGCTGAATGAAGCCCAACTGACCCAGATGATGATGAAGTGTGGGACAGCTCAAGATGAGAATGGAAAAAAACAGCTTCCAGACTGCATTGAAAGCGAGGATGGCCTCATTCTTACACCCCTTGGCAGGTACCAGGTGAGAGAAGAAAGATTCCATATTGCTACCCTAGATTGTTCTTGAAAAAACACGTTCTTTTTCCACATCAAGAGAAATGCAACTTATTTGGGGTTAAGAGAGGTGCCAGTATAGAGGTTTTTCAGATGGAAGCTACAAGATAAGGGGTTTATTTTTCTGTTTCTAGATCATAAACGGCCTACGTAGATTTGAGGTGCAGTATCAAGGAGATACTGAGCTTCAGCCCATCCGAAGCTACGAAAATGCCACTCTTGTCCGCCTCCTATTTCGTTTATCCTCGGTGCTTAACGAAAGGGTAAGTACAGCACTGCCTCCTTTCATATTCCCCATTGCAAATTTCTGTTCTTCACTGCACTTGCACATATATGACACTTTGTTTGTTCTTGCTGTCTCCTTTACTGTGATCTAGAAGGGTATTTCCTGATAGTATCGGGCCTGCTTCTCTACCTGTAGTTCTGCTTTTCCCACACAAAACATTAATAAATAACATTTTAAATGTATTCTTTATTCTTGGTGAACAATGGAGTATCATTCAGAATGAATGTTTCTAAAACAGGAACAGCAAATCCTTTTCTTCCTACAGGTATGATAGATACAAGGCAAGTTGGCACTAAAGCAGTTTATTTAAAAGTGCATTTTGATCCTCCCCCCCTCTATTTCCTATAAATGTTACACTTACTTTATGACAGTAGTTGCAGTAGAATACTAATGTTTAAACTTTTCTTACCTCAGTTTGCTGATCAGATGGATGTGCTTTGCTCCAGGGAAGATTTTGTTGGCAGACTTTGTCGCTATCATCTTACTAACCCCCATCTCATACAGAAAATCAGGTATAGTCCTGTGGTGAAGGACGGAACAAGCCAGAACTGGGGACCAAGAATCAGTCTGAGGTTTCTAGCTAGCTACAGGACTCTCATTTCTTTGTTGATGATTTACTTCATTGCATCCTGGTTTTACATTGGGCCAGTAGGCTGCACATTCATTATCCTGATTGGATATTTTCTTTATGCTGTAATAATGACTTTTTTCTGTGAAGGATGGAAACCACATGAACACTAATTTCCTTCTGTCGGCTTATACTTGTGAAAATAAATGTTTTAAGGATGAGCCTGGGATTCAATGACTAAAATGTTTGAATTATCATATCGGATCTTCCTAAAGTATTTTTTAATATTGAAGTTAATAGAGTTTTATAAACAATGATATGGTCATATGGAGTGGAGATAATAAATGTAAATTTTATTTTTATAAAAGTGTTCGTATAAAATCTGGTGAATGACTTGGGGTTTTTTGAGGGGGGAAGAATGGGCCATTAGTATTTAATACTGAAATGAACTGTACCGTATGTAGAAATATTTTTGATTCAGCAATAACTGGATTGAAGCCTTTTACACTGTTCTAAAGCAAGAATTAGCTGTAGGACTGACTTACCTATTATGCTTACAACCAGAGTAGTTACAAAGGCAACAGAAATAGCAGTGCACCAAGAAATTTATAGGAAGTAGCACCGACAGAAAAAAAAAACCAGAAGATGGGACAAGGCAGCAAGAATGGCATCTCATAGCCCAGTGTTGGGCTTAAACCTCCTCTTCCTTGCCTGAGGCCTCCCCAACCCAGGCAGGTTTATGTCTTCTGCCTCCATACACCACTTACTTTCTTCTCCATATGTTTCCACCTCTTCTGGAGCCACTGTGTTCAATGGTGTATTAATACTTGCTTGTAAAAACAGAAGTTACTGCTTACTGGCAGTTTTGGCCAGCAGATAGCAGCATTCCCCTCAGAGTTCAACAAATACTTTGTTGTCCTCTCCCCAACACAAAAAGAGCAAGAAATGCTTTTGTGTTCCATCAATGCTTAAGGAATCCATTGGTTCCCATCTCAAGCTGCAGTGGCAGTACCGTAAAGCATTAAGGACTGTGCGCAGCAGTGAGACAGGAGAGAAACCACCTACATATAACACATTTAACACATTCATGGCAGCATCTGACTTACTTGGGACCAGTTAAACACCACACAGCTCTGCTCTGTCACCATCCAGCACTGCCACCTTGGCCAGGGCTGCCCAGCTGATACCACTGGGACAGGGTGAGGGAGGTGGCCAGAGCCCCCACACCCACCTGCCCAAATCTGCTGTAAAGGCCCTGGGGCAGGCCAAGGGGCATTGCAGCAGTGGGTGGGCAGCCAGCCCAGCAGAGCTCTGCCTCCCTGCAAGTGACCACAACAGGAACATAATGGTGGGACTGGGGAGGGGGACAGCAACAGCTGCTCCTCAGCAGCAGCTGTTACTCTCTGTGCTTCCTTAAATGACACTTTAAAAAAAAAAAAATATTTTCCCACTTTATTACAGACCTTCATAAATCTCACTATTCATTAAACTCATAATGAATCAGGGATTGCTACTAAAAGGCATGCCACATTTTCTGGTTGCTGCAGGCAGGCTGAATTAAAAGCTGTGATGGAGATTGCCCATTACCTTGTCATCAATACTCACAACTAGAGAAGAATGAGCCACAAGAAGTCTTGAAATCCCATCACCTTTTCTTGCAGTGTATCTTGACCCCAGGGCCATTGATGACCTATACTCAGTAACTCAGAGCCATACTTTAATCAAGAGCACTCTGGTCAGCTAATACAGAAAGAGGGAATAGCTGAGGGTCATTTAGTTTGATATAAAAACACAGCTTTTTCTAAACCACCACCCGAACAGCAACAGCAGGTGAGGCAAAGCTGGAGGTGTGGTGCTAGCAATGTAATGCGCCCCTATTCTCAGCGCTAGCTTCAGCTACATTTTAACTAACCAGACCTGCACCCAAAATTCCTATCTTTACCTATACGGGTTGGAAGCACAGGGAAAAGGAAAGTGGAATGCAGTATTCCTGTACTGCCTGCTGCTGCAGTGCAGCATTTTTAGCAAGACATTTTACTCCTCACACCAAGCTGCTATGAGATACGCTGCCAGGCACTTTACTCACCATATGCTGTAATTAGGAGGATTTTTATTTATACACACAAGGCAAAAGTTATGCTTACTTTTTTTCAAAGTTCTAGCGAGTAAGGGAGTCCCTTTCTAGGTTAACACCTCACAGGTCATGGTTTTTTGTTTGTTTGGGTTTTTTTATTACATGCTCTGCTGTTGGTTGAGAATCTTTAAGTTCTGAAACATAAATGCAATACAATGCTAAGAATGTTGGGGGGTGGATTTTATTTAACGTTACAGTGGTAGAAATATTTGGTGCTGTCCTCTAGAAGCAAGTCTATATGCTGTCCAGCAACTTCCATACTACTATATAAATGGTCGACTTCTTCTTAATGGAGTCATGTGCATCTCCATGTTAGATACCTTCATGTTAAATCCCCAGCTTATCATCACAATACTTAACCCCCATGATGACAGAGGAGTCAAACGTGACTAAAAAGAGAGTTCCTCAGTAAAAGGTATGTCAGGTTTCTGGAGGGAATACATTCAGCAATTGAAAAAAATCCATCCCTCAAAACATCTGTAATCAAGGGTAGGCATCTCAGTCAAGTGTCTTATTAACAGAACGGCACAACCTCAGGTACTAAATAATAAAAAGCAGGTGTTTTCACAGTCTATTTTGTGATTCCAAAACATCCTTATTTCCCTGGGACTAAGGGGCTCCAGTAAGAGAACAGCTATAAGCTAAATGTAAATAAACATCCAAAACCATGCCGTAGGAACCAAAGGATTCAGTATCATAAAAGTAAGCCTGCAATAACCAGTTTTTGCTAACAAAACCACCAATTTGCTTGAGCCTTAGCGCTGCATGAGGGTTGCATCTCATGATGTTCCAGAAGTGTAAGAGAAGATACTTCCTTACTTACTAGTCATTGTCCTGCTGTGATGCTGTAGATAAATTGTCCTGCTACAAGTTTGATTTGAGCAATTTGATACTTCAGGGCCTTGGCTTTGCAAACTTGTTTGCTTAAACTGCCACTCCAGACTACTCCCATAATCAGCTTTGCAGTCACAGGACTTAGGTCATCGTTCCTCTATTTTCTGCAGGTAACAAAATTTCTACCTCATCTGCAATGACCAGTTCAAATCACTGTTCAGCACGTGCGACTGCTAAAAAAGGCACACCATACCTTTGGGGTAGCAGAAATATCAGAAATTGGTCATCAGACATTTTACCATTTTGTTATGTGGCCTTATAACCATTTCTATTAGTTTTATCATGCACATTTTACTAATCACACTGACATCAAAGTGAACCATTTAGAAACGGATACAAAGCTAAATTTGGACCGTTACTAATTCACGGAGCCTACAAAACCCATGTTGTTTATGGTGAATAATAAGTTTTCCAGAAAAACAGAAGAAAGGTAACTTCTCTGTCATCCTCAGTAGATCTGAAACAGTGTTTGGATGACATCCACAAGAACAAAAACGTTCCAGGAGACTACTAACCAGTCAAATCAGGTAAGGAAATGCCTCTAGAAATCTAACATTCTTGAAGCAACTTAAAATAGCTTATGTGGTACTCTACTCTGAAAATCTTCCTTTTTAAAAGACTTTAAAATTAGTTTTCCTCCAAATAAGTTTGCAGGATGTTAAGTGGAAGTTGCAGAGGTGCAAGTTCTATAGGTAAAGGCCATGCAGAACTTCTGAATGTAGAAAATGCTTCTGTAAAGGATGGCATTTGGGGGTGGGGGGTGGCAGGAACACAACACAACACCAAAACTATGGTCTGGGTATCCTGTCATTCACACGTCCCAGCAAGCAGCAGTATAACTGCCATTTCAGGTTTCAAGGATTTTTATATCTTAATTTTAGGTATAATATATACCTATGCACCCACAGAGCAAGTTTTAAACACAAACCATTCTTCTGTGTTTTAAAACTGCTGCTCGTATTTTTTTATTAGCCCTAAACCAATGAAGAGTAGACACTTGTCTTCAGATGAAGATTAACATACATAGTTATCACTTGTCCTGTTAGGTCTAATTTTTAAGGCTGCTGCAGTTAGAAAACAATGCATTGAGGAATACAAGTCTAAAAGATTGATCAGGTTCAAGCTGGAGGTCAGTCCCCTCAACCGGAAAGCATTTACCAGAGAATCAGAAGGTTTTTTTTATTTTAGTACATTCTTTAGTATGACAGACCCCCTATCCAAGTGCTAATTGATATGACAATCTGCAAGGTAGGCGATTGCTGCCTAAACAAACACAACAGTAAATAACACAGAACAAAAGAAAGCGGCCAAGAACAGTTAGTTAGGGCCCTTCAGTCTTATAACCACTCTCCTCCAGCCAGAAATTATTTGCTTGCACAATCATTTTGCACAAAATTGCACAACAAGTTTTAGCAATAGATCTGCAGTTCTCTTAAAGATGTGATTAGAGTAAGGAATGTGTTCTACCATTTCTTTAAGCGGGTTGTTCCAAAGATTAAATCACTCTGTGAAGACACTGGCTATTTAGAGTTTGACTGACTCTCAAATATTTCTATAGAAGACTCAAGTGACAGGAACTGCACTGCTTCCTATAGCCCCTCTCAAATATTTGCTGCTTTAAGGTGCCATCCACATGAGACTATATTCTCAAAAAAACTCACAGATCTCATATAGGTGAGAAACAGAGAGAGGAGATATGGCAGTACAAGCCTCTAGAAGGTAGCACTCATCAGAATAGAATCAAAGAACTCTTTAATTTAGTCCACTGATATGCAAATCAGTTATATTAGCTCACATTGTCAGTATTAGCCATTAAGCATCCAGTCTCGAGAGCCTAGCAAGAGCGAGCAGCCCTGGGGAGCCAAAAGGCAGGACGTGTTGCGCTAGGCTCGGCAGCTCCTGATGCACCTGCTGCCTGGCTGTGCTAGACAACGTCAGGGTAGGTCGTATAGCAAAGATACAAAGCTAGACTTCAACACAGAAAAGCTATGCCTCGGATAACAAGCTTGGAAAAACAGAAGAACAGCCAATCACACAATATCCTTGTTCCATGAAGAACAACAGTCATTCATTCAAATGACCAAAACTTGGGTGAAAAAAGCTCTCACTGAAGTTTAAACTCTCATCAGCCAGACAGGACAGTCCATACAATCACCGAGGATTACCGCCCTACTGGTGAGCTAACCCAGTACCTTTCCTAATTGAAAAAGAAATGGTTTCAGGTAATCACAGTAATATTGATTTGCTGCATTCCTCTCTACAGTCTGATTGCCACACCAGTGCCTATTATAAAAAAAGGCCGTTTTGCCACCACTCACACAAACATTAGTGAACAGCTTTGTTGAGAGACTGAAGAGAACTAAGGCTACGTAAAGAAGCCATTTTCACTGAACTGCGCTTTAATTCAACACTTACTCTTCACTCTCATTTCCTTATTACTGCTTTGAACACTTACACTGAAGTTCGCAATATATTCTTCAGTTGCTATTGTCACCTCATTTCAAGTAAAAGCTGATTATGAATTAATTTTGTATGCCGTTTGTTCAAGAAAGAAAAGGATCAGACTTGTGTATTTCTGATTTCACAACAGATTTGTGTGTTTCTGAAAGACATGGAAGCCCTGAATTCTTCATAATGGGCATTTTCTGAATACAATTTTAATGCCCCAACAGCTGGTAAAGTACCCAAACATCAATACTAACTTACTCCCACTTTGGTGCAACCTTCCAAGGACTTGGGAATTAGCTTGTATTTTTTATTTTAGCAAGATCTATAAGCAGCTTATGACAGTTCGTCCATCAACAGAAAAGAAATGCTATTAATTTGACATGTCATGGGTACATGACCTACTTCCAGTTGTCATGATTTACTTCCCAAATGAGAATTTGCTGTATATCACGATGCCGACCCCACCCTCTTGGTCTAACATCTCATTACATCTTGTTTGAAGGAAAACTGAAAGGTACTGCAGTGACAGCTCTGAAAACTGCACTAGGAAAGTTATTGTAAACCTGAGGGACATGCACGTTTTGCATCTATTTCCAGATGTGTTTTAACCAAATTGTTAAGAAAGAAATGCTATAAATGTCTCAGTGTTAGACTCTGGCAACATCTTTAAAAACTCCACCTGTTTCTATCCTCATTTCTTGGGTTATGACTTAATTATATATTACAAACTATATTGGTGCCGCTGGTTCTTTTGCCCTAAGGAAAGAGTCAGCCATGTAACAGTACCAGTTAAAAAAAAACCTATGTCTTTCATTTGTAGACACCATTACTAATCTCTTGACCAGGTCTTCCAATTCACTACAAGGACAGTAAAGATAGTGTTGCATGGGATGAATAGCCATTTATGACTACCTCCCCTAACTCAAAGGATATGAGTTTTCACTTACCATAGAACAAAGTAACCATCAGCCAAAGGACACAACAGAACTGGCTTCTAAGGATCAACATGGGAAAAGCAGTACAATGTTAGCATCCAACACAGGAATAATAATAAATTTATTACAATAGAAACAAACAGATAATGCATTAGTTCATGTACAAAATACTGATAGCATTCTGCTGCCTCAGTCAGTGCTTACTAAGTACCCACATTTAAAAACATCCTAAAACCGATGACACCACACAGATTTACGAAGGTCATAGCAATTTCTTGACACTACTGTAAGAGAGCCCAGCTACTCTTTAAGGTTTGCTGCACAATACAGGGAAATGGAGCAGGATATAATGGGAACATCTGAAATCTGAAATTCTTCTGCACCAGGATATTGAGTGAGCAACTTATAATATAAGCATGGGGAAAATAAAACAATCACATTATGCATGAAATTAAAGAGTTACTCATGGCAAATGTTTTCATTAGAAGTACCCAACAATAAGGCAGCTGATGACTGACATGAGTGCCCATCATTGCTCAAGGCACAAAATATTAGTTGTCAGTTCTACTCCTGAGCTATGTTGTTATTCTTCCTTTTCTTTTTAAACAAACTGATGTAGCATAGAAGCATTGTGACTGAACTGCATCAATTCCAAAAGGAAGCCAGATGCCTCAGAGAGACCCTTAGTAAAAGAAGAAATGTAGCTACAAGCCTGCTGGATTGATTTGTGTTACTAGGGCTTTATACTGTTGGGCTTTTTCCTCCCACCTTTTTATACACATTTACTGATTTTATAGAGGAAGTCGGTGTGCACATTAATATATCTTCTTTCTCATCACCTCACTCTTCTGGAGAAACATGTGGTCCATGCTAACCAAACCTGTCTATACAAAGTAGTGTTTAAAACAAGCTATAAATTACTTCTTTGCTCTATTTCCCCATCCCCACCCCCAAGTATAATTATCCAGATTTATCTCACATATTTGAGGGATGCCGTAAAAAGCTGCAATTTATCCTGTCTCTGGGCAAAGCTAATAGGCAAAAAGATTCCTGCAACCACTGAGAAGTTTGCAAGCACATTCTAGTTGCAGCTAATTTATTTGTGGGGCATTATCAGGTCACAAAACATACAATGTGAAAGGAATACTGGCACTGAGCAAACTTTGAAGCAAATTAGGACATTTTCTCCCTACTCCCTCTTATACCAGACTCCCTGACGGAAGTCCACAAATAATTTCTTCTCTAAGAAGACAATAAAAACTCATCCTAATACAGTCTCAAGAACCATATATACACATTTTGTATATTTGAAAATGCTGGCAAAAGTCCACAGAGGCGGAAGATAAAAAGCATGAAAGCTAAGTCTAACATCAGGTTCTCTACTGAACCTGACACCTAGAAACAAAACAACATAAGGCTTCTTTCTTCTGAAGTACCCTCCCCAAAATGCCTGTGATTTTCCAGTGGCATGTGGAAGAGGCCAGCTGTCAAGATCTTCTTTCTTGCTTCACAATTTAGAAAGTGAGATGTTATGCAGCAGAGAGGCAGGCCTGACGAATACTTTGTGCCCAGGTATTTAAGAGTGCCGTGACTGAATGCTTGTCTGGAAGTTGCAATAGTTTTGAAGTCATGTACCGATACACCGACTGCAAAAAGGGATTGGCTGCTGGAAGAAAAAGATAACAGATAAATGGAGTTATAATAAAAATAAAATAAATAAAATTTTTAAAATAATAATTTTTAGAAGTGTAATATTAGGTGTTCACATTTCCCCACTACTACCACATACACATGCCCAACAAATGTCACGCTAGCATCCTCATACCATACTGTCTAGGATTTTTTATCCACAGAGGGCTCTGATCTGGATAGTCCGCTGGAACGCTGAGCTGTAGTGGTGGGACATTTGGAAGATTCTTGTCATCTAGAATGCAAACACACTTCCCATCAGAACAAAGCATTCCTTGCTGGACAGAGGGGTTTTCTGTGCCCAATTCAGCTTGGTTTCTAGCCTCTGAACCCCAAGGAGGAACGAGGCTGTACATCTCCATTTTTACTGGAAGGCAATCTCATTGCTCATTTTAGCAACACTCCTAAATTCTTTGACGATAAGCCTGGCAAACATAGCTCCATCTCTTACACATTTCCGCACCTTGCCAATCTCACCATTTCATCAGCTAAACTTCACTAAGTAAGACAGCTCATTTTTGAAAATTAAGTGCCTCATGTACTAATATTCAGGACAAAAGCAGTTCAGATTTCTCAAATGAAGGGTAGGAGGAAAGAACCTACTTTCCCCATTGGTGTCCAAGAGCAAAACAAGTTAATACACTACAACATTTTATGATCATTCAGCTGAGATGAAAAAACGATGCAATCCGAATTTCTTTCTTGAACATTATCAGTTGAATGACATTGTCAGTGTTCATTACTACAGACTGAAATAAACCCTCCCAAAAATTAACTCAACATTTCTCTAGCTCTGTCCTAGCTGTTGGAGGCAGAACAATTCTCACTTGTCAGTGTAGGTCAAATCAGGAATCGAGATTGTTGCTAGCAACAAGTAATTTCCTAGACACTAAATGAGATTACCAATTGCAAATTCAGTGGAAAGAAAGGATCAGTGTGAATGACATCTCCAGGTATACCCTGAAGCAGGCTGTATAGAACGTCTATGCTACGAATCTGGCTAAGTACAGACTTTGTGCAGAAGTCACAGGTTGGCAAGATTCAAGACTGCTAGCAAAAAACTCTTCAAATTTCTACAATCAAGCTCAGCACTTCTTTCTGATTTCAGCCTTTAGTTTCTTCTTGCTTACCTAGCTTGCATATGAGATGAACTGTGCCATTATTACTGCAATGGGAAGGGTCCAGGTTCACCAGGAATTTAGGATTTAATCTTGCAACTTCCCCTTGTAAGACATTTGGTATGGTCTGTCTTTCATCCTCTTCATATTTCCTTTTTCGAGGGGAAGCAACTGGGGCCCTATGTAAAATACAGCCCACAAAAGGACTAGGTTAAAATGTTACGCCAATGCTACATTTGTCAAATATTTTACAGGAGTAAAAAGGAAAGATGTAACTCACACCCATCCATAAACCCATCTTTTTCTTTTAATAGTTTCTACAAATAATTATTTTTTCCTTAAATAATGAACATTTAAGACAAACAGCAGGTCAATGATACATACGTGATTGGTGGTCCATGAATTGCAGTCATAGCTGGCATAAATGTGCGGTAAAGGGAATGGTTGAAGACTGGTGAACGAATGTTGGCCAAAACAGCATCCAAAAGTGGCTGACACAAGTACTGCTGTTTGGTGGGGGGCACTGGGGGAGGCGGTGGAGTAGGCTAAAACACAAGAGAAGCCCCTTTTCTTTTAATCACCACCAAAAAAGAAATCTCTAATATTGATTCTGCAAAATTTTATAGCAGTAAACTTCCAATCCACAAAATGCAAAGGATTCTCAAAACTGCAGACAGTAACATTAAGAAAGAAAAAAAAAAACACAAAGGAAAAAAGCTGTCTGCAGCTTTCATTTAGAAGTCTGTTCTGAAATCAGCTGCAAAAGATCACAGAAAGAATTACTGAAGTCTTTGCACAAAGCACAAGAATTTGAAAGTTCAGTTAAAAGATATACAGGTGACTTACATGAAGTAAATGCTTGCCCATTTTTTTCCCATTTTCTTATTTTGTCCAACCTTACTTGAAGTCTTAACAGTATGAGCAACAGGAAATCCAAAAAATTATCTTGCCAAATCATAAGACTTTTTGGAATTAACGGTTTATCTCTTGCTAGGGCAAAGAATTACGTACCACAGCCATATCATTCTTCAGCTTCTCCAGAGCAATTTCGCATTTCTGCAGTGTCTTCAGAGGGCACCTACAGAAAAGGAGAAGTTTCATCACCACAAAATGGTCACCTTGGCTGAAGCGTTTCTGCTATCTGAGCCCCACAGACAGCCTCAGTGCCAACATGGCTGGATGCTAAACAACAAATTCTGGAAGAGCTGGGGAATCTGATGTCCAGCCAAAAGGAAAAAGAGTTACCGTTTTGAAGGGTCAGTCAGGATATCTAAGAGACTCTTCATTTTACTCAGGTCCTTCTTCCTATCTGAAATAGTATCAGAGACACAAACAGTGACTACAATAGCTTCCATACTTGCAGACAGAAATACAGTATACTGTTAAAAGTGAAAACATGAGCCAACACTGAAGAAAGTAGTGAGGATCAAAGATCTTTCATCTAATCATAAGTATAGCCATTGCATAAGCTCTGTGTGTCTCAAAAACATCAGAAGTAAAGGAAAACTGATGGGAATTTAAGGATGAGGATTTTACCCACTCTTCACAGTAAAATCTTTACAGTTATTGGCAAGAAAGAGCAACTAACTTTCACTGTCATTTTTAATCCCTGGAATAGAAACCATCACAAAAGGCAAGGTATTGCTTCTTTCATCAGAAGGGATAGCTGAGAGAGAGAAACACCTGACTAAATATAGTGAACCTCACCTTCATTTTTATCTATTTTATTGATCATCCTCCGGAGGGGCTCAATGTATTTTGATAGCTGTTTGAGTTTCTCCAGATACTGTTGCTCCTCTGACTGGCTAGAACTGGCTGGACTCATGACAGAATTTGGATTTCCTGGCAAGAAGTAAAGACTGCATGTCACAGGTATGATAAAAGGTACTGCAGAAGAGCATTCTTACATTTCAGAATCTACATCTGAAATGTGGCATTCCAAAGTGTAGCTCATGTCAAATATCCAAACCCAGAATTGGATGCCCTCCACAGTTTAATGCTTGTCCAACCCTCTAGTCTTTGTGTAGAAATAACATGTTCTGTGGACAGAACAGCAATTCCCATTCGATACATTTTTTTCTGAAAAGGTCCAAAGTTTCATATACCCATTTTCTAGGTCCTCATTTTGCCTTCACTCTGTGCATTAAGCACTAAATCAACACACTGAATTTGCTGCAGTCTTCCTTAAGTCAGTGCTTTCCAAACTGCAGAGCACACAACACTGGTATGAAAAGGAGCCACTATGTTACTTCCATTCACAATGTCAGAAACTGCTTATTACATCTGGGAGACAGAAGAGCGCAAATGTCATAGTATACCTAGGAAGGTGTTTTGGAGCAAAGCAGCCTGCCACCTGTGATTAAGTGGTTACCTCCTTTACAATTGCATGCTGTTGCTAAGGGTTCCTTCCTGCATGGAACCAAGGAATCATTATGACTCTATAAACTTGCTCTATTAAATTAAGTATCATTCTTTTTTCAAAAGATTGGGGAAGTTAGAAAACCCCATTACATAGTTCAGCGACAAGAAAAGAGGTTTCACTTGATTTTGATTTGATATTCATGTTGTTGTGTTATGTGGTGCATGTGACATGTTCACTACTTGCAATGCTGGCTGCTTTGTAGAGCTCTTTAAAGTTTACAACGTGTCAAACAGTAACAGGTTTCCTGGGAACTATTGCAGTTACCAAAACATACCCCAACTCATGGTCTGCAGTATAGTTCTCAGATCATTTACCTGGAGTATTTAAAGGACCTGGGGATGGGACACTAAAGTTCTGAGGTGTTCGTGCCGCTGCTGGGCTCTGGGATGGTTGTGGCGACGGACTGGGGAGAAAGCTGCTGGGTGATGGAGCTGGGCCCGAGCTGAAAAATAAGCATAAAATCAAACTTGCCAGAATCTGACAAGGAATCACGATCAGCCTGTGAGCAGATATGCTTTTAGTAAGCATTGTTATAGCACTGCAGCTCTGCCAGTAGACTTGGTGAGGATTTCCTACACAGCTTCTTTACTTAAAATGGGTGTTTTCAGAGTGTATTTGGCACAATCCCACCTGTGCTCTCACTGAAGTTGATACTAAAATTCATTCACTTCAATGGAAACAGAGTAAGACATACTGAATGCTTCTGAAAACCTCACCTTTACGGCACTGACAAAGGTCCTCAAAACTTGCAGTCTAGCTCACCTGACATTTGAATTTGGCTGAGAAGTTGGCTGGCCTGGCTGAGGAGATGGCTGCGGCTGTGGTGGTGGAGGCATTGATTGAGGTGTTTGAGCTTGCTGCACAGGAGATGGGGATGACATCATGGTAATATTGTTCTGGCTGACCTGAAATGTGGAAAAAGGTAAGATCAATAACAACAAAAACGTGTAGAGGATGGGAACCTAACTAAAAGGCTTTACCTAGGGAAAGAAGCGTATCCTCAGGCCTACAAGAAATGAAAATGTTAGTTTCCTGTTCTCCCCCCCAATGACAGTCCCACCTGTACCACTCTTGAGGCTCTCAGGGCAGTACTTCATATCAACTTTACTAGAAATAACCATTAAAACTGCACATAATTTGAATAACTGTAAAATAATTGTGGTTTATTTTGCAAACCATGATGTTGCAATTAAAATGTCAGAAGTGCCATCTGAAAAACCTGTATTTTATTAGAACTACAGTAAAGAAAAGCAGGAAGAAAAGACAGTTCTAACTTGAGAGAATTAACAGCCATAAAAAACCCTCCTTATTTTGACATTTTAATTACAGCCTTCAAAGGTCTGTCAGACTTGACTGTAGCCTCCCAACTGGTTTTCTTTAGGAAGAAGGAAGGAGAAAAAAAAAAAAAAAAAAAAAGTATGCCAAACCACCAACATCTTGTTTAAATATTCAGGTTTGAATATCTGGGTGGAGATAGAAACACTCTAAACTGCATGTCTGGGTGGAAAAAAAAAAAAATTGAAGTAGCTTTCTGACCTTTGGAGAATGATGAGGTGTGCCTGAAGGACAAAAATATGAATAACAGCATTTCCAGAACAGCACCAAACTCTAGATAACAACTAAGTTTATTCTGTACACTCTAAAGTGCCAGAGCCAGATGATGCTCAAATTAGAGCAACTTCTCACCCTTCTTCTAAGGGACTTTCTTCCCCTTGATCACTTAAAACAAAAACAAACAAAAACAAACCCTGTATCATGGCCAGGAGCATGGTATAGTAATGCAGATATCAGTGATCGTTTTTGTTTAAGGCACATGAAGAGTTCTTATGACATGAGGCTATAAATAAGCAGTTACAAAGATAAACTGAATTAGCCCACAGAGGCCACATATTGTAACTCAGTAACCCATTCGTCCATTCTGCAAGTCATTGATTAGCACCCTTATGAATTAACAATTCTGTTTCCCTCAGTCTAAACCATTTTTAAGCAAAGGTCCCAGTAAATCCACAAGTCCCAGACACTTCATGGGCACCGCTATTTGGCATTGTCCTTCAGTCACTCATTAAATACCCATCTAAATCATCCAACTGTTTCCAGAGGACATGATATTTAAACAATAAAAACTAAGTATTGCCTGGTCTACTTTTACATGTACACACTGAATATGACAAGAAATGCTTTACTTGGAATATCACATTACAGCTATGCAAGAGGTCACGCTCCACTAAAGAAAAAAAAAAAGGCTCAATCCCTAGCTAGGTGCAAATGTAAAACTACTAAACTTGAAGATACCAGTTTATCATCCATTAAAGCATAGTTTAAAATAAAATGCAGCCTGACATGCTATGATTTTTATATTTTTTTTAATCTTTAATAACCCCATTACCTTCACAAACTCTCCTACAAAGATAATGTCTAGAACAAGTGAGGCTGAAATGATGTTTTAAATCAGCTTCCTTTTCTCCATAATCAACAAATACTGAGACTGTGCTTACTGGTTTTCATAGGAGGTGGATTCTTTAACAGCGTGTCTCCTCAACAGTCGGAAAAGCATTTCTAAGATTGAAAAGCATGGTCTGCCTCCCACAGATACCAAACATCTCACCACTGTTTGGAAGGAAGCTAGGATGAACACTGCAAAAAGCACTCCCCTGATTTTTTTACAATTCTATTTAACATTCTATTAAACAGCAATTGATTCAGAACTTACCCATACGGATGCTGCACCCATTTTTCATCAAGTCAAACTAAGACCACTTTTGAGTGGTTCATCACTTCCTGAAAATCAGGCCCCTTTTAAGAGTCTCAAGTTGGTTACATAAAATTACTTCTGAAAACTTAAATCCTTGTGTTTTGGGAAGGAAGGAGAAAGATTTCATTAGGTTTTTTTGCCAGATTTAAGCTTTTGTATCTACTTCAACACCAAGGTCCCTTCACATTAATTTACAAATGTTGAAAAAAGCAAAGAAAAGAACATGCAGCATCTACTGTGCATATAAGCATAGAATGAATTAGATTTTTTTTGCATTACCCGTTCTCATTTAAGTACATGCATAGGCAAACAGCTTCCCTTCTTGCAATAAATTTGCTCTCAGCCAGCTTAATTTCAGAATACCAAAGGCTAATGTCTAATATTAAGCAAAATTGCAATATTTTCAAAAACATGCACTCAGAAGTATGCAATTCTGAACTTACTGCCTTAATTTTCTTTGAAAGCAGTTAATTTGCTAATAATAATTTCAGATGTTTTTCTACAGAACAGATCTAAAGATGGTTTCAGCTTTAGACTTCTACATTGTTTGCAGGATATCGATTAAGATTATAACGATTAATGAAATTTCAACTTCTAGGGCATGCTCTTTCCAACTGACTCCCACTAAAAAGAAGGTTTAAAAAAACCAAACCCACCAATAAACTCAAAAGACAAAAACCCCTTCCCTCTGGAGCTTTAACTCCATTAAATTAATTTAGCCCCTCATTTAACTCCAGAGTTAAGCCATGGTTACTGACCATTTGTATTTCCTTATGTATGTTGAAGATGAAAGGTATACAACTATGTCTTTTTTTCACTGCAGGATGAGAGTTTCTGCATCTACAAGCATATTCATGGACAGCTATCACAGCCCACTGAACGCGAATTTACTCTGCGACTCTACAGTGACCTGATGATGACACCAAGCCCTAATTTACTGAAGTCTTGCCCAAACAATATTTAGGCTTACATGACAAAAGTTTGGACTTAATGTCCACTAAATCAAAGCTATTCTTAGTGTTTAGAACACACCATGCTGAAAGGTAAACTTGGCTATGAGGCCTACCTCCAGTTTGCTGAGTCTCAGGCAAGGAACAGAACTCAGTAGATAAGGCTAACGAGAGTTTTTCAGAAGCTCCCAGTAGCGAGAGTGTACAATATGCAGAAGCTAACAGCAAGGAAAAGGAGACTGCAACAAGGAAGTGATGGGTAATAATGAGGAACAGTATAAACACTTTTAGTCTAAAGGAAAACTCTAGAAAGCATTTACACTACTGTACTTACAGTTTCATTGTTAAGCCAGTAAGCACAGCCTTGCCTACTCTGTTGCAAACTGGGTTTAAAGTTCACCATTATGCTGTTTTACGTGACAAAATGGAAACCCTGCAGAGCTTCAGATAAGTTCAGATACAGGTTTCCATATTCTCAGTCAGGCCAGTATCCCTTGCTTTATTTTAATATTAACTCAGTTTTACCTTTTTTCCTATATTTTCAGCTTGCTGAAGATTTCTGTGCCAACAATAAATTGGAAGTTCATACTACTGCAGACTGCAATAAATTTGTAGACAGAACTTGAAGCTTTTGATACTAGAGATACAGGAGAATGATTGGGATTGCACATTAGTTATCTAATTGCTAAAGCAAAAGCTAAGTGTTAGGTTAGTTTAATCTTCTAAAATTTCAAGATCAGCAGGTTTCTTGAGCCAACTGAAATACAGTTTATGAAACTTCTCTTAGCTGTTCAAAAAGTGCCACTAATATCAATTGTAGTTCATGTTTGGTAACTATTCAGGCACAAACAAACTTCAGCTAAAAGGAAAAAAAAGTCAGTTCTAAATCTCTGGCAATTCAAAAGACCAGGAGAATGTGGAATACAATGCCATATCAGTAAATATATTCTTTTGATTGAGAAGAGCATAATAGCAAAAAAATCCCAACCAAACCAAAAACTTAATGCAGAATCAACTAAACCTTGTGATAAAAAAATGACAGACTGACATTTTTGTCATATGGGGTAAAAATAGACAGACACACAGTATTGATACCACATCTGGTCTTTTTGTTGAAAGAGATTCTTCAGTGCAATACCAAGATCCTTTTCTAAAGAGAAAGATGCTCTGAACTACCTATCACCAAGTCTAAATGACTTTTGATACTGTAGTCAAGGAGATGACAGACTCTTAAATGAGTAATTAATAACCAGATACATGCTACAGCCCTTTACTCCTATTGGGAACAGCTGCAAGGGCTCTGACAACAGGGAAGTTATATCCAACAGACAATATTATTTAAGCATTTTACAAAATTAAGAGGCATAAATGACAACTTTTCTAATTTCTAATCTACCTAGAACATGAACAAAACGTTTTGGCAGACAACACTAGAGGTTCATGCTGATTCAGGGCTGTCAAGTAAACGACATGTCAGACTGCCTTTAAAAACATGCTTCCCACCACCATTAAACCATGACTCAGTCACTCATCCTACCAGCTGCTTAGGAGCCATTTTCAGTCCAATCACTGTTCACAAAGAAATTTCCTTTCTTCTTCTTCTGCCTTCTCTATTTGTTCAGTCTTCTACATCATTTTCACAATCCTTGGCATGCTACTGAGAGCACTCCTTGATGACCAATTCACTTGGTGTCAGAAATCAAAGCTCCTCAATAACCACAGACATGACAGCACTAAAAGATCAGCCTATGGCACTGAATGCTTAAACTAGAGGTCTTCTGTTATGACACAGATATTAAATATAAGCCAATCTAATACTTAAATATCTATCGGAAGGCCTCATCGTCAAACCAAACATTGTGAATATTTCATATGGGAGATGATTTTGTCAGTATATATAAACTGCTACAGATAATAAAGCTTGAAGTAAATTCTCCTTTGACTCAACAGCTATGCCTGGGTTTTATTTCAGTTAACATATAAAAAGTGACCTGGACTGAAATGACCATCCATCTTAAATCAGAAATGACAGAGGTGTTTGCCTCGGTCTGCAGAATTTTTCTGGTCACTGTATCTACCTTAGCAAATTCCTGAGAAGAAAAGGCTGTGCCTACTAAACTTGATACAGCAGCACTAGGAAGCAGAGTTTCAGACATTCCACAGCCCCATGACAAGCTTGCAAAGGAAACAAAAACGCAAAGAGTGAAGAAACTTTCATTAAACCTATAAACAAAACGCAGTGGTATTAAGAACTAAAACCGCACCTGGTATTAAATTTGAAAATTAGCACCTAGAAGAACAAGACATGATGTTCATGAATAACAGACAGAAAAATGCAGTTGAACACTATTCCACCATCATAATATGATACGTATTTTAACCAACACCAATCACATAGGGGACCAGCAAACTTCTGCAGAGCAGAGAGCAGTGCCTCGTTTTGTGACTTACTGGTAAGAATTCAGTTCTACTTCATTCTAGTTCTCCCCATTCCTGCTTCCTCAAAAATGACACATTTTACTTGTAAAACATGACTGTGAGGTATTTAGCAGATCTGGACCTGCACCAGGCAAATGCAGTACTCTGACCTCATGCATCTTCCAGCAACAGCTGGATATGTGCTGCCAGCCTGCCTACACAGGTTCTTCTCTGATGCAGGTACAAGTGGAATCCTTCTGGCAGTTCCTCCTACACAACCATGAAAGGAGAGAACAGCTCCGTTTCTCTTGGTCCCTGATACCATGCCAAGAAGCTACTCAAACTGAAATGAGCCAAGTTTTCTACTGATGAAAGAACCACCTGTACAGAGCATGAACACATGGTAAGTAAGGTCCCTGACACAACTCAGCCAGTACACTGCAGTACTGACTTGCAACACCCTCATAAATGCACACTCATGGAGCATGGACAAAGGCTAAACAGAAACCACAAAGTTCTAATTTGAGACTTAAATCAATTATGAACATGGAAACATTTTAAATGTTAAAATAAAGATCTATGCCGCTCTAAAAATGCTTTATTTGACATTCCAAGCTCTAAGAAAACCTATTACTTAAAATGAAAAGGGATCCATAAAAAACCTCAACAGCCCAATACCCTGAGTAACACCAGCAAGTAAGTTGTTTGATGAAAAAGTGAACCTCCCCTTGCTTGACAGCAAGTACTATACAATCACGTATTGAATGCTTTGCACAATTCCTGACACAACGTGCTTTGACTCAGTAAATACCTGTGGCATTTGCTGTCCGCCCAAAGGAATGGAGCTTGGCGGCGTAGCAGACACAGCGGTGGTAGGCGGGAACCGTGGTCTTATTTGCATCCCACCTCGGGCCATAGGTGCGGTGATCATCTTTGAGGACAGAGGGACAACAGACAAAAGTAATCGCAAAACAAGAAATGCAGTGCACTGGCAGGATGAGAAGCACATGCAACCTCCAGGAATTAGGGGGAGGGGGAGCATGAAGGGAAGGTTAGTGAGCTTTTCTCTAAAGTTTAACCTAACATGCTAACTTATAAATCAAACTCCTTTTTATACTCTCTCTATCCATTTTCAGAAAGCATCTAATGAATTCTAGGTGTCTTGAGAGAGCTGATTCAGATTGGTGGGTCAAGGGTGGATTATGCTATCACTTGCATGAAGGGCTTTTCCTAAATTTTGCCTGACATCTTGAATTTCTAGAATTCTTGGAAATAAGTACTCTAAGATTGTTGTCAAGAATGCTCCATGTAAGAAGCTATATAATGCCATAGGTTTCTGATGTGCTTTCCCCCACTGTGGACTCAAAGGATTTAGCTCTTCATTATAAAACAATCTGGCAGACAGTTCAACAGCAACTGTCAGCAGGAATGCTCCACAGTGAGCAAAATTTCAGATCAACCTAACCTATGACAGTATAACAATGCCAAAGACAACAAAAAGGACTTCTGGGTTTGAAAAAGCTATTTCCTTCCTTTTATAACTCACTGAATAAGTCAAATATATCCTTGTAATTTCCATCATTTTGACAAATACCCATTCCTCTATTACTAAGTTGTGCTAAAATATTGTTATGAGTCCCTAATCTACCTTAAGCTTAATTCATGCACTATTTGATTCTCCAGGTGTATAGAGTGAGCATACCCTAAGGTATAATCATTTAGAACAAATGATGAAGGTTATTAGAATAGATTTCTATTCTAAGATAGTATTAGGATTATGCTACCCTGCAGTGTCTAGAAGTACCTTTCTGAACCATCAGCCTGCATAAGCCACATAGATTTAATCATATATATCTTTATAGCCCCGTTACTTAAAATCTGACATTACACCACATATGCTGTGAATTTACAACAAATACAGCATATTTTTGAGGTAGTATTTGGGTAACTGGCAGATTCAATTATCAGTAAAAGCTTCTGTTTGGTACTTCAAAGATGTACAGTGGAGTTCTCTGGGCTATTTTTATTTCCAGCATACATATTACCAAGGAACCTACACAGGCCCTAAATAACCTACAATTTAATGAAATCTCCTTTCAGTAATCAGTTTGGGGCATTCTTGCTTAGTGTTCTATGTAAATGGACTGAAGCAGCCAGCAACATGTCTCTAGAGAGTCAGAGAATGCATGTGCTTACAACTGTTAAAAATAAATAAAATTAAATACAACATAGCAAGACTGAAAAGGAAAGCAATAACTGGTAAAGAAAATAGTGTCAAATTCAGCACAGCTGTTAGTTCACAACATCAGAGCAATGCAGTCCCTTTCCATCCAGGCAAAGAGGGATGGTCAGAGACAGGATTTCAAAAAGGAAACAAATGAGAGCACTTCAGACATCACACACACATGCACATGTACACACACAGCATGCAACAGCCACCACAAGCAAACACAACAACCCAGCACTGCCACAAAGCACAGGTGGATGCTACAAAGTGCAGTGAAGAGCTACAGTATCAACATGAGAGCTGGTGAAGCAACACAACCCTAACAAAACAAAACAAAACAAACAAACAAAAAAAACTAAACAAAAAAAAAAAAAAAACGAAAAAGGGAAATTGCTAGGAAAAAAAAAAAAAGAACATATCCTTCCAGGCACAATCACCCCATCTTAGACCCTCGTGAATGCACATGGATCTCTGGAGCGTGTGAAATCCCAGGTATGTTATGGTGACCCACATGTCCCATCTCGGTCCTCTTTCTCATGCCACACCACCAAAGTGCGAAGATTTAGATTACATCCTCTGAGGTCAAGGAAATTAGAAGCATATTCACAGTTCAAGTGCCTGGCAAACCACTGAACACCAGCACGACAAACTTAGATTCAAAGGCTTTCAGCTGTTTATGGTATTGTAGTTGGTCAAACATGTATGCACAGGCACACTATTTTGGGTTTGATTTTTTTTTTTTTTTTTTAAATGTGTGCTTTGGAACGGAAGTGTATATATAAGATGACACCAATTCCACTCTCTTAAAAAAAGTAATCTATTTTTCCCATTCTCCAGCCAATTTACATTTATGAAACCTGTGGCCCTCTGACAAAGGGGGTTCCAAAGATTGCACTTGTTTTATGCAAAGCAATATATCCATGCAGGAGTTGTTCTTGTCAGTCTAAAAACAGAAGACAACCACAAGTGTTCAAGTACTTTTGAAAAAGATTTAAACTGAAGACAAATCCTCCTCCACAAGTGAAATTGATTTATCTCAATTTACAGAATCTAGAATTTTACCCCATAAAAAGAGAGTAAGCAGAGGAAGAGTCTCCCTCCACTCTAAGATACAAAACTGATTATTTGGTAAAAATGAAGTGGAATATAACAATTAGAATCATGAACCTGTAATTTTCTTTCATCTAAAATCCAAAGATTCATAATTTCATAAATATGCAGCTTCTGGTGAGTGTAAGTTCTGTGCCACTGTCACTCCACTAAAGGCAGCTCTGACTTTCAAAGGGCAACAGCCAATCTGCATTCTGAGCGCCTGAAGGAGCTGCACCAGAACAGTGATTTAAACTTTATTAATACTTAACTCCAACTGACTACAGACTCTCTCTTGGTGCTGCAAGCACTTGTGTAGTGCTCTGTGGTCACTAGGACACTACTTTATTTGCTTCACAGTTACACGCTTACAAGTACTAGACACCCAAGCAGGGTAACATTGACCTGCATGGCATCTACAACTTCAGAACTCACATGGATCCATGTTTAAACCTGGGACTGCTTTTACTTTTATGTAGGAAGGATGAACAGAAACTTTACTGAAAAGGAAAAATGCAACTATGTCAACCAAAATTTGCAGTTTGAGAGCCCCTAGAGACCAAGTTTAAATGTAACAAGCAAAGATTAGGATAGGGTTTGTTTATAACAAAAGCTTCCCTGAACCAAATTAAGAAATCAAGGCAGATTTATTAAAAACGCTGGTGCTAGTGAAAAATGTACTAAATACAAAGCAAAATCTACTCTTAGAAGAAACTTCTTATAAATTAAAGAAAATGCATATACAGTCTCAATACCAAAGCTGCATTGTCATATTGTACATAGCCACAATCTTAAAACTAAATATTATATACAGAAAATATCTACAGAAGTACAAGAAACCCATTTAATTACTGGACTTCACAGTGCTAAGTGAATTTTAGTAGACTCTTATTGCAATGGCATGAACATAAATGGAGTAAAGCCTGTATGTGGAATTTTATAAACTCCACCCATCAAAGATAATGAGCAATTCCTGAGTTTACTACGTAAGTCTGAATAAAGCTGCAACACAAAACCTGCTGTCAACCATCTTAGCAGCCAAAACTTTTCAAATGCACTGTGCTGTTAAGCCACTGGCATATGAATTCAATAAATGGGGCAAGAATTAAGTTGATTCTATATAAGCACAATCCATCTCCTTAGAAGTTGAAAAGAGCACCATTAAGTTAGTAAAAAGAAAAAAAAGTCAAGACTCTCCTTCCAGTCAGCCTAAGTCCCTGTAGCTCCCACCTGGAAATTATTTAGGAAACAAACAGAAGTTTTAATTCACATTTCAACTGTAGAAAGAGAATTCTGCATTGCTGCCGGTACTATACCAACTGTACTTACCACTGCTCAGCTTTTACATCCTGTGTTATGTTGACACAAGCAAAACGACCAATACAGAAACAGAACTTAGTCACCAACAAGGATGTGGGCCACACGAGAGTTATGATGGTACAACACACTATTCCTGATACAAGTCTGCGAGATGTATGTTGAAGAACCAATTGTTAGCAGAGTCCATGTAAAAAGCTTCCAAATGTCTTACTGAATCTATATTACTTGTGCACTGAAGGGAAAATGGTGCATGCAGACATGGAATACCTGGTTATATGAAAAGAACTCTGCCATTAATCCTAGTCAACCTTATTTCACCTGTCTGCCTCAGCCTCTTCATCTACAAAGTGGTGATAATTGTACTTACCCATGTCTGTAAAATGCCTCAATATGAAACACTACAGAGGTAAGCCACAACAGACTATTTCATATTCTTGTGGAAAATGGGATGAGAGGTTCAGCTCAAGCCATTCCCAATTTTTTTCCCCAAGCCTCCTTCATACCAGACACACATCAAGGAACAATCACTGGGGCTACAAGTGTGTTGCAGGATAAGAAAACTGTGTTAGACAATAAGCTTTCACCCAGCACTTTTTTTTCTTTTCTTTTTTTTTTTTTTTTTTAATATGCAATCTGCACTTGTGACACATGCCATTTTTTCTTCACAATTCACATCCAGAACAAGAGCAATCTATATCTACTGCCAATTTCACTCAGAAAATGAATGAAAGATGAAAGGAATGAAAGGGGAGTGCAGAGATATTTCATTGTCTATACTATTTTTTTATGGTCGATACATGGAGATGGAAGGTAAATCATATGAGAGTAAAGACAGCAGGCAAAGGTTCACAGTACAGAAACCAGTTTACACAACAAAGTCACCTAAGAAGGTTTAACGAAAGAAGAGATGATACAGTCCAGGTACCAACAGTCAGACTTGTAGCATGACCACAGTAGGCCATCTTATTGATGTGCATTCCTGTGTCAGTACAGGCAACAATCTTACCTACTCGGGACAGAGAGCATGCACAGAGAGGTTGTCAACGAAATCCTGCCTCTGACTCCAGGCAAAGGAGAAACAGCATAAAAGCCCATATCACCTTCATAAAGGGGATGACCGATGTCAGACCCCTCATCAGAAAGCCACCAGAAACCCATCTCCATGCTCATCTCTAGCATGCACTTGCTACAGGCCTATAACTAGTGATACTGGCTCCTGGGCCCTTACCTGCCCTGAAGCTCCCATCTGAGCAGCTTGAGCCTGAGCTGCTTGCACTGCTGCTGCTGCCTGCTGCTGCTGGACCAGCTGAGCTCTTACCTTGAGTATGAAAAGAAAGAAAAAAGTAAACATACATATCTGATTAGGGTATGACACTTCTGTTTCAACTGTATTGACTCTACTCATAAAAAAGGGTGTGGAGACAAGATCAGCTTCACATACATACTCCAGAGTTTTTGAGCCTTCTACATGAAAACAAGTTCCCCTGTTTCTAACATTTAGAACAGTCTTCCCATAGACTGTGCACCCAAGATTCAATGACTTCTTGTACCTTCTTCCCTGTACTACCAGGTCTTCCTATGACAATAATAGATACTTCAACCTTCTGGCAAACGTAGTTAACCACGTATGTGTTGATTTCCCTCAAGCACACTGTATTAAGCACCTACCAATGACCAGCATTTCAAATGTTTATACATTCATTATGACTGTCAGTGTGATGTATATAACATCTAACTACTCCTAGCTTAGCTGGTAGGAGCACAAAGTGGATGTATCAACTCATCCATGGGGAGTCAATATTTTCTCAAGTGTGGTTGACACTCCACTCCTCCCCAGCAAGGCCCAAAGAAAGGCAAGTCTTGGAATTACATCTGAGCTTTTGCTCAACAGCACGTACGAAGCCCAGAAAAAACTGACTAATGCAACAGTTCAAAAAGCTGCACCATTAAGAGGATGACTCAGCAAGAGGTTCAACTGAGTAAAACTATTGTCTTGTCCACATTCTCTTCAAGGCAGGAACTACTGCTATCTTAAACTTTGACCAAAACATCTAAACATGGCAGCAGAAGCAAAGCCAGCATGTTAGAGAGCCAACACTGGCTCCAGTCACATGCGGTAAGCACTTCAAAGCACTTGCTCACGTTCTAGAACAGTTAACATCATGGAGGTGATTTTTCTTTAACCAGAGTTTGTTTCTTTTTTTCACTTGTCCATTCAAGAGTAAGACAAGAAATTATTTTTAAATATTAGCTGCAGAAATGGTTTTCACAGATTTCCAGAAGTCCTACTCTTAAGACACAAAATTGTTCTCTACTGGCACACCCAGACATAAACCTTTAAACCCTCCATACTCATAACATGTAACTACAGATCTCTTCACAAGCTATATTTTTTCCTATTTCATTATTAGCAAAAGTCAAAGATTTTTTTTTTTTTTTTATTTCTTTAGAGGATCACAATGAACCAACAATCAGCTGGTCACTAGTCTCCTTACCTGCATTGCTTTTAATTGCTGTGGTGTAAGAGTAACGGGCATAACCTGACTAGGAATTTGTCCTGAGATTGCCTGTGGCTGAGATACCATGGGCTGGGGTTGAGGCTGCGATTGTGGTGGAAGCTGAGACTGTTGTGCCTGAGCAACCTGTTGTTGTTGCTGCTGTTGTTGCTGCTGCTGCTGCTGCTGTTGTTGCTGCTGCTGCATCTGTTGCATCTGCTGTTGCATTACTTGTTGAGGTGGCTGCTGCTGTATCTGTTGTTGTGGTATTTGTTGCTGTTGTTGCTGCTGCTGCTGTTGCTGCTGCTGTTGTGCCTGCATAGCCTGTGCTGCCTGCAGCTGCTGCATTTGGGCAATTCGCTGTAGTTGTTGCTGCTGCTGTTGCTGCTGCATCTGAAAAGCAGGAAAAGCCAGGCTGCTAAAGCTTCCAGCAATGCAATAGCAGCCTTATTTTTATAGCATAAACCAAGAGCAAACAGAATCCTAATACATCGGGCTGAGGTTTTAAGTCCAAAGGGAAAGCCCAACCCTTTCATCCACTCACTCTTGGTGTATCTGAACTCTACATAGTGCACATCCCATGGTTTCAATATTACAAGCTCGTCTTGCTACTAAAACAGTTTTCAAATGCAAAGATGAAGTCCATCAGCTCCTCCTGTACAAATGAGCTCAGAAGCACTTCTTTAAACCAACCAGCCTGCATCAGCACCACTGTTTACCAGAAACCACACAAGAGCATGACAGCTGAAGTTGCCTCTTCTGCTTTGGTGCCTAAGGCTGATACATATATATGATGTGCTCAGCACACATTTTTTAAAGTGGCAATGTGTAATTCACACAACGACAAAACAGCCACTATTTCTAGAGTAACACAAGGGCTTTTAGTTCTTTCCCACACCCCTGTTCTTGTTAGAATGAAAGACTATGCTGATGTTTATAAAGAGAAAGAGACATAGGTTTTAATTCTCTTGCTATGAAAGAAGAAAGTAACCAAACAACTGTTAAGCCTTTCCTCTGGGATGTGACATATTGTTGCCAATTAACTTGCCAGTCTAAACTGAAGTCCTACCCTAGAGTGGAAATGCATTAGTAACAGGCAGAGCTGATATTCAGTACTTCCAGGCAAGCCAAGCCTCACTTGACAAGTAACTGAACATCGATCACCTCAATAGCCATTGTAATTGTTTGTCATCACCTGCTGTTGGTTTTGCTGCTGCTGCATCTGCAGTTTCAGCATGTGCTGTTGCTGCTGCTGGACGGCTTGCAACTGCTGTTGTTGCTGCTGCTGTTGCTGGGCTGCTGCAGCTGCTGCCGCCTGCTGCTGCTGGACCTGAAACTGTTGTTGCATGGCTGACTGCTGAGCCTGGAATTGCTGCTGCTGCAAAGCCACCTGCTGCTGCTGGAATTGCTGCTGCTGCTGCTGTTGCTGCTGAGCTATCTGCTGAAGCTGAAGTTGGGCTAAAAAGAAGGTAGACTGTACTCAAAACATGAGACCCAACCAGTGCGAGAGACAGTTACCCAGTATAATTCATAATAATTGAAGATAATCCCTAAAGTACATTAATGTTCTTCGTGAGCAGCATATACTTCTGCTTCCTCAAATGGATGAGGCACATTAACAGCAGAATTAATGACACTTCCTACTACCAATCTCTAATTCTCACTGCCTATATTGAGTCAGCAGCCTCAATAAAGAATGTAAAAACATGCAGGAGGAAATATGCACAGAGGTCACAAGCAGGAAGCACTGGACCTATGGAAAACATAGGTGCACTGTACAAAAACAAAGTTCTGAAGTTGACATCTTGTAGGACAAAAGAAGCATTTGCTCCTACAACAGCTAGACTGTTCCTCACTATACTAAGGAAGACATTTATGCCATCAGGTAGCAGTATTTGAAATCAATTCTTCCTGCAGTTCACTTGGCTGCTTTAGCCAGAAGTATGAAATCTCTTCAGCACCCTTTCCTTGTGGAAAAGAGCTACGTCCTAAAAGGCCGATCTAACAATTTTAGTGGTTGAGGCAAACTGAACACTTACTCTGCTGAGTAGCTGTAGAGACACCAGGCATACCATGAGGGGCCATTCCCGAGGTTCCAGGAGGCTGCTGCTGCCCTGGGAGACTCATCTGTTGTCCCATTGGGCCAAGGCCACTCATCCCACTCATCGGTGCTCCTTGAGCTCGGGAAGCCATGCCCATTCCAGGCGCCCCTGCTGGGGGACCTCCAGTTAGATTCTGCAGGGCATTCATTGGATCTACAAAGAAAATAGTTACCAATATGCAGCAGCCATGCAATTGCCTCCCCAAAATCCTCTTCTCCACCATCCACCCTCTGAGCTGTCAGCTTAAGACCATGACTAGGTCCAATAACCTGAGAATCTAACATTCACTCCTCTGCCTGTAAGACAAGAGGTTTCTGGCACGTCTTTGCCTCTCTGTAAATAGAGTGGAGATTATTTAAAGTACTTCAGATTCGCAAAGTTCCAAATAGATTCTAAATACATTAGAGAAAAGGAACTTATTAGCCACCTCTGAATTTATATGCAAGTCAAAACAGGCTGCCAACAAAACTCCATGACGATATCCAGCTTGTAACCTCAAAAACCAAGAAGAGAGTCCCACTGTGGATCCAATTAGCCTCCTCCTCCTGAGGTCAACACGGAGAAGCAGTGCTCAGACCAGAGGAAGACCAGAGGAAGTACTCCGCTATACAGTTCCCCCCCAACATCACATTTATTATGCAGTGAATAAATTCAGTGCCTTTCAAGACGATTGTTATAATCTGAATCCTGGGCACACAGAAAAGTAAAATCAAAGCGGGAATGGTAATTCAAGAGGGCAAAACACAACATGGGGTGCAGAAGCAATATTAATCAGGTACAGAATGCAATACCTCCTCTTTCTTAGGAATACTTATAAAATAATTCCAACTGTCTAGGCTGGATGTTAATCAATCACAGACACTGCATATTTAGCCTACAGGGGGATAAAACAGAGGGTCATACTATGTTCCTAACAGACAACTACTGTAAGAACTAGCACAGAGGCAGAAGACATGATCAGATCTAATCTCAGTCAAATGGCAGAGCATGTACACTCCACAAATGCTTGCCTCTCATGCAACAAACACTGAGAAACCCAAAGCTGGAAAAGGGGAGAAACCTGGGCTGTTCAGCGGATTATTTTCAATCACTCTTGTTCTTTCAAGAATCTTAGTGTTGTGAGCTAACAAAAGTACAAACGGGGAAAGAAACAAATTTCCTGTTCTACATCCAAAACACTGTCCATGCCTGTCACCCTCATTTCTGAACAACTCCAAGACTATTATGCTACCTTTCCTTTCCTCTAGCAGCATTTAATATTCCAGCTAGGGAATCCACAGCCTTCTTATTCTTAGTACACCACAGCCCTGATTTCTAAGCTGTTCAATTTAGAAATGGGGGGCAGGGAAGGGAAGGGGGGGAAAAAAAAAAAAAAAAAAAAGAAAAGAAAAAAGAGCTCTTACCACTGACTGAGGCTTGAGATTTCTTATTGTCTGCAAAGGAAGAACAATTAATTGCCTTTGTTAATCTTGTCACACACATCTGGCCCTTCAGATATACTCTCTACAAGAAATATATTCACATAATAATTTAAAAAATAAAAAAACCCCACCACTGTCTACTGTAGTTCTAGCAAAATACATTAACCTAAGCCAATTTGGTAACCAGAAAGCTATAGAAACAATGGAAAGAAAGCAAAAATACAGGAAGAAATTAGGAAGGTGGAAAAAGTAGTAAGTTTTAAATAATTTCTCACTTTTCTATTATAGATGGATGTGCAAAAGAAACAGTATTTAGAAATTAAGCATGTATATTACAGGAAAATTTTTAAAGCAACCTGTGAAGAGTCACATGCAGAACCACACACACAAACCCTAAAATTTACTTTTTTTGGGAGGATGGGATGAACAGTCCCATTACTCAGAAGAAAAACCAAAACAAAACAATTACTTACGAATATCTCGAAAATGGATAATAAGTCTGGCCACAAGAGAAAGATATTCCTCCTAAAGATGAAAATTAGTATTTTAGCATAGGGAATAAAAACATTGCAAACATTACTTTCTGGTTCTTCAGTATTCTTCCTCAACACAACAGATTTTACTTTACAATGTCTGTGGGCTTTTCAGAGCAGTTCAATTGCAAGGAACAGACTGTTCATTGACTAAGTGATAATATTTTTACTGATAGGTCATTGTGGTCCATGGTACAAGAAGGCCAAGAAACCACAAAATTCCCTAGAAAGAACCTCCATGACAGTCACACCAATAGGATCACAATACATGACAAGAATTATAAAGCAATACATCCATTTTCCGCTTCTTATCCATGCTAATTCCTTTTTCTTAAAGATTGAACCTACTTTCTTGGTACACTGACTAACATATGATAGAAGTGTCAGAAGTGAAAAGACAAATATTCTTTGCAGCATTTTATTAGTGTGCTTCATAATGCGTAAAAGAAACTGCACAGGGCTGAGATAGCCCTCCTGCCCATGAAACTACCAACTCACCAGTGAGGATGCCACCAGCAGGCATAAATTTGTGACATCAGCATTATAAAGTTTCACCAAGACAAGTTCCATCTCAAACATGGCTTGTTTGGAGACAGCAACAATATCCAATTTCTTGTAACACAGCTTCAGGAAAGAAGTTTCTATTTTGGTAGAGTCTAGAATTGTACATGATAACCAGACTTTCAGAGAGACCAGAGCACTTCCTTTGGTCTTACTCTTTGACGTAGCCTTTTCATCGATATCTTAGTCTCTCCTGACCACCAAACTGGTCATACAGAATGGTGCTGCATGGTAGACAAAGGAAATTCTATGCAATTCACTACACACAAGTCTTCAGGTAAGAATTAACTGTGGTCCCATATACACATTAAATGCTGCAGCATCAGCAAAGCTGCCTTGGGCTGAAGTCCAGTTTGATGCATATATTGGATGCAAAACACCTCACTTCCCCTCAGGGTAAAAGGAGCACATATAAATAAAAAAATTTTGCATAACTAGGTACTCTAAGCAGAGACAGTTAACTAAGTACATTGGGTCTGCTATTTCTGTGGGTTGTTCCAAACTTCTTTGGACACACCAGTAACTTCTGGAAACAAATACAGATGCTTTACCCTTGTTTTGGCCTTCATAAACACATGACTCTCCATATCTTTGCTGGATTTATTATGCGCAACACCAGCCTTCCTCATAGCATCATCACTGAAAAAAAGAGGAAAAAACAAGCCTGGGTATTAATGGAGGACATCAGAAAATACTTTCTGTAATTAGAAATGTCTGTGAAACAGCTTTTTATCCCCCTCTCATTTATAGATTAAAAAAAAACAAACAAAAAGACCATCCTTAAAATTGCCACCATTTAAAATTCCTTCAAATAATGGAAAAAAGCCAACTAATTTCTAAAAGCCAACAGAACTATTCTTTCCAGAAATTCAAGAACAACTGCTAAGCAAGTCATTATTTTTACCACCTGATGTATTATTTTGACAAAATACCAGGACCTGTTCATTTGAGGAAAGCTGAATGACAGAATTAACGTAATCCGTTTGGCGAGCAATGCGCTTGAGCCTGCCTAGCGTCAGGCATTTCCAAGAGAATCCTCTAAACATAAGGTGGAAGAATAAAAAAAATTTTAAAAAGATTGCCTAAAGGCATAGAAGTTTCACCAATGCGTGAGAAGAACAAGTAGGAGCATTGATCGGGGCAGAGAAGACCAGATGTGCAGCGATGTGCAGGGCAGGGAAGGGACAATCAACATGAAAGCAGCAGGTGAAACAGTAAGATGAAAAGAAGGCCCTGTTCATGGAAAGTTGAGAGGAAGAAAAAGAACAGGTTTGGTAATAAAAAGCTTTCAATTCCCTTACTCTTCTTTCCCATTTACCAGCCAGAATCACAGGGACTTGCTGTCCTTTCTCCATCACACCTCTAGTAAATTGGATCTAGATCTGCCCTCTGGATGGGATATTGAACATGCAAGATGAAAAGTTTAAAAAAAAAATAAAAAAATAAAAAAAAACATCCCAACCCCACAGAAAGCCACACACTGCTAAGGTCATGGGGTGGAAAAGAAGGTGAATTCTCAGTACATCAAAAAGTAGCAAGCAATTCAACTGTGACACATGCAACAAGACACCCTAAAACAAGGAGTTTAGTCAAGTGAACAGTCCTATTCAAACCCTCCAGGCATTCTCATTCTTGGAAACATTTCACTTCACTGCAAAACCTGCTCTGTTTTAAAGCAGCCTAGCAGCTACAGTCTAAATTCCACAAACAAGTTACCAGGAAATACTTTCACCTTGTAATTAACATCTCAGCAACTCAGTTCTCAGTAACTGCTATTGCATGAGCAGCTACCCTACACTAAATGCATGTCAGGGTAGTGATCCCTGAAAAGTTCAAGCCAGTCTGAAGGGGGACTACTGTTTTCTTCCCCCTGAATTTCTACCACCCCCCATGCAGCAGGAACGGTGCTTGCACGAGCAGTAAACTGGTTCAGCTTCCTGAATTAACTCCATAACGCAGTCACATAAGTGAGAAGAGCAGATGCTATAGCCTTAAAATGCAGGAGCTTTAGGCTGCCACAACTCACACCCTTACCTTGCAAACTAGTAGCATACAGCTAACCTGCTGTAGCCTGCAAAGTAGAAGACAGTAGAACATAGCTACCTGCTGTAAGGCTCTCTCAGAGTAACTTGTTCGTGTGGTCTGGCAGACACTAAAAAATGCTGTTTATACATGAAGGTTACTTAAAGGAAAGCAGAATCCAAACATAATGCAGAATAATTATTCCTCCATGTGTAAACAAGCCTTAAAGTGAGCTGCTCATAAAGGAGCTCTGCTGCAGAGGAAGAAGCTATATCCAATTCATTATTGACACCTCCCTTTTTAACGCTTTCACTTTCAGAAAGGCTGCCTCTAAATCCACATTACTCCACATTGTGATCCACATTATAATCCTCCTTAACTTCTCAGTCCCATCGTACAATGACAAAGCCTCTCATTTTAAGAGCAGCAAGAACCGAGCAGGCAGAAAGACAAGAAAAAGCAGAGACAAGTAAAGGAAGTAACATTTAAGTAGTACTTAGTGGCTGTGATCAATGTGGTATCAAGAACTTGGAAAAAAATCCAGAGCAAAGAATTTATCTACTTTTATATATAATCTACATGAAAGACATTTTATAATGACTACACCTGCATTACCAATAACGTCACTCCAAGTGCTCAATTTCATATCTTTTAGCATTCCAATAAAGGTTTAGACTAGGAGGAAAAAAAACTCCACACAACTTGTTCTTTGTTCACATACTCATCTTGCAATCAACACAATATTTACAGTAAAAGACTGGGAAAGTCACTAAAAAAAAAAAAAAACAAAAAAAAACCAAACCATAGCTTTAGCACAGAGTTAAGGATACCAAATAATGTATCATATCCTTGCAGAACACCAAACTCAAGAAAACTCTGAAAACTAGATGGTACCAGCCAATTCAACCTTCATCTGCCTCATAATCACTTACTAAACGCATCATAAGATGCGCATTAAAACTCTGCCTCTTTCATTTCACGCAGAACAGTTAAAGTTGCGGTTTCACAAGATGAAGCATTCAACACCAAGACCAGCTTCAGGAATTCCCCCTCCGTTCCCAAGAAAATTGTTTCCAGCCCAACGACGTGCAACTTCTCACTCTGGCCAGCTGATCTAGCTGAAAAATCTTGCAAAACACGTTCTCCTTCAAAACTATACCAGCTCCCCTATCCAGTTCACACCATGACTGCATGAATCAGTTGTTCCAATGACACAAAAGGGCAATGATTTCCAGGGCCAACACCACATTAAGCTGTGTAACATCACCAAATGCTGTTTCGTGAAATAGACTATCTGATCACTGTAACAGTTCAACAAACCTTTCTTGATTAAAACAACAACGGGGGGGGGGGGTTTCAAAAAAAGTGTGCTGGTAAGCTGTTAGCCACATCTATCCCCATTACATGGTTTAAAAACCTCCAAGTAAACACCAACAAATTCATTAAACTTTCATCACTTGATCTTATGCACGTGATGCTGTCCCACACAATATTTCTGTTAGTTACAGCTTGGACATAACAAAATTCATCAATAGCAGCCCTCACTGCAGGAATACCCACATAACAACACAGATCAGCAGAAGACCCAAACCAGGAATCACTCATATTATTTTATTCACATTTGCTGGACAGAACACATAAAGGCCTGAAGGGCCTCAGTCCCCAGAATGCTGCCTTCAGCTACAGAGGGAAAAGTAAAGGACCATCCAGCCTCCCTAAGGCCTTGTTCTAGTGTTACTGCAGAACTGGAAAGAAACATAACGAAAACAACTCTTCCCACTACACACAGAATCACCCCTTCATAGCTTCACAAGCATATCCTCCAGCAGAAGTGATATCCTCCAGCAGAGGTGACTAGGTAAGAAGCCGCCCCTTCCAAGTTGTGCCAGTACAAGCTTTAGGCTGTGCCATCAGCAGTACTGAAGAACAACTAAGGTTATCAATAACCACTTACCCTGAGTTATCTTTAACTTTGAGAGATTTCCCTATCACGTTCACTGCATAGCAACCCAAACACTTGGAATGAAGAGGTATTGCAAAGGCAGTAGCTTCTTCAGTTTACAACTGTGCCAAAATTAGCATTTATAAAATTAATCCCTCACTTTCTACAGTCCCAGGAAGGGAGAAGCATCTGCCTTCTTGGCCTTTTTTGCCTGAATTCTCATCGGACAACCTAGGCTGGAGTATAAAATTAAGGCTCCTTTATGAACTGGTTTTGTGAAGTGTATCACAGAGAGCAGTAATGCAGATCATCTTTTCTCCCTACCCCCTCCACCCCCCCAAAACTTCAGCTGATCCACTAATCTGCCTGCTTGTTCCTCAGACTCCACCTCTACCTCCTTCCACATGCTCTCCACATTCCCATCCTTATTTCTGTTCACACATGCTCTTTTTTCTCATTCAGCTGAACCATTAGCTAAACCTATTCAATCTTAAATCAGAACATACTTACCAAAACTTCAAGCAAAAAGCTGAACACAAAATTAATGGTCTGTCACCCAACTTACACACCTTTTCTGCACTCTACATGATTCCCTTCTAACGTAGCCTGGAAGTAGCTTGGGGCAGCAACTGCACACAACCACGTATGGAGTTTACCACCACACAACCCAGTTTAGACCTGTCCTTCAGGCAACACCAACATTTGAAAACAATAATATTAAGGAAAGGCCTTTAGAAAGGAGACTCCCAAGAAACCAGTATGTGCCTGCTTCCTGTAAGGGGCAGAATAAAGGGGTACCTCCCTGGCCTCAGTTATCTAAGCTCAGGCTTTCCTGGATCTTGTAACAGTATGAAAGTCCTGCTTGGACCTGCAGTCACACAAGAACCTAATACTGAAGGGGGCTTCTCAGGTCATCAAATGCAGTTTTCTCTCAAATGATGATAACCAAACCATACACATTGACCACTGACACATTCACTAGGATACCTATTCCACACAGCAACCCTGAAACGTTCATCGACATAATGTCACTTCAAAAAAAAAAAAAAAAAAAAAAAGCCTAAACCACCCCCCAACTTAAATTCAGTGTTGTAAAGGAAACCCAAGGGTAAAATCCAGAAGCTGTAACAAGGCACTCAACATGACTTATGTGAATGGTTCTGTACGTTTAAGTTAGCTTTTAAGACCAAGTGTTAATACTCATCTTGACAAATAAATATCGGTTGCTATTTGCAGGATGAACTGGAAGATATACACACATGTAAAACTGTATTTTTGTAACTGTTAGGAACAACCTTCCCAAAAATTAAGAAAACTTTCATATGATTCAGATTCACCAGATATTTATTTTAATTACCTCCCTCTTTCACCTACTACATAAACCTCACTAATGGCAAAACTGAAAGCTTATGGAAAGAAATAGGAACTTGTTGCATACAGAGCTCAAGTCTTTTTAGCCAATATATTGCTTCTATTTCTCATTCAACAAACCTATCTATTATAAACTCCACTTCTGGCTAGCTTCACTTTATTCCAAGTACCAACACGAAACCAAGCCAAGTTGTTTTCAGATATCTAGCACACCTAGCAGGGGAAAAAAAACCAAACAAACAAAAAAAAGAAACTCTGTCGTGGTCATTGTGTGCTTATCCCAGTAATAAGTTTGCTTGCTTTTTAAACAAGACAGTGAATACAAACAGATGATGTATACTACAAAACTGCATGGAGCGCAAGGAACATCGCTTTACAGACACAATCTTAAAAAAAAAAAAAAAAAAAAAAAAAGAAAAAAGGCTACATCAATACAGCTATGACAAAAAGCACACAGATCATACACAGGCATCTGCACACATATGTAAAAGACAATAAACTGAGGACATTTTATTTCTACTTTTTCATCACACAAATTAGAAGTTTAAGATTACTGTCATCTCTTCATATGGCATTAACCTTAAAGTTAAAAAATAGTCAGTAGTTTTTTTAATCTCTTTCTGTATGCTTCTATTGAAACATTTATCAGCATTGTTTCCTGCTCAGAGAAAAAACAGGCAGTTTGCAGGGCAAACACAAAACCAGACGTTTATTGCATTATGGTTTGTATCTGCTTACTCATATTTATTTCCTCAAAGTTACACAGCATTTGAGGGCACTTTTGTTTCCTTGTTTTGATGAAGCAATAGAAAAGGAGGAAAAAAAAGCAAGAGATTAATCTAACAAGATTAATGACTTTGCGGAAGGTTTAAAAAGTAAAACATCAGTTCTGAGCACTGAGAAAGGTTGCATGGCTTTGACAGACACACATTTTTTTAATGAATACCATAACAGTTTGCTTCTGAACCAGCACTTTAAGTAAAGCCCACAGTCAGGGAGTAAAACCACATGCAGTCAAACAGCATACTGTTTACGTGTCATAAAAAAAGACAGTCTGTTTTTAAATATTGATTCTTATAGGAAACAAGGCAAGATCAACTTTTTCAAGCACACACAAATAAGGATTTCAACATTACTTTAGAAGCATTGAACAGTGCTTTCACTTCTGTAATAACCACCTTTCGCAGGGTAGAACAGCCTTCCAGAAAATAGAAGAAACATGCAGAGCAGCAAAGTAAATCAAGTAGAGCGATTGTTTTACAAAGGACAACTGAAAAGGCAACAAGCTGACCTTTACATTAAATCACCAACGTTTTTATTTCGGTTTCGCCCTAAAAAGTCAGATGCAAGATAATAACAGCAGTTTTCATAGGACAGAATACGTCAAACTCGGTAACACTACGGTCACTGCCAAAATCGAAGCCCTAAAGCAGACGCCGTCAAGCGGGACAGGAAGCCAGTATTCCTGGGGAAGAGGAAAGTGAAAGGAAAGAAGGATCGGAGAAATGAAGTCAAAGAACAGGCACGTCTACCCGCAACGTAGGGTCTGAGCAAATCCCGGTAACGAGGCCCCCTCACAGGGGGACGGCGGAAGGGCCCGGGGGAGAGCAAACACCGGGGACCACGGAGGAACCCAGGCAGCAAGAGGAGGACCAGGAAGGACTCGCAGAGGAGCGGAGACCGGTGGGACACAACCACCCGGGCGCGGACGGCCCGGGGAACAGCGGGAGCCGCTGAAGCCCCTCTAGCCGAGGCCGAGGCCCGCCTGCGGCCTACTCAGCGCTGAGACCGCGGCCCGCACTCACATCTGACTGACGAGCTTCTGCCGAAAGTTGGTGCTACGCC
Source organism: Astur gentilis (assembly GCF_929443795.1). Classification (NCBI taxonomy): domain Eukaryota; kingdom Metazoa; phylum Chordata; class Aves; order Accipitriformes; family Accipitridae; genus Astur; species Astur gentilis. The sequence goes on from NC_064886.1 coordinate 5,778,117, forward strand.
AGTCGGTCTCAGGCCCGGTCACGTCCATCCCTGCCGCCACCGCGAAGGCCGACCACCGCCGCCGCCGCTGCTGCCCCGCCGCCGCCGCCGCGCTCCCCCGCCCTCCCTCGGCCGCACGCCACCGCGGAAGTGCCTCGCACCCACTTCCGGCGCGCTGAAGGCTTGAGGGAAATGAAGTCTCGGCGCCGGTCCGGCCAACTCTCGCGAGAGCTGGCCGCCTCGCCGCGGGGCTCGCTGGGAAATGTAGTCCCGCCCCTGCACGCTGCTTACGGTAGCGACCCGGGCACCGACAGCGAGGGGCTGCCCGCCGCCCGCAGCCCCAGGCCCCGCCGCGGGGGCGACGGGCCCGGCTGGACGACGGAGCCTACCCCCGCCCAGGGACACACACAAACACACAGAGAGCAGCGCCACCGGTAGCCGGGCCCCCTCGGGCTGGCGGGTTCCCGAGCGACGCTGGGGGCTCTCGCCCCCGCCGCCCGCCCCGGTTCCGGCCGCGGCCGCCCCTCCCTCGCCGGGCGGGCGCGTCACGCGCGGTCGCCGTGGTTTCCGGGTCGCACATGAAGGCGGAAGCCGCTGGCGGAGGCCGCCGCTCTCGGTAGGTGGCTGGGGCGGCGGCGGACCGGGGCGGGGGAGGGACAGAGGGAGCGCAAGGCCCCCCGGTGCTTGCGGGGAGGCGGCGACCCCCGAGCGGCCCCGGTGTCACCCGTTCCCCCGGGGGGGTGGGGGTGAGGGGGGGCCGAGAGCGGGAGGCTTTCCCGGCTCAGCCCCCCGGGACGAGGCGGTGTCCCGCTTCGCCCTGCTCGCCGCCGGGACGCCCAGACGCGAGGGGAACGGCCGGAGCAGGTCCGGGGGCAAGCGCTGCAGGCACCGGAGCGGGGTCTGCCAACCCCACGGCCGCCCTGGTCCCGCCGAGCCCCTTGTCACGGCCCTGCCGCCCGCCCACACGAAGCCACCGAGGCGGCCCCAAGCCAGGCCACGGCAGCAGCCGGGGCCCTGCTGCCTGCGTGAAGCCCCAGAGGATCCCCTTGGCGAGGCCGAGACCCACGTCCCCTCGCAAAGCTGCCCGGGCTGTGCCCGCAGGGGACGTGGGATGAGCAAGGGGGAGGACCTTGGGTCTCGGGACCTGCAAAGGTGTTTTCAACGGGGAAAGAGAAAGTAAAACCAGAAGTGCGCTTGAACTGGCTTTCACCTTGTCGTCACAGGGTTATTCTGGAGTCAGGCTGTCTCTTCTAATGATGGGCAAGTCTAGGTAGCCTTCCCCTGCGGAGAAAACGGCTCGTTCTGTGCTCCTGATGGGAAATGTATAAGTTACGGGGCAGGGGGGAACCCCACAGGTCCCTACAGGAACAAAATTAACGTGGCAAATGATATGAATGAATTCACGTTTGGTACAGAAATCGGAGCTGAAGCACGCAGGGAGAGGCCTTTGCTCTCTTCCAGGTCACTTAATTGTTGTATTTGGCACAGAATTAATTACTTTCTAATTTTTTTCCTCCTTGTATTTTAGACTATTAGAAATTCATGATGTGGTTTACGCAGTTCAGCAAAGCAGGTTCAAGTCTTGCCAACTAGCTGAGTCTCTCACGATTTGTAGAACATATATCATTGGCTAATTTATAAACTGGCAATTTTGGCATAGTTATTACTTGGAGAGCTTGATCCTGTAGAAGCTTTGTTGTTCTATGGAAAAGACTTTAGGATTTTTGAGGAGCTTTCTGAGAGTTCTTGGGATAACTAAAACAATTTTGTCAAAAGAACATATTTCTCACAGATTTACCGGATATATCTGGACATAGAACTAAACAATACCTCCTGATTCTGGAAAAAGCTGGAGCCTTAATGGTAGGACGTCTGTTTTTAGGGTAAGCAGGTACACCCTCTCTGAATATAATTGGTTAACATACCATCCCTCAAACACAAACAGCCACTGCATCTAAACTGGAACATGACTGCTGAAAGACTCAGGTGAAAAGCAAATCTTGTTTCAAAATTAGAAACGAGAGAAAAAGAAAAATAGTAAGAGATAATCAAACTTGTAAAAAGATGATGAAGCCATAAGAGAAAGCATTTTAGCACTGCATTGGATAATTTTTTCCTTATTACAATTTCTTGGTAGCATTTGGGCCACAGGCCACCTCCCAAAAATGCACCACAGAAAACTTTACAACTCTATGAATCTGGGTAAGTTGCAAGTTACTCATAGATAAGGGAAAATAGTCAAGTTAGAAAGCTCATACTCTTTAGGTTATGCTACTATTCATGGGGAAAAAATATTTTAAAATATTTATATAAACATAGATACCTTTCATGGGAGTTTAGCCACATACATATTAAATACAAGATGTTTTATTCTCAATATGTCTTAGAAATAACTTGTAATAGGCTTGAGGAAAAAAACAGCAAACCACAGGTGTTTGCTTCTGAAAGGAATGAATGCCAAAATTTGTGAGACAGCATAGTTTGCAAAAGCTGTTTCCCAAACCACGCCTTGTGGTTTCCTCCCACACTTCAAGTATACTACTAATGCTAGAAACTGAAAATGGCTCAGAAATTCAGCCCAGAGTGATGTGCTTGCATATTTCCATTAGTGACTTAAAGAAAGATTGTGCGTATAGACCTAGCAAAAGCATCTCATCGTTTGATGAGTGTTCAGAACTAATGTTGAGATATTATATACTACCAGATGTCTTTCTTTTTGCAAGGACCTCAGTCAAAAGGAGTTGTTTGGGTTATTTCCCATATTTGTACAAGGTTCCTAAAGTGAAGTGGTATTTCAGGAAGATTTTTTTTTTTTGCACAGTTGTGAATGCATAGAGGTGTAATTCTGAAAGAAGTACTGCCGAGCAAAGCTTGTTTTTCCTTCACCCCTCTTCCCCTTTTCTTCAAAAGGCATGAAACTGGCTTAAGTCTTGGCTACACATAATGGTATACTCAATTGTCTGCCATGTAGCAAACAGTCGTACAAGTGCCCATTACAAATTATGATACAGTTGGTGAATTATTCCAGTATCTGCACTCCAGTTAGAAGGAACAATAGTTTTGCTTTTCAATTTGCATTGTTTGTGGCATCACATCTGTTTTCTGAGCTATTTTGGCAGGGACCCAGCTGCCTCCCCATTCTGCACACTCCCTGACTAGTTGATCTATTTGTTTGTGTGTCCTCTGCCCTGTTAAAATTCTGGTACATAGCCAGGTTCTGCCTATTTGCATTTGCAACCCCTGAGAGTCAGCATAACTAGCATTTTACTCTAGTCTTGTATCTTGTCTTCTTGTCAGGCTTTCAGCTGAAGCTTGGCTTGGATCCTAATTCTTGTTACTCCCTAGGGAGAGATGAAGGTGTGGGAAGCCTTAGGGCACCGATTTTAAACTTCCTCCAATGCACTATGACTTTTAATTGCCTAATCTATTTGGATCACAGTCAGCACACCATACTGGTTGCTCTGTATTAGAAAAAAGCTATGAGGAAGATAGTTGCAGCTCTGTCCTCTTTCTTGCAGGCTGAGGGGCATCAGCAAGCTTTAAGAATGGACCAAGAGGAACCACACAAATTTCAATAGCAAAAGTCATGCACCTGGGTCACAGTAATTCCATATCTTGGAGCAGACTGGAGACAAGGCTGGCTAGAAGTCAGCTTTTTAAGAGAGCCTGGGGGTACTGATGAGCAGCAAGCTGAATATGATTCCTCCAATAGGGGCCAGCTTCATACTGGGCTGTGTTAGCAAGAGCATAGTCAGTAGGTCATGGGAAATTATAATTTCCCACTCTATTCAGCACTTAAAAGCCCAGAAAAGCTGAATACCATGCCCAGCTTTGAGCTCCATACCAAAAGAAAAACCTGTGAGTTCAGTGAAGGACCACCATACAGGGCAGGAGCACATACAAGGAGAGGCAAACACATGCAAGGCAAGACAACTGGGTTTGTTCAATACAGAAAAGAAAAGGCTAAGGGGAGAGCCAGTTGCCATTTTTTAAGCTAATGGGTACAGGAAGCTGTAGAGCCATACTCTTCTTTGTGGTACACAGTGCCAAGGCTGAGAGGCAAGTGTCACAAATTGCAGGAAAAGAAACTGAGACAGGATAAAAAAGAAAAACAAATCTGATGGTTAAGCACTCAGTTTTCCAATTCTTGACAAGGATAGAGATTCTGCACTTGACTAGGCAAGGCTCTCGGCATCCTGACCTGATTCTGAAGTTTTCCCTGCTTCAAGCAGGAGATTGGACTAGAAACTTCCCAAGTTTCTTTCCAGCCTAAATTATTCCACAATTCTCAGAAAGCATGGGACCCCCACCAAGCTCAAACCACCTGTCCATATGGCAGTAAGCTAAACAGATTTGGATACCCAACACCAGCAAGCTCTAGTTTATTTTGGGCACAGCTGATGCACAAGAAAATATCACTATCTGCATAAAACACCTCTTTGTAGAGATGTAACTGACAGCTACAAGCTCTTGAATACAAAAATGTCTGAGTTTCCATAGAAACTAACTTGGATAATCCTTCCTGTATCCAGCCATTTCTCTACAGTAGAGAACTAAGGCTGTCAGCACAACTGTACAAAAAAAACCCAACAAAACAAACCAACAAAACCCACCCCCACACCACACACTAGTAAGCATCACTGTATGACATGGATGCTAGTCATAGAAGGGGTGAATACTTGCCTAGGTATGTATCATACCATGCAATACCAATAACAGCCTTCAGCACTGTAAATTATAAATTATCTACACTATGTTTAAAGCACAGGATCAGTGTACAGCATATCTCACCAGAAAATAAAGGCTGAGTATATCTATAATGGCAGCAGGATGCATCCAGGACATACACCCTGACCCAGCTGCTGGGAAATGCTCCCAGATACAATATATATTCTTAGGGAAGCAGGACTCTTCTCAACCTCAGGAACCATATGGTTTAAGGCATGTGAATTCCCACTCCCCAGAACGTTCTTTCCTTGAGCAGCATACAAACAGCATGGTGTAACAATTACTCTGCGCTTAAAAATTCAGGTAGGACAGACATTGCATTCTCTTCTACCATATCTATTTTGCCATGCCTTTAACTTTTCCTTTCCCTGTTCTAGTTGAGCTACTCCATTCCTATACCCTGTGTTCTTAAAAGGATAAGGATTTTCAGTGAGCACAAGAGCAAGCCAGCATACCGGTCTCACACCATTTTGCCATTTGAATGATCAAGCTACAATCCATTCCCTCAATTCCTCCTATCCCCGTGCCAACCTTCTCACTCAAACCACGTACCTTTGCTGTGAAAGCAAGTATTCTGTCATTGATCAGAGAGGGGATTTTGGTTAAAAAAAACACCAAAAAAAACCAACCAAAAAACAACCACAACTATTTTCATGTACAGATAAGCAATTATTGCAGTTGAATAATCAGAAGCCTAACACTTCTGCATTTTTCATACAAGTAATCTGCAGAAGAATGTTGTGGTAATGGAATTTGAATACAAGACAATCACACAGAGCTATCAGCAAGCCACTGAGACACTGGTAGCTTCCACTATGTCCATAGCTTACTACAAGAGACCACTAGCGATACAGGGAACTTTGAAGGTAGTACAGGAAATAGAAGGAAATACTGTATTTCCTTCATACTCCCTCCATATCTACCATTGTAAGGCATGGCTGCTTTCTCCTGGTTCCTAAATGGAATCCAGGCATGGAATATAGAAAACTATTGAAAAAGAGCAGTCATGTCTTTCTAGATACCCCTGAGGGTTTTGCCATTTATGGGGGATTTTTTTGTTTGCTTTGGGTTTTTAACTCCTTGATTTGAAGTGACTGAACAGTGCATGTCTTCCTACATTAGCACTGCCTATAGAAGTGCACATACAATTACTGACCTCATAGGCCTCCTTCCTCTTTATGTAGTGAGCACTCAGTTGTAGTACCCTAAAATTAATCACTACGTTAACCCATGTCCTCTAAAAGACAAATGCAAACCAACATAACTGCAGTCTCAAATACCTTGTGCAGCCAGCTAAGAAAATCTCTAGTCTGATCTTCTCTGCACTTTCAAAGTGGTTGGAACAAGGACTTGCTTTCCCTTGTTTCTGGAGACAGCATCCCACAGAACATGAGACAATATTTTTTATCTTTACTACTATTAAAGAAGCATGATGAATAGGAGTTCCTGATCTCTTCCTACTTAGGGTCAGTCCTGCAACACTCAGCCACTGAACGTCACTGTTAACAGCTGACCAGCACTGAGAAACTTGCACAAGAGGAGAGAAAAAAAACCCAAATTTATCACTCAGATTTCTAGGAACTTGGCTCAGTCACAGAGTTAGTTTCTCAATAATAGAAGTAAGAGAACAGAGAGGCCTCAAGAACGTCCTACAAGCAAGAAGCTGATAGGAGAGAGGCTCAGGATAGAGGGAACTTAACTGCATGGTTCAAGGGACTGTGCATTTACATTAGCTAGCAAGGGCCTGCCTACAGCCCCTTCATTTACAGGGACAGATACGCCAGTCTGTGAAAATGGCGTCCCAAGCCCTAAAATCCAGCAGAGTTCTGAGTGGCCAGGAAGGAAAAACAGTAAATAGAAGATTTTCTACAGCATACAAGAGGCTGAACAAACCTGTTCTGTCTCTCCATTCAGAACTGTACTGGTTGTACTACATTTAGCTTTTTTTTTTTCTATAAAGGGCAATAAAGATTAAGCAAAATACAAGTTTGAGGAGATAGGGTTAAATTACTTTCAGCTCAAAATATACAGAGGTTATTCAGTAAATTTCCTTGTAATTTTTAAGACTGATGGACACTTTACAATACAGAACAATTCCTAGATAGATTAACAGTCATTCCCCCATCGAGCTGGTATCCACACATTAAACAGCACACTTCCACTGTTTTGGCTACCAGATTTTTAGACAGTAACAAAGGCACAAAGCGCACTGGTCACAGTTATACAACACCGTGTGAGAGGCAAGGTGCTGTGCTAACTCTAATATCCCTCCCCAGCAAATTTGTGGTTAGCATTTAGGACAATACTCAGAGAAATATGCAAAACTATCAGCTCACCAAGCACACTGCACTGAATCCAGAAAACTCAAATGGCAAAACCACCCCACTTTTCTTTCAAAGCAACCCACAACACAACCTCATTAACCCTGTTTCAACAGCCACTCTTTGTAACTTCCTACCCACCCAACCCCAGCTGCTCCTTGTACAGCTATTACAAAGCTGAGCACACTCAGTAATCAGCTAAATGAATCTTGCTGGCCGTTCCCCCACAAGCTGTTTAATGGTTCTCTACCCTTCTTTGTCTTAAAGGTCTTTTCTACCAGCTTCTAAGACTACCGAGATAGGAGTTAAGTGGCTTTCCTTGGCTTTTGGCTCAAAGAAGAGGACTTGACCACCTATGTCAGTCAGACATCATAGACTAATACCACACATGTCCACCTTTAATTTTTTTAAGTTGGGAACAGTTCATGAAAATCACTACAGTGAGAGTTTTCCTAGAGTGGTCTGTTACCACTGGTTAAAACTATGACAATAGACAGGCATACTTACTTACAAGCCTTGAAGCCCAGTTTAGGAGAGTAGGGAGGTACACATAACAGGATATAGGTTGTCTGAGTAGCCACAGTAAATTAAGAAACTTCATGTATCTGTGCACAAAAAGAGCTTATGAGTGCGGGCAAGTTTTAGGCCATGTACACTGTACCTGCTCAATAGTATTCTACCCTTTTTCCGCAGCAGCATTGGTATTCAACCTACACACCCAAAATTGGTTAGCAGCAAATAACTGTGGATGGCAAAAAAATTCACAGGTAGCTACAGAGTGTGGTGAATTTCCATACTATAGTGTCTCTGTGCTCCAAATGCACAAGGCAGCTCTTGTGTTGGTGTACGTGCATGAGTGACCACCCTACGGACAGGCCAGCTCACTACTGACAGCCAAGATACAATCTAGGGGCAGAAGTTGAGAACAAGAAGTAGGGACTGCCAAAATTCAGAAAATAAAGCATAGCAAAATACCTGTAGGCTCAGCTGTTGACTAGCCAAAAATCAGCTGCAGAGGATGGTTCAGCTTTGCTCCCAGCATCTATGTTTGACCACACTGGCCTTACCACAGGTCTGCTAGAAGGGTTGGTTTGTTCAGCTATTGCTAACAGTTGTGGGATAGTTCAAGTCCATATCTAGTAGAACTAGCAGTGAGATAAACTTGCTGCATATCTCTGAGACAGCCCCATTTGTCACTGAAAGCTCTGCAGATATTAATGCTCATACAGGCTTCAGAATCCCTGAATTATTTCAATGATTTTTATTTACTGTCTTTCATAATACCATTTGATCTTCCTGGTTCCAGTTACCATATTTGTAAGATCGCATCCTTTCTGCAGCTTTACTTGCTGAAAGCTTCACCCCCTTTCTGTTCCTTTTTAAGATTATTTGGATACAGAATGTTCTCTGAATAGTAACTCTACAGTTATATTAATTAAAGGTAGATTTAAATAAAGGCTTGGCATGATTATACAGGTTTCCCACTCTACCCTACATGTAACTCTCTCTCTCTGGAATCCACTTCTCCTACAATACATTTCTTTGCTAACACTTGTTACACGGGGTCAATGGCCTGTGTAGTTTTAATATATCTCACTTATTTCTCCCTAGCCTATTCCACCAATCCCTACACTACATGACACACTATAGGCTTGTATCAAAGGTCATGCTGTTTGCCCTATCCAACAAAAGTCTTTGAATTCAGAAAATAGTTCATTTGTTATGTTCACTTCTGCTTTTTGATGCAACGATTTTACTTTTATAGAGACTTCTTTGATATAGCTCTCTAAGTAGCTGAAAAGATGCAGCCTTTTTTTGAGCATTAACCACATTAACTCTGGAGTGTTAACCACATTAAACCACATTAACCCTGTTAATGTGGTTTATCTGAATCTGTTCCTCATTTGGACCATATCTCACCTGACCTTGTTTTGCTGCATTTATTCCCTTCTAGTGAAATGGGAAATTTCTGATCAACATCTAGTAACACTCACTCTTTCACTTGCCTTTACTATATTATCTCCCTTGCCTCAATCCATCACTTTTAGTATTACCCAGGAGCAAATAAAATGATACAGTAATGTTTTGTCTGCTTCAAAAGCAGTCATCTTATTTCTAGGAAAAGCATTTACCTGTCATGAAAAATAATCCACTACTCATCTCTTCAGCAGATGATGGATAGTTTCCCCTGTATAATTGACCTGAATGTGCTCCCTAGAAGGCTGTCTCATCAGAGCTCCTATTCTGAGCTGCTTGTCTTGGTTTTGCTGGCAAAGAGCAGACAACCATTAACAGGCTTTTTCAGGGTTTTTTCCATCCCATTTACCATGCAGTGCCACCTAGCTTCCTTTTGTTTTGGACAGCGTAGGGTAACTTCCCTCGGGCAGAACAATAAACATTTTCATATTTCTTGGTGTCATCCAGATAGCTCCTTCCTCACTGACCATACACAGAATACCTTGCAGTACTTTGAGAGATTTCCAGTGTTGCATTCGCTGTCTATAGCTGGCACAATTAAACAATGGTTCCATTTCTTCATTGTTTATTTGGATTTGCTGGGTTTGTTCTGCTTTTGCTTCTCTGACTGCTGATAACCCCTTGTGACTATCCCTTGTGCCACTAAGCTATTTCCCAGGCTGCTGGAGGAGACGCTATTACAACTGTGTCTTAAGCATCATATCAGCTAAGTTACTTCCTTTTGGTAATGTGAGGGGTTTTTTAATGCGCTCTGACAACTGGATAGAGTCTATGAGCTGTAACTGCTACAACTTCTGACATTCTTCAAAGACAATGGAAAGGGTAAATTACAGGATGGTAGAAGAGGACTCATGAGATTTTGAGAGCTTAACCATAGACATGAAACACAACCATTTCCAGCTTTTTACAGGTGTTTCCCCATGCGCCATAGAGGACCTTCCTACAGTGGCAGTGGCAGCCCTAGAAAAAAGTACAGGACAGCCCTCTACAGTGCCTACACTGGAGGAAATACCCTGTCTCTGCAGGGAATCAGAGTGAAGTGGAAAGCAGTTGTGCATGCTAGCTTGAAGTTGTCACAATAAAGAAACTCACTTTGAAGCCTACAGTTTCATATAGTATTTTATAGAATGACAGTTGGAAATGTGCTAAGGAAAATGAAAAAGCAAAGACAGGGAGAGAGGAGAACTTTCAGATTCTGTGGTAAAATATCAAGAGAAGGACAAAACGTGCAGTTTATATTGCAGCAAGGTTATCTGAGGATATTAGGCAATTTAGCAAAAATATGTCTGTACTTTGTTATAAATGATGTAGAAATGCAAAAGAAACAAGGGGTTCTGGTAATGGCTTGGGAAGTGAAACTCTTGCTAAGAAAAAAAAATATCCCTACATGCTACATACTTTGACTCTTGGACTGAAAACCCAAGAGTCAGAATACTTGTTTGAAAAACCATGTTCTGCCACTTTGGTGTGCTGATGTACACCTGTCTGTTTCCAGTATCATCATTCAGAATAATTTATTCAGGGTAGAACTGTGTCTCCATTGACTGAAGAATTGGTTTGATTTATTTTCTGTGACAGGCGGGGGTCAGAGGACCGTTAGTAAAGCAAAAGGCACAAACCTTTGCTGATTCTGTTGTCTCACAGATTTCATTCTGCTACAGCTGGTGGCTGAGCATTTCTGCCTGGGATGGCGGAGGATCAGGAGCTGACTCAGCCACACAAAGCTCAACTCGAGCCCTCTCTTCAGCAGCGCACCAGCAACACATACCGCAGTGCAGAGCACTCTCAGGCCTTGCTCAGTGGTTTGGTATCTCTCCGAGACAGCAGCATCCTCTTCGATGTAGTTCTGGTAGTGGAAGAGAAACCTATTGAGGCTCATCGCATACTTCTAGCTGCATCCTGTGACTATTTCAGGTACACTTCCATACAGCAGTAACAAGCATGTGTCTGAATATTACTCAAACCTGCAACATCCAAATCTTCTTTCTCAGCACACTGCTTCTGGATGTAAAATTAGACCTGTAAGATGGAGCTGAATGTGTTTCAAAATAATAAGTATGGCTTTATTCATCTTTCTGTTATTTCTCTACAGAAATAAAGCTCTTGTTCCTGCACACTGAGCTTACCTCCACTAAATTCACTGCCTGTGGTACTTGGAGGTATATAAAGAGGAGAGACTATCTAAACAGCTGTCTTCTGCATAAATGATCTCTGGGTGGCTTTTAACATATCCTTAGCATTGGAAGACTTTGCCCATTATGGTGATCATTTCATAATACACAAAAAGTCACTGGAAGTGGGTCACTCCTCTGTTACATGCCTATAGTGTGACTCACTGTCCATTAAATCAGGCACTCCTCTGGTCATTTTGACTAGCAGTTTCTTGAACTCACTTTATTTTCATAGAGCAAACAAACAAACAAACAAATAAATCCCAAGGCAATCCAGGCAAACTTCTAACTGGAAGAAAAACTGCTCTAGCTTAGAAAAAATTCCTACAGTCCCAAGTTCCTTTCTTTTTCCTCTTCCCCCATACCCAGAGTATCTGCCTCTGCCCATTGACTATCCATATGTACTGGGTCTGTATTTAAGTCCTTCAGCTGTGAATCGTACCTTTCACATGGCCCCTGCTGTTTTCCTGCAGAATGAATAGTATTACTTTTATAGGTCCTAAAGGCCTGTACTCTTGGTATCAGTGGCTTAGAGAAGAGGTAATGCCATAGAAGTGTCTGGCTAGGTTTTTATCTTTCTGAATATTTTTTTATGTTCCTGGGACAACGTAAGATAAGCAAACTGAAAATAGCTTCAATGCAAATCTGCCATAGCATGTGCCATTGTCTTTTTTACAGAGGAATGTTTGCAGGAGGACTGAGAGAGATGGAACAAGAAGAAGTTCATATTCATGGCATCTCCTACAATGCAATGTGTAAAATCTTGAACTTCATTTACACTTCTGAGCTGGAACTCAGTGTGAACAGTGTACAGGAAACCTTAGCTGCAGCCTGTCAGCTTCAGGTGAGGTACTGGGAGATGTGACAAAAAAGAAGCAAGAAAAAAAAGCAACAATGAATGAAAGAAACAGAAGACATGGATATCTGGTTAGATGGAGGGTTAGGGGGTGAATAAGAGCATGGGTCTGATGAGAAGCATTTCTCTGGGATGCTGTATACACTGGAACTAATTATGGAAGGGTAGGAACAAAGAATGAGTACTTGCACATCTTATTTGTGCCAGTGGTTTTATTACTTTTAAACATTTACCATTTCATCTAGAGAACTGTTTTATTTAGCACTCACTTCTACTGATCTGCTTATGAAAGCTTCCCTGAAATAGAATACCTCTGGCCTATGGTAAAGGACAGGGCTTGCTGCTCAGAAATTGTTGTGCTGCTCAAGGTCTTCCCCAGATTGAGTCCACCGGCACATAACCTCCCCTGACCCCGTCACTACAGGAAATTGTACCACTATGGTTTCTGCACTAAGTGCAGAGTTTATGTGCCTTTAAGACAAGTTTTTTCTCTTAATTTACCCTGCAGCTAACTGCTGCACAAGGCTTTGATACTAAATCTTAAATTTTCCACGTGCTTGCTTTGGTTGGTTTGTACACACATAGTTAGCACCACTTTGTTAGCAGAGGGGCTCTTGGACAGCAGTTACTTCTTTACTTGCCAGTAGTCCCTCCTGCCAGATATGACTTCAAATTGTATTCAGAAGAGAACACTACATATTAATTTTCCTTTCAAATGGCTTCCTGTGCTCTTGAGCGATGTAGATATATTTGTTACAGATACAGTCTTTGATGAAGTATGTCTATAGTGCTCTGAAATTACGGAGTGACTATAAACCTGGCTTTCACTATGTCCTCCATGCCTTCCGTTTTCATGACTGCCTCCCAGGCAGCCTGCAGTTTGGTGCCACGCTAACGAACCAGGAAGCCTGGCTGTCCAGTGTCCCATGTGTCTTGGAAGACACATTGCTGTTGCACGTGAAGCCAAACTCTTAGGCCTGCAGTATAGCATGGCTAGAAGGTCTATACTATAGTCATCTACATACCCATGTTGAGTTCTTTTTCTCTGGAGAAAGGTGAATTGGGCACAAGTGAACATGGTGAACAGACTGTAAGGACAGCAGTCATCTTGTGTACCACCTCCTTACAGTCATCCCAGGCTTCTGTCACCTGTCTCTTGAGTGTGAGGCAAGTGGTGTCTGAAATGAAAAATATCTCTCTCTTGCAGATTCCAGAAGTCATTAAGTTCTGTTGTGATTTTCTCATGTCCTGGGTAGACGAAGAGAACATCCTCGACGTATACAGACTAGCTGACCATTACGACTTGAGACATTTGAGTGATCAGCTGGATTCCTACATTTTGAAGAACTTTGCAGCTTTCTCAAGGACACAAGTGTACCGACAGCTACCCTTGCAGAAGGTCTACTCCCTTCTCAGCAGCAACCGTTTGGAGGTTAACTATGAGTTTGAAGTTTATGATGGGGCACTTTTTTACCATTATTCTCCAGAGCAACTGGAGACAGATCAGGTCTCCCTGATGGAGCCCCTTAAGCTACTTGAGACAGTTCGTTTTCCTCTGATGGAACCTCAGATCCTGCAAAGGCTTCATGACAAATTAAGTCCATGTCCTTTAAAAGATACAGTCGCAGATGCATTAATGTACCACAAGAATGAATGTCTTCAGCCAATGCTTCAGAGCTCCCAGACACAGCTGAGATCAGAGTTCCAGTGTGTAGTGGGATTTGGAGGGATGCATTCTACTCCATCCATTGTCCTCAGTGATCAAGCCAAGTATCTGAACCCCTTATTGGGAGAGTGGAGGCACTTTACAGCTGCACTAGCCCCCCGAATGTCCAACCAAGGGATTGCTGTTCTCAATAATTTTGTATATTTAATTGGCGGAGACAACAATGTAAGTGGTTTTCGAGCAGAGTCAAGGTGTTGGAGGTAAGATAAGGATAATCCTGCTATTATTTTTATTGCCACCCTATTGCCCATCTCTGAGTCAGTAAGCCAGTAGCGCAGTCTATACACTTGCTAGCTGAAAGATTAGGAACTGATCAGGGGCCTCATTGAAAGAAAAACACAAGAAGTAAACAAATGAGCCTCATAGTAACAGGAAGCTTCCAGCAGTGCTAATGGGACTAAGCCAAGCCTGATAGGGTAGAAACAGCTACTTATTCAAGAGTATTACATGTGCTACTTTCTGCCTTGGTGGAGGGGGGAAGTATTAAAGATGTGGGAAGCAGCAGTGAACCTAGAACCCTAGATTGTCTAGATGCTCTTGAGCTAGGATTTTCTAGAAGTCCTCTGAGTGTAGTTTTGGTCCCAATACAAAGGGATTTAGCTACCAAAAAGAGTTTTTAAATAAAATGCTATTACTGGCTGATTTTCAAGAATCTGTGTGCACAATAGCAGCATTCCAGGGTCCCCTCATATTCTTCTGTGCCAGGGAAAAGAGCAGGAGGAAGGATCAAGTTTAGACCTTTCATTGTCCATTCCACTGCAAAACTTTTATTTTTATATTGTGGTAATTTTTACTAGTTTTAGCTGAGTTTCCCTTATTTTATGGCATGCATAATTTTACTTCACAACCAGTTTTCTCTGTAAGTAAAATTTCCAGACCAGATAGATATTTTGATCTCAAAGTGAATCATGAGGTTCACTTTGAGCAGCAGATATTTGGGAAAAAGAATCAAAGAACCCACCACATATTTATGCCCTTCTTGGACTCTTGAAGATCCAGATTCAGTCTTTGTGCTATTTTTAGACTCTTTTACCTTGCAGAATGGCTTTGTGCAAGCAGAGATTTTGATGTATAGCCTGACAGCAGTGTATAAAATAATGGAAAACCTAGGCTTTTATAGCATGATTATGTCAGCTAAAATACCTCTTCTAAAAATAGAATAAAACAACTTTGCTAATAATAAAATGCTGACAAGGCCAAATTTCACTTCACTTACAGCTGAGCTCAATTTCAGCCAACAACAGTACAGTAACCCACATCTGTGGTACTGTCTGGTATTCCAGCAATGTTTCTGTGCCTGTATGAATAACTTTCTTTGATCCCATTCTTTTACAAGGTATGACCCGCGACACAACAAATGGTTCCAGATCCAGTCCCTACAGCAAGAGCATGCTGACCTCAGTGTTTGTGTTGTGGACAACTATATATATGCTGTCGCAGGCCGAGATTACCATGAAGACCTGAGGGAAGTGGAGAGGTATGACCCTAAAAGCAACACTTGGGAATATGTGACACCTCTGAAGAAGGAGGTAAGGAGTCCATTAGCCACACATACTACTACAGTTCCCCAATTCCTGATTTAATATTTTTAGATGCTTTTCTCATGTGTAGCTTTAAATTTGCTGATAGTCAGATGGAAAACAGTAGCCTCTGTATATGGGATAAATATCAAGAAAGGAGAGTAATAATACATGTAAATTACATTTTGAGGTTAAATGCTTATTTTTCCTGTTTTCTTGTCATTTTCCCCTGCACATAACCTCTGGGAACAGGAAGTTCCCATTCCTCCTACGCAGGTAAACTATGAGCCACAGTAGTACCAGCTTCTCACTTACAGTCCTGACAACTTGTTTTACTCCTGATCAGAAGAGATAATGCCCCAGGAAGAAGGTACATCAGTTTCTATAGACTGCTTAGTTCCTGCACACAGAACTGAGATTGGGTAACAAGTTCTAGTCACAATAGCTTATGTGATGCAGAATCACATCTTGGTGAGCTAACCTAAGACCATTACTCATTTGAAATACGTGAGTGAATAGCTGTCTTTTGTCATCAGTAGCATTTATCCTTCTAGAACAGCAATTGCCAAGCTAGCAGTCGTGACCTCAGGAACCAGGAAATGGTATAGTGACATGGGAATTGGGGTTATGAGTGGAAAAGTTTGTTCTAAGTTCTAACACTGCTAAAAAAGGCAATAATTTCCATTTTCAGGTTAAAAGTGTTACAAAGGAGGAAGATAAATACAAACAACTGCTTGATGAATCTTGGTTAGGGAAGAAAACTAAAATCCTGAGTAATCTTCCAAGAAACTATGCTAATTGCTACTGTACCTTTTAAAAGCTTTGGGTCAAGTGATCAGCACAAAATAATATTTCTGATTTCATAATGCCTCTCAATTGAGAATCTCAGGACACCTTAAAAATACAAATATTACTGCCATTTTACAAAAGGGATGCAGAGGAAGAAGAGCTTGCATGAGGTCACAAATAATAAATGTGTGTCAATGCTGAGAATATAAAAATCCTTAAGATCCAATTGAGTGCTACTAAGTAGGATATCTTGCATTTCAGATAACACTGCTTGTATAAGAAAAATCTCCAACAGAAAGGCTTCCAAGTAGACTAGGGAGAAAAGTAATAGTATGAATGATCCTCTAATCAAGGAACAATAAAGAATGAGAACCCATTGCAGTTCTGGAAGTTTTAGAAATTTTAGTGTATTTTGTTCAGAAATTCACACTTATAGCATAATCACCTAGAAAGGAATTGTCTGTAAGAAAATCTTTCCAGATGTTGATATCTGTGTAATACATGAAGAATGTCACTCCCTTAATGTCTATTCCATACTTTGAAACCGGTAGAAATACATAAACCCAGACCTCAACCTCTTGCTTTCCCATGTGGTGATACAGGTATACGCACATGCTGGAGCAGCACTGGATGGGAAGATGTATATTACTTGTGGGAGGAGAGGAGAAGACTATTTGAAGGAGCTACAATGTTATGACCCAAAGACTGACCGCTGGGACGTTTTAGCAGATGGTCCAGTGAGACGTGCTTGGCACGGGATGGCTGCACTGCTAGGAAAGCTCTATGTAATTGGAGGAAGCAACAATGATTCTGGCTACAGAAGGGATGTTCACCAGGTGAGAGCATGTCATACCTGTCTTTCTTGGAAGAGTCTGTTTCTTATGGATGCTTGCACCGTGATGTAATGTCTTTCTCCTACTAAGTATGCAAATAAAACTGTCTGCCCAGCAACAGCTACTGCACCAGCTCTCCCCCACTCAATTGCAGAATTTGCAATGATTTATTTACTGCTCTCTGTCTTGAACGCATAGTCTAACCCACAAAGCATTAAAGCTCTAGCACTTGGAATTCTTACCAATTTTAAAACAACTTTCATGGATAACATTCATTGGCATGCACATACCCAATAAGTAGCACATCAACTAAATTTACTTTACATTGTCTTCTCACATGCATTTTTTTCTAAGTTGAGGACTTTTAAATTACCAATGTGTAATTGCAGGACAGATTTGTAAAGGATGTGTTGGATGGCAATTATATAATGCAATTAAATATACAGTACCTGATGAAAAGTGATGGCTGGTGAGAATTCTCTGGAGTCTTATTCCAGCTTCTAGAAATGCTAGAGACATGAAGAGAAGACACAAAAAGTAACTGCTCTTATAAAGTGAATGAAGATGGCAGAATTAAATCTAGCTGAAAAGTATATCTGAATGATAAAAAGGTGCTTACAAATAAAAGCAGTTAGCCAAGTAAGTACCCAGTGAAGTCTAAAGCTTCTCAACATATGGTGCAGAGACAGCTCAGCAGATATGTCATATTTGTATGTTCCAGCACATTTTTTTCTAATGCAAACAGATGCATTAAGTCTGAGCTTATATTAGCATGTGTCCTCATCTCTTTCACTTTTGTATACATTTTTTTAATGACGTACAGCTGTTACTCCAGCAGCACGGTCAGAACTTGTGATTCAAAGCTATATGGCAACTATGCACAGTTTTCTGCTGAGTACTGTACTTTTACGACATAGTGATATGCTCTCTCCATTATCAACACCCTGTCAAAAGACTGATGATATTGCATGGCTTCCTAAATAGCTTGCCATATGGCCAGGCTCTGTCACTAAGATACAAGTTTGATTTTGGCTAATCTCTTTCTTTTTTTTACAGGTTGCCTGCTATAGGCCAAGCACTGATCAGTGGACAAATGTATGTCCACTTCCTGCAGGACATGGAGAGCCAGGCATTGCGGTCTTAGACAACAGGATCTATGTCTTGGGAGGCAGATCCCACAACAGAGGAATCCGCATGGACTATGTCCACATTTATGATGCAGAGAGAGACTGTTGGGAAGAAGGACCCCAGCTGGAGGATGATATTTCTGGGATGGCTGCCTGTGTCCTCACTTTGCCCAGGGCTATTTTAATGGAAACAGAGAAATGGTTCTCAGAATGGCATGCAGACCGCATGAAGTATCACCTTGATTTTCCATCGGAAGTTATGAGCGTATCAGACTGGGAGGAATTTGACAATTCAAGTGAAGATTAGAAAACTTTAATATTTATTTTTTGCCAGTGGATGAGAAAACTAAGGCTTGGAGAAAATACTTAAGAGATTTTATATGTCTTTCTTATATATATAAATAAGTATTTAAAGGTTTGAAATATAAGTGTTCTGCACAAAATGCCATTCACAGTCAATATCTGCCCATCTGCAAGTGTTCTGCACAAAATGCCACTTACAGTCAGTATCTGCCCACCTGCGAGAAAGCAGCATTTTTAAAGTAACTACAGAACTGCCATTTTCCCCCAGTTAAAGTATAGAGGTTCTTCTGCTTTGAAGGAGACTTTTCTCAGCCTTCAGCATGGACAGGAAAAAGCACAGAGAAGGCTCAGCTTGACTAGCTTCTTTCCTTCCAGCTTTTAGCTTGAAATAGCTTTTTCAAAAATTTTTTTTTTCCTTTTTTTTTGGTAATAGAACTTCCTAGCCAGCTTAACACAGGAAGGTAACACCTAGTGTCTCCCTCCTGTGCCAGGTGTCAGACAGCTTGATTGGTTCTTCAGCAAGACTGAACATACAGAAACAGGAGCAGTAGCGAGAAAGTCTGAACCTTCATCTCATCTGGGCATGCAGCCATCTTTGTAACTGGGTTAGAGCCTGTGAACTGACACCCACTCCTGAACTTCTATACTGCAAGTTCTGTCAACACAGTGGAAAGAAGATTTCTAGAAAAAACTCTCTGTACAGAGTATGGCAATCTCATCATTCAACTGTCAGACACATGTGTTCACAAGCATAAATTAATAAATCCTTGTCAGAACTTTTTTCTTTTTAACTGCTGTCTCAGTTTTATTAACTGTGATGTGGAGTCTGAAGTTAGTGAGCTTAATTAGATCCTACAGTACTACATTAGTATCAGTGAAGTTACACCAGCTTGGGAGATGGGCAAATTTTTTTCATTCTTTTATTATATGCTTTAGAAGAGGATAAGGAGAGCAGAGATTGGTTTGCCAGAGCAGAAGAAAAAAAGTAATAAGGAGATGACTAGAGGTATTGAAGATTACATTGGTCTAAGACCCTGCAGTAGCTGAACTAATGCCAGCAACATAATACAGAATTACTACAGCTCAGAAAGATAAGGCATAGTAAATCCATCCTTCATGAGGCCTTAAAATAATTGGCTTCTGACTACCATCTTGCTTAATATTAGTTTAGAAGATGATGTAAAGTCTGATCCGGTGTCATACCCAATAGCATGGGATCCTTCCTCTTGGAGGGCCGGGAAGTAATCAGTGCCACCAGAAGATCATTAAGAACTACCAAAAGCTTTTACATCTTGTAGCAATAATGGGGTTGCAGGAGAAGGGCAAAACCAAGGTGACAATCAGAATGATATGATACTAGTCAAGTATCGTCACTTTATGACAAATACTGTACATTGATGTGCTACTTTAGAGAAATGGAAGAAGTTCCTGGATATTACCATTCTTAGGGATATTTTGTTTATGGAAACAAAGATGATTTTAAAATGGACCTAGATGACTCTACATTAGGAGACTGGGCTTCTGGAAAAGATTGAAGAATATTTGCACAACTCTTTTAATAAGCTCAACAGCTTTTTCTTGGTAAGAGGGGCATTTGTTGGATATTTTCTCCAGCACTGTCAGTTTTCACCTCAATCTCTGAACCTTTGCCAATTGGCAGATAAAACAAAAGACCTGGTAACTGCAAGTAACCCTGATTATGAGCTTCTTCAGAAAATACTTTTTTGATAATGAACTCTGAACTGCACAAGGAGTCTGGAAATACAGATTCTATTACACTGCAATATTGGAGACTGATGAGTATTCCTATTTTGCCTACAGAGTTACTTTAAATGTGTAGGAATTACATGTAGCCCTCAGATGTAAGGACACATCTCTCTGACATGGACATCAGTAGAACCACTCCTTCCAGACTGCAAGTGTTGCAGTGGCAATTTGTTTGGTCTGCAAACAAGTGGTTCTCCTAGTGGTCCAGGTCATATTCTAGACTCAGCTGTTCTAACTAAACCCAGACATCTAACTCAAGTCTAATGCTTGCAGTGCCTTTTCCATTTTAACTAGCATTTCTCAAGAGACCAGAGATACCCTATGTTATACAGCTGAAAATGTTATTTAGCCTCTTTCACGATAAAAAAAAAAGCTAATCAATCTTTGGCTGGCTTCTTTTCCTTTTCCTATGTAAACCACTAGAGGGTATAACTTACTATTACAAATAACTAAGCTGATAGGCTAATTCTTAGATGACATAGGAGACTAAGACATCTATGAGTAATTATTAAGATAAAGAAACATCTTGAGAAAACACATGGGTTGGTTTTTTTTTCCAGCTTCTACTGTATCACTCCTGTGTTTGAATACGGATTTTCAGATAGTCAGGTGGTCCGTTTTTCCATTTATCAGTATATGGAATTCTGTGATTACATTATTTATTAAATCTTGCTGTTGGATGCTGTGCAAAGCAAATCAATATAAGGCTTAGAATGCAGTTGCAAGGAAATTACTTTTCCTTAAAGCAGATCATCTATCTTACAGAGAAGTCTGAATTATTCTTCCTATGTTTTTTTAGTTACTGGTATAATACCCCTAAGTTACATGAACTAAACCTAAGGGCAGGCAGGTATTCTGTATTTTGATTATTTTGATATTACAAAAATGCTGTTGCTTTCATCCCCCAAATTTCTTTTCATCTGCGCGTAATGTGACTGTTAAAAGTTATGGTATGCGCTATCTTATTTGCATGTATTTTGTTTAGGGAAAAAAACATGGAGCTTAGCTTAGCTCTGCTCAAACCATCCTAATCATTTAGCAATAGCTCATTTTAGTCCAGCATGTACCTTTTCAAACTAACACATAGGCTAAACAATAATAAAATTGCTTTGCTTTAAAATTGGCAATTTTTATCTAACTCGGCATATATAAAGCACTTTGTTCTTCTTGTTTACTACAGTTACCTATATAAAGAAATTGCAGGAGAGATCACAGATTGATACACAGAGCTATAATTATTATTCATTGTTTTTCCTATCAGGAATAATGCTTCAGGAACTTAGCCTTCAAGAGCCCACTTAAACTTTATGTTATCTCAAGAAAAAGATGTGCTCATAGGCATTTTAGGCTGATTCCATATTTTTTTATTTATAAATCCTCTGATCTCCTAAATATGTCAGTCTTGTATCTTACAGTAAAAAGCATTCATTTTTTACAGCAAGTCCTCACAGACAGTATAGCACAAGACATTGTGGACAGATGGTCAATGAACTAAGCAAGCTTTAAGTTATTTCTGGTCTGTAAGAGAATAGCCAAACAACTCTTCCAGAACTGAGTGATCAAAATACCAACACTTAAACTGCTGATACATTAGGAAGTCCACAAGAATAACAACTAGGTTTCTTAATGATCTATTTTCCTATTTCCTGCCAGAACAGAGGTAAAGCTGTATAGGCATATTTGCTAGAGTTGTAATTAGTGGACTTGTATCCTGAAGTATTTCAGCCTTCCACATTTGGAGAAGTGATTGTGACTGCTTCAGTTTTTGTTTCATAACTGCTTTCACTACTGTTATTTCTTCTCCAGCTGTCTACCTCCAAATCCAACATATTCTTTCCCATTTCCTCATGGTTTAAATTAGGGTCATTAATTTTGCATTGGAAGCATACCCAGTACTTGATTTGAAACAATAAGGATTCTCATTATATACCCTTGACAGAAATTTACTTCTCCTTACTTAGAGACCAGCCACATGTACAATCTATTTGGCATTCAGCCCAACTGATGCAGTCAGAAGCTTCTGGCGAAAGGAAGAAGGAGCAGCTGGGCACAGGGCAAGAGGGACGGGACCTTCTCAAGGGAATATTCTGCCAACTGAGTTTTTATTTCATCAGCAGCTGATGCACTTTAAGAGCTCCCCACCTCCACAGTTGAGCTACAACTGTTTGGCCATGGTCTGAGGGTGGAAGCTGCCAACAGGTAAGACAAAGAGCATAAATGTATTTATATGTAATAAAAAGGTAAAGGTGGTACCATACATTTATCCATTCTTCTTAAAGCAAATGCAGTTGTAGGGATGTAATATACCTGAGATGATGGTCTGTAGTCTAGAAGTTAAAGCACAGTCCTATCAGATAACATTAATCATCTTGAACAAGTCACCTTTTTCTCATACGTAAGCAGAACGTGGGATCTTTTACCTAGAAGATCCAGCCTAGTTCAACCACAGTTAGTGAAACTGAGGGGGGGAAGTACTTGAAAGATGCACACAGCCTGCATGAATACAAGTTCAGAACAGCTAATTGTGGCAGTTCCTTCCAAACTGAAAACCTCTCCGTGCCTTAGAATCCTGTCTGGATGGGAAGGTGGGTGTGCTGGTTCTCTAGCGTTAGTCCAGCCCCGTGCAGTATTGCACAAAAACTGGTTTATAATTAAATACTATTTATTCCTGACATGTTACAGCTCTTTGGAGATTTTAGTATTATCTATATGAAATGGAGGCAAAATAACTATGTATTTGACCTACTACATTTGATTTTTATGATAACAAAAATTATAATTCAATAAAATGCAGCAATAGGAATTTTTATTTCCTTTTTATATACTATGTGTTACGAATCTGCTGCTAACTTATGGCTTTTGTAATTATTTTTAAACATTATTTAGCATGTTATTGCAAGTCCAAGTACTATCTTTTAATCTATATTTTGGCCATGGCCAAATAGAAAATGATCCAAAACTGCTCAAATGACAGAAGAAAACATAATAACCTTCATAATCTAATGTAGCCTATCTACGTGTTTAAAACTGACTCTCATTGGCAGATACAAGCACTTAAACCAGTAGGAACAGCTCAAAGGTATAGCTACTAAGTAAGCTTCCCTAGCAACGGATGAAATATTTTTGCATAGATGTGAATTTTCAGATGGTATTATTCATCTCTAGGTCTACTGTTTTGCTAGTATTGCTGTACAGGACTAAACAGCTGTTGTTTTCCACCCAGGAGGTGGCTGTATTTCAGCGGCTGGTAAAATGATACCTGTACATGTATTCAGGGTCTACTTTAAGATCATTTCGTGTTAATGATGTTATGAGACTTTCCTGGATGATTTTGTCTAAAGCATAAGAATGACACTGGATAAGTCTTCCATTTTCGTTGATTTGAACTGTGCTAAATGTCGACAGAGACACAGCCTTGTATGTTCCAATCCAAACACCTCAGTTGGCACTAGTTGCCAATGTAGGAAGAAGAACAAAGACAAGAAAAATGACCATGATGTGACTGAGCTTTAGAAGGCAGAGCATGAAAGAAAGATAGCAAAGCTGGAAAAAGACTACACAACAGTCCTATTAGGCACTTCAAGTCAGTCATCTTAAATGTATTTCTCCATTTTAAATGTTTTTTGCTTTCAAGTGCTGCTTCATTTCACATTGCCAGCCCCAAACAAAATGAAAAAACAAAAGCACAAATTAAACAGTCATGAGACTGAGCTAAAATCATGCTATTTGCAAAGGTTGCTAGCACGTCTGGGGAATTAGTGCGGTTATTTTGTCACGCCCTTGCCTATTGCAGCTGGACATGCCGATTGCCACTGCCAGCCCTCCCAAACGTGAGTCAGACCACGCAAAGGCCCACACTGCTTGTCTGAGGTCACCGCGCACCAACCTCCCTCTAAAATTCAAACAGCTCACACTGTACCATGTGGCAAACGCTTGCCCAGCCCCTGCCCGTGAGGCCTGCTGAGTCCTTTCCGGGGTTTCCTTCCTCTTCAGCGGCTGCAACACCATCTTCCCTCCCGCCTGGGCCCTGAGACAGACAGGGCTTTGACCCCGTTATCTGGGAACAAGGCCATAAAGAGACAGGAAACTGTCTCTTAGAGCACGTAGGAAGTTCTCTCGAGATGAGAGGAGATTATCACACTGGTCCATTTTGTTCCTTAAAAAAATAATCAACTAATAAAAGCAAAACTTAAGAGAAGGTGATCTCTGTGTCCCAACCACCTGCGGTCAGGGTGCCTGGCTGCGGGGCATCCCACTGAGCGAAAGAGGTGTGGAGAGGGATGGGAGGCCCAAGGCAGCCCGAGGCAGGGCCGGAGGGACCCTGGAAGGAAGGGAAGCTTACCGTGCCTTGGGGTGCCATGGCAAACCAGGGAAAGCCAGGGGCTGGGCAGCACCGAGGAGGGATGTGCTGAGAGAGGGATGGAGAGAAGATGGAAGAGGTATGTTGGTGGGCACCCCTCAGATGTCTTCAGCCCAAGGACTGGGCGGTTTTGGGGGGGCAACCTGTGGTAAAGCGTGCCGCAGCGTGCATGGGGAGGACGGCCCTGCTCTCTGAGGGGCTGCAGAAGGCGCGGGGGTCTCACACCCCGGCGGACTCAACACCCCCCCCAGGCCGTTCACGTTCATTCACACACACCTCCCCCAACCGGGGGTGCGCCGGGAAAGGCTTGAATGACTCTAGCCCAGAGGGACCGGGGAAAGAGCTCCTCCACACGCGAGGATGAGGCACCGAGCCACGGAGCTCGCCCCCCCTCCCCCCCCCCACCCCCACAGCCCGCCACCTCCCTCAGCGCAACCGCCCGCTCCCTCAGGCGGGAACAGCCGCGGCCGCCCCTCCCCCCCCCCCCCGCGGCGCGCGGCAGCCCCACGTCGTTCCCCGCCCCTCTAGCGGCGCGAGCCGCAGCGGCGCCTGCGCGGGGCGGTGTCTCCGGAGAACTCCGACCGCCCGGCGCCGCCGCCATTTTGGTGCTCGGCTCTGGGAGGGGAGGGAACCCATAGGAGAAAGCGGGAGCCCGGCGCTTCTGCCTCCCCCGCCCCACCTCCCCGTCTGGCTCCGGCGCTGAGGCACCGTAGCGGGCTACCCTCACCACCTTCCCGGGCCGCCTGTCCTTGTCAGCCGCCGCCGCTGCTCTTCGCTACCCGCCCAGCCGGGCCCGCCGCAGGCCTGAGAGAGAGAGGCGGGAAGGATGCCCTGCACACCCCGCCGCTGAGGGAGACTCGGGGGCCCTGACCGCCGCGTCTGGCCAGCCCCACCCCAGCCGCTCCTTGGTCCTTCGCCTCCAGAGGCACGGAGCTTCCTTCTCCCTTATCCCCCTTTCCCTGGGCTTCCTATCTTCTGGGCTGGGCACTAGCCGCTTCCTCCTAGCCCCCGGCCCGCTCCGTGTCCCAGGCCTCCTTGCCCAGGCCTTCCCTTCGCCGGGTCTTTTCCTTCGCCTGGGCCTTCGGGCTCTTCACCTTCCTCCCCCCCCCCCCCCCTCCCCTCCCTTCCCCTTCCCCGCTCGGAGCCATGTCCTCCGCCGCTCGTTTCGATTCGTCGGACCGCTCCAGCTGGTACGTGGGCCCGGTGTCTCGGGCGGAGGCGCAGACGCGGTTGCAAGGGCAGCGGCATGGCATGTTCCTGGTGCGAGACTCGTCCACCTGCCCGGGGGACTACGTGCTCTCGGTGTCCGAGAACTCCCGGGTTTCCCACTACATCATTAATTCCTTGCCCAACCGCCGCTTTAAGATCGGCGACCAGGAGTTTGAGCACCTGCCCGCCCTGCTGGAGTTCTACAAGATCCACTACCTGGATACCACCACCCTCATCGAGCCTGCGCCCAGGTGAGTGCCACCCTCCGCCCCACCCACTGCTATCTTTGCTCGAGGTGGCGCAAGGAGGGAGGGCTGTCTTAGTCCAGCCTAGTAGCTCCAGGATCTTAGCATTAGCTGTAGGGCCACGCTGTGTATACTAAGGAAATACTTGTTTATGGCCCACGTTTGAAGCTGTTTCTAACGGTGGTCCTTCTTAGCACTCTGGGTCTCAGTGACCATTATGGGTTGCTCTTTCAGTCAAATCATCCATATCATGCACGGGGCCTGTCCTTACAGTGTGTATAGGCATATATGAAAGTATTGTGTACCTCTGTACCCCTGGCTATAATTGCTTTCCAAGAGGGTGTGGTCGTGCTTTGTGTCAACCTTTTCTTCTGTATTGTCCTTCTGTTCCTAGGATGGTTGAGAAGCTGGTTCACAAGTCTTGTCAGTGATTGAGGTACAGCCTCTGAGCTTGAGTTGCTCTCTGCCCCTGCATCCACACTGATTATAATAGAACAGGCCTTTATGTGATTAGACTGCTTCACCCTGTTAAGTCAGCTTTAATACATTCTAGGACAGCATTTCCAAAACTTGTAGAGTGGCATTTCCACCCCCAACAAAATGTAAAACATTTATTTCTCACAGTTTGGTTATGGCACTGTTCATCTATATCTGCATAGTCCATGCACTATACTGAGAAATGCTATTCTAGGAGGATGGGAAAATGTGACTTGGCTATGAGCTCATTCTTTGTCCTGTTCCCAACATGGGACATACCTGCAACTTGCATCAGTAAACTGCTTATCAAGAACCCTAGAACATATATTTTTAATTAATAAAGCTTTTCCCAGTATCAGATTTCAAAGCTTTTGGGCTTCCTGGATAAAATGAAGTGAAATAAAAGCTAGAAAAGTAGTGACACATTAAGAAAAGAAATTCAAGTTGGTTTGATTCTAAATTCTGCAGTTTAAAATCTTACTATGTTTTGCAGTTCTTAGGGGGCAAGGATAACTTTGAGGTTTATAGTCACAATTTAACCTTGGCATAGGCCAGTTCTTAATGACAATCAGTAACTTGTCAAAGGTTGACATTAGCTTGTCAAGCTGAAAAACTCAAGTAGTCAAAAAAAGTCTTTCCGTAAAGCTGTCAGGTGATGGGAGGGATGTGACAGAAAGCACTAGCTTCAAGAACTCTTAAAGTTGCTGAGCAGTCTTCTTGGTAGGTGAAAAAAAAAATCACTTTCATTGCAGGAACGCTTAAATGGAGCTGCCCAGTGTTATGTGCGTGTTTAAACTTGTGGACAGTTGGGAGGAAAGAAGTCTATGCTGAAGCAATCTTTATGCTTATCTCTGTTCTCCTTAACTTGGATACCTTTGTGCCTTTCTGGATGTAAAAACTTGTTCTTAATCATTTATGGCAATGACTGACTTGGCTTTCTAAAACACTTGAAAACTTAGATGATTCCACTTTCTTACTTGGTATTTGTTAGGAGTCTTGTGTGAAATGTTTTATGAACATTTTAGTACCACCTTATTTTCAAGGTCTTGATTGCATATTGTTCTCGCAGCATACAGAGGCTCATGGGACCTAGCCTACTGTGAACTAACAAGCTTTTTTATAAAGCTACAAATGGGTTCAACTAGATGGTTTTCCTTAGCATGATTTTTTGTTCTGAACACTTAGAAAAATCAGTGACACGGTTGATGGTTTGAAATTCTGTTTGAAGGAGACTGCTGCAAGAGGGAGGATGAGAGGTAGCATTTCTGGGTTTTTATTTATTTATTTATTTTAGTTAATGGACTAGATTTAGAATAGGGGTAGGTAGGTATGTTCTTCAGAACTGTTACTGCTAATTCTTATTTCTCTGGCATTTTCAGGGGAACATCGCACTCCAGTGCTTGTGCTTTTGAAGGCTGTTGATTGTTTTCATTTCATACAGTACAGTATGAAGAGGTAGTTTTTGTGGTAGGATTAAATAGTTTGTTGTATATAGCCATACAACACTTTTAGCTCTCGGAGATGACATTTTAAACTTGTAAAACAGTTGAAAACTGACTGTTTTAAGCTTTCTATTCGTTTTGTGTCAATAGTGAGCTCTGACCATCATTGCAGATGTTCCTGAGCTCTTGCTTATGCAGAGTGACTGCTCTCTGAAGGCTTCCCTCTCTTCCCTGGCTTTGGCTGCGGCTGGGTGTCTTAAAGAAGCACATATCTTTCTGTTTAGGGCTTCTGGCATATCTTGCAAAAATCAGGGATTTGACATCCATCTTATTTTGCAAGTAGCAAAAGAGAATTGAAGTAGGCTAATGACATGGATTTTTGCTATCGTAGCTTAGATAGTATCTGCTCTGGTGTATATACATTAAGGTTTCTGACAGCTGCTTTGAATAAAATGTATAAAATTTATGATGAAAATGGATTGCACTGAAAATAGTCTCATTTGATGAACAATCCTATATTACCATAGTCAAGTGACTGTATTGGACTGATGATGGCATCATAAACAATGATGTGAATAAATTAGAGTAATATTATGGTTAATAAGGCAAAGGAATATTTCTAGATGCTTAGCTTTTTCACTTCTTACTCCATTCTTACCACTGGACACAAGTATTTCATATTGTCCTGTATGAAGATGTCACTTTCAGGTTATTAGGTATTTAAATATGCAGTAAAGATAAGTACTTTGAAACTAATAATTTTTCTGCTATAACAGCCCTTTGAGAGTTGAAGTTATAAAAATAAGATTAGGGAGCTTAATTCCGTACTACTTTCCAGAAAAGAGGGGAAAAGTGTTGCCTTCTAAAAACACAGGGTCTGCCTATCTCTTTTCTTAAAGAAAGGAGTTTTCATTATAAATGTGACTGGCAGTCCCCACAATTCTGCGTGTGAGTAGTAGGATTTGGTTAGAAAGATGCTGTAATACCAATCAGAAAGACAACATTGGACTTCTAGCTTAAGTGTTTATTATACCCTCCTCTTACTTTTGTTTCCTTTTTCTGCTATGCTCCCTCAAGTCTAGCATTTAGAGTTACTGAATTCTTTAGAAGTGGATGCTGAAGTTAAAAATGTAGATGTGATGAACTGAAGAGGATTATTTAGCTCTTCAAGAGCCCCTCCACCCTAAGTCACCCAAATAATTTTCTTTTTTTTAATGTATCATGACTCTCATAACTTAAGCTATAGAATTAATTTTATTCTAACCTAAGATCCTCACAACAGTCCAAAGCAGATGGATGAAGATTTTGCGTTATTTCTCCCAATTTTCTGCAGCCATGTTAGATTTTTATTGGGTTTGAGGAAGCTAATTTGGCTACATAAGTAATTACTTGAAAGCATGAATTACTCATGAAATGCCTCACAGTGCTACCAAGCCAATACTTTTGTTACAAAGCTGAATAAATAATTCTCCTCTAGTTGGTGTTCCTACTGTAAAACTGGTACTTAGCTTTGTTACTGGAAATACAAAACAATAACTATCGCTTATACCAAATCTTTTTTAAACTTAGGTATCCAAGTCCACCAATGGGATCTGGATCTGCCCCTGCTCTGTCCACTGCAGAAGAAAATGTGGAGTATGTTCGGACTCTCTATGACTTTCCTGGCAATGATGCTGAGGATCTTCCATTTAAAAAGGGCGAGATACTGGTAATAGTAGAGAAGCCAGAAGAACAGTGGTGGAGTGCTAGAAACAAGGATGGTCGGATTGGGATGATTCCTGTTCCTTATGTAGAAAAGTTAGTCAGATCTTCTCATGGGAAGCATGGAAACAGGAATTCCAACAGTTACGGTATTCCAGAACCTGCCCATGCTTATGCTCAGCCTCAAACCGCAAGTCCCCTTCCCTCAGTATCCAGTACACCTGGAGCAGTGATCAATCCTCTGCCATCAACACAGAATGGACCAGTCTATGCCAAAGCTATCCAAAAGAGGGTACCCTGTGCTTATGACAAGACTGCGCTGGCATTAGAGGTAAGTTTTTCCTCTCAAGTCTTACCATTTTCAACTGTTTTGTAAAATAAGAAACTAAAAGTTGTTAGTGGCAAAGTTGGTGTGGATGACTTCATATGGAGTCTGCTTATCTATGTCAAGGGACCAAGAAGAAGTTAGGTTACATTCTGAAGAAAGATCTACAAAAATTGCTTCATCTATACCACTTCCTTTGAGAAAAGTGACTAGGTTACTTTGGGGCCTGTATTTATGCTCTCTTCTTGCCTGTTCAAGAACAGTGCAAATATGTTACAAGGGTAGTGGAATGTATATATCCTGCTGTGGAAGTAAGTGCTAGTGAGAGGATGACTTTGCTTCTCCACCTAATCTTGGGGAAGGAAAGAGATGTTTCATTAATCATTGCAGCATTCCAGGCTGAGAACTGGCAGTAGCATCCTTCGGAGAAAGGTGAAGATTGCTGATAAACATAGTTTTCTGATCCTCAACTAGTACGAGATGCACTCAAGTATTTGGTGCTAAGAGCTGAAATCCAGGCAGAAATATATCAGCAGTGCTCTAGTCCCTTTTACTTTGGTTTTCAAAAGTGGAATTTGAGAAACCTTAGGGTGTAAATTGGGGATGAAGGGGTTGGATGAAAGGCTGTATTGTCGCCTCTAAATTTGCGTTGAACCTTTAGGAAGTTCCTGTGCTTGCCAAAACATTTTTTATTTTATTTTTATTAGGGATGTCTTTAAGACTTTAGAGTTTTATTCTTTAAGTGGTAAAGAATTCATGTTACAGTTCTAGTTTAACTGGTGTAAATGATGGATTGGAAGAAGTTTTTAAAGATATATCCAGTACACTGAGACTGTTACTTTTACATTTAGATTATACTGAAGGCTAGTTAACCCGTAGTTCAAAAATGTCTCACCTGGAAAAAGTGCCAGTCTCAAAGATGAAATTTGAGCGTGCTACAATACTTCAGGGAGCAAATGCAAGGAAGCAAGCAAAGGAAGCAACAGCATTTTAGCTAGTAGAAGAATAGTGGCTTTAAAAATACTTTTGAACTTTTCCTGTTGCTTTTGCTCAGTTACTTTGCAAGTTAAAGCTGTTGCCTATAGCTGTTACTTTTGACTAAAATTTGAGGTGACATCCAGTTACTCATAATAGTTGCCCTAAGTGTTTTGCCTTCTGTATGTGTAAAACCTCTACAGGTGACTACTCTTATGGGGTTAAAAGTTAAATATGTATCACTGGATTTTCCTTGAGTCTTATGAAATCTAGCAGCTTGTTATTTGTGAGCAGTGTGTGAAAATTATCATAGGGCAAAGTGTAAATTCACTGCCAACTGCACTGTACAGAAGATTCCTGCCAAAACTACTCATGCTTCTGAAAACAAAGCAAGGCAAGGGATTGATTTTTGTTACCTTATCAGTGTGTCATGAAATTACTTCAGGGAACTTGCTTTGCTTCAGGGTAGCGGAACCACTTGGAAGGGTGGCCCTCACAAACAGATTCTTCTGACTTGGTCTTTAGTGATCTAGTTAATCCTGTCATTTTAGCTACTCCTCTAATATACCAGTAGGATTAATTCTCTGACCAACATGTAGGTTTGAATTTTGAACCTTCAAATTGCTGAAGTTTTGTGTGAGAGATTCTTCTCTTCCACTGAATTTTAATCCCTTATTGCCTCATGTCTTTGTGTCTCCCACCACTGGCACATTTGTCTTCCTATGTAGTCTGTTTTCTTTGCAAGTGTACCTTAGCCACACTGTGGCATCTCAAGAGGCTTCAGAAGCAGAATTCTGGGAACTGATCTACATTTTCATTAAAATCAGTGATTAGAGCTTCTCCATATCTATCCGCACATAGGGAACTTTAGCAACCTCATTGTAGCAGTATTTTTTTTTTCACATTACTACTCTTAAAGAAGAAACTCCAACTTCTTTTCGTGATCTTCCTTTAGGTTGCCTAACACCTGCTGGGCCCTGATGACGTATTTAATCCCAACCTTGTCAGGGCTCTACATGTCACTAAATCTGGACCATTTGAAGCTTCTATTTTTTAAGAGCACTGAAAGTAGCTAGTGGTAGAGAAAGAAGAGGTTATGGGAATGTTTTGGGGAAGAAAGTTAATGGTGTTCTTCCAGAATAATAGTATTTGACAGTACTCCACCTTAGTGTAGGTGTACTCTAAATCGCAGTTCAGCTTGTACAGGTAGAACACCTTGTTAGTATAATTATACAGGGCCTGATTGTGTAATCTCATTTAAACTGATAAAAAATATGAGAGCAAAATATCTGTTTGCTGGCTCTAGCTTTGTGTGGTCAGCACACAGACAGTACTTAAAAGGAAGAGAATACCATCTGGAGTAAATAAAGCTATTGCGTAGTAATCTGCTCGACTTCCTTTTAAGTGGAGGGATGTCATTCTCCTGGGTTCAGCTTGAAAATGGGACAAGTTCTCTGCTGGCAAGTCCAGTTTTTTCTGTTGCACACTATTGTTTACATAAGCTGTTGGAAGTTTTCTTTAAGAAAAGGTAAAGATTCATAGCCTGTTACAGAGAAGTTTGTTTTGTAAGGAAGGTATACATTTATTTTTTTAAATTTCTCACATGAAAATGTAACTTGTAAAACAAGTGAATATTCTACTGAAAATCTGAAAAGAGATCTGTTTGGTTGGATGATGATGGAGTGTTTAACTTTTAAATAGTATTTAAAATATGACAGTTTAAGGGCAACTATAGTGTTGTTGCTGTGAGGGTACTAGTTTATATGGCATTTATCATAATTTGGACTTGGGGCTAAAATTTTTTAGCATTCATATTGGTATTACTGCAGTGAATAACGTTTAAATGTTGACTTGGTCCTACTGCATTATATGCTCTACTTTTATTCTGAAAAATAAAAAAATTAAATAGTAATGTGTTTACATGCTAAAATAAAAGTTTTAAGTATAGCTACTATCTCAAAGCATACAGTTGGTATACATATAACTTCGGGCATCTCCCTGCACCAGTGAACAATTAGTAAAGCCTACAATAAATTATATGTATTTCTAAGATTTAAGTGTACTGTTGTCAGTTGAGTTATTTACCTTGGCAGTTCAGATTTAATGTTTTTAATGAAATGATTGAAGTCTGCAGTTTCTCACTACAACTAACTAACTTTACAACTAATGTGTGTAGTATTTTCATGGATACTGTATTTAAAAAAAAAACAAAACAAAACAAAACAAAAACCCCAACCAAACCACCAAAAAAAACCCCAAACCCACAAACAAAACAACCAATGACCCAGATCCGTTTCTTTACTTGTGTCCTTTTAGCCAAGAAGCAATTTCCTTCCTTTCTGGTGCTGTAGAGGAAGGAATATGAAGGACAGGGATACAGTGTCCTGTACTTACTGGGACTAGAACTCTACATTACTGGGTTATGTACTGCTGTTCTTCAGTCCTGCTTTTCTTTGGGCAAACTAGGAGGGCAATCCTGTGTCCAAAGGCTAAACAGGATAGCACTTTAAGGTGATGAATTCTGTAAGAGCAGAGATTCTTTGGCACTGTTACTATGATACAAAGCAGTGAAGCCTACCTGAAAGTTTCTTGGCATTTAATAACCTGTAGTTCTACAGCCAGCCTGTTAACAATAGTACGCTAATGAAGCCTTGTATTAAACTGCCATGCTCTAACTAGCACGTGATGTGTGTGCAATGCCCAGTAGGCTAAGACCTGGTACGTTTTATCTCAAAGAGAGTTTATCTCTTGGTAGTTGGGTACTTCTTGCTTCTATCCAAAGTAGTTGATTGATCACTAACTTCTACACAATAAAGTTCTTTATGTACAGCATAGTCAGCAGATGAACTAATGGTGGATAATTCCCTTAAAAATTAGTGAATTGTTTGAGGGGTGCTTCATGACCTGAACAACAAATTCCAAATTTACTTGTAAAATGGAATGAAATGGCATAAGGAACCAGAAAATGAGAGACCAGCAGCAGCCACTAGACTTATGTCTGCCATGTGTTTAAAAAATAGTTCTTAAATACATTGCAAACACTGTAATAAGTGTCATAGACCAATTTGAAGGCAGTAGTAGTTCTAGAGTTCATCTCCATACTTAACATGACAGTGTTATAGAATCTGAAGGGGGTTTTTTAAACAAGAGCTTCACTATATTTTTATAGCAATGTTTTTGTACTAATTTATATACTAATTATGGCTTTTTCTAGAGCTGTGCCAGCATTTATAGTATTAAGTAGTTTATCTGTTCATGATATAGCAAGCATTAACCTGTCACTGAAATGTTTTGGTGAAATAAATATCCATTCACCATAATTATATAACTGACTTACAGTATTTCTCTTGAGCTTGTTACAATTAGGTTACAGTTAACTTTATTCCTCTTCAAAGGGAAGTTGAGACAAGTAGGCCAAAATGTGCTATCGTAATTAGGAAATTAGGCTATTTCTTTCACTAGACAACAAGCATTGTGCTTTTCTTAAGCCAAGGAAGCTTAGTATTGCTGTGTTAAGCATTATAACGCATCTAACCCACGAGGTCTAGATTTTAAGCAAAATATTGAGCCTATACTCATGTAGTGTAAAGTGTTGATTGGGGAGCTTTAGTTCTGATAACTATTGAACTGAAAGTGACACTGACAGCAGGATTCCTGTGCTGACATGCACCAACTTTTCAGTATGCTAACTTTGAAAATACAACTGAACAGTTACTTTGGAGATTTTGTGTGCAGTCTTAATCTTTGTAACTTCCTTTTCTGGTCAAAGTTATTGATGGTTCCCATCAAGCTAGTGCTGAGTGCCTCACAATTTAATATGCATTCACCTTCAGAAGTGTTTGCGGCATTTGTTTTCAGATGAAACTGAAAGTGTTATGGATAACCTAGACAAGATCCTGTGCTACAGTGAGATTCAGCATAGCTTGAGAATGTTGGTCTATGGGAGTTTTGAGCTGTCCAATCATGACAGCTGGCTTAATCAGATAGAGATAGGGTACCATCATTTAATGAAAAGCAGCACTTTCTCTGTGGTGCTGCAACCCCAACTGTGGCAATTGTCCTAGCTATACTTGAAATGCAAACTTCTATTGTTCTACTCTGTTCCTAAATAAGGCTAGATTAAATGCATCTAGGACTCAACATTTCTATGCTGCCCTTTGACCTGCTTCCATGCCTCAAGAACAGTTGAAGATCTTTCCTCTGAACTACCTGATTCTCTGGTTTGGGCATCAACTATTATTATTCTGGCACACAACATCAGAAGTGAAGGATAATTAAGCTGTGCTTTCAGCCTCTTGGTTTCTTGAATCTTCCAATATGTAAAGCACCAGCTACTTCAGTGTCACTTTGTCCTGTTTGCAGCGTGGCTGAACTCTGCCTCTTTTGTGTAGCTCAGATTTTTACCTTTTGGGGACAGTGGGATATCAGGTAATTTCTTGGTGTTGAGCCTTGTTTATTCTTCTCCAGAACAGGCAGCTGGTCTGAACAATTGTTTTGGTTTTGGTATTAATGCTAGTGTTAGCAAAGAAGGTGAGTTGTGACACTAATTAGGATAATGACTGAGATTCAACACCCTGTAAATTCAAGAGCAATGTTTTCTATAGCTATTGACCCAGTGGGCTAAAATGATGATTTAGTGTTCTAATGCATTTTTATCGCCTGAAACTTATATTACAGAACTCTATCAGCCATAGAACTATTAACAACATACTATTGTTGGAATATCTGTAAAATATGGTGAATTGGTTGACTGTGTGACTAAAGTGGCATGCAGGAAACCTTTTTGCAGTACATGAATCAGCTTCAAATGGAAGACAGGTATGGAAGAGTCTAGAGAGAATGAAGTAACCTTTCTGACTGGCATGTTCCACAGCTTGTGTTTCCCCAGGGCTTTGAATTCATGCTGTAACAGGGACATAATGAAAGGATGCTATCTAAAATACATTTTGATTTTTATCATTTGGGTGGAACCAAATGGCTGCATTTCAGAAGTATTACTCATTTCAGCAGTTGATACTTCCATCCAGCCATGCTGGCATGCTTTACAAGTGAATTAACTTATCTGAGAGATGCTGAGACTAAGGAAGCATTATCCTAATTTATAGATAAGGGCCATGAGCTGTCCAGAGTCATACAGGAAGTTTGTGGCAGAGATGAGAATAGAACCAGGTCTCCTGACTGTCCTGTGCCTAATCATAAGACAATCCTTCTGACCGGCTTAAAACATTCTCTGAAAAAGATAGTGTGTTAAATAATTTTAGTGGGAGATCACACCTAAGCTGAGATTACAGATATATAATAATTACATTATTGTTATAGATGCTTTAAAAAGCATTTACCAAATAGAGGGCCTATGTGACCAGATTCTTCTAGACGTTGTCAAAACGGAGGTCTTTAACATAAGATCCATGAATTATTCTATCATGACATCAAGGTTCCTTCTCCAAAAATCTTGCTTCAACATGCTGTTTCATTTAATATTCTCAGGAGAACGGCTTTTTTTTTTAATAAGATAGCACAAGAGGATATTCAGAAGCTTTCATTTAAAAAAAAAAAAACACTCTCAAAAAATAATATAAAGTTATTGCAAATCAATTTACTATTCCAGTGGTTCTTGGCATATGGTAGTATTTTTTGAGTAGCTTTTGTCAGCCCCGACTCCTTAATGGCAGATTCAGATTTGTGGCAATTTTGCCCACCCAGCACTCTAAAGATCATTTTACATTGTTAATCTACATTGCAGTTTGTTGCAATGCAATAGACTTACATTGTAAATATTTTTTTCACTCAGCTGAAGCAAGACTTCCAAACCTATTCATGTTGTAGAAATCAGAGTCAGATTGAAGGATATCTTTTTCTGGAGTTTCAAAATGGATTGATCTCTGTGGCACATGAGCAGAATTAAATTGTCAGACTCTCAGAAAACGCAAGTCCATGGTTTTGATCCATTGTACTACAAATGTTTTTTTGTCTTCCATAAATAAGATTAAAGTGTTTGAGTGAGTGGGTTTACAGTGTGGTGCAAATGCAGTTTCTTATTAGGTTTTAATTTTGATGTTGGCTGCATCTTCTTGAATTTGGGTTTAAAACTTGGACTTGTTTTCAAGGGTTATTTAAATTTAGCAATGTAACAGTGATTATTTATAGACATTATCAGCCTTTTCCTAAAGAGACATGTGTTAGGTTCCTGTTTAGGTCATCTTGTTACTATTTAAAGCTTTCTCTAGCCTTTCTATTCAGTGAAAATCTGACAAATTGGGCTTTTCAGCAAATACACAAGTAAAGCATGCTGCAGTAGTCCATGAAGGAATGAATACCAATTAAACTAATGCTACATGTATGTGCTAACTATCGTGGGCAGTGTATAACTACTTAATAGTATATGCTGGCTTCACGTTTGAGTTCAGGAACAGCAGAAGTAAAGATGTCCATTTAAGAAAGTAACATGGTCTTGGTTATATCCCAGGAACTTACAGGAGTCCAGAGAGTTTTCTCCTCTCTTAAAAGCTCAAGATTACAATTGTTCCACGTGTGACAGTCTCGAATTTGCGGGCAGCCGGGACATGTGAAACCCTACAAGTAGTGGAGAAAAAATTGGGGGGCTGGGGAGGAGCAATACATTCTGCTTAAATGCCCAATTTCATTCTAATATGCAACATAAAGCTTAAATCTCTAAAAAGAGTTTTAAAGTTTGAGAAATTTTATTTTAAGAGATGTAACACTGAGTGACTGCCAAGGAGTTTATTATAGTATCTTAAACTTCACTTAAGGGTTCTTGCTTCTGGGTGATATTCAAAAAATATCTATCGGAGTAATGGTAACTGGTTTAAACAGGCTTCAGATCATCTAGTGACCTGCACACTATTTTGTAAACTCAGAGTTTCTTTCTTTGACAGAAAATATACAGGTCTTACCTGAAAAGTTTTGATCTAAGGCCCTTGGCCAAGGTCCTTAAACTATCTGCATCAGTTCTGAATTTTAATACTATTTAAATAATGTAGGCAAATTGTTATACATACTGCATCCGGACTAAAATGTAGTTTTTCCTTAAATAAGATCAAAGATAGTTACCTTTGGATTTCACAGAAGTAGCTTGGTAAGCTGAGACTCAGCTACACAGAGCTTAGACCTAGTTTAGGGAAGAAACTTATGAACTCTTTGCCATTGGTCATAGGCTGGTTCTACTTTTTGCGATGTTAGTTATCAGCTGCTAATGTCACTTTTCTAATATTTACTATAGTCACCACATAGAGTAAATGAAGTAAACAGGAAGGGAGGTGTAAAGTTAGAGAGCTGCTGCAACAAACCACATGTGCAGCTATTCTGAAGCATTTAAGGGAGAAATGACTATTTAGCTAGTCTTAAATGCTACTTGTCACATTGGATATTTTGCTTTGTAAATTATCCTAATCCAAATCAAATACAGGCACTGAACAATGATAAAAGTATAACTTATCACCATTTGGGCTGTTTCTTGCTTTATCAGAGTTTAGCTCTTCTCATCTTTCAGCACCAAATAGGAAGAGGAACAGTTATGGTAGGAAAGGCCTGACATGTCGTCATTCCTGTTTCAAATTCTTGCCAGGAAGTAGAGGTGAAAACAACAAATAAAGCTAGAATCTGTATATCTAATGCTTAAATTAAAAAAAAAAAATTAAAAAAACGCATTTGCCTGCTTCAGAAGTGTGCCATTATTTTTAAAATGACAGAAGCTTCTTACACTGTGATAATCAGAACTAGAACTTAAAGTAATGGTTTCTATGCCATAGGAATCTCTCTTTGAAAAAACTAAATTTCCTTTGAAAATAAGCCAGCTGATGCTAAAACCAGTATGAGTACTGTGCTTTTTTTGAATGGATGTTGCATCTCATTACTTTAGTGATGTTAATTTATATCTGAACTAAATAATACTGTTGCATGAAGTTGTAAGCTTTCCTATAGGAAAAGGTGTAGTTCAGCAATTTGCCTGAATATGTAAATATACATTTAGTTAAGAGTCTGAAAAAGAGTGCTGACAACATTATCATGTTTAGCAGCAAAATGTTGGTATTTTAGTTAAGGAAAAATAATTTTTCTTTTCAGTTGAACCTTACGCCAAGAAGAGCATGGGGGTTTTTTTCCCTATGATGGGCTTGTATTTGTTGTTCCTCTTCATTTGATTTGTATTTGTATCAGAGGTGAGATTCCCATGTGTGATGACTTTTTCTTTTTTTTTTTTAATTATGCAGGTTGGAGATATTGTGAAGGTTACAAGGATGAATATAAACGGTCAGTGGGAAGGAGAAGTCAATGGTCGAAAAGGGCTCTTCCCATTCACGCATGTCAAAATATTTGACCCTCAAAACCCAGATGAGAATGAATGATTCCCTCTGCCTGATTTATACTGCTGCTTCATTTTCCTGGCTATCATTAGCATTGTTTGAGGTGGGATGATGACTTAATGGCACATTGCTAGCATTGCGCATTTTCCAGCTTGCTGCAGTTTGACGATTCTTTTAATGTACATTTGGAATACATACAACTGAAGTCACTGCCTGACCTTCATACCATAGTTGCATCATCCAGAATTTAGTTTCACTTTTAAAACTTTTGGGCCTTAAGCTGGAGAAGACTGCACCAGTATATAGCAGAGAAGTATGGGAAGAAAATCTTTCTTGTTGAGACTTCCATGGACTTTTTTCTGGCTTGCTCAGTAGGAAGAGCCCTAATCTTAGATCAAACATGCAACTTGTGCATTACTGTCCAACAAAAAGCAACAACAAAAATGCAATTTTAGGACTGAAGACGACTTAGTTTTAAGAGAACCTGTCCTAAGGTAGTACATTTAAAATTATGGTCTCTTTAAAGAACAATAATTGAAGCTTATGTATTCTAAGCAGTTGTATTAGAAGCTGCTCTTTTCTGTTAACTCTTAAGCTTGTTGTTGACCTCCCTGAAACAGTGTGTGTTAAATGCAAATAACCATTGATTGAGCTGCATTGAAGCTGAGGCATTTATTTATAAGGAAACTTAGGAGGGGTTGATACTTGTAACCTGTTTTTGACATACTTAATGCATTTTTGTTGATTTTTGCAAGCACTAACTGTAGAAAAGTGAGCTTTAAAGGGAAACACTTTGGCCTGGTCTACATACAGCTCTTCTGCAGTGTTGGAAGTGTAGCTTTACTAGTATAGAAGTGCTTGTCACTAAGCTGTTACTTGGTAGACAGATTGATCATTGCCATGGTGTGAAGAGGGAGAAAAGAAGTGGGACAGAAGAACTTGGTAAATACTGATAAAATCCTCTTATTTAAACATACACTTTTTATACCCATTTCTCTGCAGCCTCCCTTATCTCTCCAGAGTTTCCTAGCTATGCCAGCCCCAGCTTGTCGACAGCTCCTTTTTGAACACAGTACCTTTTTTTTCCTAGGGTGTCTCCATGTTGCTGTGCTTCTTTTCCAGAGCTGCTTTCATCTTCTTTTTTCCTCTTTTTCCTTGCTTGCATCCCAAGTCCCCTGCATGCTGCCATCTTTTTTTAACCTTCCAAATGAGTTGGCTCTGGTTTATATATGCCCCAGATCCTTCCCCTTCCCAGCATCCTCTAGAAAACGGTTAATTGGAGTCAGCTGCTTGGGTTCCCCCATGTGATAAATTAATGCTCAGGCTGGAGGAGGCCACAATGGTGTCTATTACCAGTATAGCTGCTTTCCCTTTTTCTGTACATAAGCTATACTGCTGTAATTGTACTTACAGTAGGGAACTATATAGCTGCAGCTAAAGAAGTACAATTCACGCCATGCAGGTTAAGTCCTTAGCCTGTGTACAGGATATGAAAGCTTAGGTACAGTGATCCTGTGCCACCGCCTTTAAATGTGTTTTTGTAGGTGAACTGGAATGCTCTTTTAAGAATAATGGAACACTGAATTATCACAATATATGTCTGCAAAGACTACCAACTACAAAACCTCCCTTTTCAGACAGCCTGGTTAAAGAAAAATGTCTGTTGTGGAAGCTGACAGAAGAGCAGCCCCCATTTTTCAACTTTTGAAGGCTGTCAGTTGTAGCAAAATGAAGAACACCTGCAGAATCTCACCAGTTCGTATAAATGTCAAATTATATAAAAGTTGTTGTCTTAAGTTCCAGCATGTTTTCTTGTTGATTTGTGTTGCTTGATCCTAATAAAAGCATGTTGTCCTTAGCTTATGTGAAAGTGCCATGAGATCCTTAACTGGAAGGCACTGAAGAAATGCAAAAATGGCATTTGCAACAAGACATTCAAAATGCCGGGGTTTTTTTTAAAGAAGTCTCTCCGTTCATCTATTAGCTATTTTCTGTAGTA
This sequence comes from Astur gentilis, assembly GCF_929443795.1. Taxonomy (NCBI): domain Eukaryota; kingdom Metazoa; phylum Chordata; class Aves; order Accipitriformes; family Accipitridae; genus Astur; species Astur gentilis. The sequence goes on from NC_064886.1 coordinate 5,819,268, forward strand.
TTGATCAAGTGGCTGACAGTCTAGAAGTTCTTGTAGAGCATTTTACTACCAAATTAACTGTGAAGTAGAGTAGCATTGACTGAAATGTTTGGTGCTGTAAGAGTAATTCTTGACAATAGGCATTGACATTTTGTCTTGCATTGAAAAGCTATGCAGCTCTCTTAACTAAAGAAGGTCATGCTTTTTCTGTGCCCCAACTATATCTGTAAGTTTACTACATAGATTGTACTACTGAAAGTCATCTTTTGAATACAGAAACTGCACTAAACTCAGTCTGCTGCAGAGGAATCTTATTTCAGACCTGACCTAGTTACAGGCAGCTCTTCAGAAGACTGATTGTAGAATTCTTCCTTTGCATGGTAAATAAATACTGTGAGATTTGAGATTTCGACCACAGCTTTTAACCTGGATTTTTTTCACTGAAATAAATGTCTTGACTCATCCCCTCATTGAATAAGGAATACACTTTGAACACAAGCATTGTTTTAGGTTTAATTATGTTCTGATACTGCAAAAAAGCAAAATGTTCTACCTTCAAAACTATGCAAAATTTGTGTGTAGTGGCATCTGATGCAAAGACAAGAATTCTTAAATTTCTGTGAACCTGGTTTTAGGCCACGGATGAACAGCGTTTCTCTGAGTAGCAGTGGTGTGGTTCAGGTATGTTAAATGTGGTTTAAATGTAGCATACTGACCAGCCTAAGCTGATTGTAACCTTGCTTCAAAATGTGTCTTTGCTATTTTACTATAAGATGAGTATTTTCATATAAAGACCGCATTTGATCAGTTTGTGTTTCTCTTTGAAGGACTCTGGATTCTCAATCGCTTGTTGCTTGCTTACATGTGTGCTGTCTGTTGCTCTATGAAGCCTCTTAAATTTGAGTGATAAACTATCAGCATAAATGTTCCTTGGGCGTGTAGGGTATACTTAACATGAAGCATGAGAGCCTACAAGTGACGGCTTCAGTCTATGCACCATTAAAGTTGTTCTTGCTTTTGAACTAGGAGCTGGTTTAATTACCTGGTGCCACAATAGTTAACTATCATGAAAGGCTTACTGTTTGACTTCCTCCTGTTGTGTACATGTGTATATAGACATTGAAGCCTCTGACCAGTCTGAAAGTTTAAATGAAAACTGTTTTAATCAGTGTCCATCACTGGATAAGCGCTAATTTAATTCATGATTGTTTACAAATTGGGAAAGAATAAACAAAAGGGAATATCCTGTTTGGGTTGGGGCTCTGAAGAGCCTGAGCATTATTTTTGTAAAGGGAAAAACAGCATTCTTTGTGCCATTTCACGTGCCTGTAAAGTAATTTTTTATATTGTATTAACATCCTGGGAATGAGTGGGCTGCCTTTGTTTTCTAGTCAAGTTTTCAAGCATTTTCCTCAATACCTGCATTTGAAAGTGAGACCTGCCTAAAAGACTGCCTTTTGGGACCAGTGAAAGCATTCTTGTATAGTTGTCATTTTCTGTTTACTTGTGTTAAATGAAAAGTGTGTTTTGAGACAAGGATACAATTATTGCAGTGGGAAAGGTGGCCTTGTATTTGAGACAGTCTTCACTGTGTAAACTTTAAAACACAATATGTAATTTAAAGACCATGATCTTCAGGCAATAATATTAAGTGTAAGCTTTTAAAGTTTATTTTGGGGATCATAGCTTGTTTTATTTTTTGTGCTATAAGATTAACAGTATTAAATGAATTATATTCTTAGAATATATGGAGTGTCTTTTCTTAAGATTAGTGCCTTTTTAATTTCTTACTACACTTATTTCATAGAACTGGTCCCAACATCAAGCCACTGTTTTTTTTTTTCCCAGTGCCCTGTTTGTACAGTCTAAATAAAACTTGCCTCAACTTGCAGTATTATTTGTTGTCTTTAGTCTTAAAACCTTGACAATATAAGCAGAGTATTCAAGTCCTTACTCTGTCATTATGATGCCCTGTTTTGTGGGTGAATGAGTGCCAATGGAAGTTTTCCGGAGTCAAAGGAAGAACGAAGCAGGAGAAAATGCTGTTGCCAGGCTGAATGATACTCTCCTATTCCATCCTCGTGCCTCTTCTCAGACTATACTGCTGTGCTCTGGAGGTTCACCTGAAAAAGATGCATCTCTGGTTATACAGATTATCACTGTCTCCTCCACCCTCACAGCCGACGCTTCAGTGCGCTTCCTGTCACTGTACTTAACGCTGCTCTTTTGCTGAGGCGTTTAAAGGTCTCTGTAGAAACCATGACCACCTTTTACTGTGATACCCTTGACTGTGCTTGTAAGAATGACTCGTTTATGCATACGGTTTGAATTTAGCTTCTGATTGTTCGAGTGAATAAGGCGTAACCTGCGCAGGTACTGGAGAGTGGAATAGCTGACATTCTAGCTGCTCTGGGAAGGTGTCAGCATAGTATGTCACAAATACCTGCTTTTGCAAGTCAAAACCAGAAGGTCGTCTTTTGTCTTTTTAGAGTCAATCCAGATCAACGATAGCACTAACTAGAACTTAAGGTTTTTCTAATGTTTGGATTATTCAGTAAAATCATTAACAATGTGTTGAAACTTGAGATGATCTTACATGGGAGAAAAACTTACTTAAGAAGAATGTCAGACACTCAGCTGCTGCAAAGGAGAAGTCTAAAAAGCTTGCATTGTTTCCCTGGATGCTCTGTAGGTATGTTTAGCGCCTAGTGTTTGTCTTCTCTGGAGTACAGATCTCCATGTGATGTTAATAAACATTCATAGCCAACTCTGCATAGTGTCTTATCATCCAATATTCACATTTGGCAAGTTAACATTTACAGAGTAAAACAGCAGTATTTCAGATACGCAAGCAAGAACAGGTAAGGTGCATGCAGTAGGCTTGATAATCCCGTGTCAAACTACGTTGTACGCCTTTAGCTTTCTTGCAAAAGCTGGCAGTGCCAGCCCATTGCTGCAGCTGCTTCTGGTGGCATCTTCAGTAGCTCTTGCTCTACTGTTTATATAGCAAAACCAATTATCTTCTGCTATACCATCCGTCTGCTTCCTACAACCTGAATTACAACCACGGGTGCCACAGCAGCAGCACTATTCCTGTCTGTGGTGAGATGCGTACGATGCAAATGAACGTAGGTGCTGCACTCCCTAATGCAAGGGTGGGCCACGAGCAGCAACTGCATTTTGTTCTGGTAATATCCAGGCTTCTCTGACACTAAGCAATATCTACACACACTGTTATTAGGCAGTGGGAGATGAAGTGATTTCATAGCTGGGGGCTTGGGGAAGTTTAAAATACTTGTGTTCTGTACAGAACGACTTTATTTGTGTCTCAAAACACATCAGGTGTCACCAAGTATAAATCTGCACCACTTCCTATTGATGCGAGGCCACAACACTCTACCTTCCCTTAATTCATTACGTGTTCAGAAATAACTCCTTTCTACCCCTTGACGCAGGAGCTACGGTGCTTTACTGGGGCACATGTCAGTTATCAGAAGGAACAAATTCCATAGTCCAAGTGGGCTGCAAGGGACTGTGATTTGTCTCTGCATTTTAAAATGTAGGCTGCTTCCTGCCTGCCCTCACACAAATCCCCAGCACCTGGAACTGATTCTATCCTCCCTCTGCCCAGCTTCCTACCCCTAGCACTGACTTCCCAGATAATTTTCCAGCTGGGGACCACTGCTCTTAATGCTCAATTTCTCCACAGGCTGACACAGCTCTCCCCTTGCTGCAGTCAGGACTCGGGTTTTGTGCCGGGAGTGCCCAGCAAGCCCAGCAGCTACCTAAAGCTCCAGCAACAGCCAAAGTTTGACTTTTTGCTGAGTAAAGGTAACAAGAAAAAAGCAGTAACTCAAGCTGGGTGTATTTCTGGCTTACCTGCATAAAGTAATTTAGATTTGAACTAGTTTAGTTAGGTCAGTCCAACAACAGGCAGCGTAAGCCTTAATTTTTAGGTGCAAGCTAGCTGGGATGAGCTGGGTTTACCAGTTTGTCACCCTTGTTTAATTAAAAGGTTTTATTTCTAAACCGGTGCAATAACAAACACCCCTTTAGATTCTACCAGTAGGAAATATGCCTAAATGCACTCAAATGGAATACTGCCACAGCGAGAGAACGCGCTTCCTTGTAATTTTTTTACGTGATTTACAATAGCATGGACTGTGCACCTAGGAAGGCTCTTCAGGTTTGTATTCCCCAGCCCGGATGACTCACCTTGGAGCAGCTGGGGTGGTTTCTGTCCCTTACACTGTCCCCTCTGCCTTTTTTTAGAGGGCAGATCAGCTGCTCCCATAGCAGCTGTTGAACCACAAGTCACAGCTCAGCGTGGTAAGGTAAAGCAGTTCCAATTTCAGGTTACCTTAATACCCCGAGCTGCAAACCGTGGCAGTCGCTGCAAACAGCTGAGCCCTCCTGCAGCAGGACCGCGCGTCCAAGAGGGACAGGCAGGCAGCGGGGAAAGAAACCATCACAGCTGTCACAGAGCGAGCCTCCTGCTCCGAAACCTGAGCCCCAAGAGCTTGCCTACAGCCAAATTACTGTAACTCATTAACACAGACTGCCGCGTGCCCACCTTGAGCCAGGTTATCAACGCACCGCTCCAGCTGGACCACCCTGGGAACCCAGCGCCCACCACTGCGACTCGGACCCATCTCCGCTTTGCGGGGGCTCCTTGCTCCAGCCCGGCACGACCCTCGGGAGCTAAAAGCTTGAGTTACTGCCCTTGCTCAGCGCGGTGATGGCCGCTCACCGGGGGAACCCAGCAGCCCCTCGTGTGCCAGCCACGGCCTCGCGTGGAAGATGCCATCCACGCTGCTGCTGAGGCAGGCAGGGGGAGCGAGAGTCGGCCGGGAATTAACAGCGCGCTCTCCTCAGATAACCTTCCCAGCACCTGCTCGCTTCATTCCAGGCGCTTTGTAACCAGAATCCTGCCTGCACGAGTTATTAGTCTAACCCGCCGCTGGCGCACCAGACAATCGGGATCAGAGCTAAATCTGGGGTATCCGCAGGGAACCGGCTCCTGCTTTGTACGTCCTGGCTGGTCCAACAAGGGCAGCTGAAAGTCAGCACTGAAAAATCTTGCACTTGTAATCTTGCATTTGGTCTAGAAATTAAGCACTAAAGCACAAGAGAAAGCGTGGATCCCAGGGACTGCCAACACTCCTCCACTGTACTGTGTTTTGCAACCTGCGCTATCTAATGGGTCCTCTCCAGACCCTGGGGCAAGAAGAGCTCTCGCTCGCAGGTCAGAGGGCTGGGGGGGGGCAGAAAGGCAGCGCTGGACGTGCTGCTTTGCCTTCCCCCGCCTGCCCCTGCACCCGAGATTCGACTGATTCGGGGGGAGCGATAAGTCAGAGGAGAGGATGCTATTTTGAAAAGACAGAAGGGACTGACATAAGTGAACAACAGGAGCTGGTCTGAAACTCTTGGCACTCGGCTCCTGTTCAGCCCACCACCGCTCGGCAGCCAAGCCGGGCAATGAGACCCCCGGGGATGCTCCTGACAAACCCGCCAGGTCTTAGAGCATGCTGTCGCTATCCTTAACTTGTCATTAAAAACATAAAAATCAAACTTGCCCATTTTTCATTACTGTGAAGTAATGGCCCCATGTATTTCTTGACTCTAACCCCATGGGTTTTTAATGTATTTTATGTTCCTTTACTAATTTGATCTGGATTATGAGGTAGTTCAGGGGACTCTCACTGGGACTTCTACATGCTGAATCCATTTCTGTAATCTTGGACTGTCTCTTTTTTGCCCTCATCTTGTGACCAGTGATATCATTAATCCACTGACCTTGCAGAGAAACAGCTTTTCTCTTTCCAGGTATCGCAGCTGGTGATCTGGCTCCAAGTCCGCAGGGATGACCGATACACACAGCGCTGGGCTGGCGTCCTGCTGAGCATCCAGCCTAATGCGCTGCGTGGCCACAAAGGAAATGTAATTCATCAGACTTGGTCTCCTTAATGTAACAAAGAGCCACATCCCTCGAAGATCGAATACCTCCCGCTGCTCCCAACTACCTGGAATAGCTGTGGCTAATCAGCGCTTTGGAGAACTAGATCTAAAATTAACAGGTAATTTCCCTCCAAGAAATAACACCTTGGCCTGGACACGGCACACATCGTGGGGAGTCTGAAATGGAAAGGCTAAAATTGGCTCTGGTCTGGGGTTCTGCTGAATGGGCTAACGCAGGTCTGACCAACACACGTGGGATATCGGCAGTATTGGAAACCTCTGGCTGAAATCATCCCAATTGCAGGATGCACCCCAGTAGCAACGTAAAGGTTACTTCCAGTACTCAGTAGCAACTCCTGCCTGTGTGGAGTGACCCACCTTCACCATCACTAGTGACCATCTGATCGAGGCAGAGGTAGGTGATGGGATGGGAACAGCTCTCCAACCGCTGGGACAAAGTGCTGGGTTTCTAGCCAGGGTTTGAGCTGTACAGCAATGGTAGCCTACAGACCTCCACAGCAGCCTTTGTGGTATCAACGCTGGCCTACATTTAAATAGACAAAAATAAAGACACATTAGAGAGCAGCCTAGGAACAGAAAGCGTGCACAGTCCTTAACAGGGCAGTAAAGATGTAGGACTTTCGTCTGTCGAGCACGCAGGGCTCATGCCTCCCTCACTGCAGTGCCCTGATTTCAGCCGCACATTGCAGTCCCGCAGCCCAGTGGCAGCACGACACTGAAACAGCTACGGAAAATGGAGGGGAGCGGAGGGAGGAGACAACGGACCTGCAGAAGGACAGGCTGATTTAACACCCCTCCCTGCTGCCAAATGCTCCGTGGGCTCTGTAGTCATCACCCAAAATAGAGCCATAGTCTGTGCCTCCTGCAAGAGACAGTCCCTGCTGGAAACGTGTCGGGGCATTGCTGGGGCAGCGATTTACAGCGCAGGGAGCCACCTTGGGAGCTGCTGACACCGCACCCCACTGTACCTGGCTCCTTTCCCTTTACCCCACCAGTCAAGCTGCCTGTTGATGCTTGCTATAAGCCTGGGAACCTGACGCAGGGCTTGACCCAGCAAGGAATGCAGGCAGGCTTTGGGCAGAAAGGAGGAAAGGTCCTGCATTAACCTTGGGATGCAAGCCAGAAAGCCACCGCAGACGGCTGTCATCTAATGCCCGAGACACCTTGATACAAGGGGTCCCTTCCAGTCCAGCCCCAGCCTGGCAGAGACCGAGCGGCTCCGAGGCAGCCCCGGCGGCAGCCGGCCTCGCCGCCCCGGGAACCCTCTTGCGCTTCCCAAAGCAAAGACGCGTCCTCCTTCGCTTGTTTGGCTGCCAGGGTCCCTCCCGAAAACGTGAGCTGCTTCAGCCCCAACTTGCCCTAGACTCAGCCTCCGTCAGCACCCAAACAAGACCAGTCACGCGAAACCCTCGCTCCGGACGCGCCGTGACAGCGCGGGACCTTCGCCCCTCGTGCCGTTTCATCACAAAGCAGCAACGCGGTTGGTTTCTTGGGTTTTCCCACACTCTCCATCGCCTTGCGACGCCCTCCCTGCAGCTTCCAGGCCTCAAAAGCTTTGCAGCAAACCCACCGCAGGCTGCCCACGGCTTTGTCCCAGCTGTCCCCTCGCAGGTCACACGCAGTCACTGGGTGGCACTGTGCCCCTGCCTGTGCAGCCACCCAGCTCCATCCTCCTCCTCCTCTTTGGGTACCCTGGAGGAACCCCCAGCCAGGGCAAGAGAGGAAGGGTCTCCTCGCCAAATCGCACCCACGCACGGCAGCCAGCCCCGCTCAGCCACGGTGGAAGGGGACAGATGCCCGGGGACCCCGGGATCCCGCAGGGAAATGACCCCCCGGCACCCAAACACAGGCTCCCGCTGCCTCCCTGCCAGGCTCCCTTTCCCCGCTACGGTTACATTTTCATTACCATGGCAAAAGGAGATCAACTGCATCTTTACAATATCCCCCTCCATAAAACTAATAGGCCAGGCAATTGGGACGGCCCTGTGAAGTATTTTATAGTCTGGACTCGAGGAGTTCGCGCCGCAGCTCACAGGCTGTCCCAACCCCAAATCCCAGGAATCGCAGCGTTATTTCTCCCCACCGTCCCCCCTTTTGGGCTGGGAGCAGCGTGAGGATGAGCGCGGCGCCTGGATGCCTGCCTGCCTTCGCTTGTCTCCCGCCAGCCAGAGTCCCACTCGGCTCCAGTGGCACAAGGCTGCTAGGAGCATCCGTAGGGATCAGGGTTTTCTTCTTTCCAGGGCACCGTGACACAGCTCTGCCCCGATTCTGGGAACTTTTACACCATCAGGGCAAGTCAAGGGCCAAGATGCTGGACCCAGATCTGGGCCAGGGCAGAGGCCGGGGAGGTTTCTTCGTAAACACTTTGCCGTTTGCTTCATTTGCAATTGAAAGCGGGAGGCCAGGCTCACCCTGGGGAGGACCAGACAGCCCTTCTTGACATGAGGATGGCAAAACCCACTCAGCTCTGTAAAAGTCCCCTTCCCTCCACACCGACACCCCGCGTTTGTTTGGGAAGCTGGAGGTGACGCGTTTGGCGTAACCCAGAGCCCCGTTTCGGAGGGTACCTGGCGGGGTTTGAGGGACTGGTTTCGCTTTGCGCATTGCTGGGACCCGACAGATCTCGGTGGCGTGCTCCAAATGTACATCAGCCTGAAACCTACGCCAGGGAGCCCGGTCCTGGCTCCAGCAGTGGCTGGGTGGGTGACCTTGGGGAAAGCAGTGACCAAACAGAGCAGCTGCTGCCTACCTTCCTTCTTCCTGATGCATAAAAGCAGCCCAAAAAAAGTCTCCTTTAATCGCTCCCCTAAATTAGACCTCCCAGGGGAAATCAGCACAAATGCAACATCAGTGGCACCGAGGGAATGGACCCTGAACAACTCGGAAAGGGCTTGATTAGTCTGTTGAAATCCTTCTCTTTAGTTGCCACCTACAGCTCCAAGCTGTGACAGAGTTGGGAAAAAGGATATTTCTGCTGAAAATCAATGTTCTTTAGAGGTAAGAGTTAAAGATCCTCCAAGGAGTATAGTGTTGGGAAATAAAGTGGAGGAGACTGTTGCTCTACCATTAGGGTAGAAGACAAATGGAAGATGGGAAAGCAAAAGGTTTCCAGGTCTCCATAAAAGTCAGAAGGGAGACAAAGAGCCCATTTCTCCCTTCTGTGGTTTACTGTCTTTAATCTCTCTTTGCCTTACTGTCCCCACCTACCCCGTGGGAGAAAGTCACGTTTAGACGTGCTGAAAAGCTTAACTAGCGTTTGCAAAAATGATTCAAGATCCCCAGACGCCGGCTGCCAGCGATGCACACAGTGTTACTGCTCGTCCCTTCAGAGGACGACAACCTCCTCGGCACCAGAGCTGCCGGCAGACAGGCTCTCTGCTCCCGGACGCGCCGGGCAGGTAACATGCACGTGCGGGGCAGAGGGAGCAACATCAGAAATCCTCACAGCCCCTTACAAACAGTCTCCTCCTGAAAGTAATTTCATATTAGACACTATTCACTCCAGAGAATTTTGTAAAACCGCTCCCAGTCTCGCCATAGCTGCCGCGAGTGCCGCGGTGCTGGTAACCTGCAGCAGAGCTGGTCTATGCCCACGGCGAGACGTGGCCCTTTGGGACTCAAATGACCTCAGGTACCTGGTTTTAAAGTTAGGACTAACTTCATTTGGAGTCCACACCAGAGCTCTGTTCTGCGCCGTGGGGGACAGAAGGGAGGACAGCTCCAGCTCCACAACCAAAAGTCTCCCTTAATCCAAGGACAAGATTTCTTTGCTAGGCACGCGACGAGCTGCCCTCCCTACCTTCTATACTGTCCGCTGACGTCTGTATTTCAAACTAATTGCCACTACATCATCTGATCCTGCCCAGCTGTCTAAAAAAAAAAAAAAAAACCACCAACATCCTGCGTACCGCTGGGACCTCTTTGTCAGAGGCTGTGAACTCATCTCCATCCAGCACCAGGATGGATTGACCAAACTGAGGCAGTATTTTATTGCTGAAGCATAAAACATGGGAATAAACAAGCACCGAAGTGCTACTGATCATTAAAACCAGATGGGAGCCCATTTACTGCCTCCAACAGCGAGGTGCCACTGCTGCTCCGCCGAGGCCCCATTGAAATAGGAAACCCAGTGCAACCATCTGGGAGGTGCTGGACGGCAGCGGCTAGGGCGGCCTCTGCAATTCAGGCCTGGATTTATCTGTACCGTCCTCTCACCACCACCCCGGGGATAACCAAGGAGTGACAGAGCTTTTAGTCCTGGCTCCAGAAATACAGTCGCTCCCGTAAGGTTGCGCCTACGTGAAAACGCCCCGGTGGGGACAAGCAGCTCGTCCAGGGCCAGTCCCACCGCCCAGGGCAGGTGGGATGGGGAGAATCACAGGCCAAATTGTCCACACAGAGAGCTGGGACTTGGTTGCTTTTCAACAGTATTTGTTTGAATGTGTGTCAGAGAATCATCACTGCCTCTGGTCCCCCCTGTGGAGTTCAGCTCCTGGATGGTGGATTATCCAGGGCAGCCCAGGTCTGACCTTATTTCCCTACTGACCAGTGCTGTCTGGCATGAGAAGCCAAGTACCACAGTGGGAAGAAGGCAGGGACCGTTTCCTCTTCTTCCTAATCAACGCCCCCACCGCAGATAAATGAGCAGCGAGAGCATTCCCAAAGTCTGGAGTACTGGAAACCAACCTTCAGAAACAGCTCCATCCTCAGCACCCCGAGCCGCAAGCTGAGCTCAACCCCCTGCCTAGACTGAAGCTTTGCACCTTTGTTTTCAAGTCCCACCTTCCCGTGGCAGGGAGTCCTCTCAGCAGCCCGAAACCGGAGCGCTGCATGGGGCCAGGGATGGATTCCCCCGGCTGCCCCTGCCAGCCGGACAGGAGATGCAAATGGAGCAGCAGACTGCTGGAGAAACGGAGACAGACAGATGCTTTTACACTTCAAAGGAAAGAGGGCCCTGCGAGGCTTTCAGGAATACGCACAAATCGATAGACTCCTTTTAAAACACCAAGCACATTTGCTCAAGTGTGAGGCAATTAGTCCCTGAGGAGGGAGGCAGGACAGGGCCATTAACAGACATACGGGCAGGATGAAGCGAGGGATGAGAAACATGTGGCACGGCTCCACGCGACATTGCCGGCCCAGCCTGGCGAGTTGAAAAGCGGGCTGTCCTGGCCTAGCTTTCTCATCCACGATTTTCAAAATGCCCTTGTGTCCCCAGGGGCTCTACAGGGAGCGCATTAGTGTCATTCAGCCTACGTCAGTGCAACGCTCAGCCAGCATAGCCCTTTGGTGCGCGGGGCAGTTTTGATCGCATCCCCTCCGCTGCTCAGTCGTTCGCTGCTTTTATCCCTGGAGAACGACGACCGGGGATGCCCCAAAGGATGCGGGAGGGCTGACGTACACTCACCAAGGTCTGCAGCAATTCTCATTACCCCCTCACCTGAATGCTGCCGGGTGCTGCCCGAGCTGCTCTGGACAGCTCTGTCTCCACAGAGCCTCTTCTAGATGGTAAAACAGAGCCAAAACCAGATTGTGGGCAAGCAGAGGGCTGGCTGCTCAGCACGAACAGAGCCAGCACGGGGACGACCCCACGGTGTGACAGAAATCAGGCCTGACTCACCCCCTTCTGCTCTGCACCAGCATTTCCACGCAGGTCTACCCTTCACACGCCATCTCCCAGCGAGCAGATCCCAGGTGCCGGCGCTTTGTGACCCCACAGATGGGAGCTGGAGGAGTGACGGTGCCAGCATGCAGGAGGTCTCTCCTGTGAACAGCTGCTGTGTTTTACATGTACAGTCTTATTTTTACAATGAGAGGCAGAGATACCAAAACTAAGCAATGTTTTATGCCTGGCTGCGTGACTGATGGTGCGCCTGTCCTGTGTCGCCAGCTACCCACTCCCACTCTCCTTTATGGAGGCACAACATTTTCCCTCTTCAGTAAAAATAGGAGAGGAAGAAATAAAAATCTCAGCACGTCCCCAAAGAACTGTAGGAGAGGGAAATTAAATCCATCCATTACACTCACCAAGCAGGGTGCTGTCTGGGCAGGAACACTGTAGTCGTACACCTGCGCATTCAAAGAAAAAAACCGGAGTATTACAGAAGTGTCAAAGGCAATCCAGCACCCTACAGCAAAGTACTTCATGCCATAAACCAAACTCGCATGACTTGGAAAAACAAAAAAGGAACTACACTAAATCAAGCTGAGCAGCAAGACTGTTCATCATGGCTGCAGCACCTCTCTTCACCCCTGCACTGAAGGACTGTCTCACCCTTGGTTAAAATTTTGTTTGAAGGACTGTTTCACCCTTGGTTAAAATTTTGTTTGGTGGTGCTGCTCAGGCCCAGGTCTCGAGAACGCTTCAGTATTTGTTCTGGGCAGCACACACCGCCTGCTGCGGGGAGCACGGGCCGCAGAGGAAAAACACTTTTTTGACTTGCTTCACTTTGTCCTGTGAGCTTGCAAACAGCCGCGTCGCCTCTCCCTGGGTTTCTCCTGCTCAGATTTGCTGTAAAGTCTGGAAGCCGCAGACTTTAAACTTTAAACCTTACTACATCTCTGCGAAGCACGACAGCAAAACCAGCTTACCTGGAGTTGCTGGGAACCAGGCCAGCAGCACGCCTGCTTCGCACCGCCCGGGGAACCGAGAGCCGAGCCCTAGAGAAACAGGCAGAAACAGGCACCCCGTCCAGCCGCAACAAAACCGCGGCAAAGTCGTGCCTCCGAGCGCCGCAGGAGCCCGGCCAGCCTCTGGGTGGGCTTTGGGCAGGCATTGCTCAGGGCAGAGGGGGAAAGCGCGACAGACCACCCCTTCCCCACGCTTTGGGGAAAGCCCTTTGTCCTCCCTTCTGCAGCCGGCCCTGGAGAGTTTTACCCCCTCTCTCTGTGCTCTTGGCCATTTACAAAGTAAATTCAGGCTGCGGGCGGGGAAGGAGGTAAGTGAAGACACTTTTGGCCGCTGATGAGCCCAGAGAGAGGGGCTGGCGGCTGCCTGCAGCTCCGGGCAGGAGGTATTTGGCTTTGTGCCGGTCCAGCCCCGCACGGTGGGTGACGGCTGCTGTTTGTTGTTGTCGGCCAAATGCTGCATCCTCCCCCTGCTAAGAGGCTCCGTATGGGATGCCAACCTGGGGCTCGGGAATTAAGTGGCTTTTAAGCTCTGCAATAAAAAGCCATTTGACTTGAAGAATGTTATTATTCCTGGAAGGGGGTTTGCGCTGCTTGCTTGGATTTGCTTAAGGTGAGCCAGTACATATGCTAACCAAGGAAATGCACTGCGGGAATCTCCTGGGAGGCTCACTAAGGACCAAATGACAGACACCCCCCATGCTGGGCGGTCGGGTCAACCCGAAAGAAGCGACGAGTCCGGCTCAGCCCGGCTGTCCAGCTACAAGGCGATTCAAGAGCCCCAGCCCAGCTGGGGACAGAAACGCTGCTCCCCAGGATATCCTCGTGCCTCTCCGCAGGCAAGGAGCCTCCCCGGGTCCCCAGCGAGCCCCCACGGGGACAGGCGGACCCTGTCCCACGCCGTGCACGTGAGGACTCGCTGCTGACACCAGGCACCGCAGAAGGTGCCGGCGAGCAGCTGGCGCGGGAGGTCGATCTGATGGCACCAGACGGGGAGTTTGGCTTTTGCCAGCTGAGCGCACCTCTCTCCCTCCAGCACCTGGAATTCAGAGAAGCTCTTACTGAAACCAGCTGGTAGCTTCTTCCACAGAGCCAGAGGGTGACCAAGTGGGTAAAAGCGCAGGGGCCACATCCTGGGCCGGGGGAGAGGGGACCTTGCGCCCCTGGGAGGACCCGCCGTAGCTTTTGAGAGGCGTGGGGAGATGGGGTGCTTTGCCGCGCTGCAGGGCAGCGGCATCACAGGTGCCGCTCTCGAGCCTGCGGCTGCTCACTGGGACGTGGCTGGCTGTGGAAGAACTGCAGCGTTGGCAAGAAAGCGTTTTTCTGTCATTCCCATCTGCATTGAAGCAGTGTCAGACAAGGCTTAAGGCTGCAAAAACCAGGAGGAGAAACCAAAATAAATCAGGATCTTTATTTCCCATAGGAGAGCTACCTAGATCCCATTTATAGTCCGCTTGCCCTCATCCTTATGTAACTCCTCTGCAGCAGAGGAGCAGAAAACACAGAGAAAATAAATAATTTGCTGCAAAGAATTAGTGCAAGAGACTGACTCACATCTAGCAATGCAAGCGGATAACCTGGGGCTCGCTGAATACGCTGCAGAGAACAATGAATGGTGAGATCAACGTGTGTCATGCCTGTACAAACTGGCCCCAGGTAACGTGACTTAAGTGGAGCCACTGGTGTGCTTGAAAGAGATGCACAAAAAACACACTTTAGAGTTTATTTTATTGCTCTTAATGGCCTGCCTTCCGCATGTCTCATTTCCTTTTATTGAAGCTGTCAGAGAGGCATTACATTATCTCACATGCGTGCAAAAACAGCGCTTCAGTCGAGCTCATACAGACTTTTAAATGCCACAGCTGAAGAAAACAAGACAGTGGGAACTGCAAAGGGAGGAGGCGGCAGCAGAGTCCAGAGCACACACCTACGGGCAAAAATTTCCAAAGGCTTCACACAAACAAGCCAAGCCGCAGTCTCTAACCAGAGACAGGCGAGCGAGGAAACTAAAGGTACTTTTCTAATAAGCCAGATGATTCACTGAAAAAGGGCAAGGAGTCCTGTTGCAACAGAAGGCTGATGAGTAATTAATGGCTCGTCCTAGGCACAAGTCTGAGTCTTTTACCCCGGTGCAGAGCCGTCTGCCAAATCGGCTCTACCAACAGGCCCACTTGCAACACTATGCTGAAGGTTTGAAAAAAAGAACATTACACCCATATTTGCAGAGGAGTTTCCCTGTACCGCCCAGTTCTCCTCACTTACTCATACTCACCACAGCATGGTTTTCATCCTCATTAGCACCCTGTGACAAGAGGGAAATACAACCCCACTTCAAAGATAAAGAAACAGATCTAACCAAGTAGCCTGTGAGGGTGATGTATTACTTTCTCTTTTCTTGTTAGCATGGCACTGGCAGCCATCACGGCAGGGTACCAGGAGGACTCCCTCGCAGAAACTACCACCCCCAGGGTCCCCACACTCGGGATTCAAGGCACCAAAATCCCTAGCCAGCCTTCTCATCCGATTTCCAAGACGTGGAAAACACTGGTGGCAAAATCAACTACTAATGGTCAGAGACAGAATATTTTTCTCATCCCCAGAGGACGGCCTTTTACAGCTGACCTGCCTTCACTCAGCTGGCATTTGGACAGCAGGAAATCACAATGTTCTGGGGTTAAAAACAATCTCCTCCACATTTTTTTCCCCAACCAGATTTCTTTTTAGTGAGTCACGCGCATCCACGTGTGTGTCATGCACAGCAGGTATAAATCGATCCTGGCCAGGGTGCTATCAGAGGAGAGGCTATTAGGGTATTATATACATATACCGTGGTGAAGTCTGACCTTTATTTAAACGCTGCACATCTCACACCCATCCTGTGAACCCGAGGGGAAGTACTTGGCTGCTCTGCACGTATTGTAATTGTGGTAACAAAAGCAGTTGGCAATATACTATTTAAATAAGGAAGTAGTCATTGTAGTCGAGTTTTACAAATTTGTAGGGTTACTTTTCCAAATCATTTTAACAATAATAAACATGGCTCGACACCTCTACGCTACGCACACGCCCAGTGCCGACCTGGTACCCGACCAGACCAGCGCACAGCCTTTCCCGGTGTACCCGCACACCGGTCCTGATGCACTGGTGGTCACGAACCCACCCAGGTCTGCTCATAGACAACATCTTGCTACACACACGTACGGGCACACAGAGAGAAAACCATCTGGCGTACATGCTAAATGATAGCTAAAAGATGCACCTCGCTGCGTAGTGATGGCTACAAGCCACAGAGCAGTTTATTTAAAGTGTTACAAGAAAACATTCCCTAAATAACACCAAGGAACATGTCTATCCTCCCTGAGAAGCAAAGAGCCTGTCTCAAACAAGACCCCATTGCCAGGGCCACTCTGTCACTTGGGCAAACAGGGGATGCTTGCCCCTTCTAACACGAAGATAAAAAGAAATCCTCTTGGCAAGGCAGCACGCAGGCTGCTCGCTGGCAGAACAGCTCCTCCCCACGATGGGAGCACAGAGGTAAGGGAGGTGAAACTGCTCTGATAACTAACCATGGAAGCAGATCCCTACAGACTCCCAAAGAGCGGCAAGATGACTTCGCCGACCAGCCTGGGAGGTGCCGAGCGCGCCAGCAACGCAGCACGCAGCTCCGTGCCTACAGGGTATCAATTAAAGTACGTGCCTGATGAGCAATGCCAGGCTGGTGAGAACTTTCTGTTGACGAAGCTCGCTCCGAGTGTAGCACAGTAACCACAACTATAAATTATATTCTCCAGGGGTGGCAGGGGGGTGGAAGAAGGAAGAAGTTCACAGTGAAAGGTTTCCTTTCCCTTGAAAGGAAGAGGTCAGAGTGACACAGCCAGCGCTGCCGTTTGTGGCCCTGTTGCTGACAACCACAGGACTTTGGAAACGCCCAGAGCGGCCCCCCACATTCTGTGAACAACCTCCCTCCACGACCGGCAGAAAGAAGAGTGTTTCACTAACCTCCAAATCTAGGGGTGACAGAAGAGGGACGGGCACAGGGGACATGCAGACACAACACACGGCCTTGCTGCCGCTTCTCCTGCACGGGACAAATTCCTCCCTGCCTGCAGGACCCACTGCTGCGCTCCAGACACACCTGCGTTGCTGTGTATTTTACTCTCATACGCTGCTGGGAGGAAGGCAAGACTCTAGCTTTAGTTTGACTATACTAAGTGAGGAAACTGCTCAAGGGGACACCAGGATTGCTTGTTTTGCTCGTCTTTGCAATAATTCTCTACAGCTTCTTGGCCGCCTGGATGGCCTCACCTCAGCCCCTATCTCCTTGCATGCAAGTCCTGGGAGGAAGGGTTTTGGCAACGGCCAAATGCGAGATGCAAACAGCCCGGGACTGAGAGTTAGGCAGCTCTTTAAGTACTGCTCTTGCAGCTCCTGTGCTTTCCTACTCCTGCTGTGAAAAAAACCACTGCGGAACACATTGATTCAGCCAGACCCACACTGACATGGCCGGGGCAGCCACCAGTTTAGCCACTGCTTGTGAAATACGGTGAGGGTTGTTGTGCAAGGAGACAAGGAAGTGGAGGTGTCCCATGCTACCGCTCGCAGCAATACCTCTTTGCCCAGCGTAGGCAAGGCTTCAAAAGGTCAACACCCCAGAGCAAATTTGATCTCATTTACAATTTTCTTTCAGTTTTTTCATTGGGAAGGGTCTTCCCCGTTCACCAGCAGGCGTAAGGGAACAGAGGGTACTGGCTCCACTCTGCCACGGTCCCATGGGCATGTCCTGGAGCCCCCTGTGTGTTGTACTCTGCGGAGAAGGCCGAGTAGCTCATTGCCCTGTACTGGCTGTGGGAAGGCACCATCCACTGGCCGAGGCTTTGCTCGGTGCCGTAGGGACTGTACATGGGTGCTCGGGCCCCGGGTTTCCCGACAGAGTCTAGAGCCATGTTCACCACTCCTGTGTAGTCCTGGGGAGGAGGCAGAGGCGGAGGGAGCGGAGGCAGGTTGGTGAAGCCCTCCGGGAGCTGTTTGGAGTCGTGCTCGGGCACCGTGGTGAGATCCAAGGGGTGGCACCTTGCCCGGAAATCGTTCAAGGTTGCGGCATCGCGGGTGGGAAGCTGCTGGCTGTCCCCAGTTTCGTGGAACCTGAGCCCCGAGGGCAGAGAGAAGAGCGAGTCAAAACCTACCGCAGCGGAAAACCGCTGCAAACCCACACAGATCCCCTGCGGAAAGACAGGGCAAGCTCTTAGCATGCCCTCTTCCCCTTGCCTACGGCTTCACCTTATCGTTAGTGGGGATTTTAGTCCAAGCTTCGCTGTCACTCACAGAAAAACTAAATGTCAGAGAAGGTAAGCCCAGACTACACTAGTTCTGGCTCACTAGAACTCATGCCCAAATTTGCAATGATAAGAAGGAGGGGAAAAAAATCACCGGAGTCTTGCCACTCCTCCAACACACTTCCTCCAAAGGACAGGCAAGCTCTGAGGTACACAGAGCTGGCTAGGGGAGCATTTCAGGACAGGGAAATAAAGAGCATTACCAAGACATGAGTATGCCTGGAATCAGTGGGTTTGAAGTAACACAGAAAGGCTTTGTAGTGGAGTTATCTCCATGCTCATCTAGCACCTACCACCCAGGTATGCTGGCCGAGAGAAAAGCATTCTTTCTTACTCCCACTGGCTGATTTTCTTAGGAAATACCCAGTAGAAGAGGAGGAATCCCACCAATTAAAGGGTGGCTTTGGACATGAGCACCAGGAGGTACGACTCACCGATATGTCTGATAGGATGGTGTAGACACTTGCTGCTCTCTGGCCAGACCTTCCCTCTGGTCTGCTGGCACCGGTGACGCCGCAGGAAAGGCATGGCTGCCATTCTGCTCCGAGACCCAGAAGGGGTATCCGCTGCTGACCACGACGGGGTTACTCTCTTCCTTCACATCTACATTCTCATCTTTCTCAAAATCTGACTCACAGCGGGGAAAAGAAAGAATGGAAAAAAATGAGAAGGGGGAGGAGAGAGCCAGAGCTCACAATGGTCTACTGGCAGCTGCATTAACTGCAGGACGGTGGCAGGAAACACACTAATGCCTCTTCTGCAGGTCATACTGTCTGAAGGGACTAGCCCTTTCCAGCCTTATTCTGCCCTTACACCGTGGTGTCCGGTCCTGCCCTGTCCTCTCCTTAGCTGTGCTACTGCCTTTTGCTACTGAAAGCAGCACCATGAACTGGAGGAAGGAATGATCAAAGTTAAAAAACAACCTAACAGAAAGAGTAAAGATTTTTTTTTTTTTATGGTATCAGTTCCCACATCTGCATCACAACCCAGCTGCACAAACAGCACTGCTGGCACAACTGCACTGATGAGAACCAAGAAGAAAGCACCGGGCGATACCGCAAGCTCATATCGCTATTGAAGAGAACGTTATGAAAGCACAGCCTACAATCACACGTGCTCACAAAGCACGGCCAGGCTGGGAGGGTGGTGAGAGAGCTGATGAGTAGTCAATAATGACAAGCGACTTGCGAGCAGTCTCCTGTGGATCGTTCCCAGAAAAAAAGTCAGAGACTCAAAGCCGTACACAGCACTCTTTAGGGACTCCACCCAGAGAGGGGGGTTCCTTGCTGTTGCTGTTCCTTTCTGTGGCCTGCGCACTGTTTGGAAATCATTCCCTGCGTTTGCTGTGATCAATATTACCACATTCCTCAGCACCAGACTCCTTTTCCTCGGGCAGCTTTCTCTTCTGGCCTTTGGCTGGGCTGGGCTTCTGGCATTTGGCTCGTCCTTCCCTGGAAAGAAACAAGACATGAGGGTAGCTTGTATGTAAGCTTTTTGCCTAGATAAGTATGCAAGGGATGCTGGACAAGCCCTGGAAGACAAAAAGATGGGATGAACCTCTCTGACATTCTGTGACTTACACCTCTCCTAGCGAAGCATCCTTGGGGAATACGCTTGCCACAGTCCAATTACAGGGTTAGCCATGCTGCCTGCCATCAGCGTGCGCTTCCAGCAAGAGCCCTCGCCCTGCAGGATACTGGGGATAAATCTGTAAAGGGGTTGCCCACTTCATGTTTGTACAAAAGGCACAGTCAACATGGAAACTCAGCACCAGAGGTTTTGGTACTGAGTTTGTAAGTGTAGTCTGATGTTGGATATACATACGATGCACAAAGGTAGGTGTACAGTAGGGTGGGTCTTTCACTTGAAAGCAGATTTTCCTAAATGGAAAATGAGTCTAAGCTTAGTCAGAAATGATCCTATTAGGAGGAGAAAGAAAATCCATGACATTTTCAATGTTTAAGTAAAATACAGTCAGTTTTGGCCTTTTTTCATCAGGAAATGAGATTTTTTTCAGCCAGAAAACAACACAAAACAAAACCTCAGATATTTTCATAACATTTTCTGCTTGGAAAGAACCATTTTTTCCTTCTCTATCGCCAAGGTATGGTTGCATTTCAGTTGGTTTTTTGTTTTCATTTTTGTTTTTAAATCTCATCCACTAGCTGCCCTCAGACCAGACAGAAGATCTCGCTGGTATTGGTATCCATCTTTCCTCTTGCAGACAAAAATCTCCTGTTGGAAGAGATGCCTTTCCACACACAGGGAAAGGAGATGAGGGAGCCTCCAAACGTCAGAATCAAGCTGATCTCAAAGAGCCACAATGATCTACTGCGGACTCCTGTTATCACTGCTATTCACGTGTCAGACTCCAGCCCAGCTCCAACTCGCAAGGGTGTGCAGGTCTCAAATTTGTCACACTTCCCACATTTCTGTAGGAAATCCTGTATCTCCTCCCACTCCCCAAGTCTCTTGGGAGGAGGCTGCACAGTGGGACATCATTCCCAGATACAGGGAAACGCAGAGTGCACAACGCAGCAGGCTCTGCAGAGCTAGCTGGTACAGTTTTGCTCAATGGCCTTGGGTAAAATTCACAAGTGAACTCCAGTTATAAATAAATAAAGATGAAAAAACAGTTTACCTTCGAGTGTTCTTCCCATGCTCACGGAAACCTTTAGCAAATGGATTGTTGTCAATCTTGAGCTTTGTAATCTTAAAATAAAAGGAACAAGATTCAGTATCATGATGACTGTCTGGGTTCTCTGTTGTTTCAAGACCTTCACCTCAGTATTTATCACAACAGCTTGCCTGAGGATTTTGAGCACATCCTTGCCACAATATCTGAGCTCTCCCAGCAGCTCCCATTATTGATTAGGAACTGACAGACAGAGAGAAGTGACTTTGCCAGGGTCAGCAGAAATTTGGGTGGGATTCATCTGACTAGAGAAATATACAGGGTCAGTATCTATATTTGGACTTTTGCCCATACTTGTTACTGCATTTAGGGTTCTGTTAATCACCGACAGTGCACTTAATACAATTAAGGTGCATGATTCATCTCATCCCAGAACAGAAGTTTTCCACAGGAACCATAATGTGCCTATTTCTTTCCACTGTCCATCACAGGCGCCCAGGGTGACTAGCTTGGAAGGAGACACCTTCTTCTAAAGACAGAGTAGCAACGTGTCCAAGAGCAGTACTTGCACACTGTACCTGCTCATTCTGGTAGGCAGTAACAGAAGTGAAGACAGTCTCAGGGAAGCTGAAGACTTGGAAGATGCTCCAGCGGACACTGAAGAGGTCATCTGCCTGCACAATGTGGAAGCGAGGCTTGTAACGGTGCATGGAGTGGAGGATGATCTGACACAGAGACAGACAAAGGAGAAAGTTTTACGTGCAACCATTGCCAACACGCCGTGCAAAGTCTCCCGTGGAGACTCCCAGGACATCCACTTCAAACCAGGGATGTCTGCCCGGGAACGTTGTCCCCACCATGCCTCTATAGTGACAGTACAGACAAAAGCCTTCGCTCGCAGGTAGTTAAGAGAGCACAAGGGCTGGGCTGAGGAAGGAAGAGAGGGCACTTGAGTACGTCTGAACTTCCACATGATCTAATTTCTCACAAATCTCACTTACGTCCCCTAACATCCATCTGCAACGAATCCCAAGAGAGCACAGCACAAAGGCCAGCTCCGACCTACATGCCCATGTTGATCCAGAGTGTTGTTGGTGAGCTTCAGTTTTTGGAAGGAGACAGGTTCTTTCATCCAGTGGCTGCCAGGAGCTGGGGAATCTGGGTGGACGTAGGTGCGACAAGGGAGCTGGGGCTCTGCTTTTCCAGCAACTTCCCACTGATCTTTATTCCACTGCGAAGGGAAAGACAGAAATCTAGAGCTTAGCAAAAATTACTTTCATTATAGGAAAACTCCAGCAACTTTGCTTCACTGTTGATCTAGTGGACTCCTCTCAAGCACAGTCCTGACAAGAAGTAGATTGTCTCTTATAAGCGATAATCTTGTTACCAAAACAGCGCCAAGTTTAGGCCTCATTTTTCCTCCCTTTCTCCCAGTGGCTGTCAGAGAAGTCTGACGTTAATCATGATTAAGACTGTACTGCTTACAATGAAAATTTGTTCCCTTTCCAGCTGCTCCCCAAGCAAAACTGACAAATAACTCCAGAGAGGCATAAAATCCACCAATTACTTCTGAACTTTGTCCACAGGCAATGTATTTATCAGCCTGGCCAGTGAGGCATAAAGATTAATCTATTTCAAATGGAGATGGAAGGACAGCATAGCTTCTATTATTTCAAGTACCTACCTTGTACCTGAAGTTGTCCATTGGCACAAAATCTACCAGCATGAGGTACTTGGCATATGGGATTAAGCCAGAGACTTTGATTTTGCATTGTGGAAACATTCGTCTGAAGGAGAAATGAAATATACAGTATAAGGATTTCTCTATGAAGTGGATATTGTCCAATATCAAGCAGCAGGTCATGTTTACTCACTACTGTGCAAAGTTCTGGTAGCAGCATTTCTACAGGCCACCTATTGAACATTTTTGCCATTTTACTGATGTATTGTCTAATCCTATGGGTTTAGGTGGAATAGGCACTAACAGGGCAGCAGCCACCGAAGGCCTGACATTGTTACTGCTATTGTTCCGATTCCTGTAACACAACAGTGGGAATCTTAAAGTATTTGGAATTTGCACATAGTTCCTAGCCTTCTGCAGCTATCACAGACCTGGAGGATAGATTAGAGCATTTTCTAGTGTGGGTAGAAAACGTGCTCTCATCTAAGAGCACATCTAGCTTTCCATTCCAGTACTCCCTGCCACCACTTTCATCTTCTGACTCTGCAAAAAAGCTTTGACACCTACCTCCCTACCCAAAGGGATTATTTCGGCTCACAGCAGCTTTGACATAATGCATTACAATTTCACAATTTCATATTCTTTCACTGCAAGCTCCACAATGCATGACTCATTTAAACTTTAGAGTAGTCTGCACGCACAGATCGTTACTATTCTGCACCCTGTTCTTGTCTGCAAATGCACACTCAAAACCAGGTATTTTACTGCTCAACTGCTGCTGCCTGTGACAGGCAAAGGAAGCCCAGGGCACCTTCCAGAGCAACCTCGCAATGCAGCAACAGGAAGAACATCAGCGTTAAGTGTTGAGATAAGAGTACAGAAGTTTTCTCAGCACATCAGCCCCACGGCGACCTTTTGCACTTCGCAGCGTGGCCTTCTACGACATCCTGAAAGTGCCATCCTTCTGCGGGGGCAGGCAGATTGCGTAATTGGCTACAAAACTAGTTTAAGGAACATCATTCAAAAAACGAGCACTCGGATTTTTCGACAACAGCATGGAGGGTTGCGGTGTGGGCAGCTGTCCTGCTTCCCCTCACCTGCCAGATTTGGTGATGATCATCTCAGTTCCTATCTGATGAAACTTCATCCAGAGACCCATGTCCTCGAGGGTGACCACAATGGAGCTCTGCGGGTAGGGCTCCAGGCTGGGGGAAGGCAGTGCCTCACACGGCGCTTTCACGTCTACCAGGAGAGAGAGAAAACGGTAACTTCAGACAGGCGGGAGGGGAGCCGGCACGGAGCAGCCCCCTCCTGCTGAGGAACAGGGTCCTGGGACGCAGCGCCCGCGTCGGCCCTCCCAGTACCCTCCAGTGCCAGCTGCCTCCAGTACAGGGAGCTACAGAATTTCACAGGCCGTTGGGGTCCGTACGTCTGGCCATCGCTCCTCCTGTCTGGCCAGGGTACCTCTCAGCCCCAAACCACCGCAGAGTGCACAGTGCTGGTTCAGCTCAGGGAGCCGAATGCCAGGATTCCACCCACGAAGGTCCAGGCGCTGCTGAGAGTGAGGGAGCCTGTGCCACAATTAAATAATATCCATTCTTTTTCTTCAAAAGCTTTTTGTTACTTAGTAGGCTCAGAAGGCGTAAAGGCTTTTCCAACAGGTTTGTTTTCAACTGATAAATTCATTTGTAAAGATTTGTGTGTTGTACAAACACAACCTGACTTCCTTTGTTCCAAAACTCATGCTGGCAGGTAGCCACAATCCACTGTCATTCCGGTTCTGGTGTGATCAGAGTTACACAAAGCATTTTACCCAAGAGAATAAAACAAAAGCTGAAAAGACTGAAAAGATTTTAAGTGTACCAGCGGGTAGTGGGAGAAAACGACAGATAGGTGGTAGCAGAGGTGAAAAATCTCTCCAGAGGACAAAGAAGGGACAGACGGGAGACCCAAATGTAAGTCAAGGCAAGAAAGGGAGGTGACAGCCAGACCATGGAATATTCTGAAAAGAGGACGGCTGGTCTGAACTGGACTTTGGAGATGGAGACCACCGAGGAGCTGCCTGCAATATGCCTGCGCTTTCTGTTACAGGCAGAGGACTACCTACGGTCCTGGGGAAGAGGAAAGGGAAGCTATTCTGGAGGAACCGTCTTTGGTGTCGATGGTACCCACCACTTCTGAAAGCTGTTTGGATTAAAAACCTCCTAGAGGCGCTCCTAACTATATTGTAACACACACGAGAGTGCTGCTGCCATACTGAAAAGCCCAGGCAAAAAAAAAAAAAAAAAAAAAAAAAAGTTTCATTTTAGGTCAAAACTTGACCTGGTATAGCTACTGGTGGACTGGTTTCACACCCAGTAAGGCTTTACAAAGACTGCCCTGTGGTCTGAACGAGGTATTGATAAGCCTGCTCGACTTGGGTCCACTCACAGCCGCAGTGCTGTCCTCAGTTCAGTGCCGGCTGGCCACTTCTGCTGGGCGATGCATTATCATGCACGGCTATTTGTTTAAAAGTGAGATTTTTCTGCCTCTCAGCCTGATCGGCTCTTATTCAGAGCATATCAGAAATAAGGGAATTTTCACCTTGTTACAGCTTTCCTGTGTAATGTCTTTAAAAGAATGAGCATAAAAGGTAGACAACTATTTCCAGAGGAATTAGCTTTTTTCAGAAAGCGACATCTTTCCACAAAAACAACCCGATGCGAGTCTCAGGGGTTCTTCCCACAGTATTAGGAAGTAAAAACCATTTAAATGTAATTTTGTCAGTTTGTAAATGTCTTTAGGCATTTTAAAAAAATATCCTCTTACCCTTTTTTCTGCTTTGATCCAACATTAATGAACTGGCTAAGAAGTGACACCTAGTTTGCTCACTAAGATTAGCCTGTTAACATCTTCTTACTAAAGCTTCCCCCATATCCTCTTGCAAAGACATGAAAGCTGCCATGAGACGATGCATTCGGTAGCTCAGTGCAGCACATGTATCAAAAGGAGTTACAATAAAATTGGGCTGATTTCCCACTGGAGTCATTGAGTCACAAATACATGTAAACAGATTTTGATTAGCTAGACAGATGCTCACTCCTTCCCCAAATGAATTTTACAATTAACATTTTTGTAAGCAAATTCCAGTGCCATTAAATGAGACTACTACAAGGCAGATCCCAGGAGTCCTTACTGAGGGGAGACTTCCAATGAAATCAGGAGGAACTGAAGTG
The DNA here is from genome assembly GCF_929443795.1 of Astur gentilis. NCBI lineage: Eukaryota > Metazoa > Chordata > Aves > Accipitriformes > Accipitridae > Astur > Astur gentilis. Next base: position 5,844,717 of record NC_064886.1, read on the forward strand.
AAAGGAGTTCAATACTGAATTAAAAATCAAAGGCAGATGCTATAATCCGCTTTTTACCAAAATGAGTCCACAATCCACCTGTATGAGCGAGAAGCTACAGGAGACAGGGAAAAAGAGCTGCACATACAATAAACATTGCAGCAAAGATTTTAAAATGTAGTTAATGCCTTTCACCCTGCAGGGTTTTTGTGCACAGTCTGAGGCTGAAAAACAGGACATTAACAGTTTGCATGGGGATCTGGACCCCAGCAATGGTGTGAGCTTGCTAATGGATCCACACAGCTGACTACACAGTCACGTGCAATCGGCTTCAGCGGGATTCTGCAGCGGTGGATCCGTTTGTAGGAACCACTTTGGATTTTCTCCGCAGAGCCAAAGGCTGGCTTGCAAGACACTTCAAATTCACTCCTAGTTTGTGCCTGTGTAACCAACGCCAAGACTCACGCAGACATCTCCCCCTCAAAGATGCCTGCGTGTCGGAACTACAGCACGAAGAGGTTTGCGGCAGGGTGTCCGAGCACTGAACTGAACTTGTTAAAGCTGTACTTCTGTTGTTTCCTCTTCTATGTAACTTATTTTTTATTTTAAGTATTATTTGAAAGAGATTTAAACATTTTCCAGGAATTTTAGTTCTAAGCTATTTTAGAAGTATTATCATCATCACTGTGGTGGTAACATCACGTGGCACATTTTAAAACATATTCTTTATGCCAAGATGAGGTTGCAAAGGAAGATAGCTGCTACGATAAAGCCACTGAAAATTAAGAGATCTTCACTCTATTCCATGCTTGATTTTAAAGTCCCTAGACAAATATGAGCAGTTTGTCCTTGAGTTTCTGTATCTCGAATAGGCTGTACATATCTTTTTCCTATCTTGAAGGTGGAAAGGAAAGAAAAAGAAATGAGAGTCAATTCAGTAACGCTTGCAGAGGGGATAAGATCTTTGCATAGAAGATGCCGAAGTATAAAGTATAATCCACTCACTTAAAGCAGTCCCTCAATTCATTATCAATTACTGAGACAACGTTATGATGTCAGAAAATTTGTTGCAGCCTTCCCAAAATGTATGGGATAGCGTTTGCAATACTGGAAAAACTCCAAGAAGGCAAAAGCTATGCTTCTTACCTTCACTAAAATCAGTTATTATTACATTTATTGCTGTTACCTTCTGAGTGAAGAAGTCCAACGCTAACAGCTATCCAGTGTCCACCAGGAAGAAATGCACGTCAATATATAAAGCTATCTGAGAAATTAATCTTGCCAGCAACCAAAACAAACCCGCATTCTCTGATCTTATAAATGTCAGCAGAAACACCCCAACCCTCTGGAAGGAACGTCATTTCTCAGAACCTGAAAGCGTTTTGGCAATAACAAAAGTATGTGTTTCTACAAATGCAATGGCTTCACCTCTCATATGCACCCAGTCATCACCTGGAGTATTTCTGCTGTGTGGCGTCACACACCAGAAACAACTCAATAAGAAAATGAGGCGACTTCTGCAATAGTTGGAATTTTTAACATGATAAAATACCGTAATACAGTCTGTATTTTTTCATTGTTGCTCTTTTGCTTTTCAACTCAAAATTCTCTTGCAGTGGCAGAAATCAGTACAAATCAGATCAACACAGTACAGATTGCTTTATAAAAACCCAAAACAACAGTGAAGGTGGAAATTACTGGAGTCGCTGCACATATATTTTGCTTCTGAATGAAATAACACCTTGCAGAAGTAGAGAAAGGAAGCTGAGAATACTCAGTCACCTCTAATGTGTACATAGGAACTGCATACCTAAACTAGGTCAAGAGTTGTTTCCTTCTGATGTAGAGTAAAACTCAAGACTAAATTTGGGTTTCAGTTATACTGACAAATGCCTCTGGACCGGCCCTTAGTTTCCCAATGCATATCTGTCACTGTGCCCAATCTGATCACACCCCACGCAGAAGAGGTTAACGGCATGTTATCAGACAGACTGATGAAGAAAAACATAAATAAAACCCTAAGGAAATCACAAAAATCCTGTGCTTGGGCATGAACCTATTAGAGGTGAGGTATGCCTGCTTGGGGTTTATACTTCCAAAAGGCAGAGAAAAACCAAAAGAAAAAAACAGATAGTTTGTATCAGAACTATCATTAGCAATATAACAAGTATTTCCAAGCCTTCCGTGGCCTTCAGCCTGAAGGAACTCTACTTTGCAGACTATATACAAATAACACCTCTAGCCTTCAGTGAATGATCACACTGCACAAGGTGATACAGATAAGGGAGTTTTGGACACAGTTGTGAGTAAAACTTTGCTACCTTACAAAAGATTTTCCAAGACTCATAAAGAACACTCAAACCCACAATTTCTCATCTATTCCTACAAAAAAAAAAAAACCCAAACCAAAACCCAAAACATTTTAGAAATCCTCTCTAGCCACACACAGACTCCTATAAATGCTGGTAACCCTTCAGGAGCACTTGTTCTTTTTCTAAAATGGTTGTACACTCTTGGCATGAGTCTAGGATCTTTCTGTGCAATAAGGAAAAGAAAGGAGTCCTTTACTTACCTGGTAAAGCTTGCATTTTTCCATGTGCTGTGGAAGCTAGGAGCTTGCACGGCCAAGAGAGTCACCAGAGTTCTTACAAGGGGAGCCAAAATAGTCCAGTTCAAAAGCAGGTCCGATTTCCTGAAGCAAGCAAAAGCCCTTCCTTCTGAGATCCAGTGTCAAGAGTGACGGGGATGAGGATGGGACTCCAAGCACAGCTAGCCAAGGTGAGTTCCTGTTTTATGGAGGCTAATGAGCAGGGAGGAGCTTCTCACCAGGGCTGTCCCCTTGCGATCCTTTGATGTCCAAAGGGACAAAGAGAGGAAGGATCTGCAGCAATGGCTGGGGCTAAGGGAAGAAAATCAAAGAGAATTAACATGGCTTTGACATACAGGAAACCCTACAGGGGAAATGCACCTTGATTTACTGCTAACGCACTTTTAAACAAATAGAGACAAGACCAAAAACGTCAGTTGAAGACTTACCTACAAAATAAAACAATCCCTTAAACAGCAAGCAGGAAAAATCTCCTTCTGGTTGTTCCATGGATTTGATAGAATTTTCATCTCCAGAGCACGGAATGATTTTACTCTTGATTTCTGCTATCAGAATCAGGACTGTGTCAAGCCTGTTCCTTCCCAAGTGGGTGATTAACAGTCTGTGGTAAAGTTTGCTCTCACAACTGGGATGCTGCAGCAACGCATTCATTCACCAACAGATGCCTTCTCCATTTGATGAGATAAAGCTACTTACCTACCCAATCTCTGCAGTCACAGCCCTTAACCGCACCGTTAATTTTCCTCTTTTTCTGCGGCGGGGTCCCCACCGCTGCACCCCATCTGTTCTGAAGCTCAGGGCTGAGGCTGCTCTACGTGCAGTATCTTTTCAGCTGAGCTTCACCGCTGAAAGTTGCAATTAATGACACAGCCATGCTAGCGTTATCATTTTACTGGAGCAAACTCCTTCGGCTGGCACCTTCCAGGGCTGTTGTAAGTGATCCAAGAGTCTCACGGTGGGTCAGGCACCGGTTTTAGGCCTTGTTCAAGGCACTGCTCTTACTGAAGGAAGGCTGGGCAGAAACTGAAGGACTGGAGCATTTTCCCTTAATTAGTTTATTCTGCAAGTGTCACCATTAGCTTTTGTACTTATAAGTGCTTACAAGTGCTAAGAGACAGCAATCAAGTCTCACGCTTCAGGGCACAGAACAGCCACTACACCTCGGTTAAGAAGGGAGTTCTACGCACACACATACAGAAATGGCTATACTAACATTTACAAAGGTCGAAGACTGTTCCGAAAGTGGAGGTCAAAAGCAGGATATGGGTCTCGATGGGCCAGTGTTGGAGCCTGCACAGCAAATTCAGGAGCTCTGTACATTTCAAAGAGCTTGCTGTAAGGCTGTAGCTGATTCATGGTCTGGTTTTGCTCCCAGGAAAATGAACAGGTTTTTATTTTGTCAGTGATGTTACTGGGACATCTGGTTTTTAGCCCGACATGCAAAACATATTCTGAATTTATTTAGTCAGTTCCTATACCCAGACAACATCCCTTTAGTTCTGTTTTTACTGCTGTTTGGAGTGGGCAGTGCAAGGACATGCAAAGAGGACAAAGGAGTTTAATCAGAGGAGGGACTGGCTCTCTTTCAAGGGTATATTGAATTGTAGGCACCCCAGTACTAGACAGGGAGAGAAAAGCCAATGCCCAGTGTGGCAAGGAAGAACGTTTAAAAGAAAGGGGTTGGAGAGTTCGAGAAGTCCTGAGGAGGATTTTAGAGCAGGAGATGGTCCATTGGCTGCTGGCACCTTTGAAGGACCACATCCAGCCTTCCTGACATCCCTTTAAAACTGCTGGATAATACAGAAGACCACAGGCTCTTCTCCTTCAGCTAACTCGGGGACATCCAGAGCTGGGGAGTCTCAGTACCACCGAGGAGAGGACTATCACGTGGTGGAGCAACATCAACTTGTAGCTCAACTGGAGATTATTTATTACATATGTGGAAAAATAAATCGGAAGGAAAAAGATAGCTGAAAATGGTATCAAGGTCAAATCTCCTCTGCTTGTACTTGCACAGCCACTACCAGACACAAACAAAACAGGATGCAGAAATGCTTTTTTTGCTCTGCTACAAAAGGAGAGCCAGCATCAAACCTGCCCCCCCACCCCACGTCCTGATTTTCTAATGCTAGTATTTTAATTGTAGAAAGTGGAAAAGACAACCATAATCAGAATCTGAAAAGGAAAAATAGAACAAAAATTGGGTCAGCTTCAAGCTAGCAGCGAGATGGATCAACATCCCACACAGCCAGAAACTGCACAACAGCAGCAGCACTGGGAATTTCAGACTCTTCACCTGACAAGAGCGTGGGATGTGTATCATGACTTGCTGCTTCTTCCACGCAAGGGTATGAGATGGTCTCCTGCTGCCACTCCATTTGCACACTGCTTATCAGCATGTCTAGAGAACACACATTTGCTCCAAGTACTCAAATCCTTTTGGCTTTTCCCAGCTGATTGATGGGGAAGGTGGAATCATTAATTACCCATGACTAGTTAACAACTAGCTTTCTCTCTGCCATTCTAGTTACACTGCAAAGGTTTTAAAAGTAAAAAAAAAAAAAAAAAAAAAAAAAGTGAATTTGTTACTATTGCTGGAAAGCGTGGCTAACAGGAGCAATCCCCAGGAAATTCATCACTAGCAAAGGGGGAATTTAGCACATTACCCTCTTGTCTGTCTGTCCGTGCAGCACCCTCAGGCAGTTTACTGGGAAGTCAGAGGTGAATGTGCTGGTGTCTAACAATTCACTGGCAAATTGGAGGCTGGGGGTGTGGAAAGGGATTGGAGAGAGAGTGGATCTGACATGTGTAAGTCAGTGACATACACAGCTCTGCTCCAAGCTCATTTACAGCGGCAGGTAAAAATCCTGCTGTGCCTAGCTCTAACAGTAGGTGAAGGAGACGAGGTAGGGCAGCGCAGAAGGGAGGGGAGGTGTGATGACAAAAGCAGAGGCCAAGAGCTTTTGCTTTGCATCTCTTTGAGGAGGTGATTAGAAAGAAACATTCCCCTCTGGGTTTTGTAGTAAGGCAAATGTTTTCAGGCACTCCTCCTGCCTTACGGGAAGCTTTAACCCTTAACACCGAACAGGATCCTGTAGGGAACTGGTCTGCACACATACCCCTCCCCATTCCTACCTCCTGAACTGGGAGCTCTCCAAGACAGGTAATCATCTTGCTGGTGTCAGGGGCTCTCAGACTGCAGGAGAACAGATAACGTGTGTCAGCTAGCAGGAGGCTTCAGCTGGCAGGACCTGCGTCTGCAAGTGGCTGCAGAGGACGCACCACCACCTCTGTCCAGGCAAAACTTCCAGGACAGCATTCTGAGAGCAAGCTCAAGTGCAAGGCTTAAAGTTACTGCCTGGGAGACTGCTGAAATGCAACAGAATAATCTTTGGAAAGAAGGAGTCTTGGATTATTGCTCATGTGTATCAGCACTTGGGTGCAGTAACCAGTAATCCAACCCCTGCAGGCTTCCCTCTGCGCGCACAGCTGTGAGAAAGTGTTATCGTTGTCAGCTTTAATACAACCGGGCTGAAGCGAAGCAGTGTTGTCTGCCTGAGTTGGAGAAAAAAATAACATGGAGAAGTGCAAACTGCATTTAAGAGATACTCCCCTCTGAAACATGAGGATAGCCTTGCTGCCATTTAAATGTGACTCACTTGGCAGATTCCCACCTGGCACACGTAGGCCACCGTTCCAGAGCGTCTTGGCAGCTCTTTACGAAGGATACTCTGCCATCTGCATGGGATGAACGCTGAAAATGTGGAAAGACAGCGTGTCATTAACAGGACCCAAAAGAAAATAAATAGATAGCCCTACACTGATAGCTACTTATTTTCATACTTAACTAAAAACATGAAGTAGCCTCAGATTCTCCAGACGGCTTCAGAATCCACAAACCTGCCCCTTAAATACAGCCCCAGCTCGCTGCGGAGCGAACTGGGCCTGTTGATGCACACAGGGCCATGGGGAAAAGCCGTGTTTTTCCAGAGAAAAAGCCTGATGAAACAACTGCTCCTACGGCTGTGCCAGCCTCGAAGCACGTGACCCCTTGTCCTCGTTAGTGACCGATATCTCGGAGAAAAAAAGGAAATACAAGTGTAACTCCTCAGGCAGCACTGAGCTGATGGAGCGAACGGAGCAGGGTCGGTCAGGACAGAGCGGCTGAGCTCTGATGGCCTGAATTTGGCCAGCTTTATGAGCCAGTCTCTGTGGGCGGCTACAGGAATAGTAAAAGCCTGCAAAGTGTTTTGAGGTCCTCTGAGAAGTAGTAGATATAATTTCCTGTCATGTGGTGGCATAAGGAACAGTTCCTACCCAGTTCCTTACGGCAGCTCACGTAATACAGCATTTTCTTCTGATGGCGGGAAATGGCGCCTTTTCCCCCACTTTTTTACAGTTGGGTTTGATTGCTTTGTCCCGGGAAAAGTTGTCTGGTGTCATCAGGCACGTTACATGTGCATTGCCTTGTAGATGTTCCTACCCTGGGGCCCATGCAAGGGACCCCGCAGAAGGCAGACCTCTGTAGGGCCGAAAACCCCATGCTGAGCCCCCGCTTGTATCACCCCCGATCTCCCCTGTGCTCTCAAGAAGCAAAAATCACATTTGGCGAAACAGACCGGTTGGAGAGGGCGTGTTGGTAACAGCTCGATGCTAATTCCCAACAGGATCCCCGGCCCGAGGCGCAGTGTGCTGTGAAGGAGGCTGTATTTCAGCAGCAATGGGATCTGGTTTGGAAGGGAACGTAGGAAAGCAGCTCGTGTCAATGAGAAGTTGTACGTTATAAGCGTAACGCAAGGCCTTTTCCTCTTGCAGGTTTGTGGATTGAGGTATCTGGCCACAAAGCTGTGCTCCTGAACTGAAGAAAAAGAGGATGCTCTCCTGTCTCCCCTTTATCACATCCGCCCTCCCCAGTCCTCCTGGAATATGCACCCTTCTCCCAGCAGTTAGTTAGCATTGAGACAAGAAGGGAAATACTTAGCAGCCACTTAACACCCAAGGCTGAGTTTGGCCTCAAAGGCTACAGTCCAGAGTCAAATGCAAAATATTTCTGTCTAGAGCTCTTTCAAGTTTTCACAGACTCCTGATGTTAGGTGCACTGTTTTCCTGTCAACCCATTGTGTTTCCCAGACGCAGCTCAGCACTCTGTCCCACTCAAATCCACAAAAAAATACATACTGAAAGGACTCTACAGCAGCAAGAAGAGCTTTGCAACCGGGAAAGGGCCACCGAGCAGCACGGTGCAAGCGCTGCCTGTGCTCTCCTGCCTGGGGGAAGGTTCTCTGCCTCCCCACACCTGGGGACACAGCAAACCCACTGCTCTCCATCAGGAGCCATAAAGCATCAGCCTTAGAAAACAGGCAGCAAATAGCTCTGGCTTAACATCCGCACATAAATACTTCTATATTTATGCACAAGCGCACACACTCATATGCAAAGAGGAGCATCACGCTGAGCTTGAATATTGCTGGCAGTTCACTTAACTATGAATTGAGACCTGAACAAAATCCTGAGCAGAATGGATTTTGCTGAACAGAAGCCCAGCTGACAATGCTTCGACAACCTCAGTTAAAAAAGCTGACGTTTTCAGGAAAAAGCAGCAGCTCAAACCCAGAAGCTTTTATCTAAACTTCTTGGACTTTCGAGATTGCAGATACACTGTCACGCTACTTTGGGTTCTGCTAAAGATTATTTTTGTTGGTGCACAAGCACTTGTAAAACCAAGAAATCCACAGGTAAAAAGCCAGATTTCAATCACACAAGTCAGTTTGCAAGTTATTTTGTTTTGCCAAGACAGATTTATTCTATCAGTTTCCTAAGAAAGTTTCCATATACTGTTCATCACAGCAAGGTTCTAATCAAAACAGGAAATCAATAAACAGTATAATTCCCGATCAAAGGAACTATCTTCAAAGAGCAAATTAAAACTGTTAAGATTTAAAGGGTTTGGAATGTAAAAATAAAAACTGTTGCAAGCTCTACGAGTAGAGCTTAGTTCCTCCAACATCACTATTGACTCTAAAGAATTTTTTGAGGAAGATAATTAACATTATCAGAAAGCATAAGAGAAGAGAACAATTAAACCATATGCAGTAGATTTTGATTCTTTAAAAAAGAACTATAAAAAATTATATAGCCATAAGATACATAAAACTGCGCATACATCTCACAGGAAGAAGGGAATGGAACCCACAGGATGTCCAACTAACCTAGAGAGTCTGATCTGAGCTACTTATAGGGTCTCCCATAAAAATCAAAATGAACGCCAAGACATTCATCTCACAAGACAGTTTTTGAAAGCTGATATAGAGCATTACGATGGGACATACACAATCTGTAGGGAAGTCTGAAGTCAGTAACAAGGAGCTGGAAATATGCATTCATTTTAAGCAGAAAGTCCTTGGATAAACTCTGAGCTGTTCTTTTTCTCACCCAACTTGTTCATCACCTTGTAGCAAAATGATACTGGGGTCCACAGCAACAATATTCAGGTAAGAATCCTTCAACATCACCAATAATAGAAAAAAGCACCTGTCAGATTTCCTGGATTCCTCAAGTCAGCAGTGGGAGGAGGCTGTCATAAACATACATGAATTAACATAATCAATCACAGCTACCACTTTTTCCTGCAATCCCTAATCTGTCGAGATTTTTTCCTCCATTCTTCTCATATAGGCAAATTCCTCATACTCATCCTTTGCTGCAGTCATGGGCCAGGGTACAAGCTCCAGGCAGGATCACAGACCCAGGGCTCCCTCCCCCTACCCAGCAGATTGTGAAATGTTTATGACCTGGCTCTTATGGCTCTAGAGGTGCTGAATGGCCTTTTCCCCCCTCCAAGTCTCAGCTCCTGATGGGCAGCTACAGACCAGCTTTTAGCCAGTTTGGTCCGTAGTTGTGGATTTTATTGCCCAGTTTGTCTCTTCAGCTCACATTTGTAAGCTCCAGAGTAGATTTTTCCCTGGGTAACACTCTGCAGCTCAAAGAACTCTTCTTGTTTTTATTACATCCTTAGTGATTAAAGGGATATTTAAACCTCACAGTGCTCCCTGCTGTGAATATAAAAGCCTAGCATCATTTTGGATAGACGTGTTTAGAAAAATAAATTAAAAATTAGCCCTACTATAACGGACAAATGCTTCTAAGTTGTTAAGAACATCAGGCGCTTGAAATGATTTAAATACATTGGTTGCAATTCCTTGAGAAACCGAGCAACGACGCATGGCTTTGAGCTATCCAAACAGTTACACAGACAAGTTCCACTTGGAGTGAGGACAACAGAGACGTGCAACACTGGAAATACTGGATTTCATCTACTTAGGCATAAATGACTTAAGAGTTGTTCTCCTCTCTAACCTAGTGATCACTAACACACACATAATAGGCATCATTCTTAAAAACACAATCTTTGCTTTTGTGATGGCAAAACTGTTTTTAAACAACTGGCACTCTACAACCGAATCTATGCCTGCCAACCAAATGTAGATACAAACAACAATATAATGTAAATTCAACAGAAATATTTAAATTCTGCTAAGAAGAGTGCTGGGGAGTGTGCAGGAGGAAATCGAAGTCATATTTGAGAGCAAGCATTCCTTGTGAGCACAGATTAGATGGTTATCAATAATGAGGTCACTGGTTTTGCCACCCCCTAATACTGCAGTTACTGGTTTAAGCTTCTGCAGAGAGCTACTGCCAGGGTCAGATTCAGCGAGAGTTAAGTCTGCCTGCAATGCAGGTTTGGACTCACCGCAAGGGAGCTCCTCCTCGCTGCTAGCTTGCTTTACTGCTTGGTGCTGCTCAGTTTCTTCCTCTTCATACAAAGTAAAAATCCAAACCAGCCAGATTATCACAGGGTGCAAGGAACGCTCACACTTGTGCATTTATTACAGCGTGCACCTTGTGGCCCATCCTGAGCTTCAACTGATGCTTTTCTCATGACTGAGGCATTTGAAAAGGAGCTTTCCTACTTGGATTCTCTGTTGTCTACTACTATGTTAACTCACATTGCAGCCATTCCCTCAGACAGAGCGTTTTCAAGAAACCCATAGGACCTAACTCATCTGTGTGACTAATACACTTCTGCCAAGTTGGGCTGAAACTGGGAGACTGGGTTAAAAGTATTATTAGAAGGGAAAAGCAGGCAGCAAGATCAAGCAAATCTTCAGATATGTTTCACATATACTTGTTAAGGACTGGTTATGGCAGGACAATTCAGCATTTAATTTCCCTGCCTCTCCACAACGTTCCCGCCACATGAATTCTGGGTGATCAAGAGCTAACCTGAAGCAATCTCAGAAGAACAAATGTTGAGAATACTCCTGCGCTCTGGGGAATATCCCACTGCAATGGTCTGAGGTTTCAAAGTCTTCTACTGGACAAAGCTGTGGCAAAATTCCATTGCAGAATTCTAGGGGTTTTATTATGTCTAAAGTAGGAAAAATGATCAATTATACTAATTGTATATATACTCTAACTTACATTAATTAACTTAAATTGTGTATACTCTAACTTAACACTGTTAGAGTCAAAACTTCTGCCCATCTTTCTCTCCCTGCTTATGCACATTTTGCGTCGAGAGATGTTTCTTTGTTGCATGCAAAGTCGAAGATGGATGGAGTGAAAAAACCACTAAAAATGTCCCCCTGCAATTGTGATAGGTTGTCATGGCCATAAAAAAAAAATCACTTCTAGGAATGCAAAGGCAGCTATCACACTCCAGGGTAAGGTGCAGGCATCTAGGCTGGTTAGCACTACATGGAAGCTGGGCTGGTATTTGTGCAGCAAGTGCAAACTGATCTGGAGCCAAAGACGACACAAGCAATCAGGAGGACTGGACAATGGTATCAAACCTGCTTGCATCCCTGCAGGCAGCTATGGTTTTGGAGAAGTTGCTAATATTCTACTTCATCTTCAAATAACTACTCATGGACCAGAGGGAGCCTACCAGATTTAAAGAGTGCTTGTGCTCTACAGGACAGAGTGGAGAAGTTATGACAGCAGCTTGAGAGGACTGCTTTAGATTATCGGAAACCTGAGGCAAAAATTTGACATCTAAGCCCATTTGTGGTCCCCTGTTATGTCTTTCTGACCTCTTTGTCTTGTATTTCCTCTTCCAGGATGGAACTACTACTTCTCCTCCCTTCGCAACATATTGTCAAGGAGTTGTTCAAGGGAGGAATTGCCGACTTCTGCAGTTCCTCGCTTCCGCCTCCAGGTTTTCCCCTAAGAGCTGCTTAGTATCACTTAAACTTTTCTTTTGAAGACAGTGATGTTCAGCCATATCCACCTACAAAAAACATGGTAATATTAAGGAGGCTACAATATAGAAAGTTCATACGGTTTTCTGCAGTAAGTGTGATGCATTTGTTTCCAACAAGGAAACAAAAGCAGCCACATATAACCAGAGGATGCATATCTGAAAATAGCATATAGTTGAGCGGAGAAGTGGCAGGGCTTCTTTCTCTTAGTCTGCTGTAAAACAAACTGGTAAAACTACATGTAATTCTTATCACCTGATTATCAAAGCTACTGGGGAACTGGAGGGAGACTGGAAGAACTGAACATCAGAAAAGATTGGAAGAGTTGGTAAGTAAAGCTTCACTGACTGATGGCTCTGTGCACAAGGAAGAAATGAACATGTCCGCAGCATGTAAACATACAAATGACAGAGGCATTAATATGCTACAGAGGGATATAATTATCTTCATTAGTAGGGATGAAAACGAGAGAGAAGCAATTTGAGTATCCAGGATAAAACATAGCGGCTGTGCAAGGGCAGCCTGTTCACAGAATAACAGGCAAGCCGTTATTGTATTAGACTTCTAATTGATTTTTGCACAAACCAGTGGTATCGGAGAGAACAACCCTGCCTTCACATGAGCAGCAAAGAAGGCTGTGAGATACCTGCTCATGTCTTATTCCTATGACTCTAAATGAATACTAAGTGAATTCTGGGACCACAAAGAATGTATGTTCTACTGGCATATGAACAGACTGCTTCCCAGTGCAACGTAACCAGGGCTTACTTACGGACTGTGGATTACAGCACTACACAGTGCTGAACTGAACGGTGAGAGCAGAACTGAATGGTGTCGCTTCAGGGTTGATACTGGAACTTACCTAGTGCTCCACTAGAAGCAAAATAGTGAAACTGCCAACAGAACATGCTGGACAGCTAACACAACACACAAAGCCTTCCCCTCTACCCACTCCCTTCATCCTCATTTATCTCTTGGGACAGTAGCTCTGCCTCTCCTCTGAGATAATCTGCTCACACCATACACTGATACATTTCAAAGCTACCCAAGTTTTTTAAGAGGGCTCCAGAGCTGAAACACTGATCATCCAGAAGGGAGTCAAAGTGCAAATCAAGTGAAATGCAAAAAGAAATAATCTTTCATGCTCAAGTTTGAACCTCAACAACAACCCTGAGCAGCGGTTAGGCCTGCCTTTTGTTCCGAATTTTGACAACAGAGACCTAGTGTCAATTAACAAGAAATAAACCACAGCAATCATGCTGAGTTTTCCCCACAAGATTTTCTGCTAGGTGTTTAGGTCTCACAGTATATATACATATATATATATATATGTGTGTAAATACACACACACACCTACTTTACTACAGACTGAGGTGATAAAATCACGAGCATATTAGCTGACTCAGATGATGGACTTTCTCCTACCTGGCATTGCCACTGGTCTTATTTGCCGCTGGCCAAAGCTGCAGCTGTCACAAGGCTGGTGCCTGTTTTGGCACTGGTGCTGTGAGCCATCTGCAGACAGGTTTCCTGAAGAAGCCCAGAGAAGAAGCGCAGAAGGGCTCCGTAACTTCTGTTCTTCAGAAGAGCTGTCTCTTACTTGTTCAGGAGATCCTGTGTACTTGCCAAAAAGAAAAAAGAGAGAGAGTGGGTCGGTGGGAGAAAAAAAATGTATGGAAAAGTGAGGGTAGAAAGAAAGAAGGGAAAAAATGGAAGGTAAGGTACAGTGAAATAAAAATAAATACAATGGGCTGTGCATGCTTCTGCCATTGGTATCCTCTTGTTGGCCTCAGTGGTCCTGCCATCAGCTTTCGTACCCAGCTGACGATTTACAAAAATAAAAGCCTATATTTCCACACATCATAATTTACAAAAGACCAGATATTGACTCCCAAGGCAGGCGTGACTGCTATCTAAATGCTGCTGAGCCTGGTAAAGCACTTCTCTTCCCCACTCCTAGGCCTAGGCCAGAGTGATAGGAAAGGTGTCAAGTTATTGAGCCACTGGGCTTCATTTCCCAAGAAGTGCCTTTCGGTGACAGTGGAGATACACTAAAGCCATCAACCATTGTGTTAGGGCTGACAAAAGATTGACCCATGGATAAAAGAAGAAGGTTCTCTGCAATTCTGAAGCACAAAGTTTACTAGCTGTTCTCCTCTCTGCTTTCAGAGAGCTTCAAACAGCCCTCATGGGAGAAAAAAAGGACTTCAGTTCACACAAACCACATCCACTTAGTTTATTTAATTCATGCACAGTGTTCATGATTCACCAAGTCATTTTCAGTGTCCTGACGAACTCCTGCCATGGGCAGCTCCTCCCTCCTTCCATCACAACTTTCTTTTCTATCCCTTATGACCCAAGAGCAGTCCAGAAACAGAACATTCCCTGTGCAGAAAAGTCTTCTCCTTTGAGGAATCCAACCCAGGGTTGTTTCTTGCAACAAACAACTGGGATGGACAATACCTCCCTCTCTTTTGTTTCAGCCTGAATGTTCATGGAAGTGCCAGATTCAGCTTTGCAAACTGAAGTCCTTTTTTCCAGAACTGATTTAGCTCTGGTAGAGGCAGTGGGTACATTTCATGGATTCTGGTGAGGGCTATGTCTGTCTTTGCCTGGTGAGGTCAACCTTGAGATTGACTTCCCACCTTTTGATACCTGGGTTATGGTCTCTGATTAGTAGAAATGCAGCAAACCCATTGACTCATTGTTTAAAGGTGACTGCAGAGAAATAAAACTCACATAACAAAGGGTATTTAGGAAAGGAACATGTCAGGTTCTGGTTTAGCACTTACTGCCTGAATTTTTTCTTGCATGAGGATAAATGAAAATATACTTGCAAAAGTACAGGTTCTTTTCCACTTGCAACCAGGATCAGGAAACTCCTAATAAAGGAAATAATTACTGTTACCTGAATGTCCTAACTGACCAGCTCTGGCTTCTGTAGTGCAGCCATTGTCAATAGTTTTGTGACACAAGCAATTATAGTTTCTGTGCAACATCCATGTTAGTTATTTCTCTCTTGCATTATGTGAGACAGTGACAATGAGCCTACAGTGGGATCATCACAGTTAAAAAGTTTTCTGACTAGCCTGGCCTCACAATTTGTTTGCCATCCTCAAAGTTAAAATTGAAACTCGCATCTTACTAACATTCTACTCAGCAACGTACCAAAGGTATTTGAGCCTAAGTCCATCTCTTTTCTCAGAGATGAAAGTTATGCTAATGGCTGAAGCTAGTGCGGGAGACAATTATTCTTGGGCAAACTCTCCCCAGGCTGAAGAATCCTGGCTTTCCTGAAGGCATTCTGCTTCAGCTTTTCCAGGTCTTCTTCAGAAATGGCATTAGGCCCTTAAGAAAGCTGTCACGTAAATGTATTTGCCAATGAGAGGTCATCTTAAATAAACCTCTATGTACTTGTGATCTCATTCCACGTTTAGCCAAACAACGTAATAGATTTTCTTCAGCAAAGAAACCAGAATTCAGCAAAAATAAAAGCAGCAAAATCAACCTTTTTATCAACCTCCCCCCCTCCAACATCATCCTCGACCAGGCAAAATACTAAATCGACATTAGTATTTTGGCCGTAAGGAAGTATTCTCAAAACAACAGTATCGCAGCAGTGATGGCTTCTGCTTTGGAAATGTGTTACCTTGATGTTTATATAGCCACAGGAGACCATTCAACAATGGCAATGTGTTAATTCCATTGACATTATCGCTCAAATTCAGTCACAGGGGTTGGCGAATTCTTTTTTTACATGGCTCTTTCATCTAAAAGAGAATAAGGCAGGACATAATGGATGGTTACTAACATATTGTTAAATGGTTACAAGACACAGGAAATTTCAACTGAGGAATGGGAAAAACTGAAAAATCCAAGTAAATCTTGGTTAGAAAAAAAGACTTGGTTTTGCTACACTGAATTATCCCAATTTCTCAGCAGTCGGGGCTAAGGACTCTCCAAAAAACTGAGCATGTTCTACACCTACATGAGCAGACACTTGTTAGTCTTCTCCAGAATTCTGCTCGTGGGAAGCTCTGTGTCATCCACCATGACAAAAATCCAGGTGACTTTCTGTATTGCTCTTGTTTAACTCTACTATAGGAGTGGTTATTAGTGGATATTAATATTCATTCACTCAAAATGAAAAAAACCATAGTTTTAACTAAAATTGGTTAGAAAATAAAATTATAAACAACTTAAGTTATATAAAAATGTCCTCGCTTCAAATTCAGCGGCCATTTGGGGTGGTGGAGGTGGGGATTTTTATTTTTTTTCGGACAAGTTTCCATTTCATGGAGCTAGAAAATGGAAGATAAATGGTTAACTGAAAAACTCACCAGGTAGTGGGAAAGCTCTGATGCACAACGCAGTTCTCTTGATCCTTATGATTTAACCAATAAATCAATGGTGTTATTATGAAATAGGTGCGGAAAGTGAATATTGACAAAGCCCAGATACAGAACCCACCAAGAATAAGCCAGTTTCTAGTCCATCATATTCAGTAAATATCACCAGTTCTGCTGCTACTGTTCTGAAAGCTACCTGGACTTCCTTGCTGGAACAATATCAACCACTGAGGAGGGGAGAAAAAAAGCTGTTAAAGAAAATTATATTCTCAGTAAACAACCTGCCCCAGGGATCACACAAAGACAGGTATCACTAAACGGAACTTCATTTTATGATCTCCCTTCCTGGAACTTCTGTAGATAATGCCAGTTATTCTCCAAAGTTCCTCTATATGCCATAACCATCATAATTTCAGGGAGAATTAATTGGGGATTTCTGACTTCTTTAGTACTGCTCTCAAACTGATGTAGCACAATTTTAAAACTATAGTTTGTTCCTGTTTACTTTGATTTGTTATCAAAACCTCACATTACATTATCCTTTTATTTGCACACCCTACCATACCCAAGCCTGTTCTTTATAGTCACTCAGTTTCTCACAAATTTCATTTGGGCTGAAATTTTTACCAGCGAGATACTTCCACCTTTCTTTGGCCTTCCACATTTTTCAGTGGTTAACTGTGAACTTTTGAGCTGGCAAGTACTAAGGAAGTTAAGTCTGTTTATTTTAAAGCATCTGTTTTCAATGGAAATTTTAGTTGCAGAAATACTTTAGGTCACTGAAGAAAATGCATACAATGTAAGCCTATGGTGAAATATAAGCTGATGACGCCCTTCGCTACCTTCATTGAAATCAAAAGTAGTAATTTATATTTATATTTAGGTACCTTGTTCAATCAAGCACATATCTGAGAAGAAACATTGTCTTCCTCTGCTCTCCCTCTTCCTCTGCAGACTCTCTGCACTTGGAAATAACATTTCCATATTTTCATATTCTTTACAGCTACTTTTCCATTTGTCTTCATAGTACCAGTTAACACGACAGTTGCTACACTGTGCTGCCTTTGTATCTGAGTTGTCATTACTGAAATGTGACCGTACACACAAACTAGGCATTTTAATGGTAATGCAAATATTTCTGAGTTTCACCGAAATCGCAAGTTCACCTTACCAAAAAAGCAAATGCAGCAGGGGTGCGTATAAGCACAGAGGATTTACTCTCTCTCTCATTTTAATCGAGTTATCAATTGTCTAAAAGCGAACTCATTAATTTAGACGGCAACATCTCCAGAGCCATCATCTGAATTATGTGCAGTTGTTAAAGGACCTTGTGTCTGCCTCTCAACAGCTGCCAATCCACATGTCGGAGGAGCAAAGCCTGGGGAGTCGTTCTGCTCCCGCAGCGGAGGGTTGCTGCGCTCAGACCAGGCTCAGCACCTGCCAGCCCAGCTGAACTGGGACATATTTGAGGCCGAGAGGGAGGCCGTGGAAATGATTAAATGGGATTAAAATGATTCTGAGGCTACAGGCTTTCTAGCAACCCTGCACCGCTTTCTCATTTTTCGTCTTACGTTGAGAAAACCCGCTGTATTAACAACTTCCAAAGAGAAGTACAGTCCTGGTAAAACTTGGCATTGTAGGAGAATCTTTACTCGGTTCATTGGAAGATTGATTTTGGAAACAGTGCATCCGAGAGTGTACCACCAGTAAAGGCACTCGGCTTGTTTGGCTTCTACAGAAAGACCCACCACATCTCTGTCTTCTCACGATTAAAACATGAACTGACAGCGCTGCCTAGATGCCGACGGCTAGTTCTAACTGCGCTGGCACAATTTAAAGGCTTCTTTATGCCAGCGAAGCAAGGGGATCACCGGACCCAGGTTATCAGCAAGAAACTCCTGTGCTTCTTTTTGCAGCAATACTTTACATTGTGCGATCCCGAGCTGTTACTATGTTCAAGAAAGCCAAAGTGAAAAAGTCATCTTGTACCACTGCTACTAGCTGTGAGACAACACATCAGACTCTTTTGTGGCGTTCGCAGGAAAGCCCATTTACTTATTAAGTATAGGAAGCATTTCCAGCAGTGCCGTCTATTGGGAAAGTCATAGCGGCACTGCTATTTGTTTGAACTTGCATTGATTTCTTGAGGGCATAGCGTTGCAAATTGATGTTGTAAGCTCAGTAACTTCCACTATGAATTTCTAAACATTTTTTTTTTCTAACCCACTTGAACTTAATGGAATTCTAATACACAGTCTAGACATTCCTAAGTGACAAATTTCCATATTCAAACTACTGCTTTCTGACGTTCATATAGCATAGTGGTTTTATATGTCGGCTCAATTAACAAGTTAAGCTATTCTTTGAGAATACATCTAGTGCTATTTCTTAAGGGAAAAAGAAAATGATCATTGCAATCTTATTAAAGGAGATGCGTTTAGAAGAGAAAATGTGACTCTTCGTACATTTTAGTGTAACTTAAGGAAATTAAACCTCTGGTGTGACTTGCATTACAAGGAATCAAAAAACATTTCTAAAGTATGAAGCTTTTCTCCTCATACAACATCTTTCACTAATTATTACTGAACAGTATGTGTTCAGTGCTATATTAGATAATGGTTCATGCAATGCATATTTGCAAATAAAACTCGGTTGCATATTATTTCTTGTGAACAGCCTTCCATATCTGTCAAACACCTCAGAGAAGTAAAAAGAAAAGAATGTGAATATGTAGTCAGGGTCTTAAGCTAACTGTAGTTACACATAACAATTACGCACTCACACAGGAAGCACTGTCTAAAATACCTTTGGCCTGCTACATGGCCTTTCACTTGTAGTTAGAATAATATCACTAACTAAAATTAAACGAATACCATTCCAATGTGGTTCTCATATGCTTATACCATATATGAACTTTGTTTATATTCTATTTATACTGGAATTCACTGTTGTTTGCAGGGTCTCTGAAAGAGAAGGGAGGAAAAAAAAACAGGCTGAGAAATAAAAATTGAGAGGGGGATACCTGTGTCCAATCTGAAAGCAGAAACTACTTTGTACCATGTATATTGACTTGGTTTTAGATAGGCAGTTTCCTTCAGTAAGACAATGTACTTAGAGAGACATTGTGAAGTGTTCCTCCCACTGGGATTATATAATTGAATGCTTTTGTACCGAGCTGTATACGCAATCGTTTAACTGCGCAGATAAATCTTAAATGCAGGCAGAAGTGTGATTTTACTTTTCCCCTTGGTAGAAGTGACTTTGGTTTTCTGATTCTGCAGTCAGTTCGTGGCCTCAGTGCCATCTCACTATCCCATTTCATCGGTATTTCTGCAAGATGACTACAGTGCTTGATTTTACCTCCTGGCTACTTTAGATAACAGAGGCTGTTATACAAGATTTTTTCCAGGCTTGAAAGCTACGTATTTCTTCCATCATTTGCATACACATTTTCATCCCTAATTAGAATTTTATTTTAATGAAACTATATTAAAAACACTTCATAGATCCACAAGTTGCAGATTTATCACCTACTCTTGGGCTCAGTTACACCAGTACAAACCCCATGCCACTGCAATGAACCAGGATTGAATTAATCAAGATTTACACTGATGAAGCTAAAAGCATTATTTGAGTCCTTTTACAATAGATTAACTGTCAAAAGATACTCCTCTTGCCCATTATAATACGCTGCACATTAAGAAAATGGAAAACACCCAGTAGGCTTTTTATAGGGGAATTAAAACAAACAAACAAACCAAAAAACCCCCCAAAACCCCACCGTAGTTATGGGGCAAACGGATTTCGTGTGAAAAGCAAGTCTATAGCAGATCTGTTTTTGTACTAAGTTGCAATGTTAACAGCAAAGAAGTGAGGGGTTTTGGGTTTTTTTTGGTTTTTTTTGCTATGGCCAGGAACATGGGACAGAATCCTGTAAACAGACTATGAGGATTCTCATTCCCTCTGCTTTGAATCAGATTATGTATCATGAAAAAGACGTGGGGTACAGTAGCAGAAGGCCTTTAGAAGTAAGTAAGGTCAAAACCCAGCAATGTAATTTAGTCTTTCAGAAGTTTAAAGATAGATCCTGGTCATCCATGTTACGGTTTGGGGTGGGGGTTGGTTTTTTCCCGTCTCCCCCCCCCCCCCCCTTCTTTTTTCCCTTGTTCTTCTCTGTCCTAGGGCCCCCTCTAGCGCTACCGGAGCAGACAGTGTAGCTCCCAAAACACAAGGGGATGAAGTTTGGGCAGAGATGCGCTCACAGCCTTAGATTACACTCCAGCCAGACCCGCCACATGCCCTTTTCTTAATCATACATGGCATTTTATTAGGTATAAATCCATCCCTAGGATAGGAAATATTTTTCAGATAACATGCAGAAAAGCCCCTTGACATCCATAGCTACCGAGCCGTCGCATCTGAGCGCTGCAAGGTTGCAACCTGAGCCTGCATCAGAGCCGCTGCAAGCAATGAACCCCTAAAGACACGGCAAACAGCTCATGTGCTTCATATAGATGGTTCGTGGGTTGTATGGGGGGGGCTGCGTGTGTCAAACAAACACGCACGCTCCTTATACAGTCTCAAAGGCCCCAGCTCTATTTTAAAGGTCAGCTGTGGCCAAAAGAAATCCACAGGCAGCAAGACCCCCATATTATGTGCCCAAAGCTGCGCAGAGGTCAGTGAGCTCCAAGACAGCTTTAGGACAGTGGAAGAGGGGTTCTGGAGTCGGCTAACAAGCACTTGCTGGTGGGCTGTCACCCTCATCCATTCATTAGATAAACGGCAGCAGGAACAAAAACATCTATCCAAGGAGAGGTGTGTCATCAAATCTCTGGTGAGATTTGCCCGGAGTCTCTAATGTGGAAGAGCCCTTCAAGTGGAGGTTCAGCCATCCTCCAGAAGCCAACAAACCGCAGATGCTGGTCTGTCACCCGTCACGATGCTGCCTGTTGCGCTGTGCCCTGCGACGCCAGCCCAGTCCCACCAGTGAGGGAAGTACCCACAAAGGCGTAACTCGGGCTTGTACAGCCTGTGGTGCAGTACCCCAAAGTTACCCCCCAAATCCTGACGCATGCCTCAAAGCTTAGCATTAGTGGATTCCTAGTCATCAGCTAGAAGAAAGGGAAAGACGGCAATTAACACGCAACACCTACACTGAATTTCTTACCATCACCTTCAACTGCAAGAACAAAGCTTCTTCACCCCTGCTTTACATGACTAAGTAAGAGATCACAAAATTTACGTCTCCTGCTTTTTCTGAGCATCTCAAACTCATTACCCTGCCACCTTTTCCCTTAAAAAATATGACAAGCATCTGCAGGAACAGAAATGAGCTATGCTCAGTGTATAACACTGTACACAGAAGCTACATACACATTTTTCACCTTCATTGAATTATCAACACTGCCAAACCCGGGGTATTGAATTTAACAATGCTGTGATCCCACCCTTGATGGTAAGACTTAAGTCTACTCTCCCTTGACCCCTCTGTTTCCATTTGGTCCATTTTGTCTCCTACTCAGCTTCGGCTGCCGTGCCTTCCTCATCTTTTCCTGGTCCCTTTCTCCCTGACCATATGGTGTTTATTTTGGCTGCAAAATACATTAATATTATTATTCATGAGAAAACCTCATTCTAATAAAAAAAACCAAAACAACGAAAACCAACCAAGAGACAACAACTGACAAACCCTAGTACATGATAAAATTAAGGAAGACATTTGGTATCTTCCTTGATTCGATATTTCGGTTGTGGAATGAAACATTATTAGCTTTTGAAGAACAGCATTTTTCAGTGGGCAGAAGCCACTAACGACAGCTGTGCCCAACAAAATTGATTCTTAGTAAAACACTAGTCCTTGCCTCAGAGAGAGAAATTCTTGATGGTCTTAACTATACATAGATTATATAATCCTTGAGCCAGAAAATGAAACTGCATTAAACACAGCCAAATGCCAGTACTATATACCTTAACAATGGTGATCAGTGAAAGGTTATCTTACCGTGTGTAAAAACAATGACCAATAACAGCACACAAAGTATATCAACTATCCACAAATTACTCTCACCACCCAATTCAAGATAATTTCTATTTCCATTTACTTTGGAACAAAAACATTTTTGCTATTTGCCTGGAAGTCTTAACAGTTTGGCTTTTACATAGACAAAAAGAATTTGCTTTTTAATCAATTACTGGCAGGGGAAGAAAAGAAAAGAAAAAAAAAAAAAAAGAAGTAAAAGCCTCCTCCTCATCCTACGTGGGTCACAGACCTTACCTTTAAGCTTACTTTAGGCACCCGACATTCCTGTCCGTATAGCTTCACAGGGAACAACCAAACCAAACCAAAAAAATACAAAAGCAGTATCAGTAGCTGCCATTTATTTGCCTGGCACATTAGAAAAGACACCTGGGGACACTGAGATTTCAGAAGCAATGGTTACCCAGTAAATCCTAAAGACATGTTATGTTTACATCTGATATGCAATATACTAAGCTGGACCTTGCCTATACTTGGATTCCAAGCTATTACAACTAGGATTAGACTGAAATCAAAGAAATTACTTCAAGTAAACACATAACTAACTGCAGCTTTACCATAATGCTTTTTTGTCTTGAAAATTCCACAAAATTATATTGCCAGGTTTCAGAAGTTGCCATATTAAGTGATTACTTCTGTTTGTAAGGATTTGAAGTTCTTGCTCCAAGTACCTTTACGGATGGTGTTTCAGACAAACATTATGTGTCAATGCATCCAGTGATCTCAGCGTCTTCACTCCAGAATATGGCTCCTTGAACTGAAGAACTACATAAACGGTACTTACAGAGAGATGATTTCACACATATAGAAGAAGAATGGCTCCTTTAGCAAACATCAGCAGTAATACCCATCGTGGAAGATGGCCCACAGCTGAGCAACACACTACTTAGTCATTAGCAGAAGGGCAGGTTTTGAAGGTGGCAGCCTGTGTAGTTCAGTCTCTGTAACTTCTTGAGCTTAAGTCCTTGAACTACCCGAGACCATACTTGGAATAAAAGACCATAGATTTAAAAAAAAAAAAAAAAAAAAAAAAAAGGAAAAACAGGTAAGAGTTTTGAATATAGGATAAAACACTTTGCACAGTTTGAAGATTAAAATGAATTTAGAGGAGATCAGCAAAGTTCAGATGTCTTTGCTGACAGGAACAGTTTTACTTACTCTTCTAGCTTTTCTTAACCCGCAAAAAATTAAATCCTCCTCAAAAAGCTGGACTAGAAGACAAAAGAAAGCTCAAGACCAGGCATTTTAGCAAGCTCTGGAGGAAAAAAAAAAAAAAGCAAGAAGCAAAACGCGTAATACCAAGGAATCCTTAAGAATAATAAAGGAAAACAACCGTTTTCAGCGACCAGATTCAATTAAGAAAATCAAATGCTCTGTCTTCATACATCAAACCCATGCTAGAAGTGCGGACTTAAGAATTTAAATGCGATCTTAAAGTTAGCCATACATTTAAGAATATACAGTAGTCAAAAAGCCAATGTAGTCTATTCTATTTGGGTGAATGAGCCCTTTTCGGCACTACTTCCACCAAGTGGTGTTCCATTTCTCGTAAGAAGCTGATTTCTTTTTTCCTGTGCCACCATCTAAAAAAATAAAGATCATGCCTGATTATCTAAAGCTACCATAGCCTATTACCAGTCAGTGACTATACAGTAGGCTACACAGTATATTTAGAATAACTTACACCAAATTAAAAAGTGAATGCTGAAAACATTACTATTGAAAATACCCATTTGCTTTTACCATTTAGTTACCTGATCTTTCCCACATCAGTTGCATCCAGCTCACCTATCACTTGTAGTAACTGAACAAGTTACACGAGCAGTTGCTAATATGGCCAAAATGGACATGCTCACTTGCTTATAAATTATGTTTTGCTCAAAACAAACAACCCAAAATACGAAAATAAACTTGCAATACAAAGTCTGCTGCTGCTTCTTTTTATCCATGGTCCAGTTACCATTCTTACAGCGAATGAGAGCGATCACTGTAGTAGTGGATCAAATGCCAACTTGTACAGCCAAATATTCTATGTGATCCCATTCACCATGTGTTGTCTTCCCCCTTACGTTGTTCATCAGCATTCAAAGATACTCACATAGGTGAAAAAGAATTCAGAGCACGTCTCAATGGGGAAGTCAACCTTTTGCAGGCAGTCTTGGCAACACTGGCTGACTCGGGTTCCAGGTCACACAAGACCAAACCCATCCGAAGAGGTCTGGCAGTCTTCAGAAAAGGAAGAGGCTTCCCACCACCCCGCTTCCTCTACCGCTTTCTTATCCAAGAAATAAAAGGAAGGGAGGAGCAATATTTTTTCCAGAACCATGGTACCTTGCCCTCTCAGATGAACAGAGACAACAGTACGTTTCAACTTTATTAGAAAAAACCCAAATGTTTATACAAAGCTCTGCATTTTACAGAAAACCACCTCCCCCAAACACAAAGAAATCTGACATTGCAAGCTGTATGCATTTTCTTTTTTCATATACATACATATATATATGTACATACACATATATATATGTGTGTGGGCGCACGCATGTGTATATATAGTGTGTGACGTATTTTTTTTGCATGGTTTGCATTCATTATTTTACAAAGTTAACATTCAGTAGAAAAAAAAGGATCTTTGTTACCATTATTTTCTCATATAAATAACTGTGAGCAGTCCCTCTGCAGATAGATAAAAAACACCTTTTCGTGTCGTTCTGTAAAAAACAGACATTACTGAAATGGTATTGAAATCTTTCACATTTTTTCAATACCACCATAAAAATATCATCTAGCCCCCAATTCAAAATGCTTGTCCAAGGCATTAGAAGAGAAAGGACTGTAAGACAATTCTGGAAAGATCAGTTCTTTAAGCCATCATTCAGGTAGATAATTTTTGCTGGACCTCATACATTGGTGTGAAATGAGCACAAACAGGAGGCCAAGCTCTCTGCCTGGAAAAGCTGGTTCTTTGCCTATTGTCACCGAGTCAAATTCCAACGAAGCACCCAGCAGTGCCAAGGAGCTGACAGACTCTCTCAGCTCACCCTTCTCAGCTCACAACAAAGCCATAGACTTTCTTGATGCAATTAAGACCTCTACCAGCTCAGCAAATTTCTCCTACTCCATTCACCTTAAAAGGACCTGTTGCACTAATCGTGGCATGGCTAGACAGACATTAGGTTGTTGAATTACTCAGAGAAAAACTTAACTAGTAGGGAAAATGCAAAAATACAACTAAAAGGAAGAAAATGCTATAGAAAAGAGCTACTGGAGTGACTTCCAAGGCTCTGGTTTGAAGAAGCAGGAACAGTAGAGAGATATGAATTGCAGCTCAAAACATCCTTGTATTTACTGAAGTTAAAGGTGACAGTGTGGTCCAAATTAATTAACTGCCTGGTAAACAATCATTCTTTCCGTCAAGCACCATGATGGGGAGAATGGCGAAGATTTTGAAGGCAATACAAGCGGTAGCAGTGGTAACAAAGGTAATGAAAGTGAAGAACACAATGATGCCAATTAAATGGAGAGTAATGCCAACGAAGATGTTTCAACTGCCAGAGACGCTGGCAACAAGAAGAATGGTTATATGGTTGGTGCTGATGATGGCCAGAATTCATTCATATGTCCATGTAGTCATCATCTTCATCAGTATCACTTTCCAGTGAGGACTCCTGGCTTGAGGTCTCTAAGATTTCCAAAGCTGGCTGACAAAGGCTCTCCTTCTTTACATTCGCTGCAGACTGAGCAGACAAAATAGCAGACTGATCCCAAAAAGAGAGAGAAAGAATATATTGCTAAATAGTCAGGATAAACCCATGATCACATGGATAAAAGCCAACTGGTTGCTATTCCTTCACATTCAACAGCTCTCTTACTTCCATAAAAGATATGGCATCCTAACATGAAACAACATAACATTTACCAGTAGGCTTCCCCACAATATTCTGGTAGCTTTCACTAACCTAAGAATTGCAATGGCTGCATTAGGTCCCTCACCCGTTTTTGTAATTCTTTCCAATTCCCTCAGAAAACAGATAAGGACTAAGATAGCTATGATTTCACCCATGGCCAGTATTTCACCAGTCCTTAAAAACTGGCTCCTGCTGATAACAGCTAGCATCTTCTTCCACTACTTATATGATCTCTGGTTATGAACTGGGGACAGGAACTGTTGCTCTTTTCATACAAGTACTTTATTGAGGAGAGAATTAAGATGAAAAACAATAATCTAAAAAATTACTGTTGCCCTTTTATTACCTTTAATTTTTGCTTGGTCTCTTCTGAAATGCTGCCCTTTGGAGAAAGGAGGGTGGGAGTGGGTGGAGTGACAGTGATCTCAGGTGGAAATTTGGTGACAGATGAAGGTATGAAAAGCTTTGGCATGTTGGGCAGAATGCGAGTTTTTACTCGGGTGCCATCTGTCTTGTTCTGCTGACTTCCCAAAGTCTGTGAACTGGAGCTGAGTTCAGGCTTGGAACTGGAGGCTAAACAGAAAATAGTAAGAAAAAACATGTTAGGAAGCTACCTAGGATTTCAGATGTCAAAGAAGAGGGAACAGTTCATTGTTAAGACATATGGCTGGCTCAAAAGGCCTTTCTTCAAGCCTTGCTTTAATCAAGGCTCAGAAACAGAAGAAAGGGCCTCAAGATTCTCTAATGACAACTGGAAACCAGTAATAATTTAAAAAAATCTTACCAGACAGCAGAAACTCAATCTGACCAAGCATGAGAAGTGGAAGTGTAGCACTGACCCATCTATATCTAGTTAGAAGGTTACTACAAATTTTCCTACTTGTTGTTTCAGATGCAATCATCTTATCTTTGCATTCTCTAACTGCCTCTCCATTCCGTAATGCAACAAATAAAGCTACTTAGCTTCACTTATGAGTCTTAATTTCCTCCACCATAGTGCTACCTCTTTAATTATTGAGATAGCAACTCCTCAAGAATTTGAGAAAAATATGTGGGAACACCCATCAAAATTTCCTCATTACTCTCTTCAAATCCTGCCATAAAAACCTCCTTGGTGTGCTCATGCCACTGTCTCCCACACTAGTTAGCATTATTTCCACATACTTCCCAAGTGTCTCAGTTTGTGGTCTTTACAATACAAACTTGCTCAGACAGGGCTCATCTCAAGAAGTAAAGAGGGATCCCGCCCCTCCCTAGGCATAATCACATTACAAATAATATATACACAACAATAACCAGTAGAAGACAATGCTTTCACATTAAAAACTGAGAATTTGTTAAAAGATTTCTTGGTTTCTTACTAATAATGCTGCTTCATATGGAGTCAAAACTAGGGTTTTTTTAAGTTATATGAATGAAAACACCAGAGTCTAATCTCAGACTGATAATAATGACAGGTGTTCATATACATTTTTTCAGATTCAGTCTTGTCAAATCTATCTCTTGCCGATTTCTGGAACTGACATGGCCACTTAAACACAGCAAAATAAAATGCCAGCTTCCTGATGCTACCCTGAAAAACAACCAGCAGTAGAACTAACTACTAAAGGGATGTAAAATTGAATTGTATGTTCTCAGCTGTACACAAGAATGTAAGAACTGCCACAACAGATGAGCCACAGCTTTCCATCAAGGTCAGTGACCCGTCTCTGGGCAGCCAATCATTTCAGACTACAGTACCAGAAATGATGCAGTCATCAGATGCAGAATACTCTACCTCTCACAAATAAGGAAAAACGAGATACCCCAAACATGAATATCTAGATTATGCCCATCTGAAATACCAAGTTTTACATTTTTCAATTAAAACACCAACTCCTACATCTCTTGGGAAAGGGGCAGAGGAGGGATAGAAAGCATTAACTGCTGTAATGCTGGTTTTTATGTTTACTCAGACTGAGTCAGGTTTTGTGAAAAATTGTCTCCTTCTGCTAAATATTGCAATAGTGTAATCCAAAGCGTTGCCATATTGCCCCGTGCAAGATTTCAATTAAAAGAAAAATTCTGCTTTAAAGGATGCACAAACTATATAGCATGATAGCCTGGTACCGGGAGGTTTTTATTTATTTGGCTTTCCTGCCGTGGTATTTAGCATGTGAGTCATGCACCAAAAAGAATAACCATTAAGGGACGACAAGGCACTTTCCCAGGAAGCTGGGACATGGCCAGGAATGCCTCTAAACTCTGGAATACTTGACTGGAAGGCAGGCAGAGAAACTGAGGAATATGAATCACAACTATCCAATCAAGCAATCCCCACAGACTGATCCACAGCTAACCACCCGTTTACAGAATTCTTTGAAGCATAGAAAGCTCATACCTTGGGTACAAACATGTCCCGAATTTGTGCTGGTCACTGATTCCACTTGCCAGCAAACAGGTTCTGGCGATGGTGCAACAGTAGCCATTTTCATCTGCTGACAAAGCCGTGACTCCTGTTGCTGAAATCCAAGCCCCTCCAAAGGCACTTCAAGCTCTTCTTCCTCTTTAGTAATGAAATATAATTCACAGATTAAGAAACATCCTGATGTCTCTCCTAAGCCTCAATCCTTTTGCTGTCCAACCAACACATAGAAATTTTTTTTTAACCCTTGCTCTAATTTCTAAACCATAACATGACTGAATGAAATTAAATACTGGCAAGCTAAGATGGCAACACCAGCTTTTTCATACTTGGTACCATCAATTCAAACTCTTAAGAAAAAGTAAATGTCATTAAAAAAGCGAAAGAAAAAAATCTTGTTTATGACATTTTGTTATCTCTGCACATCTGCAAGAAAAACACATGCAACTGACCATTCTCTTTTGGAGATGTGAGGGTTGAAACACCTGCCACACATGCAGAGCAAAATCCATCACCCTTAATGATGAGCCAGCTGTGATCAGTGGGTGCCTCTCTGATCTGCAACCACACGTACAGGCTACGCTGAAGTGCAGCTTACTGGTAAGTAAGATTAATTACTGGGAACATCCAGTAACAGGGCCAAATCTGTTTTTTATTAAACCAATATCAAGTTATACTAAATGCCCACTTTTCACTGGTATGTCCACGGTACCTCTATAAATACATTAGTCTAAAATTCCCACCTTCTGTTATTCCAGAACTTGGGATGCTTGTAACTCAGAATCCACATATGTGTGTGTACAATCTCTTTATTACGTACAAGCTGTATCTGCTTTTAAACTAATGCAGTGTTAAACCAGTTTTCTTACACACTGAGCTGCATATTGTACAGAACAGGAGTAATTTCCACTGAACTACTGAGAGCTACTGGTGCCCTTTCTGGGAAGGGCAGACTGAAACTGCAGCAAGCCTTTCAAGGCTATGGACACACAAACAAGCTCTTATTCTCCGATAAAAATGAAGATACCCTTCAAAAACAATGGGCTGTCTAGTCTAATTTGAACCACCTTATATTTACACAGGCTAAGGTGTGCACAAGTAGCTATCACAGACCAGCAGATGCAACGTATATTCAGTCTAACTTGCTCTGAAATTCTTTGTATGTCCATGCTCTAAATTAATTTAGGATTTTGACAGTGTGATGTCTTAAAAAGGAATATATATTTCAGCTTTTTTTCATTGGAAAAATACTCCCACCCCCTCAAGTGTTGAAAACACTTCTCCATCTTCATCAGTGTAGATAAGAACTTGGAATTTACCATGGTAATATTCTCCTGTACAAGAGTTCCCCTTGCAGAAAATGCTTGAGACAACATTACAGCTTGACAGCTTGGTAAAAGTCAGATCAATGCAGTCTGAAAGATGCAACTTTTTAAATGAATCAGATTTTCTAGGGTTCTTGAATAATTTGTACAAAAAAAGGCTTACCAAAGCAGGCTGTAAGTTCTTTCATCCACTAATTTTCATTGGTAAAGAAAAGAACCCATCATCTAAACTTGTAGCTGATAGCCAATATAAGCCTTAGGATAAATGAGTTTGCTTGTAGAGAATTCTCCAATAGTTCCCAAAAAGGAAAGGTCACGCACTACAGCAAAAATCACAGGCAGCTTCTGTTCTGTGATGTTCCACTCACTATCAAGCACAAAATGGAAAGGTCTAATGCAGAAGAATGTAGTTCTCATTCTCAGCACTCTCTTGCACATTTCTCTATGGATACTTCAAAATACAGCATTGGAAATAGGAAAACAATACTTGCATCTATACATGTATTGTATTAATAGACCAAATCAGCTTAAAAACAACACAGAAGGAAGTACTTAACTACAGGAATCTTGACTAGGAAAATCATAATTCCTTGTTTCCCTGTTTAAGAAGCAGAGGATAGCTGAAGAATCATTTTGTGTATCTGCCTGCCCTTTATACCAGATACATGTATGATTTAACAACATGCTGACAAAGTGCAAGAGACTGTATGAAGAAGAATCAGCCCTAATGTGGCCTGAAGCCAATATACACATATCCCATTACACTGCTAGCGTCTGACGATAAACTGTAGTCTAAACCCAGAAGACTCCCACACTGAAATGGCTACAAGACACTTGATCAAAAGATAGGAAGAAACATTACATCAACATTTGAGGAAAAGCAAGATGAAAACGATGATTTCAGAAGATCACCCTACAAGACAGCTAAGAAGTCAACTCCTTTTTAATTTACTCCAACACTCCAGAATCACAGTCTTAAGTATCTAGGGTAAGTACTAACAGAATCTTTCTTATCCACTTACTAATCAAGAATACAAAACATTAATAAATTTAGCAGATACAATACTATATACGAATAAACTGCAAATCCTACAACCTCAACTATACTGCTAACTGAGAACAGTTTTGTATATACTCGACTGCTAAATTACATTAGGGACTTATTAGTTCACCATTCAGAATAAGAGCTCTGATTTGCATTATTGTTTAATGACAAAACTCTACCTCTTATGCTGATTACAATCCTTGTTTAATTATAAGATATATCATTGCTTAAGATTTGCTGTGCTTTATTTTAACTAAAATATGCCCCACTGACAAAAGCTCTTTTGAGCAGCCTATTTCTAGGATGATGCTACAAACACTGGTATCAGTCTATGTTCTTTTATGAGCAATCAGCATACTCATATGCATCTCCATCTTCCATGTCATATTTGTTTTTGTTAAGTTTTGAAGATCCAGTTTTATAGTGTAGTAAAATTAGATTTAATTTGAATAAAATTATGTGTCAGCCCTTTTTCATGTAGAAGTGAATGGAAATGAAAGGGCAGGAGTCTGGCACATTAAGCATGTTATTTCTATCACTGCACTTCTGGAAACAACACTTGTTAATATTCCATTAGGCTGCGTCTTTCAGTACATGAGAAATCAAGAACCGCTGTCTGTTAATCGATCCCTTGCTGTCAGAGGTGTTAAATACATAGTGACTGAATTCTATCCCCTGACTGGGTCATACAATATATTCTTTTAGGACTGTGCAATTTTAATTTTTTTTATTTTTTTTTTTTTTGTAACAGTCACTTGAGTGCCATTATTTCTAAGTTGAAAATAAAGTTAGTAAATATAATATTTTTAAGAATTCTTGAAAATGACAAGAATTGTTTGTTTCAGGTGTATATATCATATTTATAATTTAATATAGTGCACAGATATTTACATCTTTTTTCATTACAGACAAAAAGGGCAAAAGAGAGAAGGATAATCAAGAAGAAACACACAGTTGGATCCCCTATTATTTGTCTAAAACAGATTTCTGAAGAGAATGTCTTGATATTTGTCTTGTGGAAGGTGCTGTTATAGCCCTGAACATGATGTCCTAGTTTTTCTAATAAAAACTTTCCCCAGGGAGGTAAAGACTCCACTAACTCACGAGCCACAATATTCTGCACAAGTGCAAGAGCACAAGAACATAAGTACAGCACATTCTGAAGGTGTTCAGAAGCTCAGCTTTAATATCAGTTAACAAATCTTTTGGTAATACCCAGTACTTGTACTGTCCTGGCAGGTTCTCAAACGTTAGCTCTACAAACCCAGTTTAAAATAAAATCAGTTTCTGAAGACATCATATGCAATAGTCACTTCTCTCCAGGCTGAAGACGGGACAGGTACTGTACTCTGGAGATCCATTTAGCACTCTCACCCCACAACACAACACACAAAAATTAAGCGCATAGAAAAACCCACAGCTTTGCAATGCAAATTATTATTTATATTGAAAAGTTCATCTCCAATCGAACTGAATTACAAGTATTTTTTTTTAGCCTCCCCTTTCCCAACAACTGTCTAAATACATATAAAAGAGTATACACATAGAAAGAGGGACATCATACCTTTCAACATCTCCCTGCTTTAGTGAGGAAGAAACAAGCTGAAAACAATTCAATGCAACAACCTACTCCAGCTTTCCTCTCCAACCTCTTTCCACTTGTTGCCAGGGTAACCAGTGTTTGCAGATGCCTATAGCGGGCGCCTGGGTTCATGACTTCATCACAGTTAATATTCTCGCTCTCGGTCTCTCTTTATACAGAGGATACACTATATACATATATCCACACACTATAAACATACAGATTATACAACTCCTGCAACCGGTTTTGTACTGAGACAATTTACTTTGCTATTCTGATGTGTATAAACTCAAAAATAACACCGTAAAAAATATTCACTTGGCAATTTGCAGATGTGGAGAAAGTTTAAAAGCAGTAGTACTGTAACCAGTAAACAGCTGCTCTGGTTTCTCTGCACTGCACTGTACACTTAATCATTTGATTTCATCAGGCTGTCAGGTATGAGAGACATTAACATTACAGTGTTATAAAACATTTTATGTGGAATTTCAAAAAATCCTTTAGTCATGCACTAAGCCTACTTCATGACAACTGAAAGACAAGCCCAGAAAATGTGACTAGCACCTGGAAAAAAACGTTTTCCAGTTTCTGACGGAAGCAGTTTGAAGTATTATAGCACAGATATGTTAAAGGATACAAGCAACTTACAGTGCATGCACAAAACATCATCTCATTATAGGAAAAAGGAAGGAGCTGAGCTTTGAACTCCAGGACAGCATACTAACATGATTTCAAAAGCAAATGCTTGGAGAAATGAACAGACAACAGCCTCAAGTGATTAAATAAAGCACTTCCACCACTTGCCTTCATCCCTCTGCAAAACACCTTCCCCAGCAGTTCTGTGTGTCAAGACAAAACGCCTGAAAATACATTACTATGATTTAGCAAGTCTGTACTACCCTGCCTTCCAACCACTTCAGAAAGAGTAAGGACTGAATCCCGTGTGCCTACAGACACTAGGAAATACTTGTTTTACTAGTCCCAGTAACAACTGGTTTACTTTGTATTTTAATGGCCACCCACAGCACATGCAATTGTTCACAGAACTGACTGTTACTCCTTTACCATACAAGGTAGGCTTTTTTTTTTTCATGGTGATGGAAATGGGTCTGATCCTTTGCTCCCTGGCACAATGGAGTAAGTATCTTACCACATTTCCAAAGAACAGTGCTAATGTGAAAACAATTACTTTTCTGTATTCCATCTGCCTCACCCTCCAGCGTGCTGGGAATTAATACAGTTTTTTTCCCCATACAGCAGTTGCAAAGGCCATGGAAAGCTTGAATTTGAAGAAGCTCAGAGTTTCCTCATATACTGTCCTACCAAGTCAATGGAAAGACTGCACTGGAACACAGGTTAGTTCAGCTGAACACAGTTTGGTTAAGGATGCTGACTTACAGAAATAATGAAGGCATCAGCCCTCAAACTGTATCTGCCATGAGGTACTACACCACGGCAGGCAGTGAGACTACTTGGTTCACCACAGGATGCAGTAGGTATACTTGGCAGCCTTTCCTTACACATTTTCTTTCTCTAAATTCATTCCAAATACCCTGCCATGAAATTTATTTCTAAAAAACCAACACTAAGTCATAGCTGTAGAAATAAGTATTTGACTTGAAATGCCACATTCAGGAAATTACATTCAAAGCTGACATACAAAGCCATGTGTTAAAAATTAAGCGTCAGGGTAATTTTGGAGGCGAAAAGCTGCAGAACACAAGTTCTATTGCCCCCCGAAATGCAAAAAATTCAAGCAGTCTGGTGAACAGAAGTTCGCACTGTAATAGCACGGCATACTGCTATATTTATCGCTAGGGTCCTGAACAGAGAGTCTACTGTACAATTATATGAGACATACCCCAAAATGCTTCCTAATGTTGAGGTCAGCTGTCACAGCACAACATTAATGTGATTAAAACTTAGAACAGGTGGCTGCTCTGAAAGTGCTTCCTAGAAATAGTCCCTGGCCCAGTCTAATGGCAGAGATAGTGGAGTTCCCATGTCCAAAAACACCTCCTGCCACTACCAAGTTTCCTAGAGGTGCAGAAAGCTGGCATCCATGTTGGTAAAGAAAAGCCCTGAAGTTCAATACTAACTTTCTCTCTCTCTTTTTCAAACAAAACAAAACAGGACAAAATAAAACTTCAATTAAAGAAACGCGTACGGGCGTAGATCAAAAAGACAACAGTTTGATGTTCAACTATATGAGCTTTCAAATGGCATTATAAAAATACAGCTAATTGATATTTGTGTGTTAATATCTGACTCAGCAAGCACGCATCATCTGGAGAGCATCATAGTAGTACCTGTGGATAGTTAACAGTCACTCATTTGTGGTCTACGGCTTCTGAATTTTATGTACTTGTTATCTAATGAAAGCCGTAAAGCCTTTCACGCTCTGTATTTCATCTTTCTTTGGCCTGACAGCCAGCTAAGCACAATGCAAATCAGCAAAAGCAGCTGTTAGAAAAAATCTCTTAAAAGAATATAATGACACCCCACAATTTTCTACAAAGTTTGTAAGTAATGTAATACCTATGCAGTAGGCTTACAACTAGATCTCTCTCCAGTCTTCATTTGTGCAGGAATATATGTAAATTTTATGCTGCTGGCAGTAATCTAAAACCAGTGAAACTGAAACATATTGGAACAATATAGTATCATTACCATGTTCTTTTACAAAAGGTCTCCAGAAAATGTGTTCCATTAGTGTAATATATCCATAGATCAGTGACTCCCCAGGATTTTCAGGGGGGATGGAAGGGTGCAGGGGTTAGAAAGCCTCTTGGACCACAAACCTGCCCAGACCGCACCAAACCCCTGGCTACGTACCATCACCTCACAGGCCACAGCTGGGAAGCTGCTGCTCCTGTCCTATTTGTTCTTACTGATCTAACACGGGTACATAAAGACGATGACGGTTTTAATTTCAAAGGATTTTCTGCACAGCATTGGATTGAATAAGTAAAACTTTAAAAATTTGAAGAGCAAAGATCAGAAATAGGCATTTAAGTGTACTCAAAAAAATCTTCTGGAATGCATTTGTTGCGATAGCAAAGCAAACCAGCGTAATTCCAAAGGGAAGAGGAAAAGACATGACTGACTGGTACTGTCTAGGCACTAGGCAAAGAGGAATTAAGAGTCATTCACAAACAGGAAACCTCCTGCTGACATTCAGCAGTGAAGTTGTTTTCAGAGTGCACCCATTGTGAAAAAGAAAAAGCTTCATGAAAAGCAAGGATCAGACAAGGGGAAGTGAGAATGCCAATGCCAAGGAGACTGAAGCAGCAAGAGATCAGAGAGAGCAAACGCAGAGCTAGCTGAAGGCAGCCTGGTTGATTTCTATTAGCGACCTGGCAGTCACTAACAGGTGGATAGGAGCTTCTACCCTAGGATGGTACAAAAGACATGGGGTTACAAGTATTTAACAAAGAGTTTTTAAAGCCTTGGAGGAATTCAGCCTTGGGAACTGAGGAAGACAGCTGCCGAAAACCAGGATAAGTCAACGCAGGAAACAAAGGAGAAAGTAATGAAAGGAAGTTGCATACAAGTGACACAAGAAAATGGAGTACAAGAACATGTGCATTTAAGAGAGGATCCTCATATGCCAGGCAACTACAATACGAAGAAGGTTCACATGAGGCCACAGGTCCTTGGCCAGCCTAACCTTTTCTGTGTTTCAGCTTTTTTGGAGCCATCTGTTGAGAACAACTCTGTGCTCTAAAGCACGATTTTGAATTCAGCAGAAAAAAACAAGGTAAGACACTGATTGCAATTGAATGTTACTACTTCCAGTCATTTAAGAAGTACCTGAAAGTTTGAATTGAAATCCATAGTTAAAATAAGGTATGGCCAACAGGGCCATTGTTTTGTGTAAGCAGAAGGTTTTCTGTGCATTGAATTACAGGCTCTTAAAATCCATGTTTTGTCTTTAGAAATTTAGGACAAGCAAACTCAGAAGACACCGAGATCAGTATGTGGCTAAACTCCATTCAAGATGACAACCTAGAATCCCTATTATTTCACTCAGATAGAAACAGGTATTGTGAATGTCCACTGATGTCTGGATATCCAGAAACCATAAGAAATCAAGGTGAACCCTTGTGGCATGCACTGTTCTAATACAAAGACAGATGCTACGAATGCAAAATTATAGAGTTGACATTCTTTGCAGTATTTCTCTCCTCCTCACGTAAATTGCCTCAGTCTTCTGAGAACTCAGTATCAACCTAAGGTCATTTATCTGTTGTTAAAATAAACTAAGCCACAGACTTCTTGGAAAAGATGCTCTTTACACCTTAAAGTACTCTTATGACTGTGACGCCCAGTTAAAAGCCTACAGGATGAACCACCATATTACATCATTACCAAATTCTTAGGACTTAACACTTCAAACCCCTCTTTCTTTTGAACATCCGTCTTTTAGGGAGTCTGCTGCTGCCTACACACACATAAACAATTTAACTTCATTGCTCACTATTGCAATAGTGCTACTTACCTTTCCACACAGCTGTCCTCACTTCCATTTACTTCTTGTACTTCTAAAAGTTCTACAGGTTGACATACATTGACACCTCTACTTGCCCTGTTATGCCTAGACAACAAACATCTGAAATTATAGCAGGATATTCATGTGGCTTATTGAGGGCAACTTCCCTGCACAATACAGAAAGAATCGTCTTCCTTAGCTCTCAAAGTTTGGACAGCTACATCATGACTCTGGTTTTATATTGAAATGCTCGGGCCTTAAATGGACAAAAATTTAATGTGTGTGTGGGGAAGTGTTACCCCTCTACTCTGATTTTATATTCCAATTTGGTAAATAGCTAGCTATAAGCAAAACACATAACTTTAAATCAAGTATAAAAACCTTCTTTCGGTATCAAAACTCAGATGTGAATGTTTTCCTGTTCACCCCTTACAAGAATCATTATTAGAATAAGGATAATGAAGAAGAAAATGTCACGATTTTTCAGCAATTTAGAACAGTATAATACTGGAACAGCGTGACAGGCTGCAGAGGGTTTATCTTAATTGTCCTATTTTAGTTTCCCCACAGAAAATTTTAGGCTGAGCCACAAAGGCCAATAGTCCCATGTACATTTATGCCTAAATGTAGGAAGCTCCTGTGCTGAAACTACTGCTATCATTGCTTTGCTGCTGGACTTCATCACACTGTATTCTGTACCAGTTAGTCATGTACTAGACAAAATCTCACTAAAATATTTACAAAAGAAATGAGTGGCATAGCATCAACACTGCTTGGAAAGCCATTCCTTTTTCTGGCTGAAGTCACAGAAAACAATAGCAGCTAATACTCTCCGATGTGGAATACTTTCACATGAACAGACAGGTACAGGAGGTGACAAGAAAGAAAAAAGATGAAAACAGATTACTCTAAAAATGGGAGGAGTTTTTACAGAAACAGAGCTAACGGAAGGCAGATGAAAAAGGGTTGTAACAGAATTATTTTAGAGGAGGTGGATGCAGAGATAGGAGAATTAAAAAGAAAAGCAGAAGAAAGGACACAGCAGTAATTGGTATGTGTCTCAGCTAGAGAAATGACCTGTCAGGTAGGTCTGAGAGCCAGAAAGCCAGATACAATGCATGCATTCAGCACTGGAATAAGAGCTCTGCAGAGAGAGCCTCTTGATCTTCAGACACTGTTTCAGGGGTGTAGTTCTGGCAGCTAATCCTTCCATCTCCCTCAACCAAGATGATGTATAGAAAGCACGAAAGAAGAATAATATGTAACTTTACAACCTTAACAAAGCCTAGGAAGTCAAAAGATTAAAATAAATGTTCCAGTCACTGCAATGTGGCCTGCGAAATTGCAGAGAGGAAAGCACCTCAGAAATGCTTGTGAGTTTTGTTTGAAAACCAAAAGAATGCAGGGGTTCTTAGCTGCATTGTCATTCCTACCAGTCTCCTTAGTAAGCGTACAGCAACTTTACAGAGGATTCTTTTTTTTTCTCCCCTGTTGTCTAGGCACAAACCCGAATTACTCCCTGTTGAACAAGCCTGCCAAGATATCTTATGACACCATGCAACTCCATTCCTTAGTTTCATAAGGACAATAACAAACGTCATTTACACATTGACTAAGCCATTTCTTCCTTATCACTCCCCTTTCCTTTCTTCCCCTCCCAAGACAATCTCTTCCTGGATTTGTGAAAAAGGAAAATTAGATGATTATAATGCAACTGCTAATATTGGATGTTAAATTTCAGTTTCGTCCTGTACTCAGAGATTAGCAAATTGGGAAAACTGATTTCTCCCTAATTTGTTCTTCATTGCTGACAAATTCAGAAGATGATGTGCATTCGGATGCTAAGGATGATTACATATGGAAAGAAATTAAATAACAAAAGTATAAACATAAAAATTTCAGAACATCACAATAACAGATTAACAAAACATCCAGACTAGATCAGTCTACTCATTATTAATATTATGCATGATTAAGTCTCACAAATCCAGGCACTATTTCCACTGTATCCTCACCTGTCACTTTCCACAATAACTGTTATGTATATGGTTCATTCATAACTTTACCTGGGCTCCTATGAATTTGTCTATGGCATTTTGTGAGCATGTTAGAGCCCAAGCTTGTGAACAGATGGAGTGAGCACAAGCAGCAGCAGACGCTTTTTCAGAAAGTGTTCTTGCTAAGGTTGCAAGAAAGTGCAGGCTATGGCAGGTGCTCTGCCACCTTAACATGCACAGTATCCCACAAATAAGCACAACCATCTCTTTTGGGCATTCGAGGCAAGTCTGAAATAGGGTCTAATCTTACTTAATTCCCCAAAGTGGAGCAGTACTGCCCTGCACAGTGATTTTGACTACTGCTAACAAGCCAGCCTGCCATGACAGCAGTAGAGACAGAGACAGCAGTAAAAAAAACCCAACCAGCATTCTCATTTAATTCTTTCCTCATCTAGACAAACTGTATAGGACCGAGTACATAACACAGTCCTAAAATCACACAATCGTGCTATAGAATAACATTTGTTGTGTTTGTGTTTCTTCAATCCTTTTCTGTACTCTAACCTTGCACGTAAACATACTAAGGCTATAAATAATGTATTTCCAACATTCCAGTCCTGCCAGATGCTTCTTTTCTCAAATGTGAAAAGTAACAGTGATAATACACTAACATTATGAACCATGTAGAAGCTTGGAATTTTCACGGTGTTATGTATCTCCACACACATATACAGGGAAGTGATAGCTATGCATCTAACTATGTTAATCAGGCACTTGTAAGTCAGCTGTAGGCTGTCCACCAGTTTATTTCAATTGCAATAATTTCTAACTTTTTTAAAGATTTAAGGTATTTTAAAGAACTAGATCCTCACCTCTTTGAAGAAAATAAAACAAATGGGGACGGGAGGGGGAGGTTATGCTACTAGACTTAAATTCTCTATTTAAAACATATGACTATTTTTAAGCCGCTATTCCATGATTTCACATGCAAGTTACATAGACAGTGGTCACTCTTTTAATCTACCCTAGTAAGTAAAATACATATTAATTGTGTAGATGTGCCCAATTCAGGACCAAGACAAAAATCTCTGTTTGTGTAGCCTTTTTGAATGTGGTCTAGTGATCATAATATGGGACAGAAGCAGAACTCGGGCACTGACTCACCATGTGGCCTCAGCAAACCATTTAGAGAGGGCCAAACCATTGTTGTCTCTCTGAGACTTACCACGTGTAAGATCACTCATGCTGGGAGCAGTCTCTACATTTTGACTCCGGAGATGCTCAGTGTCCCTGTGTGACTCCTGGGATGGAGGTACTGAAGATGCTGAGGAAGAGGAGGAGGAAGAGGAAGAGGCGGGTTTGGATTTGGAATGCAAATCATTCAGTCTCAGGAGATTTTCAGGAGTCACAGTGTCTGGATTCACTGGGGTAGGATGCAGTGTGGCTGGTGTAACTGGGAAGAAGCTCTCTCTGTTGTCCTTTGTATGCTTTGGGGTTGTGGGTGTTTCTCCTGTGGACTACATAAAACAAAAAAGGGCAGGCAGAGAAAGTGAGAAAATACGTGCCAGTAATTCTGCATATGCTACCTGCTTCAGTGACAACTGCAAGCAGTACAACTTTTTGTAGACAGAAAACACTCTCGCTCAATTGAATATAAAACCAGTCACTATTATAAAGAAATCTTTCTCCTTTACGGATTATTTTTCTGTCTATTTATCAAACTAACACTTGGTCATTTATTCACATTCACATTTACAATGCTTTATTTAATAAATCCCTCACAACGTAATATACTTTCCTGAACTCTGTTTTTAAGCACGAATTACAAACTCCCATGAACAGAAACACATTTCTTTCATTTAAAAATATGTTGACAAACCCTTGACCTGAACAAACAGACCTGCAGTGCTTTAAGGGAATTTGCAAATTCTTAAAAGAAATTATTTTTAATGAACGATATGAGGAAAAAAAGAAGAAGGCATAAAAACTTATTTCTTGCAAAGTGATCAGCCTAACCCCAAATCATAAATTCCCAGTAACTGCAGAACTGAGTAACATTGGTGTCCAACTTGGAACAATGCTCTGGAAGATTTGGTGCCTTTGCAGTGGCATCAAAAGCGATGCTCTTCTCCAAAGCCAGAGCTAAGAATTCAATGCAGTGTCACTGATTATATAGACAGAAGGTAGAAGGGTGACATAAATTTACCAAAGAAGGGAATGAAAGTACCCATAAAACAAGTATCTTCCCTGTAGTTTTTATCAGCAACCAAATAAAGTATTCTTGCCTGTCATGCTCTTTACAGTCTTCATTTAATGGATACTTACTGGACCGTAAAAGATACAGTTGAATGGAATCCTCAATTGTTTAATTGTCTGTCTCATACCTCTGCCTCGAATGAAAAATCATTTTAAACACGGTGATAAGAGTATGAGTGTTTGAAATAGAAATACGGAGTTCTGGTGTCAAATGTAAAATCAAATTGGGCCCTAATGTCCTAGATGACCAAAGATTTATTACAATGCCAGAAGAGTCAGCAGAATTTCACTGAGAGAACAGAGTAAGTTTCAGCTGCAGAAAATACATACTTAAAATGCAGAGGTGGAAAGCACACAAGTACTTTTTTTTTTTCCTTAATAATTGGTGGAATGTATTTTTGAAGTTCCTGAACTTGATTAATCAACCTCTAAAAAGCATACGATTAAAACCTGCCAGATTCCATCTGCACACAAAAAATAAAATATAGCAGCTATAGTCACAACAATTACCATATTGGATCAAAAAAGGTCTCTTCTGCCTCTGAAAGCAACACACTTCTGACTTTTAAAGCATTGGTTCCAGAACTAAAGGTCTCAAGACACAGAAATGGGATCACACAAACCTGAGGGAAATTAAGCTGCAGAAGAAAGCCTTAAGCCAGAAGTGAGATCACTAGAGGAAATGTTTTCAGCCGTGATTTAGAGGGAAAACCCTTCACACCCATGCACTTCATTAACTTACATAATACATTATGTAGAACCTGACGTTTCTGTGCTTGTATTGTATCCAAAATTTTCTCAGCAGAAATACACGAAGGTACTACTAGTTAGGTACATATTTGTTAAAAATATATCTGCATCTCAGACTATAATTCTATAAAAATGCACAGCTATTTCCAGAGACAGAAAGAGGACATTTGGAAAGGAACTCAGCAATATTTGGATAGTACTCAGAAGAAAAATGATTAGTGAGAGAAGGGGCACAACGTCACGGAGTAATTCCTGCTGGAACGGACCTTCAGAGGTCTCTAGTCCAACTCTGTGCTCAAAGCAGAGCTGACTTCAAAGTTAGATGAGCTTACTGAGGGCCCATGTCCAGCCCAGTTCCAAATACCGCCAAGGATGGAGATTCCGTAACTCCTCTGGGCCCCTGTTCTAGTGCTTTACTACCTTCACAGTGAATATTTTTTCCTATCACTTCATCCAGATTTCTCTTGTTGCAACTTTATATAGTGCCTCTCATCTGTTTTCTTCCTCTCTGGTGAAGACAGCAATTCCATACCCCCACCCTCCATTAGTCTTCTCTTCTCCAGGATGAAGCAAGCCAGCTCGCTCTGACTTCACTGCCATAAGGGCACACCGTTGACCTGTGTTCAACCTCTTGTCCAGGGCTCCAAATCCTTTTTGGGAGAGCTGTTCTCCAGCCAGTTATGGTGCACAGGGGTCATTCTGGCCCAGGTGCAGGACTTTGAATTTCTCTCTGTTGAACCTCCAGGTAGTTCCTGTCAATGCAATCCTCCAGTCTACTGAAGTTCCTTTGAACGGTAGGTAGCCCTGCTCTCCAGCATACCGGTGTCACTCAAAGAGTTCACTCCAACCCATCATCCAAGGCATCAGAAAGGATGATGCCCTGGTGTAAGTCTAAGGAATGCCACTGGGAACTGGCTGCCAGGTAGAATCCCAGTGGTAGGCCAACACGCATTTAACTAGGCAATGGAGGCAGTGACAAACATTGAAAAGGCCATCTTGTAAGTTGTAGATGATCCAGCACATAGAAAAGGTTGAGACTGAAGCAAACCTTATTGGTGTACGTAGATAGAACCAAATTCATATTTTATTTCTCTCAAAATGAAGATGATGTATCAGGGACAAGAAATACACGTAAGTTTTTATTTTGAATTGGTTCCTCCAGGTTAAGATGTGGTTTGGGCAGAATAACTTTTTTTGCAGAGAATCAACCTGCCTCATAAAGAGAGTAACATTTTATTTGCACAAAAGAATAAAGCTGAAACTAACGTGATGTTTCTGTCTCAGTATAATCATGACTAAAAATTCTAATGTGTAATCAAAAAGTGCAGCCTTGTACCAAAGAATGGCAACCAAAGATTTATGGCTTTAAAAGGAATCTTCCAGATGTGACCTGGTGAAGAGTTGTCTAAAGCTTCTGTAAATAGACAGGTTCTTTTCAACCCAATGAAACAGAGCCCTTGAGAGGAGGAAAAAAACCCTACCTGCTCAATGACTTCCTTCTCTCGGAAGAGGGGGTGGGGGTGGAAGAAAAAGGAAGAGAAAGCGATCTTTAAAATAAGAGTCAAAGTGTTAAACACACCCTTGGCTACTGTGTATTCTGCAACTTGCATGGCCCTAAGAAAAGGGATTGAAACCTGCTTTGTATGTTTTTACTGGACCCTGAAACTGAAGACCACCCAAAAGCTGTAAGCAGAAAGCTAAGACAAGCACCACAATGAGGCATATGTTCCTTTCTTTTAAGAGATTTTGAATTTAGTATAGGGGCAAGAATTCCAGTGCCTCTGATCACTAAGTGATGCTACTCACAAAACCCAGGTCAGGGCAATGTCACTAACTATACTACTCAAGACATATGGGGCCACATTTCATCAGCCTGCAGGTGACTGCCTCCAGGAAAACA
Source organism: Astur gentilis (assembly GCF_929443795.1). Taxonomy (NCBI): domain Eukaryota; kingdom Metazoa; phylum Chordata; class Aves; order Accipitriformes; family Accipitridae; genus Astur; species Astur gentilis. Next base: position 5,888,606 of record NC_064886.1, read on the forward strand.
CAAGACTTTGTAACACTGCATCTGAGAAATAAACCCAGAAAAACTCATTACAGGAAGTCTTGGATTTCCCAGAAGCACTTTATGTTCATCTAGTTCTACTGCTATACCAGTACTAAAGCATAATAAAGATTATTTTCCACAAACATACAGTAGGAAACTGAGGAATGGTGACAATCCTTTACCAGTGTTTTATGTGGTTTCTCATTAGGTGTTTTTTTTCTAGTTTTTGCTTTGTTGTGGCACTAAGTAAAAACTACAGAAATACTCCTTCCCCCTCTCCAAACCACCTCACTGTGCTGAGCGTCTGTTACCACCACCGCATTTGAAATACAGCAGCTTTATTACAAAGTGGCTTTAGTCACCAAGAGGAAAGGGATCTTTTCTTACATTGATGAGGATGCTACTTACAGAAGAAGTGCATATAACTGAAATAAGAATAAAACTCTTTTATCTGCCTTCTTCCTATCTTTCATTGTAATCGCAGGTTCATTTTGTCAAGATCAGACTTCCCTCTGGATTTTTAAAAACAAGATGAGGTACTGAAGAGTATGCAGTACTACTTCTGTCTTGACTACTATACTATCAAAGTGGATGTAAGAAACATTTAAGGCTTATTAATATCCAAATGGCGTCATAGGCGGTGAGAATAATAATCCATTACTTCCATAAGTATCCACTATCTTATTTGCTTTTCTTTAAAATACTTAGCAAAAACATTCTTTGTTATGAAGTCTGTATAAAGCTGAAATCTAAATGAATAATGAGCATGCATGTTTGTGTGAACTGTGACTATTTCTGACTTATAAAACCTTGAATATTTCAGCATACGCCTCTTCTCGGAGAGTTCATTCAGCTTCACAGAGATTATGGACAAACCCTTCCCATGTTGAAAGCTGATGAAAGTAAAGAAAATGCAGGAAAGCCAGCACTGGGACAGCCTTCCACCGAGAAAAGTAGCAGCAAAAGTACAGAATTTTTTCAGGGATGTTAGTGGAAAAAACAGCTCCCTATAGTTTCCCAGTGAGGCACTTCAGTAGTGAGACAACAGCGGTGGCAAAAAGAAATTCAGCATTAAGATAAAACATGAGAAAAATTTTACTTCCTAGACTAGCTGCAAAGTCATAAACCAGACAACCTGACCAATGGTTTATTTTTACCATACTTACTGTTGTTTTCAAAACACATTTTGATAAACAAACAAATCTTACAGGAACCTTACTGACAATACTTCTGGAATGGCTCACTGCTCCAGGCCTGTGGGAAAAATTAACGATCAAATGTTCCATAGAACGGGAAAGCGACAGTCTTCCCAACAGAAGTTTCCTAATGAAAGATGCTGGCACTGCAACCATTACGTAACATTTTCTTGGGTTTTGGTTTTGTTTTTTTTTTTAATTATTCCCATGTCTGAGTTTAGCACCCTAATGGGACTGAACTCAGAATCCACCTAACAAAAAGGTGCATCTTTTTAAAAGAATACCAGCACATCACCACAAAGCCTGGAAGCTGTCACACAAACTGGCTAAACAATATGCTGGCCACATTCCACAAATACCACTCCAACTTCTGTTCAACATTGTGTTTTAATTAACCTATGCCTATTCATATTTTTTTCTCAATCGCTCTGCAGCAATATTTGAAAGAAATGTCCTTTGGAAGTTTTCTTCAAGGTACATTAGAACTAGCAGTAATATTCATGATCCAGATTCTAAAGAACCTTGTATTTCCTAAGATTACAGTTTTATTTCCCAAGATTAAAGTTTTATATACAGAAAATAATGAAGGTTTATATACGTATGACTGAACTGCACTCTAGCCTAACAAAATCCTCCATTTACCCAAATGCAATGCAGGGGCTTCATGTCCTGCTCTACACAAGCAGCCATATTCCAGCAATGCTTCCATACACAAAAACATCATTATTGGATCAACAGAGATAAGGTAGTAGGATGAAAAACACTGATAGACAAAGTAAAAGATAAAAAGTGACTTTTCTTTCCTTCATGTTCACTTAATGATTGCTTTCTGCAGGAGACAGAAGGAGGAGAGCTGTTAATTATATCAAGAATACACCTCCAGGATAGAGTGAGAGGGGGATGCCATGGCAACTGGCAAATGCAACAGTGAAGAAAATGGTCACCCTTTGGTAGGAGTGAGACCATGAAAGAGCTCGTCCTTTTGTCCCCCCTATCCGCACCTCCTCCTTCCCCCTCCTTTCTTGTCATCTTTGCTGCATTAATAAAGCATACCGACAACTCAGGAAAAACAACTTTTTCTGTAAGCAGCCTCTGACGTCTTGATGTGCAGGAAGAAAAGATGAAAATTAGCAGCATGTGGGTGGAACAAAAAGGGGGGGAAAACACGAGGCAGAACTAGAGATGATTATTTTATAATTATTTAATATTTTACTTATCTCCTCCCAACCTCAGCAAAGTGCCTTTATAGAAGGCTTTTAGCTGTTTCTTGAAGAGAACAGCTTGGTGGTTTGTTGTTTTGTGGTTGTTGGGTTTTTTTAAAGCGAGAATTTGAGAAGAAAATGCTCTAGACATTCAAGGCAGTTCAAACAAGTCGCTCACAAGTTTTCTCCTTGAAGAAAAAAGCCTGAAAGACCATGTCACTGCAGTGCTGACTGCATTCCACAGCAGAAGGGGAAAAATCCCCTGAAGTGCCCTCTAGCTTCACTCACAGAAGACAGTTTTTTCCATTCCAAATAAAACGTCACATTCACTGTAAGGTCCAACACAGAGATTGTAACACCACTAGACTGATGCTGCAGAGTCAATCTGAGCACTTCTGAGGTTGCGCGGGGTTCCAGCTGCAGGACCCCCCCCAGCAAGCCCATCACCTATGATCCCCTAAAATTCTTCAGTACTAGGCTGCAGTTTAAGATTACCCATGGCCAGCACTGGGAAGAGTTAAACAGCGGTGAAAGGAGAAAACAAGACCTCAGTTACTTGTTTTGGAACGAGGGTAGGGCAGTAACAGCAGCACCGAAACAGTGCCTTTCCTCAACAAATACTGCTTTTGTATTATAGAAGCAGCAAAACTTTGTAAAACCAGGGATCACGTTGGCAGCCCGCCAGGAGCCTGAAAGGCACGGCTGATTTGCATAACCTGATTGTGCCTTTGTGTTTATAATAAAATTTATTTGTTTTGATTCTACTGGCAGCTTCTTCAGGAAGCATCATGTTTAATTAGATCTGACACTGAAAGCTGCTGAAGAGTTTTGACTGCAGGTTTAGAAAGGGAAACAATGAGAGCACTGGGAGCTTGGCACCAGACAGTGGGAGAAGGTGGTCATGGATGTGTTACTTTGGAAGAGGCAAGTGAAGCTAAGGGAGAAAGGGAGGATTTGATCAGCCAGAATGGTGCAGGGAGAGCTCGAGGTTTGGCAGCTGGAGCGGGAAAGGGTGGCTGAAATTTTCTTTTCTCTCCCTCACTCTTCAGGGATGGAGTTGGTCCCAGAGCAAGGATTTTTTTTGGCTAAGGCAGCAGTGAGTCTTAAATAACTCGGTAATGTTGAAATAGTCCCTTCTCGTGACATTTAGATGATATACTATACTGTGAGGAGCCAATAGAAATTTCAGCTGCTACAACGCTACCCATTACTAGGACTTTCTACATACAGTCCCATATTCTCAAGGGTCACAACACAGGACTAGACACTTAGTGGCATTTTGGAACTTTGCCTTTGAACATTCTTGTATTTTTAGAGATGTTAAATCCAGCCCTGTGTGCAATGTTGATGTCTGCAACTTTTTAAGCTATTTGTTTTATATAAATTCAGTTCTCAGGATTGGCCATATGCAGTATAACCTAACACACAACCACAAAGTTTTACCTGTCCTCTTTAGGCTATCTGTTGTGACAGTTTAAACAGTAGTGAAAGCTGTAATTTTAGTATTAAGGCATTCAATATTAAGTCCACAGTAATAAAAATACCTTTTCAAATTGCAAGTCAAGAAAAAAAGACAACAGATATGTTCTTAGACTGAAGTATCTCCACATGCATTAATAGAGTATTGTGCACTATGAAGTTTCATCCTAGCTTGTGCTGCAATAACCTTCCCATGTCGACACGTCCTTAACAGTACCACAGACATCATCATTCTATATAAAATTACGAATTTAATATGACCAATTTTAAGCAGTCAGTGGAAAGGCTTATTAGAAATTCTGTCATTATCTAGAAGCCTCACAACTGCTTTCTGCCAGCACATCCTCTCCTTGGTCCTCAGGAACACACATTTAAGTGTAATGCTACATCAAGGTCAAACTAGTCTGCCTCTAAATCTTTCACTGTCCCTCAATAAGGCCTCCTTGGTATTCCATTTCCAGGGACCATTAATTTCGCATGAAAATCATAGTTGGCAAGACTAAAAATATATCTTATAACTCCGAGCAATAGCTGACTGCTTTCAGGATCTGGAAATCTTTTTGATAACATTCTTAGACTGAGAAAAATCAAAGAAAAGAACAAGCACACTTCAAAATGCTGCTTGACCACAAAGTGAATTAATCTCTAGTGTAACTTTAGTAACTTAACTACTAATGACACAGTGACCAGTACTGCATAGCAATTTCAGCCCATTTGATGCGTGTGTATCAAAAATCTTGCTCACACTGAAGAACTTAAACAGAAAAGGACAAAAAGAGGAGGAATAACTTTCATCCACACCTGTTCTCCAGTCCTGTGTGCTGCACGGCCATACAAATGCCTGTGCCAGCACAGAGGAACATACACCACAGCAGAGGAAAGAGCAGCCACCAAGGAAGCAGGCTTACTTCTAGCAGCAGTTCTCACTTTAAAGTGCTGATTTAACTATGCTATGTTCTTATACTATGACTCACTATCATGTCTTCCAGAGGTATTACTTTTAACAACAAGAAAGTTCAGAAGACTCCAAGACCATCACAAGTCATTCAACCAGAACTACTTACTTTCTTCCCTCAGTTACTGCTCTCCCACCTTTTCCAATCGCAGGACTACTCCATGACTTTAAATACTAGCATAAGCTATTACATATATTTGAGTCACAACCCCACTCCTGATGGGTCATTACTGGTGGTCATACACCCTTTTTTGGAAGTTGCCATAGTCTGAACTAAATTTAATTAGTCTCTGGAACTTTGGCCTCTTGTTTTTAAAAACAGTTCAATAGGCTAAAGGGTCAATAGGCGATACTAGAAAATGTGAATATTTGGGAAGATATTTTGTTAAATCCTCAGCATACATTAGTTTAGTCATATGATCAACTCAGCGATTTCCAACAAGAGCAGTTAAATATGCAACAAGCAGCAAAACAAAATTCTCTGAAGGGCTGATGATTATACTGTTGTAACAGATAAAAAGATATTTATTTTCAAAGTCTTCACTGGGCAATCTTCTGTAACACTGAAAACTGATCAGACAATATTGCCCTTGTCCTCTTCTCTGAGGATACAGTAAGAAAGATAAACAGCAGCATTAATATCAGTGTTTAAGAATGTTGCATCGCTACTCTTTAGATTTTGAACAAAAGTGTGCTGAAATTGATGAATACATCACTTTTAAAAATTATTATTTTGGAATACCAAAAGATATCTCCCAGCAACTTACACTGAATACATTTTTATATCAATTACTGGAATCTCATCCATGCTACTCTGTTCCCACACACCATAAAGTATTTTCCTTTTCATTAAACACAAAAAAACCCTGTGTACATTTTAGTCTTCCCCCCCTTTCACATTCACGTTAGATAGTGTTAAAAGCTCAGGTTTTACTTCACCATTATGGTTTAACAGTAAATACTTCTTAAAGTAACACTTAAAGAACCTAGCCAAATACAAACAAAGTACAAGTTATTCATAAAGTTAAGATCTCCCCCCCCCCCCCCCCCCCCAATATGGTAGTATACACGGATTAATTTATATTGCATGTACTAGCAGCTTCTTCAAGCTCACAAGTCTCTCTTTGGTAGCCTCTTTGAATGACTGTTTCCCATCTTCAGCTGCTTCTGCATTAGACATTAAAAACTCAAAGCCCCCATGAGCAGGATTTGGTAAAGCAAAACTGCGTTTGCTATGGCAAAACATCAATTACTCCTGAAAGCAAGAGTTGGATCCAATTAAGTTTGAGAAGATGTTTAATTGATAAGATGATGCTCAACTGATTTTGCTTATCTGGTAAGGTTCCTCACCCCACTAGAGGTCTAATGTTACAGCATTTTATCCAAGCCTGTACTGAGTACACATAGGTGCACCTTTCTGTTAAAGCTATTACAGTCCAAGCACAAGCATACCGTTAAGCATCCTGTAAAGACATTAAGCAACACCTGAACTATGAACAGCAGCCACGTGTATAAAGGACCCCTTGCTGAAACACAATCTTCTGTCCCTGGCACAAGCAGGCTATGTCGCCACCCTAGGCAAGATCTCATGACAGAGCATCTACACTTGTTTCTTCGTTGATGTATCATATTTCAATAGAGAATACTTCAATTTCAACAGTTCTCCAGGAGCACAGGAACTTATTGTAGCAAGGTTTTGTATCACCATGTTTTTCTGCCTTCTTCAAAGCTGGGGGCCAACCTTTCTAAGCCTCCTCCCCAAGTATTTAGCTGACTTTGTAGAAGAAGTTGTTAAGAGTCTCATTGCCTCAATACATGTTAACATTGGATTAGTCACAAGGACTACAGAGGATTTCTAAAATCAAGTGAAAGGGTCATAGCATTGCCAAGCTATTAAAAAGATTAGATGTCATCACAAAAGCATAATAACCCACTCCGTCAAATTCCATTTACTGATTGCTGTATTGTTTCCTGCTTATGCCTGAAGAGGCACATAAAAAGATTTCAACGGAGTTGTTAAATATTTAGGTTAAAAACTCTGACTGGTTTGGAAGAAAGTTGAAAAGCCATAATTCAAATAATTCCTAATTTTAGTAGCAAGTGAAAACTTTCATAAAGAAACCATATACTGCCTGGACCTGTAAAATACAACAGCCAACAGAGAAAGACATACATCAAGGTGGATTTTGTGTTCACTTTTTTTTTTTTTGACTGTCAATTTCTTGGGATAAGTGACTGAAGAACCACAGGCCCTGTAAACCTACTCAAACTATCCAATAACAAAGCACTTCTCTGTGCTGCGGCAGCTCTATACATGACTCATTTGTTTACAGAAGGCAAATACTTGCCAATTTTAAATACAACAGGATTCAGTCTGTTGAAAACAGACAGATGTCTACGAGAGTGGCTATTCCTGTGTCTCCACACTAATTCGTACTGTTACACTAGCAGTAGGGCAGCTTCACAGGGCTTACAAGATCCTGCTAGAAACAGACAAAAATGAGAGTGCAGTATGTAATAGTTTCATTAGCTGGGACCGTTTCCTAAAACAGAACGCGTGCAAGCTTCAAAAGTGCATCACATTAAGAGGTATGTTTTATTTCAAGTGATTTAACAGGAAATCTCATCACTTCCGGCGCAGTTAAATACTAGCTCACCTATTCTATCTACTTTCAAGATTAGTTTGTGTGCAGGTTTTTCACCATTCTGATGTTTTGCCACATGCCTCAGTAACTGTTGACTTTGCTGGAAGAGCTGGCATAGCAATCGCATACCCAGAATCCTCAACAAAGCCCAGCAAGTAACTTGGCTGATACATGCAAGTTTGTTGAGCGGTTTTTAAAAAGGTGAGCACATCCAAAAAGCAAACAGTAACATTACTTTTTAAAGCAGCTTATTAGCAAATTCTTTTTATTTTGAAGTCATAAATCAGTGTGATGCCGCCTGTTTTTTCCCTAAGATAAACTAAAAAAGCCTTAACATACTGAGCCCAGATTTCTTTATTAAAAAAAAAAAAATAAAATCTTAAATACCAGACTAGGAACAAAGAAACACTTCTATTAGAATACCTCTCAACATTGCTGTTCATTTCTATAGTTCAATGGAAAAAAGTTACTAACTTCCTGAGGGGCACAAATTGGAGAAAGTTACCTCCAAGAAAATCTAATAAACTCCCTTTACTCTTACATGCTCTCCTGTTACTCTGCTAAGAGATGCACTGTACAAATGCACATTTTAACTAAATACACTGTTAGATAATTTTTATCCCAGTATTAACAACTGGAAATTTTTATGGTTACTCAAGACTCATACTTTCTACACAGCATGGGGAAAAACACAGGTCGGCATGCCTCCTGACAACTAAAATTAACACCATTTCAGGAAGAAATGTAGTGTGAAGGTAATCTTGTCTAGAATAAATGCTGTGTAACGGAGTCTGCCCTGAGGGTTTGAACCTCCTCTACCCTCCTGGTCAAGGCAATAATCACCAGTAAAACAATATTCATCAAAATGAGATGAGGAGAACAAGTACCCATAGATTCAAGAGAACAGTGCATGAAAACACAAGGTTCAAGCTCCACTGAAAGGCACATATCTTAAATGGAAAAAACAACAACAAAAAATCTGGAACCTTTCACAAAAGACACAGAAATATCTGCTTTTCCTAAAGTTGCAGAGTAGACAGCACTAAACCTTGTTACAGGAGTTGACCTACAGCCTCAATTTTCTTCAGCTCCACTAGGTGGAAAAAACTAAAAGGCTGGCCTCTTAACTCTATATAATACAGAAGGTTCACCTTCCAAGTTCTTCTACCTATTAACCAGCACCTCTAACACAGTTGCACTTGAGTTCTGAGAAGCGTTTGTCATGTACGTGCAACACATTGAAGGAAGGACCAGGCAATGTGCATTATTTGAGGTTACGTTGAAAAGATCTAAAGAACAGAGACAGTGTTCTGGTGATAGACAGGGGATTTGCTTCAGGAACTGGAAGAACTATCTGGAGATTTAAAAAATGCATTTATTTTGAAAAAGACAGGTGAGGTAATGTGAAAAGGATTTGAATACCTAAGACAATACTTCACTTGCTAACATCAGAGATGGACCTCCTCAAAAGCTTATGTTTTTGCAAAGCAGATGGGTTTATTTTACAGTAGAAAAGCCTCATCCAACTATGGAGGATGAAAAGAAATTCTGAAAGACTTTTACTGTCCTTCCATTTTAATGAAAATTAGTGCCTAAGGCAGAGGGAAAGAATCAAGTGATGGAGAAGCAGGCAATTCTCCCCATCCCTGCAACCATAATACTTTTCTTCTGGTAACTGGCAAGTTGGAATGCAGTGAGCGGGTATCTCTAGACTAGTCAATAGCATGTACTTCTCCTTGCACACTTCTACTGGGTAAGACACATGACAGGAAGTTACAGATGATAGAAGATGAAATAATAGCGGAAGAGATACTTGAGGGACAGAAAAGACAAGCCACAGAAAACCAGAATAAATTTCTGCAGCTCATAAAACAAATGTGTTCAAGACACTTCTGAAAGAGCTCTACTTTAAATCAGTACTGAAAATGATTCAACAAATTCATATAGTTATCTACCTTTCTTGTACAGAAAACCTTAGAGATGGTTCCTGGTTTACACTTAAGCATGATACAGATCACCACACTCAAAGACAACAAAAGGTTTCTAAGTTGCACTCCAACAGATTTTTTTCCAATGTTTTTAGACAAATATTAATTACTTTTTGAGCTAGCAATCAATAACACATACTACGTTTTCATAGCATAAAACATGCACAAAGCCCCGAGCAGTATTAAAACACAGACTATTAACTAGGAACATAGATTTTTCTTCTAAACATGCTTTATCTTCTAGTCAAAATCTGCTGAACAACTGCTTCATTGTGTGCTGGTGGCAAAAATTACGGGAAGTACAAAACTAGAAAATACTTTGGGGCTTTCAGCTGATGGTTTGCTGGCAAAATGAATGACCACTAAACATGTCATTCATCCAGTTTTCTTATTGGCTTTGATTTCACATTAAGGACTGATAAATAACCATCCCTTTAAAGCTCTCTAACTGTTTGCTGGATAAACCCAGAAACTACAAGCTAAAAACTAAACTGAGTAATGTAACAGAGTTAAAATCAGATTCTCGACCATGCAAGTTGAGAGGAAAGATATTGGGTATCTCTGGAGCAGAGTGCAATATTAGCAAGGGAAGAGCTGATGAGGTTTTTAGCCCTTAGGGATCAGAGAGAAGTAATTACCATCCATGAAATGCTAAGGAAAGACGTGGACATTTAAGAAAATGGTAGTGAGCCTTAAATATTTCAATTTGAAAATTGTCTGGGGTTTCCCCAAAAGCTTTTGGGCATGCAAACTATCCTTCAAGCGTGACATAAATGGCAGCAATGACCCTAACAAAAGGGATGAGCTTCCTACACTGATGTGGCCCAACTTATCATAGACGACAACTATACAAGGGAAGTAGATATTTCTAATTGCTGCAAACACTCAGCAACAGACATGATCGTGCAGACTAAGTAATAAAAGCTTGTTACAAGCAGTCAGGGACTTCACAGAGCTTACCTGTTTCTGTGCTGATGCCCCCATATGCACCTGGCAAAACTTGACTGCCTGTTCAAGTGCTGCTTCTTCATCCACCTGAACAGAGAATCACAACTAATGAAGCTATAATTAGCTCATCTATAAATCTAATTAAATTCAGATGAAATGGGGATGCAGAGCATGGGAGTAAGGAGGAGAAGCAGCACTTCTATGGCTGAACAGTGATCTTAAGTTATTCATGAGGATTTATTCAAAGATACACAACTCCCTCTTAATTCAAACTAACATTTAGCATGATCAAATCCCATATAATTGGTATTATAGCTCTTCAACTGATTTCAGACATTTAGTTCCAAAACATGGAGGGTCCTACTTTCCCCCCCTCCCCCTGCAACAGTCTTGTCAAGACAGTGGTTCTTCAGAGGTATTTATCTCCCCGACTTTTGAACAGATATAGGGCCAATTTTATACTGCTTTGTTTGGCAGTTACTGTTACTCTATAATCACGTCTGACATCACACAGAGAAATTACAATTAATGATAAAATACTTCACCTGTTTAATCAGCATGTACGTTTCAGACATGATCTTCTCAATTTTACCCAGGTCGTAGGCCATAACTTTCTGACCTTGCTGCCATACTCGATAAGCATCAAGCAGAAGTGTTTTCCCAGACTCCACATCCTCAAGTAATTTCCTCTTCCTGCTTGATCTCTGGACAGGTTCTTCTGTAGGTACTGCCTGAACTATTCCTTTAGCTGCCTGCTGCTGATGTTTTGAGCTGATACTTAGCTCTTCCAAAGAAAGTTCCGGAGTCCGGCTCTCTGGAGCTCTCTCCTTTGAGTTCCTGCCAGATTGAAGACGGTCTGGCTCACTGCGTTTACATGAAGAATCAATTTTTTCAGGGTCATTGGAATATCCATCGAGATCCATAGGCTCAACTGAACCAGGCCCAGGGAGCTCTTTAATTTCCTTGTCATTCTTGTCATCTTGTTCCAATATGTCCATAGCATTGGGAATTTGTCCCTGGGTCACTTCCTTTACTCCATTTTCAGTACTATGTACTACTCCATCTGATAAAACTGTTTTTTTGGGAAGGACATCTTTTCCCTCTTCAGCACTAGCTTTATTAGAGACGTCTGTTGTCATCCTTCCTGAAGCAAGGTTGGAAGACTTGGAATTCTGATCTTCTGAAACCTTAACAAAAGAAGTCATTCTTCTCTGTTATTATTGAAATCAGAAAGCACTTGCGCACAGCTATGACTACCACAAATGGACCATGAGTACCTTTACATTGCTGTCTCTGCTGAAGAAAATCAACAACATAGGCTCAACCAAAGCTGCAATGTTTCCCCACCCCGCCACTACTTCAGCCTATACTGTGGGATCCAACTAAATGAAACCCAAGGTCTTCATAGCACAAAATTTTCTTCTAACGTATTGCAGTAAAAACTGAACCTGTTTCTTTTGGCAGCTGCAGATCAACCTCAAATTTAAGAATCTTCCTTTTGGTTGCTCTTACATAACTTTCTTCTTGTTAGTAGATCAAGAAGTACGCTAAACTCTGCTATAGAATTTTAATTTTTGGACCTTTACTTTGGTGATGGTCCAAAGGTAGAAAACCTTAGTACATCATCTCTTCTTTCAAAAATCGCTAGTGATACAATTCTTCCATCCAGATTTACGAACGAAGTATTTCATACACAGAGTTCCAGTGTTCTTAAGGATGTTTTCACTTAATTTGTTAAACCTATACTCTGTTAACTTGGAAAACCCTTAGGAACAAGCTCTTCCTTGAATGTGTTTGCCAAATAAACTTCCAATTTCCAGTCATCTTAACCTGGAAACTGATTGGTCTCTATATGACTTTTGAAAATTAAATCTAGATTATAATTAAATGTAATAGTAGGTGTGGTGCTGTCAAGGTCTAGCAGTTAAAAATGGCTAGGCATGTCATATCTAGTTGTCTGGTTTTGTTTTGCAAGAGGAATCTTAGTTCATTTTAAAATGAAATCTCCAATAGACCCCACCTGAAAATGTAGCTGTTCTTATACTCCATGTAACTACCCTGATTTGAAATTCCAGGGACAGTCAAACCAAACTTACTGCAATCCATTCTCAACAACTGCATTTGTTCCTGGATTTCAAAAATGAAAAACAACAATGCTGGAAGAAAGTTTTCTGTCTGGTTGCATATAAACAAAAGGTATTAGAAGTAAGTGATAGTAATGTAGCCCTTCAGCCTCAGGAGATCTAAGGAATGAAGAGTAAACTGAACCTAGAAAAATCTAATTACTAAATCAATGGCCATTAAACACACTGCTGCCTTACCTGCGTCAGATCGTTGAGAGTGTCCTCCAACACTTTCACTGTAAGCACAAAGGCTTGTTGGGCCAGAACTTGGCGATCTGCATCACGCAAGTACTTCCTGTGCCACAGTAAGAGAACAGAAATTAAACTAACTGCCAAAATCTTATAGGACTTTAAAAGCAAGAACCAGGACATTAAAAAACCAAACCAAACCACAACACAACACCAACCCCCCAACACAACAATTTTAAAACAAGTTAGAAGAAAGCAAACAAAACATATACAGTTGTATATTGAAATATTACACTTTAGCTATGCTTCCCTCCCCTCCGCCCCTCCCCACAATCATCAAAGATGATGTGCATAAGCAAAAGAGCGCTATCTACAAACAGAGGGGAGGAGAAAAAAAACCCCCAAACCCAAAACAATAACAAACCAACCAATCAAACCGAGAGCAAAACAGACAACCAGAATTACAGTTTTCTTGTATCAAGCCTTCTGTGCCCCTCAAATACCAGCTTTTTGTTCAAACCTTTTCTTGAAAAAGAGTATTAGTCACACAAAGCTATCTTGGAACTGTCAGGTGATTTTCATGTTCTGGATAAACCGTGCATGGGAGATTAAGGACATGAGCAAATCCTTTCTCGTTGGTCATATCAGTCGTCTTTGAATCAAGTTTTTTTTAGAGCTAAAACACTGGTGTGGCAATACCTTTATTCCTATTTAGCATTGTAAAAAGATAATATTGTGCATGTAAAACTTATTCATTCTACAGCTTCATTTAATTTTCTACAGCACTGTAACTTCTGTGTATTCTGACACAATGCTTTAGTTCACTTTCAAGGAAAATGTTTCCAGCCATCAATCCCACCTAACTGAGTTTGATGGAAAACTGAACTTCTATGTCAGAATTGGTTGGTTTTATTGAGGGCTAAAAATCAAGTAAATAACTTTGAAGGGTACTATTTCAGTCAAAAAGCCAACATTTTTAAAACGCCTATTTTCTCTCTACAGTATTACATTAAATTGGTAATTTTACGGTTTGCTTTTCAGCAAAAAGATACAAAAAACTGGCTCCTCATTACTTCAGTAATAACTAAAGTTCAGCTAAAAACACCCTATTTTTAAAAATAGGGTAGTTACAGGCATATACCAGACACACCCAGCATATTTGCATTTATAAGTTCCTGTAACGATTATAGTTCACCATAGCTGGCACTGGCTGATCCAACATGTCCAATTACTTGTTTGTTAAATTCAGTCTAGACTTATAAATAACATAATATTTTTAGTACAACTGTGGGCTTGCTTAGGACAGAATTTAAACCTTCTATGGTCCAGTACTTCTGATATGCTAAAAGTCAAAGTATTTTTGGCTTCAAGCTTGCTGGACATGTGGCGACATATTCCCAGACATACGACAATCTATGCAAAGTCACATGCACTCACACTCAAAAACACATGAAGAAACCTTCATTGCCTCCAACTTATTGCCATCAATCTTTCAGTTCGACTTCTTAAGCATTTGTCAGAGACTAATTTCAACATTTCCCACTCGGCAAGCTACTAGAATTTTACCTCAATTGCTTCAATGTTTTCCTTAGATGTTTATTTTGGTCTTCACATTGATACAGATCTGTATATAGCTCACATTAAATGGCTTCTTTTTTCTTAAATAAGGTTAATGCAATTAAAATTAGATCACCCCTGAATAGGATAAGCTTTTTAAATAGCATCAGCTGCCAACAAGCACATAACCATTGTTCGGTCTGTCAAGGATTACAGGAAGGCAGGATGCCTGGGCTGTGACCTCCCTCACTGGACACAGCTCTTATGCAAGAGGCCAGCAGAGGGGTGCAGAAGTCACGATGCTCTGTTCCACCAGCGAATCCCTCCGCATGACAGAAAACCTCTGCAAGTCTGTTAAGGCAGCTGTATGGCTGCTCCGAGTTTCAAGAGAAATTCAGAGAAGTTCTAGACTCTAATCCTGAGAAAAATTACCCATCATTCCACTATATTCCTGAGGAAATCTGTCTAACCACTTTTTTTCCAAAACTAAGAACATCTTTAAATAAAATAGTTACAAATTGAACCAAATATACTCAAAGCTTTACAAAGTAACAGATTAAAATAAATATATCATACTTTCCCTGATCAGGGGTTCTCTGTAGCATAGACGAGACTTTCAGCAAGGTGTTGTAATCCTTTAGCTGTGACAGCACATTGAGCAGTAAGACAATAGAGCGGTTCATATGAGATGCAAAACTGCCGGGGCGGTCGATCTCATCCACGGGGATGCGCCAGATTCCCTGCAGAAAAAAGAAAAGAGGAAACCTCTACAGAGGGATCCAACTGAAAAGGACAGAAATCTTGAAATACGAATCGGATTCCACAGCATACTGCATTTCACTGAGGGTCAGATGAAAAATGGATAGACAAATGCTGTGGTCCTTCAGACACAGAGATCTGGATTTAAAGCCAACTGATTCCTGCCAGCAGCGAAAGAGGGAGGCTTGCAGGAGGCCACAGCACACCGAAATGTTCTTCTGAACTATTCCCAGAAAAAAAAGCAAGTAAAGCCTAAATTATACTGTGCATTTTTCTTATTATGTCTGTGAACATGTCTTCCTAAGCCAAAGCTCAACTACCATAAAAAACAAGGAGTAACTTAAAGTAAGCTTTCCTAGCCTGAAAGCTGCTACTTTTGTGCAGCCACAGCAAGCTTCTACCTTCAAATAATCTGTTACTGAATGTCTTAGGAACTTGGTTACTGCCTTGATATCATCAGTGTTCACCATGGCACTAACCAGTCTGTTAGGAAGAATCAGATTCCTCAGCAGTATCCATTTTCCAATGGCAGATTCAAATCCCTCTAATAAATTTTGGGACAAGGGAATCTTTAGAGAGCAAGGCTGGACACCGATAGAAAATACAATTTAGTTATGGTTAGTCAGCTCAGATTTGCAATATCTAATAATTCTAAGGAGATTTTTTTCAGGTGTTTAACATGGATGCTGTCAACACACTAGTCAACCATATTTGAAAAAATGCAATGCAAATATTACTATGCTTGCATGTTAGTATGTAACTTATATTATGACCTTTCACAAAAACTGCTGTTACATCACCCCAAACCCTTCCCTTGTGCTTTATTCAGTTCTGAAACTTTTCCTGTAGTAGCTCTTTAAGATGAAAATCCTCTGGTCATGTATACCATTTTGTGACAATACAGGAAAGAATAGTTTCATTGATAGCAGTACTTGCTCTCAGTACCTGACTGAAAATGAATTCTGCCTTCCAAACCTGTTCAGAGAGCAGGATATACAAATATTTACTCTTTTATCCTTGTTTAAAGGTCTTGCTTTGATATTTTTAGCTTTCCTTTTAGTGTGAGCAAAATTCTTCAGAACTTAATGCAACGTGGAAGCAAAGAAAATGATTACTACAATCATAAATGACATTTGACCACAAAAGAAGTAGATACGTAACGGGCCTGTCTACAGCGGACCCTCCCCCTGCATGTCTTCAGGGAATCTGCAGTTCTACTCCATAGGATGCATAGGAAGTTGGGAAAAAAATACACACAAATATCAGTGTTTTTAAATAGGAAACAATGACTTCAACTAGATATAATGCACAGACTGTTCTGCCAAATTTTCTTACTCTTGCTTTTCCTCATGCTCTCTACTGTGATCACTGGGGGGGGAGTAAGAGAAAAAGCCATTTTTCCTCTTTGCTCCCTGAAGCTTTCTTGCAGACTTTTTTTTGTAGCTTCCCTTTTCTAGAAAGTACCTAAAACCGAACTATGACTGACCCCTGAGGCACAACCGTCACTTCCTCCTATGCCCAGCTACCAACGTCCACAAGTACCTTCTGCGGCTTGGTGGCAAAGATCTTATCTGCTCATGCAGCTCAGTAGCTCTCAAGCATGTACAGATCTTGTAGGTAATAGTTCCGTAAAACAGCACATACTTAATTTAAACAGACAAGCTTTTTCTTCCCCCAAACTATACAGTGACTTTCCTTTCAGGCTACAGATGAAACACACACATTCTGGAGCTGATATTTTTTGCTTCTCTGCACATATGTAAACTGGGTTTCTGCCAAATCCTAAAACAACTGAATGCCTCATAATGGCACCACATTGCAAGAACCTACGTAGCCAATTTAACTATACAAAACAATTTATGGTCAACTTAGATGCATACTGTAGGAATGGAAGACAGCCAATGTGTAGGTTCCTGGTCCTTTTCAGCATTATCTCATCCTTCATTTGAATTAGGCACATCAGTTGAAGGGAGCTTTCACATGCCGTATGTGGAATCAGTTGAAAATAATCTTGCAGCTCCTTCTCACATGTCCTGTGTATACATTTTAATGCTACCCCAGAAATTAGAATAATGCAGTAAACCCATTCGCAATGACAGAATATGCTAATTGCAGCTAGAAAGCTGTGAAAGTTATAAAGTGCCTCTGACAGAAATAAAGTTGTGTGTTTTGGGGAATGCTGCTCTTCTTTCTACAACAGGGCACCTTGGAATAGCTTAAATTAAAACTCACACTAGGAGTGCTTGAGTTTAATTTATCATTGGCATTACAAAAGAAGGTCTGATTTTAAAATGAAAGTCACTACCTTTTCATGTGTTGACTTGTAGTTTTATAAATGCAAAACAGCAATAAATAAGATTACTGTCCTATGTAACATACCTGCCTATTTCACATGTAGCCTCAAGCCAAAAGCAGAAAGAAACCTGCCATCAGGAGTCAGAACAATCTTCGTTCCACCATGATTTTACTAAGCAATACGCAAAACACTGATGTTAAAGTGAGTTTATCAGAATTTATTTAATGACTGATGTTGAATTCTTTTTAAGACTGCAATTTGAGTCAGAGACTGAAGAAACAGTCTCATTCAAACCTCTCCCAAAGAGAAGTTTAACTAAGCCCATCAGGCATGAATTTTTCCTTCCTAAGTATCAATAACCTTCAGGAGGAATATTTCTGAATTCAGATCATATATTACAATTTTTTTAAAAAGCTGAATGCTAGGCTTTTTATTTTTAACAAAACTTTAAGAATGATACAAATGGAAAGCTTGTAATGAAGTAACTGGGGAGGATACTGGAAACAGTTATTCAGTTTGACTAAAATTACAGTTTTCGAATCATCATTTGAAAATTCAGATTTGTTAGAGAAGTACCTCTCTTGAAAGTACACACACAGAGGAGTACAGATCCTTGCGACAAACATTTGCAGTTCTTTGAAAGGTTTCGTTACTTTATCACCACTCGGGCCACTTGACAAAATGTCTCCGGCTCTGGCCACCAAAAGGATTTTACGTCCAACACACCGCTCCTGTTTGCTGGCCACCATTCCCACAGTCGAAAGGTTCTCCTCCCTCCCGCAACAGCCAGCGAAGCTGTTTACATGAAACTAGAGGAAGGAGTGAGATGCTTCCAACAACTCCAAAATGCCTCTCAGGATCCAAAACGTCAAGCTGCTCTCCATGCCTTCCTGGCTAAACAAACACTCTGTAAGAGCTGGGGGCGGGGGAAGCAAGCCTGATCTGGGAGCATGTGAAAACGCTGTGGATAACTTAATACTGAATTTTACATTAAATGTGAAACTGAATAATCCAGTCAGTACGCCACATTCCCGGTGACAGTTTTTTAAACTGTCTTTCAGCTTGAAACCTGCTGCACAACCTCCCCTTGCAGAAGAACTGAAGACTCGGGAGGAGGGTGAGGAAAAGAGGACCACGCTGCACAGGGTTTTGTGAGCATGAGCTACAGCAGTAGTGGATACTTTCTAGCTCAGTGACTGAAAATAGAAAGGAAGGAAGTGCTTATTATTCCTCCACGCTGCTTACTCCAGAACTTTACGGGAGGGGATTCCCTGGGGTTTAGGAATGCCTCTCTGAGGAGGAAAGGCTGTCAGTTCTCAACAAAACCCAAACTTCTCTGGGGATGGCTGCTGCTGACACTGCAGAGCTTCAGAGTAAGCCATTTTCTAAGCCGAGATCAAACTTTACTCTCTCACTGCTCCGTGGTTTCTCTTAATGAAATGGAGAAATGCTAGCCATACTTCAGATGTTCCAATCCACATATAACAAGCAAATGCATATAAAAACTACTGCTACAAATAAAGACCTCCAATTACTTACGACTCAATTCCCTCCTTTTTTTTTTTTTTCTTTCTTTTTTCCCAAGGAGTCCCAGAAGTGCAAGCTGCACCACATAAAACAAACTCAATTCCACTGCTGCCTTCAAGTGACCAAAGCAAAAACAAACACTTCATTTGTCAGTCTCAGTAATGTCCTACTAAGAAGTGCCTTTAGTAAAAACAAAACTAATTTAAGCACTATTTTAAGATTGTTAGAAAATATGGCAAAACTAACAAACCAACTGATAAAGTGGTGCAGGGAAGCCACCAATTAATAATGCAACAACCTACACAATATTTTAAAATCAGAAGTTGAACTGGGTACAATTACATAATCCCTGGAAAGCTCACACTTCCCTAAACTTTTTTTTTTTTTTTTTGAAGTCTCTGTTTTAATACAGGGTTAAGCACAACATACTGAAGTACTACTAGCTTTACTCCTGCCCTCTCTTCACAGTTACTTAGGTCAACATTAACATCTTGCCCTGCAGGCCTGAAAAGAAAGGAATATGGTTTGGGCTGAACAGTTTCAACACACAGGATTTGAAACTTCACTCTTTTCAGCTAGGAAAGTGCAGAACGGACCCCTGAATATCCCTACTCCTCTTTGTAAGCATCGCTCTATTTAATGTTCAAGTCAGTAAGCATGTGTTTGCTTTACTCATGACTTCCTGCTAGTTCCGAGTATAACCATTAAAACCACTGTCCCCTCCCCCATTTAGCAAATTACTAAACCACCTTTTCTCATCCAATCTTAACATGCTCCCATATCTCTTATTATTTTACTCTGCCACCTGATTTTAGCTTTTCTTCTTTTCTACAGACAATTCTATTATTTTTCTTCCTCGGTTCCTCATTTCATCCACACAGCTATTCAGTATGTAGTGGAACAATTCCACCCCTGTGAACAGGAATGCAAGTGGGTACAAAGGTATTAAGAAATGAAAGCAGCTATATTCAGAATATTAAAATTATTAGCTGCAGGGACTTGTGTCATCAAGAAAAAAAAAAAAGCAGCCCCTGCTTTCTGTAACTTTGCCAATTTCAGAAAAATCTTACAAACTTTTACGGAGTATTTAAGGAGCACTCCTCTTGTCTATTGTTAGTCTTGTTCACATAGTACAGTAACAGAATATAAAAAATAGCATGACAATAAATAAATGACATTTTATCAGCCTGGAAAAGGAAACAGAAATAAGGCAAAACTGCAGCAACTTCCTTTCAATAAGTCAGAACCAAGCAGGATTACAATTCCTGGTCTACAAGGTAAATATTGTCCATTTCTTTTTTTCTTCTTTTTTAAATACACACACACTTGGAACTGAATAAACAGCATGTATGCCTTCTGGAAAAACTCTGGAATTCTGCAGCATTATTTTAGCAAGGGAGCAGCATGAAAAATACTGACAAATGAAAATTCTCCACATGCTCCAATTATCATATGCTGATAAAGAAACATAATGGACAATTTTCACCTCTTATTTCTCTCTCCAAAACACAACGCATTTTCAGAGTCTTAAATTTCAGATTTTTCAATTTCTAGAACAATCATTTTACAGCTGACTCGACATTAAATTGGTTTTAACCCTATGAAAAGAACACTCAAGCCATATCCACTTGGAGAGAC
The DNA here is from genome assembly GCF_929443795.1 of Astur gentilis. Lineage (NCBI taxonomy): Eukaryota > Metazoa > Chordata > Aves > Accipitriformes > Accipitridae > Astur > Astur gentilis. Next base: position 5,909,108 of record NC_064886.1, read on the forward strand.
TATCATGTGTAAGCGTGAGTCAGGGATATACACACACGAGGCAGGGAAAGGGAGTAATTTCCTTGCTGCGTAAGCAATTACAAAAAAAAACCCAGAAATGCCTTGTTAAGATGATGAGTTACAACTTCAGGTGGAATTTGTGAAACAGAAACCGAGGTCTACAGATAGTTTTGCAAAACATTGGGTTTGGCCGTTTGCCAGGCAGAATCTAGAGGTTTTTGTTCACTCTGTCAGGAGGCTTGAGGAGTTTTTACTCAGATGGTTCCCATGTACCATGTGATTTCACAACAACGTCAACAGAAAGTCACATCGCCTCTTTTTAAAGGGAAATGGCTAACTAGACTATAAAAAGAGGAAATAAAGAATCCATTCTACTCCATGGCTACAACGGAAAGACAGACAGAGAAGACAGTGAGAAGGAGCCACCAGGCTGTTCTCTTAAAACCTGTTTTGAAGGTGCAATCCTCTTCAAGCAATGACACAGCTGCGTTCCCTCCGGAGCTCTGCAACGGTGTGCCTCAGGCAGACATCACCCACTTGAAAATCCAGGAAACACAGGAGGTATGTGCATAATGCATCATCCCCTGGATGAAGGCAACTGCTCCCCACACTAATTTTCTGGGTTAACGCCGGCAGTGCCGGTGGAGTATCCTTCCCCAGAGTACTCTAAGAAACAAACCTTAGATTCCCTCTTGTCTAGCCCCTCATTTCTCTACTCTGCAAATCTAGGGTGCTAAAGAAAAGATGGATTTGAAGATATAGCTGTGGAACGCTGATTTCTTTTTTATTTTATTTTTTTATGCGTTCCCTCCCCGCCCCCACTGCCAACATTAAAAAAGGTTCCCTTTTGGACAGCTGGACAACTCCTCAAGCTGGAAGGTCAGTTATTGATAAAAAGACTTTTGGACAAATTACTTTAGTACATTCATTTTATTTCCTCAAGAAGTTGCTCCCTTTTACCAGCTGTATTTTAGGAAAGAGAGAAAAAGTGACTGGTCGGGAAAGGAATTAAATTATCAGCAAAGTTTCACTCGCTGTGTCTTGCAGCCAATCCAGGGTTTAAGAAGGAGAGAAAGAAGGTTGCCAAAGGGATGCAGAAGAGCAGGAGTCATCCAGAGATTTAGTCAGGCACTTTATGTACTGAAAAGAAAACACCGAGCAAGGTGTCTGCTCACCCATGTTGGAATTTCTTATTCTGCCTTTGTTACTTCAATATCTTTTTCTGGGGTACATTTTGGTTTATGTCCTGTCCCTGTCAGAAAGAGCCTGGAATTCTTTCTTTGGGAGGATATAAAGCACAGAAATCCAAAGAGTACAGAGTGCTTCTAGATCTTCTAATAAGCAAATAATTTGATACAGAAACCTAATAAAAGAATATGAAACCCTCAACAGTAAAACTACCAGGATTTTGCATTTCCTTAGGCATTCTCAGGGGCCAGACGCAGGAAGATTTCTTTAGCACCAAAGTAGGTGGTTAGCAGGGCACATCTAGAGATTGACAGGGGTTCTGGTTTTGTCTAACAGACAGCCTTTCTTTGTCTTAAGCAAATTTTTCTGCTTAAATCTTTTCTGCATACCTGCTACAACCAGACTGCCTGGCATCAGATGCAAATGGTACTCAAAGCTAATGAAACAAGCTTGGTACAGTCCATCCATGTGCCTGGAAGTGGGCAGGCTCCTGCACTAGCTCCCCTGCAGACATTAGCAAACTCTCTTTTTTTTGACACGTGGGATTCATTTAATCTAACTCCACATTTTATAGATATGATATAGACACATTCGTTTAATGGTATCACCCAGAAACCTTTTACAGAGAGAAAAAGGCATTTCGGGAATGTGGCTCACCTGAGCTATTATAGGCTGCACCTTAGGATGAGATGGCTACACACTAGAAATGACCATCTCCCTTGAACGCAAAGGATGATGACTAAGTCATAAAAGATGACAAATGTTACAAATGCCAACCAGCAAGTCTGCAAGGCAGTTCTGGTCTCTATCAGTGGCATGCCAAGGTCGAGCCCCACTACTCATTCTTATTCCTAAGGGAGGTGCTACAGAACCAGAAACAGAATTGGGGCTAACACAAAGCTGTCGGTTGCTAGAGAAGAGCAGGTTTCAGGATCATGAGATTTTTTTACCTAGACTCCTACAGTTCTGTCACTAGAGTGACTGTCCCCATCTTCCCAGAGGTTACAAAATAAACAGTTAGCAGTGTACATGCATTTTAACCACTATTAGATTCTATCTGGTGGAGGGAGTGTTACCTCAGCCTAATTTTAAGAAAATCAAAACCTGCTTCAGAACACAGAACCATCAGCTATCATCTTTGCCTACATCTGGTAACAGCCAAAATTAGTGAACCCAGCACAGTGTATTGCTAACGTTATTCTGACAACACTCCTGCCTTAAAAGAATACAAGAGCAGTACAGCATAACAAAGCCTAGGTATGAAGAAAAGAGATTAGAAATACCTAGCAATCTAATGCAAGGACATAAGAGTTAAAGTATGGAGATAAGTCTCAAATGCCTCACTCTCCAAAAGGTAGCCTTTCCACTCCTCTGGGAATAACAACAGGACAACACTTAAACGGAGAAGTTAAACGCAAGACAGATGTTCAAAAGGATGTGAAAAACGATACAATCTGTGGAATGTCCAAACGGGCCAAGGGCAAGGCAGCTGCTACAAGCAAAAGATGACAAGATTTTTCACAGGACCATCAGCTAATTTTCAAATTGGGTGGATGAGTACAGTATAGGCAAAATGCTAAATCTTATCTACCTGCCTTACAGGTGCCTAAAGTTGTCTATCTCCAGACAGCTTACACTGATTCACCTCCATCATCTAGTGCAGTATACATGAGACTAGAAAGGAAAGGAGGACCAGAACTTCATAACATTAAGAGGTATGCTACTGTTGAGATTTGGCACACTGTTAACGTAGAATTACGAGTTGTTCGGAGATTCTTCATGCTGAAACACTGCAGAAAGTGTCTCCTTCTAGTACAGGATGTCACCTTTTACTATTTCAGTAGGCTTGAAGGATTTCACAGGGTTTAAATAAACACATTTTCACCTATTTCAACATCCACATTCTAGATGTAAACTACTGATTACCCAATATATAAAATGTGATTACCCTTTTAATAGCAAGGCAGTCTCCACATACAAGACTCAACTGATTTTGAGCATTTTAAACTAGGCTGTCAGAGTGCTAAAAAGTTCTTTTACCAAAATACTCAAATTTTTATGCCAAGAAAACCTGCTCATCAATCCTACATCCCTTACTTTTCAGCAAACAAAATGCTTAACTGCCCACTCCTGCCCCACAGCTGACATTCAGCATCCCTGCACTGACAGCACGCAGTGTCTTTCAGCTTTTAGACTCTCTTCTACAGAACGATGCACACACTAAAATATCAAGATGAGAAGCTGTAAAACCCCAGTGTTTGCAAAGTATTTCAGCATATTCATACAGTGCTTAGAAAAAATATCATCATCCACCTGTATGTTTTACAAATATATCACCAAATTAGACTCAAAATCTCAGAAAATACCAAAAGCTAGAGGGTCTCAGGTTAGATCAGTAGTGCGGAAGAAAATGCTATCATTTCAGAAAACAACATTGATGAAGCGCTCAATGTTCTTTCTTGTCGGCATCAAATCACTAGAATACAAGGCATTAGGAGATCATGTTGAAAGAGGTCTTCGAGCCTTAAGGAACATAAATCAAAAGGTCCAGAGAACACTTGCTACTAGTTTCCATCACAGTTTTTGAAAAGACAAAACCCTCTAAAGCAGTATCACATGGCAGCTCATAAAATACAATCAAGTGATATCCTTTAAAACTACTAGGAGAAGAGCCTTCAGCTTAATTTCATCTTGATAGAAAATTTCATCTTCATGTAACATTACCTAGAAACATTCTCCTTACACTACCTTCTGGCTAAGATGCATCCTTCAGACACATGAGTTTCTCTTATCTCGGAGCACTGTGGGTGATCATGCAGCCACATCATCTAACTTTGGGGGCCCACATAAGGACTTTTCAAAAGAGTACATTTTTCCTCAGCAGCAACCCGTTGGGCATAGCTTCTGTCGACTGACCGAGCAAGTACGAAAAAGTAAGTAGGTTTGAGGTGATGCAACACAAAACCAAACAGATTTGTGTACTGTACATACTGCAACTTGGTCAGAAAAGAGCCATGTTGTCATTAGTAGGTGACATATCAATATGTAGTTGTAACAACTACCTCTGGCTGGATACCGGCAATCTTTCATCAAATTTTCTTTAGGGTTGTTATGACCTCAGACTCATGTTTAGTAGCGTACAAGCCACAGCCTTCAAAATATACATAGGTAGGGGATTCTGCGGTTTATTTAGGAACAAATCTAGATTACGGAAAAAGCTAGTAAATTTCACCGAATAGACTGTGAAGTTATTTACAAAAATTAAGACAGCTGCATATTCGAACGTAATGAAGAACTGTCAATATTTTTAATAGCATGAATATAAACAAGTACCACTAACCAGGAGAAAACATAAAATGCCACACATACCAGGAACGGTACTAAAAAAACTATACTCAACTGTTTGTTATTAGCCATCAAATTCTAAAAGCCTTTTCGAAAGCAACAAGAATGGCATGTTCCATCATCAGCTGGTATTTCGGTATGCACAAACTATCTGGAAGGGCAGAGAAATACTTGCATCTTTTGTCAACATTGAGAGCAAAAGTAACAGGGAGCTGAAATGAACAAAAATTTAAACTCCTCTAGTGTTCTGACAGAGGTAAAGTGACAGCAGGAGCTCATGGAAAAGCCTTTTAATCTCAAATCAGAATCCTGTAAGACCTGAGTGGGGTTCCCTATTCTTTTTTTTTAATGCCAGTTCTATAAAGATATGTGTTTGCAAATACATGACTTAGGTCATATTTGAAGGTCACAGTTCTGTCTGAGGTTTCATACTGACTTAGGAGTGACAGAAGCACACGTCCTGGATTTCAAACTGTTTGTCAGCTGAAGTTGAGGGCAGAAAGCAGCTTATTTAAAATAGGTTCTAAGAAACAAATATCCCATATTAGCAGTTATGAACCAGAAAAAGACCTATGCAGCGGTAGAAAGCAGGCAAGCCTTGGAGAAAACATATCCTCGCAAACAACGAAAGCTCTACGTGAGTTTGCACATTTCATCCTCACCAATTAAGATCTTCAAATCAAGTTATTAGAGGCTGACAGATAACTCATTTCATTATCTCTTCTCCACCCACTACAGCAGCGTCCATAGAACACTTCCCTTCTCTGTCCAGCAAGTGGAGGCCCTGAATGAATCCTGACTGCTATAAAAGGCAAAAAAATCTCTTAGTGTTATGCACCCCATAGCTAACCTCGGAATATCTTTTCTCCTCTGATACAGGAATTCATGCAACAAAGCAGAATTTCAGTAACCTGCTATTCAAGTTGGTTGGTTTGGGGTTTTTTTTTTGGAGAGGGGGTGGAATGTGTGTTAACACCTAATGCTGTCTTGCTTTCAGAGACTCCCAGGGCTTCCTCAACAATACAGGGTTTAAAAACAAACAAACAAAAGTAGTTCTTTATCCAATTACAAGAGTTAGTGGAAATGTCTAATTCGAGTAAACGTTTAGGCAGAAGCCTGCCTAGCACCCCAGGTGAAGTTGACTGATCTCTGATAACACGAGAGGAACAAGACATTGCAGAGAAGCTATAATTCAATTACCCTATTTACAGTAATGTAAATCACAGTATACACAGGGGATCTTCCATATTCAACCAGCAGCAATACTACGACAGCTTAATCTAGCACAAAGCATGGCAGTGACTCAGTTAGCTAGGCAGAAGACAGGGTACAGTCTGCTGGTGTTTGATTTCAGGGATATTGCGAGATAGTTCCTATTTGTTTGAGAACAACCAGAGTAATTACGGAGGGGGAGAAGGAGCGAGGAAGGCCTCAACATTTAGAGTATTTCAGACTCCGGTAAAGATGCTAAAACCACACAGAAGTCCTACTATTGAAAACAACCAGAACAATATCTGGGTATTCAAGATGTCAACCTGAATATGCTCCAATAAAAAAGACACATCTCGCAGCTCCCTGGGTAATAAAAACCTCCACAGCATATGCTTTAATTCCTAGATCTCCTAGATCTGCTTCACGCAAAATACCCACAGCACACACAAAAATCTGCCGTTGCACAAATAAACACATGCTGCAGTAAATTAAAAAAAACAGAAACACGAAGCTGCCACAGCCAATGCCGCAAACAGCATGTGGCACTCGCTTTATGCACAACACCAGAATTTACTGCAATTAAGACATACGTTCTAAAATTATAAACACGTGACCAAAGCCGACTGGTTTTAACAAACTGCTAATTAAATTGGAATCCTCTTATCCTCTCTCGCTCGCTCTCTTGAGCTGAATGAAGCGGTGACTGCTACAGCATAGTAGCTCATGCAAAATAGATACTGAACAACAGGCTTTTCTGTTAGGTCACCGTTAAGAAGGGGAATCTCCAGCGTGAGCCTGGCTGTCGTAGGCAGAACAGCAGAGCGCACACCAGAGATCACAGCTGGGCTGCTCTGTGCCAGACGTGATTTTTACAGACCTACCATCTCTTTTTCCTTCTAGACACGAAAGCCTCCCCTTGCAAGCTTTAGGGCTGAATTGAAAACGAGGGTGCTAAATAATTCATCCCACTAAGGGGCTGGAGGAAGGAGACCGAGAAATCCCAAACAATGCAGGCAGAACAAAACAAAAATGCCTCACCCTTTCGCCCCCCCTTCCAAACTTCTCTCCGCTCCTCCGTTCCCCATTGCTGTCAGGATTTTCCTCCGCGCAGCAAAAGCAGGTCTGTTACACCCTCTCACCGAAGGCGAACCGAAAACTAAGGGAATAAGTATTTCCCGACCACGGCGGCAAATGTCATCCGAGCGCATCGCAGCCGGCTGCCCGCTCGGCGCTGGGGGTGAACCCTGCGGGCGCCCGGTGCCCGCCCAGCCCAGCCCAGCCCCGGGGAAGGGATTCCCCGCGGCGGCCGCGGGGAACGACCAGCTGCTCGGGGAAGGGCTTTAACACCCGCGGCCAAGCCGAACGGGAGGGAGCGAAGGCACGCCGCGCCGAGAAACGCCCTGCGATTTTTTTTTTTTTTGGGGGGGGGGGGGGGGTTGTTGGGGAAGCCGGCAGCTATTTGTGCTTGTGCCGGCAGAGAGAAAGCAAACTTCGCCACAACACCTCATCTGTCCCCGCCGGGGAGGCCCCCGGGAGGCATCTCCCCGCAAGCCCAGCGCCCTGCCTGCAGCCAGCAGCACCGGCGCCTTTTCTCCGCCGAGCGAGAGGCGCCTTCCCCTCCCGAACCCCCGGCCCGGGCCTCCCCACGGGGCGGCGGCGGCGGCGGGTGGGTGGAAGTTTCCCTCGAGCCTCCCGCACCCGCCCCACGCGGGGCGTCCGTCCCGTCCCCCCCCCCCGCACTCACTCACTCACTCACTCACCATTACCGAGGCGGCGGGCTGGCTCCGCCGGAGTTCCCCGGCGGCCCGCCGAGCCGGAGCGAGCGCGCCCGCCCCCGCCCGGGCCCCCGCGCCGCGCCGCCCCCGCGCCCCCACCTGACCGAGCCCCGGCTCGGCTCACGCTTCCTCTCGCACCGGAGCTGCGCGCCCGGCCGCTGCAAACCGCGTACCTTAGATTTCCTGCCGCCGCGGCTATCGATTTATTTAATTTCCACCCACCACCACCTCCCCCCCCCCCCCCCCTTCTTTGCAAGTGGGGGCGGCGTGCAGGGCTGGAGCTGTTTGCTCGCTCTCCTGCCGGAGGACGGTCTTGTTTGACATAGGATGTTGCTCCCGATTATTGTCGAGCCTGGCTCCGAGCCATCCCGCTTAGGGCAAGTGAGTAAACAGCTGCTCCCGTCGGTTCGCAAGCGTTAATAAAAACCAGTTATCTGCTTCCACCTGTCCGCCGAACCTTCCCAAAATATTCCCTGACCCAGTTTAACCCCGCCGGTGCCGCTTCATCGCCCTTCACCTCGCCGCCACCGGAGGCCCGTTCCTGACCTATTTTTCTCTCAGCCTGGCCGGGTCCCCGCTCTCCTCCCCGCAGCGCTGAGCCGGCGGAGCCCGCCGGGGTGCCGGGAGCGGAGGGGAGAGGCAGAGGCCTCCTGCCACCCGCCGCCTCCTCCTCCTCGCAGGCGGCTTCCCCGCCGGCAGCAGCTGCAGCCATGGCTGCTCGGTGCCTGCGGGGGCCTCCGCCGCACGCAGCAAGTACAGCTGGGCGGTCGCCCCCGCGACGTGCGACACTCCGGGGCTCCCCTTCGTGTCACCGAAACACCTTTCACCCGGGGGCAGGACAACCCTCTCGCACCGTTTCCTTGTAGTTAGATGCTGTCACCTCGTCCCCTCCCCCCAGGACTGGGGGGGGGGTGGGGGGGGGGGGGGGTGTTAACCCATCTCCAGCTTCTGCAGTGCCAGGGGGGCTGGTGGCACCTTTCTTGCACCGGTCCTTCGCCACCTCTTTCGTGACATCCTTCTCCCTTTCTCAAACTGTTTGAGGGAGAAAACAAAGGTCTGCCCTTGGCCTTTCCCCCCCGTAGTTCCCTCTCCCTACTATTGATGATTTTGGTCAAGGCCGTATTAAAAGAGACCCAAACCACGCGCCAGTCCGCTGCCAACCTCAGTCCATCTAATCCTGCCTCATAAACTGACTGGTCTTTCTCAATCTGAGTTTAGCACAGCTAACTTATCTTCTTTTCCCAGCCACTGCTCCCGATTACCTTCACCACAGAACTTTAAACACTTTATCTTTACTGGTTCCTTTTTCTCACTTTTGCAAGAGGGGCAATTGCTTTGACTTCCTCCTTGTCTTTCTAAGCACTGCAGGGGTTTATTTTGGTTCTCCCCCCCCCCCCCGATTGCTAGGATTATTCTGAAGTGCTCAAAATCCATCCTATTTACTAACACCTCAGGTTTAATAGCCTGCTCCACAACTGTGACAGTACCTATATGCTCTGTAGAAGTCTGTTGCTAAGATTATCTTTTTTTTCCCATGATTTTAGCCACTTTTCACCCATCTTTTAATTTCTTCGTGTTCCTCTTAACACTTCAATTCTAGGCTTCTCACACTGAAAGCCCTGGATAGCTTGCCCCTTCCTACTTATTTGCATACTTTATATATATATACACACACATATTTATGCTTAACAGCATCTTGACAAAAAAGCTAAAGAATCATTCAGCTATCCTATTTATCTGTTATAAGATTACATTAAACAACAATAGTCTGTGTCTCTCCACTTAAAGAGACCGCTTCTTTGTTTTAAAGATTTCACTATGGGCATTACCACTCTTTAAAATAACCCATGTCTTTCTTCATCGCCTCTTACATCTTGCTACCAAAGGCAATAACCCATTCTGTACTGATTAACAATGCAGCCTTGGCACTACCACTTCAAAAATCCATTAACCTTTACTCTTTTGACTGTGTAACATGGATTTATGTTTTAAGTACAGAACTGAAATGAATACTTTCTTTCTATATATTTATGCAAACAGGCATCTTTTTGACCTGCCCTTTTTCAGCTGCTCATTTAGTCACTGTTAACAGCAGAGCTCCCATCTCCTCTATTGCACTGGAGTTTCCGCCAATGTATTGTCATTTATTTATGCAAATTAAGTCGTGGTTGTACCTGGAATTAACTACATCGTAAAGTGTTTAAAGGTAATAGCCCAAGGACTAGATGTTCACTAGATTGGAAATTATGTCATATAAAAGTTCTGCACAACTAAACACCTGTAAGCCATAAGCATGGCAATGTAAGGGGATTTTGTTTTCTAATTAATACCTCTTAGCTGTTGCAGCGAACAGTCACGGTACCATAAAAAGCAGCAAGAACACAGACAGCTTTAAATGGTAATAGAAGGTAAACAAGAATTATAAGAATACTTACTTACTAGATTTCAATATGCTTTACAAACAAGCAAATCTTAAAAATATCACTAATTGGAATATTTACTACATGTCTGATTAATTTTTCCTTTTGTATAGAAACATTATTTGGTAAAGGTCCATTACCAACTTAAATTCATGAAACAAATTTGTCTCCTTAGAGTTTAAAAGGATATGTTTTTCACCACAGATTATCTTTGATTCTGTCCAATTCCAAAGGTTTCTTACCAATTCTTCCCTCTCTCAATCAGCATGTTTATTAATCACCATGAAATTTCCCACGTTTGCACTGCAGACTCCTATAGCACACACTATGCAGTTGTCTGAACCATCACAAGCAGAATGAATTTTGCGCTCTTTGCACATGCAGGCATGCAGGTGTTCATAACTTACGGGGCTACTGAGCAAAAGAATTCCAATTTAGTTACCTAAGGTAAAAAATACAGACGCTCAGTGAAGTGTAAGTGGCATCCCCTGTACTTGCAGGAACCAGCAACGTATCATGGGACTTCCACATTCTGGATATGGGAGGTAATTACAGAGACACCTAAATGCAGTAGGGTTGTGGCAAAAAGTGGATAAGACTATTTACTTGGTGTTCCCAAAAAGGGAGTAAGTGTTCGGTGCTCGTGTCAGAAATAACCTCGAGTTATTCACACGCACCCACAAGCACACCTCGAAGCTACACCTCTGGCTTAGGTTGTCCTACTCCCATTGCTGCCTGCTCCAGGCTCACTGGTGAAACGGCTGCTGCAGAAGATGGCTGGCACCATTACGCCCACATTCTTGGTTCAGACATAACACCATGTATATCAAAGGCCCTTTCATTATTTTTACACAGCACGGTACTTGGGACACTATTCAAGTCTTTTGGCTGATTGGGGGTAAAAGATGATAGAGTATTTTCTTCTTTAATTAGGTGGAGAAACTGTGCAAATGAGGGCTGTAGAAACAGCTAATATCTACTGCTTTTTCAGCTTAATTTAGGCGATACAGGAACAAAACAATGTGACTTTATGCATTTTGGCAAGGAAGGATGGATGGGAAAAAGACTGATAGAGCAATTACAGGGAACTTGAAACATGCCCAGAGTCAACAAGATGACCTAACATTTGTCCTTTTAAAAATAAATACTCATAATGAATACTGTCAGTTGAGCAAACCATCTCTGAGAAAGAAGAACAATTATTCTAGGTGCAACTGTTAATCCTCGAAGACCATATCCTATGCTCTTCTTTCAGTTTTTTATGATGGGAAAGGAGGAGGGGAAAGCACTATTCCAGACCATTAAAAAGTGGCAAGTTTATATTTCAGTCCACGTTTCCTTCTTTAAGAGTCTCATTTCATCAAATGCACTCCCCCACCCTTATTTTTTTAAATCTTCTGTACCTTCAAATCAATAACAACCAGAGAAAGTTTGAGGAACATCTCAGCCAGAATCACCTATTGGATGTAAGCTCTAGCCCGTGCTCTCCAGTGCCACAATACCTGGAGCCAGATGGAAGTGATTTTACACGTTGAAGCACTTTCAACTTTTGCACACTGGGATTTCTTGATGAAATGTTCTGGGGTGAATAACGAATGTTCAGAAAGATTCCAGACCTCTCTGCGTTGTCGATATAAGGGTGCTAGCTTTCCTTGCAAACACGGCATACGAGTTTGTTAAGGTCAATATATTTGAAATTCTGTTCCTTTCAAATTATTTTCTTCAGTTCAGAGGATACGCATTGTAAATCCTAGCATGAACTCTATTTCCACTTAGGAAGAGTCGATTTCATCTTTTGTTTTTAAGGAAGTAGGACATTGTTTTCACTTATATATAGCCTTTTTTTTTTTCTGCTTGTAGAGATAAGAGCAATCTTAAGTTTCCAGTGCAATGGAAGTCCTGCAAGAACTAGAAAGTATTCTTCCTTCAGCAACAGTATTTGCTTCCTTTAAGTAAAGTATTTTTCATCTTCTTGCAGTCAGTCAGATAACAATAGCTACCAGATCAGAATATTTGCCTGGAAAACCCAGTCTAATCCAGCGTAGCAAGTTTTGTGGTCTTATGTAAGTATTTTCCAGGCAAATTTCTCTTGTCCATCACTCTTGGAACTACCGTAAGGAGACCACCAATGCTGAGCAGCAGAATTGGCTGCTACCACCAAAACCAACAACGTACCTGCACTAAAGTTAAACCCACACAGTGGTCAGTAGGTAACGGAAAGACAGAGGTTAAGGAGAGTGAAGAGAAGGGAGGGGAGAAAAATGTATTTCACATTTCATATATTCACCAATTTTGTTATCCAAAGATGCTATCCTGTTTATACGCAGGTTTATATTTCTTGTTTATTAGGAGGTAATTTTATTCCCTTCAAATTTCAAAGAGGAACATAAACCAGCAAGTGTCAAATCTGGACCTTCAGAACACTTGTACCTTTTCAAAATCTGTCTCTTTCCAATATTTAATGAGTAAGGGCAATTCAATCCCTTCTGACAATTACTATTTTGCTTAAAAACCACAACTTTGATTGTAAAACAATATTTTAACCAATTAGATATTATTTTATACCTGACAAACTTACTCTTAAGAACAGGAATTTCTATGGATAAAGCTCTTATTTGGCGGATTTCATATGGACCATAAACTGTCTTTGTCTATAGACAAATGCAAAATAATACCTAATTATTTGTCCACACTCTACGTTTAAACTGCTGTTCTTAAAGGGGCAAACGGGAGAAGAAATAATAAATGCAAATGGAAAAATAGGAGAGGAATATGTCAAAAGGTAGCAACAGGCAGAAGAGAAACTGAAAGGAGATTTGGAACACAAAACTGTGGTATATCATCTTGCTGTCTTCACCTTGCTGCCCACATACTTAAAAGACTTCAGATTCAGACTCATCTCCTGGTGGGCCTTTCATTTTGTCAGCTTCAGTCTGCCGCTGGAGACAGCTCTCAGACGGAAGTTTTCAGGAAGAAAGACACTTTGCTTTGCTTTACCTTATCGATTTAAGAACATAGAGAGGCAGGAAATTTTTTTTTCTGGCTCAATTATTCACAAATAGCAAGCAGAGACTTGTCAGATTTTGAAGGGAGAGAAGTGACATATTGAAAAGACAGTGACAAAATAACCCAGAAAACAGGCCTACATGTGAATGGTTTACCTGCCTACATTGTCACAGTAATGCTGTGCCCAGAATATACTGTCTGTGATTTCTAGCAAAGATCTCAGAAAGACAGCAGTACTCACTGATTGCTAGTCTACAAAGACGAAACCCACCCTTCTGCTTAAAATTATTCTCCCTTTTTCTCCCATACTTTGTCAGCAGGGTCACATCGACTGATTGTCTAAATCCTAGGCTGAGAACTCTCTGGGCATGAAATGTGTAAGGCAGTTAAGATCTCTCTGTCTGTCTGTCTCCTCTTTTCTTCCCCAATTCAAATCTTTTTCCTTCCTAAGTGCCTGGGTGCCAGGTGGCACAAGATGAAATCATAACTTTTATGACATGGTAGTTGATACTTCTAAATTTCAACATAGGAACTGACTTTCTGAAATTTCTCATCCAGACTGATGATCTCTGAAGCAGTCAAGATTAGTTTTTGTAAATTTCTTCATTTGAAATTCTGTAATGCAACCTAGCAATGCTGAGAACCCACACATGTTTCCTGATCAAGGCCCATTAGACCCTCCAGTTCAAACACAATGTGCAGTCCCTCATCACTGAAGTACAGCAAATGCACCTTAAAGCTCATTTCCACTCTTTTCTTTGTGATTGAAAATAGCTGTGACTGGACTCAAAAGTATTATTTCATTCTTTTTAGCTTTCATACGTATACAAGACATTTGAATAAACTAACAATATATTTGAAGAAAGTACATTAGTATCTCGCTATGCTACTATCTTCTCACCAAAAGCTTAGTTTTGGAATTCAGTCACCGGAGTAGGACTAAGTCCTCTAGCCAGCTAGCCACTGTTAAAGATAACATTTCTCTCCGATTAAGGTTAGTTATATTGCCTAATATATTTTAAAATAATAGTTCTTTCATTTTTACCCTGCCTTAAAAAGTCTCTGTTCTTCAACACTATAACTGTTCTTCCTCGTAAAATACACATAAACACATACACACGTGCATGCATACAGAGTAAAACTCAAAAGTCCTTTTACTGTTGCTCCTGTTTAATCTCTGCAAGTCCAGAATTCACTGCCTGCAGAACCCATTTTACTGATGACAAAGCATTCAGGATGCATTTTCCTATGTGTTCCCTGCTCCCAGTGGAGAAAACTGTTATTTCCTTTCTTGGATAATATATGGAACCATTGTGCTGCAATGACTGAAGACCAGCTATGAAATGGTGAAAAATTTCATTCCTTTCTATACTATTGTTTTGGGGGAGTTACTGTTGCACGGTTAGGATGATAAAAAAAACCCAAATCCCAAAAAAAGCCCTTCGTACAACAATGGCCACAAGAACTATGGGGGGCAAAGTCTGAAGACTCTTCCTGTATATGGCACTAACTGGTGAATTCTCATTTGCTTAAAGTGAAAAAAATTATTCACAAATATTTTTTCTTGCTTTGCTGTTCTTGCAAAGCAGCAAGAACATCTCATTATAAAACATACAGAGGAGATGCCACGTGTTTAGTTCAAGATTCGTGCAAAGGAAGAACTAATAAGGAACAAATGTGCCAATCAAACACTAATTGTTCAGTTTTTCATTCTCATCAATTCTGATACAAAAACCAAGACTAGCTACTGTTAATTTCAATTTTCATCAGTTTCTAGTACTTTTATACCTTAGTGTTTATTTACAAACTATATGCAATATTGCTTATTTGCTGTTGCAGTTTAAATATTAAAAAAAAATTTAAAAAAAATTTGGTAAAAGCTTAAGCTTCCAAAATCTCAGTCTTTGTTTTTAATTAGCTTAACTTTCAAAACATCAGTCTGTATATATAGTTGCACATTTTACTTGAAATGCTAAAAAAATGAAAGTTGGGTTTTTTTGGTCCCAAAAGCAACATGTACTTTAGTATAATTAATTCAGAAAAATACTTCTGCTTTCTTGATTATTGGAAAGAAAATTACAATGAAAATATCCTGATCTAAAACCTGTTGGGAAGTAATTTTCAGTAAGACCTGTAGTACAGAGCTGTCAGACTAAGGGCAAAGAAAGCCAGATGTTTTTTCTTTTGAGCCTGCTGAAACAACTACTTCATTACATGCAAGAAAATATCACCTTTATGTGTCACCAAATATAATTTTTAAAGATTAAGTTCATCCCACCGTCAGTATTTCAGCTTACAAAGTAATTGGAATGTACACTTTACTTCAACACTTGCATTCCTGTTATGAGTATTTTCTCCTACGCTCCAAAGAAAATGCTTTTGAAATCACTGCACTGCATTCACATCAGAAGTCCCATCTTCATTATACAACTATATTGGCCTGTAATCTGTATTTCTTTTTAAAATCTGCTTCATAATTCTATTGAAGTTTTTTAACACTTAATCTGCCACTAGCTGTGATACATACATGGATTATAAACAGATGTACTCTTATATCAGGCAGATCAGTCATAATAAAAGTGTTGAAGTGTCACAGAGTTAGGAATGGCTACACACTTCTCCATGGATGAGCTACATAGACATAAAAACCTGTCCTGTCTTCAGGTTTGTCCAAATTTTTCCCACTGGAAATACTTTAGTCACTTCAGAGTCAGTATCACTGGAATAAGAGGAGCTCAGTGACCCTGAAATATTGTAATTGATAGTTAGAGCATTAATTAAGGAAAAACAAGCAACAAACCCCAACACATACTCTTAAACCCTTAGTGCAGTCTGTAAGGAGGAACAAACTAGGCATGTGTAACAAGAAATCATTTTAGCTGTTATGCCAAGCTCATTAAATTATCTCAAACATCTGAATACTTAAGAAAACGCCATTATATTAATGACTCACAGTAGTTCCAGTCTACTAAGCAGGAGATCATAGTATAAGTGCTGACATACTTTGAATATACACACAGGGAGCAGCTGAAGAGATAAAGATTTAAATAGAAAATGACCTGGTAGGAGTTTTCAATTCTGATTTTTATTCTGTGTCAGCAAACCAAATAGCCAGCAAAATTCATAATTCATTCTGAATAATTGTTAGGAAGTGCTTCAAGTGAAAGGTTTGTGTTTTTTCTGATTTTGCTTCCTCTACCCTACAGAAAAATTAAACAACTTCATAAAAGCAAAACTTGTGAAACTGTTTATTGACAGGAGGCAAGTAAGCAAACTGGTGGCGACAAAGTGTAGGCAATTGAAGTGAACAACGGTCATAAAGCTTCTGCAAAATAAGCCATTTTTCACTCAAGCTCTTATAGGAACTTCCCTTCTGGGATCACAGTAATACATTTGAGTGTTCAGAGGAGCAAGCTAAAATACTGACCACTATGAACTTCATTACCTTTGCTCACCCACTCAAACATATTTTGTTTTAATTCTTTTTAGGAGACTGAGAAAGTCACCTTGTTTAAGTGGTCAACCCTTGCTGTTTCACATAGTAGCTATCACGCAAACTCCAAAAGTGTTCATATTATGCCAGGAAATCCTACCTCCTCCACAGGAGCCAAACAGTCTGGAACAATAATACACTATACAATATTCAACATTTTTACTCCTCTAACTTTAGGAATTTTGCCAAAGATGGAGTACTATTACTCAGAGAACTCCTGCTTCAGTATCTTCATCTAAGCTCCACACAGTGATATTGCAGTCAGCTAGCAAACCGTTCATCATACACGAGCTACTGCACAACCACAAAATATGTTCTTACCTATCATCATCTGCCACCTTATCTTCTCCATCTTAACGTTTTTAATTTGGCCAATTATATCCTGCTGTAGCCATTAAATTAAAATTTTTTATCTATAAATGCTATCCACTTGCACAGACGTACACATGGACTTGTATCATGCCGCTCTCATCCCACATTATTCTGTCTTCATTTTTACACTAAGGCAATGTACATCCACAAAAAATACTTTGATTCTTCTGCTGAGAACTGTAATTCCAGAAACATTTCTCATGAAATATGCTGCTTTAATAAAATAATTTCACTATTAATTTTTGTCTTTCTATAAGGATGAAAGTTATAATAAATCACCATAATGCCAGGTAAAGTAAAACCATCACAGGTGCAGAATGAAATTGTCACAGGGTTTCAGAAAGGTAGTATGAGCCGTTTGTCTGATGGTAGCTGGTTTTATATTCACTTACTGCCATTTGGCTCCTTTAACCTTCAGGGTGAGATTGGTATTTTTACACAGACAAGATACAGGAACGAAAAAATCTGTCATACCTGGAATACGGAATAGACAAGTGCTGTATACTGAGCAAGATCAGATACAGTCTGATATCTACCTCAAAAGCAGTTCTGGAAATATCTACAAAATTAAATATATAGAAGAGGAAACTGCCTTGATTAATGTCACAGAATCCTCTTGACATACAACTGGTAGAAACAGCTCACTAAGAAGAAACATACTTCATCTTGGTTATACCACACATAGTTTCTCCTAAGAAAAAAAGCGCTGAAGAAAATTGCTCTGAGTATGTCTTCATTCTGGCTATATATCCATTAAATTTATGTTCCTCAGAGTAATGCTATCGGTTTTAGAACAAAAGGAGAGGGTATTTAAAGACGAGGTATGACTTCAGACACTTACATACTATTTGCCTGTTCAACACACTTACACATTGATACTAAAAGGAGTTCTGTCAAAGCTTTCAGTCGGAGCCTATAGGAATTTGTGAGGGAAACGAAAATGTTAATGAAAGCTAATTAAAAAGATTCAATTTCATGTCTTACGATCTTCTTCTAAGATTTGAAATTTCCTCTTTGCTGGTTTTGTTTGTTTTGTTTATGCAGCATTGTACACTGACGTAACTGTTCTTGCCATTTATTTCTATAATAAAACTAGGATAAATAACTCATAATAAGAAAATGCAAAAACTAGTCTTATAACCACATAGCAGACATATAATATTAAAATACATTTATTTTAAAGACCTTTCATGGCTCATCACCTTTAAAACTCTGCTCTCTTACTGTATTTAAAAATCTATTTAGTTTTTTAAAAATACTATTTAGATTTTTTTTAGAAGGAAAGAACCTAACCTAGGCTTAAAACTAACCCCACTAGGTATCTAAAGGTAGCTCTCTCATCCATGTGATACACAGCTGGCAGATGGAAAAATCAAATTATGGATTTATTCATTACACATTTATAAAAGGACGCTCTTCCAGCAAGCCTGCACCTTTCAAATACTGTTTAGAGTGGGTGAAATGGTTACTGTTAAAACTTTTAAGATTCAGCTTTAAAACTGCCTTATGTCCTGTAACACACTACAACCTCCATGATAATGGCACACTACAACATCCATGACAATCTCTCTTCTACAAAGCTGTATCTTCATTTATTTCATGGTTATTTGTTCCCTAGCCTACCTTCATCTAGAAAATTAATCTACTCAACAAAAGAAGAAACTTTTCCTAGGGAAACAGAATGGAAAAAAATAGCTGTTTAATATCCACTGGCACAAACGACAGTTCAAAACCCCATGCTTGTATCTCCAGGGATTTAGATTTATTGGCATCTTTACTAGCTGGGTCTTGGAAGCCTGCAAAGTTAGCCAGAAAGAACAGAGTGTATATATTGAGACAGAAAACTCTGTGAACGACGGACATTTTTCACTGATGAGTTCTGTTTTTCCAAGAGGATGGAGTGAAGAACTGTAAATAACATGTTGGGCAGAGGTTGAAAAAGTTATCTAGCTTTTTATAGGCAACTTTAAGACTTCATTGCTTACTTGGTTTCTGGTCTTAATCCAATCACTATGAAAGTTTCACTTGCACAGTTAACTCCTTGCTTTCCTTTGTTTTCAGAGTTGGTATTAAGGTTGCATAAGAGAGTGAGCACACACGAGAGCAAGTGAGAGAGAATGAGAGAACAAACTCCTTTGTACCTACTAAAAGCATTCTTCCAATTAAAACATTAGAAAATCTGGGCAGGAGATGTACGAGTAGAATTACATTAACTTTACAATTGAAAAAAAAAAAGGGGGGGGACAAAGAAGGAAAACGGCTTGCTACTGGCAAAAGAACAACTATCAAGGGTGAAGTCAGAAAAGAAATAATGAAATTTTTAGTCTTATTGTAGGGGCAACTAATATCACAATTTCCCACTTCCCCTTCCTCCAGTGGAAGCCACTTACCACGCTAGACAAGAAAAACAATGGAAATTAACATTACTTGACTAAAATATGCAGATTCTCGAAAAGCTACCTTTTTCCACACAGAAAATATCTGCCTGTTTCAAACATAGACATTAAGATGAGTAAATCTAATGGAGTCAGAGAAAACTAATTCTCTTCCATACATTCACTTTTCTAAAATTGACTTTTCAGTCACGGTTTGAGAGAAGGGCCAGGCTATCACCTCATTATGCATTTTAATGAACCAACTTATCAAAAATTTAAGCATTCATTAAAAAAAAAGTTTCTAGACTTGATGCAAAAATAGCCTTGTATATATGAATTATATTTAATCAATGCAAATATGCCTTCCTGAATCTGCAAGCAGGTGAGACAATGATTTTTTCAGTACGAGTTCCTCTATCCTGTAGCTCAATGGATATTCAGTGATGGGTGTTGGGAGCACCATACCTGTGACACGGTGTTGCTCCACACGAGATATAGTGGAGGGAAGTGGAGAAAAGTAACAAAGACCAAAAAGGAAGAAAAACAAGGAACAGAGGATGGGAAGACACTGATTTGGTTTCACTCTTCAACCTTCCAAACTTTAGCTTATACTATAACCATAAAACAACTGCCATTTATACAGCTGACTATTTACAAATCAAGGCATAGGATTATACAATCATTTGGCTCAGAAGAGACTTCTGGAGGGTTTTTTTATTTATTCCTCAGCAGCTTTCCACACAAGTATGTCTTCACCACGCCAGAAATGGTTTCCTCACACAGACGAAGAACAATAGCTTTATAATGACATTATTCAGGAACGTAGGAAAAGCGATGAAATACTAGTTAAAGTTACTGAGGAAGCAGGCCAGGCAGGCAGCATGTTAGCTCCAACATATCTCCAATGCAGTACAGCAAGGCCCTCGTTATCTCTTCTTAAGGAGAGGTACTGGATGACCCATAGAGCCTCGGCTCACACAAGCACCTCTGCAGCAAAGCTTCCCCGCAGCATAGTGCCTCCTTACAGCACACCAGCACGCTGCTGACAGTCCTAGTTTCTAAATTGTCAAATCATTTCATAAAGTAGCTTGCTCTTCCTAGCACAAGAAGAAAATACATAGCAGGGAGATGTTTTTTACTTAACATCCAAATACTTCACAGTCAGTAGAAAGCTGGCAGTAAGAATCTGCATTTACTGAACGGCACTTTTACAAAGCAGAAAGCTCACTCTTTCAGGGCCTATTTCCTGCACAGTAAAAACACACATATTTCATGGCTACAATATGTCCATCTCCTGAAAAGATTAAAGACAATTCTATCTTTTAAAGTAGGTAGGGATTTAACTATCCTCTAACCAGATGCCCCTATCTGCCTACCCTAAGCACAAAAAAGAAAAAAAGAAGCATAAAAATATTAGACTATTAACATGTGTTGTTGTTATGGTATCGTTATTATTTCATTTTATGCAACTACACAGAAGGTCAGTGGTAATGCTGGAGGTCACCTCTTCCAGACACTTTTTCAATATATATATAATATACTGCCTATTAAATGGTACTAAGTCTAATAACTGGTTTCAAGTGTTATCTAGTTGCTGGAATAAAAAAAAATCGGGTTTTGGGTTTTTTTTTAAATGATTCCTTTACGGTTTCTGTTCCCTTGTTGTTGCATAAAAATGGCATCTAAAACACTCAGAAGCAAGAAGGGCAAAATTGAATAACTAAACCCTTGTGATTTCTGGGATGTCACTTGTGATTTCTGGGATGTCACTTGTGATTTCTGGGATGTCACTTGTGATTTTTTTTTTTTTTTTTTTTTTTTTAAACTTCAGTTGGCAACCTCTCATACTCATTTTCACACAAAGTGTTAGAAGCACTAAAAAGACCAACATTTTTTCAGAAAGTTGCAACCAATCATGATCAAGCTAAAACACAACCATTAATTCTCTTAGAGCCATTATTAAACTCAGATTCTCACCACACCGAGACAAAATCTCGACTCACATGGAAACACAGTTAAGTTTCTTCAAGTTCTTTCCTCTTCCCCCAACCTGACTCAAATGGCACTATTTTTCTCAGAAGACTCATGTTCCATATAGCAGATGTCTAGGAGCTGTAAGCACATTTGCCAACTGAAAAGACACACACCAACTATGAGCAGGAGGAGGGTAACTCAGATCTATCACCAGCCAAGGACAGGAAGGAAAGCAGAGCAGTAAAAGTTCTAGGAAGGTGATTTTAGTCTGCTGTTGCCTCCAGTTTCAGTTTTCCAGTACATGGTAGAAAACACTGAACCTGAGGCTTCAGTCAGGTTGCCACAGTCAGCCTTGAAGAGCTGCCCTTGGCCCTGCGTGGTATTTGGGGGTTCTTCAGGTCAACATTAGTGGCAACCTCAGACTGGGCAGAACAAATGTCTAGAAGAGGTTCAGACCACCCTAAGGATTTCCTTTTTCCCTTTCATGATATATATCCAGTTTTCTCTATTAGAGACATTAAAATCTGTAACAAATGTTTAATTTTAATTCAAGTCATGGGAATCATTAATGCTAAGGTTACACTTCAGGACCTGGGAGAGAAACAAAAGGTGGCTGTATCAGATCAAAAGAAAATCCCATATACTCACTCAGTACCGTATTTCTGACAGTGACCAGTAATGTATGTCTAAGGGAAGGTATAAAAACAATTGAGGCAAACCTCCTTGATACAATTGCCCAGCTTCTGGGAAAGCTGAGGCATGTTGCCTTTTTTCCCCTCAACAGTCCCGTATACTAGGGACTTCAGAACAACCTTCTTTCCTACATCTCAAATTCACCTGTATGGCTTTGGTTGTACAGAATCCCAAAACAGAGTCAGCCCTTGCACCTTGCTCTCCTTTTCAGAAACAACTTTTCTCTGGTAATACAGAGAGACATAACTCTTAACCTGAAACACAACTAGGGAAAGAACCTGCTACGCAGGGAGAGCAACAGAGGAAGCACCCACTGGTTATCACCATGCTATAATAAGAACTACATCTAGAACCTTGCAGCACTAAACTTAGACTTTATCCTTCAACTACTCAGTGTCCAGAATTTGCAGTTCTGCACAGCAGAAGTCTCCTGCCAGCACCCAGTCACACCTGGTATGAACAATGGCTAATTAAAGTGAAATCACTGCGCTCTCTCAGCATCTGACTCCCAGTGGATGCTGCTACCTTAATTTGACCCTGATTACTCAGACCACAGAATGAAAAGCTTCAGGAATACAGCAGAGAATAAACATACTGTGTTTCTTTTGGAGTTAAAAATAGAACAATTATCCTTAACAGTTTGCAGCAAGACTTCATGCACATGAATGCCTGCATTATAGTATATTGTTTGCATGCACAGCTTTCATATGAGGGGAACAGTTACCAAAGATGGACATCACAATCTTTGTTACAACAGATTATTATTATTACCACAGAAGATGTGCCAGGAAAATACAAATACTGTATATTAAACAATATGGAGAAGTTACTGGTACACTGAGCTCAACCATCAAAACGCTTCTTCCACAATCACCACCCACCCACAGACTGATGAATACCCATCATCTGTGCACAAAGTTTAACTTTATTAATAGTGGCATGAAATCTGAATATACAAAAAAAGTTCCCTACTATATAAAGCAATGTTTTGTGATTATTTTTTTTCTTCTGGTGAATTAATTTCTAATTTAGTTACTATAGAAACCATCCTGGAGCCCTCTTAAAAAAAAAAGTCTCTCTATATTTACACACACACAGACACACAGATAAAGGATAAAAGCTAGAGTGTACCTGTACATGCAGTTATAGAGAAACATGTAACTGGCCGACGAAAAAAGATTTGGTATTCATTTATAGCAACACAGTTAAAACTCCTTTAAGTCTAACTGCAGTAATCATTCATACAATGACTGCCATCGCTAGCACGGCCGTCAACATGCAAACACCTCTGGTCCTAGAAAATCAGGGCCATTCTTTTCTGTTTGGGAAACAAACAGGTACCATAAAGCAGTTAGCATTTATTTTTTTTCTTAAAACCAAAAAAGGTAAGTTCTATGCATCCTGACATTATTCTAGTATGTCAAATGACAAGAAATCAGGGCTAAGTGAACATGCCTTTTTTGCTCATTCTGAAGACAGTAAAAAATGAATTCAAAGAGATTTCGGTTGCAGCTAAGTGACAGCTAACAAATTAGACAACAGACCATGACACACAGATTCAGACCAGCAGTTCTGCAGTAAAATTTAACAGGAGACAGCTTTACCCAGGTTTCTTTCTTTTCATACAGTGCTATCATAAACATTTCATAAATAATTCTACTAGGAGTATGCATGATTTATAAAATGTCTGGGAGAAGCAGGCTGGCACAGTCCCTGCTTGTCTTTGAGCTGCTAGCTTTCTCTGTTGCACACTGTTGTTTGTACTTATAAAACTGAGTCAGCTATAATTTCAACAACCCTGAATCTTCTGTACAAGAGATTAAAAACACTAGTGCCACTTGCCCCAGAAGAAAAAGGTATTTCAATAGTAAAGTATGCACAGAAAGCCACTTAGACATTCATTTAACTTTTGTATCATGAAGGCCAAAGAGTTTTCAAAAATAAAACCAAATGCATTTCATGGAAGCAAATAAACACTTCAGGCAAATTGTTTCTCTTGAAAATAACCCAGGAGGACATTAATAAGCTTAGAAAATCTTAAGGTTGGCCATTTAATTTCTAAGATTAGATGCGACTACTCACTTTTGTAGAGCTCTGTAATTTCTGTTTTATCATCCGACTCTGTATATGAAGACACTAGCTGGGACAGTGGGCTCTAACACCATCTGTATGCAATGGATGACACACAAGTCTGTATTCTGAGCACTGACCCAGATGGTGCAGTACATTTGCTTACCCACTGCCTGGCTAGGAGCTTTGCATGAGAACAAACTAGTTGAGGTTTAACCCAGACAAGGTCAACGCAGTGTTGAGAGATTTTTTTCCAAGTTGTTCACAGATTTAGGTTTGTCCAATTCTGGAATGTCAGATGACACTAACAGCTTTTTTACATGGGCACTTGTAGCTCTTTCTCTCTCGGATCTGGATTTTCTCACTGTGCTATGTCTGTGTCATCTGTACTGGATTATTGCCACATGTTCCACACAGAGTGTTACTTGAAGAGGATTTTGAAAATATAGCTGGGTAGAAAACGAGACCACCAAAATATTTTACCATGCTAAACTCATAGCGTACACTGTACCTGTTAACAGGAAGACTAACCTACGTGTATGCAGCAATACATCAAGATGTTAGCACCAATTCACAAAAGCCTCAACACGTTGTTTTGCTGTCTGAGGCACTCCATGTGCTAGTTATGCTATCGCCATAGCTGAGACACACTGGAGTTGAGTCCCCGAACTGAAATTTCTCAAGCCTGGCAGCAGCAGACTCCATAGAAGACTCTAGACTAACATTGTCTTCATCTGTTGGTAGAGCCACATTCAAGCTGAGAATGTAATTTTCACACATCTTTTCTCTTTTCTAACAGTATTGCCAATATATTGCACTGGGCTAGCATATACCCTCTGTGGAAGGTTCTCTTTCCTGTCAAAGCGTATTTTACTTCTTATTAAAGAAAATTAATAATATTAAATTATAGGAATTAAGTTTTTCTTGATTTACAAAATAGAATTATTATACAGCTGTCTAGTACCCATACTAGCACTTTTCATCCTTCAGAGTATAAAAAGATCAATATGCAGAATAAGTAATGATTATTTTTTGAAAGAATGCTGGAAATATCCACCTAGGGATACAATGGAATCTACCTTTAAATTAAATTATCTAACATTAGTATTCAAAAACGAGACACGATTTAGGTCAACCACTGATCTCTCTTAATGTGGTAATTCACGTTTTCAAGTAGAAACACTCCCTTATACACACTGCTCACTTCCCTACTTACTGCTCATGGTCCTCATACATGAAAACATTGGATACTCTTGACACTTAACCCTGCAATGATGAATAAGTCAGCCTTGATCATGCAAAGTTCGCACTTCACTTGAAGCATGTTGAATAATTTCATTAACTTCTATGTGAATACTTGCGTTATCTGGATCTGAGCCAAAGTATTCACCAGCTTGAAGTGTTAATCACACTGCAGGATTCTTGTAAGGAAAGCAGGCAGATATTGCAGGGAAATAACCAGAACAAAGCCACATAGTCATCAGTCAGGTCACAACCGTTTGGTCTATACCCTATCAGGCTTACGGTATTTGTTAATCAAAACTTATATCCAGAAAGATGGAATGACATAGAAGCTCTTTTTACAAACTGATCCACGATACAATTTTGAACCATTGTCAGTATTCCTTAGTTGTGCAACCCACCTGAGGGAATATAATCAGAGAAGAGCATTTACCTTATACTTAACAGAAGTTTGCACAGAAGTGCTAATTAACACAACATACAGCAAAACTGAAGATAGATGTTAACAGATACAAAAAGGAAATAAATTTCACAATTAAAATATTAAAACAGAAGCACTGGATGGGAAAGCAGAGACATAGCCTTCTGTCACTGCCATCGTAAGCAACCATGTAACAGCTACACAGTCCAGAAAGACAAACATAACATCTCCAGGTTCTCACCACACATTGCAAGCCACAGAACAGCTACAGAATCCTATCACAAAAGAGAAGAAGGCACAAAACCCTAGAACATACCACAGAAAAGCCAGAGGTACTGGAGACAACAGCAATGTTTTAAGTTGTAATCACAGCAGGGAATTTGATAGATAAATGCTCATGTAAGTCTCAGAAGTATTCTGTGTCCCATGTCACCGAGAGGCACAGACACCCCTGTGGGCTAGAAGATATCACAGACACAGGGACCATCTATACGACAGTGCTGCTACTACACTGTTGGACTTGGAAATACTCTTTCTGCTGAACCACGCTACAAAAGCTGAATACAAGAAAGCTCCTTCCAACTCCGGAAATTTCTTAGAGCAACCAAGCACTATTTTTTTTGTCATGAGAATTGCAAGTCTAGTTGAGAAACAGTAAACAAGAGGATAATTAACAGAATTAGAATTTTTATAGAGGGCTGAACCATCAAGTATACGGTAAATGATGCATAACTAAGAAATGTTGGTGCTTGTCTCCCCATGTTTTCAAGCGCATTGAAAATAATCCTTCTAAAGTCGTTCCCTTCAAGAGAGGAAAATCCCAGTAAATATCTCTGTAATACGATTCTGCCTTTCTTTTAGCCATTCATGGCTTGTTTAATGCGCCTTTGCTGAATTTCACATTACCGTCCCTTTGCAAACTTTTCAAATGAGAAACAGGTGTTAAGATGATGGCTGAGAAAGTACGGGTGTGTTTATCAGCTGTATAAACTTACGTTGAAGAAATTTGTCTTGTTCCTCTCGCAGAATAGGCCCTGTGCAGGCATGTGCTTCAGCTGCTGCCAGGGGACCCCACTGCCCAGAAGCACGTCGCGGGCCCACTGCAGGTTCTGTGGACAAAACGGGGTAGGTGAGTTGCAGGCAGGAGACAGAAAGGCCACCACAGGTAGAACTACAAAGTGCTCACTTGCTTTTATTTATTAACCTGCATTGTCATTTCTCATTTTCTACATAGCTGCTTCCGACAGTATTTGTACAGGCATATGATTTGGAGAAGCCATCCCTCAGGAGAGAGAAGCCAGCTTGCTTCTCAGAGCAAGCATCCAGACTGATCAGCCCCAGCAGACTAGCCAGTCCCCTACAGCTGCTGAATCCAGCTTCATATCATCAAGTTTTGCTTTCTCTTCTTTTTTTTTAACCTGTCTTCATTTCATTGAGATCCACCCTCCATCTCCTATCACCTACAGAAACCTGAACTCCAGGTATATTTAAAACACCTTCATTTTTTTTTAAAGCTGAATTTTAATGCTCAATATAAAATAATTTATATATAAAAATATAAAGTTTCTAACCAAACAGTGGAACTTACTGTCCTGGGTATCCTGCAGTGTTTCTCCACACACAAGGCCCCTCACTGCCTCCCCCAGCCCTCCCCTATCCCTCAGTCCCTCCAGTTTCCCCCCACACACACACTCTGGAAGCCATCCCACAGCTCTTCCCTAGAGCTAACTACCTGTGAGGCATAGCTGCCAGCACCCAGGCTCAGCAGAAGAGGCACCTTTAGGCTTAAACTGCAGCCTTCTTCTAGTGGGGTGGTGCATTCAGGCTTTTTACCTCTACCCAGCTGTTGCCCTCCATGTAATTTCACTTAACCTCTCTGGAAAATTCCATGCCTGTCATCAAATTTGGTTAATAACGCTCAATGAGTTAACAAGAAAGTATCAGCAGGAGACCAAACGATAGACAACAATCAAAAATTCATAAAAGCACCCCTCTAAGAGTCCAGTGCACGAACATCTCTTGTGTCGTTGAGAACGAGGGACAGCTGTTGGCTCCAGGCAAAACATTACTAACAGATGGGACAATTATTAATTGTAGGGTTTCACTGATGGAAGTTTTGTTTTACTTCATTTTTTATTTCAGTATTAGAAAGTAGCATTTGAGTTGCATTAGACTGGCTTTTTTAGAGACAACTTCACTACAGAGCAGATAAAGAGGGAGATGTTTGGTTCATAGAGACAAATGAGAATGTTGAATTCTGATTTGTGTTCTGTGGGCTGGAAATATGCTTCTGTGAATCATAAATGATTAAATTATGTCCATCCAAGAAGTATATTCCAGTTGTAATATCTTTTTCTTTTCTTTTTTTTTTTTTTTTTTTGGGGGGGGGGGGGGGGGGGGGGGAGAGGAGGGTGTTATTAGCAAAGTTCTTACCCTGTCTTCCAGATTATTTTCTTTACAAGACACTAGTGAAACAGTAAAAGCGCTGCTCAATCATAAGTGCTTTTGTCCTAATGACAGTAATCGTGCAGAAATCTCCAATGTCTTACCAGAATTAGAGCATCCCCTCTAGCAAAATGCTGATTATGGATTCATATGTAAGAGCACTGAACACTGGAAATACTAACCAGATATTTACGGATGTCAAAAATCCTTCATTCAGAGAGCTGATGTAGGTACTTATACAGGACCTTCATGATTATAGTGTAAGACAGTCGAGGGGATTTGGATAGTTTTCTTTTGGTATGGAACAAATACATGTTCACTCATAAACATCACCAGGCACTTTCTGGCTAGTCAGGGGAACCAGTAAATTTAATTATTATCACTGAGTGTCAAATTTAATTAAGATTGAAGCAAGCAAAGTATATAAACTTAACTGTATACTAACTTTTTCCTATGGTATTTCATTTGTAACATGTATTTCTGTAATCCTGTTAACGTAAGCCTGCAAAATACTTTGAAATACGTACAGAAGAAAATACAAACCAGAAAAGAACCTACAAAAATCTGGTCTTCTGTGAAAGTCATCCTTTTTTGAATAAAATCAGAATCCAGCAAAAATAAGCCTATCATAATGTCCAAGATCCAAGCACATAAATGCTTTATTTTATTCCAATCATAGTCCTCAGAAACATAAGTAAATTCCAAGTGTGAAAATGAAGCAAAAAACTGCCTAATGTGTGGCAATCTGAATCTTACAGTTAAAACTATCACATAAAAATTAAAGGAAAACAAAACCCTTAAGAAAGCTACCACTACAAACCTTAAATATAAAATCCCAGTCTAAACAAATTTTAGCTAGGGATGTATTCCTGAATCTAAGTTTTACAATGAAAATGTTAAGAAATCATTAAGTGTAGCATCATGCTCTGGTGATTGCTGTGCACATTACACTGACCATCCATAACATGTATTCAGTACGTATAATTCATAGGCTTTTATTGAACAAGATGATGACAGTAACCTAGCTAGGAGGGAAAAAGATCATTCAGACAAATGAGGCAATTACATGGTAACTTCACACAATCAAAACTAATAGGAATAAAAGACGTAGTTACAGATTTTCCACTACCCTTCCCCTAAATCAGCATGATCAGTTATTCCCAGTAAATACGCCTGAGCAGGTCTCAACTCATTAGATTTCAGAGTCTGCTCTGCTTGGTTTTTAGCTGATGAAGTTATTAGGAGTGGGTGAAGGGATCCAGGACATAGCAAAAAGGATTTATTCTTCTTGGCATACTGCTTGCCAGTCTGAAATGCTGGATTTGGCTGTCTGACTCAGGGCAATTATGAAGTACTCTTTCCACTTCAGCTGTTGCCTCCCACATCTTTATCACCCCAAGATTCAAAGACAAGATGACTGACAGGGTACAATAACTTGCAAAAAAGTTTACCAGCGTTGTTAAAGTGGAAAAGGAAAATCTCTTATGGTCAACCAAGTGGAAATCTGAGTCACCTGAGATGGTCACCTCTTAACTCGACAGTGTCAGAAGCCACCTTTACCTAACTTGGAAACTCCATGACGTGCTGCTGAGACGTGCACTAAATATCCTGTTACACCTTAATCCTTCCCTCTGTTTTCTTTTATAGTCTGTTAGAAGGCTTTGTGTCAAAAAAACCCCTAGGGCTACTGCATCAAATAAAAGCAAAATAAAAAGACTATTGACCTTGAAGAGTAGCCTTCTGAATGAACTATCAAACTGTTGCTACTTGAAACGCTTACATCTATTATGCTTACAGATTATGCCTGTCTCCAAGTATATATTAAACCTACATACATATATATATATAATCTTGTAATTTTTACAAGAATGTATTATGGCTAGTTTGACGAAACTGTCATGCTACTGATGTTATGTCATACCTGACAAATTTCCCCATTAAGGGTTCTGTTAATAATGCACATAATAGAAGATACAAACTACCTGTGAGCAGATTCTTTTGGGATTTAGGATGTATTTTATTTCAAGATAAAAAAAAGCATGTAGGTAAATATTTTTATTTCCTGACAATCTGGTGGTGGCAGACCATCAGACCAGTTCTACATACTGATCCATAAGGACCATAAGGCAAACACTTTTCACACAACTTTTTAGTTATACTGACAAACAGCATCTTGCCAAGTCCTATCTTCTCCTTCCAAACTGTGCCAACACTCATTTTGGAGGTAAAAATCACAAAAGGAGTAAGACTTTACTTCAAGACAGAGAATGGGAAGCTAAAACTACTGCCCAAACTGGCAATGAAGTAACTTCTGAAAATTCATCCTCACTTTCCTGCACATTTATTCCAGCAAAAACCAGCTATGTACAAATTTGCTCTGATAACAGAATAAAACAAAGAGAAATAGCGTCCAAATAGTAAGCAGGATTTTGCAGGGGGAAAAAAAAACAGAACACATAGCCAAACAAAATGTTGAAAGATTTTGAAAAGATGTTAAAAAAAGCACTCAACAACTATTTTTACTAATCCCACAACAGCAAAACCTGTAAAATGGGAGAAAACAGATTGCATATGGAAAACTTGTTTTTCTATGCACTATGGAGACCTGCCAATCCTCTCCTTTCCCAGCCAACCATGAATTTTGGCCATCAGTCTAAATTCTTCATACAAATTCCTGGCACTGGTACATAAATGCTGAATTTTCCAAGATGGTTATATGCATTTAAAAATTAATTTCAGCTTTCTAAAATTTACCAGTAATTCACTCTTCCCCCACAGCAACTCAACCTGATGTAATTGATCTCATTTTTTAAATCAGGCTTATCATCAGTATATCTAAGCATACTTCTTACTCGTTACTCCTGAAAATGCATAGATGCATTTTGTGTTTTACGTTTGTTCAGAAGCATAACTCCCACTGAAGACATATTAGTGTACCATTAAAACACAGACATTTGACACTGCTCTACAAAAGAACCTGAATGAGTCATCAAAGAAAGAAAATTACAACCTCATAAAAGTATGTAGTATACACGTATCAGTCAGAAGTTTTTTCTGCAGTGTTAAGTAGTTGTTTGTTATGCAGAGAAGTAATAAAAAAGGACAGTAAAACCCAACAATGCTAGTTGAAACCAACCTGGTAACTACTAGTCTCAAACAGGCAACATTCAGTTTTTCTGAGTTCCAAGAGGAGATAGGTTTAGACAACAATGCATATTTCATACAGAAAAATATTACAAATTGTTAAGTTGGTATTTATATAAGAAGAGAGATACAAAAAGCAAAAGAGAAGGCTTCATCAGGAAAAAAAAAAGAAGAAAATATTTTGCAAGTAGTTCCTCAGGCAAGGACATGTTATTTGAACCAATAAATTGAAAACAGGCAGCCTTTTTTGTTGAATGTTAATACAAAATCATTTGTCAGCAACAGTAATGACAGATTGCAGAAATATACGGCTCCTATTAATGATTAGCTCTATGGAAAAATTAACAACTGTCACATACAAACAGCATAAGAATGTTTTCAAAACAAGCTATCTTTAAAAAAATGGTAACATTTTTCTGGATAATCACTGTACAGCCAAATGGAATATGCATCACCTTTCAGTAGATTGGCAAGACATGCTACTGGTCAATTTGCCTCTACTATGAGGCAAGGGGTATGATTTGTTTCCATTACCTTCCCTTCCCTATTATTCACACAAGCTTCAGTACTGAAGAGGAGAATTCAGGAAGCCATGCAGCACAGCATATGACATAAAATAAGACTTCCAAATACGAAATCTGTGAGTTCAAACCTTGATTATGACAATTAGTGAAATGATTCTGATAATTTCAACATACTATTCATAAGCATTTTACTAACCGATACTTCAGAAAGACAAAGGATTATAATAACAGAAGTATGCAGAAGTAAAATAAAGAATGACATAATTTTAAAACCAAAGCAATGATAATTCATACCAGAAGGCTTTTGAAATTAATTTTATTATGAAGCATATGCAAGGGGCATGCTGGAAGAAGCAAGTTATTTTGCCCTGACCTCAAACAGGAACTGATACTATTACAGTTACCAAGAAATGGTTATTCCTGTTTAATCCAAAATCACTGGCTCGTGAGCAGTAGGATCTCCGACTGACTTTCACTTGGTGATTTCTAAACAGTAAATAAATTTTTCCTACTCAAGATGACTATGCTCTGACAATAGGAAAACTTTCATTCTACAGACAAAGACCCAAGATACCCAGAAAGTCTGTGTCACATGATGTGTTTACACCGATACTGATGAATTTCTGCTTCCAAGTCACTTTTCAGTCCACTTATTCAGTAAAATAAATAATTGCTGTCATTTTCACAAGATGATCTTAATTTATGTGACATATCTAAAAGGTAATTCTCTGCTGAATGACAAAAAATCACTTAGTTCCGCAATAAAAAAACCAAATTTTCTACTCAACTGGCCTCACACACATGAATCAGACAACCTAGGAGCTGAAGACTTCCCAGAGCACAGTTCCAAACTAAACTGCATTAAACAAACTTACCTACTGTATTTTAACACTAAGATTTCTGTATTAGTACAAATGACAATACAGTTTGTTTAGTCGGGCAATAAACACAGTTAAGTCAGCTTTGTATTAATGGTCTGCTTACCTTGTGTGTTTTGCTGTACGTGTACAGGTATGCCAATCTGTAGAGGCTCTTGTAGTGCTGGGGAAAGCGGCTGAGACACAAACAGAAGGAGGCAATACACTGCTCTGTCAGGAACTTTCGCTGTTCCTCAAGGTCTGCTGGAAGACCATGAGGAAATTCAGATGCATCTCCACAAGGTTCAGCTTTCTTTTTGCAGTCCCACTGTGAGGGTGGGGGGATTGCAGCTTTGATGGGATTGCCAGAGGCAGACTGAGGATCCACCAGAATTTTTTGACCAGTAGGTTCAGCAGGATTGTAAGATTCTGAGCTCTCCAGCAGCTCTTCTGACTTTCCTGCAACTGGAACATCAAGAGAAGACAAGTGTGACAATGAAAATGACAAAATGGCAAATGAAATATACAAAATGACAAGAATTAAATGCAACAAATGGTAAACTTTTTCTTCATTAAGGCATAGACAGAATTATTGAGTGGTTCCTGAAAAACTGATGACTATTCCTGATGTTTAATGAATAAGTAATCTTCAGCTCATTAACAAACAGAGCCACACACTGGTCTCTCCATTGCCTTTATCTGGATTTTTCCCTGAGCTATAGTAAGAAATCAGCACACCTTACACAATGCAGGATTTTATATACTGTTGGAAGATGGGGGAAGAGGGGAGACAACAACAAAATGAAAGTGTAAATTCAGTAAAATTCTATTGCAAAGAAAGGAAGAAGAAACAGAAAATTAAAGCCATCCTGCCAAGTGAAATGTATTATTATTCTTAACAATCTACCCAGAAGAACACAATTCCAGAATACAATTTAGGCTTAGACAGAATGATTAGCAGCAGCTAACCTGGCCTTCTGGATAATGTAGGATCTACAGTTCCATCCAAATATTTTTGCAATTAACTTGGTAACTCATGGCTCAATTGACCCATCTTTTCTTGAAGGACACCAAATCTTTCTTCAGAAAACATCTGACACAGTGAAAGCTTCCATGTTTCCTGTTAGCTAATCATTATTACTGAAAACATGCATGCTACATGCAAATTAATTTTTTTATCT
Organism: Astur gentilis; assembly: GCF_929443795.1. Taxonomy (NCBI): domain Eukaryota; kingdom Metazoa; phylum Chordata; class Aves; order Accipitriformes; family Accipitridae; genus Astur; species Astur gentilis. The sequence continues at coordinate 5,942,845 of NC_064886.1, forward strand.
TTGATTTTTAGTCATGGAACTTTACTGTGTCTTTGTCTTTGCTAGGATAAAGAGCCTCTTACATTAGATCTTATCTCCTAGCAGGCTACAGATATACTAAAGTATACTTCATCCTCAAGTACACAGCTGCTCTGTAACTTTTTCTCTGATAAGGCTGAACTTTGAGTCAAACATATTCTCCAGAACAGAAATTTTTCAAAATTTACTTGCACAATCTATGTGTCCATTATAGTTTTACTCTACAGATAGCTTTATGGAAAAATACAACTTTTATTCTAATAGATGTTAGTAATGTAAGAATGCATTCAACACAGTTTTTCTGACAGACAACTTGTGACAATAACACAACTCACTGCAAGCCTGAGAGACATGTTTTTAGTCTAGCACCCAAAAGATTACTGGATTTAGTGATTATGTAAGTACTACTTTACAAAACTAGGAACTGGCATCTATTTCACCATATTGATGCAAACATTACCACAGACTTCCCTAGCTTAGGCAAGACTGAAGTAAAATATTCTTAAAAACAAGAAACCAAGCTAATCCAACTCTGTGAACAAAAAGATCACTAGTCAGCAGTTGTTCCTAGTGAGAGAGATCAGTGAGTGAATCAGGGCTATCCACATACCATGGTTTCTGGATCTATGAAATTGGAAAAGACTAAAGTGTAGCGTGAACTGGCAAAAAAGACTTAACATCCTACAAAGGGCCACAACCCGGAAAGGTGGGCAAAATTTAGACATTGGTCTTATTTGTCTTTCCCTGCTGAAGTCCAGCCTCTCTATCTACTGCCACATCCAACTGTACAAACATCAGACAGGGAAATTCCAGCTAATGGATTTTGAAACAATTTTTCCCATGGAATACAGAACACTTAGTACTATTATACATGGAAAAATCTGGTAGAGAACAATTCTGCTTCTCCACTGAAATAAAGTATCCAATGGAATAAAATATCTAATTCCACTACTTGTGCTCTTCTATGTACTAAATATCAAGCCGCTAATGGGCCAGAACAAAAAGGGCACATATACCTGGGGAAAGAAAAAGAACTGTTTTGCTTGAGATTATCTTCAAATAACTACTTAAATTATTTAGAGATGTGAAACACTGAAAAAAGAATAAATAATAACCTAAAAGAAGGCAAGCCAGTCAAAGGGCCACCACAGACAGCAGTTTATCATTATTCTTTTCTTTGCAAGGTTTAACAGGTAGTACAAATTGGGATGATGGCTATATAAGCAAAGCACAGTTCCAATTTTAAGCTACACACATACATGCAGCAATAATGCCTAGTTAAAATCCTCAGTCACAGTGCAGTGTATTTCAGTACTTCTGCATGCCATAACAAACATTTTAATGAGAATATATCATCTGACATTATTAGATCAGGCATACTCTTTTCCTCTGTAGATCCCAGGGTCTCTTTGCTGGGCATCAGTGTATCAGCACAGGTAGTAGAAATCCTCTTCTCTGTGTAAGTCTTCCTCAGGCTGTCTTGAGAACTGGCAGGCTCATTAAACATATCCTGCGTGGAACTGGAGTCAGACAGCACGGCTGCAGTGCTATCCTGACTCCTCTCTGCAAAAGAGATAAGGAAGGAATGCACCATTTCATACTCATCAAGCCGTTACTTGCTGCTAACAGCAACATAAAACTGCAGCCACTCTGCAGACCTCTTACAAGTGCAATACAGGATCCTTAACAACCACCAATTCTGTTGTCTAAAAGATATTTATTTTCTTTTAAGTTGTCTACTTCAAATTATCATTTTCCTCTCACTTCTTTGTGCTAAGAAATTAAAACCCCAGTCGTCTTTCGCTAGGTATTACTTAATGCTAATGTAATAGAGAGGTCCCAGCCCCACCACATTTCTTCCTAGAATATAATCTTGGAATTTGATTCAAAAGCAATGATGCTCAACTTTCAAAAGCAGTTAGGCTGAGGATGCAATATTTCAGCTAGTATGATCCTATAAAATTTCCCAGGTTTACTGTGCCATTTACCTTGAAAAGCACCCAGTATAATTTTCAGTCTGACACAAGCAAAGCTCAGTTGACAAGAGAAAACCATGAACAACAATACTGGTAAAAATTACTTGTGAAGGACAGAAAAACCAGTACCATTAGAGGGCAGAGACTTACAGGAGTGTTCACTGGTGCCATCTATCCTTCAGGTGTTAGATGCTGTTCACCAAATGTTCTGAAAGGTGATTTGATATGGCAAATAAACAATCCATCAAAGAACTAGGTCTAAGATAGATAGGAAAACTCTTGGACATCAAGGCAGTAGACAGAAGAAGTGACTTTGTCTTGAGAGTGGAGTAGTGTATGTTGGCTGCTGACTACATTACAGTTACAACTAAGTTGTCAATCTGCTGATAGCTGTTACAGCACAGAAGAAATTGTACAAGATCGTGACTTTATCACGGGGGATAAAATTCACACCTGAGAACAAAACAGGCAAGTGAAAACCTTCCACCCATGTCTGAAACCTGCCCGATATAACCCAAGTTCTTCTCCATCAAGAGTAATCAGACACAACCCTGCATGACTAAAAAATGCAGTTTAGTAACTCCAACAGAAAGATGCACGCATATTCCTAATGAGATGGGAAATTAGTGTTTTTCTGTAATATTGTGCCAACACAATTCAGTGTCCAACACAAAATTCCAATATACGCAATTTGTCTAAATCTGTCACACAAAAGATTAATTTCCAGTTTCTGCTTAAGATACAGGAATAGCTTAACCAAGAGGCATGTTACCTACATTGTCTAGGTAGTTCCACTGCATTCTTATTCATTAATTTTCTTGATAAGATCAAGAAAGAAAATTAAAAAAGCAAAAGCCCTTGCTTTGAGATGAGCTGATAATTTAATTAAATTTCTTCTGTTCCATCTGAATTGCACTTGTTCAGGAGAGAGCTAAGGGTCTCCTATGAATTTATTTTATCAAGATAAATCCCTCTGCAGACCTTCAGCTTGCAGATCAGGTTCTGCTTATTAGGATTCCAACAAATTTAAACCAAATTTGATGCACTCCGTAGGCTTTTCACTACCACACAAAGAAAACCTTCCCTTTCAGTGAACAGATCTTAATAAAACTGTATCTGGAAAAAGAATGGGGGAACAGTATTTGCTTCCTAATTGGAAGTTATATAGCTGGTTAATGATGACAAGTTTTATACAGAAAGAATATAATTATAAAGAATGGGAAGGGAAGGATTCTGAAGAGAGGTCAGTCAAGCTTTAAATGACTCATTTATAAAGCTTTAATAACCTTCTGTGGTACAAATGGATACTACTGAACTCCCAGTTGGCATCAGGGAAAACATTTACAGTAGCTCCCTTGATATTTTTTTTAAAGGAAGTTTCTGCATCTGTGACAAAGAGGCTGAATTACTCATCTAGGGGGAAAAAAAAAAAAAAAATCGCAAATTTCCAAATGTTGCCATAAGCCTGGAGGTCAGTTCTGATGTGTGGGTTATGACAGATGAAGCATTAGAATGTAAATCAAGAACTGCTAGACCAATATGTGAGAACGATATCAGATCACTAGGAAATGACACTAACTTCCCAGCATGCAAAGATAGACAATGATTGAGCATGTTGAATTTCAAACGTATGCATGACAGGCAAGCTTCTCCCTATGGGGAACAAATGTAAATACCACCTTACAATTAGCTAGCTACCTACTTTTATTTGAAATTTCTACTAAAATGAGTGTAGCTCTAGGTATGTATGTTCACTCTCCTTTTCTTTCAACACATTAACTATATAAAAAACAATAATGATATTAACATTTGGCTCCTTAATCACTGAAAAACAGAGGAAGACTACTATTGAGACAACTTCCTATTATTTTAGATATTTCCTGAATGCAGTAGATGCTTTCAAACTAAACAGGCCTGATAAAAAAAACACCACAGTAGTTCAGAAATTAGCAGCAGCCACCAGTTATTAGTATTAATTTCTCAGAAGTCACAGAGGATTGGTAAAGTTCCATGGAACGAAAAAAAAAGTGTAGTACCTATCTTTACAAAGGATAAAAGGTCAAAACTATTAGCCAGCTGGCCTTCATTTTCCACAGAATTATGTGAGCATAAATAAATAAATGCATTTATAAGCACTTAAAATATAACAAGGTCAGTAGCAGAAAATGTGTGTGTATCCCAGCACATATATTCACATGTGCCTGTAAAGAATTAGTGATTCTCAAGCCAGAAATGGCCAAAATGTCATGCTATTGTAAAAGCAATCCAGTAAGCTAGCACACTTGAATGTATAATCAGTAACTTCACAGAAAAAATACATGAGAGTCTTCCTGTTCTGCTGAGCGCTAATGAAAATTAAGCTTAATTATGGTGTCTTTTTAAAAATGTGCGTCCCAAATACAGACACTGAATAACTAGAATGAATTCAGAGGAGAGGAAAAAAAATGAGGAGGAAATTAATGAGATGGCATATAAGAAAAAACATTGGGAGAACTGGACTTATTTATCGTCAAAAAGATGAGGGAGAATTTCCAAATACATACAATTAACCAAAATAAAAATACAGTAATTGCTTTTCATATTCACTAAGTACAGAGCAAGAGGCAATAGATTTTAATTGCAGCAAGAAAATTGCTTTTCTTTTTTGTTTTTTTTCCTTAATCTCTAACTTAACTGTTACATACAGTTAAAAAATTACATAAAGAACCTATAGAATTGCTGGAGGTTCTCAAGGACTGGTAGACAAATAGCTAGGTTACCCAAGATGTACCTTAATATAATAATTATATAATATAATATAATACAATAAAAAAGCTCTGTCAATACCTAAATACTGCAGTATGTAATGCAGAACTCATGGCAACTGCACCAAGTCACATCCTAACTCTGCTTTTTTTAAAAAAAAACAAAACCAAAAACACCCCCCCCCCCAAAAACCCTACATCATTTTCATACATGAAAGTACTATGCTTTTCTAGCCTAACTCACAAACATCTTTTATATATACTAGACAGACATATGGCATATATTTTTACATTCATTGTGTTTTTCCTTCAGCTTTTCCTTCATCTGGTAAGTTGACTGTAGTTCAGACAGTCATTAGTGTTATTCAACCTACACGCCAAAGACCACTGCAGCCAGTGAGACATGAGAATTAATTCCAGATTCCCAACTGCTATTGATACCTGTCATTTTGAAAGATGCAAATCCAAGAGAACATCAGTCTTTTTTAATAATTTCTGCTGTAATTAAAGACAATTTAATGCAACTCAGTGTAATTTAAGAGTTAAAAAATTACGGATTTTGGTATTTTGTTTACCTAAGGTATTTTCTAAGTTCCTCCATCTGGCAATAGCAATAAGACAAGCTTTTCCAAAAAGCTGAAGTAATCCCTCAGTTATAAGCAAATGATAAATCAAGGACTAAATAGTCTTTTGAGGTCCCTTCCTGTAAAGTTTCCTATTATTTCAAAAGCTAAGATAAAAATACAACTGGGTATTAACGTCCCAAAATTATTATCTATAGTGGAAATAGAGAAAAGAGAATAGGGAAAAAGGTCTACTAAATTGTGCATAAGCAACTGCAACAAAATACCTGTTAAAAATATGTCCTGATACCAGATTCTCTCTTTGGTGTTGTTATATTTTGTGTCATTACTTTGTTGCATCACTCCTTAGTTTCAGGAAGATTTCCAACATGATGAGCTGAAATCACTATTCGATGTAAAGTTAAGTATTTCATGTTTATTTCTAAAGATTAAGGAAATGGTACTTGAGAGCCTTTTTTTTTTTTTTAACTCATTCCTCATAATGTATGCAAATTGTGACATTTCAGGGATTTCCATGTCAGACCGTATCACCTACTCTGTCAACAGGTGAAAAAGAACAGCTCTGGACAGAAGACGTAAAAAGGTCAAAAGGTAGAATCTTGTTAATTTTCCAAGATGTCAGTAAAAAAATATTAATTATCATTGGAAAGATGTCATTGGGAAGAAAGAACTTTTATGTTCATCTATACTGCCAAGACCTTCATTGTATCACAATGAAATCCTGTCAGTCACTTGGATATTTAAGAAACTTTCATTACTGAAACACATCTGTCTTAGAAAAATACCTGTAGTCCATTTGACTTAATTCTACGCTCAAGAGCATTTTAAGATTAATCTTATCCTGAATGAAATAGGTTTACTGGGTTGACTTAAAAAATCCCTATTCCACACTATTCCTCCATACCAGAAAAAGCCATTAGCATGTCATTGTTACTGCTCCATTAGCATTCAGGCACAACACCTGCATGCCTACCAATTAACAGTAAAAAGTTGTGTTAAACTTTGGGGAATCTAAATGACTATTTAATTTCAAAATACAACAGGAAAAAAAAAAGCTCAATACTTCACTAGCCATTACTCTGTGCCAGCGTTCTCCCATGGGCACCATAAGCCCCGTGGACCATATACCGTAAACCTTGTTACCTAAACTGTGTCCACTCACAGGGCTGAAGGAGGGAAGAGAAGAGACAGTGATGTGTTACAAGTGTTAAGTGACCTGAACTACCAAACATACAATCCTAATGACAGAGCTCTTACTGCTAAGTATGCTGACCAGGTAACATCTCCCATCGTACAAGCTTACATAATTTATTCTCAGGGGAGCTGAAGTACAGCTTCATGGCGCCAATATGAATGAGGTATTCCGTCTTTGTCAATTAATTACTATGCAGCTCAGTAATCATGTCGTCTGCCCTCCATCCTCTGAAACTTTTTGGAAATTAAGAGGAGGGAGAAGACCTCTGAAATATCCGCATATAGGGGTAGGTTAACAGGCTCAGAAAGCCAACAGAGTGTTAACTCACTCTTTCTGAATAATATCTTTTTCTGTCTTAAATATCTGAAGGAAAATGTATGCCCAGCTATTACAAGATGGTACCTGAAATGTGATGAACAACCAGCTACAAATCAAAAATCAGAAACGAGGGGGACAGGAAGCTTTTCTAAAGAGCTATATACATATGCTAACTCAATTTACAGTAAAGAACAATCCTGCTGTATAGTTCGGAGCTTATAACTAACTATATATTATTATTAAAAAAAATAATCTTGTCTCATGCAATAAAGGTGGGTTGTTCACAGGCTGTGTATATACAGAGTCTCTCTGTCCTGCCTGCCTGGCACCATATCTCCCCTCTTCTCTTTACTTGTATGTATGAGCATTTTTCTTTATTGATCTGTAGTCAGAAACATGATGTATCACACAATTCTCTTTCTTGAAACAGATTCCACCCGTAACAGAAGACAACATTCAGCTTTGTATCAAAAGGCACTTGCACATTATTAAAAACAAAAGAATTGCAGAGATTTGCATGGGAGCAGATTAATTACTTGAGGACAGCAAGTCCTCTGAAAGTTTAAAGGGAGTTCTCTTATAACATGAGTCAAAGATGAGAGTCTATGTTTTGTCTGGCTGCACTGAACACTGAATGTGTATTGGTAACTTGCAGTCATATATTGCTGTTCTTCTGTCTTTAAGCGCAGAGCAAAAGTATCTCATCAATGTTCCATTTATTTAGTCAAATTCTTTTTACATAATCTCACACTAAATGTCAGTGTGATACTTTTACTAATCAGAGAGAGGTTAAATTGGGGAAAGGTAAAAATGGAGCATACTGCAATAAACTGTATCTGATTCATTATTCATGTAGTCCAGTATGCAGTCCCCATGAACAGTCAGTACCATGTGCCAAAAAAGGATATGTACTACAGACCAAAAGATTTCATTTTAAACTGCTGGAGAGAGAGAATTTTGAAGGGTAAGATTTCAATGTTACAAAACGCAATGTGGATGTTCTTTTTATGCACAGAAATATCCACTCCATCTTAGAAGCATATTTAGTTTGGCATGAGTGACAACCTGGTGCAAAAAAGTTTCTCAGAGATCACCTTTGTCTCATCAGGATGTTGAGAACCCCCATTTACAAAAAACTGTGCATCTTCAGTTTGCAGAATTACAGACCGACAAACTATGAAGTGAGACTTCTCCCACAGCATGAAGCAAGTAGCCTTTCCCAGTGAGTTTATCATGCAGGTTTTGCCAATTATTAAAAGCAAGCCGTGACAGGTAAAAGCAGGAAGAGAATGCCTGGGGAACAGAGATTTGTATAAAGGTTAGAGGCAGCACGGGCAATATTGGTTGCAAAAGCAATCAGGCAAAAGACAAAACACCAAAAAGGACGATTACATCTAACTACACACAACATACTACATGACATGGATGAAGACTTAAACAATATGACATTTTAACACTGCAATAGCAATGGATACTGAATACATCATCTGCATACCACCACATTAATACAGAATTGAATATCAACACAACAGCATACTACAGCAAAAAAGACCTCACAACACTCTCCCAGTCCACTTTTTGGGAAATAGATTTCTCACTCAGATTTTTTTTTCTTTTAATACTTTTACTGCTTTCTGAAGTAACTTTAATGCTTAGCACAAAATTCAGGTAAATTTAAACTGCTTGAAATCTGTACTGCAATTGGCCTTTACTGACTACATACATCCAGCTTGTACACAGGAAGACAATGAGCATGTCCGTTTTGATATGTAACACTGGCCATTTAGCTGTGCAAATACGGTGACATCTCAGGTAATGGCAGTCTTGGTCCCTGCTGAGTTCCTAGTTTTTCTTGTTTCCTACTTTGCTCTTGGAAAATAAAGAGAGTCTAAACCTCAGGCTTCTACTGTCAGATGCAAGTTTTCATTTTGGAGGATTATAACACAGCAACAGGTAGGGGTGATGACAGGAACGACAGGATTAACAGAAGAAAGGAAATATGTTGCCGAATGGAAGGACAAGAAAAGAGAAAGGAAGTTGCCTATTTTACACACATGACAGCAGCTAGTCAGCCAGCAAATAACAGCTGCCACTCGGCAATACTTCTGTCTCCTTGAAAGAGATATATGCTAGCAGCTGCCACAAGGAAAAAGTAGTTTAGTTACTTTACAAGCTGTTATTTACTGGTTGCTTTCTCCCGTTTCTATTAAATATATGGCTTAAAATTAGTATCACCAGCATTCACTGGATATAAAGCTTCTCAATACTCTCAACTTTAACGGTGATTTCTGCATATCCTGGTCTTCTTTTTCCACCAGCAAAACATGCTGGAGAGCTACAGAATTATAATGAACATTTAAATATAATGTATCCAAAATAAGGCTGCCCTCACAACTTTACCTATCTACAGATGAATGCTTGAAGATCAGAGTGCCAATATTTTGAAGAAAAGATGTCTAGCTGTACAGTAATTCTCTCCTGCTTATAATGAGATAATTTGCTGCACTAGAAGGCACATTGTGGATATCTTTAAAAAAAAATATCAAAATCCCCACAAACAACATAAAATTAATAGAAAAAATAGGGCTCAGAAGGAACTGCAAGAGTTCAACTAGTCCATTCTTTTTTCCATCAGGATAAATTACATCTCCATCACTGCTGGCAGATGGCTGTATTGCCACTTTTTAACTACTTCTAGTGCTGAAGTGTTGCAGTGTTATACTACCCCCAAGAATCTACCATAGTGTTTCACTTTTTTTTGCTAAATAGTATTTCCTAATACTACTCAAACACCATTTTCTAATGTCCAGATTGAAAATGCACTTTAAGTCTAATATTGTGTGTTCAGTCTCCCACGGGCATGGAAATCCTGGGGTTTTGCCTCCAACTCTTTGCACAGCCTTCAACACTACTTAGGTCACACTGCTGTCAGGTCTCCCCTTACCCTTCTCTCTAGACAAACCATCCCAATTCCTTCTCTCTTTCCTCACAGGTCATGTTTTCTTGAAGCAAAGCACACAAAAATGGTCAAAAGAGGTCTCACAGGTCAGCAATGACAGGGATCCCAACTAGCATGTTTGCTTGTGGTAACACGAAGAGAACTTTGTAGGTAAGACTCTGTAAAATGCTCTTATTTTGTTTATGTCGTATATGATCAACAATATCTATACAAGAGTAAGAGTAAATAAGAGCATTGTCAGGCCTCAGAAAGAATAAATACCTAGGCTGAATTTAGGCCAAATTGTGAACAACAATATAGATAGTTTCATTTGCTATCAGAATGGTGAAAAAAAATATAAAGAATAATCAAATGATGGATATTTTCTTGCTATTTTTAGGAATGGTGTAATGGAAACACAGCGACCAGTTTTCTTCAGTGATGTGATTATGTGTAAGATGTCAAGAGCATTTTACTTCAAACGTATATATGTTAATACAAGTAAAATGCAAATCCACGCAGAGGAGCACAGTATTCGTAATAATGTAAAAGTGGAAGACTTCTGGGCATTGCTCAGCCTGTTAGCTCTCCCTCCGCCTGTAATAGCCCCAAGGCAAGCAAGTATTTCAGTTTCCTGGGGCTCTTCAGTATGCTGTACCCAGAGTTTAGTTGTGCCAGCAACTTATAAAACATTATGAATGATGCAATACTTTGCAATTCTACTTGTCACGGTTATACACAGCCTTCCTAAATGTCACCCTAACTTCGCTTCCTTCAGCGCCTGACATTAGAATTGCTTTGACAGCAGCAAAGCTTAGTCCTAGCTAGGCTAAGTTAGCAGATCCAAGAATTGCTACTTCAGCCGTGGCAGAGGTAGACGTTCCTTAGCTTGCACCTTCAGGCTTTGCTAAGCAGCCAACTTTGCTCTCATCGGGCAATTCACATGCCACAGACCATAATAACTTACTTTGAGTGAATGTACTAACGACACATACTGGAATATTTATCCAAATTATGTATCTCCTGGGAACATTTCAACAGTGTTCAGGACCTAAGCAGACGTAGTCTTAGGCAGAACTGCTTCTCTCGGGGAATATTGTTCAGGACATATTTAAATATTTGCTCCCTTCTGTGTTTGCTGTGTCAGAAGACATCAAAAGGCTAATATAAGAGCCTAGTCACTGCATAACCCGTTCACACTAACACACTACCTGTGATATTAAAACAGTCCAATTAATTATTGCTGATTGAAATGTAAGCATGAATAAATTGAACATTTCTCTATTCAATTTAGTGAAAGAGATGAAGGATCTTCTGTCAATTTTGCCAAGTTTTCTTGGGGAAAAGGAATAAATTCACCTTGCAGAGTTTCCAGGCATATGAACATTTGTTTCAAAACTATGTCAAAGTTATGTACAAATTACTATTCTTCAGAAAATGACAATAGAAAGCAGCCCACCCTCCAGAAATAAATTCATATCACACAGAGCATTTCTGTGGGGCCTGCCACATTCTACCAACACTATGCTATACATTGCAGATATTTTAGTCCTTCTTGAGTGCTGATAGTCACAGATCCAGATAGATAAACAAATGGCCAGAAAAGAAGAATCAGAGTAAAATTCCTAGCCAAATAATAATGTCAGGTTACTTAAATAGTAACTTAATTTCTACTATATATGTATATGGCAAAATCTTCATTAACACTGTGATACCACCCTACCTTCTGCATTTATAAGCCAATTATTTATTATATCACTTTATATTCTATAGAGATGAGCTGCTAACCAGTCATTGTAAATGATAAAGAAAAATTAAAAGATGAAGTCTACTGGACTGTCATGCAAATCACTTCGTGCTGATACACAATATATTCAAAATAGTTGCCACCTGCCTCCTTCAAAAAAGGATAATACTATTTTGCCTTTTTAACAAATTGTCGTTTCAGCCACAGTTCAAATTTTCACCTGGTCATTTCACACAGGCACTGAAACACAGTGTGCGGTTTTCTGAAGACTGAACTCACATCTTTTCTAATAACCTTAGACAGACATTTAGCTCTGGAGGGGGGGGAGGGGAGGGGAAATCACTGAAAATTCAGTCAGCTGCATACTCCTCCTATTGACATTCCCATTTTGACTAAGTGACAGTTGCCAATGGTGGCAGGTGACAACTTTGAATTTTATATTTAAAGCTCTGACTGTACATTGATTCTATTTAAAGCACTGAATTTATAAAGGTAATGAGCTTCAATATTGCCCGTGTTACCACATACCCATCACCCTCCTTGAAATGAGCAGTTTGATCATTCCTGGTCAAACCCCCCATGATTAGAGCACCTCCCTGTGCTGCCAGTATTGAGAACAGGGACTGTACCGTCCGGCGTTGCCTGCTGACGGGGTTTTTTACATTTGACGTAATCGTGGTCAACTGGAGTGGCTGTGTAAGGTGGGGATGTCAGACCTGGACCAGAGGATGAGGGGAGGGAAGTCCCAGGGCCCGGCACTGTTCCAGCTGAAGAGTGAGAGTCTTCATCAATCATGCAAGCTTTTTCCCTGGGAGGGGCAAGAAAAAAAATAAAGTGTTAACATACTAGGGAAATGTACAAAGAACAAAAGATGACTACATGTTCTTATGACATTTCCAATACAGGAACTGAATCTTACTAACAAATTCTAAATGATGGATTTTTAAGTACAGGTTATATTCCTCCCTTGTCACTGGTCAATAGTAAAACATTCTTTATTTTGTAGTAGTTAATGAGACAAATTAAGAGGTCTAAAGTCTCTTATCCTTTAAAATAAAGGCCATTTTTGCTTTTGCATTTGTTAATAATTGATTAAAAAAATAATTTTATTAATAGAGTGGCTTCAAAATGGATCACAAGATCAAAATTGTTCTATTTTATTCCCTTCCCATCTACACTGTGCCAATTACTGAGAAGATCTCAGAGTAGCATGTAATCTTACTGTTCATGATACCTGAAAACTGCAAACATCAGAATTAATTCGAATAACTTTGTTTTGTTTATATTTCATTCAGCTTCATTTTAATAGTTTATTATACAGTAGTTTATAAGTACGGTTTCAAAGGATACTTTGGAAATTTAGCACTCACTTTTCTGCAACTTTTGGGGTGTTCTTCTCCTCACCCCTGGCAAATGGTCCCTCAGAAGCTTCTTTCATGAAACTAACTAGTATCTCTGCATCTACTCCAGAGTCTGGTTTCCCCACAAGTTTCAAAATAGAAGCATGAAGTCGAAAGTATACCTAGAAAACACCGAAGTCCATTTGGTAGCAGAGAATTCATAGCTCTGCAACCTATTACAAATAGTCTCTTCTCTGTAGAAACTGCAGGAGTTAGTAAAGACAGTCACTTGTTACCTAAACTTACCTGAATAAGACTTTTCCTGCCTTTGAAAGTTGCTTGTAAATTACAAGATCTGAACACTGTAAAAATTCTGCAACTGCAACCTATGGAATACAACAATGAAAGGAGACCTGGTCTCCTTGGAAGCAAGTCCTTGGGTATGTTCTAGATACAATATTTTTACCAGACAACACAGTGAAAGCAAAGGTGTTGTGGCTACTATTCCAACTCATGCATGAACTTTGACTTTCACAGGTATGCAATCCTTGTGAAACCTATCCATGTCTGATTTTGATAAAAACTGACTAATGAACTGTGTGCAGCCATATCCAGAAGTGGAACTTCTGCCTGTCTGTCCAATACTGAGACCGTATGCATAAACTGCCTTTAAAACAAAACCAGCCTGAACAACAGGCCCCATTTTATTCTCCAAGTTAGTCCTGTAAATGTTCCCAGATGCAGAGCACCATGTACATATGCCTAATAGTATGAACTAATAATGACTGGTATTCCATTATCTGTAGAGAACAAGGTTTTCAAGCCCATGTATTTATCTTTCTCTTACCTCCAACGCTTCCATGGCAAGTTCTGGAGGATTATGGTAGTGAATCTTCTTTGGGTATCGGGCAGCCTCCTCATGCAAGTAATGACCTGCCTGTTTGTAATGAAGCAGATAGACAACAGGAGGCTGTTTCTGCTTCTCTGCAATCTTTCCCAGCATGTAGTGAATAAGCCACTCCTCTTCATCGCCATCTCCCTCACAGCGAGATGCTGACGTAAAACACAATTTGGCTGTCTCCAACATACTGTCTCGACGCTCTTCCATCTGTGATCGAACAAAGTGTTGAGAATACATGAATTCACTGTGGCTGGGATGAAAAATTCTAAAAATACACTCCTGCATATAAAAGTGCATAAACAAGGTACATTACTTAAAACACTTTCAACCTAGAAGACACAGAACATATCCAAGTGATCAAATGCATCCTGATGACCCACAAAATGTGTTTAAGGATAGGTTTTTGTTCATTCCAGTAACTGCTGACACAAATAACCAGAACAAAACAGTAAGACGGAAGTGTAAGAATATGCGTATAGATATAAATGTGAAAAATAACAAAGATACACATCTAGAAAAATTTTACCACTTTTTCAAAGCTGTAATTATCTTAACTCTTAAAAAAAAAAATTATTTGTTTTGTTCTGCAACTGAAGTCTGCTGGAGCCACACTATAGACCACTATCATTTGTGAAGAAATGTATTTCATCTTGCTTGCAATGCATCTAATTTTGAGCTGAATATGGCAAGAATACTCTTTTTCACACCCCCCCCCCCCCAAGAAATTAAAACCAACAGCACAAATTAAAGTTAACTGCCATGCATTAATGTAATTTTCTCTCTTTGAAAAAGTTTATAAATTTAAATTGTTGGGCTATAACAGAATCCTAAGCACTTGTTGCACTTCAAGAACTATAACATAGCCTTTCCTTTCCTAAATATTTTATAAGGAGAAGAGAATAATAAAGTTTTTATGTATGAGAAACACATTCCTGAAGAGATATCTCTCTGGAAGGGAGATTGTATTGTTCCAATTTATCTTTCACTATAAAAGCACTTTTCTTAGTAAATTATGAGGTTTTAATACATTCACTTGAAAAAAGAAAGATTCAAATAGTCCCAAATAAACATTCTGATTTAATCCACAACTTAAGATGGCTGCTGTGTATTTACCCTTTATCTGATAATAAGAAATAACTTCAGCATTATCCCTGGAATTCTTCAGCAAGTCCCTCATAGCCAAGAGGCAAGACAGTAAGACCAAACTTTTGATAGATCGAAGGCATAAAATGTAATAACTTCATTTTCTGAGTAGTTAGTTGTGGAGCTTTTGGCCGTAATAACCCTCAGAAAGAAAAATCTATTGTTAGTTGTAATTTCAAACATACTATTTAATAAGCCATTTGTTCTCCTTTAATATGCATGCTTTCATTGTCTTTTTTCTTAGAGGATCAAATGCTGTGTAAGTGTCTCTGGGAAGTGCAATGTTAATACAGTTGCATAGGCAGATGCAAGACCCATCACCTTGCTGTAAATACGTTCTCCTGGAAACAAAGGATGTTCGCAATACCGTTCTCTATAGTTCAAACACTTAAGGAGTTTTTACAAATTACAGCAGGTGCTCAGGAGCAGCACTTCTCTTTTTCATTCTGCTGCCAGTTGTGGACTACATAATATTTGTAAGTCAGAAGAGTTCAATCAGAACTAGAGTTTACTGGTCCAAAAAGACATACAAAACATTTCCCCTAACAACTCTTATGACTGCCTGCGAGTATTTAGAATTGCTCATTTCGGCTTAGCAACAAATTTCATAATAACTCTTTTTCATCATCATCATGCATAAAGAGCTAATGAACTTTAAACAACTTTGTCTATGAAAATTCTACCAATCTCCTAATTTTGATCATTTGTTTAAGTAAATAGTCCAAAAACAGAGAAAAGGGGGAGGATGTCTTTAGATACAAGAGATGACATATGGACACAGATACCAGAGCAATTCCTGATCTTTTCACTATTTAAATATGTATACATTTCACCTTTTCCTGGAAACATTATATGACATTTACAGAAAGGAAAGGTAAATATAATCCCCCTTTCCAGAAGGTTACAATAATTTTGTGTCACCTTCAAAAGATAATTCAAAGATCAGGCTCAAACTAATTTTACACAGGAAGAAAGAAAGAAAAAAAACCCACCAAACTTCAAATACGGCTTGACACCAGCAGCTTAGATGAATGAATATTAGAATTTCCAATATTACGAAGTAACCATACAGTCTAATATGTGGTATACAGCATGTAAATATTTAATTTAAAAAGTTACAGTGTTAGAAAAGATAATTTAAATATTTAAAATTTCATACTGCTCTCAGTTAGACCCCACCTGCTGCACAACTTCAGGGGGGAGTTCTGATTTCCACTGCTTAAGCTGTCGAGATGCAAAAGAATGTAGGGCGTAGGAAATGGTGCCATATTCTATCCACAAGGAGAGATTAGAGCTGTCAATCTCTAGGGCTCGCTTGAAGCAATTCAAGACAGGAGTAGAGTGCTTCCAGATTGGACCATCACTTTTCAATTCATTAGAGTTCAACTTGTCCTGAATACGACTTGCTCGAGCCAGGGCCATCCCAGCCCATGAATCAAACCTATGCAAGCAAGAACATAACACATGAACAATTTCCCCCCTAAACATTACACTGAATAGCAGAGACAAGATTCATTTTGTTATATCCGCAACTTTCTCTTCCTTTCATCATACATTCTCACAAAATAGATTTCTGCACCTCCTCCTCCCTTCATAGCAGAACAGAGGCTGTATAGCCTAAACCATACTGATTTTATTAAAAATAGTTCCCTAATAAAGCACTGTCCCCAGTAATTGTCACACATAGAAAAGATGAAACAAGCAGCTTTATTTCCCACACAAAAATAGCATATCTGTATTTCTAATGGCAGCACTCCGACTGATTTCCTTTCTCAGTAACGATGCTCTCCTGTCCAAACATTGTCACCCTTTACTTCTGTAGGCCAGCAGACAGCCATTATGACATTTCGTATTGTTGGACTGAACTGTGAATGGTCTTTATCATCATCATCATCATCATTTTCCAACATAAAAATCAACAAAACCAAAATGCATTCATGCAGGAAAATTCTGATGAACAATAAAGATTGCTTACTGAGGGGACCGTTCAGGATCTAGTCCTGTGTTTATTAGATCATCGACAACACAGTCTGAAGAGTAGTTTCTATATTCCATAACCTCACATTAACATCTGGGGTCAATGGGTCTGGAATTTTTCAGTTTTACCATAATTCTAACACCAAAGGAATAATCATAATGTTCTCACATTTTTTCTTGGAATTTCTTCCTGACTTCAATTGAAAACCCATTTCTGGGTCAAGTGACCTCAATAGTCATATTCCTGAGGGGAACGGAAGGGGAACTGTAATACAGACATTTGAAGAAGTAACATCTATGACTGGGGTAAAAATACTATGCTACGACATAAAGTATCTTCTGAGCAACAAAATGTCACACATTAAAGTAAAAATGCATTCCACTGATTTATTTATGAATTTAGGTTTTAAAGTATCAAAACTACAGAAAAGGGGGGGGGGGGGGATACTGGTAAATTCTTTATCAGACTTCAAACAAGAATTTTAGCAATCTGCTAGTCACAGTTCCCAGACTAGAAGATTCAATAAAACATTAAGCTACAGCTATTTCCTTGTAGATTTCACATGTAAAATTGCTCTGTGCCTTCACCTTCCCTTTTGTCTCTGTTATGTGACCGGATTTAGAAGTAGTTTTCTTGTCTCAAACCTATCAATCTAGAGTTTTTGTCTCTGACCCTCATCTATCAACTTCAAGAAGAATTTAAATGATAGCTAACACATAATATGCAAACCCTATATTTAATCACTAAATTTAAAGGTATTTAATTTCATTTTAGAAGACTTATTCAAAACATGCTTTATTTTTAAAATGAGAGTGCTTAATCTTGGTGGTATTTCAGTAAGTTGTAAATTATCAATAAACAAGGTGTTTTAGTTTGAATAGCACTTAAATACTTTACTTGAGCTTGTATTCTCTGAGTAGTTGTCTAGCAGCAAGATCAATACTTTTAGAAAGAGGTCAGCCTAAACAGTTAATCCACTAAAGAATGCTGTTTGTGCTATAGCTATGCTATTAACCAGTGATATTTTTCATTCCTTGTCATGTAGAAACATGCCAAAAGAAAGAACAAAAGGTGTAAAAGAGAAATATGGATTCAGTCCTTGCCCTTCCCAATTGTTCTTTATTTTAATATAGCTTCCCCCTCCCCATTTTTTTGTTTTAATTTCAAAACAATCAAACACTTAACACTAGGGTATAGGTTTGTTTGTTTTAGAGATGCCTTTAATTATACAATTGACTTATGATAATGGATCACAGGTGGGTTTTTTAGGTTTGTATTTTTTTGGTCTTGTTGGGTTTTTTTAACTCCTAAAACCAAAGTAAATATCTTTTGTTGTCCACTTTTCAGTACTGAAAGAAGTGAGAAGAATGAATGATGTGCAGCAGGATCCAATAATACCAACCTGTTTGGACAAATACAAATGTCGTGCATGTAAAATTTAATGGCCTTAGACTGTTCTTTATTCTTGAAATGATAGTCTGCCAGAAGATAGTACAACTCAGTCACCACTGGTGGAGAATAGTCTGCACCATCTGGGAGAGATGGTGCCTGAAAATAAAAAAAAAAAGTAAAGGTTCATATTAAATAAGATGTTCATATTAAATGAGCTGCACACTTGCTTCTTCCCTGTAGTGAAAGTAGCCTTTTCATCATGGAATATGAAGGTATTGAATATGAAGACAGTGAAAGCATTCCACAGATATACAGAGCACCTACAAACACTAACGAACATCTCATACTGACTCCCTGTTAATCAATATCACATCTTGCCATTCCAAAACTAAAAGCTTTGGTGGTGTCATTCTTATTTCATTTAAATGCAATTACCCGAGGAAATCCAACATCACGGAATAAATCACTCCCCCTGTCTCAAAGTCAACATAAAAATAACAACAATAATTTTTACTCCTTTCAATTTTTTATTGTTTTTAAAGCAGTTCATTATACCTTGCTGCATGTTCCTTCAATGTAGGCAGATACAGCATCTAGGCTCAGCATAGGCTTGTCTGTTCGAGGAACAATTGTAGCAGTCTTCTTCAAAAGGTTGGCCAAATCAGCAGACACAGTGCTGGTTTTGTAACTATCAAATTCTGGAAGAGTTTTAGGCTTAAAATATTCAAACATGAACAAAGCATCTTCCCATGTTAGATCAACCTGAAGAGGGAGGTAGATTAGACGGAGAAAAAAACTATCTGAAATTCCAAAATTCAATAGTCTACTAATGATGAGTTTCTATGGCTTTTCTAGTTCATAAGAATATACATATTACTCTAGCAGGAAACAAACTTCCCAAGAGCAGAATGACTAAAGGCACCATTAATTTATGCTGCTCACAAATATAGCAAACTGCTCACTGATTTAAAAGACTAAGGTATTGAGCTGTAACTTATTGTATGCCACTGAAAAAAAGGTCATTCTATTTGCTTAGAAGAGTTGCTCAGAAAAGTTGTTTATAAGCAAGAGTCAATTGCAAGCATCCTGAGTGACACTGAGATCATAGGTAAGATATGGAGCAGAAAAGCTTTGCACCTTCAATTTCAAACTCAAGTAAGGAGAATAAATTAAACGGGAATCAGACAAAATTCTGAGACTCAAAAATCTTCAAACTCTCTACAGAAAGGTACTTTCAGAATTTATTCCTCATTTTCCTTTCACTTTTCTTTCTTCAAAATAGTAAATAAAAAAATAAAATAAATTTACAGTTCTCTTTTGCTAGACTAAGTTTTTCTCCTTTTATTGTTCACCTCATTCCTTACGTAAATGTTGCTTCTGTACTGAAAATGGGGAAATCACATTACTAGAAATCTATTTGTCAATTATTCCAATAAGAACTTTTTCATCCAGAATTGCCCAAATGTAACAGATGGGGGGAGAGCGGGGCAGGGCGCACACAGAGGGTAACGTCCTTACCCTTCCCTTTTTCTTAGTTATTCCCATTTTCTTATTATCTTAATTTTCTAACAGGTAATTTTAAGAGACAGAATTCACAACTATTCAAGAAGTAATAACATAACAGTATTTGTGTATTTAAAAAGGTCTGTTCAAAGGAGCCAGAAAATTGTTTTGCTTGTACGAAACTGTTCTTCATTTCTAACTCTCTAATCACTTGTGTTTGATAAATGCAAAAATCATCTGAGCTTTCTGAACAAAATCAATGATGTTTCAAGGCAGAGGACTACCAACCTGCTTTTTCTGTCCCTTACTTAATATTACAACCCTCTTCCCAAGGCACTCTAACTATTCTTCTCCCAAACTCAACTGAATTTCACACATTTCTCATAAAAAGCTACCAGATATTTAACACCATAGATTTCAAAATAAGCTATAATATAATTTACTTGCATAACTTTTTAAAGTGACATTTTTCACTTTCATAAACTGCAAGGTTTGCTGCTAAAGTTTTCTTCTCCCAAGCTGACCTTTTTCCTCTCTAATTTTCCTCAAACTTGAACTTCTTCTCTGTTGAAAACAGGAAAGTCATGGCTCAATAAAATCGATTTGTCAATAGTTTAAAAAGGGCAGACTACTGTGAATAAGATTATACTAGCATTTCATTTCAAATATCTGACCATCTATGTTCATAAAGGCTTCCATGTTTTTTAAATTAGTTTATTTTCTACAATATGTAGAATACATAAATTTTATAAGGAAATAAAACTAATCTTTCTCAAAAATATATTAAGGTGCATTAAAACCAAACAAGGGTGTATCTTTCATCACTTCAGGATATTCCATGACATTAAATAATATGTATCTTACCTGCTGTACTGAATGTTCTTCTAGGTACCTTGCTTTGCTTTTTTTGCTAGGGAAGCCATATAAACAATAAAAACACTGTTCCAAGGCTGTTTCCAGCTCTTCTTTGTATGGATGAGTATCTTCAGAAGTGGATGCTGCAAGTTCTTTTTGTAGTACCTGAACCTACAACACCACAAATATCAATGAAAAAATCAAGGCAATCTTCAGCTTGCAGACAAGTTGCCTAGTTGTCTGAAGACAGATGATGAAAACGACACTAAGGTACTACACGTGCTCTTCCCCAATTACAACCAAACATTACCCATATTTCTGTAAACTAGTCTCACACAAGAGTTTTAAATGGTATTGTAACTGCAATAAAGTGCTTTTACTTTTCTTCCTATGTTAATTCATGAACTCTTGTCTTCAATCAATGAGATTAGATACTAGCTTAATGTTTCAGACTTAAGATCATTCAAAGTTTTCCACTACACCGCAAGTTGCTTCTATGAATATAAACGCTACCATTTGTCAACCCTGTGAATAAGGAAAAGGCACAGAAGAATTTCTGCCCTAATTCACAAACATCAATTTCCTCTGCATGGAAAAAGGGGAATGGAGAGGACTTTGCAGAAAAAGAAGGGATGGCTAACGAAAATCTGGCTAAAAGGGATATAGAATTGCATAGTATGAATAGTATTATACAGATGGCTACACACCAAGGAAAGTGGCTGGATTGATCCCAAATGACTAAACACTGTAGCAAGTTGCTATCTTTAACTTCAACATTACAAGAAAAAGTACCCAACACTAGCATATTTTGGAAGATGTTATTGCTCTAAAACATTCATTAAAGAAAACAGCAACTGAATGCCAAAAGACAAAAGGTTAATTCTTTGAAAATTTTCACAAAGCTTCCTTAAAAAGCAAACCAAACAAGAACACATTCAAGGAAGACATTTCAAAGTCAGTAAAAACATGTTCACCAAGAATAACCTTTGTAGTGGGATTTTGCATCTTTATTTCAAAACCAAAACAAAACCCACACTTTTTGACTGAGGTTTAAGAATCAATTCCAACATGTCCCACTACGAAATTTAAATTTAAATGAAATGTGTAAGTAGAAATTACATTCGTATCTTACACATGCAACAGTTACATGTCATGTGGGTCCCCAGTATCAGAATGCACCTGTTATGTCTAAAGAAAACTCATTTGAGGTGGTAGAAGAGAAATGCTTCTACTGTAATCATCACTTGGGATACTGAAGAGTATAGAAAAATACCAAGTTCTCCACTGTGATTTGCCTCTAAAGTTTTAGGAAGCTGTATACAACCAGGAGAGTTCGATTAACTGGTAAGTAATTTCCTTTAATATTTTTCCTCTGATAGAAAGCATCAGCTTTCATTTATTCATTTTAGCAAGATCTGACCTCTCCAAATCAGCCACACCCATTCCTCAACACACTGGTTAAATTTAAGAGTCTCCTCAACGGAAATTTTGCAGTCATAAATTGAAAATGCAAAACATTCACCTATTTGCAATTCATATAAAAGCTCGTCATATTACTTTTAAAGTACTTCAGCTGCCTGTTTATCACCATTTATCGTTTTTAAACATCTAGGATTGTAAACTCTATTTATGTATATGATGCATGCTACAAGAAGTTTCTTGTTATGATTGGCTTTCCTGACACTACAAACACTGCACATCATCACAAGGCAAAATTCTGTCATTCTACATGCAAGAAGCTCATTCGTAAGCGCCGAGATTAACTATAAAATGTTAATTCTCTTTTGCTTAAAAGATCCGTGCTAAGAACAAGGTACTATTTATTAAGCCAAAACCCTGAGAAATTAAAGACAATTCTTAGAAGGCATTTCAATTAAATTTTGAGTCACAGCAATCGTCTTTGAGTCACAGCAGACACCTGATTTCCACTATTTTTCCTGTAAGAATCTGTGAACAATGTTTGAAATTTATCAAAAGTGTAGATAAGTAAGTTGAAAGAAGAGGTAAGCATCACAGGATACTGTAACAAAAGCATGATATTCCTACTGCCGCAAACAAAATCACATCTAACACCACTAACAGAATTCTCATTTGAACCGTGTTCAAAACAATCTCCTGTGTTCTTATAATTCTTGGCAGTAACCCAGGATTGTTCTTAGTAATTCAGACTTTGATTATTACTAAAGGACTTAACTACATATTAATATCTTCTCTTGCACACTACCTTGAGCAGACAGTTCACCTACAGAAAGTGATCATTTAATATCAGTCTTTAAAACATACTTTTGTTTAACATTCTTGAAGCTGCCTTTCTCTTCAAATAATTCACTCCATTTTATCTTTGTCTTTCCTTACCTTTCCAACACACTCTTGTCTCTGAAAACAAAATCCTTGTGCTCAATAATACTATGTAATATTTCAGTTTAAGGAGTAGGCAATTCTGTGGCTGAAAATTGAAGATTCTGTTCAAAGTACCTGATGACATTTGCAAAGATCTAGCTGTAACTACATTCACAGCTCTCAATTATCTGTAGTTTATCCAGGTTCACAGAGCATACTATCTGAGTCCCCAGGCTGTGGATACAGGCAGACTATACAGTCACAATTTAGATTCATCACTTCGGAGCACCGCATCTAAGAGCAAGCTCGAGCCTGGAAACAGGCTATCTATTTTCATGAAGCACAGAGCCTGAGCTAATAAGCCCTCTGCACCCAAGGCAGACCCATCCAGAGACAACTCGGGTGTATCAGCATTATGTTCCTAATACCAGGGAGACTGAGGAGAGTAGGATGCAGAGATAATCCAATAGTCCTACACTAAATCAGCCTCAGTTCAAACACTGTTCATTAGCTCCAGCCCTACCAGGGTGAGCTGACTCCTGTAGAACCCCTCAGGCTCTCCGCACCATCCTTCCTAGCTGTCTAAATTACTGTCCTAGACACACTGCCGCTCAAATGCAGAGGTAGATGTGGTCTGGCACTGAGCTGTGGCTAATAAGCTCCAGGGAGTGCTGAGAAGGGAAATTAAAGAGATTCCTGAGTAGCTCTATGCAGAACTCGTCATGATTTTCTCTTGGCTGAAGGTAATAAACCTCTGTGAAGTCAAGCTGAATCTGTAAAGTGCCACTGAAATATCCCTGTAGAGCAGTGCCCAATGAATGCCATGGTACTGTGTATCTGGGTTTTGCCAACAGCCAGGCTACCCCAGACTGTCAGTACTTTGCACAGTGAAAACCTGACTGCACTTTAGTTTCTAAGCTAAGGATAAAGTGAGGCAACAGCAATACACAGGAAATTTCTTTCCTGGTGTAACAACTAGACCTGAAGGAATAATCTTAAAAAGGTCAACAATGAATGGGTAACTCCTTTCATCTAATAATGCTACAGCATTACTGCCCAGACACCCACTTCTCGAGCATATTAGATCTTTTAACACACCGATTTAAAAAACAGATCAAAGAACAGCCTTCACACACAGGGAAGTGAAGAACTGAAATAATTCTTCATTCTCATCATCTTTGTTCAGTAGATGAACTCTAGATGTATATTTGAAGTTACATTTAGTTAATAACATGAAAACAATAAAATTACTATTTTTTTCAATCTGTGGTATAAAATCAAGGCAGGTATAAGCAAACAAATCAAATTTATCAACAGCAGAACAGCCAAATACATCACAGCTTCAGGACCAAATCTGGGTAACACCACACAGTCTGTGGGCAATCAGTAGCATTCCACATGCGTAACTGAGGACACACAATGGCCTGCAAAGCTTTACTCTTGTGACTTGGAAGAAACATATAACCAAGTTTAACTGCAAAATTCAAAACGCAGTTTTCCTGGCTGACAGTTAAATATGCTCTTTTTTACATGTTAAATAGTATTTACCTATATTGAAAATATGCAAACTTTACGTAACACTTGACAAATTCTGTTCTGTAAAATGAGCAACTTCTTTAGAATCACTGAAACAAGATGAATATGGAATCCCAGTGGGTTATTTTAGCAGCAATTTTAAAGAAGTAACACTGCAGTTTTTCTCAGCGTGTGAATGAGGTACAGTACTATCAGACTGCTTGGTTATTCCTACTTCTCTTTCAAATCCTAGGAACAAAATAAAATACTAGTGGAAGAAGCAAAACAGAGGAGAAAACTCAGAAGAAAACAATTATTATTCTCAGCAAGGTAAGTCCACAGAACAAGGGGAATTATGACAGGAAATAAACTGTTCTCAGGTTTATTTTTAATTTTATATCAACACTCAAGTGTTCATTTCTATTACTCACCAGATTTTAGAAAACTGACTTCCAAACAGGACATAACTTTTTTATTCTAATACTTAGGTATGCTGTCATTCCTCTTATATTTACTACTCTTAATGTTTTCTTTAACATAAGAGTTCTCGCAATTAAGATTTTTGAATATCATTTTGATTATTGAACATAAATGAGCATGATTCTTGACTTCTTGTCTTTCTAAGAAATCACCCTTCAATGTATTTTTAAAAGCAAAGACTATACCCATTCTTCCTCTTAAAGGTCACTAATACTTGAAACTTGGTCTCACAGTCTGTGGTAACAGAAAAATGTCCTTAAAAATTTAATTTTGCTTTATACAAATTTAAAATACTTCAAGCTTCATCTGAAAGCAACAGTTACACTATTTTTGGTTTAAAAAAAAAAAAAAGTCCATGTACTGAGTTGCTCAGCTTTGCTGTCAGCTATCCACATCCCTACTACCAACTATCCACATCTCTGCTGCATCCATTCTTACATTTAACATCTTTGACAACATGATAAGGTATGTCAAGGATAATCACTCCCCCCTTTCAGCACAAGTAAGACTTCTACCCAAGCTCGCTCTGTATCTTGAGCTAGCAACTTTTGTGTTCTGGAGAGCAATAAAACAAAAATGAAAACCTAGGAAAAACCCTACAATGAACAAAATAAGTTACGCAATGCTTTACAAGAGCTTTGAAAAAAGTCTTTTCTGCATTTTTACTTCATGTGAATGATTAGATCATCCTTCAAAGCACGAGACAGTTATCTTTAGCAGTATCTAAATTCTGCATATCTTCAGTGGTACTATAAATTATAATGAATTAATGATGAACTCAGCATTGTTCAACAGAAAACACCTCAAGTGGCTGCATATGACATTAAGTATTTCCCTTTCCTCCTTCAGTCTATTATTTTAAATCCCTTTTATCCTTGTGTTATTGGACTGGGAGAAAAAAGAAAAGTAGAC
Organism: Astur gentilis; assembly: GCF_929443795.1. Classification (NCBI taxonomy): domain Eukaryota; kingdom Metazoa; phylum Chordata; class Aves; order Accipitriformes; family Accipitridae; genus Astur; species Astur gentilis. The sequence goes on from NC_064886.1 coordinate 5,968,724, forward strand.
CTGAATATAATTGAAGCTGATGGGAGGAAAGCACATGGAAGCACATGGGAGGAAACAAAAGTTTGCATTGTCACATCATGTCTGTCTCACCTATGCATAACTGAATAGAATTCTAATACCATCAATTATGAGTGTTAAATCTACTTAACTGCAAAATCCTTATCAAATACTGGAACTCTGAGGAAATAAAGGCACAGTACACAAGAAAACTGGTCTCTCTCAGGAAGAAGAGCTATGCAACATTACTGGCAATCACTGCAACAGCATTTTTCCATTCAAGATACCTGGTACTCATTTCTGGGAAATTAACTGGCTCATTCTCCATGCTATGGTTTGGTTACTTTCTGGATCACACTCCTTGTGGGTAACCAGGGTTATCTGCTCCTACAGCAAACTCTGCTAAGCCCACTTGCTTTTTTTTCCTGTCTGAAAGACTGAAGTGCACACCCACCAGAACGCACTGCTGAGATGACACACAGCTCTTGCCCAAAGTTTGCCACTTCCTACCTAACTTACCTCCCGGCTGGGGGACAAAAGTCGTGGTCACTGCTGGAATATTGGAGCAGGAAGCATGCTCCAGCCACACAGACAGCTCACCTTCCAGCAAGACACTTGAGAAATAAGCAGGAAAGATGGGATTTTCTGGTTTGGCTGTTATTTTTCCTGACAATCCTCATGTGCGAACTCTCTTTCTCTCTAGCTAGCAGACTCGGGGCAATTGTTCACCTTCAACAGTTATGAATCTAGAATTGTTATTCTTAATCCTCAGAGGACAGCTAAAAATTAAGAGTTATTATGAGCAAAACGTTATTTGGATATCTAAAATAAAATTTTGAATTTAAATCAGAGTAAACCTTTGCTGCAAGCAGGGCAAGGGTGTGGCTGAACTACCAGACACAGAAGGAGAAGATAAAGCTGGATATAGATTCAGTATTCAGGTGTTCCCTTTCCACAGGTCACAAGCTGCATACGGTTTTATATGTTCGTTACCAAAAATAAAACCCAAACCACCTCTGACTTTACCACATGGAAGAATATACAACAATGACAAATTACCATATTACCAGTCATCTGGATGAATGCTGATAAGCACCAGAAATTTTTATTAGCTTCAAACATTACCTCTGTTCATTTTTAAACAGTAGAAGATGCATCTTCTGAAGCTAAGCACCACAAAATTCAAGTCATTCAACTGAAGTTTTATCATGATCAGTGGCTGATACAGGTCCACATTTATCCTAAGTACTCAGAGTAATCACTTAACACTACTCCAGTGCTTTCTCTTTCAGGGCAAGGTAGATTATTTACTAATTCCCATCTAAGATGGTTTTATAGTACAGAGTTGGTTATCCAAATGCAACTCTTGTCTGACAAAAAGTCCTGTTTAGAAAGCATACCGATGGGTCTGGAATAACAAGCCTTTGCTATTCAGATTAAACTGACTGAAACATTCATGTGTTTGTCTGGGAGAACAAGGAAAGTGGATTTAAAAGTGTATTTTTTTTAACATGAAGGCAAGGCAATAAACAATCTAATATAACTTTGAAGTTGTTCCCTGCTTTGAGATGGGGGTTGGCCAGATGACTTTCAGAGGTCCCTTCCAACCTAAATCATTCTACGATGCTAACACTTACATAGAACTTGAGAAGAGCGCCATCCGAATTGCAACACCAGGATCTTCTTCCCAAATACTCATGAGCAGTGTTCAGCAGCATGAGTGAAGAAGGCAACATAGGGGTATCTGGACTCACTGGAAGAAAGAAGTTGGCAAATATTAAAGAAGCATAGAACTGAGTTAAATCCAACTAGCCTGTTGTGGTTTAACCCCAGCCAGCAACTAAGACCCACGCAGCCGCTCACTCACTCGCCCCCCCCCCCCCCTTGGTGGGATGGGGGAGAAAATCGGGAAAAGAAGTAAAACTCGTGGGTTGAGATAAGAACAGTTTAATAGAACAGAAAAGAAGAAACTAATAATTATAACAGCATTATTATAATAAAATAAGAACAGTAATAATAAAAGGATTAGAACGTACAAATGATGCACAGTGCAATTGCTCACCACCTGCCAATCGACACCCAGTTAGTCCCCGATCGGTAATCCCTCCACCCCACTCCCCCTAGTTTATATACTAAATTTGACGTCCCATGGTGTGGAATACCCCATTGGCCACTTCGGGTCAGCTGCCCTGGCTGTGTCCCATCCCAACTTCTTGTGCACCTCCAGCTTTCTTGCTGGCTGGGCATCAGAAGCTGAAAAAAATCCTTGAATTTAGACTAAACATTACTTAGCAATGACTGAAAACGTCAGTGTTATCAACATTCTTCTCATACCTAACTCAAAAACATAGCACTGTACCAGCTACTAGGAAGACAATTAACTCTATCCCAGCTGAAACCAGGACATAGCCAACGCTTCATCTGGCAAAAAGAAGTTTCCTCTGTGATAAGAAAGTGATTTTTGCATACCCCTCTACTCCCTTGAGCCAGCAGGATAAGATGACAAACAAGTATTTTCTTATTTATATTCCAGAGTTAGATGGTAATGAGCTCAGCTCCAATATGTAAAGGAGCTCAGCTCCAATATGTAAAAATGAATAATTAACCAACCTTCTTCTCCCTGGTTCTGCTGCTGCTGCTGCTGCTGGGAGCAAAGGGATCGAAAAGCATCTTCCTCATGCTGGATGATCCTGTGCAGGATAATCCATGGAAGCACTGAGGAGACATATGGTTCTTTTGGTTCTTCTTGGACTGACATGCTGCAGTCTATGATCTAATAAAGAAACAGACATTATACACACAAAGTGATACAAAATAAACATCAGGTGTGAACCCTTTCCAAACAACCCAAAGTTGGTAATGCAGTTTATCCTAAGGAAACAATCTAAAGGTGAGTCTCAGCTTCTCACAATGAGTGATGGTAAAGTCCTACAAATAAGATCAACTGGTATGGGGAAGGGTAGAAGATCATTTTCCCTACCCTGACATTCCTCTTGCATCATCATTTACCAACTAGTTATTTCTCTGTTAATACCATATACAAACAATTCAAAGTAAGCAAATGCACAGCATAAATTCTTAGTGTTAGTAGGCCTCATTACTGTACAATTTATCTACAACCCAGCAAGGAAGAGGAACTTAGTTAAAAGAATTCCTGAATTCTTTACCAGGTCTTACAACAACTGTTAAAGACCAACTGAATACATTCAGAGCAACACAATACTGTGTCACAGAACTGTTGCCCTAGCATTTCTCACAGACAACTGCCCATTTTATTCCCACACTGCCAGAAATTTCTGAAGTCCTACACTTTTCTTACATTCTTTCACACATACAACAGTTTTTCTATTGGTATTTATGTAGCTAAAGAATCATATTTATTATTACTACAGAAACCATTTAGGATATTACAATGAATACTCTGTTCTCCAGAATTCCATTACATTTCTAACATAGTAACACACACAACTTTACACAATGAGAGTATGATTTTGTGAGTAGTGAAGGTCCTTGGCTTTTACTCAAGTAAGTGGAGATTTAAGAGTTGCAAGCACATTGAATTTTGACATTGACTAGACTAGCTTCTTAACAGAACTGGGAGTCTGCCATTTGTTACCTGGACTGAAAAATATTCCTTCAGTAGTTTTAAGCTTTGAAGGTACCTTCTTTAAAAGGCTAAAATTAGCTGTATTCATAATGCTAGAAACAGTCCACACATCACTTTTTTCCTTGCCCTCTTCTCATCGCCCTCTCTGTTTTTACTGGAAAAAAATCTTAGCTTGGCCAGCACTTGCAAGCAACTCTACCATGTTCATAAGACTTATGAGATCTTGTTTTCTAGCCCAAAGCACATACAGCCAAGATCAGTGCCATAACTTACAAACTGAACCCAGCCAGCTCAATCAGTCTTCCCCTTATCACCATTTCAAATAATGTAAGGAAATAGTGTTGTTCCTTGGGTTGTCTTAACTACCATTCTTTGATTATTTTAGGCAGCTTGGTGTTTGAAGGTACCTGCTGCTACTGATTCTAGCACAGGTGTGCTGAATGCATCTCTAACATATTGAAATGAAAATCTTTCCCTGACCTTCCCCCAACAAAAATGTAACCCAAAACGTCACTGCAAGTGGGTGGCAATTCAGACAGCAGCCGTATCATGTCTGAAGGTCTGTAGCACACAATACCTCTTTCCTAGCACCGCTGAACAGGTTACCTGAATCAGGTTGTTTGTTAATCGAATGAGGCTTGGTGTTACAGAAGAGTCTTTCAGGATGCTGTTGACTGATGATAATGAAGTATCTATTCCTGTGAGCAGTTGTGTTACTGTAGCAACCCACTCTTCTTTAGCAGAGGCTGCTGTCATATTAATCATCTGCTGAATTGCTTCATTCAAGGCAACTTCTGAGCGTTCAAAGCATTGCTTGTAATCTTTCAGTTTGAGCAGGGAGTCCTAGGGAATGTAAATATGAAAAAAAATCTATTACAAGGATGAAGGGTTTATTTTAAACCATGAACACACAGCAAAGCAAAGCAACACAATATATACGGTTAATGTGGTTACTTCAATGAAACGATAACAGGACACCTTTAAATATGACATTTAAAAAGGACAACAGGAGGTCCATGGACCATGGATGACAAATATACAAGTAGGATCTAGATTTCAAAAAAATCATCACTGAATCTTTCTGCTTTAGTTAAGAGATGCAAGAAAAAAAATTATTCAGGAAAGGGATGGCTGTAGGTCTAGAATTCTAATGATATGCAGTTGAATAGAGGCCCTACAGAAACAGGGTTTGGATCTTTATGATCTTGTCCTACCATTTTATTACTTCATAAATAACAAAATAGCAAGTATAAGGCTAGCATTATAGCAAAATCCTCCTGCTTCTTTCTACTTTGCCAAGTTTCAGTCATGAAATGGCATGGAGGCTGTAGGATTTGGTTCAATCCAGTGAAAAGAGCATTAGTCTTTTTTTGTGCAACCTTTTTTTCCCCCCCAGAGAACCTAATAGGTTCAAATTGTTCCTATAGCTGAGCTCATTTGTACACTTATTTTCATAGTGTCAAATGGACTAAATCTACAGCAATTATACTGGATGTACTTACCAATGGTTTTTCCTTCACGCAGGACAGATACACTACATCATAAAAATCATTCACATGCTAGGTAACTTTTAAGTCGCAGAATGATTGTAAATTGCCATATAGTCAACATCAGCAAAAGCAGGAAGTATTCACAGCAGATGCAGATAGCATGAATCCACCCATAAGATAACTCTGCAAATGATTCAAGTTTATTTGAATTCACAATTTTTCTGGCCACTTCACATAGGCCTCAGACATCTTGTATCTTTAGCCACGTTCTCAGTTAGCAAAAGCTGGCATATTGCTAATGATGTCAATAAAACTATGCTGTTCAGACCATTTACAGATTAGGTTCCATGTTTTGCTTTGTAAATAAGACTCATTAACTATTAACACTCACTCTAGAATTCCTTTCATCCTGTTTTCAGAAGTAAATCCTAATCCGCTACTAAAAAAGATTTTTTAAGAAACAAAACAAACCTGTAGGAGAAGCAGCTGTGCTGGTCTCTCTGGTATGGATGTTACAAATTCCAGATGTTTTGCCCTGCCATAACCATTAAAGCATAATGTTGGACGAAGCAGATGCACCACTGCATTATAATCCCCTGCCTCATACAGTCGCTGGATCTCTTCCAAAGACTGGCATCTCTCCAGAGATTTTAGGTTCTTTTCAATCTGCAAACATCACAGGTGGTACAATCCAACTTTCATTTTGTCTTCATATACATTTGACTACTGCCATTTCTGCTAGCAGTTTAGCTGTAAAGCTATGTGAACTCTACAGCTACATCCAGGAATATAAACCAGGAAGAAAACACCTGCTATGTAACACTTCACCCATTCCACAGATTTTTAATTATTATATAGTGTATGACTTCAGTACTACAATGATTTTTAAACTTTTTTGCCTCAAATCCCAAAATCACACATTTCTGTACTGCAAGAATACATCCATCAGATGGACTTCAAAGTGAAGATGACAGCTCCTGTGTTGGAGTTCATTCCCCAAAACAGCAACAGAAAGAATAGAAGACGGACATCCCTTTGTTTAAAAGTATATGGAAATTGTTATGTGGAAAACAGACTGCTGAAGTAAAGAGCTCATTTAAGGAAAGCTGAAATTTGTTTAAGAACAGAAAATGAAACACTAATAATCTACCATTCTACGTGTAGCTGCTCTAATATTTTTATTTTGCACAAAAGCAATCTTAAGTTGTACAGGACCAACAGATCCAAAAGGCATCTTTTTGAAAAGGAGATGATGGCCTTGACATCATCATTAAACTATGAACCTGTCCTTTCGGTCTTAGAAAAATTCTAGGACAGGTATGGTAAACTTCCATCACGAGAGAGCTAATCCATAGATGACCATGAAAACTGGGAGGGATGGAATGGGAAGAATACACCTACAAATTAATTCTTACCTCTTCTAAAGAAACAACAGAATCAACATGTAGATTAGGTAACCGTATTACGATGCTGCATTCATTGCCAGCTTTAGCTTGCATTGTAGTGGAGCTCTGTAGCATTTCAGTGCAGATATCATAGTTTTCAAGTGCCTGTTCCATGTCTCCCTACAGAAACAGTTCAGGGGAAAACAAACAAAAAACCCTACAGTTCTGTCTGCAACAAGGCTTTCTAAAGCATGTAGAAAATGTTGAATTTCAGTGCAAGCACTGCTAGTGTGATTACTGCACATCCTCCCAAATAAAAAACAATTCCAGTTCATAATCTCAATTTTAAAAAAAAGCAACCCCCAAAAAACAAGTATATCTTACCAGTGACTTTAATAACAGGTAAAACAAATCAGAGAAATAGAATTCAGCTTCCATAAATCTGAAAGATTAATTTGGATTGCTAAAATGCCTTTCCTTTAAAAACATGGAAGAGTAAAACAGTAGAAATAACTCTTCCATTTTTGCAAATAAAAACACTGAGTCAAGAAACATTCTTATATTCTGCAAAGTGAATCATTCTACTCGCTCTGTCCAACTGGAGTAGATACTGAAGCTGAGTGGTCAGGAGAGGAATGCAAGCTGCACAGGCGAAATTTTACTCTGTGTATCTAAAGAAAAAATGGCAGTAGCCATATAGGAACTCTCATTATTCCTCAAGTAAGTTTATCAGAAAGGAATCCTTAGAATAAAAAAATAAAAATGGAAGGAACTGGTTAGTTCACACTTACAAAACTGACTCACATTATTAGTCAACAATTGACTTAAACATGATTGATGCATAAACAAACCCTGATGTCCTCAGGAAGCAACACGTGGAGAGAAAAAAAGGTCTGGGATCAAATAACATTTCTTTCAGATTATTGCCTTAAAGATAGGTTTAAAACCCTCTGCTTCAAAATCTGCATATTAAATTAAACGTCTCCAAAAGAAGAATCATGATACCTTGAAAAAGCAGAGGGGAGAGTAATTAAACATACAGTCTGCTTCAGTTGAAAGCTGCATTTTGTTCTGTCTGGGACTTTGGTAGTATCCACTAGTGTAGGTCCCCAAAAATCCGTGTTCTGCAGTTACACAATACTACTCCAAACAACTTCAGTTCAAATATGTTTTTTTAAGCTGAACATGAGCTAATATAAACCAAGACTTACATATTAAATATATCTGAATATTAGCTTAGCATGTGAGACCTCCTACTTCATTTCCACCTCTACCCTTAGGGATAGTTAATTATATTAAAAAGTAAAATGAAATCACTATTTTTGAGTTGATTTTATCCGCACGCTTAAATGAGCTGAGATTCCCAAATCAGCTGTAGCGTCTCTGAACAACATTCATTTTAATTTGGGAAAATTTTTATTTATTAAATCAAAACAAACCTGCAGTGCTAGAAAGCGAGCTTTCAGCCAATACACCCGAGTGACAAACTCCATCCAGCCTTCATCAAATAAATCTCTCTGTGAGGATGCAAATGACAGCTGCAACAGGTCTCCCAAGAAATGAGTTCCTGGGAAGTCAGGACCAAACTTTCCATTCACAGAGGCAGCAGGGCAATTTCGTGGAGAAACTGCAAATCAATTAATTACATTTTATCATAAAGTTGCTAGCACCCCATGAAAAGAGCCCCACATAATAGTATTTCAAAAGTACTGATCTACTTTAAGGCAAACAATTGATAGGCCAATAAAATATAGATCTGAAAGATATTCCTTAAGAAAAAATAGCTTCAAAATCCAATGAATTCCTGGAAACATTTCTTCATATACCTTGAGTGGTTTTAGAGTCTGAAGAAAGTAACACCCAGTTCTCACCTGTAGAACTCTTCCCTTTTGTCAGTAGCCACTGATCTAATTGCAGTTCCATGCAAGAAAGGCTCATCAACATCATATCCTTCAGAAAAAGTATGGAGATAGCAAAAAAGAGTATACAGGAAGAAACACATTAAAAGAAGAATAAAAAAACCTACCACTAAATTTGCAATTTACTTCAAAGAAAACCTTCAATTTGTCCTCTTGGGATTTCTATTCCCAAGCTGTAACTAATTCTTCCTCTGTCTTAAGGTGTGTAATAGCATTTACAAATCAACACATAAAAAATAAAACAATACTTAGAAGAAGCATTAAAAAAAAACTCAGCTCATTAAAGAAGGCATTGCCTGATGTTAGAAAAGAGTGACATCCTTAATTTTGTATCCAGCTGAAAGAAAACTGTATTAGATTGCTAAATCATGCTAAAAGCATGTTTCCAGAATATAGTAGAAGTACTGATACTTGAGAAATAAAAAGTCTATAATTTTTTCAGTATTTAACTCCGTGAGACCAAGTATGTACTCTAGTCTTACCAGCTTATTAATGCTTGCTGGATAAAGTTCAGGAATATATTAAAAATCACATCACCATGGATCTCTGCCAGGTAGTTTTGTGCAGTGAAGAATATACTACTTTCTGATTAAATTGATATCAATAAGGGCTACAGGTCCAGCTGTAAAAAACAGGTGCTTGTGAAAAGGTTCAAAAGTCCAAACACATTACCATAATAGCCTTTTACAACCTTAAAACCTGCATTTATTACACTCAGGATAGCTTGCAGATCAAGTTTAAAATAAATTCAAGGATGAAAAAGAATAGACAAGCATGAGGACAGTGCTGTTTAATAGTATAGCTACAAAGTCTTGACTTTTTAAATTTTACATACAAGCAAGCAGTTACGCAGTCATAATGAGAACCAAGGGAATACATTTATAAATATATTTATATTTGTTTAAAAAGGGTATGTAGGTATGAAAAATATACAGAAATACAAAAGCCACAGGATGTATAAAAAATTTAACAGCTGCTACATAGCAATACTTTGTTTTGTAAACTAAGTCAATGAAACATAGTTTTCAGAATTCATTTTTAATTTGCAAAAAAGTAGAAACACAGTTGAGCTGAAAAAAAATATTTCAAACTGCAGTCATACCAAAGGCAAATAACTTTCCAAATGAATACACATTGCTAACATTGAAAAGATAACATAGGCAGGCTCAGTGGACAAGAAGTATCAGTACTAGTTTTTAATTCAGGAAGTATCATCTTGTGTCACTAAGCCAGTTTAACACTAATTTAACAAACTTACCATTTTTTCCATTTGTATTTGTGAACTCTACAGATTTATAAAGGTAATAAAACGGTAATACTGGGGGGGTGGAATTGGTTTTGGTTTGTTTGGGTTTTTTTTACTGTAAATTGCAGGTTATTTTAAAATTAAACGGTATTTACTCTATTTAGAGCAGAAATGCTGACACTCAATCAGCCAGTGTGAACAAAGCAGCCTCTCTACTCACCTGATGACAAAACAAAACTTTGTGTCATATCAGAAGCCAAGGGAGGAAAGAAAAAGAAAGAGCAACAACAGAGTAAAGGAGTAAAACATATTTATGTCTATAGCATTTATATTACATCTGTATGCATGTGTACATATATATACACACAGATATTATGTATAGGGTATACTTGCATGTAGCATCACCCAGATATGTTCAGGAGCTCAGGAACAGTTAGGCTAGCTGCAGTATACCAGTTTCTGAAAGATGCAACAGCTAGGACAAGCAGCTCCCCAGAGAGAGCTAAGTGAAATCTGGGTCTTATTGTTAGATTTCAATTAGGTACTCTTGGTGCACAGAGAGCAACACAGCAGCAAACAGAAGTATAAGGAAAAGTGTTTCATTACCTTGATATGCTGATTACTTGAGTCCCTCAGTAACGGATTGGGAAGACTACTACTGTGCTTTCTCCAGCTATTATAGATACTAAGGACCACCTCACACAAGCCAGGAGGCCACTTCACTAGGAACTTTTGGCTGATGACTTTTAGATATCTCATCATCAGCTCCAAGATCCCACCATTGTTCAGGTTATCCAGCAGGAATTCATGAACGTCCTGCTTTTCTAGAAAAAAGCAGATAGACACAAAGCCATACATGTTTAAGGTCAAGGCAGACCATAACTTGAAACAATTAAGTCTCAACAGTGTTTTATGGACTAATCTTGCCGCAGTTCTCCTGTGCTGCGTACATGCAGAATTAAGTTAATGTATTCCAGTCTGTTCAAATGGGAAGCTCCACACAATTGAGCTCTTGCACACAGTAATTAAGCAGTCCCCAAGACTTTAAAAAAAAAAAACCAAACAAAACCAAAACACAAACCTGTTAGCAAGATATTTCTATGCCATAAAATTATACTTTTTAAAATAGCATATACTTCTGTATCTTCTAGATATGATAGGAAAACACAGTAAATAAAGCATGCAATATGGAAGAAACAACAGAGAAAGAGTGAAGGTTATAATGAAATCCTTACCAGATTCCATAAAAGTTGTAGAATCAAATGACATTCTATGTGGTCCAACGTGCTGGAAATTCTCCTCTTTGATCTCTGACTGTACCTCATAGTTATTGAAAGGATCCTCCTCCTCCTCTGGATCTAATTTCCTTAATCTGTGTGAAAGGGGGGGGGGGGGGGGGGGAGTGGGGAGGTGGGGAGGGCAAAACCCACGATATCAACAAAATCCTCATTCTTTCTTTCACTAGTAAGTGAAACCTAAACATGGCATGTTGTGCATATTTTAACAGTGAAAGTACATTAACTGAAGCAAATTCAGAGATTTACATCCAGTCCCCGTATTTTGTCCAAGCCAAGATTACCTTCTTTGTTTACCTTATCCATTTTGACATCTGCATTGTCCTCTAACTCAATTTCAAGTTAATAAAAGCTTTCTTATTTTTCAATTAGGTTTTAGTAATTTTCACTAAAAACAATTTTATTAAATTTATGAGAAGACAACACATCACATGTGCTTCAAAGAATAACATGGGTTTAGTGGTTTTAAGGTTGGGGCATATCAATCAAACAAAAGCCCAAACAGCTTCCTCTACTTAGCTCTTGAAATTCTCATAATGAAAGTTACTGCTGTACAGTACCTGGAAGGAAGGAATTTCACCAACAGCTCTTGAAAGTCAACCTTCTCCTCTTTTTTACACTTGGTGTTCCGGACTCTAGCAGATCTCCTTTTTGCTGTTTCACCACTATCTTCTGTAATTCTCCTTCGCTTCACACCTTTCTTAGATTTATCACCTGCAGATATGTCACCTAGAAATAGAATTAAAAAAAAAAAAATACTGACAGGTTAAATTGCCAAACAAGAAATGGATTATTTTTTTATTAAAAAAAATTTATTTGTGGCTGACAATTTATTCTACAGCAACACTTGAGATTCATTGGTTTCCTTCTAAGACAGTGCAAAAAAATTTTAAAATAATTTAAAAATTCACTTTAATATAAACTGGCTATCTCATTTTGCAGAAAAATGCTGGTCTGAGGCAAGAAGCAGACTTACTGAAAATTCTGCATTTCATTATTCATTAGAATTCATTAGTTTAGCCTTCAAGAAGTTTCTGAAATGGGAATCAGAGCAGTCTACCTTTAGCTTCACTAACACCTGTAAATTCCCATGAATATCAACAAAATACTGGAAACTCCTTGATAGTTTTAGATATGTAAGTACTTAATACAGCTACAGTATAAAATATTCAAACCTCTTGCTACAGATTTCAGACAAATAGAGCTGACAGCTTACTTCTCTCAGGTTCTTAAAGTAACACATGAGCAGAGAATAATCCAGTCATCTTTTTCTATAACAGCTCATTCATTCTAAGGAGCTCAAGACTCTTCACAACATTAAAAGCTTGATATGCATCACTGTTGGAATGGAGTCATGATTCTTCTAATCTTAAAGACTGAAAAACTGAAGCATGAGTCAATAGCACAAAACCAGAAAAGGTTAGCTACTCCTGCACTGGAGTATCAAGAACAACAAATCAAACTCTCTCAATTCCATTAGATAGGAAAGTAAGTCCATTGTCCTGAACACTGGTCTTACGTCTTAGTCAGGAATCAATGATTTTCAGGCAGTTTAGGTGGCCTTCCTTTTCTAATGTAAAGGGTTAACAGAACTTAATTTTATAGAGCTCAACTTCACTTCTTTTACGTGATGTTATACATATGCCAAAAAGGTTCTGAATCCACCAACGTGCAGTTTAAAGACAGCATTTCCCAATGAATTCTGCAGTGTTTTTAATACCCAGGTAAGTAGGAAAGATATCTTGAATCTTAGACTGAAGTACCTTGCTCACCTACAGTAGCTCCTGGTTCCAATGAATTCTGACTGTGACTTGGAAAGTTGGGTGTTGTTGGAGTGTAAGGTAATACAGGATCTGGCATTGTCACCACCGGATTAGTGCTGACAGGAGTTGGCTGAATAACACTGACAGGAGTAGAGGTAGGAGAAAGAATCAAATGTTGAACTGGGTCTCGGTATTCCGAGAGATCAATTCTCTTTCCCAGACTGGGTCGAGGAGGATCACATGTGGTGAGGTAGTGATACATGGCAAGTAAAGCTTCTCCTAAACACTTCCACCTGCACATGGAAACACAATGGCATCACAACTCGATTAATTCTCGTCGCATTATTTTCTAAATTATATTTACAAACTTAACAGCATTCAACATTGTTTTTCTCCTATAGCTTGAGAGGTGATAAGAGCAGCTTTTCAGTGGGAAAGGAATACACCTTGGAGTGCCAAAATCTGCCCCACAACTAGAATAGCTGGAGAGTAATTTTCTGTATTTCCTGTGGACCATTGACAATTTCAGGCCTGGAACAGAGGTCCTTAGATACTTTTCTTCAGAATACACCACTTAGAAAAACAAGAACAAACTGTGGCAGCAGGCTAAAGTTTTCAGAGAAAACTGGTGAGTTGGCTGCAGTAGGAAGAAAATGGGAGTCAATTATGTGCCTAATCTCAAAAAAATGTCTCTAATAAAAAAAGGTCTATGCAGTAGTTGTTGAGGAAATTACTCTATACTGAATCCTAAAAAAAAGTAGTGTCAAAGGCACCATTTTCAGGTTCTGCATTCAATCAACAACAGATCTCACCTTTATCCACAAGTAGAAGCAACTTCTCTATAGCAGGATCTACCTGCAGAGTCCATTAATATTCCAGAAGAATATGTGCAATAAAAACACCAAACCAAACCCCAATCCTTTATGCCTTAATAAAGACATATATAACAACTTATTAGAATCCTTATTTCTTTCTGCAAATAAAGAACTGTAATTTGTTTCCAAGTTGCTATTATCCCAATAGTAAAAACAACTTTTAAAAAGCTAAACTTACTTTGAAGTTCATATGCAAACTAGTCATATATGAAAAATCCAGTAAAACACTTAGAATGGCTGCCAAATCATTCTTAGTTAAGATCTTTTTTTTCATCACTGGTTTTAATTCAAAGGTTCAAAACTGATAGATACGGGGTTTATGCTAAAATTGTAAGCACACCAAACCAACATATAAACTCACAAAATATGAAAACACTGAGGGGTTGGTTTGTTTGTTTGCTTATTTCTACAAGAAAAAAAAGTCTTCTGAAGAAATTTGAAGTGCAACACAGTTGTCAGTGTAAGTGGCTTCAGAGAAACCTTTTAAAAAGAGAAGATATAAAGACATACGTGAAAAAGGGAATTGGCTGGACCAGTCTGAGGTCTGGTTCTCTGTCACGCACTAGCAAAGCTTGTCTTTTCTTACGTAACTCCAGTGCTTCGTCTATGATTCTTCCTGTTTCAGCTGCACTCACATTTACATTATGGATAGACATGTCACTGCGAAATAGTAAGAAATGAAGACAAGTTAAAGTTTTTGTTTGTTCGTTGGTTTTTTGTTGTTTTGGTTTTTTTAAAGCCTGGGGAGATTCATTTGATATCTTCCTATACGGTAACAAAAATAAGCAGCGTTAAAACAAGCACTCAAATAACGTTATTTTACAAACTTTATAGCATGCATATAGAAGCGTTCACCATCCGAAATCGTTGTTCTGCCTTAAAAATTAAAAGATAAAGGGAGATTGTCCTATTCCATTTTCCAAACACTTAGAAATGAAAGGAAAGCAGGAGGTTTTGTTTTCTTTCTGGGACAGAAGTTTTTGGTTCAGAAAAAAAAATGGTATGGCTGAGAAATCCCTTTCATTCCAAAGTGCTATTTCGAGGAATTCATGTCATCACAGATTTGTATAGTCTGAATCTTGGAAGGAATTTTTTAAAGTGAAAAAGAATCCACTTTTTCAGAGATATCACAATCCAGAAACAAAAAACAAGTGGCTAAGAGCCCTGGCCTAATTCAGCATGTGACTCATTTTAAGAGCCAGACCTAAGGCAGCTTAATAACTAAACAGGACTTTCTGTTAGAGGTCTACTGCTATACTTAGAATCCTAGAGCCTTAAAATTTAAGTTATCCTTTCTCTTCTAATACCTTCTAAATACTCTGTACTTTCACATTTTAAATGTTAAGAGTATAGTAGTCAAAAACGTTAAACATGTTTTTGACTGATTTATTGCATAACTTAAGGATGCGTGCCAAGATGCACACTCCACTTCCATTTACTACATACAACTTATATAGGGTACTGATGTTATCTGCACATGCAGCAATTACTATTCAGTGAGACTGAACTATAATTAAACTAAAAACTTAACTTTCTTGAATTCTGCTAACCACCACAGCAACATATTACAGTATAAGCAGCAGCTCTGATGCTGAATGGTCTGTTAACTTAAGTCAGATCCTGTGAATTTTACAGGCCTCTACCTTCTTTTCTCCCTTTCCTCCTACCCACTCACACTACAAAACCCACACAGAAAGAGACAGTCCACTTTGCAGAGCTACCTGACACCAAGCTTTTACATCCTGCAATAAAAAAATGTAATAGTAAAGGACTAAAATCTCAACCATAATATTGCAAAATATTTTCAGAGTTACGGTGGTCTGAAAGCTTAATAAACTAAGAATTTCTGCATCTTGGGTACTAATGAAACATACGGTGTCTTCTGACTGTACTCATTTGTCAATAAAAATCAGTAAGACTTACTGAAATGTACTGATATGAGAAAATTGTATCAAGTCCCAAATATGTAACTGCTTAGAAAAGCAGTAACGTGCGGGTTTTGGGGTTGGATTTTTTGTTTGGTTGGTTTAGATCTTTAATTAGGAAAACTAAAATGAATGCTGCAGATATCAGCTGCAAATAAGTAAAATAAAACAAAGGAAGATGATTACAAGAGATCTTGGTATGAAAATAAGTGAGCAGCAGCCAATGGATTTTTTGCCTCTACCTCCCTCCAAAAGTAATTACTGAAGAACATTTTGTCAGCATCACCAATTCTTCACAGTGATTTATTATTTAGAAGGCAGGTCAGCAAGACATTATTATAGCTTAAAGCATTGTATCTCACCAGCTTTTCTGAACTACCCAAAACCCCAAATTTACACTCCAAATGCAGTATATACTACAAGATGACATTCACCATTTGAGAAACATCCTTAAGGAATCTTTCCGGAGGCAAGGCTGCTCCTCAAAGATCTTCTCCTTCAGAACCAATCCTTTGCTATATAGACAGTCTTTTTCCAGAGCTTTGCAGATAAAGTACAAACATGCTGACAGAGAAATAGAAATTGAATGGTCAATCGCCGTTTTGGTTCATTCAAAAGCTCCCACTTCTGGGCTTCATCATATACAACAAATTCCAACTAAATATGACATTTACATAAATTAGAGCAATAGCTTTGTAACATGTCAAATAATTACACACATACAGTTAAAATAACCTATTATGTCTTCCCAAGTATTATATCCAGAAAAAGAATACCACTAATCTTGTTTAAACAATGTTTGCAGTACATCTTTTATTTACTTTCAAGACTCCATTCCTGCACAAAAGAAATTAGAATCATAAAGCAGAATCACAATCATATACCATTTTCATGTTACCAAATGTCTTAACTACAGATTCCATTAGTGTAACAAGCAATGTATTCCACCAGGTTTTTGCTCGCATGGGTAATTACATGATGAGAATTAGGATCATTCCAGTAGGACAAACCTAAGGAATCAGATTCAACGTTTCTGCCATCTTGCAACTTCTCTCCTAACTTCCTTTGAATCAGTTCATCCACTGGATACTACTCAAATGTAAATTCTTAGGGTCAGTTGTATCAACTGCTGTAACTACAGCTAATCATACTACTATGAACTAGACTGTAGTTTTATACCCAAGCCCTGGAACTATGTGGCTGGCAATGACTAGAAAGACAAAATTAACATACATTGAAAGGCAAGAGAACAGGGAAACTTCTTGCAGAGGCTCTGATCTAACAGACCACAGGCATTTATTTCTAGGGTAACCAGAATTGATACAAACCATTCTACTTTATCATGAAATAAAAAAGTCTCTATCGTACCCTGATGTACTGCTTATGCAAGATACACTTTCTCCTATACGATTGCATTGTTACAATTTTTTACTGATACGTAAAATTACACATATCTTGAGATTTTTTTTGGTGTACTATACTTACTTGTGTAGTCACTGAGTGTGTATAAGATTGTGATAAGGTTATCTAAACAAGGCCAGTGATCAGGATTACACCTGAGACCTTCTTCAAAAGCATGACGAGCCAGAGGTAGGCGAATTAGTTTTATCGCCACACGACCAATTTTATACCATAGGTTGACATCAGTAGAATCTAGCATTACAGCCTAGAAAGCATAACAAACAACATTATTCACATTTCAGACACGCACAGCCACTTGTCTATAGGGATTGGCACTGCTTTAGTTTTCAGCAGGGTTCTGATTTGGGGACTGAATGGTGGACCAGTTATATCACATATAATGTCAGAAAGTACACATTCAAATTATATATGCTGAAAGGTGTACATCTGTATTTTGGCAAGTTTTTGCAAACACTGAGGTCCCAGTGTTTTATTTCAGCTGTACTGTACCTCCAAGTAAAACTCCATGGCTGTCTCTAAGTCATCCCGTTGTGCTGCCAGTTGTGCTAAGTTTTTATAGGTGGAATATTTTAACATTAAGCCTGGATGTTTCAGCCCTTCTTTCTCATCACCAGAAAGAACTGCCTAGAAATGATAAAATAAATGCAACAGGGGCATTAGGAATTAGACAAGTAAGAAGAACAGCAAACAACTTGCCAATTGAACACTGACATTTCTAATTAGCCAATAAGAAATGAAGTAATACAAAATAAAATAGTTTCTAGAGTTTCATTCTCTAAAGGTCACTGACCTCTCGCAGAAGACGAATCTCAAGCAGCTCATGATAAGCTTTAGCAGACTCTTCAAATCGGTCATGTTTCTGAAGGTCTAAAGCTTTGTGGTACAAAGCAAAAGCTTCTGCTTCCTGTGGTTTAAAAAAATTAGAACCTATTTTGTAGGGCAACTTTATTAAATATACTTATTACAATATATTTATGATGAGTATCAGTGGTTTCACACTTTCAATACTTTCTGCTATATAGCAGTCCACATTCAGACTGTATAGCAGAGCATTAGCCTTACCGACCTAATACAACTCATTTGAGTGAAGTTTTAGCTTGCTAAAGGAGGGTTCAAGAGATAAGACAGTAACACAACTTTCTTAAAAACAAAGAATTATAGCTGAACGATCCCTGCAATGAGAGGACAAAAATCCCATCAAGACAAAGCTTCATTAAGAAAACTGCAGGTTTACTTACTTGAGCTTCTTTTGTCTGTGTCTTATGACTTTTGAAGGTACCTTCGTAGTCATCCTCAATCGTGGAGCTGGCATTCAGTGCTGCGATTCGAATCTAGAATGACAGTCAAGGTGGGACAAATAAATGTTACATCTACATGTGTCACAGTTTACTTTGCAAACTGGATTTTTCTCTTTTTTTTTTTTTTTAACTTTATTTGGTAAATGGACAGTACTGAGAGATCTCTACATAAAGTTACAAGAACTGTAATGAATTTAGTCATCACTAATTGCGAACAATAAAATATCAAAACAATTCCCCCCCAAAAAATCAGATGAAAAAACAAAATTTCAAGTGTCTTGCAAGCAACAACTTCCCTAGAACAGATGTGTGCATTACAGTGAATTTTTTCAAATTCTTAAATTTATCAATAACTACAATCACTCCACAAATAAAGTTCTCATTATGCTAATTTATTCTTAGTCATAGGGAAAGAGAAATTTTTCTATTTTATTTCTACCAAAACATCTCTAAAACCATCCCAATAAGCCCTTACCATGTTCACAGCTATTCACACTGTCTTTCTCCAGGACTAGGAGGAAGGGCCTAACACAAACAGGTCTGGAAAGCAAACAGGATTAGACTATTTATTCTGTCCATAAAGAAAGCATTCAGAAGTAAAAGACAGGCTGGGAATAATTTAATCAATAACCAATTAACCACCACCCCATGCCAAGAGATAAATTGCCCTACCACATAGGAACAATAACATTGAACTGAATTTTAACTAGAAACAGAGAATAAAATATGAATTTAAGCACATCCATTACTTCAGGATGGCTTTCAAGACTCTAGTCCTGGCAGTCAGAGGGGGAGTGTAAGTATTGGCAATGTAATTACAGCTATAAGGTTATTCAGTTGCTGTATAATATTTTATGAACATACATTACATTAACAACATTACAACATGAATCCCTTTAATGACAAATGCTAAAACCAAAAAAGCTTCTTGAATACTCTGACATTTTATGAGCATGAATCATTACAGCTTATGAGTTTATCTTCCGTTCCTTTAAAAAAAAAAGGGGGGAAGTTTTCCGCACCTTTTAACTATAGCATAAACCAGAGTGCTCTCTCATGTCTAGAAACCACAGCACTTAATGGATATTTACAGAACAGAAAAAGAAAAAAAATGAAGGTTATCTGTGTCAGATTGACCTTGCAGCAGGCCAGAGTGGCTAGTTGACCCATTGCTCAAAACATTGTCTGCGCCTGGAAATTCCTCTAATTAAAAATGTTTTCATTACTGCTATCCCTACTAGAACAAAACCAGTGTTTATAACAGAGTTGTCTTTTCCAACTATGCTGACCAACTTCTACAGACTACTTCTAATGCAAAAGCAAGTTATAGCTACTGCATATGCACTTAGATGTATTAAATTTATGCAAACAAAAGAACCTCAACTTTTACTAACTAGTATTTCTTCATTCTGAAGGAAGGATACTAATATTTCCAGTCTTCTTACCACTGATGAAAAGTTTGAAGGCAAAATATACGTTTATAATCTGCAAGTCATTTCTCCTCATAACTAAACCCAGAATTTATATTCTATTAACTGCCTGAAACATTGTATTAGTAAAGGCAAAAAATATGAAAGAGTTCTGCGCTGCTGTTTTAGAAAAGCTTCACTGCTATGTGATAAAACCTCCCCATCAATTCAAACAAAAAGACAACACATGCAAGACAGGCTAAAAAGTGTCTTTAATATTGGAGACCACATTAATAGAACAATAAGTCCAGAATTAACCACAGCAGGAAGCAGTGGGAGTTTTGAACTGTAAGCTGAATTGACTTATACATCATCGTGATTAGTTCTGCATGTAGAGAAAATAATGCTTTGACAGGAATTTCATTCATTCAGCAATGGTATTTTGCTTGCCCATGCACCACTTACTTTCCTTGCTTGCAGCTAAATCAGACTGACAACTGCACAGCAATAAAGCATTTTTCTCTTTAAGTCACTAAATAAACATGAATAAAACCTCAACTCTCTTTCAAGACAAGGCTTCCTTGTCCACTTTGCATATGGATAAAATATATGCACAGAGTAATGGTTATCTCTTCCAGAAATATTGAATGCCACAGGTTTTAACAGAAAGCGCAGATGCTTATGACATCTAAATAAATAAGACTGCATGATCCCAAATCAATTACATATGTAAATCAAGTCTTTTTAAGTTCACTTACAAATATGCCTATATTCAGAGATATGCTCAAGTCTTTTGCTGAATCCACATAATCTTGCTCAAGATGGCAGAGGAAGTCAACAGGAGAGAGACTACAGTCAGGAGCTTACTTCCGTGGTTAGACAGCCAGTGAAACTGCAACTACAGAAAAGGTGGGGAAACAATTTTAACTCTACATTTTTACAGAAAGTTTGTAACAAATATTTAGCACCTCTCCTCTCTGGTGTTCACAAGTTGAGAGAGCACAACTGAACAGAACAATGTAACACTTTTGAAAAAACAGGACAAGGATATTGCCTCTGCACAGCTTTTATACTGGTGTGTCAGGCAGGTGGGGGGGGCTGTTTCATTTTATTTTTTTTTAACCAGGCACTGTACACAGCTATAAACCTAACTGTGGACTGAGTTACAACAGTGTCATAACATCTAGGAATTAAGTATGTCACTACAAGCACTTTCAGAGCAACATAGCTGCATCAATTAGGCAGGAAAAAAAGAATTAGTCTTTAATAAAAAGTATTACAAATCGGTTTGAATTGTTTCAGTTACAAGAGTGTCTCGGCTATAAATCTGTGGCTATGACAGGGAAGCACATCCTCAAAAGGCAACAATACCTCTTTAAAGCCTTTTGCCTTCAAAATCTTTTCTCTTTTACCTCAGTAGTTTAAAACTTAAGTAAAAATCTCAAACGTCAGCTCCGGTTCTCACCCACTGCTTGTGTGATTCTCAACTTCAGAATAAGAAACAAAGGGAGTGACTTGGGCTTTCCTGGCTTTTGTTGTTGTTGCTACACTTGGGATCCGTACACTGCAAATACACGTTCGTTTTTTAAAAAAGCCACCTCACTTTTGGGTTGCTTTGTTTTTTTGTTTTTAACATTGCCAAGATCGCCACCGACCTCATTTTAGCAAAAGCCGTTTTTACCGAAATACGGTCGCTTCCCGCAAAGAGGAGCGGGGACGCCTCTCACGCTGCTTGCCAGGCTGCTCTTCCCGGAGGCTGGCACAAAGGGCCGGGAGCAGGCGGGGGAGGGAGGGAGCCCCCGCTCCCCTCTGCCCGTGGCTCCGTGAAGGGGAGCAGCCGACGACCCGCCGCCTCAGGCCGGGCTCTCGCAGCCCTCACCGGCGCCCTGCCCGGGGGTAGGGCCAAAGCCCCGGCGGCCCCTCCGGCGCCTGCCACCGGGCTGAGGCGGACGGGACACTCACCTCGCAGGGCCGCCCCCGGGATGCCGGCGCTGCTCCCGGCCGGCGGGGAGCGACCGCCGCGGGGCTCCCGGAGCGGCTCCCTCAGGCGAGCGGCGGTTCCCCGGAGACGGTAACCTCCTCCGAACCCCCCGGAGCCCCGCGCGCCAATAAAGACGTTGCTCATTGGCCGAGCGGCCGTTCCGCAGACAGCCAATCGGAACGCTGGGGACGGGCAGGCGCGGAGGGGCGAACGGGCGGGGCCGCGGTGAGAGCCGGGTCTGTCAGGCGTCGAGGCCTGTGCCTGTGTGGGATGCGTGTGGAAAAGCTTCAATAAATTCCCGATGCTCTTTCTGCTGGGTGTGGAAATCATCCCGGAGTTACTGGTTTTCGCTAAAACTTGCCGTGGTGCTAGCCACGGAGATGGGGACGTGATTTTATGCCCCTGGGAGGTGTGTGTGTGTGGGGGGGTGTTTCTGTGTGCTGGCAGCGGGACAACGTGAGGCAGCGGCCCAAGGCAGGCAGTAACCGCGACGGCTCCCGGTGGAAATAGTTTTATTTAAATGCAAGGTGATCATATCGCAGCGAGTCTTGAAGAAAAGGCATGCCATCTGCCGCCCGATGGAGGCCGCCTGGTGCGGGCGCGGCGGCAGGACAGCCTCTGAGCAGACAGGATGACAAGGGCAGGCTCGGGCCTTGCTCTGTCTGTGGGGTGTAACCACAGGTTTAAAGCCACCTCTTGTTACGACAGGTCACATCACACTGGTTAAGTTTGTGCTCAGGCGTTTCACTCAATCAGCATTTAGCACTACAAGGAAGAGTCCTCTTTGTCCTGAATGTGTGAACTCCGGGGTCCTCCCGTTCATGGGGAAAAAATAATGCCCATCTTTCCATCATGACAAACTTTCATCCTGAACGTGTGAACTTGGGGTCCCATTCATGGAAAAAATTAAAGCCTATCTTTCCGTCCTGACAAACTAAGAACAGGGTTGCCGTGGACAGCAGCACCACACTGTTGTGCTTGGAGAATAACTTCCAAGGCTACTGTGACCCTGTAATACTCTTCTGTCAGTAGTGCCCTTCAGTGTGCTCAGGGCCTCGCTGGTCCTCTTGTGCAAATACACAGAAATACTGTCCTCGCTTCAAAGGTTTGAAGCTAGGAAATGGTTACACAGCGTTCAAAATCAGGTACTTACCTTTGAATTTGCAAACATGCCTACACAGAGTTCTCAAACAAACCAACAGAGGCCCTTTCTGGGAGCAGAAATATTAGTCAATCTTAGGAGGTTAAACCTGGAAAGTTACAGAGTCAGTGCAATGGTAAAAAGATCTACCATAGCTGACAAATACTAAATCCAGATGTGAGGCAGGCTCCTTACCATGGAAGAGGGACAATCTGCACATAGCATTCTAGGGAAAGGGATTTTATAACATTATTGCTGAGACTTAGATAAGGGTGGCATACCTAATTTTCTCCAGCTAGGAAACACAAGCAACAGAGATGTGACAAAATGTTTCCTACTTCCGTTGGTTTCTGTGTGCGTGCTCTAGGGTGGGTTTCATGGGGCTGCATAACCCCTTTGCAGGGTATGCTTCTTGAGCCCTAAAATATTGTACGAACCTACTCTAATGTTAGCTCAGCAGAGGAAAAATAGGCCATCTCTTCAGATCCACATTAACATAAAAAGCATATTCAGCATCAGCAGTTTATGAAGGAAAACAGCCAGCCGCAAGCTCATAGGACTCTCTGAACCTCGTTCTGTGCTGACAAGCCCCGGCACCAAAAAAGTTATCAATTGGCTCAGACCAACATGCAAACAATTCATAAGCAAATTATCAATCCTTTGATTAATATTTTAACTGCTCTTATATAAGAAAGCTCAAAGTCCATGAACCATATCATTCTCTAGATGGTCCTTGACCCAGCACTTCCACCATGATTATGCATTATTCTAGGATGTTTTGTCAGATAACGCCAGAAGGCAGACACAACATGGAAGTGGGTGGGAAAGTCACACTGAGGACCCATTTTATTCACACGTCTTTGCGTGGCATACTCTTTTCCAAGCTTTCCCTTTCCTTCCTTATCTCTTCCTGCTCAGCGCTGCAATGCTGGGAAAGTCACTCCCAGGTGTCACGAATGAGATTTTGTTACACGGCTTTGGTTTAGCAGCAATTTAGGATTTATTAACATTTTTGAGATAGATCACAAGATTAGGTTGTATAATTTTAACAGTACTTAATCATCAGCCAATTTAACAGAGTGATTGGGTGGAATTTGTTACAATTAAATTTGCGACTTAGTTAAAGATTAGAAAATGGCAAGGATCACCCGAAACTTACAGAAGTGTTGCACACAGACAGAGGTTAAATCAAATCACACACAGAGACAGATAAAACAGTTCTGAACAACACAGACACACAAAATGGTTTTGAACCAAACCACACAGAGACAGGCAAATAGTTCTGAACCAAAACCACGAATGCACACACACAGATAAATCTGTTCTGAACCAAATTTTACCTACACACACACACAGAGGTTAACCTATGATTAAAATTTCCCTTTCATGAGTTTCGTTAATTATTCACTTTTATGTGCCAGCATTCAACAACAGACGGTTAGCAAACCTCACAAAATCAAGCCTTTAAGTCCCTACGAAATCTACCCAGAGAGGCATCCCAGCTCAGGGGGAGATACTGGGTCACACAGCCCACTGGGGTCTCAGAGAGCTCAAAAGGTCTCACCTTGGATCACTATTTATAGGGTCTCAAAATGATCAGCTTCGGTCATTATTTTACATTCTGGCCACAATTTGTGCGGAGTCATTCCGATACAAAATTCAGGCAGCAAATGGCCCAGGTGTGGCCAGGGTGTGCTTGGCCACCCCAGCCCCAGGCTTCTACACTTGTAATCATGGTAACAGCAGAATGGGAGGTTTTCCCAAAGCATGCACAGCTTATCCTGAGATGTCAGAATGGCCCTGGGGGGGGCTGCAACACCACACCAGCCGAGGGCGAGGGGAAGCCACAGAGGCTGCAGTAGTGCCTAGCAGTGGCAAACTTGGCCCGAAAAAGGAGAGAGCTGGGGCACAGGGCAGAGCAGGGTTTCTCTAAAGGAAACACAGGCTTTGGCAAGAGTTTGTGCTTGTTCATGGCACAGAAGGACCTCCAGGAAATGAGCTGTCTACAGATCAGAATTAAAGCGTTATTATTTTCTGCATTTCAGAGTATTTGCCTCAAGTTGGTCAAGCCCTTTGCAAAGCCAGGGCTGTCCACCCTCTTCCCTGCAACAGAGTACTCCTGAGTTACATGGGTGTCTCAGATTCAGTTCACTCACCTGTTCATTACCTGAGTTTCAAAAACTTCTGGTTGAAGAGACCTCCTGAGAAAATGCAGAGACCTGGGCAGCCATGATACCTGTCTCCAAGCACTAAGACCTACAAAACCCCAATGTTGTAAACCAATAAACTGACACTTAACAAAAGAGGCTTCGATACATTTTATTAACCAGATAAGGTGTAGTCCCCCCTAGCCTGATACATGAATTTGTGTTTGGTATTATATTACTGACAGATTTTGCAAACATAGAAGATGTTTATGCTGCACAGAGAACAACCAACTTCAAATGGTAATTAGAAGGAATATTTTCAACTATCTTGAGACCTCAAGTCATCATCAAATAAAACTCCAATCAGAATGACAAAGGAGCGCAGAAGCACCCTTCAGCCTTGCATTCCCATGTCCCAAAGGCATGCTCTCAGTTCCTCCGGGCTCCCTGTCTGCAACCTGACCAAGTCGCAAAGTGGAAAGGAAACTGATAAATGTTTTCATTACCGGTGGAAGGCAAAGATGACATTACACACAAAAAGTACCGTGCTTCTGTTTTAATAAAATGCCATGTGTATTCCAGTTATAAAGCGAGGGAGTATATGGGTCCTAAAAGCCCAAAACACTTCTCTGCAGGGACAGTGAGCTGAAAATACCAGCCACAGAACACAGTGAGATGCTCTGTCGTCCCAAAACTCCCTGTAACAGCAGGGTGAGGAAAAGTATTTTGAACAATTGGGCAGATAACAGGAATTAAAGCAGTAGCAGAATCTTCAAAATATTTTCCTGTGGCACAGCGCAATTCTTCACAAGCAACTCCCTCCTCTACACGCTGCCATCAGCACACAAACATTCAGCTGTGAAAATCTTGCGGACAAATACAAGTTTGTAGGAGCAGCCACCAGGGGTGGCAATGGTAGAGCACAGAGCACAAGATCTGACATAAGCCTTAAATAAAAAAATTATGTAAATGCATAAACTTCCCTTCCGATAATCACATCCCTTTCCAGAAAGGCCTCTTAGGGACCCTGAAAAGAGAACAATTTGTCTTAGTCAGCCTGGGACCCTTCTGCTGCCAGAGAGAGGATCTTTCCGCCTTGCAAAGGACGAGGCAATCTGGATGAACCCAAGAACCTCTCTGGTTCTCAATAAAGCCAAATATGTTCTGGAATTAAACTTTTCACTGCTATGAGAGCTTTTTCTAGACCCACATATGGCCATTTACCAGACTGCAATGGCTTAGCCATAGGCACCGGGAGAACCTTTGGGCTATGAGACAGGCTTGAGACAAAGACCTTGAACTATTTTAGTAAAATCAGTATAGCTGATTGCCCCACTCTTCAGCTTTGTGTGCACAGGATGAAAAGACAAAAGTGAATCGTACAGGTGAAGGTGCAGAGCTACACAGATTTGATCATAAGAGGAAACAAGTAGATGGAAGGAGCTGATCATCTCTGGGTCGTCTTCATCATTGCTTTGTTCCAACTGGCCGCTCAAGGGATCACAGGAACGTCATGACTGTTCTGTTCTTGCCGATCTGCCAGGGCTCCAGTGGGTAAAAGCGGATGATGATCCTTTTTCGGGTACAAAAGCAAAAATGCAGTGGACAGGAAACATTATTTTACGACTACGATAAATATTATGCCCAGTTTGCAACAAGGTAGAAAATCTGCGCTAAGCTCTTGCTGGCTCACACTTCACGGTGTTAATTTAACAGAAGCAAAAATAAGCTGTGTACAGGCAGGGTACAAACAGGTGCCAGACTCCATCCACACAAACTGAAAAGCAGACTGAATTTCAACACGGTTTGTACGAGACACATTTCTGAAGGACCCAAGCAGCTTGTAACCTTGTCGGCCGTTTACCCTGACAGCATGCAAGAGGCAGGGAAATGCTATTACTCTCCTTGGGGAGACGGGGAAGAGGGGCAGAGAGGGACATGGCTTACCTTCAGGAACAGCCCTGTTCCAGCATTTGGCACGGTGACCCCACAGCGAAGCTCCACCAGTTCCCACGGGGTTCTGCGCCAATTACACCAACTGGAACTACTCACCCTTCAGAGAACGCTATTTCCCAGACTGTTCAACAAGCGCAAAGCAGTCCATGGTTTTACCTGGACCTAAACAGCCTGCCTGGGCCTTCGGCACCCAAGAGCACTTAACGTTTGCAATCTACTCTTGGCTCTACGTTCCACCTTAACCTCACAGAGGACGTAGGAACCTACACCATCATCATCACCATCACGACTTTTCTTCGCTGTGTTTCCTACCCACCACAGAAACCTGACGAAGAGGCCGTCTCCCCCCCCCCCGCCCCGGGGGGGCAGCCACGCAGTCCTCGCCCCTCAGGGCGCAGGAGGTGCCGAGGCAGACACACCCCCCCCCCCTCGCCGGGCCCTCACTCACCGCTCGGGGCCGAGGCCCAGCTTCGCCGTCAGGACGTCGAAGAAGCGGGCGCTGTGCCGCTGGTTCTGCTCCGCCGAGCCCACCACGCCGATGGAGGAGACGAGTAGCTGGGCGCAGGGTTCGGCCGACCCCCCCAGCACCATGGGCAGCCCGCTCCGCACCGTCACGTTCACCCGCTGCCGGCAACGGTGGCACCGTCAGTCACCGCCGCCCCGGCTCCCCGGGCCCCGCCGCCGCCCCCCCGGCCCCCGCGCTCACCTCCGCCGGTTTACCCAAGATGTCGGCGGCGGCGGCGCACAGCTCCTGGGCCAGCCCCGGCGGCAGCCGGCCGGCCGGCAGGCTGGTGTCCAGCTCCAGGAACGGCATGGCGCCTCGGCCCAGCGCAGCGCAGCCGCGAACCGTCTCTGCCCGCCCGGCCCGGCCCGGGCTCCGCCTCGCCCCCGGAGCGGCCCGGGCAGCGGAGCCCCGGCGGGGGCGGGAACGGGAACCGGCAGCGGGGGCCTTGCGCCATCCCCACGGCTCCCGGGACCGCCGGCAGGAACGCGGCGAGCATCTCGCCGCCCTTCCACCCGCCTCTCGCCTCGCACTGGCCCCGGGGGAAGGGGGTGGTGTTGGGTTTTCTCTGTTTTACCCCGGTTTGCAGGAGCTGGCTTTCGGGCCTTTTGCTTTTTACGGTGTGCGTTGGTGGGATACGTACGGGAGGCTGTCAGGGCAAAATATGTCATCTCACTGAACGGAAGGGTGAGACGAGCTTTGCGATGGTCCTTACTGCCGGTGGGAAGTCATTTCTGGTCACCGCGACGGACGCTTCCGCGCCTGTCTGCGCGGGGAGGGTTGAGAATGGAAGAGCAGTGATCTCGGACCAGCCAGCGCTACAAAAAGTTAAAAGGCAAGCAGAGAGGTTTATTGTTTTATCCAGTATATATAATTACCAAACTAGCCTCTGCAATCAGGACTTTGAGCTCCGAAGTTGATAAAAGTGACCCCAGCAGGCTGGCTCGCAGGGAAGATCAGAGGTGTCTGATCTAGAGATCAGAGGTTTCTCAGAAGCTGAACTACTGTCCACTGAAGGTTGCACGTGCTCATTTACAGCAAAAGGTTATGAGCCCGCTAGATTAAAAGGTCATCTCATCTAAGACACAGCACTGTTGTGAAAATTGGCCCTGTATAATGTGACGTTTTGGTTTTCTACAGTTCTAGACAATCCTAATGAAAACTGATGGAATTGCTCATTTTTTTGATGGGGTCATTGCTTGGCCTTCACTTCTACTAACGACAATACTGACACGAGGAGCAGTGTGTATAAACCAGTCAGCAATAAGGCTGGAAAAAAGATTTCTAGGAGAGAGCTTGTGGAGAGACCCAACCGCAGAGGGGACAGGGCACGGCAGGCTGGCGGGGGGTGGCTGCTTGCAGTGGTAAACAGTAATACAGACGCTCCCTTCAAATCCAGGAAAGCAGCAGAAGAAATAACCCAGGAAAACTGTTAGATTCCAGGGTTAATTTACAGAAAGATATCATCTTATAAAGAGAACAGATGATCCCAAGTTTGTCACCGAAATGAAGGCAGTGGGGGTGTTCTGCCACCTTGCAAACTGCGGGTGCAAGCCCACCACCGCCTGATTGCTGGGAGTCATTGCCTCCAAGTAAGATGCCATTTAGGATCCATTTTTCTATTTCTTTTTCATTCCTTCAAATACTAAAAATATCTTCCAATTCCAAGGCCAAAACCCCCCACATGACAAGAAGCCAGCATATCAGGCAGCCTCCAAAAGGCAGAGAAGATTCAAGTATCAGATGTCAGCAATTACAACAGGACACGGGGCTGTCAGGAACATCTTTAATGATATGCGTTGTCCTTCACTCTTGATCGTTCACCATGTGAATGGCAGATTGTTCATGACCTCCCAGAGTTTTTAAACTAAAGACATTTGTTTTATTGTTTCTGTCTTGGAGAGGGCAATTAAAATGCTTGTAGGGGGATGAACATACAACCAAGAGAAGACAGCACAGCAGCAAGTGCTCTCAAACACGCTCAGCCTTTGGAAAATCATGGTAGCTTTTTTCCCTCCTGCAGACATTTGCATGTGTCATCACCCACTTAGCAATTCCACTCTCAAAATTATCAAAAGAATCAACCACTTCCCACTTAAAATTTAACTCAGTTGTAGACAATATTTTGTAAATAAAACATCAGTAAAAACATACTATTCGGCTAATGTTTAGGAAGAAAAGAAGGGTGGGAATGAACATGTGCCTGTTTGTAATATTTTTAGTTCATGAAAAGAGAGGGCCTTCAGTTAGGTCTCTTGTCTTTGTAGAGAACATAATTACAAAACAAAATTTCCTGCTAATGCAAGCTGAAGTATATAATAGAGTCCTCTTTCCAAACAGGGAATTTAAAGATCTCCCTAGGCTCTGGACTAAATCAGTAGTACCCAGAACTGAAACCTTAGTGAAAGACATCACCAGAACACGTCTGGTTTTAGAGAACTTAACAGCAGAAATATCACAGCCAAGACATGGTAGTACTGGAAAGAAAAGAAGATATTTGATTAGCGAGAGAAGCTATTCCTGAATTATTTACTCATTTTGTCTTATTCTTTCCAGGAAGAGTCCTTGGGCAAGGATTTCAGGGTAAGGTTCAAGGGCAACAACTATTTATGAATGGAAATATGCAGAGATATATAACCCACCAGTTTCTGCATCCTTTACAATTTGCTATTTTCAACTGAAGAAACTAGAAATGGTTGGATTCTCTCAGTTTTACCTCATAAATTGTGCTGCAGTACAAAAGGGGTTTGTATTTGAGCTACAGCTAACCAGAAATAAACACAGCCAAGGAAGAGCCCAAAAGCTCCAAAACAACTCTCTGCCCTTTTATTGTGATGCAAATGTTGCTCAATGCACAAAATCTCTCTTATTACTTCAGCTGCACAGGGTGACTTACTTGGTGAACTTCCATTCAAAACAGTCTCAGAAAAGCACATCTAGATTTATTCCCCCTCTGCATTTTCTAGAAGAAATGTGGATTGCTATTACAGTATTATCGCAGAAAAAAAAAATTTGATTGCTGTTATATTCTCTTTCAAGAAATCACTATGAATGCATTCTTTCAGTGTATTCCCTATATAACATCAACAGAGTAGGTAGGCAGTTATTCGAAGGCTGTGGCCACCCTCAGCTTTTTGAAGTTGCTTGGTCTTTACCACACGAATCTCCAAGAACAGCCCCTGCCACATGTGTACTGGCAGACCAAGCATCAATGAAACCCAGGCTTTCAGAAATTGAGAGTAGTGGTTAGACTTAAGAATTAACGAAGATTCACAGTTGTAGATGAATATGAAGAAACTTTTCACAGGAACCTAAAGGCAAATAGAAGAAGTGTGGAATGTACATGGACAGCGAGATACCTCAGCAATAAGAAATTTAAAAGAAAAAATAAAAATTCAGTGTCTTTTTTTCACTTTTGAGACTGCCTGTAGTTTTGTTCTATACTTGTCTATGCGGACATGTGCTGGGAAAATGAGGATCAGGCACGTTTTGCAGTGCTTGTCACTTGAGAAGGAGCTGCAAATGTTAAAAACACATGAAAACAATGATCCTCATCCTTTACAGTTCTCTTAATGTTCCCAGTTTGTAGGCTGGCTCCAATTTTGTCAGGAAATACCATTCGTGTCTCTACCATCTCTGAGAAGACTGACGCTGAAATAAAACCCAGATGCACGTGTTAAGTGACCTGTAGGGCCTCAGCCTTCTGTATAAAATTAATGTTTCAGGTCTTAAACCTTCCCCAGCTACCACCCCCAAAGATACAGGAAAGGCCTGTCGGGGGGGGAAACACCCTGCAATTTTGCAATTTCTGTGTTAGAATTACAGTGCTCTTTCCAGTTACATGTAGAACTGGAGGTCAGAGAAGAAATTAAAAAAAAAGGGCAGGAAAAATGTAAGATAGGTTAATTCATTTCAACATCTTCATCAACATAGGTGCCAGATGCTCTTTCAGCTGTGGATCAATTTGAATGTTGCTCAGTTCTTTGATATTGAGGATCATCTCATGGGCTTGGAAGAAAAGCTCCTTCCCCACAGCATCCTCCACCCGCCTGCGCCACTCCATCAGCCTAGGTCTGTCTTCAAAGATGTCACAACCAACTCCAACAGGCTGCAGAAAGGGGGAGAGAGCAACGGTGAGGCATTGGGCAGTCACTTCTTCACCAAGACAACAGGTACCAAAAGTCTACCTGCAGGTACAGGTAGAGGAAAAAAAAATAATGAAGAAGAGCTCATAAAGGAGCACTAGGAAGGAGGAAAAAATCCTCTGGTCGGGTGTATCTATCTGGGGGACACAGAAGCTAGCCTATATTTAAAGGGCACTTACAAGTCAATTCCTGAGTGCCAAAACAGCTGTTAGGAGCAGCAGAGATGACTGCGGTTTCCTGGGAGTGATTTTCAGCTACAGCATTGAAGACATGGAGGGCTGACAGTTCTAGGGACAACTGCACAGTCCACAGTATGGAGTGCTATATTATATAGCAAAACCACAACACAAAATTCTAAGCGTTCAATTGAACTGATGTCTTAATTGACATAATCTATCCCCCTTCTACTTTCTGCCTATGCCACTCTCTGGAACACACTGCTGTAGAGAAGCAGAACTGCTATTTTTCAGTCTCTGGGATATAGAACTGGGAGAAAGAATCACTTCTGGGCTGCAGGATCCAGGCCCTGATGGTCTGGCAGAGAACAACTAGTTTGTAACGGACTTAATTTCATTGCCTCCGTCTGAGATTCAGTCTTGCATCTTCCAGACATGGCATGGGCAAGTACCATCTGAAGAAGAATATTCTTGTATGATAAAAATATTCCTATATAATTTTCTTATTTCATCAGACCTGTCTGCTATTGCTTCTCACTTTTATATATTACCTCCTTCTCTGGAGGTTAAAAATAAAGTCCCAATAAAGGATGAAGGAGAAGTATTGTTAGAGAAAAGAAACAAAAGGGATCTGTTGCTGCCAGTTTTTTTATTTTTTAACTGGTTTTCTGAACCTACTCCCATAGTGTCCTCATTGTCTTAGGCTAGTTTTGTTGAGATATGCCCTCATTCCTCTTTCTAGTGAAGTGTTGCCACATGCTGCACCCCTCCCTGCCCAGCAGCATCAGTTTTCCCTTGTGCTGACACTTCCTTACCACCCTCCAGCACTCACTTGCATCAGCTCCACAATGGCCACAAGGTCTGCCAGAGAGATCTCACTCCCGATGATAAAAGCCTTGTCCTGCAGAAACCTCTCCTCAAATTGCTTCAGGGAAGTGGACAGCCCCTCCATAACCTCCTGGAGCTTCTCGGAGGGCAGCGGCTGCCCTGTGAAGAGGGGAATCAGCACCTGAGGAGAGAAGAGACTTAAGAGTACAGTCATCCATCTTCTCATGGATCTGGTGGGAGTCGTTTACATTACACTCCATGAACTACTCATGATCATCAGTGATCCTGCAGCAAAGCTGCAGGAGGGGATGATGCTAGAGCTTCACAGGCTGCTATGGTTCCACGTAGCTCATGGACAGAGAGCACAGAAACAGTCCTAAGTGGCTGATCTGCCCTGACAGTAACCTCCAGCTAAGGGGCAGCAACATGGAGAACGAAATCAAGGATTCATCTTGTTTTGTGCCTGGCAGTTGTGCCCCCCCCGCTCCACCTTGGTGGGTTGCAAAAGAAAAACAGCCAACAGCTCCAGGGAAGACAAACGTCTGCCACAGTCACCCCTGCTATGTCCTCTGGTTTCAACAGCCTGCCAAGACGTCTCGGCAGGCTGCCTGCCCACCAGCCACCCGTGCTATCCACCCTGTTGTGTAACTGGGTGCTGGCGGCAAGCAGACAGGCAGCTGCCTGTCCTGCAGCGTGATGGAAAGGAGGGCACGGTGGTGGCTGGGTGGTGGCTGTGGCAGGGAGCGTAGGAGGGACTGGAATGCATCAACACTGGCTTGAGAGGCAGGAAATGCATGACAGTAGTCAGTGAGGCTGGGAGTGGGCAAGTACCATTTTTACACCAGCCTTTCTGTCGCCTCCCAAGCATAATTTTTTAAATCACTAGAAATTTCTTCCAGAGCAATCATATAAGCACGGTCCTTGTCCCCACGGACTTGCTGGCACAGGAGGTAGTTGCCTTTCTGTGAGACTTGTCACCGTTCACAGAGGCATACGCACCGTCAGAGCCCGCAGTGCTTCACAACTATGCTGCCTCCACCTACCACAGCTAAAGAAATAGAGTTTATTTAGAGAAGCAAAATTAAAGATATAAATTTCTGTCAGTGGGAACGGACTGGATTTCTACTTACTGCTAGCATATTCAACAATTCAAATTGGGATTGCTTAATCCAAGCCAGGATTTTTGCCAAATACATGTGGAATCTATTTAATCAGAAAATTCATGGCCAGTTCTCTTCCTAAGTGGTTCCAATTATGCATGATGGGGTTGCTGGGTATAATCACTTGAAACAGCATCTTCATCCTTTTCTGTATCTCAGGGTAGTCTGCCTTCTCCCATGTCTAGCTAATATGCCTTCTGTTATATGGTGGCTTTATACGCTTCCCTATTTTCAATTATTCTGAGGACCTGTCCTGTATCTGGGTTATCTAAGCAGCAGCAGCAATGAGTTGGATTTCTTTCCCTTGGAGCACTGCAATAACAGCCTGCAGAGACTGGAAGAAACTGCTTCTTGTATGAATCTGACTCATATTTGAATTGTTTCTCTGTGCCCTCTAGCCAAGAATTCAAATGTCAATAAATCAAAAAAGCTAAATGAGTCCTGATATGCTTTGTTAGGCACAAACAAGGACAAACTTTACACAGGAGGAGTGAAGTTCTTACCTGCTTACTGGCAACCCTGATTTCATCTGAAATTCCACACCACAGCTGTACTTGCAGGACTATATTTGCACCTGGGTCTCTCCAAGAATAGTTGCATTAATGGTCTGGTGAGTTGGCTTGAAATAGGGGTCCAGCAAAATAATCTGATACTAAATGATTTTCTGTTGCAGGGTGATTCTGGTAATTTTGCCTAAATGTAAATTGATCTGACCACACTCAATAAAGAAATTCTGCCATTCTCTCTGTGTCTCTATTCTGTCTATCCCTGACCCCATTTCAGAGAAGTACCTAAGTGTGCTGGAAGCAGAAGGCTCCTTCTGGATTTCCACCCTGATGAGGCCACAGGGACTTCCTGTATGAAGAACACAAGCCTTTCCAGCAATGAAGCACATGCTCGCCAAAGAAGCAAAACTTCTGCCTATGTGCACACTCTGCACAGCTGTGCAGTGAGGGGGAGGCCCTTGGAGGCAATATCCAGTCTGTTATATATTTGTTCACAAATCCAGGCAATGGAAGTCTGTTGGGCTTTGAGACCTTCTGTACGAGACCTACTTTAAGGAAAAAAACAGAATGACCAAAGCTGCGTTTGCCAGATCCTGACATTGAGCAATTAGGAACAGCTCCCTCTCTGACAGCTCCTCTCAGCTAGGAATGGCCTAGGTTTGTTATTTCAGCATGATAAACTCCCTCTGAACTGGGGCTGTTCAAATGCTTAGTATTCGCCCAGGAAAACATCACTTTATTTGCATTTTAATATTGAGTCTCCTTACCTTGATCCACATGGTCTTAGGAGCATTAGCCCGGATGTTAGCATGATGCCATGAGAGGTATTCGTCTACCTGGGCCCGTTTTTGTATGTCTGATGGGTACCAGTGGTCGGGAGTTTTGTACTTTCGACTCAGATACAGCAGAATGGCAGTGCTGCTCAGACATTAACAAGAGAGAAGAAAGTGGTCAGGGAGTCATGATGCAGAATGCTTTTGCCTAAGCTCTCTTTCTCCTGCCCCTTCTGAACTTGCTGCTTCCACTAAAAAGCATTCCAATCAAGATTTCCAATGGAGTCTAGGGACCATATAGAGGCATCTAATTCATGTTGACATCAGAGATGGCCCTTAATCACCTTAGCTCCCGTGAAAACTTTAAGCTGCTGGAAAATCACAGCACTGTTTTGTGGTGCAGAGTACTGCTGGATAGTACTGGGGTAAACAAAAAATAAACCTCCAAAATCATCTATCAGCAATGTTAACCTCACTTGTTCCTCGACTGTTCTGACCCACGTCTGCGAGACCTGTGCATGTTTATGTGCCTGTGTACTAAATGAAACTCCCTAATGTTGCCTTTTCATCAGATCTGCCTCTAGCCTGCAGCTTCCACTGAAGTCAGTGGAAGTCCCAAGAAGGAGAGCCTACAGAATCTTTTTGTGTTTGTCCAGATGTTTATACTTTCACTAATTGGCAGGAGAAGTCAGATGGAAAAATATCTTAGTCATCTGGAACAATATGTAGGCTGTTAATACAAAAAGAGATGCCACAGAAAATCCTGTGCAGACAAAACAGAAGAAAATGCAGACCCTCCTACTATGCTGATACTACTATAGTTCAGTGATGTCAGTATTATGACACCATTAACCAGTCTCCATATTAATCTTATAATGTAAACCCTAAATTTTATCAAGTAGGTGTTCACTTGGCCTTTATGACTAATTCAGATAAACAGAATTTTTTCCTAGGGTAAAAAGGATTTTTATAAGCTTTAAACATTTCCCAGAAATGTTTACAATCCCATTTTGAGGTAAGTGCATTCAGGGTAAGATCAAGAAGTTAAGTCAGCTGATTTGTTTATATTCTGAAAGATAATTCAAACAGAAAATGGAGACAGAGCAAATGAGGTTATACTATTAAAAATAACCAACACGTTCATAAATTCTGTGATCCTTAATCATTTAGCGGGAATGACATCTCCTAAATGCTGCACAGATTACTGGTACCCAAGGAAGTCTAAGGACTGAGTTCTTACCATTCTGCTAGGGTGAAGTCTCCGTCCTTTAGTGCTGGTACTTTCTTCAAGAGGCTGACTTTGCTAGCTTCTTCACTGTTTGATGGCCCTAAGAACATGAACAGACAAGTCAGAGGTTAGAAGTGTACCTGCCAGTGAATGATAAATCAAATACCTGTAGCCAACTGGACAATCAGTGAACTGTGTTAGGTTTTCCCTATATGGTGATATTTCACAATTAAAAGGTAATGAAATTGAAGAGTCAGTGTAAAAGCTATCTGCAGAGGGAGGTCAGCTCAGGCCAGGCACGTGGCATGGAGCAGTTCACATTTCTATACAGGAATTCTATTGCTTGACTCGGGTACCAGTAACACTTGCAAAACTTACTGAAAAAAAATCACTCCCTGAGAGGCACTGACATACCACAATGAAGGTACTAGTATTGAAAACACTATTGCAGATAACCAGGAACAGCTGACTTGACTTGAGAACAGTGTGTCCTACGGCTTTAGAGACGGGGGGCGGGGGAGACAGAAGTTAGGGTGAAGACAACTGAGCACCTAAAAAATACTTAATATTTGACAAGGAAGCAAGGTCTGGAAAAGTTGAGTTTGCATGCAGAGCATCCTCATGAGTGCAGACAGTTGCTATTCCTACTCCTGTTCCCACAGACAACACCAAAACAAAGTAATCTTCCCGCAGTTTGTAAATTTGGCTGACTAGCTAGGACGGAGTCATGATGGAAAGCAACTGAAAAGCCTTGTGCCCACAGAGACCACTGCAATGGCTAATTAATCAAAGAGAACCCAGCTGGCTTACAGACACACAGAGCAAAATCTTTTTCCTGTTTGTTTGTCTCTGAAGAGCAGAGGGAATTGAGCATTTACAAAGAAAGTAAATGCTGTCAACAGAGCTGATCCTTCAGCAGACATGCAGTTGAGGATGTTTCCAGGGTTTTTGCTGGGATGGGAAAAACATGAATGCCAGCAATACAACAGTAGGCTCATGAAATCATTCACTCTGCCACGGTGGACATTCGCTAGGGGCAGAGAAGCTCAAACACCTCTACCCTGCATCACGACTGGCCCTGTGCTACTCCTGGCTCTGCATGTCAACCTACCTCTGTCAGGAAAATGCAGGAGGGCGACACTATCTCGTAAGAGTTTGAACTCCACAGTCCCTTGGAGTTTGGAGGTATTAACAGCTGACTATCTAATCAGGTCTTCAGTTTCCTGCTGCAGGCACTAGACTTGCCAGTCAGCAGTTAAATGCTAGGGAATTGTACAGAAGCCCAGGAATGCCTACGTAAGAAAATGTGCGAGGAGTTTGTTTGCTTTGCTTGTTTTAAGTGCTCTCTAGGAAACATGACATTTAGGGTGCAAATCCTGATCAAATCAGCATGATCAGCAGGAGATCTTGTACAAAAACACCTTTGTTAAAAAAAAACCTGTAAGGGCCGTTAACTAAGGGACAGTGATCTACATTCCCAAGAACTATTTGCCCCCATTCAGGAGGCAGTGGCAACGTCTGCTTTACTGGACAAATATGCAGCAGGAAATAGTCTCCAAGAAATAAAACCAGCCTTTGGACTATCACATTTATTTGCAGTTGGCTTTAGGAGGAGGTGGGAGAAAGAAAGGTTGCTGCATCACAAATTACAGGCTACTTTCCCAATATTGATTTCACATAATGAGACAAATCAGGCAGAGCAAACATTACCACCCTAGCTTCTACCTTGTTTCTTCTTTGAGAAGTGCTTTTTAAAATTCTGGCGTAAGTAGCTTCATCAGAGACTAAGGTTGACATCCATCTGTGATCTGAAGGGATTCAAACCCATGTCTTCCATCTCACTGGGAAATATCTCTGCCTACCTGCAGCGATGGTGGCCTCCAGCTTAGCTGGGTAAGAGGTTCCACGTGCACAGCAGAACCAGGCAGCATTGTCAGGAGAGGTAGGAAGAAAGGGCTTCTTAAGAATATGAGCCAGACAGAAAGTGCAAGTTAAGCCTAATAATTGAATTTGAATATAAAAAAAAAAATCCCCAAAAATCAAGCCCCGCTTGCCAGCAGGCAAAATATAAGGACAAGGTGCCTTACACCCATGATTTATATCATAAAAAGAGTGAAGCAAATTTGTGTAAATCTACTATAATGCAAGGCACTGCTCTGGGAAGCTGCTTGGTCCTGTGCTTTTAGAAGGGCTCCAAAGGCCAGTGGTCATCACACACTCAGCTCTGGTGAGATCTGTAGAGTTCAGGTGGTCCTTGGAAAAATGCAGCAGAAAGTTGCAAGTCAATAATGCTTACAACTAATGATCAGTCAATTCTCAGACCTAGCTGTCTGGTTGTTCTGCTGTCTGTATTATCCAAGGTAGTGGGCAACTGAGAAACAACAATATGAGAAGTAAGCAGCAGGTGAGGGCGGCCTGAATCAGATTTCAGCCTGCTCTCATTGTGCAGCAGTCCTAGCAGGAATACTGAACATATTAGTACCCTGATGGGACTAACATGTCATTACAGCAGGTTGAACAGTAGGTCAGTGTCTGTTACACAGACTGCACCACAGCCCAGAGATGGCATCTTATTTGCTTTGGCTCATACAGGGTCTTTGCATACATACATAAAAGACCTGTGCCGAGACTCCGCGACTGAGCTGCAAACTGATAAAAAGCCTCGGTATGAACACTAACTCCAGGTTGCTTCATTGGGACCGATTGCTTATTGTATTAAAATACAGACCAATGTTTGTATTTGCCGTTTAGCAGAGTTGAAGCTTATGCCTCTCTTTCAGCAAGCAGAGCCGGCCTTTCTGTCTAGTGGTATTAGATGGCCCATCTTTATCATTCCTGTGATGTTGACTTGACTTACAGTGCTGTTTAACATCAGTTGCA
The DNA here is from genome assembly GCF_929443795.1 of Astur gentilis. Classification (NCBI taxonomy): domain Eukaryota; kingdom Metazoa; phylum Chordata; class Aves; order Accipitriformes; family Accipitridae; genus Astur; species Astur gentilis. The sequence goes on from NC_064886.1 coordinate 6,007,778, forward strand.
TCTGGTGCAATTAGTTCTCAATGTCCCCCAAGGATATATATATACACACACTGTCTGTATTGCTGGGCTTTGAGGAGTAACTTCAATAAGCAGAGTGTACACTGTTAAAAAGCAGGGCAGGCTGCACACAGGAGGCATTATTAAGCATAAGTCATAGTGCAGGGAAAGACATCTACTGGTGGGTAAAAAGAGCAGTGGAAAAGATTTCACAGAAGTAGAAAGGAAAAAAAAGTCAGTCTATTTGCCAATCACGTCCCTGCTTAATCATCTCCCCAGCCAAGGATTTCCAAGTACTATGCTTTGCCTTAGGCAAAAAAATAACAATTTACTAGGAAAATGCAATATGTAAATAGGCAACAGTCATCTTGTACAGTTGGACAAGTCTGAACAGCTGAGTGTTTCTGCTAAGTACACAGTTCCCAGAGCACTCCTCGGCTGTCACTGTGACTAATTTGCTAGAAATGGCTGGAGGAACATTCCTTGGGGATCCACAAAAATAGATGTGGCACAGCTATGAGTCCGCTCTGGGAATAAGAGCTGCACGGTCAAACCATTGTATTCAGGCCCCTCGGCAGCGCATGCATTTAAAATCACTCAGGTTACCGGAGGAGCTAGCCCTTCCCTCCCAATGGGCCAAGCCGAGCTTCCAGGGGCTGGGGGCAGATTCCGCTCCGATGGACAAGTCTGGGCAGGCTTGACCTGTTCACCCTCCCCAGGCAGGATGGGACCCTGTCCTGAGAGGACACCAGTGTGAGACCACAGATAAGCCTCCTCCGAGCTCTGCACCCCTGCATCCCTCTCACAAATAGGTGATGTCCCGCTTCCACTAGCTCCAGCATTTTGCTAGCTTCCATGGTTCAAGCGTGTCCTCCTTCGGCTGAGGCTGAGCCTCCCCAGGGAGAGGACCCTTGCGTCGCTATTCATCTGCAACAGTCCAAACCGGCTCAATAGTCAATTCCCAGAGAAGAAGCAGCAGCCCGGGGCAGGAGAGTGAAAGGAGGCGGCGGGACCCTCTTCAGGGAGCCGAGCCGGAGGGCTGACGGCCCAGCACCCCTGCACGCTTCTGCTCCTCTGCCAGGGAGACGAAGGGGCTCCTCTGGGGGCCGTGAAAGCAACACTCCCCCCCCCCAACACACACACCCACCACGGGCTGCGGGATCCGGGACCGGAGCGACGGGCCCTTCTGCCTTAAAGGTCGCGGTCGGGGCCCAGCGCGGCGCTCGGCCCTGCCAACGGCCGGGGGCTCTGCCCGGCCCCGGCCCCGGCCCCGGCGACAGCCCCCGCCCGGGGATCGCGTTACAGGGCCGGGGAGCTGCCAGCGCCCCGAGCGCGGCCTGTCCCCTCCTCGCCCGCCGGGCCACCGCCAGGCACCCAGCGCCGCCCGGGATCGGGCCCGGCCTGACAGGACGGACGCCCCGGAGGGGGCCGGTGCCCGCTGTGGGTCTCCCCCCCCCCCCGCTTCCCCTCACCTGTGCGGGGCTGCTCCGCGCCGCTCCCCGCCGCCGGCTTCTTCCCCAGCACCGAGTCTGCCAAGAGGCAAGAGAGGGGCGCTGAGCCCGCGGCCCCCGGTGGGCTGCGAGCCGCCCCGCCGCCCGCCGCCCACCCCCGCCTGCGGGACGGCTCGTTGGCGGGCGGGCGGCCGCGTCCGTCCCACCTTTGAAGAGCTCCACCTGCTTGAACTCGAAGGGGATGTTGTTGCTGCGGGCGAAAATATAGATGGAGCGGCAGGGCTGCGAGAGCAAGTCCAGGTACAGCTCCAACCCCATCCTGCCGCCGCCCGGCCCTGTCACCCGCCGCCCGAAGCCGCCCGCCCCGCCTGGGCAGGCGGGAGGCGCCCGCCCCCGGGCTGAGGGGAGGCGGCGGGCGGCGGCGCTGAGGGGAGGCGGCGGGCGGCGGCGGCCTGCCCTGGTGTGAGGGGCGGGCGGTAGCGGGGTCTGCGCCTTGAGGGGAAGCTTCGGGGGAGAAGTCTCCTGCGGGGGGAGGACGGGAGAATGCCGGAGGACCCCAGGAGGGCGGGGAGGCACGGCCGGAGCCGGGGAGAGGAGACGGGGGGGTGGGGACGGGACGGGGACGGACAGGGTTCCCCGTCCCACACAGATAGGCAGCCGTGGGGCACTGTGCCTATAGGGCAGCTTCGGGGAAAGAAGGTGACACGCGAGTAATGGTAACTTAGGAGTAATGGTAAATTACCAAGCTCAGAAGAGAGGTCGGTACTAAGTGCTGAGGGAGCAGGGGCTGTCGTGGCTCCCCCCACCCTGCCGCAGCCCTGGCTGACAAGAGGAAATGGCCTCAAGTTGAGGCAAGGGAGATTTAGGTTAGATATTAGGAAAAAATTTTTTTACTGAGAGGGTTGTCAAACATTGGAATGGGCTGCCCAGGGAAGTGGTTGTGTCACCATCCCTGGAGATATTCAAAAAGCGAGTGGACAGGGTACTTCAGGACATGGTTTAGTGGGCATGGTTAATGGTTGGACTCGATCTTGAACGTCTTTTCCAACCTAAATGATTCTATGACAGCACAGGGGCTCGGGAGCCCGCGCTCACCCGCGGCATCCCACCACGGCTCTCGCAAGGTAAACGCTTGGTTTTGTAACGCGGTCCCGCAGGGATGCGTCACGCTGCAAACGGGGCCCTTGCACGACGTCCTCTAAGCCAGCGTTAATCTCGCACCGCTAGATCTCAGTATGGTTTTCAGTTCAAAAGATAATTCTTTGGTCACGTAGTCTCTGCCAGGCGCTGCAAGGTGACGCCTGAACGGCAGTGAAGCATGGAGGACTTCTCTGTGGGCATTACCTCTGCATACTCACAATGAAGTGACTTTCCTCTCCCCCTGGTATTTGTCATTTCAGATTTCCATGCAAGCGGAGGAGAACTAAAGAAGCTCAAACTGAATTCAAGCCCTTGCATGGAGCCCGCAGCATTTCACAGCTGTGTGATTCAGGGAAAGTGACATGCTGGTTGAGCACAGGGACTTCTGGGTCTCTGCAAGATAGAGCGGCTGAACCACTCGGAGCAAAGTCACCCCCAGTCAAACCCACCTCGGCTCAGCTGACACCTTTTTATCAGTGCTGTGCCAGAGAGATTGTACATCACGCATGAATCCTTGGAAAGAGCCAGAGGAACCTCAGGGAGAGAGAACTGTGTAAAGGATCATTACAAAGGGTGGTGAAAAGGCTTGGATACTGAGCCAGGAGCTCGTCAACTGGATAATTTAGAAACTAGGAACACTTTCAGGTGCTTCCCTTTATACCACTTTTCCAAGACTTCAGCTCTGAGAACTCCTTAGGAATGGGGCTTACTGTTTTCAGACCAATTCAGTCTGCCAGTCTGGTGAACGAGCTGCGTCTCAAAATGAAGTATTGAGTCTTCTGTACCACGCACCTATTTTCAGAGTAATTGTTCCGATTTAGAACTGCACGATAAGAGTATTTCAGTTTCTTGGCCAGAATAGGGAGAGGGGCTGTGAACACCCTTCAGCTCCCCTGCAGTATAGTTTACCCTCTAAAGCACCTGCACGCAGCACCAACACACCAGAGATGAAGGCTCATAGAGTATTGTGGTAAGTGCTTGAGTTCATGTCAAACTCCTTCAGTGCAAAGAAATCTTAAGGGCGTGGGGGAAAAGAGTGTGAGTGTGGCTCTGCACAGGTAATAGTCCAAGAAGTCTTTGTGCTTCAAAATAGCTGCATTTCCCCACTCAGAGATAATCACTGAGAAGAATTTGTTGGTCTCAGCGGTGGGTAGCAAGATTAGCAGCGTGGATTTGCTTTGCTCCTTTATTTCTGGTTCAATTGATCCATTAGTCCTGTCTGGACTTCAAAGATCTTTTCATGTGCCTCCTGGAAATGTTCCTTCCTTAAGCTTTTCTCCAATTTGCTGCGCTGCACAGCCCACACAACCAAAGAGGTATTTTTCTCTGGTCATGTTATATGGCATTTGATTGCATTATTCCTGGTCCTAGGCTAGTGCTCCTAGCACTGTATTTTCATTTGGCTCCGTCACCTGAAAGGCCATTTTTCCTGCTTGTGCTTTCTCTTTTGGAAGTGGGAACAGCATAGAAAAAAATGCAGTAAGTTTTGCAGTTTCTTTCTTGTTTAGAAAAGGTCTCAGGACGTGTATCTGTTTTTTAAACATTCCTCCCATTTTATGTGTCCCAGCTTCATTTTATTGTTTCCAAATAGCCCCTGGCAAGAATTGAGGAAATTGACTCAGAACAGCACATTAAACTGTCACTGAGGTGTAATCTCTCTCCATATTCAGGTGAAAGGGGAGTGGACACAGAAGAGACCTTGCACTGAGGAAGGCAAAACTCTTGCACAACCTGTTGGATTTTGGCAGGCAGCTCTTGGGCTTTCAACCTAGGAGGTGGAACTGGCCAAGATCAAATGACACAAATTAACAAAATGAGGGAGGTGGAGGGATAGCAAAAGGCAAAGTACGAGGACAAGATGACTTATCTCCACGATTTATTTCAGAGCAAAAAAAGAAGGCAGATTTATCTGTTGTACAACTCTGTTGCCATCCAAGGAGTTACTATGGGGAGGTGCTTTGTCTTGCGTGCATAGAAGGGCCCAAAATACTACTGCTGACTGCACACAGCTTCATTGGGGGAGTGAACCTACAGTTTGGGTGGGCTTAGCACAGAGAAGACTATAGGAAAAACGATTTAAAATCTCCTTTTATCACCACGACCACGCTGGACTGAGGCAAGTGCATTTATCATTTGTGATGCTGGCAGCTGACAAGCACCAGACAACAAGCTCTGGACATAGTTCCAGCTTGTTTTTGAAGGCAGATGTCCTTGCAAGAGCACACAACGCGTGACACGTAAGGAACTTGTGCCTTATTCAAACAAGCAGAAAATTGGCTCAGGACTCTCTTATATGGAGCTCTTGTGCTGGAAGTACCATAAATAAGAAAAAAAAAAAAAAGACACTTTATTTCATTTGGCTAATGCAATGGTTTTGCATGCACAGCAGCCCTATCTTGAGATTCTGCAGGGAGATGTGTATCAAGAAAGGTCCTGCTACCAAGCCCAGTCTGAGATCTGGCAAGATTAGCACTCTGTAGATTAGGCTCTTGGTTTTGATTATTTCTCTGCCCTGCTTCTACTTGAACAGAAGCTGTGTGAAGCACTTATTGTGCTGGTAGGATGTTTGCTCTCTACAAGAAGCGGAAAAGTTTGAGGTCAGGAATCTGGAAGTTAGGCAAAGTACAAATGTGCTAACAGGAGAGAGTACAGCAAGGCTGGGCAGCTTTGGTGAGGTAGCAAAGAAGGACCTCCTATATTCTGGTGGTGCACAGAAGCCCAGCTGGTGGCTGCGGTAAGCTGCAGGTTACAGAGAAAAGGAAGTGGTTGGCGGTACAATGTAAACAGGCCATTTTTTTGTAGGTTTAGCGCTGCAGGCAAGCTACTACTGCAGAGCAGCAGTGCAGTGCCTACATGGGTTGCTGCTCAGGCACCAACCATGCAAGCACTCTCAGGATGAGAAGAAAGCTGCTGTCACCGACTTTGCAGGCTCTCCTCAGCAAACTTACCAATAAAAAAATCAGATAGGAAGACAAATATTCCTGCCTGTGTCAGCACTGAAACTGAAAGAGTTTGGGGGCAAACCTGCTTTTTCACCACTGACATTTAAGATTTCCTGCAGGTTGGAAGAACGAAAAGGGACCAGCCTGCCTGCTTGGCTGCTATAGCTCAGCGCACAGAGATGTGTATTGCAAGCTGTGGTTCGTGGTGCCCTTTTGAACTAAAGGGCAGGTTTACTCAGGAAACGAAAGCAGAAGAGGCAGCTGGCTCATTCCCCAAAACCAGTAAGTCCAGCTGAAAGGATGTGCAAGACTGGTCTGAGGAGCTACTTTCACGTTTTCTGAGCACTGTAATAATTTGACTTGCATTAAGATGACTGACATCTCACAGTCAGCATACTATGCGGCCATCTCTGGGGATGGTGTAACCAGCCAGCAGAGACAAACAGACTTCCAGATACAACCAGAGGTTAACAAGGAGGGAAAAAAAACAATTCTGCAAACTGGAACCGTCCTCATGGCTTGTACCTGGAAATGGAAGGTCACAGGGACAGGCAGACAGGAAGGCGGGAGGGGTACAAAGGGACACAGGCAAGAGGTTGTGAAGGGCCACTTCCTTCCAAATCCCGATTACAAATCCAAACAGAGCTACAACACACGGTAAGCGTAATCATTAACTTTACTGGAGAATCTCACATGACAGAAGAGCAGTGGAACTGTACTTGAGGCGTTACTCAGCTCATACCCTGTGTGTTCTGCTCACCCTGGGGCTGGCCAGCACAGCTCCCTCTACCACCAATGCTGGCCCAGCCACGGCAGCGCTCATCAGAGCCTCCTTGAATGGCTTCCAACGAGCTGACAAAGCCGCTCTGGGGAAAGGCCAGAGCACTGATACGGTTTGCAGAGGGCAACCGTGTGGTTGGCAGCAGCTTCACTTCAAAAAGCAGCTTTTCTCAACTGGGCAGGCTGTTCTTTGTAGAGTATGGCATGAGTCTATGGTTGAGGATCTTTATTCATGGGACTAACCCCATCGTTCCCAGAAGCTGGAGGCCTCACTTGGGTACCTGCCCAGCCCCTCTGCTCCTAGGCACTGTGTCCCTTTGCTCCCACAGGTGACGCAGCCGCTTCTAGTGGCCAGGTGTTCTAGGAGAGCCCTGGCAGGGTCCCCACCAAGGGCTGGGTCCCGGCCTGTCTCTTTAGTAAAGAGCAAAAATCTTCCAACTGAGCGTCTTACAAAGTGAAAGTAATTTTCCATGATTTTTCCTTGTTTCAGACAGATCTGCTCTGCCATACCCTCAGGAAGCCTTTGCCCCTTCTATAGTGCTGTGACCTGGAAAACTCAATAGGGATGGAAAGGGCAGTTCTGAGTGGCCCCAGTTCCCACATGGACTGAATTGCCTCTGTCCTCAAACAGATCCAGTGGTGTTGGAGGAAGAAAAAGCCTATAGAGCTACAGCTCATACCTGTAGTGGACAAGAAGGGAAAGCAGCTCACTGTAGTCTGTTTAAGATGTAGTTTTCTTCCCTTCTAAGTTGCAGAAAGGCTGTGACTGAAGTGCGTTTTGTTGAATGATGTTCCTGTACGTTTTTTAGAAGAAATGCTGAAATACTACAAAAAGCCTGCAGAAAAGAATCCATTTTACTTAGAGTATAACCCCCTAATTCTGGCTGGCCTGCTTTAGGAGCTGGTGCTTGAAATGCTCCAGCAGTTCGGGTGCGATCTTATCAGCAGTCAAGTTCTTGATGTTCAAGATCCCTTCATGGGCTTCCTGGAAGAGCTGCTTCCCCACTGCTTCTTCCACCCGCCTGCGCCACTCTGCTAACTTCGGCCTCTCCTCAAACAGGTCATAGCCAGCACCTACAGGCTGCAGAGCGAGAGCGAGTCAAACAACACATTTACCAGGGATAGGACCAGAATGACACACAGATATGTTTTTGGCTCAAGGCAGCAGAGAGTCATCACATAAGGTGGAGTTCATCTCTGGTTCTTAGCTAGTAGGAAGCAAGTGTTGTCATCCTCAGCAGCTGCTGTCCCCTGGGAAGTGCTGCGAAAGACCACTGCCATGGCTAATCCAAGAACTGTCTAATGCAGAACACAGAGGTCCATGCACACCAACACATCTCTTCCAAATATCTGTACTTTCTCTGCCTAGTTTGTAATTTATCTTTTTTCTCCTGAGGAATTTTGCCCATTCTTCTATAGAGACAACTGTCTCAAAGTAGGTGTGCCCTGGCAAACTTGATTATGGTCAAAGTCAAAAAGGAACAAGATTTAACTCCACTAAGGAGTTAACTGCAGGGAGAAAGATCTGCCATTAAAGAGGTGGTGCTGCTGCAGCCACACCTTGACCCGGCCTGGCCATAACCCAACTTGTGGGGGGGCTTGATGCTCACCTGCATGAGCTCCACCAGTGCTACAAGGTCTGCTAGGGAGACCTCGCTGCCCACGATGAAGGGCTTGTCCTGCAAGAACTTCTCCTCAAACTGCTTCAGGACAACGTTCAGCTCTTCAGTAACACTTTCCAGTTTCTCTGGAGGAAGTGGCTGGCCTGTGAGGAGAGGCAGCAGCACCTGACAGGGAGAAGAAACAAGTTGCTTTTTACATATTTCCCTCCAAACTCAGTCCACACCCTCCCACTGCTGCCTTCTAAGGATCCCTTGCCAGCCACGCACGAGAACAACCGGTACTGCTAATCTCCTGTTGCAGATTAACATTAATGTCAGTCATTAATTCCCGCTTGTCCTTGTCTCCTCCCCAGAAAGTCTGAACTTTCAGCCACGAGAGTCTCCTCTCAAGGGAAGGCTGCACCATCTGCAAGCAATTCCATTTTGTTTTCCAATGGGAGGTTTATTCTTTCCATGAAGCTGAGCAGAAGGCAGTGTGCAGTGTTTGGTGTTAGTGGCTTACCCAGGACGAATCTGCTCTGGATCTCACTGCATGCCCAGACCTGTGGCAGCAGCATGAAGTATTCGGGACACTTCAGTTAGGCTCAGCTAAGCAGGCGAGTCAATTCCAGATCTAGTTTTGTTCCTGTCTGTCACCTGGCTTGTACATTTGCTTAGAAGGGCCCTGCACACAGGAGGTACTTCCTGGGCCATTGGCTAAGAGCCACAGCTCTTAGCACTTAGTTTTTGCTATACAATGGTCTTACCTTCATTAAGAACAGCTTGCTCCCCTTCCCACGAATGTTGACGTGCTGCCACGACAGGTACTCATCAACCCTAGCCCTTTTTTGCAGGTCAGATGGGTACCAGTGATCAGGAGTCTTGAATTTCCGGGCCAGGTACAGGAGGATTGCAATGCTGCCCGGAGAGCAAGACAGACCAGTGAGCTGGTAACCTGAGATAAGAGCACCAGCTCACAGATTTTTCCACAATCAACGCTGGTCAAGTTGCTTACATGAGGAAGCTTCTCATGAAATACAGGTTTATGTTATGTACAAGTGGAACCAGTAGGAAGGCGGCAAAGAAGTACCTGGGCTGGAGTCCCAGTAGCGACCGAACGGTACACTGGCAGAATCCAAGCATTAGGATAAACAATACTGCAGTATGGGCTTGAGCTTATTTGAGCCTTACCTCTCTGCTAAGGTGAAAGAACCGTCCCTTAGCGCAGGCACCTTCATCAGGACATTCACTTTCTGGAACTCCTCTGTCCTGTGCTGCCCTGAGGAGGGAAATGAGAAGTTGTACTTGGCAGTGATGCTCAGGACCTGTCTGCAAACACCGGAGGAATCTGTGGGGACCAGCTGGCCTCAAGTTCCTGGTTTTGAATGTACAAATACAGTCTCATTTAAGTTTATAAGCAATCAAAATGTGCCACAAGGTAAATAGGGGGTTTGCCCTATGATGTCAGCCTACTTGCTTATTGCCTGCATACCAGAACCACCTCTCAACAGAGGTCAGAACGGTTAAGAGCCCTTTCATACCAACAGTGCTTGTCAACTCGGGGCTCTATCAGCTTTAAGGTTGTGCCTGGAGGTACCTGTCCCGTATAAACCCAGAGTGAACACTGAGATCCTTGGAGGAAATGTATCTCAGTATCAGAAACATGAACCACAAGGACAGTGAGAAAGCAGACTTTTCCCCCCCCCCCCCCCCCCCCCCCCGGAAGATAATGTAATTTATATTCAACTCTCTTTTTAGTCCTCAGATGAAAATAAATTTCTATGATTCCATATAAAGACATGGGTACTTCATTACAGATCTATCAATCAGCTCTCTTTGCAGGTTTTGCGTATCTTTAACAGAGCAAACATGGATTTGATTGTGCTTTTAAACTATCTTGTAGGTCCCCCCGGAAAGGTAGGCAGAGTGAACCGGACAGGAAGAAGGTGCTTTGTTCATCTGAGGTCTCAGCGTGCTCCACTATGTTTGAACTCAGTCCCAGAAGCCTTGTTTTACATGACTTGTTCGTGCCAGCCTCTTCCAGCTGCCAGCTTCAGTCACACATGTGTACTTCTGTATTCAGGCTTCTCTAACGTCTAACCCAACGCCATGTCCTGCTACGTGAGTCACCTGAGAATCTCTGTGCTAGAGGATATGCTCTGGAAACAGTTTTAGTTTTCCCACTACTTGGCAAACCTCATTTCTGACTATTCCTCTGTCACTTGGCTCACAGCCCGTCTTCCCCACCCCCTTTCAAAAAGCCACTGGGATTTCCTGCACGCGATGCGCAAATTCCAGGTCCTCGGGTGGCCCTGGAGTGTCGCGTGATTTCTATCTGTTCTCACTCTTTCTACCCATTTCGTTGAGACCTACCCTACTGGGGGCCCAAGAGCTTTTCTGGGGGGACACATTCAACCCACCAGCTCAAATCTGAGTATATGTTCCCTCACCTGATCCTTACATACTGTGCAGTGATGGGTACTAGTGCAGCGAGGCTGCCCGCACCGTATCCCTGAGTAAGTGCACATTTGGGGGCCGGTGTGCCCACACGTGTCTGCCGAGCAGCTGGATGCCGAGCTAACCCAGCTGCTGGTACCAGGAGTGCTTCCCCACGGCTTGGGAGGTGGGCACACTGCAGGAACGGGCTGCACCTCTAGCATTCCTGTAAGCCAAATTACCCATCTTAAATACACTGACCAGAAGCAAACGCTGATGCCACAGGGCACAGAGCACTGGGAAACTGGGATTTAATTCACTTTCCTTCCTCTCAGTTCCCTGATAACTGTATTTCAGTTGTTCCATTCTCCTTGATGCTTCCATTGCGTGCCTGCCAGTCTCCTCTCCTTCGTACCAGTGTCTCACCACAACAGTTTATTTATTGGGAGAGAAGGAGAAGGACACTAGATGAGCCTGCCCCCCACCAGAAAAAATAGCAACATCTTTTTCCTGCAAGACAGGTCTGAGGAAAGCCGCAGTAAGGTGCAATCAATGCAGAGCTAAGGTGTGCAGGGGAACACCCAGAGACTAAACCACAACACGCCTGAGGTTTCTTCAAGTCACAGGCTGGAGCCTCTTTTGTTCCTTTATCAATTTCAGCCCCAGAAGCCTTCTCATCTTTCATTGGTTTTAAGCATTACTTACCAAGGCATTCTTATGACCAATACATTACCTTAATTTCAACTCCCGCAGAGCTTTGGAAAAGTTGAAGGATAGCTTTTACCAGCTTCAGTTACAAAGAAAGAAGATATAGATCTTTAGGCACTGTTGGGTGAAAATATATGATACCTCCTGGGCAGGCTCCTACCAATTATCAGTTGGTTTGAGTACAAACTAAACCATGTTCCCTTCATTTCTCAGCATTCAGATCCCTGACGGCTGCATTGTCTCGCTCCCCTGCCTTCGCCGAGCCTGTCCTCAATCCTCTCAAAATAACCTGACCATAAACAGGAACAACCTAAGGGGTGGCCTGCCTGGGGAGACATCAGCAAGCTCTCTGCGTGAGGGCTCTTCCCAAGGGGCTCTTAGCCCCTGCTAAGAAGGGGAGAAAAGCTGCTCTGCAGCAACGGCTGCTGCTTAGTGGAGCACAAAGTTTTCTAAGGAAGTTGAATTAGAGAGCAAGAATCGCACATCTCCGCTATCCTCGCCCATACGTGAATGTCCCATCTCTGTTGCTTTTTGCTTCTCGTTTAGATGGGGAACGGCCTCAGACCTAGCCCATCCTGAGCGTTTCTTCTCAGAAAAGCAGTCCTTTTTTCGGAGGCCCACTTTCTGCTGCGGTGGGGCTGATTTCAAAGATACCGCACGCCTTTGTCGTTTGTTGCAGAGGAGCGCGGGCACCGAGACTGCCACTTCAAGTCAGGGTTTCTTTAGGAAATCAGGTTTTGCTTTTATTTTGACACCAGAAGCCTTCTGCAGCTGGAGGGCCACCCCACCCTCTCGAAGCATCTTGTGCTGATGGGGACGATTGAGTAACCCGGTCCCACCCGCGGAGCGGCTCTGCGTGGGGGGGTGTGTGGGGGTGCTGGCAACCAGCGGTTTGCCCTGGAGATGGGGAGCACCGGGGGGACCCCGGGGTCCCAGCACCCCGGAGGGGGGGAAGCAACTAGCCCCTCCTGCTAACCCAGGGACTGGGGGACAGAGAACCACCCCCCAGCCCCGCCACAAGCCCCGGCCCCCGCTCACCCTTCATCAGCTCCACTTGCTTGAACTCGAACGGGATGCCGTTGCTGCGGGCGAAGATGTAGAGCGCCCGGCAGGGCTGCGAGAGCAGGTCGAGGTACAGCTCCAGCCCCATCCCTGCCACCGCTCCTGCCGCCGCCGCCGCCACCACCACCCGGCCCCCGCCCCGCCAGCGGGGCGAGGCTGCCCCGGTTCCTCCCGCGGCGGGGGCGGAGCCGTCCCGGGGAGAACTCGGGGCTTCCCCCCCCCCCCGCCCCCCGCTGCCTTACCGGCTTCGGCCCCGGAGCGGGGCTTCTTCAGCCCAGAGGGACCGTGGTGCTGAGCAGGACCGCTCCCGGGTGGGCAGAGCTGCGGCCGGTGGCTGCACAGGACGGGGGCTATGGCGGTTTTCCAGAGCAAAGTTCCAACCGGGCTCTGCCGTCTCCTGTTTGAAACTCGGGCTTGGTTTAGTGACTGCCCTGAACTGCCTAACGAGAAGGAAAACCAAAGCCAGGGTGATGGGTGTAGGTGCACAAGAGGTAGATACTTGCTTTGCTGACGGGAGCTCACAGCTCTTGCAGAAGAGAACTTTCTTTTCTGCTACTCTGACGCCAGCCCAGGCACCCGTGCTATGCAAAAACTGCTCGAGTCACACGGTAGGAAGCCACACACTACTTCACTGCTATAAAACCCCACATTGCTCCTACCTTTACAAGACACAACCACCCTTCCTGACACCCAACCCTCCAAGATTGCCAGCCCTTCGTTTTGCTCCAACAATGTATTACTAATGCTGGTGTACCCTTACTTTGTTGTTTTACAAAATAATAAAGCAGAGCTGGGGCGGTTCCTGCCGAAAGTCTTAAAAGAGTAGGTGCAGGCTGCAGCTACGTGGTAGCTCTGAGCCTTCTGCCAGGGGCAGCTAAAAATAGCAGGGGCATGTCTCAAATAGATTTAGGCCTTGTAGTGATACTAGCTGACTCCAGTATATTCATATTGGACGTCCGACATTTTAGTCTGCATTAACACCAACCTAACACTTAGTAAGACCTGCTGTTACCACTGGTAGTGAATAGTGGAAGGAAACAATATGACAAGAAATGCACGAAACTATAGAAGTGAAAAAGCCCTTCAAGGCAATCTCCATCCCTGTACGCAGGAATCTTTATTAGACACCATTTTAAAAATATATATAGTATTTATTTAAAAGTTACAGTCACTTCAGCCTAGAGCAGCTCTCCAAACACACTTCTGCTATAGGCACTGTATATGTGTTTATGCATTTGCAGATACAGCTGCCTGTGCAGTGAGACGGAACCATTAGTTGTCACAGTTCAGAGGCACAAAGGGCACAGCCCTCACCTTTGGACATCGGCAGTTCCATCAGGCCCATCCTCAAGTGCTGTGTAACAGCTCTTCTCTTCACTGGGGGTAGTTTTACATATACCAGCAGGATATAACACAAAGTCCTCTTCAGAACAACTGTATCTCAAATTTTTTTGTTTGTTTGTTTTAAACCAGTAACTGAACTCTGTTTGCAGTGTCCTTGAAAGGGGAATGAGGCCTGTAATAGTTGACTTTGCATAGGATAAGGTTGAGGAGCCAACCATTCAGTGACCATGTCTCATTGTTACCATGCTGGGTAGTAGCCCGTGACCTATCCCGCTCAGCAGCTTCAGTGCCACAAAACACAACCTTCTCAGCTTCCATTCATTCAGGCTCGTTTCTGTGCTCGCTCGTTCTGTTCAAAATTAAAAGTTGAGAAGGTGACTGAAGATGCCCCTGTCTCAGAGTCACACAGAAGGGACTTTGGGGAGCAATGGGACAATTTAATAATCCTTTCTGCCCCAGTTCTCAAACATTCCTAGTCTACAACTCAAAATCATCATTTTTCAAGGAGTCCTCAAATTAGAGAGCAGAACACTTGCCTAAATCATACAGCACAGAAAGTCTATTATGGATCCCCTAGCCCACCCATCTAGCAAGTTAAATGCTACCCTGCTTCTGTCTGAAAGCTCTCAACCTTCCCACGGGTGTATTAAGAATGGCCTGCAGAAAATTATTTCCTGGTTTGGAATACCCAAACTTCTAGTCAGCATAGCTGTAAATTACAGTCTTATAACTCTGTAATGACAAAAGGTTTAATCTCTGCGTTTTGTTTGCCCTCCTCTGGGTAGTTGCCAAAATCCCAGCTCCAGAGGTAAGAGAAAGGCAGAATAGAAAAGGAAACACCGCAAATCATAGAATCATAAAATAGAATCATAGAATCATTTAGCTTGGAAAAGATCGAGTCAGCTGTAAACTTAACATTGCAAAGTCCACCACTAACCCATGTCCTTAAGCGCCATGTTTACATGTCTTTTAAATACCTCCAGGGATGCTGCCTACCTTTCCTTTAACAGAAAACCTCTTTCTCTCCTCCCCACCCTTTCTGAGTATTTCATAATGAGGCACCCACACATGCTGCCTTCACAGTGAAATGGAAATGTCTCAGTTAAAGGAAAGGGTCCTGGACACTAATACTTGTGCTAGTCGTGAGTTAAAATATACTGTGCAAGTCGTAGTTCGAATTTTTTTTTTTGTTTTCTTCCTCATTTTAATTACCTTGACTGTCTTCTCAAGCTTACAGAGAGCTTCCTCATATTTCTGCACCAATGGCTTTAGTGAGTTGCCCTTCACCGGGTGCTTCTTTATGTCTTGGATGCCAGCATCCTTCAACATCCGCAGAAACCTACGCTCCTGCATAACAAAATGGACACAGGAGATGAGACACCCCACTGCCTATCAGCTAGAAAATGAGCACATTTTGGAACATGCTGCCTAGTCAGGAAATAATCGAAGTTTCCAAGTACAAAGCTCAGCTGACTGGAAAAGGAGGGAAGTAGTATGAACCTTATCTTCCTTATGCCCCTGCATGCATCCTTACCAAATGAATCCCACACCAATGACGTACCTGAATTCTAAGGACCAAGCTGAAAGCGACGCCCACTTTTCCTGCACGAGCCGTTCTTCCAACTCTGAAACAAGAAAAAGTAGCATCAAGTCAGTTTAGCCACACAGTCACTGCCATTATCAGCTCCAAGAGTCTGATTCTGAAATTCTCCAGATTTAAGAAAGTCTGATTCCAAGTTTTTTGAGGTTAGCACAGCAGGATTAGCCATATGTTACAAAGGGTGAACACTTTCAGGGCTCGTTCACAGCTGCTGTGCCACTGCAGTTTTCTGAACATCTAGAAACCCAATACTCGATGCTGTCTAGGACAGTATTTCTAGTTCCTGTAAACTACATTTTCTGTAATAGGGTGCTAGGTGTCTGTTTCAATGCTGCATTACTCTGCTGATGCTACAGGCTTAATTTCAATTAGAAAGCTATTTGCATATTAAAGTACAAAAAATCCAAAGCTAAAAACCCTTTTAAGTGCACATCACCTTTGCTAAACATTTCAAAGTAAACCAAGCTCAGACATCTTCCCTTTGTTCCTGGTTGTCTTACCGGTGAATATATGTCCTGATGAACTGTGGTGCATCATAGTTTATTACATAATTCACTCCTTTAACATCAATCCCTCGTGCAGTGGCATCTGTACTGATTAACCTGGTTTTAAACATACGTATAGTCATTTTCAGGTAACATCTCTTGCACTACCGCAGAAGCAAAGCACAAGTGAACTCAGCACAACTCTTGCTAATCTCTGTTCAACCTGGGCAGCCAGCCTCTGACCTCTGAGCATGACAGCAGCATTGTAAGTCACTCCTTATTGCTACTGGCATTTTTAACTGCCTGCAGACCTCCAAGCATCACTGCAGGCTTGTCACCTACTGTTGTGCATGAAAAGTTACTGGGTGTTTCCAGGTTCTCCAAGCATGTGACACTAAGCCAGACAGCTCCCACCACGTTGGAGGTTACAAATCTGTAAGCTACCTGAACATTCCATAAAGGCACTTTAAGTGACCTCTGCAGACAGCAAGGTGTGAAATTCCAGCAGTCAAGGAGGAATTTAAACACCGGGTTTGGATAAAAAGAAAATCCAGAAAATAAGTGTTTACCTTCTTCTCAGAGACATTCCACAGATGCAATCCCATACAGCTACCAAAACCACATGGCAAATCAAACACATGGATAGAAGTAAGTCTGTATACCAGTCTGATCAGGGATTTTCTTGGTAGGAAGCACTAATACTATAAGTAGTTCTAGTACCAACATCTATTTTCTTCCAACAAGTGCCAGATGCCAAGCACACACATTAAACTTAAGGTTTTCTGAACTGTATGTGTTTTGGGCAACTATATGAACAAGCAGTTACATTTACTGCTTGTTATAAAACAACACACAGAAATTCAGGTTACAGCTAGATTAGAATAGGCCAAGTTACAGGCAGGGTAACAATTCAAGTCACAAGTCCAAGTCTCACACCCATTCTGCAAGTTGGTTCCTGCATGCTGTTTTACACAAGACCTCATTTAAGTGTGTTGGTTCTACCTAGCTCCTCACACTGGAAACGGCCTATGTTGGAAGAGACACAGGAAACTCATTTAAGATGCTCACAGTTGTATTTTTCCTTGTTCAAATTCTTTCATGGTTCTCTGTCTTTCATTTGGAGGTAACCGAGAAGAAAATTCAGCCACAGCGATGCCACCAAAGGCTTGAACCAGCAGGAACAACCTGTAGGTAAATGGGATGGAAACAGTCACTTCATTACCTCTGGAGCATTACTTGACAGATACCTACTATAGTGATCTGATTAATATATTCACCTGTGAGAAGCTTCCCTGGAGTTGGTAAAGCACAACACACGGGTAAATTTCATTTTCAGCATGAAATACAAGAGGAGCAAAGGCTTAGAATTCAGGTCACAAGGCACGTAACATTGCTGCAGTTGACAGGGAAGAAGTTCAGAGAGAAAAATTACTTCTTGCCAAGGCTGTCTACTCTGAAACCCACCACCTGTCCAAGACCTACATAGGCTTTGATGTTTTACAGCTGACTAATAGCAGCCAAACCAGACCCCCTTTAGAACAAGGCCACCCCCTTTAGAATAAGTCACAGTTACAGGCTGGGATGATACAACACAGGGTAGAGACAGGAGATCTGCGTTGTTCTAATGTCCTCACTTCTCCACAGCAAGTAACAACACACACTGCCTTCTTGTCTACAGGGTGACCTCTGTCTACATGCCCCAAAATGCATGTTATACGTACGGACTGTTGATAAGTGCTACTACATTATTATTACTTCATATCTTAATTCTGCATGAAGAGTTTAATTAAAAAAAAAATAAAAATTAATCCAATCTTAACGACATGAACACTAAGCAATGAGAAAACAAACACGCAAGAGATAGAGCTCTCTGGGTCATAAATACTCCCAAAGCCACTTTCGCCCAGCACCTCTGTCGTGCAAGGAACCATATGGAAGACATATTTGTTTATAGGGTAAAAACAACTACAGACTCCAGAGTTAAACAGATCTTCAAGTATAATTTGTTCAAGACAATTAATGTCATACCGATAGCCCCTCGGGGAGTGTGTATTTCTTAGTATCTTGTTCAGTCTCTGTTCCAACTCCAAATGTTTTTTTCTCAGAATAGACAGACGTGAAGAGGCGAGGCTGGAATAAGTCCAGCTGCTGCAGTTTCTCTGGGTCCTGAGTCAACGTGGCTGAAAACAGCAGTTTCTGTAAGGGTATCTGAGGATAGCAGGAGCTGAAAGGAATAGCACATAGAAACAGCTTTGAGGACAGGGCAAAGGAGCTCCTCCACAAATGCCTTCAGATGATGTTATGAGGGAAGCAATTAACTCTTTTTGACACTCTTTTCCTGTCCTGGGCCTTTCCTGTAGGTTCTTTTACACCCTTGTTTTATGGTGGAGTTCACAGATGGAACTGATCAGCGCCCTCAACCAATTGCAAAACCTGCATCTGTTAGCCCTGCACACATTCTTGCATCCTAGTTACCTGTGTCCTCATTCTAGTAGCTTCCTTCCTTGGTTGATGATCTCTGTTTCTGATACATCTCTACCATGCTGTATGAAAAGCAGCAGCTGCAGATAGATAATTCCAACAGTTTTTCTTCAAATCCATTACTCAGCTCAACTAACTCAAATAGTTACCATGCAAAAGAATCACAGACTTGCAATATTTGTGCATTCTTTTGATGCTCCCTTAGTCTAGTTAAGGAAAGCCTAGAGAATACAATACTTAAGCTTCAGTCTAAAAGACATCCTGTACTATCAGCTGTTCACTGCCTGCTTTTTCAAGCTTTGAAAAAGCAGCTGCCTTACTTTGGCAGACATTTCTCCAACTAAGCAAACTTTGGGAGTGCCTGTGAGAGAGTACCGTGAAGCAGGGCAGTGACATCTAAGTGCTGGTGTCCGCGCTACCAGTTCAAAGAAACGCATTCTGCAACTTACCTGGCTGCTGTTATAGGCCCTGGTTTGGTCCTCTGAAAAAGCATGTTGGAGCCAGAGTCATTTTCTACTTGGAATGCAGCTTTGACAATTTGGTTCAGACAGTTCTGGTGCATGTCATCGATCATACGGTCAGCTTCATCTACGATCTGAATTCACAAGGACAAAAAACACTACTTGTTAAGTACCATCTAGCACTAGGGAGCTTTTATTTTCCTTTTGTATCTATAACAAGTGAGCCAGAGTGTAAGATAATGGAAGCTTCTAATCAATAGAAATATTTTCTTTGCCTATCCTCCCTCAAATGAAGGCAGAAGTTTCTATCCCAAAACTGAATTTTGCTTTTGTTTCAGTGGCTCAGTAGCCAGCCTGACACTCAAACTACACACATGTTCATTTGCACATAAATCCATTCCATGTCTCCGAAAAAGAGATAAAAAACTCCACATCATGAATAAGATTGCAACTATGTTTCTGCAGACTCCTATGTGGTGGAAGCTACTACAGTCTGATAATTTACCTTGACCTTGACCAATAAGGCTTCACTCTGAGTTTGTGTTTGCAAGAGGCTAGGAGAGAAGTGGAAGTAGGTGGATGCCTGGGTGTCACGAGTTGGAATAAAACATCTCATCTTGGGACCGTTGCCTGAGCAATCTGGAGCATAGAACGGGACCATACAACAGTTCCAACAGAGATATATTTATGTACCATGCAAGAACAAAGCAGTAATTACAGCTCTAATGGGCCTTGCACTAAGATGGGAGACCTGTGGAGTTGACTCACCAGGAAGCGAAGCTGCGTCAGGCTAAACCCCGCGGTCTGGCTAATGTGATCTGTGAGCCGCCCTGGTGTAGCCACAATAATATCAGCCAGGCTGCAGTAGCCTGTCACTCTGAAAGAACAAGCGGCCCATTAGTAAGTTTCTCCCTACACCATAAAGCACGTAACAGAGATCCTTGGTCAGCAGAGCTTAAGATTTTCCTACTACTCACTTAACTGAGAAAGAGCAGAATTCAAATATGCGCTTTATGTGGAAAGCATGCAAAGGCAGTGCTGGACACTAAACCCTCATTTTAAACAAAAAGCATAATTCTTCATTGCTCTTAAAAAAAGCTTAGTTGCAGCAAAATCCTGTAACAATCATTTGTACCTGTGGGTATAAGTTAAATGTCTGCATTCTACTCAGCTGGTGAAGACCCCCCAAAATCTAGTAAAATACAACAATCATAAAAAAGGAGTAGTAGCAGGCACTTTTGTCAAAGACAGAATGACCAGTGTCTAGCATATAAACCCACTATCCAAAATTATTATTGCATGATGGTGTGATGCAATAGCCTATATTTTGACCTCTGCTTACTGAGATTAAATAGTTTACGATCTCTATAAACCTTATCAAAAGACCTTTTAACCTACTTTTTCTGGACAAGCATCTCCTGCTCCTTTGCAAAAGATTTCTGGCCAGTAATCAGAACGACCTTCAGACCTGTCCCATCAGTGTAAATGTTGAACACTTTACTCACCTGCAAAGAGATGGGCTTTGTTAGCCACAACAAAATCAGTTAAAGTAATACTTTCCATTACGCTAACAACATCAAACCCACTGATGGGTCTTCAAACTGCTTCACAGAACAGCCAAGCAAAGTACTGTCTGCACCAGCCTTTCCCTCGGTCCAGTTCCACTCAGAGAGAAGGTGAAGAGCCACATACCTGTTGTGCCAGTTCTTTGGTGGGCAGAACAACCAGAGCTCGTACTTGGCAAACTACTCGATCTAGCAGAACCTGCCAAAACAAAGGCCGAATGAGTTCCTGAAAGCAGTGGGGAGAGAAGGAGGTTCTTGTATCTAAAGAAGGAAGAAGAGATGGGCTTGACACATCCTCACGGAGTTTTATGTTTCTATTTTACTTCCCTCCACCCTCCCAACTTCTCGTGCTATGCCTTCATGAGATGAAGGGGACTAGTACAGCTCCGAGCTAAAAATTTGCTGCTTTGCATCCACAAATTCTTTTCTGACCTACTTTTGCTTGAACAAAAGCAACCCCAGCATTTTCCCTACAGGTACTTTACTGGGAGTAAACTCACCTGTACTATGGGTATGACAAAAGACAGGGTTTTACCACTGCCCGTAGGTGCTGAGACGCAGATGTCTTTGGGGCGGTATCCTCCCTGCCCAACCAAATACCCATTGGATGCACTCTGTAGAATAGCAGGAATCACCTCTGCCTGAACTGAAATAAAACGGAAACAAACATTAACTACAGAGTTAACTGGACTAAAACCAGTGTAGCCAGGAAAGCAGTTATATAGAATGAATCTGTTTCTACTTCTATGCTGTTGTTGCTATAGACATAATAGAGGAAGAAATCAAAACCAGTTGTCAATAGAAATGCTATCTGCTTTCACCTGGTTCTTGTTCATGCGTGGAAGCTTAGCACTGAACAGAGAGATTTTCCTCTCCAAGAATTCAGCTACTTCTAGTGCTCAGCTAGGATGTTACTGTGTTAAATATTGTTTCCAACTCATATCTGCCTTCTTGTTCTCACGTTAGGATGGCACTGGACAGATTTAAAACCTATGAATATTTATCTGTAAGCATCCTTTATTTGAAGTACAAACTGCTCTTATATATATAAACACAGAACATGCAGCACGGCAACACAGCCTTACTGGCCAAGGAGCAAAATGCACAACTCCTATACGCTTTGGAGTTATTCAAGTTTGCCGCAGGAGAGTACACAAGGACTGAAGCAAACAGTCCTGTGCAGACAACAGCTTTGGCTGTCATGCACAAACTCTCTCCTTTCCCTGTCCCATGACGAGCCCTGACAAACCGGCCAACTTTGGTTTATCTATGAGGTTTAGCAGCCAGGGGATCTAGCTTCATGACAAGACCATACTCAGTGATGCATATGATGTATGACTTCAGTGGACACCATCTCTACCAGACAGGGCGTGACACTGCTTGATTCATCTACTACCAAGTGCCATAACCTGGACTTCACTTATGAGAGAACACAAGAAGTTGCTATCAGTAAGCTGTTATGATCTTCCCAGACAAAATAAGCAACAGCAGTTAGACTAAAATGTTATGTAACAGAATATAAAAAAAAAAAAAAAAAAGATGACACATGCTGCCTTTCCAATGTAACCTTGATGAGTCTCTAATACAGTCTAAGCCTCCAGGCTCAGCTGGACCAAGTAACTGACTGCAGGTCAGAGATCCCACCTTCCTCCCTCCTCTCCCATTGCCTCCTTTCCTTATCCCTGTTTCCAGCTGTGCTTTCTATTTATTTAGGAGCTGGCACTTACTGCACTTTTTTGCAAAACTAGTAAAATAATGGAAAACCAACTGTTTTTTTTTCTTGAATGGTTTTCTGCTGCTTTAATGGGGTTTCTAGAGAGGTCCAATTAGCAGCAGAGATGGTGGAAGGTAAGGAACTAAAGCACAAGCCTGGTGGGAAGGTGGGAAAACAGGAGGACACGAGTAAGACCTCCCTCTTTTGGCAGCTGTGTGCTATTACGTCAAGCTGTCATATTTTGTGGAGCTACATTTATGACTAGATAACACACTTCAGTTACTCAGCCTAGGTAAAACTTTGAAAAAGAAGGGTTAAAACTAGTACAATCACTTTGATGCATTAAGCTTGTTCTTTTCTATGTTTTACTTCACTGACTACATAAAATATACAGCAATAGACTGTAGGAACTACCTAAGTCAGTTTAGAAAGAAACAAAAGCACTATCAAATTACCTGGAAAAAAGGACTCTATCCCATTCATTTGTAGCTTTTTCAACAGCCGGGGATGAATTCCTGGAACTTCTCCGATTGGAACTAGATTATCTTTGATACGTTTTTGCACTAGTTTGGGTTGAGCAAGCCACTGCGGTAAGAAGGCCTGAACCTGAGGTGGGGAAAGAAGAATAACAAAGCATTTCTGCCATCAAACAGACAATACCATACATAAAATAAGCTGTTAAGATGCATGCTCCTTCCTAACCATCATCAAAATTCAGTCAAGCTAGTTACCTTCTGCACTGGCTTTCTGTCATAGTCTCCAAGAACCACCAAACTGGAGGGTGGAAGATTTGTCTCTTCCTCCAAGGCTGCTAAGGACAGCTCCTCCTTTGTACTCTGACTTCCTTCAGCTCTTGGACTGTTCTCTTTCTTCCTTGTTCCAGCTCCCTTTGTTTCCTCATCTGCTTTCTTCCTTTGAGAAGACTTATTTTTAAGGTTGCTTCTATTTTCCTGTTGCTTGATGTCTTCTTCAGAATCTGGAATTTGGATAACAAGAATACAAAGCTACAGGTCAGAACGTGCTACAGAAAAGGCATGTAGGCAACATTTTACAACAACAGACTTCAGCAAAACTTGCAAGCTCCTCCTTCTTCCTAAATTCAGGTGCAAAAGCCAAACATTTGTTTGTTGGTATGGAGGCAACTGAAGACCGAGGTGACATGCTTCCCCCCTTCCCTTACACTAAACTGATCCCCAAAGTTTGCAATATGGGGCTTTCCCCTAGAAAGCGAATTACTTTGGGAACATATTAAGCAGAGGAAAACAAAATTTACCATCAGGTAAATTCAGTAGGTTACTCAAAGGGTAACTTGTGTCTCCTTCTCCGCTGAGAACTGTCGACCCCAATGAACCAAAATCCTACGGCCTCAGTTTAGCGTTACCTGCTTCAGTCCTCTCCTGCGGCACTTCCGATTTTCTTCTACTGTCTTTCTTCTTCGATGGAGTGCTGCCATCTGCTGCCTCCTCGGCGTCCGCCCTTTCTTCAGAACAGCTGCGAGGCCGCTGTTTCTTCTTGAGCTTCTTCTGTCCTTGCGCACAGGACTGCTCTTCACTCTCCCCCTTCCTTTTCCTCTTTCCGCCCCCGGGGCTCAGCCCCGGGTCGGCTCCTCCGGACGGCCCGCCTTCCCCTCCCTCGGGCTGTGCCTCCTGCTGCTTCTTCAGCTGCCGGGCCTTCGCCTGCTGGCGCAGCCGCTCCAACAGGACCCGAGCCCGGGCCTTCGCCTCAGCGTCCTCCTCCTCCTCATCCCCTTGCTTCTCCTCCTCCCCGCCGTACCTGCAACAGCCCAGGACAAAACCTCCTCAGGCACAAGCCGCCCGCTCCCACCGGGCCCATCCGGCCAGGCACCCCCACTCGAGTCCGTGCCGCTGGGGGACGCCGGGGCTGGGCCGGCAGCGCCTGAGGCAGGAGTTACCTGTTGATGCAGAAAAGCGCCATGGCCGCGCCGGGCCGCGCCGACGGGGCGCCCGGAGATGACGTCAGCGGAGCCCGCGCGGCGCGAGGCAGCGGCGGAAGGCTCCAGAAGGGCGCGCGGGGCGGGGAGGCGCGCGCACCCGCCCGCCCCCGCCTGCTGGGGAGGGGCGGTCGCGCCGCGCGCCCCCCTGAGGGGAAGGGCGGGAAGGGCGGCTGAGGGGGAAACGCTGGAGGAGGAAGGCTGGGGAAATGCTGAGGGGAGAAAAGTACCTCACAGTCCCGGATCCCCCCCCACCCCGACACGGAGGCCCAGGAGAGCGCACCATCACTGCGGGGACTTGTGGGCAGAGAGCGACAGAGGCTTACCACAGTACTGAGGGGCACCCCTGGCTGCCTGAGGGGAGCCCGTGTAAGCCATATGGATAGCAGCGTTTCAACTCAGTGAGCAAAAGTACTCCTTCCTTGCTTGCTTGGTTGGCCTCACACAGGTAGCATGTTAAAGGAAAGCCTCCCTGAAGCAGCAGGCACAGGGCTGGCCCAAGGACTGCTTCCGCTGTAGCAACGGAGGACATAGCCAAAAAAACCCAAAGAAAACTCAGAGCAACGAGAAACCCTGAAGGCACCCACAGCCTCGAGCCCAGCAAGGTAAAAATGACCCTGGAGTGCTGTCAGGCACGTGCCACTCAGTCTAAGTGTACTGTGAAATACCATGTCTGAGACACAGAAGCAAGCTCAAAAGTGTTCCTTTTGTTTGCTTCAGCAGAGTGAAACAGATATGTTGCCGATTTCCCAGCTCCATCCCCAATGCACCAAAACCTACACCAGACAGCTTACTTCTAAATCTTTATTTGTTTTCTACACAGAGAAAACAGGAATGTTGAAGCAGCAATATTTAAACACACTAGCAAGGAGCCATCGATCTGTGAGAGTGCACAAAATGCAACACAGGGCCATTTGTGCGGTGGTCTCTGCTAAGGGGCAGGATGAGGGTAGGTCCAGGAGCAGCCTCTTCAGACAGCCGGGAGAGCTCTACGCAAAGGTGGAGCCATTCCAGCCCACGTTGGCAGCGTTCATGTCGAAGTAGTTGATGTACACCCTGCAGAAGAGGCACAGAAAGACACAATGACCTTAACTCATTTATATAAGTAATGAGCGAGACAGGACAACAAGACAGGGGACAGTGCTTCCCATTCCTCTAAAGAAATTTCAAGCTTAATTTTTACTGAAATCTAGCTAACTTCTCTGGTACAGCCTCCAGTCAATATTCCTCAGAGTCCCTAGAATTGTACTTTTTTTTCTTTTTTAAAATACAAAGTCTTCTTCAGTCAGGGACTGCCCAGACACCAGACAGCTTTTGGTTAGCAGCCTGTAAAGATATTTGAGATCGAACCCTTTTGTTTCCAAATGCTGCCATCCTTCACACATGTCAAACAGACAGGCAGCCTTACAAAAGCCAAACAGGCCCTCGGGGCTGGCTCTGCACTTCGTTCCAACCCCAACATGTCACTGGCAGCAGGTTCTTCCCAACCTTCACCACTGTACGCAGACACTCTCCCAAGGCTCCGCAGCCTGCAAGGGAGCTGTTTACAGCTTGCTGGTTTCCACTTCTGTCTTTCAGCTCCAGCCAGTTACTGCTCCTCCCTTGTGCTTTCAGCCTCCCATCACCAGAGGATACCACACCTCAGGGGTGAAAGGCACACTACAACTTGTCAGACCTCTGGTATTTTTCTCTACTCTGAGAACAGGAAGCCATTTAACAGAGGACTCTCACGGGAAAGACGTAGGCATCAAACTCTTAACTGGACATGAAAACACTGCAAACGATCACTTGTTTCTTTTCTCCAACACGCAGACTTATTCCTGGCTCTTTGTATTTTAAAATAAACTTTTCAAAGCAGTTTCAGAAAGCCAAAAAAATAAGGTTAAAATCACATCCCAGCCTTACCTGTCTGCAGATACATGCAAGTGCTTAGAGATCAGATCACACAGGAGCTTGGTGTAAGTCTTGTTCTGCTGCCCTCCTATTTTGCCGATGCTGTAAAGGCTGCAGAGCGCGCAGGGATCGGTGGAGCCCCCGAAGGACATCATCTGATCAGGTATGATGTGCACAGCGATGTACTGGGGTAAGAGAACAAACAGTTACAGCAAATCTCGCCTTCCCTCTTCTGATGCAAACTTGCTTTAGGTACCAACTTTACGCAGCGCAGTTGTGTGCTGTATTGCGGCCCAGGCAGTTCCCCAGCGCTGCCCTCTGCCAGGCTCAGTGGCTGCAGCCCACACGGGTGGGACGGCAGCGCACGCTGTGTGGATCCCCCCGAGCCTGGCTCTCAGAACGAAGGTTGTGTTTGTGTGCAAAGCCACAGGCGAGATGGGTACTCCTGCCTGCCACAGCACTGCCGCGGCGCAGGGCAAAGGGCACGTGGCTGGAGGTAAAGGCCTTAAAACAGTATTTCTGTGCCAAAATTCACACCCTCAAATCGCTGACTGAGCCACCGGGCCTGTCTGCAATTCAGCCTTACGGGGGTTTGGCTTCTCAGGCTGCAGTGGTCTGAGAGCTCAAGAGGGGCCGTATCTGATCCCGGGATAACCAGAAGCAGCTCGGGCGGAGGAGGCAGCCCGGAGGAGAGCTCCGGTATCCGTTACTTCGCTTTGCCAGGTTCCCTGGCCTGGCAGATACCAGCCCCTTCCCCCAGACGTGCCGCTGGCACAGCTCCGCGGCCGAAATCCCGACTCCTTGGCACAAGCGCGGACAAATCTCCGGTGTTGTAGGTAATCGAGCACCGAATTTACCGTAGGTCACGCCGCTGCTCCGGGAGGCCAAGCCGATGGGCCTGGGGACGGGCTGCAGCGCAGACGGAGGCGGCGGGAGGCCCGCCGCCGCGCCGCGGCTCCCTCGCCACCCCACCCTCCCCAGAGGGCTCCCGGGGTGGGGGAACGGGCACAAGACCCTTTCCCTCGGAGCAGCGGGGCCCGCAGTCCCGTTGTGCCCGCAGACGCCGCCCTCGGCCCCATCCCCGCTTCGCCCCGGCTGGGCGAGAGAGCGGGCGTAGACCCGCGGCCGCCCCGCCGGGGCCTTCCCCTCGGCGCCGGGCCCGCCGGACCCTCCCGCCGGTCGCCGCACACGTGCTCGCCCCGCTCCCTGCCCAGCCCCCGCCAGGGCGGCCCCACGCTCCCGCCGGGCCGCGGCCCTCTGCCTCCGGCGGCAGCGGGCCCCACGGCCCGCCCTCACCTGCGCGGGCTTGCCGGTGGCCTTGGCCAGCTGCTGGGTGAGGTCGCCCAGCAGGCTGTCGGGCACGGCGTCCTTGCAGACATTGGTCTGGATGGCGAACATAGGCATGGTGGCGGCGGCGGGAGCGGAACGGTGCGATGCGGCGGGACCGACGGCGACGACAGAGTGGAACGAGGCGGCGGCGGCGGCAGCGCTTTTAGTGGGCGCGGAGCCGCGCCGGCCTTAAAGGGGCCGCGCCCGGCGGGGAGGGGAGGGAGCGGGGCGGAGGGGGACTGCCCCCCCCCTTCCCCCGTCTGCTGCCCTGGCTGCGGCTTACGGCTTCCCTCCCGCGGCAGCGTCCCGGCCAGAGCTCTTCCCCCCTTACCGCCGTGATTTGTTTGCTTTGTTACTACCATTGAGCATTTTGAGGGGGGATTGGTGTAGCTCCTCCCTGGAACTGAGTCCTGCCGCGCTGGGCAATTCATAGATAACCTGTTATCAGCGCATGTGGTACTACCAGTGTAGTACTCCCACTGGCTTTTGCAGGATCAGGGCCAAAAAGGACTAGAGGCCCTAGCTTGGCAGTTGCAAAAAGGGATACTTGCCCTGGCTCCGAAGGGAATTTTTTTCTTTTGCAAAATGAAGGCACGTTTGTACGGTTTTTGTTTTAACTGCGTGCATAGTTTTAACGGGATGCAAGAGAAACATCTGACTTGCCGACGTGTTAATTAATCTCTAACGTTTTTCAATCAAATTGAGAGTGATCTATTACTCCTCAGCATCCTCATTTTCACAGCATATTTTTCTGCTGGAAATAGGCAGAAGCGATCTGGCTTTGCTTAGAAATGAAACGGTGCGTGTCTACTCGGAGGTGAGAGGTAGCCTGCGAGATGAGCCTTCTGCTGGGCTGTGTGATGCGATGCACGTAGGCTGCAGAGGGCACGACTCCCCACCCTGCCTCTTACACCGCCGTGACTGCGGCGCAGCTCTGCTGTGCTGCTTGGAATGACTCACGGGAAGGCAAAGGAGGATCAGGCCCAGAGCCCTCTCCACACAGACATTTTTACACACAGAAATTGAGCACGTGTTAGTTTTTAACAAAGTCCCAGCACTGCTGCTGCTAGAAAGCTTGACCATACATACATGTTACACATGTGAACACATGTAGCCCTGAACAAAAAGTAAGGGACAGTATTGTATGGAAATGCTTTAGAGTGGCACAGGCTAGAAGACTGAGAACTGGCAGGACCAGAGCATTTATTTTTTTAGTGATTAACAGTGCTATTGAGAACTAATATCGTCAGCTCCCTGCCATTGTGTAGTGCCTCCCAGAGTTGTTGCATGGAGGTGGGGTGGGAATTCTGGCACCACCAGTGTGCTTGCTCTGCGGCCTGCGAGGCCCAAAGCAGCAGACCCTGCCCATGCTGCCACATAACAGAGACACATCTGTGTTTTCATTCTCCTTCCCCCCCTTGACTATGGAAGATGCAGTGCATACATTTTCATAGCTTCTAAAGAGGCATCTTTAGAAGTTAACCAAATACCAGTGTACTCGTGCACACCCCTCGCTCCAGTGATTGCTCCGCACTCATGCATTCATAATACATTTTCTTGGTGAACAGCATCTGTTTTAAAACACAATCGCCTGTAATTAAAATAGGAGCAATGAAAAAATGTGTCTAAGAGCAAAAAACTGCAAGGTAAATTGTTTTGCAGAAATATACTAAAGAGCAGTCTAATGATGTGCCAGAGACAAAGAAAGCTTTTACATTCCCTTTTAGAGGGTATAAGGACTATTAGCAAGTAGAGGTGGTCTTAATTGTACTAGTGCCATGAGGTACCGTAGGATCACACATTTTGGGGTTTGGATGCTCTGAGAATAACTCTGAAAGCACCTAGCATAGGCTTCAGAAAATATGCGGCGCAGGCTGAAGCCTTTCCTGGAGGCTGACTGCAAATAGCAGGGCTGGGGCATTCACAGTTTGCCGTTGTACATACCCACATGCATCACAGTCAAAACCTGAGCACAAAGCAACTGGACCAGGAAGGAGGAACCAGGATAACGTCAGAGAATGCTGGTGCTGTGTCTTCAAGAACAGGCAGAGGCAGCATTCTTTGACCAGGTGGCTCTATGAAGAAGGCAGAGTGATTTCTGGAAAAGGGAACTGCCTCCCCATGGAAAGTTCTGCTGTGTTTAAGGGCTGCGTAGCCAATCTCTGCAAGCAATTCTGCCAAAAGACTACCTACCTCGTGCCATGTCTTTCTTCCTTGGGCAGCTCTGCAAGGCATTAAATGGAATGAAAAATATTTAATAAGATACACTGTATTTAGGTGCCCAGAAGCATGCTGCTTCATTGGCTGTGCTACTTTGCTTCATCAAAGCAGCTTTCATTTGTTATCTGAACAAAGCATTTTTGCAGGTCAAGGTATAGGCTTGTGTTTAAAGACTGTGGCTGCAAAGCAAAGCTGTGATAGGGACAAAATGGGATGTTCACAATAGAGCTCAGAACAGGGGTAAGGTGGGTTTGTTCTTCCAGGAAAAAAAAAAAAAAGTCACAATACACCTAATTTTAGAGATTCGGGAAACAGATCTGTACTCAATCTTTCTGTTTCACTCTGGAAACAAATGCTCTTATTTGACCCAGGGCTTGGATAATAAATATTTATATGGAAATCTTCCTTTTGTAAGTAATTCATTGCTTTGGCCTCTGGGAATGGCTCACTGTGCCTCTGCCTCATTTTGAGCTGTGCTCTAATCTTCCCTGTCACTGCAAATTGTTCAATGGATGAAAAGGGGAGGGCAGAGCAGTGAACAGTGGGTTTTTCCACTTACTCCCTCTGCCTATCTGGAGCCCTGGGAGACTCTTGCAGCATGAGTTTTTCTGCTAAACAGCTAGAGGTGCATGGAGTGTTAAGATCTAAGGAAGACCTGGTCTGCAATCCATCCCTTTTAAATAAGAGGCAATCATGTCTGTCTTCTTTTTGAAGGGAGGGCCATATGCCACATGGATAGCCACATCTAGTGACTTAAACGTAAGTGTATTTTGAAATCGGGTCAATATAACTGTATTTAAATTTGGCCAGGCTGTCCTGCACAAATAGTGCAAAGGCATACCCACATGGAGTGTTCATCTTCACACAAAAGACTAAGTTCTTTTTAAAAAAGAAAAGCTTCTGTTAAGAGTATTTTGAGAAAACACCTTCTATCTCAACCACATGCCTTTCCAGAATAAGACAGTCTCAGTCATAAGGGTCCTGCTGGATTTTTACTTTTATTTAAGCAGCAGACAAGATGTTAAACAGCAGCGGGTAGCAGCAACTAAGGTACCACTGCCTTTTGCATTTGTGCCAGATACCGGTAACATGACTAGAAATGCAGCGCTCAAAAACCACCGTGAGGGTTCAGGAATAAGCTGTTACCACCCGAGGGCACCTCAAGCAAAGGTTGTGTTGTTCCAACCTACGTTGCTGGCACTGATGTCAAAGAAGCTGACATAAATTCTGAAAGGGAAGGCAGACACCGTTAGTTGCCGAGAGCAGAGCACTGCAGGCTGGCCAGGGTGTTCCTGGAGCAGGACACACAGAGCCATGCTGCAGACTGTCCCGCAGGGCTTTATGCTTCTCAGGCCTGCACTGTGTCTCAGCAAGTTACACATTTCCTTTTGCAAATTCTGGCAGGTATGTTCGAGTGTTGCATATTCCACATGCCCTCTCCCCACTTTTAATGCCTTGCCTACTTGCATTCTGGGGTTCCTGGTATTTTTCTACTTCTTTCAAGGAGATCTCAGGATGCTGTGTTTTATTTACAGTCATTTCTGGAGCAGAGTGGTGTACCTTCAGGAAAATGACTAGAAATGCTTTTATTTAAGCAGAAGCTTTTATAATAGACCTTCACTTGTACCCCACAGGCAGCTGGGAAGTGTTGGTACATGTTACTCAATTTATCAATTAATGACATCAGGTTATTCTGCCTGTACCTGGGGTTTCACACACATGAGATCTGTGAGTACATGCAGTGCCTGAGTCTCCATCATTTCAACTAAGAGAAATTTTACAGCTTTTGGGCATTGGCATTGCAGCTCATGCAATTGCTCCTTTCTTCTTTTTAATTGGAGAGTTGCTCCACTGACTTCGCATTAAGCCTCTCCAAGCAGAATGTTAATAGAGGAACACTGAAGGACAAGTGTGGGTTTAATAGTTTTAATCTGTAGGAAGCCATGTCAGACAAGTTGCTGTATGAGCTCACCTGTCAGGTGATATTTTCAGCTGTTTGTTCAGCAGGTCACAAAGCAATTTTGAGTACACCTTGTTCTCCTGCTCCCCTATCTTACCAATGCTGTAGAGAAAGCACATAGCACAAGGGTCTGTGGAGCCACCAAAGGACATCAGCTGATCAGGAGAGATCTGTATTGCTAGATACTGTTGGAAGAATAAGAAAAGAATGTTATTTTCCTTTGCCATGTTAGGAAAAGTTTTGAAAATCCATGAAGGTATTTGTGTGCCTAAACTGCAGTGAAAAATAGGTGAATGCCTATCACTCAAGCTTTTGAAATTCTCCTGCATGTACTTCATTGCACTTCCAGACTTCCTAAACATTTTTCTGCAAGTCAAAGATGACAAGGTATGAAATACAATCACATTCCCACAACATACCCTTTGGGAGCAGGCACTGCCATCACAGTTCTTTCATCTATTGCAGAATGGCCGTATTCTTAACTAAAAGTACTAGCAACACATAAAAATAATAATTATAAAAGAGAGCAATCCCAAGCACTCAGAGATGCTTTTCACCACTTACTAAAACACAAATAGCTTCACTCTTCAGTTACCCTGTTGCAAAGATCCTTCCCTGACTGCTGTCTTGCAACCTTCAACCCCAGTATACCCAATTACCTACTGAATGATGGGTTCTGGATGCTCAGCCCAGGTGCACCATTAGAAGGAGGACCCTGCAGTAACATCTCTACCAACTCTGAATTTTGGGTAGAAAGTTCAGGTGCTCCCAGAGCTCAGCGACCTGCAATATCTCCAGAACCTCCTCTGAGCCACTGGGCTCTCCCTGCCTGTGCAGGAAGGCTGGGTGCAAGTGGGGGTGTGCAATTTCATTGCTGCTGCCCTACGTTCCAGAGAGATTTTGCACCTCACTGGCTCCTGTTGCAGTCTTCCCTGCTGAGGTACATGTGAACTGACACAGCAGAGGTCTAAATCAACATCCCCCTCATTAAACAAAATACAGCCTAATCCCACTTTTGTTCTTGATAGCAGGAAAAATAGAAGAAAGTATCTATGTTAATATTAATGACCAGCCTGCAATTTTCCCTGCTGCTAATACACAGTGTCAGATCCACACAAGGAGGAATCCAGGGATCAGTTCCTTTGGCATCCATCTGGCTCCTGTTCTGTTCTTACCCACGTTTATTAGCAGCGCATCATTGAAACTCAGCAGCAATTAACCCTCTTGGTAAAACAAGCTAGCCTGAGTACCAGGAGTTGTCTGGGTAATTAGCCTTGGCTGTCATTTACAGCTTGTTTGGGTGCAAGATGCATCAGACCACAGCAGTACAGGTTAAGCCAAGGAGATCCTGCTGAGGTACCACTTTGCTTGGCCCTGTTCTCTCCCCTGGCTGGACACCCTGTGCTCTCAGTTTTATACCAGATGTAGGTACCTATATGCCTTTAACATCTACCCCAGAAGCAGATTACTATTAATAAAAAAAAAAATCAAGCTGAAGTGTTAATCAGCATTATTTTCTTCTTAGAGCAGTTTGAAAATGTTTGAAACAGTTTCTCCAGTAGAAAAAACCCTATTTGATGAAAAATAAAAATCAGTTTTTTTTTCAAATGGTACCATTTCCTGCAAGAGGAAAGCTCTGCATTCCAGCCCACCCTAATCCTTTCCTTCTTTCTGTGTTATAACTAAAAGACTCTCCCTTTCCTATTGCCTCCTTTGTCACGAAGAGCTTGCATGTCCTCTTCAAAAAAATCTTTGTTGTTCCCTGTATATTTTTAAGTCCCATTACATATCCCTTCCACACTGCTGCACAAACCTGTTCCAGCTGCATCCCAGCCCTGGCCTCTAGCTTTATATTCAGGAGCTGTTATGCAAGAACTACCAGATGACACCACTCCACACCACCTCCCCGCTGCTGCCCCCCCCCCCACCCCCAACAGCAAGTACTTGTTTGCTACATTGATAAAAAATGTTTTTTTTTTTTTGAAGAGGGATAGAACACACCAGTTTTACATAAGAATTTCATTATATTACTGCATGTGTTGGAAAAAATATATCGTACTCCCATTTACAGTTTAGCCTGCTTTCTGTGGAGACAAGGTTTATACAAGCCTAAAACATGCTTCTGTTCCCCAAGATAACTGACTTTGGTGAAATTTGGCAGAGACTGATTTCCTACATATCTAATGAGACTGGTTGATTTCATAAAGCTCCATTACTGTCCCTAGAGAAAGAGGGACCCCTTTATCAGACATCAAACAATCTGCCTGGAAGAGACACAGTAGAACCAGGCTTCTCCAGGTCGGCTGGCTTTTTAACTTGACATCAAATCAATTTGATGAGAACATCCAACCATATAAAACTGTCTTTTAAAGTCTACAGCCACAAAATAACAAATAGAAATATTCTAATTATCAGTGCTGAACTGAGAATTTCTAATTGGTCAAAGAAATGTCAGTGTTATTAACCATTCCACCACTGGTAGGGTTGATGGCACAAGTCCAATGCAGAACCTGACTGGAAGTCACAGAAACTTTTAAAATTTTCCTGCAAGATCTAACTGAAATCTTGCTGCAGGTTAAGCCAGCTGCTTCCTGCCTTATGCCAGAGAGGAAGGAAAAAAAAAATGTTCCCATCTTTTCCATAACAGCCTCCTTCAGTCTTCTCTCTTCTAGAAGAGCCAGAATATCTGTTGATCCTTAAATTCTCTTATTTCTCTAGTGTTTTTGCTTTGGTGCATCTCTAATCTGCCTACATCTTTCTCACAGTAGAGAGGATGGATGGAGTATTCCTGCTGAGGCTTACTTCCACCTTGTGCACAACAAAAATGAAATTCCTCTCCTCCCAAGTATTGTCTTAACTCTTATTTGTGTTGTAACCCATAATGCTCCCCAAATCTGTTCTGCTTATATGACTTATTCTTTGTCTTTTGTGCAGCTTGACTTATTAATCAGCTATTGAACGAAAGCCTCTTGATTTGAGAGGATACCTCTAATTACGTTCTTGAATTCTTACTCTGTCTCCTGTGCATACAAGCTATTGTCATCTGCACACCCAGTCCACCGAGTTATTAACTGGAAGTGTGGACTAGATCTGAGCATGACACTACTGTGGAACTATTTAAACTGTTCCTGGTTTTGACAAAACCATGCCAGCTGCTCAATTTTCCTCTTACCATTTTTAAGACATTCAGAAGTTTGTTCTAATATTCCCAGTTATCCCACTTGGTTTTTATGTTTGGGTTCATTTTTCCCCCTTCTTCACTTCTCAGGACACTTCCACCTGTGTCAGTTATCAAACGATTGATAAGGGGTTCCGAGACATCTGTTGCCATCTTAAGTAGACCAGAGTGACTACCATTTCAGAGCGCTTTGTTTCCATGAAGAGCAAAGACCTGCTCAAGAGCTTCAGATGTCCCAGTGGCAGAAAAAGTTTGCTGGGGAGCCCTCGGAATCCTTTCTGTAGACACCAGAACTTCATTCTTTCTACAGTTCCAAAGCATCACTCCCAAAGTAAAATAAGAAACATTTTGTGAAAACACTCATTTGCTAGTGAATACATAGTCAGTGCACTTCACCAAGCTGCTAAAGATCTACAGGCAATTCATTTAAGTTACTACTGCTACAGCAACTGAGGAGTAGCTCACGTTATAAAGCTTACAGCTCTATAGAGAAGCATTCCCTTTGTTTTTTTGTATTCATCAACAGTCTTCAGTAAACAACTGATAGAGTGACTAGTGACCTTTCAGGATTAATTAAGAAAATGAAAGCCTTATAAAACCCTTAACAATAATCTTTCAGTACTTTACCTCAGTAGCATCTTGCCAGGGGTTTTGGCAGGTAAAAATCCCTCAGTTTTCTAATGAAACCAGCAAGCAGATTTTATTCTGGTGTTTTGACTACAAGTAGCAAGATGTTACATGGGCATTTTGCTAAGTGTCCAAGCAAGCTGAATGCCTTATTTTTTCCTTCAGCTGTAACAACTAGGGTACCAGCAATTTGGTGGCAGGTAACAAACAAATTCATCAGGACTCAGCAAGGAAGTTAGAAGGTGAGGCTTGCTTTTGGTCAGCTAGATTCTTGAGAGATATTCACAGAGATACCTGTGTATACATACCACCCCCACCACCCCCCCAGTGTCTTGATCTACATGGAATACCATCATACACAAAGCTAGTTTAAATACTTTAGGTGTTTTAAGACCTCAAAAGAGCTAAGTCACAGCAAACAAGTATTTGACACCTGTACAGAGAGAAAGCTCTAAATACTGGTGAGCTACTAGGTATATTAGTTTATAGAGGCTATTGCTGAGAAATAGCTCATTGCATAGGCACAACTGACTAGATAAGGAAAACATTCGAACATCTGTTCTTACCTGTGCTGGTTTGCCCATTGCTTTTGATAACTGCTGGGTGAGCTCTCCCATTAAAGGCTCTGGAACTTTATCCTTACTAATGTTTGTGTTAACAATGAATTTAGGCATCTTTGGATCGCAAGAGGGCTTGCTTTTCAGCTCACCTCGTGCACAGCTTTACTCCTAACTCACCTACAAGACAGCTTACCCCACCGTGCTACTAAGTACCTCAGGAGCCTTTAAATAGTCAGTGGTACCTTCCGCAGGTGCACCTGGAGGGGTGGGAGTGCCTGGGGAGAGGCGAGGTTGCATGTGCCATCTGCAGGCTGCTGGCTGCTAATGCAGATAGTCAAGGTACAGCTTTCGGGGGGCGGGGGAAGCGGGCTTTTGGCACTCTGGAAATCAAAGCATCCAAAATGGCACTGGATACAGCCTGATCGTGAAAACCAGTGAAAAAGCAAGTGTTTCAGGGACTGTTTGAGAGTGGGAGAGTGATAATGTGCCTCTTTATGCAAGTCTCATAATTATTTAAAAAATTTAGATGGACATCTTAATTGTGAGGTCTGGGGCTCTTTCTGTGGAATAGACCATAACAGAAAAATCCCGGTAACACATGTTGTGGAAATCTTCCTGAACTGTGACTAAGTCATGACAAAGATGCCTTAAAATCAGGGTCTTGATTTTCCACTGTGGTGAGCACTGGATTCTACATACTCAGAGGAGGCTTGTTTTCAACTTGCTCCTTCGTTGTGCACATAGTCCCGTAACAGTCAACAGGATCTCCTGAGAGACAGGAAATCCACAGGCTTTCTAAAATGAGAGGGTTTTATCCAGAGCGGAGCATGTGGCAGAGCTGGGATCAGTTCTCTTTGCTGCCTAGTAGAGTCTTACATGAAAGAAGTGATTTAGAGGGGTCATATGGTAATTGGTAGGGGGTGTTCGCAGTGAGATGTGTGTGTGGAAAGCAGGTTGAAAATACTGACGGAGATAAAATAAATGTTTTTTTTAATCTCTCCATGTTAAAGGTGATGGGTATCTTTATGCCCAGTAGTTTCTGTGAGTTAAGGGCTTTCCTACTCACTCCATTCCCTGGTCTGTGGAAAAGAGGGAGAGCTTTCTATAGTTTATGCTAAATGTTTGTACTGCAATGGTGTAATTTAAACAAATACTTTTAAGTGGTGAAAAACCTCCATATGAACATGTTTAAGTTGATTGTGTGGGGTATGTTGATTTTAAATCAGTTCCTTCATGGTAGCGCCCTTGCTGTAAAAAGCCAGCAAATAAAAACTCAGGAGATTAATTACTATGTGACAGTGCTCCTCTACAGCTTATGTTAGTGGATTGTGCCTCCTGTATCCAAAGCATTCTGAAAATAATGAAAATCCTGAAAAAAAACCATTCAGAAATAAAATCTGTTTGTGCAAACAGCCTTTTCAGGACGTTTGCTATGTCAAAGCACTAAAAACAAGTGGCAGCTCTATCTGTAAGGAGAGGAACTGCTGTTTGTAATATTGATGAATCTTTTCTGCAGTGATTAGTTGAAAGCAGGTGGCATGATCCAAAGCATTTAGTCACAAATCACACTATACTTCTTCGTGGTCACTTGGAAAAACTTAGACTGTATTTCCAATGAACTTCACAAACTATTTTTTCTGCTGGGTACAATAGTCACTCCTTATTCGCAGTTTGCTTACATAACAAGAAAAACATTTCCAAAACAAACTCTTTCTCCTCTGAAAACATCTGATGTAATTCCCAGAGGCTGATGTACCAGGTTGGAAATCAGATCCTTAGACATCACAGATGCTCTTGGGAGTGTGCTTTATTTTATACCAGCCATTTTACTTCTTTTGCATACAATAATATCTCTGTTTGGCAGGTCCTTCTCTCTGTCCAGAGTTACTGTGATGTTCTCCACTCAGATTTCCATTACTTCTCCAGAAGGATTGTTGCACAGTACAATTTCACCTTCAATATTTTTTTCTGTTATCATGACTGGAAACTTTTTTTCTAACTTACTGTGGTATGTTGTGAATCTGTATCTGCTTGGGTCACCCTAAACTATGTATCTAGCTTTTCCTCTGTCAGCCTGCTAGTCAAATATTTTAGACTTCTGTGTTTCCCCAGCCTCATGAGTGATGATCATTTAGATGTCTCAATCCTTCCTTCCCTTGGTTTGTCTTAAATTATTTCACTTGTTCCTTCATATTTCTGATACTCTGAGCTATTTGTCAGCAGTTTCCTGATTATGAGGTGCTTAGAGCTAGTGAGGTCTCATTTAGGAAAGCTTACTAACAAACCGTTCAGGTTCCTGTGGCATTGGACAGGACTCCTGGGAACAAGAGAGACCAACTGAGGCCCAGGGTTGTGGGTCCAGGGATGTGAGCAGAGCCTGTATGTATGTTCTTCTAGCAGGATTTGGGCCCTATGAACTGCTAACAAAATGCTTTAAAACTTTATAAGGTAGACTAGCATAAAAGGTTGGGGGCTTTTTAGAAAAAAAATCTCATTATATCCAGTAGATCTTAAAATGGAGTGATGAAATTTCCTGTGAAAATATTTAGATAACAGCAAGAAATAAAGCACCAGCATAATGAATTTCTTATCTATATTAAAAAAAAAAAAAAAAAGAAAAAGGGAATAAGAGACAGAAGACCTTGCAGTCTGTTTTTTAATGTTTCCTGTTTAGTTCTATTGCAACACTGTTTCCTGTCTTTCCTAAGAGATGCAAATTTCTGCTCTGGACATTCAGAGTTTAGTGCAGAACAACTGTTCCTTAGGAAAGCTATTTTCAGTGACTGAGGTTTCTTTTCTTCCAAAATTCAGCTTGTTGAATTCTGCTTTTATTTCCATGATTGACTTTCCCTTGGTCTCAGGGAGATACAGGTAGATGAAAATTGCTGATAAAGCAAGGATTCCCAAAAAGATAAGGAAGCAGAAGGGTCCAAGGTTATCCTGCAAGCAGAAATGGGAGACAGTGTAAGAAATATAAGAATCTTATTTCTATTTCCCTGTCCTTGGGTACAAGTCTGTATCTTAGTAATTAAAATTCAAAGGTGTGCTCAATAGACAAACCAGGACAGGTATCAAACCATGAGTTTTTACTGGCCACATTTGACCTCAGTCCAACTGCTGCTCCTCTGACAGGCCTGGGGGATTCCTGAGCAGGTTTAGTATTTGGACAGAGCTGTAAGCTTTGCATGTCATTTTAATTTATTGCTATTATTTTGCTCCCTGTCAGCATTCAGAAGTGGATTAGCCTGGAGGGAGGGATCCAGTTAGAGTCACTTACAACAATCAGTGGAAAAATCATCCCAAGTACAAACAGTCCCATCCAGTTGATGCAGCCAACAATCAGAAAGGCTGATGGTCTGAATGACTGGCTGAAGATTTCAACCATGATAGATATAGTGGCTCCAGCTGAAAAAGAAAAGCAAAACACAAACCAGGTATATGTGTATCTTTAGTTCCTCAGTGCACATTTCCTCTGCTAGAAGATCCTTACAATGGCAGTGGTAGAAAATGTCAGACATGCAGAATAGGTGGCCTGCTGGCAGGTGGCCTCTGCTACATGGGTGATTGATTCCAGAAGGAGACTACAGCTGTTAATTTCAGACTTAAGCTGTTAATTTAGGTTTCTCTCGTACATACTGGAATTCTTTTTCTGGTGCCAGTGGTTCTGTGCAGTTCCATATTGCACTGGTAGCCATTATTAGCATGCAGTAATTTATAAAACTGACTCCCCTTTTGGGTCCTGTGGTCAGTTCCACCTGAAGCATGTTGGTAGGCAAAAAGCTTAACTTGCTAAGTTAATGAGTTATGATTACTATGATGTATGTGGCAATGCCTAGAATCCTGGGTTTAGCTGAGTATTTTAAAAATAATTCTGAAATCTCTGTCTCAAACCCTCTGGAGAAGATGACACTGTGTTTTAAATTATTTAGAACCTGTGATCAGCAATAAAATTAAAGGTGTCTGTATCCTTTTCCTGTCTCCCACTTGTACATATCTGCCCTTCTCTCCTTAATTTCTAGAACTTTTTACCATGGGACTAGACTGTTCTTCCTCTGCCAGTTGTGTCACTAACCAATATGATACAAAATGTCCTCCCAACATTGCCACTGATATACTCACATGGTCCAGTTCCATAGAAGACAACGAATAGGAAGATCAAGATAAC
Source organism: Astur gentilis (assembly GCF_929443795.1). Classification (NCBI taxonomy): domain Eukaryota; kingdom Metazoa; phylum Chordata; class Aves; order Accipitriformes; family Accipitridae; genus Astur; species Astur gentilis. The sequence continues at coordinate 6,047,428 of NC_064886.1, forward strand.
ACTGAAGTAGTGCATCCAGAAAAACTGATGCTAAAAGTGAGAAATCAGTGATATCAAACCATTAGATAGATGACAGAATAGCAGAGCTCTGTATTTTCTGCCACTGACTCAAGTTTTTGTACATATCCTGTGAGGCAAGACTGGAAAGGTGGGCTGATGCTGGGTAAGTGGCCAGAAGGCTGCTGCCTCTTTACCTGCAGTGACAGGGTCATGGTAAGGAGTGCTAGCACAGAACACATCAGCATGTATCCTCCCCATAGCAGCACCTTCCTCCCAAATCGGTCTATAAGGGTGCTCTGAAAAGAAGAAAACGTGGGTCATAAATCCCAGTTCTCAAATGAAATAATTCCTCCCCTCTCCATGTGTTCTTCACAGAAGACTTATCTGAATAATAGCCAAAAATCAATGTCACTTGAGAGTCTCTTAATTCCTAATGAGTTTGATTAGTTTCTTCAAAGCTAATTCATTATTAATTAAGCAGTGTTTATTAGTCAACCCTAGGCTGTTGTTAGACAGTTTCCTTTCTTGCATGCTGGTATATATCAAATTGTGCCCACATACATACACACATCTAGTCCAGAACATCACAAAATTATTTTACAGAATAAAAATGAGTCAAAAGGCATACAGTTGTGCAAATAATTTGGGAAAAGATCTGCCTTTTATCCTGCATGTGGTTTTGCAGAAGCAGGAAGATGTGTCTTAGGTTATGCAAATCTTCCCTGAGCCCAGTTACAAATGAGGAAAAGTACAATCATTGACTACATTAAATTTTTCCTTCAAACTCAAGTCTGAAGAGACTTACACACAGTATAGAGGATAAGCATTCACACAACCCAACTCCCAGGGACACGTATGGGATAAGGTATTCTTCAAACTTGGCTGTGTGGAATACTTCAAAAGAATAGAAGTATATCTGAAAAATGCAGAGAGGAAATGCACCTGTGAAAAAAGTGTTGCAATTGTGGTGCAATTCTAAGCTGGTATAATAACATTAATTTAGAGGGGTTTGTAATGCTGCCTAGAGTTGTCTCTTGTTCTGGGGATAAAGAGAGCACTCAACTGCATTGATTCCACACAGCTGCAAGGTGGTCATGACAGTCATCAAAATGTAAAGTTGCCAGCGCAAAGATCGCTCTTTTATTACTTCGAGGACACGCAAGGTTTTTGTGCTTGTCATTGTAACCTTCTCCTTCATAATGTCATCAATTTCTGCTTGATGGTCTCCTTCCCCCCAGAGCTTCCTGATGGCTGTTGAGGAGAAAGAGGGGAGTGGATTATTCTACCAGTATAGCTCCATCACGAGTGGTTATGTTAAATGCTTTAGTCTCCCTGTCCATTGGTGTAGGAGGTGGTGTCATTGCTGTCTGCTTCTGCCATCTGGTTGCTTCTGGGGCAGTAGGCAAACAGAAGAATTTTGTCTCTCTGGTTGTTATTATAGCATAACTTTCTAATGCTGAGCTGACTTAATTGTAAACAAAGTAAACATTTAAGTATGTTTTATTTAATAAAAACTGAACTGCCTAAACTATTTCCTTTAAAGAAATAAAGTAGGGCCCACCAAAGTGGGAAATGTTAGACATGTTAATATATATCTATCTTAACTTGTTAAATTAGACTGAGTGAGGCCCCAAGTTAATACAGATGTATTTCTGTGAGGACCTCAGCTGTTTTATTTAGAATTGCCTCTGCTATTACTCTGTGGCACTGCACTGTGCTGCACGGCTCGGCCCTGCTTTCTTGTCTTCGACAGAGGCTGTCACTCTAACATATCAAATGAAGTGAAGTAAGTGAGGAAAGTAGACACTCTACCTTTCCTGCAGGCTTCCTCATTACCCTTCTGTATCAGGAGGTAGGATGGTGAATCAGGGAAAAATGGGAGGGTAACCAGTTGAACCAATGCTGAAAGTCCACTAGATGCTAATAACCATGGCCACAAAGCTTCGCTTCCTAAAATCTCCCTGGAAAGTGTATGTGAAACAAAATTATGCTGAAATAATGGAGTGAATGTTCAGGAAGTTTTTCTGGGTGATGAAGATTGCTCAAATTCCAGTCAAGGGTGCAGTGGAACAAAAACCTGAATTGATAATTTGGCAAATTTCACAAATTTGACTATTTTTATTTCTGGCAATTTAAAAGGAATTATCTGGCATTTTGAAGAACTTTCTAAATATCATCAGGATCCAATATAATGACTAGAGAGCTGATGAGACTCATTTGATCCCTGTTTGACCACAGGATCAAAACATCTTGCTAAGACTTTTCATGTAAGTATAGTAAATTTTTAAGGGGAAGTCCCCTAGTAGAAAGGCTGTGGAAATAAGAATAAAACAGATTATGAGTAATTAATTTTCTGTCTTCTATATTTAAAACTATATGTTTGCCTCAATTACGATCAAAACTTTTCTTCTGGCATAAGCTAAGGCCTGTTTTGGGGAAGATGTCAGGGTTTCTCAGTCACTGACTAGGTGAGAGGATAAGGTTATAGAAACATTTCTACTATTTTTAGTGTAACCTGATAGAAAGATTGGAGTATTTACCGTAGTCCAATAACCTGTCCTGTGAGTTTTCCCAGTGTCAGAAAAACAGCAACTGTGGAGTTGGTAAATCCACGCAACTTCTTGGGTGAAATCTCTCCTACGTACTGAGGATGTATGTTGAGAGAAAAACCTTTAACATAGAACAGGATAAATGACTGTTAAAATATTTAGAAAAGCTTAACTTTTCGACTCCATCCTCTCCTACATTGTTTCCATTCACTCTGGTATTTGGATCACAATTTCTTGCAAAAGGGATGATGTGTTTCACATTTATTAAGTGCGTAGTATATTTGCTTTAAAAATGTCTCTCCAAGAATGGCAATACCTGTAGAGGCAATCCTGGGACAGCAGGTATGCTTGCACTCCACAGTGGCATGAGCACATACCTGTACCAATGCCATAGAGAAAGCGTCCGACCAGAATCATCTCAAAGGATTTGGCTGTTTTACTGAAGGCCATGAAAAGTGCAGCTACCAGCATGATCAGGTTGGTGCACATTTGGCACTTTTTTCTGGGGGGGGGAAGAAAAAAAAGGCAAGCCAATGAGAACTTAGTGTAAAATGAGGACCTCTTGTACTCTTTTGACTAATCTTTCTGTGACAGGAAGCATGGTACAGCCATTCCTGCTGTTTTGAGGAATGGCTGAAGTAATTTTGACTTTTTGGGTTTGGATGTTCAAAATGATTCTTTAAGATTTCAGGATCCTTTAGATTTGAATTTATTAATACTTTTTAGCTTAGAATTTAAACAGTTGGAACACTTGATCAGCATTTCCACGGTACAAGTGGGGAAAGAAGAGAGATCAAAGAACTGGCCCAGCTTGTCACCAAGATTTTTAAATGGGTAGAACTCCTCATAAAATGTCAGGTTGTTCCCCAGAAATAATCTAAGTCCATGGCTCCCGTTCTAGAATGACTCATATTAAAGACACTCATGGCTAAATGGATGTGGTCTGAGATGGCAGAAAGAGTTTTAAGAGGCATATTTCAAAAGACAGTCTGCGTGAATTGTGGGCTGGTATGTTCACAACCCTGATGTCTCAGGCTCAAATCAAAGTCTTTTTTGCTGTGATGTTTGCTAGACAAGAGTCCTCTTGCATACATTAAAGATTCACAGAGATATTGTGTTTAGAAGACTGTGATTCAGCACTTAGTTTACCGTGTGTTAAATAACCCATGGGAGAAGTGCATGATCTTGTTTCCAGTCTTGGGAGATGCCCTGAGTGTGGGATGAGGCAGTGTCCCACAAGAAATTTCTTGGGGGCACTTACCTGATAGGAAAGAACACAATTGCAGGCAGGCTAAGATGGTTTGTTGAGACCCATATGAGGGGCCTCTGGATCAGTGGGTTGTGGAGCAGATCTTTAAGTGGGTCACACCAAGTAGATATGTTTGCCAATTTCTCTGTAAATGAAATTAGTGGTGTTACACACAAGGCACTGAGAACAGACCAGACTGGTGAGGAATCCTTTCTCCAATCAGTGGGAAAAATAGTTTGGAACTGATTTTCAGTAAAATGGATTGCGAAGAACAGAGATGTCTCTTGGAGAATTTGTTTTGGCCCTGATTGCATCTTTACAGTGTAGTTACAGGTAATTTATTTTTTTTTCTATTCTCTTCACATTTTCATTAGGTTAGATCTGAATATTTAATGTAATGCCATCACCCCAAAATGAGTGTATTTAAATGGAAATCTGGCTCTTCTTTGAAACTTAAGGATATCTTCCATACAGTGGTTAGAGTAACTGCATATAATGTGTTACAACACAAGACACACAGCTCCTTTTTTGGAGTTTGTAAAGCTGGGGAGATCTTTATGAGAGTCATAAGGGATGTTGAAGAGAACACGAGGCAGGTACACTATCCTGCTACTCCCAGAGGCACTGATCTAGTGATGTGATGATGAATGCAGCCTTTACAGAAATACGGTTCACTGGGGAGGGCAGATAAACAAGATAGAAGACTGCTTGCTTCTTGAAAGAGGTGGATGTTCTAGCAAACCAAATCAGTTGTCTTCAGTTAGACCACTTAAACCAAAAAGAAGTTTATTTGTTGACTTTGGTATTTCCCTGTACTTTCTGACTATTGAGCTGTTACAAGAAACACTTACTTCCTGTATTTTGTAGTCAGGTAGCCACAGCAGATGCTCCCCAGGAATCCTCCTATCCCATAAACAGACACAATGAAGGACCACAACAGCATGATTGTCTCAGGATGGAGGGGAGAGCCATGTCGCTCTATCCAGGTTTCATTAATAAACTTCCTGATGTGCTGAAAAATAAAATGAGATTTGAGTGGATAATGGGTATAAGATCCCTTCATATTATTTGGCTGTTGTACTTCAGATCTAGCCTGTGGTTCTAATATTAGACTTATTCTGAAACTAACTTTCTTAGTAAAACAAGTTAGCTGAGATCACATTGCAAAATCTTCAAGTTTTTATCAGTCAGTAAGTTTCCCGGGAAGCATGATAAAAGCACATTTTCTGTCTTCCTTTGGAGGCTTGTATACTATGTGGTAACAACTTATTTAAAACAGAAAATGCCATCCTGTTCTTTAAAGGAGAAAAAGGCCTCTACACATTTGATGTTACTGTTAGGCGAAGAAAAGGCATAGATCTATCAGCTGAATGCTCAGTAAATTTGAGATTTGTGGAAGAATGGAGAGCTCAGGCTCTCCATTTTGTTTTCAACCTCGGGGAGATGCCCACTTACCACAGAAGGATAGTTGATGACAGAAATGTGGAATCCATATGGGAAACTACCACCAATTCCCAGCACTAAGATCATTTGAAATAGTCCCCGGAACTGAACCTGCGAAGCAAAAATAAAATGCTCCATCAGCTTCTTATTAGTCTAGATTTGTGCAGGGCCAGAGTCTTTGTAGCCACATTTGTCCTCCTCCTTTGTCTACTTCAAATCCTCTTGAATGTAAACATTTTTCCCAAATCCCTCTAACCTACTGCCAAAGTGCAATCATCAGCCACAGGGCCATAGCAAGACTACGTGCTAGTATAAGGGTGATAATCCACCACTTTGCTTGCAAGAAGGAAAAAGGTGTTTTAAAAGGTGTTCCTGATAGTACAGCTCTCACTGTATGCCTGCAATATCTGACAGGGTGGCTGGATAAAGGTGTCAGTCCTGGATGCAGGGAAGAGGGAATCAGTTTCCTTGTCTGCAATCTACAATAACCTATGGACATCAAACCATAATGTTATGCCACAAAAGTATAGCATTAAAAATCAACAGCATTTTATTGTACTCTCTGCTTTCATTTCTGACTGTGTCGTATCTTTAAGCATAGTAAAGAAATGATCCTTTTAACATTTAGCTTTTTCAGAAAGGCATGGACTACAAAGAGAAGATAATGATTTGGAATAGCCCCTGTAATTGCATTCAAATAAAAATCTTCCTGACTTTGATTTGGGATTTCATTTCTCCTTTCTCAATATTTTATTTTTTCTATTTATTTAACCATGAAAGTATGTGCTTGCATATTGAAGGGCTTGGCATCTTCCAGGCTAGGGAGATACTGTCAATCTATAATTTCCTTGGTCAAGGATTAGGGACTGAAATATGCTGACTGCTCTGGTGAATGAAATAATTTTAAATGTAAATAAGGAAAAAACATAACATGTAACTACTTAGACCTTTTTAAGGTATGTGATATCACTGGTCATCCATCCTGTTTCCAAGTTCCTGCAAGGCTAGATGGAGTTACCCTCAAACAGCTTAGACTGTACCTGGTAAAACAAACCTAGGACAATTGCAATTTTAGCCCCATCAGGATATGTTCAGGGTTCTTTGGGGTTTAACTGCATCTCCCTTTTTTTTTCAGCACATCACAGACCAGGACAGTAACACCATCTCTGTATAGAGGACACTGTGCTCTGTGTTCTTTTCATGTCACATATGAACTTCATAAACTCACAGCTATTTGGAGATCAGTGCCTGGATGAAGAGAAGCTGGTAGAAAATGCAGCCAGGCAGGAACAAAGTAATGTTAATGTGAATAATGCTGAACTGGGAGATACTTAGAAGAATGCTCCTTTTTATGGTTCTTAGGTCCATCTTTCAAGAGCTTGTTACTTAATTAGTCCACAGCTGGATTTTCCAAGTTATCACATGACAAGAACCAAGAAGCTATGGACCAGAAGACTCTAAATTTCCTTAAAAACCCTGTCTCAAATTCAATGGATTTGCTAATTGACAAAAGCATTCAAACAAATTAAAAACTCACCTTCTCACTTTTCCTTTTTTTTTTTTGCAATAGACTTACAAATTAACAATTTTAATACTCAAAAAGGAAAGCAAAATAACTTCTTGCTGGCAGTTGAGAAATAGAGCAAGAAATACTTATAACTTCTTCCCTGTTTAAGACTATGGAAACTCTTGATGGTTGAAATGAGGAAAATTATTTTAAAGCTTATGTCATTAATTTCTTAGCCTTTTGCAGTACAGTTAATCTATTCATTACTTTGGGTAGTAATCAGAGTGCTTAATAATTAGTATTATTTTCAGTAATTCAGAAGACAAATGTACAGTACCACTGTCAGTGGTGGAACTGCCAGGACTTTTGCTAGTTTTTATTTTATTTTATTTTATTTTATTTTATTTTATTTTATCTTATCTTATCTTATTTTTATTTTATTTTGCTAGACTTTATTTTATTTTATTTTATTTTATCTTGTTGCACAGAAAAGACCATGCAACATGATTTTCATGGCCCCAAGCCCCATTGTTCTTGGTGATGTTTAAATGATGAAGAGAAAGATGGTCTCTGTCCCAAAAGAGCTTACAATCTTTAAGGAATCTGGATCGTTAGTATTACGTTAGCTTTGTCCTTTATAAGTCAGAGGCCTGAGAAAAAGTGACCAGATACTCACCAGGTCAGAGAAGAAGGTAGCCATATTCTATGAAAGAGCCGATTCCTGTTGCTTACTGGCTAGTACCTGCCAAAAGAACCAAATGCTCACATTATGCAATAGCAGTGTCAGTGAACTAGTCCCGTGTTACTGAAGTTAAATTTTACTTCAAAGGTTTTTGAGTTAATTACACATATTTCAGCTGTTGTACAAAGTTTAGAATTGTTGGATTAAATATTTCAACCAATGGTTGTGCCTAGCTCAAGTAAACAAGATGGTCTCCCTTGCGGTGAACCTGTATACTTTATGAACTCTGTCTTGTGCTAGGGGTAGAGGGAACTGAGACATCAATTTTAAACAGGATTCCAGTAATCACTTAGTTTTCAATATAAAGCTGAGAATCCTAAAGACAATGTTATCTGTTGGGAATCTTAGATGGAGCTTGGGCAGTGAGCTATAGGACTTTGACATATAATAGGAAAGAGCTATTCTTTCTTCATGTGGCAGCAACTGGAGCACATCGTAACTTAATCATTACTTAAAGGAATTGAAATGCTCCATCATTTTGGAACGGCCTAGAAACTTAACGATTCTACAGTGGCACACCAGGCTTGACCAGCTAAATACTTCATAGGAGCTGATTTTCCTTTGCTGGGAGAGGAAGATTTCAAAGTCATGCACAGTTTTGTCTGGCATTTCCATTAGTCAGTATATTTATTTATGTGTCTGTGAGAAAAAAAGAGTGCTTTGAAACTGTCCTGTAACCTCCAAAGCTGGAGCTTTGTCTCTTCCTTCAGATAGAAAATTCTCAGGTTTTAACTTAATTTATTTCATAGTTAAGAGCGTTTTGTATGTACTAAATTGGTAAATAGCTTAGTTATCATTTGCCATTTACACTTTGGTTAAAGAGGATGAGGATGAAGACATCACAAAGGGCTTATTGGATGCAAATACTCATATTTGCTAGGAAATACATCCCATGCAAAGAATATTCACAGATTCTCTAGCTAATGTCTGAAATGTAGCATGTAGCACCACCCTGCCATTTCTCCCATTGTTATGCGATCGTCATCATGAAGTTGACTTTGTTGTTGATGTGTGCTGAGAGTTCATGGCGGGGTTTTTTTCAGATTAGGTTCTCCAGCAGATAAGCTGTTGTTAAAGCACAAATGAGACTGTCCCTTTGATGCTAAGAATTTATTTCCTTTTCTGTGAAGTCATACAAAGTTGAAACAACATAATATGCATTTGACAAAGGAAAGAAATGCCATGTTAGCTGCTAGTATCTGTCTTGCTTAGATGATACTGGGGGAAGACACAAGCAGGCAATAATATGTAGCTACCAGCATGGGGCATTCCTTCTCAAATGAAGCCTGTTGCATATATTTTCTTCTGTTCTACTTCACCCACTTCTACTTAGTATACATTATACATATTGTAACTTTTCACTGTTGTACTTTAATTTAGGATTCCTACTTTTGGGAGGTTAAGAGTCTTCATCCTGTAATGCTCTTAATGCTTAATGTCATTTGCATTTATGTTGATTAATTACTGTACTGCTTCTGTGGTCTTATTACTTAAGCAGTGCTGAGTGAGGCCCCCGTTATTAGATGTGCAGTTTTGTGCTAATTGTAGTTAGCAGATATCTTACAGATATCCTTTAGTCATAATTGTGATCAGGACGTAAATCTTACAACATCAGGTTATTTACTCGTTTATCTTGCAATTTTACAGTCACATGTGACACACATATGCAAAGCTGTGCTAGGCCTTCCTTAATATAGGCCAGATCTGTTTTTTTTGTGACTAGTGACAGCAGTTCACTGATCCAGTTAAGTGTTTCTATCTGGCCCAGTTAGAGTCAGTATTTGAGGCGTACCTTACCAATCAGCTGATGTCTCTGCAAGAAAATGTACATGTAGTGTTCCTGAAACTTCTGAATGACTCTTTGTCTCTGACACCTCCCATGTATATTTGAACCATACCTTTTTGCTGTTTCATGCCTTGACCAGAATGTTACTGGAACACAGCTCTTGCTCCACTGAGCACAGGCAAAGGTTGACCTGTGCTCCAAATAGCTGTTCCACTTCGTTGTCACATTAATGTTCCATAGGGCATCCGCTCGCTTCCTGGTGAGGATCTTATGGGGAGGCTTTCCTAATAACGTCTAATGAATAACTGAGATCAGAGAAGTGGCTCACTAGAGAGTGACTCCAGCAATGCTACACGATACCATTCTGCTTATGTCTCCAAAGACTTCAGGTATTGTTGTAATGGAATGAAGGATGTTTTCAGAATGACTGGTTAGGAAAAGAGAATTCTGTTTTGCAAAAAGTTGAGGTTTCCTTTCTATATTGGTAGTTGTCTCCAAAATAACTGGTAGTTTTTAATCATGTTGTATGTTTATGGAACACTACAAAATTATTGAGCTTTTCTGACTTTAATGACACTTCATGTTTTGTAGATTATCTTTTAGTGAGAAGTCTTAAGTGTCCCTCAATACTAAAGACAGGAATAACGAAAAACCCCAAACATGTAAGGGTATGCACACCAATACCTTTTTTTCTAGTCATCTGTCCCTAAGGAAGATCCTGATGTTGGGAAAGAACCATTTGTGGAGGCCAGAAGTTTTATTACAAGGCAATTTGACATTTTTATTATGTTTAACATTTTCAATTAAAAAGTAAGCAGCAGTTAAGATGAACAACGGAATTAATATTTTGAATAACCTTTTTGAGTTGAAATACATGCCGGTCAAAGCAATATCAGAGATAAACCCACTTATTTTACTGTGCAAGTCTAGAGTTTGGATGTTAATTTGTATAGCGTGCTCCACTGTGAGCCTTAGCTTTGTTTGTGTTCTTCCTAATAGTATTGCTTTGTTACTAGGACTGTGTGAGCCTCTCATTAATAGAGGGAAACGTGCAGAATATTAGATGCTTTCGAAAGAAAAGAACCATGAGTTTGCATATTTTTTAAAAATTTCTGGTGAAATTAACCCCTGTGGTACTTTACAAGATCATGCTATCCCATAAGGCTCACAAACACTTTTCACCTTTAACTATGTATAGCAGGAAAAGGAATGAGGAACTAGGTATTAGATTGCCTTGAAGATCATTCACAGTTTGAAAGCCTGCAGTATGTGAACTCAAGCACAGATGTTGACTATAGATCAGTGTACCCGTTATATTGCACCCATTCCTACAACAGACATCATTGGGAATGGTATATCACACTAAATCTGGAAGTTAGATAACTTGCATATGATATGTTTTAACATAGTCTCTCACTTTGTTTCTTTGTGCACACTACATGCTTGTAAAAATTTGCAAAACTCCTATGAGAGACTGTAAATTAAACCATAAATTATTGTTGGAAATGCTTAAATGAATGCCTTAGAAGTTCCTTATGTTAGAATTACATTTCCCACTTTTACTGTAAATCCTATCTAGCTGTATGAGTCTAACAAAATATTCACAGCATAAAATATTTACAGTCATCTCTACAGCTGTCAATCAGCATGCACACTTGCAGTGAACAATAACTGAAGAGTCTGTACTGATTACACATCCCTGAAATATGAGTAAGTGATCACTTCTTAGTCATGATAGAAAAAATACACCCTAGGCAGGAGCCCTGCATGTATCCAAGAGCTGGAGGACATGACTGAACTTTTGCTGACAGTCTGCTGTACATACAGCAACGTACTGTACAGATGTCTTTAAGAGAAACTGTAAAGCAACAGGTATTCTGTTATGGCCAGGAGTTCCAGTCTGGGGCAGTTCTTCTGGGGTAAATTGGGTCCAGGTAGCTGAAAGTCACACAAAGGAAAGTAGCAGCTAAATTGCTATGGGATTCACAGCCTATGAGATATCTGTGGGAGCTTGATCCTGGAATAGGAGCTACAGACTGGAGATGATGACGGTGATGGGCAAGATAGCACAGAGTATCTAAAATGACTCTAGATGCTTGTGTTTTTTATAGCAAGTGGATTCTATCCATGAGTCCTTTAGCTGTATTGCCACTGAAAGGCGCTATTCCTTGAGAAGAGTTGTATAGGAACTTTCTCCCCACAGTTTTTCATAAACAAGTCTGAGCTTAGGATCAAATGGCTGAATTTTTTAGCAAAAAATTAAATTTAAGTAAAAGCAAGGATGGCTGCTGACATTGAAAACTTCAGTCCAAAAGGGTTGAAGTCTGTCAGACTAAATACAACACAAGGACAACATGGAGTTATGCATGGGAACCTGGCAAGGTTTGATTATTCAGTTGAGTCTAGAGAAACAAAGAATTACTCTCCTATTCCACTAAATTTTTTCTTTAATCTGTTATGGATTGAACACTAGCCAGAGATAGCAAGCCAAGAACTTCACTATTCCCATTTCAGGGTTGTAAAAACACACTCAGAAATCATAGAGAGAGAGAGCATCACAGGTCTTCCCTTTCTCTGTGGTCAGCAGAGTGTTTATAAATTCTACATGTAGTTTCAGTGTGTATTAGTTGCTCTGTTAAGAAGAGATTTACACATCAGCAAGTTAAGCCAACATGCTCATGATTCACATGAGTCTATCCCGTTAATATGAGCCATCATCCCTTTTCTAAGCTGTCCAGAGTGGAGTGCTTGAGAAAGGTGCTGGTTTGGCAAAATGGGAACCTTGTAAGTGACAGATATGAAGGCTGACAGTCCATTTGGACTGACTTGCTAGTCAGAAAATTACAAATATGTTTTTTCCTTCCTTTTAAGAAAGGCTCACTCTCCCTAATGGCCAGTCAAAGCCTGGTGCAGAAGGTGTAATCCTCTGTGGCAAGATTTGGAGTTGTTGTAATACGCTTCTTTTTAAAGTTTAGCTTATTGAATTCTTCTGTGATTTCCACAATTGATTTCCCTTTTGTTTCTGGAAGGAATAGGTGGATAATTATCCCTGAAGTGAAAAGTACCCCCATAAAGATGAGGAAGCAGAAGTGCTCGAGTCTTTCCTGTAGGGAAGAGCAAAGTGAGAAAGAGAGCAAGATGAGCATATCTCTTCTTTTGTCACTTTCTTGGCACAGTTTTTGTGTTTGGGTCCCAAAGTACTTTTAATTTGGTAAGGAGTTCTTTGCATTTTGATCTTTGACAAATACTTCAGTCTGAATAAGTATCTTTGGCAAATCAGGGCCCTTCAGTTGTAAAAGTGGACTGGGGAGAGCAGGTGCCAAGGCCACTCTAAATTGACATGGCATTGTCATCTCCTGCTGCTCTTCTTCCTGCTCCCATGGCCAACTCGAGCTTAGTGTCCCTGAGGAGTGTTCCAGGGAAAGTCACTTACCACAATGAATGGGAAGGTTATTCCAATCACAAAGACGCCCAGCCAGTTGAGAACTGAACTGATCACAAAGGCAGGTGGCCTGCATGAGAGCCTAAGAATTTCAGTCCTAATGGAAACTGTGGCACCAGCTGAAAGGAAAGAAGAATAAGAATTATTACTTGTTGATGTGTTTGGTTTGGACATTTGGATTGAGTGTTACCATTACACAGTCAGCAAATAGATGCTACTGTGATGGACTGGCATTCAAAAGACTTGAATATGTCACTGTTTTTTAGAAAAGAAAATGTTTGTGGCATCTTATAAACTGCTAGACATCAGCTTATTAAAATGGCAAATTATTCAAATACATTTATTGAGGAGATTCAAGAATTAAGCAGTTAACACTTGAGAAAGTCTGACATCTCATGAAAGAAGCTGTGTAAGGATGGAATAACAATTATTATTACTAACAAGAATTCAGCGTTATACTGCTAGATCACCAATGAGTGATCTTCCCAGGTTCACTTCCTGGGCATTTAAGTTCTGTTTTGAAGTCACAGGACTTTGACAGCTTTGAGTTAGGAAAATAATTCAGCCCTGTCATATGGGAAGGCAAACATTTTAAAAATGAATAGGCTTAAAAAAAAACAAAACAAAAAAACGAGCGGATACTATATGCTAGGAAAATAATTACTCCAAAGTAGGTCTTCTGCACTGCTGTCTATGTGGGATAAGATGTAACATTATACAACACTGAATTTAAAAGAACACTTGCTTTTCTTTTTCTTTCTTTTTTTCTCAGTATTTTTCAAAAATTTTACCCATCTGCTTTTGTTCTATTTTTGCTGTATTTTTCCAGCAAATACTTTTTGCCTTCTTCCTTTCCTCTTGTTAGCAAAAGCCAAACCTCATGGCATTAAAGTTTCTGGCCAATGATTGGACCCACAAGGTTTAAATGACTACAAGATTAGGTTAAATGAATTTACTTATGCTAAATGTTATGCAATATTATGTAGTACTTTCCCAACCATATTAATAAACTCACATGACTTGATTCCTTTATTTTTTTTGAATGAAGTACTCACCTGGCCCAACTCCAAAGACAACTACAAACAAGATAATCAGACAAAGGCTGCAGTATGGCATCCAGAAATACCAGTCCTGGGAAAAAAAACCCATAATGAACTTCTGGGTGAAATCTGTTGATAACCATAGGTGAGAAATGCTGTGTGTTTTCCAACACTGTCACCTCAAGAAAAAATATACAGTGTGGAGGGGAACTGGCAGAGAAATGTGAGTGCTTTTTCCTGTGGATGGAGCAGTGAGGTTTTTGTTAGGTAAGCAGAGAAGCAGGTTTCCTAGTGCAGAGCAGCTGTCAAACTCGGAAGCCTTCAATTAAAGGGAAGCCTGAATTGTACTTTTCTGCCCTGTCCTCCTTTCTCCTTGACGCCACGATGCTTCCCCCAGTTGTTAGAGATATGGGAAGGCCAAATCATATCTTTCTTCACTTTTGTTAAGTGATAGGTTCAATAATTGGTACTGAAGAGGAACTTTCCAAGATCTTAGTCAAGAAGATACAAGACTCCATGCTTTAGGAAAAAAAGATTTCTCCCTCCTATGTTTGAGATCCTTCATGAATGAAACAAAAATAGAAGTCTGCTGCCACCTTGCTTCAAGGCTAATTTTACAGTAGTATCTGTAGAGTAGCTCTTGGATGGATACTGGTAACCCAGGAGACTTGCTTCGGAAGAAGCTACAGCAATGACACCGTGTTACAGAGATGAACTGGTCTCCAGTCTGTGAACAAATAAGTGCATTCCCAGCATCTTCTGCAGCAAAGTTAATTTTCAAATTAACTGACACAAAGAGTCTGGGTTTTTGTTGTCACTTGTTAAAAACTGCATGAACAAAAAAGGCCATTTTCCTAGGATTGTCTTTTGATCTACGCTGGCCAGTGTTTGGTGCTTGCAATCTGATGAAATCAGAGTTCAGTGCTAGTCTCCCAGTGTTTTATGTGCTCCTTGCTGAGCTTGTGGGATCCTGTTGAAAGGAAGGCAGGAGTACAAGAGAGTACTTTCTGAGAGGCAGTTTAATCCTATGTATAGACAAACTTGACCTTTAGGATATTGCTCTCCCGGAGGGTAAGCTGTTAACACAGAAGTTATTTTGGCACTTCTAAGCCTCCCTTTCCTTTCTCAGCAGCATGGTCCTGCCTGTGAGCAGAGGTTATCAATAGAATAGATAGAGAAATCTGCCATGAGAAGAGTTTTCTTACCTGTAGGGAGATAGTCACAGTGATACCAGCTAGCAGTGAGCCCATGATCCAATAGCCTCCTCTTAGGAGCACTTTCCTGCCCAGTCGCTCAATGATGGAGCTCTGAAGGACAGAAATCACACCGGTATCAGTGCCAGAAGAGCAAATTGTGACCCATTCCTGTAGTAATGTGACTTACACAGACTATAGTAGCCATGAGTTCAGAGAGTCCAACAGAGAGGGACATATAGGAGATCATTTTTTCATCAAAGCCAGCTGCCTGGAGGACTTCAAAAGTATAAAAATAAATCTGGAAAAAAACCACCCATAAAACATTAAGAGAGGAAAATAACTGATTTCTTACCCATACCTGTGTGACACTGCCCTGGATAGGAGCTGCTGACCAAGGAGCATGCAGATCAGCTTTGGAGTGAGCTAGAATTCTGCACTTTTGGTAGTATTCACTTTATTGGCAGACAAAAACACTATAAAATGTAATTAATTAATTAATTAATTAATATGATAAAAGATAAAATGCTGGGATAAAAGGTCCTCCAGCTGCTGCAATGTTATTAGGTTTGCAAAGTCCTGATTTAGGTGCTTTAAGAAACAGTCAGGTCTATTTTCTCTTCTGGACCCCATCCAAAAACATCGTTGTAGTATATTCTCAAGAAAGAAGAGCATGGGTTATGGAGTCTTGAGGGGGTGAAACAAGCAACTTTTCAAGTATCTCTGCTACTGTTTGGAGATATGCTGAGATGATAAAGGTTCCAGTTAAACTGTGTTATTTCCTTTACAGTTGTTGCTGTATTGTGATGATAGACGTAGAAGAATCACGCTGGCAATTGCAAAGCTGTGGCTTCAAAATGATCCCAGAAAAGTGCTGCTGTGAGGAAGAAGGGGAGAACTGCAGAAGCTGCCAGAACAGTGAGCAGGCTTGTTGATTAGTTCTAAAGGTAGAGTGAGCATACTGCCATCCCAGCATCTTAGGATGGTAAGAGCCAGGGGGCAAATAGCAGCAGTTGCAGGGAGGAGTAACAAAAAACTACACTGCAGATTTTGCCAAGATAGGGTGGGCTCATTTGTAACAGTGGGTTCTGGAGCCTTGTAACGGCTTCCAAACATGGCTGTTAAATAAGCCTAACTACTGAGGAAGGTAACTCCAGCAAGGACCAAGAGCTGGGCAGGGGGATGTCACATGGAGAACCTGGCCAAGCTTTGCAGGCTGCTGATGCCCTGTAGGAGGGCTGGCAGACAGCAAGTTGTGGCCTGAGAAGCCTGAGAAAAATGGCTGGAGCTTCTGGGAGCCATGATGTCTCCTTTAAGGTTGTCAATAAGTGTTTTGAGACTTTAAGGGGGAAATACACTCAACTGCATTGATGCCACATAGCTGAATTGTGGCGCTCAGAATAGCTATCATGTACAGCTGCCAACGGAAAGCTGGTTCTTTCATTAGCTCCAGGACACTCAAGATCTTGGTGTTTTTCATTGTTGCCTTCTCTTTCATGATGTCATCAATCTCTGCTTGGTGATGGCCTTCACCCCAAAGCTGCCTTATGGCTGTGGAGGAGAAGGAGAGCGAGACCTGCCATGTTAATTCGTCTCTGTTGGTTGTTGCCCAAGGAGTTTGTTGAGTAGGTAATGCATGTGTCTGGCAGCACAGCATGTATGGGCTGTGGCTGTGGTATGAGGCAGAGATGTCCTATAGGGTGCTCCAGAGCCCTGGTCCCCTCCTGCACAGGGGGACCTGTTGACAGAGGGGCCTAATGGGGTGCACAATGACTCCCTCCCTGCCCATGGGTCCACTTCTCTCCCTTCCTCCTTCTCCCAGGGTATGAGCAGGGTACATAGCCAACAACCAGAGCTAAGGGGTGCCCTGTGAAGCCCGGCAGTGCAAACAGCCATTTATAATTCATAATTTATCATTTATCATTAGATTGACAGCTCAGGTGGTGTCAGCTGAATGCAAAAGGTTTTGTAATACAGAACTATAAAGAGAAGTACTTTCATGTTCTATGTGTGGACTACAACAAAAATATACTTAGTAGGTATTCACAGTCATCTTGGAAATGAGCAGGGAGAAACTTTGTCCTGTTTAATTTCTCCATACGGGGGACAGCAAGGTTTGTAAAACAATTGAAAGTCAAGTGGGGAACAGGAAACTGGAGCCTTTGGTTACCTTTTTTGCAGCCTTCCTGGTCTCCTTTATGCATGAGGAGATATGGTGGGGACTCAGGGAAGAAGGGCAGAGTGACCAGCTGGACCAGTGCTGGAAGTCCACAGGAGGCCATCAGCATGGGCCACAGGGACTGGCTGCCCAGCAGCTCCCTGGTGGGGATAAAACATATGTGTAGAATGAAAGTTCATTGCATTGGTTTTGAGGAGAGAAAGGAATGAATGGAAAAGCAGAGGAAGAAAAAGATAGAGGGGATCCAGAAATTAAGTGAGTGGGAAATAAACTGTATTATACCTTTGTCCTGAAATTTGCCCTATGGCTTTTCCCAGTGACCAAAATAAAGATGAAGTAGAGTTTGCAAATCCACGTAACTTCCTAGGGGAAATTTCTCCAACGTATTGATAGTGTAGAGGAACACAAAGACCTTGAGGTGAGGAGAGAATTATGGGAGAGAAAATTGCCTGTAAATAGTTAAGCATTACAGAATATAGCTTCCTTATGCACTAAATTGTTTCTCATACCTCCACCCACATAGAAGACTTTTTGGTACTAGGTTTCCTCATCTTAAGAAATGTACAGTTTTCCATTTTGGGTGTGGGTAATATCCTCATCATAGTATCTCTTATGAGCCTTAGCGTATTTTAAAGAACACAGAGTATGCAAGTGCTGAATAACTAAACACCTGTAGTAATATTTAATATGCTTATAGTTAACCCACATAATCTCAACATTTTCTGACATAATGCTATAGAAGAGCTGTATGGTAGAAGCATAGCAGATTAAAATATACAGTGCTATATTCAATGTTGATTTGTACATGATTTAGGGGGAGACACAAGTATTTCTTTTTCACTGTCCAGCAATGATTTTGATGATTTCAGGCAGAGTTGATGCTTCCAGCTATATGTGAAGTACTTAATAACTCAGACATGCTAAAAACTAGTCTGGTAACAAAAGCCTTTTCCTGATATGGTAGTCACAGCCCCTTATATCTGTTTTGAAAGCAACATGTTCTTTTCCTGGCTTTACGTGATGGCAAAACAATGGGGATATACAATCTCTTTAATAAAAATTAGGTCTTTGCATGAGGCATGATAGAGGTTCTAGATCATAGCAGGGTGAGTGCATGGGTAGTTCTCAAAATACAACTGTTGTTCTTCAATACAACTGTATGTCAGAGAAGCAACGTACAAAATCTGGTTATTTGAAAATTAGACGTTAATTTCTAATGAAGTAAGTTAAAATAGGCATCCTATGAACATACAACTGAATGGAAAAGCAACTTTTGGTGTAGGAGACAAATAGAAGGCATACTAATACCAGCCCAGGATGTTTTCACTGCATGTGGTTTACCTGCCAGGAGTGATTTTGCTTGATTATGCCCAGCTCTTTGTACTAACCTCAAGGACTTACTGCTTTGAAACAAGTTGAATACCCTTGTAGAACATACCTGAAATATGTTCAGAGTCAAAATTAATTGGCCATGGCCTTGAATAGCCTGGTTGTCTAGAGCCTTATGAGAGTACTAGCTTTAAACCATATACCATATAATTTCCAGTACTGCTAACCAAAATTAAGATAATATTCCAAAATTAAGATAATATTATACATATTTTTCCATCAGAAAAAACACTTGTTTCATATTGTATCAAAACATTCCTGACAGCTCTGAATATTTATGCACTTAGGAAGGCTGAATTTCATTTGGTACCACTGAAATTAGTAGTAAATATGCTCTTTATTTCGGGGTGTTCTAGAAGATCTTCTAACAAGGGATCACTGACTTTAATATTTTATTTTCTTAATGGAGGGTTATTATTTACTTTGAATAAAGATGTAAAATTTTGGGAGACCCTGCCGACCTGTGGGAGGAATCACTTACCTGCACTTATTCCACACATGAACCGTCCAATTAGAATCATCTCAAAGGACTGGGCTATTTTACTGCAGCCCATGATGGATGCTGCCACTATCATGAGCAGATTGTTGCACAGGAGACATTTCTTTCTGTAAGTGCAAGAATGTAAAAAGAATTTTTGTAAATCAGAAGGAAAGTGGCACTTAAGCTCCTGGCACGTAGGATGTCTTGGGTGAAATTGTCTTGCTAGTTTTGTGAAATTATACATATGTGGTCCAGGACAAAATAAGCCCTTCCAGACTGTTGGCACTGGATACTCTGGACTCATAGTGTGCTTTGGCACACAGCTAGACCTGGAAGTTTGGGAACACTTCTGGGTTTTGTAGTGGAGAAAAGTCTTAAAGCTTTTCTTCACTTGAAAAACCATCATCAAACACATTGATATAGCGCTTAGGAGCATTTCAGTGCTGCTATATTTTGAGTAGCACCTCCAAGAAACCCATTCTGTCTTCATCCAGGGGGCTGCCTTTCCTCCTTGCTGAGACTAACCCAATCTGAGTAACTGCATCTGGTGTGACAGGCTGGCAGCACAGTTGATTAACCTGTGCCACAGGACAAGGGCAAGAAGCAGCAAAATCTGTTGACACCACTGCTAAGGTGGCTGTATTACAGCCATGACTAAGCCTAAAAGTCTGTCTCACTTTTAAAACCTCAACTGTCATTTCCTTAAGCTAAGATTCAATTGACAAATTGCCTTTAAACATACATACTTGCCATACTTGACAGTCAGGTATCTACTTCCTGAAGAACCCAAGAGACCTCCTATACCAAAGATGGACACAGTGATAGACCATAGGAACAAGAGGTTATCCTGATGGATGGGGTAGCCGTATCGCTTCAGCCAAGTTTCATTAATGAAAGCCTTAACATGCTGAGACAGAAAAAACAATTTTCATTAACAATAACTGTGATCCCAGTGCATGCATTTTATTATATTTAGAACATAATTTTGTTGCTTCAGCTAAGGTCACTATTTCATATAGACTCTAAAAGTGTGCATTAGCTAACAGACACAGTGTAACAGAGTATGGTGTGTTCATTTTGCCATTAAAAGGAGTTCATTCCTTGTTTTTTTGTCTTTGAAATCTGAGGAACTGAGGGATGGACCTGTAGTGAAGAAGTGTCAAATGAGACCACTGAAGTAGGCACATGTGCTGTAGGTTTATAGGGATGACAGATGCCACCCCAGTTAGTGTGTGTCTTCTGAGGAACAATCTATAAACAACAGCTTGCAGGTCTCTCTCTTTTCTTCTATTTTCAACACTTTGGCATGTTCTGCTTTACATGATAGCATAGTAATGGGAAAGAATCATGAGAGGAGAATACTGTGATTAAACCCTTGCTAACTGCTGGAAAGGAGCATCCTCAACAGGAATGTAGACTCAGTGCCACCATTAATGACTGTGCCATGTACATCTTTGCCTACCTGAGATGTGTAGGTGATGGTAGAAACTTGAAAGCCAATTTGGAATGTTCCACCGATCCCCAGGACAGGGATCATTTGAAAGAGCCCCCGATACTGTACCTGCAGAGTTAGAACAAAATCTTCTTAAGCTGGTAGCCACATCAGGCTGGTCTTGGAATGTGTCTTTCATTCTCCAGAAATGTCTCATTTGTTCAAGGGATTTGCAGATAGGCATGTTCCCTCTGCTTGCCCTGGTGTGAGGTGTACATCTTCCTGTGATTTTCCTACATCCAACCCAAGGAAGCCTTTTTCTATGGAAACCAGAACATTTCCCTACCCTTCTTGAAAATTAGCCAACAGAGTAGAAAGCTGAAGATCATTCCACACATACATGTGAGAGTGGTTTTGAGGAGGGAGGTCTTACTTTCCTTTCTGCCATCTGGACAGTGGCCAGGCTATCTGCAGCTCAGACCTGTGCCCACAGTAGTGACCAGGCCTTCTGTACCCAGACCTTTCCTATCTTATCTGAGAGAGCGGCTGCTGTGCTAGCTACCCTTCAGGCCCTTGAATAGGGGCCAGTGATCCCTCAACTCAAGTTTTGTGGCAAAGCCTCCTGAAATTGCCCACAGTAGCTAAAAATTTTTTAAAAAAAGAAGTTTGAAATCAGCAAAAAAAGAGGCTGATGTTGCTTGTAGCATGTTTTTCCACTCAGGTTTCTGTCAATGTAGCAGCCCATGGTTTTTTACCTAGATGGAGAGGTGGGAACAGCAAGGAAAAGTCTTGGGACAGAATGTTCCTTCTGCACTGGTTCTGCTCAAACTGTGCTGTAGGAAGAAAATGTCTTTTCTAGCTCTTATTACCATCATCACTTCTCAACTCTTGCCCTTCCTGCCTGTATCAAGCAGCTGCTCATCTTAATCTCTTGGGAGCTTTGAGAACAGGCATCCCACTTTGATTTTTTTCTAGTCAGTTACAGATCCAAAAATACACAACCAGCACAGTACTTAGGTTTACACTACAGCAGCCTTTGCCGCAGGGCATAGTGAATATGCCATGAATGAATGAAAAAATGCCAGCCCTTCAGAGGTGCCCTGACATATTCCACCTTCCTGGACAAGCGGTTAAGTGTGCTCGGCAGGAGCTGGGAGCTCTTTCTCAAAGAGATATTATCCTAATTGGAGGTGCCTCACTGACGTGTGAGGGTTCAAGACTTAGCCATAGCCAGGATGTAAATGCTGCAGGCTCCCACAAACATCCCTGTCAAGATGCCACAGCTGCCAACATCCAGTCCTGTTCCTTGCCTTTCAAAACCTCTGCCTGCCATCTCTTGCACTAAATAATTAGTGATATATTTAACAAAACTTTTTTTTCAGCAGTCAAGCAAAGCAAATTATGTTTGAGGGTAAGCAAATATTTTCCAGTAAATCAAAACATTTAAGAAACATTAACATATTGATAAAAATATGACAAAGATGGACGGCAGAGCATATGAAGTGCAAACATCTGTAGTATCTCAAAACTGTGGGCAGAACCACTTCTGAGATGCTTTTCATGAATAGGAGCCTTGTTGGTTTTACTGACATAGATACTGATTTTTTTTCTTTGAAACACTAGTAGCATACAAAAATGTCACAGATGTAAATACCCCACCAAGTACTTACCAGGTCTGATAGGAAGCCGGTCATCTCTGGCTAGGGGCTGGTTGTCCAGTGTGTGATGTGTCTTCGTCATCACAGGCTTCTGTGTCTCTGTCTCCTGCCTGCTGGTATGGCAGTGGGCATTTGGCTTCAGGGACCAGAGTTAAATTTTTACTATTATTTCCTCTTCATTCACTTATATTTACTTCAACTGGCCAAAGTTAACACTGCTGGATTAAATATTTCAAGAAATAATTGCGCCTAGTCCAGCCCACAGGGGGAAAGTTTCAAAGGAGAGGAAGTTTGCACCCTGGGAGGCAGTAAGGGCTTTGGAAAAGGAAAGGAGAACAGTTCAGGCAAAAAAATCTAAACAGTTTTCCAGGAACAGCAAAATACTTTACTTCTATGATACAGACCAATGAGTACATCTGCCATAATCTGCACAAAGCAAAAAGCAGCTGGTACAAGGTTTAGGTACTGTTATTTATTATTAAGTAAAGTATGTGGTGTTCTGTTTCAGATTCATTGGTATAGTAAATATAATTTATTAGATGAAAAATAGGTGAATTTCAAAGCCTAATTCTGCTGTTCTTGCTTTATGTACCAGTTAGACTGTACTGAGAAAGGGTATTTCTTGTCTGGTGTTTATGGGGATGTTTGTCAGCCAGGTGTGGTGAAAAGGCAGTAAGAGATATTGTGCCCTGGCAGAGGCTTCTGGAATAGAGCATCTGGTCCTGAAGGCACTTAAACCAGCCAGTAACTAAGACCCACCTATGAGAGTAGTCAAAGAAGGTAAATATTCCCTAATGAGTTAGGATGGGACAACCGGGATCTTAATGCCTCAGGTTTCATCTTTGACACAGAACAACTCCAAAATCAGTGTTGCAGCCATTGAAAAATCACCTTTGCTTCCCAGAGGCTCCTCTCTTGTGAGGTGAAGCTCAAACTGTAGCTCTACATGGCTTCTGCTAGAGAGAGCACTTGGAAGAAAAAGGTTTGCCTGGGACTTCTGTGTGTGGTTGATGCTCTGTGCTGTTCCTGCTTTCTCTTTCAAGCGTTCTGCTCACTCTTACTCATGCCAGGGGACTTTCCCCCACCCCCAAGGCTTGGGGTGGGGGCAGATGGGGAAACGGAGTTGTACTGAAGCCCTCAGTAAATGCCCAAGATCACCCTCAGGACTTGTACTTTCAGTTCATAAAACACAGAATGCAATTATTTACAGAAGGGTTTACTGCAAATACTGTGAGTCTAAAGAAATGAGAAAAAATACATGTTAATAATAAAACCTTGGTTACTTGTGTAATTCCAACTATTGCCTATACAACTGCATAGCAAATGGTGTTTATTCTGGCTTGCAGTAGCATTTAGAATGATTTGGCATTTTTGTAAGTATTTTCTCTTGAACTCCAACAATTGTAATATTTTGGTTGTACAAAAATGCAAGTTGCATATCTATTGACTTTTGTTTCAAAATGTTAATGTTTCCTTTTTATTACATAATTTTTCTTAAATTGTATCAAAAGGAGGGGGGTATGTCATAAGGATTGCTACACACCTTGAAAATAATTACTGAGGAGCTCAAAGAGCAACAAATACCACCAGCTCATAGTGAAATTTCTCTTACATTTGGGGGGATTTCTAGTGATTCTGACCTGCACATGACTGTATAGCATCGTACTGTTTCACCTATCAGCAATTTTAGGAGGATTTTATCTTAGAAGTTTACCTCTTGTATTTTGTCAAGTCAATGGAATTGACCATTTCTGTTAAAAATTTCACCTATATCCTAGAAAAACCTCTGTTACACTATGAAAGTTGTGCATGGTTTCATGTTTAAGGAATTATTGCAGTTAAAGAGATATTTTAATTTGTTCTATATAGAGGTGTAAGAAATGCTTGCTGTGAAATGGACAAACACATGAAACTCACTTTTATGAGGTGTGTCATAAATTTATCTAAAGAGCTCAAAGCTGGGCTTGGTTCTAAGCCAGCTTGATCTGCACTATATTGCACATTGTGGATGACTGAAGCCCTCTGCAGTTTAATTTCACACTGAGAGGAACTCAGTAGTTTCTTCTAGGTTTGATTTGAGACTTTAGTTTGTTATAACCCCAAACTCCAAATTAAATTCTGAATAATAAAATCACAGAGACTGGAACTAAAAAAAGCATGTAGACACAAAACATTTCTTAAGTGAAATCTATAAGATTAGCATAGCACATATTTTGTGTTATGATGACTAATTGATTATTGACTGCTCCCAGGTTTTTAAGGTGATACGAGAGTGACTTTCATTCATGAAGACTCCACTTGGGCCTGTGAAGGAATATTCATATATTTTCCAATGATGGAAAACAAATAATTTACCTCTGTTTTGTTTTGCAGTCTGCAAGCATCAAGGTCCTTTACGACCTTACTTAATACATGGTTTTTCTGCTGACCAGCTAGAAGCTAGTGTAGGGGATATGCTCCTCAAGAGAAGTATTTCCTGTAAAGGAATGAGATCTCTTCCTAAAAAGTAAAGCACCAAATTCTTCAGTTATTTCCATAACCAAGTTCCCCTTTGTCTCTGGAAGGAAGAGGTAGATGAAGATGCCTGAGGTGATGGGGATCCTGGTAAAGATAAGGAAGCACAAAGAGAGGTTTTCCTGGAAATAAACCAGAGAAAGATTTTTTTTTTTTTTTTTTTTTTTAAATTTTTGCTTGTCCTTTTACAGCACTTTGAACATGATGACAAAATGATGACAATGATGACAAAGTTTCACTTTGTAACTGTCTACAACCATTTTGTTTTGTTGCTGTGACATGAAACACGCCAGTCTCTAGGTGTGAAACAGCAATAGGAATAAAATAGTTTAAAATTTCTTCTTACCTGAAGGGAGAGAGTAACTGTGAGGACAGACAGTGCCAAGGCCATGAAAGCACAGCCCTTGCACAGCAGTGTCTTCCTGCCAAACTGCTCAATGGTAAAGGTCTGGAAGGGCAGGAAAGCACTCACTTCATGGTAAGCACAGCTAAAACCTGAGTAACACACCGATACAGTGTGCCTTACACACAGCAGAGTGGGAAGGAACACACAGAGACCAACCCCTAGTGATACATATGGAATAAGGCCTTCTTCAAACCCAGCTGTGTGCAGCACCTCAGAAGTGCAGAAATAGACCTAGAAAACACAACAGAAGAAAACAAACTTGCACTGGAAACAGTGGATTGCATGTGTGATATCACCTCTGATGTCAGGACTGGTAAGCAAGCAAAGAGGGTACATTTCCACCAGTGACCTGTCCTTTTTGCTGATTGTTGAGAAAAGACTTCTTTTCAAGAATGGGTTAGGAATAGAAAGCATCTTTTTAAAAGCTTTTCACATGCTTTTAACAGAAAGAAACTGCTATAATTTTCATTTCAGTCCTTCTCTTCATCTGATTCAAGTCAGTTGTGGTCCAGAAAAAAAAAAGAGATACACCTATCATCATCATTTAGCGTTGGACCTACAGAAGTGAAAATAGAGGTGTTAATGATACATGAATTTCCTGAAGAAGATGAGGGAATTCACATGTAGATTTTTCCTTTCTCTTTTCACTATTGCTACAGCTATTCTAGCCCCACTATTTCCAGGCAGGCTGAAGAAAAGAGACAAAAATATGGGATGAGAAGGCTCTAGCAGGCAGTAGCTTGAAGACGCTGTGCTCTGGCTTCTAGACAGTTTTATTAGCTTTCCTGACAACCACAGCAACAGCTACCAAAGCCATAATATTTACAGAACATAAACTTCTTTGAACAGATGCGACCATAACCCTGACACACTAATGGTGATGTCACTGCTTGTATTCAGTTCTGTTGGATGCCAGCTGCAGCCTCATAACAGTTATTTTGGCCCTGATGCATGGGCCTGTACTGAAATAAGTAAGGCTGGATGGCATATAAATTTCCAACTTCTTCCTGAAGCTGTCAGTCACAGCAATGACACTGAAGCAGTAGTACAAAGATGAAAAAGCTAAAAGAAAAAGCCTAGCTTACTTGTTTTATCTCTTTTGAGTAAAAGATAGGCAGGGTCAGTAGTCAAAATAATTTGAGATGTTGCTTGCAGAAGTATGAGAAAGAGGGGCCTTGGCATGGGGTTAAAGCAACACACAAACATCGATATTGGCAGGTTAATCATATACTGCCTGGTTTATCAGTAACTGCAAGAGATGCAGCAATCATAAGCATTTGGGAGAACAGGCCTCATGAGGTTTGGTACATTGGATTTTTGCAGCCTGGGAGGATGAATGCTTGAGATGGAAAGGCTCCTTAAGCCATGAAGTAGTGAAGATGCCCAGCAAGACTACCCGTGAAGGATTGACTTCTTGCAGGAGACACTGGAACTATATCAGTGAGCATAGCTGGACTTTGTAAGAGAGCAACAGAGGGATCCAAAGCTCATGCTTTTAAACCTGACATGGTGCTGTGTGACAGGGATGAACAGTCTCTCTGCAATGTTCCAGCTGTGCTTCTGCTGAGACTGCTTCCTGCAAAAGGACCAGCAAAGACAAAGTGATGCTGACCAAGATGACAACAGAAAATTCTCTCTTCTGTATATGCAGAAAGGTTGAGACTCCTGAGAAGAAGATATGAAAGAGAGAAAGAGGAGAGTAAAATCAGAGAGAAGGAACTGACAAATGGAAGTTGCCACAGCAGAATACACCATTGATCTGGTACACTGATCCTAACATGTATTTTTCCATATATCTAGTTAGCTACTCTGTGGCTTTAATGTCTCTTCAGTGTAGTTCAGAAGTATTACCACTTGCCATTGCACCACATTGTGAAATCTGTGCAAACTGGGAAAAGAACAGCATGGAAGAAGATAAATGTTATATTTGTGTTCTGTTTGGTCTCATGCTGTTCTTATTTTCAAACAAACAGGCAACTCAGGCATTAGAAATTCCCCTTTACAACATTGTTAGGGAAGCTGCAAGCTGTAGAGAAGCACTACGACAGAAGGAATGGGGGAAGAGAGCATGGTGGCAAAAAGAAGCATCAGATTTCATCCTGGATACAGGCAGCACCTTGTTAGTGGTTTTGGAATCAATGAGGTGTGTGGGCACAGGAGCTGTTGTGGGCAGGTTAACATATACAAGCCAGTCTGCATGTCCATAATTTAAAACTTTTCTTAAATAACATGATGCATTTTTATAGCACTTTGCCAGCTCAGTGAAGATCTCTGTTTCTGTCAGGTAGATAGATAGTGAATGCCAGTTTTCCAAATAAAGAGTTGTAGATGGATGGGCAAAAACATCCAAAGCCAGATCAGCAGCCAGTCAACGGCAAGGAGTAAATCTCATGACTGCTTGACTCCCACCCAGATACAACTTCTTTTATAGTGTCTGCAAGCTTAATCTGCAGCACTTTCTTATGGACACCTAAGAGTTGTTTTAGTGTGTGGAGAGGGGAAGATACCCAACTGCATTAGTGCTAGAGAATTGCAGAGTTATGATCACAATAATCAAAATGCACAGATGCCAGTGCAGATTTTGGTCTTCCATCACTTCCAGCACACTCAGGATTTTGATGTTTTCCATTGCTGCCTTTTGTTTTTTCAGATCATCCACTTCTGCCTGGTGCTCTCCCTCACCCCACAGTTTCTTCACAGCTGTGCAGAACAAAGAGGAAAGCTTGATACAACTGTGCTATTCATGCATCATAATATTTGTACAAGCAGATTTATTTAAATTCTTAATTAGTTATTCCCCTAAGGTTTCAGACATCATAATATTAACAAGCAAGGTATGAGAACACTAGTTACATATGGTTGTATCTTGTGTTCACAATCTTGCAGAAAATAAGATCCTATCTCACAGTTGTTAGTATATAAACCTTAATTAACACTATACAGTTCTCAGAACATCAGTACAGTCTCTGATCTCTCTCTTTCCCTGTCTGATCACATGGCTCTTGCTACAGCACCTTGGAAGTGCTTTCCTTGAACCTGAACAGAGAAACTATGGTCACAATAAACTGGCAGCTCTTTGCACTGATAACGTAGCGTATTGATTAATTAAAGGGCTTTGTGTTTGTATGCATATGTATATGCATACATATATGTTTTCATGTAGAATTACAAAGACATGCTGTATTGGGACAGATTTGTTGGAAAGAATTTGTAGTAAATTGATGAAAGAATTTATGCAGTTTGCTGACAAGATGAGATAGCTCCCAGCAGGCTATCTGCTATTTCAGTTAGGTGGTTGTGGTACCCAAATTACCTCATTTAAAATTACCTTACATGATATCTTTTGAAAATTTTGACTGCCCATGTTAATGGGTGTTAAGTGGCGAGACCGATGTATTTGTTACCTGGGTATGCCCACTCAAAGGCAGCTATAGCGTAGCTCTTACTCTTTTCTTCTGCAGAGAAGGGGGATGGAAAGAGCTGGGAATGGAAAGTCAATAGAAACAATTTGCAACTTGTTTTGGGAAGCATCCTCTACATTTTGACCCCACTACCAATGACTCCTGAAGATGCTGTATCTGCTTAAACTTTTCTTACCATGGCCAAGTAGTTGTTCATAGAGATTTGAAAGCCAATTGTGACGGATCCACCAACTCACAACACAGAATTACAAACAACCACTGGTACTGAACCTGCAAGGAATAGTACAAGCTCTTCTTCACATTAATTAATTAGCCAATCCACAAAAACTTTCTTTTCAAATGCACAATTTCATATCACTATCAGGCTACTAGCTAGGAAATCTTAATAGTATCAGTTGTACATGGGAAGGTGTAGGAGCAGGTGAAAACAGTATGGAAATGCTTCACTATTTAAGTACTAGAGGACTTTTACAATTTTTTTTTTTTAAATCCGTTTCTCTACCCAGCTGGAACTTCCTTCAAAGTTTTCATGATGACTTAGTCCAGAAAGTTAATTCTGTGTCTTTTGATTTTTTATTTTAAATGTTAGCTCTAATTTTCACAGTAACAAAATTAGAATGATTATCCACTGTCCACGCTATTATTTTGAAAACAGTTTGGTACATATGTATTGTATTTTCTTCAGGAATGGTAACTGCAACAGCAACCTCTCAATTCTTCTGAAAGCTTAATATTAACAGCCGATACCACCAGCTGTAGCACTCACCACTTCTGAAAGGAGCTTTTCCATCTTATATCGAAAGGGTGGCTTGATCCCAGACAGACAGAAGTCTCTTAGACTGAGGAAGTGTTTTCTGTCATGCCTTTTCTGCACCTTCTGCTTAAGTAATCATCTGACTCTGAGACTGAGGTTAATGTTTACTTCATATGACTTCTGTTGACTGATTTTTTTGCAGCAATTGGACAGTGCTTAGAACAGATGGATTAAATGTTTCAATGACTCAACAGGAGAGGTTCTTCTGAATGAGAACATTGTGTAGCATGAGTGATCCCTATTTTGATACAGGTCAAATATAAAATCTAACCCAGGTTTCAGTTGCTGGAACACACACTGGTGCTTTGCTATTAGATCTTCTTTTGTGGCTCTTCCTTTAGAAGTAGCAAGCTCATTATTTGAAATTTTTAAATAGAAAACTCCCTAAAACTCAAATTAGATTCAGTGCTCCAGCATAATGATAATCAATATGAATGGTTAAACTGCAGAAAGATAGGTCTTATGGTCTTACTAAACAGGAGGCACAGTATACCTCTTGTAACTGTGACAGAAAATGGAAAATAATTGATCACCCTATACAAAGGTAGAAGAGTTTGGGGAGGGAAGTGATTAAATGATTAAATGCTGCAGTGGTCAGCAGGATTAACAGCTCTTGAATAGCAGCAGTACATGGGTGCTGTGGAGCATAGCAGTGATAAAATGTATTATTGTATGCTGATGTGCACTAGCAGAGTGCAATGTGTCCTAGGCCAATATACAGCTAGCAGACACTGGCTATCACAGCTTCTGCCTTTTTCTTTTTTTTTTTTGAGCAGCTAATTATTTATAAAATGGGCTGAACTTTCAAAGTGTCTACTCTCTCAGTACTCTCTCAAAGTGTCTTACTCCCTGTCTCACTCCAGGGCTCTGGACCTCTAGCTCTCAGCACTGGTTGTATGTTTGTTAACCCTTGTGTCATCCATGAGGTACCCAGAATAAGGCTGAGAGCACTGCTTACACTACAAAAACTTGCTCCAGATTGTGCTACAACTGGTATGCATGGAAGGTGCAGTCAGTTTGCTCCAGAGGATACAGGTGAGAGTTCTTCTGTACCAAATGCCCAGGGACTGAGGCTGATCCCTGACAGTCATTATAGAGACAATCAGGACATACAGTTACTTGATGTCAGCTCAAGAAAATAGAACAATATTGAGTTCTCTTTGTTATTCCACCTGGCATTTGTTCATGTGCAGTGTTTATGATCAATATTAGGTCCTTTACAGTGTGATACCATGAAGACATGACATGAAAATTGTTTGCAAGAACTATGTTTATGTTTCATCCTCTCTTCATCCTGAACTTAATCCTGAGCAGAGCTTTCTTACAAAGTAACAAACATAGAGACAAATCTTGCTTCTTTAAAATGATAGCGAAGGAGAAAGACAAAATAAAATTTATGTGTTATGCTTGAAAATGTTTTCCATGTGCCAGTTCTGAGAATTGTGTGTAGTTACTAATGTCTTCCTGCTACAGAGCTGTTCTAGGAAGGAGCCATTGTCTCTCACCATGAAAAGCAAAGATGAATATAAAATAGGACTACTATGATTAATGACAAGCTATCTGTGGATTACTTTTGGGATTACATTTTATTGAGGAAAATCCATGTTAAGGTTTAGCTTTCAGTTTGATTTTGAGACAGGGCTTTTTGTCAGTGGAAGTTGCTTATGGTGTCCTATCAGAGCTTGGTGCAGAATGTCTTTTCTTTGGTAGCATTGTTCTCCACAGTCTGATGACATTTCTTCTTAAATTGGCACATTTTGAATTCTTCTGTGATTTCAGAGGTTGACTTCCCTTTTGTTTCTGGGAGGAACAGGTAGATGAGAACCACTGAAATGACCAGCAATAAAGATGAGGAAGCAAAAAGGACCAAGAAGCACCTGGAGTTAAAAATAGAATAAGATGAGTGATTTCCCTTGCCCAAACAGATTTTTGAAAATCGTTGATTTGTCCCTGTGAAATGAGTAATAAGTTGATTTTACAGAAGGAATATTTATTAATGTTTTCAATCTATTCTTGAGGCAGCAGATGATATCTGAAGTCTAGGGAAGTGTTTTACATAAATGGCCTCCATATACCAGTAGTAGTAAGGGATTCACAGCTTTGATCATCTACAAGGCATTTCATCCTTCCTGTCCAGACCAACCTAGAAAACCAGTATAAACTGATAGAGTCAAAGAGAAGATTTGAATCAAATTACATACAACAGCAAAGGTGAAGATCATTCTAGTGGAAGTGGGGCCTAGCCAAATGACAATTCCACCAATTACAAAAGCAGAGGACCTTGTTGAGAGGATGAAGATTTCATTCATGACAGATGTGACAGCTCCAGCTGAGGAAAAACCATTAAAAAAGCAACAGAAACGTTGTAGTTAACCATTTTCTACAAAGTGAGTGAACTGATGTCACTGGTCAAACACAGCCCCAGTAAGTCAGGCTACCATGAGATCATTTAAATTTCATCAGCACAGTCATGTCTATCTGAATTCCCCTACAGACTTCTCTTATGCATGGAGAGAGATGGACACCCCTGAAGTGCAGTTTCTATCCACCTATGAAATATGCAGACGAATGGCCCTAATGGCCTATTTCTCTCCATTGCCCATAGAAGACACCTGGGTTCTGCTACCATGGGAATTCTGTTAGGTTTTCAAGATATTCATGGTCCTCATGTACAGCTTTTACAATAATAAAGACTGCCATTTGTATCTGGAGACTGTAATAACTAAAAGTGGTGTTTAGTCAGGGAACTTTCAGAGTAAATATTGGTCTTAGGAGAGTGAGGTCCTAATAGAGAGCTGTAAGTTTGGTTCTGGTGTTACAGATGTAGGTGATTCAGAGTGACATTAAGAGAGGATGAGAAAGGACAGAGCAATGCTGAGAGACAGACTATGTGTGCTATCAGGTATCATTCTTTAATAGAGCAGGATTTTACAGGTGAGTTGAGAAAACTGTGATATTTTAGAAGAGGCTACCTCTGACCTTAGGCAAAGATGGACCAGCTGAGCCTGTGTGCACTGAACAGCACTCACACCCTCCAAAACAAGTGTTTGTGAGTTGATTAACAAGTAATTTTTGGCTTGAAGCTGTAATCCAGTGAGAGGAAACAGGGTCCTGATTCATCAGGGTCTGAATAATTTCAAATAATTTTTTAAAGAAATTGTTTCTTGGGTCATTAGTTCATAAAAAATTGGGACTCCCCCAGTTTCAGTCCAAACTAAGCTGCTGATTTTCAAAGATAATATTCACACAGTCTAGTTCTACTTCCATACATTCATGGCCTGTGCTTATCCATGCGGTCCAAGGTTTCCTGTTGTTGCTTTTATTGTTGTACTCACCTCGTCCTATTCCATAGCAATGGTGAATAAAAGATGAGAATAACACTGCAGTAACGCATCCAGAGGAACTGACCCTAGACAAAGGTGAAAGGAAGGAAGAGAATGAAAATTAATTTTATAGCTGTAGCACAGCTGATCCAAACATACAGGAGAAGCAAATTTGTGAAAAGCCCATGACACTGAGCTCTGTAGTAGATGTTCACTAGAACTACTTACCTTTCTCTACTGAAAACAGTAGAAGGCCAGAAGTAGCCTGCACTGTTGTATCTACAGAGGTGAGCTGAACTGCACCCTGGTCTGAAAAACAAGCAACAAATTCCAAGCAAATTATAGAATGGGGAAAATTGTTACTGATTTAACCTAATTGTCTTATTGAATTAGACAACTTCAGAGAAATGTTTAAATCTCTTGTGAACCAGAAGATATCTGTGAAACAGAAAGAAGCTGAAAGTTTATGGGCTGAGACCAAAATTGCAATGCAGTGCAAAACACTGGCACTGCTGAAGCCATTGATGCTGGGTTCCTCACTGCTTTCTACCATCCAGACTGGAAGTAGCTAGAGAGCTGCACTATGTAGCTGGATCACTTGTATCAAGGGTGGAAATTGGTGGCTGTTGGAACAGTCAGTACACACTGCTGCTGCTGCAGGAGGCATGGGATAGCAAACAGGAAAGGTGACAGCAAGGATGCCATCCAGGGATTTAAAGGACAGCAGAACAAGACACAGGTGAGGTTTGAAGAAGTCAGGCAGGCAGAGAGCTAGAGGAAAGCTATGCCAGACCAATGGTATTACAAAATGTTTTTCACTGACTGAAAGCCTGATTAAAAAAGATTAACTACAAGGCAGGACAAAAAAAAAAAAAGCCTTGCAGAGAAGCTCTGAGTTTGTATTCAGAAGATATTCTTATCTGCTATTTTGGACATGAAAGCTAAGGCTGACTATCTGCCATCCTGCACAAAGAATTCTGATGCAGGTCTGGTCCCAGAGATGGATTCATCCTTTCTCAAGAGAAGGGCCTTTCTCTCCCCAGTGAATGACGTGGAACCCTCGGTGACTGGTATGGGGTAGATGCATCGTTTTTGACAGCTGTAGTTAAGCAAAGTAAAACCACACCCTTAGTGTATGTCCATCTCTAGGACTGGGAGAACTTGCCTGCCATACAGAAGAAAAAAAAATAGAAAATAGGATAAGAAGGAGTAGCACAAGAACCATAATTCAAGAATTCTTGCTACAGCTTCTCCTAGTGCAAGAAACACAGAGGAGGTCACATTTACAAATCCATGCAACTTCTTAGGTGAGATCTCTCCAGCATACTGAATGTGGGCATTCATATTTATTCCTAAAGTGAAGAAGACATGAGAGGCTAAAGCTTCAGAAAGCAAGAGAGAGGATCCCTTTTCATTTCACTTTTGACTAAAGGTAGCTCTCTCCTCTCTCTTCTGAACTGTTTGCCATATATCCTCCACAACCATAGGCTGAAAATGTACCTTTTACTTTAAGCAAGATGTTTAGGTAACCCATCAGATTTCTCTCTCAACAAGACCTCTTGAAGGCAAAGGACAGCTCATCTTACCTTTCCCCAATCTGTTCCTTGTTCCACTGGGGTTACTGTGCATGCCCAGGTACTCCCAGCAGGAAGATTTCTGTATCCACCCCAAAGAAGTCACATTAACATGGAGTAGTGGGGAGTCCTACCAGCACCAATGCCCTTGAAGAAGTGCCCAGTCAGGATCATCTCAAAAGACTTGGCTCTCCTATTGAAGCCAGTATGCAGTGTGGCTACTATGACTACATCATTGAACAGCAGACATTTCTTCCTGTAACAGCAAACAACATGTGGGTATGATCCACATTTTACTTTTTCATCTTTGACTAATGTCTGCCTGTTCTTGTCTGGATTTACAGACCAAGCCATGGCCATGTTTAAATCCATTGCTTATAGGACTACTATATCTGATTATGAAAAGGCATGATGTCTTTGCAGGGGAGTGGAAAGGGAGAAGCTAGATTCCTCTTTTCCATCCTAATACTATGTAAGCACACCATGAGGCTGAAGGAAATTCCTGCAGGATAAATACTGATAAGGAGTGGTCTTTTTTGGTCTTTTCCACTTCTTTGCTGTGGGTGAGGGTCCCATCTCAAACACTGCACGTGTCCCCAGAACAAGGCAAATCCAGCTTCACTGAGAACTTGCTTCACTGCCCACCTCAAGCTAAGGAGTTCTGGCTTTGTCCGTTATGGCCACCCTCAAAGAGAGAGCTCTGAATGTGGCTGGAGGGACTTCTGCTTATCTTTGCTGAAACTCTGATTATTCTTACAGAGGAATGAACCTGCACATTTTTTTAAAGGCTGCAATCAATTAAAAAAAAAGAAGCTTTTGCCTACAGAGCTCCCTAGGATATTATTGCCCAATAAAAAAATTTCAGAGGCTTTTTTTAACATAAATTTCAGCAAAAATACAGTAATTGTATGGCATCAAAAACTGTGACAAAGGAATCAGAAACAGTTGCATATGCTTGTCTCTAATGTACCCAAGTGTAGTTATACATGCTGAGTAAAGTCTGCACCAGAAGGGGGCAGTGAGAATTCTGAAATCCATTATATTAGGTGAGTAATTTCTTCCCTTGTTGCAGTCCTGATCAGCAAGCTGTTGGCAAATACGCCTACTTTCTGTATTTTGCAGTCAGATACCCACTACACAGACACCCTATCATTCCACCTACACAGTACATAGACACGATGAAGGACCACAATAATGTGTCTCCTGATGCAGCACAGAACTGTATTGCTCCAACAAACTTTTGTTGATAAACTTCTGAATGTACTGGGACAGAAAAAGAGATTTTCATTTCACTGAGGCACTAATGACAATAGTTGTTCATAATGTTTACAACTTAAAAAAAATAGATCAATAGTCATTACTAAAAGCATGTCTATGGGATACTTATTTGCAAATTAGGATTGATATTTCCTCTCATACAGCCTAATAGTGTAACAGAATCTTTCAAAAATTAATTGTACTCTTTAGTCTGTTGAATCCTGGCTCTCCTACACCAAAATATTGGGACCTTTTCTTGATTCTAGTGAAGTGCAAGTGTTCTTGTTGCAGGTAGTGGATACAAAGAGAAAAGGGCTGAAATGAAGGTTGAGACTCAATCAGCTAGTTTTTAATCTTTTTTCTCCATGGCATAATCTTTAAGGAGGGTGTTTCAATATGTTGTCTCCACACAGTTCTGTGAGAAGTTGTCTTTGGAGCAGAGCTCCTAACAGTCATGCAAACTCATTTTGTCCTTTGATGGTGGACAGTATGGCATTGGAAAGAGCTGGGAATAAACTCACATAGCAACACCTAACAGATTTTTTAGAGCATCTTCAAAGTGTAAGGCCTAGTCCCATGAAGAACAGTTACAGATGTGATTTTATGAAGGCTTTGCTTACCAGAGAAGTATAGTTGATCACAGACATTTGAAAACCAGGTAGGTGGGTTCCACCAATTCCTAGCACCATAATCATTAGCAATAGTTTCTGGTATTAAACCTGAAAAAGGTGATGAAACACATCCAAAGTTCCTTATACCAGCATGGCTTTCAGACCATGAGATAATTTATGAGATCTTATATTGTCACATTTCAATTATTAAGAAGGGTTTAAAATAAAAAAAAAAAAATTTGAATTTTTCAATAATCAAGCAAAATTGCTGGGAAATTGTTAAGATGCAAATCTGCACATTCCTTTATCTTCTTCTCCTGGTTATTAGCAGCTTGAAAAGATGCAGTCTCTAATTCTGTTACTTCTGCAAGCCACAGAAATAATAATAATAAAAAATCATAAAAGCCTTGTTCAGATAGTTTGTGTTTGCTTTTGTACTAGTGAGAAGCTACAGCTTTCTTGAATCCCCTTTTTCCTTCAACTTTGCCTCCTCAGAGACATCATTCACTGGTTTCCAGAGTTTAATCAAGTCTGTCCTCTTAAAACTTACTTTTTTTTACATTTACTATTATTATCCCCATAGGAAACTGCATTTTTAGAGTCCCTACTTGAATGACTCCTATTTGAAATGTTGTGTTTCCATGATGTACACTGCATTTTAGAGCACCCTCCAAAAGCATGTGTTTTCAGGCATTTAGTCAGGTCACACCCTAAACAGATGAGTATCTTCAAGTATCCTTGAGACTGCAGGGCAGTACAGTGTGTGTGGGGGAAGGTTCTGTTTTGTCTTTTTCCTTGCTACTATTTTCTCTATCTTCCTCAAAATGCTGATTCTATCCTGGTTTCCCAGGTCCTCTTTTAAACCTCTCACTCTTTTGTATTTCTAATATATTTTCTGGAGATGCCATGTAGTCAGTCTTATTGCTGAATTAGTGTTGTCCCAAGCATGTGCTCTGTTGCTCATTTTTGTTACAAGAAGGACTGTTTGATTCCCTTTGCTGTAATCTTTAAAGATCATGCTGCTGTTAGTGACTAGGGCTAGAAGACAAGAAGTTGGATACTCACCAGGTCTGAGAGGAAAACAGCCATTTCCCCTTGAAAACCTGCCTGTTCTGAAAGCCCTTGTCAAGTCTGTTGGATGAGAGATATGTTTTCTATGCTTAGATTATAAGAAGTTGGGATCATAGCACAGAAGTTAAATTCTAACCTTGTGGCTTTTAGTGAATTGTGTCCTCTTCCAACACTTCTTGCTGGTTTAATTATTCTACGACCCAGATATGCCAAACTAATTACAACATTGGTAAATGTATATCCTTGTATTGGGAGTGCTCCTCCTTACTCGCACTGCTAAAGTAACTGCATGTTCCTGTTGTGTGAGGAGTCAGACAGTGCTACCATCTTTCCTTCAGGGGAGCTGAGTCCCCCTTCACCTCTCTGACAAGCAGCTTTGGCAGAGTGTGTTTTCCTCCTCTCCAGTCTCCTACAGAGATAAGCCGCTTAGTATTGTAGCTGAGCTGCAACACCTCTTCTTGCATGCTATAAGATTTTCAATTGCTTGAAGTGATTTGAACAATTTCGCGGTTGCAGGACATGAAGTATCTGAATATTGGCGTATTGGGTCCTTGCTAAACACCCGGTTCTTTACAGAGGGTCACACTGTTTCCAGACCACTCAGAAGCCTCCCTCTTTACCTCTCTGTAACAATGGAGATGGCCTACAGTGTGCTGGAGCGGGATGCTCATTTTGTTTTGGGTTGAGAATTGATTTTAAGAAGTACTTTTCACCTTAAAAAAAGAGAGTTTGAATCAGCTAAAGACTTGACCATTTAAGAAAAGTGTAAGTTAATTCTTGCTTCCTTCAGGCTTCTATGTATTACATGTAACATTTTGTATGACACTGAATACATCGTAGTTCACCCCATACTACAAAGATTTGACTGTCTATCATTAGTGCCAAAAGGGGAGATGGGAAGGTGGGGTTACAGTTCTGAAGGCAACACGGTGGAAGCACGGACATTCCTCTTACAGTCTGCTTTTCACATTACAGCAACTGACAAGAGCTCCACGCTGTTCACTGGGCTGTGTGCCCTGCAGCACAGGGCAAGCTTGCTGACTCACACCTTGACCTTTCTCCTGCTGGATGTCCCAGTAACGCTCTCTATCCAACCTCTCTACCTGGGTGTCTTGTTGCACATCAGTACAACACTTTTGTTCAGTGAAATAATTCAAGCTGAATTCTTCTTTCCACCCATTCCATTTTCATCGTTCCTGAAATCTTCATTACCTCCACATCAGCTGTGGTTTTGTAATTTATTCCTTCCCCTCTTAGCACAGACTCCTCAAATGTTATCACTTTCTCTTCTAAACCACCCCAGAATCTACCTTTCTCTTCAATTACTACTGCAAAATTCCCTGTCTTTATTTAGGTTTTCTCTTGCTTCTTACAAATTCCTCCTCTCAATCTCCAGTCACTTCAACGCTGGCCACTGCCCTCCCCTCAGCCAAAGATTTTGCTGTCACAGAGGAGACTGCAGCCAGATTGTACAGCTGTCCCTGGTCCTCTCTTACCACCACCACCAGCCACTTTATCTTCTAGGATCAGACCAGAACTGTGTCCAGCAGAATATGTCAGAGCTGTCAGTTGCAAATAACAGTTGCAGGCAAAAGCATAAGAATTGAGCAAGTGTGCAGTGATGCTTTGCCTGTGCGTCTTCCAGGCCCCAGTGATGTACAGCCCTGAGACTTTGTCAGTCAGGATGATGTCTTTAGATTTGCTCCTTCCACACATTTGCCAAGATCCTCTTTGAACTCTTGTAAAGTTTTGTTGTTCCCAACTTCTGTGGCAGAAAGGTCTAATGAGATACTTGAACAATTCAGTGTTACTTCTTACTTTCTGTCAGGACACACTAAAAGCTACTTTTGAAATAACTGTCCTTCTCTTTTGCTGTTTCTCTTATTTTATCTTTCCTTTTAACATTTTCTGTTTCCTGTATCAAATTTGAATGTCATATCTCTGTTTCCAGACCTTTTTGTGCTGTCCTGTCCCTTGCAAGTCTGTTTTTATTTTTCTTTTCCCTCTCAAAGGAGTTGTGTCAGATTAACAGCAAACCATTTTGCCAGACTCAGACAGCAGTCTTCAGGCACCTTGGAGTGGGGCCACAGGCAGGGAGCAGATAAGCCTGAATGAACTGGAGGGGAAAGGACGATTTGCTCTGTGAGCTGAGGATGGGTAGCTTGGCTTCTGGAAGGATGGACCACATGGCAGCTCTGGGACTTTCTGGAGCAGTTTTTAAACACTTTGTCTGTCTGTGGCCAGATTTTAACATCCAGTTGATCAAACAGTCCCTGTTCCTCTTCCTCCTGTTTGTGTTTCTCCCAGAATACTCATACTGCTGTCTCATTTCTATCTGGCCTCACACTTTTGTTCAGTGCTGTAATATGGAAAAAGCAAAACTTAAATGCCTAGTATAGTTCTACTTATTTTCCTAAAGAAGAGGACAGGATGAGTCTTTCCACCTAGGATTTGAACACTACAAGAAATGTGCTTGTTCCAGCCACAGTACTTAGCTCACCCAATACCTTTGGCTTGGAGGGATTTTGTTTTCAAAGATGCCACGTGTTGAACTTGTGTGATCCTGGAAATCAAATAGATACACTGCAGATTCACAAGTACCTCTTTAACTTTTATTCCCAATCCATGCTAGTTTATGGCAGTGTTAATGATTTACCACACTTTCCCTCTTGCAGACGGTATTTACTAGTAGGAGAGAAGAAAGGAAGAAGTCAGGCATGCTGGACAAGATCACGCTGTAGAAAGACATGTATAAGCAAATGAGTTTTTAGTGTCTTATAGGACACTAAAAACTTCCTCACTGGGAAGCAGTAAGGTTGAGAAAGACCAGGCCAGATAAAGACTTTTAAAATAATCAAGGTCTTACCTAATCCTTTCTTGTCACAATTCTTTAAATGTTTCTTCTTTTTTTTTCCTGCACTTTTGACCAGAAGAAGGAATTTATGTTGGTTTTTACTGTGGTATTGTGCAATCCGTGACCTCCAGCCTTGAAACTATAAACTTTGTCTAGCTTTTCTTGTAATATGATGATTGTCATAGAAAGGATGGCTATATTGAGGAAGTCCACTGCTCTTAGTATTAGCTCTTGGCACTGCTACAAATATTGTTAGAGGACGATGTGAAGATAAAATAGCAGGAGCCTTAGGGTTGTGAAAGAAACTGCTGCTCAATATTCAGGTCCTTTTGCAAATTTTATTGTGCAGAATCTGCAACAGTCAATAGTGAAGATCTCATTTCCAGAACAAGACAGACACAATATTCCCTGACCCCAACAACACACTCCAGAAGATGGGCCCTCCTGTGTCCCTGACTCTTCAATCAATGAAAACCAAATGCAGGCATGATCAGTAGGATGTGTTTTCCTAGTCACTGCTTTTTATTTCCTTATCAGTAAACTGCAAAGCATGAAGAAGAGCAAGAGTGTGTCACGTCATATAGCAATGAACACAAAAAATGAAGCCCTTTTCACCATGTTTTGTAATGAAAACATGGACTATTCAGAGACCTGGAAAGAGAAGCAAACCCTCAGACTTACAGACTGGGTTCCCTGGGAAAGGCACCGCTCTTTTTTGTCTCATCAGTACCAGTTAACTCATGGGAACTCAGTTCCATTGAAACCCAGTGTTCCTTCTCTCTGACATGAAAAAACTCGAGGCTGAAGACATGCTACATAGTCATTGCTAATGGAGAAGGAGAACCTGCCCTCTGTGGATTAGCCCACTCATGATTTCCTGCAGCTCTGCTTTCTTTGCTTATGCTTTCTTTCAGTGCTGACATATCCACATTTGTCCCAATAGCAGAATCTCCAAAATCTAGGCAATTACCATGCAAGAGGTTTGGCTTGAGGTGAGAGGTTATGCTGGGATGCTTCTCTAGCATAGTGTCTCCTTTACACCAGGAGTTTATACCTCCTTTACACCTTTTTTCTTCAGACGTAGCAATGAGTTCCCCCTGCCCCCTCTCCAAAAACAAAGGGTGAAGACCTTGCTCCAGGTCACAGAATTATGGTCATAAGCTCTTCAAGAATGTCCTAGTTGCCCCTGTACGATGTA
Organism: Astur gentilis; assembly: GCF_929443795.1. Taxonomy (NCBI): domain Eukaryota; kingdom Metazoa; phylum Chordata; class Aves; order Accipitriformes; family Accipitridae; genus Astur; species Astur gentilis. Next base: position 6,088,562 of record NC_064886.1, read on the forward strand.
CTTGGTCTTAAGTCTAATTGTAAGAGGGAGGAACATTGCATACCGATTCTGCCTACTGATAGGTAAGATACTCTTCTTCCATTGGTTTAAAGAGCTAAACACTTCTTTTCATCTGGACTGAAGCTCCTTCTCTGGGAAAGCTCAGTAGCACTGACTTGTTAAAAGGAGCAGATAATTTCAATGTGAAAACTCTGCTGCCTTCTCTCAGTTTCACAAGTATGCTGTACATTTGAACTTTTCACACTCAATTCCTCCAGTAACTGTGGAGTCCTGGTTTTGGTAAGAAAATTAGCAGATCCTGTGTTTTCAGTTTACACAGCTGCTAACTTGCAGGGACTGACAAAGATCTTATTTATACACTGTGTTTAATTTTTTTCTGCAGACGATTTAATTCAGCTCATATTTCAGCAGTTGGAGAGAACAACCAAGTTCATCCTGCATCCTGTACTGCAGGTGATTATTTTTAAAATACACATTTGTGCTGTTTGTGGAGCAATGGATTCTCTCTTGCTTAGTGAGGCTTCTGGGCACTACAGTAATAAAACAGCAAAATATGGAGTAGAGAGTTTGTTATTAAAGTCTAGTAACAGTCATCACTGAGCAGTTACTCTGCTGTAGGGCTGTCTGTCTCTTCTTTCCACGGTAGTTCAGGCGGTTGAACTCCTCCATGACCTGCAGCATGGTCTTTCCTTTGGTCTCTGGCATCACCAGGAAGACAAAGATAGCCATGGACAGACAGTATGTCAGGAAAATGATGAAAGAGAAGCTACCAAGACCTTCCTGTAGGAAAAGAAAGAGACAAAACAGGTTCATATAAATTGATCTAGATTTCTTTCTCTTATGATATGAAGTTTCTGGTTTTGTATTTACTAAAAAACTTGATCATGCACTCAGTAGATGTAAATCCTGCTTGCTGCCACCTGGGGAATGGCACCGAGTGGTAAGATGAATTCTCCTTCCGTTTTAAGGAGGAAAGTTGTATGCTCGGCAGAGATTGATTGTCACTGACAATTCAGAGAAGCGCTGAGCTTCAGTTACTCTTCCTTTCTGGTCCATCCTTCTCAGTCTGTGCTAGACTGTGGAAGGTACATAGTGTGTTAGCTCTGTCCCTCCTTGCACAGTCCAAAACTGCAAAGGCTTTAGTTTCCTGCTACTTACAAGTGCTGGGTGAGATCTCTGGGACTACCCATTTTCCACATTAACTCCAAAGGAGATGCACATACAGGACAAAGGGGGAAAAGAAGGGAGTCCCTCATAACATTCAGATGACATCTGACAGTGTTGGTGCCTCTGTCACCACTTCTGTGTTTGCCAGTGTCACACTCTAACTGTGTGTAGAGTTAGCAGCATTTTGTGGTACTGCTGGGCTTTCACTAGAAAGCTGGGTAAAAAGAAAGAGGCCATCAGAACTGCAATTAGTTTGGGCTCTGTCCTTTGCATGAAGTGTTGAAAAAGAGAAGTACGCTCTGGGCTCAAGAAGGGTCTAAACTCCTCTGAACCGAAACAAAACACCCTACTTTGCTTACCACAATGAAAGGGAACAAAAGTCCAAGGATGAATAGTTGGATCCAGTTTGTAGCACCATTAAAAACATAAGCAGCTGGTCTGTATGACTGAATAAATATTTCTGTGGGCAAGGGGCATAATACTCCAGCTGAAAAAAATGTTGGAGAAAAAAGGAAGTTTAGAAATTTTGCAAGCTGCTTCTGTAACTCACACTTCATATTGCCACAGAAGTTAATGGTTTTAACTGACCTGGAAGTGTTTGAGGTGCTGCTTGACTCTTCAGGAGGAAGGCATGTAGGAATGCAATATGAAATGAAGTTTTACCTCCTACCACAGTATGGAGGGCAATATCTACCCCTGCACTGAATCAGGAGTAGAGATTCACGCTAACTGTGGAACAGCTATGCCTGGGACCTCTCCTAAAGGCTGCAGTGAGGAAGGAATGAGTTTATGAAACCATTCCAGTAGAAAATACCAACCTGGCCCAATGCCAAAGCTCATGATGAAAATAAAGATGAGTGCAACAGAGCAGTATGGTATCCAGGAAAAGGAATCCTATGGTAGGAAATGAAAAGCAATTAAGATTTTATTTATCCAGCTCCATTAGAACATTGATCACTGCTAAGTGTGTCAATGCTGAATATACATCTGTTTCCTCTACTTCCAGAAACTTCACAAGAAGATAGTCTTGGCAGTGATCATGGTTGTATTAAAGCTATTGGCTTTAATCTGCATGTACATGGCTGGGAGCGGGTGTCTGCTAGTACGATGGTTAGCCCCAAAAGTACTTCTACTCCCACTCAAAAGTTATTTGGGTGGAGGGAAATAGTAATATCTGCCATACAATAAAACATGAAGACAGGACACAGCTCTAATGTGTGAGGTCTTACCTGTAGTGAAAGAGTGACTGTGAGGAGCCCTAAAGTCAAGGCCATAACAGTGTAGCTTTTCCACAGCAGTGTCTTCCTCCCTGCACGCTCAATTAGGAAACCCTGCAACCAGGAGGATACGCTGTCAGCTCCAAAGGACAGACCTTAAAGGCAGGCACCAGTGAGCTGCTGCAGTAGCTGCCTTCACTGGCCAGGTAGGGGATGTCTTCAGAGTCAGGGACTGGGATGTGGTACCTCCTCTGGGAGGGTGAGTAATGGCATCTGGGGTCCTGAGGCATAAAGGCATATAGGTCCTGAGCAGGACCAAGAGGTGCAGGGAGGCAGGGGAAGGTGGGGAGGTGCAGGGCCTGCAAGGAGCATTGCCCAGGCAGAGGAGGCCTGAGATGGCACTCCGCAGGCAAAGGATAGCAAGGGAGCAAAATGGAAATGTTTGCACTGTTAATTGCCATGAATCCTACAGCCGTTAGTCTTGCTGACAAGTGGACTCAAGGATGGTCACCTGCCCTTCTTACAGGGGAAATTGGAACTCCCAAGGCTGGCTCAGGCTGGGTCGTGATTTTGAGGGAAATACTCTCCTGTCCTACCATAAATTGAATATAAATGCCCATGTTTGCATGGTGTGTAGAGATGATTTTGTGTGATCAGTGCAAAGTACTATGGTTGATTTGTTGCGGAAGTTTGATTCCTGAAGCTCCTTTTACAGTAGTTCTGAGTATTGAAATGAACCATGCATTACAGCAGAATGAAATTCAGCTGAAGAGCCACTTACACACAGAACTGTGGTGAGGATCTCGGTGATCCCAACTCCCAGGGAGACATAGTGGGTTTGAGCAGGGGGGATTCCAGCCTTTATAAAGACACTGTATGCATAAAAGTAAACCTGGAAAGCATAGAAATATGTGAAGGCTGTACCCATGTGATCAAGTTTACACTAGCTTCTGTCTTTTTTGACAGAAAATAACTAATCAGGCCTTAACAAAAGTGAAAATCTTGATTTCAGTAACTAATCCTCAATGTTTTCATGTGGCTTATTTGTGCCAAACAGTTTTTACTAGCAGCTCTGTGTTGAACTCAGTAACAAATACAGCCTTTTTCTTCTTTTTTTGCTTGCTTTCAGCACTGCCTTTGTTTTATGTTACAGGTTATAATTCTGACATCTTCCACATGTATTAGCACCTCATGTACTTTGGATGAGAAGCATACAGGAATGTGGACAGTATATACTAAACAAATGGTTTAAATTATCTTTCTACATCATCTTTAAGCCTTTGCAGTGATTTTGATAGTCATCATTTTTTCCAGATGTAAGCACTCCTAAAGCATAAGAAACTCCACTGTTAATATGTTCAATTTCTACTGGTCCTTCATGGTATAGTTACTGCTGCACTAGTGAGGATAGAAAGGGGTCTTATGAATCTTGAAGTCTTTCTGAATTTGCAAAATTAATCATAGAATCATTTGGGTTGGAAAAGACCTTTAAGATCATAAGTCCAACCATTAACCTAGCACTGCCAAGTCCACCACTAAACCATGTCCCTAAGCACCACATCTACACATCTTTTAAATACCTCCAGGGATGGTGAATCAAGATAATCTGGATTTTGAAACTTTCATGCTTTTACCATAAGCTCATTTTATACAATAACTATTCCAATACTCAGTACTATCTACTGAAACATATATAGAGATAGTTACAGAGAAAAGATATATTAGAGAGTATATATCAGTAACTGGGATGTTGTAATTGTCTGCAATCTGAGAAAGTGCAAAGTTAAAGGATTTAAAAAGAAACCTAAAGAGGTAAGAGTATGGAAATGCACTGCCAGTGTACGTTACAAACCTGACTGAGTTTGTACTGAAATGGTTGAACAATTTTGGGTAGTGCATTCTGGAGTTCAGAGACCCAGAGGAGGTTATGCTGTTCTTTTCTTGTTCTGTATTTGGGATTTTTTTTTATCCCCTTCCATTCTCTTATCATAACAGGGTAATCCATAGAGATGCCTTCAGATGACACTTGCTAAAACACAGTTCTTGACTTATCCCAAGTCCCAAACTCCCACAGGAAAACATTATAAGGAACAGTAACAACAGATCCCCTCCTTACAGTCACTGTTGCAGTCAGCATTTTACTACTCTTTGCAGAGCTTACTTTTTGCCAAGAAACTGCAAGCAATCTAGAAAGCAGAGAAAACTAGCACACGTACCACATTGACGCCAATTAACTGCATGCATGAGGCGACAAGAAAGAGAGTGATGAGCTGCCAACGGACAGATTTGTCACGAAAAAGATCACAAACGCTCTTAGCCTTCTCCCCACGGATGGCTTCCTGCTCTGCCATCATGTCATCTATTTCGGCCATATGGTCGCCATCTCCCCAGAGCTGCTTCACAGCTGGAAGGAGACAAAGAGAGAAGATGACTCCTGGTCCAAGCTAACCAGTACAGACATGAATTCAGAGGATTATTTCCTGCCTTGCAGAGTGTCTTATTTGAGCTTCAGGCTCTGTGCTTTTGTGAACTTCCTAGAGATCTGGGTTCAGATTAGGCACAGATCCAGTTCATTGCTATCTATTTTTACCCATAATCACAACCTCACCTTTGGCCAATAGCTGCTTACAGTGTTTCAATATAAATCACACCTAAAGTCTTACCAAACCTTTCCCAAATACTGTCCTGCTAAAGGTGCAGTTCTAGTGCACACATCAAAACACAGACAAGGAAAAATGACTCCTACGTTAAAAATTAAGTCTATATCTAAAGAGTTCTCTCTTTTTATAGTTAAAAACCCACAAAGGCTGTTTCTCTGTTTATGTCAGTAGTTGCTGTTAGGGTTACCGAAGAACTGGAATGCTTACGGATATAGCATGACAGTAAAGAGCATCTCTTCCTTACATAGAGCCAGAAAGTACCATATCCACACCCTGACTGTTCAGGGCAGAATCTGTATTGATGGAAATACAAGCTCTGTGTGATCACGTCCCTCAGAAGATCCTGGCAGAAGGTAAGGGAAATACTAGTGCCAAGACAGCACTAATATCAAAACAGAAGAAGCTGTCTTTCATTTAAGCTGAAGGTGGTTTCAGTGCCAAAAGACGATTTCCTTACCTTTGATGCATCCCTCTTTGTCCTTTTTGTCAATGAGCAGGTAGCGGGGAGAGTCTGGGAAGAAGGGGAGGGTGAGAAGCTGAAAGAGGGCAGGAAGCGCATTGACTGCCATGAGAACAGGCCAGAGAGCATCTACTCCGAGAACTTCTCTGAAACAAAACCAGCAGAGTGAGAGGAGCTGAGCAACTGCTGGCCATGTGAGCACACGCTGACACAGGGTGGTCCCTCAGCCCTGCTGCGTGTGTCCTGGCTGCTTGCACCAAAAAGCCTCCAGCATTTCTCAGCCCAGAAGAATGAAAATCTCAATGGGAGGTGGAAGGGGAGAGCAGAGTGCTGTTGCCTGCAGCACACCAGTTACACAGTGTAGCCACCTGTTGCTCAGTGGCAGTGCAGCAAGGCTAACTGCATCCTCCTGCAGCAGCTGGGGGCCCACAGGGATGAACAGTGTCCCTGCACAAGCGCTGAAGAAAGAACCTGTGGTGGCTGATCCCTCTGATTCTGATCCAAAGTCTCAGGTTACAATTAAGATAGGATCTACGGGTTATCAGCCTGATATTGACTCCCCCAAATAGCAGCCACTGGGTTTTCTGCAGCTTTGAGAAGACTGTCACCAGAATGATGCGTGCCCTGGGAACGGGACGGACCATCTTTGGCACAGGACAGACCATCTTTGGCACAGGACAGGCAGAAGAAGCCTGTGCTAGGGGAAATGAATCCATCATACGTTTCTGGTTTTGCGCGTGTGTTTGATGAGTGGGTGTGCCAGTTTGTGTGTATTTTCAAGAAAGTTTGGATGGATCTGATATTCCCTGCTCCTTCTAAAAAAATAAAACATAAAGGTCAGTTCTTACAAAAGATAGATTTCTTTCAAACCCATTTAAATCTGTTAAAGGTTTTTATTATCTGTATTTTGATCTGTCTTTGCCAGGAAGCAACAGTGTTCTTCAGGGTTAAATATTTTGTATGATTTCTGTCTCCCATTCACTTAAGTCAGGAATCTGGGCTGAGCTAATTCAGTTTGGCTGCCTAGGGTACCCTGAAAACATGTCTAAAAATAGTTACTGATTTGCCTATCCTAAGCTTGCATTGATATATGTATATATTTTAATAACAATAAATTAAATAGCTCTCAGACCCCCTTACCTGAGACCCAGAGCAAATCCTACAAACTTTCCGACAGCAGTGGCAGTAGAAGCTGTCATGGCAATCAGGCCGCGGAGCTTCTGTGGGGCACATTCCCCAGCATACATGAGATGGATATTCAGAGCTAAGCCTGCAGTGACAAATGACTGTTAGGTCAATTCAGACTCCCATAGGTCTGGTGTTTTGGAGGGGACCATTACAGGCAAAGCATATAGGGTTAGGCTCTGAGACACTTTTTTAACCGTGCTGAGTATGTGTCTGCCTGACATGAAGCATGTTCCCACTACAGTGGCCTTGCATCTTTGCTAAGTATTTCATTAAGCAAGTATGTTCCCCTGGGAAATCTGTCCTTCAGCAGCCTGGCCTTCTCTTACAATGTTTCCTACAGCCACATATACAGGATTGCTGTTACTCCCTTTAATCTAGATTATATATTTCAGTGTCTACTCAGGATGCTATGTGCCTTATTTTGTGCTTGAAACCAACAAGTTCACAAATGCTATATATTCCATTTGCTTAGCAAATTTTTTTTTTGCTAGTTAGTATTATCTTTATCCAATTGCTCAGAGATTGAAAACACTGACAGAATGTAACCTTCTGAGGCATGTGGAAATTAGAATTGCCCAGCATGAAAACCATTCCCTTGTCTGTAATATGAAAGGCCGTATCAGCCACAACAAGCAGCAACAGAAACAACAGAGGTCAGCTTTCTATATAGTGAGCATGCTCCCCTGAAACATTGCATATATTGGCTTTTTCACAAGTTGGCAGTACTTTTTATATGGATCGGATGTAAAGATAAAAGAATGAGAAATGGAGATGTCACACATGATTAATTTAATTATGTTTCTGTTTTCTTATTTAGTTAAAAATGCATTCAGCAATCAGGCCCTTTGCAGAGTTTAGTAAAAATCTGTGATCGGTATACTCAGTTTGGCAAATCTTTGTGACCCTCAGTCACTGGTTCTCCCAACTATTTAATACCATAGGTAGGAATGCTAATTCACCTCCACACACTCCAGAAAATAATCTTCCAGCAATGATCATCTCAAAGGATCCACACAGCCGGCTAAGTCCCATCAGAGTTGCACTCAGCAGAGCAGGGATATTGGCGAACAGCATGGCTTTCTTCCTGGAATTCATTTAAATTCATGTAAGCATAAATATTGTCCATGTGTCATTCACAGCCTGACAGAAGCGGCATGAATTGTGCCATGGTTAGACTCTGTGCCAGCCTCTGAGATCAGCTGCAGTGAAGTAAATGGGAAATGGGAATGGGAAAACTTTGTCATAGACTGATAAGCTAGTTGAAGCTTTTGATGCCTCTAGTGGAGCCAATATCTACACTGAAGAACAAGCTTTGTGAGCAGTTGTCTGTGAAATTCACTTTAAAATGCATGCACTCCTCATGTGATTCCTCTGGACTGGATTTACTTTGGAATTTATAAGCAAGAGGCTATGATTTTCTTTGTGATCATTGGCAGATTTTGCCATTCTGTTTCTTCACTGAACTGATCCTTCATCTGAAGCAGGTCTGGGCTGCTCACAGTGCCACTTTACAAGCAGTGTTTCTCCCAGGACATAATCATTTATTTTTGCAGTTTGGGGTATAAACAGAAAGACTAATGTAATCACTGTTCCTACCTTCCAAATCTAACAGACAAATATCCAGCAGACAGGGACCCCAGAAGCCCACCGATACTGTAAATGGACACAACAAAGGACCACATCAAAGTAATCATGTCTTCGCTGGGAGAAGAGCTGTATCTCTTCAGCCAGGTCTCACGGATGAAACCTTTGATGTACTTTAAAAGAAAAACAGAAACCAATGGACTCAGTCAACATGTTTTTGCATAATTGCACCTATTTTTTACTTCTCTTACCTGCTTACTGCTCTTTTTGCTACATTTCTATCGACACCTTGGTTGAAATCTTAGCCCCAGTGAAATCAAAGGGAATTTTGCCACTAACATCCCCAGAGTTAATGTTTTAGCAACAAGGTGCAACAAATAAGTCTCTCAATATTAAATATCAATGTTGAGTGTCACTAAGAGTGGCAGGTTGGTCTTTTGATAAGTGCTAAACCCTGATTGTTTTGCTACCTGATCTTCCTTGCCATTCCTGCTTGTCTCTCTGTCTCTCTTGTCCACCTGCTGGTTCCTGTCTGATGCCTTGGGTGAAATCCAGGTTTGACTTCAACTGACTTCAGTGAGATCAGGATTTGTCGCTTGATGTGGCCCGTTGTGGGGTCTCTCTGACCTACTGTTCATAACCTCCATGGCACCCTCATTCTTGATGAGGGTTCCCAATGTGGTAATAGTATGAGTTCAATGTCCTTGGCACCATTCAGGATGACAAACTTGTCCCCTGATTTTCCTTTTCCAGCTGCAGGTATCAGTGCTGACCTCAGCTCTAGAGCTACAGTCCTTCCCTGTCCTATTTCACCTTACAGTCACTTAGACCTAGTGTATGTGGCCAAGCACATGGTACAAAGGACTCCCTGAGCACTGGAAAGAGGACAATGTCCTATAAACAATCCAACTTAGTAAGGGGGAAATGGCTGACTTTATAGATATCACTCATCCTCCCCTTTACCAGTTCTGTCACACCAGACATTTAACTTCTGCTAAATGCAACAAAAGAGCAATAGCAGCCACTCTTAGAACCAAGAAACCACAATAAGTCTAGTTTTGAGAGCAGAAATGAAAAAGTTATTGATTGCATATAGAGGCAGGAATACATGAGAACACTGAAATCCATGCTGGTAGCTCAATTTTTGAGCTGTCTGTGCTTACCTCAGCGGGAGAATTGATAATAGAGACCTGCAACCCATACTGGAAAGCTCCACCAATGCCCAGGACAAAAGCCAGGAGGAAGAGATTGTAGTTCATTTTCTGGCAGGAAATAAAAACAGCAAACAAAGCTGGTACAGCTATTCAGACATGCCCCCAGCGGTCCTGTTTTACCTCCAGGAACTCTAACAGCTTGAGCAATGCCATGCACCTGCCTCCTCTGAGGCCAAGGAGCCAGTGCAGAGTGCAACAGAAGACCACAGCTACTAAAGCAAAGGACAGTGAGAAATTTGAGAGGCAAAGCTTGTAGCTGTCTCCCAGAACCCAGTTACACACTTCAGTGCTTCTGTTTTCAGCTTTGGCCATCTTAATCTGCACTATCATAGGGTAACTATTTGCAGGAGCATGGTGCAATGTGCAAGCATTATGTGCATGATTCTATTTGTCCTTTCTTCTCCTTCTCCTTTCCCACTTGTTATGTCACCTAAATGAATATTTTGCTCAGTGACTTGGCTAAGACTGGATAAACATTTGGGGATTGAAGGGCATTCCTGGTTTCATTGTTTATTCATCCTTTCTTAGAACTATATTGGGGGTTACTTAAGAGTAACCCCCACAATATAGTACTGTGATACATGCATACCCCATCCCTCCCACTCCCACTGTTCTCTGTTACTGGGTGTCCTAGTGATATTCTGTCCAGAAATGATGGCATGATGCTGCACTTCTATCTCTAGAGCAGATAACATTCAAAAGCAATGCTGAACAATGACTGCCAAACATTTACGAGCTGATTTCTAATCAGGTGAATGCCATTGTTTGAATGGGCATCAAATTTATCCATGTTGCAATATCACTGGCTTCAAAGGCGTCAGCTCTAAATAAATTTGGTATTTGGCACGTTCATATATTAAATGACAACAATGTCCTGTTTGTCAAAGCACTAGGAAGAAATGAGATTCACAGTCTCTACTACTAGACATCCCTACCATCCTTTGTGCTACAAAAAATGTCACACATCAGCTGCAAAAAAAATCAGTAAGCTCTATTCTAAGTGCAAATTTTATATCGCACCTGCAGCAAATTTCTTAGTCTCATCCCCATTCTGTACTATAACACCACCGCTTGCTTCTTCTGTTGCATCTCTTGGGTGATTTTTCCAGTCTAATAGATTTTAAATTCAGGAAAATATTTTAACTTCATAGTCATCCTAAAATTGGTTTTTAAAAACATTTTTGTTTTATCTTTTCTGGGTATCCATTCCTATACCTCCTTGACTAGAAAGGATTGTTTTCCATCCTTTGGTGTTTACATCTTGCAGATACTTTTTTATTCATAACTCTTATTGTGGAGGACTTTTTCAGTCTTCCAGGCTTCCTCCATCTATCAAATCATATAGCTTTTTTTTGCTGCTGTGGTCTGAACTCCCTTGGTTTGTCTTTCCCTGTTATGTATCAGACATTAAATATAAACACGCTCTTAAATCCAGTTTTCTTTGCTTTTAAAAGATAATTCCTTGCAAGATATTTGGTATCTTTCAGATATGACCTCATATGATTATTTTAACCACATCTGATGCAGATTTTTTTTTTCTGTACTTGATTTATGCAACAGATCTTTTAGAATAGCAGAAAGGAAAAGTAAGCAAAAATTCTATTTGGGGAAAAAAAAGATAAACATATACCAACTTGCATGCAAAGGTAGTCATCGCCACTTGCAGACTAGGTCTTTCCTGATGCTTTCTTTGGTTACTTTGGAAAAAAGTCACTCTATATATAGAAAAAGAGTAGCCTGAGATAATATTTCAACATGTCATTTCATTCTTTCTCAGTGTTTACACTCCGTTTGGTTTGTCATGAAGTTCTTGCTATTTGGTTTGTCATTATTGTGTTGGTTACTGATGAAACTGCAGATAATTTCGGCAAGCTGTGCATTCATGCCAGGTCACTAGGGAAAAGAAGCTCCAGCAGCAGCTGACAAATAATATGAGCTGCAGGAGATGAGTAAAGGACAATAAAAAAGGCACTGATGGAAGCCAAAGTCCAGATACTGGCGCAAACTAGAGTGGACTGGTGTGGACTCCCCAGGTCATAGGTTGGGTAATCAGTTATCACATTTAAAGGAAAAGTTCCTGACTGCTACTTTGAGCCTCCATACAGCAAAGCCTTCTGAAGCCTGATTTGACCAAGCCTGACTAAGCCTATGCATTCAACTCTTGAATTATGGGATCAATTGACACTTGTAAGAGCAATGGTCATTGCCTGAAAGTTCAAGTGTGTGTCCCTGTAATACATGGTAGAAGGTAGGAAAGCTGAATGTCTGTCTTAAATCCTGACTGTAAAATAAATAAATTACATCTTTACTTTTATCCGTAATACTCAAAGGGCCTCTTTATCTAGCAGTCTCCGAGATGGTTCTGTTAAAATGCTTTTACAAGTTATTCAAACAGCTTAGGGGGAGATTCTTTCTCCTGGTGAGTGGCTGCACTTGGCAGTTCCCCAAGCTAGGATGCTGCATGTCTTTGGTGTCTGGAAGAATCCCAGCCCCAGCTGGGTTGGAAGTGAGAGGTGGCTTGTGCAGAGGAGCATTGTCTGAGGACAGCAGCAGTAACTATTTTTCTCTGGTGTTGATAGTTATTAATCAATCCAACAGTGCACGGTGATTTGATTTGTAAACAATAATATGAACTATGAATCTCTGAGGATCACTTTTCAAGACGTATTTTTGCTTAACACTTCACAGGGTAAGAAAATTGACCCAAACAAGTGTCATATATTTTTTCAGTTGAAGGTGTTTTAATTCAGTAACAATTAACCAACTTGTTAAATGCTGCAATTAAAATGTAACCGATTAGACCAATTAAAATGTAACCAGTGTTTGTCTTTGCTTAATCAGTCTAAAGACACCTGATTTCAGGCCATAGTCATAAAAAAAGCTGGAGGTTGGAATTAGTGTTTTCTGACACATGTACTCGCAGATTGGTTCCAAAACTCAGGAAGTCAAGTAAATGTGCATAATTTCTGAAGAGGTGCGTTTCATACTGTCAGGTGCAGACAGCCTCCATCCTTCCAGGGCTCTGGGGAAAGTCACAACAATACTGACTTGTGGGAGTAGCCACAAAAGTGGCCAAGGTGAGGACCTCTGGACATTGGAGGACTTCTCCCAGTCTTAACCAATTCTTCTCTGACGTGTACATCTCAGCAGTGTGTGCCAGGTCCCTCCCTCTGCCCAGGCAGTCTCTTCAGTCCATCCCCTGCTTCCTAGCCTGTATCTTTTCTACTGCCTTGTTGTCTTTGCTTCACTTCTGTCTCCTGTCCTTTCTCTGGTCCTCACTAAAGGAATGACAGAATATTTTGATACCATCATGATGGTACCAGCACTTTTTGCTTTGACTGTGTTTTTTATTCTTTCCATCTGCCCCTTGCTGCTCTCTCCAAACTATAGAAATGAAAAGTATCTCTGCAGTTCCCAGCTCCATGGAGTCCTGCTCTTGATTGTCTTGTCTCAAAATCCTATGTATTTCAAAATCTCAGTGTCGTCTAAGAGCAGAGATACCTGCTCTTGCCCATGTCTGTATATGAATGACTTCTAAAATAGCAGCAATCACAAATGAACAAAAGTTTAGTTTTATTTTTCCTATGTTATAAACCTTAGGTAGTGAAAGACAGTTCCTGCACAGATTCCTCTTCTAAGCAATAGATCTGCTGCTCCACTCATGCTCAGCATGACAGTAATACACTCTGGAAATGTTTACAGTCTTGTTATTCAAAAATGTTGTATTTTTAAAAAAATGCAGTTAAAAAATATACTGAAAGAAACTTTAACTACTTATTTTGAAAATGTATGTGTTCTTTGCTGCAACCATCAGCAGTGCTGTGATTTTCATACAAACAAAGCCAAAAGAAAAGAGATGGCTTGATTATGATTTTGAGAAGAAACTGGAAGAAATTTCACCAGTCAACCCAATGCCTGTGAAAGCCAATATTAAATGAGGAGTGTTGCCCTGTTCTGTACCAGGTTAGCTAAAAAGAGTCAGTACCACATCTGGGTCTTTTCCAATATGCTGTATGGAGACAACAAGAACACGCTGTGAAGAATGTTCTGCTGTGATCTAAATCGCCACATCCAAAATAAGCTGCTGCTATAAGAGCTCCTCACCACACCCTAACCTTAACAGAGCGCAGATGTAAAACCCAAAAAGATGCACCAGCAGTGTCCGTGAGAGCAGTACAAGTTGGACTAGAGAATTACTTGTGCTTTGCTACACAAGTTGTCTGGAAGACAACAAACAAGCCATGAAGAAAACCAGTCCAGAATAAATAGTCTGCAAAAAATGCCCAGAAGTCAGTTGTATAATAAACCACTTAGCAAGTACTAGAAGCTTTCTTCCTAATTCACATGTCACATGTTTTTATATCTGAAAATAATTAACTGCTCACTATTGCTCAACAAGTAGGGGTCTATTTGAAATCACTTAATAACAGAAACAAGGGGAGCAGCAAGACAAGGTACTGAGAATTCCATCTGGTGTCTGAAAACAGAACTTAATCATATTAATTTCTGTGTTAGGGAGCCCAGATTCAGGGGCAAGGAAAGAAAGGCTTCTGAGATGGAAGTTACTGTTTGTCTGGAGGAGAAATATAGAAGAAATTCAGAAGAAATTTGCTAAAGCATTGCATGGTGTTGCTTGATGATAGAATAAGGCATCATTCTGTCACTCTCTAATATGGATTCTAAAATATGTATGTGTTACTTAGCACTAAAAATTGAAAACAGATTACTAAACTTTCGTTGGGATATATCAGTTCACTTATATCTTTTCAAGGTGAACCTAAGAACCTAAGCGTAATATATTGTCCCTAACCCTACTTCTCTCTTAGTGTCCCTGCAAAAGAACACAACCACTGCAGAATTTCCCCCAGATACCATCCTCCTCTCTTCTGCTACATGGTGGGTTTGATCTCTTCAGGGCCTTTATAAAAAACTGCATGGGTCTGAGCTTTGAAGTTCCATTTCTTGAACTCCTCCAAGGTTTCCAGGAAGGACTTTCCCTTTGTCTCAGGAAGGAAAAACCCAATGTGCAGTGCAGATGCAGCCCACAAGGAATGGGACATAGCAGAAACGTGCTAGACTTTTCTGAGGAGGAGGAAAAAAACAAGACCGTGTTGGTGACATTCTGTACGACGAAAAATAGGCCTCTGATCTCTGTTCCTGTGTGGACTAACTTCACCCGGGGAGTATTTCTGTACACCCTGGTGAGGGCCTCACATGCCTAGATGCAACAGGTCCCCGGCACAGTTTGGGAGATTTGACAGAGCAGGAAGAGTAGTATCTCAAAATATCTTTTTCTGTCTTTCTCTCTATATGTAATTGTATAGAATGGGGACCCACAGTAGGAAATAAGACAGGATTGGATATTGTGGAGTTCTGCTCCCTTTCACTTCAGGAATCACCTTAGGGAATGATGCCAGGGTCTGGCCAAGGGAAATTACATCACAAATCTAGTCCCAGCTGTTCTCAGCTGAGGACAGAGGAGGAATATTGGTCATCCATGCCCCATATTAATTGTCTTCCTGCCTCACATCAGAAATCACAGTAGGGAACATGGAGGAAGTTTGGTTTAGAGGAGTTCTGACTACTTTCCTCATAAAGATACTTTTTGTGGCAGTGCTATCTTGCTGTGTGACTGCAGCTTGTGATATTCCAGGCCCTGTCTCTTTTCCTGGTCACTATAAGAGCCTCTTTCTTGTACAAAACACTAAAGAGCTGCAGGTGGTTGCTTTGCCTTGGGAACCCACCACAATGAATGGAAGGGCTGTTCCAACCAGAAATAGGTTGAACCAGAGCAGAGAGCCACAGAGCATGTAAGCAACTGGACAGGACATTTGATCAAAAACCTCTGTGGGGAGAATTCCTGTTACACCAGCTGGACACAGAAATGGAAAGAAAGTTAATAATACCGTTAACATTATATTAAAAACCAGAGAACATATACTAACAAGCAAAAGCAACATGAAGTATATGAGAACAGTAAATTATTCTCACTAGTCAACAATGCCAGAACAAGTGGTAATAGAGATTAACTGCAGTGGGAAAATTTTAGGTTAAATATTAAGGACTGGCTAATTATTCAAACTCTCTCATGTTAGAATAAACTGCCAGGAAAGGTTTTGTAATCCACATTATTCTCACCAGGACCCAACAGTGAGAATGGCTTATAATTAATTCAACCCTATGGCACCATAGGGACTAAGACAAGAAATTACTGCCAACTCATGTGGCATGCAACAGTGGCAGCTTGGTTCTTTTCTCACTTGCCTTCCTTCAAACTCATGTTACTGAACAGAACCTCACATCTACTCACACACGGCGCAAACATCTGCACACTCACACAGCCTGTGTGCTGCCCCCACGACCACAAAAACTAATGGATTCTGCCAAGAAAATGCATGTTAGTAGGCTAACAAATAGATGGGGAAATTGTGCTTTCAGGTATCTGCAAGTAAATAATCAGATGACGTAGCTGTCAATCTCTAGGGTTAAAGTGAAGCATTAGAAATGCTGGTCTACAGCCCTAATGGATTGGGCAGCAAATCAAAACCTTGTTGTCCATTTAAGACAAGAATTGCCTCCAAGTGCCATCACAAGATGGCTGTAAGGAGGAATGAGACAGAGAATGGCACAGACTGTCCCTGCACAACACTGACTTCCAGCAGCATGGAAGCCCCCCGTGAAACAGCTGAAAACTGCTGGCAGAAATTGCCTCATTCTTTTGAGTGTGCTGTGGCTAAAGAGGGTCTTAGAGTTTCCATAAGCTGCTTGCACACACCTCCAAGCCCCTGCAGGACCCAAAAGTTTCAGTGAAAACACTGAGGAAACTGACCTGGTCCAATTCCAAAGCTCAGAATAAGGGTGAAAATGCAGGCCACGCTGACATTAAGGCATCCACCTAATCTGAATCTACAGCCACAGAGACCAACAGAAAAACAGTGAGGGCACTTACACTTATTTCCCACCACTAAACACCCCAGTCATACAAAAGGCAAAGCTCAACTCCATTTCACTTAAATAATTAAGTTTATTACCTGCTGGCTCAGAGCAACCATGAAGACAATGGCCCATCCTGCCATGAAGATACATCTGCCCAGGAGCAGTGGCCTCCAACCAGCAAAATCTAGAATCACATTTTGCACAAAGTAACTCAGGGAAATAAACCAAGATATTTACCTTGTGTTTATATTTCCTGCCTGCTCCCTCTTCCCATTTCAATACTCCATGCCTAGTTCGCTCTACAACTACTTTAAGGATGTTGTCCACTTCTTAGCATAAAAAGGAAAAGTCAAAGGAAAGAGTCTGCTGGCAGGAGTCAGGTAAGAAGGGTGTTCAGGGGAGATAAGAATGTCCCAGCTGCAGCCTAAACTCTGCCACTATCTTGTCACTAGCAAGAGAGTTACATTTTTTAGAGATCTCAGACAGTGACGATGATGCAGTGTCTGACAAAATACTTCTGCATTAACCTGTCTGGACATGAGTGCTGAGAGACTGCCTGGCTGCTGTACATAAAGAGCTTCCTTGGCATGAAAAGCAATGTAAATCCAAAATTTGTAATTAACAGCCTCCTCACCGACTCAACAGAGTCGGCATGTCAGCAGAGTGCATTAAGAGTCTCACACAAGTGATAGACATGATCAGATCACAGCTCCCCATGATGATTACAACATATGGGATTTTGTTCTGAGGAATTCCAGCCTCCTGGAACATGTAAGATGCATAAAAATACATCTGGGGAGAGAAAAGAGAAGAAAGCAGTGAGGGAAAATGTCTGAAAATACATCCCATTGTTTTTCCTGAAGGATCACGCAGAGAATGAATAATGCACTGTCATACTGACTATTTTGACAGTGTCCCTCTGAATCTTGCCATAATGCACAGGTGTACTTTGGGAACTATGCACCTGAGGTCTGAAGATCTCCACAGGCAGAGCAGACCACTATTCATTCTTCCCCTGCAGCAGAAATGTTACACCCAAGAGCTTGCACCGATGTCTCACGATACAGCAGTGCTACTGATTGCTGTGGCTGCCAGGCTGCTTACTGAATCATTCCCACAGAGCCGCATGGTGCTGCTCAGCACAACGATACTCATCAGCTGCCACCTCAAAGCTGGATTTTGGAAGAGCTCCCAAGGGTCCTTCGCTCTCAGATCCTTAACAGCAGCCTGTTGAGCCAGCATCTCTTCCACTCAGGTCACTGTTGCCTCTGAGCTTCTGCAGTGCTGCAAGGACAAGGGAACCCCTAATTCCCTGAACTTTACCTTCAGTTTGCCTGCTCTGCAGGGTGATGGGTTGAGCAGCAAGTGATGGCTGCAGAAAGCTGTAGGACAGAGTCTGTGATCATGGTGTTACCTTCACAGAGATGGCCAGTTGTGGTGCGGCCAGTTGTGGTGCAGCCTCTTGAAGGATTTGGGGGAAAGGAGTGCAAATGCCTGACCATTGTTTGATAAGACAGTATTTCCAACCAGTGCCATTTTAGCAGCCATGCTTCTGACTCAGATCTCAAGTGACTTCCCTGGGACATGCAGGCAATTAAGATGTTCTTGGTACACAGCACATATTCCCTGGAAATTAATTCCAGCCACTCTGTATATGGGGATTTGTATGCTACAAATCTAAGCAAATCCCTTCATATGAATTGGCTTCAGATTTGGTCATGAGCTCTTCAACCAGCATTTATTTCACTTCATAGTTACAAAACATATTCGCCATTGTGAACACAAGTCCCACCTTTTGACCCTACCATTGTAGCAAAAACGTCTTTTGTAGGAAGATGCCTTTCAATTACCTCAATAGATCAAAAATATTTAAGATTATAGGATGTTCTTCAGTTTGGAAAGAGGAAGTGATTATATTTGGAACTTGATATGATACTTCTTACATGCAAAAGTTGTGGCACCATTCTCAAAATGTCGGGGCCCAAGACTGTGCACAAAAGCAGGATGCAAAAAAGCATACATTCATCTGCGTTCAGAATTACTGTGGATGTTCATACAAATACATACCCAACCACCACCTGGGCGCTATTTAAGGGTGCAGCAGCTAATGCAATTACAAACATTGATGACACCACATATTTTGTACAGACCAAGTATGGTCCTCTGGTTTAGAAAAATATTATCCATGGGACTAGTGACACAGCCATGGTATTGGGCTTAAAGCTTTTATGTTCATCTAAGGAGGCTAGCAGAGTCACCAAACAGAATATTTGTCTCAGACATTTCAATCTGTTTGGACTGAACGTGCTGGACTATATGTTAAGAATAGGCAATCAACCTTCTCACTGTTTATGTGCCCAGTCAGTAGATCTCACATGCTCAGTGAGAGGCTAACAGTCACCCTAAACTCACCAGAGAAGCAGGATTCTTTATCTCCATGGTCAATCAAGAGGTATCTGGGACTTTCAGAGAACCAAGGCAGAGCCATGAGCTGGATCAGGGCAGGCACCACATTTCTAGCTAAAAGGAATGGTCAGCTCTCCTCCCCTCCTAGTAGCTCCCTAGAGGAAAAAAAACGCAAAACCAGTACATTTGCACAGTACATTTTACAACCTGGCAAGAGCCCAGCATCCTCTGCTGCATGTGGACACTCAAAAAGAAAGAAAAAAACAGGGGTAGTAAAGAAAAAAAAAAAAAGAAAAGAAAAAAAAAGGACAAGAGTAAGTATAAACTGGTCTTCTTGCTCTACATTACTTGAGTCCAACAACCTGTCACATCACCAACCCCAGAGCTGTAAACAATGCAGAGGTCAAGGCCACAGCTCCTCTGAGCTTCTTTGGGGCACTTCCTGCCAGATACATGGGCTGAATGTTCATGCTTACTCTTGGGCAAGGCAGACAAGTGCTGACCTCAGCTTGCAGACAGAGGAGACGAGGACAAATGCAGTCAGCCACCTCTCGAGGTTGCCAGCTGGACCCTTCTGTTGTAGGCCATGTGATGACTGATCTACTGTTCCGTCATGATTTCCTATTTAAAAGGATGGCAGAAAACTGAGCACAGAAATGATGGTGATTATGTAGTGGTTACTGTGGTATGGAGTTGAGCTGAAATCCTTGTAACACTTCAGCTGGGTCAGAATATGATGAGAAGGTAATGTGGGGGAAAGAATTGTTCCCCATTGGGTTTTGAGACATTAAATACTGCCGTATTAGGTAGTTTCTCCCTGCCAGAATGTTAATGGCAGACTGATCTGTGATAGAAAAAATGTTTTCATTATTTTTAACTATGGCGGGTATTGTGCTGTAGGGCTCATAATTCCTCTTGGACTAATGGAAGCTGCAAAGCTTAAAATAAAATCCAGCACTCTCTTGCCTTCCCAATATGATGGCCATGGGACCAGCAACAACAGCCGCAGTGCGTCCTCCCAGAGGGCACACAGAGACAGTGAAAGACCACAGCAGCAGTATCACGTTGCTCTCAAGGGGAATGCCTGTGCACTCCAGCCAGGTTTCATTCATGAACGTCTGGATGTACTGAGGGAAGGACGGTGCTGCATAGCCATGACATAGAGATGAAGGACACTGAGAAATGTAAAGGCTTCCTTATCAATATATCTGTTTATTCTGTGTACATGCCTCCAAACATTTGGTTGAAAATGGCCTCCAGTTCTTAGATGTGTTTTTAACAGAGGGTTAGAGTGTATAACTGTAGCTGTTGAAAAGTTGTACTTGGTTAGTATCTGTATGTACCTACCCTGGATAATTTAAAAATGTATTTCATGGGTCCGACTTTGAATTTAAGGGCAAAAGTCAATTTCAAAGGATGCAGGTTGGAAAATTTTAGAATTAGATTTGCTAAAGCAGTTGAAACAAGGCTTCTGAATAAATTCTTGTGACACTAGGTCCTGCTCAAGGGTGGCTCTTGACAACAAAGTCCTGTACCTCAGATGTGAATTATACAGAGGGGACAACACATCCTTCCCTTCTCACCCTCAGTATTAGCAGACTACATATTTTCAGTGGCAGGCTACTGTTTATAGCCAGACTGACAATACTGTAAGGAAGTGTCTGTCTCAGGAGGAGGCTCTCAGACTAGCAGTACTTACTGAAGTTGGAGCATTGATGATGGAGATGTTGTAACCATATTGGAAAGTGCCTCTAATCCCAGCGGCACATATTGTCAGGATCAGGATCTTGCTCTGAAGCTGAAGAACATGGATAGAAAATGAATGGCTTCCTTGCACAGAATAAAATGGCTCAACAGACATTTGGTCCATTCACGCTTTGAGTGGTGTGAAGTGGAGATTAGAATAGGCTATGAATGTTGTAAGATGGGAGGTGCCAAAGACAGACACCCCCCACCACCACCACCACCACCCCCCCCCCCGATCTTTAAACTGTCTCCCTCTACTGCAGAATAGTATTAATAATTAACTGCCATTCACAAAGAATTTGGGACTGCTTTGGGGCAAAGGCCTGCAAGTGTCTTTGGTTTAATATTTAACATGTATGCTTACAAAAAGTCAGTGCAAAAACAGTAAATAGTGGTAGAGACTGGTGTTATAGCTTCAGTTAATTCAATTCATTACAAAAACCTGTACTTACATAGTGAATTATTCAAGAAGCGCTACCAAACTTGTTTAGGTTTGATGACTTCTGCCTCATTTCTAGCTAAGCTCTATTGGACAGAGCTTCTCTGTGGTAGGGGTGATTTTCTCACAGCCATTTATATCCAGTGCATTTCTGATTATTTGGCATGCTGTTTCTTCTACCTTTTCATGGTGATGACACATATTTTAGTTTAAAATAGAGTGCCTTTCCTATGCTAGTTCACATGTTGTACAGAGCAGACAATGTCTCTCTGCCCAACTTTCTCATTACACAGTTGTTCCTACATGTTCTTTTATTTAGGTGTCTATAATTGCATATTCAGCCAGAATAGCTTCTACATCTTCAGTATTATGTTACAGGTGAAATACGTGGCAGACAGTGGGTCCTATACCATGTTCTGGTCTCCTTGAGGTCATTTCTTCATCAGTATTGCCCGTTGCTTATATTGCCATCTAACATTGCTGCTATGCCTTTGGAAGCATGGGCAGGTGAATGGGGCTGCTTCATGCAGCATCATGGGATCAGGGTGTTGGTATAAAAATGAGGTCTCTTGACTTTTTGAAGGGTGTAGAACAAGCTGTCCTGGCTGACACAGTATGGCAACTGAGAGCTCACTGGCAGGCTTGTGAGCAAAAAACATCCATCTTTCTCCCCTTGCAGTAGGATGCCCTGAACATTACAGTATAAGTGAGTGTTCTGCATCAGAACAACACCAGGCCTAACTGTGGAGAGTCAGGGACACTGTGTAGAAACTTTCTGAACAGTTCTGTTGATCTTTCGTCCTCTGTCATGTTTGTAAGCCTCAGGTCATTCTTGCCACTATTGCCTGGACACTTTCCTGTGTGACTCTGCCTTCAAATTGACCTACAGCTTCTGCAGAGGACCACAGCTGAGTGTGAGCAGCATCACGTCTCCATGTTCACCTCACCGTCAGTGAACATTCCTTCCTCGTTGCAGCCACACCACCCCGTTGGCTGCTCTCTCTCTGTGTCACCCCCCCGTATCCTTGTCAGTTCACACCTATTTCATGCCTCTGCCTTTGGTTTCCCGTCTGTATGTGAGATTCTGTGACTGGCAAGCTGTGCCCTGATGGTGTCCTTGGACTGGGAGCACTGTCCCGTGTCTCAAGACCACTTTGAGCTTGCTGGGGCCCCCTGGCCTTTAGCCTGACACCTCCTGCACAATGTTCTGGGTGGCCCAGGGCCAGGATGGTGTTTGCCAGCCGCCTGCTTGCAAACCCCTCCCAGTGGGACAGCTCTTCGGGTCACATGAAGAGCCCATGCTCAGGTTTGGCTGTTCGCCAGTTAGTGCAGGGCACCTCAGGCTAGACTGTGTTCTGCTACATGAATATGACCCCATTGACCCTGAGAAGAACTTAGATAACCCAAAGCTGGGGAGCTCTTTCTGTTCTACCTGCTCATTTTCTCCTTACAGAGCCATCTAATGAAGAAAATGAAAGTTTTCCCTAGTCTCACAATAGTTCTAAAATCGCAAATTCAAATCATCTTAGATTTTTCCTTTCCTCAAAGCCTTTTCTTGTAAATAACTTCCATACCAGCCTGAGGCAGGATGTTCTCCTAGGACAGCAATGAAGCCAGACCATTCCAACCCTGCAGCAAGAAAAGGCCAAGCTCTCCCCGTCCCAGTTAGAAGTGGGTACATTTCACTTGCACTTTCCTTGGCTATACCACTTCCCTGTCCTATTACTGAGACCTGAACTAAGGATTGTGCACCTGATATCTCTGCTCTTCCCAGTTATTCTAGTTCTCCAAGTGAGAGAGGTCCTCTCCCTACAACACCACATTTCTTTTTTAATCACAACACTCCTCCTACTCATTTCCCTGCTTTCATTATAGAGTACATTCCCTATCAGGTCCTGTATCACAGAGCTCTTTTGTGGCCATGAGCTAAAGGAAAATGGTTTGCTTCTCCCTTCAGGAGCCACCAAACAGTTCTGTGCTCAGACCTGAGCTGTATTTACAGGGTGACCTTCCCAAACCTTCCTTAACACCCGGCTTCTGCGCTATTTTCACAGCCACAGTGGTGGTGTGCAGCTGCCAGGAGAGCCATTAGTCTGTCAGCTTTATCCCAAGGACTGTGATGAGTTGGACAAATAATTCTACAAGAACATGATAGTACTTACACAGCCTTATAAAAATTCAAATTAAAAAAAAATAAAATCTGTCAACAATAATAGTAAAAAAGATGGTTTTTACAAGTCTCTGCAGCTTGTTCATCCACTTTGGTATGTTTTCCTCTGTCTGCCAAAGCCGCTGGTACTCTCAGCACTGCTCAAAAAGATTATTTAAATCTCCAGCATAGGAATGTGTATTTAGTCACCCATTACATTAGGATAAGACACTAGACTTGGCAGGTGTTTTGCCAGCTGATTTACATTCTCGAAACGGAGCTGCATGTTCATTAGCAAGACAGTTCAATTAGTTTTGTTGAAAGTACATGACAGTTTGGGGAAATGATTCTGCAAGATCCAGGACTGTCTAAATCCTCCTGAAGGCCAGTATGGTTTATGGCATAAATTCGCTCTCAAAGCATCTGACATAGTTGCCCAGTAGCGCTTGTCTGATTAAGTGTGATCAAAGCAGAAGTAAGCTACAGCTTTTTTTTCTGACTGTAATTGTCCTGGAACCCAATCTAGGATCTGAAAGACAAACCAGACTATTTTCCTTGGTTCTGTCAGTGACAGGAATGAATGAACCCCAAACTTTCAAATCTCTTGTTATGCCAAGCCCTTTCACTGTACTCTTGTCTATGCCCTGGTGCCATACAGGCAATCCAGCTCTTGCTGGCAAGGGACTGTGCACTGATTCACAGGAGGCTGCAGTCCTGTTCTCTCTCCATAGCCTGACATAGAGCAAACAGCAACACTTAAAGTACTTGATTTTGTCACTGAAAAATCATCTCTGGCTTTCATTTCACTAGAGGCAGAGGGCTTTGCTTTTACATATGGCGTGTGACTTTTTTGTTTCTAAAGTGCATAATACATAATATGTATTACTTTATATATTAAAGTGCATATTACATAATATGTAATATATCTACATAATATGTAGCATTGCAGGTAAACCTAGTGCTGAGGTAGCCATGGGAGAGTAGGCTGCTGGGGGAAGAATGAGCATCTGATTAATATGTTCTCAGTTTGTTTTGAGTTGTGGCACCCTCTCAGAAACTTTATTCTGATGTTCTTTAAGCCTTGTTCTCCCTACAGCCTCAGAGGGTGGAGAGAAGCGCCCTTCTAAGGGCAACTGGGGCTCATTATACCAAGGACTATAACTGGCTTTATGCTTGGGAGATATTGATCAAGAAATCAAATGAGCTTCACCATAGCTGTTCACAGAGGTATAGTGGAGGAGCCTTCGTACAATGGATTTATGTCACACCCTGGAAATACAAAATTGAAACTCAGTTCTTTTTTAATATCTTGGTTAAAAAATAAATAACTCTATGCAGTAGAAGCCCCTCCTCTACCCCCGAGAGCTAAATTCTGATGAATTGGAAAGGTTTCATCCCACTGTAATAGTGACTTCTTCAGTGACCTTTCATCTCTGTCTTTTGGCTTACCATTCACTAGCATGTGAGTTTTATACTCTTCCCTTGTTAACTACCCATCATTTAATCAGTACAGAGTAGCTGACAGGCCTTCTGCAATGGGTTTGGCTCATGTGGTAGTTGCTTATTATTCCAGAAATGGTTCTCTTTTCCATGTAAGCTACAGAAGACAGCAAGGCAGCAGTAACAGCAATGACGGCTTGCTTCTTTCTGTAAAATAGAAAGGCACTCCCTGGCAGTGAGAAAAGCTGTATCCTCATGAATCCTAGAGATGGGGCCTAGTGGAGATGGAGGCATTTTGCATTGCCAGCAATAATAGCAAAGTGGCTGTTTCACAAAGTATCTGGCCTTTAGGAGTAGTCATGGTATTTTAACATCCTTTCATCCTGCAGAGTGCAATTTGTGAGTGGCCTGACAGATTTCAAAGTACCCAAAATAAGTGAAACTTTTTTTTAAATGCTTCTTTATCTGTACTCAGGTTTTACTGCACCTGAGCAGAAATATATACCTGTTCTGCACCGCAGAAGTATATTGTCTTACGAATGTGTAAGTAGGGATGTGGTGCTGCATCAGCTGCAGCCACTAAGTGGCAGGAGAAGTACAAAATTTCCTATACTATGCTCTGAATCCAACATGCCAGCAGTTTGCTGCCTGTGGCATATGGCAGGGGTCAGAGGACTACTAACAGCTTCCCAAACGGTAACTTGTTCATTGAGGAAATAGACATAACTGTACATAACTGTACAAGTTAACAGCCACTGGTGTATAGTTTAGGCAGCATGTATCAAGAACAGTAATACATTCAGAAAGGAAAGCTCTAGTTTCTTCCTAAAGTCTATTCTGAATGAGACCAGGCTTGGGTAGATCTCTTCCGGGAAGAAAAACACATATTCTGTATTAGGCAAGAGCTCTCTCCTTTTTCCTAGCATCTTATAAGCAGGGACAACCTAGTGCAGGTCTTTGTCCCCTCAGGTGATGGCGTAAGGAGTTTCAGCTTGCGGCTACCAGGTGGAGTGTCCCTGGTTGTTCTAGTCACTGAGATGTGTCATGGGAGCCTTTGAGGTGGGTGGGGATTATTCCATTTCTAGCTCCTTAGACAGAAGCCAACGTGTCAAAGCATGTCTCTAGTTGGATAAGAGGTGAAGGAATGCAGCTCACCCAGGCAGTCTGGTCTCCATCCATTCCCTGGCCCTGAGTACCATGAATCTGATCCATCTGTCTTATTTCTCTTGCAGTCAAACATAGAAATATATGGTTCTGCAATGACCTGGTCAAGGACTGCCTGCTTAGACCATTGCATTGTCTTATTTTTCCAAAGTAAATATGTGCACATTCATCTATCTAACAGAAGATGAAGGCGGTATTAGTCACAGTCCAAAGGAAATCCTAGAGGCACTGGCACCAATGCACAAGGGCAGGTGTTGCCAGGGGATGTGTTTGCATCTTCTGCAGGGCCTCCCAATGGGCTTTCCTCAAGCTTCTCCTTATTTTACCTCTACCTTCCCTGAACTGCGCAGAGCTACCTTCTCTCTCTCCAAAACCCATTCCTGGGGCTTTCATGTGAGGGTGAAATCAGAGAGCTTGCAAGCTGTGCAATGAAGTGAAGCAACTGCCTATGGCAGTCTCGGGTCAGAGAAGGGAAATATCAGGTGAGCTTATGACAGCTGTAAGAGATGAATGAAGTTCTGCAGGTAGGCAGTGAGATGCTGTGGATTGTGGCACAGGCTGTTCACAAGCCTCCCTGTTCCAGAAGGGGCATAAATTGGCTGTTGCTGTGGCTAGATCTGTGTGTGTAGCTGGCTAGCTGGAAGTGGGAGTTCCTGGAGGTTGTCCTCTGTCTTTTCTAGTAACAGCCACCTTGATGAGGAGTGGATGGATAGATTTCTTCCTCCTATGTGTCATCTATATGACTCGCGCTTTGGTCCTGACAGATGTTCACACTGGTTGTGTTTCTAACTGGCTTCATGCTGCACCTTAAAAAAACCAGCATTCCCAATGTTCAGTCCTTAGGATAAGTTCTCACAATTTCAGAGTCACAGTTGGTGTAGATGAGAAATCTCCAGTGTCGGGGTCTGTCATCAGGGTATAATCACAGCACTGCAGTTACTCAAACTCTGGCTTTGGAAGCCTTCACATAAACCCAGCAGTTTTCCAGCACCACCACGAGGACCTACCACTCTCTTCCCTCAAATACTTTTTCACTGAACTCAAACCTGTCATAATCAAGGTGAAATATGATGCCATGAGCATGGGAGAGTAGTTATTTGGAGAATGTGATGGCAGTCTCTGCCTGTAATTATCTGACTGCAGGAATAAGTAGTAATCCTGCCATTAGGAAAGACCATCAACACATGCTCTTTGATCTGCCATGTGCTGAGAGGTTCTTACGTTTTAAAGTCGTTTTACCCCAGGATCATCTGGACCAACTCCAATTACACTGCAAGAGGAGAAAAAGGGCCCCGTTTCTATCTGTGAGGCTTGAATCTACAGGATGAATTCTCCCTACAAATGCCAAACTGCAAATCATAGAAGAGATTTGAAGCTGTTCCCTGGCTGGTTGTGGCTATCTCCCAAGCTCTACCCTTGCTATTTCTGTAAACCCTTCTCTCTTTCCTGTAAGGACCATCACAGTGAAATATGAAATACCTCTGTCTGCTTGTCCTGACTCTTGCAGGACTCAGAATACAAAAGACACATAACATCATCTACAAACAAGAAGCTTTCTCAAGAAACATCCAGTAGGTCTGCTGTTTTTATGGTGAAAGCAATGTTTATGGAACTTAGCTGTTAAAACGGATTTTCTTTGTAGGAAATGAGTGCCCTGCTGTGACACCATTACTCTCAGTTCCAGCAGTTCAGTAATGTTCCTTAGAAAAAACCCACAATTTATGTAAGTTCAAGACACTGTATAAGAACTTCAGAAAATGGGCTTCATTGCAGAGGTTTCTCAGGGCAGGGACCCAATGCTGACAGAGCTTCTGCTACCACACAGAGCCACTGGGATGCTTTCCAGACCAGAGGAGATACATGGGAGCTGAGTCCCCTGAGGACACAAGGGCTGATACAGCCAAGGGAACTAGCTGCTTTTCCTTGCAGCTAGGATTTTTGGATGTCAGAAGAATGGCTCTATGTTGTGCATGTTGGATCAGCAGTCTGCATTTTCATTCTCCTGACAAGCAATAGAGCTTCTCTGGGAAAACTGAGAAAGCCCAAAATACTAAAAATAATTGAAATACCCTTTTCTCAGTCCACTGTGAGCTGGTGGTGATGTTGTGGCTGAACTACTACTTTTCCTTCCTTCTTGGTATCAGACACTGATGCAGGCAGTTAGTTGAAACTGGGTGACCTGAAGACCAGAGAGAACAAACTGCTTGGCTGAGCACCACCTCTATTCCTGCGTGCAAAAGAAGAGCTTTTAGACTCTGCCAAATGTCGCTGAATGTTCCTGTCAGAGGAGAGGAAAATATGTGCAGCAGTGCTGGAGTGTCAGACTCATCCTGATTTCTTATTTAACACCCACTTCAGATAGAGCTTTTTATTAGAGCTGTCCCCTGGCTTATTGAGAGGCACCCGGACTAGGACACGTAGTCCTGCCTCTGGTGAAAACAAAACTACAAATACCATTTCTGACTCCTTGTAGGGGTCTTCAACAGCTGGCAGCGTGCTCAGTTGCATGTGCTGCGATTGTGAGCTGAACATAGACCTCTTTTTATAAGAAACAAGCATTGTTTTTCAGTTCTCTTGTTGAGTTGGCCACAGTGCTTATGAAATGGATGTTACAAAATAAAGGCCCTTGAAAGATATTCCCCACTGACAGCTGTGGGAGGTGACCTATGGTGTAGAGGACAGATCACAAGGCAGAAGAATTTAACAAGAATGATTAAGCACTGGAAAACAATAACTGTGCAAAGAGACAGACGTTTTCTTGCTTGATGTCTTCAACTCATGACCAGAAGCTGTTTTGGAAGAGGTCTTTTATTTGGATATGTGATTGGGCTCTGCTCAAGGAGATTTAGGTGAGATCTTCCTTCTCATGATATGCCAGATGCAAAGCTATATTTTTGAACTAAGAAACATAGGAAATAAAAAGAACATAAACTTTGATTTACAGCATACCCTGTGCAAACCACATGTCCTTGGAGGGCTGAGCTCTAAGTACTATCTTTAGTTTCTTTCTAACAAACAAACAAATAAAACCCCCATCCAATTCTGTATGATTTACTTTCTCCTGACTTTAGCCATCACACTGTAGAGTTAGCTGATTTGAGACAGGAAATCCTTCAATGAAGGACAAAGAATTTATATATGGCCATTAAACATTGAAAAGTAAACATTTCAAGTGCCTCAGGCAGTTATGATTACACGGCTTATCTATGCACAGTGGGTTCATGGAGCCTTGTTTCCAAAACCAGAGCAGAAACTCTCAGCGGCTACTTTGTGGTGGATCTGGAGGTCTTGGCACCTGTTGTCAATGCCACTGAGGACAGTCTGAGAGCTGAAATAACCTTCCAGTAAGGTCCCTCTGGCTGTTGTGGCTCACTTGTAGGGGAGCTCAGTGCTGCTTTTTCTGAATCTGTTCCTACTGCCTGTGCATCAGTCATGCAGTGACCTCTTCTACACCAGGGCTAACAGGGATCTCAGGTGTGGTGTGTCCTGGGGAGCACTAGGGTGGGTGAGACTTTGTACAGAACTTGCATAGTCTCATATCCTGGTGGGGGGGTCTCTCAGTGTATCCTTGTTTTCAAATGAAGAAAAGAATTGGGGCTCTACTGCAGGGGGGTGGAGCATTACTCCAGCCAAGGGGCTTGGGGTTAGGTGGCCCAGGGAATGAACTCTCCCTGTTGTGTGCCCTATAGCCTAGCTGAAGGAAGTGCCTATCTGTGATCAGACCACTTATGACTTGTTACAGTAGGACATGTTGCAAAAGGTCATCAGACAAATTTACAAACAAAATGCCAAAGGTGTTAAAGAGCAGAGGGTACGTGTCACCGGCTGGACGCTCATCAAGTGCATGGCTGGGGGCTGCTCTGCTGCCCCATCAACTGCTGAGGGGGGCGAGCACCCCTGGCGAGGGCGCCAATGCTCATTAAGGCCTGTGCTGACGTGGCGCACCGCTCCTTTCATCCTGTGACCCCAGAGAGTGCTGTGCTGGGCAAAATGGGAGCTGTCGCCTTTAAACAAAGCATCTGTTTATTCTTGAACCAATTAGTGAGGGCAGTTAGATCTTGAACTCGTTACTGAGCCCAAAACAATTACGATAAAAACAAGTTCCAGATGGTCTCAAAAGGAGTTGTTTTTGTCTTTACTAAATTAGAATGGATTCCATGTCTTCAAGTTCCTCTGGCATTTATGGACAGGAAACATGAATTACACACAATAATTTACTACAAACAAAAGAGATGAACGCTGCAACAGCTCATTTATCTTTGCTCATGTGCCTTCTTGAGGTTTATGTGCTGCTTAACTCATGGGGAGAGTTAATAGCTTTTTTCTTTGTTTTCTAACTCTTTGCTATTTTGGTTTGCAGAAACTGAGACAGGAAGCTGTTGAGTTTCTGTTGCGGGGTGAAGCTTACCTGCAACCCCAGGCAAATGCTTGCATGTTCCTCAAAATCACCCCAGAAATGAGGAAAACAAAACCAGAGGTAACAGGAGGGTCCAGTAGCAGTCTGTCACTGTGTATGTGCAAAACCATGCCCTTTCAGGAAATATATATATATATTTTTAAATCAAAGGCCAAATGAATCCACAGTTGCAAGAGTGCAACACACACTAGTTCTTCTTTTTCAGGAATATTTTCTTGTGAGTTGGTTTGTGGATTGTAAACATTGACAGTACAACAGGTTACTATCGCTAATGCTGCAGATACAAAATGGGTAAATACTGTCTGGAAAAGAGAGTTGCCTCTGGTACCACCATGTTTCAGTTCTTCCTTTGAGTGACTTGAGCAAATGTCACAGATGAGAATTCTTCCAATTAGTTCCTCGGGCAACTCCGAGAGCCCCCAGACAGAGACCTTTTTCAAAGCCCATCCAAAATGGACTGAAGTCTGGGCATCAGACATACTTTTATGGGAACTCTGAGTTTCTGATGTCTTGGGTCTGAAGATGATGCTGCACATTGACATGAATTCAACTGCTTCCAAAAGGAAGTGGAACCCAGAAGATGACAGGCAGCAATGGTAGATCATTGCTGCTCAGACCTGTGCTTACATCTGCTTTGGGTCCCTGGGCAGGGGGAGGACAATAGGACAAGGCAGGAGGAAATCAGTAAAGAAACTCCTGAGCAGTGTTTCTGTTCTGGCTGTCCTTCATACCTTCTTGCTGCTGAGAAAAAGGTTTTGGTTTTGCTTTTTTCAGGCTTTAGTTAGATTCCATGATTATATAGAAGGTGGCATGTCGGCTACACTACAAAGGTGTATAATGTGAACTCAGCTATGCGGCTAGGCTGATGTGAAGTTGAGGAAGGACATAACTCCCCAAATCCATAAAATGTGACAAGTGTTGTAATAAAGACTAAAGCTGCCCCTGGGCATGCATGAAGTCAGTTTGGCTGAGCTCCAAAGGGAGTGAGATCACAAGCAGAAAGCAGCCTGGGAACTGGGGGTGACACTGAGATTTGTTTGGCTTATTCCAGTGTGAGATGGTGAGCTTCCCAATGCATTCCATTGCTTCTCCTCCTCCCTCCATGAATCTTAGAAAAGAAGGTCTTAATTAGAAGCCTGGACAAGTAGAGTTCTCCAGTTTGGGCTGGCAAACAAGGGAAAAGAAGAAAAATGAGAAACTGATGGCTTTTTTTTTAGATTTCATGCAGTGTCTGATTTGTACATAGTCCTCCACAGGGAGTAAGTGGGATTCAACATTTGGATTCTCCTCTCTGTGGAGCTATTGAGACTGAGCTCCAGGACAATGATCGCCTTCCAGCAGAGAGGCTCCCCATGTTCATCTCAATCTTGGTTCAAACAAGAAAGGGGCAGGAATCACAGTGCTTGAATTCAGCTTCTGGCTGGCATTGCCCACAGGCAGTGAGAGGAGATAGGAAGCCTCTAATCCCCCATCCAAAGGGGCAGGATATTTATTCCCTTATTTCATTTGTTATTCATTTATTCACTCTCAGTTCTTTGACTCAGTTGCTGCTTCTGCTGGGGCTGCGAGCTCTGCAGCATGCTGAAGGGCCGAGCTGCAGCAGCATGGCATTTGGTCTGAAGCAGCCACATGAACACAGGCAGCCCTTTGCAGAGCTCCTGGCCCCGATGAGGAGCTGTCTTTCCTTGTAAGCTCAGCTCTTCTCACCTGCCAGAGCTCTCACATCCATCCCAGCTCCCACCAAAAGCCTGTAACAACACAGCTAAGCTTATTGACACTGCTGCAGTTCGAGGTCCAAGTTTCCCCCTCCACTCCATTCCCAGGATCCCTAATGCGGCGCTGGCCTGGAGCGGTTTCTCCTTTCCCCTGAGCAGCCAGGTCAGAGACGGCTTTCAGCACCGCAGTGCCCAGGGCGCACAGGAACTCATCCCCTGGTCTCATGGGAGCCCACCTGTCTCGTCTTCTCCCCTCTCTCCTCCGGTGTGTTGCTTTAACCTTCCGTCCCCCCATCTTCCAGCTGGGTTTTGTTCTTCATCAAAGGGTAGTCAGGGTGGAGGTGGTGGAAAATGCAAAGACTCCCTCCCCCACCAGTGATTTAATTTCCCATTAACTGAGGGTTTAAAGGGAAATCTCAGGGCTCATTAAGGCTCTGATGACAGCTTAACCTTCTCCTGCAGAAACCCAACACTAGGCCCGTTCCTCTGCCTGAAGCCAGGGTGGCTGTAACACCAGACCTGACTCCTGAGCACGGCAGACAGCTCTGGAAAGCATAATCAGCACGAGAGTAGAGGACGTCAGGTTTATGCAGACCTTTATCAGATCATCCTTTCAAAGAGTGTTTTGTAATATATCTGACGCAGCTACGGGAGGAGCAGAGACACCCGGCGCTCTCCCGGAGAGCCGAAGGCAAATGCTGTCACCATTACCCCCTAGGGCATCGCTGGGCATCCCCTGACCCACCGCCCCCGGCAGAACCACGCCATCCCTTGGCTTCGGCCAGCGACTTTGCGCTGCCCGGTGCGACCTCGCACAGCTCGGGGAAGACGCCCTGTTGCTCCAACCAAGAAGCAGCAAAGGTTTTCGCACAAATGGCTAAAAACCCCAAGCCCTTTACGCATGAGTGAAGGCGAGACCCTTTGGACCAGCAAAGCACCCGGCACACCTGCTGAGGCACTCACGCACCAGCCCCTTTTCACGGCCCAGCTCCCAGCGGCGTGTCCCCCTCCCTCCCAGCAACCGGCTGTTCCCAGGCCGCGGGAACAACCCGCGGACAGCCCCCGGCTCTCGCAGGCCGAGGGCCCGGCCGCGGCGGACCCGTCCCGAGCGCACCGGACCCGCCGCCGGGGCGGGGCGGGGCTCCCGCCGGCAGGCAGGTTATCGCCCCGCCCCCAGGGGGGCGTGGCCGGAGCAGCGGGGGCGGGACCGGGCTCCGCCCCAGCCCGCGCAGCCCCACCTCCAGGGCGCGCACCCTTAGCCCCGCCCCGGCCCCCCTGTCCCACCCTTTTCTCCCGCCGATTCGCCTTCTCCCGGGAGGCACGTGACCTGCTTTCTGTCTTCCCCGCCTTCCGTCAACCGCGGCTCACTGGGACCGCCCGCTGCCATTGGCTACGGGGTCTCGCCCCGCCTCCAGGAGGCGGCACCCCACGGCCTCTCCCCTCCCCGCCCCCCCCCCCGCTGCCGGCCCGTCACCTGCTGCAGCGGGTCCATTCCGGGTTGGCGGCGGGTGGAGGCCGAGGGCATGAGGCGCACTCCGGTTGGCCAGCTCGGCGCCGCCTGTCGCGTCGGGATTGGCCGGGCGCGGCCCGTGGGGGCGTGGCGGCGGCGGCGCGCCGTTGGGGGGAGGAGGGGGCGTTAAAGGGCCCGCGGCGCGGCTGGGCGCTGTTGCTGTGCGCCATGGCCTACCAGGGCTTCGCGCAGGAGTACCTGGGCATGCCGGCCGTGACGCGGGCCTACACCACCGCCTGCGTGCTCACCACCGCCGCCGTGGTGAGGGCGTGCGGGGTCCCTGCGGGGGGGGGGGGGCGGGCTGGCTGTGGCGGGGAGGTCAGGGTCTCCGAGGGGGTGCGGTGCGGCGCTGCGGTGGGGGAGCCAGGGGGCTGGCTGGGGGTAGCGGGCGCCCGGCAGCGGGTGGCAGCTGCTCTGCCTGTCTCTCACAGCAGCTGGAGTTCATCACCCCCTTCCAGCTGTACTTCAACCCCGACCTCATCTTCAGGAAGTTCCAGGTGAGGCCTCACCCGGGCACCGGGGCCCCTCTTGCCCCTTCCCAGCGAGGGGTGGGTGCGGCAGGCTGGGCCCTGGGTGCCCGGCTCCCCAGGGTAGTTGGGGAGTGCCATGAAATCCCAAGGGGCTTCGTTCCCACTACTCCGGCGTTCCCGGGTTGGCGGGAGCTGGGTCGCCAACGTGGTGTCCACTCTTGTCTTGTCACAGGTGCCTGGATGGAGATAACTTCTTCCAGCCTTTCCCTGCCGTACACTGCCTAGGCGTTTCCTTTTTTCCTTTACTCAAAACCTGTCTCTTCCTTTTCTGTGACACTGAGGCGTTTGGCCAACTGATGTCGGGCTGGGTGGGGAAGGCTTTATTGTAGAGGGGCATGGACAGTGATTTACTTTGGTTCGGGGTGATGAATCGTGGCTGTCCGTCCCTTCCAGAAAAGTAGAGAAATCTTCTTTTCTGCACCTGGAAGGGCAAGATACTTTGATGTGGGCAATGGAGGGAGGTCCGTCCCACGTGGAGGTGGTGCAGCTCTTTGGTGTCCTGGGGTAGTTCTGAGTGATGGGTGCATGACTGGGCGTCCCCAGTGGATAGGGTGATGGGCTGCTGTACGTGTGATGGGGAGAGACGCCTGTCTGTCCACCTCCTTCTCTCTCTCCTCTCTCTTCTCTTTCAGATATGGAGGCTGATCACCAACTTCCTCTTTTTTGGGCCCCTGGGATTCAGTTTCTTTTTCAACATGATATTTCTGTATCCTTTGGTCTCAGTGAAGCTCTCTGCTCCCTTTTTGGCTTAGATGCAATTCCCCCTGTCCCATCTTCCTCCCTGGGCTGACTTGCCTTGGCAGCAGTCTAGGGCTGTGGATTCTTCCCTTGGCTCTTTTGGCCTGAGCTGAAGCCATCCACCCAACAGCTGTGGCCACCTCCTGTACCTCAATCTCTGCTTGCTGCAGGGCAGCCCTTGCCAAAAGGCTGAAGAAGCTGGCAGTGCTGCTGCGGCTCATGCTGGAGAGCAGTGCCCATTCCTGGGGTGAGCTCTGGTTGGAGCACAGCAGATGCCTCTTTCTCTCCCTGGGGTCAGTGGTATGAGGTGAAGTTTGCATTGTTCTGCTCTGGGGCTTGGACACCTGGCTGATGGCTTCCTGTGATGAAATAGCTTGCACCTGGCTTATTCCCTGTAAAGTCATGCTGTGGGGACACAGGGTGGCCAGCTGTTAATTTCCTATACTGCAACCCCTCCCTTCTCTCCTGCTCTCAGGTACAGGTACTGCCGCATGCTAGAAGAAGGCTCCTTCCGTGGAAGGACGGCTGACTTTGTCTTCATGTTCCTCTTTGGAGGGTTTCTCATGACAGTATCCTTTTGAGTTGGTTGAGGCTCTTTGGTGTCTTCTGAGATGCTGTGAATAGTGTGGGGCTTGTCTGCTGACTCTCTGTGTCCCAGTTCTATTGGGTAGTCTGTAGCAGGTACCTGCGCATGCCCTGAGGCTTGGTAGAGCTCTGGTGAGCACGTGGTGGAGGGACAACTTCTGGCTGTACAGCAGCAGCTTGTGCTCCTCATCTTGCCCACCCTCGTCTTCTGGCCTGTGCCTCACCCTTAGAGTGGAAGAAAAATACAGGAAAAGCTGCCTGGAAGTGCTGATGCACCCGGCAAGGGGATGGGCTGCCTGATCCCAGAAGAGGATGTGTGGCAGTGTGCTCGGGAAGCTCAGCCTGAAAGGAAGCACAGTGCTACTCGGTGAGAAACCACCCAGCCGCGTCAGGGCAACTGTGTCTGAGCTCTACTGGGTGGAGCACACTGGAGTGGCATGAGGCTGGGTCAGAAAACGGAGCTGCAGCTGAAGGGAAGAACGCAGAACCATAAACACAAGGAGTGGGGTGACTACGTACTGTCTGCCATTGGCATGCTGGGCAGCGTGAGCCCAGCACTCTGTCCTTGCAACCTGTTAGCAGCTGGAGATACCATCATACGTCTTGAGGATTACTTTTATTGTAGGATGAAATAGTCTGGATAGGGAGAAATACTTCCCTCCCAAGCATAAAATCTTTTCTAAATGTCTTGCTGTTGTCTTATGGAGATGGCTCAGAGCACTGTTCTCCCCACAGTGGTCTGCATGAAGCTGTGCAAACTGTTGTGGCTATCGGCCATCCTCGGGTGTTTGGCTAGTCAGTGTCCAGGTCCCTGCGGCAGCTGCGTGCTTGGCCATAGGGAGATTTGGAGTCTAACTGCAACAAGGGCAGGGGAATATTTTGCCTCCAGCTGCCTCCTTATGTCCTGGAGAAGAGGGCTGTGAATGGCAACAGCCATCTCGCTGCTGAAATTCTTCTGTAGAAGGTGGATACTGAATGGAATGTGTGGCACATACTAAAAACTAGCTCGCAAGCGCTCTAACAATATCAGAACATCATTTTTGATGGTCACTTTGTAAAGGTGACTATATGAGCTTCCTGGTCTTTGATGGCTGTGGAAGGTAGATTGAGTGAGCAGTCTATACATGCCACTACAGAGTGTCTTGCTCTGAGGTGGCAGGGAGGGAAATGCGGTGTGCCATGCCAGCCCAGGAAAGGTTTGGTGGCATGGGCAATATCTAGCAAGCTGTGATCAGCTGCCTGTAGTTCTGGGTTTCCTAGTCACAAGGCGTCCTCTGCTGCCTGCAGGTGGTGGGCAGGTTTTTTCCTTGACTCGGTAGTTCCTAGCTATTTGGACTCTTTGCCAGCCTGTTTTTCCTGGGCCAGGCTTTCACCATCATGCTGGTGTATGTGTGGAGTCGCAGGAACCCATACATCCGCATGAACTTCTTTGGGCTTCTTAACTTCCAGGCCCCCTTCTTGCCCTGGGTCCTGATGGGATTCTCTCTGCTCCTGGGCAACTCCATCATCATCGACTTACTGGGTAAGTCAAAGCTGGTGGGTGCTGGGAACAAGGGCCCTTTGCAGCTGCAGTGCTCTCAATTCTCATAGATGCTACTGGGGCACTAGTATGGTTTCTTGGTTTCATCTTATTTCAGATGGTGGATTTCCTAAAGTGAGCTGGCTGAGGCTGCTGGGTGGGCCAGCCTCCTGCCTGAGCTCTTGCTTGTGACCTGTGTTTTGCTATGTCTTCCACAGCATCAGAAGTTGGGCACAGCAAAAGCCTGGCCCTCTGGCACCCCAGCACTCTGGTGGGAGCTGGGATGTGGATACACAGCTGAGGGATTCTTGGAGCTTCATCCTGCTTAGGCTCCCAGCAGCTCTGGGTCAGCTGGCAAAGGAGTTGCAGCTGGGCCTGACCTTGCTGACATCTCTCCCCAGGGATTGCAGTGGGTCACATCTATTATTTCTTGGAAGATGTTTTCCCCAACCAGCCTGGAGGAAAGAAGTTGCTGTTAACCCCTGGCTTCCTGTAAGTAAAGCCAGTTCTTTCTGGGATTTGCTGTGTTGCTTCGCAGCCTGGATCACTTTCATAGCAAACTGTGGTCTGTGACAGCATGGGGTGACTATAGGACACAACTGCATGCTGATAGCACCTCAGCTTGAAGTTTATGCCTCTGCTGCAGAAAGCACTGGCACTTTGCACGTTATATACATATGTACACAGGGTCCATAAAGCAGTTGCTGTTACCTTAAGCTTTGCTAGTTGAACTGGAGTGTTCTTACTGCTTGTGGAAATGCTGGATGCAGGCAGGATTTTTTTCTGATGTATTTCTGTAGTTTAAGAAAGCAGAATATGTTCTGCTTCATGCTGAGGATCAAAGCTGACCTAGAGATCAAGGAAGCAGGTACTGTCATGGTTATATATTGAGCTGAGCAAAAGAACAGTTAGGGCTGCTGCAGTAGGCAGGTGGCTGTGGCATACAGCCAAGCCCTGTGAAGGGCTATAGGATGTGCCTAGGAGGGCTGAGGGTTTTTATCCTCGGCTCACTTTCCTAACCTGCCTGCTTGGTGGGATGGGCATGTCCCTTGCCAGGAAGATGGTATTTGACACACCTGAAGAGGATCCCAACTATAACCCTCTCCCTGAGGATCGTCCAGAAAACCAACCTAGAGAACAAGACCAGAACCAGCAGCAGCATCCACAGTAACACAAGGGACTTCTCCATGTGGCCAGATTCCTCTCTTCCGGCTGGACTTATGCTGTGGCCCAGAGACCCTATTGGAATAACACCAGTTGCCATTCCAATGTGTAATGTTTCACTGTTTGTATGGGTAACCCATCTTCCCTTTTTATCAAGTGGTTCCACAGAGCTTTGCACATAAGAACACATGAATGCTTACGGAGGTGTCCTAGGGCCAGGGACTGGAAGTTGTGATGGCTCCTCAGTTACCCAGGGAGGGAATAAGTATCGGGGTGTCAAACCAATTACTCCTTCTCTTGCTGTTGTTAATGACCTGCTGTGTGCCAGGTCACTCTTGTCCTCTGTACAAAGACTAATGCTCCTGGCTCTCACTGTTGTGAGACATCTTTGTGGGCTTTCAATGAAGTAGTACTCCCAACTCTACCATGGTAGAATGCAGCTCAGCCTCTTCCTTTCCTCTAAGTCCCCTGCTCCTTTTTTTGGTTGTTTCCAAAGAGTCTTTACATTAAAGTCTTTATTTTTCAGTTGTGTGTCCATTTCTGCCAGGGACAGAGGCAGCAATTCACTAGTACTCATCAGGAGTTTGTTCAAAACTACCAGGCTGCTTGCTTGGGCTTTTCTTTTTTGGTGGGCAAAGCAAAGTTCAGGATAGCTGGAATGTGTCCTTCCCCTCTTCTGTCAGCAGGACTGCAGAGCATGAGGGGGGGGTGGGGGTGTGTCTAGTTGGACAAAGGGATGGCTGGGAAAGGACAGGGGACAGAGCAGGACACTTGATCCAGGCAGTGACTGGAAGTAGCACTTGACACTAGTAATAAAGGCTGTCTGCACATGCAGTGTTAATTCCACTCTTGTTGAATTTTTTTAGTTCTGAAACTTAAACATCTGAATTGTAGGGGAAAACTAAACAAGTTAGTCCCTTCCATGAACAGCTGTACTAAATGGATTTGGTCATTCTTGCTAATGCAGTACACAGGTGTGCTTGCACCAGACCTCAAAGCCTTTGGAGTAAATCTGCAAATGTATCTTAGCATAGCTCATTTGGTAATGCTGCTGTCTGCTCAGCTAGACAAGCTTGCAAACCACCACTAAAACTTACTAAGAGAAATGTGAGTAACCAGCATCCAATTAAGAAGAATGATATAGAAGCCTTGTGGCAAAGGAAGATTGAAGCACAGCCTCCCCTGCTCCTACCTCCTCTGTGGGCTTCCCATGAGAACACCTTTTCTATGATAATCAGACTTAATTTGAACAAGCTATTTTGCTGCACTTATTTCCTTCTAGGAAGAGGATGCAAGAACTGTACAGATAGTAATCTTGTTCTGGAAGACACAGTGGTACTAAAGGCTAAGCAACCTCAGACTTGGCAGGTACTTGCCATGTGCTTTGCTCATGACATAGTAACACAGAACTGGTGTTTCAGTCCCTGGGAAGAGTTTGCCTTTAAAGTCTACAGATGTTCTGTTTTGAATTGCTTCTGAGATGGGACTTTGAAATGCAAAATCTGGGCTATGCTTTTAGCTAGGGTACTAGATTAACCTAAGCAGTTGTGATTATAGAGCAAGAAAGTTGCTCCCAGCTGTTGCCTAGTAGTCCCAATACATGGAGAAAGCTGGCTGAAGTTTTCATCTTTCTGGGACTTGGCCCCCTGGACTGTCCTGCCTTGCCCCTGGCTGCTTGGAGGGACAATTCCTACAGCCTCTCTGGGGCTTGAGAAGCAGAGGGAGGCACTTGTAAACCAGCCACAGAAGCTGTAGTCCTTGCATGTTCATGCCTTGTGAGTTTTAGGATGAGGTAACCACAAGCTTCACAGCAATTCAAAAATTGCATCACAGATGCTAGTTTAAGGATACAGCACTCTCATGCTTGTTTTGGTCAAATTCCCTGAAGAGGCTGCTTGCAGAAGTACCTGATCATAACAAAGAGAAGCTGAAATGTTCTCCTGAGTTTTCATGTCCATGAGGCAAAAATATGTTTTTACATGGGAGGCCAAGATGCAGCAGGAATCCTAGGTTTTGTGTTACTTGCTGAAGTAACCTTTCAACCTCTCTAATAAGGAATAACGGATAGAGTACCACTCTGGCACTGGAGCCTAGAATAAGACTGCAATGATATGATTGCTAAATTGCAAGTTTGTGGTTCCTGCAAACTAACATCTGGAAAAAGTTCCCTCCCACCCAGGAATCAGAACTGGCTCTGCTATTACTCAAGTCTACACATGATAAATTAAGGCTGGAAAGTGTTTTTTTTTGACTGTGCTAGCAGTGTGGGTGGATCAGCAAGGATTGTAAAACCCATTGGCTTTATGATAAAGGCCTGAACATAACTGTCAGGCTGCCAGCAAAATCTGCCCTGCCTGCAACACTCATCAGTTCTGGCAGTGAATGGTAGGAACTCTTATCAAAGAGCTAGTGTACCTCAACAGCAAGGTAGGTTCTAATTAGTTTTTTAAGCAAGCTTGAATTTTTTTAATCTCACTTCAATGGATTTTCTGTTTTTAAACTCCCCAGGGAAAGACAGGTTGTTTCTAGGGTTGCAAAATCCTGACACTGTAGTGCTAAGGGTATTTAAGACACCCATTTTGCTTTGGGTGCTCTGTGCAGTATAACTGGCAGCTATGTGCACTGACAATGACCACAGCAAAGCCACTCACTGAAAAGCAGCTGTAGTCTCAGTGATTGCAGGCTTCAGCTTTTGTACCAGTTCAGAGACTTTGTTTTCCAGATGCAGTCTTCACAGAAGAAAGGGTTCACCACACACCAGGTTGACATCTGACAGAAATGAATGTTACATCTGTGACTTCAGTTAAACTGTTCTACTCTCGTCAAGTAAGCCAGCTGAACACCTCAGTGAGTTCATTATAGACTGCACCAAGTGTGGTAACACAGTCCTTTAGAGAGTTGTTTGCTGCTTCTAGTTTTAAGTCGCATTCTCGCTTTCCCTGTAGCAAAAGGTTGCAGGCTGTTTTATCTATCTGTTGAAGTAAAGCACTCAGTTTCCACTGC
The DNA here is from genome assembly GCF_929443795.1 of Astur gentilis. NCBI lineage: Eukaryota > Metazoa > Chordata > Aves > Accipitriformes > Accipitridae > Astur > Astur gentilis. The sequence goes on from NC_064886.1 coordinate 6,129,513, forward strand.
ACTTCAGGAATACTGAAGGCATGTGAGTATTCAGCATTATACTTAAAAGCATTAATACTAGGCCTTGGGACTGCTCAGTTACCAGAATAGCACGAAACACTGTGAGATTCACTATTCATTCAAACCTACTGAACTCAACCTAAGTAGTATGCATTCCTTTTATTTAAAAAGTTGTCCTAATAGTGCATGTTGCACCTATACAAAAGAATCTTTACACTGTCCACACACAGGTATATAAGGGCTCCAACAGCTGCCACAGGTCTCAGATCACGTGCTAACGCAGCGTTCTTGCTACGTGGCATTTAGGTGGAGGGGATGGGGGCAGAAGTCAGCAGTACTGGGAACTCTTGGCAAGTGGAATGTGTGTCCCCTTCAGGGACAGAAAGACCCCTGCCAATCCTAGATCCATTTGGGGAGAGGAGAAGGGATAAAGTCTGTAGGAAGAGCACCAGTGTCACAACAGGAAGATTACCAGGCTGGAGCAGTATTGGCCAAACGTCTCATGCGCCTAGGAGGGAGAGAAAGAGGTACAGTAAGTGCTGTGTTACAGTCATGGAAATCTTATTAAAACCAATGCTTTTGGGGAGACTGCTGCAGCTTTGTGAACTCTGTAAACAGGTTTATTGCCTAGACAGACTTCCTTGGTCACCTGAGAGTGCCCCTGGTGACAAGGCTAAGACACTATTTTCAGAACAGCTTTTAGGGCACTTTTGCTGATTAACTTGGATTGAACTGATCACTGCTGAAAACTATTCAACCAGCCATAGCTAAGAAGCAAAATAATTATGAATCTTAATCAGCAGTAAAAACATCCTGGTAAAGAGCTGAGCCAGCATATTTACTGTTCCCACAATGTATCTTTTGGAGACATTCTAGCAGTTCATTTTTATCTGCCAGGAGCAATTTCACCAAGTAGGAGCAAGTGCTCTCAACTGCTTGTCAAACATCACTTAGCAGGTCTCTGGTGGGCAGAGCTCCTCCTGGAATCACAACAGCGCTCCCACACGCTGGCAAACAGGTCGGCATCAGTCAGGCTGGAGCTGGGAGCTTGCCCATTCCTACATCAAACAGCACTTTACCCTACATAAAAGGAAGCCTTGTGGCAGGATTCTAGGTAGCATGACAGCGCATGAAACTCCAATATTTTTGATGAATGCCTTCCTATAGGAACAAATCCCCCTGCACAAGCAGAGAGCCCAGGGAAAAATAAAAATAAAATAAAAAAAAAAGGAAAGGTTGCTTCAAGCAGGAGACTGAAAGTAGAGATTTAAATGTTTGTGCAGCAAGGTGCTAACAGTTTAATATCCTGAAGCTAAAGGGATATGAGTTTCTGTTGTGCTGTGCAAGTTTGAAATCCTGCCAGTTGGCTCTCAGCAGAGAAAGACAAACATCAAAGCTTTTAACTTCTGTCTTAAGAGACAAGCCAGAAAGAGAACTGTCTGAACGAGTGGCAGCACCTTGTATTTCTGTCCTGGTCTCTGATCTTCTTCTCCATCTCGGCATCTGTGAGGGTTTCCAGAAGAGGGCACCACTGGTCAGCATCCCCCGTGTTGCGAATAGCAATTTCCACAGTCGGCAAAGGGTTCTCGCTGCATGGCAGGGCAGAAGGCAACAAAGGAACATCCATCAGCGGTCCCAGAGCACTCCTCTGGGTTACCAGCCCAGATGCAAGACACAAGGACAACAGAGCGTCATTTACAGGGTTTCAGGCTCAAGCATTCATTCTTAGCCCCGCATAGTACAGTCTGGTTCCCAGGAGCACACGAGGGGCTGATGGTTACAATCTTGTGGAGCTTGAAGTTTCTGGGAAACCAACTATGACCATCTCCTTTCACCACCGGAGAGGGGCTTGTCAAAGCAACCGTGGCTGACGCAGTTCTCTCCCGCAAAGGCCATTACGTAACTGGCTGACAGTGTTCAAACCCAATTAAGCACAGGCAAAGTTCATACCAGTTCATTAGCGCTGGGAGCACTTCTCCCAGAGCAGCAGCTGAGCAGACTGTTAATAGGGCTCTTGGTCTAGCTTTGTCTTTCTGCAACTCTGACTTCCTAGGTGTAGTTTGCCTAGCACACTTCTGACAGCTCTTCCCTGGGAGAAGTCTGACTTTCTGGGAGCCTGGTGGGATGGGAGCCTGATGGGAACAAACATTGTTCTCCCAATGGCCAGGGAAAGGGTCATCTTTTAGGACCTGCTGTTGCAACCAGAGGCTGTGGCTACTTCCTGCACAAGTAAAGAAACACCAGGCTCTGTCCCAGATCACAAGATCTGCTCCTCAGACATCTCTCTGCCCTGACCAGCTGTATTATCACATGCACAAAAATATTTACTGCTTCACTAGCTACTTTTCAGTAAAAGTCAACAGGAACTGACTAGGAGTAGCTTCCCAAATATTGACAGTGGAGCCGGAAGCCCAGCATAAATACAGAGGAGCCTCAGAATGTAAATGTTTGCTTTGAATTCTAGAAAGCAGCTCAGCCTGAGCTGCAGGAAGTGTGTGTGTGAGAGAAGCCCTCCGGCAGGTGTGCACACACATCTGGCCCCCTCCACAGGGACATGCCTCCATGCACAGGATTTCAGCGCTCATGGGCAGCCCTCTCATTCCCCCAGGAACTCAAATGCTAATCGCCATGAGAACAGACAACATCTGCATAAAAGCTATTAATCTAGAATAACAACTCTTCAAAGTAATGCTACAATGAAAAATTAATCCAGTGCCTTTGGTATCTGATCCTGGGAGGAAGCTTTAGTCAAATCTACTTCCAGTACTGCTGACATCCACTACGCAACACTCAAACCCAGGAATTTCATCTTAGCCCCAGATTGCTACACGTTCCAGGCTAAATGCTAGATCTTAACTGGCTTTTTTGACTTGATAGCATGGTCTCTACCTCATTTACTATGCTTAACACTGAGCACCCACTAGAATTAAATGCGGGTTGGAAAACCAGCCTCATGCACATAACTTAATTGCAAGCCAACTCAGATACCACATTCCTTTAGCAAAAAATCAGAGATAAACTGAAAAAATTCTCCCTCATCTCTCATCTACATCTCATCCAAAGTAAGACAGCTCCTCCTCCCATTATTTTCTGATGAAAAGGACAGTGCTGCTGGCAGAATGACTGAAATGCACTGTCAGCTGCAAGATTCCCAGTGGAGCAAGATACTCCCTCTGCTAGGGTGCAGGCCTCTGGCAGTAGTGTCATGGGCATGTCAACAGGGCAGGGAAACATCTTATTTTGGAAAAGGTGACTCCTCAGGCACATAGATTTGATGTGTGACAGAACCTGTGCCATCATTCAGGTCTCAAAGGCAAAAACTCTGGCTATGAAGTGCTGTTTGCTGCCGCTAGAAACCGTACTGAGGGGGAATCATCATAGCACACCATACCCCTGAAAATCCCATAAGCATCAGTTAACTGTCTGCTTTCAGTCCTGCCACTTCCATTGGGCTTTCAGGCTCTCCTTGTTCTGCACAGAGCAGGCCATCTGAAAGAACTGCCCTGGCTTTCATCAGCTAGAAGACAGTTTCATCTCTCCCTCAGATGATTAAGAGGCACATGACTTCTCAAACCCCCAGTCCCTCAACATACTAAGGTTCTTTTGATACATCTAAAGCAGACCCTTTCTTACATCAGTGGAATGACTTTGGAGCAACCACCACTCCTGTGGTTTGGGAATTCAGGAACTAACTAACCACAGAACCCAAATAATCATTAATCACTGTAAGGTTTCAAAAGTACTCCTTTGCTGGAAGGAAAAAGGGAAGAGGAGGACATGTTTTTACTATGACACAAAACGAGGTTTAAATTAGATGTTTTTTCTTCCCTGAACAGCTCGTGTCTACGTACTTTGTTCTGTTGTGGTTTCCTTCCTAGTTTTCGATTCTTCCCCTTGCAATATTGTCACAGTCCACAGAAGGCCTGAAATCCACCTGTTTGAAGTACCCTTAAAAGGAAGCACTCTTGAATAACCATGGCCAGATACATGTTTTTAAAGAGAATACCATGAAGTTGGCATTAATATATCCGAGTGAGCCTGGGCAGCACTGACTAAAACTTTACTTGCTGCAAGTTACAGAGACTGATAGGAAACAAAGGGAGAAATGAACTCCACAACAGTTAACGTGTACACAGATTAGTTTCTTAACTCTGATATCTGCAATACATGGAGAAGCACAGGAAGGAGGGAGAGCATTTAGTGTCCACAACATGTGGACAAAGCCTGCCTCTGACACACCAAGTGACAAGAATTAGGAACAAATGCCCTGTGGGCTGGGAGGCAGTATGCTAAAAAGTTGTCGAAGTAAATTAACTGGGAAGGTAAATAAATTGTGAGTAGAAAAGAGGGCTTCCTGGCCAGCATGGTGTGAACAGGGCCACCTCTCTTCTTCAAGGAAGATACGAAGAAGAAAGCTCAAACTCCTGGGAATGCTCAGGCAACAAGGAGTCCTACTAAACCTTATGGAAATGAACTCGCTCCCTGCCATAAGCTAGCTTAAACTATAGACTAAAGTCTACTTCACACTGGCTCCAAGAACTGCGCCTACCAGCAGGGACACTTTTACTCTCTGCTACTGCAGGCCACAATGCAGACAGTGCTAGCTCAGTTCTGTCATAGTTATAATACACTCAGCAGCAGGGGAGAAGAGGCAGTACTACAGGTATCAGATTCCTATCTACCACTCTCCAAGTTCCCATAATTTCTCAGGAATGCACACTCATTGTTCTGTTGTTACGGTTGGATATGGTCCCATGCTGGATCTGCAAATATCAGTCAGCTGTCATGGATGTTAAGGTAGAAGTCACCTCCCCACCTCCATAAGGAGAAAGGACATCAGCAGGATGGACACACAGTCTAACAGTTTCAGTAGAAGAGTTTAATTCTCATTTGGTAAGGGGTGTCTTTCCATTTTCTAATATGAACCATTCTGGGGATCATTTTAGAACCAAGTAGTTGCTGTGGAAGATTTTCAGGATAAAAATAACCTCCAGAGGAAGCAGAGTGAAACTAGTGGAAGAGCAGCTGTTCCAGAGCAGATCAGTGCCCGTTTTCCACAGAAGGCTGACCAGACAGGAAACCTTCAGATGGAGGAGGAGGAGGAAGGAGCAGAGCTCAATGGCAGCAGCCAGCTGTCTCACAGCCTCTACCTCCTCCTTGCTTACCCCCACACCAACTACTCACTGCCCTTTCCCTGAGGTAGGACAGGGCTGGGCATGTTTCCCTTTGCTGCCAGGCAGGTCATCCTGCTTCCTTGAACTGACCTCTACAAAACTGCTGTCAACAGTACCATTCCCTGACCTCTGCAAATACATCATTTGCTGAACTCTCAAACTTCCGTGACTGTCACCATGACCTGAACTAAAAAATAAAAAAAATTTAAAAAAAAAAAATAAAAAAAATCGCAGCACACATTAAGGGATACTTACAACCTGCAGACTCAGCAACATGCTAAGGATAACATCAGTACAGTAACTCACCACAGAATGCTGCACAGCACAACTGGAAACGATTATCATTAGGAGACAAGTTACAAAGCTGACTAATCAAACCTGACACTGCTGCATTCCAGCTGTGAGAAGGGCCTACGATCAAGCCAATTTTAACATCAGCTGGGGTAGAGACCTACAGTTTCTATCAGTCTTAGCTCAAAACACCAAAGCTTGAGACAGTGGATGGCCCAAGTTAGACAAAGCCAACAAAACAGAAATGTATCTGGGGCTCATCGTCATCATAAGCATGCTTTAGAAGAGGGAGACGCAAGGTATTCAGTCACTGTTAATTACAACAGACTTTCATTCTGCAGCAAAAGCTGACATTTCATCAATATTTGGTCCTGAAATGTGTTACACCCAACAGAAGGTTCCTGAGCACAAGCACAAAAAATTGTAAGGAGGACAGAACGGGTGCAAGCCATAAGGACCAATTTCAAATGAAGCTTTCTGCATCAGGTCAGCTGTTCTAAGATTCACTGATGCCAATACCCATGAAGTACAAACACACCCACAGCCGTACTAGATGACAGTTCTGTACCTGAAGGCGTATGTCTTCTGATGCCAACTCAGCTGTCCCCGGATGCTGTAGGCAATAGTTGTGACAAACTCCCCACCCAGGCCAAGCTCTGAGCACAGCTTCAAGGCAAACTTCTCTGGTGAATTCTCCTTCTCTGACATGTCCCACTCAAACTGGTCTACAAGGGAGATGTTGCCTACATGGATGTTTAGCTGGAGACAAGGGACAAAACATGTCATTTGTTTCCATTCTCACAATAGTTTGTCAAAGGTCATTTAACTGAGGAGACAGAGGCTGGAGAAACAGAGCGGTAACTCCTAGGTCACTGTATCTGCAGAGCTCCTTAACTGAATTCTTAATTCCAGTAGCATGAAGACAACTTGGCTTTGCTCACCAAGGTTCAGTTCTTCCAAAAGAACATGACAATACTTTAACTGAACTATTTCATCATCTCAGGGGCTGCTAGCACATGAATGTTTAATAATCTGCCACCTTGGTTCTGTTCTCAATACAAAGGACAAAATGCAATCTGGACGCAGGACTGGAATTAAGAGCTCCTTTGCTCCACGGGAAGCCTTTGTACTCTTACTCCACCATAACATAACTAGACAAACCCAAATAGTTCAGCTCTCTGTATTACCTTAATAATAACTCGTTGGTCTGACTGATCTTCTAGGATACTGTCAGTTGGGTACGACTCGATCTGTTGTCGGATGGCAGAGGCAATAGCAGGGACAAAGGTCAGAGGATTCAAATCCAGGTCATCGCAAAGAATCTCAGAGAACATTTCTGGGGTCATTAGCTTTTCTGATACAGAACAAGAATGAACAGACACTGTTAACTTTCTCAGAAATCAATGTCTGCCACTTACAGAATGCACAAAATTAATCCCACAGGGTGACAAAGGGAATTCCAAATGCATCACCTTTTGTATCAGGTTTGTAAGGACAAGCACACCAACATAGGGACTTAAAGCCTTCTTAACTTGCTCCACGGAGACAACGTAGCTATGGTCTAATAATCCACATAAAGGAGCCATACACATTAACTGTTCTGTATTTAAAATACCTCAGCTAACAGAATAGTCTTGGACCACTGAGCTGATGAACTGGGTCAGGAGAATATGCCAGTTAAATGCTTCAGAATACACGTGTCCAGGAATGACTGCAACCCATAGAAGTGGCAGAGCATTCACCAAGAGACATGAGAGCTGAATACAGTCCAAAGCGGGAGAGCTTTAAAGCTTTGTGTATATGGGGCAAGGACATGCACACTCATGCTTGTTCTCTCCCTATTTGGTGATGGATACAACTATCTCTTCTCCAGCATCATGAAACTCTCCTTCCTACATACCATTCATGTTCCACGTAAACGCATCTCTGAGTTTCTGCCCATCAATTTCCATATCAAGCCTGATTGGAACCAGAACCTCCGGCTGGGATGCATTCTCATGGATCACTGCTGGGTCATGGTCATCAAAGCTAATACGAAGAGCAACAACACAGTATATGCAACTAGCACATCTGGCATACATAGAGGGACAGCAATGTTTGTTGGAAGCAATCCCCACACTACAAGTCCCTGATCAGTCTTTTGACTGACTCCTCAATGCAAGCTTACAGGCCTGTGGCAGCCAAAAGTTTATCACCTTTTACTACATCTATCATAATACATTCCTGCAAATAAAACAAGGAAGCTTTCCAGGATTACATTTATCTTGATGTCCTCGACTTTTATAATAGAAAATAAAAGTCATGAGCCACAGCAGCATTTTCCATTAAATAAATTAGATCAAAGTTACTGGAATATGTCAGTGAGAGGCAGCCTGTCCTTCACAGAGAGGGTGTGCAGGCTCCTCAAATGACAACTGCTCAGCACATCAATGGAAAGTAGAAGGAACTCATCACGAAAAGAATGAACCATTTCCCGACAAAAGGAAAGCCTCCTCTCTGAGCCATGGCTGGCCGCTCTAAGGAAGAGCCTCAAGACATACAGTTTAACTAAGAACCTCCAAATTAGCAACCGGTAGGTCTTTTGTCAGTTAGAGATAAATCACAACATTATATGGACTCATCAGCACTGCCCCAGCAGCATGTCATATTGGTAACAGTTTCCACTTTTCAGAAGCAGGAAGCTGTCTTACCACAGAGGGAATGTTCTCTTCTTATCCCTGCCCATGCGATTTCTGTTAATTGTTGTTGAGCATGGCACTGCATCCAGGTGATGAGAGCTGTTGGGCAGGGTTGGCACCCACTGGTTGTTCCTCTTTGCCTTCTGTTCTCTAAAGAAGGAGACTGCGTGTTAAACTGCAGACCCTGAGCACTGCTGCTGCTACTGAAGGAATGGTATAAACTTCAATGAGCTCCTGCTATTTTATTCTGGAACCCTCAGTAATATGGTTCCACTGAGAACCCATGTTCCACGCTAGCCTCTGGGAAGCCTATTCTCCAGCCCACAATTATTCATCAGATATGAATCCAGGTGCACCATTATAAATACTAGGTTTGTACTTGGATGTTCTATCTATACTTTATAAAAGGACTGCTGAGAAACGCAAGGTCTCCAGAAGACAGTACGTGCAGAGAGTGTGTTCTGCAAAACATCTGTTACAGCTGGAATGCAGTAATTGCAAGATGAGCTGTATCATCAAACACTTATGTTTTTCTTCCTGTTGTATGTGGGCAGTAACCCAATCCTTACACTCTGGAGATCTTCATTTGCCCAACACTGCAAACGACTGTTAGCACAGACTGGCAAGCACTCCCCTGCACAATGGCCTGAGTTTATGCAATTTCTTGTGCTTCCTGCCCAAGCTGAGATCTTCCAGGCAGCTCTGTTCTAATCTTGACCCTCACCAACACTGGTTACCTGAGGTAGGTAGGAGGTTCTGTACTGATAGACACTGCCTTGTATTTCTCATCGTTTCCATCCAAGATCTCTTCCACTTCAGAGGCCTTTAACAGTGTCACGCTAGTGGCTAATGTTGTATAGCCATGATCTATTAGCAGGAAAGATGCCAATAATTAACATAGACAAGTACTACATAGCAATGTAGCATTAATAGACTGCATAGTGAAGAGCCCTCCCTGATGCTGCCGGAGGGACTAAAATAGGTTACCAAGTGGTACAAGTGTGTGCCCCAAAAGCCCTTTGGGCTTCATTTATCTTCTCATAGACATTTAATTTTCGAGAAAGGTTTTGACACGGCATTTTGTACACATGGGATAAAAGGATATGACAAAACTTTCCACTGTCATTTCTGAGCTGCCAGAAGCCTCCACCCTCCCTCACACACCGGGACGCTCTGCTGCTGGGATAGATTACTTGCACTGGAGTGACCAGAAGCCCAGCCACAGTGCCTGGCACTAAAGAAATATGAACAAGTTTTGACATCCATCTAAACAGCAGGAATAAACGTGACTTTCTTGGGAGCAGGGGTGAAATGTCTTAGTTAATACATAGCAATCCTCACCACATCGCCTAGAAAAGAAATACAATTCACAAGACAAAAGCAGTATGACACCCTGGAATGGTCACATAGTGATAGAGCCAAGATTTGCAAAAGGCATCAATATCTCTTTACCTTGTACAGCTACCTTGCTCATACTCTATTAAAAACATCTTTCATTTGGACTAAGAGTCAAGACACAGGGAGGGTTAGAACTACCTGACCTTCCCTCAGGTACTACCACTGGATGAACCTCATTCTTCCAGGGTGCAACTTATTTACAGACTCAAGTAAGTTTCATAACAGAAATTATCAAAGATGGAAACAAACACTACAAAACCGAAACTTCAGAAAAAAGTAGTCCTTAAATCCTCATAATTATTAGATAAACTTTAAATCCAACATGCTTTTACTTAAGGAGAGGAAGAGAAGAACAATTCTTTCCTACCCTGAGTTGCCCTTTGCAATCACATGATTTAGCCCTGCACACCTACATCTGCCAAAATGATGTAAAATCTCTTCCACAGCTTTCTGGGAGGAAAAGCCCAGAAAAAAATAAATCCTCAGAGGACTAAAAGGTTGGAAATAGAAAGTCAATGATCAACAGAAAAGCTGATAAGACTTGGGAAAGGGGGAGAAACCTCAGGACAGCTCTTGCTGAATTACAGAGACCACCTGCATTTGAGAGTCCCATTAGGGTTCTGAGAAAGAAGAGTTAAGCATGTGATCAGGATGCACAATTAGGGCAACCACAGGGAGAGATCAGAGGAAGAGGATTAGACATTAATATATATTGTAATAGCACCAAAGGTCACAGACGAGATTCTTCCTCTAGCACAGCTAAGAATAACAAGCAGATAAGACTTACATCTTCTGGGACTGTGAGACCGCTGATTTTCTGTTGGGGAAAAAAAGAAAAAGAAAACAAAGCAACAGGTCAGCAGGATACTTGGAGGAAAGAGACATAATCCAGAATGAACTATTTATTTTTATTATGCTTTAGTCTAAAGAGTGTACAAGTCATGTTGCTAAGAAATTTAACTGCTTGTTATTAGTCCCCCACCAAAAATAATACTGAGGCAGCTGTATTCGCACTGTGGCAGTCACATCAGTGGCAATACACAATAAATTCTGGGAGGCATAAACATTCAGTCCCTGCAAAAAGCAGTTACACAAAGACACGCATTTTCAATGGGCATACTTGCAACATTCCTGCCTATTTGACAGAAGAGACAAAGACGCCCCTCTTTGCCTGTAAAAGTCTCTTCTGAAATACGGTATTGATTTTCAGAAGTGGCTTTTGCATTGTGATGAATGCAGCCAACCCCAGGAAAGCCATGATGGATGTTTCCATTTTAGAGCATTTTTGATCAGTTGATGTTTGTTGCCAGGCTGAACCAGAAGCTACCAGTGCCACCACTGCAGAGTGCTCCATCACTGGGGCAATCTGAAGTGATTCGCACAGCCCTCAAGGTACAAAGCCTCTGAATCACCAGAGACAGTTTTTCAAGGCAAGTTTCAGATAAATGTTACTGGGAATGTTTACTCATCTTCTCACCGTGTGAAGAGGCCACTATCTTCTTCCTTTCTTCCACTGTGGCTAGTCGCCTCCAGAGCGAGGGATATCTCTTGTACAGGGAACCCCGAAACATACGTAAGTAGTTCCCCACCTACAAAAGAAAAGCGGAGACATGGCCTAGTGTTCCTGTATGGCCTGGTATTCCATTTAGGAGATTTTTAGCAGAAGATGAAACAAATTCAGCTCTTTGTAATGATGAGAGGGACCTCCTAAGAGGGGTCTTTTTTGTTGTTTTTCGTGATAGACTGACTGCACTGGGTCTGGCATCATATACTGCCGCAATTTTTGCAGCAATAGAGAAAACAAAGTTTTTATCAGCACTTATTTCACTAGTCTGATAGGAAAAAACTCCCATTTGTTGACAATAAACCATTTAGTGGGAAAAAAACTCCATTCATTTTCATGTATTTTTGAACAACCTAATCTTTCTTTACTTCAATTTCTGTTTCAATCCACAATGCTCAACAGGAATTAAATCAAACCAGATACCCAGATCTCTGACAGTTATCTTTTTTACTTTGAATGCCTGTGCCATCTAGACTTTGCTCAAATACAGCAAATGCCCAGAGACTCATATTTTGGTTTAAATCCTTTGAATGTGTAAAACGTGATCATTGCCAATAATCCTCTTTCAAATTTACTGAACATCTGTACAGCAGTTCCATTCTTCCTGGCACAAGATCCTCACCTGTACTGAAGGCTACTGCAGGACTTGCTGAACAACAGAACTATTTCTAGACTCTAAAATCAATTTTTAAGACTGGCAGTAGTACGCTGGCAGACTGCCACACAATAAGGTCTTTATTCTTTGTTTGACAAGACTCATTTTGATCTTAACATCTACTTCCAGGTAATTTTTAATCGTATCTGTTGCTCTACAGTGCTCATCAATGGACAGAAACTAATGATAGATAAAAAAGGCAACCTTTTTCCTTCTTCCATGTGTCTGGTACGGCAGTCTCACAGATTAGCTGACTGCGGTTACAGTTCTTCTTTCAAATCTTACATTTCACATGAGAGCGTGAAGGGACTTCAGCCATTGCTTAACCTATAAAGCTGGCAATTTAACTTACCCAATATTTCCTTTTTCACATCAAGTGGGGGGCTAAAACATTTTTTTCCAGTTTCCAACTGCGGTCACTTCCCTGGTGCTGCAGCACCAATGTTTCTTGCTTCAGTAAGGCTCATCTTCAGGGAGGCAGAGCAGCCTCTCGGCGTGAGAGAACGGTGTCAGCATATACACTGGGTACTAAAATGCTGCACCCTGCCATGTGTTGGCAAGACTCGTTTGCACAAGGCTGAAGGAGCCGCGCTGGCTGATTTTGGTGTTGTTACTAAGCACAAAGGCCTAGATGCGGACTTAATTACCTCACGGCATATGAAATAATCCAAAACTCCGTACAAACGTGCTACAAAAATTCCTAAGGTGCGTATAGGGGAGCGAGGCCTCAGGCTGCGATCAGGTGAGGACCCAGCCTCTACGTACTCGTCGCGCGGGTCTCCAAGAGCCGCCCTTACTGGGAGCACTGGTCCCAGCACGGCTGAGGCTCTTGGGCAGAGCTCACCGTCCGCCCCCCCAAGCAGAGCCCGGGCCCCCCCCGCGGGAAGGGCTGAGGGGACCCGCAAGGGCTGGAAGGCCGCTGCTCCCCCCCCGCCCCCGCCAGGCCTCCCCTCAGCCCCTTCCCCACCCTGAGCCCAGCCCCAGCCCCCGACAGCTCCCCCAGCCCGGCCCGGCCCCCCGTTACCCCCGCAGCCTCCCGCCGGGCCCCTCTATCCCGCCCCGGGGCCGCCGTTGATGCGCGGGGCCGCACCTCGGAGCCGATCATGTAGAACTCGCCGTCCTCCTCCAGCTGGAACTTGACGGGCTTTTGCCCGAAGGTCTTGCTCAGCGCCATCATCATCATCGTGGCGGCGGGAGGGGGGCGGCGGGAGCGCCCGGCGTCCTGAGGGGGGGCCTGAGGCGGCGGCGGCGGCGAGGGAAAAGACGACGGGCGGCGCCGCGGCCTACTCCAGCCGCCGCTCCGCGCATGCGCAGCCGCATCCCGCCCTCCCTCGGTCCCGCCTGAGGGGAGGATGGCGACGGGAGGGCAGCACTTAGAAAAGAGGCGTTTTATTGGCGCGGGGCGGTACATAAATACAGAGAGTACTCGTACGGGGGGGCTGTACAGGCTCTACAAACATTTACAGCTGCGTTCGTGAGGAGGGGCCGGCACCGAGACCCCCGGGGCCTGGGGTACAGATCGCCCTCCGCCCCCCCCCCCCCCCCCCCGCGGCCCCGCTCGCTGTCTCCAACCGGTCACCCGGGTCGGGGAAGAGCGAGGGGCGCGGGTGGGTCGGCGGGTGAAAAGGGAAGAAACCGGCCGCAGCCCCTTTGGGGTTTGGTTTTGGGTTTGGTTTTGGGTTGTTTTTGGTATAAGGTGATGTAGCAACGAGATTGTGCAAAGAGCTGGAGCGGGGCTGTACGGTGTCAGCCGCCAGCCGGGTGTCCGGGCGGACTGGGAACAGTGGTGCGAGACCGATCAGTGCAGTCGTGAGGAACCCAGGATGGGGAACCTGACTCGGTATGAGCACAGGGAGCGACGGGGCAGCGTCCAGCACTGGCACCCAGCACCGTGGAAGGAAGGGGGCCCCTTGTCTATGTACAAATCGGTATAAAATCCTAATGTGTGCTAGTGATACAACATAAAACCGGGAGTAGGGCTGTGGCAGGGTCCTGGCAGTCACCGCGGCAGCCCTGGTGAAGTGACCCTGGCAGCAGCCGCACGTCTGCGTTCCTCCGCAGGTACAGTCGGTGTCCTTCAAAGCCCCTGGCTAAGGCCAAGGGAGGCGTCTCGATGGAAGCCCTCTTCCGAGGCCAACGTCTGGAGCAGCAAAGGGCTGCTGTTGTGAGCTATGTAAACATAGGAAATGCCATCGGATCAGTTCTACAGGATGGGGTCCGGGTTAATTAGGAGTGCGTGATCCCAATCCAGGCTGGCTTGATGGCTTTTGGGATGCTATTGCTAGAACAGTGTGGCCACGTTAAGTGTTTAGTGTGGCCGCTCTTGCCTGCAAAGAACACGGCAAATGCTTTTATATTGATAACAACTGAAGCTGGGGCTGCTGGAACTGGACAGGAGCAAACTTTGTCACTTGTTGGGACAGACACCTGTTGTGTCAGATGCTGAGCCTGGAAGGAGGCCAGGAATGGCAGAGGGAACCCTCTGTGTGGCTGCTGGAGGTAAGGGTGATGAAAGGGGAGTGTGAAAGACACAGGCATCCCCCTCATCTGAAGGAGTTGGAGGAGGGTGTACAGCTGAAGAAGTCCTGGCTGATCTGGCGTGGGTAGCCCTCCAGCACTTTCACCTGGACTGGGTCGAACTTCCAGTAATCTCGACCTCTCAGGAAGTAGGCAAAACCTGTGGGTGAGAGAGGAAGGGTTAGAAGAGGCAGGGTTCGTGCAGCTCAGAGCTCTTTCCTAGCATTTTGTCTAGCTGACACTGCAGCATGTGCAGTACCAAAAGAGAGCCTGGAAGAGGCAGGAGATGCTGCTAGATTAATTTCATTGAACCCAGGTTTGTGGCTTACACTGACTGTTCTTTCACACTGTTTTGGTTTTGATGGGAGAAAAAACAGGATGGATTTTATTTTATACGCCTGGTGGTTTTAAATATGCTGTACCCATGTAGTGTCCTGGCCCTGAGAGGGCAGAGGATGTCTAGGAGCTGAACAGGGCCTATGACAGGGAGCTTGTGAAGACCCGCTGCAGACCATCTGTTACTGCGGGGAAGCTGCCCTGGGATTTAGGCTCTGGAAGCAGCGGGAGCCGTGCCACTGCATCCTTTGGGAGGAAAGAGGTAGTCACCACACCTGTCATCCCAAGCATGCTGGCTGTCCCCAGTGTTTCTGTGGCACTACCATATTGTCTTCAGCATGGGGCACATCTGGGAGGACTAGGCAATACCAAAAGCAGCCTGTTCATTCAGGACAGCTGCCTAGGCTGAAGCGTGGGCATAATTTCTGCTGTCTTCTCATCTCTTTCTTTGTCAGGAGAGGTGACAGCTGGCTAGACTCTGTGTCCATTTCTTGGTCAGAAGTTTGAATTCTTTCTATCAGATACTTAACTTGATTATTGCAATGAATAATGATAAAACTTCTTACTTTTATGAGAGAAGCCTCAGTTCCCTACCCACCGGAGGGAGCTGCCCCTTGCTCTCTGCACTATATGGCATGTGCTACGGCTGGGAAGTGTCCACTACTACCAAATGTCTAAATCTGCCCAGTTCTTCCAGCTGGGCAGTGGTGTCAGCCTAAGCACCCACCCCAGAGCAGGCCATGTCCCTGCTGGCACTGACCGAACTCATCCTGAAAAGCCGCATCTATCTCCGGAGGGACGCCACGCCAGTCAGCCATGGTGCGGGGGTAGATGTTGTCCACCTGGCGGGTGTGAGGGTTGAAGCGCCAGTAGTTGCCTCCACTGAAGATGTAGATCTTGTTCTTCTCAGCCCCCCACACCAGAGCTGCCTGCACAGGGGATGCAGGGAGTCCCAGCTCCACAGTCGGGGTGGGACCAGATACCCGTCTCTCACCATCGTAAATCCAGTACTGAGAATCTGGCAAGGAGACAGAAAAGCGAGACAAGGGGTCAGAAGCTTTTTGGTGTCTGATAATTTGGCAGTGAACTGCACAGCTGCAGCTGGTGCCTTGGCAGAGTTCCCAGGGAAAGACGCGCCTGAGAGGCAAAAACCCCACCAGTGTCATGGACACTGTCACTGATGGGTGCCCAAAGTGCCATCACTGCAAGGAGTTGACTTCCCACCTCGGTCCAACCTGGAGGGTGTCAGTGGTGGGACGAGGAGGACCATTTTAGCAGATGTCTTTTCTCCTATTTGTGAAAGTTATAATAAAAGACTTGGCGGGAGGAAGCAGCCTCTACCCTGCAAACTCAGCGCTTGGAAGAGAACATATGTGGGCATGCACAGGCATAAAGGGGGCATGCGGCTGTAAAGGAGCAAGCTACAGAAATGAGGAAGAAATTGCCAAGCTGAAACAGAGACTGGAAGCATATTTCCAGATTAGATTAAAATGGGAATCTCTTTAATTAGCCTATGGCATGTAATACTTTTTCCCCTTATCTCATTTTAACTCATGGTAGGAGCCTGCCAATTTTAGCACTGTAAGTCCTAGTGTGCAGGTCAGGTGCTAAGTAATCTGTTTATGCAGGAACACTGCCTGCAGAGCCACGTGGTGTGCTTAGTGGTACTCGGTCTCACAGCACGCAGACGGGGCATGCACACGCAAGGCAGCTGGACACCCACGTCATTCTGCATCCCCACTATTAAATTTACACTTGGAAACAGCACTAAGGAAAACAGTGGAGCTGAAACAGGGGTTGTTGCTGGTCTTGAAATCCAGAAGTGACCGGGAGGAGGTTTGGCTCCCTGTGGGTGACTGGTTTTTAATCCCCATGGTGGCAGGAGGTTGCCTGGCTCTGCACACAAGCCCCCTGTAGGCTCACTCAGTCTGGGGGTACTACAGAAGCTCTGCATCCAGGCCTCTGAGGTGCAGAGAAGATGCTGTCCATCCCCTGAGCAGGGCCTCAGGGGCACAGGCTCGGGAGTTTCACAACCTGTGAAAGTGTCTGGGGCTCTCTTCTGGCACAGTGCTTCCAAGGACAGCTGGGGAGATGGAGCAAGTGTTTCCTTCCTCCTCCTCTGCAGTGTTGCCAGGGCAGAGGCTCCTCTGTGTTCCAGAGGAGGAGAATGGGATATCATGACTGTGTCTAAAATAAAAGTGACCCCTCCTTCTCTTTTCCTCTCCAATATCTGCTAAAAGGTTTAAACAGAGAAAGAAACAAATAGCAAGGATCACTGGATTGCTGAGGATGCCCAGAAAGTTTTTTTTCTCAGGAACTTGTTGGGTCCTGAATAGCCCTCAGTAAAGAAGACACATTTCTGAGCTGTCTGATCCCAGTCCAGCTCTTACCTTGGAAAAACCAGATATTGCCCAGAGGGTCCTCGAAGGTGGCATCGACAGAGCTGGGGATCCCCTGCCAGTGGCGGGAGGCCAGGGCTGGGTACCCATCCTGCAGCTTTCCAGCTCGGAGCCGCCACACATAGCGGGACTTGAAGAAGAACAGCTCCCCTCGGATGGTGGACGCGGCTTCGAAAGCTGTGTCGCAGGCATCAGGCTGCACAGACTGCCAAAGCACGGTCGGTCAGGTGCTTGGACTCATGGGAGCCCCCCCTTGCCCAGGCTGGGTTCAACAGACGAGAACTCCCTGCGCCCAGGCCTTTACCCTGCACCTTTACCCTGCACCGCACTTGGCCGCCCTCACTTTGAGCCCACAGAAGGGCCATACATCCTCCTGATGTCTCATCAGCAAAGCCTGCTAACACCCTCCGCTCCTGGCAGCAGAATCTTTTCCTAAATGCTGTTTAAATCCAGCCCGTTCCTAAGGGACGCTGCTCAGAAGAAGACCTCCCAGGCATGGTTAGGCAGAAGGAGGTTTCAACAACAGGATCCCCTGCCCTCTGGCATCTACAGCACTTGCTTCAGGCATGGCCTGGCCAAACAGCTCCAGGGCTGCAAAACTCTGTGGGTCGCTAATGCAACTGTCCTGCTTTCAGCTAGTTTTGGTTGGGTATGTGCTGCCCAAAGATCCCCTCCCCACACATCCCAGGCTGGCTGGCGGTGCCAGCCATGGGGTCCAGACCTGAGCTCAGCAGCGTGCATGGAAGGCACAGACCCCAAACCATGTGTAAGCCTGCTGCTGGCCTCCTGGTGAGGACAGTCCCAGCCGTGGTGTTAGAGGAGGACACGGACAAGCTGTTGACTCACCTCCACGTTGGTGATTTCATTTGTTTCAAGGTCTGGCTGGAGCGGCTCTGCTGGCTGAGTTGGGGTTGGGTTGGGATCCAGTTTGGGTTTCCCGTAGAGGTACTGGATACCTTGCTTGTCATCCTCACTCAGGCTTAGTGGGTAGCGGAAGATGTAGAAAGGAGACATTAGTGACTTGGAGACAGCTGTGTGCTGCAGGCCCAGGACGTGGCCAAACTCATGAGCAGCCACTTGGAGAAGGTCAGTGCCTGCAAAGGGAAAAGATGGAAGATGCTTTTGCCTGCTTGTGTATGGGACGCCTGCCTCCTAGGCTCACTTCTACCAATTGTCAGCCACTGACAATGCATTGAGGTATGTTGTAGGAGCCTAATGCGAGGAAAGAGAAATCAGTCTTGACTACAGTCCTCACAGGTTGTTGTTCCCAGGGTTTTCCTGGAGCACTCTGAGTGAATTCATACACTGAGGTAGTACGAGCCTGGGCATGTTGGTAATTTGTAATTCTGTCGCCAGGGGCTTCTGTACCCCACCAGCTATCAGGAAGAAAAGGGTTTTCTGTGTGCTTTTGGGTAGATGAAATTTGCACAGGGAGGAAGTCTGGCCCATAGAAGTAGATGTCGGGGTGGTAAGGTTAGATTTTGTCCACCCAGCCTTGCAGCAGTTGTTGGCTACAGCAGCAGCGTATCAGGTCCCACTTAGATCACATCCACTGTGGAAGATACCTGTGTCAGGGAGGATTAAAACTTGCTAATGGCCATTGTCACACAGACAGCAGAGGGAGCTCCTTTATTGCTTCTGTGTGGACTGTAGCAAGAAGGTGACATTTAGAAACAAATCCATAAAAATTTATCCAATATCAAGGCCTGGGCCGCCTTCACCAGACTCAAGTAGATTTA
Organism: Astur gentilis; assembly: GCF_929443795.1. NCBI lineage: Eukaryota > Metazoa > Chordata > Aves > Accipitriformes > Accipitridae > Astur > Astur gentilis. Next base: position 6,148,264 of record NC_064886.1, read on the forward strand.
TGGGAGATCACGTTTTAGGAATACATGACCTTGGAGCAACTAGAAAAGGAGAGGGGGAAAAGTCGATTTCAGTATGCAAAAATGTGTCATTTGGCAGGTGTGGTATAGCTTCCAATGGATCATTTTTGAAGTTGATGAATTTCAGGGAAAGCTAGAAGAGAGGCATATTAAGCAGCGAAGCTTCTGAGCGGGGCTGGTTGTTGACAAGTCCCAGCGTATTCATTCACTTTTCCTCAGCCAGAAATCCTCCAAGCTGCAGCCCAAGTGATGAGAAGGGCAGGGATGTGAGTCAGCCAGCCTCGCTGCTCCAAGCAGGATTTCCCTGCTGGCTCCAGGGGAGCAGGTCACTTCTCAGCACTGGGACAGGATGGAATGGGATGGGACGGGACAGGGAGGGATGCAGCTGGGAGGAACACCTGGGAAGGGCAGAGGGGAAGGTGAGCCCCTGTCTTCCTCTGCTGGTCAGCTTTACGTTGAAGCGATGAATTTGCACAGCACTGACTCAATTAAATCGACACATCTAGGTCAGCTGAGAAAGTGGGGTTTCTATGTCAGTGATTTATTACAAACTTTCAGACACTTCTGTTTAGCTTGGCAGACTCCTCACTCGATGCTTTCCAGTGTTGGCAGATCAGCTGTGCTATTGTCAGATTCTCTGGGGAAGGTGAACAACAGCACGCCTGAAGGAGCTGTGCTGGGCAGCAATACTGTGTCCCTCACAGAAGGTCCTCCACGTGGAGTCCTGCTTCTTGCAGGGCTCTGGGGTGACCCCAGGGCACACCTTAGCCCTCCTTGTACTTCTGCTTTCCCGTCTGTAAAATGAGGCTAAGGATTTCCCCGTCTCACTGAGAGCTGAGTCAAGGATTTATCCATGTTTATATTGTAAAGCTCTTTTCAGCATATTAAATGGCAATTAGCTGCAAAGAGCTTTTACAACATTTATTTATGGAAGACGTAGAGGAGGAAAAAAAGGCCATGGAATAGGGCTGGATTCTGACGGTAACTGGCATCCATTTTCAGTTCCTGGTTTGCCTCCAACACTGTCTCTGTGGGAGAATGTAGGAAATTCTTCAACAACACAGGCAGCCCCAACAGAGGGTGAAAAATGGCAGAGCCCACCTTTCTCTCAAGAGCAGAAACACTTCTGCAGAAAGGTCTGGTGCTCTCTGGTTCTTGTTTTGGGTCAGCATGAGCAGGGTCGGAGACATAGCGGTCCTGTGCCTGACCCAGAGACTTAAGTTGGCGTACAACTGACAGTGACGTAGACTTTGGGGGAGCCCATCTGAGCCCTGAACGTGGCAAAATGTTTGGGAAACCCCAGAGAGGCAGCGGTTTAACTTGGGCTTTGTGATTGTTTCTTTGTCCCTGTAGATAAACTGGGAAGGAGGAGGAGGGGCTGACCTGGGTTAATTTTGGTGGGTCTTGCAGAAACTGATGCTTTGGGCACTGATCCAGATGGTCCCAGGCGGTACTGCAGTATCTCATGAGATACTGTGACACCAGACCCTGAGTGCCCAAGCTACCAGCCTGGATCTATTATTAGCAAAAAAAAAAAAAAAAAAAAAAAAAAAAAAAAAGAAAAAAAAGAATCTTGACTCAATGTGGTGTTGTTTATGGTCAGAGCATTCCCAGGCTACGGGGACAGATCTGGAGCCTGGGTGGTTTCCCTTTATGGACTTGTTTGAGGGCAGATGGTGAACAGTGCTTGCAGGGACTGGGGCTGAGGCTGTCCTTTGGAAGACAACCGTGTCACCCGGTGCTTGAGCCTCAGTTTTCCTTCATCCTTCCCTTGCTTTATTTCTAATGGCTCCTGCCAATGCTGGGTGCAATTCCCAAGTGGCAGGGCAGATAGCTGGGCAGAGGAGCTGTCTCTCTTTCTTTCCCCACTAAGGGGGAGCCCACCAGGCAGCCAGGGTCCTGGTTGCTGGACACTTGCTTTGATGTGGCTGAAAAATGACAAGGAAAGACCTCAATACTAACAGTAGGCTTGTAAGTGGTGGGGTGCAACAATGCACACCACAAAAATGATTGTTGCCTCTCAGTTTTACAGGGCCCCTGTTCACATCACAACAGAATAATTTCAAAGCGCACCGATAAGCATCCTGGAGCGTCCACAGCTCCCCTTGAAACAGTACCGTACCCAGGTTGTTCCCAATCGTCCAGGTCTCATCATAGTCAAAATGGACGTCTCCCTCCCGGTGTGTCTTTGGGAAGAACGCGTGTGCCAGGATTCCTCCTGGCCCATCAAAAGGCAAGTTGTCTCCATGCCAGTACCTGGAGGGAAGACACGTTGCACCTCAGACAAACAGTCACGTACCTCCAGTGAACAGCATTGTATGGCCAAAGGTGGGGAGCCACTGCGAGGGGACAGCAGCTCTCACTCCCATCCCAAGTTCATCCCACCAGTCCAGACCAACTGCTCGGAGCCCTTCTGATTGCCACAAACCCACTTCTGAGGAAGCAGAGCTTGGTCACGCCAAGCCCTGGGGAGTTCGTATGTTTTCTCAGGGATGTTTCTCTCCTCCCCCTGTTCAGCTTCCAGCCCAAAGCTGATCATGGAGCCTAAAGAATTAAGGAGATGACTGCTCAAGCCAAGATTAAGTCAACATAGCTGAGTGGTGGGGGAATGCAGAGGGGCAGCCGGCAGCAAATCCAGCCAAACCCTCAGGTCCTCACTCAAGCCAAGCCCACTGTTGAGTAATGAAGGTAACCCATGAGAGACATGGCCACTTTAGAGAGCTGAAGGAGGCACAGGCAAATACACAGCATGCAAATTGCATCACTGCTTGGACGGTCTCCACTGCCTTTATTAGTTCTGTGCAAACACGCAGCAGAGGGAAGTCTTTGCCCCCATGCGTATTTTGCCAAAAGTGAATTTCAGGCCAAGAGCCAAGATTCATTTGACCAAGAAACTGCATTTGTCTTTGGGCAGACAGTTACGTTGTTCAGTCAAGGGACAGGATGGAGGACCTGAAGATGGAAAGTCAAAACAAACGCTTAGGAAAACAGTCCGTGGGCAGAGAAACGTAAATATACCAGGAAAATTAATGAATGATCAGTAACAGTACTGTGCACAGCCAGCATGGAACAGCTGCACTTACACCAAGCAGCCCACAACTGACAAAAAAAAACAAACCCCAAAACATCCGCATCTGAAAGCAGAAGTGAACCTCCATTTAAGTGCCTGACTTGTGTGCTGGCAGTTCTCTGCTCTGGTTAGAGGCTTGGGGTCTTTGCGTGGAAGGTTGCTTCTCTGTCTGGGAGGAGGGTGCTGCTGCCCACCATGCTCACCTTGTGAAATCGATGACGATGTCAGCCCGTCCCTCCTGCACCTCAGTGAAGGTCAGCGGGGTCACGTCACTCCACACTTTCAAAGCTTCCTCGATGGTCCTTCTCACTTTAGCTTTTACAAGTTGCCACGGGAACCTGATAATTCTGAAAGGCAACGGACACTGGATGAGGAGAGCATCAGACACTGTCCCATGGACACTGCTGTCGTGAAGACGCTAGCTGTAGGATCAACGTCACTAGGGCTGCCACTCTCTCTCAGCACCAGAACATTTCCAATCCATTCAAGCACTGCCCCAGCACCCTCTTCCAAGCAACATGTGCAGCAGATAAATGCCATTAGTGTTGAAGCACTCTGGCTGGTGGGCCCAGAGGTGAGCTCTCTGGAGAGCTTTGCAGATCTGTGTTTTCCTGAAGTGCTGCAGTATTTCCCAGGTCTGTCTCCTGTGGGTCCACCCCCACAGAGGTGCCTGGGAGTGGTGTGATGTGATTTCTCCTCCTTAATCTCTGCATTTTTTGCCCCTGGAAACCTGGGCTCATTCAGAGCAGCTGCTGCCTCTTCTGCCCCCCTATAACATAAGCAGGCTGTAAGGTCTGCCACAGATGGAGCTTTCTTTCCCTTCCATTAACAGTGTTGGTGTGTGTTCATCTCTGCTGTGTTTCTTTCTTTAACTTTGTTGACAAAAAAAAAAGAAAAAAATAGAAGCCTTTCTGTTATCTACAGGCCCCTAACACTATGAGGAACTGTCCCCTGCATTTAATTAAACAGAAGATGATTTACATGCTGTCAAGGTCCATACAAGTGTGCTCACTTCTCCACTCATGCCCCTGTGGACAACTGGGGAGGCAGCACAACCCTCCCGCAAGCCTGTTGAGCAGATCTGCAATTAACAATGTGTGGGGTGATTTGGGCAAAACTTTACGCTGAAGTCGTGTTTATGGGAACATCAATAACAGCTGAATAAAAAGGTCTTTTTAAAATAAACTGTGAGGTGAGCCCACAGCGGGGTGGCTGTAGGGGCAGAGGTACAGCGCGAGAGGACTGGTGTTGGAGGCTCGGCTCGGCACGTGTCAGGGGTTTGATGTAAGGAAGTGATTGTATGCGCACGGGGGTGTTGATGCGGGACTGAGCGAGGGGTGATGCAATGGCTGTGCAGAATGCGTTTGGGCAGGGGTGGGTGGGCAGCTGTGTTTATGGGAGGGTGTGTATGAGGGGATGTGGAGGTGCTGGGTACAACTCTGCTGGTGGTTCAGCATGTGGCTCCCCTGCCCCCTGGCTGCCCTCCAGCTTTTATGGTCACATCACAGCGTGCCACGCTCCAGGGAACATCAGACTGAGAGGTTTGGGGAGGGAGAAGCAAACCAGCCTGACTCCCGTTTTCGGGCCTCTCTTACTTGTAGGTGAGATCGGTCTTGTCCCAGCGTCCACCGGAGAGGACAAACCGCTTCTGCCGGTTCCGCCCGTTCTGGCCATCTGGCAACACTGGGAGGTCCGGCACGCCGCAGCGGGGTGGGTTCCAGCGTGCCACCTGCTCATCTGCACCCACGGGGAAGCCCTTGGCAGGCACACCGGTCCCCACAGCATTCACCAAGGAAGACAGCCAAGGACTCTGCTCCTTCCAGGTGTGATGCTTTCGAGACATGTCCTAAAAGGGAAAAGCAAAGCCATGACTTCAGTGTCTGGGAAGAGACATCCTGATGCAAAGCGGTGAACATCTGCCCACAGCAGTCCTGCAGTGGTGAGTTTCTCTGCCTGGGACTGTTCCCCCACTGCTAGGGCACTAACTGCTCCCCACAAACATCCTCCGTTCCCTGGGCTCTGCTGCTCCGAGGCCAGGTCGCACCTGGGAGGCCCTATGTCATGCCATGGCACCCCATAAGCACTGGGCTATTTTTGGTCCGCTTTTCCTTGGCGGCTGGCCGGCAGGAAATGCTTTAGCAAGCAGTGGATGGGAACCAGACCCTTCAAGAATGAAACAAATCACTAGAGAGAAAATTCTCCCCCTTTCCCCCAAATCCTTTATTCCCTCCTGGCCCTGGGTAGAGGTGATATTAATGGGAGGAAGCCTTTAGTTCCCAGCACACAGTTGTGCTCCATGCTGTTGCTTCCATGGTGTCCCCTTGCTGTCCTGGCATGGTGAGCAGGCTCTCAGCATGGCTAGGGGACATCACAAGCTGGAGAGCAGGACACATGGGCCTGGGGGTGACTTAGCCCAGCCCATGGGGCAGAGAGCAGCAGTGACTGTCCCTGCAGTCCCTATCACTGCCTGAGGTCACCGACTCTGCAGAGTGAGGCACAGGACCATACGCCCCTGCCTCGCTGTGCCTGTGACTCTGCTTGGGGATAAGATCACCTGGGCTCTCCCACACTTAGTTGGAAAAGCACAATTCCTCTTGGCAATGTGAAGTAACACTAATTAGCTGCCTTCCATTGGTTTTCCACCTGACAGCAGGACTATGGGGCCACCATGACATGACCCAAGCGTAATCCCCAACCTGCTGTGACGCATGTGGGGTGAGAGACGCTTGGCCCTGCATCACCATGCAAGCCAGAAGACCAAATGCAGACTTTTTGCCTGATTCTGTGCAGGCAAATTTAAAGGTGTTTGAGCAGCAGGAGGAGCAGAGATGCAGCAGTGATGCATCTCTCCTCAGACTGGCAGGCTCTGTCCCACAGGGCCCCAGGGCTTTAGGGGTCCCCTTCCTTCCCCTGCAAAGAGCTGCCTTCTTCCAGGCCAGCTCTCCTGGCTGCCCTGCCGGGGACACAAAGGTCAGGATGGCATGATGCCAGAGCTGCCATGATGCCGTGTAATCCGCGTGCTGCCGCCACTCTCTTCCCTACAATGAGCCCATTCATGCAGGCTGGAATGAAGTGTGAAGCCCTTGGCATTAATTCCGCTACTGAGCTCCCAGCTCTGCAGTGGCCCTGTGCCTCTGAGTGATGCACAGATGGAAAAAGGAGCAAGGGAGGTCACACAAGGTGCAGTTTAGGTGTCCGGCTTTTCGTGTGTCTGTCACCACTCCAGCCTGCCGGCTTGTCCTCCCCGGCCAGACGGACAACCTTGGTGGCTTGGCACCTGCCAGCCTTTGCCTTAGAAACCATCAACCCAGTCCTGGTGTCCCAGTGCACTTTCACACACCACGGGAACTGCACCATCAACACATGCAAAGAGAGAAAGCCATTTTACATCCTGAAGAGCAAAGCCTACCCAAGCCACCAGCCATGGCATTAAGAATCCAACCACTGTTTTAGTGGAAGGATGGAGTACGAGCTGGCCTGTCCCAGGGGAGTCTGCAGCAGGCTGCTCCTGCTGAATGCTGGAGTCCTGCCCTGTCAGAGGTACCTGTATCTCTAAGAGGAGCTCTCTGCGAGCTGCCTGACACCCTGCCTGAGCTGGCAGCTAGCATTTGTGAAGGACAGCTGGCAGGAGGAGCTGGTAAGGTTCATGCCCTGGCCAACACCTTGCTCCCAGCCCTGATGAGACCCTCTGCCAAGCATATAATGGCAGCTGTGTCACCAAAGCCCAGCCTGAGGGGCCACTCAGTTCCTTGCTCCTGGGTGAGCTCAAGAGCACCCACTGCCACCAGAGGCAGGTCCTGTCACCCGAGGACATGGGGTGATGAATGTGTCTGGTTTCCCAGGAGGTGCAGGACAGCTGCTCCAAGGCACATGAGGAGAGTAGAGATGGACCCTGGGGAGAGCCCTTGCTGTGGAACTGCAAGGGAGCACTGGGAAACCCTCAGGAGTTGCCCAGGTAGGTGAGCAGGCTGAGGCTGTCCCAGATGGGCTTGCTGCTGTTTTTTGTCTTGCCTATGTGCGTGTGCACACACACACACCCCCCCTGCCCGGTCTCCTGGGAAGGCCAGTTGTTGCCTTACCAGCTGGGGGCACTTGCATAAACTGGAGATTATGACTTTCCTCCAAGCAGGAGCAGGGAGAGGAGGAACTGCCTGTTTTCTTCTGGCCCCAAGGGATTCCATGTTCAGAGGCAGACCAGAGGTAGGTTTTCTCTCTCCTCTTTGGTTACCTCAAGGCCACTGGCCTGAATCCCAGCTTCTAGCCATCCAAACCCCACCCTGCCTTAGGCAGGAGCCTCCCTGCTCCTGCCTGCCTGCCCTCTGCTGAGACCGGGCCCTGGGAGGGGACACAGCGTGACCCTGCGAACGGCACTGGGTGGAAGCAGGAGGCAAGACCTGCCCTGCTGCCCCGTGTGCTCACTGTGCCCCTAGACAAACAGCGAGTCTCTCCCTGTCGTCACTGCACCGACATTAGCACCATGGCAGGAAAGGGCTGGAAAATGCCACTGCAGGCGCAGCCAGCAAGGGGAAATGTGACGGGCAGAAACCACTTGCCAAACAATGCTCAGGAGACACATCAAGCTAGAGATTTCAGTCTCCTTGGCTGGACACACCTCGCTGCAGGCACTTCCCAAGGCTTAGATAATGTGTCCTCTCGTGTCCTCTTGCTAAGGTTGCATCCTTCCCACACAGCACTGAAGCCACCCTCTCCTGGGGAGATCCTGCTTTGTTCTCCCGAGCTGTGGTATAATGCCCCAACTGTATGCTTAGGGGTTTGCTTAGGGCTGTGCTGCTGCTGAAGCTAGTACAGATCTGTGAAGAGAGGATGAGGAGGGCACTGGCTGCTGGGTAACGGATTGGATCAGGGCATCCCCACTCCTCCCATCTCACCACCAGAGGGGAAATGATTACCGAAGACAAAAGCAAAGGAAAATCCCTGCAACCCATGGCAGGCGTTCAGACTAGCTGAGTGCAGAGCCAGATCTGAGCCTCTGGCGAAGGGTGTGCAACCACTTGCACTGCCCTTCCCAGTATAACCTGCAGTCAGGGGTGGCAGCTGTGCATGGGAACAGACAGTTCTTAGCCAAAGGAAGAGGCCAGCGCTTTGCAATAGAGACTGAGCAGCAAAATCTCTGCGCAACACGAGCACAGAGGAGCAAAGCTATACACAAAGAGGGCTGTGCTGCAGGCTGGCCACAACTCCTCACAAAGAAAGTGCCTCTTCCTGCAGCCTTGTGACCAAAAGGCTGAGAGGGAACAGGAGGGAAAGGACAGATCCCATGGGAGAGTAGAAACCACAGCGGAGGTACAGACTGCCCACTCAGTTCCTCGCAGCTTTATCAGCCCTCAAGTGGTGTGATACAACAGCATCACTTCTGGGTCTGCTGGGGCCAGATGAACACCGGCCAAGCATCCCAGGAAGTGTCCCAGCCATCCTGAGGAGCCAGGAGCATCTTTAACCTCATTGTGTTGGGCAGCATTTGCCTTCCAGAGCCTCCCAGGAGGAGAAGCAGCCGGAGCAGCACAGTGGAGTATCAGCAACGCTGTGTATAAATAACCTCAAGAGTGAGGCCAATGCCTGGTACTGACAAAACCAATGCTCTCCTCGGCCTGGGTCCATCCTCTGCTGCCTGCCCTGAACTTAAACTTGTCTCCTCTGTTGTGTACCTAATTACCTGGGCTCCTGCTTACTTCTGCAGCACGGACATGAAAGAAGACCCCTCTCCCCGTCAGACAGGAGCGACTGGACAAGTTACAACGCGAATCCCATCAGTCTTGGATACTTCCCCTGTCACTGGGGGCTGTTTCCTCTTCTGCTAGGGGATGAGCTCATGGGCTTTCTCCCCACCTCCCTGTCCCTTCTGTTGCTGCTTTTCTGTTTCTCCCTACTTTCTCCTTCTATTACTCTGAGTGTTTGTCGAGACCCTGGTGTTTGCTGCCTCTTTGGCTAGTAGCATTATCCTCCTCCCAGCTACGAGCCTGCACCTCGGAGCACTCCTGTGCTTAGTTCAACACGTGGGGAAGGAGAGCAGAGATGCCCTCTCCTGCAGTTCTCAAGTAAGACAGTTCTCTCACCCCATTTCTTTCCACTGTCAGGTGCCTGTGCCCCTCAGGGGCTCTGGACACCCTTAACAGGCTGCAGCAATATTCCTGCCTGAGATCAGCACTGTTGTCCTGATGCACAGAGTACCATGGCCAGCTTTTTGGCCAGCCTGCCTCTCAGCCCAGCATGGATTTGCAGGGGTTGGATTTGAAAGTGCAGCTACAGCTGATAGTTAGTGGTAAAACTGGAGCCAGCTCCACTCTAGTCAGGTTGTGTCCCAGAAGCAGGCTGGCCTCAGAAGGTGCTAATGCTGCAGGCGAAATTTCATGGCAGAAATAGATTATGTTTGTAGTCTGGTCACACCCTGAGCTAAGCGTGCTCCTGGTCAAGGCGCTGTTAGTGGAAACAATGGAAACTTGGTGGAAACAATGTCTAGGCAAAGCCACCAGATTTATCGATCCTACCTCTCCCAAAAAAAGGCAGAATTTCCCAACCCCTCTAACTATGAATTCTTTGCTTACACAAAATACTTCTGCTACAGGACTGGCTCCTTCATGCTGGGCTGCAGCCTGGTCCTTCTGCAGACAGAGCCTGGGAGAACGCAAAGGCTGAGGCCAAACTTTGGCCAAATGAGGCCAAACGGGAGGTGCCACAGTGCCTGGCCGGGCATACACAGTTGGAGGTTCCTCTCCACTCACTTCCCATACTCCGTGGCACCATGAAGCACTACCTCCTGGGGCCTGACAGTTTGTTTCCGGATTATTTAGGGGCAGTTGTTGTTGGCAACGAAAAAAGGAAAACGTTTATTTTTCCTAAGCAACGTGGAACATAAAACATTATGGACTGCAAATGTTTATGCCCACAGACAGAATGAGAAGACCCAGGCTGTGATGTAACAAGAGAAAGCAAATGAATAAACACTGCAGGACTATTTTTATTATCAGACACTTTAATTACGTGACAGTTTGTGAGTCTAGTCCATCAACACCACAACCAAGCTGCTGGTGTCACCCAAGCAACAGTTTGCCAGAAACAGGCGTACTTAGAAAGCAAACAAGCCCCAGGATGCCAGGATAGCAAAAGGTTTCAAGAGCCCTTAATCTGATGACCTAGAAATTCCCTTGAAACGAAGAAACCGCTCTAGGATGTGGCACACTCCAGGCAGAGGAGGAAGGGGGTTGAAAAGTTTTGTTCATTGTGCAATTACATCCAAACTAAGGTGAGCAATGAGCTACCAGTGCCCAGCCCAAGGACAACAGCCAGGACATCTCCCACTGAGTATGGCCACCTGGCGTGGCGCAGCACAGCCCTCTCCAGAGCTATGGGTGGATGTTCTACCCTCGGGGAGCGTATGCTGCTCAGATGTGCAGGCTGGGATCTCCAAACCCACAAGACAAGCACTCTCCCCCTGCCCAAAGTCCTGGAGATGTCTGGGGCGGGTTTCCCTCTCCACTAATTTTCACAGAGCCACTTTTGTGAGATGGTGATGTCTCTCCTGCCCAAATTCCACTAAGAGGAGGAGGTCTGGTCACCTGTCTGTCCTTGTGGGTCTCATCTGCACCAGGATCTCAGCGAACCTCTAAAAACATGTCTGTGGTCCTCAGTGAACCCCTGAAGTGCTCTGCTTTTCATTTTGCTGGACAGCTATGTGCAGACTCAGCAGTGCTTCCCTTCACGTTACAGGCTGAGCCATCCCCAGTGTAAGAATATCCAGGAACGCCTCATTTACCTGTCTATGTATTTGGGATTAGTAGGAAAGAGCTGACAATGTCTCCGCTGTGAAAAGTGTCTGCAGGACAATTTTTCCACGGAAGATTCTTTTTAAGCAAGACCTACACAGTGCACCCTTCCTCTGCTGAGCCCCCAACTTAGGGTGCCAGGGCAGGATACACATGGGTGAAGCAAGTGAAGTGCAGCATCAGCTGGAGTGAGGGATCCTCCCCAAAGTGCTTCCCTCCTCCCTGCTCTCTTCTCCCTTCCCAGTCCGCTTTGCCAGCTGCACACCCCAAGTCTTGCCACACTGCAGGGTGTGCATGTGCGTTGCTTGTGAAAGCACAAACACAACAAACCCGCTGGAGAATAACTGCTTACATGTGTCTTGAGTCTCTCCCAGAGGAGAGGATAAACATGCCTAAAATTACCCCAACGCTCACTGCAGTTTTTAAATAGCCAAACCAAAGAGTGCAAATCAAACCCTTCCTGTGGGAGCTGCCTGAGCCCTCAGCAAGACAGGCGGCCTCCGGGGCTGCGGGGAAGGCAGCACCATGCTTCCAGCGGGGAACCTGCTGGGTTCAGGGTGAGAGCTACAGGATATGGCTCCCGAGGGATTATGCTGGCAGCTGGGAGGGTGCCCACCACTTCTCCACTGAGAGAGAGTTTCCCAGCAAATGGACTGACTTTGATTTCCCAGGGGAGCCGAAAGCAATGCAGGAATTCAATGTCTGCGCGTGCACTGCCCCGAGGACTGCAGATCTTTTGTTCTCAAGTTTTACAGTGGACACCAGACACAGCCTGTATTCTGCTCTCAGTTTTCTCTTTCTTTCTTTCTTTCGGCGTTAATGTAAAAGTGAAGGAGATCGACAGAGTTTGCTACAAAAAACACAGGTCCTTCTGCAACTTGTCCTGTGTAGCCTGGCTTTAAAATGAACCTTAGCCCTTGATTCCCTCCTCCCTCAGTTACTGCTATTGTGACTTGTTACTGGAGCACCACATAGCCATGGTGCAGCATCCTGCAGTGCCTAGGGTGGTCCTTGGCCACCCCATCTACTAGCACAGCTCAAGGAATTCACCGTTGTCTGTCTTGTAGGAGTGCAAGTCTCTTTTCCCAGTTCAGCCCCTCAGCTCCTTTCTCATTCATCACCCGACAGCAAAAGGTTCCCAGACAGGAAATTAGCTGCTGTTAGACACAGGGAACATCTCTCTGTGCAGAGAGACTTAAAGTAGCCAGAGAAGTGAAGATGCGATGGCATGGCAGAGCTCTCTAGAGAGGGTAGAGAGTGGTACGCGTGGGCCACTGTCAGCCCAGCAATCCCACTTCAGCCGTTCTGCGCTGACATCCGTACCCTAGCCGGGAGAGGAATGGGGTGTGCTGCTGTCAACTTACTTATGTCATGTGTAAGAGCAGCCTCCGTGATGCTGGCTTTACCTCAGAGGCGGTAGAATAACCTTCAGAAGCCTAGACACCAGATAAGCAACCCAGAAGAGCAGCTATTTGGGATGAGAGAACTGCTATTTGAAAGAATGGCAAATCCTCTGTCCATTTCCAACCCCAAACCAATGCAGCCACTGCCTCTGCAAAGACTGAGTGAAATATAGTGATCTGAAACTCCAAGCTCCACATGGCTGGTGAAACACACAAGCACAAGGTGTTCCTGAACAAAACATACCTGTAGGAGCATCACCTGGAGTTACTCCAGCCAAGAGGAAAGTATTAGCACTCACGATGCAGAGCATTAGCCTGGGATGAGGAAGAAACCATCTCTGGGCAGCGGACTGAGAACTGGGGGGACCTTCTTCAGGAGTGTGATGGTGGCTTAGATGGACGAGGAGCCTGGGCAGACCTGGACCCCCGCATTAACTCTGTGCTCTTCAGCAGTTTGGTGTATTCCCCCCATTCAAGGGGTACTGGCCAATGCAGATGAGCCCCAGCAATCTCTGCAGTCAGTCAGCAGATGCAAGCACCGGCAAAAGGAAACGAACGGCGCACGTCGAAGCTGGACCAGACCCAAGTTCAGACGGTGCAGAACCCAGGCTGGCTCTCCCCTTTCCCTGGGGATCCCACACAGGTCCTTGCTGACAGCAAGACCGGGACCAGAGGCCACGGAGGTCCCTCCGGGAGCAGCCTGCACACGGCAGAGCGTGAGGCACCCGCCAGCCCAGCCAGCGTGCTCACAGGTCTCCGGCTTTACGCAGGTGGAGCTCTGCCCTCCCAGCCCGCCACTTGCTGCGTTCAGATGGGGATGAAAAATCCGCCGAGCGGTGTCATGACCGGGGTGCAGAGTGCCACGGCCCGAGCGCTCGGCCTGACCTTCCTCGGAGGCAGAGCGGGGCGAAGCGCAGTGACATTTCGTTTGGAATAATACAAGCGCTTTGGGGGCCAAGGCTGCTCGGTGCCAAGTCCCAGCCCACAGCATATTTAGCAGCCAAGTTAGAAAGTACTCAGATGACAGAGCTGATAATAAAACCATCGGCAGAACCTGAACTAATCCCCTTGGGCTGCTACTGGGCATTTGCTCTGTCATTATTTTATGGCACGCTAGCGAAGCGCATGTATATAATAACCCAATTACGCACGCACACATTCCCAGCACAAGGAGCTCTCTGTCTTCTCCCGTCCCCCGAAATCCCTCGCCATCCGCTGCTCTTCTCCGGCAGCGGCCGTCCCTGCTGCTCGCAGCTCCATCCCAGGTGCTGGGATCTGGCAGGCATGTGCGGGAAGAAAAAAAGAGCTCCGCTGCTCCGCTCTTGCCTGCGCGTTTGATTCAGCCCTTTAGCCTCGTCTCCCCGTAACACTTCTGGGAATTGCCAGCACAGCATGAGGCGGGGAGGGGGGGGTTGGTGGTTTTAGCAGGCAGCGAGTGCTCGGCTGCCTTTAAAGGAAGGGGGGATCCCGTGTCCTCTCGTAAACCCTCCTCGTCCCGCTCCCTGGTTTTCCCTTGCTGGCTCCGCAGAAGGGAGCACGCTTGGGAAAACTTTCCTAACGTGCCAAGAGGAGCTGGGGGTGCCCGGGTTGGGGGGGGGGGCCACACCGCCGGGACATCGTCCCCCGGCCGGTGACTCCCGGCAGCGCATCGCTGCTGCCCGTACCGGCATCCCGAGAGCGGCTTGTGGGGGCGATGCTCCCCTCGGAGCTGTACCGGAGAGCCTCGGGGGGTGGGGTGGGTGGGGGGGAGAGTATCGGGGGGATTACCGGAGAGAGAGTCACCGGGTGGTCCCGACTCACCGGCTTGTGGCGGCGGGCGGGTGCGGCGGGCGCGCAGTGCAGCAAAGCGGCGGCCAGCAAAGCGGCGGCGGCGGCGGCGGGCAGCGGCGGGCGGACCATGCCGGGCGGCGGAGAGGGCTCGGACATGGGGCGGAGGCGGGGGGGGGTGTCCCCCCGCTGAGCCTTTTATTTCTCCATTCCCCCCCCCCCCCCCCTTCCCCTCTCCGTGGCCGCCTGCCCTCCTCCTCCTCCTCCTCCTCCTCCTCCTCCTCCTCCTCCTCCTCCTCCCCGCGCCTCCTCCCGCTCCTGCCTTTTGTTCTCCCCGAGCCGCGGCTGTACGGGCCGGGGGGACACAGCCCGGCAGCATCGCGGGAGGGGGGGTCCCGACCGGCCCGCCCCGCTCCGCCCCGCCGCCGGGGGCGGCGGGGCGGAGCGGGGCGGGCCGGTCGGGACCCCCCTCCCGCGGCTGCCAGCCCCTGGTCGCCGTCCACCCGGTCCCCGTCCCCCCACCGGAGCAGGTTGTGGAGGTCCCTGAAGCCCTGGATTTCTCTCCGGGGCTGGGGGTGGTGTGTGTGTGTGTGATATTCCAGCGGTTGGAATGACCGGTGTCAGTGTTTCCAGTCCCGCAACTGGTTTCTGTCTGGGTTGGGACGGCTTTGAAGGGGCAGGTTTAAAGGTGTCTTTCACCTCTCCCGCCTAAGGGTGCCACAAACTTCTCAGACTTCCCAGTCCCCGGCTCATCGCTGGGTTTTATGTCCCCGCATCCCTGCTTTGCCAGTGCAGGGCTCTGCTGAAGCCATCTGCGCGCACCCAGGCTTCGCTTACCATTTGGAAGAAGGCTTTCCCTGCGCGGGATGCTGAGGGAGGGGAAGGAAGGGAGCGGCTCCCCATTTTGGAGATGCCAAAGCCTCCATCTGCTCAGCCACCTGGAGATGGAGGCAGCAATGTACAGATCTGGTTTCTCGGTTCCTGTTTCTATGGGAGAAGCCCTGGACTGTGTCAGCATCCCCTCAGCAGACAGAGTTTAGCTGCAAATTGTTTCAAGAAATGTATGCAAATAAGAAAACTTTGATCTCCAGCTGCCTGGGCTGGTGCGCAGGGAGTGGGTAAGGCTTCCTGACACCCCGGACTGTATTACTGTTTTATTTGTCTGTGATCAGTTGTTCATGTTTTGTTTTATGGGAACCATACTGAGGATGTAAATACTGGGTACGGTAAGCAGATGCGAGAAGAAAGAGCCTGCTCGTGGCCGTGCTTGGAAGGTGCTGCAGTGCCTAGCTCGTGGGCTGTTAGTGAGATGTCCCCACACCAGAGGAGTGTGTTTGGCGTATCGCCGAGGCTTTATTTGTAAGAGGGGAAAGGGAAGGAGGGAAGACGCAAAAGGGAAGAAGCAAGGAGCTGGTGTTCATGGGGGTCAGACTTTACACTGTGGAATTTACCCTTCTCTTGCTATTCTGGCTGTGCCTGGGGAATGCAGAGCAGATCCTACTTTCTTGCCTTGCTCTGAGCCAGACAGCTGGGTCCCAGCGAGAAAAGCTTTCCTGCCTTTGTCTCTCTTCTCTTTAGTGTCGTGTCTTTGAATGCTGGTGTCTCTGGGAGCTCGGTGCCTTCCAGCCCATGGCAGTGGAGCCTGTTGATGCCCTGGGGAAGCGGGGAGAGGCGTGGGAGCAGCCTGTGAGGCAGTGACAGGCAGTTTGGCTCTGCCTAATAAAGGGAGACTTTTGAAGGGGGTGTTCTGGGAAACACGGTCCTTGCAGAGATGGGACCGCGTGTGAGAACTGCTGGCTTCTGCCAAGGCACTTAACACAAAAGAAAGTGCATGGTGTGTTTGGGATTACAAATATTTCCCAGCCCAGCAAGTAGATGTTTAGCAGCAGGAAAATGGCCCACTGGGTGGGTTGGGGGCTTCTGTGCCCATCTTGTGCAAAGCGCCCTATGCGCAACCTGCAGAAGTCCTTTTTGCTAGCGCTCCTGTGCTGGGACGTCTCTCAGCTGCTGTCTGTCCATGCAGCCCTCATCCCTACCTCGGTTTGCAGCTTGCTGAATGTACAGAGGCTGCTGGCAGATGAGCACAGGGCTCCCACCCCAGCCCCGGAGCACTAACAGCCTGACATCTCTCAGTGCAGACGCTGTCTGCTTGCTTTCCTGCAGCTCCTGCCAGGCTGGAGCCAAATTTGGGGTTCAGGGATCTCGTGATGGCTGCAAGGAGCTCAGGAGAAGCCTTTGTGATCAGGAGGTCCTGCCAGTCACTAATGTTGCTGATACAGCATCCCCATGCCTGACTCTTCTTGCTCAGCATCTGCCTCGATGCCTTCCAGTCCCAGCAAGCGGCAGAGCTGTCATGGGTTTTCCAAGTCCTTTTGGCCACATGTGTTAGCTCTCCTTCCACTCCCCTCAGGTTTTCCAGCAAGGAGGGACCTTGTGAACGCCTGGGCAGGCGAAGCGGCGTTGTGACGTGAGACTCAACAAGAATCACCAGTGGGGGGACTCATATCTGTCAGCAGCCCCCTCCCCAGCAGGTGTTTGGTAGAAAGGGACCATGCAAGAGGGAGGAAGGGAACACTGGATCCGATTCTGCTCTGTTGTGAGCAGAAAAGAGGTGGAATAACTCTTTCAGTTCATGGGCCATTTGGGTGAGAAACTGCTGTGTAAGGCACTTGGGACTGAGAGGAGGTGGGGGAAGAGGTCTCTGATGAGAGCTAAGGGGAAAGGAGAGGAAGTGAGAGAGAAACTGAATTTAAATGGATTAGGCCTGTCTGTCCAAAGTTCTTTGTTTCCTGCCACCTCCCTGGTGTGACTTTCACAGCTGTATTCTGTGTGGCTGGGGACCTGGTTTTAGGTTCCCTGCAAAGTCAGCATGGAGCTTTACACCTCCTGGGTGTTTCCCTGAGCAGCTGGAAGAGGGTCCAGAAGCCAAATCCCCAGGACAGAGAAACTGATTTCTCTCCTCTAATGTCTTTCCTCTCCTCTCTGTAGGTGATGGCCTCATGAACTGATGTCTCCAGCATCACTGCTCAGTGGGTGACAAACAGGGACACATCCTCATCGGGCAAGTCTCTGTTCTCACCCTCTTGCTTTCAGAATTCCCCTTTTCTTTAGCCCTGGCATCTTGTTTTCTCCTGGGCAGCCAAAGTGGGTGTTTGTACAGGTGGTGGTAGGTACAAACAAGGCGGGGGGTCATGCACAATGAACTGCCCTTGTAAATACCAGGGATCAGGAGTATTTCTTCAACAGGCCTTGAATTACCCAGTTCTCCTCCTCAGCTGGCAGCCCAAAGCATGGGCATGGGGAGGGGGCAAGAAGAGGACATCGAGTTAGGGCAAATTTCGCCTTTGGGCCTGGACTCACAGGTGGAAAGGCAAAGTAACATGTAAGATGTAAAAATGTCTGTTAGTCAGCAAAATGCTATGCTTCAAAGCTCTTTTTAGCTTTTTAAAATATTTTAAATGAAAATGGCTGGAATGGTGCAGGCTGTCCTGGATCCAAACAGTACGCTTTGAAAATGCCAAAATAAAATGTTTTGATTTTTTTCCAGACTTCAGCTTAACTACGCCAGCGCAACAGTCTCACTACGAATTTCCATAAAGTTTTGCTTGATCCACTACTACTTATTTTGCATCCATTTGGTTTTGCCTTTAAAAAAAACCCTTCCTTGACCTTAATTCTGGGTTGAACCGAGCGGTGCAGAGTCTGACAAGGTTGGGATCTGCCTAGTGTACTGCCCTTATGAAACCAAGGGGCACACGTAGAGTTGAGCCCCTGGGCTGAGTGCATGACTACCTGCAGGGCTGCTGGGCAGGCACCACTGCCTCCTCCAACCTAGGAACAAGCGAGATGGTGGCAGGACTGTCCTGCATTTGTGCAGGGGTCCAGTCCAGGAGCGGCTCTCTGAGGGAACAGCTAAGCCAGCCGCAACCCTGTCCCCCGTGTAGCTTCACACTGCAGCTCACGTGGTGCCCGAGCAGCTGCGGGATAGTGCGGCTTTTCCTCCCCCTTCTCCCCCATCAGCCCTGGTGCAGCTGCAGCCAGCCCTGGGATTTGGCCCCTGAGAAGCAACTCCCTGCTGGGCCGTGGTCTCGGCAGGGCAGGGGCAGGCTGCAGCCCCGGGAGAGGTACGCCACAGTATTTGTTGTCTAATCATCTCCTGCCCCCGTGCCAGGAGCCGAGCGCACACAAACAGTGCCGGGCTCTGGGGCGAAGCGCTGCCTGAGAGATAAGCTAGGCAAGGAAAACACATCCATCTTCGTGTCTCTTGGCCTGAGACGGAGTTTCGTCTGCTGGCATTTTCCTGGCATAGGCTCAGGGCACACCACAATTCACCTGAGGAGCCAGACGCTGGGGAGCCAGCTCCCATTCCTGGCGAGAGGTGTCAGCCCCGACTGATGCAGAGCGCGACGCCTGCGAGGAGCTGGCGGTTGAGGCCCTGTTGGTGCTCGGGGAAGGGTGCTGATCCCCGGCTGAGCCCCTGCGGCAGCCCGGACCCAGCTGCACATTGCCGATAGTTGTGTTCATCGCCTGAGCAAAAGGGCGAGACTCCCTGTGCCCGGCTGAGTGCCCACCACCAGGCAAAGCCGAGGTTGAGAGCTTCCAACCAGCAGCCTGGACAAAGCAGAAATGACTGGGTGATACAGAGCCGAGCAGAGACTCGACTTCAGCCTGCGGCTGCTCGGTGTCTGATAAGGAGGCTGCTAGTGCCGTCTTGCAGCGCTTTCGACCTGCCAGCTCTCTGCAAATGAAACGTCCTGGTGAAACGCCCCCCACCCTTGGCTCCCTCTGATCCCCTCTGAAGCCGAGCTAAGACTGGAATGTCTCCTGGGATGTGATTCCCTCTAGCCTAAGGGGGACTGCGTTAATAAACCGCAGTGTGAGCAGTGGAGGTGATGGGGGAGGAGGCAGGCAGGGCTGGTGAGATGAGGCTTTTACAAACAAATCGCCGGTCTGCTGGAAATGTCCCATCCTGTCCTCTCTCCCTCCTCCTGTCCCCGGAGCCGAGCTGTGGAATTCAGGGTGTGGGTCGAGGCTTTTCTTCACACATGTTTCTGCTCAGAACAGCCAAGCCCCTCTCCCCCCTCCTCAGCAAATGCTGCTGAACTCACCTCCCTGGAACAGGTACTACTCCCCCAGCACCTCTTGGCTCAGCCTCACTGCTGCCGGGACCCTCCTGCCCCTCCGCATTGCTCTGGCATCATCCTACGGCGTGCTTTTCCCATGATGAGTTGAAGGTGTCCATCCCTGGGATGTGCAGGCCAGCTTGGCAAGCCAGGGCCAGCAGTAGCAAGGAGAGAGCGTTCCCTGCATCTCGGTGGGACCAGAGGGCGGCTGTGCTCACAGCAGGGAAGCAGCTGGGCTGGTTGGTGCTGGCTGAGCAGAAATAGGCATCTGCGTGGTATCTGCCCAGCATCAGGGCAGTGCTGTGGGCTCTTGACTGAATGAAGCCACGTGAAAGTAAGGATGCGAGCCAGGAGAGAAGAATGACAGGAGAATAAGCAAACTCAGTGCAGAGGAGATAACCGGGAAGACAGATCACGGAGGTATGGGTTTTGGTTGGTGTGAGTGCTCTCTTGGCTCCCATTGGGATGCAAAGTGCCTCTCACAGCAGTTAAGTTTATGCAGCAGTGATGCAGTGCCCTGCAATTTGGAGTTCATGCTACCCTGGATGCTGTGGGGAAGGACGCATCTGTGACCCACGCTGCGTTGCCACTAACAAATGTCACTGCAATAAATTGGCTGCCAGACTGTGGCAGAGCTTGAGTCCCAAGATGTTTTTCCACTTTCTCTTAGAAAGCAATTGCTGAACTCTGAGACTGCATTATCCCAAACTCAATGTAGAAGCCTCAGATCCAGGGAAGCACCCAGAGGCCAAACGGAAGATTCCGAAGAACGGTCTAAAAGGAGCACCATGAGAGCTTGCACAAGGCTGAGAATGAATGTAGCATGGCAGACACAGTGCCCGGCCTTTGCAGAGAGCTCCGGTGTTTGCTCAGACCACCGATTTTGCAAAGGCCAGGCTGTTCCTGCAGAAGAGGATGCATGCACTGTTCCTGTGGAGGAGCCCATGGATGGTGTCTGCATTGAGCTCAGCACTCTATGGTGGAGGCTGCAGCTGAAAGAAGAGCATTTCAGCGGCAATCATCACAAAACGGACTGCACGACCAGGCTTCCTTGTGCATTTGCAGGGGTTATTGACCCTCCATGTGAAGAGGAGACACCACCAGCTTCTTCTGCAGAGGAAAGAGAGGATGGGCTCCGGTATGTAGCTTCCAGCTGAGAAGAGGTGTTGGAAGCTGATGGCTGGACAGCCTCAGTAGGGCAGGGAGAGTAATGTGGTGATTAAAACTCATGAGACATTTTGGAGAGCTGAGACAAAGCTTCCCGAATTGCAGGTGGCTGTGAACTGTTTGTGGAGAGGCTGCAGAATCGCACAAGATCTCTCCAGCTGCTGTACGGGCTTTGTCTTTTCTTGGGAAGGGGGAGATGAGGGAAGGTAGTTACTGTAATAATCTAGTTCAAAGCAGTAGCTGTTCATGGATTGGTGCTAACAGCCTCCTAAAAAGTCACAGATGCCTCTGCCTTACACACAGACCCCATGCTAGCTTCTGTATTTGCTTACGTGTTGTTTTACTACAGACACCTTGGAGCCATCAGCACCCCCTCAGAGCTGTGCTTGGGGAACCACTGAGCACAGCTCTCCAGAGATGTTTGCTGTGTGTCTGCAAAAGACAGGGGGGGAAACCAGACCAGCTAGGGAGCAGCTGTGCAAGAGTGGAGGGAAACAGCCTCCGGGTAGACATTTGGATGAGAAGGAAATGCCAAGCCCCAAGCCCATAGACCGGGACAGCACAGGTAAAGCAGGAAGCCTGAAAAGGTGTGAGATCCCTCCAAGGCCCGCTCAGCGCTGTTACCTCCTGCAAGGGGTGTGAGCTCACAGCTTTGGACTCCCTGAAACCGCCTGGCAGATCTCAGCCAGAGGAGAGGCAGCGAAGGGCACTATCTCATTGCTCAGATCCTCCAGACACACACCAAACCAACCTGTGCTGGCTTTTTAGCTGCACTGCTTATGGGGTGCTCTACGGCCGTGAAGAAAACAAAACAAAATCTGTGGGCTCAGGCGTGCCATCTTGTCCCGTATTTAGCAGGTAAATTCACAGAGCTCACAGTAATTGTCATCGTCATGATCTGAGGATACACTAGAGGTGTTTTGGAAGAGGTAGTTTCCTGGCTAGGACTGAGGAATTTTGGGATGCAAAAGCCCTTCTTTCAGTTGCAACTAATGGCATCAGCCTTCAGTTGGGATCAGAACATGCCTCCGAGTGTGCAAGCCCTGCTTCTGCATGTGTGAATACAAAGGAAATTGAACCTCTGAGATGCAGCTGCCACTGGGGAAGAGATTTGGAAAAGTTCCCTTTCTACCACCTCCTCTTTCCCCGCGAGGAGGTGAGAGCATCCACATTCCACATTTGGTACCTTCCTCCACCTGTGGGTCACCAGGGTGGGTTTAAGTGGCACAGGTAAATGCAGAGGTGCACCTACACCTCCCAAGACCCATGGGCATGGCTGAGAGAAGCCTCTTCTGATGGGGAAGAGCTGTCCAGAAAGCCAGAGCAGAGCAGTCTAGCTCAGGTGTGCCCCAGCAGTCAGGCCCTGGGGTTCAAATGGAAAACACTCGTGATGTGAATGGATTCAGGTCCGGAAAAGCCTTCAGACCAAAAGTGGGCTAGCATGAATGAGTTAAAATCCTTTCGTTTGCTTTGTGAAATTTATTGAAAACTACATTGTTCATCTGCTGAAACTTCACAGCTGTTGAGATTGCCCTCGGGGCAAACCACATCCAAGAAATGGCATGTAGATCCTGGGAGCACAAGACTTGAAAGCTGAAACGGCACTCTGCAGCGCTGCCTTCCCTTCCCTCACAGTCACGTCTAGCCATCTGTGGCTCCTCCAGTTAGACGCCGCAGTTTTTTCTTCCTCCCTTTTCTCATCTGACTCTTGCAGTACAGTGACTTCATTTCACAGTATTATAGTTTGGCTAAAAAGAGACTGAGGAAGGATGCAGACAGCAAGAAGTATGCATGGGGAGAGTGTGCTCAAAGCCCATAGCATCCAGCGTGAGATAGGGCTATATGTGCCACACGGCAGTGGCGATGCCATCGAGTAACACCTGCCTGTGACGCTACCGCTTTGTTATCCCTTGGGGGAATGGCGGTGAGGCAGGACTGCAGAAAACGTGCCCCTTTGCTTAGGAAAAAACCTGTGAATTCCTTTTAGTGGTAGCAACTTGCTTGGTTTTGGTGTTTGGTTGTGGGTTTTTTTATATTATTTGTTAGTTGCAACTTCTGCTTGCAAAAAACTTTATAGGCTAAAAAAGTAGCGCTTGCATATTTACATCTGACCTGAAAGCTCTGTATGGACTTGGGAAACTGAAATCAGCCACTAGGCGCAAACAAAATTAGGACTAGCCAGAGCTCAAAGATGAAGATAAAAGCAGGACACAAGAAACCCACTGACTGCAATACATTCAGTCATAAATGATTCATGGAGTAATTCTGAGCAGCAAACACATTGGTAAGAACTGGAGGATTTGTTTCTTTTGGGGGGGGGATTGTCCACAAACAAAAATATTGGCTAATTCATCAGAAGCTTTCTTCTGCTTTGAATAGTTTGCCCAGATCCCCGAGCAACCATCCCGTGCAATTTGCTGTTAACCTAAATAACTTAAATTCAGGTACACCCAGAGCACTGCCCAGATCTGCCCCTGCATGCAATAATTAGGGTTCTCCAAGCGCAAACCTGCAGCTCGGGAGGCAGGAGACTCCATCAGCATCCCCAGATGGCTACCTGCTGGTGGTGGCCCGTGGCAGGGACAGACGTGCCGCAGCGTGGCATGGCTGCGTGGAGAAGGCTTCTGTGGAAACAGGCCATTTGTGGGTGGCACCGTTCCCCTACGCAAACGCCCTGTGAAGGTGCAGCCTGGCACAGACAGACATGCGCTCTGTCATCCGATGATGGAGGGGCAGAGACAGGTAGGAGACCCAGGGAGGCCCGGTATTGCATTCCTTACCTCTGAAATAACGCCTTGTGATCCAAACGGTTGGGGAATTCCTAGATCTCTTTGTAGCCACATTTCGGCTGTGACAGCATGAGGATTTAAGTGAGGCAAACTCTGAAGGGGGAGAGTATTACCTGCTTTTAGAGCACCGGGGAGAAAGCAGTTGAAAAAAATAGACCTGCTTTTTACAAACCTTGTCTTACCTGGTCCTGCTGCTAACAGGAGGGAACGTACAGGCCGGGCAGTGCACCGAGTTATTCAGAAATGACTGGTTTTGAGTAAATCTTTCCAGAACTATTCAGGAATTAGTTACTGTCTTTCAGATTTATATGTCCCTTAATCCAGAGTCAACCTTCAAGTGTAGGCAAGCCCTAACACTTGAACTATGTAAGGAGGGATGTTCTGGAGCAGGGGAAGAAAGAGAGGCAGAAACGCAGCTACTTGATTGAATCAAAGATCAAATTTAGGCTGAAAAATAGGGGAATTAGGAAGTTTGGCCAGGAAAGCAGTAAAAACTGTCGTGGGGATATTTAGATGCAAATGGTGCCCTGCTGCACAAGTTTCCCGAGTGAAGGATGGCTCACTCTGCGCAGGGAGACCTAACACAGTACTTCCACCTCCAGTGCTGAGGACTCTCCAGCTGGGAGCAGAGGGCTTGGAGTGGGTGGTGTGTGTGCGGGTGGAGTTGTGTACACTCAGCCTCTCAGACAGCCACAATAAATTATCTCATTAGTAAACCCAGGGTAGCTGTACTCCTCAGCACATACCCGGCCTCCCACAGCACAGAAAAACTTTGCGTCTAATTAACCAAATCAAAGGGTCCCCCAGACACAGCTTAAAGGGACGCTCTCAGCTTGAAACCCAGGCTCCTTCAGCAAGTTGTTCTGTGCGTAGTGGAACTAATGAACCTCGATTTCTTATGGCTGGAAGCCTGGCATTCCCTGCGGTCCCTGCAAATCTGTCCTCTCCTCCCCCCAGCACATGCCTAGCTTCTTCCTATGACCAGGGACAACCAAGGAGGGAAGAAGAGCCCGTGGTGTGGTAGCCCCAGCTGCACGCACTGATGGGCTTGACCGTGCTCACATGCCCAGGGGTTTCCTTGCAGTGAGGGGCTCCCTGAGGTCACCCTTTTGTCCCCTCCTGCCTTTTTTTCTCATGTCTTTAAGACCTCTGTTTCCCCACAAGTGCTCATGGCTAGGCGGGATGGGGCTGCACAGGGAAGGGGACCCTGCTCCCTCAGGATGCGTGGCTGGCAAAAGGAAAAAAAGCAGGTGCTGCTGAGGCAGGGGCTTTCCAGTTATAGTCTTCTGGTTTTACAACTGCTTGGCCCCCTCTCCTATTAGTGGGCAAAAGACAGGCAAATGCTGAATGTAAAATGCTGCTGTTCCAGCTGAAAGCAGAACTGCACAGCACAGCTCCCGGGGCAGGCGAGGTCCCTGGCACCGTGGGAGGAAGGATTTGGGGGTGTTACCGCTCAGAAGAGGAGACCAAATTTGTGTTCGAGGCACAATCCCTCTCCTCAGAAGTGTAGGAGCTGCAGCTCTCCCCCTGCCTGCCCAGCTCCTGCGCCGAGGGGGTGGCTTGCTTTACAAATGCTTTTCTCTTCC
Source organism: Astur gentilis (assembly GCF_929443795.1). NCBI lineage: Eukaryota > Metazoa > Chordata > Aves > Accipitriformes > Accipitridae > Astur > Astur gentilis. The sequence goes on from NC_064886.1 coordinate 6,172,968, forward strand.
CCTCGTGCTGGAAATTTGATTCTACAAAAACACTTACACAGCAGCTAATTGCCAACCCTACGGTGACTTAGCTCTCTAATTCCTGCCAGTCAATGAACCAGCCCAAAGAGCTGGTTTTCATAACTTGCTGAACGTACGAACACAGCCCTGGAGACATAACATAGCTGGGATTTTTTTTTTAACCTTGGACAACTTCTGGATCCTTCTCAATTTTGGAAATTTCTTTCATTCCACAGGGCATAAGGGACATCCAAAGATGGAGCTGGCAACCAGGCCCATCCCGGGCAGACATTGAGCAGACATGGACCCACAGAGGTCCCGGAGACCAGCTGGGGTGCCAGAGAAGAGATGATTGCCAGGAAATTGGTTTGAAGGTAAAACTGGCGTCATCCAGCCTGTCTGTTCGTGATTTGAGGGCTCATCATCATCTCTCCATGGATTCCTACTTCCCAACCAATGTCCACACCTTGCAAAGGTTTCCTTGATCTGCTGGTTTGTATCCAGAGGGCTGCTGCAAAAATTGTTGTGCTGGCCCATGGCTTAGACCACATCATTCCTCCCCACGCTCCTCCCTGGCACCCTCTTTCCTCTGCCCCGACTGTGGACTGTTCATCTTCCCTCTCCCGGCCCTTCATTATCCACCTCCGCCCATCCTCTCCCACGCAACAGAGGCCGTCTACCGTCGCCCATTTCCAACAAGCCCCTTCATGCTCTCTCGTGCTCTGCCGCACACCTGGGAGAAGCAGCCTCTGAGCATTTGCAAAGCTACCGCATCGCCCTCCTCGAAGCTCTTCCTTTGGCCACGACACCTGCGGAAACCTTCACAGCAGAGGTGTGAAGCAGGGCCTCCTCGCTCCCTCCTGCTGCCCGGTCTGCCTGCACCCGGCCGGCCGGTCTTCACTCCCGCCCAAACCGCACGGAGCTTCATCCTTTAGGCTCCGTGGCTCTACGGCACTGAGCGGAACGTGGTGGGAGCCCAAAACCGGGCTAAGCCACGTTTGGGCCAGTGACTCTGGAGCTGGTACGTTGCTTCACCTGCAGGCGCCGAATTTGGGCGCAGCGAGATACCCGTTCGCCCTTGAAAGTTGTGTCGGCTGTCCCGGGCAGAGCTGTGGTCAGTGTCTCCTACGGAGCCAGACGCCATCCCCAGGAGTATGAATCGTTCCTCCGCCGCCGCGGCCCATCCTCCGTTACCGGGGTGTGTGGCGGGGGGATGTTGAACGGCCCTTAAACACCGGCGGGGGGGGCTCAAGCCTGGGCGTACAGGGCCAGCCCCCCGCTGCCCTGCTCGGGGCAGCCGGTCCGCGCCTGCGAGGGCCGGAGGAGACCCCCCCTTTGCTGCAGTTGGGGCTCCGGCGGTCCCTCTCCCCACCCGCTCCGGCCGCCGTCGGCCCCGGGCCCGCCGTTCCCTCAGGCGGAGGGGAGAGGCCGGGCCCCGCGAGCCGGGCGCGCCCCCTAGCGGGGACGAGCGGCGGCCAGGGGGCGGGGCACCGAAGGGGGCGGAGGGGGGGGCGGAGCCCGGACCCGCCCTCCCCTTCTCCGCCCAGTGAAGCCCGGCGGGAAGCCCCCGCCTTCCCTCAGAAGGGCGGGGCGGGTGGCTTCGGCCGCTGCGGCCGAGCATGCGCGCGGCGTCACGTGGGGGCGGCGGCGGCGCCTCTTAAAGGCGGCGGGAGGGGCGGGGGAGCTGTGAGGCGATGGCGCGCGGCGGCAGGAGCAGCGGGCGGCGGCCTGCGGCGGCACCGGCACCGGCCCCGGCCCCGGCCAGGTACCGGGGGCGGCGGCGGGGCCGGCGGGGGTGTCGTGTCTCGTCTCTGGCCACCCGCCGCCCCTTTCTGACTCGCTCCTCTTCGCAGCCCGGCCCCAGCGGCCCCGGTGCCGGCGGCGCAGCCGGCGCAACCCGGTCTGATGGCGCAGATGGCGAGCACGGCGGCCGGCGTGGCCGTGGGTTCCGCCGTGGGACACGTCGTGGGGAGCGCTCTCACCGGCGCCTTCAGCGGCGGCTCCTCCGAACCGGCCAAGGCGGCGGTTCCCGCCCAGGTGAGAGCGGAGCCGGGCGGGCGTCCTTGCCCTGCCCTTGCCCGGGGCGGGCCGTGGCCCCGCGGGGCGGTGGGCTGCGGGGCCGGGGGTGAGGAGGGGCGGCGGGAGCCGGGCCGGCAGAGCCGGTCCGGGGGAGCGGGGGCCGCCGGGCCTTGCCGGGGCCGCTTGGCCCGTGCGGCGAAGGACGGACGCGGGAGCAGGTCGAGGTGACGGGGCCGTTCCCGGTGAGAGGCGATAAGGAGCCGCCGTGTTTACCGAAGGAGGTGCCGCTGCCCCCAGAGCTCTTTTCCCGAACCGGGTCCTTGCCTGCAGGAGCCCAGGCAGCAGCCCGTGTACCAGCAGTCGCCCTACGGACCCTGCCACTATGAGATGAAGCAGTTCCTGGAATGTGCTACCAACCAGGGAGACCTGACCTTGTGCGAGGGCTTCAACGAGGCGCTGAAGCAGTGCAAGACTAGCAACGGTGAGTCTGTGCCCTGTCCCTGCAGGAGGGCTGGGTAGTGAAGGAACTGCTGCCTGGAGAACACCCGGGGGGGGGTTCAAAGGTTGCAGAAGCCATCTGCTGCGGTTGTAGTGCCCCTCAAGGCTTTAAACAGGAAGCAGTTCTGCCTTTCCTGTGTCCTGGAATGCGGAAGGGAACTGGAAAGGGCAGGAGAAATGATCCTGACCGTGTCTATCTGAAGGTGAGGAGGCTGTAGGTGCCCTCCTGCGGGTTCCTCTCTTGCTGCTGTGGGAAGCCTGCTGCTTTCCCTACTTGATGCCCTAATTCCTGCTGCGCCTGTTAAAAGCAGATGTCAGTAGCTATGTCCAGATCTGGTCACCTTAGGTAAGAGAGCTTTTATTAACTCCAGCTGCTGGAATGTGCATCTAATGCTGAACTTGTACTTTCTCCCTGTAGGTGTTTCTTCTCTCCTGTGAAGAATCTGCCCCCCCCCACCTTGTGTAGGGAAGAAGAGCCTGGTGTAGAGCCCCTGCTGCCTGCAGGGAGCAGAAGGATGGACAGGGGATGAGCTGGAGGGAACAGACTGACCAGACAGGAGTCTTCTAGTGGTAATTTACTTCTTGACTAGTAGCGAAGGAAAGGAGTGGTTGGACCTGTGGGAATTCAGAATTCAGATAGTGCTGTATTTATTACAGAGAAATAAAGGAGTTTATTTGGACCTGTCACTTGTGCTTGTTCTTTATTTAATTCTCAAGCTAAAACTAAGCTACCAAAATAATAACAGTATCAGCCACTTAAAGGACAAGGCACAATTGTGTATTTCCTGCAAACAGGAGGTGCAGCCTAGCAAGAGCTGTGCTTGCATGACTTGGCAAAAGCAGATCCACAACTGAGAGGAGACTGGATTGGCTGCCCTCCAGGCAGAGGAGGGGCTGGAGAGAGGTAATCTGAGATGTGTCCTACAGTATTTTCAGTAACAAATTGTTTTTCCATTGATAGCCTCTTCCTGAAGAGCTGTTCTGACCCCAGAGCTAAGAAAATATGACCTGTCTGGCAGTGTGACTCGAATACAGTCGGCTGATCTTACTTAAAAGCCTTAGCAGGTTATGCAATGTTCTCAAGGTCACCAGCCTTGGGTTAAGTTCAGAGCTGCTCTCCTCTTACTGTAGCAGAACAGTTTCAAGAGTGCTGCTTGCAGAATGGTCTCCAGCAGGAGACCCTGTTTCCCATGTTGGTGTGAAAGATAACTTTGAGGCTTCAGCTGGAGTTCTAGTGGCACAGCAATGAAACCATGACACTTTTGGATGTTTAACTGCTGAATTTTCATGGCAGAATTAATCTGTCAACTGCTGACCTCTGGCTGTTGAATATCGGGCAAGTTCTCAGCTCCTTGCCTGGATTGGTGAAGAAATCCATGTCTAGATGGTAAAAGCTGGCAGCAGATACTGTAGGCTGGTGTAGAAAGTCCTCCACCTTCTAAATGTCAAGCCTTAAATTCTTGGTGGTAGATAATGTCCTGAGCTGTGTGTGGCCTTATCTGGGGTGCCTTTTGCTCTCCTGGGAGACAGCCAAGGAAAAAAGTAAATGCCAGAAACTCTAAACCCAAGTGCTTGGTGTGGTGAGCTGCCCCAGTGTGAGCAGGGAGAAACCACTGTAATGAAGCTGTCTGAACTAACTGCCTTCAAGAAGTAAATATTAGACTGATACTGGTGTGTGCTGGTATGAGTGGAGAAGCTGTTAAGGAGAGCCATCAGGAGCACCTGCAGCAGGTGTGTGCTGTCTTCTGACCTGTCTTGGCTAAGTGCTAGCAGTGCTGCTTCTGGAGTTGTGAAGACTCCAGATGTCTCTTGAACAGCTTTTCCTGGTGACTGCAGTGGACAGTCTCTAGAAGGCCACTGCCTGTGTGGTTATGGTGTTGAAGGCAGACTCATCCAGTGATGCAGGTGCATGTTCCCCTGGCTGCCAGCGCAGGTGGGTTGAAAGGAGTTGCAGTTTCTTGTCACTTGGGAGTGCAGGCCATGCCATGGGAGCATGAGTGATCCCTTGAAGCAGGAGGGTGCTGCTTTTGCATGGTTTGTCAGGCTGCAGCTTTGAAGGTGGTAGTGTGGACCCCTGAGAGGAGCAGGGGGGATCCCAGGAAAAGGAGCTAAGGAGCAGAGCATTCTTGTTGAGCTGGGGGTGAGTGCCTGGGCAGTATGGCATGGTGGTTGAGCCCTGGTGGGTGGCTGCACTGCATTTGTGACCAGTAATGGGTCTGTTCCTCATCTAGGGATGCCCTTGAGCATGAATTCACCTGCTACCCACAGCCACTACCAGTGTTGTGAGGGGGCATAGTGGAATGCAGAGGACAGTCCCATGGATGGTGTACAAGGGCTGCGGTGGGGAGAGGAGTCATGCCTGCACCCTCGGCTCCTCTGTGGAGGTGAGGTGGGTGCCTGGCTCCTACCTGCTATGTCAGCATAGTGCTTCCCCAGGTTCTCTAGCAAGGATTCATAGCGGGTAGCCTCAGAGCTTTCTCCTCCTGCCAGCAGAATGGGAGAAATGGATTAATCTCTCTCCTGGCTGAAAACTTAAATAAAGACTTGTAACTGGGGCAGGCAGCTCTGCCCAGGGAAGGTTCCTCCTCCCCCAGAGCAGCCACCTCAGACAAACATAAGGTTCAGCTCTAGCTCTTCATCTGAGCTGGCTTCTGCCTCCTCAGAGTTACTGTGCATGTCCAAGTGACTGCTGAATAGACCTCCCCCTTTCCAAAGCTGCATCTTTGTTTCTAGGAGGTGACAGGGTTTTCCTGGTGTGTGGAAGCCCCCCTGCCAAAACAGACCCTTCTTGGCTCAGAGGCTGAACTGTGCTGTCTTGCCAAGGAACTTAGTAGTGCTCCCTTTCTCATAGGTAGTTACTGGTCAATTCGGATGCAGGAATTTCCACTTTGCTCAGGTTCATTAGGGCCCCCATTTCATCCAGAAGATTGATGCAGTCTGGAGGGAGAGAGATGTGGTGAAGAAAGTCCAATGTGCCCCTGTGTGGCCAACATGAGCCTGTGGGGTTTAGAGGTATTTTCCTTTGCGAGTTATGCTTTGAAGAGAATCTGTTGAGGTCTAGAGGGGAGGAGGTTTTCTGCCCCTTTCCCTGTGATGATCTGGGATTCCCATGTAACCTGTTTGTTACTCTCTGCTGCTTCTCTAGTGGGTGATTGCCGGTCCCTCTGGTGACCGCTGCTCAGTAGCACTTGTACCTTCAGGTGTGCACTAACACTTCCCCTTCAGGTGAGCTGTGAGGATCAGGGTGTGGCACTGCAGGTTCACTGTCTCCTGGCAGTTGGCTGCAGGCAGGGAATGAGCCCTGAGATATGAGTGTGGTCACCCTGAATCCAGGGGCCCCATGGACATGGCAGGAGGCACAGCAGGTGGCTGAGAAGTGCCTGCTGTCACGGCCAGCAAAGGTAGGATCCCTGCGTTGCTGTCACCAGGGATTTGAGCTGCCGTATTACAGCCATGTCTGCTGGCATTTGGTGCTGGGAATGCTCCAGGTTAGGAGCGGGGATGAATGTTTTGATTTGGGGAAAATGGTTCTGATTCGTGAAGTGTCTCTGTCCTTCAACTTTGTTTCATCAAACATGAGTAAGCCCTGGCCCTTGCCAGTCCCCTTCCACAAACGTCCCGGTCACAAGGGGAAAGAGCTGGAGATCACATCTGAGTCACCAGGGGACATTTTGGACATGAACTTTCACCAAGTTTGTCATGATTGAGAAATCCCCAGGGCTGACACACGTCAGTAGTCAGAGCTGGGGATCCAATTCAAATAGCAGAGGGAGCAAAGGCTTAGGACCATGTGTGTCTGGTGGCTTCAGCTGCAAGTGTCTGGGGTCAGGCAAAGGCTCTTGGCCAACTGGGCAAGGCCAGGACGGGGTCTGCTTGTTCCCTCCCACCAGCTGCAGATACCTGCTCTCTGAAGCTGAGGAACAGGATTTGAGCCAGGGAACCCTTCCCACACAGCCAGGAGCAGAGGAGCTCTGCTGGCAGCTGTCACTTCTGCCCCATGACTCTTCTGGTTGTGTCTAGATAAGCAGAGCTCCTTCCAGTGATTCCCCAGAGCTGCAAGGCTGGGAACACATCCTTGCCTCTGGCCTCCCTCCCTGCAATTAACTTAGCTCTGTTGAGATGGTTTTCCTCCATGATTCATTGTGTAGGGGTTAAAGATCACCCTTTTTTATGAGGCAAAGGATGCTGATGTGCCCTGGCAGAGCTCTCCTGCTCTGTTCCCTAAAGACTGGGAATTGCTGTGCATCAAGGTACCATGTCCCTCCCTGCCCCTCATGGGGCCACCACCTGGTAGTGATGAAGATGGTCCAGGTGACCAGCCGGCCCCCAGAGCTGAGGCAAAGCTGGTGCTTTCCCCCTGTACCTCTGTATCTCACAGTAACGAACATGGTGCTTAGCCTGCCTCCTCCCAGAGCTTCTCTCCTCTAGCAGGGGCCCAGGCCTGCGATGTGGTGGCTGCTGGTACTGGGTGCTGTCCTGCAGGCGGTGGGGATGACAAAATGCCTGATGGTGATGGTATTAGCCGCTGGAGAGCCCTGGGGAGGAACTGCATTTCCAGCTGATGCGGTCGTGGTTTCAGTAGCCAGATTTCCCAGCAATGGGGAATGGCCCCTGCAGATTCCCAAGCCTTCTGCAACCAGGGAGTGGGAGAGGGGGATAGAGCAGGGGCTGGGCTAAACAACAGCCTGTTGGTAAGGCTGCCTGCTCTGTGTGTTCCCAGCTGCTCTGAATTTCAGACTTTTTGCAGTCTTGGGTTGTTTCCTGCCCCAGGTGTTTGTCCTGCCGCTCATCTGGGCTGTGATGGTGCCAGATCTGCCCACCCTGCTCCTAGCTGAGCCCAGTGCTGCTGCAAGGGCAGCTGCGCTCTCCTCTGCGAGATTGTCAGATGCCAGTGGAAAAACCTTCCTCAGGACCCTGCCTGCTGTGGTCCTACTCTGGAGCATGAGGTAGTGGGGTTTCGCAGCCTGGGAGGAGCTGCGGGCAGTTGTCAGGACGGCAGCTGCACCTGTGCTGCAGAGCAGGAGGAAGCCACAGGGATTAGCAGCAAATGCAGGGTGGTGCAGCAGTTAAGTCCTGGTCCACGTTTTGCCCTGGCCTGACAGGGGTAGCTGTGCTTGGTCAGTGACATGTCAATCTAGGATAAAACCTGCTTTGTCTGTGTGAGTTCCTTCTGTTCACTGAGCACCTCTTATACCTTGTGCAGAAGGAAATAAAGCTGGCAGAACAGGGTCAGCATGAGGCTGGGCTTGTACCTGCTCTTGCACTTTGCACAGCCAGGTATTTTCCTGCATGCCTGGGCTGTCAGAGTGATGTGCATGGTTTATGCACCAGACGCATCTTCCATTTGGTGCCCAAATGTTGCTGTACAAGTGATCCTGCAGCAGTGCTTAGGGGGCCCTGTAGCATCATGCCCTTTTCCTGCAGAGATGCTGAGACACAGATGAAATCACACCCCCAGGCTGGTCAGCAGATGTGGAGAACCTGAATGGTGGGAACCAGTAACAACACCGATGTACTGCATATCCAGTGCTCGCTGCTCCATTGACTAATTCCCTTTTTCCAAAATGCTTCTCCTTGCACGAGGAGCTGATTTCCTTCTACTTTCGTGGGTTTTTGTTTCACATGTCTAATCCATGGACTTTATCTGCTCGGGGCTTAGTGACAGGGTGTATGCATGGTACTCCTCACCTAGGACACATGTACAGGGTGACTCATGTTCACCTTGCCACCACCTTGCAGAGTTTGGGGAGTGCTGGTGGGCAACAGCTGGAGCCGTGTCTGCAGCGTGCTCCTACCTGCGTGGGCTTGGGGGCCTGGCTGCATGAAACACAAGCTGCTGATATGCTGAAATGGCAGAGCTTCACAAGGCCAGAAGACATCAAGGCAAAGCCCCAGCCTTGAATGGGCTTTGGAGCTGGTCTCATGCAGCTGCTGCTGCCTGCTGTAGGCTGGCTCTGATAAGTCTAGTACAGCAGGTTTGCCTGGATGGGCACAGGTGGGACACAGCCAGGCTTTACTGCATGTGCAGAGACTGCTGTGTGGCACCTGCATGCTCCACAACCCCCTGGCAGGTGCACAAAAGCCCTTGCTGCCCTCCCGTATTGCAGCATTCCCTGCAGCCCAGCTACGCAAGGTGCTGTACGGTCCCATCAGGTCTAACTGGCACCTCGCTACTTCATGGCACTGCAGGTATGGACCCTGCTCCTTGTCATCTGTGTTATAGCTGCTCTGATTGCTCCAGTCACTGCCTTTCACTCATTTTCCCCTCGCTGCTCCCAAGGGAGGCTGTGTCACAGTAAATTGGGCAAGGTTGCATGGGTAATTGCTCTTGTTAGACCAGCTAACAGAGAATGCAGAAAAAATAGACGAGCCGTTGGGTGCACCATTCCTTGTTCAGAGCACTGCAGTGTGGCACAGCAAAGCAAGCGACCAGCTTGCTGCATCGCACCCTTGGATGAAGGTGGTGCTTCCTCTTCAGGATCTGCCTGTGCCAGAGACACGGTGCTGGGATGTTCTAATGAGGCAGGGCTCTGTCTCGGAGCTCCATTTTTCCTCATACCCAGAGCACGCGTGGGCCAGTCACATCAGGAACCACTTGCAAACTTCTTTGGCTTGGGGACACTTTGGGAGTAAGGCTGGCTGCTGCAGAGGGGTGGGAAAGGGCCATCCCTGGATGGTGATGTGGTGGCATCAGGGGTGCGGGGCTGAGCCTGGTTGTGGAGGGCAGGAGGTACCCACCGGTTATGGGACACTGTGAAGCGCCTGCTGACCACCCTGCTGTGAAGGACTGCCATGGGCTGGAGGGTGCAGAGATGTGCCGGGGGGGAGGTCAGCCCTTGATTGTGACTGGGTGTGTAATGTGGTGTCTGTGGGCCCTGCGATGGGTGTTGCAGAGAGGAGGGGCCTTACGCCTGGTGAGTCTGGCAGCCTTTTGCTGTAACGGTCTGCTGTCTTTCCGCACAAGGCACCAGCTGTGTCTCGCTGCACTGGCTCCCTTGGGGAAATGCCTTCTGGCAGGTGACTTCAGCAGCCACCCTGCACGTTTGCCTGTGGCTGCTGATTCTGAGGTGGCCTTGGCAGAGGCAGCACTCTCAGCACTGTTGGCAGCTCCCAGCCTGTGCTGTGGGGCAGTCATTCTTGTCACAGCGATGGAGCTGCATATGGAGAAGGGAGCAGCAACTTTCCTTATATCGCTTCTGTGATGAGACAGCTGCAGGGGTGGGCTCTGGTATGTCCTGTCTTTCATTCTCCCTGGTGGCAGCAGAGCCAGCTGGCCTCCAGCCTGCTGCTACCACAGGGCATCCTTGGTGTGGTGTGGCTCAGGCTCCCAGCCTCCTGAGCTCCTGGTGGCAAAGGGCCCGAGGCGAAAGGTCAGAGTGTAAGACCTCAGGGAAACCTCTCTGCTCCCCCCATCAGAGAGGAGAGATGGTCAGTGATGCCTCCCCACTGTACTCCAGTACCCAGGGCACAGGGTAGTGGGGCAGGCTGTACGTGCATCGGTGCACCTGGAGGAAATGGCCTAGCCTAGGGCGAAGGTGGGCGGTGGGTCGCGATGCTCAGCTCTCGCCCCGCTGCTTCAAGCCCCCTCCCTGAAGCCCAGCTGCAGCAAAGCGAGCAACGCGTGGAGCTGGAGTCCCTGAGCCCCCTGTGTCATTTACATACACCTCACCGGCGCCAGCGGCACAGCAACCTGGGTTCGTGTAGCTCTGCAGACCCTCTCCGAAACAGCCTCCCTTCCTTTGCTTCCTGCTATGGTCCTGGGCTTCATGGTCCTGCTCCTGGTGGGGACGGTGGGCACAGGTAAGAGTGGTGTGGCTGAGGTAGCTGCTGCCTGGGGGGGAGCACTGCGGGGTGGCAGGCAGGACTGGACTGTACAAGGGTGCTGTTAGTGTGAGTAGGGCGTTTTGTTCCAAGGCGGTGTGGTGTGATAAGCTGGAGGGAGGTTGGGTAACGAGGTTGCCTCAAGGGAGCAGGGGGACATTTTGGGGCTGGGGGCAACAGGGGACATGGCTCAACCCATCAGTAACTGCAACCTTGGTGCGCGCAGCTTCCAGGGCTCAGCCTGTGCTGACCCAGCCATCCTCCATCTTGGTGATGCCTGGGCAGACCGCTCGGCTGTCCTGCACCCTGAGCCCCCAGTACAATATCAGTGAGTTCGGCATCTCCTGGTACCAGCAGCGCCCGGGGCACTCCCTGCGGTATCTGCTCTATTATAACTCTGAGCGAGACAAGCACAAGCCCGCCAAGATTCCTGACCGCTTCTCTGCTACCAAAGACCTTGCCAGCAATGCCTGCATCCTCATCATCGCATCTGCCTGCCATGAAGACAATGGCAACTATTACTGCGCCCTGTCACATGCCTTCAACTGGTTTTAGAAACCGGGAACAAAAGCTTTCTGCATTTTCCCCTGCAACCCTGACACAAAGCCCTCAACAGGGAGAACGGCAGCCTGAGGAGAAATGGAAAAAGACCTTCTTGTGTGCTTGAGCAAGCCCAGCAGCACGGCATTGTGCTGTGAGGCGCAGCAACCTCCCCTTCGACCCCAAACGTCCCCCATGGAGCATTAGACAGCCTAACGCAGTGCGAGACCTGCCAGGGCTCGGCCCAGGAACACACAGGAGCAGGGATCTCCTGCTGTGGTGGGAGGATGGAGACTTCTGCCATGGCCGGGCTTTCCTGGGCTCTTCCAGCACCCGGCACAGTGCGGGCTTGGTCCCGGCTTGGGCTTTTGTGCAGTTTGGCTTGCCTGATAATAAAGGTTAATCCTTAGCCACACGGCTCGTGTCATGGATGTGGAGTCCGGGAAGAGCCCCTCGGGTGTCTCCCTGCAGGGACGTCGCCGTGCCCTGGGGTACCCGAGTTCAGAGGGTGACCCCAAGGTGCTATGGTGAGGCGTTTGGTGGGATCTCTTGGGCCTGGATGGAGCTGTGTCACCCATCCCTGGAGCCCGCCTTCCCCAGAGAGCCAGACCCCCACCTGCGCTGCCCTGTCCCCACACCGTAAGGACCTGTCCCCTTCTGGAGGCCCCTCAAGGCCTCCTCACGGCCCCCAACGTCTCTCCACACCCCCCATCTCCCCGCAGCCGCCATCTCCCCATGCCGCCATCTCCCCTCACGGCCCCAGCGCCCTCCACAGCTTCTGAAGGGAAAAGGATACGTTGAACCACGCGGGCACTTGTGGGTACTTCATATGAACATTTTCACACAGAAAGATAATGCATTTTTCCACAAAATTCCCACAGATTTCATGAAAAACGCTCGGGGGCGAGGTGGGGGAACACACGCCAAAGCTCGGGGGAGCCCTTCGCCGGCGACGGCCTCACTGCGCATGCTCACCACTCGGGCAGGCACAGGGGGCGGGCGTTAGGCCCCTTCCACAGGCACCTGCCTCACGTGGGGAGCTGCTAGAGCTGCCATTGGCTCGGGGGAGGAGAAAAAGGCGGCGCGTCACTTCCTGGTTACCTCAGTGCGCGTCAGAGTAACGGAGCGGCCGGAGCTGTGTGGAGGAGCAGGATGGTGAGCGGCGGCCAAGGGGGGCCGCGGCCGCTTCCCTACACCGCCGCCGGGCCGGGGGAGCGGCCCTGAGCCCGCAGATTCAGCGTGGGGCAGCTGCTTGGCCCGGTTCGCCCAGTTGCGGCGGCGGCGGCGACCGCCGTCTTGGTGTTCCCCCGGGCAGCGGATTCCCTCACCTCCGGCTACGTGCGGGAGTGGGAGCGCCTGGCTCTCCCCGGGTGGGAGCAGGCTGGGCTGTCTGTGGGGGGCAGCTCGGGCATGCTGAGGGGTTGTTTCCTCAAAGCTGAACCTGAAAGAAATCCCTGCTGGGCCTGTAATGGTTTGTCAGAATTTGCAAGCCCCCTGGAGCGGCAAAAAGGTTTTGTGCTGTTCTGTTAAGTAACTTGGGTTAAAACGCTCTCTTTCCTCCTGCTGTGTGCAAAGTTGGTGTTAGTATTAGGGGACCTTCACATCCCACACCGGTGCAGTGGTCTACCGGTGAAGTTCAAGAAGCTGCTGGTTCCGGGAAAGATTCAGCACATCTTGTGTACAGGAAACCTCTGCACCAAGGAGAGCTATGACTACCTCAGGACCCTGGCTGGGGACATCCATGTTGTTAGGGGGGACTCTGAGGTAATGGTTTTGTTTCTGTTAATTCCTCAGCCTGCCTTCCTGCATGTGGTGGTTGTCTCGATGAAACCTGGGAAGTCCTTCAGCACTAGCAATTCCTGAACTGTAATTCACCAGGATAGGAAGTAGGAATGAGTGAGACTGAAGAAACAAAAATTTTTTAGACCTTTCTTGTTGCACTTTCCACAGGGGGGATTGGGTGTTGGGGGGGGTTAATACATCCACTTGTTTCATATGAACTCTGTCACAAACCTGTCTGTAATTGCTGTGAGGCCTCTGGAGTCCCCCAGCTGGCTGTGTAGATGCAGAAACTGGAGGCTTGTGTGTGTGTTTGTTTATTGTTGGGTAGCCTTGAGGCTCCTGATCTCTGTGCAGATTCCCCGCTCTTTGCTCTGTAGTGGCTCTTGCTGGAGCGTGGTACAAGCATCCAGTGGGTCTGCATGCTGAAAGGGACCTTGTGCGCTCAAATGGTGAAAAGAGGGTCTGTGTCTTGGAACATAGGAACCAGCATTGCATAGTTGAGGGGTCTCTGGCTGATTTATAGGCGGTGCCTTTCTCCTTCTCAGAGCCTGAATTATCCTGAAGAGAAGGTTGTAACTGTTGGGCAGTTCAGAATCGGGCTGATTCACGGCCATCAAGTTATTCCCTGGGGTGATGCAGCCAGCCTGGCACTTCTGCAGAGGCAGCTGGATGTGGACATTCTCATCTCAGGACACACGCACAGATTTGAAGCATTTGAACATGAAAACAAATTCTACATCAACCCAGGATCAGCTACAGGAGCCTACAGTGCTTTGGAAAGGTGAGTGAGGGGGGCCCTGAGCTGCCCAGTGCAGCAGAGCCCATAGGCGTTACCTGAAATGCGTTAATTCACCTGCGAGTGTCTGGCCACCGCGCTGCAGAGCGCTGGTGAGGTGCCGTGAAGGAGCAGGACGCCAGCCCTCTCCCTTACCAAGGTATGCAGCGGGGCTCCCCTGCTCCCAGGGTTTGTCTTGGCCCACGTGTTGGGTATGGCAGCCCAGCACTGGAGTGTCTGGGGCTGCTTCCTGGGCCCAGAGAGGGGTCAGTTGCAGCAGCTTCTCGAAGGCGTTTTGCTTTCTGGTGCCTTCCCAGAGGCTGCATCCTAATATCTGGCAGGAAATCAGACTTCTGGAGGCACTGTCGGCTTAAATGCCTGAGCCTGACGTGTCATAGGCTGTTGAGTAGCCTCGAGGGCTGTTGTAGGCTGAGTGTAACTCTGCCTGAGACGCTGTTGTCAGTACTCGCAAACTGCAGTGTTTCCCAGATCCCTGCAGCCCTTGGCAATGCAGTGTATTAGAATACATAAGCAGAAGGTCTGTAATAGCAAGAAGCGTGAGCTAACCGGGAAGATTGACAAAGCATGTTTTCTTTCCAGGAACATCATCCCTTCGTTTGTACTGATGGACATCCAGGCTTCCACAGTTGTGACTTATGTATACCAACTGATTGAGGGTGATGTGAAAGTAGAAAGAATTGACTTCAAGAAGTACTGAAAGACGTTCAAACCTGCTCGTTAGCTTCTCCCCACCTTGCATTCCTTGTCTCTCCAGTAAAGGCAAAGGGGAGGCAGGCCACGGGGGGGTGCTGCTGCTGCGGCGTGTTGGGCTGTAGAGCAGCCGCATCGCTCTACTGCTCGTGAGCTTGTGAGAAAATGTTAGTCTTGGTTCCCAACCCGCAGGTGAAGCAGAAGAAACTGCTGATTAAGAGGCCTGTGGAAAATACCCTGTGTCTAAGGAGGGGCTGCTGTGTTCCTGGCCTAAGGGAGTCACAGAGGGTGGTGGTAGCTTGGCACTGAAGCTCTTCTGTAAAACAATGGCCATAGAATAATAAATTCCTTTCTTTGGGCATGCGGGTCCTGTTCATTATGCTTCTACGAGGTGAAGGGGGTCTGGAATTCAGTGTGAGGGGGCTGTGAGGGAGGACAGGAAGCTGCTGTTTTCTTCCTGAGACGCGACCCTGAAACATTTCAGGCTCTGTCAGAGATGCCGAAGGACTCTGCTTTGGCAGACTCATCCTACCTACTGCTTAGGGCAGCACAGAAAGGCAGAGGCAGGTCTGGGAAGAGCAGCATGGAGAGCTCTGCGCCGGTGCGCGGAGCTGGGCGTTTGCCCTCATGCTCCACAGGTAGCAGAGGCCGGAGCGCTGCTCCTCATCCCCGTGGTGCTTCTGAGAAGTGGGAGCATCCGTGGTGCTGGAGCCACCGTGGCCCCTGGCCAGGGAGTCTCGGAGCACCGGCCTGCAGTGGTGGTGCTGGTGCAGTGCTGGGCCGGCCATGGGCGCAGAGCCCTGTGGAGAAGTGGGAAGGGAAGGGAAGCGCGGCTGGAGGAGCTGTGCTGCCGCAGAGGGGTGTTCTAAGGGTGGGTGGCTGATGCCAGGGTCACGGGCCAGGCAAAGGCAGCTGCAGCGGATGCTTCAGCAAGGCAAGGTAGAAAAGCGTTCCTGCCGTCCCTCGGCACGTGTCTTGGCTGAGGTTGTATTTGCCAAAACCAGAGTTGAGGAGCATTTGCCTGGCCACCCCGGTCCAGTGGTCATAGTCTTGTGGCTCCTGAGAGAAACCCGGTTGTGGTCCCCTGGTGTGAAGCAGGACCTGGTTTTCCCAGGCGAGTGGCCCATGGAGGAGGCAGCCCAGCGTGATCTTGGTGCCTTTGGTGGGCGAGAGACGTGCCTGCAGTGGGCAGGGGGAGCACTGGGACAGGAGCTGCCAGGGAACATTATGGGACCACATTGGCATGGAGGGGCTGTGCCTGAGCAGGTGGGCGCTTTAAAAGGAGTCGGGGTCCATAGCACCACCCAGTCATTGTGGGGAAGTGGACTGGTGGGATCGAGCCATGGCCTGAACCCCTCTCCTCTTTATACTGCTCACCCATGGCTGAGGTGCCCTGGCCAGACTTGCTGCACCCATCTGGGGCCTTTGAGCACGGGGGTCTCTTCCCCGTCCCACTGCCCGGGGAGGGCTGTGCTGGTGGGGCACTGGCTGACCCCCATCTTCTCCCCTCTCTCCTCTCCCTCTCCAGGTTCCCTGGTCCAGGCAGCGCTGACTCAGCCACCCTCGGTCTCAGCGAACGTGGGACAAACCGTCCAGATCACCTGCTCCGGGGTTAGCAGCAGCTATGGTGTTGGCTGGTACCAGCAGAAGGTTCCTGGCAGTGCCCCTGTCACTGTGATCTATGATAACAACAAGAGACCCTCAGACATCCCTTCGCGATTCTCTGGATCCAAGTCTGGCTCCACATCCACGTTAACCATCACTGGGGTCCAAGCCGAGGACGAGGCTGTCTATTACTGTGGTGGTGAGGACAGCAGCGGCAGCAATGGTGTCTGGTGACAACAAGTAATAGGAAATAAGACACTGACTCCTAAATCAGGGGAGGGTTTTCTGCCCTTCTCCCTCCCAGACAAGCAGAGTTGTGGCAGTGGGGCTGAGGCAGGTTGTGTCCCCTCTGCATGACCGTGGCCATGAATGTGCTCCCTTTTGTGTCCCAGAGGCCTGGAGATGACTTTGTGGCTGGGGACCATTGCCTTGGTCCCTTCAAAGTTCACAGTGTGGCATTGTCTGCCACCCCGCAGGCTGCTGCTGCTGATCAACACATCCTGCTGCTGCCTCTGTCCTGGAGTATGTTGGGCTGGGCTCTGCTCCCCACATTTGTCTATGTTCGTGTCCACTTCTGTTCTACTTTGACTTTGGCGTTCCCCACCCTGCTGCCTGCTGTAGGGTTGTAGCGTTATTCCATGCGGGGCCCAGATGACAGGACACCAATATGATGATTAAAGTCACCAGTTTATTGAGCCTAACTGATCATTCTTATACAATTCTTTGTGTTGCTTTAGAAGCTTTGATTGGTTGCGGCATGCAAGCATTTGGTGTCCACGTGCACAAGCATAAAACGTGATTGGTTATATCGATACTGTCCACGTGTATAAACATAAGATACAGTTAGTTATACTCACTCTGTACATGCGCATAAACACAGGACATAATTGGCTATATTAACTAGAGCATGCGAAACTTGTCTCAGTCTAATTGGTCAAGATAAGCCCCCAAATTGAGGTTGTTTGTGCCAAGTTCCCTGTGTTGTGGAATGTGCACCTGTGTTTTTCTAATTGGGATCTTTCTTTTTCTGTCTTCTTGTTTATTCTGTTCAAGGCCTTCTAAAGGCGTCTGGAATGCTCTTGCGACCATGAGCTACTTTCAGGCCCAGTAACTACGTTCCATATAATTGAACCCTACATCTCCCCCCCCCCCCCCTTTTTTTTTTTTGTCAATTAACAGCCTTACTTGATCTATCAATTGATTTTTAAACACATTGCAACATACAAGGATGGACCATCTGTACATTCTTGTGCTGTCTTGCTCCGCAAACTCAGCCCAGCAATTGGTAGGTGTCAGCTTTATGTGGGCGTCCCCACAGAGGCAACGATGGCTTTGCTGTACACCAGCCCTATGCTCTTCAGAAAATCCCGCTATACATACATTTGCAGAGGAAGGGGTTTCAGCACACGTGGCCAGCCGGTGCTAAAATCCGCCTCAGTTGCAACCTATGACGCATGCGCTCGCTGGCCAGGTGCGCTGCACAAGTCATAGCCATCCTGTCTATTGGTTCATGGGTTTTGTGATGCGGTTGTGGATGCACAGAGAATCTTGACCTGTTACGTTAGCCAAGGTGACCCACACGTTAGTTTTTGGCTGAGGTGGTATTCATATTGCCACACCATCTAGGATGTTCCAGATGATGATGGTTGTACAAATCGAACGGGAGCCCATTGTGGGCCTGCATCTGTGGAAACACAAGCATAATCTCACTCCCAGGTTATTAATGAAAATGGACCTTCCTATTGCCCTGTTTCTAGATTCTTAACTAAGACCGTGACCTTACCTCTAATTTGGCTTTTGGCTTTAGCTAACTTTTCTTGTGGAGAGAGATTCCCTAGGGGGTTTTTTTGGGTTGTTTTTTTTTTTTTTTTGTCTTTTATCATAAATGACTACATATCAAGGTATCTTAATACTACTTCCACACTCGGCTCTTATGAGTAATGTTTCGCCGGATGCCAACCAACATTAAATCATATATATTTGTTGCGATAGCTCTACGCTGCTTATTCTCTATATGATTAGTTATAGGTTAGTTGGTTAGTTAAATTTCTATCACAATGATCACACAAAAAATTTTCCATCCCTTTCACCCACTCGCACTAAGATGCATATCCAGGGCCAGCACCGTACTCCTTGTTTTTTCACACGCATTCTTAATTTCCGCATTGACTGCCGGTCTCCATCATGATTTGTCTAGGCAGTCTATCTAGGGCTTCAGGACTTCTTGAAGTCTCCACTGCCTCTTGTTCTCTATCTTCTGAGTTGTTTGTGACACCTGATTGCTCAATCCATGGCTTGACCCGTTTCGCCGGTATCCAATGGGGCGGTTCGTTACCTGTGGAAACACAAGCATACCCTCTTCCCCACGTGAATAACTTGCAAGGTCCCTGCCATTGCTGTAAAACTGGATCGAATATTGAGACTTGCAGCTGGTTTTTATCAACACTTTTGTTCCCACACATATGCCTAGTAATTGGGATCTGATCCTCAGTACCACGTGGCTGTAGCCAATTCAAAACACATAGTGCTTTGCTTATTAACTCTTGGGGGGTACAATACCGCATGTCTTCCCCTGTTTTTAAAATATTTAAATGATCCTTTAAGGTCCGATGTGCATGTTCAATGATAGCTTGACCACTAGAATTATGGGGTATGCCAAAATTATGAGTTACCCCCCATAGCTGTAAAAATGTTTCTAATGACTGTGTGCAATATCCCGGACTATTGTCTGTTTTAATTTCTGTTGGTACTCCCATGGCAGCAAATGCTGCCAAAAGGTGCTTAATTACGGATCTGGCATTAGTTGATACATGAACAGTAGCCCACATAAGGTTCGAATATGTGTCAATAGATACATGAACGTATTTATATTTCCCAAAACTGGGATACTCCGTAACATCTGTTTGCCAAACTTGCAACGGTGATAGTCCCCGGGGGTTCACCCCTTGTGTTTGTAAGTTTGGAATGTTCGCACAGTCAGGGCAAGCAGCAATAATAGTTCTGGCTTGCTGCAATGGGAGATCAAATTGCTTACTCAGCACTTTTGCTGACTGATGATAAAATTTATGGGATAGCAGTGCTTGTCCAAACAAGTCAGGTTTGGGTGTATTAAAACAGATGTTTGCATTGGCTACTACCAGTCGATCTGTGCGCGCATTACCTTCCACAATAAATCCCAGCAACGTTGTATGGCTACGAATATGATCGATAAAAAATAAGTCTGTTCGTCTTTCTAATAACGTCCATAATTTCAAAAGTGCCATAAACAGCTGCTCATTACTTACAGTTTTTAGCAAGGATCTATGCATACGTTTGACTATCCCAACAACATATTGAGAATCTGAAACAATGTTGACAGGTGTTTTATCCCATTTTCTGAAAACAGAGCATACGGCTAATAGCTCAAGCACCTGTACTGACCCCTCTGACAGAACAACTTCGGATTTCCAGGATCCATCCTGAAGATATACAAATCCCGCTTTACCTGTTCTGCTGCTAGCATCAGTAAAAACGGTAATTGCCTCCAGTGGGCTTTCACTGCAAATAGAGCGTGGTTCCATTGTTAACATTGTTTTAAACAATGGGTGAGGGGGGTAGTGATTATCCACTTCCCCCTCAAAACCCATCAGAGCTACTGCAAGGCAGTCATTTTTCATCATGGCATTATTCACAATATCAAGCGACATAGGCAAAATAATTTTGTCCATTTGCTTCCCTGAAATTTGTATCGCCCTTGCCCTTGCTTTTTGAATGCACATTCCCAGGGCTTCAATTCTAGTGACTACCATTTTTGACATGCTAGCAGGCAAGAATATCCATTCTATTATTATCAATGGGTTTTGTTCCCGTTGCTCATCCCACTGACCCAAAATTCCCACAACTTCCTTATCTGAGTTATATACATATAAATTTATAGACAAATCAGGGATGTATCTGCCAGACATGGGTGATGTGATTTTCTGCTCAATTGCTGTCAAGGCTTGCCACCCCGATGCACTTAGTTGTATTGCAGAAGTTAAGCTATTCCCACCCTGCAATAAATCCAGCAGCGGCTGTAGATCTGTATTGGTAATACCACAATAAGGCTGAATCCACTGTAGGTCCCTGGCAAGTTTTTGTACAACATGTATATTTCGTATGTCTTTGTGTAGCCACGGCTTTTGTGGACAAACAGAGGCTTCTGCAACTTGCAAACCCGGATACAGTGTTAATGGCGTTCCGTCTTTTTTAAACCTTGATCGACAGTCGCTGGCTTTGTGTCCGAACTTGTTGCACTTGTCACAGACCCCAGGAAAGTTTGACTGACTGCCGTTAGTTAGTGCTGGCAGAGATCGAGGCTGCGTTGCTATGCGTTGAGGGCATGTACGTTTCAAATGCCCCGGTTGACCACACTGATGACACGCTAAGGGGTCTTTGTGTGGGCTGCGGTCTCCTTTTCCCCGTTGCACCATCGGTCGTAATGCTACCGCGAGCGCTGCAGCGTGAGCTTCAGCATGTATTTTAGCTTTCTCTTGTTCTTGTATTAGAGGTAAGCGATTACAAGCCTCGATGATATCCACTAATGTAGCTGTACACGGAAGTGATGCAATGATTTGTCTGCATTTTGTATTTGCATTTTGGATAGCTAGGTCCTTTCCGACCGCAGCTTTCGCTTCGGGGGTTAAGGTGGGCGACACATCGACAGCAGCTTTTAAGCGGTCAAGGAATTTCACATATGGCTCCTCTTCCCCTTGTATGATTTTAGAATATGGAGGAACCGGTTTCCCCACTTGCGGCACCTCTGAAATAGCTTCCAGAGCTAGTTGTTGTGCCAATTGTAAAATCTCTGGCCTTAATGCAGCTTGAACGGGGCCAGTAGCAAACTGTCCCGTGCCAAGTAACATGTCTACACTGACAAATGCAAGTGGATTTTGTGCCCCAGCATCTAAATTTCTCACCTGGGCTTCTTCTGCTTTCTGTCTCCACCGATCATGAAACAACAACCTCTGAGTTGGCTCAAAGAGCATTTCCACTAAAACCTTTATATCCGCTGGCACTAAGGTTTGTGCCTTAAAAAATTGTTGTATCACTTGTTGTACATACTTATTGTCTACTCCATATTGCATAATGGCTTTTTGCAGTTCTCGAACTGTGTTCCAGTCCAGAGGCGCCCATTCTCGCTTTCCTCCCGGTTCAGTGAACACGGGAACTGATCCGGCAGTAGGTGGCAGTACTATTCCTTCTATAGGGGCTTGCTCAATAATTCCACGCCAACGTTGTCCCGGCGAAAAAGACGGATCGCTGGGGGGTGGTGGTGGAGGTCCTGCCCGGGCTGGTTCCGTGTTTTGTAAGGGTGGGTCTGTTAGCTGTCGCATTCCTTTGTATCTATCCTCGTATCTCCATTTAGACCCTTTTCCCTCATCGGGCATTAATTCCCCTTTTTGTACAGACAGGTCAATCGGTTCCTGCATTTTATCCTTGGGGGTTTTTTCTTCTGCATTGCCCATTACTTTAGCAAAAGAATCCATACTTTCTATGATTGCATTTGCTGCTTTTTCATATGCCTTTTTTGTCAACGGCTGCCCACATTTACCCCCATCTCTTTTTCGCATTTCCTCTAGCAATTCTAACATTTTCTCTTTTTGCTTTAGTATTAGAGTAGCTAAATCCTCGTTTGCATTATTGGAATCAGGGTACAGCTGATTTTGAGTTTCCCCAGTATTTTCTAAGTCCCGTTGGGCCCCCCAGTCATCAGAGTCCATGGGCAGGGGAATGTCTTCCGCTCGTAATAGCGGCTGACTTGTCTTTTTCGCCGAAGGATTTACCATCACCTGTTCCTCGGGTGTTAATGGGGCCATGGGAACATCGGCATTATTTCCCTTCCCCAAAAAATTCAGCTCTTCTACAGAAAAAGCCGCAACTGGTGGGTTTTTTTCTTCTAATGGCGGCGCTGTTGGTGGCAGGGGAGGCTCCTGTGCTCCGCGTACTGTCTCTGCTGCCAAACAATTCGTCGGGGGAGCAGGAGCATTAATATTTCGAATTTCTGCCGCTAAAGCATGTTTTAGTGCATCCTGAACAGCAGTTTCTGATGTTATTTGCTGCATCATTTGGAGACACTTCTTCCAATGTGCTGCCAGATGCGCAGCTACTTTATTTCCTCCTTGGACAGAGTCCCATATTTCCCTTCCTAAGTCCTCCCAAATAGACAACGAAAAGAGAGCCTCAGAGTCCTTAAAAAATCCTCTTCTTTGTCCCCACTGTAACAAATCCTCTAACTGATCCTTTTTAATATCCATTTCTGTTTCTTCAACCAGCCTCATAAATGTCTTTACGGCTGCCTTTTCCTTTGCAGATGCTGCAATACCCATGCCACCTTTTATCACGTAAGCTTACGATTTTCCTGCCTCTCTTGAGCAGCACGGCGCTTTCTTCCAAGCCCACCGGCATCCACGGCAATTTCCCCCACCTTTTCAGTTAGCGTTCCCTCTTGTTCCTTACCGGATCACGTCGGAGGTCACCAGATGTAGGGTTGTAGGGTTATTCCATGCGGGGCCCAGATGACAGGACACCAATATGATGATTAAAGTCACCAGTTTATTGAGCCTAACTGATCATTCTTATACAATTCTTTGTGTTGCTTTAGAAGCTTTGATTGGTTGCGGCATGCAAGCATTTGGTGTCCACGCACACAAGCATAAAACGTGATTGGTTATATCGATACTGTCCATGCGTATAAACATAAGATACAGTTAGTTATACTCACTCTGTACACGCGCATAAACACAGGACATAATTGGCTATATTAACTAGAGCATGCGAAACTTGTCTCAGTCTAATTGGTCAAGATAAGCCCCCGAATTGAGGTTGTTTGTGCCAAGTTCCCTGTGTTGTGGAATGTGCACCTGTGTTTTTCTAATTGGGATCTTTCTTTTTCTGTCTTGTTTATTCTGTTCAAGGCCTTCTAAAGGCGTCTGGAATGCTCTTGCGACCATGAGCTACTTTCAGGCCCAGTAACTACGTTCCATATAATTGAACCCTACAGCCTGCGGAGGGCTGTGCTGGTGGGGCACTGGCTGACCCCCGTCTTCTCCCCTCTCTCCTCTCCCTCTCCAGGTTCCCTGGTCCAGGCAGCGCTGACTCAGCCACCCTCCGTGTCAGTGTCTCTGTGACAAACTATGTGGATTACATGCTTTGGGAGTAGCAATGAATATGGCTGGTACCAGCAGAGGGTTCCTGGCAGTGCCCCTGTCACTGTGATCTATGAAAACACAAAGAGACCCTCAGACATCCCTTCGCGATTCTCCGGATCTACATCTGGCTCCACAGCCACGTTAACCATCACTGGGGTCCAAGCCGAGGACGAGGCTGTCTATTACTGTGGTAGCTACGACGGCAGCTACAATGATGTGACAGGGCAATGGGGAAGTGATACAAAAACCTCCTGCCATCACAGGAGCCACTTAGAAGTCTCTGCTATCCCCGTTGGATGGCAGGGCAGGTCACCACCATGTCCCTGCCCTGTGCTACAGGTGGCTGTGCCTCGTGTCCTGGATTGGCCATCCCTTAGAGCCCCAGGTCTGTGCCCATCACCTGTCATTTGGGGAGGAGAGGGGACAGGACAGGACAGGGTACGACAGAACAGGGTAGGATAGGATAGAATAGAATTGAATTGAATTGAATTGAATATTTTGGGACCTTCCACCTGGGTACCTGATGTTTGGCTGGCCTTCTCCCTCTTCTCTGCGCGGTGCTCGCCCATGGCTCATGTGCCACGGCCAGACTCGCTGCACTCATCCAGGGTCTTTGAGCACAGGGGTCCCATCCCCATCCTGCTGCTCTGGGATGACTGTGCTGGTGGGGCACTGGCTGACCCCCATCTTCTCCCCTCTCTCCTCTCCCTCTCCAGGTTCCCTGGTCCAGGCAGCGCTGACTCAGCCACCCTCGGTCTCAGCGAACTTGGGACAAACCATCCAGATCACCTGCTCTGGGGGCAGTGGCACCTATGGTTACTACTATGGCTGGTACCAGCAGAAGGTTCCTGGCAGTGCCCCTGTCACTGTGATCTATGCTAACAACCAGAGACCCTCAGACATCCCTTCGCGATTCTCTGGATCTACATCTGGCTCCACAGCCACGTTAACCATCACTGGGGTCCAAGCCGAGGACGAGGCTGTCTATTACTGTGGTGCCTACGACGGCAGCAGCTATGGTGTCTGGTGACATGGATCCATAGGGAAGTGATCCAAAAACATCCTGCCATCGCAAGGGCCAGTTATGAGTCTCTGCTCTCCCCGTTTGATTGTGGTCACCACCATGGCCCTGCCCTTGCTGGCCTGTGCTGCAGGTGGCTGTGCCTTGTCTGCCAGTTCCGTCATCCCTTAGAGCCCCAGGTTTGTGCCCGTCCCTTGTCATTTGTGAAGGAGAGGAGAGGAGGATGGAATGGAATGGAATGGAATGGAATGGAATGGAATGGAATGGGATGGAATGGAAAAGAATATTTTGATTGGAAGGGACCTACAACAATCATCTAGTTCCACTGCCTGACCACTGCAGGGCTGACCAAAACTTGAAGCCTGTTGTTAAGGGCATTGTCCAAATGCCCCTCGAAGACTGACAGGCTTGGGGCACCGTCCAGCTCTCTAGGAAGCCTGTTGCAGTGTTTGACCACCCTCTCGGGAAAGAAATGCTGCGTCGGCCCCCAGCAACCCTGCCCCATGCTGCAGGGCCCCGTTCCTCCCGTGCTCCCCAGCTGGCACCCAGGACCCTGCCGGGTGCCTCCCTGCCCTCCTCCCAGCCCAGCTGCCTGCCGGGGGGGTCAGCCGAAACTGCGGCCCCAGCACCGAGAGGTGGGAACGTGCCATGGGCTGGGGAGCTGGACCAAAGCTCTGCCTTCAAGCCCTTGCGGGGTCTGCTCTATTGTGCCATAAGAAGAGCCTGCAGGCTACTGCAGCGTCAACTGTTCTTGCCCAGTGCTGGCCCATTGGGCTCATGCTCAGCCTGTGCATGAGCCCCCCAGCACCTCTGGCCCCCCAGGCAGTCGCTGGCCTTGGGCAATGCTTCACCACGGCCCCAAGACAGCCAGGGGCTGCCCAG